>NC_091062.1:33704534-36204534 GCF_000393655.2 Nicotiana sylvestris
TGACTGAAATAGGTGGGGCCCTGGGCTTGTAGGAAAAGCTCTACCATTTCTTCTTCACCAATCGGGGTACTAACTCGAGCAGCTTGCTCCCTCCATCTGAGCCCAAACTCCCTAAAGCTTTCCTCCGGCTTCTTTTCCATTTTAGATAGGGAGGAGCGGTCTGGGGTAACGCCTGATTTGTATTGAAAGTATCGAAAAAAATCTTGAGCCATATCACCCAATGTAGGCCACTTACCGACATCTTGACGATTATGCCATTCCAAAGTTGCCACAATCAAGATCTTACTAAAATAGGCCATCAACAAGTCATCTTCCTCTCCAACACTTCTCATTTCACTGCAATAAACCTTCAGGTGTGCTACCGGATCTCCACACCCATCATACAAGTTAAATTTTGGCACTTTAAACCCCGTGGGCAGGCGAACATCAGGGACACAGACAGTTCTTTGTAAGCCATGCTACCCTGGTTTCCCATTCCTTGCTTGTTCTTTAAGGATTGTTCTATGCCTTTCAGCCTCCTGGGTATCCCATCTCGCCTTTCTCTTCCTGTGAACTTTTCATTTTCAACATGAGGCTCATCCCGCGGGCCCTGCTTGTATGAGTTGGCAACCTTGTGGGCAACCTCTGAGGGGTAATATTGGGCATCATGAGATTTAAGTGGGTGTTCATTGTCGGGGATAGTGGACATGACAGGAGGGCACTTTTGGGAAAAGCTAGTTGGAGGACGAGTGATGGAGCTACTAGGGTGGTTGGGAAAGCTGTGATAAGCGGGTGGATTTGGAGAGTATGGAGGATCATCTAGCCCTATGACCGAAGTTTGGGTAAGGGTAGCATCTAAGAAGCTAGGTGGTGACGGGGGTGGTGTCTTCCCAGTCATCCAGCCTGATATATGTCCGTTATGTGTTGTCTTAACATCCTCACCTCATCAGCCAAACTAGTGTCCTGTCCAACCAACTGCTTTCGGGCACCGGTATCAACCAACCCAATTATGTTGTTGTCCGCCATTGCCTTTTGACTTTATGTTGTGGAGAGGAGTTACTACATCGAGAACCACAAACCAACTGCCTGTCTGCTATGGAGATATCAAAAGGAACAAAATGGGATCATCCCGTTAGCGTTAGGGCATTTAACAGCAAAAATATCACTATGCGTGCAATGCACCTAGCAACAATTAATGGTTCTAGAATGACTTCGAGGGTCATAAGGTCATTTGGCATCATCCCAATTTGTCCATTTGAATCTTCTCTTTTCTTTGCACTTCTTAGCTCGCTCATTTTCCTTCCCTTTTTTTCTTTCTGATTATCGCTCTTTTTCTTCCTTCTCGTTTCTCACATCCCATAATTTCACCATCTTCTCTTCTTCTTTTCTTTTCTTTTTTGTTTTTTTTCTTTTAATAAAAAACAATGATTCGATAGACCCTATGTAGGTTGCCTACGTATCATGACGCCGCATGAATCAGATCTTTGCGTAGTTCGGGAAGATCGAGAATAAAGCAAACAAACTAACGTTCTTTTTTTTTCTTTTTTACCTTAATGACTACTCTGATGAGAAGAGAGAAATAAAAGAAGCAAATCTTTTTTTTTTAAATTTTCTCGACTTAATGTTCTATGACCTATTCTAAGCTCAAGCTTAACAGGCATGTTTTTTTCTTTTTTCTTTTTATTTTCCTTTTGAAACAAATACTCTATTAAGGAAATATACTAGAAGAGAAAAATATTTTTTGACTATCTTTTTTAGGAAGAAAATCTAAAGAAAAAACCACAGAAAAATATTTTAAATTTTCATTTGATATCTTGACGCAAGATTTCGAAACAAGCAATGAAAAAGATAAAAAAAATATTTTTGGATTTCAATTTTGATTGCCTAGAAGAGAAACTCTGAAAATAAATCAAAGATAAAGTATGTTGTCTTTTTCTTCTATGTACAATATCGTAAAGTTCTAATGAAAATAAAAAAAAATTAATTAATTTCCAAAGGAGAACCTCAAAAGAAAATCTTTTTGGATTTTGGAATTAATATCTTAAATAAAACATTTAAAAAGGTACTAAAAGAAAAAAAAAATTGAATTTTGGTCCTAATATAGTAAAGAAAATATAAAAATAATTTTTATTATAAGTTCTAGATATTAATTGCCTAAAGGAAAAACCACCTCAAAAATATTTTTTTTTTCATTTCTACAATTAGTATTCTAAAGAAAATTCTTAACAGGAATATAAAATGCAATTTTCTTTTTGGATTTTTGATTTATTACACCTCTTTTCAAATGCAAAATAGAAAATACAATAATAATAATAATAATAATAATAATAATAATAATAATAATAATAATAATAATAATAATAATAATAATAATAATAATAAAACTCGACATTACTATACAAAACTAAAAGGTAAAAACGACATAAAATAAAAAAAATAGACTCAAAACATAAAAAAAAAAGAAAATCTTCTTTTAATCCACTCCTGAATGAGCGATCCTGACTAGATGTCCTAGGGCTCTGTCATGCTCAAACTCTGGTAAGTAGATCCACACCTATATGAAAAAAAACTCAAACTGACACTAGATGAGACAATAACATTCCTTACTAGACACATGCAAGACATGGTTGAGGCTATTTTTGCAAAATGGCTTATGTGGCCGAAAAGGTGGCTAGAAGTACAAAATTTGGCTAGGACCCCGCAAAGACAATAACTTAAGATTTACTAGGAAGACCGGATCCTATGTGGGTTGCCTACGCATCACGCCCCGAAAGACGAGAATCAGATTTGCGTAGTTCGGGCAGATTGGATACAGGTGAGAATTAAAAAAAACAACTAATCTAGAGAAAATATATTTTTTTTTCTTTTCCTTGAAAATGATGAAACATGCAAAATCTTTTTGGATTTTCTTTTACCTTTTTTTTTTGATTTTTGATTTTTGAAAAATGATATAAAAAAAAGTGCGAAATTTTTTGAATTTTCATGCTCTTTTTTTCGTCTTTTTCTTAATAAAGATGTAACAAAATATAACTGGGCCCACTTGCTTTATTTTCGCACTTCACCCTCTCTTTTTCTTTTTCCTTTTTTTTTATTTTTTTTCATTTACTCTGAACTATCATTGGTCTGCCAAATGACTCTTTTACCCTTGAAGATTGTCACATGTAGCATATTAGGATGCATCAGGATGGTCCTTTCATTTCAGGTACACCTGCCCTAGACAGACCCAACCCCTGTGTTGAGTCTCCAAAGTCAAATGCACATGATGCAAACAAACACTCCTACTAGGGATACGACATGAGGCTGAGTTATTTTAAGTTTAAAACCTGGGTGTATTATTCTAGACCTGGCTTACCCGAGCTGAAAACTCGAGTCGAGGAGGGGCTGCGTACCGGTAACCAAAAGATCATCCGGCTTTGCAACTTGTCCGAACCTTGTTCTATTTGGGATACAACACTAACAGAAAGAAGTCATGACCAGCGTGCACTCCTCGGGAGAGAGAAGAGAGGGGTTTCGTAGCAGTTTATATACAATTCAAATAATATCAAAGCGGTAAAAGCAACATTTAGCACATTAGGCCCAAACATGTAATAAAATCAGATAATAAATAAAGCCAAATATAACAATTCCTCTAAGCTCGAATTCTGAACCCTGAACCAAAGATTCTGGGTTCGGTCCCCAGCAGAATCGCCAGAGCTATCACACCTCCTTTTTACCTACACCCCCGGAAGGGAGTATATAAGGGAGTTTTTTCTAACTTAAAGTGACAATCGAAACGGATTATTTTATTAAAATTCAGAGTCGCCACTTGGGATAGTTTATGGTGTCCCAAGTCACCGGTTCAAATCCCAAATCGAGGAAAAGGTTGACTCTGTATTACAGTCCGCGAACTCAGAAATCCGGGTAAGGAATTTTGTTAACCCGGGAGAAGGTGTTAGGCATTCCCGAGTTCCGTGGTTCTAGCACGGTCGCTCAACTGTTATTATTAGCCTATTATCTGATTTTAGTACATGTTTTAGCCTATGGTTCAATTTTAACTTTATAACCGCTTTTTTTTAAATATTTTTAGGAAGATTGCAACGTCATTTAAAATATGTCTTGAACCACGTCAGATAAATGCACCCGCAGTCCGCAACACATTTTATATAACATTGTCGAGATTTGGATTTGGGTCACATAAATGCGCACCCGAGTTTAAGAAGGTAAATTATTAAATAGCGCGCCTAAAGCAACTGCACATTTTCAAGTTAGCGAGGGCCATGGAAATTCAACTAAATGGCATGCCTCGATTTCTAAAGATTAAAATTAATTGAGTGAGGGCCATGGGTTTCGGGATTTTATTTGGCATGGCATGCCTCGAATTATTCCAAAGGGTTTTATTATTCGAAGTTGTTATGATCGGGTTACATGAAATGCACCCCCAAATTTCGGAATTAGGCATCGCAACTACGTCACGGGAACCGTACCCATAGTCACAATGGTTTATTAATCGTGCCTAAAGCAACTAGCGCATTTGAGTTATTTTCCTATGTTAAGAATTATCAGTGCTTTTCAAGTCCATAGTACATTCACCTTCTCTCTAGGATAAAGACATGCTAATACATATTGATTATATCATGAAGTACTACTGACAAGAAAAATATAGCAACTTTGGAATGTTATTTTCAGTTTAAAATTCTATGCACTTATAAGTAACCAAAAGGAAACAACAGAAAACTAAAAAAAGGACGAGCAAGAACAAGGTTTTAATAAATTTATTCACATAGGCAAATAAGATACCAGTAGCGTCAAAGTCATCCAAAGGATAAACAAATAAACCAACATAAACATGCGTAGGAAAATAAAACAATACACAACCAGTAGTTCTCCTATTTCCCTTTGACCATTTCTTACATCACTGTCATTTCAATGTTCACGCCAAAATTACAAGACTTTCTACAAACTAATATTCAAAGTGTCAAAACAGCTTCTTTTAATAAATTAGCTAACACCCACTTCATTTTATTGATAATCTTTGATTTTCTCTACAACTTTCAAAGATGGTGTTCGTTTCAGGCAACGTCCAAAAGCAACAGCCTCTTTCAAAAATAGCCACGGAGAAAACTCAGCTTATTTTAACTCACACCAACTCTAAGTTAAGTAATTATGTTCTCTTCTCAAATCAATTACGTACTGATACTTCCTTTTCGAAATCACACAAGCTCACGAACCACTGCCATCCAAATTAAAATTCAACTTCACATGAAATATTAGTAGGAATCTCTAACTAAGGAAAAAGAAAGTTAAGAAATAAAACCCACTAAGTGAAATGGAATCGAAAGAGTGAATAGTAACTGAAGCTTGCAAACATTAGGCCTAAGACAAGTATATTCCTATTTTATCAACACATGCCAAACAAATGTTCCGTTCAAACACCAAAACAATTATGAAACCTGAAAATATAAGAAGAAACAAAGTGAAGAATAGACCTTTAATTGAGCAGCGGCCAAAGAAGCTAACGGGGATACAAACACGACGGAATCTCGAACAGAACCTCGTGCCGACGATAAATCGACCCTCTCCACTTAGACCAGAATACTCATTCAAAGTTCTGTTTTCGAAGAAACACGCTATTTAAGAGGGTCAAAATCGAAAGGTCACCGGAGCTCCGATTTGGAATCTTTATGAGTTTTCTCTGTTGCAAGTTTCAGGAGACGAAACAAATCATAAGTTAAAGATGAAAGATTTTCTGGGAAGGATTGAAAGGTTTGCTTGCTCTTAAGAAGAGAATGATTCTATAGAGAAGGGAGGGGTGTCGCTGGGTTTTTCGTGACAGCATGGAGGTGAAGATATGCGGCTGCTGCTTTGTTCTTCTTTAAGAAGCTGATGCCCATCTCATTTTTCTCTGTGTCAGCCCTCTTTTTTAGGTCTAGGGTCTAATTGTTTTATAGGATTTTTTAGGTTAGGGGGTATGGGCCTAGGAATTATGGGCTTGAGAATTATGGGCTAGGTTCAAAATTAGGCCTAAAAATGGGTAGTTCGAGCCCGAGTTTTATTCTTTCCCCACGAACGAGATTAAAAATACGATCTCATTTATTAATTAATCTTACTTAAGTAAAATAACTATTAAAATAATACTGGCCGTTAACACAAAACTATTTTTTCGTATTTTCCAAGATTAAAAATGACTACAAAACATTAATGAAACTATTTTTTTTATAATTTTCATTTTTTTGTAATAAAATAAAAAAAAGAGTAAAAATTAGTTGAAATAGCTATATTAGGCCTAAATTAAATATTTACGTGCTAAAATATTAAAATTCTTGGGGAGGGTCAAAAATCACATGTCTACAGCAGCCATCGTTCACACGTTGAAGATTTGGAATCATGATCTGTATGGCGTGGAATGTGCGGTGTTCATGGATCACAAGAGTCTGCAGTATTTGTTCAAGCAGAATGAGCTAAATTTGAGGCAGAGAAGGTGGTTGGAGCTATTAAAGGATTATGATATCACCATCTTATATCATCCGGGAAAGGCCAATGTGGTGGCCGTTGCTTTGAGTAGAAAGTCAGCCAGTATGGGCAGTCTTGCTTATATTCCGGTCGGTGAGAGGCCGCTTGCCTTGGATGTTCAGGCTTTGGCCAATCAGTTCGTGAGGTTGGATGTTTCTAAACCCAGTCATGTGTTAGCTTGCACGGTCGCTCGTTCCTCTTTATTGAAGCGTATTCGTGATCGCCCATTTGTGTGTCCTTAGAGATACGGTGCAGCATAGAGGTGCCAAGCAGGTTACTTTAGGTGATGATGGAGTTTTGAGATTGCAGGGTCGAATTTGTGTGCCTAATGTGGACGGGCTTCGAGAGTTGATTTTAGAGGAGGCCCATAGTTCCCGGTACTCTATTCATCCGGGCACCGCGAAGATGTATCAGGATTTGTGGCAATATTATTTGTGGAGAATAATGAAGAAGGACATCGTTGCATATGTGGCTCGGTGTTTGAATTGTCAGAAAGTTAAGTACGAGCATCAGAGACCTGGTGGTTTGTTCCAGAAGTTTGAGATTTCTGAGTGGAAGTGGGAGCGTATCACTATGGACTTCGTTGTTGGACTCCCACGGACTTAGAGGAAGTTCGATGCAGTGTGGATTATTGTTGATAAGCTGACCAAGTCAGCACATTTCATTCCTGTGGCAGCCTCCTACTCTTCCGAGAGGTTAGCTGAGATCTATATCCGGGAGATTGTTCGTCTTCATGGTGTGCCCGAGTCTATCATTTTGGATCGAGATACACAGTTTACCTCCCATTTCTGGAGAGCAGTTCAGCGGGAGTTGGGCACACGGGTTGAGTTGAGCACAATGTTTCATCCTCAGACGGATGGGTAGTCCGAGCGAACTATCCAAATTTTGGAGGATATGCTCCGAGCTTGTGTCATTGACTTTGGAGGCTCGTGGGATCAGTTTTTGCCTTTAGCTGAGTTTGCCTACAACAACAGCTACCAGTCGAGTATCCAGATGGCTCTTTATAAGGCTTTGTATGGTAGGCGGTGCCGGTCGCCAGTTGGATGGTTTTAGCCGGGAGAGGCTCGGTTGTTGGGTACAGATCTGGTTCAGGATGGCTTGGACCAGGTCAAAATTATTCAGGATAGGCTTCGTACACCTCAGTCCAGGCAAAAGAGTTATGCCAACCGTAAGGTTCGTGATTTGGCATTCATGGTCGGTGAGCGGGTATTACTTCGAGTGTCGCCTATGAAGGGCGTGATGAGATTTAGGAAGAAGGGCAAGCTTAGCCCTAGGTTCATTGGCCCGTTTGAGATTCTTGATCGAGTGGGAGAGGTAGCTTACAGACTTGCATTGCAACTGAGCTTATCAGTCATGCATCCAGTGTTTCATGTGTCCATGCTTCGGAAATATCATGGTGATCCATCCCACGTGTTAGATTTCAGCATTGTCCAGTTGGACAGGGACTTATCTTTTGAGGAGGAGCCGGTAGCTATTCTAGACCGGCAGGTTTGTCAGTTGATATCGAAGAGTTTTCCTTCTATTTGTGTTCAGTGGAGAGATCAGCCCGCTGAGGCATCGACCTGGGAGTCCGAGTCCGATATGCGGAGCCGTTATCCCTATCTTTTCCCCGAATCAGGTACTTCCTTCTTCTGTCCGTTCGAGGATGAACAGTTGTTTTAGAGGTGGAGGTTGGGTCATCACTTGTTTTAAAAGTAAATTCTGCATTTCGAGGCCTTAAAACCTCTTTCGGCATCACCTCAATTGGCATGCGCAGTCCGGGCGCGTAGCCGGAAAGCCATTTTGTGAAAATCTGTGAAAAATAATGAATTTTGACTTTAAAATGAGTTTAAATTGACTTCAGTCAACATTTTAGGTAAACGGACCCGGACCCATGATTGGACGGTCCCGGAGGGTCCGTAGGAAAATATGGGACTTGGGCTTATGCCCAGAATCGAATTCCGAAGTCCCAAGCCCGAGAAATGAATTTTTTAAAGAAAATTATTTTCTGAAATTATTTATGAGTTTTGAAATAAAATGTGTTTAAAATTTGATGGTATCGGACTCGTATTTTAGTTCTGGCATCGGGTACAGGTCTTATATGTGATTTAAGGTAAGTTTGTGAAATTTGGTAAGAAACGGACTTGAAACGACGTGAATCGGATCGTTTTTGAGAAAATTGAAAATTTGAAGTTCTTAAGAAAATTTCATGATTTTGATGCTAAATTCATAGTTGTTGATGTTATTTTAGTGATTTGAACATAAGAGTGAGTTCGTATGATGTTTTTGGTTGGTGTGCATGTTTGGTTTGGAGCCCCGAGGGCTCGGGTGAGTTTTGGATAGGCCACGGGATGGATTTTGGACTTGGTGAGTTGCAGGTTTTTAGCTGGTGTGATCAGGCCTGCAGGCTTCGCAGACTGACTAGCAAATGCGAAGGCTGAGTTGCAAATGCGAAACAGCCCAGGCCAGCTCTTTCTTGCAAATGCGATACGCCCCTTTTGGGCCTGTTATCGCAAATGCGATCCTTTTTTCGCATTTCCCAACTCACAAATGCGAGAATCCCTTCGCAAATGCGAACATAGTAGAGGTCGGGGTTCGCAATTGCGAACCCTGGTCACAATTCCCATATCTATTACCTGCAATTTTATAATTTAGCCGAAAATCTCTCATTTTTCACACGCTTTCAAAACCAAAACACTCTTGGGCGATTTTTCAAAGACAACTCTTCTTCCAAATCGATTGTAAGTCAATTTTAACTAGTTTCCTTCAATCATTAACATCTTTTCACATGATTTCAACTCAAAATCAATGATTTTCATGGGGGAAATTGGGTGTTTTGGGTAGAACCTAAGTTTTTTAAAAATTGGGGATTTGGACCTCGATTTGAGGTCCGATTTTAAAATAAATTATATATTTGGATTCGTGAGGGAATGGGTAATCAGGTTTTGGTTCGAACCTCGGGTTTTGACCATGTGGGCCCGGGGGCGATTTTTGATTTTTGGGTAAAACTTTGAAAAAACTCATTTTTATACATTAGAATTGATTCATTTAGCATTTACTGATGTAATTAAGTAATTTATGACTAGATACGAGCGAATTGGTGGTGGAGTCAAGAGGTAAAGCGATAGTAGAGGCTTGAATTGTGTTCGTGGCATCGAGGTAAGTGTTTGGTCTAACCTTAGCTTGAGAGATTAGGAGTCGAGTCCTATTTGCTATGTGATATTTGTCGAGTACGATGTATAGGCATAGTGACGAGTATCTACACGTTGGTGTCAAGCATGCCCATGAGTATTATATTGTGACTATTATGGCTTCGTTGTATTATTCATGATTTGATGATGATTTCTATTGTTGGGCAAAGTTTGTGGAAGTAATTGTGACATTTGGACATTGAGGAGCGTTGGCTCAAGTTGTACAATGAAATGTGAAAGTATAAGTGTAAATTGAATCTTTTAGAGCATTGACTCAAAGTTGTGAAGTGAGTTGTGAAGTAAAAGTGAAAAAGAGAAGAGAATCATTATATTATCCCCCTTGCCGGAAATTTGTTGTTTTTTGATGTTATCTCCCTAGCCGGGATGTTGATGCTTCTTTTGATGTTATTCCCTTGTCGGGACTTGATTGTTGAACTATTGTTCCCTTGCCGGGATTCTTATCGTAATTTCATTTATTCCCTTGCCCTATTATTTGTGATTGTTGTTTGGGTGAAGAGGAGTGTTAAAGCACAAAAGGTGATGTCGTGTATTATTTTGGTGAGAGAGTGTTAAAGCACGAAGGGTGATGCCGTGTATGATTTGTGAGGAAAGAATGTAAAGCACGAAGGGTGATGTCGTGCCGCTCGATGTACCATTCCGTGCCGATTATATTGATTATATGGTGAGGACGAGAGTAAAAGCACGAAGGGTGATGCCATGCACATTTTCATTACTTGATTGCTTTGGTGAGGACGAGAGTAAAAGCACGAAGGGTGATGTCGTGCACTTATTGGTTTCTGATTCTTTGTTGATATCTGAGATATGTTGTTTCTTTCAATTTCCTGTTGTCATTCTATTCTAAATTGATAGTTCTCCCGCAGCATGTTACCCCTCCCATACTTGATCGTATATTTCTGTTCTTCTTTTCCGCTGTATATAGCTAAATTGCACAGGTGTATTTGGTAGTCTGGTCCTAGCCTTGTCACTACCAGCACATGGGGTCGGTTGTGCTGATACTACACTATGCACTATGTGCAGATCCCGGAGCAGCATCATTTGGACTGTAGATTGGGTGGCTGCCTTCAGTCCACGCGGAGATCCAAAGTAGACCTGCAGACGTCCGCAGGCCCTGGCGTCTCCCTCTACCCCTTTATTCCTGTTTCATTTCCTTAATTCAGAAACAATGTATTGTTTGTTTTCAGACTTTGTATGTAGCATTATTAGATCGTCTGTGGTACTGTGACACCAGTTTTGGGTGGTTGAGGTTCAAACAGTTGTATTAGACATATATATTCAGATAATCTACTGCATTTCTTCCCCCTATTGAAATTTTCCGTTGTCCACACGCTTTGGCTTTATAATTGTTAAAGAGTATAAAATGGATAAAGAAGCAATTTGTTCAAATAATTGGCTTGCCTAGCTCATATTAGTAGACGTCATCACGACTCCCGAGGGTGGAAAATCCAGGTCGTGACAATAGATAATCGAAATTCTTCTGAGATAATTTAAATAGTTAGATAAAAAATTTAATTTGGATTATACACATTAAATTGACCAAAAAATTAGTATAAACTATGAATTTCATCTATTACTATTTATTAAAATTAAAATTACAGTTTTTAACGCTATATTGCTGTTCGATAACTTTATGTAACAAATGAGAATTACTAATTTTTTATTTTGACATTTTAACAACTTAGTACCAAAATTAGTCGAATCAAATAAAAAATAAAGATGAGTAAAGCAGGTTATATTTTAAAATTTTAATTATATACATTAAATTAAGCAAAATTAGTAATATGATTTTTGTAAAATAATAGGCTGACGCATAAATATGACGAAGATATAGAAATCTAAAATCATGAAAAATAATCATTGTCATATGTATATTACGTAATGAGAAGACGAAATAAGAGCAGAAATTTTTTTGGAGAAGTACAACGGGTAATGGGAATTTTACAACAATTCCGAGCAATCTCCGGGAAGCTTTTCAACCGGAGAAGTCAATAGAAACTATCAGAAGATGCATATGCTTTAGGTTGAAGCAGGGGCGGCCCGTCCATAAAGCAGGTAAACCAACTACTTTAGGCCCCATATTTATGGAGGACTTTATTTTTTTTAAAGAGAAATTTTCATAAAGCACTTTCTTTAGTGGTAATTAGCTATCTATAGATACCATTTGCTATATTACGGATTGTAGATCCGTTTTATGTTGTTATAAGATGTATTAGATGTATTTAAGTGAATACAGTAGCAAAAATAGACGTGAATCAGGAAAGTCCAGCTAATCAGTTGTTGTATTTGAGTATATTCGACTGTATTCATGGCGTGAAACATGGGATTACAGCTGGACAGATTGTTGTATTCGACTGTATTCACGGCGTGAAACATGAGATTACACTATTTTTAAACGGAAAGTGAATCAATTAACATAATATACTCCTAATATAACTCAACAAACTCAATCATAACACACAAATTTTGTATTTCCTTGTATAAAAAAATTCTCAACAGAAAAATACCCTAAAAACATAGCAATCTTCAGAGAAATTATATAATACACCTGAATACATAAATTATATTAATTTAAAAAAACATATGAATACATTCATGACATATAGCGAGACAGTGACTACAATTAAATACATAGAATACAGCGGGATACATTGAAATACAATGAAAAAAAGACCGTGAATACAATGAAGTAAATGAATACATCGAGATACATTGAATTGTAATGAAAAAAAGACAATGAATACAATGAAATACATGAAAATACAGCGTGATACGTTGAAAATACATTGAAACGGAGGGAAGATTTTTGGGTATGATTGAGTCAAGTCTCATTGCTTTTGGACCTAGACTACCGTTTGAAACGCGTTGCAACGTAAACTTTACGAATCTTGTACTAGCTATTTGTGCTGGTCGTTAATGGGGTTCTTGCCCTGTTTTGGCGTTTGTTATGTCCAGGCATGTGACAAGGGTTTTTTGGGTGGGAAGCGCTGGTTGTTGTGGCTGGAAACGGGTGTTCTGGCCGCTGGTGTTGTTGGTAGAAGAGGGTGGACGACTGGAAGCTTGGGAGTGAAGAGGAGAAGGACTTTGGGTGGCTCAGGCTTAGAGGTTCAGGGGGGTCGCTGGCTCTTGGATTTTTCGGCGACTGATGGCTGGCGGCAGTGAGCAGTTGGTGGACTGGCGGCGGCTGCTTAGGGGCGTTGGATGCTGCTAGTTTTGGGGGTTCTCATGATCTAGGGTGTGTGGAAGAAGTAGAAGTGGTTGTTGGTTGTGAGATCGGCGAGAGGAGCCCTCAATCATGTTTTCAGGGAATGAGGGAAGAGAATGGCATGTATCAAAGTAGAGAGAAAAACAAAATAGTGTAGCTGAATAACGTATTTAGTGGCTTAGAGGTAGGAGGTAACTAAAATTAGATATTTCGCTATAAACATTAAAAGGTATCTATAGAATATAATATTTTTAAATAGTATTTATTTAAAATAAATAAGGTGTTAACCTTTGCTATAGGAGGTAAAAATTCATTTTTTTAACACCTGATAGGCTATATATAAATTTTAAAAAAAAAAGTTATGGGAAGTGAAAAGGTTTGATTTTTTTATTTAACAAATATAGAGACGAAGGATTTGCAACTGCTTTGATTTCTGTCAAGAAAATTGCATTTGAAACTAATATCGACCTAGATTCTATAAGAAACGTGTAATATATAGGAAGAAACAATTTGAGGAGAATGTCAATAGTGAAATCTCGAAATCTCTCGAATAGTCTTTTAGAGTTGATTACCTTTTATACTAACTCCCTCTGGTCCATAATAAATGACTTTTTAACCTGTGTTGTGCCCCTTAAGAAAATACTGACTCCTAAAATAAAATTGTATTTTGACTGAATTATCCTTAATTAAAATTTATATGTTATTAACTTGACACATTGAGATATGTAAATAAGAACAAATTTTGAAAAAAATAAAGTTAATTCCATCTCGATTATATAAAAAGACATTTATTTTGGACCGAAATAAAAGTCAAAAAGTCACTTATTATGAACCAGAGAGAGTAGTAGACAAAATTATGTTTGCACTTTAAAATAGATTTGAACAATTAGAGGCATAAGAAAATATTTTTGGTTTTCTATTTAGCGATAAAAATTGAGATCACTAGATGATGGAAATTTAAAAAAATATTGCCTTCATCTTGAATGCTCCTTAAATCATAATAATCAACCCGATATTGATAGTTTAGATTTATTTTCTGAATTAAAAATATTAAAGAAAATAGTACAATTAGAAGATAACAATTTAATTGATATACTCAATCAAATAAAAAGATTCGATTATTTTTCAAATACCTATATTACTTGTAGAATAATGTTAATAACTCCTATTACCGGTTCTTCAGCGAAAAAAAGTGTTTCAAAATTAAAATTGATAGAACCTTACCTAAGATCAACAATGTCTCAAAGATATTAAATGAATTAGCTATGTTGTCAATTGAGAAAGATTTGTTAGGAAAAATTGATTATAAAAAAATTAATAATAATTTTGCATCTAAAAAAAGTTAGAAAAATAGACTTCAAATAAAAATAAAATATTTTTTATTAATAAAAAGTTAAGGCCCCTCATAAAATTTGGCTTTAGATCACGAAATTGGTCGGGCCGCCCCTGGATCGAAGGTGTTGTTGTAAGGAGCTGGTTATGTTTAACGGAAAGTTTTCCTTTTACTGTTAGTTTTAGGTTATAGGACCAAAACAGTACACTTTTTGTATAGATTAAGGACCTTTTCCATTAGGTGTTATATATCAGGGACCAAATGGATCCAAACCACATACGTTAGGGACGATTTTGATCATGGGATTTTTACCTATCTATACCATATATCAAATCTTATTACCAAAAATGTTCATAATTTGTTATTTACCCATGTAGTCCACACTTTTACTACAAATTATATACCAATCCAAAAATAGGTAGATTTTGCCATTAAAAAGCCCTAAAATGAAGGCACCAAATCTGATGTGATTCTGTCAAGGATTTTATTCGAATTTTGAAACTGAAGGAGATCTCTCTTCCTGATGAAGGCACCAGTTGCGTAATTCTCTCCTTCCTCAACAGAAAGAGATCTCTGTTGATATCAGCTACAACAAAAAACGCAATCAAATTGTACAATTACTGAAGAGAGACTATATCTGTTCTTCGTCTCAAATTGTACAAAATTGCTCTTCGTCGATATCAGTACTCAAATTGTAGAAACTATATCTGTTCTTCGTCTTTTTTCCTATCAACTACACGAAATCATGTCAAAAATCCCAATAATGCTGAAATCGAATGGTAATTGGGATAACTATGGCAGATTTAGAGATTTTGAAGTTGATGCCATTGTGGTAGATGATAATGCAAACTACGGAATTCTCAGTTCTACAATTGCAGAACAATTATCGATTGATACATCGGATAAAATTATAGAAATCAAATACATTGTGAACGAGAATTGTCCTCCAATGGAGATTAGGAATGATATGGGGGTTCGTGCTTACATGGAAACCAAAAAGGAGAATAAAAACTTAGGTTCGTATCCTTTATGTATAAGCGTAAGAGATTTCAATATGGAATTGGCAATCAACAATGAAAGCACCAGTGCAGGTATGTTTGATTCGACATTGCAGAGAGTTATGGTGTTACTATGTTATCTACAATATTACTACAATTACCTACAATTAAACTACAAAGCTCACATAGTACTGAAAAGGATAAAGCAATGTTGCTTTCAAAATTATCTACATAGAAACTACATTTATGAATTTATTGTTTGCAGGTTCGTCTGGATCCCTAAACTTACTTGAATTTCCATCCTCACCAGCTATAGAGGAATATCAAAGTGAAATAATAACTGAATCTACGCAAACATATATTGAAGAAGGACAAGTTTATCAGGACAAGCAAACAGTAGCTGCTGCAATGAAGAATTATTCAGTGATGCACAAGTTCCAGTTCAGAGTAAAAAGATCTAGTCATAGAAGGTATGTAGTTATTTGTGGATAATATATCAGCAAAATCAGTGTATGATTGAAGATAGGTGGGTTTTATAAATTGTAGTTAAATTGTAGTCAGTTTGTAGTTAATTGTAGTTTTTTCATAAATTTGTGTAAATATTGTATTTCTTTTGTAGCTACTGGCTTATATGTGTTGCTGAAAGCTGTAAATGGCATTTCAAGGCAACGTCAATTAATGATTCGGCAATGTTCAAGATAAGAAGTTTCAGCCGTCAACACACATGCTGCCTAATGGACGAAACATTCATACAGCGCAAACGTACTGCAACAGTACTTGGTAGCATGGTCGTTCCAAAGTATTGTGATCCTAAGACTGTTTACACACCAAAGGACATACAAACTGACATGTTATCCGAACATGGACTGAACCTAAGCTACATGCAAGCATGGAGAGCAAAGGAAAAAGCTTTACAGTTTTTGAGAGGGAATCCGTGTGACTCCTACAACAAATTACCCAAATATTTTTATATTCTTGAGAAGAATTATCCTTGTTCTGTTGTTAAATTGAAGAAGGCAGGAGATGATTGCTTCTTATACGCATTTGTTGCTCTTTGTACATCAATAAATGGTTGGCAACATTGTAGGCCGGTAGTAGTGGTTGATGGAACATTCTTAAAGTCAGCCTACAGGGGGATTATGCTGACAGCAAGCACCATGGATGCAGCAGGTAAATAATGGAATAATTTTGTATATTTTGTAGACAGTCTTTAAAATGCAGTTAAATTGTAGTTATGTTGTAGTTATTTTGTAGTTATATAAAAGAATGTAGTTAACATGTCTATATTTCTCAATATATATTGTAGTTGTTATTTAATCATATTTTATGTCTTAAAAATGTAGGTACTATTTTTCCCTTGGCATATGCTGTGGTTGATTCTGAAAACGACGCGTCTTGGAAGTGGTTCTTTGAGCAATTCAAGGAGGCATATGGTGAAAGACCTTCAATGTGTGTTGTTTCAGATAGGCATGAGAGTATACTGAAGGCAACATCAGTTGTCTATCCGGGATTGGCACACTACTCTTGCATGTGGCATATATGGACAAATATAAGGTCAAAATTCAAGAAGGGACATCTACAATTACATGAATTGTACTTTGCTACAGCACGGTCATACACTATGGATGAATTTAATGAAAGGATGTTGAAGATTGAAGAGGTAGACCTGCGTGTAAAGTCTTACCTATATGATATTGGCTATCATAGATGGTCAAGAGTACATGCAACGGTGAATAGAACTTTTACTATGACGTCAAACATTGCCGAGTCGTTGAATGCTGTAACAAAAGATGCAAGAGAGCTTCCAATATTTGATCTATTTGAGTATATGAGGACTCTTCTTGAACGTTGGACAAAAGAAAAGTTATCGAAGGCAAAGGGTACTTTCACATACCTTGGTCACAAATACAACAAAGAATTGGAAGACAACAGTACATTATCTCAGAAACTAAGGGTAAGATATTTTTTTTGGTGCAGTAGAATCAAAAAAGTACTAGCTGCAGTTTTTCCAGATTGTAGTTAAACTGTAGTCAAATTGTCGGTAATAATAGTTTGTAGATGAGCTGTAATATATTTGTTGCTGATTTGTAGGTAAATTGTTGATAATCCATTTTAATGATTGATGTATTATTATTTCTGTTTGGTCTTCAATTGTAGGTGAGGGCTTCAACAGATCATATACATACTGTGTTAGATGGTGTGAAGCGGTACATTGTGTGTCTAGAAAACAAGAAATGTAGCTGTGGACAATTCCAAATACAAAAAAAAGATGATCAAATACAAAAAATTGACAAAATAAATTACAATTTTAAAGTATAAAAATGGTGAACAGACAGTGTAAAATGAAGCATTCATACCTCCTAGATACTTTATCACTACGAATGTATAACCAGTTGGTGAACCTTTCTGTCAATTCAGGATCTACATTTTCACCTATGACACTTGTGAAGGGGTGCTTGAGGTAAAAAAATTTAGGTCCAACAGATGTGCTGCCTCCAGAACTATACAAAGATGTGAAAGGTGATCGTGCATGTTTTCCCGGTTGCCTGGTTCTACCGGGATGAACAGGGGTTGATTCATCTCGTATGGGCTCGCCATACATGACCAACTGTGATAAGTTTTCTGGCAGCTCAAAGTCATCCAATGTCAAACCTTTGTTTTCAATGCCTTCAGGAACAACTTTTTTATCAATGCCTTCAGGAACAACTTCAGTCACAGTCACACCGTGAATTGGCGACTGTGGAACTTCACCTTCTGTAGATAAGTGTAGATCTATGTAGATATGAACAGTATTATGGAGTTATAGAGAATATAGAGAATATATTACCTGCTTGTTGTGCCTCAGCCACTTCATCAATTACTGGTTCTTCCTCAATATTTCCTTGTAGATGTTCTGCTGAAACATCAGCTTGAATGAATAATTGAGAATGAGAATTGTAGATATATGTAGGAATATGTAGTTAAGGTGTAAATTATTAAAATTTTGCATAAAAACCTTATTGTAATGAAGGAATGGTTCTGTACCTGCTTTATATGCCTCAGCTGCTTCTTGGAAGTCAGGATATAAGTCAACATGTGGTTGAAAATGTTCTGGAGAAATTGTAGCTGCAACACATAGTAAAAAAATGATTAGTATAATTAAATAATGCTGTCTTGAAATTTGTAGATATGTATGTAGGAATTTTGTAGATACATGTATTGCTTGTGCTTCCATGCAGTTGATCACCAGCATTGAACTGGAATTGCTGGTTGTTCTCTCCTTGATGTTGGTAATTATTTTTTGTTGAACTACCAGCAAACTACAATTTTGGGGAATATTTGAGACTACTTTATTCATATGTCTTAATTAGTCTTAGTACAAAATTATATGTAAATTCTTACCTTTGACTCGTCCAAATCAAACCTCTTGTTTATCACATTCATAACACCCTTCAAAGATTGATCTATGAACTCTCGAAGGCTTGAGAGTTCCTCAAAAACATCCTTCCTATAGGCATCTAACTTTCCATCAACCTAAAAATTAAATATATAATTAGTTGGTAATCTTATTCTAACTGCTACAGTTACACTACAATTCAACAAACTATAATTGTTATAGATTTATACCACAAATTAACTACAATGTATAACATACTATAATTGTTATGTAATGAAGTCAAAATGTAGCAAATTATGTCAATATATTGTAGTTATTCATAATACCTGCACAATCCCCTTTTCCAACTTCATGAGCTTGCTACTGACAGATTCAATGTCCTCTTGACAATCTGTATATTTGGGTTCAAATGATGGAGAAGCAGCAGTTGGAACATGTGATGGTTGAGCACCATGTTCATCTTCATATTGAATCTTGTCTGGCAGATTAAGCACTCCAAGCTCTTCTCCAGATTCAATCATGTTTGTGAACTGAATGATGAAAATAACAGTTAATTCAAGTGACAAAAAAATGTAGATTCAATGTAGTTATTATGAATGTAATTGTAGCATCATACAAAAGTGGAAAAAATACCTTGATCCACTCAGGCTTGATCATCTTCTCTTCAATTGCAGTTAACCAAATCTGCCCCTTTGTAGCTGACCATCTTAAAATGCGAGGTATAGATTCAGAACATCTCGTAGCAAGCTCGGTGCTGACGGACGAGCAACACTCATATAGCCACACTTGCAAGGCTAATGAGCATCCCCGTATCAGATAAGAATGTACATGGGGATTAAGACGATGTCGGACAGATTCAATAACCTGCTTGAAGGATTTGATACCCCATGGGTATGACTCAAAATTACCAGACTCTATTAGAAAGAACATAAACTTGTCTATGAAAGTCACATGGTCTTTATCAGAAGGACAAACAAAAAATTCCAACATATAAAGAATGCACAACTTCACCGCATCCACATCGTTTGCCCATGCTTTATTAGTCACTACATTTTTCAAATGCCATTTCTCAACCCTTTCTTTGTTCGGAAAATATGTATTCATTAAAGGGCTAACATAGGTGGAAGTGTAACCATAGTCTGAAAACTTATTCACACAATTAAGACCAGTTATCAACCCAAATTCTCTCAAGGAAAAATTCAATTTTTCACCCTTAAATAGTACTGAAAAATATGAGTCAGTAGACTTTGTCAATTCATACTTCATCAGAAGATGAAGTGATTGGTTTTGCATACAGATTGTGGGGAGACCTAATAAGTAACCAAAACAAGTTTTTCTGAAAACCCTTAAAGCATTCAGAGAGAGTAAAGCTTGTATCTGGCTAGGTATGCTAGGATCACACAAACTGTGGAATCTAAGCACACCATAATCAACATTTTGTTGTGCAAAGTAAGGTCCATTCTGTAGAAAATATAAAATTAATGAACATTAGTAGTTTGCATAAAAAGGAAGCAGTAATCTACATATAACTACATGACAAATACAAAATATAACTAGAAGAAGAATAGCCTACCCACACCTATAACTACAAAACAATAACAGAAGAACAATGCACGTGTAAACATTATCTACAGGATGTAACAGTTACTTCAAGTATCTCACATAAATGTAGATTAACTGTAGTTAGAATGAAGTTAAATATATGAGCTATACATGCTACAATAAAAAATAACATATCTATAATTTAACCATCAGACTACACATCAACTACAAACTAACTACATTTGTACACTGTCTAAGAGTCACGGTTCCAATTAAACTACAAAATTGAGACAAAGAATCTACAAAACAGTTACTTCAAGTATCTCACATAAATGTAGATTAACTGTAGTTAGAATGAAGTTAAATATATGAGCTATACAGGCTACAATAAAAAATATCATATCTACAATTTAACCATCAGACTACACATCAACTACAAACTAACTACATTTATACACTGTCTAAGAGTCACAGTTCCAATTAAACTACAAAATTGAGACAAAGAATCTACAAAATTAGGACAACACCACATTTTACCAAAATACACTTGAACAATCAAAGAAGAACAATGCACGTGTAAACATTATCTACAGAATGTAACAGTTACTTCAAGTAACTCACAAAATGTAGATTAATTGTATTTAGAATGAAGTTAAATGTAGCAGCAATACAGGTTGCAATGAAAAATACCATCTCTACAATTTAACGATCAGACTACAAATCAACTACAAACTAACTACAGTTATACACTGTCTAATAATCACAGTTCCATTAAACCTACAAAATTGCGAAAAATAATCTACAAAATTAGGCCAAAAAACACTTGAACACTAAATTAACACTTGAACAACAGATTTTTACAACCAAAATCAAACTACAAAACAGTGAGGAAACATAAATAGTGTTTACCTTTATTGAAATTTTTTCCTTAACCAATTTTGGTACTTTTTTTGAGGGTTTCTTCTTCTTTGGTTTTGATGAAGAAGGAGAGACCTTGTGTTTTTTCACAGATGGAACTTTGGGAGAATCATCTACAAAATCGTCATCTACACTCAACTCTTTCCCCTTGCGTTTCAGTTGATTCTCGACTAGTTTATCAACTCCACCAACATCAACATCGTGCAAATGCTTGCTTCTCATTTCCGCACGAATTTGTCTAGGAGATGAAATACCAGTAGTTTGTTCACTTGCATGCGTCGTTTGTGGGTTTTTTGGTGGTGATTTTGGTGTTAAAACACCCAAATCAAAGGTTGGAATATCAGCTAATATAGCTTTTGATGATTTTTTTTGGGGAGTGTTGGTTTTTTTCATGATTTAGGAGTTGAAGACAAAGATGGAAGTGAATTCAAATCGTGGGGGATACTATCAACTGAAGGTAATTAAGTGGAGAAGAAAGTGATGGTAATTGTGGGTGAGAAGAGATTGTACGAGAATGGAGGAAAAACTGAAGGTAAATCGTGGGGGTGGGGGGAATTAACTGAAGGTAAATCGTAGGGGGTGTGGGGGGGTGGGAGGAGAGAGAGGCGGGTAAACCAAATAACGTGAAAATACAGTCCTAAAATCACGCCTAAAATAAATGAAGGAATAATTATACCCTTAATTTGAATTATGGTATAGAAATGGTAATTTGGTATGCTTAAATGTAATAAACACAAACCTTAAACATTGAGGGTAATAAGGTTTGATATATGGTATAGATAGGTAAAAATCCCTTTGATCATTCCTCACATGCAATATACATGGATTTCGCATTTGAACTTTATGGTTTCAGATTCGAAAGTTTACCGCATTTCATCTAATTTATTGGGTTCAAAATCTCTTATTTAATAATAATTTATGTGAATTTATTTCTTTTTAATCAGTTAAAAAAGAATAAACCTTTTTCTAATACTGTAACTTTTAATTTTAGTATTCCAATATTATCCTTAATGAAAAGTTTTCACGCCATACAATTGGTATGTCATGTTTTACATTACAAGTTTTAAAAAATTTGCAGTCACACAAATATATCTCATTTGTTACATAAAGTTATGGAACTACAATAAAGCATTAAAAACTGTAATTTTAATTTTAAGGAATAGTAATAGATGAAATTCATCTTTCTAATTTCGTGGTTAATTTAATGTGTATAGTCGAAATTAAATTCTTATTTCGAACTATTTAAATTATCTCAATTTTTTAAATTCTATTCGATTGTTTTTGCTACTAATTCGTTAGAACATCATAGAATATTAATAATTCTCATTTGTTATATAAAGTTATCGAACTATAATATAATATTAAAAACTTGTAATTCTACTTTTAAAAAATAGAAACAGATTAAATGAACGACATTTACTTTTAAAAAATATATTATACTTTACCATTAAGGTACACTATTTGACCACATTTGATTTACTCAGTCAAGAGCGAGAATTGAAAATAAAAGTTCCTAATTATCATGTTAGAACAAAGGATCACTCATTGTTCCGTCTAAATAGTTTAATCATAACCATCGAAATTTATAATGTAGGGGTATCAATGTAAGTTAATCGTATGATAAGTATGAATTCAAGTCTAATTGTTTTTCTCTCATTTTCTTTCCTTATGTAATTAAAAAGGTTTAAAGAAAAATAATGTAGCTCAATAATATTTTCAGACTATGCTACTGAATAGGGGTGTCAATGGATATTCGAAAACCGACCAAACCGACCGAACCGTATCGCACCGAACCAATTTTTAGGTTTCTTTTTAAGAAACCGTAGGTTTTTATATAAATTTATAACCGCACCGATAATTAGGGTAAGTTTTTTATTTTATAAAAATAAACCAAAAAAAACCCGAACTGTACCGAATAAATTTTACATGTAGAAAATATATTTATTTAGTAAGTTTAAAAATAATAATGCATTAAATTTTCTTTGAGCCTTGGAATTATGAAAACTATTACAAGTCAACAAGTAATTAAACTCAAAATACTAATTCCTAAAACCTATTATGTTACTTCTACTTAAACCAAGTTATTTCAAGTATCTTTATTAGCAAGACACAAAGTATTCTAGCAATTATGAGTAGCAAACTATAATGTATTGAATATGTTTCTTTTCATATAATTTAGATTTATTTTTTTGAATATTTAATCTTCTATAGACTTAAAATTCTTGAGTCCCAACTTGGTACATCTTTTAACTCGTGTGATTAATATTTTCTTTGCCTTTGTTTGATTTCTTTTACGCTGTTGTAGAATAGTTGATGGATCTATACTATGGCCATATTTTTTTTTTAAATTCATCACCCTTTAAACAATAAAAATGTCTAGAGAGTTTTGCTAAGTCCTATAAAAGAACGTACGTTATTGCAATTCTACTTCTACTGATGAATTTTACATGATATTAAAAAAATACCAATAATTAACCGAACCGTACCGATACCGAAGAGAAACCGACATGATTGAGACGGTTTCGAAAAGTCTAATTTTGGTTATATATAATAGAATAACCCAAAAATTGATATGGTACAAATTTTATAAAATAACCGACCGAACCGAACCATTGACACCCCTACTAAGATGATAAGGGGTGGTTTGTTTACAGAATGTCCTGGGTGTATCCCGTGAATAAGCTATGAGTTCATTTATATTTAATAGTTTTGGCTTAAACTATATATTTATGTTAAAAAAATATTTATTCCCTCCGTTTCAATTTATTTAAATTTATTTGATTGGGCACAAAAGTCAAGAAAAAAGAAAAAACTTTTAAATTTTTTAATTATTTGACATTTTAACAACTTAGTACTAAAATTAATCGGACGGCATAAAATAATCAAGATGAGTGAAACAGGTTTTTTTTTTTTAAATTTTTTAGTATGTACATTAAATTTTTTTAATAAAATCTTAGTATTCATATATAGTTTTTTTAAATAACAGGCTGACGCATATATATGATGAAGATATAGAAATATAAAATCACGAAAAATAGTCATTTTCATATGTATATTAGGTAGAGAGAAGACGAAATAAGAGCCAAAAAATTTGTGGACAACAGGTAATGGGAATTTTACAACAATTCCGAGCAGTCGCCGGTAAGCTGTTCAACCGGAGAAATCAACAGAAACCATCAGAAGATGCATATGCTTCTTCAGAAGGTGAGTACAGTGTAACGTCGGCGGTAACCAAAATCAGTGGTCCCGTTAAGTATGACGGAACTCAATCAGATGAGAAAATCAGCAACATTCTCTGCAAGCTCCGGAAATTTGCTATTGTCTCTGCCGTTGACGAGTCTCTCAGAACCGTCGCTGGTCAGTATCTCTCTCTATCTTTCTCTTTCACACACACAACTCCACCATATTCTTTAGGGAATTTTTGTTATTTGGAATGTTTATGTGGTTTATTTCTAAAGGGTTTACGAACTGTTTCCATACTAGTGAGGAATTGTCCGATTTCAATATACTGTTGAATTTTGATTTTGGAATTAGTCGATTACAGTTCGCTTTTTGATAATATTGATGAGGTTGAGCTGGATTTTATGTAAATAGGTTTTCAGATGGTTGGAATTGATTTCATCTCCTAAGCTTTGTACTGCATCAGTATGATGCGGTGTGTGAGGGGAAAATCATATACTACTGTTATACAATATTTTCTTTTTATGACGTAGTGTCGGGGCCAACTTGCACACATAGACTATTTCCACAGGATACCTGCCACTTCTCACCAGCGGATGGAATAAAATCACCTAATATGTTTTTGCCTCTGCCTGGATTTGAACATGAGCCCTCTTGGTTCTCCTCCCACTTGACCATTAGGTTACACCCTTGGGGGCTATTATACAACATGTTGTTGAGTATGCGGGCATTCCTGTGAGAAACTAGGTGTGTAGTGCCTTAGGAGTTATTGTGATTCTCAAGAGAATACCTTAACTGTCGGTGCAGTGTCTATAATCTTGGTGATGGAGAGAACCTTGGAGTTGGATTTCTCCCTTCTGCCTGCGCAATGTCTAAAATCTTCTTAACTTTATGGTAAAGTAATGCAATCTTGTACCGTGGTGATCACTGGCTAATACATGAACCAATCAGATGGGTTGATTTAGAGAAGAGAGGCTAGGAACCTTTGTTTTAGGAGTGAGCGAAGTATAAAATGGTTGAAAAAGTTTACTACTGTATTATTAACAGTTTCCAGGATTAGCTATTTAAAATAGAATTTATTTAGCTTAAAAGTTTCAGATAACTACTAACCTTCCATCTTGAAGTCGTCTTGTGAATAAACATATGAGGGCCAGGCCATTTTGTGAGTGACAACTGAAAACAGTTGCTGTAGAATGTTAATATTGGGCAACTTTCTACACCAAATATCAGACCAGAACTTAATTCTGTTGGTAAGATTGTGTATACAATGGGTTGCGGAAGTACCTCCCCACTTATTAACTGTCCCCACCATATCCTGTATTATAAGTCTATAATAGAGTCTAGCTTATTTAAGTTTTCCGGTTTACACCCTCATGTTTGTATTTACGCCTTGCTTAACTAGTTCTTCCAGACTTAATTGTCCTTGGAAAAAGGGGAACTTATTGTTTCTGAAGTTTGTTTTGTAGGGGGGGTTCGTTTAAGAATGGGGGTATCATTAGGAGAGTGATAATTTGTCCTGCTTAATCCCATGTTTGGTTGATGTGTGGGAAGGACAATAGGTGCAAATAATAATCTATTGCTCCAAGCAAGAAGCTGGTGGGTTTCTAATCAAGGTTAATCTTGAGAAAGCATCTTACTTTATACTCCAGCCAGCACAACCTTCCTTCAGTCTGACCATAATCTTCACTAAAACTTTTGGAATGCAATTCTATACTGACTTAGGATCAGTGGCAGAACTAGGATTCTTAGGAAAAGGGGGTTCAACATTTGAAGAATGAATAATAAAAAATTTCGATAACTCAAAAAAATTTGAGTCAAAATGAAATTAAACTAACAATATATTTGATAAAAAAACTTGCATTCCTTTGAATAACTTTTAGAATTGAAAATGTGAGTGAAAAATGCATTTAAAGGAAGAAAAAGCAAATATATCATACAATAATAAACAAAATACGAATTAATGATGATAACTAAGTAACATAATTCTTTTTTTAAATATAAGTATTAAAAAGCTGTTGTGGGGATGTTCAGATAAAGATCTTTAATCAAAATATAACAAAATACTAATTAAATTTACAAGTTATTAACAGTTTTAATTATAGTAATTAAAAAAGAAAGAAAGGGATTAAAAAAAGACTATGGGACCTTGTGAATGAAATTACGAGAAAGATGATAGAGATTATTACTCGTGTCCTGAAAAATGAAAGATAAGTGCACATTGCTAGATTCGAGCACACGACTTCTACTTCAAATTTGAATCCCCTTACCAAATACGCCACCATACTTTTTATGATTTAAGGGGATTCAAAATCCTTTTTTATGTCAATATTAACATTATTTTGTAAAATCTACACAAAAAATCAGTGAAATTTCAGCAAAGGGGATTGAACCCTCTTTCCGCCATGTGGCTCCGCCCATGCTTAGGATATGATAGTCATAAGATTGGAGTGCTTATTGCTGTTTTAGCCCATAAGTGTACCGTTCATGGGATACTTGGTTCTCCAACCTCCTTCAGGATCCTTGCTATTTCTGCCATCAGCAGTTACAAACAGCTATGTATATGCTGACTCATTCGTCCTTGGAACGAGCTCTACTTGATATTTTTCTTGAACTGAATAATCGTGAGTCGAGATGGTTATCTTTGCCTTCTAGAATTTTCACATATTTCTTTATGATTTTCATCTAACATTTGTTACTTTATGTGTTGATATACCTATTAATTTCAGTATTTTCAATTGTTTCTGCAGGTGGGAGTAAAATCGTAAAGGAAGGATCGAAAGATCAATCGCCTTCACGTCCTAGACTTGACAAACAAGAAATTACTGTTATGATGGAGGAGATGCAAGCAAAGATGGAGAAATTTCAGGATGACATGAATAGCATAAAGCAGCAAAATGGAGTGTCAGCTAAATGTGCAAATGGATTGGATTCCCTTGAGTTCTCTGATGAGCCTATCAAGAGTTCAACGCCTGCAAAATCTAATAGAAAAAAGGTTTTCATTCGTTCTCGGCTGTAGAAAGCAGTACAATCTTGGCAATGAGGAATCTTCACTTCTGTAATTTTCATGTGATTTGCATTGTATCTGTGTAATATATGTATTAATATTTATATAAAAGTATTAAACTGGTATTCAGATGTGCCAACTACAGTGTCCGCTCCACTCCCCAACCAATCAGACATCCTGGGGTGTGCTAATGTTATGCTCTGTGGTTTTTTCTAAAACTCTGCATTCTCTCAAGTGTTTGGTTACTTTACACAATATAACAATTTGATCAAACACCATATTAGTATTAATTTGTTCGACGTATCTCAAGAATGAGCGATAACTAAAAATTCTGTACCATTTGTTTTTTCGATATACAAATTAGATCATAGAAAAAGTTCCCTTAGTAATGCAGTCATTATATCAAACCATATTTTCCCTTTTGCAAAAAATTTAAATGGATGGTCAAAATAACTGCGAACGAACATATATTATTTCTATAATTTCTATAATTAACTTACTTTCACAGTATCACCGACTCAATATGCGGAGGTACCAGAATATCATCAGGCAACTGACTAATGCGAGTGCAAGCTCGTCTTGGACACTTCTTTAAAGCAAAATTATTGGAAAATTGCAGTCTTTTCTCCATGAATCTCATGGGAAGGAAAGAAGCAGAACAAAGATGCACTGCAACAAGACGACCTATGCCTACATCCTTTTAGTAATATACTATTCTTTACTCGAAATATTTGATGTAATTATCATCACATTCATTTTTCTTGCAGACACTATTATTTGATTGCTCTCCTTTTTATTACTCTCTATGTCACATTTTATATGATATCATTTGACTGGATTGTAAACTTAAGATTAATTTGACTTATGTATTAACTAGTAGCAAAAGAAAAATAATTAAAATAATAGTAAAAAATAGTTTTCTAAGGAAAATATCCCATCAAATTTCAATTTAATTATTTATATATTTGAATTCTAGAAACTTTTGAAAGTTATGTACAATAACATCAATAATAGAGCAATACCAACAATTTTGTAATAGGTTAAGCCGGTATGGGGGAACTTAAATGTCCTAGGGGGACTTATCTATCGTTTGTAATATGTTAAACAACTTCTTGCTATTAATATATAAAACTTCCAATTTCCTCAACAAAAAACAAAAAATAAACATTTTGCGATGTTTTAAACGGGGCATTTGAATCTATACTCGCTTTTTGGGCCACGTTTTAACTTGTGCCCGCTTTGCTAAAAAAATTGCAAGCATACCCACATTTTCGCTTAGCTTCAGCATACGGGGCTGAAGTAGCAAAGACAATCACTCAAAACTTCAGCATTCTAGTATACGGGACTGAAGTAGCAAGTGTGCTGAAGATTTTTTTTTTTTGTAACTAGCGAACTTCAGCTATAGAGCTGAAGTTTTTATTTTGTAATTGGCGAACTTCAGTTTTAGAGCTGAAGTTTTGTTTTGTAACTGGCAAACTTCAGCTCTTTTGTAACTGGCGAACTTCAGCTCTAGAACTGAAGTTTTTGTTTTGTAACTGGCAAACTTCAGCTCTAGAGCTGAAGTTTTGTTTTGTAACTGGCGAACTTCAGCTTTAGAACTGAAGTTTTTGTTTTGTAACTGGCGAACTTCAGCTCTAGAGCTGAAGTTTTTCTGATTTGCTCCTGTCTCACACGTGAAAATGTGTAAGCTTCTATATTCATCTCTAGTGCAGACTTTCTTTAACAAACCTACTTAGACGTGATATTTCCAGTTAAATGAAGGTGCACATTCTCGCACTGAACAAGGAAAGCTTCAACCTAAAAGTTTTTAATTAAGTCAGGGAGGTTTCAACCTAAAACTTTGAATCTTTAAAATATTTATAAAGACAATGGATACACTACATAACAAAAATTTGGCATGTATACCTGAATCGAAATTCTCGTCTCATTGTACACGGAGGACAAGATTCCTAGTAAAAAGGGCATCCTTTATATGATTTGAGCCAAAAACTGACCTTAAGATTTTGCAGAGCAAATAGAATCTTAAATAACGAATTATACCTCTAAAAACCATGTTGTAGCAAAGTATGTGAACTATAGAGCTTTCCTTGTTTAGTGCTAGAATATAGATGGTTACACCTAAGAAGAAGAAGAAGAAGAAGAAGGAGGAGGAGGAGGAGGAGGAGGAGGAGAAAAGGGGCTGAAGTTGTTTAAAAAGTGGGTACAAGTTAAAAGTTTTTAAAAAAATAGGTATACGTTAAATGGGGGTGACCAAATAAGCGCCCCGTGCAATTTTTACGTTTTAAACTAAACAATATGTCATAAAAATTGAGACAATAAAAAAAAATCTCCATCCTTATTCAATTTTATAAAACACTCTTTCCATTTAAAGACATCACACTATGTTTGACACTACCTATTTCTCTACAGCTTACACAATTTTCATGAATTTAAATTTACAAAGTAATTCATATTTAACTTTGATGAGATGTTTATCACTTGCAATAATACTTTAATATTTTCTTCCATCATCATTTATTGTATAAGCCAAATTAATATTTTAAATTTCATTTACTTTCGAATACTTTCACATTAAAAATAAAAGGGAGTGCGTATAAATTAATTTAAATAGTCACTCACTCAATCACTTAAACTAAAACTAGTCAGAAAATAAAATATGTATATGTGTATATATCCTTGTATAATCAGTATATAATCTATGTATACCAACTAAAAATAAAAGAAAAACTACCAGCTATGTCCATTTACAAGTAGTTCATTACAAAAATTGACCAATTCATAAAATATTACTAACATTAGCCAACTGTTACTAATATTAGCCAATTAGCTATTTGTAGCAAAAAAATATCAATTTTTGCTTTCTTTTAAGTGGGTATTATTAGAATAAATTGGGTACATCTTAAGGAGCTTGAATCTCGGTTTTGGGATAATTTGGTGAAGTTTTGAAGTGGTTTGAATTGAAAATTCGAAGTAAAAATTGAACATGAAAAAAATAATATGTATATCATTTGTGTACCACATATGTATCATATTTGTATCAATGGTGTATCACATGTATATCCATGTATACATGTGTGTGAGATACATGCGTGATACATGTGTAGCAGAAGAATTTTTTTAACTCGATTTAATTACAAATTTTGATGCAAAACCAGTCCAAATCAGCTCGAATCTTCTTCAAATTTTGTATATTGACTTATCTATATATTTTCAATGAATTTTAACTCTACCCATTGAAAAAGTTCCTTTTTGCTTAGATTTTTGAAATATTGTATATAATATTATTTGTATTTCATCACCTTATGTAACGATCCGACTGGTCGTTTTGCTTTTTAGAACTCCGTCCCCCTAAATAAAACTTCTCGTGCTTACTTTAACTAATTTACGACATGTGGGGATGATTGGTTCGGAATTTGGAAGAGTTTGGGTTGGAATAGACTCATTTGACTCCTTAAGATTTTCTTAAAAGGCTAAGTTTGACTTTGGACAATATTTTTAGCAAATGGAACCGGATTTGTGTTTTGACAGTCCCGAAGGGTCCGTAGGAAAATATGGAACCTGGGTGTATGCCCGGAATCGAATTCCGAGGTCCCTAGCCCGAGTAATGAATTTTTATTAGAAATTGTTAAACTAAAATTCTAAGAATTTAAAGAAACTAAATAATGATTGATCACGTTGGTATCAAGCTCGTATGTTGGTTCCGGATCCTAGTACAGGTCCAATATAACATTTAAGATTTGCCCACAAAATTTGGTGTCAATCCGAGTAGTATAAGTACGTTTCGGCACGTTAGAAATGAATTGAAGAACTTAAAGTTCATAAGTTTGATCCAATTGGTTTTAGGGGGTGATTCTTAGATTTAGCATTGTTTCGGGCGTTCCGAAGGTTCGAGCGGGTCTGTTTCATGATTTCAAATTTGTTGGTATGTTCGGACGGGCCCGGGTGCCCCGAGCGTCAATCGGACGAGGCTCGAGTGAAGTTGGAAAATTTGAGAAGAGCTGAAGCTTCAGATTGCTGTCATAACCGCACCTGCGGTTGGTCAGCCGCAGGTGCGAGACCGCAGAAGCGGTCGTCCTCTCGCAGATGCGGCCAAGGTAGGCCAGGCCTAAAACCGCAAAAGCGGCTTCAAGACCGCAGGAGCGGACCCAGCCCACTTGGCCAAATCCGCAAATGCGGCCTTCCTCTCGCAGAAATGGGACCACAGATGCGGAAATCACTAAAGCAGTGAGCTTCATTTATTTTGGGCTCTAATTCATTTGGCCATTTTTTACTCACCCATTGGGCGATTTTGGAGCTCTTGAGAGAGGATCTTCACCTAGCATCTTGAGGTAAGTTTACCCTACTTATTTTTAGTTTAATACTTGAGTCTTGGGTAGATTAACACGCAAAAATTAAGGTAAAATCATGGGGTTAGAGCAAAACCTAAGGTTTTGATAAAAGTTAGATTTAACCACGAAATTTATTATGAAAAGCGTTAGAAATCATATATTATTGATCCTTAGGTTATAGAGAACAACTTTCTTCGAAATTTTTTGGAATCCGGGCACGTGAGACCGGGGTTGGATTTTAGGAAACTTGTGTTTAAGGTTGGGAAATTGCTTAAATAGTTAGAACGCAATCTTGTGAGCTTGTATTGACTAGTTCCTACCTCGTTATCTAGTTTTGGATCGTTCGACTCCAAATTGAGAGTTTGAGCTCGTTCTTGGTATTGGAAGTATGCTTCGGAGCAAGGTGAGTCTCCTATCTAACCTTGTAATAGGGAATTGTCCCCATAGGTGATATAATCAAATAATTTGCCTTTAAATGCAGGGGCTACGTACGCACTAGGTGACTAGAGTCCGTGCGTAGCTACTATCATGCTAAGTTCGGGTAGTCTAGGACTCAAAAGCATGCTTTATGTGATATTCTTGCAACTTTATGTTAAATTTGGATTGTTTAAATCATGGTGATTATGGTAAATGAGACTAGTAAGAGGAACTTTATCTTTCTTGGCCTTTTTAAAGAGAAGTTGATATTTCTGTGAGTAATTGTTCCCAGTTACATATTCATGTCTGCTTGTTGTTGTGTTTAATTACATTTGACCGCGTCGCATGTTTGATTCACGAGCGGGGTAATAGATGCATCTATGGTTCGCGCCGTTCAACTCTTGGCAGTGCACAATTTACTTTTATGTTGGATCGGGCCGTACGACCTCGGCGCTATTTGCACATGCTTTACTCAGTATTTTTCTATGAATTGAGCTTTATTATTTGCCCTAGAATGAAAGTGGACAACTGTGATATTATCCAGGAGAGGACCTGTTATTTCTTTGTTCTAATTATTTGTTCTATCCATGCTCAGTATAATTCATTCTCATATTATTTGACCCTAGTAAGTGTCAAGTCAACCTCTCGTCTCTACTTCTTCGAGATTAGACAAGATACTTACTAGGTACATATTGTTTATGTACTCATACTACACTTCTGTACTTAATTGGACAGGATCTGAGGCAGGTACATCTAGTTACTAGTCTGGTGCGCATTCTTGATCAGTGTCTGAGACTTCCACAGTGAGCTGCTCCCCTTCCTGTGCCGTCTAGCAGCATGATGGAATCTCTCTTTATTTTTGGCTATCTATTCTATTTCAGACAGTAGGATGGATTTATTCTTTTGTATATTCTATTAGTTGCCCGTAAACTTGTGACACCAGATCTTGGCACACACATTAGTAGACTATTCTTTTGGGAATTGTATAACTATTTTCGTACATTGCTAATTATCATATGTTTTCAACTTCAAATTTAGAAATTTCTATATTTGTTTTAGTAAAGTGAAAATGAGAACTTATTAATACTTCCGCGTTGGCTTGCCTGACAAGAGTGTTGGGCGCCATCATGACCTGTAGTGGAATTGGGTCATGACACCTTATTTGCTATCTCATCCATAAAATTTCTTTTCCGTCTTGCATCTAATGTTGCTAATCACGCTTAAAAATACGAAAGGTGATTTTTGCATGTGATTCTTTGAGAGGAAAAAACTTATCTTTTTTGGTTTTTTAATTTTTATATGTATTTGGCTAATTTTGATAAGTCTATGACTAATGGCTAGAGGTTGGTAAGTTGAGACTTATTTGGGATATTTGTGTAAGTTTCCCAAAATAAAATAAACACAGAATCCAGGTGGGCTATATGTGTAAAGATCCATTTTCCTTGATGGGTTCACTACTACTTCTAGAGTATTGGGTTAGGCCCAGTTCCTAAAACAAGTCTAGGCCCACGACCCAGGATGCTAATTCAATAACAATCGGAAAAGGCCATTTATCGTATGCATTTCTGGTAACTTGCATCACTCTGCAACTCTTCATCTCCATAATCGCAGAGAAATTCTTCGATCGTTAAAACACTAAAATATGGCAGCGTGGACGGCGGCGGCACGGCAAGCCGCAACTTTCTCTCGGCTCTCCGCTTACAGATCAGTTAACACTACGAGCCAAGGCGCCCTCCTTATCCAGCGGCGCGGTCTAGCTGGCGGCGGTGGTAAATTTTCCTCTTCACTAGATTTTTCTTTAAATGGTATTGGAATGAATTTAGCTGAGGAGTGGAATTGATATAGGGGAGCCTTAGCTTAGTTGATTGATTGATAAATTTTGTTTAAATTTCTGGAACTTACATTGTACTTATATTCAATATTGGCGTTTGGTTTGTCAGTAGTAGAATTTTGTTTTATTAGACTTACTTGGCTTGGCTTGTCAAATTAGTAAAGGAGAATTCATATTCCACCCGTTCCATTCCATTTTAAGTGTCGTATTAGCCCAAAAATAAAATTTCAACAAATATGTGCTTTAGAAAATTACCTTCTCCATTTGTCATTTTAACATGGACAAATTTGCTGAAGCAAAGTTCTATCTATCAAACTTTTCATTCACTTTTCTAACTTAAAATTTAGCTGGAGCCAAATTTTCTTTCGTTATTCAAAATTCAATTGCAAATTTTATTCATCTTAAGAAAAGGTTTAACATTTTCAATGAAAATATCTTATAAAAGAAAGGCTTAACCTTTTTAAATATTGAACTAAACATGGCTACTAGATAAATCAATTCAAATAGATCTAAATAGCTAAATTTGTCTGTTGAACCTGACCTCCATCTCAATTCAACCTATTCAATGGTTGAGACATCTTCAAAGAGTTACTTTTTGTCTGATTTTAATGTTGATCCAAGTACACAATAGGATACACAATCGGAAGTAGGATTGCAAGAATCATAGGAGGAGACGCCAATACTCTTGTAACTTGACGTTGAAAATTCTGGCTTCGCCACTGCTTGGTAGCATTAAAAAGGAAGGTGGATTAGACAGTCGGAACCTGAAAGCACATAATAAGAGCCGTCTTATGAAATGGCTACAGAGATATACTATGGAATACTCTATGGAGTAATATGTGATAAATATAAACAAGATGGCTAATAGTGCAGGAAAAATAACCCTTAAGGGGTTGGGGTTTGAAAATCCATCATGGATGTTTTGGGAACCTTAGGCAGCTAACACAAGTATTAAGGTTGGAAATGGAAGGAAAATCTCATTTTGGAAGGGCTTTCAAATGTCTTTGTTGAGAATGCAGTTCAACACCACAAAAGCAATCAATGGCCATCTTTTTGCTCAAGTTAAGTTTTGTAACCCGTTTGCTGATTCAAACTTAGTTCACATTGGATTGAAAAGATATTTTTGAACCTTATCTTCAACAATTTGAAACTGAGAAAAATTGGAATGTGACTTGAAAATGGGGAAAACAGTGAGTAGAAATCTAATATCGAGTTCCTGGCTTTGTCTGTCATGTTCTACCACAAGCAAACAATGCGAGCTCTAATGCTTATGGCATTTAAAATATGGTTTTATAATGCATTCGTGTGATTCAGTAAAATCATTGATGTTTTTCTTTGTGATGCAGACCATCATGGTCCTCCAAAGGTGAACTTTTGGCAGGACCCAATGAGCCCATCAAAATGGAAAGAAGAGCATGTGAGTTTTTCAGAATGCTTACAATTTTCTTTTCTACTTGTTTAAGCTTTCTTGGGTTTATTTGGTGGTTAGCATCATCTTGCCTATCCTTGAAACAATCGAGCTTCCTGTTCGTCACTGTTATGACTTATTCTCTTGTTATTTTCACTGTTTATGACTTATTCTCTTGTTATTTTTTGATCTTATCGTCATGCTTGTGTTGTTTGGAGCCTTGGACTGCCGAATAACTTATATGCGTTTGGTCTTGAATTCTTCTGTCACTTAGTGGCCGTAAACCTAATTCTGGTAATACTTATGACATTGCTTGTGCCTTGTGAAGTGGAAGTTAGATGCTATTTGTAAGATTAAATGCTACATCTGTGCAATAGTTATGCATTCTGTCGTCAACTAAAAGGCAGAATTCTTGCAAATGCGCATGCAACCCTTGTTCCTCACTTCCTGCCACCATTCTACTCCCCGATAGTCCAATACTCTATGGGCCCTGGGTTCGTAAGCTCCCTTCCAATTCCCATTGCCCTAACCCTCCTTATCCTACCATAGCATCCAACCTCTCAAGATTGCCAATGGCGGCAGTTTGGAATAGGTTTTTCAGCAGTGGTGAGAGATGGTTTGGAGGAAAAGTGGGGATAAAAGCATTGGTCCCCTGGTGGTGAATGTGATTCATATCCATGAAAAAAAGAGAATCTATTTGGGTAGTGATTACTAGCCACTTCAAACTTATTGTTCCTAAATCTCGCAAAAAATTTACCAGTTTTTTCTCAAAAAGCTCGTAAACCTTCAGTGCAGAAGCAGGGACATTTGTATTTTAATAAGTTGGGAAAATTGGTAGCTACAACATGTGTTGGGATTGGAGTTGGGATGGATGCTTGTTGAAAAATGGTGGACAGAAACAGCTTGAGGGAGGGAGAGGAGTTTGTGATGGCCATCGAGGAGGTTGATGGAGGGGTGTCTAATTCCAGATTCTCTGTAGGGAGTTGTAGGCGGAGGGATAAGAGGTGATGCCAGAACTGCTTGTTGAAGGTTGAGACACTTTCTTCTTTTATTTAGGAAATTATTTTTCTCATTTTTACCCTTAAAATTTGTCATATGTTTTCATGTGATTTGGAGACGGCTGGGGACTATAAAAAACCGAATGTCGTAAATAGAGCTTGAAGGGTAATAATTTGAGGGATTGTTTCAGTTACTTGCAATTGTTTTGATTAATTCTCCATCATCTTTTCTGAAAGTATCATCTCCATTACCTGTAATTTGATCTGTCAGTATACTCAGTGGAGTTGTGTTGTTGTTGTTGTTCAGACATGGTGGCATTTCCTAACCTTATATAGAACAAAGAAGATAGTTTAGAATCAACAGTAACATACTTTAACATTTGTGCAGTTGAAGTGCATCCAAATTCCAAAAAGCTATTTATTACTCTATTAGTACCGGTTTGTGCAGACACTGTAATTGTTGATTGCATCACTCTTTATATCCTTTTGGGTGTAACATTATCAGAATTTGATTGAGTGTATGCTAATCACTAATACTTGGAGATGGTGTACATCATAAACTTGAAGTTTGATTATGAACTGACATCTAGTGCAGTTCGTGATCGTCTCTCTTACTGGTTGGGGTTTGGCTTTCTATGGAGGTTATAAGCTCTTCACAGGAGGAAAGAAAGAGAAGAAGGAATAGGTACACTTCTTTTGGTATTGAACAAGTTTTAGAAAACTTTGCCATAACACTTTGTTTGAATCAGATAGGAAATTTACTTTCTATATCCTATACTGAGACAAGTATTTGCTCTCTCATCCATCCATTATTGCCACTGCCTGTGGAATATGCTAGGTTTTATATCTATTATTTAAGAGTTTAGCTAGCTTTTACCTGATTGAAATTTGGACTTGTATTTACTGACACCTCAGACAAATTGATTGCTGCTATGGTGCCATTATTTGTATTATTAGAGCTAATTTAATCATGCAAATGTTATCATGTATAGATGTTGAGTGTGCGAACAAAATCCCACATTGGTAGCAGAAAAGATTGGGAGCCTACATATAAGGTGTAGGGATCTCCTAATGGTGTGATGCTTTTTAGGGAAAAGCATAAATCGGACAATATCACATCATGTAAGAATATCTTCGTGCTGGTTGAGCCCAACAATATATGGGTTATTTTTTCACCTTGATAAAAGCTGTTTTTCTCAAGCTACTTGAAATTTGATATTTTCTCTATATACCTGCTCTGATTTACTTGAATCTCTTTGCAGAAAGTTGGTGAATGATCACACTGATGTCGGGATCGTATCTATTCACCTGAAATAAAGTAGTTGCTAGGACTGTATGATCTCATTCAGGCCAATATGAGGTTGTAATTTATTGTTCCCTATCCATCCCATTCTTGCTTTGAACTTTGAGTTGTATATGAAATGTCTAACAATTAACTACGGGTTTTCTTTTCATGAAGTATTAGTCCATTTAATAACTTAGGTACCTATGCTATTGCGGTTTTTCTTCCACAAATACTTTAGTTCATCCTTTTGCAGAAGGACCATGAGTATGTTATCAAGACGGGCAGCACCAGGATCGTGTTCATATTCGTTGCATGTCTGCTATTGTTTTTATTGACATCCAAAATATAAAAGCGTGAGATGGGGGATGATGTCAAAATTCCAAAGAGAAGAGTGGACACCTCCCCCCCCCCCCCCCCCAAAAAAAAAAAACCCGCTTCCTTTTTCTTTTCTTTTGTTGCATATGCAGGCATCGTTGTTTTTGGGGTTCATTTAAATAATTTTTAATTGTCTATTGTTTAAAATCTGGGCAGCCAATTTTTTTCAGGGTGAAACTTTTTCATTTTCTGACGTAGAATTCTCATACTTGCGACGCATTGACGTGGCAAGTGACGTGTGATAATACCTCCCATGATTTATATTTTTATGAACAAGTCATAATAGCTTAGCTACTTTAATGTAACAAAATATTGTTTTGTGATTTTATTGTTCTTGTGTGTGTAACTTTCGATGATTATATATGGAAATAAATCCTCGTTCTTTCAAGAACTTACCACTCAAACAAATCTCTTTCAATCCTTTTACATTATCTGTACCTTAAGATTTATGGACAGAAGGTGAAAGCAATGCATGGGAAAATTTATGTTTCTAACTTAGCATTCAACTCCAAGTGTGAAACTTGGATTATGAGTGTTTACCTAGTAATATCGTTTTTGGTTTTCCCTTTTTCTTTTAAGCTCCTTATTTGACATGACTATTCTTTGATTCGGGCATCCCAACAAATTCTTGACTTCTCAAATGCACAGCGAATTATATTAAATATCGATTGAATTTTTCTGCACCATATTTTGACCCGCTTCTTCTTTGATTCGATTGCCCTTGCAAATCCTTGATTTCTCGAGTACACAATGGGATTTTAGTGTTGAGTCTGAGAAGTCCTATATATGCATCTCTACTTGTTCATATATTCTTTTATTTTGGTAAACAACATATTAGTTGATCATAAATTAAGGAATAATTGCACATTTCCCTTAAGGTTTTGACTTGTAAATTATAACTTGCCTTACTTGTGATTTCAAATACTAGTACATAAACCTTCTTTTGTTATTATTTTAAGTCTTATACTCTAGTCGTGTCAGTGGGAGTCTGCCATACACTTTCTATTTATTTAATTATATATTGTTATGCCCTCTTCGTTTCAACCTAAAGCAAACTGATCATAAAAGTGGATTTAAAAACTTGTTGGAAGATTAGGCAAACCATCATTTGTTATAACAAGTTAAAATACAATAACATAAAAATTCTTATTATCGCTAGTATATATAAGTTAAATCCTCAGAAGGCCATCAATGTACATATTAAGAACCTGAAGGACCCTCCGTGAATAAAATCTGATGAGAAGATTATAGACATGAATTCAACTAGTGGCGGATCCAGAATTTTCATCAAGGAGTGTCATAATATAAATAATTAGATATATCGAAAAGTGAAGGGAAGTTAACGTATAGTAAATATACATAAAATAAAAAAAATTATCTAGCAAAATAGTATAATTTTCCGGCGAAGGGGTGTCGCTTGACACCCTTTGCTTCAATGTGGCTCCGCCACTGAATTTAACAGCTCAAAAGTTAGAAAGAAGAACGAAAACACTTCACGCGATAGAATTTGTGAGCAAAAAGAATATCACACGTAAGATGCAAATTTGTGAACGAAAAGAACGTTTTTTTGGCAAAGAAGAAGAAAACTTTATTCATTACTAAGTAGCATGGTTACATGGTCTGGTCCTCCCATTGGGAGTAGATCTAGGCATACTAGTAAAAATAGCATTACAACCAAAAGAGGACATTACAGGGTTTCCCAGCATAGCCAAATTATTTAACACAACAATATTAGTGGTGGTAGTCCTAGTAACATTAATTCCTTCTTTGTCAGCCTGCACAATATCTCTAAGGTAGTCGGGCTGAATATATCTGACTATAGTAGACGTTGGCTTGCTGGATACCATGTTGTGCCAGATTATGTGCTATCTTGTTGCCTTCCTTGAAGTTGTATAGGATTGGTGGATTCCCCAACATCTTCAGCCAGTACTTGTATTTAGAAATAAGTGCATTATAGGGTGGGGAATAAATAGATTCAATTAATGATGGTGTAGAAGCTAAGTCTGTCTCTATTTGAAGATTTGTGAATTGATAAGCTGCTGCTATTTGTAAGCCATATCATAATGCCTCAAGTTCAATATAGAGAGGAGATAGGCCAGTAGTTTTTTTAGTAAAGCCTAGAATCCATTTCCCAATCGAGTCTCTGAACACACCTCCTATCCCTCCTTGTTCCTTAAAAGCCCCATCTATATTTAACTTCAATTGGTGGATGGTGGGGGGTTCCCATTTGGTAATGACTTGTAAAGGTCTGTCTAGTTTGTTGCAGTTGATGTTACTACAATGCAGATATTCCATGGCTCTTGAGATAACATGATTGCTATCAACTGAGTCGCAAAGATTATGAAAGGTGCTCCTATTTCTATTTAGCCAAAGAAGCCAGAGAGTAAAGGAGAAGAGACAGTCCCATGTCAAAGAGTGGCATATGATTTGAGGTTTTTGCTTGTAGAGATTGTCCAGCCAGTGGGAAGATTGGGTGTCAATTGATTGTATGCTCACACCTAGAGCATCCCATAGTTGTTTTGCTATTGGGCAAAATAGAAAAATATGCTGTGGTGTTTCCTCAGTGGTGGGGCAAGCTGGGCAGTACAAGGGAGTGACAATCCCAATGTGACTCAGGAAGGTTTTTGTAGGTAATCGATTATGGTAGCATTTCCATAGGAAATATTTAAGCTTATTCCAAGTTTTTAGTTTCCAAAGCCAAGCAAAGTTTTTACTTTGGGTTTGAGTTGCATTAGAGGTGATAAAGGGATACACAGATTTTGTGGTGAAGATACCATCAATAGTGAGTGCCCATATCGGAGTATCAGTGTGGTTGTAGATATTTACAGGTTGGAGAAATTGAATTTCAGTTAAAATATGGGATGGTAGCTCAAAGGATAGTTGGGATAGATTCCATGTCCTGTTAGAGAAGATATTTGAAATATTGATAGTTTAATCTTTGTATGATAGGGGACCTTGGATCATACTTCGTATGCTTTTTGTACATGGAAGCCAGTTTGCATGCCAAAAATCCACGTGGGAACCATCTCCAATATGCCATGCAATAGCGTACTTACAAATGGTCCATCCTGTGAGGGTGTTTTTCCATATGAAGGAGTGAGATGTATCTGAGTATCGACCAGCGTATTTGGAATTAAAAACTGCTGCCCAGATAGCAGTGGGATGACTAAAGAAATTTCAAGTGAGGCTTGTAATAGCCGCTTTATTTTTATCCAAGGATTTTCTTATCCCTAGACCCCCAGCATGCTTGGGCAATGAGACAGTGTCCCATTTAATATAATGGATTTTTCTGGATATTTGGTTGCTACCCCACAAGAAATTTCGTTGAATTTTGTTAATTTGACGGTGGTTTTTTTTTTGGGCAACATGGTGTATTGCATAATATGGTTTGGGAGGGCATTGAGGGTGGTTTGAATAAGAGTAGCTCTCCCTGCTAGTGATAGGAATTGAATTTTCCAACCAGTTAGTCTTTTATTTAGATTGTCAAGGATGAAATTGTAATCCGTTGGTTTAGGCTTGTTAGTCAAGATTGGAAAGCCTAGATATTTCCCAAAGCTGTCACTAACTTTGATATTAAGGATGGCACACATTGAATTTTTTAGAGTAGTAGAGCAGTTATTTGAGAAGAGTAATTTAGACTTTGTGTGATTTATTTTTTGGCCTGACAATATACTAAAGTAGTCAAGACAACGCTTGATTGTGTAGCAGATTTCTCATTGGCTGCTGCCATTAGGGTTAAATCATCCACAAAGAATAAATGGGAGAGGGGTGACCCGTTTGAGCTAAGTTTGATAGGTAATCGACTTAGTGATTGATAAGAGTAGACAGTAGTTCAATACACAAGATAAAAATGTATGGTGACATAGGGTCACCTTGTCTAATGCCCCTTGATGGCTTGAAAAACTCTGTTTGGGATCCGTTGACAAGGACAACAATGCGAGAGGTAGTAATGCAAGCCATGATGAGTTTAGTGATTCTGGGTGGGAAGTTAAAGTAGTGGAGAGCTCTACGAATAAAAGACCATTCAATTCGATCAAATGCCTTTTCCAAATCAATTTTAAGGAGCATTTTTCCTTTGTTGCCTTTTATTTTCTTGTAGTGATGGATAATTTCTTGAATGAGAACGACATTATCAGCCACCCGTCTTCCTTTGAGAAAGCTTGATTGAAAAGGTCATATTAGGGTGTCCCAAAATGGTTTGAGACGGTTGACAATTATTTTAGTAATGACTTTGTAAGTTGTATTGCAATACCCAATTGGTCTGAAATTTTTCAGCTCGTTGGCATTAGGGAATTTGGGTATTAGACAAAGGAAGGTAGTGTTAAGCTGCTCAGGGATGGTGAGGTTTTCAAAGATGGAGTGACAATAGTCAGAAACCGTTTTATTTATAATGTGCCAATATTTCTGATAAAAGAATGGGTATAGTCTATCCAGACCTGGAGCTTTGAAAGGTTTAAATGAAAAAATAGCCCTAGTGATCTCATAGTTTTGTAGTGGTTTATCCAAGGCTAATAGATCAGTGACAGAGGATGAAATTGGGGAAGCATGAATGCTTACCTAATTGGATGATTCGTGACTTGTTTGGTAGGCATTTTGGAAATAATTATAGGCGTGTTGAAGGATTTTATCGGGATCATTAATCCAATTGTTATGATCATCCTTAAAAAAGGAGATACAATTTTTCCTTCTCTAATTAAGAACGCTTATATGGAAAAATTTAGTACTTGCATCCCCTTCACTAAGCCAATTTATACGTGACCGTAGTTTTCAATAATCCTCCTCTATTTTTAAGAGATCTATACTCATTAGTGAGGGTTTGCTCAAGATTTTTCAAGAAGGCACTCGTAGGATAGTGGGTGGATTTTTGGATCCCACTAAGTCTTGCTAGAATTGTTTTCTTTTTATTTATAACATCACCAAAAGTGTTGGCAGCCCAGTATTTTACTTTATTAGTGAAAAGGGCGGTAGTAGTGGATAAATTTTGGCCATTCCAGGTGTCCATGACCATGGAAGTAAATTCCGGCTGTTGGCACCAGTAGGTTTCAAGATGAAAGATACGATGAGTATGAAGCCTAGTGCAATGGGATAGTGAAATGACGAGGGGTGTGTGATCAGAATATGTCAAGCCATTGTTCATTAATAAAACACCTATCAAAATGAACAATGCTTGGGTAACAAAATGTCTTGACAAATGGCTTTTGATCAGATGTCTTGACAAAATGGCTTGACAAAATGTCAACTTATAGATGGGTAACAAAAGCATCAGGGTAATATTCAAGCCATTGTTCATTAATAAAACACCTATCAAGTTGTTGTAAAATTAAGTCGGAGCGATTATGTCTATGATTGTACCACGCGTATTTTGCCCCTTTAAAAACAAGATCTATAAGTTGACAGTGGTTAATACAAGATTGAAAACGTGAGGCTCTACTACGGTTAATAGGTCTACCTCCCTATATCTTGTTGACTAGACACTTCATTAAAATCACCACCTAGGAACCACATTCCTTTGTAATTATTAGCAATATTTTCTATGTTTAACCAAAGTTGAGACCTAATATTTACTTTAGTGCTAGCATAAACAGTACTGAACAACCAAGGTTGGTGATGGGGAAGTACCTGAATCATGGCATGGATTTCCTGACCATAAAGGAGTATATGACTGAGTTGGACAGTTGAGTCATGCCAAAGGATGGCAATTCCCCCAGGTTGACCATGAGCAGGGATCTCCACTATGTTGGTAAATTGAAAATCATCTCTAATGCCTATGTGATTGGTCATTCGAGTTTCCAGAAGGGCAACTAGAGAAGGGTTGTGAGTATTTAGAAGGTCCCTGAAATGGCGCTTGAATTCATCATTGTTTCCACCCTGATGTTCCAAATGACAAAATTGGGAAATCTATTCATTGAGGGATCGAGAGAGGGATGGTGTAGGACACTGCCCTTCACTGATGGTCTTAGTATGACTGCAAAGTTGTCTACTGCCTCATTTAATGGAGGCCTAATGTCGAGGGAACATTTGTACAGTTCCTGTGGGCACTTGAAAAAAACTTCTTGTCATCCATTGCCTGAAATAACATGATCTTGACTGCGTGTAGGTTTGAAATTTCTGTGAACGATGTTATGTTTAGTGCTGGAGCTATGGGGTCGAGGACATTCGTCAACCAAAGGTGGTTGATATAGTTTGACATTGCTAGCCTCATGCCATTTGAGATTAGTTGTGCTAGGATCTGAGGGTTTTTGAGGACAAATAGAACCTCTTGGTTCTGAATGTTCAGGGTGAAGAAGGCTGCCTGGCCCTGAAGCCCTTGTTCTAACCATGTTGTTGGTTGATGTTCCTATGGGAGGGAATTTGTGACATATATCGGTATATTGGTGTTGTGTATTTGATTGTCCATTCTGGATAGTATGGATGGACGTTGATGAGGGGAAAGTTGGTTTAGTGGTATTCTCCTCCGTGTGAGAAGTTGTGGTGGATTCATATTATGAAGGGGAAAATGTAATGTTAGGAGGAACTTGGGGTTCGTGAGGCAATGATTGAGTATCTATTATAGGGGATTGGGTTTGCATGTTATGTTCAGTTACTTCCGACCCTAGATTATCCGTCATTAGGGAGTTTGTTTGTATGGCCACATGACCAGTGTTGGATGACAAGTCATCTAGGGGTGTAATAGAGGAATTATGAAGAAGAGATGGCGTGCTAGTTAGGTGATTAGGAGGTGGGACTGCTGGTTTACCTAGAGTGGTATAGCTGCATGCATCCTTTTAGCCATGTGGAGACCCAAGTTGGGGAGTAGGGGAAGGGTTTCATGTAGGAAAGAATAAGCAATGTTTGTGGATTGGCTATGCATTATTCCATCCAAATCCATTATGAAAAATTCATCTACCCTTGTTAAATTATTATTATCAGATAGTAGTGATGAAAACTTATTAGAGGTTGGAACAAAAGTGATAGTATTAGTATTAAGACTGTAAGGCTTTTTAGAAGATTGATAGTTAGTCTCGTTCATAATTAGTTGCTCAACAGTATTAGAAGTTTTAGGATCCGTTAGTCTTTTATTTAGATTGTCAAGGATGAAATTGTAATCCGTTGGTTTAGGCTTGTTAGTCAAGATTAGAAAGCCTAGATATTTCCCAAAGCTGTCACTAACTTTGATATTAAGGATGGCACACATTGAATTTTTTAGAGTAGTAGAGCAGTTATTTGAGAAGAGTAATTTAGACTTTGTGTGATTTATTTTTTGGCCTGACAATATAATAAAGTAGTCAAGACAACGCTTGATTGTGTAGCAGATTTCTCATTGGCTGCTGCCATTAGGGTTAAATCATCCACAAAGAATAAATGGGAGAGGGGTGACCCGTTTGAGCTAAGTTTGATAGGTAATCGACTTAGTGATTGATAAGAGTAGACAGTAGTCAGGGTGAAGAAGGCTGCCTGGCCCTGAAGGTCTACCTCCCTATTTATCTTGTTGACTAGACACTTCATTAAAATCACCACCTAGGAACCACATGCCTTTGTAATTATTAGCAATATTTTCTATGTTTAACCAAAGTTGAGACCTAATATTTACTTTAGTGCTAGCATAAACAGTACTGAACAACCAAGGTTGGTGATGGGGAAGTACCTGAATCATGGCATGGATTTCCTGACCATAAAGGCGTATATGACTGAGTTGGACAGTGGAGTCATGCCAAAGGATGGCAATTCCCCCAGGTTGACCATGAGCAGGGATCTCCACTATGTTGGTAAAGTGAAAATCATCTCTAATGCCTATGTGATTGGTCATTCGAGTTTCCAGAAGGGCAACTAGAGAAGGGTTGTGAGTATTTAGAAGGTCCCTGAAATGGCGCTTGAATTCATCATTGTTTCTACCCTGATGTTCCAAATGACAAAATTGGGAAATCTATTCATTGAGGGATCGAGAGAGGGATGGTGTAGGACACTGCCCTTCACTGATGGTCTTAGTATGACTGCAAAGTTGCCTACTACCTCGTTTAATGGAGGCCTAATGTCGAGGGAACATTTGTACAGTTCCTGTGGGCACTTGAAAAAAACTTCTTGTCATCCATTGCCTGAAATAACATGATCTTGACTGCGTGTAGGTTTGAAATTTCTGTGAACGATGTTATGTTTAGTGCTGGAGCTATGGGGTCGAGGACATTCGTCAACCAAAGGTGGTTGATATAGTTTGACATTGCTAGCCTCATGCCATTTGAGATTAGTTGTGCTAGGATCTGAGGGTTTTTGAGGACAAATAGAACCTCTTGGTTCTGAATGTTCAGGGCGAAGAAGGCTGCCTGGCTCTGAAGCCCTTGTTCTAACCATGTTGTTGGTTGATGTTCCTATGGGAGGGAATTTGTGACATATATCGGTATATTGGTGTTGTGTATTTGATTGTCCATTCTGGATAGTATGGATGGACGTTGATGAGGGGAAAGTTGGTTTAGTGGTATTCTCCTCCGTGTGAGAAGTTGTGGTGGATTCATATTATGAAGGGGAAAATGTAATGTTAGGAGGAACTTGGGGTTCGTGAGGCAATGATTGAGTATCTATTATAGGGGATTGGGTTTGCATGTTATGTTCAGTTACTTCCGACCCTAGATTATCCGTCATTAGGGAGTTTGTTTGTATGGCCACATGACCAGTGTTGGATGACAAGTCATCTAGGGGTGTAATAGAGGAATTATGAAGAAGAGATGGCGTGCTAGTTAGGTGATTAGGAGGTGGGACTGCTGGTTTACCTAGAGTGGTATAGCTGCATGCATCCTTTTAGCCATGTGGAGACCCAAGTTGGGGAGTAGGGGAAGGGTTTCATGTAGGAAAGAATAAGCAATGTTTGTGGATTGGCTATGCATTATTCCATCCAAATCCATTATGAAAAATTCATCTACCCTTGTTAAATTATTATTATCAGATAGTAGTGATGAAAACTTATTAGAGGTTGGAACAAAAGTGATAGTATTAGTATTAAGACTGTAAGGCTTTTTAGAAGATTGATAGTTAGTCTCGTTCATAATTAGTTGCTCAACAGTATTAGAAGTTTTAGGATCCGTTAGTCTTTTATTTAGATTGTCAAGGATGAAATTGTAATCCGTTGGTTTAGGCTTGTTAGTCAAGATTGGAAAGCCTAGATATTTCCCAAAGCTGTCACTAACTTTGATATTAAGGATGGCACACATTGAATTTTTTAGAGTAGTAGAGCAGTTATTTGAGAAGAGTAATTTAGACTTTGTGTGATTTATTTTTTGGCCTGACAATATAATAAAGTAGTCAAGACAACGCTTGATTGTGTAGCAGATTTCTCATTGGCTGCTGCCATTAGGGTTAAATCATCCACAAAGAATAAATGGGAGAGGGGTGACCCGTTTGAGCTAAGTTTGATAGGTAATCGACTTAGTGATTGATAAGAGTAGACAGTAGTCAGGGTGAAGAAGGCTGCCTGGCCCTGAAGGTCTACCTCCCTATTTATCTTGTTGACTAGACACTTCATTAAAATCACCACCTAGGAACCACATGCCTTTGTAATTATTAGCAATATTTTCTATGTTTAACCAAAGTTGAGACCTAATATTTACTTTAGTGCTAGCATAAACAGTACTGAACAACCAAGGTTGGTGATGGGGAAGTACCTGAATCATGGCATGGATTTCCTGACCATAAAGGCGTATATGACTGAGTTGGACAGTGGAGTCATGCCAAAGGATGGCAATTCCCCCAGGTTGACCATGAGCAGGGATCTCCACTATGTTGGTAAAGTGAAAATCATCTCTAATCCTATGTGATTGGTCATTCGAGTTTCCAGAAGGGCAACTAGAGAAGGGTTGTGAGTATTTAGAAGGTCCCTGAAATGGCGCTTGAATTCATCATTGTTTCCACCCTGATGTTCCAAATGACAAAATTGGGAAATCTATTCATTGAGGGATCGAGAGAGGGATGGTGTAGGACACTGCCCTTCACTGATGGTCTTAGTATGACTGCAAAGTTGCCTACTACCTCGTTTAATGGAGGCCTAATGTCGAGGGAACATTTGTACAGTTCCTGTGGGCACTTGCAAAAAAACTTCTTGTCATCCATTGCCTGAAATAACATGATCTTGACTGCGTGTAGGTTTGAAATTTCTGTGAACGATGTTATGTTTAGTGGTGGGATGATCTGCTCTTACCCCACCATTCCTTCCTCTTCTTGTACGGGTGCATTGTGATGGAGATAGGGTTGTGCTTGGTGAATATCCATCGGTGGTGGGAAGTGTTGTGGTATAGGCTGCCATGCATGAATCAATGGAGGAGTGTTTTGATCCTATGGAGAAAAGAATGGAAGATAGTAGAGGAGCTGCATGTTCTGCAATGGATTGTAGTGGTGTGGAAGGTTCCAATGGGCTTGCATCTTGTGGAGTAGACAGGTGCTAGTGCTGGAGCTATGGGGTCGAGGACATTCGTCAACCAAAGGTGGTTGATATAGTTTGACATTGCTAGCCTCATACCATTTGAGATTAGTTGTGCTTGGATCTGAGGGTTTTTGAGGACAAATAGAACCTCTTGGTTCTGAATGTTCAGGGTGAAGAAGGCTGCCTGGCCCTGAAGCCCTTGTTCTAACCATGTTGTTGGTTGATGTTCCTATGGGAGGGAATTTGTGACATATATCGGTATATTGGTGTTGTGTATTTGATTGTCCATTCTGGATAGTATGGATGGACGTTGATGAGGGGAAAGTTGGTTTAGTGGTATTCTCCTCCGTGTGAGAGGTTGTGGTGGATTCATATTATGAAGGGGAAAATGTAATGTTAGGAGGAACTTGGGGTTCGTGAGGCAATGATTGAGTATCTATTATAGGGGATTGGGTTTGCATGTTATGTTCAGTTACTTCCGACCCTAGATTATCCGTCATTAGGGAGTTTGTTTGTATGGCCACATGACCAATGTTGGATGACAAGTCATCTAGGGGTGTAATAGGGGAATTATGAAGAAGAGATGGCGTGCTAGTTAGGTGATTAGGAGGTGGGACTGCTGGTTTACCTAGAGTGGTATAGCTGCATGCATCCTTTTAGCCATGTGGAGACCCAAGTTGGGGAGTAGGGGAAGGGTTTCATGTAGGAAAGAATAAGCAATGTTTGTGGATTGGCTATGCATTATTCCATCCAAATCCATTATGACAGATTCATCTACCCTTGTTAAATCATTATTATCAGATAATAGTGATGAAAACTTATTAGAGGTTGGAACAAAAGTGATAGTATTAGTATTAAGACTGTAAGGCTTTTTAGAAGATTGATAGTTAGTCTCATTCATAATTAGTTGCTCAACAGTATTAGAAGTTTTAGGCTTAAAAGCTAATTTTTGTTAGAAATTTACTTGATGCCACATCAAATATATTGACACTGATACCTGGTTATTTTTCTTGATTTTTGACCAGTGATGGAGTGACAGTGTATCGCTTGTGCTTGTTTCCTTTGGGAAATGACACTGTTTGCCACAAATCCTTACTTGTTTGCCCCTAATTACCTATTGAGTTAGTGGAGATGACCCAAGGTCTTGCCTGTGTCTGTTTCACTGATTCTGTTTTAGGGTAAATGCATGAAGGTGCTGTGTGGCCCAATCAACCACATGCTTTACACAAAAAGTTTTCTCCTTTGTACAGTAATTGTTGTATATGTGCACCAATTTGAACTGTAGTTTGGACCGGCTGGTCTAGTGGTACTTGCACACACAGTCTCGCATACCTTCCTCTATTGTTGAGCTTGTACAAACATCTATACGCAGTAGCTTCCCAATTGAGTTCCAATTCTTCCAAGCACTATCCCATCATAGAACTCTGTTGGTAACTGAGGAAGACGAATCCAGACAGCTGAGTATACTTCTCTAGCTTTGCTAGCAACAAAATTAGGCTCCCACCTTCGAACAGAGAGGTAGTGACCATTAACAAACCACAATGCTTGTTGTAAAGCTTTTTCCATGTTTTCTTCCATGGTAAATTTTACTACGTAAAAGTCTGATCCTAGATCAATTAATGGAAATGGTTCATTTGGTTTCCAAAGGTCTTGAATCTTTCTTTTTAGGTAATGATGGACTACTCTCTTACCCAGGAGCTTGATTATTAGAGAGAATTTTCATGGTGAATACATTCGTTCCCTGTCCTCGTCTGTTAGAGAGATGTGTTTGAATTGGAAGGAAAGAGGTTCATGGGAGGATTCATCCCTTATTGGCTCAGAATAATCAAGCATGTTGATGTTGGAATTAATAAGAGTGGCCGTTATAATTTCCTGGGAGAGTAATTTATCCTTAAATGAGGCAGCGTTTGAAGTATTTGGGGTGGAGTTATTAGATGACATTGAATGATCAATAAGTAAATCTGCTGGTTTTGGTGGAATGGATGCATGAGGTATGGTTCCAGCTGTTTCTGGGTTCATTCCTGGGAAATGAATCTAGAGTTTAAGGGTGTGGGTGAGTAGAGAGAAGGCAGAGAGTTTTCTCTCACTAACAAAAAAAATGTTTAATACACCTTAGACATTAAAATTGAAGCTTCTCTTGTATAAAGGGAATTCAACAAATACATTATAAAAGAAAAGGAACTTTTTATCTACATATGAAAAATAAATTGTCAACAAAAAGATCCAATTGAACTCCTTTAGACCACATAGCTCCGCTCCACTCCAGTAAATTTTGTCCTAACTAATACAAAATCCTGATAATAGGATTACTTATATATATATATATACCGTTTATAGTTGAATTTATAAGGTACCATTTATATATATATATATATATATATATATATATATATATATATATATATATATATATATATATATATATATATATAATTTGTTTACCCGTAAAATGGTATAGTTGAATTTATACGTGGTTTATAAACGAGTGAATCAATTTGATCCTAAAATGATAAATAAATTAGACAAAATATAAGATTTAGCCTTGAAGTTGAGATAAAATAGCAGAAATACTGGTTCCGGAAGCAGAGGCAATAATAACAATATGAATAAGCAAGAAAGTAAAATTTTATTAAGCTTTTGATAGAATGTAGTGTATGTTTGTCAGAAAATTCGTGTCCTCTCCAATGATTGTAGAGCTCATTATTTATAGTTGCACCTAGGGAACAAAGTCCTAGAATCAAGCCCCAATTAAATAATAATTATGAGTGCGATTGAAGAATGCATAATAGTAGGCAGTGAATGACATATTCTCTGTAACGGACCGCGCACTTAATGCTATAAAATATTCTTCATTAAATACTACCGGTGGTATGTGTTTAATTCGCCTTTATGAATGTCATTCTCTGTGAGATCGTTGTCTTCAGACTCGATTGTCTTCTGCCTTCGGCTCCACGTATCGCTTTATTATGTGATTATTAAATATGAACATATTTTATCCTATATAGATAGTCCCCCTGCTTTCTGGTGGCATAACCTTGTGTTATCGGGAAGTTGGTAGAGATACCCTTTTTGGCGGGAAATTCTCTGACCCTCTCTGAAAAGTTTTCGACGGTTGATTAGACGCACGTCTCTCCGTATTTAATGCCCCAAACACGCGTCATCTCACGATCCAACAACACTTTTACCGGTTATCGAGGTTATGGCTATGATTTTAGCCGCCTATTCCTTTACTTATACGCATCAAACTTCTTCATTTACACTTCATAATTTTTCAAACTTTCTCAAACTCTCTTTACTCAACTCGTATTTGCCTTCAACTTTCTCTAACCTTCTTTTTAGAGAAAACCCTTTTCTACCTTTTGATAACAATGGCTTCTTCTTCCAAAAATCCTAGTTCCTCAAAGAACAACGGTAAATTTGATGATGCTTCTCCTCCTACGGTGAGCACCATTATTCCAAGAAGTCTTATCATAACTAAGGATTTCGAAGAAAAATATCCTTCCGCTAACCCTCGCACGTGAGCTGTTAGTTTGTATCCTTCTTCCATCTGTCCTTCCAGTATTCTTGTTGTGAAGAAAGACTGCCATTACCCTGATCTAAACATCATCGATCCTGACCTGGCGGAGCAGATAACCTTACCCAAGAAGGGTTTCACATATTTTTATACGTATCCCTTCACTTTTGGGTCGTTCTCTTTGAGTGTGGAGCTTGACTCTATTATCGTGGAGTTCTGCATCCGTTACTAGGTATGCCTGGAACAAGTAAGTCCTTTTGTATGGAGGAAAGTTGCTTATCTTCAACGTCTATACGAGGAGACAGGAGAGGAGCTCACCCTGGCTCGATTAATGAATCTTTATTCCCCCAAGATTTTTCACGGGGGAATGATAAATTTCAGCAAACATGGCCACCATGCTCTGCTAACCAGCATGGATGATGATCACGACCGTGGGTGGATGGAGAGGTTCGTTGCAATTGCCACCAGAGACATCATTCCGGCCATGACTCCATCCTTTCCGGAATTATGGAACCGTACTTGTAAGTTTACCGTTTTTCCCATTCTAGTTAGAGGTTGCCCCATGCTATTACTAACCCGTCTTATTTCACTTTTTTTAAGAACCCAGTGGACATCACTTAGGGTTGAAGGCTCGGACCAGTGGGTCAAAGAAATTTTGGATGTCACCATGCCTGAGACCCGCACGTGGAAAGAACTGGCCCTTAAATATGGGTGGAAGGCCAAAAATCATGGTAAGTCGAACTCATCTTGTTTTTACCTTTCGTCTAGGAAAGTTGATTAACCTTTCTCTCTAGTTGAATTCAGGTCTATCCCAGGGCTCAATTATCGTCTCCGAGGAGGACGTTTTGGCTGATTCTGCTGACGCGACGATACTGCTACAAGAGCCTTTCACCAGAATAGGTGTCTTTGGGCATATTTCTGGTGCAAGTGCTTCTTCTCTGAGTCCCCGACTGGAGAACAAGCAACCAAAAAGGAGACATTCCTTCGCGACCGGGGGAAAAATACAAAGGTAAGGAGTGTCGCTCCCCAGTCATCTTCGGATGCTGTGGTGTTGAGCACCGTGCCCAAGCCGACCATAGACACCATGGTGATCGACGATGATGGAGAAGCCATTGATCTTGGGGCTTCCCTACATAGAAGACGATGACTTCACCAGCTCAACATAATGCTCAATCTGTTGAGTTAGTTACACCAACCGAGGACGATGCCTCAGCACTCTGGGGGAGTATGATATGGTCGAAAATGCTAACTCTCACTTTCGGATCCCAGTTTCCATGCCCGGTACCGCGAGGCTGAGTACCGGGTCCTTTCCGTCTTCGGTTGATGAGCGACCAACAACTAGCACTGCATTTGCTGCAGCTGCTTCTCAACCTACAATGCCATTAACTTCATCTCCTTTTCACCAACTCTGCCTTCGCCACCAGCAACTGCTACATCATCTCCACCGGTTATAGTTGCCCGAAAGGAGAATATCCCTCCTCCCGAATCCCCAGTTCATGGGAATTTTGGGCATAAGTAATCTGCCCCCTCTGAAGATCCCCTAAGGAGGACGAGCATCACCTTCTCGGTTTCTACCAGATGCCGTATGTTATCCCGGCTAGTGGAACTTACTAATTGTCTAAGGCCTTTGGCTTCAGAAAAAGATAGGAATAAAGTACAAACTCTCTCGGGAGAATGTTTGTTGAACAATACCATGCACAATACAACAACAATATAGTCTTTATTTCCTCTGTTGTTTCTTCTATCTTTGTTATGGAAAGGTTTTGAGTTTGCATTTTTGGTTTGCAGGCCAACTTCCTTGCTTGCGAGGGCCTTCAAAGGCTGATCTTTGATAAGGAGGAACTTACCTCTGAGTGGGATCAACTTTTGGCTGAGAAAAACTAGACTACTTCTTGCCTCTCAGAACTGGAAGCACGAGCTGCTGAGGCCGTGGAGTTGGAGGCTCGGTTTCAGTAAAGCAAGAAAGAAGTAGTGACCCTTAGCTAGAAGACCGCCTAGTTAAGGGTGCAATTTGAAGAATCTAGGGCCAAATGGGTTGAAGTCCATAATGCCATTCTTGTTGTATTCGATCATTAGGCTGCCTCTGTAGAAAGATTGAATAATTTTGAGGCAGCCTTAAACTGCAAAATCAAAGAAGTTACTACTTCCAAGGAGAAGTATGCCCGGTTGGAGTCCGTGACTCCGGGCCACTAGATCCGCGCAGGACAACCTTTCTGCCGAGGTTGACCAACGTAAATAAGAATTTCAGTGCCGAGCGACTTCCCTCATTGTTTAAAAAATACATTTTATGTACAACATGAGGAGAAAAGCATTGGAAGAGGCCAAAACGAGTGTCATCGGCTTCGATGCCGAAATCTCCAAGGCCCGTGCACTGAGTCAACTGCCCGAAGAGGTCTTATGCTCCTGACTGATGCTACCGACTCTTTTGGTTCCTATTCCAAATTCTCGAGAACTGAAGAAGAACCAGAAGGTGACGATGTAGAAGGCCAAAATGGTGAAGGCCAAGATATTGAACCATCGGCGAATCCACCCACATCTCCTGGGGCTGCATATGCTTCTCTTCCTCCGGGTTCCGGAGATACATCGGCTTATTTTTGCTTTCTTTTCTTTCTTATATATTTGTACCTATACTGCCTAACACGTTTATTGTGAATAGAAGCATCTTTTCGTTTAAGTATTGTGCGAGTTTTTCTCTTTGTGTACTATCTGCTTAAGTATTTCGCAAGTTTTCCTTTTTGCGTTCTTTTTGTTTAAGTATTCTCACAAGTTTTTTGCGCCGAGATACGTGAGGCTTCAATTATATTTTCCTCGGTAGTATTTGGATTCCGGGCGCAAGTTCTTCCGTAATCAGCCCTTTAACGTGAGGGTTTTATAAGAAATGGCCCTCTTATGTTTATGGTGCTCTTGAAGAGGACGTCTCCTGTTCATTACAACACTAGCATTTGAAGCACTTGTTTAACTTTCAATGATAAAATTAATTTATCGTTCAGACAAGAAACAAGATAGAAATAAATGGACTTTACTTTATTCCTTCCATTTTCAAAAGTACATAAGCATTCATCGTGCAAAAAAGAAGTTGACATTACTTGTGGCTAACTTGTACAACTTGTACAACTTGTTTCTATGAGGCTAGCCACACAGTCTCCGGTCCCGATGATACAACTTTGCTTCTGAGTTTCGTATTTCAGTCGATATGGCAGCTATAATTGCCGTATCCTTTCCCCCAGTGTTCGAATGCGAAGAATGTGAATTTGAACACTGGAAGTCTTGATCCTTTGGGGATTCCACTAGTGGATAGTTAGATAATCTTTAGTTTGGTAACAAGATTCACTTTACCTTAGGAACTTTGTTATCAATCCAAAGACTATCTAACAACCCCCAGTGGTTTGCACTTGTGAATGGTCGGGTAACCCTTGGCCGATAGCAAATTTTACTTCCCGCTAAGAATTTTTGCTACTGAGCCAAAGATTATCTAACCACTCTGTAGTGATCCGTTATTTGCATGCCTTGTCATTTTAAGGTCTTATTTCTGTTGCTAAAGCTTCCTTTGTAGTATGCTTTCCATTTCTACCTCGTTAAAAACCTTGCCAGAAATACCTAACTGGGACAAAAACTGGACGAAGGGGAAAATAGTGCAGCACATACTTTCAATGTAGGCGAGGATCATCAGCAATAGTATCTTTTGATGTGTGTCGTGTTCTAGTTACTCGGAAACTTTACTCCATTTTGATTTTCCAATTCGTATGACCCTTTTCCGGTGACAGCTAAAACCCGATAGGGATGTTGGGCCCAGCTTTCCTGCGTTGAGCTCCTAGTGTTCTGAGTTACTTTCATTGAAACCAGGTTTCCTACTTTGAAATACCGGAGGTTGGCTCTTTGATTTTTTCCATTCTCTGCTTTTGGGTTGCCATCCTTATTTGCGCCAAGTCCCTACGTTCGTCGAGGAACTCCAATTTGACCAACATTGCTTCATTATTTTCTTATTCGTCCGCTCAGATATATATCTCAGGGTAGATTCTCCTACTTCCATTGGGACAAGGCTTCTGCTCCGTATACAAGAGAGAAAGGAGTTCCCTCGTGCTTGATTTGGCCGGTGTCTGGTACACCCACAGTACTCCTAGCAACTATTTGGGCCATTTGCCTTTGGCTGCTTCCAATCCCTTTTTGAGATTTTGTATAATCAACTTGTTTGTTGATTATACTTGACTGTTTGCGCTTGGATGATAAGGCGATGATGTGATCCTTTTGATTTTTATGTCTTCAAGAAACTTTGTGACCTAAGCGCTTATAAATTGTGGCCCGTTGTCGCATGCTATCTCTTTTGGTATCCCAAATCTGTAAATTATACTCTCCCATAAGAAATCTACCACTTTGCACTCGTCAATATTCTGATAAGGACCAATTTCAACCTACTTAGAAATATAGTCAGATAAAATCAAAAGACACCTTACCTTACAAGGGGCCAGTGGAAGCGGGTCGACTATATGCATCCCCATTTTCATGAATGGCCATGGTGACAAAACTGAGTATAGTGGCTCTGCCGATTGATGTACAAATGGTACGTAGCATTGACATCTATCACATTTTTTAACATAAGCCTTGACATCTTGTTCCATCCAGGGCCAGTAGTATCCTACCCTAATTAATTTTAACACCAAGGAATCCGCACCTAAGTGATTCCCGCAAATCCCTTTCGTGGACTTCTCGCATAACATAATTAGCTTTGGAAGCACCCAAACATCGGGCCAACGGGCCTTGGAAGGATCCTCTGTGTAAGTACGTAATTTTTGACCCGCACAACTTTTAAGTTAGTTTTAGCATTTTAAATATTTACTTGAGTTATTATCGATTTTTAATCTATTTTTTATTATCACTTTATTAGTTTAATTTTATTGTTTTAGTATTTAAAATTAAAGAAAAATACCAAAAATAATTTTATTTAATATTAGTTAATTAAATTTTAATTAATATTTTTAGGATTTTTGAGTTTGTCTTTGTTCAACCAGACAAACCATATTTTGGGGTGAGTTTCAGATTTCTTTGGCCCAATTAGGAATGGCCCACAAGATTTGAGCCCATACTCTTTACACCCAAATTAAAACCTTTTAAAACCCCTAATTCCTTACCCTAGAGCTTTAGCCATTTTCACACCAAAAACAAACACCCTAAGAACAATAGCGTTCCCCACCCCTCACCTTTCTCGTTGTCTTCCTCTTGTTCTATTACTGCTGCGACGGAGACTGTTAGTGGCACCTTCCAAAAAAGGAGAAAGGGAATTCTCTCGTTCACTTTGAGAGCTCCAACCCTATCTCCTAAATTGAGGGCAGCCGGTTTCCACTCCTCTGGATCTGATTTGCGAAAATCATCACTCATCCCCTCCAAATCTCCCTCACCTCACACCACAATCAGAAAGACACACACGCACAATAAGGGGAAGAGGAAAGTAAACATGTAACAATAGAGAGAGAGGGAGACAGATGGAATGAAAAGAAAAAAGAGAAAGGGGTCACCGTCTTCTCCTTCTTCTTTGAGCAAAAACAACCCACGTTCCTCACAAAACAAACAGTATTTTTGATCGGAGTCGAATCGAATTTTCCGACGAGTTTTTTCCGGTGAATCTCGAGGTTCCGACATGGTTTTTTGTTAATGGGTCTGTTCGTTTTCAACTACAGTTTCGCCTTCTTCTTGTAAATCAGTTGGAAGATTTTAATATATTGAAAGGTTTAAGAGGAAACTGATGGCATGAATCACAAATTGAAGGATTCAAAACTGAGGAAACTAAGATTACTAGCTGAAGTTCGGTAAGTTTTGTTTTAACTTCATATAAAAGGTTTTCATATTTACTTGATATAGTTTCACTTAATTTAAGTAAAGATTTTCTTGAATTTAGTATTTTGGCCTTAGCCTTCGAAGCTATATGATCTTGGATAATATAACTAAGGAAAATGAATTCTGTTGGTAATTATGTTAAGAGTCGTTATCTTCAGCATCTTAATATTTATTCATTTGACAATGTAATCTTGTTTGAATTGTACTTTTGTGCATATGCTGATTCCAGTTGTTTCGCAAATGCTTGATCTCTTTTCTAGTATTTGAATTTAAGTGCAATATTTTACTTTTTGTCCCGCATATATCCATTGCAATAGCAGTCTTGGAAAGAAATGTGTAGGCTAGTTGTTAAAAGATTTGGACCGGATTAAGCTTCATCGCACCTGGGACATTTTAGTTAAATGTTGGTATTTTTTTTATCTCAAACTTAGGAAAGAAACAAAAAATGAATATTCGTAGAAAATACTTTAGGCGCGACTTAATCTATCATTGCGATTGTGTATACGTTTGCGTGACATAATTACGATTTTCAAAGTAAATCGAGGTATGCGTTCGCGCAACTTCGACCAAATATTCTTAATATTAACAAAGCGTGATTAATTGTGTACACGTACGCGTGATATAATTCTTAATGAGCCGAACGAAATGAGTACACATACGCGTGATTCGTTTTAGGATAGTTTCTCAATTAAAAGCGGTAAAATGAAAAGCGCACATAGGTTCTAAAACACATAATTAAACAAATTAATTAAGCTAGGTATGATTTAAAGTGACCATGCCAAAACTACGGAATCTGGAAATGCCTAACACCTTCTCCCGGATTAACAGAATTCCTTACCCGGTCTTTTGTTTCGCAGACTTTTTAAACATAGTCAAATTTCCTCGATTTGGGATTTAAAATAAACCGGTGACTTAGAACATCCTAAATTATTCCAAGTGGCGACTCTGAAATTGAATAAATAATCCTATTTCGATAATGTCACTTAAATTGGAAAAACTCCCTATCCCTATCGGGAAAAAGGAGGTGTGACAGCTCTGGTGACTCTGCTGGGGAACAAACCCAGAGTCTCTGATTCAGGGTTCAAAATCGTGCTTGTTAATATGATCTATGCTCGGCTTTATTGTTTGTTGATATTACTATATTCGTGGACCTAATGTGCTAATTGCCGCTTATTTACCGCTTTGATATTATTTGAACTGTATTAAACTGTCTTCTTATGCCTTCCTTCTGAGTCTTCTAAAAATATGGTGCACACGTACGTGTGGCCCACTTTTCTGTTAGAAGTTGTACCAAATAGAATGAGGCTGGGTCAACAGCTAGGCCGGGTAGACTTTTGTACTCCCAGTACATTGCCCCCACCTCGGCTCGAGCTGTTTGCTCGGGTAAGCCAGGTTTAGGACACAACCCCAGGTTTAAATCTAGAATAATATAACCTCATGCTGAATACCTACTAGGCACGTTTGTTTGCATCATGTGCATTTGACTTTGGGGACTCAACACAGGGGTTGGGTCTGTCTAGGACAGGTGTCCCCAAAAAATAAAAGACCATGCTAATGCATCCTATGTGCTACATGTTGCATTATCCAAGGGTAAAAGGGGTCATTTGGCGGACCAATGATGGTTGAGGGTAAATGAGAAAGAAAAGAGGGCAAAGTGTAAAAATGAAGCAAGTAGTCCCCAGTTATATTTTTCTTTCGCAATTTTGTTCAAGAAAAAGACAAAAAAAAAAATGAAAATGAAAAATCCAAAAAATATAATAAAATTGCACTTTCCCATCATTTTTCAACAAAAAAAGACAAAAAATATATTTTCTCCAAATCAGTTGTTTTATAAAATTCTCGCATGTATCCAATTTTTCCGAACTACGCATACCTGATTCTCGTCTTTTAGGGCGGGATATGGAGCAGCCCACATAAGGTCCGGTCTTCTTAGTGAGTCTTAAGTTCTTGGCTTCGAGGGTCGTAGCCAATTCTTGCATGTCTAACCATTTTTGACCACATCAGCCTTTTTACAAAATAGGGTTATTTTTGCAAAGTGGCTTGTTGAATTGTGTTTGGAGAGTCTTGAATCCCCATTAGCTATCTCCTTATTTTAAGGTCTGTCCTTCTTGAATTTGCATGTCTAGCCACTTTTAAGCTGCATCTCTTATTTTGCAAAATGGGGCCATTTTCACAAAAGCGATTGTTAACCCATGTCTTAGAGTCCTAAGTTCACAACATGATGTCCTCTCTGTTTAAGGTCCATTCTGTTGAATTTGCAAGCTTAGCCATTTTTTTTGGCCACATAAGCTATTTCTACAAAATGGGTCATTTCGGCAAAGTGATTTTTTCATGTCTTTGAGGTCACCTTTGTCGAGTTCGCACTAATAGCAACTTTTGGCCACGTAGGCTATTTTGCATAAAACGCCTCTATCATGTCTTGCATGTGTCCAATAGGGAGTGTAATTGTCTCACATAGTGTTCTAAATCTTTAACTCTATTTGGTTTTAGTTTTCTCATACAGGTGTGGATCTACTTACCGGAGTTCGAGCATGACAGATACCCCGCGACCATCCAGTTAGGACCGCTGCATTCAGGAGATGCTTAAGGAGATTTTTTTTATGTTTTGAGTCTTCCTTCCTTTTTGTGTTGTCTTTTACTTTCTAGTCCTTTCTAATAGTACTGAGTCTTTTAGGTGATGTCAGAATCTATCATAGTCTAGCTGAGTTTGTTGAGTCTTTTGTTATCGTATATTTGATTCTGTATCCGAAAAAAGGAGAGTTGTAAATGAAAAATCTAAAAAGATTTTTGTTTCTTAGTTTATTTTGTCCATTACTTTTCCAGAACTACGCTTGGTCTGATTCATATGGAACATGATACGTAGGCAACCTACATAGGGTTCGATCGAATCATTTTTAAAATTAAAAGAAAAAGAAAAAAAGGAAACAAAAAAAGATAAAATTATGGGATGTGAGAAATGAGAGGAAAGAAAAGTGATAATTAAAAAAAAAAAGAGGAAGGAAAATGAGCAAGCCAAGAAGTGCTAGAAAAGAAAAGAAAAGAGAAGATTGAAATGAACAAATTGGGATGATGCGAAGTGACCTTGTGACCCTCAAAGTCATTCTTGAACCGTTAATTGTTGCTTGGTGCATTGCACGTAATGTGATATTTTTAGCTGTTAAATGCCCTAACGCTAACATGATGACTTCATTTTGTTCCTCTTTGTTATCTTCATTATAGCAGAAGGGTGGTTGGTTTGTGGTTCTTAAACTGGTAACTCTTCCATAAAACACAAGGTCAAAGAGCAAGATAGTCATGGCTAGCAAAGACTTGGACACATGTGTTATTGATCCGTCTAAGGAGATTGTTGAATCAGAATCTGAGTTGAAAGAAAAGGTCTTAAGTTTGAAAGGACAGATGACCGAAATATACCAAGCCTGGATTAGTGGGCATCCTCCACCATTAGTTCCCGCTAACTACACTGAAAGCCTCGTCACCATCCTGCCACTGTCACAAATCCAGCTTCTTACTGCTGGTGATATCTCCCCACAACCTTTTCATACTCCACCCGCCAAAACCACCTCATATCCCGCTCCTTTAACCACTCATGTTTTTGTAGCTCCTCCACCATCTACTTTTCCTCGATCCTCTAGCGAGACTATGTTCAAAGTCCCCGATGCCTAACACTATGCTCTAGAACCAACTTTCAAGGTCTTGGATCCATACTCTCACGCTCCTCATTTTGAACCTCCCGGTGAAACTGAAAAGCCTGGTTAGACAATGGAGCAAGAGAGATATCCAGGAAGGTGAAAATCTTAGAGCAGTCTTTAAGAAACATGCAAGGGATATGTGTCACACCTCCTTTTTCACTACACCCCCCGGAAAGGGCAGTAAAGGAGTTTTTCCAATTTAAGTGACAATCGAAATGGGATTATTTCATTTAAATATTCAGAGTCGCCACTTGGGAGATTTATGGTGTCCCAAGTCACCAGTTCCAATCCCGAATCGAGGAAAAGATTGACTCTGTTTAACAGTCCGCGAACCAGAAACTCGAGTAAGTAATTCTGTTAACCCAGAAGAAGGTGTTAGGCATTTCCGAGTTCCGTGGTTCTAGCATGGTCGCTCAACTGTTATAATTGGCCTACTATCTGATTTTAGTAAATATTTTAGCCTATGGTGCAATTTTAACTCTTTAACCGCTTTTATTCATTTTTGGAAAGATTGCAACGTTATTTAAAATATGTCTTGAACCACGTCACATAAATGCACCCGCAGTCCGTAACACATTTTATATAACATTGTTGAAATTTGGATTTGGGTCACATAAATGCACACCCGAGTTTAGGAATGTAATTTTTAATAGCGCGTCTAAAGCAACTACACACTTTCAACTTTGCGAGGGCCATGGAAAATTCAACTAGTGGCACACCTCGATTTCTAAATGGTTAACATTAATTAAGTGAGGGCCATGGGCTAAGAGGGTTTTAATTCGAAATTGTTGTGATCGGGTTACATGAAATGCACACCCGAGCCCCCTTTAATCTAATTTGACATAGTTTAGTCGACGAATAGCAACCCAATATCTATATTGTGACAAATCATGTTCAGCTATAACCAATTCGAGTGAACAATTAACATTAAGCTAGAATAAAATAAGTAGAGGATTGAAGAGTTAAACCTTAATATAGCCGAAAAATTGATTGTTTCACTATTTTGAATTCAAAAATATAACAAACCGCGGACGGGAACTCGCATCGGCACCGGAAAGCTCGAACCAAATGACCTCAATCAAAAGAGCCTTCCTTGATAATGACAAAGCGCTAATGCAGAGAATTTCGTCCACGCCTTTAGATTCTAACTCGTCAGCCTTCTCAATAAACCTAGGCAGTTTAACCAAAAATGGATAAATCTATAAACTTAAACCATGTACATCCAACACAGCCTTCGTAATCACCAAACATTGCAGGAGTAATTCCAAAAGAAGCACATAATTTAGTAGTTATCATTAAAATGTCTAGATTTGACAATTTAAATGTGGCTTGGTGTTTTCGAGATCAGTAGTGGTCGTTCTTGGGTCCCTTTTTGGAATTTAAGTTTGTTATTTTCCTTTGTGTTCTCCGTGTGTGTTTTTCGGCTAGCTGGTTTTGTTTTCAGATGAGGGGAGCGGCGGATCCTCCTTTTTAGTGTAGGAATTTTTTTAGCTTAGCTAGGTCTAGGAAATGAAAACTTAAGGGTAGAGTTTCTATAATTGGGTATTTTATATAGAAGTGGGAAGGAATGATGGCCATTGGATTAGAAGGAAATAGATGGCTAGGATTAAATCTTGCACTTAAATGGGCTAATGGGTTGGGAAGAATGGGCTAAGGGTAATTGGATTGGACCATGTCTTTTTATGTTTCAATTTTGGGCTAAGAAGACTCCAAAAATTATTATTTAAAACCATAGCTAAATTCCCTTAATATAAGATAACTATACTACATGATGCAAAAATAAATTCTAATTAATTAAACTAAACTATATTAAAACATGAAACTATTACATATTTTTTATATTTTTCAAGATTATATAAAGCTAAAAATAAGGTACTATTTTTGTATTTTTTTTACTTTGTGAAAGGTACATAAAATAAAAATATTTTTTTGTAATTTTCATTTACTTGTAATAAAATAAAGTAAAAGAGTAAAAATGAGTTGAAATAGCTATATTGAGCCTAAATTAAATATTTACGTGCTAAAATATGAAAAATCTTGGGGAGAGTCAAAAATCACATGTCTACAGCTGTCTCTCTTTGACTAGAAAGACGAAGTATTTTCAGACAAAGAACGACTAGACATGTTTTTTGACCCGACCCTTATTTGGAGGGACTAAAACTAAGAGAGAGAGGGGAATGTGACCGAGCCCTGGTATTTGAGTTGCCTACATATCCTTGGCTATAAATGAATCAGGCCACGTGTAGTTCAGAGGTGAGTGAGATGATGGAGAGTGCCGAGGTGGAGAGCCGAGCGACGTGCCGTTCCGCTGAGGTTCAGGTCCGCGGTCCCGTTATTACATCAAAATTGAAAATGTAAAAGACTAACTAAGCCTATCAGCTACGAGGTACAAGATTCCTATCTATGAGTCTTCTGAAGCTTGATCTTGAGTCTTGGTTGGTTCTTCATGCGGACCCAGATCTGAATCTTGATGCTTGTTAGCCGCAGGTGTTGGTTCAATCTTCTTCAGCTTCTCAAACCAAGACGGGATATGCAGAGCTTGTGACCTCAGCCCTGTCTTGAGCAGCTCACATCTTTCATTAACTTCTGCATTTGGATTCACTTCTTGTCTTTCTTTTTGTTTTTTTTTCTTTTTATTCTGAATGGTGACTAACTTCTGTTGATCATCTAGGACTGCTGACTCGCATTCTTGACGCGAGCTTCTTTTGTTGCTGACCTGAATTGCATTTTGAATTGAATTCCCCTTTTTTTTTCCAGGTGGGCGCCTGATTGCTGAACTTAAACCGTCTTCTCTTGTTACTTGACATTGTTTTCCCTTGCACCTTGAACCATTTTCCCTTGAAACTTGAACTGTCTTCCTTTGAAACTGCTTTCCCTTGAAACTCGAGTTGTCTTCCTTCGACACTGCTTTCCCTAGAAACTTGAGTTGTCTTCCCTTGTTCTCCAGGTGGGCGCCTGATTACAACAAAATAGACAAAACAAAAGAAAATTTTTCTGCCCGAGTTTGCACTAGGAAGATTTGTGAGTTGTTAGCAAAATTGTAAACCACTTGTACTATTGATGCAATGATGAGAGTAAACTAAAGAATAGACTAGGAAAACTATAAACTAAGCTTGACTAAAGTAAAAACTGAACCTATTCTCCAGGTGGGGCCCCTGATTTCAAGAAAACTAGACATTGATAACTAAAAATTGACCCCTCTTTTTTTCAAATTCAGACTTCCCCCTTCTTTTTTTTTAAAATTATTATCCTAGGAGAAAATTCGTCAGACTAAGTTTTCTATCTTAGGAGAAAGATTCATCAGACTAAGACGTTAATCCTAGGAGAAAATTCATCAGACTAGGTCCTTTTTCTCTTTTTTTTTTTGTTTTTTTTTGGTATCTTAGGAGAAAGATTCATCCTACTAAGATTTCTATCCTAGGAGAAAGTTCATCAGACTAGGTCTTCTATCTTAGGAGAAAAATTCATCAGACTAAGATTTTGATCCTAGGAGAAAGTTCATCAGACTAGGTCCTCTTTTTGTTATCTTAGGAGAAAGATTCATCAGACTAAGACGTTTATCCTAGGAGAAAATTCATCAGACTAGGTTTTGTATCTTAGGAAAAAAATTCATCAGACTAAGACATCTATCCTAGGAGAAAGTTTATCAGACTAGGTTTTCTATCTTAGGAGAAAAATTCATCAGACTAAGATTTTGATCCTAGGAGAAAAGTCATCAGACTAGGTCTTCTAATTTATTATCTTAGGAGAAAGATTCATCCGACTAAGATTTTGATCCTAGGAGAAAATTCATCAGACTAGGTCCTCTATCTTAGGAGAAAAATTCATCAGACTAAGATTGTGATCCTAGGAGAAAGTTCATCAGACTAGGTTTTCTATCTTAGGAGAAAAATTCATCAGACTAAGATTTATATTGGGAGGAAAATCCATCAGACTAGGACTTTTTATCCTAGGAGGAAAAATGTGAAGATAAATGGCAAGATTTTATCACAATAGCAAGATAAATAAAGACAAAGATTTGAGAAACTTCCCTTTGTCGGCTCCTCTCGTCTTTCCTTTTTCTTCTCTTTTTTTTGTTTTTTTTCTCTTTTTCATTTTTCTCTTTTTGAATCACTTTTCTTGCATCGCTTTGTTCCTGTTTCATACAAAGAAAAATTTATCAATTTTGAAAATGGTGGTCGGTTTGTGGCCTTGAGTCTTGGGCAGCTTGGCTTCTGCTCAATCAGCTTGAATCGACTTCAAGAGTCTTTTGCTCTGCATCAACCCTAATTGTTTCACACATGATACCATTGTATTTCTAGATCAAACAACATTATCCCAACTGGAGATCCTTTCTTAGATGACCTTTTCTGATATCTTGAATGACTTCCTATTTTTGAGCAATTTGTCTGTCAGAGAGAATCACAAGGTGTCTTTGCTTGTGCCAAGTAGGCTGACGAGAGTCTTTTGGGGGAGCCTTTGCATGAATCCTCAAGGTATGTTAACAGTAACAAGCGAGTGTGCTGGCCAAATTTACTTTGTGCAATTGAAAAGCCGATAGCATATTTTGAAATCTTTTCTTGCTTGTTTTGACAACGAATGACTCGGAGTGAAGGACACAATGATGCAAAGAAACAAGTATTAACAAGAAATGCCCTTGTCAGAAGGACAGAAGGAAGAGTTTTTTTTCAATATCTAGCCCTAATGGTCATGACATGCATTTTGGACTTAGTGGCCGATCTGTCAAACTAATTCACTCTTCCCTTTTACTATTCTTATGAACTTTGAAGTCGGGCTTGTTCATGCCAATTCTTTGCATCAGCTTCATGACTCACTTTCGACTAGTGGTGCCCTGAGGGGTTTTCACCAACAAGTCTCTCTCATTTATTCATCTCTGCTTACCGTCGCCTTACAGTGCCCGTGAAGGTTTTCACTGTAAGCACGTGATTTTTGCCCTATATGAGAATTACTCCCAAAAATTCAAAATAAAATGATTTTCTTTGGTGTGCAATTTTGTGATATTTTTTAAATAATTATTTGTATTTGTCTGTGCATGTTTATTTGTTAAATTAATAAAAATACAAAAAAAATGTCGCATTTTGCATGTAGGATTTAATCCTACAATTGTTAGTAATTAAGTTTGTTTTACAAAAAATAAAAATTACAAAAATAGGCATCGTTTGCATTTTTAGCATTTAATGTCCAAATATACAATTTTATGCTTAATTATTACTTAATTGTGCGTTAATTGTTATTGGGAGTTAATTTGCGCTTTTATAACTTAATTTAGTTCTTAATAATAGTTTAAGTATTTTTATAATTTAGTTTTAGAAAAATAAAAGAAGAAAAGAGAGCGAAAATATAAAGAAAGTCGGAATTGGGCCTCTTCTTCAATTTCAAGCCACAGGCCCAAAAAATGGCCCAATCTTCCCAAACGACTCAGTCCATTTCAAACCGGGTCGACCCAGTTAGTATGAACATGAATGAATCTATTTTTTAAATCAACAAACATGACGGATTAAATGACTCAAACAACATTAATAATTTTCTGGAAAATACATAACAACATGAAACAAATTGAAGAAATAATCAATTAAATTTCAATTTGAATCTAACAAACATTTAAACTAACAAATTTTTACCTTTTTTACAAAATAAATAAAATTAACATGACATAAACATGAAAAACAACTAATTAAATTTCCATTTGAAATCTAAAAATTAAATCAACAAAACACATGAACAAACAAAACAAAAAATCAAATATCTAACGATTTTAGATTCGAGAAATATCAAAACGAAATACGGACAAACATAAAACTCAAAATCTACTAACCGGATCAAACGACGAACAACGACCAACCAACGACGAACTCGAACAGTGATCGACGACATCGGCCAAAACTCATCCATGTACGCGAACTCGACTGGAGTTGACACCGAAGTGAAGCAACAGTCGACGCAGCAGCGTGGTTTGTTTTCAACTGTTCGATGTGCACAGTAGGGTCGTGTGGGCTGGGAGCAGCTGCTTGTCGAAGGAGGAGAAGCAGCGTCAGCTGCCATGGTAGAAGGAGGAGAAACAGCGGCGACGAGCCTCGATGAAGGCAGAAACAGAAGCAGCCCGGGTTGTTTGCTTAAGCTTCTGCTTGAGCAGTAGCAGCTGCGGTGGAGGAGGCTGCAGCGAACAACAATGGCGGAGCAGGCAGCAGCTATGGCTATCGACTGTTGCGGCGTTCAACAGCTATGGTCGTCTAGGAGGAAGACGGGGATGAAGAAAGTTGAAGCGGAAGCAGCAGCAGTGGCGTGAAGGAGGAGAAGCAGGTCGTTTTGGAGAAGGTTGATGGAGAAGGCGACCAACGACCATGCGAGCTCATGCTCGAGCTCGACGAGGCAGCGACGATGGTGTTGGAGCTTGTTCTGGGCGTGAGGAGGTGGAAAGGCTGCCATGAGAGGTGGGGTTTGGAGTTTTGGTGAAGAAGAAACCAAAATGGGGGGGGGGGATCCTTTTCTTAGTTTTTTAGGGTTTTCTTAATTTTTTTTTGTTTTTGTTTTGTAAAAATAAAAAATGAAAATGAAGAGGGGGAGTTGGGTTATTGGTACTGGTGTTAGTTTTTTTTTTGACAATTCCATGTTGTTTGTAATTATAATTTTAGTAATATTACTTTCCATTAATATTCGTTTTAAATTAGTAATTAATATGTTATTTTTAAGTATGTAGAGATTGACTTCATAATTATATACAAACTTAGTAATAATAAAGATGTAGTCATTAAAGGGTATTCATAAAAATAAGGGAGGATCTCGCTAAAAAATAAATAAATATAAATAATACAAAAATTGCAGTCCTCCAATCTTATTTTTTTTAATATAAGAAAATACCTAGATTCCGAGATGGGCGATTTAGTAAAATTCACAGTCCTACATAATAGTATCATAACGCGTAGTATTTTGGCGCATATTTAATAAGGTTATTTTCTTAAATACGGGTGTACATTTATGTAACCCAAATCACGATCTTGACGAAGTCAAAATGCGTCAAAAAATCACGTGTGCACTGGTTGTGGCGTGGTTCGAGATGCGTTTTCACGACGTTGCAATTTTGTATAAAATAAATAATGATAAAAGCGGTTTTACTTGGTGTGCAATTTTGTGATATTTTGTGATATTTTTGAATAATTTGTATTTATCTGTGCATATTTATTTGTTAAATTAATAAAAATACAAAAATATGTCGCATTTTGCATGTAGGATTTAATTCTACAATTGTTAGTAATTAAGTTTGTTTTACAAAAAATAAAAATTACAAAAATAGGCATCGTTTGCATTTTTAGCATTTAATGTCCAAATATACAATTTTATGCTTAATTATTACTTAATTGTGCGTTAATTGTTATTGGAAGTTAATTTGCGCTTTTATAACTTAATTTAGTTCTTAATAATAATTTAAGTATTTTTATAATTTAGTTCTAGAAAAATAAAAGAAGAAAGAGAGCAAAAATACAAAGAAAAATCGGATTGGGCCATTTCTTCAAATTTCAACCCCAAGCCCAAACAATTGTCCAATCTTCCCCATGACCCGGTTCATTTCAAACCGGGTCAACCCGGTCCATAACCCAACACCCTATTATCTTGCATTTCAAAAAATAAAACAAAAGAAAACAAAAAAAAAAAATGAAAAAAGACCCTAAAAACTATACTAACTACCCGCCCCCCTTCTCTATCTCTCTTCTTCTTCTTCCTCAAGAAAAACACCAAGACCCCAACCATGGCATCCCCTCCATCCTCACCTCCAAATAGACCCCTCCAGCCCTTCCCCTCACCCCGTCACTCTCACGACACACACACACATTGTTGCGTCGCCTTCCTCCTTCAACCAAGCAACCTTCGACGAATTGCTTCACTGTTGCGTCGTCTTCTTCTCCATGTCGCTGCTGCTTCCCTTCCAGTTCTAGCTTCTTCGCCTCTGCTACAGTAGTGCTGCTGCTACAGTTGAGCAGCGTGGTCAGCTCCTCCGTCGCTGCTGCCTCTCCTTCCAGTTTCTTCGCCGCTGTTACAGTTGTCTTCTTGCTACAGTTGAGCAGCGTGGTTACCATGGTTGTTGTTGCTGCTTTGCCCTTCGTCGTCGCCATTGATTATAGCTTGAGCTCGAGCTCTCATGGCTGCTGTTCGTCGTTCCTCAGTTTCAATCCGTCGAGGTCGTCGTTTGTCATTGTGAGTTCGTCGAGTTTAAAGGAAGGTGGGTTTTGTTGAAGACTTGGCTCGAGTTCATCGTATTTCCGATCCGGTTAGTTGGTTTACGTTTCATTTTTGTCCGTAATTTGTTTGATATTTTTCGGATCCGAAATCATTAAATGTTAGATTTTTTTGTTCTTGATTTTTATTTAGTTGTTCTATTTTTCTTGTTTATTTTTTTTAGATAAAAATTGTTAGTTTAATTATATTGTTGTTAGATTTAAGTTGAAGATCCAATTTAATTATTTTTCAGCTTGTTTTATTAATTTTAAGAGGATTTAGTTTTAATATAGAAAGGTATTAGTTTAAATCGTTCAAATCCGTTGTTGGTTGTTAATATAGATTTAGTTCGTGTTCATCTTGTTTGAAGTTCGTTTTTAATTTAGTAATTTAATGCGAAGTTATGTTTTGGTTTTAATTTTTGGATCATGCATCTTTGTTATAAGTTTTGTTGGATTTAATTTAAGAAAGATTAGTTGATTATTTGAAGATTAGTGATTTGAATATGTTTATTTGTTTTGTTTAAGTTTAATTCGAAGTTTGAACAAAGTTTGTTTGTTATTGTTATTGAATATTTTCATTCATGTTCATACTTTGTTTGGTTGATCTTGAATCCGAAATTTGTATAGTTTGATTTCTTGTTTATCATTTATGATTATTTCTTGAATTTGTCTCATAATCTTGTTTAAGTTTAATATAGGAATTGTTGGTTGTAATGTTGTTAGAGTTGATTTTAAGTTCAATATTATTGAATTTAGAAATCTGAATATACTTGTTTGTTGTTGTTGTTGTTGAATCTGAAAATAGGTTTGTTTGTTGCTAAAAATATTGTTCAATCAAATTTTAGTTGTTCTTTGTTGTCAATTTGTGTTCATGTGATTTGTTGTTGAAATGTTGAAGAAATTATATTCATGTGATTTGTTGTTTGAATTTGTGTAGAAATTGGTCATATTGGCTATATTTTGGTTGAGTGTGATTAATTGATTTGTTATAGCTGATGGGGGTAGTTTGGTAATTTGCAGTACGTTCAGGGGTAGTTTGGTAAATTTTAGTAAGGTCGGAAGGGTAGTTTAGGAATTGTACATTTTGTAATTTTTTATGTTAAGCACGGGGGACAAAAAATAATGGGGTGAGTTTTGATTTGTTTAATTTAATGGGGGGCAAGACAAATTTGGGGGAATCTTGTATTTGTTTATGTTAGGCATGAGAGACAAAATATAATGGGGTGGGGTTGATATACTTATTTAATGTAATGGGGATGAGTGGGAAGATAATGAGTTTGGTAGGAGAAAATGGGTTGATTTTAATGGATTAAAAGATTTATGAGATGAGATATATATAGAAGTCTTGAATCAGATTTTAGAAAACGGAAGACAGAAATAGAGAGGAGAACAAAAAAGAAAATAAGAGAGAGAAAAAAGGGCTGAACATTTAGGAGAGAGAAAATTCCGAAAAATATTTAAACTTAAAAAAAAAAACTAAAAAAAAAATCTTCTGCTTTCTTTCATTGTTTGAAATCAGAATTAATTGTTGTTTCATCAAAGCTTGAAGCTTTTGTTTTTTGGGATTACTGCTCCACTGGTTTGCAAACTCTGTTCCTGGGTTGTTACTGCTGCTGGACTGTTGTTGATGTGCTGTATTGTTATTACTGCTGCTGATTCTCATCTTCATCTTCTTTTGTTTCCAATATCAGGTACACAACTGTAATTTTGGCATTTTGTAAGCCGAAATGAAGAATGGAGTGTTAAATTTTTAATTTAGTTTTAATCAACCAATTTTGAATCATTTTTTTCCTTCTTTTCTTTATGTTCGGCACCTGTGTTCTCTGATAGTGCCGCTGATTCCGAAAGAGGTGTATGAAAAATAAGTAAGGCTCGAAGGGGATAATAAGGGATAAGAGTGTTTGGATAGCAGAACAAAATGCCTTCATCATTTCAATCTTTAAGATATGCCAAATACGAACAGATACATTCAGAAAATAAAGAAATCATACATAATATCTCTTGACCGCATCGGAATTGATGGTCATTTCTACACATTTTCCTTCCACATCTGTCAAATACAATGCTCCGTTAGACAACACTCTGGTTACTACAAATGGTCCCTGCCAGTTTGGGGCAAATTTTCCTTTTGCCTCAGCCCAATGAGGCAAGATCCGCCTCAGTACTAATTGCCCGACTTCAAATTTCCTTGGACGTACCTTTTTGTTGTATGCTCTTGCCATTCTTCGTTGGTACAGTTGGCCATGACACACTGATGCCAATCTTTTCTCATCGATCAAACTCAACTGCTCAAGACGGCTTTTCACCCATTCATCATCATCGATCTCAGCCTCTGCAATGATTCGCAGAGATGGGATTTCCACTTCTGCGGGTATTACTGCCTCGGTACCGTATACCAATGAGTAAGGAGTCGCCCCTACCGAGGTACGCACGGTGGTGCGATATCCTAACAATGCAAAAGGCAATTTCTCGTGCCATTGTCTAGATCCTTCAACCATCTTCCGGAGTATTTTCTTTATGTTCTTATTGGCCGCTTCAACCGCACCATTTGCCTTGGGACGGTACGGAGTAGAGTGCCTGTGAGCAATCTTAAACTGCTCACATGTCTCCTTCATCAAATGACTATTAAGATTAGCCCCATTATCTGTGATGATTACCTTTGGGATCCCAAACCGACATATGATATTTGCATGCACGAAGTCAACTACAGCCTTCTTGGTCACAGACTTGAATGTCTTCGCTTCCACCCATTTGGTAAAATAATCTATAGCTACCAAGATAAACCTGTGCCCATTTGATGCTGCTGGATCAATTGGCCCAATAACATCCATGCCCCATGCAACAAAAGGCCATGGCGCGGACATCGTATGTAATTCTGATGGTGGAGCATGAATCAAATCTCCATGTATTTGGCATTGATGACACTTACGCACAAAACTGATACAATCTCGCTCCATCGTGAGCCAATAATAACCTGCTCGGAGAATCTTCTTTGCTAGAACATACCTACTCATATGTGGTCCGCAAACTCCGTAATGCATCTCAGTCATGATAGTTGTGGCCTGCTGTGCATCTATACATCTCAACAAACCGAGCTCTGGCGTTCTTTTGTACAGTACTCCTCCACTAAGGAAAAACCCACTTGCCAACCGTCGAATTATTCTTTTTTGATCACCGGTGGCCTGCGTTGGATATACTCCCGCTTTGATGTACTCTTTGATATCATGGAACCACGGCTCTCCATCGATTTCCTCTTCTAACACGTTACAGTAAGCATGCTGATCACGGACTTGAATCTGCAATGGATCAACATAGGCCTTATCTGGATGGTGCAACATTGACGCCAAAGTAGCCAAAGCGTCAGCAACCTCATTATGAATCCTTGGAATGTGTCTGAATTCTATGGCCTGAAAACGCTGGCAAAGCTCATGCAGACACTGCCGATACGGTATAAGCTTCAAGTCCCGTGTTTCCCATTCCCCTTGAATCTGGTGTACCAGTAAGTCCGAGTCACCCATGACCAAGACTTCCCGTACACCCATATCCACAGCTAATCTCAATCCCAATATACACGCCTCATATTCTGCCATGTTGTTTGTACAGTAGAAACGAAGCCGAGCTGTAACAGGGTAATGCTGACCTGTTTCCGAAATAAGTACTGCTCCTATTCCCACACCCTTCATATTTGCAGCCCCATCAAAGAAAAGTTTCCATCCCGACTTCTCAGCTTGTTCTAATTCTTCAATGTGCATTATGGCAGTCCGTGTCACATAAACAATGTCGAACTCTGTAAGTAAGATCTGCCACTTTGCAAGCCTTCCTGTGGGCATGGGTTTCTGGAAAATATACTTCAACGGGTCCAAGCGAGATATAAGGTAAGTGGTGTAAGATGACAAGTAATGTTTCAATTTCTGTGCCACCCAAGTTAGGGCACAACATGTCCTTTCCAGATGAGTATACTTGACCTCGTAAGATGTGAACTTCTTACTGAGATAGTAGATAGCCTGCTCCTTTCTGCCCGTAACATCATGCTGCCCCAGTACACAGCCGAATGAACTGTCCACAACTGTCAGATATAGAATCAAAGGCCTCTCTGGTTCTGATGGGACCAACACGGGTGGGTTTGACAAATACCGGACATGATGTGAATTAAAACAAGGTTAGTTAAGGTTAAATTGTTTAATTTTTGGAAATATGGTTTAGTAACCAAGTTTTTTTTTTCAATTTTCAGTATTTGTAAATAATTAATTTCAATAATCTTAAGTCATACTAACAATATGAATTTTAATCCAACTTTGGGATAATTAGTTTTTTTTTTTGACAATTCCATGTTGTTTGTAATTATAATTTTAGTAATATTACTTTCCATTAATATTCGTTTTAAATTAGTAATTAATATGTTATTTTTAAGTATGTAGAGATTGACTTCATAATTATATACAAACTTAGTAATAGTAAAGATGTAGTCATTAAAGGGTATTCATAAAAATAAGGGAGGATCTCGCTAAAAAATAAATAAATATAAATAATACAAAAATTGCAGTCCTCCAATCTTATTTTTTTTTAATATAAGAAAATACCTAGATTCCGAGATGGGCGATTTAGTAAAATTCACAGTCCTACATAATAGTATCATAACGCGTAGTATTTTGGCGCATATTTAATAAGGTTATTTTCTTAAATACGGGTGTACATTTATGTAACCCAAATCACGATCTTGACGAAGTCAAAATGCGTCAAAAAATCACGTGTGCACTGGTTGTGGCGTGGTTCGAGATGCGTTTTCACGACGTTGCAATTTTGTATAAAATAAATAATGATAAAAGCGGTTTTAAAAGTTAAATTTGCATATAAGTTCTTAATTGTTTAAAAATCAGATAAATGAGCCAAATATGACAATTGAGCGACCGTGCTAAAACCACGGAATTCGGGAATGCCTAATACCTTCTCCCGGGTTAACAGAATTCCTTATCCGGATTTCTGGTTCGCCTTTAGCTTTTCCCAACTCTTCGGGGGCGAAACAACGTCCCGACCGGGTCAGTCCCTGTGCTTCACAACTTTCTTCCTCAATTTCCTTTCCTTTGTATGTCACCACTACCTTGTCATATTTCCAGGGTACGGCTTTGCTATCAACCATGGGTAACTGGACTACCGGTTTTATGACAACTGGTTCTACATAGGCTCCCTTCACAACCACCACGGGCGCGGATACTGACCTTGGTACCACTATCTTGACTGGCTCCTGCTTTATCTCGGCCGCAAATGGTCCCTCTCCCATTACTAGCACTGGCTTGTCTTTTATTGCTTTTAACTGAACCACTGGCCTTGCACTCACTGTCTTTTCTTTGGTTTCCGTAGAACGAATCACCATAACCACCTGCGAATGTTTCTTAGGCTCTGCCCCCTTATGTATCAGTTCGATCATGTTGGCCTCGTAATGTGCTGATAACGGATTTTGATTGATGTTCGGGGCCTCTGGAGCCTGTACCTCAATACGGCGATTATCAATGAGCTCTTGGATTGCGTTTTTCAACTTCCAACATTTTTCAGTATCGTGCCCCGGCATCCCTGAGCAATACTCGCAGCTAACAGAGTGGTCCAGGTTTCTGGGAAGAGGATTTGGTGCTTTGGATTCAACTGGGGTCAGCATCCCCAACTGTTTCAATCTGTGGAAGAGAGAAGTGTAAGATTCTCCCAGCGGAGTAAATGTTTTTTTGTTTGGGGCCTTCTCATTTCTAAAATCTTGGTTTGGGCGGAAGCTGGTTCCTGGTCTGTTAGCCCTGGGAGGTAGATAGGTGTTTTGTGTGTGTGGCTGTGTATTTTGGGGACTTGGTGTACGCCATTGCGAGTGCACTGGGGGTTGAGTGTAGGTCTGGGCGTGGTGGATAGACAAGTGTGGTTCTGGTGGTGGATAATAGTGTTGCGGTGGACCATATGGGGTATATTGATAGTTTGGGTGGTGGGGTCTGGGTTGGTTGTAGTAGAGTGGACGATTATTGTGCCTGGACCAAATATTAGCTTCAACTGTAGCAACTTCTTCTTTCTTCTTCTTCCCCAGCACACCACCAGTACCGCTTTGGATGGCCTGGGTGGTTGCTTTCAACGCCGAGTAGCTCAAGATCTTGTTAGATTTCAATCCTTCTTCAATCATGGCTCCCATCTTTACCACTTCATTAAACGACTTCCCGACAGATGTCACTAGATGACCAAAATAGGTAGGTTCCAATGTTTGCAAGAAGTAATCTACCATCTCACTCTCCCGCATGGGAGGATCAACCCTTGCAGCTTGTTCCCTCCAGCGGAAACCAAACTCTCTAAAACTTTCCCCAGGCTTCTTTTCTAGTTTCAACAATGACAGACGATCAGGGACTATCTCGAGGTTATATTGGAAATGGCCAATGAATGCCTGGGCCAAATCATCCCATGTATACCATCGGCCGGGGTCTTGCCTCGTGTACCATTCTAGCGCTGACCCGCTCAGGCTTTGCCCGAAATATGCTATCAACAACTCATCCTTTCCCCCGGCCCCTCTCATTTTGCTATAGAAACCATGCAGATGGGCTACTGGGTCACCGTGCCCCTCATATAAGTCAAACTTCGGCATTTTAAACCCCGCAGGAAACTGTACATCAGGAAAAAGGGCACAAATCTTTGTATGCGACACTAACTTGGTTTCCTAAACCATGCATGTTCCTGAAGGATTGCTCCAGGCTTTTGACTTTATGAATCACCTCCTCTTGTTCTGCATTCTTAATTGGTTTCTCAACTTCTCCCGGGATTTCAAAATGGGGAGAGGAGGTATATGGCTCAGGCGCTTTGAAAGTGGGTTCGGGAGGGTAATATTGGGTGTCGTGAGCTTGGAATAGCGGCTCACTGGATGATCTATGTAGTGGAGCTGGGGGAGGTGCCACAAAGACGGGAACCATGGGTGGTGGAGGGTTTTGTTTGGAGGGTGGAGCTGGGGGAGCGTATGACGTGGTACCATAACCCTGGGCCTGATAAGGGAAAGCTGAAGATGCGTGGGGAGTGATAGGCTCCTGAGCTTGAGCGAAGGGTGGGATGTAAGATGGGTTGGCAGGATATAGTGGTGCTGGGTGTCCCTGCGACCATGCCTGATGCATTTCAGCCATTTGTGCTTTTAATTTCCTCATCTCTTCTTTCATAGCACCCACATCTGTTACCTCAACCTCATTCGAAGGGTCTACGATGCTGATTTCCGAATCCTGCCCTGTCATTTTTACTTGATCTTTCGACCGGGTGTTGTATGGATGAGTTGCCAGAATTGCCAATCAATTAACCACCTGCCTGATATCACACATTTAGACAACCACTTTGTTAGCGATTAGGTCTTAACAGATTTAACAACCACACGTTGGCATGAATGCACTTATACAGTTATTCCTTTCTATTATGCGTTTGCCCGATTGCATGCGTCATCCCGACATTTCATTCCTTGTTTCATTTTTCTTCTCCTCGCCTTATCCCTCTTGGGTAGTTTGGTAAATTTCAGTAAGGTCGGAGGGGTAGTTTAGGAATTGTACATTTTGTAAATTTTTATGTTAAGCATGGAGGACAAAAAATAATGGGGTGAGTTTTGATATAATTGTTTAATTTAATGGGGGACAAGACAAATTTTAGTATGGGAGAATCTTGTATTTGTTTATGTTAGGCATGAGAGACAAAATATAATGGGGTGGGGTTGATATACTTATTTAATGTAATAGGGATGAGTGGGAAGATAATGGGTTTGGTAGGAGAAAATGGGTTGATTTTAATTGATTAAAATATTTATGGGATGAGATATATATAGAAGTCTTGAATCAGATTTTAGAAAACGAAAGACAGAAATAGAGAGGAGAACAAAAAAGAAAATAAGAGAGAGAAAAAAGGGCTGAACATTTAGGAGAGAGAAAATTCCGAAAAATATTTAAACTTAAAAAATAAAAAAAAACTAAAAAAAAAATCTTCTGCTTTCTTTTATTGTTTGAAATCAGAATTAATTGTTGTTTCATCAAAGCTTGAAGCTTTTGTTTTTTGGGATTACTGCTCCACTGGTTTGCAAACTCTGTTCCTGGGTTGTTACTGCTGCTGGTGTTAACAAAATGGAGTGCAATTTTGTTCCTGGTGTGCACACGTGATTTTTCAAACAGTGGAGACAACTAGTACCAATGGTCATGACATGCATTTTGGATTAATAGCCCAATCTGTCCAACCAAACAAACTCTCAATTGTCGTACCTCATTGCCCCGAACTTCCATCACTTGTTTGATTTATCCAGACCTTAACCGTGTTTCCCTGCGGTACCGCGAAACAGTTTCTATCAACAGACCTTTCTCAGTTTTCCATTTCTTATCTCACCTTCGCCTTGAGGTGCCCGTAAAGGTTTTCACCAACAAGACTCTCTCATTTATTTTTCTCTCAGCTCCCGTCGCCTTACGGTGCCCGTGAGGGTTTTCACCCATAAGACTCTCTCATTTATTTTTGTTCTTCTTGCTCGAACCAGAGTGTTGCCCCTGTCGTGGGTTATTCCTACCTGTTCATCTTGGCATTTCTCAAAACTGATCATAAGGTCTTTCTTTGGTCCGTAATGTAGGCTTTTGGATTGAGTTAGAAAGAAAGGTATAAAAGGCTCAAAACAATTCAAATGAGTTCAAATTACAACTTTCGGAATCCAACTTTCATAACAATCACCACTTCTGCCCCAGTTTCTTGCTTGGGGATTTTTGGATTTCCATTTGGTATGACTGAACCTCGAAGTAAGGCTGCCTACGTACCCTTTCGGGATCAAGTCAAACGTAGTTCACTGTATTTAACTTTGTTGTTGTGATTTTCTTCCTTTCCTTTTCTCTCACTTTTCTTTCTTTTCCTTTTCTTCTTTTCTTTTTCTTTTCCTTTTTTTTCCTTCTTTTCTTTATGTTCGGCACCTGTGTTCTCTGATAGTGCCGATGATTCCGAAAGAGGTGTATGAAAAATAAGTAAGGCTCAAAGGGGATAATAAGGGATAGGAGTGTTTGGATAGCAGAACAAAATGCCTTCATCATTTCAATCTTTAAGATATGCCAAATACGAACAGATACATTCAGAAAATAAAGAAATCATACATAATATCTCTTGACCGCATCGGAATTGATGGTCATTTCTACACATTTTCCTTCCACATCTGTCAAATACAATGCTCCGTTAGACAACACTCTGGTTACTACAAATGGTCCCTGCCAGTTTGGGGCAAATTTTCCTTTTGCCTCAGCCCAATGAGGCAAGATCCGCCTCAGTACTAATTGCCCGACTTCAAATTTCCTTGGACGTACTTTTTTGTTGTATGCTCTTGCCATTCTTCGTTGGTACAGTTGGCCATGACACACTGATGCCAATCTTTTCTCATCGATCAAACTCAACTGCTCAAGACGGCTTTTCACCCATTCATCATCATCGATCTCAGCCTCTGCAATGATTCGCAGAGATGGGATTTCCACTTCTGCGGGTATTACTGCCTCGGTACCGTATACCAATGAGTAAGGAGTCGCCCCTACCGAGGTACGCACGGTGGTGCGATATCCTAACAATGCAAAAGGCAATTTCTCGTGCCATTGTCTAGATCCTTCAACCATCTTCCGGAGTATTTTCTTTATGTTCTTATTGGCCGCTTCAAATGAAATGATTTTTGAGTTAAGGATAAGAAGAATCCAAAACCAGATGACTGTTTGAAAAGAGAAAGAAAAGAAACTTATCTGAACGAGACAACTAGTACCAATGGTCAAGACATGCATTTTGGATTAATCAGCCCAATCTGTCCAAACAAACAACTCTCAATTGCCGTACCTCATTGCCCAGAACTTCCATCACTTGTTTGATTTATCTAGACCTTAACCTTGTTTCCCTGCGGTACCGCGAAACGGTTTCTATCAACATACCTTTCTCAGTTTTCCATTTCTTATCTCACCTTCGCCTTGAGGTGCCCGTAAAGGTTTTCACCAACAAGACTCTCTCATTTATTTTTCTCTCAGCTCCCGTCGCCTTACGGTGCCCGTGAGGGTTTTCACCCATAAGACTCTCTCATTTATTTTTGTTCTTCTTGCTCGAACCAGAGTGTTGCCCCTGTCGTGGGTTATTCCTACCTGTTCATCTTGGCATTTCTCAAAACTGATCATAAGGTCTTTCTTTGGTTCGTAATGTAGGCTTTTGGATTGAGTTAGAAAGAAAGGTATAAAAGGCTCAAAACAATTCAAATGGGTTCAAATTACAACTTTCGGAATCCAACTTTCATAACAATCACCACTTCTGCCCCAGTTTCTTGCTTGAGGATTTTTGGATTTCTATTTGGTATGACTGAACCTCGAAGTAAGGCTGCCTACGTACCCTTTCGGGATCAAGTCAAACGTAGTTCACTGTATTTAACTTTGTTGTTGTGATTTTCTTCCTTTCCTTTTCTCTCACTTTTCTTTCTTTTCCTTTTCTTCTTTTCTTTTTCTTTTCCTTTTTTTTCCTTCTTTTCTTTATGTTCGGCGGTCAATGTAGTTCGGGAAGTTTTTGGTAGCTGGGACTACCGTGGGACTGCAATGTTACTGTTGTTGCATGATATTACCACTGCTTACCGATCTCCTTATTACACCGTGCTTAAAAGAAAACAAGAAGCTAGGCTAGACTGCAATTTGTTTTTGTTACCTTGCTTTCTTGTCTGCTTGCGTTTCTTCCGGTGTTTTTCTTCCTTTTGACACATGCACTTGAGTTTGTACTGGGACCTCTTGTTGCAACCTTCTGCTTCCCAGTGCTGGGGAGTTTTATTGTTTCCTGCTGGGGATTCCTGGTGTAACCCTCTGTTTTATTGTCCTCTGACTTGATCTTGAAATGTATGCCTCTGTTGTATGGTCGGGCTCCCAACTTCAATACTTGAAAATTATTACTGAAATGTATTCCTCTGTTATATGGGCGGGCTCCCAACTTCAACACTTGAAATGAAAAGACTGAAATATATTCCTCTGTTCTATGGGCGGGCTCCCAACTTCAACTTGAAATGAAAAGACTGAAATGTATTCCTCTGTTCTATGGGCGGGCTCTCAACTTCAACACTTGAAATGAAAAGACTGAATGTATGCCTCTGTTATCTGGGCGGGCTCCCAATTTCAACGCTTGAAATGTAAAGACTGAAATGTATGCCTCTGTTATCTGGGCGGGCTCCCAACTTCAATGCTTGAAATGTAAAGACTGAATGTATGCCTCTGTTATCTGGGCGGGCTCCCAATTTCAACGCTTGAAATGTAAAGACTGAAATGTATGCCTCTGTTATCTGGGCGGGTTCCTAACTTCAATGCTTGAAACAAAACCGAGGTGATGAGTTTGTTGGGAAGACTGAACTATATCAGCAGGTTCATTGCTCAGCTCACGGCAACGTGTGAACCAATTTTCAAATTGTTAAAGAAAGATGCCGCGGTCAAATGGACTGATGAATGCCAGGAGGCTTTTGATAAGATAAAGAGGTATTTGTCAAACCCACCCGTGCTGGTCCCACCAGAACCAGGGAGACCTTTGATTCTATATCTGACAGTTGTGGACAGTTCATTCGGCTGTGTACTGGGGCAGCATGATGTTACGGGCAGAAAGGAGCAGGCTATCTACTATCTCAGTAAGAAGTTCACATCTTACGAGGTCAAGTATACTCATCTGGAAAGGACATGTTGTGCCCTAACTTGGGTGGCACAGAAATTGAAACATTACTTGTCATCTTACACCACTTACCTTATATCTCGCTTGGACCCGTTGAAGTATATTTTCCAGAAACCCATGCCCACAGGAAGGCTTGCAAAGTGGCAGATCTTACTTACAGAGTTCGACATTGTCTATGTGACACGGACTGCCATGAAAGCACAGGCATTAGCCGATCACTTGGCTGAGAACCCCGTTGATGAAGATTATGAGCCTTTGAAAACTTATTTCCCTGATGAAGAGATAATGCACATTGAAGAATTAGAACAAGCTGAGAAGTCGGGATGGAAACTTTTCTTTGATGGGGCTGCAAATATGAAGGGTGTGGGAATAGGAGCAGTACTTATTTCGGAAACAGGTCAGCATTACCCCGTTACAGCTCGGCTTCGTTTCTACTGTACAAACAACATGGCAGAATATGAGGCGTGTATATTGGGATTGAGATTAGCTGTGGATATGGGTGTACGGGAAGTCTTGGTCATGGGTGACTCGGACTTACTGGTACACCAGATTCAAGGGGAATGGGAAACACGGGACTTGAAGCTTATACCGTATCGGCAGTGTCTGCATGAGCTTTGCCAGCGTTTTCAGGCCATAGAATTCAGACACATTCCAAGGATTCATAATGAGGTTGCTGACGCTTTGGCTACTTTGGCGTCAATGTTGCACCATCCAGATAAGGCCTATGTTGATCCATTGCAGATTCAAGTCCGTGATCAGCATGCTTACTGCAATGTGATAGAAGAGGAAATCGATGGAGAGCCGTGGTTCCATGATATCAAAGAGTACATCAAAGCGGGAGTATATCCAACGCAGGCCACCGGTGATCAGAAAAGAACAATTCGACGGTTGGCAAGTGGGTTTTTCCTTAGTGGAGGAGTACTGTACAAAAGAACGCCAGAGCTCGGTTTGTTGAGATGTATAGATGCACAGCAGGCCACAACTATCATGACTGAGGTGCATTCCTAAGTTTGCGGACCGCATATGAGTGGGTATGTTCTAGCAAAGAAGATTCTCCGAGCAGGTTATTATTGGCTCACGATGGAGCGAGATTGTATCAGTTTTTTGTGTAAGTGTCATCAATGCCAAGTACATGGAGATTTGATTCATGCTCCACCATCAGAATTACATACGATGTCCGCGCCATGGCCTTTTGTTGCATGGGGCATGGATGTTATTGGGCCAATTGATCCAGCAGCATCAAATGGGCACAGATTTATCTTGGTAGCTATAGATTATTTTACCAAATGGGTGGAAGCGAAGACATTCAAGTCTGTGACCAAGAAGGCTGTAGTTGACTTCGTGCATGCAAATATCATATGTCGGTTTGGGATCCCAAAGGTAATCATCACAGATAATGGGGCTAATCTTAATAGTCATTTGATGAAGGAGACATGTGAGCAGTTTAAGATTGCTCACAGGCACTCTACTCCGTACCGTCCCAAGGCAAATGGTGCGGTTGAAGCGGCCAATAAGAACATAAAGAAAATACTCCGGAAGATGGTTGAAGGATCTAGACAATGGCACGAGAAATTGCCTTTTGCATTGTTAGGATATCGCACCACCATGCGTACCTCGGTAGGGGCGACTCCTTACTCATTGGTATATGGTACCGAGGCAGTAATACCCGCAGAAGTGGAAATCCCATCTCTGCGAATCATTGCAGAGGCTGAGATCGATGATGATGAATGGGTGAAAAGCCGTCTTGAGCAGTTGAGTTTGATCGATGAGAAAAGATTGGCATCAGTGTGTCATGGCCAACTGTACCAACGAAGAATGGCAAGAGCATACAACAAAAAGGTACGTCCAAGGAAATTTGAAGTCGGGCAATTAGTACTGAGGCGGATCTTGCCTCATTGGGCTGAGGCAAAAGGAAAATTTGCCCCAAACTGGCAGGGACCATTTGTGGTAACCAGAGTGTTGTCTAATGGAGCATTGTATTTGACAGATGTGGAAGGAAAATGTGTAGAAATGACCATCAATTCCGATGCGGTCAAGAGATATTATGTATGATTTCTTTATTTTCTGAATGTATCTGTTCGTATTTGGCATATCTTAAAGATTGAAATGATGAAGGCATTTTGTTCTGCTATCCAAACACTCCTATCCCTTATTATCCCCTTCGATCCTTACTTATTTTTCATACACCTCTTTCGGAATTAGCGGCACTATTAGAGAACACAGGTGCCGAACATAAAGAAAAGAAGGAAAAAAAGGAAAAGAAAAAGAAAAAAAGAAAAGGAAAAGAAAGAAAAGTGAGAGAAAAGGAAAGGAAAAAAATCACAACAACAAAGTTAAATACAGTGAACTACGTTTGACTTGATCCCGAAAGGGTACGTAGGCAGCCTTACTTCGAGGTTCAGTCATACCAAATAGAAATCCAAAAATCCCCAAGCAAGAAACTGGGGCAGAAGTGGTGATTGTTATGAAAGTTGGATTCCGAAAGTTATTTAATATATCGCTATAACATGCCTAATTATGCCAAATGACAGTGACTTACAGAATAATAATACATGAATAATCTAAATACAATACAAAAAAAATTAAAACTAAATTAAAAATTTAACACTCCATTCTTCATTTCGGCTTACAAAATGCCAAAATTACAGTTGTGTACCTGATATTGGAAACAAAAGAAGATGAAGATGAGAATCAGCAGCAGTAATAACAATACAGCACATCAACAACAGTCCAGCAGCAGTAACAACCCAGGAACAGAGTTTGCAAACCAGTGGAGCAGTAATCCCAAAAAACAAAAGCTTCAAGCTTTGATGAAACAACAATTAATTCTGATTTCAAACAATGAAAGAAAGCAGAAGATTGGTATTTGAGAAAGTATTTGCTGAAGTAAACATGGTTGAGGCCGGGGAAGGGTCAAGCAGAACAGACATACAGTACATCGGACCACGTGCCAACATCAACAATTGGGAAGCTACTCCTCTTCCAGTTCGGAGGGAGTCGTGGTAGTGGGTTTTGTTTTCCTTTTTGTCACCTGGATTATTCTAGGGTTTGTAAGCCAGTTGTTATGTTCTGTCCGTTTGGATGAGTTAAAACCTTGTTGTCTTTACATTTAATGAAACGCAATTTTCTTTGTCCCTAATTCTCTTTCCATTTTCTTTTCTTTTCTTTGTACAGTTCTTTTTATGCTGATATTAATGACATGACATGCATGAGGAATCTTCGGCCCAGTTTTAAAGGCCAATCTAGTTCAGAAGTAATAATACAAGAGATCGAGTGTGATGATAGGATGGATTGTAATAATGATGAAGCTTATGAGGAAATTAGTAAAGAATTAAGTCACTTTGAAAAAAAACCCAAACCTAACCTAAATGACACAGAAGCAGTTAATCTAGGGGACCAAGACAATGTACGGGAAACTAAAATAAGTGTTCATTTGGAGCCACAACTCAAGGAGGAGATAATTAAAGTATTGCATGAGTACAAAGACGTTTTTGCATGGTCATATGATGATATGCCGGGTCTAAGCACCGATTTGGTGGTTCATAAATTGCCCACTGATCCAGCACTCCTCCCTGTCAAGCAGAAGTTGAGAAAGTTCAAAACAGACATAAGTGTGAAGATCAAAGAAGAGATCACCAAGCAGTTTGAGGCAAGGGTCATTCAGGTTACACGGTACCCCACTTGGTTAGCCAATGTCGTGCCTGTGCCAAAGAAAGATGGCAAGACCAGGGTGTGCGTCGATTATCGAGACCTTAACAAGGCAAGCCCAAAAGATAATTTCCCACTGCCCAACATCCATATACTGATCGACAATTGTGCCAAACATGATATTGGCTCTTTTGTGGATTGTTATGTGGGTTATCATCAGATTCTAATGGACAAGGAAGATGCAGAAAAGACGACATTCATCACGCCGTGGGGAACGTATTGTTATCGGGTCATGCCGTTTGGTTTGAAAAATGCTGGGGCAACTTATATGAGGGCCATGACAACTATCTTCCATGATATGATACATAAAGAAATCGAGGTATACGTGGATGATGTGATCGTGAAGTCTAGACAACAATCCGACCATGTCAGAGATTTGAGAAAATTCTTTCAAAGGCTTCGCAGGTACAATCTTAAGCTCAATCCTGCGAAATGTGCTTTTGGGGTGCCATCTAGGAAGTTGTTGGGATTTATAGTTAGCCGGAGGGGTATTGAATTAGACCCGTCAAAGATCAAAGCTATTCAGGACTTGCCACCTCCAAGAAACAAAACCGAGGTGATGAGTTTGTTGGGAAGACTGAACTATATCAACAGGTTCATTGCTCAGCTCACGGCAACGTGTGAACCAATTTTCAAATTGTTAAAGAAAGATGCCGCTGTCAAATGGACTGATGAATGCCAGGAGGCTTTTGATAAGATAAGGGGTATTTGTCAAACCCACCCGTGTTGGTCCCACCAGAACCAGAGAGGCCTTTGATTCTATATCTGACAGTTGTGGACAGTTCATTCGGCTGTGTACTGGGGCAGCATGATGTTACGGGCAGAAAGGAGCAGGCTATCTACTATCTCAGTAAGAAGTTCACATCTTACGAGGTCAAGTATACTCATCTGGAAAGGACATGTTGTGCCCTAACTTGGGTGGCACAGAAATTGAAACATTACTTGTCATCTTACACCACTTACCTTATATCTCGCTTGGACCCGTTGAAGTATATTTTTCAGAAACCCATGCCCACAGGAAGGCTTGCAAAGTGGCAGATCTTACTTACAGAGTTCGACATTGTCTATGTGACACGGACTGCCATGAAAGCACAGGCATTAGCCGATCACTTGGCTGAGAACCCCGTTGATGAAGATTATGAGCCTTTGAAAACTTATTTCCCTGATGAAGAGGTAATGCACATTGAAGAATTAGAACAAGCTGAGAAGTCGGGATGGAAACTTTTCTTTGATGGGGCCGCCAATATGAAAGGCGTAGGAATAGGTGCGGTACTTATTTCGGAAACAGGTCAGCATTACCCTGTTACAGCTCGGCTTCGTTTCTACTGTACAAACAACATGGCAGAATATGAGGCGTGTATATTGGGATTGAGATTAGCTGTGGATATGGGTGTACGGGAAGTCTTGGTCATGGGTGACTCGGACTTACTGGTACACCAGATTCAAGGGGAATGGGAAACACGGGACTTGAAGCTTATACCGTATCGGCAGTGTCTGCATGAGCTTTGCCAGCGTTTTCAGGCCATAGAATTCAGACACATTCCAAGGATTCATAATGAGGTTGCTGACGCTTTGGCTACTTTGGTGTCAATGTTGCACCATCCAGATAAGGCCTATGTTGATCCATTGCAGATTCAAGTCCGTGATCAGCATGCTTACTGTAACGTGTTAGAAGAGGAAATCGATGGAGAGCCGTGGTTCCATGATATCAAAGAGTACATCAAAGCGGGAGTATATCCAACGCAGGCCACCGGTGATCAGAAAAGAACAATTCGACGGTTGGCAAGTGGGTTTTTCCTTAGTGGAGGAGTACTGTACAAAAGAACGCCAGGGCTCGGTTTGTTGAGATGTATAGATGCACAGCAGGCCACAACTATCATGACTGAGGTGCATTCCGTAGTTTGCGGACCACATATGAGTGGGTATGTTCTAGCAAAGAAGATTCTCCGAGCAGGTTATTATTGGCAAATAACGATGCCTATTTATGACGCCACAACCCGTGCACACCAGTGGAGCTAAAAATGCCTAGTATACAAAATGGGTTGTTCCTGGTGTGCAATTTTGTGATATTTTTTAAATAATTATTTGTATTTGTCTGTGCATGTTTATTTGTTAAATTAATAAAAATACAAAAAAAATGTCGCATTTTGCATGTAGGATTTAATCCTACAATTGTTAGTAATTAAGTTTGTTTTACAAAAAATAAAAATTACAAAAATAGGCATCGTTTGCATTTTTAGCATTTAATGTCCAAATATACAATTTTATTCCATTTCCGGATTTCTGGTACGTAGGCAGCCTTACTTCGAGGTTCAGTCATACCAAATAGAAATCCAAAAATCCCCAAGAAAGAAACTGGGGCAAAAGTGGTGATTGTTATGAAAGTTGGATTCCGAAAGTTGTAATTTGAACCCATTTGAATTGTTTTGAGCCTTTTATACCTTTCTTTCTAACTCAATCCAAAATCCTACATTACGGACCAAAGAAAGACCTTATGATCAGTTTTGAGAAATGCCAAGATGAACAGGTAGGAATAACCCATGACAGGGGCAACACTCTGGTTCGAGCAAGAAGAACAAAAATAAATGAGAGAGTCTTATGGGTGAAAACCCTCACGGGCACCGTAAGGCGACGGGAGCTGAGAGAAAAATAAATGAGAGAGTCTTGTTGGTGAAAACCTTTACGGGCACCTCAAGGCGAAGGTGAGATAAGAAATGGAAAACTGAGAAAGGTCTGTTGATAGAAACCGTTTCGCGGTACCGCAGGGAAACAAGGTTAAGGTCTGGATAAATCAAACAAGTGATGGAAGTTCTGGGCAATGAGGTACGACAATTGAGAGTTTGTTTGGTTGGACAGATTGGGCTGATTAATCCAAAATGCATGTCATGACCATTGGTACTAGTTGTCTCGCTCAGATAAGTTTCTTTTCCTTCTCTTTTCAAACAGTCATCTGGTTTTGGATTCTTCTTATCCTTAACTCAAGAATCATTGCATTTCATTTTATTTTGAGGGTTTTATCTAGCTGAGATGTTTCAGTGCCAGTTTTGTTCAATGCAAGCAGAAAGGACTTCAAAGTTCACTACCAGCTTCTAGAATTGTAAAGCACAACGTGGTCAGAGCATGTCAAAAACAACTTGATGTCAAGTGGAATACAGGGAATTAACGGAAGTTTCATCGGTGAAATGATTGGGGAATGTCGTGGGAAAGGTGGAAGCTCAAACAAAAAGATCAGAAAAATGAATAAAAGCAGGGGTGTAAAACATTTAGGTCGCCAGAGGTTGGGAAATTTAAAAGTTGGTCAGAAAGTCAAGCGATTCAGGGTCAGTGTGTGGAAATTAGTCAACACAAAGCAAGGCAGTGGAAGGATTTTTCAGCAAGAATGCCATCAACTAACCACCGTTTTAAACTGACGAAATTTTCTTTGATTGAGCAGGGGGAGAAAAGTTAGTTGTTGAAGAGGAATTCTCCAGGAGGGAAAAACAAGCACTAATCAGGATAAATGTTAGCAATCAGGAGTCCGCCTGGAGAACAGAGACATACTTTTCAAGTTTGATGTCAGGAGTCCGCCTGAAGAACGGAGACATACAGTTTAAATTTTAAAAGTCAGGAGTCCGCCTGGAGAATAGAGACATTCAATTTCAAATTTAGCAATCAGGGGCCCACCTGGAGAATAAGGGAATACAATTCAAATTTTAAGTAGTCAGGAGCCCCCTGAAGAACAGAATGGCAATTTATTGGTTGAAGTCAGGAGCCCCACTGAAGAATAGAATGGCGATTTATTGGTTGAAGTCAGGAGTCCGCCTGGAGAATAGAGACATTCAAATTTCAAATTTAGCAATCAGGAGTCCGCCTGGAGAACAGAGACATACTTTTCAAGTTTGATGTCAGGAGTCTGCTTGGAGAACAGAGACATACATTTCAAGCGTTGAAGTTGGGAGCCCGCCCAGATAATAGAGGCATACATTTCAGTCTTTACATTTCAAGCATTGAAGTTGGGAGCCCGCACAGATAACAGAGGCATACATTTCAGTCTTTACATTTCAAGCGTTGAAATTGGGAGCCCGCCCAGATAACAGAGGCATACATTCAGTCTCTTCATTTCAAGCGTTGAAGTTGGGAGCCCGCCCAGATAATAGAGGCATACATTTCAGTCTTTACATTTCAAGCATTGAAGTTGGGAGCCCGCCCAGATAACAGAGGCATACATTTCAGTCTTTACATTTCAAGCGTTGAAATTGGGAGCCCGCCCAGATAACAGAGGCATACATTCAGTCTTTTCATTTCAAGTGTTGAAGTTGGGAGCCCGCCCATAGAACAGAGGAATACATTTCAGTCTTTTCATTTCAAGTGTTGAAGTTGGGAGCCCGCCCATATAATAGAGGAATACATTTCAGTATTAATTTTCAAGTATTGAAGTTGGGAGCCCGCCCATACAACAGAGGCATACATTTCAAGATCAAGTCAGAGGACAATAAAACAGAGGGTTACACCATGAATCCCCAGCAGGAAACAATAAAACTCCCCAGCACTGGGAAGCAGAAGGTTGCAACAAGAGGTCCCAGCACAAACTCAAGTGCATGTGTCAAAAGGAAGAAAAGCACCGGAAGAAACGCAAGCAGACAAGAAAGCAAGGCAACAAGAACAAATTGCAGTCTAGCCTAGCTTCTTGTTTTCTTTTAAGCACGGTGTAACAAGGAGATCGGTAAGCAGTGGTAATAGCATGCAACAACAGTAACATTGCAGTCCCACGGTAGTCCCAGCTACCAAAACTTCCCGAACTACATTGACCTGATTCCTGTTTAGCCCAGGATATGTAGGAAACCTTTGAAGCAAAGGTTCGGTCAAATCTTTTTCAAAAAATGCTTCACACGGAGTACTCGGATGGGCAAAAATCGCTCGCTTTATCTTTGCACGAAAACCCTTCGTGTCTTCGGGCAAAGAGGGGCAGCTGTAAGCACGTGATTTTTGCCCTATATGAGAATTACTCCCAAAAATTCAAAAAATAAAATGATTTTTCTTGGTGTGCAATTTTGTGATATTTTTGAATAATTTGTATTTATCTGTGCATATTTATTTGTTAAATTAATAAAAATACAAAAATATGTCGCATTTTGCATGTAGGATTTAATTCTACAATTGTTAGTAATTAAGTTTGTTTTACAAAAAATAAAAATTACAAAAATAGGCATCGTTTGCATTTTTAGCATTTAATGTCCAAATATACAATTTTATGCTTAATTATTACTTAATTGTGCGTTAATTATTATTGGGAGTTAATTTGCGCTTTTATAACTTAATTTAGTTCTTAATAATAATTTAAGTATTTTTGTAATTTAATTTTAGAAAAATAAAAGAAGAAAGAGAGAGACTGCATCGGAATTGATGGTCATTTCTACACATTTTCCTTCCACATCTGTCAAATACAATGCTCCGTTAGACAACACTCTGGTTACTACAAATGGTCCCTGCCAGTTTGGGGCAAATTTTCCTTTTGCCTCAGCCCAATGAGGCAAGATCCGCCTCAGTACTAATTGCCCGACTTCAAATTTCCTTGGACGTACCTTTTTGTTGTATGCTCTTGCCATTCTTCGTTGGTACAGTTGGCCATGACACACTGATGCCAATCTTTTCTCATCGATCAAACTCAACTGCTCAAGACGGCTTTTCACCCATTCATCATCATCGATCTCAGCCTCTGCAATGATTCGCAGAGATGGGATTTCCACTTCTGCGGGTATTACTGCCTCGGTACCGTATACCAATGAGTAAGGAGTCGCCCCTACCGAGGTACGCACGGTGGTGCGATATCCTAACAATGCAAAAGGCAATTTCTCGTGCCATTGTCTAGATCCTTCAACCATCTTCCGGAGTATTTTCTTTATGTTCTTATTGGCCGCTTCAACCGCACCATTTGCCTTGGGACGGTACGGAGTAGAGTGCCTGTGAGCAATCTTAAACTGCTCACATGTCTCCTTCATCAAATGACTATTAAGATTAGCCCCATTATCTGTGATGATTACCTTTGGGATCCCAAACCGACAGATGATATTTGCATGCACGAAGTCAACTACAGCCTTCTTGGTCACAGACTTGAATGTCTTCGCTTCCACCCATTTGGTAAAATAATCTATAGCTACCAAGATAAACCTGTGCCCATTTGATGCTGCTGGATCAATTGGCCCAATAACATCCATGCCCCATGCAACAAAAGGCCATGGCGCGGACATCGTATGTAATTCTGATGGTGGAGCATGAATCAAATCTCCATGTATTTGGCATTGATGACACTTACGCACAAAACTGATACAATCTCGCTCCATCGTGAGCCAATAATAACCTGCTCGGAGAATCTTCTTTGCTAGAACATACCCACTCATATGCGGTCCGCAAACTCCGGAATGCACCTCAGTCATGATAGTTGTGGCCTGCCGTGCATCTATACATCTCAACAAACCGAGCTCTGGCGTTCTTTTGTACAGTACTCCTCCACTAAGGAAAAACCCACTTGCCAACCGTCGAATTGTTCTTTTCTGATCACCGGTGGCCTGCGTTGGATACACTCCCGCTTTGATGTACTCTTTGATATCATGGAACCATGGCTCTCCATCGATTTCCTCTTCTATCACATTGCAGTAAGCATGCTGATCACGGACTTGAATCTGCAATGGATCAACATAGGCCTTATCTGGATGGTGCAACATTGACGCCAAAGTAGCCAAAGCGTCAGCAACCTCATTATGAATCCTTGGAATGTGTCTGAATTCTATGGCCTGAAAACGCTGGCAAAGCTCATGCAGACACTACTGATACGGTATAAGCTTCAAGTCCCATGTTTCCCATTCCCATTGAATCTGGTGTACCAGTAAGTCCGAGTCACCCATGACCAAGACTTCCCGTACACCCATATCCACAGCTAATCTCAATCCCAATATACATGCCTCATATTCTGCCATGTTGTTTGTACAGTAGAAACGAAGCCGAGCTGTAACGGGGTAATGCTGACCTGTTTCCGAAATAAGTACCGCACTTATTCCTACGCCTTTCATATTGGCGGCCCCATCAAAGAAAAGTTTCCATCCCGACTTCTCAGCTTGTTTTAATTCTTCAATGCGCATTACCTCTTCATCAGGGAAATAAGTTTTCAAAGGCTCATAATCTTCATCAACGGGGTTCTCAGCCAAGTGATCGGCTAATGCCTGTGCTTTCATGGCAGTCCGTGTCACATAAACAATGTCGAACTCTGTAAGTAAGATCTGCCACTTTGCAAGCCTTCCTGTGGGCATGGGTTTCTGAAAAATATACTTCAACGGGTCCAAGCGAGATATAAGGTAAGTGGTGTAAGATGACAAGTAATGTTTCAATTTCTGTGCCACCCAAGTTAGGGCACAACATGTCCTTTCCAGATGAGTATACTTGACCTCGTAAGATGTGAACTTCTTACTGAGATAGTAGATAGCCTGCTCCTTTCTGCCCGTAACATCATGCTGCCCCAGTACACAGCCGAATGAACTGTCCACAACTGTCAGATATAGAATCAAAGGCCTCTCTGGTTCTGGTGGGACCAACACGGGTGGGTTTGACAAATACCCCTTTATCTTATCAAAAGCCTCATGGCATTCATCAGTCCATTTGACCACGGAATCTTTCTTTAACAATTTGAAAATTGGTTCACACGTTGCCGTGAGCTGAGCAATGAACCTGCTGATATAGTTCAGTCTTCCCAACAAACTCATCACCTCGGAATCCAACTAAGAAACCTTCGCAGGTGGTTATGGTGATTCGTTCTACGGAAACCAAAGAAAAGACAGTGAGTGCAAGGCCAGTGGTTCAGTTAAAAGCAATAATAGACAAGCCAGTTCTAGTAATGGGAGAGAGACCATTTGCGGCCGAGAAAAAGCAGGAGCCAGTCAAGATAGTGGTACCAAGGTCAGTATCCGCGCCCGTGGTGGTTGTGAAGGGAGCCTATGTAGAACCGGTTGTCATAAAACCGGTAGTCCAGTTACCCATGGTTGATAGCAAAGCCGTGCTCTGGAAATATGACAAGGTAGTGGTGACATACAAAGGAAAGGAAATTGAGGAAGAAAGTTGTGAAGCACAGGGACTGACCCGGTCGGGACGTTGTTTCGCCCCCGAAGAGTTGAGAAAAGCTAAAGGCGCAAATGACAATCTAGTGCCAGTTAAAAAAGCTGTAACAGAAGAAGAGGTAGAAGAGTTTCTGAAAAAGATGAAAGGACAAGATTATTCCATTGTTGAGCAACTAAGAAAAACACCGGCCCAAATCTCGTTGTTGTCATTATTAATTCACTCTGATGAGCATTGCCGAGCTTTAATGAAGATATTGAATGAGGCTCATGTGCCTGACAAAATTTCAGTAAACCATTTAGAGACAATTGCCAACAAGATCTTTGAAGTGAACAAGATAGCATTTTCTGATGATGAATTGCCTATGGAAGGCACAGAACACAACAAGGCTCTCTATTTGACGGTCAAATGTGAAGGTTCAATGGTTACTCGGGCACTAATCGATAACGGGTCGAGCGCTAATATTTGCACGTTATCCACATTGAACAAGTTAAAGATTGATGAGGATAGAATCCGCAAAAATAGCATTTGTGTTCGAGGGTTCGATGGAGGGGGAACAAACACAGTAGGGGATATTGTACTCGAATTGACTATTGGCCCAGTCGAGTTCACGATGGAATTTCAGGTGTTGGATGCTGCAGTATCCTATAATCTTTTGTTGGGTCGACCGTGGATTCATGCGGCAAAAGCCGTGCCCTCTACACTGCACCAAATGATCAAATTCGAGTGGGACAGACAAGAAATTGTGTTACATGGGGAAGATCCCACATGCGCCATGAATGATGCCATTGTACCTTTTATAGAGACCGAAGATGATAAGGGGCCATGGGTGTATCAGATCCTCGACACGGTTCCGGTGAGCAGGGTGCCTGAGGGTAAAAACATGCCATGTCCCAGGGTGTCAGCTGCGACCGTCATGGTAGTGTCAGAAATGTTGAATAACGGGTTCGTGCCCGGGAAGGGTTTGGGGGTTGAACTGCAGGGCATTACTCAACCTGTGTCTTTGCCCAAAAATCTGGACACCTTCGGGTTAGGGTTCAAACCAACAGCGGCAGATGTCAGAAAGGCCCGTAAATTGAAGAAGAAAGCTTGGGTGCTCCCTAAACCAATTCCTCGATTGTCCAGGTCCTTCGTCAGACCAAGTATTAAGAAACAGTCATTGGCAAAGATGTCAGGTTCGTTAATTGAGGCGGATGGGAATTTGGATAAGGTGTTTGAGAAAGTATTTGCTGAAGTAAATATGGTTGAGGCCGGGGAAGGGTCAAGCAGAGCAGACATACAGTACATCGGACCACGTACTAACATCAACAATTGGGAAGCTACTCCTCTTCCAGTTCGGAGGGAGTCGTGGTAGTGGGTTTTGTTTTCCTTTTTGTCACCTGGATTATTCCAGGGTTTGTAATCCAGTTGTTATGTTCCGTCCGTTTGGATGAGTTAAAACCTTGTTGTCTTTACGTTTAATGAAATGCAATTTTCTTCGTCCCTAATTCTCTTTCCATTTTCTTTTCTTTTCTTTGTACAGTTCTTTTTATGCTGATATCAATGACATGACATGCATGAGGAATCTTCGGCCCAGTTTTAAAAGCCAATCTAGTTCAGAAGTAATAATACAAGAGATCGAGTGTGATGATGGGATGGATTGTAATAATGATGAAGCTTATGAGGAAATTAGTAAAGAATTAAGTCACTTTGAAGAAAAACCCAAACCTAACCTAAATGACACAGAAGCAGTTAATCTAGGGGACCAAGACAATGTACGGGAAACTAAAATAAGTGTTCATTTGGAGCCACAACTCAAGGAGGAGATAATTAAAGTATTGCATGAGTACAAAGACGTTTTTGCATGGTCATATGATGATATGCCGGGTCTAAGCACCGATTTGGTGGTTCATAAATTGCCCACTGATCCAGCACTCCTCCCTGTCAAGCAGAAGTTGAGAAAGTTCAAAACAGACATAAGTGTGAAGATCAAAGAAGAGATCACCAAGCAGTTTGAGGCAAGGGTCATTCAGGTTACACGGTACCCCACTTGGTTAGCCAATGTCGTGCCTGTGCCAAAGAAAGATGGCAAGACCAGGGTGTGCGTCGATTATCGAGACCTTAACAAAGTCGAATGGATTAATACTCCACCGGTTTGCAAACTCTATTCCTGGGTTGTTACTGTTGCTGGGTTGTTGTTGCTGTGTTGTACTGTTATTACTGCTGCTGATTCTCATCTTCATTTTCTTTTGCTTCCAATATCAGGTACACATCTGACACGCTGGTTATTGTAATCCGAATATGAAGCATGAATACGAAAAATGAAGAGTTGAAATTCTGAATTAGCTTTAATTATATTCTGAATTTTATTTGTATGTATAATTTATTTAGTTTGCAAAAAATCAGAATCGTGTAGCTATTTAATACATATAGTGGAACATCCGACGATAGCTTAACGATTGAACTATCTATATATTGCCAAAAAATAAATAAATGGTGTAGTAACTCCGTCAAGTAAAAAATCAAACGAATAGGCCATCTAGTAGGAACTTGGCAGAAATATTGTTTAAGTTAAATAATATTGGTTAATTTCAGCATGTAAATGGTCTAGGATTAAAATTAGATTGCCATGTATTTTTTTTAATTTGACAAACTGAGAACATGCCTAGTATAATGTAACTAGGTAATAACATGTAAATAAATTAAGACATTTTCTCTTTTATTTTGTAGAGACAAATTTGATAGGAAAAATGTAGACACTTTAGGATTATCCTTTTAAAATAAATGAGACGAGCCTTGCCAAATAAAACACAAAAATTACGGGGCCCTCGATAAAAATTTAATTGATTAATTAGACTTTGGGATGAGTCGTTTAGCAAAATTCCACGGCCTTACCCAGAAATAATAATACGCTAATCACTTTAGGCACGATTTTAATAATAATACATTCCTAAACACGGGTGCGCATTTATGCGATCCAAATCCAAATCCTGCTAGAACCACGAAACTCGGAAATGCCTAACACCTTCTCCCGGGTTAACAGAATTCCTTATCCGGATTTCTGGTTCGCAGATTGTAATACAGAGTCATTCTTTTCCTCGATTCGGAATTAAAATTGGTGACTTGGGACACCCTAAATCTCCCAAGTGGCGACTCTGAAATAAATAAATAAATCCCGTTTTGATTGTCCTTTAATTGGAAAAACTCCCTCACCCCTCGCGGGGGCAGAAAAAGGAGGTGTGACATTCACTAGTAAGACTCTCTCATTTTTTTTTCTTTTCCTTTTCTTTTGCTTTCTTGTGTGGGCAACTTGACAGTGTTCTTTGTCGCGTGACAATCGTTGCTCAGTGCATGCTTCTCTTGGCATTCTTGAAGGTGCATCGGGAGGTCTTTATTTGGAAGATTTTTGGATAGGGTTGGAAAGAAAGGCCGGCATGAAGGCTCAAAATAAACTCAAAATGAGAGGTTGTAGACTTACAACTCTTAGAATCGACTCTTTCAAAAAATGAAATAAAATCTCTGCCCCAGTTTTAGATGCTGGGGATTTTGGATTTTTCTATTTTTCTATTTTTTTCCTTTTTCTTCTAAATTCTTATTTGGTTGGACCGAACCGTGAGACTGCCTACGTATCATTTTTTAAGGAATCAGGTCGAACGTAGTTCAAACATCTGACCTAAACTATTTTTCATCTTTCTTTCTGTTTCTCTTTTTTCTTTTTTTCTCTCTTTTTTGTTTTCCCCAGCTTCTATTTTTGAGGGCATGGACCTTCGACAGTTCTTTTTTTTTCTTTTCACTTGAACTTTCAAAGAGCTGCCCCAGTTTGTATTCTTGGGGCATGCACTTTTCTTTTCTTTTTTCATTTTTCCATTTTTTTTGACTCTCGACTCTAAACTTGATTCCAAAAGGGGGTGGTCAAAGAAAATAACACAGGCTCAAAAGGGGTAATAAAGGGTATAAAGTGTTTGGGTAGCAGAAAAAGGGCCTCCCAACCTCGAGAATGCCAAACATGGTATCTTTTCGCAATCACAGCATTGACAAACATGTCTGTCTTCTTGGTGTGTCGTGGTCACAAGACACTTTCCATCCCTTACTTTCCTACAAACTTCAATTGACTAAACATCCTCAAGCCCCACCTCCACAATGATTTGAAGGTGAATTCTACTCGACCTCAATTCCAAAGTATCTCAACTCTTTATTCATCCTCAAAAGTATATTTTTTTCAATTATACGATTCGATATTAAATCAGTTTCTAAGATCTGGCCAAAATTTCCGCATGCATGTCATGTCACTAGAACTAGCAAGAAAAGAACTAGGAACAGAATGACACAAAAGGAGAAACTGTATTTTATTGAGTAAAGGATGAAAGGGTTTTACAACTAAACAAGCAACCTAAAATACGAGTTACAACCCTAAAATAACCCGAATAATGAAAATAACAACAGAATAGACAAACAAGACTCACACAAACAGAATGGAGGGATAGAAGAGTTTGACTCAATAAAGCAAATAAAATCTGGATCACAACCCTAAAATAACCCAGATAATAGAAAAACATCAAAACAAGCTACCAAGATTCCTTCCTAGTGTGGAGGGAATGACTTTTCAATTGCTAGGCTTGGCATTTAACCAAAATTTTGCTCATCAGAATCAACAGAGCCTTCTCCAATTTCAACATCATTAACTTCAGTTAGCAAGTTCCCCAGAGGATTCTCATACTCCATGTCACCAGGCATCATCCCCACAAAGTGTGCATCATGATGTGCATGTAAAGGATTCTGTGCGATATTCTGGATGTCACTGCCTTGGATCACAATCAGGTTTTCCTGGATCATCCTTTCTATTTCTCTTTTCAAATCCCGACAACTTTCAACATTGTGCCCTTGGGCATTGGAATGGTATTCACACCTTTTAGATGTGTCAAAGCTCCTTGCACGTGGGTCTACACGATTTGGAAGAATGGGTGCAATCATGTCATGATTCTTTAACTTCTCAAATAAGCTTGCATAGGACTCTCCTATTGGTGTAAAATTATCTTTCAATGTTTGTTCCCTTCTATACCCCTGGCAGGGAAGTGGGTTATAGGGCACTTGAAAATTTTGTGGAGGCTGGTAGAGATTTTGTGATGCTCGTGCTCGCCTTCTGGGGTGTTTTGGTGGCTGGGCAACATACCGAGGTGGAACAACAGAGTGTGTGGGTTCTGAGGGGGATAGTAATGCTAAGGGGAGTTATCGGAAAACCGAAGAGGTTGGTCATACCTTCGAGATGCTCTCCTAGGACCTCTTCTCGACCCTGATGTCATCCTGATTTCTTCAACCTTCTCATTCGTGTCACTAAAATTATCAGATTTGATTTGGACAGCCTGAGTTGCGGCTTTGAGAACTGCTTGACTTATAATTTTGCCTGTCTTAAAACCATTCTCAACCATTTTTTTGATTGCTTCCGAGAAGGATTTACCCACTGCAGACATCATATTTTGAAAATAATCTGGCTCTTGAGCTTGAAGAAAGACAATGATTAGCTCGTGGTCGTCCATAGGTGGCTTAACTCTGGCTGCTTGTTCTCTCCATTTGATGGCATATTCCCTGAAACTTTCAGTTGGTTTCTTCTTCAGGTTTGAAAGGGAATTGCGGTCTGGGGCGATGTCGATGTTGTATTGAAACTGTTTGACAAAGGCATGTGCCATGTCATCCCAGACATAACAGCGAGACGTGTCTTGATCCATAAACCTTTCAGAGGCTACTCCCGTAAGGCTTTCCCCAAAATAAGCCATCAACAATTCTTCATTTCTTCCCACACCTCTTAGTTGATTGCAATACCTTTTCAGGTGGGCTATGGGATCTCCATGTCCACCATACTTTTCAAATTTGGGAGTCTTGAAACCAGGCGACAAGTGGACATCGGGGAACATACATAGATCTTTGAAGGCAACATTCTTTTAACCTGCCAACCCTTGCATGTTTTTCAACCGTTGTTCTAAGCTTTTCGCTCTTTGGGTTATTTCTTCCTGTACCATCTTTCGGGCAAGCTTCTTAATGTTTGCAGGAAGATCAAATGAGTACGAGTGGTACTCAGGAGAGTGGTACTGCTCTTGCTGGGTATCAAATTGTGACTCATGACAAGGTTGTCCTTGGCCGTTGGCCCATGCTTGACACATTTTGGTCATTTGTTGTTTCAGTATTCTATTTTCCTCAACCACAGTAGACTCTTGTTGAACTCTCTGACCCTGAGTCTCTTGAGCACTTGTAACAGCTTCGATGTCAATTATCATTTTTCCTTGGATCTTGTGTTGTCTGCTTACCACAAACCGACCACCTAAAACTTTCTTCACAATTCAAAGCAAAAGACACGTTAGAATGGACTCAGTCAGTCCTTATTATTATCAATATTTTTTCATTTTTGTTTTTTTCATTTTTTTTCAGTTTTCTTTTCAATGGTTGATCGAACCTGATGTGGATTACCTACGTATCATGTGGGAACATGAATCATATCTTGCGTAGTTCGGGAAGATCATGAATAAAGTAAATAAACTAACTTTTTTTTTGAATTTTTTATTTTATTTTTTCGAAAGAAAGACTTATAAAGAAGAAAGGGAATATTTTTGGATTTTGATTTTTTTTCCAGCATTTTTGCAAAGAAAGACTTATAAAGAAGAAAGTTTTTTTTTGAATTTTTTTCTGGAATTTTGAAAGAAAAACTTCTAAAGAAGAAAGAAAATATTTTTGGAATTTTATTTTGAATTTATGAAAGAAATGCTTCTAAAAAAAGAAAATATTTTTGAATTTTGAATTTTCTTTTCAATTTTGAAAGAAGAATGAAAATATTTTTGGATTTTTGGAAGAAATTAAAAGAAAATATTTTTGTATATTTTTTTTTAAAAAACAATTAGGGTCTAAAAGAAAGGCTTTCTAAAGCAAGTAATGGAAAATATTTTTGGATTTTTTGAAAATTTGGTCTAAAAAAAAAGACTTTTCTAGAGAGGAAGTAAAAGAAAATATTTTTGGATTTTTTGAAAATTATGGGCCGGAACCGATGAGATTTGCCTACGTATCTCACATCCGGTGAGAATCAGACCCACGTAGTTCGCCCAGTTTTGACGAAACAAAAGAAAATATGACTTATTTTGAAATGACTTTTCTTTTTTCCCTTTTTCAAAATTTCAACAGAATTTCAGGGTAATTCAAATACCTACCTCTCACTCTCTCTCTTTTTTTTTTTTTGATTTTAATTTTTTTTCATTTTCTTTCCCTATTCTAGAAGCCAGTCAGCATGCAAGCCAAAATAGACAGATACGCAAGTAGCACGTAAGATGTATCAAGATAGTCTTTTAATTTTGGTGCACCTGTCCTAGACGGACCCAACCCCTGTGTTGAGTCCCCAAAATCAAGTACACATGATACAAACAAACGTTCCTACTAGGGATCCGGCATGAGGCTGAGTTATTCTAAGCTAAAAACCTGAGTATATTGTTCTAGACTTGTGTACCCGATTGGACAACTCGAGCCGAGGAGGGGGCTACGTACCGGGAACCAAAAGGCCATCCGGCTTAGTAACTTGTCCGAGCCTCTTTCTTATTTCAAGGTATGACACTAACAGAATAGGGAGTCTCAACCAGAGAGCACATCCCTGAAGATGAGAAGAGAAGGGTTTCGTAGCAGTTTATATATAGTTCAGATAATATCAAAGCGGTAAAAGCCTCATTTAACACATTAGGCCCAATCATGTAATAAAATCATATAACAGATAAAGCCAAATACAACAATTAATCTAAGCTCGAATTCTGAACCTTGAACCAGAGATTCAGGGTTCAAATCCCCAGCAGAGTCGCCAGAGCTGTCACACCTCCTTTTTCACTACACCTCCCGAGAAAGGGTAGTAAAGGAGTTTTTCCAATTTAAGTGACAATCGAAACAGGATTATTTCATTTAAAAATTCAGAGTCGCCACTTGGGAGATTTATGGTGTCTCAAGTCACCGGTTCCAATCCCGAATCGAGGAAAAGATTGACTCTGTTTAACAGTCCGCGAACTAGAAACCCGAGTAAGGAATCCTGTTAACCCGGGAGAAGGTGTTAGGCATTCCCAAGTTCCGTGGTTCTAGCACGGTCGCTCAACTGTTATAATTGGCCTACTATTTGATTTTAGTATATATTTTAGCCTATGGTGCAATTTTAACTGTTATGTTTGCTCAGGTTTTCTGGAGCAGCACTGTAGGAGGAACTAGCAGCATTGGGCTTCATGGAATACTTTATGCATGCCAGTTGAGGAAGGAGGAATAGGTTTCAGGTCACTACATGATGTAGCAAAGGCATTATTCAGCAAGTTATGGTGGAATTTCAGAACAAAACCAAGCCTATGGAGCTCTTTCGTATGTCAGAAATACTGTAAAAAATTAAACTCTGTTATTGTTCCGTGGAAAAGGGGGTCTCACATCTGGAGAAAAATGTTGGAATGCAGAGATCTGATTGAACATCAAATCCTTTGGCAAACAAAAATGGGATCCTCACTATTCTGGTATGAAAACTGGACAGGTCTTGGGGCACTATATTTTTTAGTTCCTCAAGACTTTGGCATTGATGAAAATATACATAATGTACATGATGTTACCTTAGATGGTGAGTGGGATGTGGACAGGCTATTTGAAATACTTCCTGAAGACTTAGCAGTACACATTCTGGAGAAAATCAAACCACCTTCAACCATGCAGGTTCTTGACAGGCCTTTTTGGATGTTGGAAACAAGAGGATATTTCAGTGTTAAGTCAGCATGGGAGTATACGAGAAGAAGAGATGAACCAAGAATAGCTTATAGAAAGATTTGGGTAAAGGGACTGCCTTTTAAAATAGCGTTTTTCATGTGGAAAGTGTGGAAAGCAAAGTTACCTTTAGATGATTTCTTGAAAAGGGTAGGTTACTGCATGCCCTCAAAATGTTGGTGTTGCGTACAGCCTGACGAAGAATCTCTTCAGCATTTATTTTTTAGATCAGAAACTGCAAAGACAACTTGGAAGTATTTTCTATCGAGGGCAGGAATAGATGTGGAGGGACTTACATTGCACCAAGCAATCACAAAATGTTGGACTTCAAATGTATGCTTAAGGTTAAAACCAGTAATGCAAGCACTCCCCTCATGCGTAGTATGGGAATTTTGGAAAAGAAGAAATAGTATGAAGTATGGGGATGCGGTGACAACTAGCAGGGTGATTTATCAAGTTTCATCAAATCTACAGGCACTGGTGAAAGTGAGAAAGCCTGGGATGGATATGGTCCCTCACAAATGGCAAGATCTATTAGCTATGATGGAAAATTTCACTCCTAAACTTAAGGTTACAAAAGTCATGTGAGAATTTCCAAGTGCAGGATGGCTAAAAGTTAATACAGATGGTGCGTCAAGGGGAAATCCAGGCAGGAGCTCAATAGGTTTTTGTATAAGAAATGAAAATGGTGACATAGTCAAGTCAGTAGGGAAAGAGATTGAGGAGACAACAAACACAGTAGCTGAAGCGAAGGCCATGGTAGAAGCACTAAGGTTCTGCAGATTTCAACAATACTCTCATGTATGGCTTCAAACTGACTCAATGTTATTAAAAAAGATAATGGATGGGATCTGGAAACCACCATGGATCATATCTGAGGAGGTAGAGGAAATGATGCAACTAATGAATGGGGGCAATTACACAGTTACTCATATTCATAGGGAGGCCAACAAGCTGGTAGATCACTTGGCTAATTATGCGTTAGATGCACAGGGAAGGAGGTTAGTTAATGAAGATAAGCTGCAATGTCCAAATCTAAGGGTGAGGGTGAACAAGAGATAGGAAGCAAAGAGATAAGGAAGAGCAGGAGGCATAACTTAATCGACCAATATTTTCAAATCCTAAGGGAGGAGGATATAAGGGTTGGTTCTTCTAAATTTCTTTTCTCTAATGCAGGTGCCACTACGATGCTTATGGCACTCCATGATGCAACTTTCGACAGACAACCCAACCAACATGGGGTCAAAGCGTGCTTTTAGTTCATTGGATATACAACTAGCATGATGCAAAAGTTTTGAATATCACACACATGGTTCAGTTACAAACAGAATCTGGGAATATAAAATTGGTTACTCCTCATTTCGAGCAAAACAAGAAGCAAATGGTATTGGAATCACAACTAGCATGTGCAACAAATATGTCTTTCGAGAAAAGCAGGCAACAAAGGCCAATGTGTTATTAATGCATGCTTCAATCCTCTTTCGGTTTAAATAATATTTTAATGTGCACACAAGGTTTAATGTGGAAGGCATGGCAGACAACTCATGCTGGTGAGCAAAGGAATCAAATGGAAAAGTGGAATGCACATGGAAAGTTATCTAGAATACATAAAAGCATGAAATACTCTAGGATGAAGGCAACATGGGATATATTTCTTTATATTTCTTTATGATGATGTTGTAGGTGGAGCTCACGTGCTTCCACAAAGCTGTCTTCATGTCAATGAATAAAATTGAATGCAGCAAGGGGAAACGGGAAAACTGATCGCAGCAAAATTAACGTAGCAAAATTAACGCAGCAAAGGGATAACTTTCGATCGTCAAATTGTGTGCTGATTTTGAGATTTTGGGAGTGGAAATTACAGCAGGAACAACAACAACAAGAATGGGAATAGGTGCATAATACTATCGACACTAACAGAAGTAATGCACGCACAAAGGAAAGGAAACACAACAGCTGGAAGTGTTAAGCACGAAAAGAAGGCAACTACTTCGAAATGTGCTTTGTGGTTTTTTCTGATTTATAATAATATTAATATGGAAGGCATGGCAGACAACACATGCTGTAGCTCACTTGCTTCAAAGCAGTCTTGAACTAGGCATCTTCGATGTCATGCTACAACAGATGTGGGCAACGAGTAGATGTCGTGCAATGCAACCAACATGGACGAACGGATAATGGCAGCTGAAACGTGATCGAACATGGAGGAACGACAGATGCGAATGGATTTTCACGCCAAGACAAGTTGATAAACGTACCTCGAGGAGAGCATGTGAGTCTACTATGGAGAATAGAGGGAACTCGATATGGAATCAATGTACAGAATGCTTTAAAGAAGGAACGTTGCGTTGTGCCTTTCACATGCACAGTCGTGGATGCTGAATAGCTTAATAACATTAATGTGACGTCAATGTTGAGGGCAAAACTCAATTTTGATAATAGGATACTTGTTAAGTTCAAACTTTATTTCTTTCTTTCCGGTCATAGGATATCATGACATTGTATTTCGTATTTTATATGGTTATAAATAAAAATAGCCCTAGGCGTTTGCCTAGCGGATTGAAAAAAAAAAAAACTCTTTAACCGCTTTTATTCATTTTTGGGAAGATTGCAACGTTATTTAAAATATGTCTTGAACCACTCACATAAATGCACCCGCAGTCCGCAACACATTTTATATAACATTGTTAAAATTTGGATTTGGGTCACATAAATGCACACCCGAGTTTAGGAATGTAATTTTTAATAGCGCGCCTAAAGCAACTACACACTTTCAACTTTGCGAGGGCCATGAAAAATTGAACTAGTGCCACCTCGATTTCTAAAGGTTTAACATTAATTAAGTGAGGGCCATGGGCTTAGAGGGTTTTATTATTCGAAATTGTTGTGATCGGGTTACATGAAATGCACACCCGAGCCCCCTTTAATCTAATTTTACATAGTTCAGTTGACGAATAGCAACCCAATATCTATATTGTGACAAATCATGTTCAGCTATAACCAATTCGAGTGAACAATTAACATTAAGCTAGAATAAAATGAGTGGAGGATTGAAGAGTTAAACCTCAATATAGCCAAAAAATTGATTGTTTCACTGTTTTGAATTCAAAAATATAACAAACCGCGGACGGGAACTCGCATCGGCACCAGAAAGCTCGAAACCAAAACGACCTCAATCAAAAGATAAACTAAAACCTTCGGTCAAATCGGTCCTTGATAATGACAAAGCGCTAATGCAGAGAATTTTGTCCACGCCTTTAGATTCTAACTCGTCAGCCTTCTCAATAAACCTAGGCAGATTAACCAAAAATGGCTAAATCTATAAACTTAAACCATGTACAACCAACACAGCCTTCGTAATCACCAAACATTGCAGGAGTAATTCCAAAATAAGCACATAATTTAGTAGTCATCATTAAAATGTCTAGATTTGACAATTTAAATGTGGCTTGGTGTTTTCGAGATCAGTAGTGGTCGTTCTTGAGTCCCTTTTTGGAATTTAAGTTTGTTATTTTCCTTTGTGTTCTCCGTGTGTGTTTTTCGGCTAGCTAGTTTTGTTTTCAGATGAGGGGAGCGACAGATCCTCTTTTTTAGTGTAGGAAATTTTTTGGCTTAGCTAGGTCTAGGAAATGAAAACTTAAGGGTAGAGTTTCTATAATTGGGTATTTTATATAGAAGTGGTAAGGGATGGTGGCCATTGGATTAGAACGAAATAGATGGCTAGGATTAAATCTTGCACTTAAATAGGCTAATGGGTTGGGAAGAATGGGGTAAGAGTAATTGGGTTGGACCATGTCTTTTTGTGTTTCAATTTTGGGCTAAGAAGACTCCAAAAATTATTATTTAAAACCATAGCTAAATTCCCTTAATATAAGATAACTATACTACTTGATGCAAAAATAAATTCTAATTAATTAAACTAAACTATATTAAAACATGAAACTATTACATATTTTTTGTATTTTTCAAGATTATATAAAGATAAAAATAAGGTACTATTTTTTGTATTTTTTTTTACTTTATGAAAGGTACATAAAATAAAAATATTTTTTTGTAATTTTCATTTTCTTGTAATAAAATAAAGTAAAAGAGTAAAAATGAGTTGAAATAGCTATATTGGGCCTAAATTAAATATTTACGTGCTAAAATATGAAAAATCTTGGGGAGGGTCAAAAATCACATGTCTACAATAGGGAGCCAGATTGCTTGCTTCCTGACATCCAACTGCCTATTAGGTTTAGGATGCCAAAGTTTGATTAGTATGACGGACATGGAGATGCTGTGGCTCATTTGAGAGGCTAATGTAGTAAGATGAGAGGCACTGGTGGGAAGGATAAATTATTGATTTTACCTTGGCATGTTTTGTGTTCATCCGACTCTTTGATGGCTCAAATAGAATCTCGATTATAAGTCGATATTTGACGATAATTGAGTACCTCGGGAGGTTCTCTCGAAGGCTGATTTTTTGAAGCCTTTTTGCTGAAGGCTGATTGTCTCGGAGCCTTTTCATTGTTTGGAGCTGATATATCGAAACGCCTTTGCTTATGCCAGGGTTAGCCTGATTAAACGGTTCTTTTCGAAGTATTTGAAAGCCTTTAATTTTATGGCGACGGTCAGACTTCTCCGAGCCGCGATAATTCGTCTGGAGCCTTTTGATATGACCGTAGTCTTTATGTTCGGCCGTAGCCTTTAGTCCTCGGGTGAGATGACCTCGGCGTCTATATCTAGGGTATGCTTTGTAGGGGTCTTACAAGTTCAGATATATATCCTTGGCCTTAATATCGGGGTTATGCCTTTTTAAGGTCTTATAAGTTTGGGCATGCCTTGTTGAGGTCTTACAGATTTGATGTTGCCTCACTAAGGGCTTACGAGCTCGAAGTTGCCTGATCAAGGTTTACAAATTTGAATTTTTTGATGGCTCGATAAGCTGACTGTCGATGACAGTCCTAGAGTGTTCAAGAGTTTTTGACCCTTGAGCCGTCTTATGAGAAATTAGTGAACTTCTTCGAGGCACAAAGTGTTTTGATAAGAAAAGTGGCTTCCTCAATTACTTGATATATGCGTACATGTTTTTTGCCTTTGGAGGCTTGATTATTCTACATGGACACGGTTCATTTGACTGTTTGGCCCAATACAACATTCTCATATCGAGGTCCTCCTAGGCATAGTTCGATTTCTTTGAAGAGGTGACCTCCCGGGGTGATGCCCCCTAGTATTTGAGGTTGATCGAAGAGAAGCCTTGAATACTTGATGAGTTCTCCTTAGGTATTATATGGATGTTGCCTCGTTAAAAACCTCGCCAGTAAAACCTGTTTGAAATAAAACCCGATCTAAGGGAAAAAGAACACAACGCATGCTTTAAAACCCAAGGTCTTCGAGCTGGAGGGTGCTTCGATTCCTCTCAATCGAACACCTGCAATAAGTTAGCATAAAACATAAATGAAAAGGGAGAGGGTTGTACCTTAGCAATGATAGAGTTTGAGCCTCGATACGTTTCAATTTCTCGCTCCGAGGATGCGGCATGGTTCTTTATTCACTCATTTGGGTGCAGCCGAGAAAGTAGGTTATGATTGCTACTTGGCTGTTTGCTTATCTTTTGGCTTCTTTGATGTAGAGGGCGTCGATGCCGGTGCCACATCATGCACCGCAAACATCTCTGTTGCTGCATGTTGCTCCCCGTACACTATTTTGACTCTATCCTTAGTTGAAAACTTTATCATTTGATGAAGGGTTGATGGCACTGCCCTCATACTGTGTATCCACGGCCTTCCAAGTAAGGCATTGTATCTCATGTCACCTTCGATGACATGAAACTTGGTATCTTGGATCGTACCGACCACATTGACCGGGAGGATGATCTCCCCTTTTTGTTGTCTCGTTCGCCATGTTGAATCCATTGAGGACTCGAGAAGCGGGTACGATCTGGTCGAGCAGTCCGAGTTGCTCCACCACCCTCGACCTGATTATGTTGGCCGAGCTACCTGGATCCACGAGCACACGTTTAATTTGAAATTTGTTCAAAAGAAAAGAAATTACCAGTGCATCATTATGAGGCTGAGACAAGGTCTCGATGTCCTCTTCGCTGAATGTGAGAGCATCCTCTGGTATGTAACCCCGAGTTCGCTTTTCCCTGGTGATGGATATTCTTGTTCGCTTGACAACAAGTCCTTGTAGGGCGTTGACCCCTCCAATGATCATGTGGATGACGTGCTGTGGTTCTTCTGGTTCGTTCTTCCTGTTCGCCTCTCTTTCCCGAAATTGGTTTTTAGCTCGGTCGCTGAGGAACTCTTGAAGGTGCCCTTCGCTGATCAATCGGGCTACCTCTTCTCGAAGCTGTCTGCAATCCTCGGTCCTATGACCGTGAGTGCCGTGATATTTGCTTACCAAGTTGGGGTTCCTCTGTGAAGGATCTGACAGTATGGATTTTGGCCACTTGGTATCTTTGATTTTGCCTATGGCCGATACGATGTCCGAGACATCAATGTTGAAGTTGTACTCAGATAATCGGGGTGCCTCTACCAGTCCAGTGTGCCTATCGAACCTGGATTTACTCATGAGTCCCCGGGAATTTTGGCCTCGATTTGTCCTTCGATCGCCTTAAGGTGTATTACGCCTCGGGGCTTTTCTTTGATCTTCTACATACGGCCGGTATCTTTCCTTGTTTGGTCTCGACTCCCTTTCTATAAACCTTTGTTCCTTTATTAAGAGCCTGCTAGGATATACTGAGCCCGAGGGGGCTCCTAATTGGTCGTCTTTGACCCTGATCTTTGATTGATACCTGTTGTGCACATCCGCCCAGGTCACGACGGGATATTCGATCAAATTTTGCTTTAGCTGCTTCGAAGCTATCGAGCTTCGTTCGTTCAAGCCCTAAGTGAAGGACTACACTGCCCAGTCATCGGAGACCGGTGGTAATTCCATTTTCTCCATCTGGAAGTGAGAATCAAATTCCCTTAGCATCTCGTTCTCCCTTTATTTGATCTTGAAGATGTCGGACTTTCTTGTAGCAACCTTGATGGCACCGGCATGTGCCTTCACAAAAAAATCTACCAACATGGAAAATGAATCCATTGAGTTCAGGGGTAGGTTGTGATACCACATCATGGCTCCCTTCGACAGTGTTTCTCCGAATTTCTTCAGCAAGACAGATTCAATCTCGTCATCCTTTAAGTCATTCCCTTTTACAGCATAAGTATAAGCGGTAATATGCTCATTGGGGTCCGTGGTCTTATTATACTTCGGGATATCAAGCATTATGAATTTTTTTAGGATGGGGCTTCAGAGCCGCACTTGATGGGAATGGTTTGTGCAGGAAATTCTTTGAATCTAAACCCTTCAAAATCGGGGGTGTGCCCGGAATTTGATCGACCCTCGAGTTATAAGTCTCCACCTTTTTATCATTAGCCTCTATCTTCTTTTCTCTTGACTCGATTATTTTAGTCAAATCCTCGAGCATTTTCATGATTGTGGTGTCAGTCTCCGAGCCGCTTTCATCGGGTCTTTCTAGCACTGGTTCATGCTACATGTTTATTGGTTCGGCGGTGTTAGGGGTTCTGTTCTGACTTTGAAGTTGAGCAATGGCGACTTGTTGAGCTTGCAACATATCGAATATCACTTGGAGGCTGACTCCTCCTTCTTCCATTTCTCGTGCTTCTTGGCCTCCAGCCTGGGCTTCCCTGCGTCCATTCCTTACGGGGTCTGCGCCGACTTCCTCATTTGACAATATAATCTTGTTCGAATTGCAGTTTTGTGCATATGCTAATTCCACTGGTTTCGCAAATGCTTGAGTCTCTTTTCTAGTATTTGAATTTAAGTGCAGTTTTTTACTTTTTGTCCCGCATATATCCATTGCAATAGTAATTTTGGAAAGAAATGTGTAGGCTAGTTGTTGAAAGATTTGGACCGGATTGCTTCATCGCACATAAAATGCTTAAAAATGGTAAGTCAGTAGCAAGCATCAAGTAGGTCATGGATACTCAAAAATACCTCTTCTAGTAGTCATACTAATCACTGTTTGCTTTCAAATGATACGACCATAAATTATGAAGTATACTTTCTCAGTAGCTGATTTATTTTCCAAATTTCAAAGAAGTAATTAATCAACCTAGTTAAAGATGTGAAGTATTTCTTGTTTTCTTTAAGATGATTTATGCTTTTAATCAGTATGACCAATTTTATTTTATTTTTTATTCCTTTTTTTGGTACTATATGCAAGTGTAAAAATCCAAAAGGAAAAAATAAATATTCATCCAAGTAAAAGAAAATGTTTAAAGCGGCAGGATAGATTAAAGATAGTTAACACATAAATATGCATAAGACAATTTATATAAAATATCCTTGGTTACCATGACATGCATCATATCAATAATTAACTGCTACTATGATTTTCACATATAGAACTTCGAAAATTTTATTCCATTCATGTGATATAAAAGATGTAATATTAATATGTGCTTATGCAATACAGGTGTAATACGAAGTTGTGTGCATATGAGATTATAAAGGAATGACAAGTATAAGATAATCATACCTTCTTACGTTTCATTACTTGCCATATGTAGTTTCTTTTACATTTAACCATGTGATGATATGTATGGATTCTAATTGTAATCTTTCCGGATGTAGGAAATTTTTTGTAGATATATATATATACAATTAGTTAGAGACTCGTGCTGATAACGTGTTATGAAATAAAAGTAATTTAGTAAAACATGAACAAGAAATAAAAGCAATTTAGTAAAACATGAACAAGAAATAGAGATAGAGAGAAGGAAGAGATTTTCTTCTTCAATTGTGTGTATTTTCCTATCTATTACAAGGCCTTTATATAGGCATGAAAAGTGAAGAAAATATGTCATGGAATATGTCATTGAACATAGAAAATATGTCATTAAGCTTTTGACATGAAAATCATAGAGGAAGAGTAGACATCCACCATAATATGATATTTATCATAACATCTTCGTTATTATGGCTCCATTTTGGGGGAAAAAAGGCTACCACACTTATATCTTATATATTGTGTCTTCTCCTAATTCATTAGAATTGCCTTCTTCTTTTTTCTTTGAGCTTTCTTCTCCATAGAAAGTCAGAGCATATATGTGCGACTAATTATTACTCCTAATAAAATGGGATGAAAAATCAGAGAAAATCTGGAGTCAAATCACAAAAAATAAAAATAAAAAATAAGGTGATTTCTTTTCATCTATCAGTCTAATTTTATTGAATAAAGTTATTCAATTTCTATACTGGTATAAGATAGTAGGTATTCATGAAGCAGTTGAATTGCGAGCAAATCAACTCGAACATATATATCAAATTATGAATAATGTGCTTGTTGCTTTTGTAAATTTTATATGTGCTAGTCAAAAATGATCATATGTGTTTGAATAGATTTACATGCAACTCAACTATTTTATGAGTGTCTACTATCTTCCATTAGCGTAGATATCAAATAATATTTGTCCTCCAAAAACTAGACACATAAAGATCACCTTTTTGCCTCTATTGAGATTTGAATTCGATTTTCCTATAAACTTTCATTCCACTTTATTTGGAGTAACAATTAGGTCACATTTATTTGCTCGTATTTTCTATGGATAAAAAAGCTCAAGAACAAAGGTATATATATTTCTAAGAAACATAAAATATAAGATATAAAATAAGTTATCGGAGTCGCCTTTTTTTCCAAGGTGCAGTCCATCTCAACAAAGAAATAAATTTCGAAAGGGGATATATGAGACTTGGAGATCCATTAATGGGATAGGTCATAATTGGGCTAGTTTGCTAAAGACAAAGGTATCTTTATCTTATTTCTAATAATTCAGGGGCATTTGGACCAAAAGTCAAATAGAGGGTATTTTTCTTCTATTTTTAATAGTTTAGGGGTATAAAATGGACATATCACAGTCTTTGTCCTTAATTATGGAAATCCTAACACATTTTCCTCTTTTTCTTGGTACTCACACATTTTCCTCTTCAAAAACATGAATAATACAAAAAGTACAACCCCATTTACAGTGTTCCCAACATGTGGCCAGTGTCCCTGGTTGGAAGTTGGATCCACATCAACTCTCGTGTGCTAATAATCAGCAAAGTTTATAGTTTAGGATGTGTTTGGAAAGTTAAGTGAGACTTGGATTTTCATTAGTATAATTACATCAGTTATCTTGTTTAAATGGGTTGGTTAAATAATTACTAGTTGGTCACTTTTGAATTGGATTTAATTGAAGAAAAAGGAATTCTACTATCCAATTCTCAAGGGAGTTTTGGTAGTAATTACATTTCAAAGGCTGACCTCTCAAATTTATTTTTATTTTCTTTTCAAACATAAATTACTCCTTAAACTTACTCTTATTTAGTTTTGTTTCTTCTACTTAATTTCTTTGTAAAGCTGCCCCTAAATTATTCATCAGCATAAATTTTCGTTATAGAAAAAATACTTTTATATATGTATAGGGTAAAATTATTCATATTTAATGATCGCATGATAAAGCGACATGTGGAGCCGAAGGCAAAAGACAGTCGGGTCCAAAAACAACGATCTCGAAGAGACTGACATTCATAAAGGCGAATTAAATACCTTCCACCGGGTAGCATTTAATGAAGAATATTCTATAGCACTAAGTGCACGGTTCGTTACAGAGAATATGGCATTCACTGCCTACCGTTATGAAATACTTCAATAGCCCACATAATTGTCACTTAAGAGGAGCTTGATCCTAGAACATTGTTCCCTAGGTGCAACACGAATTTTCTGACAAGCATACACTATATTTTATCAAAAGCTTAATAACATATAAAAGCTTAATAACATTTTGCTTTCTTGCTTATTCATATTGTTATTACTGCCTCCAAAAGCTCTGCTCCCAGAACCAGGATTTCTGCTATTTTATCTCAACTTCAGGGCTAAGTCTTATATTTTTGTCTAAGTTATTTATCATTCTAGGATCAAATCGATTCACTCGTCTATAAACCGTGTCTAAATTCAACTGTACCACTTTACGGGTAAATATTTTAGCGCCCACCGTGGGGCGTAGACAGTTGTGTAATTGAATTGATTCTTGCATCTATTACTAACTTGTTTGATTCTTTGTTATTAGCAAAAATCATTAAAAATGGCAGATAATGATGTCAATACCGTACACAATGTTGAGGCTTAAGGAAATCAGCCTCAGCATGAAGATTCGATCAATGATACCCGCAACGAGGGGGATGAGGCCATACCGGTTCATGGTGGGCAATATCCACGACATGTTCGAGAGGAAACTCCTAATGATGCTGAAGATGAGCACATCATTAAAATAGTAAAGATCTTGAGGGAGCGACAAAAGGCCATTATGGTCCATCTCTCGCGGTAGGATCAAGTCATGACAGAATTAAGGTAGGCATTGCCATGTGCTTCCAACAACGCGAATCGATGAGGTCCAGTTCTTCCTCGTGTTCTCGCAAATCAAACAACGCAGAGGGTCGATAACAACACCCCAAGGGGCGAAATCGGTTTCGACTAGGTCGGGGGAATGGTAACGGATCTGGTAACAACAATGAGAATGATCTCTTTTAAACCAAACACATGTGGTTTACTAGGTAAATAAATGCCCGAGTAGATCAAATTCCGGGCGCACCACCAATATTGAAAGGATCAAATTCAAAGAAGTACACCCAATTGCCGTTCAAACCGAGCATGGCACCAAACTTGATCTGAAGCAGTTCAAAATGACAGATGTGCCTGAGTATGATGGGTCTTCAGATCCTCAAAAGCATATCACCACCTATACAATGATGGTGAAGGGAAATGATTTGGCTTCATATGAGATTGAGTCAGTCTTATTGAAGAAATTCGGGGAGACCCTCACGAAGGGAGCCCTGACAGGGTATTCACTCTTGCCCGAGCACTCCATAGATTCCTTCGAGATGCTCTCTGATTCTTTCATTAAGGACCATGTCGGGGGCAGAAAGGTACAGGACCGAAAGGCCGACATATTTAGAATTTCACAAGGAGAGTCCGAATTATTGCGCAAGTTCGTGACCCGGTTCCATAAAGAAAGGATGTTGCTCCTGGCCATATCATACAAATTGGCCGCAGAAGAATTTACTAAAGGGTTGAATCCGAGAAGTTCCGATGCTTCCCAAAAATTTAAAGAATGTTTGCTTGAGTTCTAGGAAACAATATAAGAGGATATTCACAACCAATACGAGTCAAAGATAAGATTAAAGATGACCAGCTCGATTTTCCAGCATCAACCAAAGGCCGAGACCGGGAGAAGAATAAAGAGAAATTGAAGGATGATTTCGACATAGATCAACGCTCTTCAAGGGGTCGGATTTTTCCTTATGAGCATGCCAAAGGACGATAGAGATTTTGAGTTGGCGGATAGATTCGTTACCGATAAGAGAACTGATCTCGGACAGAATAATAGGTCATTTCAGGAAAAGGAGACATCGGGTTCTCGAGATTCTTCCTACCCAAGGTTTTTCAAATAAAAGTTCAACGATGGAGCTGGTGTCGGCTATGAGGAACATTAAAGAAGCACAGTTCCCGAAGAAAATGGGATCCTAATTTGTGGTGCGAATACCATGGAACCAACAATCATCGGACATGGGACTGTCGGTATCTGCGCGAAGAGGTGGCGACATTGCTGAAAATGACCATCTCAGAGGAATTTTAAGTGATCGGGCCAAAAACAACTACGGCTGCAATCGTAATAAGACAGAACCTTAGAAACCAGAAGAAGATCCCCCACACTTAATGATCAACATGATTTTTGGGGGGAACAAGATTAAAGGTATGACATTTTTAGCGGCAAAAAAGACGAAAGTGTCAGTGACCCATAGTAAGAGACTTTCGGAAGTCGCTGAGGATGACATTACTTTCACGGAGGAAGATGCAGATGAACTGTTGTTTCCACACAATGACGCATTGGTAATCTCTTTAAATGTCTTAGATTTTAAAATTAAACGTGTTTTAGTGGACCCGGGAGTTTCGGCCAATATTATCCAATAGAGAGTGTTTGGAGCAAGCCGAGCTCATCGGAAGTATCATTCTGGCCACAACACCCCTCGTCGGGTTCAACCTAGCAAGCGTGACAACCCGAGGAGAGATCTTGCTGCCCACAAATGCCAAAGGGATGATGAATACGACCTTTTTCGAGGTGGTGGACGGTGATATGGGCTATAATATTATCCTGGAGAGGCCGTGGTTGCACGATATGAAGGCTGTACCATCAATATATCATCAGTTGGTGAAATTCCCAACTATTGAAGGAATTAGACAAATAAGAGGTGACCAACCTGCAGAAAGGGAGACGAATGCAATCTCAATACCAGTAGTAAAAGGAAAGAGCATACGATATAACAATTACAGGAACCAGCACTTGTTCCCCAGCCGAGCGAAGTCAGCCACGGGGAGGAGTCGTCAGAATCCTATAAGGTACCAAGATATTTCCAGGTACCGGAAGAAATGGACGTAACAAAATCCACAGCGGAAGAACTTGAACAAGTTATATAGTTCGAAAAGTTCTTGGAGAGGAAGTTCCACTTGAGGACAGGATGACACCCCGAGTTTAGGTCTGGGTTTATCGAATTTCTTAAATTTAATGTCGATTGTTTTGTGTGGTCGCATGCATATATGACAGGTATTCCCCAGAAGTCGCCCTACACAAACTAAGCATGGATCCCAACATCCCTCCGATAAGATAGAAAAAACTTCATATTGCCGAGGTCAAAAACAAATTCATCAAAAAAGAGGCAACTCGCTTTCTTGATATCGGTTCAATCCGAGAGGTAAAATATCCTGACTGGCTAGCTAATGTAGTAGTAGTTCCAAAGAAGAATAATAAATTTTGCATGTGCGTAGACTATAAGGATTTAAATAAGGCATGCCTAAATGACTCATTCCAACTGCCAAATATCGATCAATTGATTGATGTGATGGCCGAGTATGAGTTAATGAGTTTCCACAATGCTTACTCTGGGTACAATCAAATCAAGATAAATCCGGAGGATCAGGAATAAACTTCGTTCATAACAAACTTTGGCACATATTGCTATAACGTGATGCTCTTCGATCTTAAGAACGTCGAAACCACTTATCAGAGACTCGTGAACAAAATATTTGAGAAACAAATAGGGAAAACTATGAAAGTTTACATAGATTATATATTGGTTAAGTCTTTGAGCGCAGGTGATCATCTTAAACACTTGCAAGAAACCTTTGACATCTTTAGGAAGCATAAAATGAAGCTTAACCCCGAAAAGTGTGCGTTCGGGGTTAGTTCCAGTAAGTTCTTGGGATTCCTGGTGTCAGGGTCGAGGTTAACCCCAACAAAATTAAAGCCATCAAAGATATCCCGAACTAATTAATAAGCGTGAAAGAGGTTCAAAAGTTCACATGGAGACTAGCTGCTTTGAGCAGGTTCATTTTCCTATCTTCGGAGAAATGCCATCATTCTTTTCACTACTCAAAAAGAAGAAGAACTTCGAATAGAATCTGGAATATCAGCAAGCTCTAAGGGATTTGAAAAGGTATTTGTCAAGTCCTCCATAACTGTCTAAACCGGAGGAAGGCGAACAATTATTGATCTACTTAGCGGTCTCGGAGGTAGCGGTAAGTGTCGTTTTAGTCTGTGAGGACGAAGGTACGTAATCTCCTATTTATTATGTTACTAAAATCTTAACGGGAGTAGAAACTCGATACCCACATTTGGAAAAATTGGCCTTAGCTCTCGTAATCGCCGCTCGAAAGCTTAGGCCTTATTTCCAATGTCATCCGATAGCCGTGGTAACCACTTTTTCCCTGCAGAATATTCTTCAGCCTAAATATTCAGGTAGGCAGGCAAAGTGGGTCATCTAAATAAGTGAATTTGACATAGAATATAATTCAGGTCTACGGGATCTTCGAAACCAAAGAGGAATGCATGCAACAGTATGTATTGAAAGTCTAGGCTCCACTGGCTCGGTTCAGGGAATGGTCAATTATGCATATCCGAGGGAAGAGAATACGAAAGCGAACACACTAGCCAATCTAGGTTCGTCCATGGAAATGAAGGGATCAGACTCTGGTACGGTTGTACAACTTATGCATGCGGTTCTAGACGCAGATAGCTATTACGAGGTAAACACGACCAACTTGGTCTGAGACTGGAGAAATGAGATCATTGACTATCTCGAGCATGGAAAATTTCCAGAAGATCCCAAGGCATCTCAGGCGCTGCTCACTAAAGCCGCGCGGTACAATTTCAAGGGAGGTTAATTATACAGAATGTCACACCTCCTTTTTCCCGATACGGATAGAGAGTTATTTCAATTTAAGTGACATTATCGAAATGGGATTATTTATTCAATTTCAGAGTCGCCACTTGGAATAATTTATGATATCCCAAGTCACCAATTTATTTTAAATCCCAAATCGAGGAAATTTGACTCTGTTTAAAAAGTCTGCAAAACCAGAAGACCGGGTAAGGAATTCTATTAGCCCGGGAGAAGGTGTTAGACATTTCCGGGTTCCGTGGTTTAGCACGGTAGCTTTATATCATACTTGGCTTAATTAATTTGTTTAATTACGTGTTTTAGAACCTATGTGTGCTTTTCATTTTACCACTTTTAAGAAATTATCGTAAAACGGGTCACGCGTACGTGTACTCATTTCGTTCGGCACGTCAAGAAACATGTCACGCGTACGTGTACACAATTAATCATGCTTTGTTAGTATTAAGAATGTTTGGCCGAAGTTGCGCGAACGCATACCTCAATTTATTTTGAAAATCGTAATTATGTCACGCGAACGTGTACTTAATCACAATGATAGATTAAGTCGTGCCTAAAGCATTTTCTACGAATATTCATTTTTTGTTTCTTTCCTAAGTTTGAGATAAAATAATGCCAACATTTAACTAAAATGTCCAAGGGAATGATGCACAAGCTACAACTGGTAAGTTGTTACCTATAATGTCACTTTTCAGGTAATATAAATGCTGAATTTATGTATTAGTACTATATATGTGTTAGGTGTACTTTTGATAAATTTATTCACTAATTGCTTGGTTGAATTGAGTGAAGGAAAGTCACGGCGTTAAATCAAATCCAATAGGTAGGGTATATCCCGAAAACAACAATATTTTTGAGATAGACTCAATAAATATTATGGCAATGATTTTATGATCCTTTTAAACTCTAATAGAATTTAGAAGAAATATTCTGACTACAAACGATTCTATTTCATATAGATGCTACAAATAATTAATAAAGCTTTACGCTGATTTGAGATTTGTACACTTATTTAAGAAATCAAATTTGATTTGCTAAGTTGCAAATTAGTTGTGTATAACTTTCTTGGCATGTGATTGAATCTCAATATTGTTTAGCCTATTATGCCATTGATTGAGGGTAAGACATCGAGATCAAGTCCTGATGCTCCATAATGATAAGAGTTGGGTTTGAGTCCCAATTTATTATGGCCTAACATGCCTTTATATTGGTAAGACATTGGGTTCGAGTCCCAATGTACCATATTGGTGATATAATGATGACTAAAGAAAAATAATATATTTTTCATGAAAAGGTATGAAAATTGTCCCACTTGATTTGCTCCATTCTTGAAGTGAATGTGATAGTAGTGCATAATAAGTTTCAATGAAGACAAGTGGTTGAACAATGAACGTGGGCATTCCAAATATCAAAATAATAATAATCATCACTATGATTATAAAAGGAGAACAATAAGGGTTCTCAAAATAGTCCTTCAAAATGTGAAGGCAATGCTTACCATCAAATTGGTTGAAAATAATAAAGCACGTCGCTGATTATGATCCATTCCTTGAAGAGAATGTGACTTGTGATAAGCATTGAGAATGCAAGAAATGGGTTTGAGTAAAATAAAGAGAATAAATATTATTGTGTGGTTACATGAATATGTCATTAGTCGCGTACATGTGATACACCAAAATTATTATGTTGTCTTACCTTATAAAAGTTATTAAAGGCAAAGTTAAAGCAAGAAATAATTTTGCTTATGATGATTTTGACCATGACAAATTTATTATGATATAATTTTATCCGTGAAGGAGACATTTACCATATGAATGGTATGATAAAAGATCTTGTAGTACAAAAGTTGTTAAGAACTCCAGAAAAACTAGTTTGTTACTACCCGGATGAATAAACTTATTCATGACATTAATATTGTAAAGTCTCAAAAGAAACTTTTTGAGTTTCAAATATATAAGTCAAAGTGATTGGCATATTGAGACTATAAATGAAAGGAAGATTGAATATCTTCATATTTCTATAATCATACCGGGTAAATATGAAAGGTTACCCGATCTTCTTTCAATTTGTACTACACAAATATAAGTATGATGCTGGAATCATATGTCACAAGTAAACTAGAGGTTTACTAAAATAAATACTAGTTGGCATGACCAGTTGACCATCCCGGTTCAATTATGATGCGAAAAATTAATTAAGAATTATATTGACATATATTGAAGAATAGAAGATTCTTCAAGAATTCTCTTGTGCTGCTTATTCTCATGATATACCAGTTAAGGTTGAGATTGAATCTCTTGATTTCTGGAATGAATAAAAGGTGATAAATATATGGGCCCAATCACCTGCCATGTGGACCGTTTACTAATATATGATTTTTAATAGATGCATCTATTCTATGGTCACATGTGCATTTGTTATCAACTTGCAGTTTGGCTTTTGCAAGATTGCTTGCTCAAATTATCAGAGCACAGTTCCATAATATAAATTATGATGATTTATCTTGATTATACTAGTTTAAATCTAAATTGGTTTAGCAGAAATTTTATGCCTCCAATTATAGTTAAATCATTAGTTATGAGAACAAAACTCCCAAAAAATAAATTTTGGTATGAGATGTATTATTTAATATACAACAACACTTGTGCGCATCTAGCCAAGTTATGAAAATTTCTCCCTATCACAATCGATTCAGGGTCAAGAACCAAATAATTTCTATATAGAAATATGGATGTGCTATATGATTTAATTATGCCACCATAATGCAAAGAGATGGGTTCCCAAAGAAGGTTGGGAAATGTGTTGGTGATCCCAACATTAGGGGGAGAAAATGGGCAGCTGAGAAAGTGATACGTGAAATAAATTATTATGAATACATATAAATCCTCGTACAAGAAAATATGAACTTGAAGTTCAAGTGATAATTCATTTACAAATTATTGCCAGACGCATTTGCTGACCCAAAGCTAAATGTCATATTTCAACTGCTAATGCTCCAAATAGAATAAAGTCCATGAGGGACAGAGTCTATGGCACGCATGAAGCGTAACAGGCCAATCGGTTCCAAAGATAAAACTCCTTGAAGAAGGAGAGGGGCAAATGTTCAAGATGGTCATAATAAGGAGGCAAGTGCTCTAGAAGAGCACCACGACATAACACTTCGTAAGACCTCATGTGAGAGGCGCAGTTACCTGAAAATAATGAGATAAAGAGATCTCACTAAGTTATGTCTTTATTAGGTAATAATGGAACCGACGTAGAGTGATCATCGATAATATTGTTAACATAATGTAGCGCTCAATATTATTAATATTGACGAGGATCTTGAGCTCAAATTTGTCATAAAATTTGGACAGATAAATGATTGGCCAAATGAAAAATACGCAATGAAAATTGACGTCACTTGAAAAAAATGTGAAGTTGGGCGAATAGTCCCAACACCTGAAAGTATAAAGCCAATGGAGGTATAAATGTGTTCTTGTGCAAAAGGTTCATGTCGATAGACATAAAGACGACTTGTGACACAAGAAAATTAGTAAATATCCTCACATTGATTATATGGAGACATGTTCTCTTATGGTGGATATAATTATTTCAAGTTTTAATCTGGCAATACATGAAAACTTGATATGCGTATAATGGAAATCAATGAAGGATTAAAATTGTTCTGAAGCATATTAATGTTTCCAAGAAATCTATTAAATAAAGCTTCAAAAATCCTTATACGGATTGAAACAATCAAAGCGCATGTGGTATAATCGCCCGTGTGAGTACCTATTGAAAGAAGGGTACAAGAATGATTCAATTTGTCCTTGTATCTTTATAAAAAGATCTGGATTTGAATTTTTTATAATCTTTGTGTATGTTGATTCAAATATCATTACAACTCCCAGGTAGCTTCCTAAAGCAGCAAACTGTTTAAAGAAAGAATTTGAAATGAAAGATCTTGGAAAGACAAAATTTTGTCTTGGTCTACAAATTGAGTATATGAAAGATGAAATTTTTATCAATCAATCAGCATATACTGAAAGATTTTAAAGCAATTTTATATCGATAAAGCACATCCATTTAGTACCCCGATGGTTGTGAGATCACTCGATATAAATAAAGATCCATTCCGACCTCATAAAAATAATGAAGAACTTGTTGGTCCTGAAGTACCATATCTTAGTTTAATTGATGCACTAATGTATCTTGCTAACACTAAAAGGCATGACATAACATTTTTAGTTAATGTCTTAAAAAGATATAGCTCTGCTCCTACAAGGAGACATTGGAGTGAATCAAACACATATTGTGTTATCTAAAAAGGACTACCAATGTGGGCTTATTTTATGGCAATGATTACAATCCCGATCTTGTTAGTTATGCCGATGTAGAGTATTTATCTGACACACACAAGACTTGATATCAAACATGCTATGTGTTTACATGTGGAGGCACTGTCATATCTTGGCGATCGACTAAACAATCAATCGTGGCTACTTCTTCTAATCATGCTGAGATAATTTCTATTCATGAAGCAAGTCGAGAATGTATTTGGTTGAGGTCTATAATATATCTTATCCGAGACAAATATGGTTTGAAGTGTGACAAACTACCCATAATTTTGTATGAAGACATTGCAACATGCATAGCCCAATTGAAGGGATGATTCATAAAAGGAGATAAGACAAAGCACATTTTACCAAAGTTATTTTTCACACATGATCTTCACAAGAATGGTGATATCAATGTGCAACAGATTCGTTCAAGTGATAATATGGTTGATTTGTTCACCAAATCTCTACTGACGTCAACCTTCAAGAAACTGGTGTACAAGATTGGGATACTAAGGCTGAAGGATGTGAACTGATGCTCTCATCAGGGGGAGTTAATACGCGGTGTACTCTTTTTCCCTTACAAGGTTTTGTCCCACCGGGTTTTCCTTGCAAGGTTTTTAACAAGGCAACCAAAAGGCGTATATATGTACTCTTTTTCCTTCATTAGGATTTTTTTCCCATAGGGTTTTTTCCTAATAAGGTTTAACGAGGCACATTATTTATGGACATCCAAGGGGGAGTGTTATGATAAATATCATATTATGGTGGATGTCTACTCTTCCTCCATGATCTTCATGTCAAATGCTTAATGACATATTCAATGACATATTTTCTATGTTCAATGACATATTCCATGACATATTTTCTTCACTTTTTATGCCTATATAAAGGCCTTGTAATAGATAGGAAAATACACACAATTGAAGAAGAAAATCTCTTCCTTCTCTCTATCTCTATTTCTTGTTCATGTTTTACTAAATTGCTTTTATGTCTTGTTCATGTTTTACTAAATTGCTTTTATTTCATAACAGAAGAATATATTTTAAAAGAGGATATATGAGACTTGGATGCCCGTTGACAGGATTGGGGCATAATTGGGCCAGTTTACGAACAACGAGGTTATTATTTTAGGAATTTTTACCTCCTATAGCAAAAGTTAACACCTTATTTATTTTAAATAAATACCATTTTAAAAAATTATATGCTATAGATATCTTTTAATGTTTATAACAAAATATCTAATTTTGGTTACCTCCTACCCCTAAGCCACTAAATACGCTAGTCAGTTACACTATTTTCTTTCTCTCTCTACTTTGATACATGCCATTCTTTTCTCCCATTCCCTGAAAACATGATGCTCAATCACAAAATTTTTCTCACCCACATCACCGACCATTAGTCAAAAACGGTGCTTTTGCCTCTTTTTCTTCTCGTATTTCTTTGTGTTTTCAATTCAATTATCAAGAACGCAAATACAAAGAAAATCATACATGTGAATGCGGAGATCTCAAAGACCGGTTGCCGAAGGTCGCTGTCATTTTGTAATAGTTAATTGCAACGTCGTTTCATGCCTCAAGGGACTCGTGTTCAACTTGGGCTTGCTTCATTACGATTGATGGTCTACTGGTAGAGAGAAGAATCCTCAAAAACGATATGCTAAGTCTTGCCATGATTTTTGCTCGGCTACTGTACAGGATGCGTGGGAACAGTGCGATTTAGGGTTTTTGCTCGACGGCAGATTCACCAGAAATTAGGGTTTGTTCTTGAACAAAGACGACGGAGTTTGGGGCTGAGCAACCTTAAGAACACTGTGTAAGCACGTGATTTTTGCCCAATATGAGAATTACTCCCAAAAAATCCAAAAATAAAATGATTTTTCTTTGGTGTGCAATTTTGTGATATTTTGAATAATTATTTGTATTTGTCTGTGCGTGTTTATTTGATAAATTAATAAAAAATACAAAAATATGTCGCATTTTGCATGTAGGATTTAATTCTATAGTTGTTAGTAATTAAATTTGTTTTACAAAAATTAAAAATTACAAAAATAGGCATCGTTTGCATTTTTAGCATTTAATGTCCAAATATACAATTTTATGCTTAATTATTACTTAATTGTGCGTTAATTGTTATTGGGAGTTAATTTGCGCTTTTATAACTTAATTTAGTTCTTAATAATAGTTTAAGTATTTTTATAATTTAGTTTTAGAAAAAATAAAAGAAGAAAAGAGAGCGAAAATATAAAGAAAGTCGGAATTAGGCCTCTTCTTCAATTTCAAGCCACAGGCCCAAAAAATGGCCCAATCTTCCCTACGACCCAGTCCATTTCGAACTGGGTCGACCCAGTCCATAACCCAAAAGACCCAATACCCCTATCTTGCATTTCAAAGACACAAAACAAAACAAAACAAAACCAAAAAAAAAAAAACCAAAAACCCTAAAAATGACCTAAGTCATCCGCCCCCCCTATCATTCTTCTCCTCCTATCTTCTTCTTCTTCCTCAAGCTCCAAAACACCCCATCCATGGCTACCCGTACCAGCCTCCTCCTAGCATCGTCCCCAACTACGACCATGTTGCCCCAGTTCCACCATAACACCCCGCGGCCATTGCTTCGTCATCTTCGTCGCCAAGCTCAAGCTAGAGCTCCCATGGCGATTTTCCTTCTCGACGACCAGCTTCGTCCCCAGCTGCTTCCTGCTGCCTCTGCGTCGAACGGAAGCTCCAAACCAAAAGCCAAGCAGTTTGCTTCATCTTCTTCATCTTCGTCGAGCTCGAACTCGAGCTCACATGGCTGCCTCACCACCGTCCCGCGTCACTGCTGCTGCGTTTATCTCTTCATTGATGCGGTGCTACTGCTTTTGCTTCCTCCGTCGAGTTGATGCCGCCCGTTTCTGCCATTGCTGGGTCATCGCCGCTGCTGCCTCGTCGCAACAGTGACGCTGCCGCTGCTACTCCTTCCTCCGCCGCTGCTTCTGCTTCTCGACGTCGTGCTGCTGCTCGTCACGGCAGTAGCTGCGGCTGCTTCTACTTCTTCGTCGTCCTTCGTTCGAGCTTTGGTCGAGGCTCGGACAGATTTGCTTACAATAAAAGTGCGTCGTTGATTCATCTCCGGTTAGTTGTTTTTGAGTTTTATTTTTGTCCATATTTTGTTTGATATTTTCCGGATTCAAAATCGTTAAATGATTTAATCCTTGTTTTGTTCGTTGTTCGTCGTTGAAATAATTTTTAGTTTGTTCATATGTTTCGTTAAATTAATTTTCAGATTTCAAAATAGAAGTTTAATTAGTTGTTTTCATGTTTATTTCATGTTTGTATTATTGTTTAAGTAAGTATTTGTTAGTTTGATGTTTGTTAGATTCAAATTGAAATTTAATCAACTATTTCTTCAATTTGTTTCATGTGTTTATGTATTGTTAGAAATTGTTAATATTGTTAAGTTCAAGTTTAAGTTCATAATTGTTTCTTCGTCGATCTTGTTATTTGTTTAAAGAATTTAGTTGTATTAAAGGAATATATTGTTTTAATCGTTTAATCCGTCATGTTTGTTGTCTTAAAATAGATTCATTCATGTTCATACTTTGTTTGGATGATCTTGAATCCGAATTTTGTATAGTTTGATTTCTTGTTTACCATTTATGATTATTGCTTGAATTGTTCTCATAATCTTGTTTAAAGTTTAATATAAGAATTGTTTGTTGTAATGTTGTTAGAATTGATTTTAAGTTCAATATGATTGAATTTAGAAATCTTCATACTTTGTTTGTTGTTGTTGTTGAATCCGAAAATAGGATTGTTTGTTGCTAAAATATTGTTCAATCAAATTTTAGTTGTTCTTTGTTGTTCAATTCGTGTTCATGTGATTTGTTGTTGAAATGTTGTTAAAATCGTGTTCATGTGATATTGTTGTTATGATGTTCATCCATGTTCATATTGTTGTTTGAACATTGTTAGAAATTGATCATATTGTCTATATTTTGGTTAAGTTTGATTAATTGATGTGTTATAGCTGATGGGTAGTTTGGTAAATTTGTAATACGTTCAGGGGTAGTTTGGTAATTTCAGTAAGGTCGGAAGGGGTAGTTTAGGAATTGTACATTTTGAAATTGTTTATTTGAAGCATGGGGGACAAAATGAAATGGGGTGGGTTGTGATATGATTATTTAATATAAAGGGGGGACAAGATTTAAATTAAAGGGGAATCTTGCATTATTTTAAATAAAGCATGGGGGACAAAATATAATGGGGTGGTGTGATATGTTTATTTAATGTAATGGGGATGAGTGGAAAGATAATGGGTTGGGTAGAGAAAAAGTATTGATTTAATTGATTAAAAGGTTTATGAGATGTGTTTATATATATGTGAAGTCTTGAACACAAGACATAACAAGAATACAGATAGAGAGAAAAAAACGGACAGAGAATAGAAGAGAGAAAAATTCCGAAAAATATTTAAGCTTTCAAAATAAAAATAAAAGCTAAAAAATCTACTGCTTTCTTTCTTTGTTTGAAATTAGTATTAATGGTTGTTGTTTCATTTAAAGCTTAAAGCTTTTGTTTTTGGGATTACTACTCCACCGGTCTGTTACTGGGTTGTTACTGTTGCTGGGCAGTTGTTGCTATTGTACTGTTATTATTGCTGCTGATTCTCATCATCATTTTCTTTTGCTTCCAATATCAGGTACATATCTGAAAATTCATGTCATGAAAAGCTTCAACATGGCAAGTAAATGAAGTTTGATTATAAGGATGTTTTCTACTCATTTAAATTTTATTAGTTTAAGTTTCAGTTTTGTTTTAGTTGGTTAATATAGTATTAAATCAATTGGTAGATTAGTTCTCTTTCTTAATAACAAATGGCTTAGTTATTTTAGGAACGCGATCAACTCATTTCTTTTAATATATGAAATAATGTCAATGATTTTTTACAAAATATAGAGTTAGTGTTTGCAAATATTCGCATAGGCAGAATATAAGAATTGGTTTATTTATCTCAAACCCAATCTTCGTAAGCAAAATTAACCAAACAATTATAACCTCGGACTAAAAACAAGTGGTGTAAAAGAAGGATGAGATTTATAGATTGTAACTTTTTAAGTCAAAAAATGTGTAAATAGCGTTTGCTCCAAATATAACAATGAAAATTCTTCAAAAAATATTACTTCATTTATTAAATCAATTGTTTTCCTAAGTTTTATACGCAATTCGCTTTTTGGGTAGATAAATATTGTATTTACCATAAAAATGGTAGTATTAATCACACGTTGTTTATTTTTATTTTATTTTTATTTTACTCTTTAAACTCATGGTTTTTGAGGAATATAATTCACACGTAAAAATATAATTTGCGGTCAACACTTAATGAATTGTGAATTCTTTTCAAGGAATTTAGAGGCATCTCAAATAGTGATTTCTCATGACTCTTACATTTAAAAATAGATGGATGCAATAAACATTTGTAGAGAATTTATATTACTGTCAAGAATATTTGCATAATTAAGGATGCGTTCGCGTGACTTGATTATACTTCTAAAGGCGATTCGGATTATGCGTTCGCGCAACTTCGAGCAAATTTTTAATAAAAAGGGGTTCTTCGGAGATCATCAATATTAATTTCATATAACCCGAGATGTGCAGTTCACTATTTAATCATACAAGAGCGACAGACGTTCTTAATTTTATTTAAGCACAATTTCGAACTTAAGTCTATTTTTATAATAATAAAAAAAAAATCGAAAATAATAATAATTATATTGTCAATATCATTGTGTACACGTGCGCGTGACACAACTCCGCATGTTTTAAAAAATATAATTTATAACACGAATATACGTACGCGTGATTCGATTCAAAGAAGGGTCTTTAAATCTAAATAGAAGCGGTAACAATAAAATCATGCAATAAAAATGTATTTAACAAATCAAAATAATCAAGCCGAATATAACAGTTGAGCGACCGTGCTAGAACCACGGAACTCGGGAATGCCTAACACCTTCTCCCGGGTTAACAGAATTCCTTATCCGGATTTCTGGTGCACAGACTGTTAAATAGACAGAGTCATATTCTTTTCCTCGATTCGGGATTAAAATAGGTGACTTGGGACACCCTAAATCTCCCAAGTGGCGACTCTGAAATAAAGAAATAAATCCCGTTTCGACTGTCCTTTAATTGGAAAAAACTCCCTTGCACCCTCGCGGGGCGGAAAAAGGAGGTGTGACACCTATTATATATTCTAATGTATTTTCAATGTATCATGTTGTATTTTCATGTATTTTATTGTATTCATTGTCTTTTTTTCATTGTAATTGAATGTATCTCGTTATATTCCATGTATTTTATTGTATTCATTATCTTTTTTTTAATTGTATTTTAATGTATCCCGCTGTATTCTATGTATTTCATTGTATTCACTGTCTCGCTATATTCCATGAATGTATTCATATGTTTTTTAATTAATATAATTTATGTATTCAGATGTATTATATAATATCTCTTAAGATTGCTATGTTTTTGCGGTATTTTTTGGTTGAGAATCTTTTTTATAACTGAAAATACAAATTTTGTGTGTTATAATTGAGTTTGTTGAGTTATATTAGGAGTCTATTATGTTAATTGATTCACTTTCCGTTTAAAAACAGTGTAATCCCTTGTTTCATGCCGTGAATACAGTCGAATACAATAATCTGTCCAGCTGTAATCCCATGTTTCACGCCATGAATACAGTCGAATACACTTGAATACAAAATCTGTTTAGCTGTAATCCCCTGTTTCACGCCTAGAAATGCTACTGTATTCATGAATACAACAGCTTAAATACATCTTATAACAACAAAAAACGTATCTACAATCCGTAATATAGCAAATGGTATCTATAGAAAGCTAATTACCACTAAAAGATAGTGCTTTATGAAATTTTTTCTCTTTTTTTAATCATCTTTTTAACAGTTTAGGGGTTATTTTTGTTTTATTTTCAATAGTTCATGGATATTTTTGTCTCGTAGTTAGGATGTGTTTTTCTTGTGTTTAAAGTGGAGCCTCATGAGTTGTTTAAATTCCAACTTGACTGCTTTAAGTCCAAGCGTTTTCTCTTTTATATTTCCTCCAATTCATTTTACGTAAAATTGTTTGATTGAATTTGTCACGTCCCTAAACCCAGACCCGGTCGTGGTGGCGCCTCTCATGAAGATAAGGCCAGCCGACACAACACCCATTTCATTTTAAACAATTAAAATAACACAATTTAAGTCATTAACATGATTAAATCCCAAAAAATAGTGAAATAATACAATTTGCGGAACAAACACAGCTCGACATCGGGGTGTCACTAGTCATAAGTATTTAAACATGTGTCTAAGAGTCTGAAAGTGTTTTTACAATCTATTACAGAACAAGAAATAGAAAGTAAGATAGGAGGGAGAAACACTGGGCTGCAAACGCCGAACAGCTACCTAGTGGACTCAGAATAGCCTGCTGGGAGCAATCAACCATCACTGGCGGGACCTGAAGCTCCTAAATCTGTACACAGGATGCAGGGAGTAAAGTGAGTACTCCAACTCAGTGAGTAATAAAAATAAATGAAGACTGAGCGATAAGAAAATACGTAAAATACAACAACATGCTACAAAGAAGCAGAGTAAAGCCAATAAAATGCAATAAAATAGTGAAATATTATAAAAACACCTTAGTTCAGTATAAACTTCTTTAAAATACCTTTTTAACAGTTAAACAAGAAATTAAAAAGCAGGGAGAACAGATAAACACATAAAATCTGCCCCTCGGGCACAATGTCAACAGAATCAGCCCCTCGGGAAATAACATAGAACAACACCAGCCCCTTGGGCTATAACACATATCACACTGGGTACCCGCGCTCACTGGGGGTGTACAGACTCCGGGAGGGGTCCCTTACGACACTAGCGCAATATCAAGCCATCTCGTGGCATAATCAATAGGCTCTCGGCCTCATATCAAGCCACCTCGTGGCGTACAACTCAGGCCCTCAGCCTCATAATCATAATCAGTACAACACTGCTGCGGCGTGAAGCCCGATCCCATATTAATCCTCACAACATAGGCCCTCGGCCCTACTTAATCAAAAATCTCTAAAAGCCATTTGGGCACAGTTAAATATGATGCTCAACCCAAAATATCATTTAAAGTAATAAAAAAGAGTAAACAAGGCTGAGCTATGAAAACAGTATAATATAGCATGACTAAGTACAAATATAAAATCAAAATAGTAAAGAAATAGTAGTAAAAATTCCCTAAGGGTCCAAATAGTTGGCACAAGTCCCAAATATAGCATTTAGCCCAAAACATGATGATAACAACCAGTTTTCAATAAAATACGCAGTAAAACAGTCTTTCGGGATGGACTAGGTCTCAATCCCCAATAGTGCACGACCCCACGCTCGTCATCTAGCATGTGTGTCACCTCAATATAGCACAACGATGTGGAATCTGGGGTTCATACCCTCAGGACAATATTTAAAATCATTACTCACCTCTATCCGGTCCAAACTCTAGCCCGCGATGCCTTTCCCTCTCGAATCGGCCTCCGTATGCTCCAAATCTAACCAAAATCAGTGCAAAACCATCAAAATATGCTAAGGGAACAAAGCCCACTCGAAAAAAAGAATCAAATTACAACACAAATCACGAAATTGGCCAAATCCGACCCCCGGGCCCATGTCTCGGATCCCGATAAAATTACATCAATAGACTCCTTTTCACTCCCCGAGTTCATTCATATCAAAATCACCAAAATCCAACCACAAATGATCCCTCAAATCCCTAATTTTAGGTCTCCAATTACAAGCCCTAGTTCTTCAATGTTTTGTCTTAAATTCAACAATTTCCATGATTAATTAGGTAGAAATCACATTAGGATCGAGTATTAAGTCCATAAATCTTACCTCCAAGTGTTCCCCCTTGATTCCCTCTTCAATCCTCTTTAAAAAGCTTCAAAATCGCCCAAATATGGAGGAACTTAGGCTAAAAATCGCGGAAATGAGCTTTTAAAACATTCTGCCCAGACATTTCATTCCTTCTTCGCGAACGCGGTTAAGGCCTCGCGTTCGCGAAGCACAACCTGACATTGACCACATTTTCCTTCTTCGCGGACGTGTCTCCCCTCTCGCGAACACGAAGGCTCAGCTCCACAACCCATCGCGAATGCGGGGCCTCCTTAGCGAATGTGAAGGCCAAAAATCCTGCCTCACATCTCGACCCTTCGCGATCGCGAGGGACCACTCGCGAACGCGAAGGCCAAAAGCGTGCAACAGCTGAAGCCAAAAATCTACAACTTCTCAACTATGCATTTTGGTCCGTTTAACCACCCGAAACTCACCCGAGGCCCTCGGGACCTCAAGAAAACATGCCAACATATCCCATAACATCATTCAAACTTGTTCCAACCTTTAAAATGCTCAAAACAACATTAAAACACCAAATTTGCATCAAATTTAAGCCTAAGAATTCCAAAATCTTCAAAATTCCGCTTTCGATCAAAAAGTCTATCAAACCTCATCCGAATGACCTGAAATTTTGCACACATATCCCAAATGATACAACGGACCTACTGCAACTTCCGGAATTCCATTCTGACCCCTATATCAAAATCTCACCTATCAACCGGAAAATGCTAAAATTCCAATTTCGCCAATTCAAGCCTAAATCTACTCCGTACCTCCAAAACACATTCCGATCACGCTCCTAAGTCCCAAATCACCTCCCGAAGCTATCCGAACCATCGGAACTCACATCCGAGCCCTTTAGCACATATGTCAACATCCAGTTGACTTTTTCAACTTAAGCTTACTCAAAAGATACAAAGTATCTCAAACCATACCAAAACATCTCTGAACCCGAGCCAACCAAACCGATAACACAAAAATACAGTTGAACAAGGAAATAAGAAGCAGAAATAGGGGAACGGAGCGGTAACTCATAAAACGACAGGCCAGGTCGTTACATCCCCCTCTTAAACAAACGTTCGTCCTCGAACGAGTCAAGAAACATACCTGAAGCCTCAAACAAGTGAGGATATCTGCTCCACATCTCTCGCTCGGTCTTCCAGGTAGCCTCCTTCATGGGCTGACCTCTCCACTGCACTTTCACTGAAGCTATATCCTTTGACCTTAACTTTCGAACCTGACACTCCAAAATAGCTACTGGCTCCACATCATAAGTCAAATCATCATCTAACTGAATCGTGCTGAAATCTAGAACATGATACGGATCCCCAATATACTTCCAGAGCATAGAAACATGAAATACCGGATGCATACTCGACAAACGGGGTGGCAAAGCAAGCTCATACGCCACCTCCCCAATCCTTCGAAGCACCTCAAAAGGCCCAATGAACCGATGACTCAAATTACCTTTCTTCCCAAATCTCATAACACCCTTCATGGGCAAAACCTTCAACAGAACCTTCTCACCAACCATGTAGGACACATCCCGAACCTTCCTGTCAACATAACTCTTTTGTCTCGACCGCTGTACGAAGCCTCTCCTGAATTACCTTCACCTTTTCTAAAGCGTCTTGCACCAAGTCTGTCCCCAATAGTCTAGCCTCACCTGGCTCAAACTAACCAACTGGAGTCTACACTGCCTCCCATATAAAGCTTCATATGGAGCCATATGAATACTCTACTGGTAGCTATTGTTATAAGCAAACTCTGCGAGCGATAGAAACGGATCTCATGACCCTCCGAAATCAATGACACAAGCACGCAACATGTCCTCCAATATCTGAATAGTGCACTCGGACTGCCCGTCCATCTGAGGGTGAAAAGCTATGCTCAACTCAACCTGAGTACCCAACTCTCGCTGCACAGACCTCCAAAACTGCAAAGTAAACTGAGTGCCCCTATCTGAGATGGTGGAAACTGGGACACCATGAAAACGAACAATCTCCCAAATATAAATCTCTGCCAACCGCTCTGAAGAATAAGTAGTGCACACAAGAATGAAGTGCGCGGACTTGGTCAGCCGATCCACAATCACCCAAATAGCATCGAACTCCTTCAAAGTCCGTGGGAGACCAAGTATAAAGTCCATGGTGATCCGCTCCCACTTCCACTCTGGAATATCCATCTGATGAAGCAAGCCACCCGACCTCTGATGCTTATATTTCACCTGCTGACAATTGAGACACCGAGATACAAATCCCACAATGTCCTTCTTCATTCTCCTCCACTAATAATGTTGTCTCAGATCCTGATACATCTTCGTGGAACCCAGATGAATGAAATACCGCAAGCTATGGGCCTCTTCTAGAATCAACTCCCGAAGCCCATCTATATTGGGCACACATATCCGACCCTACATCCTTAACACCCCATCATCACCAATAGTCATATATCTGGCATCATGGTGTTGAACTCTGTCCTTAAGGACAAGCAAATGAGGATCATCATACTGGCGCTCTCTGATGCGATCATATAAGGAAGACCGAGAAATCACACAAGCCAATACCCGATTAGGCTCTGAAATATCTAACCTCACAAATCGATTGGCCAAGGCCTGAACATCAACTGCAAGAGGTCTCTCCCCAACTGAAATATATGCCAAACTTCCCATACTCACCGCCTTTCTACTCAAGGCATCGACCACCACGTTGGCCTTCCCCAGATGGTACAAAATAGTAATATCATAATCCTTTAGCAACTCCAACCATCTCCGTTGCCTCAAATTGAGATCCTTATACTTGAACAAGTGCTGGAGGCTACGATGATCAGTAAACACCTCACATGACACACCATACAAATAATGTCTCCAAATCTTCAATGCGTGGACAATGGCAGCCAACTCCAAATCATGAACAGGGTAGTTCTTCTTATGGGGCTTCAACTGATGAGAAGCATAAGAAATGACTCTACCCTCCTGCATCAATACACACTCAATACCAACTCTCAAAGCATCACAATACACGGTATATGAACCTGAAGCTGATGGCAAAACTAACACTGGAGCTGTGGGCAAGGCAGTCTTGAGCTTCTGAAAGCTCTTCTCACACTTATCCGACTACCTGAACAGAGCACCCTTTTGAGTCAACTTGGTAAAGGGCGATGCGATAGATGAGAATCCCTGAACAAACTGGCGGTAATAACCCGCCAAACCAAGAAAGTTGCAAATCTTTGTGGTTGAGGATGATCTAGGCCAACTCTGAACCACCTCTATCTTCTTTGGATCAACCTGAATACCCTCGCTAGACACCACGTGCCCCAAGAAAGCCACTGAACTGAGCCAAAACTCACACTTGGAGAACTTTGAATAAAGCTTCTCCTCGCTCAATCTCTGCAACACAACTCTCAAATGCTCCGTGTGCTCCTCCTGACTGTGAGTACGTGATTTTTGCCCTATGTGAATTACTCCTACAGAATCTCCAAAGTTAGGATTTTTCTTTTTATTATTTGTTTTTTAGGAATTAATTGCTCGATTTTCGTGTTTGTTTACATTTGTGTGCATAATTAATTTTATTTAAATCATGAAAAATAGCAAAAATATCACGCACTGCATTTAGGATTTAATGTTACATTTTTAGCTTAATTAGTAAATTAGTTTGTTTTATAAAATATGAAAATCACAAAAAAGGAGTTCATTTTTGCATTTTAACTCTTTAATTTTGAATTTTATAGTTTTTTCTTTAAATTTAGGATTTAATTAATTATTGTAAGTACTAGGATGAGTGATTAATCTAATTGGGTAGGTTAATTTAGTTTAAAAATTATTTTAGGTTTTATTTTAATTTGAAAAGAAAAGGATTTGAAATTGAAAAAAGAAAAAAATAAAAATAAAAGAAACCCGATTTTGGGCTGCTACAATTGAATTTTCCCAGGCCCAAGTGTTAAATACCAATTACCCGTTAAAATTGGCCCAAACCCGTCCCAAAACCCGGGTCCAACCTGGTCCACCCCACCAATAAACCAAACGACCCCGTTTAAACCACCCGTGATCTGGATCGTTGATCTCATTTTATCAAATGGTCCGGAACTGAACCCCACATTCATATAAAACGGTCCTAAGCCTATCCCCTATCAAACGCATCTCCCTCATCTCACCCTATCTCCTCAGAGACTCCACCGAACTCCACCCTAAAACCACCGGCCGGCGTCCAAACGCCCTAAAATTAATACCAAGTATTCTACTCTCCCTCCATAGTCCAAATCCTCGAACGCTCCTCCTCAAATCCGCCCAGAATTCACTGAATTTCAGATCAAAACTCGAAACCCTAGCGCCGCCCTCATTTTCTCCGGTGGCGGCGCCACCTCTGTTCAACCCCAAATTAACACCCTAGGACCGTCCTCTCTCCCTCATCCCAAATCCTTACTCAGATTTCTTCAAACATCTCTGAAACTCCTCGAATATCAAATCGAAGAGTCGAGCCCTAAGAGCTTAAAGTCGAACCTATGCATGCAAGGTTACTCCTCCGAATTCCCCGTTTGTTCAAGGCTGTTCTATCACAAAATAATGACGTTCGCTTGTTCTTGACCAAGAACAAGTGATTGACATTGTTTTGGGCTAACTCAGAATGCCAGTATCGACTTCGAGCCTAGTCGGTGAGTTCCCTTCACTTTTTCTGTTCGTTTTAGTTTTACTTTACCTTTTATTCCTCTTCTTTTCTTCTCCTTTTTCTTTGGTTGAAATTCGACCAATTTTCTGAGCCTAGATTGAGTGGCGTTCGTTTGTTCCATTTAGCTTTCTTTTTCAAATCTTAAAAAAGTTTGTTCTCTAATTTTCAGTGATTTGCTTAATTTTATTAATGTCATGTTTTAAACCTTTGATTTCGCCTTCTGTTTTGATTACACAATTAATTTAGTTAGGCCATTTGGATTTAATAAGTTAGTCAATTCCATGCCTATTTGTGTTATTAATTAGTCACTTAGCTTAGGTTTAGTTTTTGGAAATCATTCAAGCTTTGTTTTTTTCTTTGTCATAAAACACTGTTTTAGTTTGGGTCATGTTTGTTGTTTGGGTTTTGAGGCCGTTTTTAGACCCCACTTCGGTAGAGTGGTTTAGGTTATTGGGTCAGGATTGAGCTCATGTCCGGCTGAACCTAGGTTCAATTTCACCCATATCTGCTTGGTATGATGAGGTAAAAACAGAGGGTCTGGGGGTTATTTTAGGAATTCTAAGTTAGGGAATCTTTAATAACTGAATGGGAAGCTACCTAGAAGGTGGGTGTTGGGATGAATCTGAAAAGCGGATTTTTAGACTAAGGATTGAACAACAAAAGTGAAAATTTCAAAAGGGTAAAAGTGCAAAACCTGAATTTTTTCTGTGGCCCTAGAAGCTTGCCTATAAAGACATTGTTACTTGAAGCTCAAGGGAGATTATTCAGAAAGGGGGGGAGATTAAGAAACGGTGGAGGGTCTTTTCCAAGCTAAAAAAAACACTAAAATTTCGTTGAAAATTTGGTTTTCTGTTTTCTTGTTCTGTTTCTTATGGTTCATCAGAATTTCTGAAAGATTAAAATCAAGTAGCTGGGTTTATGTTTGGTATTGTTGGTTGAAAATGGTCTTGCGTTTGGGGTTTTAAAAGGTTTGGCTTGAGTTGCTGGTTTCTGCACTAGTACATTGCTATTTTTTGCTGCTGTTGTTTTCTCCTAATCTCAGGCTAAATTTCTGATCTATTTTGCTATACTCAGGTACATGTTTTTGAATTCTACCTCATGTAAGGTTTGACTTGAAGCATGAAATGAAAATTTGGAGCTTTAAACATAGCCTCAACCTGTTCTAATTCATAGCTTAACTTCATTTTTTCCTGAATCACGAGGTTATAAAGTTTATTTGATGCATTGTATTTTGCCAGCTGCTCATAATACTCTTTTAAGAGCTGTATTTGGTTTATACCTTAGTGGGAATCTAAATTTTCTACCAAGCATTTTATAGTTAGATGTTGGTTTTTGACAATTGAATTCTTATTATTGTATTTGATCTTGAACTGTCACAAAGGCTTGGTGAAAACCTGTTTAATCGAATCAGTAGTTAGATTCTGCGTTCAATCATGTTAAGTAGGGTAGACTGTATTAGACCTTTTCCTGCTATGTAATTCATTGGGATGTTATAACATAGTGTTGTGTTCATGCAATGGGCAGTTGATTGTTTTCTTAAATGGTAGTTAGCATAGAGTCATGATAAAAGAAAAATGGTCTAGGTTACTTTAAGAGTAAAGGCATGCATTGATTTACCTTTGAACATATATAAGTTGGGAATTGCCGTTTAAAATTCAGAATGTCCAGCTAGTGGGTTTATGCTTAAATAGTTAAAAATTCAGAAGTAAAATGTTAGTTCAATTTCATGTTTCACACAATCTTGTTTGATTAGCATTTAATCGATTTTTGTACAATTGTTTGGATCTGAAAGTTGGGCCTAATGATGGCCCAGTTAATGAAAGTTTCATTCTCAGATTCGATTGTATGCTACTTTGGACGTCCTTATCCCGTTAAGAATTGGGCTCATTTTGGGCCCAAGCGTGAAGGCATTTGCAAATAGGCTCGTTTAGTTGCCGTTGCCGAAGCAACCATCCTTTAATCGATTGGTCATTCAATACGATGCATGTTAGTTGATAAGTAAGAACCTTTAGTTAAAATTAATTAGGATTCCATTAAGCCTTCCTTAATTAATTAGTTGGGCTCTTAAAAATAGATTTGAGGCGTGCCATATTAAGTAAGATATAACTATGGCCCTCAAAAGCTTAGTTCGAGTTCCCTTTAAAAATTGGATTCGAGGTGTACCGTGCCAAATAAAATCTCAAAACGCATGACCTTCATTTAATTATTTTTGATCCGTAGAACTCGAGGCGCGCCATTTAGCAAATTTCCATGGCCCTCGCAAAGTTAAAACGCGTAGTTGCTTTAGACACGTATTTTAATAATATTATCTCCTTAAACTCGGGTGTGCATTTCATGTGACCCAAATCCAAATCTTACCAACATTGAATAAAATGTGTTTCGAATTGCGGGTGCATTTCATATGGCGCGATCCAAAGACATGTTTTAAACGACGTTGAATCTTCTTTAAAATAATTAAAAGCGGTTTAAATAAGCTTAAATGTACCATAGGCTAAAACATGTATTAAAATCAGTTAATATGCCAATTATAATAGTTTAGGTGACTGTGCTAGAACCACGGAATCCGGGGGTGCCTAACACCTTCCCTCAGGTTAACAGAATTCCTTACTCAGAATTTCTGGTTCGCAGACTTCGAAAGGAAAGTCGAATTTTCCTCGATTTGGGATTTTAAAATAAACCGGTGACTTGGGACACCAAATAAACTATTCCAAGTGGCGACTCTGAATTAAATAAATAATCCCATTTCGAATAATGTCACTTAAATTGGAAAAACTCCCTATATATACCTTTGGGTGTGTAAAAAGGAGGTGTGACAGCTCTGGCGACTCTGCTGGGGATCGAACCCAGAATCTCTGGTTCAGGTTTCAAGAATTCGAGCTTAGGATAATTGTTATAGTTGGCTTTATCCATTATCTGAATTTGTTACATTATTTGGGCCTAATGTGCTAATTGATTGCTTTTACCGCTTTGATATTCCATGAACTGTATATAAACTGTTGCGAAATTCCTCTTCCCTCTGAGTCTTCTAAATCATGAAGAAGTGTGCACTTCGTGTGACTTCTTTTCTATTAGAGTCATATCCCACATTTAGAACGAGGTTCGGACAAGTTGCAAAGTCGGTGAAGCTTCTGTATTCCCGGTACGCTTCCCCCCTCGGCTCGAGTTGTCCGCTCGGGTGAGCCAAGTCTAGAAAATAAACCCAGGTTTTGAACCTAGTACAACAAGACCTCATGCCGGATCCCTAGTAGGAACGTTTGCTTGCATCATGTGCATTTAACTTTGGAGACTCAACACAGGGGTTGGGTCTATCTAAGACAGGTATCCCAAAAATGAAAAAGACCATCATGATGCATCTTACTTGCTACTTGTGCATTTATTTGCTTCGGACTTGCATGCTGACCGGCTTATGAATATTGGAAAAAGTCGAGGAAAGAGAAATAGCAGTGTAGAGGGCTAAGAGAGTTAATCACCTATTTTGAGAAAAGCCAATGTCCAAATAGGGTTGTAATTCTGCCAAATTTTTAAGAAAAAATGAAGTGAAAAAAGAGTTTTGTTTTCAAAAATAGTTTGTTTTATTTGCCCGAACTACGCCAGTTTGATTCTCACAGCGTGTGAGATACGTAGGCAACCCCCATCGGGTCCAACTGCCTTTTTACAAAAATAGCCCAAAAAGAACAAAAACTTTAATTTTATTACAAATAAGTAAGGTGATGCCATTCTTGTCTAAAATAGCCGAATGTCCCCAAAAGGGCACCGGGAGGCAGTTTTCGCGAGAATAGCCACCTTTGGTTATTTTTCAAGTTTTTGCCGGTTAGCGAGCGCAGCCTTAAAATCTTCATTTTCGGAGTGCTGAAAGGCCATATTGGCAAGGCCGGATATTTCTGTGAAAATTTTGAAAAATGGTCATTTTCTTGAGTCAAAATGAGTCATAGTTTTTTTTTAAAATTAAAATCACCTTAATAAATGTGCAGGATGAGCACAATTCAAAATGAACCTTTCTCAGTTCGTGAAGAGATCCCTTTGGAGTTACATATGTGGTGGCATGATTTGGGGGATGATAGTAGGAAAGTTGTGACAAAAGCGTTGGGCGGTCTTATCGGGCTCTTGCAGGTTAATCCAAGAAAAGACGTGATTGAGGCCTTGATACCATTTTGGGACCCAGCACATAATGTATTCCACTTTGCTGATTTCGAGTTAATTCCTACACTGGAAGAGATAGCGGGCTATGCCTGTTTCGAGGGGAATCTTAGAAGTCAATACCCGGTAGCACCAAGAATAGTAACCCATCACTAATTTTTGGGCTTGTTAAGCATCAGTCGGGACATCCGAGACGGAAATTTGGCCAAAGGATTCTGTACCTTATACTTTTTGTATCGACGTTACGGGAATCCTCGTGGCTTCAAAATGCCAGATACCGGTCTTACTCACACGGGAAACCAAGACAAGTGGGAAGCTCGGAGAGGATTAGCTTTCATAGTGGCGTTCCTGGGTATTTTGATTTGCCCCAGAAAAGACGGGAACATAGAGTTAGGGCTTGTAGGGATAGTTGACTTCATGATGAAAAAGGCAAATGGGACTATAGTGCCGTTGATCTTGGCGGAAATTTACCGAGCTCTGACCCTTTGTCGAGAAGGAGGGAGGTTCTTTGAAGGGTGCAATATGCTGTTACAACTATGGATGGAGGAACACCTTTGCCACCGCCCCGGATACTTGAATTGTGGCATGACTGCCCTTGAATGCATCGAAAAACATGAAAAGCGGGTAGAGGGTTATGAGTTCCTGGATGGTACGGAAGCATGGCATTCTCATTTGAGATCTTTGACTGCAAACAAGATCAAATGGACGATCGGGTGGCTCTCGGTCAGTGAAGTAATCTATATGTCGGATGAGGTGTATTTTTTGCTATTGATGGGTCTTCAGAGTATCCAGCCTTATGCTCCGCATAGAGTCCTACGTCAGTTAGGCCGATACCAGACCATCCCGCACGATGAAGATTTGAGTCGGCAGGTCATTGAGTTAGAACCAAAAGCTGCCTTCACAGAAGAAAAAGTGCGTCAGATTTGGCAATAGTGCAGATTCTTAGGGCCTAATACGCAAGTAAAAGATCTATCCAGAGGCGAGGTAGAGCCTAGTTACACTGCTTGGTACGGTAAAATATCCCAAGTTCATCATGAACCTGAAAGGCCCACAAAGAGACCCCATGTCCAACAGTTCACCGACGAAGCACAAGTGCAATGGGACTGGTTAACCAAAGAAAACGAGTATAGGGTTACCATAAGCAAATTGGAAAAACAAGTCAGAGAACTTCAATTCGAGAATAGTTTGCAAGCCGCGGCGGACGAAGGAGAAAAGAAAAAGCTAGCCAAAGAAAATGAGGCCCTTCGAGCCCAAATTCAGAAAATGAAAATAGCGGCAGAAAACCTCGCCCGAAGTGCCAAAGATGAAAAACTCATAGATAACCTGAGGCAGAAAGTCAGTGACTATAGTTTTGATTTGAATAAAGCAGAAAGTGAACTAGCTAGGGCTCGAAAGCAATTGGCTAAAAAAGCAGATGAACGAGCAGGCCTGGTTAAGCAGTTGAAAGAAAAGTACGACAATGAGGTCGCAGGATTAAAGAAAAGGGTCATCGCCATGGAAAACAAAATGATCAAACAGGCGAAAGACTTCAAGGTTGAAAGAGATCATTGTTATACAGCATTGGTACAATTAGAAATAGATTTGCAACAACTTCAGGAGCAGAATCATATGGCCGAGCAACCTTTGGAAGCCAGGGCCCAGCAGATCGGGCGCTTGTTGCAAGAAAAAGGAGTCATAAGAGAAAGAATTAGAACCATAGCCGATTACATTGTTGTGAAGTGCCAAGCCTGTGAGGACATGACTCGAACCATCTTCTTCACGACAGTGATGACATTTGTGAAACAGATAATGAGTAACTTGGATCGACTTCAAAGGGATCTTGCATATAGGCCCGCGGCGAGACCGAATGATGTCCCGCGGGCACCAGGAACACTAATGTATTCATGATTTTTCATTTGAGTCTGTATTTCCTTTTTCGTTAGAGTCTGTCAGTTGTTTTGAGTCTGTATTTTCTTTCTGCTGGAGTCTGTCAGTTGTTTTCGAGTCTATGTTTTCTCTTGTTGGAGCATGATAGTTTATATTCAGAGTCTGTATTTCATATTTGCATCAGTCTGTTAGTTTCTTTTGGAATCTGTTGGTTTTGAGTCTTTGTAATCAAAGCATTTGCCTTTTATGAAAATTGAAAATCCCAAAATGTTTTATTATTTACTTTCACACTTATCTCCCAGAACTACGCTCGGTTTGATTCATGCGGGGTCATGATACGTAGGCAATCTCCATAGGATTTGACCATAACCAAAAGAAAAAGAGAAGAAAAGAAAAAGAGAGAGGAAAAACAAGAGAGAAAAGAAAAGAAAAGAGAGAAAAATAAGAAAACCAAGAGAAAGAAACAATGGCAAAACAAGAGGGAAATGAGAGGATAAAAACACAAAAAAATAGCAAGGGCCAGAATATAAAAGAGAGAAAAAGGGGGAAAGAAATTGCAAATGGAAATAAGGAAAAGCCGGGATGACGCAAGTAGCCGATCAAATGCATAATAGAAACCGTTAACTGCTTAGGTGCATTCATTCCCTAAAATGTGTGGTTACCAATTTGTTAAAGCCCTAATCACTAACAAGGTTGTTGTTGATATACTGAGTCCAGGCAGATGGTTAGTTGATTAACATTCTGGCAACCCACTCCTACAACACCCGATCAAAAGACAAGCTGAACATGACCAACCAAGAACCGGAGACAAGTATTGTTGATCCGTAAAAAGAGGTGGAAGAATTGGATGTTAATATGATGAAGGAAGAGATGTATAAGTTAAAGCAGCAAATGGCTGAAATGTACCAGGCCCGGGCAAAGGGTCATCTACCACCAGTTTATCTTGCCAACCCTGCTTATATCCCACCATCAGCCCAACCTCAGGAGCCTCCCACTGTGAACTCATCTCCAACATTTCCCCTCTACCAACAATGCTATGGTACCATTTCCCATACTTCTCAAGCTTCACCACCCAAACAAGTCCCATACCTTCCTCCACCAGTCACTCCCGTTTTTGTGGCACCTCCACCTGCTGCATTACACTGATCTTCCAGTGAACCTCTGTCCAAACTCACGACAACCAATATTATCCCCCTGAACCCACCTTCAAAGTTCCAGAACCATATTCTTACACCCCTCATCTTGATCTCCCGGCGGAGACCGAGAAGCCACCTAAAAATCCTGAGCATGAGGAGATGATCAGAAAGGTTAAAAGCTTAGAACAATCGTTTAGAGATATGAAGGGGCTGGGAGGTCAAGTAAGTGTGTCCTATAAGGATTTATGTCTGTTCCCAGATGTTCAGTTACCAGCGGGGTTCAAGATGCCCAAGTTTGATCTGTATGATGGGCATGGTGACCCAGTAGCACACTTTAGAGGATTTTGTAGCAAGATGAGAGGGGCAGGCGGAAGAGATGAATTATTGATGGCATATTTCAGCCAAAGTCTGAGTGGATCCGCATTGGAATGGTATACTAGACAAGATCACAGCAGGTGGTACACATGGGACGATTTGGCCCAAGCCTTCACCTGCCATTTTCAGTACAATCTTGAAATTATCCCAGATCGTCTGTCATTGACAAAGATTGAGAAGAAGCCCGGTGAGAGTTTCAGGGAATATGGATTTCGTTGGAGAGAGCAAGCAGCGAGGGTTGACCCTCCGATGAAAGAAAGTGAGATGGTTGATTATTTCTTACAGGCTTTGGAGACTACTTATTTTGGTCTCTCGGTGTCAGCAGTGGGCAAGTCCTTTAATGAGGTTGTAAAAATGGGAGGCATGGTTGAGGAGGGACTCAAGTCTAACAATATCATGAGTTATTCAACAATCAAAGAGACCACCCAGGCCATTCAAAACGGTACTAGAGGTGTACTTGGGAAAAAGAAGAAAGAGGACGTTGCGACAGTTGAGTCAGGAGCTTGGGTCAATCCATGGGCCTTTCACGTTACTACAACCAGCCTCGACCGTATCACCAAACTTACCCCCACACTCCATATAGCCCACCGTAACACTATTACCCACCACTAGATCCCCATTTTTCGGTCCATCACGCACAAACCTATACCTAACTTCCTGCTCACGCACAAGGGCGTGCGCCAACTCCACAGAACCCATACCCAGCTCCACAAAATACCTATCCACTCCCAAGAGCCTACAGAAATCCCCCTGGAACAGGTTTCAGGCCCAATCAGGCCACCAAAAATGAGAGATTGTAGAAGAAGAAGACTTTCACTCCATTGGGAGAATCCTATACCAGTTTATTCCACCGGTTGAAACAATTGGGTATGCTGAGTCTGATCGAGCCAAAACTGCCAAATCCTCCCCTGAGGAATCTTGATCACTCTGTGAGTTGCGAATATTGTTCTGGTGCTCCGGGGCACGACACAGAGAAGTGCTGGCAATTGAAAACAGCTATTCAAGAGCTCATTGATACAAATTGGATTGAGGTCCAAGCTCCGGAGGCACCTAATATTAACCATAACCCATTGCCAGCCCATCATGAGACAAATATTATTGAGATAGTGCATAAGGGAGGGGAGCCTAAGAAGCATTCGCAAACTGTCATGATGATTCGGTCCCGTGATATCAGGCCATCTGAAAAGTTAACAAGTGAGAAGTCTGTGATCAAGTTGAACGGGACAAAAAGTGAACCATCCGTGGTGGTCAAGAAAGGGTCCTCAAGTGACATTGTAGGGAAACATGAAGGAGAGAAAGTGGTTGTGCCAGGAATGGCGAACAAGCGTGCGGTAATTGTGGAAGGTGCCCACATAGACCCTGTCATTATCAATCCGGCAACTTAATTACCAATAGTCAACAGCAGGGCGGTCCCGTGGAATTATGAACGAGTGACAGTGACTTACAAGGGGAAATAAGTTAAAGAAGAAGTATGTGAGACCCATGGTTTGACTCGATCGGGGAGATACTTTGCCCCCGAAGAGTTGAGAAAAGCTAGGACCTCCAAAGATAACCCAGTATTGGCGAAGAAAGCTGTGACCGAGGAAGAAGCAGAGGAATTCTTGAGAAAGATGAAAGTGCAAGACTATTCCATTATGGAGCAGCTGAGGAAAACACCGACTCAGATTTCATTATTGTCATTATTGATCCATTCAGACGAGCACCGTCGGGCTTTGATGAAGATCATAAATGAGGCCCACGTTCCTGACAAAATTTCAGAAAACCACTTGGATAAGATAGCTAACAAGATATTTAAAGTAAACAGAGTCACTTTTTCTGATTATGAGTTGCCCGTGGAGGGTACTGAGCACAATAGAGCCCTCTATCTGACGATGAAATGCGAAGATTCCGTGGTTACTCGGGTACTGGTTGAAAATGGTTCCAGCGCGAACATTTGCCCCCTCTCCACTCTGAACAAGTTGAAGGTGGATGATGAAAGAATTCACAAGAACAGTATTTGCATTTGGGGATTCGACGGTGGAGGGAAAGATTCAGTCGGGGACATAGTGCTTGAGCTTACAATAGGGCCAGTTGAATTTACTATGGAATTCCAGGTGCTCAATGTGGCTGTTTCTTACAATCTGCTATTAGGACGACCCTGGATTCATGCTGCTAAAGTGGTCTCGTCTACTCTACATCAAATGGTCAAGCTTGATGGGATAGACAGGAAATTGTTGTGCATGGCGAAGATAATTTGTGTGTTCCCAGTGACGCCATTGTTCCGTTCATAGAGTTTGAAGTCGACAAGGGGCCATGGGTTTATCAGGTTTTTGACACGGTATCGGTAGAGAAAATTCCATAAGGGAAATGCGTGCCAACTCCAAGGGTAGCTGCTACATCAGTCATGGTAGCCGTTAAAATGTTGAAAAATGGTTTTGTATCGGGCAATGGTTTGGGTGCATCTCTACAAGGTATCGTACAACCGGTTTCTCTTCCTAAAAACTGGGATACATTTAGTTTGGGATTCAAGTTCACAGTCGCAGATGTAAGAAGAGCCAAAAAAAATGAAACAGAAGGCATGGGCCCTTCAAAACCCGATCCCGCGTCTTCCAGATCATTTGTCAGGCCTGGTACCAGAAAGCGCCTAGTGATGACAGTTCCCAGTTCAGTGGTTAATGTGGATGGAGATTTGATTGAAAAATTCGAGAGGTTATTCACCGATGTGAACATGTTGGAAGCTGGAGAGGGTTTGAGTAAAGCGGATGTTCAGTTTGTAGGGCCCAGTGCAAAGATTAACAATTGGGAAGCTACTCCTCTCCCCACGAGGAAGGAGTTTTGGTAGTTTGCTTTGATTTTCCTTCAGTTTATCTGGATTATTCCAGGGTTGTAATTCAGATTCTATGTTCCGTCCATTTGGATGTATAAACCTTGTTATCTTTAATTTCAATGAAATACAGTTTCCCTTTTCCTCCTTCCTGATGTTTTATTTTTTTTCTTTTCTTCCTTATACAGTTCTTTTTATGCCGACTTCAATGATATGACATGCATGAGGAATCTCCGGCCCAGTTTTAAAGCCAATCTAATTCTGAAATAGTAATTCAAGAAATAGAGTGGGATGATGAATCAAAATATGATGAGGATGAGGCCTTTGAAGAGATTAGTAAAGAACTAAGCCATTTTGAGGAAAAACCCAGGTCTAACCTGAGTGACACAGAAGCAATCAATTTAGGGGACCCAGATAATATTAGAGAAACTAAGATAAGTGTCCATCTTGAACCTCAACTCAGGGAAGAGATAATTAAAGCATTACTCATGGCCATACGATGACATGCCAGGTTTAAGCACTGATTTGGTGGTTCACAAATTGCCCACTGACCCGACATTCCCTCCTATCAAGCAGAAGCTGAGGAAATTTAAAACTGATATGAGCGTGAGGATTAAGGAAGAGGTCACCAAACAGTTGGAGGCCAAAGTCATTCGGGTCACCTGGTATCCCACCTGGTTAGCCAATGTTGTGCCTGTGCCGAAGAAGGATGGTAAGACCAGGGTGTGTATTGATTATCGAGATCTCAACAAGGCAAGTCCCAAGGACAGCTTCCCATTGACAAACATCCATATATTGACTGTTGATTGTGCCAAACATGAGATTGGTTCTTTTGTGGATTGTTATGCAGGCTACCACCAGATCTTAATGGATGAGGAAGACGCAGAAAAGGCGTCATTCATCACGCCATAGGGAACGTACTGCTATCAGGTTATGCCATTTGGTTTGAAAAATGCTGGGGCAACCTATATGAGGGCAATGACGACCATATTCCACGACATGATACACAGGGAGATCGAGGTTTATATGGATGATGTAATTGTCAAGTCTAGAAAGCAGTCTGACCATGTCAGAGATCTGAGAAAGTTCTTCCAAAAGCATCGCAGGTACAATCTCAAGCTCAATCCTGCAAAATGCACGTTCGGTGTTTTGTCTGGAAAGTTGTTGGGATTCATAGCCAGCTGCCGAGGTATTGAATTAGACCCATCAAAGATCAAAGCTATCCAGGAATTGCCACCCCCAAAGAACAAGACTGAGGTGATGAGTCTGTTTGGGAGATTGAATTACATCAGCAGGTTTATTGCTCAGCTCACAACAACTTGTGAGCCTATCTTCAAACTGTTAAAGAAAGATGATATGGTCAAGTGGACAAATGAATGTCAGGAAGCATTTGATAAGATAAAGGGGTACTTGTCAAACCCACCTGTGTTGGTCCCACCAGAGCCAGGGAGACCTTTGATTCTGTATTTGATGGTCTTGAACAATTCATTTGGATGTGTGTTGGGATAGCATGACATCACATGCAGGAAGGAGCAGGCCATATATTATCTCAGCAAGAAGTTCACATCTTACGAGGTTAAGTACACTCATCTTGAGAGGACGTGTTGCTCCCTAACTTGGGTAGCCCATAAGTTGAAACATTATTTGTCATCTTATACTACTTACCTCATCTCTCGATTGAATCCGCTGAAGTATATCTTCCAGAAGCCTATGCCCATGAGAAGGCTCGCAAAGTGGCAGATTTTGCTCACAGAATTTGACATTGTCTACGTAACTCGGACTGCGATGAAAGCACAAGCATTGGCCGACCATTTGGCTGAGAATCTTGTGGATGAAGAATACGAACCTTTGAAAACCTATTTCCCTAATGAAGAAGTAATGCACATTGATGAATTGGAACAGATTGCAAAGCCAAGATGGAAACTTTTCTTTGATGGGGCTGTTAACATGAAAGGCACTGGGATAGGAGCTGTGCTTGTTTCTGAAACAGGGCATCACTACCCTATTACGGCTCAGCTTCGGTTCTACTGTACTAAAAACATGGCCGAGTACGAGACATGCATTTTGGGTTTGAGAATGGCTGTGGATATGGGTGTCCAGGAAGTCTTGGTCTTGGGTGACTCGGACCTTCTGGTGCACTAGATTCAAGGAGAATGGGAAACTAGGGATCTAAAACTTATACCGTATCCACAATGTTTACATGATCTTTGTCAGCGATTCCAATCAATAGAGTTCAGGCATATTCTAAGGATTCACAATGAGGTTGCTGATGCTTTGGCTACTCTGGCATCAATGTTACATCATCCAGATAAGGCTTATATGGATCCTTTGCAGATTCAGATCCACAATAAGCATGCTTACTGTAATATGGTGGAAGAAGAGCTCGATGGGAAATCTTGGTTTCACGATATCAAAGAATACATCAGGCTGGGGGTGTATCAAGTACAAGCCACAGGTGATCTTTCAATTAGGCGGTTGGCAAGCGGTTTTTTCTTCAGCGGAGGGATTTTGTACAAAAAGACTCCAGACCTTGGGCTGCTGAGATGCATAGATGCTAGGCAGGCTACAACTATTATGACCGAAGTACATTTTGGAGTCTGTGGACCGCACATGAGTGGGTACATTCTAGCAAAGAAGATCCTCCGAGCAGGTTATTATTGGATCACTATGGAGCGAGATTGTATCACTTTCGTGCGTAAATGTCATCAGTGCCAGGTGCATGGAGATTTGATTCATTCTCCACCATCTGAATTACACACGATGTCTGCACCGTGGCCTTTTGTTGTGTGGGGCATGGATGTCATTGGGCTAATTGAGCCATCAGCATCAAATGGGCACATGTTCATTCTGGTGGCCATAGACTATTTCACCAAGTGGGTGGAGGCTAAAACATTCAAGTCTGTAACCAAGAAGGCGGTGGTTGATTTTGTGCACTCAAATATCATTTGCCGGATTGGGATACCAAAGGTGATCATTACAGACAATGGGGCTAATATCAATAGTCATTTGATGAAAGAGGTATGTCAGCAGTTCAAGATTACACATCGCAATTCTACCCCATACCTCCCTAAGGCAAATGGAGCAGTTGAGGCGGCCAACAAGAATATAAAGAAGATACTTCAAAACATGGTGGAGGGTTCTAGGCAATGGCATGAAAAGCTGCTGTTTGCGTTGCTGGGTTATCGCACTACTGTCCGTACTTTAGTAGGGGCAACACCTTATTTGTTGGTATATGGCACCGAGGCAGTAATACCCGCAGAAATTGAAATCCCATCCCTTCGATTGTCGCCGAAGGTGAAATTGATGATGATAAGTGGGTCAAAACCCGTCTGGAGCAATTAAGTTTGATCGATGAGAAGAGACTGGCAGCAGTGTGTCATGGCCAGTTGTATCAACAGAGAATGGCAAGAGCCTACAATAAGAAGGTGCGTCCATGGAAGTTTGAAGTGGGTCAGTTAGTATTGAAACACATTATTCCTCATCAGGCTAAAGCCAAAGGCAAGTTCGCCCCGAATTGGCAGGGGCCATTCATCGTAACTAGAGTATTGTCAAAATGGCGCTTTGTATTTAGCAGATATAGAAGGCAAGTGTGTAGAAATTGCCATCAATTCCTACGTGGTCAAGAGATACTATGTATGATTTTCTTTGGTTAATTTATATTTGTTTGTAGTTGGCATATTTTTGAAGATTTGGAATGACGAAAGCATTTTGTTCTGCTATCTAAACACTTTATCCTTTGTTACCCCCCTTTGAGCCTTATTTATTTTCTTTCATACCCCTCTTTCGGAATCAGTAGAAAATATCAGAAACACAAACGTGAAAGATAAGTAAAGTAAGAAGAGAAAAAGAGAAAGAAAAAAAAGAATAAAAACAACAAAAAGAGAAAAGAAAGAAAAAAAGAGAAAGAAAAGAAAGAGAAAAGAGAAAATCACAACAACAAAGTAATTTCTATGACATGAACTATGTTCGACCTGATTCCTTTTAAGGATACGTAGGCAGCCTCACGGTTCGGTCCCATCAAATAAAAATCCAAAAGTCCCCAAACAAGAAACTGGTGGCAGAAGTTGTGGTTGTTGTCAGAAATCCAATTCTGAAAGTTGTAATTTTTGAACCCATTTGAATTGTTTTGAGCCTTTGATATCCTTTCTTTCTAACCCTATCCAAAAGCCCACATTACGGTCCAAAGAAAGACCTTCCGATCAGTCCTCGAGAGATGCCAAGTCAAGCAAGTGGAGGTGATTCGTATCAAGGGCAACACTCTGGTCCAAGCAAAAAATATTGAAAATGAGAGTCTTATTGGTGAAAACCCTCACGGGCACCATAAGGCGACGGGAGCTGAGAAAAATTAAAAATGAGAGAGTCTTACTGGTGAAAACCCTCACGGGCACCATAAGGTGATGAAAGCTGAGAAAAATTAAAAATGAGAGAGTCTTATTGGTGAAAACCCTCACGGGCACCGTAAGGCAAAAGTGAGTTGAGAGATGAACAAATGAGAAAGGCTTGTTGGAGAAAGCCCTTCAGGACACTGCAGGCCGAACAAGGTCAAGTTTTGTTGAAGAAATCAGGTTATGGAAACTCCAGGGCAACAAAGTATAGCAACTGAAAGTTGGTTGGTCGGACAGATTGGGCCGATTAATCCGAAATGCATGTCATGATCATTGCTGCCAGTTGCTCCACTCAAATAAGTCTCTTTTCTTTTTCCCTTTCAGATAGTCTTCCAGTTTTGGATTTTGTTATCCTTAACTCTGAAAGTCATTGCATTTCATTTCTTTTGGGTTTATTTCTCTAAGATGTCCCCAATGTCAGTTATGTTTAAGCAAATAAGAAGGAATTTCAAAGCTCACCACCAGCTTCAAAATTGCAAAGCACAGTGCGACCAGAGCATACCAAATATAGCATGATGTAAAGTGGGATAAAGTGCCAGCAAAAGTTCCATCGGCAGAATGATTTAGTAATTTCATGGGAGATGCAGAGGTTCAGTTAAAGGGGTCAGAGGTGTGAAACAACGGTTCGGGTCTAGAACACTCGGGTCATCCAGGGTCATGGGGTTCGAAAGACAGTCAGAAAGTCAAGCGGTTCAGGGCCATTTCGGGGAAGCCAGTCAAAACAAAACAATGCAGCGGAGAGACCTTCAGCAAGAATGCCGTCAACTAATCAATACATTTTAAAACTGACAAGATTTTTCTTTGATTGAAACAGGGGCAAAAAATTTCGTTTATTTCTGGGAAATCCTCCACAAAGAAAGGCGAGTACCAAACAGGTTTGATGGTAAACTCTCAAGTCCCACCTGAATAATGGGATTTAATTTGAAATTCTCAGGACCCTCCTGAAAAATAGGACCTAGCTTAAAAATCTAAACAATCATGAGTAGTAAAATCTAGCATAAATGTACCCCAAGGAATGCAAATGGTTTCAAGTTTGCATGTTTGAGATAGGATTTAGTAGGAGTTTTCAGGACCCTCCTGGATAATGGGAATTAGTTTTTAAATTTTCAGAACCTCCTGGATAATGGGATCTAATTTCAAAATGTCAGGGCCCTCCTGGATAATGGGGTTTAATCTTAAAAATTCTCAGGACCCATCCTGACAATGAGACTTAGTTAAAATTTAAAACGTTCATGAGTAACAAGATCTAGCTAGGCTCTACCTTGAGGAAATATAAGTTTGGCTTTGAATTTTTCATGATTAGGATAAGATTCAATTTGAAATTTCAGGACCCTCCCGGATAATGAGATTTAGTTTTAGGCGTTCAGAACCCTCATGGATAATGAGATTTAGTTTTAAATTTTCAGGACCCTCCTGGATAATGGGATGTAGTTTAAGACTTTCCTAGATAACAAGATGTAGCAGGAGTCACACCTTTAGAAGATATAATTTAGATTTTTAAAGTCATCATTTAACTAGGAGTTTTCAGAACCCTCCTGGATAATGGGATTTAGTTTTAAGTTTTCAGGACCCTCTAGGATAATGGGATTTAATTTTATGTTTTCAGGACCTTCCTGGACAATGGGATTTAGTTTTTAAGTTTTCAGGACCCTCCTGGATAATGTGATTTAATTTAAATTTCAGGACCCTCCTGGATAATGGGATTTAGTTTTAAGGTCTTCATAGATAACAAGATTTAGCGGAAGTCTTACCTTTAGGAAATATAACTTAGCTTTAAAACTGTCATATAACTAGGAGATTTTAGGACTCTCCTAGATAATGGTATTTAGCTTTCAAATTCATAGAGATATTTGGTAACATAATTCAATGCGCCTAGCATCAAACTGGGGCAGAAAATTTTCTTTGTTTTTGTCTATTTTTGTTGAAATCAGGCGCCCACCTGGAGAACAAGGGAACACATTTCAAGTTTCAGCAATCAGGCTCCCACCTGGAGAACAAGGGAACACATTTTTCAAATTCAGCAATCAGGCGCCCACCTGGAGAACAAGGGAATACATTTTCCAAATTCAGCAATCAGGCATCCACCTGGAGAACAAGGAAATACATTTTCAAGTTCAGCAATCAGGCGCCCACCTGAAAAACAAGTGGGAACACATTTCAAGTTTTGGAAATCAGGCGCCCACCTGGAGAACAAGGGAATACATTTCAAATCTAGCAATCAGGCACCCACCTGGATAACAAGGGAATACTTTTCAAGTTTTGGCAATCAGGAGCCCACCTGGAGAACAAGGGAATACATTTTCAATTTCAGCAATCAGGCGCCCACCTGGAGAACAAGGGAATACATTTCAAGTTTTGGCAATCAGGCGCCCACTTGGAGAACAAGGGAATACATTTTTCAAATTCAGCAATCAGGCGCCACCTGGAGAATAAGGGAATACATTTCAAGTTTTGGTAATCAGGCGCCCACCTGAAGAATAAGGGAATACATTTCAAGTTTTGGTAATCAGGTGCCCACCTGAAGAACGAGGGAATACATTCAAGTTTCAGTAGTCAGGCGCCCACCTGGATAACAAGGGAATATATTTTCAAGTTTTAGCAATCAGGCGCCCACCTGGAAAACAAGGGAGTACAATTGAAGTTTTAGCTTTCAAGTTCTTACTGATATTTGGTAACATGATTAAGTTTACAATCACATATGTGCCCATCCACCAAACTGGGGCTGATTTTTTTTTTTTGTTTATTTTGTAGAAATCAGGCGCCCACCTGGAGAACAAGGGAATACATTTCAAGTTCAGCAATCAGGCACCCACCTAGAGAACAAAGGAATGCATTTCACGTTTTGGCAATCAGGCGCCCACCTGGAGAACAAGGAAATACATTTTTCAAATTCAGCAATCAGGCGACACCTGGAGAACAAAGGAATACATTTTCAAGTTCAACAATCAGGCGCCCACCTGAAAAACAAGGGAACACATTTTAAGTTTTTAGCAATCAGGCGTCCACCTGGAGAAAGGGAAAACATCTCCGATTACAATTTAAGGCGGCAACAAGGGGACTCCACCAGGATAATACCAGGCAACAAGGCAACAAGAACTGCAAGATCAAGTTTGAGATATAGATAAGATTTTTGTAATGCATAGATCATAGTCTAGTCTAGCTGTTTTTCATTTTATCATGGTGTAATACGGGAGTTCAATAAGCAGTAGTAGCAGCAGCAACAACAGTGAAATCACAGCTTCATGGTAGTCCCAGCTACCAAAACTTTTCGAACTACACTGACCTGATTCCTTTATAGCCAAGGATATGTAGGCAACCTCGGAAGCAGGGTGCGGTCAAACCTTTCAAAATTCTTCCCACGGAGTATTCAAACGGGCAAAAATCGCTCGTATCCGCTCACTTTATCTTTGCACTAAAACTCTTCATGTTTTCGAGCAAAGAGGGGCAGCTGTGAGCACGTGATTTTTGCCCTATATGAATTACTCCTATAGTATCTCGAAAATTAGGATTTTTCTTTTTATTATTTGGTTTTTTAGGAATTAATTGCTCGATTTTTGTATTTGTTTACATTTTTGTGCATAATTAATTTTATTTAAATCATGAAAAATAGCAAAAATATCACGCACTGCATTTAGGATTTAATATTACATTTTTAGATTAATTAGTAAATTAGTTTATTTTATAAAATATAAAAATCACAAAAAGGAGTTCATTTTTGCATTTTAACTCTTTAATTTTGAATTTTATAGTTTTTCTTTAAATTTAGGATTTAATTAATTATTGTAAATACTAGTATGAGTGATTAATCTAATTGGGTAGGTTAATTTAGTTTAAAAATTAATTTAGGTTTTATTTTAATTTGAAAAGAAAACGATTTGAAATTGAAAAAAGAAAAAGAAAAGAAATAAATGAAACCCGATTTTGGGCTTCTACAATTGAATTTTCCCAGGACCATGTGTTAAACACCCATTACCCGTTAAAATTGGCCCAAACCTATCCCAAAACCCGGGTCCAACCTGGTCCTCCCCACCAATAAACCAAACAACCCCGTTTAAACCACCCGTGATCTGGACTGTTGATCTCATTTGATCAAACGGTCTGGAACTGAACCCCACATTCATATAAAATGGTCCTAAGCCTACCCCCTATCAAACGCATCTCCTTCATCTCACCCCATCTCCTCAGAGACTCCGCCGAACTCTGCCCTAAAACCATCGTTCGGCGTCCAAACGCCCTGAAATTAATACCAAGTATTCTACTCCCCCTCCATAGTCCAAATCCTCGGACGCTCCTCCTCAAATCCGCCCAGAATTCGCCGAATTTCAAATCAAAACTCGAAACCCTACCGCCGCCCTCGTTTTCTCCGGTGGCGGCGCCACCTTTGTTCAACCCCAAATTAACACCCTAGGACCGTCCTCTCTCCCTCATCCCAAATATTCACTCAGATTTCTTCAAACATCTCTGGAACTCCTCGAATATCAAATCGAAGAGTCGAGCCCTAAGAGCTTAAAGTCGAACCTATGCATGCAAGGTTACTCCTCCAAATTCCCTGTTTGTTCAAGGCTGTTCTATCACAAAATAATGACGTTCGCTTGTTCTTGACCAAGAACAAGTGATTGACATTGTTTTAGGCTAACTCAGAATGCCAGTATAGACTTCGAGCCTAGTCGGTGAGTTCCCTTCACTTTTTCTGTTCGTTTTAGTTTTACTTCACCTTTTATTCCTCTTCTTTTCTTCTCCTTTTTCTTTGGTTGAAATTCGATCAATTTTCTAAGCCTAGATTGAGTGGCATTCATTTGTTCTATTTAGCTTTCTTTTTCAAATCTTAAAAAAGTTTATTGTCTGATTTTCAGTGATTTGCTTAATTTTATTAATGTCATGTTTTAAACCTTTGATTACGCATTCTATTTTGATTACACAGTTTAATTTAGTTAGGTTATTTGGATTTAATAAATTAGTCAATTCCATGCCTATTTTTGTTATTAATTAGTCACTTAGCTTAGGTTTAGTTTTTGGAAATCATTCAAGCTTTGTTTTCTTCTTTGTCATAAAACACTGTCTTAGTTTGGGTCATGTTTGTTGTTTGGGTTTTGAGGCTCTTTTTACACCCCACTTCAGAAGAGTGATTTAGGTTATTGGGTCAGGATTGAGCCCATGTCTGGCTGAACCTGGGTTCAATTTCACCCATATATGCTTGGTATGATGAGGTAAAAACAGAGGGTCTGGGGGTTATTTTAGGAATTCTAAGTTAGTGAATCTTTAATAACTGAATGGGAAGCTGCCTAGAAGGTGGGTGTTGGGATGAATCTGAAAAACTAATTTTTAGACTAAGGATTGAACAACAAAATTGAAAATTTCAAAAGGGTAAAAGTGCAAAACCTGAATTTTTTCTGTGGCCCTAGAAGCTTGCCTATAAAGGCATTGTAACTTGAAGCTCAAGGGAGATTATTCAGAAAGGGGGGAGATTAAGAAACGGCGGAGGGTCTTTTCCAAGCTAAAAAAAACACTAAAATTTCGTTGAAAATTTGGTTTTCTGGTTTCTGGTTCTGTTTCTTCTGGTTCATACGAATTTCTGAAAGATTAAAATCAAGTAGCGAGGTTTTTGTTTGGTATTGTTGGTTGAAAATGGTCTTGCGTTTGGGGTTTTAAAAGGCTTGGCTTGAGTTGCTGGTTTCTGCACTACTACATTGCTGTTTTCTGCTGCTGTTGTTTTCTCCTAATCTCAGGCTAAATTTCTGATCTATTTTTCTATACTCAGGTACATGTTTTTGAATTCTACCTCATGTAAGGTTTTACTTGAAGCATGAAATGGAAATTCGGAGCTTTAAACATAGCCTCAACCTGTTTTGATTCATAGCTTAGCTTCATTTTTTCCTGAATCACGAGGTTATAAAGTTTATTTGATGCATTATATTTTGCCAGTTGCTCATAATACTCTTCTAAGAGCTGTATTTGGTTTATACCTTAGTGGGAATCTAAATTTTCTACCAAGCATTTTATAGTTAGATGTTGGTTTTTGACAATTGAATTCTTATTATTGTATTTGATCTTGAACTGTCACAAAGGCTTGGTGAAAACCTGTTTAATCGAATCAGTAGTTAGATTCTGCGTTCAATCATGTTAAGTAGGGTAGACTGTATTAGACCTCTTCCTGCTATGTAATTCATTGGGATGTTATAACATAGTGTTGTGTTCATGCAATGGGCAGCTGGTTGTTTTCTTAAGTGGTAGTTAGCATATAGTCATGATAAAAGAAAAATGGTCTTGGTTACTTTAAGAGTAAAGGCATGCATTGATTTACCTCTGAACATGTTTAAGTTGGGAATTGGCATTTAAAATTCAGAATGTCCAGCTAGTGGATTTATGTTTAAATAGCTAAAAATTCAGAAGTAAAATGTTAGTTCAATTTCATGTTTCACACAGTCTTGTTTGATTAGCATTTAATCGATTTTTGTACAATTGTTTGGTTCTGAAAGTTGGGCCTAATTATAGCCTAGTTAATGAAAGTTTCATTCTCAGATTCGATTATATGTTACTTTGGACGTCCTTCTCCCGTTAAGAATTGGGCTCATTTTGGGCCCAAGCGTGAAAGCATTTGCAAATAGGCTCGTTTAGTTGCCGTTGCCGAAGCAACTTTCCTTTAATCGATTGGTCATTCAATACGATGCATGTTAGTTGATAAGTAAGAACCTTTACTTAAAAATAATTAGAATTCCATTAAGCCTTCCTTAATTAATTAGATAGGCTCTTAAAAATAGATTTGAGGCGTGCCATATTAAGTAGGATATAGTTATGGCCCTCAAAAGCTTAGTTCGAGTTCCCTTTAAAAATTGGATTCGAGGTGTACAGTGCCAAATAAAATCTCAAAACGCATGACCTTCATTTAATTATTTTTGTTCCTTAGAACTCGAGGCACGCCATTTAGCAAATTTCCATGGCCCTCACAAAGTTAAAACGCGTAGTTGCTTTAGACACGTATTTTAATAATATTATCTCCTTAAACTCGGGTGTGCATTTCATGTGACCCAAATCCAAATCTTAACAACGTTGAATAAAATGTGTTTCGAATTGCGGGTGCATTTCATGTGGCACGATCCAAAGACATGTTTTAAACGACGTTGAATCTTCTTTAAAATAATTAAAAGCGATTTAAATAAGCTTAAATGTACCATAGGCTAAAACATGTATTAAAATCAGTTAATATGCCAATTATAATAGTTTTGGCAACCGTGCTAGAACCACAGAATCCGGGGGTGCCTAACACCTTCCCTCGGGTTAACAGAATTCCTTACTCAGAATTTCTGGTTCGCAGACTTCGAAAGGAAAGTCAAATTTTCCTCAATTTGGGATTTTAAAATAAACCGGTGACTTGGGACACCAAATAAACTATTCCAAGTGGCGACTTTGAATTAAATAAATAATCCCATTTCGAATAATGTCACTTAAATTGAAAAAACTCCCTATATATACCTTCGGGTGTGTAAAAAGGAGGTGTGACACTGACTACGCGAATACACCAGAATATTATCAATGAAAACTATGAACATGTCAAGATAAGGCCGGAACACGCTGTTCATCAAATGCATGAACGTTGTTGGGGCATTGATCAGCCTAAAAGACATCACCAAGAACTCATAATGACCATATCAGGTCCTGAAAGCTATCTTAAGAATATCCGAGTCCCTAATCTTCAACTGGTGATAACCTGAACGGAGATCAATCTTGGAGAACACTCTCGCTCCCTGAAGCTGGTCAAACAAATCATCGATACGAGGCAAAGGATACTTGTTCTTGATTGGTACTTTGTTCAACTACCTATAATCAATGCTCATCCTCATAGAACCATCCTTCTTCTTCACAAATAGAACAGGTGCACCTAAAGGCGACACACTAGGCCGAATGAACCCCTTATCATGGAGTTCCTGAAGCTGCTCCTTTAACTCCTTCAACTCCGCTGGTGCCATTCGATATGGTGGAATAGATATGGGCTGAGTGACCGGTGGTCCCAATAGTCACCACACACGACCGGTACACACGGTCTACAACAACAGTATCGCCCACCGGAGTAGATACACGAACATATGAAACAAAAGACTCATGGGGAATATCCAAATAACGAGCAAATTATGATGACACATAAGAATAAGTGGAACCGGGATCAAATAATACAGAGGCACCTCTATGGCAGACTGAGACAATACCTGTGATCACGTCGTCTGAAGCAATAACATCGGGTCTAGCTGGAAGTGTTGATACCTAATTTTTCCCTATATATTTTTAATATGCATAAATACTTTCAAAATAGCATATATATGTATATATAAGCATGCACACGGTTTTTATAATTTTTCTATAATTTTAAAAATTTTAAATTGATTTATTTCCTCCCCTTTTACTCATAAGATCCCCGATAATTATCCCTCAAATTATTATTGTGGTAATTTAGTCATCTAAATTCTATATTTATGCGAAAGTATTGTTAAAATATTTTTAGTGCATTTTTATAATTGGATTTTGCATTTTTAAAGCTAATTTGCATATAATTGCAATATTAGCCCTATTAATGTATAATTACATTTATATGCACAAATTTGATCTTCAATATTTTTAAAATGTTAAATATATATTTTAAATCATTTTAGTACACGGAATTAATTTTTAGAAATTATGTACTATTTATTATAAATTATATGGAGTTAAATTGGCTATTTAAAACATAGCCAGATTGCATTTCAATTTTAGCCCTAATTGAACCAGCATCCCAGCCCAATTTTGGATTAAAATACCTGACCCATACCCTAAACACACTTACCCGACCCCGAACCCATTAAATCATGCCTTTGTTTAACTCTTGTCTTTGTTTATCTCTAACGACCTCTAACCCTAACTCATTCTCCCAAACCCGCCGCCTCTGTATTCTCTCATCTCCTCTCCTCTCTCAGCAACTCAATCAAACCCTATCCCTTCAATCGTCGACCTCTCTTTTCCAGTCTTCTCTGGTGATCTCTCATCGACTCCTAAGCCTCCAATGGCTTCTCTCATGCCATGCTTGCCTTCTCTAAGGTCTTCAAAGGTCCAGGGCCACGCCGACTTGCATCTAGGGTTTGTCACTTGTCTATACTTGGCTACTCCAGTATGATTTCGAGCAAAATCATGCTGTATTTGTTACGATCCTTGGGGTTCTAGACATGTTCTTTCATCTCTAAATGAGTTTCTTCTGAAACCCTAATTTCTGCCTATATCTCCTAGATCTGTACAGATATAAAACGATTTGAGTTTGTTTCTTTACTGTTTACACTGTTATGATACCCAATTTTCCCTATATATTTTTAATATGCAAAATACTTTCAAAATAGCATATATATGTATGTATAAGTATGTTCAAATGTTTTATCATTTTTCCTTAATTTTTAAAGATTTTTAAACCAATTTATTCCCTATTTTATTCATAAAAACCCAATAATAATTCCCAAATTTATCATTTTGGTGATTAGTTTATTGGATTCTCATATTTATACTAAAATATAGTTAAGATATTTTTTTGCATATTTTAATAAATTGATTTAGCATTTTTAAAGCTAAATTGCATATAATGGCAATATTAGCCTCTTTTAGATTTAATTGCATTTATATCTATAAAAATTAAGTCCAGTATTTTTATTTTGATAATTATGTACTATAAATCATTTTAGAACCTTTAATTTATTTACAGAAATTATTTTATTATTTTTTATAAATCAAATAGGGAAAATTGGCTATTTAAATGTTAGCCCCATTTTATTTTAATTATAGCCTGATTTGAACCCAATTTGAATCCCAATTGCCCCGATCCAATTGCAATCTGAACCGACCCAAACCCTATCCAATTCAACCTCCCCACTTACCTATTTTAATCCAGGCCGTTGATCCTTCAAGATCAACGGCCAATAATCACCCTTTCATTTGTTAACCCAAACGACCGCTTCACCCTAACTCATTTCTCATAACACATCGCCTTTGAAACCCCTCCTCTCCCAAATCCTCTCTACAACACCCTCAAATCCTAGTCGCCGCCACTCTAATCCTCCCTAATCCATGGCCTTCCAAGGCCATGGCTTCTACGTGTTCGTTTCTATGGTCTCATGAGCAGATCATGAAGGGCTTGGTCTAGACTTTGCTCGATGACTGTTCTCCGGTTGTCTCTAATCTTTCTTCGGCCAACCATGGCCATTCGAGTCAGACCTTTGACTCTCCTTCTTAGATCAATGGCTTTCAAGGCCTTTCTCATCACTTGAGGTTCTTCTGAAACCCTAATCTCTAAGATTCTTTCGATTTCTTTCAGATCTGCTTTAGATCTATGTTTTCTTTGAACTTCTAAGCATTTTTCTCGAAGTTTCTTTTAAAACTTTGCTTTCAAAACTCTTTACCTTTTCCGATTAGGGTTTTCTTGTTAAGTTATTTCAAAACTTTTCTCTTATTTTTGACATGTTTTGCTATGTTTGCTCGTATTGTCCTTCTATCCGAGTTTGCATGATAAAAGTCCTGATTTCTTTTGGGGTTTCTGAGTCTATTTCTAGTATTTGTTTGATTTACTTGTTTATCATCTCTAGACTCGATTGGTGCTGAAAACCCTAATTTTTGGGGTTCATTCGAGTTTCTGAGACTATTTGTTGTTTGATTTACTTGTTTATCATCTCTAGACTCGATTGGTGTTGAAAACCCTGATTTCTTTTGGGTTCATTCGAGTCTCTGAAGCAGTCTACTAAGTATTTGTGTAATCTATTTGTTCATCATCTTTAATCTCGATTGGTTTCGAAAACCCTAATTTCTTTAGGGTCTATTCGAGTTTCTGAAACTGCTTGTGCAATTCATTTGTGTGAAATTGCTCGACTTGATTTGAAATTCTGTTGTTTCAGCATCTCTTTTCTCTATGTGATTCCTTTGGTTCTGTGTTCTTACTATCGTTGAAACTCCACTATGCTTTTCAGAAGGGGTTTTCACTTGACCCTTTGCATGCTTCTGATACTCTATCTTTTTCTCTACTACTAAGTCAATGAAACTCGACTTACCTGACTGTCATGTTTCGAATGTTTGCTGTCTACTAACTTTGTGCTATTATTGCATGCTGTTTCCTTTTGCCAATAGATTGGCCTCACATATCCAGTGATTGTGCACTCTATTTATATGTTGAGTTTCCTTCTTTGATTGACCTTCAATTGTGTGACTGATTTCAAACTTTTCTTTTGTGAAAATCTGATTTCACTTGCCTGTTAAGGTTAATTGATTTCTTTCCTTATTTTGCCTTACTGAATCCTTTCTAAAACAAGTATATTCCTGTACTTAGACTTAATCACTTACTCAATTGTTTTACTACTTCTTTTATGGCAATAATCAGTCTGCCTATAAATTGATTTATTTCCTTATTTTGAACCTGTCACTGCCCGGTAAGCAAGTGATCCCTTAATTAAAGGCAATCACTTGTGTAATTGATTATGAATAGTGATTGTTTCCATGTTTGTGTCTTATTACTTCTCTTTCAACCGTTTTCAAAAAGCTATAAATACCATGTACTTCTCTTCTTTCAAAGACACGAACACAAGGCATAAAATACTTGAGTTCGGACACACACTCCACTAAAATCTCTCTCTTTTCTCTGTTTCTACTTGTATTGCTGCCTTACCTAGCCGGCTGAAAGCCAAGGCTAGGCTGTGGAAAACCTGTTTATTTTTCTCTGCATTTGGATTTTACTGGTATGTTCTAATTAAGCTTCTGCACCAGCAACAACATGTTTCTAAATTGTCTCTTTCATCCTTGTTTGTCCCCTGTTTGTATTTAACCTAGTACCATTATTAAACATGCTTTAATCTGCCCTTTTCTATTCTGAATTAATGTTTTTTCCACTACTTACTATAACTTATGAATCCTAAATCCCCACCCCAATGTGTTTAATACCTGTGTTTGGTTTGGGGCATGACAGCATCGGACATTGCTGTGCATAACCCAAACCTGATTCCCCTGGGATTATAACCTCCATATTTCTTCCAGATATTGTGAGTTCTAATTGGTTTATAAGCATGACAGCACCTTCTATTGTTGTGCATGCCCAAAACTGATCCATGCCTAAGTGCATGGGCTCCTTGCAATGGATTCCCAACCCTTGACCCCCCTTTGTATGAAGTTATTAACTCTATGTGTTATTGATTACTATCTCTCTATCACCATTTATCCCCTCAGGTTTTAAAATCTATTCCTGCACTTTCACTATCCTCTTAGAACTTAAGTTCTTCCCTCCTTATGTGATCCTTGCCTTGGGATCCATGAGCTCCCTCTAAACTTGGACACATAAGGGCTGACACTTCCACACTGCACTCATCTCTATTCTAGTTATGCAATTTGAGTGTGAGCACTGCCTGGGGTCCTATTGAGACCCTTAGGGAACTTTGACACACTCAAGTCTGAGAAAGGCTTTGAATCAGTGACATTTGAAGTGGTTTATTCCATAATCAGAGAGGAAGTCAAGAATCATGCTTTCTCTGGTTGTAACGTTTTTTTGAACTTTTCTGGTGTAGTTCATTATTTCTGGTGTGTAATAATTTGTAATAAACACTTGGGGCAGGCTAGTGAAAAGGGTTGGGTAATCATGGATGCTCAAGGGTAGAAAACATGCCTATAGGATTTTTTCTTTTTATTCTGCATGTTCAATTCTACATTTTAGACACCATGTCTATAGGGTTTATCTTAATTTCTTCACGATCAATTTCACATCTAGATAACCTGCCTATAGGACTTATTTATAATTCTGCCTGTTTGTTGCACTTAGATATCATATTTTAGGTTCTAAACGGCTATAAGTAAGTATCATGTTCATAAGGTTGAAATCAGTATAATATATGGAAATAATGCCTATAGGGATTCCCAAGAAAATCCTGTTCGTTTCCGTTAACATTCAATGTTAGACATCATGTCTATAGGGATTAAAATCAGTAAATAGATACCATGTTCCTAAGAGCTCACCCAAACACTTAGGCAAGCCTTAGGTAGTAACAACAATAGAATTTGAATTCGCTTTTGTTAGCTGCTACAACCAGCAAGCAGGCCTGATTCGGACTTCTTATCTAAGTTATGTAATAAACTGATTTGCCTCAATAATTAAACTCCCCCTCGTCTTTAGTATTTTTATCAGACCTAAAAAAGTATGTGCAAGTCATGATATTTATGTATTTTTTTAGGAGGAATACATGGGCCTTTATCTGTTTATATGCTTCCCCAACATGCAATATTATGTGTTTTGTATGCCGCCTTAGATTTTTTCCTTTTGAAACCAAAATCAGCCTAATATCCCTCCCTTTTAGGAATAGTAGTCCTAAGCTCCTCCAGGACTGATAGAAATGGGATGCATAATAGCATGCAATAGTGATCGAGACCAATCCGCGCTTTAAATACCTTAACGGGGTGGGAAGGGTAGATATGGATATGATGACCAGTGCGAATACCACGTGTATCCCCTCTTTTGAGAAGTGTCATATCGGGTTAAATACAAACCTAGGACCCCTTTTACATTCATCAACATGCTTAGTTATAACTCTTTCAAAACTTTGCTTTATTTTATCATTTCTAAACACCCGTGTATTTAAAAATCCCCTTTTATGTGAGCCTTGTTTGTTTACTTGTTAATTGCACAAATTCACAATCAACTGTCTGGCCGGAAACCACACTAGTGGATCCTGAGGGGTTCCTAACACCTTTTCCTTAGGATAATTTCAAGCCCTTACCCTATCTCTGGTTATTCAACCGAACTTAAAATTAAACCCTATTGGTGTCCTAATGCACCTTAAATCATTAGGTGGCGACTCTTCAAATTACAAAACCCAGTTTCCAAAAGGAACGAGTTGTCCCATACTCAATGTTATAAACCCGATTTCGCGAGAAAAAAGGGGCGCGACAACATGGAGACTCTGCTGGGGACATTTATGCTTTTACCATTTCAGACTATTATTGTGGATTTATACGTCTTTATATGCAATTACTTGTTTAATTCTTTTAAGCATTCAATTCTCTTTTCAACTGCAAAACTGACTTGTCTTCTTTGTTTCTTTCCTTACTACTCCTTTAAATTATGAAACTGTTATATTTACTGCTTTCTTAACGTGAAAATACGTGCCAACGTGCTTTTAATTATTGCATAATCATGCTCAACATCATACTCCACTTGTGTCAAATGAATACCATAGCAACACTTATAATGAGTGGTTGCGCTCTTCCTGTATTATTACCCCCTAATCCAGAAAAGGCATATTTGCGGTAAAACCAGTCGATCAACGGTGTAGTCGACGGTTCCGTGCCTTTCTCCCTTGTCCGCTGAAGGGTATCAGTCTAAAACCCTATAGAAACCTTACTCTGTTAATCTGTGCATGCATCATGGTCAAACCTAGCCGGGTCAGTTTTGTTGTCCATATAATGATCCTTTAAGATAGCCTTGTCCAAAGTCCACCGGGTTTCCCTGAACCCAAACAGACACCACCACATTCTATGCATTTATTTGGAGAACTAAATGCTTCATGCTAATTGTTGATGTTAAATGGTCGAGTCTGGTGGGTGTAGGGTCTTAACCCTTTTGTTTTGTAGAAAATGAAGAACGAGGTCCCCAACTTTGGTATGGTTAGCATACCCTCACTCTTTCTAGACTAGTGGAGGAGTCTTCCATCAAATGACCAAATCAATGAGTGGAAAGAGAGGGCCGCCAAAGCTAGCGAAAAGTTGGAATATCTGGAATACAGTTTGCTGGAATTGGAAGGAAAAGTGAGGAAAAGAGTCGCCGACCGCCAGAATGCTGAGGGAAATGAAGGAGAACACCCGGCAAAGGCATTTTTACTGGTGAACCTACACGAACTGGAGGATCTGATCAACGAGAGCATTCAACCTGAGAAATGTCCTTTTGGGACCAAGTAGATATAAGTTCATCTTTTTCACTTTATAAATGTAATAAGGCCAATGTCCATTAGTGATTCTCATTTCCTGTCAATTTGGGATTCGTCTACTTTTTATCAAACAATTAGGCATTTAGCATCCTAAGTTCTCCAAATCAATCTGTCGCTAGGCCTACCTTGGGCACAAAGAGGTTCCCAAATTAGGACATGTTTTACATTCTGCACTACGTGTTTAAATATTGCAACATTTTTTATGAATCCTCACTAACTTGTTACCTTTTGTTTTTACTTTTGTTTTATTATTCCCCTTCCCAATGGTTAATTTGTGCACTCTGGCAACATCATCCTATTCCACGAGATCCAAGGGCCCTCCACCCACTCCTCCTCTTAGTCTTGTAAAAAACAAGAACAAAGGCAAGATGGAAGATTTGAATAAAGTTAGAAAAGAGAACTCAACTGAACGGGCAAAGGTCACTCATGGTCATGGTACTCAGGTTCCTAAGGAAAATCATCCCAACTCGAACAAAAGCTACTGAAATTCCAAGAAGAACTTGATCAAGTTCGGAATCTGGCAAATCTGTCATTTTTCCTCACCACCCAGGATATCAATTTCCCAAATGCTCAGAACCCTACACCTCTACAGAATATCCCAAAGCAACAGAACCATCCCGCTTCTCACCACCACTGTAACACATGCCATACCTCAAACAACACCCCCATTACTCATTCCAGAACCCCAAAACTCCACAAATGACCACTTCCGCACCCACTATAACACCCCCATCTACGTGGAGACCATGCCACACTCATCCCAACCCATATCAAGCACACCTGAGTCTGATGATAAAGACCTGCTCATCAGGAACCTGGCTGAAGAACTTAAGAAATTGACTAGACGGATTCAAGGCATCGAGGGAAGCAAGGGAATTGAAGGGCTGAACTATGAAGATCTTTGCATACAACTCGATGTCAAGCTGCCCGAGTGGTACATACCTTCGAAGTTCAAAATGTTTGATGGTACATGGGACCCAAGGGTCCATTTGAGAGCGTACTGTGACAAGCAAGTTGGAGTAGGGAAAGACGAGAGAATCCGCATAAAGCTTTTCATGAGGAGCTTGAAAGGAGATACCTTGTCCTGGTACATTAGCCAAGTTCCAAATAAATGGTCAAACTAGGTAGGCATGGCGTCTGACTTTATGGACAGGTTCAGGTTCAACACAGAGAATGCGCCAGATGTGTTCTATATTCAGAATCTAAAGAAGAAACATACGGAAACATTCCGCGATTATGCTACTCGCTGGAGGTCCGAAGCTGCTAAGGTCAGACTTGCCTTAGAGGAGGAACAAATAAACAAGTTCTTTGTCCGGGCTCAGGACTCGCAGTATTACGAAAGGCTAATGATGATTGAGAGCCACAAATTTTCCGACATTATCAAGCTGAGTGAAAGGATCGAAGAAGGCATCAAAAAAGGCATGGTTACAAACTTCGAGGCCTTGCAAGCTACAAATAAGGCCTTGCAGTCAGGTGGTGTGTCCAAGAAAAGGGATGTAGAAGCCGTAATGGTTGCACAGAGGACTAAATCTCTTGTCAAATACCAAATTTACCCAACACCTCTACTCAAATATCAACCAACTCCGAACTACCAAGCACCATCACCTTCCTATCAAGCTCCACCACCCACTTATCAATTACCTTCACCTCCCACATATCAGCCTACTTCGCCGAGATATTCCCAACCCGCACATATCTACCAAACCTACAATGCTCAACCATCCCACTATCAATCACCTCCTGCACACCAAAACATCCCTAGACCTTGGCTGAATTTTGATCGCAGACCTCTAAAACAATATACAGCCATTGTTGAACCTATTGACCAGTTGTTCGAGAGACTCAAAGCTGCTCGTTATGTCACCCCCATCCCTGCTGCAACTCCTGAGAACCCTTCTCAGTGGGTTAACCCAAACAAATCCTATTCATACCACTCCGACATAAAAGGACACACCATCGATGAATGTCGTTCTTTGAAAGACAAGATCCAGACTTTAATTGATAACAAGATTATTATGGCAAAGGAACCTGCTCCAAATGTCCGCGGTAACCCTCTGCCAGACCATAAGGGTGGAGGTATCCACATGATTGAAATAGAGGATGATCGGGATCCCGAGGGATCAATCGGGTTGATCGCAGAGGGTGATGACCCAAAGAAGCCAATAGTTACTCTTAATCCTATCATAGTCCAGATTCAGCCATCTGGGGACGCTGAGGTAAATATGTCTGTGCCACTTGAGTTCGAAGCGACATCATCTGCAAAGACACCAATGCCAATTGAGGTCGAATTTGTGTCTCCAACAAATGCACCCACACCATTTGAAGTTGCAGTTTTACCACCCAAAACACATGCTCCATTCGGAGTAAGAACAGCCATGCCTATCCCAGTGGTGATGGCAACCATGATGTCATTCCATACAAAGGCTATACCATGGGACTATACGGCCGAGGCGAGGAGGAAAGGCAAGGTCAGGCTCGAAGAGACTATTGCAGCACAGGGTATGACGAGAACTGGTAGAGTTTATACCCCTGAACATTTAGCCAAGTCAAGCAGGAAGACCTCAAATCAGTCACCCATCATTGAGACAGGGCCCGATGATCTTTGGAGAAAGATACAGGCCACGGAATACCCAGTCATCGACCAATTGAACAAAACACCGATGTAAATCTCCATTCTTGCTTTGCTAAAAAATGCCGAGGCGTACAAGAACGCCCTGTTGAGGGTTCTGAGTGAAGCATACGTGTCAAGCAACATCATTGGCAGGGAAATAGCTAACATGTTAGGACAGGTATTGGAAAGTCATAAAATTACATTTCATGAGGATGAGCTGCCACCTAAAGGGTTGGGTCACAACAAGGCACTGCACATCACTGTGCAATGCGAGGGCTATTTTATCACCAGAATCCTAATCGATGGAGGTTCCAGTCTCAACATCTATCCACTGGTAACACTCAAAAAGTTGGGTAAAGGATTGCACGAGATAAAGGACGGAGCTATCAATGTGAAAGCCTTCGACGGCTCCCAGAGGTCCACTATTGGGGAAATTAGTCTATGCTTGCGAATGGGGCCAACCTAGTTCGATGTTGATTTCCAGGTAATAGATATGCTAGCATCTTACAATCTGCTGTTGGAACGGCCATGGATCCACGCCCCTGGGGCCGTAGCATCAACACTGCATTAGGCAGTAAAATTCAAATGGAATCATCAATAGGTGATCATTCACGGCGACGAGAGCAACCCTATATACAGTCGCCAGACCATTCCGGCAATCGAAGGGAGAATGAAGCTAGGCGGAGAAACTTACCATCACGTTGAACGGGTAAATGCTGTTGACAAAGATAAATGGTGGGATAACAAGATCGAGAGTATATTGAATTGGAGTGGGTACAAACCTAGCAAGGGACTCGGAAAGAACCTTCAAGGAATTGCTAAACCCATAAATCTCAAGAAACATGGCACTACTTTCGGTCTAGGATACGCGTACACCTGGGAAGAATTCAGTAGTTGGTCGCCACTATGGCGCGGTCCTTAATATCCACTGGAGCATCCGATACCATATCTGGAGCAGACCTTCCAACTAGCCGATATTATTTATGGGTCAGATGAAGAAGAAGCACTGGCAGCGGTGAAAAACTTGTTCTTAGAAGATAATGACATGGACTGTTATATTGTTCTCGAGGAGAAGGGGGAGAAGGCCCTTCCATACAGGCTGTAAGCAGAGGGGCACGCCTTAATAACTGGACCACCAGGACAACCAGAGCCCGACGAGCCTCGGGGCAGCAAGGTTAAAACAAGCGATGTTCCCTTTACTAAAGGATATTATTTTTTGCATATTTTCAATTCCCGCAATAAGATCTCCAATGTTCAAAACGATTATGCAATTTATCAAAGCATTTTTTTTCTTATGAATCGACGCTCATTATTATTTTTCTCTCATTACTTTACTTATACAATATTACTATTACTTATCTTGATGAACCAATGACTATGACATGCAACGAGACAACGCAACAAACGAACATAGATTTAGAGGAAGATGACATACCAGAAGAGATTGTTAAGGAAGTTGAGAATTTTGAGAACAGACCTAAGTACAACCTGGACGAGACAGAAGTTGTCAATCTGGGAGATGTAGAAAACGTCAAGGAAACAAGAATCAGCGTTTACTTATCGCCATCAGAAAAGAAGGAATACACAGATTTTCTAAGGGAATATGAGGACATATTCGCCTGGCCATATGATGACATGACTGGTCTGAGTACATCTATTGTGGCTCACAAACTGCCAACTAATCCAGCATGTCTTCCAGTAAAACAAAAGCTCAGAAAGTTCAAACCCGATATGAGTTTGAAAATAAAGGAAGAAGTCACCAAACAGATCAAAGCTAAGGTTCCCAGGGTAGTAGAATACCCGACATGGTTAGCCACATCGTGCCTATACCAAAGAAGGATGGGAAGGTTATAGTTTGTGGCGACTATCGGGATCTCAACCGGGCAAATCCAAAAAATGACTTCCCTTTGCCAAACATACACATCCTGATTGACAATTGCGTCAAGTACGAGTTGCAATCATTTGTAGATTGTTTCACTGGTTATCATCAGATCTGGATGGATGAAGAAGATGCTGAGAAAATGGCTTTCATTACACCGTGGGGAATGCACTATTACAAGATAATGTCATTAGGTTTGAAGAACACAGGGGCCACCTATATGAGGGCCATGATTACCATTTTCCATGATATGATACACAAGGAGATAGAGGTGTATGTAGATGATGTTATCATCAATTCCAAGAAGGCCACTGATCACATGGAATATTTGAGGTAGTTCTTCAATAGACTGCGAAGGTACAGCCTAAAACTGAATCCCGCAAAGTCTGTATTTGGGGTTCCTGCTGGAAAATTACTTGGGTTTACTGTGAGTTGCCGAGGAATAGAACTGGATCCATCAAAAGTCAAAGCCATTCAAGAACTACCACCGCCAAAGAACAAGAAGGACGTGATGAGTTTCTTGGGAGGGCTTAACTACATCGGCCGGTTCATAGCATAGTCTATAGTTATCTGTGAGCCAATCTTTAAGATATTGAAGAAGGACGCCGCTACCAAGTGGACTGATGACTGCCAAAAGCTTTTGATAGGATCAAGGAATACCTGTCAACACCACTAGTCTTAGTCCCTCCTGAGCTAGGTAGACCCTTATTACTCTACCTTGCAGTATTGGATGGAGCTTTCGGTTGCGTTCTGGGGCAGCATGACGAAATAGGGAGGAAGGATCAGGCCATCTATTACCTCAGTAAGAAGTTTACCCCGTACGAGGCCCGGTATTCTCTGTTAGAGTGCACCTGCTGCCCTTTGACTTGGGTAGCTCAAAAGCTGAGGCACTACTTCTGTGCCTATACTACATGTCTCATATTAAGGATAGATCCTTTGAAGTACATCTTCCAAAAGCCCATGGCCACTGGCAAGCTAGCCAAGTGGCAAATCCTGTTGAGTGAGATTGACATTGTCTACGTGACTCAGAAAGCAATCAAGGGACATGCACTAGCAGATCACCTTGCTAAAAATCCCGTGGATGGGGAATACGAACCCCTAAAAACATATTTTCCTGATGAAAAGGTATCATTCATAGGAGAGGGCATTGTAGAATCCTATGATGGTTGGAGAATGTTTTTCGACGGAGCGGCGAACTTCAAAGGAGTTGACATAGGAGCAGTCCTAGTATCAGAAACCGGGCAGCATTATCCGGTGTCTGCCAAACTCAGGTTCCCGTGCACCAACAACATGGCTGAATATGAAGCTTGCATCTTAGGGTTTAAAATGGCCATCGACATGAACATTCAAGAGTTGCTAGTGATCGGAGATTCAGACTTGCTTATACATCAGGTACGAGAAGAATGGGCGACAAAGAACTCCAAGATACTCCCGTATCTACATCATGTATAGGAATTGAGAAGGAGGTTCACGAAGACGGAGTTCCAACATGTTCCCAGAGTCCAGAATGAATTCACTGATGCATTGGCTACCATGTCATCTATAATATAATACCCAGATAAGAATTTCATTGATCCCATTATAGTGAAAATCCATGATCAGCCAGCTTATTGTGCCCATATTGAAGAAGAAGCATACGGAAAGCCTTGGTTTCATGACATCAAGGAATATTTGGCAAAAGGAGAATACCCAAAGCTTGCAAATCCTACTCAGAAATGCACACTTCGGAGGTTGTCCAACAACTTCTTTCACAGCGAAGGAATCCTGTATAGGAGGACTACTGATTTGGGGTTACTAAGGTGTGTCTATGCAAAGGAAGCATCCAAGCTACTAGAGGAAATTCACGCTGGGAACTGTGGTCTACATATGAACGATTGTCTTAGCAAAAAGATACTCCGAGCTAGTTACTGTTGGATGACTACGGAAACGGACTGCATCCAGTATGTCTGGAAATGCCACTGCTATTAGATACATGCAAACATGATAAAGGTACCTCCAAATGAGCTTAATGCAACAAGCTCACAATGGCCGTTTGCCGGTTAAGGGATGGATGTTATTGGACCAATCGAGCCAGCCGCTTCCAGTGGACACATGTTTATCCTAGTAGCAATCGACTATTTCACCAAATGGGTCGAAGTAGCATCTTTCAGAGCAGTAACTAAGAAAGTCGTGGCGGATTTTGTCCGTGACCGCATCGTTTGTCGATTCGGGATTCCAGAGTCAATCATTACTGATAATGGCTACAACCTCAATAGTGACTTGATGAAAGCTATGTGTGAAACTTTCAAGATCAGACACAAGAATTCTACAACCTACAGACCTCAGATGAACAGAGCCGTAGAAGTCGCCAATAAGAATATCAAGAAGATATTGAGGAAAATGATAGAGAAACATAAATAGTGGCACGAGAAGTTATCATTTGCTTTATTGGGGTATCGCACCACAGTCTGGACATCAACCGGGGCAACCCCCTATATGTTGTTTTATGGTATAGAGGCAGCCATTTTCGCTAAGGTAGAAATTCCCTCCCTAAGGATCATACAGGAAGCCGAGCTCGACGACGCAGAGTGGGTGAAAAGTCGTTATAAGAAACTAGCCCTTATAGATATAAACAGAATGAATGCAATTTGCCATGGTCAACTTCATCAGAACAGAATGTTCAGAGCCTTCAACAAAAGAGTCAAGCCGAGACAGTTCACACCGGGGCAGCTGGTGTTAAAGAAAATTTTCCCGCATCAAGATGAAGCCAAAGGGAAGTTCTCTCCCAACTGGCAGGGTCCATACATGGTTCACCGAGTCCTGGCAGGAGGAGCCCTCATACTTGCAGAAATAGACGGAGAAGTCTGGCCAAAACCTATTAACTCAGATGCAGTCATGCATTACTATGTGTAATCTTTATGCTTTCCTATATGATGTAATTTGAACTACGCCTGGCCTGATTCCCATTTAAGAGGGGATACATAGGCTGCCCTATGGGTTTGGTCACAACTCAATAAAATTTCCATTCCCCCCCCCCTCTGAAATTGGAAACTGGGGCAGAATTTTGAGAAGGACCCTTAAAATTCCAAAGTAATTTCAGCCAATCGCCACAAGCAACTGTCAGAAGCGTCAACTCATCAAACTGGGGAAGAATTTTGAGGAGGACCCTCAAAATTCTGTAGCAAGAGAGGTTGCAATGTCTTGAACCACGTCAAAGTCGTCAGTTCATCTAAAAAAATTTTTTTAGTTATATATACTTATGACATATTTTTTACGAAATCATGCATGTTTATTACTGAAATTACCTTGTTTAGAAACGCTACCCCAATGATGCAAACAATATCACCAGATCAAAGCCGAGCATATCAAGCAGAGCCAGCAGGGATACGAACTAACCTTCCCCCTTACAAAACTCACGATTTTTCTTTGAACGCAGGCACTTGGATTACGAAAGCATCAGACTTACTATACACCCACGAGACAAATGTCGTTCAGGAATACAACTCTTAGAACTGTCGCACTTACTCACATTTGCCATCCATACACACTGGTGACGTTCCGTGTGACACAATGTCCCCAGCAGTCACAATATCACAATCTACTATCAGCTAAGAAAGCTCTATTACCGCTTGCCACTTTATTTCTTGCATAAGTCTACCATTCTGCCTTCCGAGACTAAACACTGTCTCCATCTGCATTTCTGCATTGCACAAGGCTACCATTCTGCCTTCCGAGACTAAACGCTGTCTCCATCTGCACCTACTGCATTGCATAGCTGAAGGATCGCCACTTTATCTATATTTGCATGGCTGAAAGATCGCCACCTACTGCATTGCATGGCTGAAGGATCGCCACCTTATCTACACGCATGGCTGAAAGATCGCCACTTCATCTACATTTGCATGGTTGAAAGATCTACACTTCATCTACATTTGCATGGCTGAAAGATCGCCCCCTACTGCATTTGCATGGGCTGAAAGATCGCAAAATACTGCACCTCATGGGCTGAAAGATCGCCAAATTATCCAAAGGTGTCATCGTTCGGAGGCACCCTTTTCATAGCCAGAGAACACCATATCATGGCCTGAGGACCCCTTTTAATCTTTTGCATATCATTATTCAAAGGCATCATGGTTTGGAGGCATCATCCTCATAGCCCGAGAGCATCATTTCATGGCCTGCGAATCTTTTATTATACGCTTCATAGCCCAGGACATCATAGTATAAGGACATCATCCTAACCATCCAAAGACAACATTCATAGTCCGATGGGAATTTGAATCATGTCTAAATTTACGCACAATATATGCTTGTATTGCTTATTTGTAGGTAAACCGCCGAGCAACGACCATCTCGGTAGGAAGAATCCCGCTCTAGTTCCCGCAGCCCTATCAGACCTTCACCATTCACCCGGCCCTGATTATTGCATCTTCTCTCAAAAGTTTCCGCAGCCTAAACCTCTTCGAACCGTTCCGCTCGGTAAAAATTGGCCATCATACGTTTATCCGACAACTCTTTCATCCTTCCAGCTAAAGAGGGGCAGCTGTTGATACCCAATTTTTCCCTATAAATTTTTAATATGAAAAATACTTTCAAAATAGCATATATATGTATGTTCAAATGTTTTATCATTTTTCCTTAATTTTTAAAGATTTTTAAACCAATTTATTCCCTTATTTTATTCATAAAAACCCAATAATAATTCTCAAAATTATCATTTTGGTGATTCGTTTATTGGATTCTTATATTTATACTAAAATATAGCAAAGATAGTTTTTACATATTTTTATAAATTGATTTAGTATTTTTAAAGCTAAATTGCATATAACAGCAATATTAGCCTCTTTTAGATTTAATTGCGTTTATTTCTATAAAGAGTAAGTCCAGTATTTTTAATTTGATAATTATATACTATAAATCATTTTAACCCTTTAATTTATTTACAAAAATTATTTTATTATTTTTTATAAATCAAATAGGGAAAATTGGCTATTTAAATGTTAGCCGCATTTTATTTCAATTATAGCCTGATTTGAACCCAATTTGAAGCCCAATTGCCCCAATCCAATTGCAATCTGAACCGACCCAAACACTATCCCATTAAACCGCCTCACTTACCCGTTTTAATCCAGACCGTTGATCCTTCAAGATCAATGACCAATAATCACCCTTTCCTTTTTAACCCAAACGACCACTTCACCCTAACTCATTCCTCACAACACGTCGCCTTTGAAACCCCTCCTCTCCCAAATCCTCTCTACAACACCCTCAAACTCTAGCCGCCGCCACTCTAATCTGCCCTAATCCATGGCCTTCCAAGGTCATCGAAGACCGGTATTAGCCTCCCATGGCTTCTACGTGTTCGTTTATGTGGTCTCATGACCAGATCATGAAGGGGATTGGTCCAGACTTTGCTCGATGACTGTTCTCCGGTTGTCTCTGATCTTTCTCCGGCAAGCCATGACCATTCGAGTTAGACCTTTGACTCTCCTGCTTAGATCAATGGCTTTCAAGGCCTTTCTCATCACTTGGGGTTCTTCTAAAACCCTAATCTCTAAGGTTCTTTCGATTTCTTTCATATCTGCTTCAGATCTATGTTTGCTTTGAACTTCTAAGCATTTTTCTTGAAGTTTCTTTTAAAATTTTACTTTCAAAACTCTTTACTTTTTCCGATTAAGGTTTTCTTGTTAAGTTATTTCAAAAATGTTCTCTTATTTTTGACATGTTTTGCTATGTTTGCTCGTATTGTCCTTCTATCTGAGTTTGCATGATAAAAGTCCTAATTTCATTTGGGGTTTCTGAGTCTATTTCCTAGTATTTGTTTGATTTACTTTTTTATCATCTCTAGACTCGATTGGTGTTGAAAACCCTAATTTTTTGGGTTCATTCGAGTTTCTGAGACTATTTGTTGTTTGATTTACTTGTTTATCATCTCTAGACTCGATTGGTGTTGAAAACCCTGATTTCTTTTGTGTTCATTCGAGTCTCTGAAGACATCTGCTAAGTATTTGTGTAATCTATTTGTTCATCATCTTTAAACTCGATTGGTTTCGAAAACCCTAATTTCTTTGGGGTTTATTCGAGTTTCTGAAATTGCTTGTGCAATTCATTTGTGTGAAATCACTCGACTTGATTTGAAATTCCTTTATTTTAGCATCTCTTTTCTTTATGTGATTCCTTTGTTTCTGGGTTCTTACTATCTTTGAAACTCGACTATACTTTTCAGAAGGGTTTTTCCCTTGACCCTTTGCATGCTTCTGATACTCTATCTTTTTCTCTACTACTAAGTCAATGAAACTTGACCTACGTGACTATCATATTTCGAATGTTTGTTGTTTACTAACTTTGTGCTATTATTGCATGCTGTTTCCTTTTGCCAATAATTTGGCCTCACATGGGATGAGTAATAGCATGCAATAGTGATCGAGACCAATCCGCGCTTTGAATACCTTAACGGGGTGAGAAGGGTAGATATGGATATGATGACCTGTGCGCTAATACCACGTGTACCCCCTCTTTTGAGGAGTGTCATACCTGGTATCACATTGATGTGATCCATATTAAATACAAACCTAGGACCCTTTTACATTCATCAACATGCTTAGTTATAACTCTTTCAAAACTTTGTTTTATTTTATCATTTCTAAACACCTGTGTATTTAAAAATCCCCTCTTATGTGAGACTTGTTTGTTTACTTGTTAATTGCACAAATTTATAATCAACTGTCTGGCCGGGAACCACACTAGTGGATCCTGAGGGGTGCCTAACACCTTCCCCTTAGGATAATTTCAAGACCTTACCCTATCTCTAGTTATTCAAACGAACTTAGAATTAAACCCTATTGGTGTCCTAATGCACCTTAAATCATTAGGTGGAGACTCTTCAAATTGCAAAACCCAGTTCCCAAAAGGAACGAGTTATCCCATACCAAATGTCATAAACCCGATTTCGCGAGAAAAAGGGGGCGGGACACACTGTCCTTGGAACTCTTTACAAGAATCATGTGATTTCAAGTTTTTTCGTCTTCTTCTAAAAATTAGGGTTTCAGAACTTCTTTTAAAACTTTTTTTAAACTGATTCTTTATGTTTAAACTTTTATTTCTTACATATTTTGACTGATTCTATGATTTTACTACCTTCTCAACTCGCCTATGTTGGAAGCCCTAATTTTCTAGATTTCTACATTTGGTTCTGTGTATTAGCATGATGATCATTGCTTGTTTGAGTTTTTGTGACTTTCTTGCCTTGAATTTGTTCTTACTGAGTTTTAGCCTAACTTATATCACATCTATGTGCTTGTGTCCATCTTGATTGTTCAAGATTTGATTTTTTCTATCATTGTTGTTTAATCTTCGTGTTTACTATGTCTGGTTATTCTTATCTTACTCTATTTATATGTTGAACACTGAATCATGCCTTTCTCTTTGAATTATTCTGGATTTCCTATTTCATGGTTTGATTGGAAGACCTTCCTTTAAACCTTCGGTTCTTACTCTTTCTGTTCAAACTGTATGATTTGCTACCTTGTCTACATTAGTATTTTATTCCTACTGATTATCTCCTTAATTAGAGTTTTTTGAACTTAGCCCTAATTGTTTACCCTATACTTAATGAATTTGAAATCTTTCCTTATTGGTCATACAGTGGTTTATTTCCTTATTTGTTATTTTTTCTTACCGTTTGAACTAATTCCCTTAACTTATGGGAGTGCTAGTACTGATTTTGCTCTAATTGATTCTGAGTTCCATAATTACTGCACTATTGTGATTTTTGCCTTATTTTACCTAGTTTCGAACTACTATATATACGTACTCTCTCATTAACACAGACACAAACACATTGGTTCAAAAAAACTCTCTCTCTCACCCTAATAACTTTCTTCTTTCTTTTTTTGTTACTTGCTACCATTTTGAATTAGCCGGCTGTAAGCCAAGGCTAATTATTGTGCTCTCCTGTTCTTCACCTTATGTTTACTATCTCTATACTGGTATGCTCTGATTTCAATTCATGTCCCAAAAACAATATGTTTCTTTTAATACTTCACTTCATCATGTTACCGATTTGTTTTTACCTATGGTTTTGCTGTTCAACATGTAATTAATCTCTTTGCTTCAAAATGCTCTCATGAACTAGTAACTTGACTCTACTCTATTTAATGCTTGTCTACTAGTTCTAGTATGCACTTGTTGGGCTATTGCCCAAGTTGTTTTAATATTATGCTCAGCCATGTTTAGTATAAAATCCTATACTCTAGTATTTCCCAACTCCCATGAATCCCCCTAGGCATCTCTGGTTCTGTAATTGTGTTCTAATTAACACTCCTGAATCTATGTATTACTACCTACACTAAGGGAAAAAGATTCTGCCTATTGTGTGTTCATCATGCCTGCCCTATTTGTCCCCAACCCCCAATTGACCCTGTGTGGAGACTTGTTCCCTGAGTGTTTGCTAAACTTGCTTGACTGACCTGCTGCTTGTTGAGTTACATGACTGTTCTCAAAAGTTGTTTTACTAAACAACCCTCTTATTTACAAAACTATTTCAAGCAAATCTCTTTAACACTATTTCCCTACTAAAGCCTTTCAAACAGTGTCAAGCACTCTCATTCTACTCCTAAGTCACTAGGTTCTGCCCCCTCCAGTGTGTTTACTGCCTTAGGTTCCTCTTGAGAACCCTCTGAACTCTGGCATACTGAGGCTGGCCCTTCTACACTTCACTTACTCAATTTGATTACCAAGTCTTGGTATGAGCACTGCCCGAGATCCTTGAGATCCTTAGGGAACTCTGACGCACCTAGACAATGATATTGTCTATGAAGTTGGCATTTGAGGCTATTGAAAGTATTAGGAAATCACTTGGGCTTGCTTCAGGCTCTCTATAGTATAACTTCTTCTTTTCTGTTTATCTATTTATGTAATTCATTTCATATGGTCTGTAATAATTTGTAACGAATATTGGGGTAACTAGTGAAAAAGGGTGGGTAGTTACATATTTGTGGGATAATACTGGTAGAAACCATGTCTATAGGACTTTATATTTTTGTTTATGTTTTGCCTTACCATGCTAGAAATCATGCCTATAGGTCTCAAATGGCTCCAATAATAGAAACCATGCCTATAGGACTTTATATTTTTGCTATGTTTTGCCTTACCATGTTAGAAATCATGCCTATAGGTTTCAAGTGGTTCCAATAATAGAAATCATGTTTATAGGTCTTAAAATCAACTTCACAAGTAGATACCATGCCTATAGGATATGATCCAATTCAACTTCTGTTGTAACAAGTCTTTACATGTGTTTTTTCATTTGTTATCACGCCTATAAGTTTCTAGCGTCAGTTCTTAAACAATTAGATATCATGCCTATAGGGAACAACATCAGATACTCTTCCTAGATCTAAAATCAGTTTAGTTTTAATAAGTCAATCCAGTTCTTGAGTAGTTTGCTTCGAAACTAGTCTAATTAATGGTTTGTTTTTTCCTGAAATAAATTCTCTCTAATAGTGTTTTAATTCACTATTAGAAAGCATGCCTATAGGGACTTAAGAGTCAGGTTTAAAATTTGCCCCTGTTTTATAAAACGTAGTTATCATTATTCCGTGTGTAGGCAAGCCTATAGGGCATTTTCAAATCTTGTAACTCTGAAACTGTTTCTGTTACTTAATGTTGTCCTGATTTAACAGACTTAAAATCAGTAGGCAAACTGATAGGGCCATTACTTATGAGTTTATAAATAAACTGCCTATCTTCTATGTCTTGATATTCACTTAGACATCATGCCTTAGGATACTGTTTAATAAAAGGCCCTTATCTGTGTTTGAGTCGTGCTTCCTATGTGCATTGTTTGTGGAGGTAAACTTGAGCCTCTAGTTTCTCCTTTTTTGTCTTATGTGCTAAGGTTTTAATTGTTCTTGCTTGTCGCCTTAGTATTTTCTCCTTTAAACTTTAGGGGTCTGTCCAGAACTACCTATAGGTAGGGGTCCTAAATTTCCTCCAGGACCATTAAGAGGGGACGGGTAACAACACGCAATAGAGATCACTGACCAACACACGTTTTAATGACAATTAAGGGGGTGAGAAGGGTAAATATGGGATATGATGACTACGCGCTAATGTCACGTGTAGCCCCTCATTGAGGAGTATTTACCGGACATTGTGTGGGATGATCCTATAGGCTAACCAGCCTATGACTCCTCCTTTCCCAAAATTTCTTTTTGTTTAAAACTTTGTTTTATATGTATACAATTTGTTCAAAATCTCTGCCTTATTATCTGAGTTATACAACGTGCTTTACTTGTAAATTATTTGATTCAACTATTTATTTGTTAATGGACTAATTCGTAAATATATGTTCGGCCGAGATCTACAGTTGTGTACCCAGAGGGGTGCCTAACACCTTCCCCTCGAGGTCATTTCGAGCCCTTACCCTAATCTCTGGTAATGCAAACCAATCCAAGAGTTAATCGCTCTAGGTGCCCTAACGCACCATAACCCGTTAGGTGACGACTCTTCAAATACTCAATTCCCAAAAGGGAAATGAGTTATCACCCCCCAATGAATGTCGAAATCTGGACCTCCTCTCCGCGGAGGAAAAAAGGGGGCGCGAAAGCATGGCGACTCTACTGGGGATACCATTAGGCTCTTACCATAACGAACTTATCTTTTTACAAATTAGTCCAAGCATGCTTTATCATGTACCCTTCTCCCTTATTTGAATTTAACTATCCATTTTCAAACATTTATGGTTCTTTATCCCAGAAACTGACTTATCTCTTTATTTTCTTTTTCCCTGTAACTGTCTTTCAATTATTTTAGTGTTGTATTTATTTTTCCTACGTGCAAATACTTGACTACATGTTATTAATTACTCCATAAATCATGCTCCGCATCATATTCCACTCGTGCGCATCAAATCCTATAGAAACGCTTTAATAAGTGGTTGCACTTTTCTTATTTACTACCCTTAATTCGGAAAGGCTTATTTGCGGTAAAACCAGTCGATCAGCGATGCAGTCGACGGTTCCGTGCCTTCTCCCTCGAGTTTTCTGCTTGAGGGTACCAGTCTAAAACCCCATAGAGACCTTAAACTGGTTAAAATTGTGCATGCATCCTAGTCGGGTCAGTTATGTCATCCATATAATGATCCTTTAAGATAAGCCTTATCCAAAGTCCATTGGGTTTTCCATAATCCCAACAGACACAACCACGTTTTGTGCATTAATTTAGAGAACTAAATGCCGATATATTGATCATATATGTATAAATAGTCGAGTTCGGTGGGGTTAAGGTCTAACCCTTTTGTTTTGCAGAAAATGAGGCACGAGGTCCCCAGATTTGGTATGGTTAGCAATATCCCACCATTGCTTCTAGATTGGTGGGAGGACCTTTCCTTAAGTGACAAGAAACATGTGAGAAAGTACCTGGGTAACCTGCCTTCCTTGCTAGATATTGAGCCAAACAACAAATTGATCGAGGCTGCCACTTTATTCTTGGATAGGGAAAGGGCTGTGTTTCGTTTCGGTGACATAGAAATGACACCACTTCTAGAGGAAATTGGAGGTCTTGCAGGATTGACTTGGGATAGTCCTGGGCTATTGGTACCAGAAAACTGTACGGGCAGGGGATTTTGGAAAATGATGGGGCTGAAGAAGAATATCGACCTAGTATGCTTGAAGGAATCTTACATACCTTTCGAATACCTGTACGAGAGGTATGGTCATAGCAAGTCTTTCTGTACTTACCATGATGAGATCTCTCTCACTTCTCTAGGTCACATCCACCATAGAGTGTTTGTATTCATTGTGTGCTTCCTAGGCCTGATAGTGTTCCCAATGAAAAAGGGAAGAATCCACACTAGGTTGGCCATGGTCACCAAGACTTTGATGGAAGGGATTAATGGACAGACATATACCATAGTTCCCATGATCATAGCCGACATCTACGGGGCTTTGCAACGATGTAAAAGAGGGGTCAAACATTTCGAGGGTTGTAATTTGTTGCTGCAGTTATGGTTGTTGGAATATTTCCAAAAGGGTCACTATCGCCAAAAATTTCTGCGAAGGGCTTGGAATAACCATATTACCTTCCATCACCCTAAGCAGATGAGTTACATTCCAGACAGATTTGCTCAGCCAGAAAGCGCCAAAGAATGGGTAGAGTTCTTCGATAATCTGATCGAGGAACAGGTGCAATGGATGTTCGAATGGTTCCCAACATACGAATTTATTATCAGGTCTAGGGATGCTCCGCACTTGGTGTTGATCGGGTTGAGAGGGATATACCCATATGTCCCTATGCGAGTTATGAGGCAAACATGCAGAAAACGGGTTGTACCAAAGGTTGTCAAGATGAGTCATTTTAGGGCAGACTTTCAAGACGACGATGTGCCTTACAAGTGCCAAGCTCAGCACATGTGGCACTACAAAATCATTGTGGAGAAGAACACTGTTGAGCCAGACAGGTATCATGCAGGGTGCGAGCCTCTCTACCCGGCATGGTTGGAGGACAATTTGAAAGGAATGGTGACACCGGGGGTCGGTCGAGGGAACAAAATCAAAGATGAGGAAGTTGAAGCCCAAGTTAAATATAACAGGCTGCGCAAGAAGGTCCACGACTTTGACAATGAGCACCGAGAAATACATGAGAGGAATGTGAGGTTGATCGGGGAGTGGAAAGAGATGGCAGTCACTTCCAACAGGAAACTGGAATATCTGGAGCGAGGAAAAGTGGAGCTGGAAGGTAAAGTCATAAAGAGGATTGAAAACTGCCAGAACGCTGAAGGAACTGAAGGAGGACATTTGGCCAGAGCCTACTTGCTGCTGGGGCTGCGCGAGCTGGGGGATCTATATGATGGAGTCCGGAATATCGAATTTGGGAAAGGTCTTTCTGGGAACAAATAGGCTAGATTTATTTGCTTTTCCTAAAAATGTAATAAGGCCAAGCGCCAATAGTGACTTATTTTATTATTATCTTAGTGTTGTTTTGGGATTCGTCTATTTTTATATTACGAAATGAAGAATTTATTAGCATTTAAAGTTCTCCAAATCTATTTGTCGTTAGGCCTACCTCGGGCACAATAAGGTTCCCAAATTAAGACGCGAATTTACGTTTCCACAATATGTGTTTAAATACTGCAAGCATTTCAAAACCCTTACTGACTTGTTACCTTTTTGTTTTTGCTTATTTTTTTATTGTTATTCCCATCCCCTTAGGCTGGTTCACTTATACTGGCCTCATCAGCATATCACACCAGATCTAGAGGCCCTCCACCTCCTCCTCCTCTAAGCAACACAAAAGGCAGAGGAAAAGAAAAAATGGATAACTTAAGTGGAATCCGAAAGGAGAATATTGAGAACGCAGAGACTTCAAATGGCCGTAGTACTCCGGCCCCAAATGATCTAGTCTTGAGACTGGAACAAAAGATATTGGAATTGCAAGGAGAACTTGAGCAGGTTTGCAACTTGGCAAACTTGTCACTTGCCCTAAATGTCCCCGACATCTACCAACAGAACAGAAAGAACCCAGCACCTCCTCAGAACACACAAAACCAACATCCACAAAATCCTATCGCACCAAATCAATATGCAACTCCACCCTAAAATGTCAATCTGTTGCCAATACCAACTCCATCGCAACATCATCATCAACCAATTCAGTAGCCACCAACCACCACTTACCACACTCCCCAAGACACACCACAACCCATTCTCGATCCCTAAAAACTCCACCAATGACCATCACTATACCCAAGTTCTTGGCACCCATCAAAGCAACCCCATATATGTGGAAACTATACTTCATTCTACCCAACCAACCTCCTATACACCAAAATCTTTTGAGAAGGACCTGCTCATTCAAAACATGGCTGAAGAACTCAAGAAGTTAACAAGCCGAGTTCAACGTGTTGAGGGCGATAGAGGAATAGAAGGTTTGAACTATGAAGATCTGTGCATACAACCGGATGTCGAACTATCAGAGGGGTACAAACCTCCCAAGTTCGAAATGTTCGATGGTACAAGTGATCCCAGGGTTCATCTAAGAACCTATTGTGTCAATATTGTCAGGGTCAGGAAAGATGAAAAGATCTGGATGAAGCTCTTTATGAGGAGCCTTATTAGGGACGCTTTGTCTTGGTATATCAGCCAATATCCCAAGAAATGGTCCAATTGGGTAAGCATGGTGTCGGATTACATGAACTCGTTCAGGTTCAACACAAAGAATGCACTGGATGTCTTCTACATTCAGAATCTTAAGAAGAAACCTACTGAGACTTTCTGTGAATACGCTACTCGTTGGAGGTCGGAAGGGGCCAAGGTCAGGACCCATTTGGACGAAGAACAGATGAATAAATTCTTCGTCAGGACACAGGATCCTCAATACTATGAGAGGTTGATGGTTATCAAAAATCACAAATTCTTTGATATCATCAAACTCGGAGAAAGAATTGAAGAAGGAATTAAGAGCGGGATGGTAACGAACTTTGAGGCATTGTAAACCACGAATAAGGCACTACAATCAGGGGGCATATCGAAGAAAAGAGATGTTGGGGTGGTAATGGTGGCCCAGGGCCCAAAACCTCCACTCACCTATCAGACACCTCCACCCACATATCAAACACCTCCACCCACATATCAAACACCTCCACCCATATACCAAGAATCTCCGCCTACATATCAACCTTCATCTCCCAGATATTCCCTTCCAGCCACCGTCCATCACATCTATAACTCCCAACCATCCCACTTCCAATCACCACCAGCTCGCTAAAATTATCCAAGACCAAGACCCAACTTCGATCGGAAGCCACCCAGATAATACACCACCATTACTGAGCCCATCGACCAACTGTATGAAAGGTTGAAAGCCGCAGGTTAAGTCACTTCTGTTTCCACTGTGGCATTAGAAAATCCATTCTAATGGGTCAACCCGACCAAAACTTGTGCGTACCATTTTGGTATGAAAGGGCACACCACTGTTGAGTGCCAAACATTGAAGGATAAGATCCTGATGCTCATTGACAACAAGGTCATACAAGCAAAGGAAACCACACCTAATGTCCGCAACAATCCCCTACCTGATCATAGAGGTGATGGTGTACATGTGATAGAGACAAATGAAGAATGGGACCCCAAGGGGTCGATCAGGCTTATTCGAGAAGGCGATGACTTTAAGGTTGCAGTCACACTTACTTCTATTGTGGTTCAGACTCAGGCACCAATCGAGGTTGAGGTAACTTCATCAGTTCCATTCAAGGTGGAAGTGGCTCCGCCCGCAGCCACCCTCACTCCATTTGAAGTAGAAGTGGTCACATCTTTCATTGTGACTGTATCAACCACACCCCCGTTCAACTCAAAAGCAATACCCTAGGATTATGTTGCCGAGGCTTGGCGGAAAGGGAAGACCAATGTAGAGGAATCTGACGTTGCACAAGGAATGACTAGAACCAGAAGAGTCTATACACCTGAACACCTAGGAGGCCCAAGTAAGTAGACCACTACTAGGTAGCCTATCATTGAGATCGGGCTAGATGACCTATGGAGGAAAGTACAAGCAAAGGAGTACTCTGTTGTCGACCATATGAACAAAGTCTCTACTCAGATATCTATCCTGTTACTATTGCAGAATTCAGAGGCACACAAGAACGCCTTAATGAAAGTGTTGAGCGAGGCTTATGCACCCAATAAAATCACCGACGGAGAAATGGCCAACATGGTTGGGCAAGTACTGGAAAGCCATAAGATTATCTTCCACAAAGATGAGCTGCCGCCTGAGGGTTTGAATCACAATCGAGCATTGCATATCACAGTGCAATTTGAAGACAAGTTCATTGCCAGGGTCCTAGTTGATGGGGGTTAGACCCTAAATATTTGTCCATTGGACACTCTGAAAAGGTTTGACAAAGGTTTCCATAAGGTACGGGTAGGAAACATGAATGTGAAGGCTTTCGGTGGGTCCCAGAGGGCCACGATAGGGGAAATCAACCTTTGCTTGCAGATGGGGCCAACTTGGTTCGATGTTGAATTTCAGGTGATTGACATACCAGCCTCATATAATCTTCTGTTGGGTCGTCCATGGATCCATGCCGCTGGAGCCGTGCCTTGCACACTACATCAAGCCGTGAAGTTTGAATGGAACCGCCAGGAGGTAATCATTCACGGAGATGTAAGTAACCCCATATACACTAGTCAAACCATCCCGACCATTGGACATAGAAGAAGGCTAGGAGGGGAAACCTATTATCACATCGAACGGATCAATGCCGTCGAGAAGGATAAGTGGTGGAGTAGCAAAATAGAAAGCATACTAGCATGGTCTGGATATGAACTCGACAAAGGATTGGGAAAGAACATCCAAGGTATCACCAAACCAATACAGTTGAAAAATCATGGTACCACCTTTGGGCTCGGATACCAGTATACATAGTACCTCCATGGCGTGGACCGTATTACCCTCTTGAGCAGCCACTGCCACATTTGGAACAAGCTTTCCACCAGGCTAACACAATATGGGGGACTGCAAAAGAAGAAGCACTAGCTGGGTTGAGGAATTTGTTCTTGGAGGATGAGGACATGGATTGCGGTGCCATAATTGAGGAGGAGGAGGAAGAAGGCCTCACTATTCAGACTGTGGAGAAGGGAGTTATTCTCAGGAACTGGACCGCCACACCATCCCGAGCCCACTGAGTCCCTGGGTATCTTGGCAGAATTTACTTCTATAAGCCATTCTAGGCATTTAAGATTTCCCGTAATTTTGTTTTAAGTTTTACTTGTTTCAAAATGAATACTCGATTCATCAAGCCATACTTTGTCTGGATGATTTTTCAGTTTTAATCAAATGCATTTACTCTTTATTATTCACTACTATCTTTACACTTTTCCTTTCTACAATGTTATTATTACTTTTGCTGATGAACCAGTGACTATGACATGTAATGAGGCAACACAACATGAGAATAGTGATTCAGATGAAGAAGATGAGATAACGAGGAAATTGTCAGGGAGGTCTAAAATTTTGAGAATAGGCCTAAGTCCAATCTGGATGAGACTGAAGCAGTAAATCTAGGAGATGTCGAGACCATCAAGGAATAATTATTAAGGGGAGAATATCCGGAGCATGCAAATCATACTCAGAAACGCACACTCCGAAGATTGTCCAATCACTTCTTCCACAGCGGAGGAAGCTTGTATAGAAGAACTTTTGATTTGGGTTTGCTAAGATGTGTCGACGCAAAGGAAACTTCTAGGCTACTTGAGGATGTACATGCCGGGACCTGTGGCCCGCACATGAATGGTTTTTTCTTGGCTAAGAAGATACTTAGGGCCGGTTACTTTTGGATGACTATGGAGATAGATTGCATCCAGTATGTCCGCAAATGCTTTCAATGCCAGGTACATGCCGATATGATAAAAGTGCCGCCAAACGAGCTCAATGCAACAAGCTCTCCTTGGCCGTTTGCCGACTGGGGAATGGATTTTATTGGTCTGATTGAGCCCACTGCTTCAAACAGACACAGGTTTATTCTGGTAGCCATTGATTACTTCACAAAATGGGTAGAAGCTGCATCTTACAAAGCTGTAACCAAGAAAGTCGTCGCAGATTTTGTCAAGGATCGTATTGTCTGCCGATTCAGAGTTCCCGAGTCTATTATTACCGACAACGCCGCCAATATCAACAGTGATATGATGAAAGCTATGTGTGAAACTTTCAATATCAAGCACAAGAATTCCACAGCCTACAAACCTCAGATGAATGGAGCCGTAGAAGCCGCCAACAAAAACATTAAGAAGATACTAAGGAAAATAGTAGAGAACCACAAATAATGGTATAAGAAGTTACCCTTTGCTCTATTGGGGTACCGCACCACGGTTCGCACATTAATCGGGGCAACTTCCTACATGTTGGTTTATGGTACCGAGGTTGTCATCCCAGTCGAGGTGGAGATTCCTTCTTTAAGAATCATACAAGAAGTTGAACTCAGCGATGTAGAGTGGATAAGGAGTCACTATGAACAATTGGCCCTTATTAATGGAAAGAGGATGAACGTAGTGTGCCATGGACAACTTTATCAGAACAGAATGTCCAGAGCTTTCAACAAAAGGGTCATACAGTTTGCAGAAATGGACGGATAAATTTTGCCAAAACCAATCAATTCAGACGCAATCAAGAGATACTATGCTTAGATATTTTACATTTCCTCATTTGATGTTATTAAACTACGCTTGACATGATTCTCATTTAAGAGGGGATACGTAGGCAACCTTATGGGTTCGGTCATATCATAATAAAATTTTCATTTCCCCCAAGATCAGAAACTGGGGCAAAATTTTGAGGAGGGTCCTCAAAATTTCGGAGCAAGTCCAGCCAATGTCATCACGTGTCAGACGGTCAGTAGTCAATTAAGAAACTAGGGCAGAATTTTGAGAAGGAGCAAGGCCTATCATCCGCAAATAGCCGAAGGATCATCTACTAAACTGGGGCAGAATTTTGAGGAGGACACTCAAAATTCCAATACAAGAGAGCTGCAATGCTTTGAGATGTGTTACAGCTACTAGCTCATCTAAATATATCAATGTATTTCTAAAATAACTCTATTTTATGAACAATTACATATTTTTCGAAAAACTCTATTTCCATAACAGTCAGGTGTTACCTAGGGGATCTCGCGAGGGCTTTTAGAGCGGAGCAAAGCGAAGGCTAGTGGACGAAGCACGAACCAATCTCCCCCGCACAAGACTTACAATTTTTCGTTGAACGTGGGGACATCTGATGTAACGATATCATTCGCAAACATATGTACACAAAGGGATCACTATCAATCTGGCCATCAGACACCGAATATATCTCCAGCTAAGACATATACTACTCTTATTTCCTACTTATTCTCTGCATGAGGCTAATCCATGCCTCCATACTTGCATGAGTCTAATCCCTGACTCCATACTTGCATGAGGCTAATCCTTACCTCCCCATTTCATGAGGCTAATCCTTGCCTCCCTATCCGCATGAGGCTAATCCCTGTCTCCATAATTGCATGAGTCTAATACTTGACTCCATACTTGCATGAGGCTAATCCCTGCCTCCCTACTTGCATGAGTCTAATCCTTGACTCCATACTTTCATGAGGCCAATCCTTGCCTCTTTATCCGCATGAGGCTAATCCCTGCATCCATAATTGCATGAGTCTAATCCTTGACTCCATACTTGCATGAGGCTAATCCCTGCCTTCCTACTTGCATGAGTCTAATCCTTGACTCCATACTTACATGAGGCTAATCCCTGCCTCCCTACTTGCACGAGTCTAATCCTTGACTCCATACTTGCATGAGGCTAATCCCTGCCTCCATACTTGCATAAGGATAATCCTTACTTCCCTATTTGCATGAGTCTAATCCTTGACTCCATAATTGCATGGGGCTAATCTCTGCCTCCATACTTGCATGAGGCTAATCCCTGCCTCCTTACTTGCATGAGGCTAATCCCTGCCTCCCTGCTTGCATGAGTCTAATCCCTGACTCCATAATTGCATGAGGCTAATCCCTGCCTCCCTGCTTGCATGAGTCTAATCCCTGACTCCATACTTGTATGAGGCTAATCCCTGCCTACATACTTGCATAAGGCTAATCCTTGCCTCCCTATTTGCATGAGTCTAATCCTTGACTCCGTAATTGCATGAGGCTAATCACTGCCTCCCTACTTGCATGAGTCTAATCCTTGAATCCTTACCTGCATGAGGCTAATCCCTGCCTCCCTATTTGCATGAGTCTAATCCTTTACTCCCCATCTCCATTAGGCTAATCCCTGCCTCCATACTTGCATGAGGTTAGTCCTTGCCTCCCCGCCTGCATGGGATTAAGCAATGTCCCTCTTTGCACGAATATTGCTCTATTTCTAAGTACTCCTTATTCGCTTTTCAATCGGGCTAAGCTCTGCCCTCCATTTCACAAGACCAATCATTGTCTTGATTACATCATGACTATTGAATATTATGGGCTGAAATATTTCTGACATATCCAAAGGCGTCATAGTCTAAAGGCATCATCCTCATAGCCGGAAGACACCATGCCATGGCCTGAGGATCTCTCAAATTTGCATATCATTATTCAAAGGCGTCATGGTTCGGAGGCACCATCTTCATGGCCCGAGAAAATCATTTCATGGCTTGTGAATCCCTCACTGAATAATTCATGGCCCCGGACGTCATGGTCTGAGGACGTCATCTCTAACCGTCCAAAGTCAACCTTCATGGTCTAGAGGGAATCGACATCATGTTTAAATTTTCGCAAATACATGTTTGTAGCATCTTTTATCTGTAGGTAACCAGTGAACACCCGCTATCATAGTAGGAGCGATCTCACTCCAGTTCCTTCCAACCATCCCGATCTTTAACCGCTCACCATAGCCGCTTCGGCATCGCATGCCCGTTCTTGCAATAGTTTCATCGACGTATTCCGCAGATGAATCCAGAACTACACATGGCCTGATTTCTGTAAAACTAGGGATATGTAGGAAACTCGAAGACCGAAGTCTGGCCCCTATCTTTCAAGGCATCCCGTCCGGTCAAAATTGGCCATCATTTCTTTACCCGAAAACTCTTTCATCCTTCCCACGTAAAGATGGGCAGTTGTTGATACCCAATTTTTCCCTATATATTTTTAATATGCATAAATACTTTCAAAATAGAATATATATATATGCATGTATAAGCATGCACAAGGTTTTTATAATTTTTCTATAATTTTAAAGACTTTAAATTGATTTATTTCCTCCTTTTTTAGTCATAAAATCCCCGATAATTATCCCTCAAATTATTATTGTGGTAATTTAGTCATTTAAATTCTATATTTATTCCAAAGTATTGTTAAAATATGTTTAGTGCATTTTTATAATTGCATTTTGCATTTTTAAAGCTAATTTGCATATAATTGCAATATTAGCCCCATTAATGTATAATTATATTTGTATGCATAAAATTGATCTTCCATATTTTTAAAATGTTAAAAATCTATTTTAAATCATTTTAGTACATGGAATTATTTTTTAGAAATTATTTATTATTTATTATAAATTATATGGTGTTCAACTGGCTATTTAAAACATAGCCAGATTGCATTTCAATTTTAGTCCTAATTGAACCCAACATCCCAGCCCAATTTCGGATTAAAATACCTGACCCATCCCTTAAACACACTTACTCGACCCAGAATCCATTAAATCATGGTCGTTGATCTGAGAGATCAACGGCCCGTATTAACTTTTGCCTTTTTTTTTAACTCTAACGACCCCTAACCCTAACTCATTCTCCCAAACCTGTCGCCTCTGTATTCTCTCATATTCTCTCCTCTCTCAGCAACTCAATTAAACCCTAGCCCTTCAACCGCCGACCTCTCTTCACTAGTCTTCTCCGGTGATCTCTCATCGACTCATAAGCCTCCAATGGCTTCTCTCATGCCATGCTTGCCTTCTCTAAGGTCTTCAAGGGCCCAGGGCCACGCCGACTTGCATCTAGGGTTTGTCACTTGTCTATTATTGGCTACTCCAGTATGATTTCATGTAAAATCATGTTGTATTTGTTACGATCCTCGGGGTTCTAGACAAGTTTTTTCATCTCTATATGGGTTTCTTCTGAAACCCAAATTTCTGCCTATATCTCCTAGATTTGTACAGATCTAGAATGATTTGAGTTTGTTTCTTTACTGTTTTACACTATCCTTGGAACTCTTTACAAGAATCATGTGATTTCAAGTGTTTTCGTCTTCTTCTAAAAATTAGGGTTTCGGAACTTCTTTTTAAACTTTGTTTAAACTGATTCTTTATGTTTAAACTTCTATTTCTTGCATATTTCGACTGATTCTATGATTTTACTACCTTCTCAACTCGTATATGTTGAAAGCCCTAATTTTCTAGATTTCTTCGTTTGGTTCTATGTATTAGCATGACTGATCGTTGCTTGTTTGAGTTTCTGTGACTATCTTTCCTCGAATATGTTCTTACTGAGTTTTAGCCTAACTAATATAACTTCTATGTGCTTGTATCCATCTTGATTGTTCAAGACTTTATTCTTTCTATCAGTGCTATTTAATCTTCGTGTTTGCTATGTCTGGTTGTTCTTATCTTACTCTATTTATATGCTGAACACTGAATCATGCCTTTCTTTTTGAATGATTCTAGATTCCCTATTTCATGGTTTGATTGGAAGACCTTCCTTTAAACCTTCGGTTCCTACTCTTTCTATTCAAATTAATTGATTTGCTACCTTGTCTGCATTAGTATTTTATTCCTACGGATTATCTCCTTAATTAGAGTTTTTTGAACTTAGCCCTAAATGTTTACCCTATACTTAATGAATTTGAAATCTTTCCTTATTGGTCATACAATGATTTCTTTCCTTATTTGTTATTTGTTCTTACCGTTTGAACTAATTCCCTTAACTTATGGGAGTGCTAGTACTGATTTTGCTCTAATTGATTCTAAGTTCCATAATTACTGCACTATCGTGATTCTTGCCTTATTTTACCTAGTTTCGAACTACTATATATACCTACTCTCTCATTAATACAAACGCGAACACATTGGTTAAAAAACTCTCTCTCTCACCTAAAAGCTTTATGCTTTCTTTCTTTGATACTTGCTACCATTTTCAATTAGCCGGCTGTAAGCCAAGGGTAATTATTGTGCTCTCCTATTCTTCACCTTGTGTTTACTATCTCTATACTGGTATGCTCTGATTTCAATTCAAACCCCAAAAATAATATGTTTCTTTTATTACTTCAGTTCATCATGTTCCTGATTTATTTTTACTTATGTTTTTGTTGTTCAACATGTAATTAATCTCTTTGCTTCAACATGCTCTCATGAACTAGTAACTTGACTCTACTCTGTTTAATGCTTGTCTACTAGTTCTAGTATGCAATTGTTGGGCTTTTGCCCAAGTTGTTTTAATATTATACTCAGCCATGTTTGGTATAAAATCCTATACTCTAGTATTTCCCAACTCCCATGAATCCCCCATAGGCATCTCTGGTTCTGCAGTTGTGTTATAATTAACACTTCTAAATCTATGTCTTACTACCAGCTAATAAGGGCAAAGGACTTCTTCCTGTGTGTGTTCATCATGCCTACCCTATTTGTCCCCAACCCCCAATTGACCCTGTGTGGAGACTTGTTCCCTGAGTGTTTGCTGAACTTGCTTGACTGACCTGCTATTTGTTGAGTTACATGATTGTTCTCAAAAGCTGTTTTACTAAACAACCCTCTTATTTACAAAACTATTTCAAGAAAATCTCTTTAACACTATTTCCCCCACAAAAACCTTTCAAACTGTGTCAAGCACTCTCACTCTACTCCTAAGTCACTAGGTTCTGCCCCCTCTAGTGTGTGTACTGCCTTGGGATCCTCTTGAGAACCCTCTGAACTCTGGCACAATGAGGCTGGACCTTGCACACTACATTTACTCAATTTGGTTACCAAGTCTAGATGTGAGCACTACTCGGAATTCTTGAGATCCTTAAGGAACTCTAACGCACCTAGACAATGATATTGTCTATAAAATTGGCATTTGAGGCTATTGGAGGTCTTAGGAAATCACTTGGGCCTTCTTTAGGCTCCCTATAGTATAACTTCTTCTTTTCTGTTTATCTATTTATGTAATTCATTTCATATAGTCTGTAATAATTTGTAAACGAATATTGGGGTAACTAGTAGAATAAGGTGGATAATTACATATTTGTGGGGTAATACGGGTAGAAATCATGCCTATATGACTTTATATTTTTTCTATGTTTTGCCTTACCATGCTAGAAATCATGCATATAGGTCTCAAGTGGCTCCAATAATAGAAACCATGCATGTAGGACTTTATAATTTTGTTATATTTTGCCTAACCATGTTAGAAATCATACCTATAGGTTTCAAGTGGTTCCAATAATAGAAAACACATTTATAGGTCTTAAAATCAACTTCACAAGTAGATACCATGCCTATAGGATATGATCCAGTTCAACTTCTGTTATAACGAGTGTTTACATGTGTTTTTTCATTTGTTATCACGCCTAAAAATTTCTAACGTCAGCTCTTAAACAATTAGATATCATGCCTATAGGGGACAACATCAGAGGCTCTGCCTAGATCTAAAATCAGTTTAGTTTAAATAAGTCAATCCAGTTCTTGAGTAATTTGTTTCGAAACTAGTCTAATTAACGTTTTGTTTTTCCTAAAATAAATTCTCTCCAATACTGCTTTAATTCACTATTAGAAAGCATGCCTATAGGGGCTTAAGAGTCAATCTTAAAATCTGCCCCTGTTTTATTAAACGTAGTTGTCATTATTCCACGTGTAGGCAAGCCTATAGGGCATTTTCAAATCCTGTAACTCTGAAACTGTTTCTGTTACTTATTGTTGTCCTGATTTAACAGGCTTAAAATCAGTAGGCAAACTGATAGGGCCATTACTTCTGAGTTTATAAAATAAACTACCTATCTTATGTGTCTTGATATTCACTTAGACATCATGCCTTAGGATACTGTTTAATAAAAGGCCCTTATCTATGTTGAGTCGTGCTGCCTATGTGCATTGTTTGTGGAGGTAAACTTGAGCCTCTAATTGCTCCTTTTCTATCTTATGTGCTAAGATCCTAATTGTTCTTGCTTGTCGCCTTAGTATTTTCTCCTTTAAACCTTAGGGGTCTGTCCAGAACTACCTATAGGTAGGGGTCCTAAATTTCCTCCAGGACCATTAAGAGGGGACGGGTAACAGCACACAATAGAGATCGCTGACCAACGCGAGCTTTAATGACCACTAAGGGGGTGGGAAGGGTAGATATGGGATATGATGACTATGCGCTAATGTCAGATGTAGCCCCTCATTGAGGAGTATTTAGCGGACATTATGTGGGATGATCCTATAGGCTAACCAACCTAGGACTCCTCCTTTACCAAAATTCCTTTTGTTTAAAACTTTGTTTTATTTGTATACAACTTGATCAAAATCTCTGCCTTATTATCTGAGTTATATAACGTGCTTTACTTGTAAATTATTTGATTCAACTATTTATTTGTTAATGGACTAATTCATAAATATAAGTTCGGTCGGAACCCATAGTTGTGGACCAAGAAGCGTGCCTAACACCTTCCCCTCGAGGTCATTTTGAGCCCTTACCCTAAGCTCTGGGAATGCAAACCAATCCAAGAGTTAATCGCTCTAGGTGCCCTAACGCACCATAACCCGTTAGGTGGCGACTCTTCAAATACCCAATTCCCAAAAGGGAAATGAGTTATTACCCCCCATAAATGTTGAAACCCGAACTTTCTGCACGGAGGAAAAAAGAGGGCGCGACAGGAAGTGCATAGAAACGGTCCTGACCACCACCTGATCGACCTCCTCCTCTAGGGCGACCCCTAACTGACTGACCTCCACCCCTAGCTGGCTAGGTGGTGGTGAAGTAAGTGGTGCTGAAGCCGATGGATGACTCCTCTACGGATATGAACCCACAAGACGACGAGGACACTGCCTCCATATATGACCTATCTCTCCACACTCAAAGCAACTCGTGGGTGCTGGAGACGGGGACGGAAGGGAACTCCTAGCACCAGAATGACTAGCAGATGCACCTGGCATAGAAGAGCCCTGAACTGATGGAGTACGAGACGAACTCTGAGCTGGAAGAACACTAACTGATGACTGACCCTGATGAGAACTATGAGAACCATGACCCGATGATGCCCCATGATAACATGGGTGAGCTGGATGAGCATGCCTAAATGGACGGCCTCTACCGTGCTGAAACTAACCTCTCGAAGGAGCACCACCATAACTACCAGATCCCCGAGGCCTCTTGGCCTCCCTCTCATCTCGCTTCTGGCGACGAACTGACTCAATCTCACGAGCAATTTCTACAACCTCCTCAAAGGTAGCACCAGACACCTTCTCACTGGTCATGAGAATACGAAACCGATAAGTGAGGCCATCAACGAACCTCATAATCCTCTCTTTATCTGTCGGAACCAACCAAATAGTATGAAGAGCTAACTCTGAGAACTTCATCTCATACTGCATCACAGTCATCTCTCCCTAACGCAACCACTCGAACTGTCTGCGTAGCTCCTCTCTGCGAGACTATGGCACATACTTCTCCAAAAAGAGAACGGAGAACAGCTGCCAGGTAAGGGGTGCTGCACCAACAGGCTTATGCCTCTCATAAGCCTCCCACCAAGTGAAGGTGGCTCCAGAAAACTGAAAAGTAGTGAAAGAGACCTCGCTAGTCTCCAAAATACCCGCTGTACAAAGAATCCTCTAACACTTGTCCAAGAAACCCTAGGCATCCTCGCCTTCTGCACCACTGAAAGTCAGAGGCTGAAGTCTACCAAACCTTTCCAACCTGTGCTGCTCGTCCTCTGGCATGGAAGGAACTACATAGTCCTGAGCAGCTATAACCGGCTGGGCTGGATGTGCCCCCGGCGTCTGAAGTCCATGCACGACCTACTCAGGTGTGCAAGTGGCTGGAGTCTAAGTGCCTCCCCCAGCCTGAGAAGTAGCTGCAACTGTAGTAACTGAGACCGCCGGAGCTAGGCCAGTGCATACTGATAGAATCTAAGCCAGGGCCTCCTGAAGACCCGAAATCACAATAGGCACAGCTGGTGCCTGAGCTGGTGTTGCTGGAGCATCCACAACTGGGACCTGATCCTGAACTGGGCGGTTGGTGGATTTGCAGGTGCTGCCCTAGCTACTGTGCGTGTCACACCCCTGCCCCTACCGCGACCGCGTCCTCGGCCTTTAGTGGCCCCAACTGGTGGTACTAGTGGTCGTCCATCCTAACCGGTAGCGCGTGTCCTCACCATTTGTGAGAGAATAGAAAAACGGAAGTTTAGTACTTGGATCAACAGATTCGCACGACAAGAATTTCAAGAATATGAAGTTTTTCCTAAAGGTTCTACAGCCTCTCGAGGATAAATACAGACGTCTCCGTACCGATCCGCCAAACTCTACTAAACCTGCTCATGACTCGTGAGACCTATGTAACCTAGGCTCTGATACCAACTTGTCACGACCCTAAACCCAGACCCGGTCATGATAGCGCCTCTCGTGAAGACAAGTCCAGCCGACATAACACCCAATTCATTTTGAATAATTAAAATAACACAATTTAAGTCATTAACATGATTAAATCCCAAACGAAATAGTGAAACAGTACAATTTGCGGAACAAACACAGCCCGACATCGGGGTGTCACCGGTCATGGGCATCTAAACATGTGTCAAAGAGTCTGAAAGAGTTTGTATAGTCTATTACAGAACTAGAAACACAAAGTAAGATAGGAGGAAGAAACACTAGGCTGGGAACGCCGAGCAGCTACCTAGTGGACTCCGGATAGCCTGTCAACCCTCATTGGCGGGACTTGAAGCTCCTAAATCTACACACAGGGTGCAGGGAGTAAAGTGAGTACTCCAACTCAGTGAGTAATAAAAATAAATGAAGACTGAGTGATAAGAAAACACGTAAAACACAACAACATGCTATAAAGAGGCAGAGTAAAATAAATAAAATGCAATAAAATAGTGAAATTTAAAAAAATACTTTAGTTCAGTATAAGCTTCTTTAAAATATCTTTTTAATAGTTAAACAAGTAATTGAAAAGCAGCGAGAACAAATAAACACATGAAATACGCCCCTCGGGCTTAATGTCAACAGAATCAGTCCCTCGGGCAATAACATATAACAACACCAGCCCCTCGGGCTATATCACATATCAAACTGGATACCCGCGCTCACTGGGGGTGTACAAACTCCGGGAGGGGCCCCTTACGGCCCAAGCGCAATATCAAGCCATCTCGTGGCATAATCAATAGGCTCTCGGCCTCATATCAAGCCACCTCATGGCGTACAACTCAGGCCTTCGGCCTCATAATCATAATCAGTACAACACTGCTGCGGCGTGCAGCCCGATCCCATAATAATCCTCACAACACAAGCCCTCGGCCCTACCCAGTCAGAAATCTCTAAAAGCCACTCGGGCAAAATAAAATATGATGCTCAGCCCAAAATATCATTTAAAGTATTAAAACAGAGTAAACATGGTTGAGTTATGAAAACAGTATAATATAGTATGACTGAGTACAAATATAAAGTCAAAATAGTGAGGAAATAGTAGTAAAAATACCCTAAGGGTCAAAATAGCTGGCACGAGGCCCAAATATGGCATTTAACCCAAAATATGATGATAACAACCAGTTTTCAATCAAATACGCAGTAAAACAGTCATTCGGGGTGGACTAAGTACCAATCCCCAACAATGCACGACCCCACACTCGTCATCTAGCATGTGCGTCACCTCAATATAGTACAACGATGTGGAATCCGGGGTTTCATACCCTAAGGACAACATTAACAATCATTACTCACTTTTATCCGGTCCAAACTCTAGCCCGCGATGCCTTTGCCTCTCAAATCGGCCTCCGGATGCTCCAAATCTAACCAAAATTAGTGCAAAACCATCAAAATTTGCTAAGGGAACAAAGCCCACTCGAAAAAATCAAATTACAACACAAATCTCGAAATTGGCCAAATCCGACCCCCGGGCCCACGTCTCGGATCCCGAAAAAAATTACATCAATAGACTCCTTATCACTCCCCGAGTTTATTCATATCAAAATCACCAAAATCCAACCACAAATGTTCCTCAAATCCCTAATTTTAGATCTCCAATTACAAGCCCTAGTTCTTCAATATTTAGGCTTAAATTCAACAATTTCCATGATTAATTAGATAGAAATCACATTAGGATCGAGTATTAAGTCCATAAATCTTACCTCCAAGTGTTACCCCTTGATTCCCTCTTCAATCCTATTCAAAAAGCTTCAAAATCGCCCAAAAATGGAAGAATTTAGGCTAAAAATCGCGGAAATGAGCTTTTAAAACATTCTGCCCAGACATTTCATTCCTTCTTCGCGAACGCGGTCAAGGCCTCGCGTTCGCGAAGCACAACCTGACGTTGACCACATTTTCCTTCTTCGCGAACGCGTCTCCTCTCTCGCGAACGCGAAGGCTCAGCTCCACAACCCATCGCTAATGGGGGACCTTCTTCGCGAACGCGAAGGCCAAAAATCCTGCCTCACATCTTGACCCTTCGCGAACGCGAGGGACCACTTGCGAACACGAAGGCCAAAAGCCTGCAACAGCTGAAGCCAAAAATCTGCAACTTCTCAACTATGCATTTTGGTCCGTTTAACCACCCGAAACTCACCTGAGGTCCTCGGGACCTCAACCAAACATGCCAACATATCCCATGACATCATTCAAACTTGTTTCAACCTTCGGAACGTTCAAAACAACATCAAAACACCAAATTTGCATCGGATTCAAGCCTAAGAATTCCAAAATCTTTCAAATTCCGCTTTCGATCAAAAAGTCTATCAAACCTCGTCCGAATGACCTGAAATTTTGCACACACATCCCAAATGACACAACGGACCTACTGCAACTTTCGAAATTCCATTCCGACCCCTATATCAAAATCTCACCTATCAACCGGAAAACGCCAAAATTTCAATTTCGCTAATTCAAGCCTAAATCTACTCCGTACCTCCAAAACACATTTCGATCACGCTTCTAAGTCCCAAATCACCTCCCGAAGCTATCCGAACCATCAGAACTCACATCCGAGCCCTTTAACACATAAGTCAATATCCGTTTGACTTTTCCAACTTAAGCTTACTCAAAAGAGACTAAGTATCTCAAACCTTACCAAAACCTCTCCGAACCCGAGCCAACCAACCCGATAATACAAAAATACAGCTGAACAAGGAAATAAAAAGCAGAAATGGGAGAAACATAGCGGTAACTCATGAAACGACCGGCCGGGTCGTTACAGAATTATTGTTCACAAAGTTCAAGAAATAAAATTAGAATTTATAATTTTGACCATGTCATGATATTTGTTTGACTATAAATTACATTATCAGAGTAAAATAAAAAGGTTTAATTAAAGTATTTATAAATAAAAAAAAGATGACCGTTTCATACACAAGAAAAAAAATAAAGAGTGTTAAAAAATGTCCTTTTAATTCAGATATCAAGTTAATATTCAAAACTTGCTTTAATTAAATACGTAAAATGCAAAAAAATAAAATAAAATGCGTGTACATGTAAAATTGTGGAGTCAATTGAACCTCAACGAGATAACTGCAATATTCAAAGTTTACAACATCTCAACATTTTCCAGGAAAAGAGGGGATGGAAATCAATAATGACATTCATTTTAAGTGGACTTAGAACCCATAGGCCATAGCTACTATTTTTCTAAGAGTTGCAATCCCGAATATGAACGTGGAGAAATTCTTGATTTTTTTAAACTAAAGATTAAGAGGCGTGATATGTTCCATGAATCTCCATCAGCCTATTCATGTTGTTTCTTCGGCTCTCAATTTACATGCACCTTGATTAATTAATTTTATTTAGTACTAGCTATTTGCCCACTAAGATTAGCGTTTTATTTATACTAAAATCTGAACCCCAGGCCATTATGGTTTCATTGCCCCTTAAATCACACCATTAGTTGCTAAGTTTTTCATATCCTTTTGATCCATAATTAAATAGTTCATCGACCTTGTACACAAATTCTTTTTACACACTTGTTAAAAACGGAAATAGTATTACACATCAAAACTTTTAAAAGTTTGTCAATTACACACTTCTTTTGCCATGTGTCACATGCGTGTATTACACATACAAGAGGTGCGTGAAAACTACAAAATTCATCTGAAATTAAGTTTTTTATTTTATTTTTTTCCTTTTTTAACTATTTTCTTTACAAATTAAAGAAAAAAAGATATATAACCCATGTCTCTTCCCCAACCCACACCCCAGCGATCCCCCCCCCCCCCCCCGCGTTTCGTCTTCTTCCCCAACCTCCATTCTAATTTTGTATACCCTCATATTTGGTCTCTTCAACCACCATGACTAAGAAGAAAAAGAAAAGGAAGAAGAAAAGAAGAGCTATTGGGCCTTGTAAAAATCACCATTATTGACCTTTTGAAAAGCTTGAAAACTTAATCGGGTCTTGTTGATTTTGGTGTTTCATGACCTAGAAAACTAATTTGAATTCGTGATTATTGTTGAATAAAAATTTACATAGGTGATTAATTTTGATAAAATTCAAAAAACACCATTAACAAGTTTGAAGCTTTGGGTTTGAGCTTGATTTTGAAATTTCTATAACGATTTGTGATGGATGTTGTTAAAACTTGTTAAAAATCGGGCAAAGAGTTGAATCTATAGTTGGGGAAGAAGGTGCTTGTAGTGGAAGGGTTGGTGGTAATATGGTGGCGGTGGAGAAGATGATGGGGTTGGGGAGATGAGGAGGGGGTGGGGTTTTTTTTCTGTATTTTTTTTCTTTGGGAAGATGAGGAGTGGGGGTGGGGGCAGCAATTTTTTTTTTTTAGTTTTTTTTTAATGATTATGACACGTGTCAGACGTTAATTGGCGCGTGTAATAGCAATCTTTAAGCAGATGTGGTCAAACACCGAAATGGTGTGTAATTGACACACCTTTAAAAATTTTGATGTGTAATATTATTTCCGTCTTTAACAAGTGTGTAAGAGGAATTTGGGGACAAAGTCCATGGGTAAAGTATGTATTTTATCTTTTTTTTTTTTTTACTTTGTATGTACGAGCTGAGTAATACATGTAAATATGAAAAGGCTCGGACGCTATACCTTGGTTTGACGGAGGCGGATGTGTGTTTGTCCTTCACATTAAGATAACCCTCCAAATCTTATAATTATACCAAGAAGATTAAGAACCTCATAAACTTAAAATAGTATGTGACTCCCAAGGACCCCACATCCTAGGGTTCAGAAAAAAACACCGATTAGAGACGAAAATTATATTGGAGTTCAGACTTTTTTTGTTAAGGAGCGTACCCTACTTAATAGACTGACGGGTGATTAGATTATTTATTGATTAACCCAAAATTAGTATACATGCCTAACATATATTAAAAATAAAAGACGAGACATTAATAAAAGACATGCATGATGTGATTTCTCAAACAAGACTATTTCCAAATTCCACTGGAAAGACACCTTATACTAAGAAGTGTCATCCTATACGATTTTATTAAAAATTCACTACTTAATATATATTTTAAGTAATTTATTTTTTAAAAACAGTATGTCTATATACAATATGTCAGTACTGCTTGAAACGAATATATAATAAACACTAATTTGAGATTAAAAAAAATAATGACTTGAAGCTTTCTAATGGGTAATATTCCGTGATTTGAGTTCGGTTCTTTTAACCCGATTTTCCCTTTCTTTCCTCCAATCCACTAATATAATGGAAATCTTTTGAAAAAAAACCTACTTTCTTTCATATTTTATCTAACAAACTGGACCAAATTTAATCTATGAATACGCGAATTCGCTCCTTATATTTTTTATTTTTTTATTTTTTCATATTTATATTGAACAGTAATTAGTGTTTGGCTAAACTTTTTTAAAAGTGATTCTAAGTGTATTTTTTCAAAAATTCTATTGGGGAGAATCTACTTTTTTCTGCTTCTCCAAATTATTTTGCTTCTACTCAAAAATAATTTTTTAAAAAGTTTGGCCAAACACTTCAACTTTAAAGAAAAAGTACTTATGGCCAAGTTGAAAGAGCTTGGCCAAACAGGCTAGATATGAGCAATAAGCCGCTATATGCAAGAAGTTAAGATTTTATTCATGACTGAATTACTCAACAAGAAATTCATGTCACCTATTTTTATATGCTTCACCTCCTGTTATTTTGTTCAAGTCGTACAAACTCCTGAGTGAACTCATACAGACTTCACTTCATATATATACATATATATAGTATGCTGGCTCAAACAAAACTGAAGATCCACAATAAGAACCTAACTTCTAATATAGGCCATATATGGTATAGACTAACATATTTAAAGAAAGTCATTAAGAAAAAAATTAAAGAAGGTGAACCATGCTGAACTAATCTAGACCCAATAGCTTCATTTCACCTGGTTCAAAACATCCAATTGGAAAACAGGATTGTCTCTCATATAAAGCCTCATACAGGACCATTTGAATACTCGACTGGTAATTGTTGTTGTAAGCAAATTCTGCTAATGATAACTGCTCATCCCACTGATCTCCAAAGTTAATGGCACATGGTTATCTATAAGACTTGAGAATAGCACCACAGAAACTACAGACAATAGCCTTCCAAGATTTCCAGTATAAAGGAACATAACAAAATCTGGTAACAGTACACATATCAGCAACATGAGCACTACGGCCACATCTCGAACAGGAGCCAGCTACCGGTTTAGTCTTCTTTACTACTGACCTCTGATCAACCAGAAAGCAAAAACAGACCATCAAAACTACTTATACCAAATAGAATAACAATTTCAGAAAGCTTTTGATTTATTTGGCCTACTACTTTCTTCCTTACTCGAGTAAAGGGGTCGGCTAAAGTTAAGGATCCGAAAGATTGGTGGCTTAAGCTATAAGTACTACTACTACACGGAAGTTTTTTCATTTTTTGAACTTTTCTATTATATTTGGAAAGACAAAGGAAAAGGGAAAGTAGACACTGAAAATGTCAAGTACATACTTGTTGTAGGAAAAAATTTCAACGATATCATTTAAAACACATTGGTGTGTTTTAAGTTTGAACACTTCAATTATAATGTGTACTTACTAGTAGGGTAGTAGTTACAATATGCAATAATTACACAATCTAGTATTTCAAAGACGTACGTGTTTGTTTATCATAATGTATAAAGTACATCTTGAATTCACAATGTCGTGTTTGTTTGAAGAAATGGTTTCAAAAAAGAGTTAATACCCTAAAAATTCTTTAAAATATTCAATTTTTGTCAATTTTCTACTTAAGTTATTCGGTGTCCCAAAATCTACTATAATTCCCTATATAGCTATAAAAACCCCTCATTGCATTTCTGGCAGTGTATATGATACACACTTCCTAATTATTATAAAAATATACCATGCAGTACTACAAGTGGCTATCTCCTAAATACACTTTAATGCTAGGTATTACAGAATACATATTTTCTAGTAAATATATTACTTAATTATAATTGGTTAACTAATATTATTAATAACAAATAGTTTGGTACAAACAAATAATATTTTAACTTCAATCCATCATGTATCTGCTTACAAGTTTAAAATTTTAAAAATTTCCAGTAACTCATGTGAATATAATCCAAACTTCAAAAAATTGTTTCATATTAAAAATAATAAAAACACATATTAAATCATATACGAGAAACGGAAGTATTTTATTTAACAAAAATTTGTACGGGTAAATAAATTAGGAGTAACTTGGCCAAGAAATAGGAGTAGCAAAATAAGAGTATGTTTAAAGAGTAATTTAAGTTTGAAAACGAAAATAAAAATTAAAAATAAAGGTTGCCTTTAGAAGATAATTACATGAATTCGGAACCAAAGTGTGGTCTTTTCTGATTCAAAGCACAAAAATAGGTTAAAAAACCAACTGATGACCAATTTATATATAACGCATGGGTTGAATACGATATACCTTTTTTTGGTCAAACTGTCAAAAAATTTCATTTAACCAAGTATAATATTTACAACTCACTAGCTCATTTGGACTCTTGAACTAGACTCAAACAAAACACAAACTAAACAATCTCTCTCTCTACTACAACTTCTCTACTATCAATCTCTATATGTATCCATACATGTCTAAGTAAGATAGTTGCTCAATCTTTCTAACTACTTGTGCCATTTGGATTTCTTCTGCCCTCGTATGTGTAGCTCTAGGATAATATTCTTCACCCTATGAAGGCTTGCTATCATCTTCCCTTGAAATCTTCGTTGATTCCTCTCTGTCCAGACATGATAAATTACAGCTGCAAATAGGAATCTTAGCATGTGAGCTCGAACTCTGCATGAACTTCTTTTTTCTAACAATTCAATCGCAGCATTCCAGCTGCCTATTTGGTATTTTTCTCTCATCCATTTTAACAATGTTGTCCACATATTCCTGGAGTAGTCACATTAAAAAAATAGATGCTCCATTGTCTCCTCAGTATCTTTCTCACACAGCACACAATAACTAGCTATTGATAGCCCCCACTTCCTTAATCTATCCACTGTAGCTAGCTTCTTATGCATAGCCAACTACAAGATGAATTGATGCCTTGGTAATGCTTTTGAATCAATTGCAATCCTTTTCAAATGACGCTTAGGATACTGGGACATTGTTGCATGATATAGCTTCTTAATGCTAAACTTTCCTTTTGTACAGTACTTGTTCAGATCAACAGAGGGGTCCCTTTGAGTTAGCCAATCCCTTATGTCAAATATTTTCCTAACTAGCCAACAGGACTGTTTAGGAGTTTGCATAGTTAGTATGTCATTCCCTTTTATATAGTAGCTGTGTATCCATTGGATCCAAAGATTGCCCTTTTTTCATTTATTGCCCAAAGAATTTTACATAAAGCAGCTTTGTTCCAATTAGCCACATCAATTACATTAAGACCTCCAACTGATAGTGGCATGCATATCTTATCCCAAGGAACCAGTGCTTTTCTTGAAGGTTCATTACTTCCAGTCCAAAGGAATATTCTGCAAGCAGTCATAATCAGTTTGGTTATCTTTTTTGGAAGTAGGAAAATCTGTGCCCAATAGGTTTGCATTTCAAATATCACACTCTTGAGTAATTGCACTCGACCACTGTAAGATAGGAGTTTGGTTGACCAACATTTGAGTCCTGCAGTAACCTTTTCACTTAATGGCATACACTGCTGGATAGATAACTTCTTAAAGGACAAAGGAACCCCTAGATACTTGAATGGCAACTCACCTGTTGTGAATTGCATATCTGCAATGAACCCTTCTTTGAACTCCCTTGGCACTCCAGCAATGTACAAAGCACTTTTATCCATATTTACTTTTAGTCCTGACACCTCTGAGAAATATTGAAATCCGCTCATGAGTAAGCTTATGGATAACTTATCTGCTCTGCAACATAGAATTAGATCATCAGCAAAACATATATGGGTTATGTTCGTTTTAGAGCACCTCGGGTGGTAGTTGAAGTCTAGAATGCTCTCTAGTGTCTTCAGTGATCGATTCAGGTATTTCATCACCAATACAAATAGGTAGGGAGACATTGGATCTCCTTGCCTAAGCCCCTTTTTTGCTTGTAACTTGGTCGTCAATCCTCCATTTATCAGTAAAGAATAGCTGACAGTTGTCACACACTCCATCACAAGCTGTACAAACTTCACAGGCATAACAAATTCAAGTAGTATCATCTTTAGAAAAGGCCACTCAATTGAATCATATGCCTTTCTTATGTCAACTTTGATCAAACATCTTGGTGAGACCCCCTTTTGAGTATATCCTTTAACCAATTCATGAACAATAATAACATTATCCAATATATTCCTCCCCTAAAAAAATGTTGATTTAGCAGGTCCAACAATATAGTCGACCAAAGTCTTTAACTTTGCTGTTATAATCTTTTCAATGAGTTTATATATTGTAGAACAACATGCTATGGGTCTAAACTCCTTAACAGATGTAGGACTATTTACTTTGGGTACTAGTGTAATTGTAGTGCAGTTCATGCTTCTCAGCATCTTTCCATTTTCAAAAAATGCCTGAATAGCTTGTTTAACTTCACCTACAACAAAGTTCCAATGTGCTTTAAAGAATTCAACAGGGAAACCATCTATACTTGGAGTTTTTCATTAGGTAAATCTTTGAGGGCCTGATCAATATCTTTTTCTGTTATTGGTCTGTTGAGCTCCTTTTGTTGTTCCTTAGTGAGGCAAGGTTTATTTCTGGTTGTATCTATATCAATATATGGCAATTCATCAGCACACTCTCCTAACAAAGATTTAAAGAAACATGTAAACTCTTGCTCTATCATTTTTGGTTCAGTAATTCTGGTTCCTTGATCATTGTATATTGAACCAATTTTGTTTCTGGTCTGACTTGCCTTTAGATGCGCATGAAAGAATTTGGTATTTTGGTCTCCATCTCTTATCCACATTGCTCTAGATCTTTGACGCATCACTTGCTTATTAATTCCTTCCCATTTTTCTATTTGCACTAGTAGCTCTTTCTCTTCTGGTATCAACTGACCATTAAATGGATCCACATCAAGTTTCCCCTGAGTAGTCTGCAATTGTACCCTCAGATTGTCCATCTTTCTCTCTAAGGAAGACACCTCTTTGTTCAGCTGCCCTACTTTGTCTTTTAGCCTTTGTAATTTTACCCAAATAGAGTACATAGTATTGCTCTGTATTTGTTGACACCACACTTCATTCACAACTTTCTAAAACTCCTAATTATTCAATAGCACATTATATAGTCTGAGTAGCTTCAAGACTAATATATTTTGTCAGCCATGAAGCATTTCCAAAGGCCCAGTCAATATTGTTATAAATTATGTTATCTGCATCCCTTTTATTACACCAAGACCATTGCCACCCCTTTCTATTCAGTTGTCCCAACCCAATATCAGCAATGCACCTTTGAAAGTCCACCAATTCATCTTGTTGCACTGGTTTCCCATTGATTCGATCATCAACAGATAACACGCTATTGAAGTTACCTATAACCAACCATGCCTCTTGCATAATATGTTGAAGTTGTCTTAGTTGATCCCATAGGCTCCTTCTTTCAGGTATAGTTTTCTTCCCATACACAAATGTTATGTCACATGTAAATTGTGTACTTTTATCTTTCACCTTACAATGTACTAGTTGATCACTAGCTATCACTACATTGACCTGCACCAATTGCTCTTTCCACAATAGCCAGATTTTCCCCCTCTCATTTATAGCTTCATCAGAGTACACCTTCAAATCTCTACTAAATTTAGCTCGAACTTTAGTAACACTCCTAGGTTTTATCTTTGTCTCAAGGCAGCCTAGTAGAGTAATGTTGTTTTTCAGTAGAAATGCCTTGAGTTCTTTTTGATTGAAGGGCTTGTTTAGCCTTCTTATATTCCACGAGCTTATTATCATGGTGGATTCTCCTCATTGAGGACAACCCTTTCAGTCACCTTGTCAGTGCTACTATCATCTTGAATTCTCAAAAGACTATATCTATTTGTGCTCAGCAATTTTCCAACATTGTATCTGATAATGCTCCTTCCTATTGTACCTGCCCTTGAGCTTTCATTGTCTGTTTCCCTCTATTCTTTTGTTGTGGAGGTTCTGCTGTTTTAATTTCCTCTTGGTTAGGATTTTGTTCTGGTTCTTCCTGCTTCTTCTGGACTTGCTCAGTCACAACCTTCACTTTCCATTCACCTGTTTGTTGCTTATTTTTCTGTTGTCTCTTTGCTTTCTCTTGCTGTTGTTTGGGTAGCATTTGGTTTTCTTGAGTGTCAGCCTGCTTTTGAGCTTTCTGAATCTTTGTGTATTCCTCTGTATGTTGCATATTTGAAGACATTCCTCACAATATGATAGTTTCCATTCATATTCCAGCATTTGTTCCCTATATTTTCCACCTACCACATCAATCAACATCGTATCAGGCAACTTCTGTGATATATCCATCTCAATAAGAATACGTGCATATGAAATTCTATCGCACCGAGTTGTTAGCTTGTCTAAATAGATAGGTTTCCCTAGATAACTTGCAATTCAACCCAAATTCTCCTTAGATGAGTACTGAATTGGTAGACCTGGGAATATTACCTAAATAGGAACATTCCTAGTCATTTCCTTGCTCAACTAGAAGTCAGGCTCCCACTGTTTGAAGATCATAGGTCTATTTTGAAACGTATAGGGCCCTTATTAGATAATTCTGTTCTTATCCTCCTCTGAGTCAAATCGAAAGATGAAGTAACCCTCATCGTATAGGTATACCTACAGAGTATTGACTGAATTCCACACTTTATACATGAATTTATGCATTTCTTTGAATGAGGGTGAACCACCCAGAACATACCCAATTAGAGATGCACTCCATTTCTGAGTTTGCTCATCCACTTCATTTTGATTCAATCGAACAATCTTTGTCCCTTCCTTCATTATCGGCAGATTGTAGTCCAATTTAAGCCCTTGTTGCTGAGATCAATTCCTATGTACTACATCAACCATCGTTGGCATTGGTTGGCTAGGGTTTCCCTTTTGAGTTGAGAATGTCAATTTCCTTGCCGCTGTGTTTGCATCTACTTCCACTGTCTTAGGGATTTCCATTTTGTTATATTTTGAAGTTTGCATCACTGTAGGGGCACTCCCCATTCCTGTCATCCATTGAACTAATTGAATTTGTCCTAGTTCTTGAGGTACTCGTGATTCTGGTGTTACCAGTCTACTTCCTTCTCCCATCTCCGGTAGTGTAGGTGGTGTTACTCCTTGATATTTTTGTCGAGTCATGGCTTGTATGCGTACATTATCTAACCCTGCTTAACGTGCGCCTTCAGAGCCATCACTACCAAACAAAGTATTACTAATAAGAATGCGCTATACCTTACACGTTTGTTCGTTAAGGTATAGCGCATGCAACCCATGTGCTATATTTGAATTTTAAAATGACGGTCAAAATATAAATATAGTGCATATATAGGCTGCGCTATACCTGAAGTTGAAATGACATGTAGATATAGCGTATCGCATATATGCGCTATACCTATATAAATATCCGCCCAGTCTTCTTCCTCGCGACAAAACCAGAAAAGACCCCCACCTTTTTAGTTCTCTGTTGACCCCAAAATATCTAAAAAAAGATGATAGTTCAAACAAAACCCTCCTGCATTTTCGTAAAAAAAATGTAAGAAACTAACATATAAAATAATAATATCGAAAATTTGTCAACCTAAGTATTTTTATATGAATAGTTATTAAACATATCATGATTAGTTATGAAAATTAATTATTTAATTCTCTTATAACCCAAAAAAGATGATAGTTCAAAAGAAACCCTGCTGAATTTTAGTCAAAAATATAAGAAAATAACATATAAAATATTAATATAGAAAATGTATCAACCTAAGTAATAATATAAATAATTTATCGATTAATTATTAATATAAAAAATATTGCGATATATTTAAATATGTTAAACGATTAAACAGAAAAATTCTTTAATTAATATTGTTCAATTTACACACATTGTCATGGAGCTTCCCCTTATGTATCCCGGACCTGCATCTCGAGAGCTACTGTTGCTTCAGGGCAACCCAAGGTCTTCACACATCTGGGATTGGCAGTGTCTCTCCCATACCTTCTACCCTAGATGTATAGATGATTTGTAGGAGTTCATTAGGGACCACCCATTGCATCCCTGTACAGTTAGACGCCTTCAGTGGACGGGTTTTTACATGATTATAGAGATCAGCCAGTTGCAGTTCGATTAGTCCCTGATCACGGCTATGATAGAGTGGTGGTGACCGGAGATGCACACGTTTCATCTACCCATCGGCAAGGCTACCATCACATTAGAGGACATGGAGGTTCTTTTAGGGTTGCACATTGATGGTATACCTGTAGCTTACCCGTATGCTCTTAGGGACTATACAGGAGAGGACTACCTTCATATGTTGCAGAGGCTCACCGATTTCCAGCATGCAGGTCTACTGCATTGAGCGGTGCCAGTTGATTGCAGTTGATGCCCGTTAAGCAGCATCTAGTGGTGCTGCATGCGGAGATTACTAATGACTCACCGCCAAAGGATATCGGCGGCAAATGAGGCTGTTGTTGCTGATGATGTTTGGTGGTATTCTGTTCTCGAACACTTCGGGAAACCTAGTCAGCTTGTGATTTCTACATCATCTGGAACGGCTAGATGACTTACCTGGTTATAGCTGGGGTGGAGCTGTTCTAGCATACCTTTATAGGCAGATGTGCCAGCGTGCATGGTACCGTGAGAGATGTTGTAGGTTTTATACCGCTGCTACAGGTGAAAACATAATAAATTCTTTGCATGATTATAATGGAGATAGTAAAAAAGTGACTTAAATTTTACGTCCACAATCTATATTAGGTTTGGTCCTGGGAGCGGTTCCTACAGTTCCAACCACCTCTACCATTGATAGCTCAGGATGCACAACCTCTACCATTTCTCCCACTAGCTAGGAGGTGGGTAGATAGGCCAGGGCAGGCCACACCCCCAAGGTCGAGGCTCGACATCATGTCACTTATTACAGGAATTTGTTGGATTTACTTGAAGGCACTCAGGTACATATATACTTAAGTTTACTTGGTCTGGCTTGATATGTCTTACATTTACTAACGATTCTTGTGTTTAATAAATAGTTCATATGGAGGCCATGCCACGACACGCTTATAGCCGGATTTCCAGATTATTACTCCCGCGATCGAGTAATGTGGATGTCTTCGATCCCACTTATATGTCTCGATATAGTCGAACATCATACCACCGAGCGATTCCTTTGATAGTTTGGTCGACCCTAACATGTACCTATTTTGCCTACTTGGCATTCCATACATTACCAGCAGGATGATTGTCGCAAGGTCGACCAGACATATTTGGCCTGGCTAGAGACCTAGATAAAGGATTCGGACCAGAGGTATGGTCTAATTCCACCATACCCTCCACCTGACCGTTTGGACGAGGAGCATGAGGACATGGGATTGGTATCACATTGTTACCCGACTTCTCATCGGGAATCCCGTTCATCGTGCTGGTGGTCGGTTTGTTTCATACGTGGGGAGGCATGAGGTACTGTATGTCATATGTTAAACTTACTTACAATGTTACGTTACTTTAACATCTTTCCTTAATTATTATTTTATATGCTATGAAGGATATTGGCTTACACCAGTTCCACCAGTTAGGACTGGAGATGCTACAACATACAGGTGAGGAAGCGGCAGTTATGCACGGGCTTGGCCGTCGGGTTACTAATCTTGCTGCTGCCATATTGAGACGTGCCCGAGAGGATGCGTGTTGATATCCAATTTTTCTCTGTATATTTTTTATATGCAAAATACTTTCAAAATAGCATATATATATGAATATATAAGTATGTCCCAATGTATTATTAATTTTCTTAATTTTAAAGATTTTTTACCAATTTATTCTTCTTTTTTATTCATAAAAACACAATAATAATTCTCAAAGTTTTCAATATTGGTGATTCATTTATTGGATTCTCGTATTTATACTAAAATATAGTCAATATAATTTTTGTATATTTTTACAAATTTATTTAGTATTTTTAAAGCTAAATTGCATATAATTGCAATATTAGCCTCTTTTAGATTTAATTGCGTTTATATTTATAAAAAATTAAGTCCAGTATTTTTAAATTGATAATTATGTATTACAAATCATTTTAGTACCTTCAATTTATTTCCAGGAATTAATTTACTATTTTTTATAAAATTAAAAGGGAAAAATGGCTATTGTAATTATAGCACAAATTGAGTTTCAATTATAACCCAAAACAGACCCCCAATTTCCCAACCCAATTTCAATTTTAACCCGACACAATCTAAATAACCCAACCCAGATCCCGTACCTAACCTTTTCAATCCTGGTCGTTGATCATTTAGATCAACGGTCAATATCGGCCCTTTCCATTTTAAACCTCAAACGGCCCCTTACTCCGCCTCATTTCACACCAAAGGCCGCCCTTGAATCTCTTTTCCTCTCAACTCTCTCTTCAATCCCTCATGAACCCTAGCCACTGCCACCTAACCCAACCCTAATACCTCCCAAATCTATGGCTTCCAAGGTCATCAGAGACCTGTATCAAACCCCATGGCTTCTATGTGTTCGATTCTTATTGTCTCAAGGCTAGATCTTGAAAGAGCTTGGTCCATACCCTGTTCGATTTCAGTTCATGACTGTTCTCTGGTCAGCCATGGCTATTCGAGTCAGGCTCTTGACTCTCCTGCTTAGATCGATGGTTTTCAAATCCTTTCTCATCACTTGGGGTTCTTCTAAAACCCTAAACTCTAAGGTTCTTTCAATTTCTTTTAGATCTGTTTCAGATCTATGTTTTCTCTGAACTGCTAAGCGTTTTTCTCGAAGTTTCTTTTAAAACTCTACCTTCAAAACCCCTTATCTTTTCCGATTAGGGTTCTTGTTAGTTTATTTCAAAACTTTTCTCTGATTTTGACATGTCTACTGTGTTTCCCTATATATTTCTTCTACTTGAGTTTGCATGTTAAAAGCCCTAATTTCTTATGACTGTTTGTTAGACGAATGTTTGTTTGCCTGAGTTTCTATTCGATTTGTTTGTTTATCCTCTTTTAAAAACTCTTCTATTGTTGAAAATCCTATGGTTTTGGGTATGAGGGTGTTCGTTTAAGCGCATAACTCGATTTTGAAGTTCTTTATCCCAAAATCTCTTATTTCTCTGTGTGATTCTTCTGACTCTGGTTTTCTATCATCTCTAAAAATTGATTATGCTCGAAACCCTAATTTTCAATAGGGGTTTTCTTCACCTGATACTGTGAGATCTTCACATGCTTTGATATTCTATGTTTTCTTCACTACTTGACCTACTAGGCTATCATGTTTCGAACGTTGCTATCCACTGAATTTTGTGCTACTATTGTATGCTATTTCCTTCTGCCAACAGGCTTGGCCTCGCATGTATAGTGTTTATACACCCTATTTATATGCTAAGTTTCCTTCTTTGTTTGACCTTCAACTTGTGACTGATTTCGAACTTTTCCTTCGTGAAATTCTGATTTCACTCGCCTGTTAGGGTTAATTGATTTTCTTTTCCTGTTTTGCCTTGTTGAATTCTTTCCAAAATTAGTGTATCTCTGTACCTAAACTCGATGGCCTACTTAATGTTTTACTATTTTTTTATGGCAACTGTCGGCCTGCTTATAAATTGATTTCTTTCCTTATTTTTGAACCTGTCACTACCCGTTAAGCAAAGTGATCCCTTAATTAAAGGCAATCACTTGTATAATTTATTCTAGATCATATTGTTTCCATGTTTGTAGCTTATTACCCTCTCTTACTCATTTTCAAAAAGCTATAAATACCATGTACTTCTTTTCTTTCGAAAAACACGAATACAAGGCATAAACACTTGAGTTCAAACACACACTCCACCAAATCTCTCTTTTCTCTGTTACTAATATATTGCTGCCTTACCTAGCCGGCTGAAAGCCAAGGCTAGGTTTTGGGGAAACTTGCTTATTTTCTGCATTTGCATTTTTTGCTTGTATGTTCTAATTAAGTTTTCTGCACCAACAACAATATGCTTATTTACTGTTTCTTGCATTCTTGTCTGCCTACTATTTGTATTTAGCCCAGTACCATTGTTTAGCATGCTGCAATTTCCTTTATCCTATTCTGAACCAATGTATCATGACATGTGAATTCTAAATCCCTACCCCAATGTGTTTAATACTTGTGGTTGGTTTGGGGCATGACAACATCAGAAATTGTTGTGCATGACCCAAACTTGATCCTCTTAGGATCATAACCTCCATGTTTCTCTTATATGTTGTGTATTCTAGTTGATTTACATGCATGTAGCACTTCCTATTGCTATATATGCCTAAAGTTAACCCATGCCTAAGTGTATAAGATCCTTGCAATGGATTCCCAATCCCCTGCCCCCTTTGTGTGAAGTTATTGACTCCCTGAAATATTAATGGCTGTCTCCCATTACCCTTTCTCTCTCCTTTATTCCCTCAACTCTTAGAACTCTATTTCTGCAATTTCACTATCTTCTTAGACTTAAGTTCTACCCCCCTCATGTGAGCCTTGCCTTGGGACCCATGAGCTCCCTCTGAACTTGGACACATGAGGGTTGGTATTTCCACACTGCACTCATCTCCATTCTGGTTATGTAACTTGGGTGTGAGCATTGCCCGGGTCCTATTGAGGCCCTTAGGGAGCTCTAACACACTCAAGTCTGAGAAAGGCTTTGGATCAATGACATTTTGAGGTGGTTTACTCCATAACTCAGAGAGGAAGTCAAGAATCAGGCTTCCTCTGGTTGTAACTTTTCTTTGTACTTTTCTGATGTGATAGATTATTCCTGGTTTGTAATAATTTGTAATGAACATTTGGGGCTGACTAGTGAAAAGGGTTGGGTAATTATGCATGCTCAAGGGTAGAACATGCCTATAGGACTGCTTTTTCTACATGATCAATTCGCATTTAGAAAACATGCCTATAAGACTGCTTTTAATTCTGCATATTCACACCACATTTAGAAACCATGTCTATAGGACCTACTTGTTCAACTTCACATCTAGATAACCTACCTATAGGAATTATCTAAAATTCTGCATGTTTGTCACCATTTAGATATCATTTTTTTTAGGTCCCAATTGGCTATAACCCAGTCGCCTGTTAAAATTAGCATAATGAATAGAAATCGTGCTTATAGGAATTCCCAAGTGAAAACTCACCTGTTTCCATTATTTACTAGATATTATGCCTATAGGGGTTTGACATTATTCAGATACTATGTACACAAAGGTTTAAAATTGGCAATTATGTCTACAAGGGCCTAAAATCAGTAATCCTAGATACCATGTTCACAGGAGTAAAAATCAGCGATAGTGGATACTGTCATCTGCAGAAACTGAAACTAGTCTAATTTAAAATTCGTCCAATCTGAATCTTTTTTTAATAATCCGATTCTCTTATTTTAACGAGGTTTAACAAGCATGCCTATAGGATTTTAAACAATTCGCTTTGAGTTATCAATGTTTCACCACCTTCTGAATTAAGTAGATATCATGCCTATAGGACCCCGTCTAAATACTTAGGCAAGCCTTAGAGTAATGACTGTAAAATTGAGTCCGCCTTTGTTAATTGTTACAACCAGCAGGCATGCCTAATTCGGACTTCTTATCTGAGTTATGTAATAAACAAATCTTCTTCAATAATCAAACTCCCCTCGTCTTTAGTATTTTAATCAAACCTAAAAAGTATGTGCAAGTCATGCTAGTTATGTGCTTTTGTTCAAGGAGGTATATTTGAGCCTTTATCTGTTTATATGGTTCCCCAACATGCATTATGTGTTTTTTGTATGTCGCCTTAGATTTTTATCCTTTGAAACCAATCAGCCTAATATCCCACCTTTTAGGACTAGTAGTCCTAAGTACCTCCAGGACTGATAGGAATGTGATGAGTAATAACATGCAATAGTAATCGAGACCAATCTGCGCTTTAATACCTTAACAGGATGGGAAGGGTAGATATGGATATGATGACCGGTGCGCTAATGCCACGTGTAACCCCTCTTTTGAGTAGTGATTACCAGGTATTGCATTGACGTGATCCATATTAAATATAAAGCTAGGATCCCCTTTTCTTTTATTTGCAAACTCTTTTTTAACTCTTCTTTTAATTGTTCTTTTTTTTATGTGTTTAAATCCCCTAATATTCGAACCCGTACTTGTATATTTGCTAAATTCACAATAATTGTCTGGCCGGGAACCACACTAATGGATCCTGAGGGGTGCCTAACACCTTCCCCTTGGGATAACTTCAAGCCCTTACCCTATCTCTGGTTATTCAAATGACTTAGAATTGAACCCCATTGGTGTCCTAATGCACCTTAAATCATTAGGTGGCGACTCTTCAAAAATGCAAAACCAGTTCCTGAAAGGAACGAGTTGTCCCATACCAAATGTCATAAACCCGATTTCGTGAGAAAAAAGGGGGCACGACAATATGCGCTTAGGATATGAGGTTGCTTATGTGCCGCCCGAGGAGTATCATCATGGGCCTCAAGTGGCCCCTGAACGTGGTAGACGTGGCAGGTGTGGCCAGAGAGCAAGGGGTGGTCCATGTGGTCATGGTGGTCAGCGAGGACGAGGTCCCTAATAAGAGGGCATTGATGCATACGTGGAGGATATTAGAGATGATCAACCGAGTGACTACTCGTAGCCACACGATGCTCCTCATGATATGCCATCATTCAGCCTTCAGCTGTCACTAGGGACTTCATAGTTGACCCCGTCAACTCCAGTGTTGATCGTGGGCATGGCCATTACGCAACATGAGTGAGATCAGTATTTTCCTGTTCGTCCAAAGCCATTGGGTGTTGTTGCTGATCGTCCGATACGAGTGGTGCATAGTGGGCGACGACTAAGTTATGGCTCATCACCGAGGCTGCTGAAGATCTTTCAGGCATAAATACAGATACATCACATCGGGGCGAGATGTCACAACCTTCATCTATTTCAATGCACCTCGATGTTCTGACAGAGCATTGTGTGGCTACTCAACAACAAGTTTGTTTGTATTACTATTATTTCAATTTGTTTTTACCTTATAGATTAGTCAGTAATATCTAAAGTGTTTTTTTTAAAGATTTCGTTATCACCGATCACAGAGCCCACATTGTGTGATACTCGCTTAATGGAGACGGATGATCTTATTTAGGAGCCTACTGAGACCATGGTATGACCATTAATTTTTTTTGCTAACACATACATTAGTATTCTATCTTTTATATTCTAAAATATCTTATTATTTTGTAGGTTATTGATGGCCCAACGACCGCTTCTACCGAGCCTACCAGCCTTACTGACGATCATGCTGCAGCACATCCTCCGATAAAGAGGCGACGTGATGAGGATGATCCTGATAGCATAGCCGGGCCGGATGGGACGTGCCTTAGGCCAGCCAATGCTTTAAAGCATACAGGTTGTGGGACTCATTGATATGTATTCTGAGTTGTATGTATGACATTAAATCTATAATAGTAAAATTATTGACGTTTTACATATTTTGTGCATGTGTTTTTATTTTTTGGGTTATTTATTAGTTTAACACGAGAACACAAGAAAAGTAAGACAGCTTAACATAAATTTAAATGCTTTCAAAATTAAAGATAATACATGATACATACAATATAAAAACAAAAAACTACACTTAACGCATCCATATCGTCAATTGTTCTATGCTTTAATCACTGAAATTTTTCTTCCAACCGATTATTTTCTTCTTCTGCCTCTTTCAGTTTCTCCTTCACTGCAACAAGCTGTTCTTGCAGTTTCAAGATTTGGAGTTCGTACTCACCGGTCAGATTCCAAATATTTAACAAACATGATTTGCAGTATTCCTGGTTAATGGGTTCATCATACCATTCCTCAAAACCATATTGATTTTCGTTTTACCAATGGGAATGATAACAAAAGACTATTAATTACCATGTTATATAAAAATTATTAACCAACATAACTTTCAATAATAAAAACTTACAACTTGTTTACACATCCAACGTCTGCGTCCTAGATTGCAATTTGACCAACATGGCTTCAAAATCGCACGTTTGCCACAATAACACCTTGGTACGTCATTGCGTGAAGTCAGTGCCCCACACATCAAATATGTCAACCTCAAGAATAGTAGTGAGAGGCATTTCATCCTTCTTTGAAATTCCACCTGCTCTTTGACACTTATCACATCTCTTCACAAGCTCACCCGCATCCTTGTACAATGTAGGCCAATAAAAACCATATCTAAGCACCTTTGAAGCTATCCTCTCCCCACCATGATGACCATCATAGGGAGAGGAATGACAAGCATCCAGAATACTCATTTGCTCCTCTTCCGGAACACATCTCTGAATCACACCATCATTACAGATTTTGAACAAGTAAGGCTCATCCCAGTAGTAGTCCAAGCTATCTCATTTAAGCTTATTCCTTTGGTTAGAAAAGTGCTCACATGGAACAATACCAGTCACAAGAAAATTGGCAACATCCACGAACCAAGGCATGCTATTCACAAATACAGAGAGGAGTTGCTCATCAGGGAATGAATCATTAATTTCGAGGCCATCACGGAGCCTCCCCTCCTCCTCCAAACGGGACAAGTGGTCCGCCACTTGGTTTTCAATCCCTTTCCGATCAACAATCTCATGGTCGGACTCTTGAAGCAATAGAACCCATCTCATTAACTGATCCTTAGAATCTTTCTTTGTCATCAAGTAGTGGAGTGTTGTATGGTCAGTATGAACTATCACCTTGGCACCCATGAGATAAGGCCTAAACTTCTCCATTGCAAACACAATTGCTAGCAACTTTTTTTACGTCACCGTGTAATTCACTTGACCATCATTCATTGTTTTTCTTCCATAATACACCGGGTGAAACATCTTGTTTACTCTTTGACCCAAGACCGCTTCTACCACAACATCACTAGCTTCACACATGAGCTCAAACGGTAAGCTCCAAATGGGTGCGGTAATAATGGGTGTGGTTGTCAATTTGTACTCGAGAAGTTCAAAAGCTTTCATGCATTCCTCATTAAACACGAACTTGGCATCCTTTACCAATAATTTTCACAAAGGATTCACTACCTTAGAAAAGTCATTGATGAATCTTCGGTAGAACCCCGCATGCCCAAGAAAACTCCTAACCCCCTTGACTGAAGTAGGAGGAGGAAGCTTTGAAATCACTTCAATCATAGCCTTGTCCACCTCTATACCGTGCTTTGAGATCTTATGGCCAAGGAAAATGCCCTCCTCGATCATAAAGTGGCATTTTTCCCAGTTAAGCACAAGATTTGTCTCTTCACACGGGGTTAATACCTTGTCAATATTCTTCAAACACTCATCAAAGGAGTCACCCACAATACTGAAATCATCCATGAACACTTCCAAGAAGTCCTCCACCATGACGGTAAATATAGCTATCATACACCGCTGGAAGGTAGCCGGTGCATTACACAAACCAAATGGCATCCTAGAAAATGCAAAGGTGCCATACAGACACGTGAAAGTGGTTTTCTCCTGGTCATCCGGAGCAATCAAATTCTGATTGTAACCTGAGTACCTATCTAAGAAATAGTATAAGGCACACCCAACAAGTCTATCTAGCATTTGGTCAAGAAAGGGCAATGAAAAATAATCCTTGCGGGTCACTTTATTCAGCTTGCGGTAGTACATGCACACCCTCCATCCGGTGATAGTCCTGGTGGGAATCAACTCATTTTGATCATTGGTAACCACAGTCATACCACCCTTCTTCGGCACACATTGTACCGGTGAAGTCCAAGAACTATCTGAGATGGGATACACAACCCCTGCATCTAACCACTTGATCACCTCCTTTTTGACAACCTCTTGCATAGCCTCGTTTAACCTCCTTTGATGATCCATGGAGGGCTTGGCATCATCTTCAAGTATAATCTTGTGCATGCAAAAGGCGTGTTTTATCCCCCAAATATCAGCTAGAGTCCATCCAATTGCCTTCTTCTTTCTTTGGAGCACCTCCAATGTTGCATCTACCTGCACGTTAGTAAGACAAGACGAAAGAATAATAGGTAAAGTTGAACTAGGGCCTAAGAATTCATACCTGAGGTGTGAGGGTAAAGACTTCAACTCCAAAACGGGAGGTTCCTCAATTGAGGGCTTGTTGGCAGAGTCTTTTTGTTCTCAAGATCCAAAGAGAGCTTACGGGGCTCATAAGAATAAGAGCCCATTCCATGCAAAGCATTGACACACTCCACCCGGCCTTCATCCTCATTCACATCAAGGTTCAACAATACAGCTTCTAAAGGGTCCTCCACATTGACCATAACACCAGTATCATCAACTATCACCTTCATGACAAGATCCACAAAAGAGCACACTTTAGTACTATTCAGCCGCCTCATTGATTTGCACACATGAAAGACCAATTTTACATCATCCACCTATAAGGTGAGCTCCCCTGCTTCCACATCAACCAATTCCTTCCCAGTTGCAAGGAAAGGTCTTTCCAATATTATTGTCACCTCATAGTTGACCTCGCAGTCCAGAATCACAAAGTCAGCAGGAAAAATAAACTTGTCCACCCGGACAAGAACATCATCAATTACCAAGCGGCCCTTTCATTGTTCTATCCACCATTTGCAATCTTATTGAAGTAGCTCTTATTTGACCAATACCCAAAGTTTTGAAGATGGAGTAAGGCATCAAATTGATACTTGCCCCCAAATGACATAATGCCTTTGCAAAATACGCACTCCCAATGGTACATGGAATGGTGAAAGCGCTGGGATCTTCAAGCTTTGGAGCCATCGAGTGCATAATTGCACTTACTTGATGAGTCATTTTGATGGTCTCACAATCCATGGATTTCTTTTTAGTCACCAAGTCTTTCATGAACTTGGCGTAACCCGGTATTTGCTCAAGAGCTTCCACCAAAGGAACATTGATTGACAAGCTTTTCGTCACCTCAATAAACTTCTTAAATTGGTTCTCATTCTTTTTCTTCGCAAGTCTTTGAGGGTAAGGTGGAGGAGGCTTTGGCAAGGGAGCCTTAGCCTTTGGCACTACCATTTCCGGTATGTCTATTACGTGTTCTCTAGACGGGTTTACGTCATCTCGAGTCTTCACCTCATTATCATGAATATCAATTCTCACTTCCGCATTCAAATTCTCTTCACTCACTTACTCATCAACCATAGGAACATCATCACCATGCATGTCAACCTCATCACTCACAACTTCCTTTTGATTGGAGGTATTCACTTCACCACCTCGACCGCTTCTAGTAATCATTGCCATTGCTTGGAGGTATTCACTTTACTACCGTATCACTAGATAGAGACCCCTTAGGGCGAGTATTCAAAGATTGCAAAATCTGGCCAAGTTGAACCTCCAAATTTTGGATTGAAGTATTATGGGATGCCAACTGGGCATCAGAGTCGACATTCTTTTTCATCATTTGTTCAAACATCATCTCGATCCTTCCCATCTCATTGTTTGACAAACTAGGACCTTAGGATAGAAATGGAGGCGGGTTGTTTGGTTGTTGATACATACTAGGTCTTTGAAAGCCTTTCCCCCGATTCCCTTGATTGCCATTATTCCAACCCCCTTGGTTGTTATTTCCTCCCCAATTGTTGTTATTTCCACTCTAGTTGCGCTGGTTGTTCTGATTGCCCCAATTATTATTATGTTTCTCCAAGTTGCTATTTCCTTGTTGGTTTTGATTCCCCAAATTTCCTTGGGATCTCCACTGTTGTTGTTGGTTAGGAGCATTGCCCCTTTGTCCTTGATAATTATTCATGCACTGCACTTCTTCACTTTGCTCATTGATACGCTCAAATTATACTTTAATTAAATAGTTTAAGGCAGTCAGAGTCAAATATAGTTACCCAACAAGGTTGGGGTCGAATCCCATAGGGAATAGGCGTGAAAAGGTTACTTGAATAGTGTGCTACTTGACTTAGGTCGTAATTCTATTCCGTTAATCGTAACAAGAGAATGATATGATTGTGAATTGAAGAGATAACTAATTGTAACTCTGAGAATGTAAATAATTTGATTAAGAAAACCATGGTTGTATCCCAGTAAATGGAATGTAATATTATCGGTGTTAATATGATATATTTCTAATGGAAGGTCCTTTGATGTGCAAATAATTTCTAAATGACTACCCAATACTTTCGAATAGTTCGGTAGTATTTTCCCTTTATGATTTTTCCAAATATAAAAGAGTTGCAAATTAAGAACAAACAATTTATGCCAAGTAGAACACACTTATTTCTAAGCGATTCTATTGAACAAGAGTTAACGTCTTGAGTTCTTGATATTCAATTCTACCAAACCCTAACTCACTTTTCCAAGTAAAGAAAGAATAAAATGGAATAGATTAATATTTGCAACCATCAATCATAAATAAAGAATAAGAATTGAATAAATATCAACCAATCATTATATATATATATATATATATATATATATATATATATATATATATATTCAATGTTAAACACCCATTAATATTACACCCATCTAGGGTCCATAACCTTAGTCTTTAAAACTAGCTACTCATACTAAAATACAAGAATAAAGCATTTAATAAAGCCATAAAGCTTACAAAAGTGCAAGATTCCATCTTCACAAAGCTCCAAATAAATGAAGTATTCAATGCTCTCTAAGTAGGACCTTGTTTTAGACTTGAATACCCCACAAAAACTCAAGTTATTCTCTTTATAGTGGACAAAAAGTCGTAGCCAAAATCGGACAAAAATACCCTTTCAGACAGCTTATGCGATCGCATACTGGTTGCATACCAGTTATGTAGACCGCATATTGAGCACTCCGTCACAGACTTGTTGAATTCCAGATCTGGCTTCAGTCGCATAATAGTTATGCAGTCCGCATATGTGTTATGAGACCGCATATACCATCACATATCGTGTTGAGGGCTGCCTTCTATTGTGGTTATGCGACCATTATGCGGCTCGTAATGTGTTATGCCACCGCATAATGGACCACATATTTGCTTCTTTAGTTGGCCCAAAAGACTGTCTCTATTTTCGATCAGCAGGTAGATTATGCAGTCCACATGTGAGTTATGCGACCGCATACTTGTAGCATATCCGTCTTTTTATGAATTTTTGACTTCTTTTCTATGTTTTCGGGTATTCAAGCTTGTTCACTACAAAACAACCAAACTTGATCAGAATTAACTACAAATGCATTAAAAGACAAGTTAAAATCTAAGCAATTGGTACTAATTGTGCCGAAATTCCACGGCACATCAACACCCCCAACTTAAACTCTTGCTTGCCCTCAAACATCTAAAACAAAACTATCCTATTCTATACTACTTTTATTTCCGACAATCCACAAAACAGTAGTGACTATAGATGGTTTTAACTGACAGCTAACAAGCATGTGAGCCCATTTATTTACCCTTCCTGGAAAACAACTTACCATACAATCATTTGACTAATCAATTCGTGACCTTAGAGCCTCGACCAAAATGACAAAATGCTATTCACAATGAAGTGCACTTGTGTCTACTTCAAGAGCCTATCTTTTTCTAAGTCATACAATTCATGCGCACTCACAACAAAGAAAATCCCCACTCACATATGTATATACAGGGGATACAATTAAAACACTCTAACACTCGGAACGAAAGCTACATGCTACAAGTATCAGTCCATATGCTTGCCCTTATTTTAACTTTGCTGCTATCTCAGAAATGATTTACCGTAGATCACTAAGGACTTTTCATGGGTTATAATGTAGGCTTCAAGATGGGTTGGATGACTATTTAGGAATGTAGTGGTTATACCCTCCTTGAACTCTACATATATTATGCTCTTTTACTACATAGCCTTTATTTTCCTCGGGTTACCGACCTAGAACCACCTCAAAGTATTTCTTCAAGTTTTGACAAGACTCCTCTCTTTGCTCTTCTTTTCTTTTCTTTTCTTTTCTTTTTTTTGGAGCTTGAATTCATTATCTACACAACTTCAAGGTTATTTCTTCTTCTCCTTTTTTTTATTATATACACACAGTAGCAAACCTTGTCAATTTCCATTTTATAACTGCACCCCCAACTTAGGATTTAAGCCTCAATTTCATATGTTCAAAGAGGGATGGGTTCAAAAGAAGGAATTACTTCACAGAAAGGGTAAAGGTTTGTAATGTGATAGCCAATGAAAGGTTACATTCTCAAAGGAGGTAACTAGGGTAATTTATGTACCAGGAAGGTCAATTTAGGCAAAACTGGCTAGTAATCACAAGGAGAGCGTAAGATCATTTCAACATCCAATCATTAACCTGAGAGTCACACTAAGATACCAATTGTGCAAGTTCTAGACAGTACAAGTTAGACATGTGCATTATTCATACAAATTCTCACTCACTCAAAACGCATGAACTGTTCAACTCAACATAGTTTCAGCCCTCAAGTGACACAGAGCAACTTAACACTTTCATCTTCAACATATGTAAGATTCTGAATAAGCATAAAGTCAAAGAGCGAGCCTCAAATTCACAAGAATGATTATAAATTTTTTTTAGATTCAAAAGAAGGAAGGCTATCATATATTTACAACACTTGGAACATGTTTGGATCTACACAATCAACACCAACTAAGTCAAAACATTTCATGCTACTGTCGTGGTTCTACTATTACACCTTTGGAAAAGAACCCGAAAAAGAAAAACCAAATGGAATTCATTGCTAAACTATAATAGTTTTATATATACAAACATGGGTACAGGAGTTTTATATACACACATGGGGTACAAGAGTTTTATATATACACATGTGGTACAACAAAATACTACAAAACATGGGTACAAGATTATGATCATCACTACCCACCCCCAACCAAAGATCATGCATTGTCCCTAATGCATATATAAAGCAAAAAGAAAGCTCAAGGACTCCCTGGGGCGCACTGGTAGTGACACTACATTTGGTGGAGCCTCGGACTGAGCAATATCCGCCATGGCTGGAGCAAGAGGCTTCAGCTACTGTGAAGGTAGAGCAGGTAGCTCCACCTGCTGTGAAGCTGGAGCTGGGGCCTAGGAGATGCTAGCCTCGCCCTGTGATGGCTGAGTGGTCGATGGATGTGCCTTGCCAACCATATCTGCTAGTGAATGTTCAATGACTATCTGCACAGCTGCTTCTTCTTCATCTTCTTCCCTTATAGAGACAACAACCTATTTACTTTTGTCTTGCTGACCCTCAATGTCCTCACCCAGTGCCTCTTTATTTGTCTCCTCATATCCTGACTCCCCCTCATCGGACTCCTCAGTATCTCTAGATTCCTTATCGGAAGGGATATCAATATGACTAGGAGGAGTTTGAGCTTTGGAGGGCTCAACATGTTGTGCCTATGGGGCTGTCATCAATGTAGTGAAATCAATATCTAGGCCTGGGATGGAAGTGTCAGCACCCTGCTATTCATCCTTCGGGAGGAAGGCTGTCAAATCAAACTCTAAACTCTACATCTTCTGCAGCTCAGCCTTGAGGTCACTCACATTCTTACAGAGCTGTGGCATACCTCTAACTTCACCCCGCTCAACCTTCTCAAAACGCGCTTCAACGCTCTTGGGAATCTCCTTGATAAGCCGGTCTACCTTAGCATTGGCATGCTGAGTAACTAGACCTAGCTTGGACAGAGCTGGTAATGGAACCTGGGACTGTGCAGTAGAGGGCTGTGGAGTAGCTGTGGAGGTAGCTATGGACTGAGAGGTGTCTAGCAGTGCTGGACCCTCTGATACTGATGTATCTGCTGGAGGAGGAATATGAGTCTCAGTCTGAGTTGCAGTTTCCTTTGCTACCGCGTCACTGATTCTCATGATGTCAATATCTTTTGTAGCATTCTCCATTTTTTCATGCCAAGGCAGGCGAGACACCTTTGTAGCTTAGCAAAGAGCAGTGATCAGGCAGGGGAACAGAAGTGATGTCTGTTTCTGATTTTCCCTAATTCCTATCTCTTGAAATATTATCTCCCCCACATCAATCTTAATCCCTGTCATGATGCACGCAATGAGAAGTGCTTTCTCAATGTTTATGTCAGTTTCATTTCTGGACGGCATCAGACGAGATGTAACAAAGCTGAGCTAGTAGTGACCCTCCCTTGTGAGATCCTCCTTGAAAATTTTGTGTAGCGGGTCAATCCAGGCCGGTGTCCCCTTTGCAATTACCGAGGCAACCCAGGCATGCTCATTGTTGTTATTGGCTACCTTGGCATCATACTCAGCTGCTCTTGGCTGCAAATCCTTGAAATATTGTTCATTGATCATCTCCGGACCACAACCCACTTCAAACCCTCGCACTCGGACATACTTTGAAAAGATCCTATTGCGCTTCTGTGAAGGAGTCCTTGATGTACCATAGGAAGCATAAAACTCTCTCACAATTGTCTCGTTGTATTCAACCGGGAGCTCAATGAAGAACTCCCACTTTCGCTTTTTGATGTTTTTAAGGATGTGAGGATAATGCTCTGATAACCCATTCAGGCTCAATTGCTTCTCCTTTAAGATGTTCCTCTTGGACAGCGCTGCTTTATACAAGTCTATGGAGCCCTTGACCCCAAACCGGAGGTTAAGGTCCTCCCCCAACTTCCTGCGCGCCTCAGCCTGTAGATCAACTTGAGGTTTGAGGTCACTCTATGACTCCTCCTCGTCAAAATGAGAGGAGCTATTAGTAGTAATGTGGAGTGCTAGGATTGGCAGCTTGTTACTGTCGACTACTGGGTGGTGTTCTTGTTGGATTAGACCTTTTTGGTGCCATGTCTGTTGATGAAACATTGTAGGAGTGAGTGAAAGAGCTATTAGATATAAAAGAAAAGAAACAAAACAAACTAATAATTTTTTTATGCGATGAGTTATGCGGTCGCATATCAAGTATGCGGACCACAGAACCATCGCATAGGTGAAGAAGCAAAAATGTATTAACAATTATGCGATTACAAAACCACTGCATAAGTTGTTATGCGATCGCAAAATTACCGCAAAATGTACACTAAGATAACTTGAGGGACTGCCTCAGTATGCAGCAGGTATGCGGTCCGCATATTAGGTATGCGATCGCAAAGGAGGCCACATGTTCAAACCTAGGGCAAGGAAAGGGGCAGAATGCATTGGTTATGCGGACCACAAAGCCATTATGCGGCCCGCAAAACTCATCGTCCCCAATGAAAATTAGCCCTCTCCCAAATCACGTGGGTGCCTTTTTCCATTCATTCAAAAATCTACATAAGATTTATTTCAACTAATAAAGAGAGATAGATGGGTACTCAGACTTCCCCCTCTTGGATTCGTGGCCAAAATCACACAATCACTCCCTCAATTCATCCTCCCAACTAAAATCAAAAACATGTAATTCCCTATTTTAAATCAATTTGACCCTTTTCAAGCACCCTCTTTCAGATATTCATGGCATTAGAGGTTGGGTGCATTCACGAGGGGAGAAAGAAAGAGAGAAAGTAAAAAAATTCAGAAAGAAAATTATGAGTCAAGAACAGAGGAGAGAAGTTGGAACACATACTTGAATTTTGAGAAATTTACAAAGGAACTAAAAAACTATGGCGAGTCTGCTTAGATTCTTTCCCTCGTTCGTCTTACCAGTTCCTTTCTCATTTCTTTTTTTACTTGTTTTTGCGTTTAAATGGGGTGTGTGCAGAGAGATGGTAATTTTATACCTGGAAAGTATGGGGTGGGGAGGTATGTCACATAGCACACTATGCGATCGCATAGGAGTTATGCAGTGGCTGATGACTGGGTCGTGTGGATGCAAGTTTGCGATGCAAGATGCGATCGCATACTTGACATGCGGTCCGCATAATTGACAAACAACCGCAAAGTTGGAAATGAAATTATCCAAACACTCTACTTGGGTTTGCGATGACTATTTGGTTTGCATAGTCATTATGCGACCGCAAATGCATCAGCATAGCCATCGTTTAATTTGGACCTCTTTTTTCCTTCAGTTTCTTCAGCACTAAGACACTTTTCATGATATTTTACCTACACTCTAGCACACACGCCAATTTGCTCAATCTAATCTACATAAGTAAATAAAAAAACTACAAAAGAGTGTTACTACACATGGGTTGCCTCCCAAGTAGCGCTTGATTTAACGTCGCGACACGACACAGTTTACTCCTTTTGGATTAATCTTTGGTGGAAACAACTGTTGGATCATCTCGTAGAGTAATTTGTTCTATCATATGCCTTTCTCTGGCGGTTCTGAGGTAATATTTGACCCATTGTCCATCTACCTTGAAAGTCTGAGCCCCATCTTCTGACTCAAGTTCAATTGCGCCATAGGGAGACACCCGCACAACGTTGAATGGTCCAGATTATTTGGACTTGAGTTTGCCCAGAAACAACCTGAGTCTTGAGTTGAAAAGTAAGACCAAGTCACCCGAATTAAACTCTCGTTTAAAGATCTTCTTGTTGTGGACAAACTTCATCCGTTCATTGTACATGGCTGCACTCTCATAGGCATGAAGACGAAATTCTTCCATCTCGTTGAGTTGTGTCATCCTTAGGTTAGCAGCCTCAGCCCAATCAAGATTTAGCTTCTTTAAAGCCCACATAGCTTTGTGCTCAAGTTCTACTGGCGAGTGACAAGATTTACCAAAAACTAACATGTATGGTGAAGTGCCAATGGGGGTCTTAAATGCCGTGCGATAAGCCCACAATGAATCATCTATCTTCCTTGACCAGTCGGTCCTATTTGCATTAATAGTTTTCGCTAGAATATTCTTGATTTCTCTATTCGAAACTTCAACTTGGCCACTTGACTGAGGATAATAATGTGTGGCCACCTTGTGCTTTACACCATATTTTTCAAGTAGCCCAGCGAAAGCCTTGTTACAGAAATGAGACCCACCATCACTCAGGATGACCCTTGGAGAGCCAAACTGTGTGAATACATTTTTCTTCAAAAATGCGGTCACACTCCTTGCTTAATTGTTCGGTAAGGCGATTGCTTCAATCCATTTAGATACATAGTCCACAACCACCAAAATGTAGCTCATGCCATACGAGCTCACGGAGGGGCCCATAAAGTCTATTCCCCGCACATCAAAGATCTCAACCTCGAGTACAAAGTTCATTGGCATCTCATGTCTCTTAGATATTGACCCTTGTCTTTGACATTGGTCACATTGTTTGACCATTTGGTTTGCATCTTGGTAGATTGTTGGCCAATAATAGCCACATTCAAGCACTTTTGCCGCAATCCGATTTCTTCCATGATGACCCCCAGCCGACGAATCATGGTATGCCTTGAGAATTGGTATCACCTAATCTTCTGGAACACATTGCCGGATGATGTTGTCGGCACAATTACAGAACAAGAAGGGTTTTCCCCAATAGTAATGCCTACACTCCCGCAAAACCTTTTCTTTTGATAAGCTTCCAAACCTTCAGGAACAAGGTCACTAACCAAGAAGTTGGTTATGTCGGCATACCAAGGAACAAAACTGTTAGATAATGCCAATATGTGTTCATCTGGGAAAGCATCGTTGATTTCAAGATCTTCCTTTGGTCTCTCTGCCTCTTCAAGCCTTGATAGGTGATCCGCCACTTGATTTTCTGTCCCTTTTTTATCTTTGACTTCAAAGTCAAACTCTTGCAGCAACAGGACCTACCAAATCAACCTAGGTTTTGCATCCTTCTTTGCCATAAGATAGCAAAGAGCAACATGGTCTGTATACACTATCACCTTGGATCCCAACAAATAAGCCCGAAATTTCTCAAAGGCATAGACAATGGCAAGAAATTCTTGCTCAGTCACCGTATAATTCATTTGCGTGCCATTGAGTGTCTTGCTTGCATAATAGACCGGGTGAAGAATCTTGCTGTGACGTTGGCCAAGCACTTCCCCAATAGCTACACCACTGGCGTCACACATGAGTTTGAATGGAAGAGACAAATCGGGTGTGACAATAATAGGTGTCGTGGTGAGCTTTTGTTTTAATTCCTCAAAGGCTTTGAGGCACTTCGCATCAAACACAAATTTGGTATCTTTCTCAAGGATTTTGCACATGGGATTTGCAATTTTAGAAAAGTCCTTGATGAAGCGCCCATAGAAGTCGGCATGCCCCAAAAAACTTCGGACACCTTTAACTGTAGTTGGTGGAGGAAGCTTGGAAATGATCTCAATATTTTCCCGGTCAACCTCTATGCCTTGTTTGGATATTTTGTAGCCCAAAACAATTCCCTCGTCCACCATGAAGTGGCATTTCTCCCAATTTCGCACAAGGTTCGTTTCTTCACATCTCTTAAGCACTTGTCTAAGGTTGTCTAGACAATGCTCAAAAGAATCACCTACTACTGAGAAATCGTCCATGAATACCTCTAAGAAATCCTCCACCATATCGGACAATATTGACATCATACACCTTTGGAAAGTAGCCGGAGCATTGCATAGCCCAAATGGCATCCGACAAAATGCAAACGTCCCATATGGACAAGTGAATGTTGTCTTTTTCTGATCTTCCAATGCAATATTGATTTGGTTGTAGCCGGAGTATCCATCCAAGAAGTAGTAGAATGACCTTCCCGCTAGACGATCAAGCATTTGATCAATAAAAAGAACAGGGAAATAGTCCTTGCACGTAGAACTGTTTAGCTTCCGGTAATCCATACACACCCTCCATCTGATCACCGTTCTTGTTGGGATAAGCTCATTTTTATCATTTTCAATCACGGTCATGCCTCCCTTTTTCGGCACACATTGTACCGGACTTACCAAGAACTATCGGCAATGGGGTAGACTACCCCGGCGTCCAACCACTTAATGATCTCTTTCTTTACCACCTCCTGCATGGAAGGGTTCCACCTTCGTTGATGCTCCACAATAGCTTTCCAATTGGATCTTGTGTTCGCAAATTTCGGAAGGAATCCCTCGGATGTCCGCAATTGTCCGCCCAATAGCTTGCCTATGCTCCTTCAATACATTCAACAATTGTTTTACCTGCATATCATTCAACAAAGAAGACACGATTACCGGTAGAGTATCATTTGAGCCAAGAAATTTATACCTCAAGTGCGGTGGAAGTGGTTTGAGCTCTAGTTGCAGTGACTCAATAATAGAAGGCTTTGCGGGAGGAGTAGCTCTATTCTCCAAGACGAGAGAGAGCTTCTTTAGAGCATAAGTGTAGGACCCAAGCCCTTCCAATGCATTGACTGATTCCATATACCCATCCATATCTTCATCGTCAAAGTTCACCAAAATAGCTGTCAACGCCTCTCCAAGTCATTGTTCTTCCATCTTTATTTCAACCGCATCTTCCACTAAATCAACAACATCGATCACTGAGATGCTTTCATACTCATGTGGTAGTTTCATACCCTTTCTTGCTTGGAATGTAACCTCTTCATCATTTACACGGAATTTGATCTCATTCTATTCTGAATCCATTAGTGCTCTTACTGTGTCAAGGAATGGTCTCCCCAAGATGATAGGGATCTCTTTGTCAACTTCACAATCAAGGATTACGAAATCGGCGGGTAGGTAGAACTCTCCCACTTTCACAAGCACATCATTGATAATTCCCACCAGTCTCTTTATGGAACAATCGGCCATTTACAACCTCATACTTGTAGGCCTCGACATACCTAACCCGATTGCTTGTAAATATAAAGAGGCATTAAGTTAATGCTAGTCCCATTATCACAAAGAGCTCTTACAAAATCACGTGCCCCAATAGTACATGGAATGGTGAAATCTCCCGAATCTTCTTTATTTTGAACAGTGGTTGTTGCAATGATAGAATTAACCCGGTGAGTCACATTCACCAATTCATTATTGGTGGTTCTCTTCTTAGTAATCAAGTCTTTCAAATACTTAGCAAAACCCGACATCTCTTGAAATGCTTCATCAAATGGAATATTCACCGATAACTGCTTGAGAATGTTATAGTACTTTTCGAGTTTGCTATCATCAACCTTCCTAGCAAGTATTTAAGGGAATGGAAGAGGAGGTCTAGGAATAGGTGGTAGAGTTTTTGGTATCTCTTTTACCTTTTCCTTTACCTCTTCCCGGTTTACATCTTGCACATACTCTTTTGTAACCCTTTTAGCTTTATCAACAATTGGCTCTTCAACTTGTGCCTCAACCTCTTGTTCGGACTCTTCCACTTCAACCACTTGTTCATTCTCTCCTTGAAGTACCTTCCCACTCCAAGTAGTAATTGCCATGCAATAAGAAGTTGGACCACTCCCACTACCCTTTGGGTTCGCAATTGTGTCACTTGGAAGTGTCTCTTTTTGCTTCGGATTTTGTTCCTTAGAAAGATCTCTCATTTGCATATCTATTTTTTTGAATGGATGCGGTATGAGAACCAACAAGCTCGGTCATATTCCTCATAGAAGTGTCAGACCTCTCTTGATTTTGCAATACCCATTCAAGCATGCTTTCTAACTTGGAATCAGTTGAAGAACCTTGATTTGAATATTGACCCTTTTGTGGAACATAAGGATTTGAAATCCGATTTGAGAAGTTGTTGTTGTTGTTATTCCAATTTCCTTGATTTGAGATACCTTGGTCATTTCGCCACTGTTGTTTGCCCTGCCCTTGCGAGTTAGGCCTCCATTGATTTTGTTGTCCTTGACCTTGGTATTGTTGCCTTTGATAGCCTCCTTGAGATTTATTGACATAGTTGGTTTCCTCATAATCTTTACTTGATGATGGTTGAACATCTTCCACCACATTTACCTTCTTCGTTTGGCTTTCAGTGCACATTTTTGTCGACATATTGACATTGGTGGCAAGCCCTACAATTACTTGATCTCTTTTTTGATTCTCCTTAATCATGTTGGTCAAGGAGGGAGAACCATATGCAATTCCACCTGTGGTGTCCTCTAAGTGCCAAGCTTGATTATGTTTTGCCATTTTGTCAAGGATTTTTGTGATCCTTGCGAATGTCTTATCCATAAAAGATCCATCAGCTACATTCTTGGCTATAGATTGGTTCATAACATCTAAACCCATGTAGAATTTCTCCAACAAGATAGAATCCGGAAAAACATGATTGGGAGACCTCACCAAATATAACTCGAATCGATCCCATACCTCATGTAGATGTACTCCCGGTACTTGCTTGAAATTTTTTTTTTATCCCGGAGCTCATATTTCTTACTTTGCGGGAACCATTTAGCTAAGAATGCTTGGACAAGTTCAGGACAAGAATGAATAGAATTTGGTGGCATATTTTGAAGCCATTTCTTTTCATCCCTAGTTAGTGAGTACTTGAACACCCTCAACCTTAGGGCATCATCTGAGATGTTGTTCTGATTATGCATCACACACACCCAAGAAGTTTCTAAGATGTTGTGTCGGATCATCATCAGTGAAATTCCTGAAAAACCCCTCCGCTTTTAGCATTAAGATTAAACCATGTTCCACCTTGAAAGTTGCAGCACCAACTATCAGAGGTACACTAGCATTTGTATCCTCAATGTACTCATCTATGTCCGCAAAAGGATTTTCTTCCATTTCTTCCTCATATTCGGCCATGTCTTCTTATCAACACCAAGCAAAACAAGCAAAGTGTGATGGAATAGAATAATATGTAAAGTAAAGCATACACTAATTAGTAATTTCAAAACCGTATTCCCCGACAACGACGCTAAAATTTGATATGCTCAAATTACAATTTAATTAAATAGTGTAAGGCGATCAGAGTCAAATATAGTAACCCAATAAGGTTGGGGTCAAATCCCACAGGAATATGCATGAAAAGGTTACTCGAGTACTGTGCTACTTAACTTAGATCGTAATTCTATTCCAATAATCGTAACAAGAGAATGATATGATTGTGAATTGAAGAGATAACTAATTGTAACTTTGAGAATGTAAATAATTTGATTAAGGAAACCAAGGTTGTGTCACCGTAAAGGGAAGGTAATGTTATCGATATTAATATGATATATTTCTAATGGAAGGTCCTTTGATATGCAAATGATTTCTAAATGACTACCCAATACTTTCCAATAGTTGGGTAGTATTTTCCCTTTATGATTTTTCCAAATATAAAAGAGTTGCAAATTAAGAACAACCAATTTATGCCAAGTAGAACCCACTTATTTCTAAGCGATTCTATTAAACAAGAGTTAACGTTTTGAGTTCTTGTTATTCAATTCTACAAAACCCTAACTCACTTTCAAGTAAAGAAAGAGTAAAATGGAATAGATTAATGTTTGCAACCACCAACCATAAATAAAGAACAAGAATTGAATAAATATCAACCAACCATTATGTATATATTCAATGTTAAACACCCATTAACATTACACCCATCTAGGGTTCACAATCTTAGTATTTGAAACTAGCGACTCATACTAAAATACAAGAACAAAGAATTTAATAAAGCCATAAAGCTTACAGAAGTGCAAGATTCCTTCTTCACAAAGCTCCAAATAAATGAAGTATTCAATGCTCTCTAAGTAGGATCTTGTTTCAAACTTGAATACCCCACAAAACCCTAGTTATTCTCTTTATAGTGGACTAAAAGTCGCAGCCAAAATCGGACTAAAATACCCTTTCAGACAGCTTATGCGATCACATACTGGCTCCGTCACAGACTTGTTGAATCCCAGATCCGGCTTTAGTCGCATAATGGTTGTGCGACCGCATATACCATCACATGTCGTGCTGAGGGCTGCCTTCTATTATGGTTATGCGACAATTATGCGGCACACATATTTGTTTGCAACTGCATAATGGACCGCATATTTGCTTCTTCAGTTGGCCCAAAAGACTGTCTCTGTTTGTGATCAACAGGTAGATTATTCGGTCCGCATGTGAGTTATACGACCGCATACTTGCAGCATATCCGTTTTTTTGTGACTTTTTGACTTTTTTTCCATGTTTTCGGGTATTCAAGCTCGTGCACTACAAAACAACCAAACTTGATCAGAATTAACTACAAATGCATTAAAAGACAAGTTAAAATCTAAGCAATTGTTACCAATTGTGCCGAAATTCCACGGCACATCACTCATCATACCCATCATCTTGGTTGAAACCACCACTACCCTGCTCATATTGATCAGGACTACCTTGACCTTGTTGACCTCTTTGTCACCTCTTGTTGACCAACATGTTGACACCTTCTATAGCATTTACTTGCCTCGGCGCTTGAACTTGTTGCAATTAAATTTTTCCCAACTGGTTCATTGTTATAGTTAACTCTGCTATTGCCTGGCGATGGTTGAAGAGCTCTTTGTACAGGTGAATGAAATTCGGATCAACTTGTGGCACATTAGCTCGACTTTGCCAAGCTGAGGAAGTATCTACCATCTCATCCAATATCTCACATGCCTCCGCATAAGGTGTGTTCATAAAATTTCCCCCTGCAAGCTGGTTCACTACACACTGATTGGTCGTGTTAATGCCACAGTAGAATATCTGTTAGATCATTACTTCAGTCATGTCATTGTTCCGACATTCTTTCACCATTGTCCGATATCTTTCCCAGATCTCATGAAGTGGTTCATTAGGTTCTTGTTTGAAGGCCAAAATCTCATCTCTCAAATTCTCCATATGCCCTGGCGAGAAAAACTTAGTTATAAACTTGTCCGCCAACTCATCCCACGTAGTGATGGAATGGTTGAGAAGTCTTTCAAGCCAGTCCAAAGCCTTCCCTCTAAGTGAAAAAGGGAATAATCTCAATCTCAATACATCCTCCGACATATTGGTCTGTATGCTTCCCCAGTAGGTATCCACAAAGCCTTTAAGATGCTTATATGAATTTTGATGGGGAACACCTATGAAGTACCCTCGCTGCTCCAATAAAGTTAACATCACATTTGTAATTTGGAAATTGCCCGCCCATATCCAGGGTGGGATAATTGTACTTGCGTATCCTTCATTTGGAAGCACCCAAGGAGCGACTCTTGGAGAAGGCGGGGGAGGGTCTGGAATATTGTCATTGGACTGACAGCCTTTTCTTTGACCTTATGGCACTAGAGGCACCTTATCTTTACCATTATCATCTACCTCCTCCTTAGGAGAACATTTCCAAGAGGATCATTGTTTGTCATTTTGTGCCTGAATTGATGACACACACAAGTTAGTAACACAGAGGGAAAGAAAAATAAGACACAAAACTAGTTAGATAGATATCCAAAACCGTTTAGCTCCCCGGCAACGACACCAAAAAGTGATCGGTTCCAACCTTATACCACTATAGAGTGGCAAGAGCGGTCGATGCAGCTTTTATCCGAAAGGTCGGGATCAAATCCACAGGTAGCTAAGATATGGTTGGAATTGGGTTCCTACCTAATTTAGCAATGTGTGATGTTCTTAATTACACTTTCAATCATTCTTTCTTTGTCTACTATTCTACTTCAATACTAATGATGCAGGAAAATAAGCTATGTATGGTATTTTTGTAGGGTTTTCTTAGTTGGTCTAAAGGCACTAGGGAAGTGACTTGCACCTAGGTGGGTATATAACGGGATCTAAAACTTAGGGTAAATTTATTATAATTGGGATCTTGATATAGCCATTGCACATAACTACTCACTCTATACCTCTCAGTAGTTTGGGTGACTTGCCCTAATTGGCTTTCTCAAGTCCAATTGGGTGTTCAAACAATGCAAGCAAAATTGGCTCAAGTTGGGTATTACTATCTCTAGATTTAACTTTTTAATTGGGGATATCAATCTCTTGAATACACCCAAATTCCTTGTTGGCCTGAATTTCCTAGACTTAGTCTCTCTTTCCCAAGAAGAGCCTAAGTCAAAAAGGTACAAAGCAGTGTTTGCAACCACCAATTCAATATTTAAAGCATAAATCAAGCCAAATATCATTCACCCATAAACATTTAAGCCCTAAAACTAAAGACCCATTAAATACCCATACTAGGGTTGAGCTACAACCCTAGCTAATGGGTTTAGCTACTCATAATCAAAGAAGAAATCAAAGATTGAGATGAAATATAAGCCATAAAAAGTAATTGCAAGATTAAAATCTAAGTTTAATTGCTAAAGATGTTCTAAAATTACTCAAAAAGGTAAAAGAAGGTGGTTCAAGTGCTCTACAAAACAACTGATGACCTAAAAATCTGAAAAAGAACTATTTATACACCGCTAAATTTTTTGGACAAAAATGCCCCAACGAAGGTTCCGTTGATAGTGAAAAATGGACTGATGCAGCACTAAGACTATCATGGCCGCGCAAAAGCAAGCGCGGACCGCGGTCTTCAACTTTTAGACCCACTTCTGGCTCTCTGATTCTGACTATCGCTGAGGGTGGTAACTCGACTGCTGTCGCGCTAAAGCTACCGCTGCTGCACAATTTCACTGCGAGCAGCGGTGATTTGTTAAGCCTAAAACACACTCTCTGAACTTTTCCACCGCTGAGAGCGAAATCAAGACCGCCTCAGTGGTGGACTCTCCCCCTCCGCGTTCGTTTCTTCGTTGTCAGCGTTCTTTTGACTTACCTTTGAACTTCTGCAGGTTTCACTCCTTTTTTGAGCTGGTTATGACTTCCTTGTCTCTTTTTTACCACACTGCAATCAAGCACAATAAGTTATCTTTCGAGAATACTTGTACACACTTTTAATTCAAAACCTAAGCAAGAAGGAGCATAAAATAGGCTAGAATCCCTAATTATCATCGTCTATGGATATTACTGGCCGATAGTGCACAAAACCAACAATGGCTAGTTTAAATGCCCAGAACACCTATCTGAATATGAATTCTTATATTCCTGGACTCCGCTCAAGCTTCTACTCAACAACAATCCCAGGGTTAAAGTGTTGCAATGCAACCATGTACCTGGGTAGAGCGGCTAATGACTTATCCCAGTTACCATAACCAATCCCAAACGCACGTTTACGCCCGAGAAATGCCTTTCTTTTGGTAATGGTACATCTATATACCTGTGGACAGATGTTATACACTCTTTAAACTTGTACCTTATGGACGATTCAATGTGTGGAATCAAGACAAGAGAAATCAAGTCAACATTTAAGTTAAAATAATTCCCATTGAATGTGTCCATAACACAAGTGTGTGTGCTAATGTATTTCCCTAAAATCCACATATTTGTTTTCAACTTTCTCGCACGTAGCATCCATGTACAACCTTGAAACCATCTACGACAAATAACCTTGTATACTTCTGGAGTTGATTCATGAACCTCGATCTCATGACACTCTTTTATGATGTACATTCGCACCACCCTGCTTAGGCGCGCTTTATCAGCAAAAAGCATATTCTTTGACAGCACCGTTGGTCTAGATTCATCCCACATTACTGTTCGAATGTCATCAAGATCCCTTGTGAAGGCATGTACATCCGGCATACTAGGCAAATGATCATGGTACGGAATCCCCCTTGAATGAAAGGGCACATGTGACTCGTACACTCTAGGTCTAACATGAGGTGGAGTTTGCATATATGGAGCATGCTCATTGGTGGCATCATGCTCCCTTGGCAAATCAGGCTGATCATTCTCATTCTCATCATCATTACCCTCATCAGGGAAGGGTGTGGCATGTCCGGACTCATAAATATTGTTGTCATAATCACCATCATCTTCCTGACTATCTGCATCTGCCAGATCCTGATTAAATATATCGTCTTCGGACAATTGAGTAAGGTCAGGACCATCAAGTTGCTTGTTTTCACTACACAACCAATAAAACTATAAGTTTCTCAAGTTCATCCAAACATTATATATAAACTTTATCTCTTAACTTACAAATCATAAACTATTGATATCCTATGATGCACATTATCGAGTTGCTGATGACTCCGGGATGGACCACCATGATCCAGAATGCCAAAACTGGGCATATTCCAACTGTCCGTTGGTTCATAACTTGTAAAATTCATACCTAGACAGTACCCTCTTTAGACTATATGAGTGTTAATACACATATAATACATAAAAAAAATATAATAATACAAAGAAAAATTGAAATTTACCACTCGGTGTGTGGATTATGTAAACTTGGGAAGAAATTATATTCTCGCTCTTCATTCGCCAGTGGAAATATGCTTAGATCTGGCCAAACTCTTTCAAACGGAACCTGTTCGGATAAAACTGCTCCAAAAAATCACCCGATGATTGAGGGTTATCCCTATTTTGTGGAACCTTAATATTGCGAGCGTCTTCAGATTTGACATACGTTTCCAACATTTTTATCATAAGAAGTTTCCAGTCCTCAAAAAATCTGTCAAGAGTTTTATCATCTTCAATGTTAAACTCAACCTAAAAAGCAATTCTTTTGCGGAGTAACAGAATACAGATATCTTTTGGTTATTTTAATATTAATTGAACATTTTCTCACACCCTTTTTTTACATATTAACGAAACTAATCTATCGTATTCCATTGTATGCGGCAATTTAATAATACACTATGGAGAAAAACTATAGTGTAGTGAGTTATTCTCCACAACAACCTTACTCCCTCCTCCCCAATATAATGCAACCCTATTTTTTCGCTCTTCGGACATTATGACAAAATGCAGAAAAAGTCAAGTAAACAAATATTTTGGAATGAGTAAAAGAAAATAAAAAAGGACGCTGAAGACGTGAAGGATCCTGAATATTTTTAACGAACCAATGAAACTCCTTAAATAAGTAAAAAACCAATGCGGGATAGAATAATTGAGGGTATAGCACATTCATTATACGCGCTATATATGTAGCGCAATAAATGCATGCGATATACCTACCAATTATTGGTGGGACAGTAAAATTCAAATATAGCGCATGGGTTACATGCGCTATACCTTAACGGACAAATGTGTCGTTAAGGTATAGCACATTCAACCTATGCGTTATATATAAATTGGTCATCCATTGGGGTTTTCACCTATTTTTGTGCTTTGAGTAAACAAAAAACCATGCTTTGTTTCTGGACTCTAATTATAAAATATTTGATGTTGATCCAATTTCCAACCAAGGGATGGTGGCCACGCGTGGGAACACTGTACATGGGGTTATTTATACTCGTTGTACGATTTATTTTTGAAGAGGAAAATGTGTTCGACTTCCGTAATTAAGGACAAAGGCTGTGATATGTTTATTTTATAATAGTTAAAATATTTTTTTCTTGTGTTTAATGCGCAACCTCATGAACTCTTTAAGTTCCAATTTGGCCACTTCAAGTCCAAGCTTTTTCTCTTTTGTATTTCCTCTGATTTATTTGTGAAAGTGTTTGATTGAATTATTGGATACAAAGTTTAAGAATAATATCTTTTTCAAACTTGTGATATTAAATATATTATGACGTTTGTGTACTATTAAATTATGTCATCGAGTTGAAATGAAAAATTTAAATTAAAATATTTATAATTAATAGTAAGAAATATGTCATTTTATTGAAACAAAAGGTATGATAAAAGATGGAGCTCCCTCAATTTTAGCGATGAAAGCATGTACCATCAAAACATATAGTTCAGTAGTATCATTAGAAGTTAACTTTATACTATATCTATATATATATATATATATATATATATATATATATAGAGAGAGAGAGAGAGAGAGAGAAAGAGAGAGAGAGAGAGGTCCGTTTATTCTTTCTACTCTTTCCTATCTCATAGTAGTATTTCTTTTTTGGTCACCCATGGACAAACAGAAAAAAAAGAACAAATACAATCAAGAGCACATGAGATGCACGATTGATAAAGAATCAAAAGGCCATATGTTATAAACAACAATGGATCTTTGAAAGTGCAAGAGCAGGGGAGGTTCTTTATTTTATTGGGTAGACAACTAATTTGCTTTCTAGTCGACTAGATTCTTGATCTAAGATGTACAAGATACAAAAAAGCAAATTGCTGAAAGTAAATGACACAGGATATTTATAGTGGTTCAAATTCAGAATGAATCCTATGTCCAGTCCCTTCGGGTTGCAACTTTCATATATTTGAAGTTTCTTGGTACATGTTGGCTGGTGTTGTTATACACCAACAGCTTCGTCACTAGATTAGTTCTTTACTCTCTTCTCAATACAATGCCTCACCAGTTATTATTCTATCTTTCTTCTTTCCCTAGTTACACAGTAAATCTAGAATAGACTACAATGCTTGTTTGGAGTAGAACAAAAAGATTGATAGTGGTTCGATCAAAGTATGTCCTTCCTTTATCTCTTGATGTACATATATGAATTGGACTCCAGACTTCTAGGCGTGACAGATCCATAGATGGAGGGTAACCCAAGGGAGTTGATCTTTAGGATTAATCAAGATTGATTTCTTCCAAGAATAATATGGAGCTTCCTTTACTAGTCAGTTGCTTCTGTGAGTTCTTTCTTCCGTAAGCCATTGTGATTGAATATTCTCCGTGATGTGTGATTGAATATTCTCCGTAGATTTTCTACACTGATTGATTGATGAGCCTTCCGTAAATAGATGTATCCAAATATTCATTTTCCATGAAACTCGTAATCACAACATAATTGATTCTTATACTGGAGTCTATTATTGATTCCTTGATCATTGTTTCTGGATCTTGATTTGCACAATTGATTCCTTGATTCTTGCTTTCAAATCTTCAATACAATCTTGACTCCTCTGTTGTTGATGTTCTTCCATTTCTTCTGACTTTCTTCTTTGGAATTGTTTTCCTGCAAATATAATTAAGTTATTATCTATCATTAAAACATATGCCTAATAATCTCCCCATTTTTTATGATGACAAAAAACTTAATTCATTTTACTTCCCTATTTGTTGAGTCTTTACTCGGCTCTCCCTCAACTCGCTGTCATGTATTTTTGTGTCTTTAGTCGGCTCCCCCTCAACTTGTTGTCAGGTAATTTAGGTCGACTCCCCCTTATTCTGTTGCCCAGTAATTGACTCTTGTTCAATCAGTCGAATTGAATCTTAATGATTTTTCCTGTATGCAAGTGGTATCCTATTCTCCCCCTTTGGCATCAATCAAAAAGAGAGCTAAGTAAGTTTAACTACTAGCAGATAAGATTAGCAGATAGTAAGTTTAATTACAATAATCCAGATAGTATCCAAAAATATGAAAGCAAAATAAAATATCCATAGAAACCAAAATTTTTTGTCTAAGCAGCCAACATAGATCATCGATGAAGAAAGTAGGTGAGGGCATTGCAGATAACTTCTTTGAGGCGATCAAAGTTTGCGTTCATTGTGACTGAGATTCCATCAATACGATCATCAACTTCCCTGAAAGCTTTCTGCCTTTCTATGATTTTCAGAACCATGACTCCCAGTTTGAACACGTCAGATCATGTTTCCTTGACAACTTCGTAGATATTGCCAACTAAGGATTGAGTGGTCAGGAGCAGATCTTTGATGGTAGTCAGCTTTTCATCAAGTGCATCTATCTTTGCAAGCAATTCAAGGTTGTTGACAGTAGCCTGAGAAGTATCAACCTTTACCTTGGAACTGGAGGGAATCATTTTGGCTTCAATTTCCTGCTTCTTTATCCATGTACAATCCATAGCAACATAATCCATGCTAACAATTGCTATATTGTTATAACACTTGAAAACAGACACATAGGGATAGTATGAGAGAGGGATATTAAATGCCTCGAGAAGGTGAGAGATGACCATTCCATAACAAAGACTCGATGGATCTTCATCATATTCAATCATAAAATTAATTATCCAGGAGGATATTTTCACTTTGTGCTTAGTGAGAAGACAGTAGGCCAAGAAGTTGTTTCTTTGAGATAAAGTGGTGTAGGAACATGTTCTGGGAGAATGGTGGTGGTAACAATGTGGACAAGAATACAAATTTCAAAATTAATATCACTAGGTCCTAATTGATTTGGCAAAGGATCAGACAAGGAATCAGCAAGGTATTGTTTGGTTTGTTCAAATGACACCTCAAAATCATCATGGTAGGAGTTTTTAGACAAAGTAGAGTAACCAGAACTTTTACACTTAAACAAAGAATCAAAAGTAGAAGAGTCTAGAATGATACGCTGGCCTAGCACAAGTGATTCAATTTTATTAGACTTTTGGGAATGAAGATTTTCATAGAACATACGAACAAGATCGTCATAGACTCTTGGAGGGGTTAGAGCAAAGAAATTTTCTCATCCTTGAAAACTAAAGAAATCTTTTACCTTTCACTTTAAGGCTTCCATCTCTTCCAGGTTGACAATTCTTCCATTAGCAATTGATTTTCCCTTGGAAGTGACGAACTTGTCTCTGTTGAGTGAATCCCAGTAGTTCAACTATGACTCCTACACATTGTCCAAGTCTATCTTCACATTCTTTAGGGTAAAAGCTTCTACTCCTTCTTCAATGGGGCGCTTTCCTAGGGAATTTTAGGTTCAAGCATCATCAGAGAGGTTTTCTTGAGAAGATAAGGAACCCTGAGAGAGGTCAGAGCCAATGGTAACTGGTTCTGACGGCTGAGAGGGGATTTTCCCTTTGGACTGGGTGCTTTTGCGAGTGGAGGCAAAAGAGTTTTTCAGAGCTTTAGCCATTAGAGAGTTAGAGAGGAGATTACATAGTGAAGGCTTAGAGAAGAGGCAGACTTATAGAGATGAAGAGATTCATGAAAAGGCGGGCCTGAACCAACGTGACTGATGGGGTAAGGAAAGGGAACATACACGACTAATTGATTCAGTTTCCATCTAGATTAGCCAAAAAGGTGAAAAGAAGGCGCTTAATTGATGCAACATGCAATAATAATGAGATACACTATTTTTTACCAAAATCATTAAAACACACAATCTTAAAAAGTACTGAAATTCCAATGCATTATTTTGAAAAAGTAATAATGCCAAGTGAATCCCTATTGTTTTGAAATCTGTCCTCTAGAAGGGGCTTGGTGAAAATATCATATAATTGATTTTCTGTACTAACAAACGATAATTCAATGTCACCCTTAAGAACATGATCTCTAATAAAATGATGCTTGATATCTATATATTTTTTCCTAGAATGATGCACTGGATTTTTTGATAGACAGATGGCACTAGCATTATCACAAAAAAGTTTAATAGGCTTAAAGGATAAATCATAGTCACTTAGTTTGTGAGTCATCCAAAGTAGTTGAGCACAACATTGTCCGACGGAAATGTATTCAACCTCAGTGTAGATAATGCAACTGATCCCTATTTTTTTACTGTCTAAGGAAATAAGCGATTTTCCAAGTAGTTGACAAGTTCCACTTGTGCTTTTCCTGTCATCTTTATCTCCTGCAAGATCTGCATCTAAAAAACCTTGAAGCTTAAAAATTTTAAGATGTGGATACCATAAACCATGTGGCGTAGTCCCAATGAGATATTTAATAATTTGCTTCACTGTTGTTAAGTGCGACTCCTTGGGAGCTGCTTGAAACCTGGCACATCTGCACACATTAAATATTAAATCAGGGCAACTAGCAGTTAAATAAAGTAGGGATCCAATCATTCCACAATATTTTGATTCATCCACTGGTTTTCCTTCCTCATCTTTGTCAAGAGATGTAGCTAGACTCATGGGAGTTCCAAATGCCTTTGCATTGCTCATTCCAAATTTTATATCAACTCCTTTGTGTACTTTATCTAACAAATAAAGGTACCTTCATCTGATTGATGAATTTGAAGTCCAAGAAAGAAAGTCAGTTCTCCCATCATGCTCATTTCGGACTCACTTTGCATGAGATGTTAGAATTCCTTACACAGAACAAGATTAGCACTTTCAAATATAATGCCATCAACATAAATTTGAATAATGACATTTCTCGAAGATGACCTTTTGATAAAGTGAGTAGTGTCAATCTTACCTCATGAGAAGCCATGACTGACCAAAAATGAGCTTAGTCTTTCATACCAAGCTCGATATGCTTGTTTTAGCCGATAGAGAGCCTTAGTCAACTTAAACACATAGTAAGGAAATTGTGAGTTTTCAAATCCAGAAGGTTGTTTAACATAAACTTTCTCATCAGTAAAGCCATTTTAAAACGCAATTTTAACATCAATTTGAAATAATTTAGAACCTTTAAAGAAAGCATATGCTAGCAAAATATGAATTAATTCTAACCGTGCTAACGGAACAAAAGTTTTATCATAGTTGACTCCTTCTTGTTGAGAGTTGCCTTGAGCGACTAACCCTGCTTTGTTTCGGACAACTTTACCTTCTTCGTTTAGTTTGTTTCTGAATACCCATTTTGTTCCTATAATTGTTGTGTTTGCTAGCTTGAGTACCAATGTCTAAACTTGATTTTTATCAAACTGGTCAAGTTCTTCTTGCATAGCTTATACCCAAATTGAATCTTTTAAAGCTTCGTCAACTTTCTTTGGCTCTATTTGAGATATGAGTGCAATGTTAGCCTTTTTATGTAGATCTCCTCTTGTTTTCATTCCATAAGTTGGATTCATATGATAAACTTTTGAGGATATTCAGGTTTGCTTTTCTATTTGTTTGGTACTGCATCAGTATGTTAATTAGTTGACTCAGTCTGAGATTTGGCATGCTCACATATATCTTCATTAGTCGACTGTGGGATTTCATTTCCACTGTCAGCAGATTCTTTTGGATTTATTTGTTCACTGATCTTAGGTTGATTTTGACTGATCTCTTCATCACCTGCAAGATCTCCTTTCTCAGCCATAGAATTATTATCATAAGAAATAACATGGACTGATTCTTCTACACATAAAGTACGCTTATTATATATTCTAAAAGATCTACTATCATTAGAGTAACCAAGAAATATACCTTCATCACTTCTTGGATCAAACTTACCAAGATTGTCCTTATCATTATTATGGACAAAATATTTGCTTCCAAAATGATGAAAGTATCCAATGTTAGGTCTCTTACCTTTCCATAGTTCATATGGAGTCTTCTTCAGAATAGGTCGAATTAAGCACCTATTAAGAATATGACATGATGTGCTGACTGCTTCTGCCCAAAAGTGGTTTGGTAGGGAGTGCTCCAGTATCATGGTTCTGGCCATATTCTACAAGGTTCTATTTTTACGTTCAACCACTCCATTCTGTTGTAGTGACCTTGGTGCTGAGAAGTTATGAGTGTATCCTTGGTTATTGCAGAATTCCTCAAATGATAAGCTTTCAAATTCACCTCTATAATCACTCTGAACAGTTGAGATAAGGTACCTCTTTTCTCTTTCTATCCTTTCGCAAAAAATCTCAAAGTTCTTTAGAGCTTCATATTTGTGAGCCAGAAATATCACACATGTAAAATGTGAGTAGTCATCAACAATAACAAAAGCATACCTTTTTCCTCCTATGCTAGTAATTCTAATATGTCCAAACAAATCCATATGAAGTACCTGAAGAAGTTTGCTAGTGGAAACTATATGCTTAGGTTTGAAAGAGTCTCTAGTTTGCTTACCAAGCTGACATGCATCACATACATGATTTCTAAAGTAGTTTAGCTTAGGAAGACCAATAACTAAATCATGCATGGATAGTTTTTGAATCAAATGCATGCTAGCATGGCCAAGCTTTTTGTGCCAAAGTCAGGGATCATCAGTGATGGATGCTAGACAAATATGACTTTCCAGATTATTAATGTAATCTAAAATATCTACATTTCCATACCTCTTTACTAGAATGATGATTTTACCTGATTTCTCTTCAATGGCACACCTAGTTTTCTTGAATTTCACTTCATATCAAGAATCCCATAGTTGACTGATACTTAGCAGATTGTAGTTTAGCCCTTCTACAAGATAAACTTCAATGATATCACAGTAATTGTTAAAAGGAACAGTTTCGGTACCAACAATTTTGCCTTTTGAGTCATCACCAAACTTATTATTTCCTCCACTGATTTTGGAGACTTCTTTGAAGAGATTTTTGTCGCCCGTCATGTGGCAGGAATATGGGCTGTCGAGATACCATTTTCCTTTTCGACCTTTCCTGTGGTGTTCCTACAAAGAAAGATTATTACCTTCTTTTAGGTACCCAAGCTTACTTGGATCCTTGTTGGTTAGTTCTACTAGGATCAGGGCTGCTTTTGGATTTCCAAATACATCCTGAAACATTAGATTTACAAAATCTATAGAAGGAATATTTATGTCTAGCCTTGTTTAAGAAATGGCACATAAGGGTTGATCCGGTTTTTGATCTACCACTGGTGTTAGTACTTGTGGACTCCGTTCTGACAGGTCCTTTTCCAGTTGACTTGTAGGTTGCTTGGTTAGACTTGATACAATTGTGACTGGTAGATTTGCGTATGCCAATAAGTTGCATTTTCAACTATTGAACCTCATCTTGAAGAACATCCCTTTCGATTCTAAAGACTTCAAGTTTAAGTTCCCAGTCCTTCTTTTCCCTATTGAGTCTCTTTAATTCATTTAGCATTTTTTGAGATTCTTTTAGGGTAGGATCAAGAATATTGTCATGACCCAATTTCTCCTATAGGTTGTGATGGCGCCCAACGTTGCCGCTAGGCAAGCCAACGGTGAACTGACCATGTGATTTCTCTTTTAAATAAGTTTCCAAGTAATTAAATTCCATTTATTAGGGAAACTAAGGAGTAGATAATTTAATAAAATAAAACGAAGGCAAATGAATGAGCAAATGCAATGAAATAAAAACTCCAAAACCATAAACTCTGCTAGTAGGTGTTCCAAGACCTGGTGTCACAAGTGTATGGGCAACTAGTAGAATATACAAAACTCTAACTATTTTCTGAAATAAAGTAGACAGAAACTAGATGCAAAAGAGAGACTCTAGGTGTTGTAGAATGGCTCAAGTAGCAGCTCACCACTAGGCCTCGGGGTAACGGGGGTGCGCACCGGTATTACTGCCAGATGCACCTGCATCAGATCCGACACGATTAGTGCAGAAGTGTTGCGTGAGTACACAAAAAACATGTACCTAATAAGTATCTAGTCTAATCTCGAAGATGTAGTGACGAGGGGCTGACATTGACACTTACTATGGGCTAACAATAAAATACAGAAATTCTAAATAAGCATGAGCTATGTCAATAATAATAATAATAATAATAATAATAATAATAACAACAACAGCAACTTAATAACAAGCAGCGAATAATTATTCTTTCACTAATAGTAAACTCCAAGTCAACTTTTGTCATTAATAATTTTAACCTCTCAAACCATAGAGTAATATTAAATATAATTAGGCTCCGAGCATTATCACGCACGATTTATGTCGTGGTCGTATGGCCCGATCCAGAATAATGTGTACACTGTCAAGGGTCGAGTGGCATGAACCATAGATGCATCTATTCTTTTGCCGAGACGTTCGGCCCTCTCTATAATAAGAGAGGATACTTTATGAACATTTTATTTGAAAGCTATTACAAGTAAGTGAAATTTGGTCTCTAACAAATCCTTTATCAAATTTCAATATAAATTAGGCACTTTAATTAACAAGTAGGGTGCAAACATCACAAGTATTTTATAATTTGGGTCCTAAACTACCCGGACATAAGCATAATTAGTAGCTACGCACGGACTCTCGTCACCTCGTGCGTACGCAGTCCCCCACAAATAGAAGAAAATAGTAATTTCAATCACATATGGGGTAAATTCCCTCTTACAAGGTTAAGTAATAGACTTACCTCATCTCAAAGCTCACTTACCGGCCACAAATTCGTTCTAAAGCCTCAACTAGGTGTCGAACAATCCGAAACTAGTCAAAATATTATATAAATTAATCAATACATGTTCAAAAGTTCATAATTTAACTATTAGAGTAATTACCCAACCCAAATTGGAAGATTCCTAATATTCACCCCTGAAACCACGTGCCCGGATTCCAAAAATTTTCTAAGATAAATTTACCCATAACCTCATGAACTCAAATATATAATTTTTACCTAATTCCATAATCATTTTCATTGTTAAATCCCATTTTAATCAAAACCTAGGTTTTTCAACTAAACCAATAATTTTCACAAGTTTTCATGTTAAAATCTACCCATAATCTATATATTTAACTTATATTGGATAGAAATTACTTACCTTCAATAGTTAGGTGAAAACTTCTCTGTAAGAAGCTCCAAAAATCGCCCAAGAAGTGAAATAAATGAACCAAAATGGAGTAAGTCCCGACATTAAAAGACCTCACTGCCTCCAGCGATTCCGCTTTTCCAAATCCTGTATGGGGGCCCCGAGGCCTCGACCAAATATACCAACAAGTTCATAAACATAAAACGGACTCGCTTGCACTCTCGGAATGCGGAAAACAACATTAAAACTAAAGATTACAACCCAAAACCAAATAGAATCAACTTATGAACTTCGAATACTTCCAACTTACTCTGAAGGCGTCGAATCATACTTAAACTACTCGGAATGACACGTGTGCAAGTCCTAAATCACAATACGGAACTATTCCCAAACTCAAAATTCCAAACAGACCTCGATAACACCAAAACCTACTCCAAACCAAATTTGAAGAACTTTAAAACCTTTAATGCGCCAACTTTCAACTTTATGCACCGAAACGCTCCATTTTCATCCAATACGCGATCTGAACATACGCCTAAGTCCAAAATTATTATTCAAACCTATTGAGCGTCAAATTTTGATTCTGAGGTCGTTTACCTAGAAATGTTGATCCAAGTCAAACATAACCTTTTAAAGCCAATGCTAAGGAACTAAGTGTTCCAATTCCAACCTGAACCCTTCCAAACCCGAACTAACCATCCCCGTAAGCCATAAAATAGTAAAAGCACACACGGGGAGCATTATTTAGGGGAACAGGGTTTTAGGAAGCAAAACAATCGGTTGGGTAGTTACATTATCCACCTCTTAAATAAACGTCCGTCCTCGATCGGGTTTAGATAGTACCTAGAGTGCCAAATAAGTGTGGATATTTTCTCTGCATATCCCCCTTAGTCTCCCAAGTTGCCTCTTCGACTGGTTGATCCCTCCACTGAACTTTTACCATAGAAATCTTCTTGGACCTCAACTAGCGAACCTGTCTGTCAACAATGGCAACTGGCTCCTCCTCATAACCTGGGCTCTCATCTAGTTGAATCGTGTTGTATTCTAACATATGCGACCTGTCAGTGTGATACATCTAGAGCATAGACACGTGGAAGACCAGATGAACTCCCGATAGACTGAGAGGAAAAGAAAGATCATAAGCAACCTCCCCAACTCATCTCAACACCTCAAATGGACCTATAAACCTTGAGCTCAACTTGCCTTTCTTCCTGAACCTCGTGATTCCCTTCATCGGCGAGACTTTGAAGAGAACCTTCTCGCCCAACATAAATGATAAATCACACGCCTTCTGATCCGTGTAACTACTCTGTTTAGACTGTGCTATGTGAAGTCTCTCCTAAATCAACTTTACCTTTTCCACGACATCCTTCACCAAATCACTACCATATGCCTTAGCCTCACCGGGCTCAAACCATACGATGGGCGAATGACATCACCGACCATATAAAGCCTCAAAGGGAGACGTCTCGATGCTGGATTGGTAACTATTATTGTAAGCAAACTCGGTCAAAGGAAATAATTGATCCTACTGCCCTCCGATGTCAATCACATATGCTCTAAGCATATCCTCCAAGATCTAAACTGTCCGCTCTGACTGCCCGTTAGTATGCGGATGAAAGGCTGTGCTGAGCTCTACCCAGGTCCCCAACTCACTCTGTACTGCCCTCTAGAAAATGCGAAGTAAATTAACGTCCTCTGTCTATGATGAAAACAGGAACACCATGCAAGCGAATATTCTCTTGAATGTAAATCTGGTCCAATCTCTCTGAAGAATACGTGGTCACAGCCGGGATGAAATGTGCCAACTTGGTCAACCTGTTGACAATGACCCAAACTGTATCAAACTTCCACAAGGTCTGTGACAACCCAACTAAGAAGTCTATAGTAATGTTCTCCCATTTCTACTCAGGCATAACCATCTACTGAAGTGGCCTGGCCTATGATTCTCACACGTATCCTGCTGGCAATTTAGGCACCTCGCTACATACTCAACTTTGTCCTTCTTCATCCTCCGCCACCAATAATACTACCTCAGGTCGCGATACATCTTCGTAGCACCTGGATGAATAGAATACCAAGAGCTGTGTGCCTCCTCTAGAATTGTTTCCCTCAATCCGTTAAAATTAGGGACATATAGACGACCCTGGAGTCGCAGAACACCATCCTCACCCATGATAACCTCCTTGGAACCACCCTATAGTGTCGTTTCTCTCTGACCCTAGCAAGCCTTGATCTGCTCGACTAGTGAAGACTGGGCAACAACGTATGTAAGGACTCGGCTGGGCTCTGAAATATCCAAACTCACAAGTTTGTTAGCCAAGGACTGAATGTCCAAAGCTAATGGCCTCTCCTCTACTGAAATGAATGCCAAACGACCCATACTCTCCGCCTTAATGCTCAAGGCATCCACAACCACATTCGCCTTGCCCGGATGATAGAGGATTGTAATATCATAATCTTTTAGTAACTTAAGCCACCTGAACTACTTCAAATTAAGTTACCTCTACTTGAACAAATGCTGCAAGCTGCAATGATCAATGTAAACCTCACAGGACACCCCATAAAGATAATGCCTCCAGATCTTAAGAGCATGAACAATCGCGGCCAACTCCAAATCATGTACATGGTAATTCTTCTCATGGGGCTTCAGTTTATCTTGTTACACTCCATGTTTCCGTACGTGAAAGTACGCCATAAGTAAATTGATGAAAGCTCGGAAATGAGATGTTACATCATGCATTTTCGTATGTTAATGTTTCGTCATAGGTTAATCGACGTAAGTTCGGGAATGAGATTATTTTTAGATTATAAGTATTATGCTATCTCAAACAAGTGATAAGTAAATTCGTGAAGAGGAGAGGGTGAGAGAATCGAAGAAAATGAGTTTCGCCAAAGTTTGATATTTTGGGATAAAATACGGTCTAAGCTATAATACCCGGTATTTATAGACTTATGCCACATAAGGCACCGCATGGCCATGATAGTAAGATGTATAAAGTGTGTTAAAAGTGAGTAGTATTTTAAGTAATTTGAGATAATTCTTAATTATGTGGGTAATTGGCTAATTATTTGATTAGTAGGGGATTAACAATGTAATTATAATTGGGTGGATAATGATTTGTTTGAAAGATCACCCCCCCCCCAACGCGGCAGCCAAGGCTTTAGGAAGTTGTAACTCTTAAATCCATATTATAAGGTGGCACATTAAGAGAATTTTGTGGCTTAGTCATCATACAAGTGGGGCTCACAAACCCACAATTATAAAAGGTCTTCTTACCTCATTAAGGAATGATGTTATGTTTGCTAAGGTAACGATGGAGCCTAAAAAATAATTCGTTTGAAACTTCATAATGTGATAAAGCGTGAGATTTGCAATTCTAAGGGAGTACGGTGAAATCTTTCTCAAGAATATCATACGGATTTTCCCCTACTTCGATCTGCAGTTACGTATTTTGTCGCAATTAATGTGTGTTAGATGGATTGTCAAGAGAATCGGCTCAGGTATGTTAAGGCTATCCCTTCTTTCCTTTTGGCATGATCCGTACGATACAAATGAAACGAGCAAATACACAACTTTCATAAATGGATTTATTCATATAAATACTAGAGGTGCATATGTTCTTGATTCCTCATGTGTCCTATTACTCTATCATCTATTCATGGGTCGCAGAAAATACGTAAGTTAATAAATTTTATTTCATGATATTAATCAAAGGCGTAATGATCTTATGACATACCGAGAAATCTTATTAACTCACTTCTTATGCATTGCATTCAGTTATACATGCACATTGACCCATGACCAGATGGCTTTATATAAGTGTATATATGTATTTATATGTATATAGGATATGGAAAAAGGTTAAGGCGTTATATACGCACCACCACCTGATCAGCTGTTATACGTTGAAGATTTGCCCACAATGACTGCGATGATATGATGGGATGCTCTCAGAGGCTTGATGATGTTATAAATGCATATAGCTATGATGGTATGACATATATGCGCATGTGCATGACATTATAAATATTAAATGATTCATAGAGCTATTCAGACATACATGTTGAGTCTTTTACTCCATGTTTCCCTCATGTCTATTATTTACTAATTTTTATTCCTTACATACTCGGTACATTATTTTTACTAACGTCCCTTTTGCCTGGGGATGTTGCATTTCATGCCTGCAGGTCCCGATAGACAGGTCGAGAGTCCTCCAAGTAGGCTATCAGCTCAGCAGAAGGTGTTGGTGCGCTCCATTTGCTCCAGAGTTGCTTATTTGGTCAGTATGATTTGAACGTGTATTGATTAGTATGGCGGGGCCCTGTCCCGACCTTCATGGTATTAATATACTCTTAGAGGCTTGTATCATGTATATGAAAGATTGTATGGCCTTGTCGGCCTATGTTCAGTGTACAAGTGATTATTTTGGCCTTATAGGACCGTATATCACAAGTATAAGTTTGTATTGCATGTTGGGTCATCCTATATCGAGTGTTCCCTCATGTTTCATTATAGTTATCTCACGGCATCCTTCTGTCTCATTTACCTATGATAGTATTATACGAAAGATACGTTACATTGGTACTCGGTTGAGTAAGGTACCGGCTGCCCGTCGCGGTCCATCGTTTGGGTCGTGACAGACCTGAAGCATATGTAATAACTCTCCCCTCCTACACCAATACACAACCCAAACCAACGCATGAAGCATCATAATACACAATATACATCCCTGAACCGGAAAACAACACTAACACCGGTTTTGAAGTTAATGCAGTCTTGAGCTTCTGCAAGCTCACCTCACAATCATCGGACCATCGGAATCGAGCACCCTTATGGGTCAATCTAGTCAAAGATGTTGCAATAGATGGGAAGCCCTCCACAAACTGGCGATAATGACCTGGTAACCCCAAGGAGCTCCTGATCTCAGTCGTCGTGCCAACTCTGAACTGCCTCGATCTTCTTGGGATCTACCTTAATACCCTCACCTGATACAATATGCCCCAAGAATGACACATAATCTAACCAGAACTTAGCATATAACTTCTGTTCGCACAAGGTCTGAAGCAACGCTCTCAAATGTTTCTCGTGTTCCTCCCTGCTACGCAAGTAGATCAAAATGTCATTAATGAAGAATATGACAAATGAATCAATATATGGCATGAACACCCAGTTCATCAAATCCATAAACGCAGTCAGGGCATTAGTCAAACTAAAAGACATCACTAGAAACTCATAATGGCCATATCTAGTCCGGAAAGCCATCTTCGAAACATCTGAATCCCGAATCTTCAACTGATGGTACCCCGATCTTAAGTCAATCTTAGAGAACACCATGGCACCCTGCAACTGGTCAAATAAATTATCAATATGCGGCAAGGGGTATTTGTTCTTAATGGTAACTTTGTTTAATTGGCGATAATCAATTGACATCCGCATAGTCCCATCTTTCTTCTTTACGAATAACACAGGTACACCCCAAGGCGACACACTAGGTCTGACAAACCCCTTTGCTACTAACTTCTCAAGTTGTTCTTTCAACTCCTTCATCTCTTTCGGAGCCATGCGGTATTGTCAAATAGAGATAGGCTAGGTACCTGGAGCTAAATTAATACAGAAATCGATATCACAACATGGTGGCATGCCTTGAAGATAAAAGGAAATACATCGGAGAATTCATGGACCAAAGGCACTAAATAAATCACCGGAGTCTCTGTAGTAGTATCCCGAACATAAGCTAGATAAGCCAAACAACCCTTCTCGACCATGTGTCGAGCCTTTTAAAAAGAGATAACAATTGTTTTAGACATTCTATTGTTTATTTCTTGGCTAAATGCACTGACAGATGAACTCTTCCACTCCAATCTAGGCAACTCTAGCATCACCAAGGTAGCAGTCTTTGCATGGAAATCAAGAATATCATGATATGGAGATAACTAGTCCATGCCCAGGATGATCTCAAAGTCGATCATATCGGGCAATAGAAGATTCGTTCTAGTCTCATAACCATAGAAAGTAACAATGCAAGACCAGTAGATTCGATCCATAACAAAAGATTCACCCACATGAGTGGACACATAAATATGAGTACCCAAGGACTCACCAAGAACACCCATGAAATGAGAAAAAAATGATGAAACATATGAATATTTAGACCCTGGATCAAATAGTACTGAAGCATCCCTACTGCAGATAGAAATAATACCTGTGATCATGGCATCTGAGGCTACTGCATCTGGTCTGGCCGAAAAAGCATAGAACGTAGTTGGAGCACCACTTGATTGGCCTCCACTTGACTGGCCTCCACCTCTGCGATGGCCCCTACCCACTTGCCCTCATCCTCTAGGCGGCCAGACGATTGGTATGGCAGCTGGTGCTGTAATCATACGTTGTTGACCCTAATGCATCGCCTTACCCCAATGCCTGGGGCATAACCTCCTCATATGACCAAGATCCCCACACTCAAAATAGCCTCTTGGTATGGCGGATTGCTGACCCAAAGTCTGATCCTGATAGCTCGAATACCCGCTGGAGGGACCCTGAATAGCTAGTGGGCTGTAGGAACTCTCTGGCGTGGCGCTAAAATAGGGCCACACTGGAGCACTCGGAGGAGGCGACAATGCTGGATATGTGAGCCTACTAGACTGACCCCTCACCAATTGACCTCTACCCCCACTTGGGGCACCACTGAATCTTCTAGAATATCGAAACAACTTATCCCACGTCACCTGCTCTCGTCTGCGCTAACAAATACCTTCGATCCTCCGAGTTATCTCTAGAATTAGCTCGTACGAAGGCCCCATCTCAACCTCTCGGGCCATAGTGGCTTAGATGCCAGAGTGAAAACCTACAACAAACCTTCACACTCTCTCTACATTGGTAGGAAGTATCATAAGCGCATGTCAAGACAACTCAAAGAATCTTGCCTTATAGTCGGTCACCGACATATAACCCTATTGGAGATGCTCGAACTGAAACCGCAACTCTTTCCTTTGAGAGGGTGGAATATATCTATCCAACAAGAGGCGTGTGAACTGGTCCCAAGTCATGGTAGGAGAAAATGCTGGTCTGCCGAGAAGATATGACTGCCACAATCTACGGGCCCTGCCCTCCAACTGAAAAGTGGTAAAGTCCACCCCGTGGGACTCCAATATCCTCATGTTGTGCGGTCTATCTCTGTACCGATCAATAAATTCCTGGGGGTCCTCATGGCGCTCACCTCCAAAGACAGGAGTATGTAGCCTAGTCCATCTATCCAATAGCTTATGCGGCTCACTGGCCACAGTAGGTCTAGGCTCAGATATAGCTGCTGCAACTGGCTGGGCTCTGCCCACGGGTAGTGCGCTCGGGGTCTGATATACGGCAATTGCATGCCCTGGAGCCTGAGCGGTAGGGTGCTGTGCTTCCCCTCCCGCTTGAGAGGTGGCTGGGTCTGCTAGAAATAAACTATCCTGAGTCATAGATTCCATGAACCGTAACATACAACCCATGGCCTCTTGGAATCATGGCGTGGACATGAAATCCACCGGGGCTAGCTCTGCTGCAGGCAACTTGCCCTGTTCCTCAATAATAGGATCCTCTACTGGATCCGCTGGTGGCATAGCTGGAGAAACTCTGGGACGCCCTCGTCCTCTACCATCGGCAGGAGCCCTCCCTTGGCCTCTGCCTCGGCCTCTATAAATAGGGGAAGCAGCTTCTACATGGTCGGGTACATCTGTCGTGCGTGTTCTCACCATCTATGAGGGAAAAAGATAAAGATGCTTAACATAACATCAACTGCACGATAGGAGATGAAGAAAGAGTAGTTTCCTAGCACCCTATAGCCTCTCGAAGATAAGTGCGAACGACTCTGCATCGATCTGCAAGACACTATTAGGCCTGCTCATAACTTGTTAGACCTACGTGAACCTAGTGCTCTAATACCATGTTGTCACGACCCAATTTTTGCTATAAGTCATGATGGCGCCCAACGTCGCTGCTAGGCAATCCAATGGTGAACTGACCATAAAAACTCCAAAACGAAGGTAATGTAGTAAAATAAATAGAAGGCAAATGAGTGAGCAAATGCAATGAAATAAAAACTCCAAAACCATAAAGTCTACTAATGGGTGTTCCTAGACATGGTGTCACAAGTGTATGAGCAACTAGTAGAATATACAAAACTCTAACTACTATTTGAAATAAAGTAAATAAAAACTAAATGAAAAAGAGAGACTCTAGGTGCTGCAGAACGGCTTAGGAAGCAACTCACCACTAGGCTTCGGGGTAACATGGGTATGCACCAATATGAATCACAGATGCACCTGCCTTAGATCCTGCACGATTAGCACAAAAGTGTAGCATGAGTACATAAACAATATGAACCCATCAAGCATCTAGTCTAACCTCGAAGAAGTAGTGACAAGGGGTCGACATCAACACTTACTATGGGCTAACAATAAAATGCAAAAATTCTAAATAAGCATGGGTTATGTAAATAATAATATTAGTAACTCAATAACAAGCAGTGAATAAATAATTCTTTCACTAATAGTAAATTCCAAGTCAACTTCTGTCATTATAATTTTATCCTCTCAAACCATAGAGTAATATTAAATATAATTAGGCTCCGAGTATTATCACGCACGATTTATGTCGCGGTCGTACGACCCGATCCAGAATAATGTATGCACTGCTGAGGGTCGAGCAGCATAAATCATAGATGTATCTATTCTACTGTCGAGTCGTTCCGCCCGCTCCACAAGAAGAGAGGATACTTTATGAACATCTGATTTAAAAGCTATTACAAGGCTAATACACAAAGAAGCACAATTTCTATTAACGATTAAGTAAGTGAAATTTGGTTGCTCACAAATCCTTTATCAGATTTCAAAATAAATTAGGCACTTTAATTAACAAGTAGGGTGCAAGCATCACAAGAATATCATGATTTGGGTCCTAAAGTACGTGGACATAAGCATAATTAGTAGCTACGCACGGACGCTTGTCACCTCGTGCGTATGTAGCCCCCACAATTAGAAGACAATAGTAATTTCAATCACATATGAGGTAAATTCCCTCTTACAAGGTTATGTAATAGACTTACCTTGTCTCAAAGCTCACTTACCGGTCACAAATTCGTTCTAAAACCTCAACTCGGTGTCGAACAATCTGAAACTTGTCAAAATGTTATATAAATTAATCAATACATGTTCAAAAATTCATAATTTAACTATTAGAGTAATTACCCAACCTAAATTGGAAGATTCCTAATATTCACCCCCAGACCCACGTGCCCGGATTCCGGAAATTTTCGAAGATAAATATTACCCATAACCTCATGAACTTAAATATATAATTTTCACCCAATTCCATAATCCTTTTCGTTGATAAATCCCATTTTAATCAAAACCTAGGTTTTTCAACTAAACCAATAATTTCACAAGTTTTCATGTTAAAATCTACCCATAATCTATGTATTTAACTTACATTGGATAGAAATTACCTACCTTCAATAGCTAGGTAAAAATCCCTCTCAAAGAAGCTTCAAAAATCACCCAAGAATTGAAATAAATGAACCAAAATGACGTAAATCCCGACATTAAAAGATCTCACTGCCTCCAGTGATTCCACTTTTGCGGACCTTAGGCCATTCCTGCGGTGCCGCTTCTGCGGATAAAGGCTTGATTCTGCTGAACGCACCAAGACCAGCACTAGGTGTACCTGCATAAGGCGTTGCACCTGTGAGCTTGCTTCTGCGGCTCGCATATCGCACCTGCAACCTTGCCCACGCTGGCCTCCTCCGCACCTATGATCCCCACATCGCAGAAGTGAGTCCGCTTTTGTGGAAGAAGCTCCACTTCAGTGGACACGTTGATCCCCCTCCTCTTTCTGCTTCTGCGATCCTGGCGCTGCACCTGTGGCCATTCCTACTGCAGGTGCGAAAGCACCAGATGCCAGGCACCAGCAGCCCTTCTCCAAAGAGAAATCATGCTTCGTTGACTCTCCGAATCTTGTCCAGGGGCCCCGACGCCTCGCCAAACATACCAACAAGTTCATAAACATAAAACAGACTCACTCGCACTCTCGGAATGTGGAAAACAACATCAAAACTAAGGATCACAACTCAAAGCCAAATAGAATCAACTTATGAATTTCGAATTCTTCCAACTTACTCCAAACGCGCCGAATCATATTTTAACTATTTGGAAATATACTAAATTTTGCGTGCAGGTTGTGAAGCACCATACAGAACTATTCCCAAACTCAGAATTCCAAATGGACAATAAAACCTACTCCAAACCAAATTTGAAGAACTTTAAAACCTTCAATGCGCCAACTTATAACTTTATGCACCGAAACGCTCCCGGGTCATCCAAAACCCAATCCGAATATACGCCCAAGTCCAAAATTATCATACAAACCTATTGAAACCGTCAAATCCCGATTCCAATTTCATTTACTAGAAATATTGACTCAAGTCAAACTTAACCTTTTAAAGCCAATGCTAAGGAACTAAGTGTTCCAATTCTAATTCAAACCCTTCCAAACCCAAACTAACCATCCCCACGAGTCATAAAAAAGCATATGCGGGGAGAATTATTTAGCAGAACGGGTTCTAGAAAGCAATACGAATGGTCGGGTCGTTACAAATATCTTGCAATTCATTACATTTATTATAGTTATAGGATTTTACCTCACTTGTTTCACCTCGTGTCATGAAGAAATTTTTAGTATCTTCTTTACAGTCATCGTCTGATAAGTCCTCATCAGTTCAACAACCAGAATATTGGTTCATATCAGTTTCCAAAATAGTCATGAAATACATATTTGCTATTTCTTCATGTTCTGAGCTATCTTCATCGCTCCAACATCCGAATGATTTATTTTTGTTGAATCCTCTGGAGACTTTCCTTTTAAGATCAGGGCATTCATCTAGAACTAAGCCATACCTTCCATATTTAGAATAGTTTCCATCATTTTTGTCTTGTTCATTGTATTGTATGGTTCTTCTAGATGACATCGTACCCTTTTTATGTTTCTGTATCTTGTCATCAATCCATTCATATTTCTTGAAACCATAACAATTTCTTCTTCAAGAGCTTCTGAGTTATCATGAATATCGTTCGTAGGTCCTTCAGTTGTAGCTTTGAAGGCGACTGTTTTCTTATTCTCTTCCTGACACGTTTTCTTGAGATGTGTTTTCTCGAATGCTATGAGATCTCCACGTAATTCGTCGTATGACAGTTTATTTCACTTTTCTAGTTCCTTTATAGGTAAATTCCAATTTGTCCCACATTTCCTTAGCTGTATCACAGCTTGAAATTTTCTCATATTCTTCTCTACTTATAGCATTGTAGAGTAAATTTCGTGCCTTAGCTTTAGCTGGAACAATAGCCATTTGCTCATCTGAGTAGTTATTTGTATCTTCAGGATCAACGGGTGGTTGTCCTGCTGCTGGAAGTGGATAGTTTCCCTTTTTGATAATACACCATACTTTGACATCATAGGACTTTGCATAAATATATGTGCATCTTCCAATAAGAAAAATATTGTCCATTGAAATATGGTGGCCTTCCTTGCGAAGTCCCTTCTTGAAAGAGTGTACCGGCTATTACTTGAGTTGACATGATCTTTTCTCACTTGTTGTTAAGCAAATATGTGAGACCTGCTCTGATACCAATTGAAAGTGCAAGAGGGGGAGTGAATTGTATTTTTTCTTTTCTTTTACTGGGTAGTCAACTAATTTTATTTCTAGTCGACTAGATTCTTGATATGAGATGTAAACAAGATACAAAAAATTAAATTGCAGAAAGTAAATGACATAAGATATTTATACTGGTTCGGATTCAGAATGAATCCTACATCTAGTCCTCATGGGTTGCAAGGGTGTTCTCTTTTAAGTATTTGAACTTTTTTGGTACATGTTGGCTGGTGTTGTTATATACCAACAACTTCATCACTAGGTTAGTTCTTTCCTCTCTTCTCGGTATAATGTTTCACCAGTGATTTTTCTCTCTTTCTTCTCTCCCTAGTTACATAGTAAATCTAGAATAGACTACAATGCTTGTTTGGAGTAGAACAAAAAGTTTGATAGTGGTTCAATCAAAGTATGTCCTTCCTATGCATCACTTGCTGTATATATATGAATTGGACTCTAGACTTATAGGCGTGACAGATTCATATATGGAGGGAAACCTGTAACACCTCAAAATTTTAATAATATTTGCATTCTTGATTGAGCATTTTTATAACGAGGAGATATTTACTTTGCACTTCCTAAACGTGAAATTGATAATATATGAAAATTTCTTACTTTAGGTTGTGTTAATATTGACAAAGAAGCTCCATGGTGTTGCTATGTATAACACTTAATATTATTTTGATGAATTGTTATTAAATACATTATATAATTAAGTTTTTCGGGCTGTCAACCTTTTGTATTTGTCTAAAGATATTAGTAATTTGGGCAGCCACATTTTTCACAATCATCCAAAGTTTAGATATAACTTTGGAAGACTTGCCTTTCCATATCCTTCTCTCTTGTTTTATTCTTGCAAGACAAAGAAACAAAATCACCTACCCTCTCTCCTTCTTAGCCTCTGAAAATTTCATGAAACCGCCATAAATTTCTATTAAATCAACCAGCAAAATTTATTTTTTGGTGAAGATCAAGTTGTTCCTCTCTTTTGTGGTAAGTTTCTAAACTCATTTTTGCACTAGATAGATATTAAGGTTTTCTACATATCTTTTTGTACAAAGCTCCGATTTAAGTGATCCAGGGCTTTCTGGAAAGAATTTCATAGATATATAACTCTTATGAAGGAACCAAAATCTAGTTTTGCTGGTATTTACCCGAAAAGGGATCAAAAAGTACAGGACAGGTGCTGCCCAGATTTTCAATTTTAGAAATACTCCATGTACTACTGTTTGTAATTTTAGCATAACTTTCTGTAAAAAAGAAGATATGGGGGTGATGCAAGATGTTCTAAAACATTAAGACATAGATCTACAACTTTTATGAAGACTATACAGTCTAGTTTGTCCGTTATATCTTCAAAATTGAGCCACAACATGAAATAGTGATACTGTCCAGATTTTCTGTTTCAAACATTTTTGGGTAATTTTCACCAATATCATGTTTAGTTTGACAAGTTAAATCAATGAACTTATTTAGATATTTGATTATGTATTTAAGGTATATTGATTCTTGCCTTATTTACCTAGCTTTTAAACTATTATATATACTCTTTTCTCTTTTCATTACAAACACGAACATTAGTTCAAACTCTCTCACACTTAACACTCCGTGACATACTGCGTTCATCCTCTTTCCATCGATAAGGGACAATTGTTCATAGCGGCTCATTATCCATTCTGCATCGCTGAGTTTAGCTTCCTATATGATTTTTAAAGAAAGAATCTCCACCTCGGCTAGGATGACAGCCTCGCTACCATAAACCAGCATGTAAGGAGTTGCCCCGATTGAGGTGTGAACCGTGGTGCGGTATCCCAATAAAGCAAAAGGTAACTTCTCATGCCATTGTTTGTGGTTCTCTACCATTTTTCTCAGTATCGTCTTGATGTTTTTGTTGGTGGCTTCTACGGCTCCATTCATTTGGGGTCTATAGGCTGTGGAATTCTTTGATTTTGAAAATTTCACACATAGCTTTCATCAGATCACTATTGTGATTGGCGGCATTATCATTAATAATTGATTCGGGAATACCGAATCAGCAAACAATTCGATCTTTCACAAAATCTGCGACGACTTTCTTGGTTACAGCTCTGTAAGATGCAGCCTCTACCCATTTTGTGAAGTAATCAATGGCGACTAGAATAAACATGTGTCTATTTGAAGCAGTGGGCTCAATCTGATCAATAACATCCATTCCCAGGCAGCGAATGGCCAAGGTGAGCTTGTTGCATTGAGCTCATTTGGCGGCACTTTTATCATATCGGCATGCACTTGATATTGAAAGCATTTTGCGGACATACTGAATGCAATCCGTCTCCATGGTCATCCAAAAGTAACCTGCTTTTAGTATCTTCTTAGCCAAGACGAAACCATTCATGTGCGGGCCACAAGTCCCGGCTTGCACATCCTCAAGTAGCTTAGAAGCTTCCCTTGCATCGAAAAACCTTAGTAAACCTAAATCAGGAATTCTTCTGTAAAAGTTCCCTCCGTTGTGGAAGAAGTGATTTGACATTCTCCGGAGTGTGCATTTCTGAGTGTGGTTTGCATGCTCCAGATATTCTCCCTTTGACAAATACTCCTTGATGTCATGGAACCAAGGCTTTCCATCTGTTTCTTCTTCAACATAAGCACAATATGCCGGCTTATTATGGATTCTCACCGGAATGGGATCAATGTAATTCTTATCTGGATGTTGTATCATAGATGACAAAGTGGCTAATGCGTTGGCAAACTCATTCTGAATTTTGGGCACATGTCGGAATTCTATATTTATAAATCTCTTTGTCAATTCCTGTACATGGTGCAGATATGGCAATATATTGGAATTCTTGGTGGCTCACTCTCCTTGTACCTGGTACATGAACAAATCTGAATAACCGATCACCAACAGCTCTTGAATGTTCATGTCGACTGCCATGTTGAGTCCTAGTATGCAGGCTTCATACTCTGCCATGTTGTTGGTGCAGGGAAATCTAAGTTTAGCAGACACCGGATGATTCTAACCTGTTTCTAATACGAAAACTGCTCCAATGCCTACTCCTTTGAAATCTGAAGCTCCATCAAAGAACATCCTTCAACCGTCATACGCTTCGGTAATGTCTTCTCCTATGAATGACACTTCTTCATCAATAAAATATGTTTTTAAAGGCTCGTATGCTCCTCCCATCGGATTTTCAGCAAGATGATCTGCCAATGCTTGTCCCTTGACCGCCTTTTGAGTTACATAGACACTATCAAACTCACTTAATAGCAACTTCCATTTAGCCAACTTCCTAGTAGGCAAGGGCTTCTGAAATATGTACTTTAGAGGATCCATCCTAGATACAAGGTATATAGTGTAGGCACAGAAGTAATGTCTCAATTTCTGAGTTGTCCAGGTCAAAGCACAGCAAGTGCATTCAAGTGGAGAATATCATGCTTCATAAGGTGTGAACTTCTTACTCAAGTAATATATGGCTTGCTCCTTTCTTCCTGTCTCGTCGTGTTGTCCTAAAACACATCTGAAGGCTCCATCTAATACAGATAGATAGAGTAGCAGAGGTCATCCCGGTTCTAGCGGGACCAGAACTAGTGGTGTGGACAGGTACTCCTTGATCTTGTCAAAAGCTCTCTGACAATCCTCTGTCCAGCTTGTTTTAGCATCTTTCCTCAACATCTTGAAGATGGGTTCACATATGACTGTGGACTGTGCTATGAAGCGACTGATATAGTTGAGATGTTCTAAGAAGCTCATCATGTCCTTTTTGCTCTTAGGTGGTGGTAACTCCTGAATAGCCTTGACTTTAGATGGAACCAGCTCGATCCGTCGATGACTAACGATAAATCCCAATAATTTTCCTGCGGGAAACCTGAATGCACACTTTGCGGGGTTCAGTTTCAAATTTTCCCTCCTTAGCCTGTCAAAGAATTTTTTTAGGTCCGCTATGTGATCTGCGGACTTCTTGGATTTGATAATGACATCGTCCACGTACACCTCTATTTCTTTGTGTATCATATCATGGAAGATGGTTGTCATGGATCTCATGTAAGTGGCCCCAGCATTCTTCAAACCAAATGGCATTATCTTGTAATAGTATACACCCCACGGTGTGATGAAAGTTGTCTTCTCTATATCTTTTTCATCCATCCAAATCTGATGATAATCCGCGAAGCAATCTACAAAGGATTGGAGTTCATGCTTTGCGCAATTATCAATCAGGATGTGTATATTTGGTAGTGGGAAGTTGTCCTTGGGACTTGCTCTGTTTAAATCCCATTAGTCAACACATACTTTGACCTTCCATCCTTCTTCGGAACTGGCACAATGTTAGCTAACCAGGTTGGGTACTCAACCACCACGAGAACTTTGGTTTTGATCTGCTTGGTAACTTCCTCCTTGATTTTCAGGCTCATGTCTGGTGTGAACTTTCTGAGTTTCTGCCTGATTGTTTGACACATGGGATTAATAGGCAGCTTGTAAGCCACTATGGATGTGCTCAAACCGATTATGTCATCATATGACCACACAAAAATGTCCTCGTACTCTTTTAGGAACCGAATGTACTCTTCCTTCTTTGTCGGTGACGAGTAGATGCTGATGCGAGTCTCCTTGACGGTCTCACCATCTCCCAAATTTACTACCTCGGTCTCGTCCAAATTGGACTTAGGCTTATTCTCAAATTTTTCAACCTCCCTGACAATTTCCTCGAGTATCTCATCTTCTTCATCTGAATCACTATTCTCATGTTGCGTTGCCTTATTACATGTCACAATCACTGGTCCATCAGGAAAAGTAATAATAACGCCAGGGACTCGGTGGGCTCGGGATGGTTTGGCGGTCCAATTCCTGAGAACAGCTCCTTTCTTCACGGTCTGAATAGTAAGGCCTTCTTCCTCCTTCTCCTCCTCAATTATGGAACTGCAGTCCATGTCTTCATCTTCCAAGAACAAATTCTTTAACCCAGCTAGTGCCTCTTCTTCTGCGGTCCCCCATATCGTATCAGCCTGGTGAAAAGCATGTTCCAAACATGGCATTGGCTGCTCAAGAGGGTAATACGGTCCGCGCTATGGAGATGACCAATTCATGTACTTTTTCCATGTGTACTGGTATCCGAGACCAAAGGTGGTACCATGATTTTTAAGCTGTATTGGTTTAGTGATACCTTAAAGGTTCTTTACCAACCCTTTGCTGGGTTCATATCCATACCATGCCAATATGATTTCTATTTTACCATTCTACCATTTATCTTTCTCGATGGCATTGACACGTTCAATGTGATGATAGGTTTCCCCTCCTAGCCTTCTTCTATGTCCAATGGCCGAGATGGCTTGACTAGTTTAAATGGGGTTACTTCCCTCTCCATGAATAATTACTTCCTGATGGTTCCATTCAAACTTCACAGCTTGATGTAGTGTGGAAGGCACGGCTCCAGCGGCATGGATCCATGGTCAGCCTAGCAGAAGGTTATATGAGGCTGGTATGTCGAGTACCTGAAATTTGACGTCAAACCAAATGGCCCCATCTGTAAGCAAAGGTTGATTTCCCCGATCGTATTTTATGGAAACCTTTGTCCAATCTTTTCAGAGTGTCCAATGGATAAATATTTAGGCTTGAACCTCCATCAACCAAGACCCTGGCAATGAACTTGTCTTCAAATTGCACCGTAATATGCAATGCTCGATTGGGATTCATCCCCTCAGGTGGTAGCTCATCTTCATGGAAGATGATCTTGTGACTTTCTAGTATATTCCCAACCATGTTGGTCATTTCTCCGCCAGTGATGTTATTGGTTACATAAGCCTCACTCAGCACTTTCATTAAAGCGTTCTTATGTGCCTCTAAATATTGCAATAGCGATAGGATGGATATCTGAGTAGGGATTTTGTTCAGATGGTCAACAACAGAATACTCCCTTACCAACTTTCCTCCACAGGTCATTTGGCCTGGTCTCAATGATAGGCTACATAGTAGTGGCATCCTTACATGATCCTCCCAAATGTTCCGGTGTATAAACTCTTCCAGTTCTAGTCATTACTTGTGCGGCATTAGATTCCTCTACCTTGGCCTTACCTTTTCGCCAAGCCTCGGTAAAATAATCCTAGGGTATTGCTTTTGAGTTGAATGGGGGTGTGGTTGATACTATCACAGTGAAAGGTGTGACCACTTCTACTTCAAATGGAGCGGGGGTGGCCATGGACGGAGCCCCCTCCACCTCGAATGGAGCTGATGCAATTACCTCAACCTCGATTGGTGACTAAGTCTGTACCACAATAGGAGTAAGTGTGATTGCAACTTTAAAGTCATCACTTTCTCGAATAAGCCCAATCGTCCCCTCAGGGTCTCATTCTTCATTCGTCTCTATCACATGTATACCATCACCTCTATGATCAGGGAGGGGATTGTTGTGGACATTAGGTGTGGCTTCCTTCGCCTGTAAGACCTTGTTGTCAATTAGCGTCTGAATCTTATCCTTCAATGTTCGGCACTCAGTAGTGGTGTGCCCCTTCATACCGGAATGGTACGCACAAGTTTTGTTCGTATTGACCCATTGGGATGGATTTTATAATGCCACGGCGGGAACAGGAGTGATGTAACCTGCGGCTTTCAACCTTTCATACAACTAGTCGATGGGCTTAGCAATTGTGGTGTATTGTCTGGGTGGCTTGCGGTCTAAGTTGGGTCTTGATCTTGGAAAGTTATGGTGAGTTGGAGATGATTGGAAGTGGGATGGTTGGAATATCTAGGAGATGAAGGCTGATATGTAGGCGGTGATGCTTGGTATGTGGGCGGAGGCGTTTGATATGTGGGTGGAGGTGTTTGATATGTGGGTAGAGGTGTTTGATAGATATGTGGAGATTTTGGACCCTGGGCCACCATTACTGCCCCAACATCTCTCTTCTTCGATATGCCACCCGATTGTAATGCCTTATTTGTGGCCTGTAGTGCCTCAAAATTCGTTACCATTGTCACACCTCCTTTTTCCACCCCCCGCGAGGGTGCTAAGGAGTTTTCTCCAATTAAAGGACAGTCGAAACGAGATTTGTTTGTTTATTTCAGAGTCGCCACCTGGGAATTTTATGGCATCCCAAGTCACCGGTTTTAATCCCGAATCGAGGAGAACATGACTCTGTTTGTCATTCTGCGAACCAGAAATCCGAGTAAGGAATTCTGTTAATTCGGGAGAAGGTGTTAGGCATTCCCGAATTCCGTGGTTCTAGCACGGTCGCTTAACCATTTTTCTACTTGGCTTAATTATCTTGATTTACTAAATACATTTTTTTGTTGTTATATGACTCGTTACCGCCTTAGATTGTTTATAATTATAAACCCTTAAACGAATCACGCGTACGTATATTCGTGTTATATACTTTTTTTTATAAACGTGAGGAATCGTGTCACGCGTACGTGTACACAATAATATTGATAATATTATTTTTTATATTATTTTTATTATACAAAATATTTATATTCAAAATTGTACTTTAAAATAAAATTAAGAACATCGTCACTCTTGTATGATTAAATAGTGGAATGCACATCTTGGGTTTAATTAAACATCTTCCGAAGAACCCCCCTTTTTTAAACAATATTATTTTTTTTTGCTTGAATTTGCGCGAACGCATAATCCGAGTGGCCTTTAGAAATATAATCAGATCACGCGAACGTATTCCTAATTACACAAAATATTCTTGATGGTAGTATAAATTCTCCACACATTGTTTATTACATCCATTTATTTTTTAAATATGAAAGTCATGGAAAATCACTGATTTGGACACCTCTAAATTTCTTGAAAAGAATTCAAAACTTTTTGGATGTTGATCACATGTTATATTTTAATGTGCGAATTATATATACCTCAAAACTATTTAAAAATAATGATACGGAAAACTAGGTAACGTGCAACTAAATTTACCATTTTTATTTATTAATATGGTATTAGTATAAAAAGTGAATTATATGAAAAATTCGGAAAGAATTAATTGGATAAACAAACTAATATTTTTCGAAGAATTTTCATTATTCTATTTGTAGTGAATGCTATTTTTTCATTCTTAAAATTGTTACGATTTATAAATCCAATCTTTTTCTACACCACTTGTCTTTAATCCAAATTTATAATCATTTGGTTAATTTGCTTACGACGATATATAAAATCAAGCCAATTTTTATTCTCGGCCTATGCAAGCTATTTATGGTCACTAAATGTACCTTTTGTAAGAATTATTGACATTATTTTTATACACTATTTTTAAGAAGTGAATTAAAATAGGAGGACCCTTTGTTGATAAGAAAGAGAATTATTCTACAAGTTGATTCAATAAAATGACATTACATATAACGTAGTTATACATCTGAACCATTTCATAATATTCCAACATCGTGACGGCTTATATCAACTCACCTTTCACCTATGGTTATACACATAACCGTTATCATGCCATATATGAACAACATACAACTTACATCAATCTAAACAAAATTGGATTTTTTGACAAGATATGCTAGTAATGTAGTTTCTTGATACTTCCATTCTATTCTATACTTAGCCAACAATATCACAAGATTTAATTAGTGGCCAACTTTCTGCCATGTTCCCTATCTTGATAATTCGAACATAACTATACTTAATGAAATTCTGAAATAGATAACATTATTACAACACTTATACGAACTTCAAAAGGCAATGATTAACTAATAGTCATCATGTCAAGCATACTTACTATATTAACCAACATGAAACAAAACTGAAATTTAAACTAATAGACTTAACCGAGTAGAAGACATAATTATAATTCCAAACTTCATTTATTTGTCAATGTTGAAGTTTTCCACAACATGAGTCTAAAGATATATACCTAGAAATGAGGGTAAAAGAGGCAAATTTCAGCAGTAGCAGCAGCAACAAAAACAACAGAATATACCAAATAACTCAGCAGATTTGAGCAAAACACCAAGACCCGTGGAACCAGACGAACAGTAACAGAATCTTAAGAAAAATTTTAGATTTAAACCAAACAATATCAACAAACAAACATGGACAAATTCAAGAAAACAATGTTTAGGATTTTCTTTCTTTCTTCTCTACCTGTTTCAGATTTGTTTCCCTCTATCTGATTCTCTTTTTCTGTTTTTCTTTCTATATATTTTCAGATTCCAATGCAGATTTCCTTTCTTTCTTTTGTTTCTGTTCAGTTTTTCTCTTTCTATCTTTTTTTTTCTCTTAGTTATGTTTTTCTTCTGTTCTTCCTATCTATCTGGTTCTCTCTTTCCAGTCCTCTTTTCAGATTCCTGTCTCTGCCCTAAAATCAGTCCCTAAACCCCCTTCTTATACAAGTCTGCTCTCCCTTTAGCATCCTACTGTCTGGACCCCTTTTCCCTTTTAAAAATCAGAAAATCTCCACTCAAATAACACTAAAACTGCTTTTTTCTAAACAATCAGCCATTAAGGACACCTTTTCCCTTATTTCAGCAGTCCGAATTCCCTTTGTCTCCCCATTAGGATTAATTAATAGCCATTAACATTCCACTACTAGCACACTAATACTATCATATTATTCTCATTGTTTCATTCCCAACAATACCCTTGAAAATCCCTCAAACTACAGCTTCTACCAACAGCAGCCAGTTTTGGATTAAATCTTAGCTGAAAATGCAACCTTCTAACCCAATTATATCTAATCAATATTCGTAAAACTGAATTCAAACCCAACATCACATTAACATCACACAGAACTCAACAACACAATTTAAACTGAATTTGAAATCAGGATGAATGCAGGGGCATTGTCAGTATATTGACAATGCCCTGAAACTTACTGCCCAGAAACCAACATACACAACATCCATTTGATGAACTTAATGATTTACAAACAAGAATGATTTAATTGACGATTATTAATCAATTGACTATCTACAATAATTGATAACAAACAGTCTATAAGCAGATAAACAGGTTGTTTCAATCGGCATTAACAAAAACAAGAATTTACAAAACAACTAATCGACGAACTTAATCGAGTCGATTACACACATTGTAAACAAACATAACAAACAGAAACAAATGCCATATTTGATCAAATGAACGGGTATGAGACAGAATCAAATAAACAAATACGAAAATTACACAGACTACTGAAATAGGCAACAATATACACGTAGGATACAAAAAGAAGTAGAAAAATACCTCTGAATCTTCAATCTTACACAGACACGGGCTCAACTTGGATTCGGACCTTTTGAGGCTGAACAAAATTTATTCGAATATTCTCAATTGAGAATACCTCGATTAAAGTCTCTTAGACCTCAATCCCTCATTTAATTTGGGCAAATTTCACAATTTGAAATTTTTAGGGTTCCTGATTCTTTGATCTAAAATTCGAACACTTATAGACATATTCGAACCCAACCAACGGTGTTTTAAGCACGAGGGAGGTCAGGTGGATAACTTGGTGTGAGTTTGAGGTACATTGGGGTAGGGTTAGGTTTTACTCGAATCTTCAAATGAAGATTCGAGCAGTTCCAGGAAGATTCGAAGTGAACGAACAACAGATCCATAACGAGGCTGGTCAGGGGATGCTATGGTGTTGATTATGGTCTGGTTGGTTTGGATATGAGTTTGGCTCGAATCTTCAAATGAAGATTCGAGAAACTCCAGGGGGATTCGAGCTCAGTGGTTATCATATTCGAATAGAGGATGGTCAGGGGGTTCAGGGGTGTTAAGGTGGTGACCGGCGACGTCGTTGCCGCCGGATTTCAGGCGAGGGGGAGTTAGGGCGGCTAGGGTTTTGGGGTATCGTCTGAAGACGATGATGAATAGGAGAGGGGGGTGCTTAGTTAGGGGGCCGGGGTATGAACTTGAGGCTTATATAGGGGAGGGCTGGATTGATCTAGGCCGTTAGATAAGGCAGAATAGATGGCCAGGATCTATCCACTTACAGGAACGGTGTCGTTTTGGTTTAGTTGGGGAATGGGTCAGCCCGGGCAATGGGTCGGGTAGGGAGTTATGGGTATGGGTATGGAATCTCAACCGTTGGATTGATTTAATCCAACGGCCCTTGATGAAAGATGACCAAACGCCGTCATTTGGTTTATTACTGGGTTGGACTGGACCTGGGTATTTGGATTGGGCTGTGGGGGGGGGGTCAATTTTTGTTTGGGCCTGGATTTCGGTCCAGGTTCAATTTTTTAACCTTTATGACTTATTTTCCATTTTTCAAAAAATTAAACAAAAATTCTAAATGAATTGTAAAAACTTAATAAAAATTACACACATATTATTTAATAATAAGATCAACACAATGACAAGAAACACCTATGCACATTTTGTGATTTCCCATTTATGTCGAATATTATAATCAACTCCTAAATGTATATATGTTTGTTTGTATTTTTCATTTTATAAAACCCATGATTAAATAAAAAATAAATGCGATATTAACTCCTAAATGCATGTGCATCTGCATTACCATTTCTTTTCCTTAATTAGAATAAAAAATGAACATGCACAGACGAAATGACCCGAAAATTCAACAATTGCACACAAAGAAAACAATTATTTGTGATTTCTTTTGGAGTAGTTCTTGTGAGGCAAAAATCACGTGCTCACAGCTGCCCCTCTTTGTGCGGAAACTCGAAGAGTTTTCGTGCAAAGATAAAAGTGAGTAGATACGAGCGATTTTTGCCTGTTTAAATACTCCGTGGGAAGCATTTTTTGAAAGATTTGACCGAACCTCCGCTTCAAAGGTTTCCTACATATCCTTGGCTATAAAGGAATCAGGTCAATGTAGTTTGGGAAGTTTTGGTAGCTGGGACAACCATGGGACTGTGATGTTACTGCTATTGCGTGCTGCTTTTACTGCTTGCTGACCTCCTTATTACACTCTGCTTTAAAGGAAAAACAAAAGATAAACTAGACTATGGTATATGAATTACAAAATCTTATCTAGCTATGCCCTTGCGTTTCTTGTTGCTTTGATGTCTTGGTGACTCTTGGGCATCCTTTGCTTCTGACTTGTTCCGCATTTCCTTTCATTGTGTCTCGTATTTCCTTTCTCTGTTTGGGACTCTTGTTGTTTTCCGCTGGGGATTTGGTTGGACTCCTCTGCTTTATTGACTCTAAGTGTGCTCCTTTCTTATATGTGCGGGCTTTTGACTTCAACCCGCAATGTCAAAATAAACTGCCATTCTGTTCTTCAGGGGGGCTCCTGACCTTGATTACTTCAACTGTTCTTCCTTCTTCTCTAGGTGGACGCCTGACTTCTGATACTTCCATTGCTCTTCCTTGTTATTCAGGTGGACGCCTGATTGCTGATACTTCAATTGTTCTTCCTTGTTCTCCAGGTGGACGCCTGATTGCTGATACTTCAACTGCTCTTCCTTGTTCTCCAGGTGGATGCCTGACTGCTGATACTTCAATTGTTCTTCCTTGTTCTCCAGGTGGACGCCTGACTGCGAATACTTCCATTACTCTTCCTTGTTCTCCAGGTGGACGCCTGACTTCTAATACTTCACTGTTCTTCCTTGTTCTCCAGGTGGACGCCTGATTGCCAATACTTCTTTTGCTCTTCCTTGTTCTCCAGGTGGACGCCTGATTGCTATTTCCTTTATTCTTCCTTGTTCTCCAGGTGGACACCTGATTGCTATTTCCTTTCTTCTTCCTTGTTCTCCAGGTGGACGCCTGATTGCTAATTCTTCCAATTGTTCTTCCTTGTTCTCCAGGTGGACGCCTGATTGCTATTTCCTTTGTTCTTCCTTGTTCTCCAGGTGGACGCCTGACTTCTGATACTTCAACTGTTTTTCCTTGTTCTCCAGGTGGACGCCTGATTGCTGATACTTCAACTACTCTTCCTTGTTCTCCAGGTGGACGCCTGATTGCTGATACTTCAACTGCTCCTCCTTGTTCTCCAGGTGGACGCCTGACTTCTAATACTTCAACTGCTCTTCCTTATTCTCCAGGTGGATGCCTGACTTCTAATACTTCAACTGCTCTTCCTTATTCTCCAGGTGGATGCCTGACTTCTAACACTTCCATTGCTCTTCCTTATTCTCCAGGTGGACGCCTGATTGCAAATACTTCCCTTGCTCTTCCTTGTTCTCTAGGTGGACGCCTGACTTCTAATACTTCAACTGTTCTTCATTGTTCTCCAGGTGGACGCCTGACTTCTAATACTTCCCTACTCTTCCTTGTTCTCCAGGTGTACGCCTGACTTCTAATACTTCAACTGTTCTTCCTTGTTCTCCAGGTGGACGCCTGACTTCTGATGCTTCAACTGTTCTTCCTTGTTTTCCAGGTGGACTCCTGACTTTTAATACTTCAACTGCTCTTCCTTGTTCTCCAGGTGGACGCCTGACTTCTAATACTTCCGTTGCTCTTCCTTGTTCTCTAGGTGGACGCCTTATTGCTAATACTTCCCTTGTTCTTCCTTGTTCTCCAGGTGGACGCCTGATTGCTAATACTTCCATTGCTCTTCCTTGTTCTCCAGGTGGACGCCTGATTTCTAATACTTTCGTTGTTCTTCCTTGTTCTCCAGGTGGACGCCTGATTTCTAATACTTCAACTGCTCTTCCTTGTTCTCCAGGTGGACGCCTGACTTCTGATACTTCCATTGTTCTTCCTTGTTCTCCAGGTGGACGCCTGATTGCTAATACTTCCATCATTATTCCTTGTTCTCCAGGTGGACGCCTGATTGCTAATACTTCCATCGTTCTTCCTTGTTCTCCAGGTGGACGCCTGATTGCTAATACTTCCATTGTTCTTCCTTGTTCTCCAGGTGGACGCCTGATTGCTAATACTTCCATTGTTCTTCCTTGTTCTCCAGGTGGACGCCTGATTGCTAATACTTCCATCTATCGAGTGTTTCCTGAAACAAATGTTGTTTTTGCCCCTATTTTAAATCAAAGAAAATTTTGTTAGTTTAAAGCAGGGTGGTTAGCTGTGGCATTCTTGCTGAGGGTGGGGTTTCTCTTTGTCCTGTTTTACTGCCTTGGAGTGGTTGAAAAGACTGTTTTGTCCTTGTAATTTATCCTTAACCGTAGGATCCCCAACTATTGTTTTCACTTCAAACCCTTTCAATTGTAATCATATGTCTCTCCTGACATTACTGTACAACTTTTCTGATTCAACTTTCTCACACCCATATCTTAATTTCATCCTATTACTTCCCACCTTTCATGGCCGTATTTTGCATTATGCAATCTTGAATCTTGGTAGTATACCTTGACATTCCTTTTTATTTGTTTGGAACAAAACTTACCTCAAAAGCTTTAGAAGAGTAAGATTATTAGTGACGAAACATGACGATTTCGACAATATAGAATGAAAAGAAAAATCCAAATTTGGATGACTGTTGGAGGTAAGAACAAGGAACTTATCTGATGGGAGTTACTAGCACCAATGATCAGGGTATGCATTTTGGATTAATCAACCCAGTCTTTTAATCAATCTCTTTTTCAATTGTTTCATTTTGCCTTCCCAAAATTTCCACAACCCAATTTTACTTTTGCCAATTTACAGACCTTGTTCGACTTGCAGTATCTAAAAGAGTTCTCACCGACAAACCTTCCTCATTTGTTCATTTCTTAATTCCTTTTTCGCCTTATGGTTCCTGCGAAGGTTTTCACCAATAAGACTCTCTCATTTTTCTTTCTCTTAGCTTCCGTCGTCTCATGGTGCCCGTGAGGGTTTTCACCTATAAGACTCTCTCATTTTCATTACTTCTTCTTGTTTGGACCAGAGTGTTATGAATCATCTTCATTTGCTGGACTCGGCATTCTTTCTAAGATTGGTCGAAAGGTCTTTTGGTATGTGGTTGGAATGGAAAGGTATCAAAAGTTAAACAATTTTGATATGGGTTTAAAATTACAACTCTTGGAATCTTTTTTCTTATTACCAATACAATTCCTGCCCAGTTTCTTGATTGGGGTCTCTTAATGTTTCCTTTTATGCATATTATGCATATTATGCACCCTATGACCGAGCCGTGAGGCGCCTACGTATCCTCTTTGAAGAATCAGGTCAAACGTAGTTCACTTCAATAATAGTGATTTTCTATTTTTCTTTTTTCTTTTTCTTTTTTTTTAATTATTTGACTTTCATTGATTCCAAGAGAGGGTAAGAAAGAAATGAATGTGGCTCAAAGGGGAAACACATGGTACAGTGTTTGGATAGCAGAATAAACTATCTTTGTCATTCCAATCTTCGAAATAATGTCGAATACAAACATTTAATAACTATACTATAGAAAAATCATGCATAATATCTCTTTACCGCATCAGAATTGATAACCATGTCTATGCATTTTCCTTCAATATTTGTTAAACATAATGCACCATTGGACAGTACTCTGGTCACAATGAATGGTCCTTGCCAATTCGGGGCAAATTTGCCCTTTGCTTCAACCTGATGTGGAAGAATACGTTTCAGCACATGTTGACCCACTTCAAACTTTCGGGGACGCACCTTTTTGTTGTATGCCCTTGCTATTCTTCTTTGATATAATTGGCCATGACATACTGCTGCCAATCGTTTTTCATCAATCAAGTTTAACTGTTCCAAACGGGTTTTGACCCATTCATCATCATCAATCTTCGCTTCGGCGATGATCCGAAGGGAAGGAATTTCAACTTCTGTAGGAATTACCGCCTCAGTGCCATATACCAACAAATAAGGAGTTGCTCCTACTGAAGTGTGAACAGTAGTGCGATATCGCAACAATGCAAATGGTAATTTTTCGTTCCACTGTCTTGAACCTTTTACCATTTTCCGAAGTATCTTCTTTATGTTTTTGTTGGCTGCCTCGACTGCTCCATTCGCCTTGGGCCGATATGGGGTAGAATTGCGATGTGTAATCTTAAACTATTGATATACTTCTCTCATTAAGTTACTGTTAAGATTAGCACCGTTATCTGTGATGATCACCTTTGGGATTCCGAATCGACATATGATATTTGAGTGAACAAAATCGACCATACCTTTCTTGGTTACTGATTTGAATGTTTTGGCCTCAACCCATTTGGTAAAATAATCAATGGCTACTAGAATGAACGTGTGCCCATTGGATGTTGCTGGCTCAATCGGTCCAATGACATCCATACCCCAAGCGACGAAGGGCCATGGTGCCGACATTGTGTGCAACTCGGATGGTGGAGAGTGAATCAAATCCCCGTGTATCTGGCATTGATGACATTTGCGCACAAAATTGATACAATCTCGCTCCATGGTAAGCCAATAGTAACCAGCTCGGAGAATTTTCTTTGCCAACACATATCCGCTCATGTGGGGTCCGTAAACTCCCGAATGTACTTCAAACATGACAGCCATAGCTTGTCTAGCATCTATGCATCTTAATAATCCAAGGTCTGGTGTTCTTTTATACAAAACTCCTCCACTTAAGAAGAATCCATTTGCCAATGGCCTAATAGTTCTCTTTTGATCCCCTGTGGCTTGTGCTGGATATATCCCCATTCAGATATACTCCTTGATGTCGTGGAAATATGGTTCACCATCAAATTCCTCCTCAACCATGTTGCAGTAAGCGTGCTGATTGTGGACTTGAATATGCAGTGGATCCACATAAGCTTTGTCCGGATGGTGCAACGTTGATGCCAGGGTAGCCAATGCATCAGCAACCTCATTATGGATCCTTGGAATATGCCGGAACTCCACTGATTGAAACCGCTGACAAAGAGCATGCAGACATTGTCGGTATGGTATGAGCTTCAAGTCTCGTGTTTCCCATTCTCCTTGAATTTGATGTACCAGAAGATCAGAATCTCCCAAGACCAAGATTTCCTGGATGCCCATGTCTGCGGCTAGTCTTAACCCCAGAATACAAGCTTCATACTCAGCCATATTATTGGTGCAATAAAATTGAAGTTGAGCCGTAACAGGATAGTGATGCCCTGTTTCAGAAATAATTACAGCTCCTATCCCGACTCTTTTCATGTTAGCGGCCCCATCAAAGAAAAGTTTCCAGCCAGGTTTTTCAATTTGCTCTATCTCACCGATATGCATTATTTCTTCATCGGGAAAATAGGTTTTCAATGGTTCGTACTCCTCGTCGACCGGGTTTTCGGCTAAATGATCGGCCAATGCTTGGGCTTTCATTGCAGTCCGAGTCACATAGATGATGTCAAATTCTGTGAGCAATATCTGCCACTTTGCAAGTCTCCCCGTTGGCATAGGTTTTTGAAAAATATATTTCAACGGATCCAGACGCGAAATGAGGTAAGTAGTGTAGGATGACAAATAGTGTTTCAATTTCTGAGCTACCCAAGTTAGGGCGCAACATGTCCTTTCCAGATGAGTGTACTTAACCTCATAAGCTGTGAATTTCTTGCTAAGGTAGTAGATGGCCTGTTCTTTTCTGCCGGTGAGGTCATGCTGCCCCAATACACAACCAAAGGAATTTTCCAAGACCGTCAAGTAAAGAATCAAAGGTCTTCCTAGCTCTGGCGGAACCAGCACGGGTGGATTTGACAAGTATCCTTTTATCTTATCAAATGCTTCTTGACACTCATCAGTCCACTTGACCGCAACATCTTTCTTCAACAATTTGAAAATAGGCTCACAGGTTGCCGTGAGCTGAGCAATAAACCTGCTGATGTAATTCAACCTCCCTAACAAACTCATTACTTCAGTTTTGTTCCTTGGAGGTGGCAGTTCTTGGATGGATTTGATCTTTGATAGGTCTAGCTCGATGCCTCGCTGACTGACTATGAATCCCAACAGCATTCCAGATGGAACACCAAATGCGCACTTGGCAGGGTTAAGCTTGAGGTTGTACCTGCAAAGTCTCAAGAAGAATTTCCTCAAATCCCCAACGTGGTCGGATTGATGCTTTGATTTTATGATCACATCGTCCACGTATACCTCAATCTCTTTATGTATCATATCATGAAACACCGTGGTCATTGCTCTCATGTAAGTTGCCCCGATGTTCTTTAAACCGAATGGCATTACCCGGTAGCAATAAGTTCCCCATGGTGTGATGAATGTCGTCTTTTCTGCATCTTCTTCATCCATTAGAATTTGATGATACCCGGCATAACAATCCACGAAAGACCCTATATCATGCTTGGCACAATTGTCGATCAAAATATGGATATTGGGTAATGGGAAATTATCCTTTGGACTTGCTTTGTTGAGATTGCGATAGTCGATGCATACTCTAATTTTGCCGTCTTTCTTTGGCACAGGAACGATATTAGCCAACCAAAACGGATATCGAGTGACTCGAATGACCTTTGCTTCCAACTGTTTGGTGATTTCTTCTTTAATTCTTACACTCATATCAGGCTTGAACTTTCTCAACTTTTGCTTGACAGGAGGCACCATTGGATCAGTGGGCAATTTGTGAACCACTAAATCAGTGCTCAAACCTGGCATGTCGTCATATGACCATGCAAAAACATCTTTGAATTCGATGAGTGTTTTAATTAACTCTTCTCAGATATTTGGTTCAAGGTGGACACTTATTTTAGTTTCTTGGATATTATTCGTGTCCCCTATATTGATGTCTTCGATATCTCCCAGGTTAGGTTTGGTTTTTTCTTCAAAATGAATTAACTCTTTACTAATCTCCTCGAAAGCCTCATCCTCATCATATTCTGATTCATAATCACAATATACTTCTTGAATTATTATTTCGGAACCAGATTGATTTTTAAGACTGGGCTGAGGATTCCTCATGCATGCCATATCACTAAAGCCAGCGTAAAAAGAACTGTACAGAAAAAGAAGAAAAAGAAAGAAAACTATCAGGAATGATAATGAAAAGGAAACTGTATTTTATTGGATGATGAAAGATAACAGGGTTTGCACACTTCAAACAAACTGTAAGATAAACATCGGGATTACAACCCTGAGGTAACCCAAACAAACTGAAGGAAAATCAAAATAAACTACCAAGACTCCTTTCGAATGGGGAGAGGAGTGGCTTTCCAATTATTAAGCCTTGTCTCTGGCCCGACGAATTGCACTTCTGTGTCGCTGCTTTCCACCATGTTCACATCGTCAAACAGTTTTTCGAATCTTTCAATTAATTCCTCCTCAGGATTAATCATGGATTTAGGAATTGTTGTTATCGGGTGATTTCTGGTACCGGACTTGACAAAAGATTTTGATAGATGTGGGACTGGCTTTGGAAGGACCCATGCCTTCTGTTTTGGCTTCTTGGATTTTCTCACGTCTGCGACGGTGGGCATGAATCCCAAACCAAAAGTTCCCCAGTTCTCGGGGAGAGATACTGGTTGTATAATGCCTTGCAAAGATGAGCCCAAACCTTTGCCGGGTACAAAACCGTTCTTTAACATTTCATAGGCTACCATGACTGATGCAGAGGTTATCTTTGGATTCGGAAGGTACTTCCCCTCTGGAATTTTCTCTACCGACATTGTGTCGGAAACCTGGTAAACCCATGGTCCCTGGTCACTTTCTATTCCTTCGACCGGTACAATGGCACCGTTGTGAGCATTTACACTGTCCTCCCCATGCACTACTATTTCCTGTTGATCCCATTCAAACTTGACCACCTGGTGTAGTGTTGATGGGACTGCTTTGGCGGCATGGATCCATGGTCGACCCAACAGCAAATTATAAGAAATAGTTATGTCCAACACTTGAAACTCCATTGTGAATTCAACTGGCCCTATTGTCAGCTCCAGCACTATGTCGCCAAATGAATCTCTGCTTCCACTGTCAAACCCCCGTATGCATATACTGTTCTTCTGGATCCTCTCCTTTTTTATTTTTAACTTGCTCAGAGTGGAGAGAGGGCAGATGTTTGCGCTTGACCCGTTGTCAACCAATACCCGGGTTACTACGGAGTTTTCACATTTCAATGTGAGGTAAAGAGCTCTGTTGTGCTCAGTACCTTCCACAGACAGTTCATCATCAGAAAATGTGATTCTGTTTGCCTCAAAGATTCTGTTGGCTATTTTTCCCAAATAATTTATGAAGATCTTATCAGGAACGTGTTCCTCATTCAGGATTTTCATCAAAGCTTGACGGTGCTCCTCTGAATGGATTAGTAATGACAATAATGAAATTTGAGCGGGCGTCTTTTTCAATTGTTCCACAACAGAATAGTCATGGAGCTTCATCTTTCTCAAAAATTCTTCCGCTTCTTCTTCCGTCACAGCTTTCTTTATTGGTGTTGGATTATTTTTAGTTTTTCTTAACTCCTCGGGAGTGAAACATCTTCCCGAACGAGTCAAGCCTTGCACCTCACAGACTTCTTCCTTGACTTCTTTTCCTTTGTACATTACTGTTACCCGTTCATAGTTCCATGGAATGGACTTGTTGTTTATCACCGGTAACTGGGTTACAGGTTTGATAATAACCCGATCTACACGGGCTCCTTCCACGACTACAATGGGTTTGCTAGCGACCCCTGGTACAATCACTTTTGATCCTTCTTGCTTCGTGGCAACTTTGCTCGAAGCTCCCTCCTCAAATACCACAGATGGTTCATCACCCTTTTTGTTCTTATTAGGTACCGACTTCTCCTCTGTTAACTGCTCATCTGGCTTGGCTTCATGAGACCTAATCATCATGACGGTTTGCGATGGCTTCTTTGTTTCCCCATCAGCCCGTACTATTTCTATCATATTGGCCTCCTGATGGGCTGGCATTGGATTTTTGTTGATATTGGGAGCTTCGGGGGTTTGAACTTCAATTTTGTTAGTATCAATCAGCTCTTGTATTGCATTCTTCAAATGCCAGCACTTTTCTGTATCATGGCCTGGTGTACCAGAACAATACTCACAGCTTATTGTGTAGTCCAGATTCTTTGGAGGAGGATTGGGCAGCTTGGATTGTATCGGCCTTAGCATGTCTAGCTGTCTCAACCTGTGGAACAGACTAGTGTAGGATTCACCCAATGGAGTTAAGGTTTTCTTTTTCTGTCCCCTTTCACCCCTGAATACCTGATTAGGCCTGAAACCTGGTCCGGGGTAAGTTCGTGGGTAAGTACTTGGTATGACAGGGGCACGCCAATGAGCGTGGGCAGGTGGTTGATTGTATGCTTGTGCATGATTGATGGAAAAATGAGGTTCCGACGGGTGATAGTAGTGTTGGGGTGAATTGTGGTGGTAAGTTGATTGGTGGGATCGATGTTGATTGTAGTAATGAGGTGAACCTCCGGATCCCGACCAAGTTCCTGAATCAATCATCGTTGTTTCCTCCCTTTTCTTTCTTCCAATCCCTCCTACTCCGCCTTGAATAGCTTGAGTACTCGCCTTAATAGCCGAATAACTCATGATTTTATTTGTCTTGAGGCCTTCTTCCACCATACCTCCCATCTTCACTACTTCGTTGAATGTTTTTCCTACCGCTGAAACCAAATGGGCATAGTAAGTTGGCTCCAGGTCTTATAGGAAGTAGTCTACCATTTCACTTTCCTTCATAGGAGGATCCACCCTTGCTGCCTGTTCCCTCCACCGGAAACCGTATTCTCTAAAACTTTCATTGTGCTTTTTCTCAAATTTTGTCAAAGATAGTCGATCTGGGATGATTTCCAGATTGTATTGGAAGTGGTAAGCAAATGCCTGTGCCAGGTCATCCCAGGTGTACCATCTCCCATGGTCCTGGCGTGTATACCACTCGAAAGCTGATCCGATCAAACTTTGACTGAAGTAAGCCATCAATAATTCGTCTCTTCCCCCGGCTCCTCGCATCTTGCTACAGAAACCCCTTAAGTGGGCTACTGGATCGTCGTGCCCATTGTATAGGTCAAATTTGGGCATCTTGAAACCAGCTGGCAATTGCACATTTGGGAACAAGCATAAATCCTTGTAGGCCACACTGACCTGTCATCCTAACCCTCGCATGTCTCGGAACGATTGTTCTAGGCTTTTGACCTTCCTGAACATCTCTTCTTGTTCAGCATTTTTGACTGGCTTGTCAATTTCGGTTGGGAGGTCAAAACGAGGAGTAGATGAAGGGATTTCGGAGGCTTTGAAGGTGGGCTCCGGAGGGTAGTATTGGTTGTACTGGGCCTGGAATATAGGCTCACTAGGAGATTTGTAGAGTGTAGCCGGGGGAGGTGCTACGAAAATAGGAGTTACTGGTGGAGGAAAGTATGGAACCGGTTTAGGAGGTGGCGACTGCGGTGTCTGAGAGGTGGTGCCTCGGTAGTGTTGGTAGATGGGGAAATTTGGGGATAGTTCAGTGGTAAGATTATCCTAAGTTTGGGCTAGTGATGGAGCAGGGTTAGCTGGGTAAGATGGGGGTGATTGCCCTGTAGACCAGGCCCGGTACATCTCAGCCATTTGCTGCTTGAGTTTAATCATTTCTTCTTTCACTTTACCGATGTCCATCTCCTCTATCTCAATACCTGTGTCGACATCCGAGATAGACATACTTTCGGGTATTGGTCCTTTTGATCTCATGTGATAATGATAATATGCCAGTATACTCTTAGAGAAACTAACTGCTTGAAATCTGGAAATGAGCAAACTTGTTAGTTTTGAGAGTTTAACACATATATAATTACACGTTGAGATGCAATGTTTCCTAGACAAATAACCCTTTTCTATTATGCATTTGCTCGGCTGCTTGTGTCATCCCCGCTTTTCTTGGCCTTTCTTTTTATTGTCACTCACTCTTATTTTATTCTTTTATGATTGTGGTCGAATCTTATAGAGATTGCCTATGTATCATGCCCCTGCATGAATCAGACCTTGCGTAGTTCGGACGGTAAGGCAATTGTCAACACTTTTATTTATTTTACAAAGATGGAACAGACATTACATTTGAAAAACATTATAAAAATGGTTTAAAACTCGACACAAACCCAAATCAAACAAAAGACATAATTCTCAATAGTTGTGAACATGCTCCACTCCCCACTTTTGTTTTCAATCATTGGATCATCTGCTCATGGTGGGGCTTGACCTGGATGACCTCCTAGTGTACGATACATTCTTTCTAACTCCATTGCCAGATGACGGGCAAAAATAGGTGCGTGCTCTATAAACCTTTCATAATCCATCCCTTGGCAGTTTACATAACTTTGAGAGGTGTAAACCGCTAAATCGTGGATTTGTGCCCGGAAATCTTGGAGACGCTGGCTTGGTTTTGCAGATGTTGTTGGCGAGTGTTGGCTATATCTCTGATACGGTATTCACGATCTAAAGCTGACTCTAATTGAGCTCGGAGTCTAGCCTGATCGAGTCTTGCCTGTGCTCTTTCTCTGTCGATGTCTGCGTGCTGATGTTCTCTGTTGTATCTTCTTGCTTCTTCTAGTTGTGTATGAAGTTGGGCTTCTGAATGTATCCAACGGTCTTTATCCTTCTTGAATTGTGCCCTGTCTTCTTCGGATTGCCTTACTTGGCGTTCCTTATTAGATCTGGCCTCTTCGTTTAATTGTTGGATTCTTTCTTTAGCTTTGTTCAACGCCTTTTCGGTTTTTGCCGAAATGGAATCGCAATCTTGCATTTTTTCCAAAAGATTGGCGATGATTTTTTGATCCTTCCAACTCCTCATTGGTGTTTCAGAAGCTTTCTTCATTTTTTGAAATTGAGCGTGAAGATTTTTATTCTCACAAGCTAGACTCTTCTTCTCGCCTTCTGCTTCTTGTGCTTGCAATTCTTTCTCCAAACTGAGGCTCCTTAGATTTTCCTTTAAGGCATGGATAGTCGCTTTGTACCCCTTTTCCTTTTCTCCCCAAATCAGCCGCTCTTGGATTTTATCGTTAAAGGCTTGAACATGTGGTCTTTTTGTCGACCTTCTTAGATCGGGTTCTGGTGCATCATCCATGCGGGACCGTTTCTCAAACCACCTTGCATATCCTGGATTTATCTCGCCCTTTGTAGTGTCTGGGACTTGAGTATCATCTTTCAAGTATCGACATCCATTCCACATCTGCTGAATTAAAGCCTCGGGAAGAGTGGCTTCAGGGTGTAACTCGATTACTTGCATACTCAAATCTTCATCATCAGGAACCACTTGGTATCTCCCTAGTTGTCTTAGAACTCTCTGTGGCGCATATGGCTGGATGCTTCTCAATCCCAATAGTAGCAAATAACTATTCGAGGTTGACATGTGTATCACTTCCCTTACCGGGAGCCATCCCAAAGTCCACTCAATTTGACTTGCCGTTAAAGATCTTAGATGAGATACCCAGGCTTCGACCCCTTCTGGAGACTTATAATCTTTTATTCTTTCTTCATAACTCTCGATGAAATTATCATGGCTTGGACCATACTGTATGAATTTGGGGTAATGTTGGAGATGTTCAATCATCCACATTTGCAACAAAATTTTGCACCCTTCGAATACCTTTGCCCCTGATTTACATAAAGTCAATGCCCGATAAATGTCTGAGAGAATGATTGGGACAAGGGTGTGATTTTCCTTGGTAGTGAGAACCTGTACGACTTTCGCTGTGCGAATATCAATTGTTCGTTCTTTGTTTGGGAAGACCATGATTCTTAGAAAAGCCACCATGAAAGCGAAGCGACGGTGAATCTGCCAGGTGTCTTTGTTTTGCTTATTAGTAAGGCCCTTCTCATGAATTTCAAATCCATCTGGCTTTCCGAACCTTGAATATAGGAAGTTGAAAGAACAACACCCGTTGATAACGTTGCTTTTTCTGATTTGATTACTGATGTTAAGGAGCCCAAAGAATCGATGCACTGAGGGAGCTTTTGGGAATATAAGACTTTGGTTTCTTAAATCTCCAGCAAAACCGGCATATCCCGCTATCTCTTCTAATGTAGGAGTAAGCTCGAAATCAGAGAAGCGAAAGACATTGTGAACAGGGTCCCAAAAAGTTACTAATGTCGCAGTCAAGTCATCACGTGGTTTAACTTTCATAATATCTGTGAGAGTCCCCAAATGCTTAACGACCCATTTTTGACCATCTTCTCCTAACTCATGCCACCACATCTGAAGCCGAAATAGAAACTCATCTGCATTTGCGGATGGTGGGTTTTGGATGGTGCTCATTTTGTATCTGCGATTCATTATAATAAAATCAAGACTCATTTTGAAAACAGACACTCATAAAAAAATCGTTTTTTTTATTTATCTTTTTTCTTATATATATATTTTTATTTAACACTTCTTTTTTCAAAACTTAAAACTGTTTTTGGGGAATATTTTTTAAAACAACCCATTTTATTTCTCGGCTCTCACAATGATTTTTTTTTTGATTAAGCTGGTCAACAAGAAAATCCGAGGCAAATGAATGCACAAGTAGCACGTAGGATGCATCAGGATGGTCTTTTCATTTCGGATTTACCTGTCCTAGACAGACTCAACCCCTGTGTTGAGTCTCCAAGGCCAAATGCACATGATGCAAATAGACGTTCCTACTAGGGATTCGGTACATGGCTGAGTTATTCTAAGTGAAAAACCTGAGGCAGATTGTTCTAGACCTGGCTTACCCAAACGGACAGTTCGAGCCGAAGTGGGGGCAACGTACCGGGAGCACTAAAGTCTACCCGGCCTAGTTACTTGTCCCAACTTCGTCTTATTTGGTATGACTTTTAACAGAAAGGTGGTCCACGCGCACGTGTGCACCATAATTTTAGAAGACTCAGAAAAAAGGAGGGTTTTCGTAGCAATTTTATATACACAATTCAAATAATATTAAAGCGGTAAAAGCATCATTTGGCACATTAAGCATAAACATGTAAAAATCAGATAATAAATAAAGCCAGCTATAATAGTTATTTTAAGCTCGAATTCTTAAACCCTGAACCAGTGGTTCTGGGTTAACAAGTTGTTCCCCAGCAGAGTCGCCAGAGCTGTCACACCTCCTTTTTCCGCCCCCCGCGAGGGTGCTAAGGAGTTTTCTCCAATTAAAGGACAGTCGAAACGGGATTTGTTTGTTTATTTCAGAGTCGCCACCTGGGAATTTTATGGCATCCCAAGTCACCGGTTTTAATCCCGAATCGAGGAGAACATGACTCTGTTTGTCATTCTGCGAACCAGAAATCCGAGTAAGGAATTCTGTTAATTCGGGAGAAGGTGTTAGGCATTCCCGAATTCCGTGGTTCTAGCACGGTCGCTTAACCATTTTTCTACTTGGCTTAATTATCTTAATTTACTAAATACATTTTTTGTTGTTATATGACTCGTTACCGCCTTAGATTGTTTACAATTATAAACCCTTAAACGTATCACGCGTACGTATATTCGTGTTAAATACTTTTTTTTATAAACGTGAGGAATCGTGTCACGCGTACGTGTACACAATAATATTGATAATATTATTTTTTATATTATTTTTATTATACAAAATATTTATGTTCGAAATTGTGCTTTAAAAATAAAATTAAGAACATCGTCACTCTTGTATTATTAAATAGTGGAATGCACATCTCGGGTTTAATTAAACATCTTCCTAAGAACCCCCCCTTTTTTAAACAATATTATTTTTTTTGCTCGAATTTGTGTGAACGCATAATCCGAGTGGCCTTTAGAAATATAATCAGGTCACGCGAACGTATTCCTAATTACACAAAATATTCTTGATAGTAGTATAAATTCTCCATACATTGTTTATTACATCCATTTATTTTTTAAATATGAAAGTCATGGAAAATCACTGATTTGGACGCCTCTAAATTTCTTGAAAAGAATTCAAAACTTTTTGGATGTTGATCACAGGTTATATTTTAATGTGCGAATTATATATACCTCAAAACTATTTAAAAATAATGATACGGAAAACTAGGTAACGTGCAACTAAATTTACCATTTTTATTTATTAATATGGTATTAGTATAAAAAGTGAATTATATGCAAAATTCGGAAAGAATTAATTGGATAAACAAACTAATATTTTTCGAAGAATTTTCATTATTCTATTTGTAGTGAATGCTATTTTTTCATTCTTAAAATTGTTACGATTTATAAATCCAATCTTTTTCTACACCACTTGTCTTTAATCCAAATTTATAATCATTTGGTTAATTTGCTTACGACGATATATAAAATCAAGCCAATTTGTATTCTCGGCCTATGCAAGCTATTTATGGTCACTAAATGTACCTTTTGTAAGAATTATTGACATTATTTTTATATACTATTTTTAAGAAGTGAATTAAAATAGGAGGACCCTTTGTTGATAAGAAAGAGAATTATTCTACAAGTTGATTCAATAAAATGACATTACATATAACGTAGTTATACATCTGAACCATTTCATAATATTCCAACATCGTGACGGCTTATATCAACTCACCTTTCACCTATGGTTATACACATAACCGTTATCATGCCATATATGAACAACATACAACTTACATCAATCTAAACAAAATCGGATTTTTTGACAAGATATGCTAGTAATGTAGTTTCTTGATACTTCCATTCTATTCTATACTTAGCCAACAATATCACAAGATTTAATTAGTGGCCAACTTTCTGCCATGTTCCCTATCTTGACAATTCGAACATAACTATACTTAATGAAATTCTGAAATAGATAACATTATTACAACACTTATACGAACTTCAAAAGGGAATGATTAACTAATAGTCATCATGTCAAGCATACTTACTATATTAACCAACATGAAACAAAACTGAAATTTAAACTAATAGACTTAAACGAGTAGAAGACATAATTATAATTCCAAACTTCATTTATTTGGCAATGTTGAAGCTTTCCACAACATGAGTCTAAAGATATATACCTGGAAATGAGGGTAAAAGAGGCAAATTTCAGCAGTAGCAGCAGCAACAAAAACAACAGAATATACCAAATAACTCAGCAGATTTGAGCAAAACACCAAGACCCATGGAACCAGACGAACAGTAACAGAATTTTAAGAAAAATTTCATATTTAAACCAAACAATATCAACAAACAAACATGGACAGATTCAAGAAAATAATGTTTCAGATTTTCTTTCTTTCTTCTCTATCTGTTTCAGATTTGTTTCCCTCTATCTGATTCTCTTTTTCTGTTTTTCTTTCTATATTTTTCAGATTCCAATGCAGATTTCCTTTCTTTCTTTTGTTTCTATTCAGTTTTTCTCTTTCTATCTTTTTTTTTTCTATTAGTTATGTTTTTCTTCTGTTCTTCCTATCTATCTGGTTCTCTCTTTGCAGTCCTCTTTTCAGATTCCTGTCTCTGCCCTAAAATCAGTCCCTAAACCCCCTTCTTATACAAGTCTGCTCTCCCTTTAGCAGCCTACTGTCCGGACCCCTTTTTCCTTTTAAAAATCAGAAAATCTCCACTCAAATAACACTAAAACTGCTTTTTTCTAAACAATCAGCCATTAAGGACACCTTTTCCCTTATTTCAGCAGTCTCAATTCCCTTTGTCTCCCCATTAGGTTTAATTAATAGCCATTAACATTCCACTACTAGCACACTAATACTATCATATTATTCTCACTGTTTCATTCCCAACAATACCCTTGAAAATCCCTCAAACTACAGCTTCTACCAACAACAGCCAGTTTTGGATTAAATCTTAGCTGAAAATGCAACCTTCTAACACAATTATATCTAATCAATATTCGTAAAACTGAATTCAAACCCAACATTACATTAACATCACACAGAACTCAACAGCACAATTTAAACTGAATTTGAAATCAGCATGAATGCAGGGGCATTGTCAGTATATTGACAATGCCCTAAAACTTACTGCCCAGAAACCAACATACACAACATCCATTTGATGAACTTAATGATTTACAAACAGGAATGATTTAATTGACGAGTATTAATCAATTGACTATCTACAATAATTGATAACAAACAGTCTATAAGTAGATAAACAGGTTGTTTCAATCGGCATTAACAGAAACAAGAATTTACAAAACAACTAATCGACGAACTTAGTCGAGTCGATTACACACATTGTAAACAAACATAACAAACAGAAACAAATGCCATTATTTGATCAAATGAACGGGTATGAGACAGAATCAAATAAACAAATAGGAAAATTACACACACTACTGAAATAGGCAACAATATACACGTAGGATACAAAAAGAAGTAGAAAAATACCTATGAATCTTCAATCTTACACAGACACGGGCTCAACTTGGATTCGGACCTTTTGAGGCTGAACAGACTTTATTCGAAGTATTCTCAATTGAGAATACCTCGATTAAAATCTCTTAGACCTCAATCCCTCATTTAATTTGGGCAAATTCCACAATTTGAAATTTTTAGGGTTCCTGATTCTTTGATCTAAAATTCGAACACTTATAGACATATTCGAACCCAACCAACGGTGTTTTAAGCACGAGGGAGGTCAGGTGGATAACTGGTGTGAGTTTGAGGTACATTGGGGTAGGGTTAGGTTTTACTCGAATCTTCAAATGAAGATTCGAGCAGTTCCAGGAAGATTCGAAGTGAACGAACAACAGATCCATAACGAGGCTGGTTAGAGGGTGCTATGGTGTTGATTATGGCCTGGTTGGTTTGGATCTGGGTTTGGCTCGAATCTTCAAATGAAGATTCGAGAAACTCTAGGAGGATTCGAGATCAGTGGTTATCATATTCGAATAGAGGATGGTCAGGGGGTTCGGGGGTGTTAAGGTGGTGACTGGCGGCGGCGTTGCCGCCGGGTTTCAGGCGAGGGGGAGTTAGGGCGGCTAGGGTTTTGGGGGTATAGTCTAAAGACGATGATGAACAGGAGAGGGGGGTGCTTAGTTAGGGGGCCGGGGTATGAACTTGAGGCTTATATAGGGGAGGGGTGGATTGATCTAGGCCGTTAGATCAAGCAGAATAGATGGCCAGGATCTATCCACTTACAGGAACGGTGTCATTTTGGTTTAGTTGGGGAATGGGTCGGCTCGGGCAATGAGTCGGGTAGGGAGTTATGGGTATGGGTATGGAATCTCAACCGTTGGATTGATTTAATCCAACGGCCCTTGATGAAAGATGACCAAACGCCGTCGTTTGGTTTATTACTGAGTTGGACCGGACCTGGGGTATTTGGATTGGGCTGTGGGGGTGGGGGTCAATTTTTGTTTGGGCCTGGATTTCGGTCTAGGTCCGATTTTTTCACCTTTATGACTTATTTTCCATTTTTCAAAAAATTAAACAAAAATTCTAAATGAATTGTAAAAACTTAATAAAAATTACACACATATTATTTAATAATAAGATCAACACAATGACAAGAAACACCTATGCACATTTTGTGATTTCCCATTTATGCCGAATATTATAATCAACTCCTAAATGTATATATTTTTGTTTGTATTTTTCATTTTATAAAACCCATGATTAAATAAAAAAAATTCGATATTAACTCCTAAATGCATGTGCATCTGCATTACCATTTTTTTTTATTTTTCCTTAATTAGAATAAAAAATGAACATGCACAGACGAAATGACCCGAAAATTCAACAATTGCACACAAAGAAAACAATTATTTGTGATTTCTTTTGGAGTAGTTCTTGTGAGGCAAAAATCACGTGCTCACAACCATCCCGCTTTTGATTCCTTCTTCGATTCTTTCTCCAAGTTTAACGATGTCGGAGAATTTGTGATTTTCATAACCATCAACCTTTCATAATATTATGGATTATGTTCTCTGACGAAGAATTTATTCATCTATTCTTCATCCAAAGATGGCCTGACCTTGTCCGCTTCCGACCTCCAACGAGTAGCATACTCACGGAAAGTCTCACTAGGTTTCTTCTTAAAATTCTGAATGTAGAAAACACCCGTTGTGTTATCTATGTTGAACCTAAACCGGTCCATGAAATCTGACGTCATACTTACCTAGTTGGACCATTTCTTGTGATCTTAGCTGATATACCAAGACAAAGCATACCTAGTAAAACTCCTCATAAAGAGCTTCATCCGGATCTTTTCATCTTTCCCGACCCCGACAAACTTGTCACAATAGGTCCTTAGATTTTGAGCCCTGGTATCACCTGTGCCACCGAACATCTCGAACTTGGGAGATTTGTACCCCTCAGGCAGTTCCACATCTAGATGTATGCACATGGCTTCATAGTTTAAACCTTTTATTCCTCTGTCGCCTTCAACTCCTTGAACTCGGCTAGTTAACTACTTGAGTTCTTCAGCCATATTTTTAATGAGCAGGTCCTTCTCGGAGGATTCCGGTGTATAGGAGATTGGTTGGGTAGAGTGAGGAATAGTTTCCATATATATAGGGTTGCTTTGATGAGTGCAAGGGACTTGGGTGTAATGATGGCCATTGGTGGAATTTTGGGGATCGGAAATGGGTTGTGGTGTGTTTTGGGGAGTGTGGTAAGTGGTGGTTAGTGGTTACCGAATTAGTTGATGGTGATGTTGTGGCGGAGTTGGTATTGGTGGTAGATTGAGATTTTGGGGTGGAGTTGTGTATTGATTTGGCACGGGAGGATTTTGGTTTTAGGTGTTCTGAGGAGGTGCTGGGTTCCTTGTGTTTTGTTTGTGGATGTCGAAGATATTTAAGGTGAGTGATAGGTTGCCAAGTTGCGAACCTGCTCAAGTTCTCCTTGCAGTTCCAATATCTTTTGTTCCAGACTTAAGACTAGATCATTTGGGGACGGGGTACTACGGCCATATGAGGTTTCTGCATTCTCAATATTCTCCTTTCGGATACCACTTAGGTCGTTCATTTTTGCTTTTCCTCTGCCTTTTGTGTTGCTTGGAGGAGGAGAAGGTGGAGGGCCTCTAGATTTGGTGTGATACGCTGATGAGTCCAGTATGAGTGAACCAACCTAAGGGGATGAGAATAATAAAAATAAGGAAAAAAACAAAAAAGGTAACAAGTCAGTGAGGATCCTGAAATGTTTGCAGTATTTAAGCATATATTGCGGAAATGTAAATTCGTATCCTACTTTGGGAACCTCATTTTGCCCGAAGTAGGCCTAGTGACAAATAAATTTGGAAAATTTTTAATGTCAATAAATGCTTCATTTCATAATATAAAAATAGATGAATCCCAAATGACATTAAGACAATAAAAATAAGTCACTACTGGCACTTGGCCTTATTACATTTGGAAAGCGAGTAAACCTAATCTATATGGTCTTAGAAGGACCTTCCTCAGGTTGAATGCTCTCGCTAATCAAATCCTCCAGTTCGCGTAGGTTCACCAGTAAGAATGCCTTTTCCAAATGTCCTCCTTCGTTTCCCTCAGCGTTCTGGCAGTCGGTGACTCTCTTCCTCACTTTTCCTTCCAATTCCAATAGGTTGTATTCTAGATATTCTAGCTTCTCGCTAGATTTGGCGGCCCTCTCTTTCCATTCATTGATTTGGTCATCTGATGGAAGATTCATCCACCAGTCTAGCAAGAGTGAGGGTGTGCTAACCATACTGAAGCTGGGGACCTCGTACCTCATTTTCTGCAAAACAAAAGAGTTAGGACCATCTCCACCAGACTCGACTATTTATACATTTATGATCATCATATCGGCATTTAGTTCTCCAAATTAATGCACAGAACGTGGTTGGTCCGTTGGGATTATGAAAAACTCGATGAATTTGGATAAGGCTTATCTTAAAGGATCATTATGTGGATAACATATTGATCCGACTAGGTTTGACCATGATACATGCACAATTTCGACCAGAGTAAGGCTACTATGGGGTTTTAGACTGGTACCCTTAAGCAAACAACTTGAAGGGGAAGGCACGGAACCATCGACTAGTTTTACCGCAAATATGCCTTTCCAAATTTAAGGGTAGTAATAGAAAGAGCGCAAGCACTCAATAATAAGTGTTGCTATAGGATTTGATATGCACGAGTGGAATATGATGTGGAGCATGATTTATGTAGCAATTAATAACATGTAGTCAAGTATTTGCACGTAGGAAAAATAAATACAGTATTTCAATAATTGAAAGACAAATACAGGAAAAAGGAAACAAAGAGACAAGTCAGTTTTAGGGATAAAGAATCATAAATGCTTAAAATAAAATGCACAGTTAAATTCAAATAAGGGAAAAGGGTACGGGATAAAGCATGCTTGGACTAATTCATAAAAATAAGTTCGTTATGGTAAGAGCCTAAAGGTATCCCCATCAGAGTCGCCATGTTATCGCTCCCCCTTTTTTTCCTCCCTTTTTTATGGGGAAGAAAGGTCTGGGTTTCGACATTCATGGGGGTAACAACTCATTTCCTTTTGGGAATTGGGTATTTTGAAGAGTCTCCACCTAACAGATTACGGTGGGTTAGGGCACCTAGAGCGATTAACTCTTGGGTTGGTTTGCATTACCAGAGAATTAGGGAAAGGGCTTGAAATAACCTTAAGGGGGAAGGTGTTAGGCACCCCTCTCGGTCCACAACTGTTGGTCCTGGACGAACTTATATTTATGAATTAGTCCTTTAACAAACAAGTAGTTGAAACACATAACTGCAGATAAAGCATGTTGGACATGGTATGACATAAATAATAAGACAAGGGGGTTTGGACAAGTTATATAGAAAATTAAAGTTTTAGGCAAAGAGATTTAGGGAAGGAGGGGTCCTAGGTTGGTTAGCCTACAGGATCACCTCACGCACTGCCCGATAAATACTCCTCAATAAGGGGATACACGTGACGTTAACGCGTAGTCATCATATCCATATCTAATCATTCACACCCCTTAGTGGTTATTAAAGCGAGTGTTGTTTAACGATCTCTATTGCGTTCTGTTACCCGTCCCTTCTTAATGGTCCCGGAGGAATTTAGGACCTCTACCAATAGGCAGTTCTAGACATACCCCTAAGGTTTAAAGGAGAAAATACTAAGGCGACAAGCAAGAACACATAGGACTCTTAGCAGATAAAAGCAGGAAAGAGCAAATAAGAGGCTTAGTTTTACCTCCACATATAAAGCATGTAAACATCACAACTCAAACACAAATAAGGGCAATATTGTTAAACAGTATCCTAAGACATGATGTCTAGGTGAGTACCGGAACACAAGAGACATGCAGATTTATTTTTTAACTCAGAAGTAGGGGCCCTAATCAATTTGCCTACTGATTTTAAGCATGTTAATCATTAAGAAATGTGATTACCTAAGGCTTGCCTAGACGTAGGGTAATGCACAATTTTTACCAGGACAATGAAGGAGTGATTTTACCTAAAAACATGTTGTTCTAAGTGTTACAAAAATACAGGGATTATTACCAGTTTATTTAAAATAGGATAATCAAATGTGGAGCTGTTTTTGCATCTTTCGTAATTAGTAGTTTACACTAGATGTGACTGAGCAAGTACGAATGAGATCCTAAAGCATGGTATCTAATATGCACGTATAAATGTAGAATGATTACAGGATACGCAGAATTCCTAAAGCATGATTTCTAATATGCTCAACATGATTGCAGAATTTCCTAAAGTAGGATTTCTATATGTATAAAAAAGTTACAGCATTGTAAAGCATGCTATCAAATGTGCAGGAGTAGTAGTTTTTGTTAATTCTTGGAAACAGGATTTCTAAGTGATAGCAAGAATGTCAAAACGGGATGCTGAAAATAGTATACCTGAAATCTAGGAGCATGGTATCTAATGCATGATATGATTTGCATGTATTGGTCCTAACATGAATTCTAATGCACATACATGAGAATATAAACCTAAAGCATGTTTTCTACCCATTGATATTGATAATATATATGACTACCCTCCCCTTTTAACTAGCCAACCCCAATATTTGTTTACAACTAATCATTACAAGCCAATATCGATTGAATTACATAAGTAGATATGAAAGATAAGGAGTTACAATATAGGAAGCCTACAAATAGGCCCTAATTTCTAGAATTTCCAATGCTAGATTGCCTCACAGCCTTTCGCATGATTTGGGTGTATCAGAGTTCCCTAAGGACCTCAAAGGATCCCGGGCAGTGCTCACACCCAGATTTTATAGTCATAGCTGTGTAAGTGCAGTGTGGAAGGGCCAACTCTAATGTATTAGAGTTCAGGGGGATCTCATAGGGATCCCTAAGCAGTCACACATTAGAGGGGCATAACATAAAACCTAAGAGTAGATGTAAAAGTGCTTGAAAAGATTTAAGCAGGGGCACAGTTTGAAAAGAGACTTGTTTGAAATAGTTTTGTAAAAGACAACAGAGATAGTTTTGAAAAGAGAGTGGAGTAGTAAGCAACAGTCCAGACACAACACTCAAAACAGGATTATACACAGCCAAAGAACATAGAACCAAGGCAGGTTCAGCAACCACAAACAAGGGTAAAGGGAAGGGACACATATGTCATATAGGTAAACACATAGTTACAGGAGCATAGTAGTTCTTGTGGGGGTTTATGGGATTAGGGAATAGCTAGTGATACCAACACAATAGGGATTTCAGAAACAATCATAGAATCAGATATGCAATAATTAAACACATGGTTTTGGGACTTGAATTAAAATCAGAACATACCAGTAAAGAGATGGTAAACACAAAGTGACGAATATGAGAGCACAATAATTAGCCTTGGCTTGCAGCCGGCTAACCCAGAATAAGAGCAAGTAGCCAAGGAAAGAGAGCAGAAAAGTGTTGAGTGTGATAGAGTTTGAACTAATGTTCGTGTTTGTAATGAAAAGAGAAGAGAGTATATATAATAGTTTGAAAGCTAGGTAAATAAGGAAAGAATCAATTGTTCGGCAATTATAGAACTACATAATTAAATAAGAACGAAAATCGGCCAAGTATCCCTTAATTAAGGAAGTAATTTACCAACGGTAGAAAGAAGGTAACAAATAAGGAAAGAATTAAAACAACATAGGTACAGAATATGTAATTAGGGATAGATACATAAGGGTCTAATTAAGGAAATAATAGTAGAAATCAATTAATAATACAATCAACCACATAATAAGGTAAAAAATAATTTAAGGGTTATGAAAATGGGAAAAATAGCCGAAAATTGGGATAAGAGTATCAACACAGTAAATCAAGGATTCAACAATCGAAAAATAGTACTAATATTAAGGGAAATGGTATAGTCTTCCATGAATAAACCAATAAACGATGTTTAAACAGGAAGAACCAAATCGGAAATCTTAATAAGATATTACTAGGGTGAAAATCATAAAATACTCTAATTAACCGAAGCATATTCATGAGAATCAAACATACAGACAAATCAAATGAACAAACAGTAAAGACGAACTCAGAATCCAAGACTAAAGCCAAAAATTAGAGGTTTTCAACATAATGAATCAGATAAAAGAAAAACATAAATAAACCATTTAAACATAGTAAAAATTATAGAATAATACTGAAAATCAGCGGAAAAGTCATTTAAAAAAGGGATTAAGAAACCCTAGTTTTGAAGACGAAGAGGCATTTTGAAAAATTGGAGAGTTTATCATGGAAAACATCAAAAATAACTCAAAATATACTCAGATCTATGGTAGATCTGAAGAGTCAAGAGATCAGTTAGGGTTTTAGAGAGAGATAACCAAGAGATGGGAGTGAGAGCCATGGTTAGCAGAGAGAATGAGAGGGTGAGACAGCGGAGAGTGATGAGAGAATGAGAGAAATGAGAGTTTGGGAGGGGGGTAGTCTTTTAGGTTAATCAAGGAAGGAATTAACCTAGACCGTTGATCAAAATGATCAACGACCAGGATTTGGGCGGAATTGGGTCGGGTAGGATTTAGGTTTGGGCCTGGGTCTTTGGGCTAGTGTAGTTAGGTGATTTGGGCTGGTTTTAATAGGTTACAATTGAAATAAAATGCGGCTATTTGTTAAATACCCAACCAAATTAAATAAAATAATTTATAAAAATAGCTGATAATTGTACAAAAATGAATTTTATGCATGGAAATAGTTGAAAATTATTACTTAGTATTTTAAAATATAAATGATTAATTTCCGGTCAAAAATAGTATAAAATCATGTGCTTGGGCTATAATTGCAAAGTTATTGTAATTGTAGCCAAACGATGCCAATTTAGTTAATTATGGAATAATTTGATTTAAATAGGACCATAAATAATAAATTAAATCAAGAAATGCTTTTGAAATCACTTGTGATGCAATTCTGCAATTATTTATTGGAAATAAAATGCTGGATAAATTAATAAAAATATAGAAAAATTGTGGAAAAACACCAATCGCTATTAATGCGTGATTTAGAAGTTATATATGCAATTTTAAAATATTTTGGGGAAAAATTGGGTATCAACACCAAGGGAGTTGATCGTTAGGATCAATCAAGATTGATTTCTTCCAAGAATAAGATGGAGCTTCCTTTACTAGTCCATTGCTTCCGTGATTTTCTTTGTTCTGCAAGCTATTGTGATTGAATATTCTCCCTGACGTGTGATTAAATATTCTTCGTAGATCTTTGTAACAACTCGACTTGTCGTTTTAAGAAATTACGTTAGGTCCGGTAGTTTGAGGTCACGTGTGCCTTCACACAGTGTATTATAACATTCGTGCATCATTGGTTCGGGTTTCTTAAAGGTTCGGAAAGGATTTTAAGGAGTGGCTCTCATTTGGGAACTCGAAGTTGAAAGAATTTACCAAGGTTTGATTTTGAGTATTTGACCTTAGATTGGAGTTCTGATGGTTTTGATAGGATCGGGTGGTGATTTTGGACTTAGGCGTGTGTCCGGATTTGGATTTGAGGTCCGTAGGGTAATATGAAGCATTTTGGCAAAAATTGGGAAGTTAAAGTTTTGGAAGATTAAGAGGTTTGATCGAGAGTTGACTTTGGTGATATCAGGGTCAGAATACGATTTCTATAGTTAGAATAGCTTCATTATGTCATTTGGGACTTGCCTGCAAAATTTAACGTCATTCCAGATTGATTTGATAGGTTTTGGTTCGAGTTTTAGAAGTTGGAAGATTTGAAAGTTCATGAGTTCGATTCATGGTACGATTTGTAGTTTCAATGTTGTTTGAGGTGATTTGAGGCCTCGACTAAGCTTGTATCATGTTTTAGGATGTGTTGGTATATTTGGTTGAGGTCCCGGGGGTCTCGGGTGCGTTTCCAATGGGCCACAGACCATTTCTTCAGCTTTTGAGCTGTTGATTCTATCATCTGGGTTTCTTCTTTGCGTTAGCGTTAGTGCATCTGCGTTTGCGTAGTGTAAAATGGAGGCAAACCATTTATTTCTTCGCATTCGTGAAGTGAAGCCCGCGATTTTGAAGCTTGGGAAAACTTTGCCTCCGCGTTCGCTTCCTCCCTCCCGCGACCGCATAGTGTTTTTCCCTGAGGTAGTATTGTTTCACCTTACACGATAGCATTTGTTTGTCCGGGATTGCGTAGTGCTTTCTCTGGCATTTGAAGATTTCTTCTTCGCGATTGCATTAGTTCTTCATTGATCGTGATGTACAAATACCTGGGCAGAATATAAAAGTACTCTATTCCGAGGGTTAGCCATTTTTCGCATTTTTTGAGTTCTAGAACTCGGTTGTGACGACCCGGCTGATCGTCTTAATAATTAATGCCCTGATCCCCTATTAATTCCTTCCCCCGAGTTTATTTCTGCTATTTTGATTTGTCGGGATGTTCGGTTTTGAGTTTTGAAGAGTTTGGGGATACTTAGTCCCTAAATGAGAGCTTAAGTGTTGGAAAAGTGACCGTAGTCAGAACATTATGGAGATGGCCTCTGAACGGAAATCCGATGGTTCCATTAGCTCCATTGGGTGATTTCAGGGTTAGGAGTGTGTTTGGATTGTGTTTTGGAGGTCCGTAGCTATTTTAGGCTTGAAATGTCGAAAGTTGAATTTTGGAAGTATCCGGTTCGATAGTGAGATTTTGTCCCGAGGAACGGAATGGAATTACAAGAGCTGCAGTAGTTCCGTTGCGTTATTTGGGATGTGTGTGCAAAATTTCAGGTCATTCGGACGTGTTTTAGTTGAGTTTTTGATAGAAAGCGAAATTCGGATGATTTTAGAAACTTAGGCTTGAATCCGATATGTTTTGGTTGTTTTGATTTTGTTTGAGGTATTTTAAAGATTTGTACAAGTTTGAATAAGGTTTTAGGATATGTTAGATGACTTTGGTTGAGGTCCCGGGGACCTCGGGATGATTTCGGATGGTTAACGAGAAAAATTAGAAAATGTTGCAGTTGTTGTATTTTTGTTGCTTCTGGTATTTTCGCATCTGCGATTTGGGGACCGCAGATGCAGAGCCATAAAAGCAGATAAGGGACCGCAGAAGCGGATTTTGGCATTTCCTTTAGGTTCCACAGATGTGGAAGGGACACCGCAGAAGCGGTGTCGCATCTGCGAAAATGTAATCGCAGATGCGGTTTTTAGTATTTAAATGAAAGTCGAAGATGCGATGAAGTTTCCGCAGAAGTGGGACCACAGATGCGGTACCAGGGTCGCAAATGCGGATATCGCTGGGCAGAACATATAAATAGTTGCCTTCACGAATTTTCATCCGGCTTTGAAGCTTTTGAGAGAGATTTTTTAGGAAAACAAAGGGGAATAGCTTGGATGTAACATCCTTGACTTCATTACTCATTTTTATGTGATTAAAGACCTAATTAGTGGTGAGAAATTTGGAAAAAATGATTAATTAGGGCTTGAGTTTAAGAGGCCTTTAAATGGGGATTTGAGGGGCCATTTGGACTCCGATTTCAGTGTTTTTGTTATGTATAGACTCGTGAGAGTACGAGATTTCTGAAAATGTGAATTTCACCCGATTCCGAGATGTGGGCCCGAGGGGCATTTTGTTCATTTTACATAATTTCGCATATTAGCTTAGACTTTAATTGTAGAATCAGTTACTTGAAGTGTTATTCATATTATGCAATTGCATTGAATATATTTGGGCCATCTGGAGTCGAGTACTCGTGGAAAAGACGTGGTGTCGGGTTGACTTTGAGCCGGTTCGAGGTAAGTGGCTTGCCTAACCTTGTGTGGGGGACCTTCCCCTTAGGTTATGATATATTTGGTAATTCAAATGCCTTGTTTGTGAGGTGATGAGTGCGTACTTGAGCTAATTGTTGAAAATCCGGTTTTACTTTAAGTATTTCAATTGAGTTCCTTTTTTTCTTGCTTTATTCTACTTGCGAATTTAGCCTGTTGTAGTTTAGGAAAAAATGTTTAGTTGATTTAATTGCCTATTTGCTTAAACTGCCTTAATTGCATTACGTGAAACATGTTAGACTAGAATTAACTGTTTACTTGGTACAAAATTTTGCATTTAATTGAGTGTTCTTGTGTTGCTTCTATGTGTTTTTAATTTGGGACTACGGGACGGCATCCCGGGAGATCCCCTGTACGTATTTATGATCTGAACTGAGGTGTGGGATACCAAGAGATCCCTGGTACGTATATTGAGGATACCAAGATATCCCTACCATAAATTGAGGATACCTAGAGATCCTCGGGATACCAAGAGATCCCTAGTATATATTGAGGATACCGAGAGATCCTCAGGATACCAAGAGATCCCTAGCATATGTTGAGTGTACTAAGAGATCATCGGGATACTGTGAGATCCCCGGTTACTTCCTTGTGGTTTGCCTTTTTACTCTGTTTCCGTTATTGTACTCTTATTATCCTGTGTAGATTCATACTGTAGATTCTCAATTGTATTGCTTATCTTATCATGTCTTCTCTATATTTATTTAATCTCAGTAGGGCCCTGACCTTCCTCGTAACTACCCAACCGAGGTTAGGCTTGGCACTTACTGAGTACTGCTGTGGTATACTCATGCCTCTTCTGCGCATGTTTTCATGTGCTGATCCAGGTACCGCTACTCAGGCCTATCATCCTTGAGGAGGCGACTGCTCTAGAGACTTCGAGGTACATTTGTCGCGTCCGCAGACCAAGAAGTCCCTTTCTATTCCTGCTTTTAGTATTTAGCTCTTCTGTATTTTTTTGTTCTTATTAGACATTACGGAGTTAGAGCTATGTAGTGTTTTTCTTAGCTTGTGATTCGTGGGTTTCCAGGTCTTGAGTTTGGATATTGGTTTCGAGATTTATATATATGGTGTATGCCGAACGACAATTTAAACACTGTTATTGCCTTATTTCCGTTTTTAAATCTTTACTTCCGCAAATTTTGGTTATCTTCCGCAATTTAGGCTTACCTAGTCGTAGAGACTAGGTGCTGTCATGATGGTTCACGGAGGACGAACCGGGGTCGTGACAAGTTGGTATCAGAGTCTAGGTTCATAGGACTCATAGATCACAAGCCGGTTTATTAGAGTCTTGCTGATCGGTATGGAGACGTCTGTACTTATCTACGAGAGGCTATGTAACTATTAGGAAAATTTCCACTTCAATTGATTTCCTTGTCGTGTGGTATTTTGACAACACAATTCTAAACTTTTGTCTTCTATTCTCTCATAGATGGTGAGGACACGTGCTACCCGAGATGATCAGGCACTTGCGCCCCCTACTGCAGCCGTCAGAGGCCGGGGTCGGGGTAGAGGCCGAGGACATGCACGTGCTGCAGCCAGGGCACCTGCGCGAGCTGCCGCCGAGGTACCACCAACGGATCCAGCCGGATTCCAGGCACCTGACACGCCTACTGCTACTACTACTCCAGCTCTTCAGGAGACTTTGGCACAGTTCATGAGCATGTACACCACTTTGGCTCAGGCAGGGTTGCTTCCCCTTGCTGCAGCTACATCCCAGGCCGGGGGAGGATCACAGACTCCCGCCGCCCACACTCCTGAGCAGTCAGTGCATGTTGAGCAGCTCCTTGAGATTATTCCTTTGCCGCTTGCAGTGTCAGTTCAGCCCGAGGACAGGGCAGCGGCTTCCAAGGATGAGCAGTTAAGGCTTGAGAGGTTCAAGAAGTACAATCCTCCTGTATTTAGTGGTCTAGCATCGGAGGATGCTCTAGGATTTCTTGATGAGGGTTACCGCATTCTCCGTACCATGGGTATCTTAGGATCGAGCGGGGTTTCTTTCACTACCTTCCAGCTTCGAGGAGCCGCCTATGAGTGGTGGTGCACCTATGAACTAGACAGTCCAGATGAGGCTATTTCACTGACTTGGGCCCAATTTTCAGATCTATTCCTGAGGGAGTATGTTCTTCAGAGCCTCATGGATGCATGGCGCGCAGAGTTTGAGCATTTGCGCCAGGGTGCTATGACTGTTTCAGAGTATGCTGTCTGTTACACCAGTTTGGCTAGGCATGCACCAGCCTTTTTCTACTATTCACGAGAGGGTTCGCCAGTTTATTGAGGGGCTTATTCCTAGCATCAGATCTAGTATGGCTTGTCAGTTAGAGATGGATATTTCTTATTAGTAGGTGGTGAGCATTGCTAGGAGGATTGAGGGTATGCATGCTAGAGAGAGAGAGGAGAGGGAGGCCAAGAGGTCTCGAGAGTCGGGCCATTATTCTGGTGCCCGTATCCCAGCTGCAGGTCGTCATGGTAGAGGTTATATGAGTCATCATATTCATTCAGCTCTTCCAGCAGCCAGTAGTGCTCCAGCTCCTCCTAGGCCTCATGAGCCTTATTATGCACCTCCGGTTTCTAGCGCGCCTCTTGCGTGGGGTGTTTTCAAAGGTCAGTCCAGCAGACCTGGCCCTAGCCAGTCGCAGCCACCACGTCCTCCTAAAGCTTGTTTTGAGTGTGGTGACACATGCCACACGGTAAGGGATTGCTTTAGACTTGGGAGGAGTGCACCTCCACAGACTTCTCAGCCACAGCGTGCCCCGCAGAGTTCTCAGGCTATGATTACAGCTCCAGTTGCTACCCCACCTACTCAGCCAGCTAGAGGTGGAGGTCGGGGAGGTAGAGGTCGCCTTAGAGGGGGAGGCCAGGCCAGATACTATGCCCTTCCTATCCGTACCAAGGTTGTTGCCTCCGATTCTGTCATCACAGGTATTATATTGGTTTGTCACAGAGATGCATCGGTTCTATTCGATCCAGGCTCTACTTACTCTTATGTGTCTTCTTATTTTGCTCCGCACTTGGGTGTACCTCGAGATTCTTTGAGTTCCCCTGTTTATGTTTCTACTCCTTGAGAGATTCTCTTGTTATGGACCGCGTTTATCGGTCGTGTTTGGTTGCTCATAGTAGTTTTGAGACCAGAGTCGATCTATTATTCCTCAGCATGGTTGATGTTGATATTATCTTGGGCATGGACTGGTTGTCGCCCCATTATGCTATTCTTAATTGTCACGCCAAAACCGTGACGCTGGCTATGCCTGATATACCGCGTGTTGAGTGGAGGGGTACTTTAGATCACTCTCCCAGTAGAGTTATTTCTTTTCTTAAAGCTCAGCATATGGTTGAGAAGGGGTGTGACACGTATTTAGCTTATGTGAGAGATGTCAGTATTGATACCCCTTCAGTTGATTCAGTCCCAGTAGTACAGAATTTTCTCGATGTGTTTCCAGCTGATCCAGGCATGCCACCTGATAGAGATATTGATTTTGGCATTGATCTGTTTCCGGGAACTCAGCCCATTTCTATTCCTCCGTATCATATGGCTCTTCCTGAGTTAAAGGATCAGTTATAGGAATTGCTTGATAAGGGTTTTATTCAACCCAGTGCATCACCTTGGGGTGCTCCTATTTTTTTGTGAAAAAAAGGAGGGTTCTATGCGTATGTGTATTGATTACCGCCAGTTGAACAGGGTTACAGTGAAGAACCGTTACCCTTGCCTCGTATTGATGATCTGTTTGACCAGCTTCAGGGTGCATGGGTATTTTCTAAGATTGATTTGCACTTAGGTTACCATCAGTTGAAGATTCGAGAGCCAAACATCCTGAAGACTGCTTTCAGGAATCGGTGTATGGTCATTACGAGTTCGTTGTCATGTCATTTGGGCTGACCAATGCCCCAGCAGCCTTTATGCATTTGATGCACAGTGTGTTCCGGTCGTATATTGACTCGTTCTTAATTGTCTTTATTGATAATATCCTGTTGTATTCCCGGAGTCAGGAAGATCATGAGCAGTACCTGATGACTGTGCTTCAAAATTTGAGAGAGAAGAAGTTATATGCTAAGTTCTTGAAATGTGAGTTTTGGTTGGATTCAGTGGAATTCTTAGGCCACGTGGTATCGAGTGAGGGTATTCAGGTGGATCTAAAGAAGATAGAGGTCGTGCAGAGTTGGCACAAACCATCCTCAGCTACAAAGATCCGCAGTTTCCTTGGTTTGGTAGGTTATTACCGTCGTTTTATGGAGGGGTTTTCATTGATTGCAGCCCCTATGACCAGGTTGACCCAGAAGGGTGCTCCGTTTCAGTGGACAGAAGAGTGTGAGGCAAGCTTTCAGAAGCTCAAGATAGCTTTGACCACAACCCCAATTTTGATACTGCATACAGGTTCGGGGTTTTATACGGTCTATTGTGATGCTTCGAGGGTTGGCCTCGGAGCGGTGTTGATGTAAGACGGTAGGGTGATTGCTTATGCGTCCAGACAGTTAAAGATACATGAGAAGAACTACCCTGTTCATGACCTTGAGTTAGCTGCCATTGTTCATGCCTTGAAGATTTGGCGCCATTACTTATACGGTGTGCCTTGTGAGATTTATACTGTCCATCAGAGTTTGCAGCACTTGTTTAAGCAAAAGGATCTAAATTTGTGTCAGATGATCTGGTTAGAGTTGCTAAAGGACTATGATATCACTATTTTGTACCACCCGGGCAAGGCCAATATGGTGGCCGATGCTTTGAGTCACCGGACAGAGAGTTTTGGGGAGTTTGGCTTATTTACCAGCATCAGAGAGGCCTATGGCGATAGATGTTCAGGCCTTAGCCCGCCAGTTTGTAAGATTGGATCTTTCGGAGCCCAGTCGGGTTCTAGCTTGCGTGGTTTCTCGGTCTTCCTTATTTGATCGTATCAGGGAGCGGCAGTATGATGACCCTCATTTGCTTGTCCTCAAGGACAAGGTTCAGCACGGTAATGTTAGGGATGTGACTATTGGTGATGATGGGGTATTGAGGATGCAGGGTCGGATTTGTGTACCCAATGTTGATGGGCTTCGAGATTTGATTCTAGAGGAGGCCCATAGTTCACGGTATTCCATCCATCCGGGTGCCGTGAAGATGTATTAGGCTTTGAGGCAGTACTATAGGTAGAGGTGGATGAAGAAAGATATAGTTGGATTCGTATCTCGATGTCTCAATGGTCAACAGGTGATGTATGAGCACCAGAGACCGTGTGGGTTGCTTCAGCAAATAGAGATTCCGGAGTGGAAGTGGGAGCGGATCACCGTGGACTTTGTAGTTGGGCTCCCACGGACTTTGAGGAAGTTTGATGCTATTTGGGTGATTGTGGATCGGCTGACCAAGTTCGCTCATTTAATTCTTGTGTGTACTACTTATTCTTCAGAGTGGCTGGCGGAGATTTATATCCGGGAGATTGTTCATCTACATGGTATTCCAGTGTCCATCATTTCAGATAGAGGTACTCAGTTCACATCACGGTTCTAGAGAGCTATCCAGCATGAGTTGGGTACTCGGGTAGAGTTGAGTACAACATTTCACCCTCAGACGGACTGACAGTTCGAGAGCACTATTCAAATTCTTGAGGATATGCTCTGTGCGTGTGTGATCGAGTTTGGAGGTTCTTTGGATCAGTTCTTGCCATTGGCAGAGTTTACTTACAATAACAGCTATCAGTCCAGCATTCAGATGGCACCGTATGAGGCTTTATATGGTAAGCGATGTAGATACCCGATGAGTTGGTTTGAGCCGGGTGAGGCTAGACTATTGGGCATAGACTGGGTACAGGATGCTTTAGAGAAGGTTAAGGTGATTCAGGATAGACTCCGTATAGCCCAGCCCAGACAGAAGTGTTACGCGGACCGAAAGGTTCATGATGTTTCCTATATGGTTGGAGAGCGGGTTTTGCTTCGGGTTTTGCCTATGAAGGGCGTTATGAGATTCGGGAGTTGAGTCCGAGCTTTATTGGACCTTTTGAGATATTAAGGCATGTTGGAGAGGTTGCTTATGAGCTTGCCTTACCTCCCAGCTTGGCAGGAGTTCATCCGGTATTTCATATTTCGATGCTCCGGAGGTATCACGGCGATCCGTCGCATGTGCTGGATTTTAGTTCAGTCCAATTGGACAAGGATCTATCTTATGTTCAGGAGCCAGTGGCAATATTGGACAGGCAGGTTAGAAAGTTGAGGTCAAAGAACATTTCATTAGTAAAGGTTCAGTGGCAGGGCCAGCCGGTCGAGGAGGCGACCTGGGAGACCGAGCAGGATATGCGCAACCGTTACCCTCATCTTTTCACTACTTCATGTATGTCTTTATGCTCGTTCGAGGATGAACGAATGTTTAAGTGTAGGAGGATGTGACAATCGGGTCGGTCGTCTTAAAAATGCCCTGATCCCCTATTAACTGCTTCCCCCGAGTTTATTTCTACTATTTTGATTTGCCGGGATGTTTGGTTTTGAGTTTCGAAGAGTTTTGGGATACTTAGTCCCTAAATGAGAGCCTAAGTGTTAGAAAAGTAATCGTAGTCAGAAAAGTGTGGAGACGGTCTCGGAACAGAAATCCGATGGTTCTGTTAGCTCCGTTGGGTGATTTCTGGGTTAGTAGCATCTTCGGATTGTGTTTTGAAGGTCCATAGCTATTTTAGTCTTGAAATGCCGAAAGTTGAATTTTGGAAGTTTCCGGTTCGATAGTGAGATTTTGATCCGACAGACGGAATGGAATTCTGAGAGTTGCAGTAGTTCCGTTGCGTCATTTGGGATGTGTGTGCAAAATTCCAGGTCATTCGAACGTGTTTTGGTTGGGTTTTTGATCGAAAGCGGAATTCGGAAGATTTTAGAAACTTAGGCTTGAATCCGATGTGTTTTGGTTGTTTTGATATTGTTTGAGGTGTTTTGAAGATTTGTACAAGTTTGAATAAGGTTTTAGGATATGTTGATGCCTTTGGTTGAGGTCTCGGAGACCTCGTGATGATTTCGAATGGTTAACGAGAAAATTTAGAAAATGTTGCAGCTGCTGTATTTTTGCTGCTTCTGGTATTTTCGCATCTGTGGTTTGGGGACTACAGATGCGGCTAAGGGACCGCAGAAGAGGATTTAGGCCTTTCCTTCAGGTTTCGCAAATGCGAAAGGGACACCGCAGAAGCGGTGTCGCATCTGCGAAAATGTAATCGCAGATGCGACTTCTGGTATTTAAATGAAAGTCACAAATTCGATGAAGTTTCCGCATAAGCGGGACCGCAGATGCGGTCCCAGGGTCGCAAATGCGGAAATCGCTGGGCAGAACATATAAATAGTTGCCTTCGCGAATTTGAGGGATTCTTTTACCATTTTCATCCGGGTTTGAAGTTTTTGAGAGAAATATTTGAGGAAAACAAAGGAGAATCGCTTGGAGGTAACATCCTTGACTTCATAACTCGTTTTTATATGATTAAAGACCTAATTAGTGGTGAGAAATTTGGGGGAAATGGTTAATTAGGGCTTGAGTTTAAGAGGCCTTTAAATGGGGATTTGAGGGGTCATTTGGACTCCGATTTTAGTGTTCTTATTATGTATAGACTCGTGAGATTGCAAGGCTTCTGAAAATGTGAATTTCACCAGATTCCGAGACGTGGGACAAAGGGGCATTTTGGTCATTTTACATAATTTCGTGTATTAGCTTAGACTTTAATTGTTGAATCAGTTACTTGAAGTGTTACTTACATCATGCAATTCAATTGAATAGATTTGGGCCATTTGGAGTCGAGTACTCGTGGCAAAAGCGTGGTTTCGGGTTGACTTTGAGTTGGTTCGAGGTAAGTGGCTTGTCTAACCTTGTGTGGGGGACCTTCCCCTTAGGATATAATATATTTGGTAATTGAAATGCCTTGTACGTGAGGTGACGAGTGTGTACTTGAGCTAATTGTTGAAAATCGGGTTTTACTTTAAGTATTTCAATTGAGTTCCTTTTTTTCCTGCTTTATTCTACTTGCGAATTTAGCCTGTTGTAGTTTAGGAAAGCATGTTTAGTTGATTTAATTGCCTATTTGCTTAAACTGCTTTAATTGCATTACGTGAAGCATGTTAGGCTAGAATTAACTGTTTACTTGGTACGAAATTTTGCATTTAATTGAGTATTCTTGTGTTGCTTCTATGTGTTTTTAATTTGGGACTACGGAACGACATCCTAAGAGATCCCCTGTATGTATTTATGGTCTGAACTGAGGTGCGGGATACTAAGAGATCTCTGGTACGTATATTGAGGATACCAAGAGATCCTCGGGATACCAAGAGATCCCTAGCATATATTGAGGATACCAAGAGATCCTCGGGATACCAAGAGATTCCTAGCTTATATTGAGGATACCGAGAGATCCTCGGGATACCAAGAGATTCTTAGCATATATTGAGGATACCGAGAGATCCTCGGGATACCAAGAGATCCCTAGCATATATTGAGGATACCGAGAGATCCTCGGGATACAAGGAGATCCCTAGCATATGTTGAGGGTACTAAGAGATCCTTAGGATACTGTGAGATCCCCGGTTACTTCCTTGTGGTTTGCCTTCATCTCTGTTTCCGTTATTGTACTCTTATTATCCTCTGTAGATTCTTACTATAGATTCTCAATTGTACTGCTTATCTTATCATGTCATCTCTATTTTTATTTAATCTCAGTAGGGCCTTGACCTTCCTTGTCACTACCTAACTGAGATTAGGCTTGGCACTTACTGAGTACCACTGTGGTGTACTCATGCCTCTTCTGCGCATATTTTTCATGTGCAGATCCAGGTACCACTGCTCTGGCCTATCATCCTTGAGGAGGCGACTGCTCTAGAGACTTCGAGATACATCTGCCGCGTCCGCAAACCAAGAAGTCCCTTTCTAGTCCTGCTTTTAGTATTTAGCCCTTCTGTATTTTTTTGTTCTTATTAGACATTCCGGAGTTAGAGCTATGTAGTGTTTTTCTTAGCTTGTGATTCGTGGGTTTCCGGGTCTTGGGTTTGGATATTGGTTTCGAGATTTATATATATGGTGTATGCCGAGCGGCACATTTAAACATTGTTATTACCTTATTTCCGTTTTTAAATTGTTTATTTCCGCAAGCTTTGGTTATCTTCCGTAATTTAGGTTTACGTAGTCGTAGAGACTAGGCGACGTCACAATGGTTCGCGAAGGGCGAACCAGGGTCGTGACATCGGTTTTGAGCTATTCTTTGTGGGTTTTCAAGGAAATCAATTGGGTAAGTGTTTTTCACCTAGAATTTATTATATTCCATGATTATATCTTTATTGTTATCATTAAATTAGTGTGTTGAGTTGAGGAAAAATGGGATTTTGAAGAAAACATTCAAAATGTAAGATGATGATTTGAGGGATGAAATAGTATTGGAATTTGATAATTTTTATATGGTTGAAATCTTATCGGAATGGGTGTTTGAATTTTGTGAAATTTGTTGGGTTCCGAGGTGTGGGCCCGGGGTCGATTTTTGGGTTGATATTTAGTTTTTGATAAAGATTGAAGCTTTTTATCCGAAATAGTTTCTTATGAGTTTTATTTATGCTCTGAAGTTATTTTGGCTAGAGTTGAGCCGTCCGGAAGTTATTTCACCTGAGAAGTTTATTTTAGAGTAACAGTCTATCTTCTCTGAGGTAAGTGTCTCGTCTAACTTTGTGGGGGGGGGGGGAACCACACTTTAGGAATTGAGTTGATTGTGCTATCTTGTTATGTGGAAGCCGTGCACGCAAGGTGACAAGTGGGTACACAGTTTGTACGCTTGACCGATTTAGATTGTCAAGTGTCTTGCGATGCCTTTAAATTAATTGTCATAACATGTGATATCTTGTTGTTAGTCTACTTTTACATGCTCAATTCGACGCGGTTAGCACCTATTGTACTTCTTACTCGTTAATTGGCCCTTATATGCCTAGTTGAAGTTATTGCCTTCCTTATTGTTTTGTTACCTCTTAATTGTTGAGTTTCTTCTATGACCTTGTGCTTATCTGCTACATGTCCTAATTGGTGTGATTGCATACTTAGTTATCACGTACCTTAACTGTCCTGTTATTTTTGTAAAGTTTGTTGTATTACTTTGATTTTTACATGGTTCCTTTGTTGTTGTGTACTAAAACCCTTGATTGTAGAAATTCTTATAAAATTGAGTTATTGAATTATTGCTGTTGAATTAAATTATTTTATAGGGGCTCGGGTTGCACGTTGCAACAGGTGAAATAAGGGAGGTGGTAAAATAAAAGAGGATATTTATATTGTGATATTGTTAATGTGCGGAGGGATCAGGTTGCACGCCGCAACAGGTAAAATAAGGGTGCATTATGATAATGATATTGTATCGTGGGATCGGGATGCGCGCCGCAACATATTTTGTTTATTGTTATGATATTGTTATCGTACGGTGAGATCGGGTTGCATGCCGCAACAAGTGAAATAAGGGTGAAATGATATGGTGGGATAAGGGTGAATTATGATATTGACATTATATGGTGGGATCGGATTGTGTGCCGCAACATATTTTGTGTTTTGTATTCCCTGTTGTACTGTATTGGCTTCGGTTCTTTCGTATGAGACTCTGAGAATTTATGTTTCCGATTTTTCACTGTCTTTAATCTGTTTGAGGTTTTATCTTATTTAAAAAGGAATTGTTATTATGTTTTAATTTATTCGATGTTGTATTTATTTGAAAATGTTATTTCTCTTCACCCAAATGATTTCTAAAATAAACTCATCTTTCTCATTGATTTCTTACTTGGTCTGGAAACTGTAATTTTACTTGATGATAGATAAACAAAACCTCTTGAACATCTTAATTAGCATTTGACACGAAAATTATGTACCGAGTAGCACGAAAATTTTGCTGTGCAAAGTGAGATGGAAAGATGTGGGTACAAGGTGCCATGCATGGTAAAACTTTGGAAATTGTGATTTATGGTATGAGATTACGAGAAGTGGGAACTGTTGAAATTGTGTACTAGAAATTATTTGACCGGTTGAGGTGACATTGTTTTCCCTGCTTGAACACATTTATACTTCATATGTACCCCAACTATGTTGTTGTGTAGTTACTTGGTTATTTCTCGTTGCCATTGATGTTCCCCTTATCGTTATTACTGTTTGTAATCTGATTTCTTTCTGATATTGGCATTACTTTGATATTCCTTCCTTGTTAGCTTTATGTCATATCCTGCACAGGTTTATATGTTCGGAAGGTGTCTTGACCTGACCTCGTCACTACTCTACCAAGCTTAGGCTTGACACTTACTAGGTACCACTGTGGTATACTCATGCTATACCTTTGCACATTTTTTGTGCGGAACCAAGTAATTCGGATCGAGTTGGTGTTGAGACTTACGCTGGGTGAGGCTGAAGACTTCAAGGTACACTTTTTGGGCGTTTGCAGGCTGTGAAGTCACCTTCTATTATATTTATTTTCATTGTTTCCTTTTATTCTGGAACAGTAATGTATCCAATATGTATAATTACTCCTAGAAAGGCTTATGTTTGTACTACGGTTTTGGGATTGTAAACTTGTATAGAGATTTCTATTTCGAAATTGTTCGATGTTAGTAAATATTGTTGTTATTTTAATTAATGTTAGGCTTACCTAGTTTTAGAGACTAGGTGTCATCACGACTCATTCGGCGAGATTTTGGGTCATGACAATCTTCTACTCTGATTGATTGATGAGCCTTTCGTAAACAGCTGGATCCAAATATTCGTTTTCCATGAAACTCATAATCACAGCATAACTGATTCCTATACCGGAGTCTATAATTGATCCTTGATTCTTGCTTCTGGATCTTGATTTGCACAATTGATTCCTTGATTCTAGCTTCCAGATCTTCACTATAATCTTGACTCCTCCGTTGTTGATGTTCTTCCATTTCTTCTGACTTCCTTCTTTGGAATTATTTTCCTGCAAATAGAATTAAGTTATATTCTATCATTAAAACATATATCTAACAATCTTGTCCAAGAAGCTGTTTACAAACTAGCACATTATGGCATCAGAGAGATGGGAGGACATGTATAGGGCAGAGCTAATATTTAAATTTTATGGATTCTAAATTTTAGGATGCGCCATTATATATTAGTAATTGAATTTTGAATTTAATTTCTGTACATGTTTAGTGTAGTTCTTCGTACAAATATAGGATTTTGACTAAAGCTACTTAGTTCAATCGAATCCGTATGTAACCTTATAGCTTCGCCCAGGATGTATATATGTTCATGTTTTCCATGATTAACCTTTTTAAAATATTGATTTTACTACTCTTCCCAAAACAAAAAAGAAAAGAAAACCCAACTGTTTCGGTGACAGTGGAAGCACTTAATTACTAAACCCTGGCCGGGAATTGTATGTATTTAAAGGGACATATTAATTAATTTGAAGTTAATTAAACTAAAATTCGAGCTTTTGGAACATCATACGATAGTTTAATAGCTGTGAAGGATCTCTACAATTCAGCAAAAGCCATCAAAAGCATCAAAGAGGGTGCATCAGATATCAAGTTGATATTCGAATTAAAACTCGCTTTAACTAATTAAATACATGAAAAACAAAAATCATACGTAAGTATAATGTTGTGGAGCCAATTAGTGAACCTCAAAGAGTAAATTGTGGTATGGAGGTTACATAAATTTCTATATTTTCCAAAAAAAAGGGGGGGGGGGGGGGGGGCGGGGGAATGGAAAGTAATGGTAACAATAAATTTTAAGTGGACTTTGGAACACATAGCTACTACTTTTCTAAAAGTTTGAAATCAAGAATAGAACGCGGAGAAATGCCTGTGTTTCTTTGAAGATTAGGAGGAGGCGCGAGATCTGGTCACCCATGCATGCACCTCCATCAGCCTATATCATGCATGTTTCTACTAGTGCATTCATCGATTGTTTTATTAGGTACTTGCTAATTAGTTATACATATCGGTATTAACTAACTCTATTCACCAGTGTTTAAGAAGAAAGAAAAAGATTTAATTTTGTTTCTACTGGATTTGAATCCTAGATTCTTATAGTTTTAATTTATTTTACTAACCACTAAATCACACCATTGGGCATAAGACTATTGACCACTAAATTACACACCATTGGGCGTAAGACTATTGATTGTCTTTTAATGAATCCACAATTAAATAGTCCATTTTTCACTTCGTACGCTATTTCTTAATTAGACTTCCGTCTAGGTGGTTTGATGGAATAGCATGTGTTGGTCCTTCCCATTATTGAGTCTGAAACCTAAATAATGATATTTTGGACTCAAAATACCTTTATACAGTTAAAAAAATTATATTTTTTACTAAAATATAGTATTATACTGTGTTTTATAAGTTTAACGGAAGTTAACCGTTAAAAAAAACGTAGTATAATACTGGGTTTTAGGAAAACGTAATATTATACTGCATTTTCCTATTAAATTATAAACCCACCATCTTCCCCACAACAAAACCCATTGGTTCAAAATTAAAAAACCCCACCCCTTTTCCAGCGCCCCCCCCCCCCCCCCCCGCGATTTAAAAAAAATCGATTGGGCTCCACCCGTCTCACAAAAAGTGTAGAGTGTAGGTCCCGCATATAACCCAAGCCTTCGATTATTGTTGTTTCCTTGTTTCGGGCTCAAAATTATAAATTTCCGACATTTCTAAAAACATAAATCGAGGTATTCCGATTTAGTTTATATTGAAACTCGTATAATTAAGCATATTTATTTTCTTGAATGTGTTTCCACGTTGATTTGTTTTTTGTTGTGCGTTTAAATTTGTATGTTATTTTTACCCGGATTAAATTATTAGTGTTTAAAAAAATAGTTAAAAGTTGAGAAATAATTTTTATTGTTAATAAAAATGTTCATAAATTTCTTTTACTATTTTATATGTAATTTTGTGAATGTTATGTTCATATGTTTGTTGTTTTTATTTACTTTAGATTATTTATTTGTTTAAAGAATAGTGATCTTTTAGCGTAGTAAAATATAGAGCCTTATAGCGTAGTAAAATATAGAGCATTTTAGCATAGTAAAATATAGAGCCTTATAGTGTAGTAAAATATAGAGCCTTAGAGCATAGTAAAATATAGAGTCTTTTAGCGTAGAGTCTCTGTAGTTTAAGTATCTACTAACTACAAACTATATCCAATTACATTTTACAAAAATTAATTATTAAGTTTATAAAATAAATACACAGAACTAAAAAATTAATATATGTTGTCAAATTCAATATCAAACGTGGAACCCATAGATATATACCCTGTCCAATTAAAAATTAATTATTTAATTTATAAAACTAACAAAATCTTAAAAATATTTAAATTGACACACATAAAAATTCAGGATAGCTTGGTGCTGCTGGGCCTCAAATATCGAGCCAGAACCCATAGATATTTACTTTGTCCAATTAAATAATTAAATATTTAATTTATAAAACTAACAAAATTTGAAAAATATTGAAATTGACACACATTATAATTCAAGATAGCTTGATGCTACTGGGCCTCAAATATCGAGCCTGGAACCCATAGATATTTACTTTGTCCAATAAATAATTAAATATTTAATTTATAAAACTAACAAAATTTTAAAAATATTGAAATTGATACAAATAAGAATTCAGGATAGCTTGGTGCTATTGGGCCTCTAATATCGAGCCTGGAACCCATAGATATATAATGTGTCCGGTTAAATAATTAATATTAATTATTATAACAATAACAAAATTGTAAAAATATTGAAACTGACACACATAAGAATTCATGATAGCTTGGTGCTACTGGTCCTCAAATATCGAGTCTGGAACCCATAGATATATACTATGTCCAGTTAAATAATTAAATATTAATTATTATAACACTAATAAAATTGTAAAAATATTGAAATTGACACACATAAGAATTCAGGATAGCTTGGTGCTACTGGGCCTCAAATATCGAGCCTCGAACCCATAGATATATAATGTGTCTAGTTAAATAATTAAATATTAATTATTATAACACTAACAAAATTGTAAAAATATTAAAACTGACACACATAAGAATTCATGATAGTTTGGTGCTACTGGGCCTCGAATATCGAGCCTGGAATCCATAGATATATATTGTGTCTAGTTAAATAACTAAATATTAATTATTATAACACATACACACAATTAATATTGTTTAATTTACAGTAGGCGACATGGACTTGCCGCCCGTGCATCCTGGACCAACCTCAGATCAGATATTAGTGTTACAGAGTGACCATAAGTCCGCCTACGTATGGGATAGATAGCTAGTGGATCAGACTCTCCGCGCCAGGAGACCGGACAACTTGTGGGACTTTTTGAGGGAGAGAGATTTTCATCCCCGCGTAGTCCATCGCCTGCGTGATACAGGCTTCCTTAGGATTTTTGAGATTGGGTGGCTGCAGCTCGAATGGTCTCTCATCACGGCGTTGATAGAGCGGTGGCGACCGGAGACACACACTTTTCAGCTGCCCACTGGCGAGGCCACCCTCACGCTTTAGTGGATGTTCAGGTTTTATATGGGCTGCGTGTTGATGGACTGGCCATTGTACTGCCTCAGTATATGAGAGCTATGACGTGTGCCCTTGTGAGGGCATTCACGTCCGGCATACTTGGCAAATTATCAAGGTAGGGAATATTCCGTTCATGAAATGGCACGTGGGACTCATACATTCTTGGTCTAACGGGAGGTGGAAGAGCATGCTCCCTCGTCAGCTCAGGTTCAGCATTCACTTCCTCCTCATCATCACTCTCATCAGGAAGGGTATGTCATCTCCAAACTCATCGGCACTGTTGTCATAATCACTATCATCTTCCTGACTCTGCGCATCTGCCAAATCATGAGTCAATACGTCGTCTATGGGCAACTGTGTGAGGTCAGGAACATTAAGTTGCTCGTTTTCACTGCACAAAAAGAACAAAATGATAAGCTACTCAACTAGATAAATACTTTACATATAGCTATATCACTTTACTTACAAGTCGTACTGTGTTGACGTTCCATGATGAACATTTTCTTCCAGAACTACGCATATTCTAACTAGGAGCGGGATCATAACTTGTAAAATTCATATCCAGACGGTACCCCCTATGAAAAATATGAGTGTTAATACAAATCCAATTCAAACATAAAATAAAAATCGCTAAAACGTAGGAAAATTGAAGTTTACCAGTCGTCTTATGGATTATATAAAGTCAAAAAATTATTTTGTCGTTGTTCATTCGCCGATGGTGACAAGTTTAAATCAAGGCAAGCTCTTTCATCAGGAATCTGTCCGGTAAAAACTCCTCCAGAATAACCACCCGATGACTGAGGGTTATCCCTACTATGCACACCCTCATTATTGGGAACGTCTTCAACCTTGACGTACATTTTCAACAATTTTATTACAATAAATTCCCTATATTCATCTGGAATCCACAAAAAATCTCTAAGAGTTTCATCATCTTCAATGTTATACTCAGGATCATAAGCAAACTCATGCGGAGTCACAGAATACAAAAATCTACTGGTTACTTTAAAGTTCACCGAACGTTTCCTCACACTCATTTTTTACGTAACAACGATACCAATTTATCGTACTCCATTGTAAGCGGCAATTTAACATGACACTGTGGAGGTGAACTATACCTCACAGAGTTATTCTCCATTACAACCTCACCCCCCCCCCTCCCGCAATATAATGAAACCCTTATTTTTGGCTCTTCACACATTATAAAAAAATGTTTGATAACAAGAAGAGAAGTATGAATGGAAGTTTGAAGGAAAATTTTGAATGGATTTTCATAAAATTCTAATGCCTTTAAATATGGCAAGTCCTAGCTTGGAGTGCAGATTTTTTTTATGTAAAACGTAGTATAATACCACACTTTATGTATTAGAATTATTGTTATGTCAGTTATCCGCAGAACACTTATTGGTGGGCCCAAAAAGGAAGTAAAACACATTATAATACTACGTTTTAGTAAAACGTAGTATTATACTGCATTTTACATTAAAAATGTATATTTATGTCAGTTATCTGCAGAACACTTATTGGTAGGCCCAAAATTGAAGTGTGTTTTAGGAAAACGTAATATTATACTACGTTTTACATTAAAAAATAATTTATTTTCCTAAAACGCAGTATTATACTACGTTTTCCTTTAACGGCTAACTTTTCGTTAAACTAAAACGCAGTATAATACTGCGTTTTAGTTAAAAAGATAACTTTTTTTTAGCTGTATAAAGATATTTTGAGTCCAAAATACCATTTCTTAAGTTTCGGACTCCCCGTTATTAACATAGGATGAGCCTTCCAAATGTGATTGTGCACCGACCCACGTGACCCTACTTAATAGACTGCTTGTTCATTAGATTGAAACCTAATTTTTTTTAGTATACATGCCTAACATGTCATGGTATCCGTGCCATACTTTCAAAAAAATGAGACATTAATTAAGGGACATAGTTGATGTGATTTCTCAAACAAGACTATTTGCATTGAAGAGACACCTTACACGTGTAAGAAGTGTCATCCTATACCGTTTTATTAAAATTCACTATTTTTTTTCTTTTATACAAAAAATCACTATTTAATATATATTTCAAGTAATCTATCTATCTATATCTATATTTATATTATTATAAAAGCCTGAATACAATATCGATTTACAAAAATAACCTTATGATATTAAGTATAATAATTCATAATAAAAGGACATAACCGAAATTCTAGATATTAGCCTTATAATCCTATTAGTTTTAGGACATACTACTACATGCTAGGAATCCTACATGATTATCTTTCGGAATCCTATTAGTATAATTATTTTCGGACTGTCTAATTCATATAAAATTGAACAAATAAATATTTTTAGTCATACAATCATATTACTCTTAATATAATTTTATGTGCGGATAAAATTGTAACATTGAAAACATTTACTAATCAATACTGATTCCATGGGGTTCATATACAAAACAAGATTTCTAGCATTGTTATGTTCCATAGTCATATATAAATTTCACGTAGACTAGAATAGATAATTTCCACCGCCGTCTCATACTACCCTATGTAAAAGAGTGCATTGCCGCATTCATTGGAGCACGCACGAATTTGGTAAAATTAAAGAAGACTTCCAAAAAAATAATATTTGCAATTTAACTGGATCGATTACATGAGAATTTAATGTAAGAAATGCACGAACGAATATGAGTTTGCATGTTCTCATCTTCAAGAAGATTTCGGTTAATGCCAGAAATAATGTCATTAGATTTGTATATCTTGGTGCTCAAAAGTATAATCTATCGTGTTCTTCTCTTTTTCTTTGGTTTCTTTGTTCTCTTTAGGTCAATTGTGTATCGGTCCAGGGAGTAATTCAAGATTTATTATTGTAGCATAAAGTGGTAGATTTTTTCTGACCAAAGTATGAACTTGAATGTTATGATGATAAGTTGGTAACTAATAAAGGTGATACATTTTAAAGTTTGAATTTTTTGTGCCTTATAAACATTATTATAAAAAATAAAATAAAAAGAAGCAATTTTTAGGAAAAAAAATATCGGTTTACAAAGATAACCTTATAATATTAAGCATAATAACTCATAATAAAAGGACATAATCGAAATTGTAGATATTAGCCTTGTAATCCTATTAGTTTTAGAACATAACACTACACGTTAGGAATCCTATTAGTATAATTACTTTCGGGCTATCTAATTCATATAAAATTGAACAAACAAATATCTTTAGTCAGGTAATCATATTACTTTTAGGATATACTTCTTAAAAATTCTTATTACTAATTTAATTTGAAAATATAATATAATGTCCTATTACCAATTTAATTTGAGAATGTATTATATTGTCCCAATTCATTTAAAAAAAAGAGAGCATATATTATTATAAAAGTATAAATACAATATTAATATACCAAGATAGCCCTAAAATATTAAACAGAAGAACTCATAGGGAAAAGACATAACTGCAATTGCCTAATTTTTGAACTACAATACCTTGTATGTTAATTTTTAATATTTAAAAATTAAAAATTAATAAAATTTTGTATATTAAATTCTTATTAAAAATATATAAGAAGGTTTAATAAAATCAATTTCATAAGAATCCTCTGTATTGACAATACATTACCATTCCATAATTTCCAATACCAAAAAAATATAAAAGTAATATTAAATGGACTACATGAAGAGTTGAAATTGAGAAAAATAATCCCACGATAATATATTTTTATATTATATTTGAACTATTTTCCTACTCAAATAATATTTTTATCAATTTTTTTGTAATATTAAAAAAATACTCAATTATTAAACAACAACTAAGAAAAATATTTAAGAATATAAATGTGTGAGAAAAAGAAAAAAAAATGGTTGGTAAAAGTCAATACCACTAATGATTCTATAGACATAAAGATCTAAAAGTGAAGTGTCATATCAATATTTTACTCATTGAAAATAAAATTTATTTTGGATAAAATTATAATTAAGTTTAAATATTCAAAATAAGAGATGAATTAATAATAAGATCAGAATCAACATAGAATAAATTATTTTTAATGTTAAAATAAAATAATTAAATCTTTTAATTATTTATTTATTTAGCAAGAGAATCCCATTCAATTATTTTTTAAAATTCATCATATGAGTAAAATTCTTATTCAAGTTAAAAAAATTTAGGTTACATAAATTTATTCCATAAAAAGAGCATTAAAACACAAAGTAAAAAGCATAGTATAATATTAAGAATCAAAATGCTATACAAGTGTATGAGGAAGCACAATCAAAGCTAAATCCTAAACAAGAACAAGCTTTTCAAGACTATATATTATAAAGAGTCGACTTTGATATAATGAGATTATTATTTGTAGTTGCCTCCGGCGGAGTCGAAATAATATTTCTATATCATGCACTATTTGCAAATATCATATCAAGAAGCATGGAACTGTTAGCAATAATATCAAGTGGTGTACCAACAACGATTTTATTATGAGGTCACCCACTTTAGATTTGATATACCTCTTCAAACAACTTAAATAATCATCACAAATATATCAAAGCAGAACAATGACACTAAATTTATAAAGAAAGCAAAATTGATATATGGGATGAAACACTTATGGCTAAGTGTCAAACGATGGAAATAACTGCCCGAAGTTCTATAGATATACTAGATATTAATAAACCTTTTAGTGAAAATTAATGATTTTGGAGGTAATTTATTACAAGTACTACCAGTAGTTCCAAAACCGACAAAAGCATAAACTGTAAAAGCTAGCTTGCCAAAGTTATAGTTCTGGCCTCAATTAAAAAGATTCAACTAACAAGAAATGTAAAGTAAGAACAAATCTAGTATTCAATTTCTTCTTGCCTCGTGTCGGAAATAAAGAAGAGCATCTAATAAAAGATGATTTGATTCTTCCTGAACACTTGGTTATCAATTCCAATGGTAATAGTAGTGCATTTAACTAGAGAAATATTTCTATCATTAGATTAAAACGCAATTTGTGCAAATCGCATGATAGAATTAAAAAGATATCTTAGCTAGCAGAAATGGATACGTTGATCAACTAAATAAAATGTCGAGTGCAAAATTTTGTAGTAAAAACAAAATGCTTTTATGTTTTGACTCAGCAGAAAATGATACCAATAATTACTATCAAGAAGAATACTTAAATACTTTAATATCAAATGGCCTTCTGCCATACATGTTTGTTGTCAAGTTTATTATTTCTTACCTATGTTAGTGTCACCGTATATAGAATAGACTATGTTAAAATTTATCTTCCATTGTATATAAGTTGATTTTAAAGAAAAATATGCATTTCATGCTACTGAAAAACTTACATATGCCGAATAGCTTATGTAATAGCACATATATGGTATATAGAAGTTTTGACAATAACGTCATACATGCAAAAATTATGATACTAGTCAACGTGCTTCTAAGTATATTCTTATCCCTGAATTCAACTTTCGTCTTTCGAAACTAAGGAATATCCTTTTAAATTTGTGTGAAAATAATTTTTAGTATGTTTATGTTTTGCAAATATAATAAATAAAGCACAAGGACAAACATCCTAAATATTGGACTATATTTACCGCAATATATTTTCTTGCACAAACAACTGTTTGTTGCACCTTCAATAGGGATATCAAGATCGACAACAAAAGTTTTGGTTAAGGCAGAGCAACCAAAGCATTAGGAGGAGACATATACAAAAAAAAAATATTGTCCACAAAGAAGTGTTCATTAAGATACCATCACATTAACTACTTTTAAACTATAATACATAATTATCTAACTAACATGACAAAATTGACCATTTGTCACGACCCGAATTTCCCAACCTCGGGGGCCGTGATGACGCCTAATAATGGGAGCTAGGCAAGCCAAACCTTAACTACTTACTACGCTTCCATATTATTTCATTTTAACAAACACAAGGCGATAACATGATAACAACGTAACTTTAAATAATTTAGCGGAAGTCAACAGTTAAATATCTTAAGTCTACGTCTATTACAACTTTTAAAACCTCAAATACCCAAAACCTGGTGTCATAGTGTCACAGACTATCTAAGATATCTACATACAAGGTCTGAAGAAATAACAGTACGCTGTTTCCGAATAAGAGAGAATGAAACAGGAAGTAGAGATAGAGGGAGACACCAGGGCCTACGGACACCTGCAGTCTACCTTGGGTCTCCGGGTGGACGGAAGGAAACACTCCAACTACTGTCCGAAAGCTGCTCCTAGGTCTGCACACAATGCAGAGTGTAGTATCAGCACAACCGACCCCATGTACGGGTAAGTCTCTAGCCTAACCTCGGCGAAGTAGTGATGAGGCTAGGACTAGACTACCAAATAAACCTGTGCAGTTCAAATGTATATACAGCGGAAAAAAATACAGAAAATAATCAGTCAACGTAGGAGGGGGAAACATGCTGTGTGGGAGATAACAGTTCCGAATAAAAAGCATCAAGTAAGTAAAGAAACAACATAACTCGAATATCAACAAAGAATCAGAAATCAACAATTTGCACGGCATCATCCTTCGTGCTTTTACTCTCGTCCTCTCCAAAGCAATTTTATAATAAAAGTGTGCACGACATCACCCTTCGTGCTTTTACTTTCGTCCTCACCAAATCAATCATATAATAAAGATGTGCACAGCACCACCCTTCGTACTTTTACAATCTTTCCTCACCATATAATTAATGAAAATCGGTATGGAATGGTACATCGTACGGCACGACATCACCCTTTGTGTTTTACACTCTTTACTCACAATAGCAAATAATGCACGACATCACCTTTCATTCTTTAACACTCTTCCTCACCCAAACAACAATCACAAGCAAAGGGGCAAGGGAATAAACAAAATAGTAATAGAGATCCCGGAAAGGGAACAACATTTAAATAATTAAATTGCGGCAAGGGAACAACATCAATAATCTCAACATCCCGGCAAGGGAGATAATCAATAAAGCAACAATATCCCAGCAAGGGGAAATTTAATAACTTTTTCTCTTTCTTTCACTTTTATTTCATAACTCACTTTACCACTTGAGCCAATGCTCCAAAGGGTTCAATCATCTCATATACTTTTACAATTCATAATCTAACTTGAGCCAATACTCCAAAGGGTGGAATCATCTCATATACCTTCACAATTCATTATATAACTTGAGCCAATGCTCCAAATGGTTCAATCATCTCATATACTTTCACAATTCATAATATAACTTGAGCCAATGCTCCTCGATGTTCAAAGGTTACAATTCCTTCCACAAACTTTCCACAACAATTAGAAATCATCACCAAGGCATGAAAGATACAACAAAATCAAGATCTTCAAAATTTAAAGACTTACGATCATGCTAGAGACCAACATATAGATACTCGTCACCATGCCTATACATCGTACTCAATAATTATCACGTAGAAAATAAGACTCAACTCTTAATCCCTCAAGCTAAGGTTAGACCAAACACTTATCTCGATGCCTCAAACACAACTCAAGTTTCAATTACAGCTTTACCCTTCGACTCCACCGCCAATTCACTCGTATTTAGTCATAATTTACTTAATTACATCAATAAACGCTAAATGAATCAATTTGAATACATGAAAACGAGTTTTCCAAAGTTTTACCCAAAAAGTCAAAATCGCCCCCCGGCCCACATGGTCAAAACCCGAGGTTCGAACCAAAACCCGATTACCCATACCCCCACGAGCTCAAATATGTAATTTGTTTTGAAATCGGACCTCAAATCGAGGTCCAAATCCCCAATTTTTGAAAAACCTAGGTTCTACCCAAAACACCCAATTCCCCCATGAAATAATTGATTTAAAGTTGAAATCATGTTAAAAGATGTTAATGATTGAAGAAAACTAGTTAAAAACGACTTACAATTGATTTGGAGAAGAAAGGTTGTTTGAAAAATCTCCTCTTATATTTTTGGGGGTTTTGAAAAATGCAAACTAACTGAAAATCTCGTCTATCAGACCCCCTGTGCGGACCACACAAAATGGACTGCGGCCACACAGGCCTTCCTGAGGTACTGCGGTCCAGTTCCCTGTGCGGACCGCATGAAATGGACTGCGGCCGCACAGGCCTCCACCGCATACCGCCCGAAACCGATCGCGGACCGCACTGGCCCCCTTTCGTGGTCGCACACGTTTTTGTGGGGACCGCACTGGCGGGTTCAGAGACCTGCAACTTCTGGTTTTAAGTCTAAAACATCCTGAACCTACCCGAAACTCACCCAAGCCCTCGGAACTCCAAACCAAGTGTACATACTAACTCAAAAATATCATATGGGCCTACTCGTGTAATCAAATCATCGAAATAACATCACGAACATCAAATTAAGTCTCGAGATCAATGAAATTTTCTCAAAACTTCTTTAAACATAAATTTTGCGATTTAAGTCCGAATCACGTCACATGACATCCGTTTTTCACCAAATTCCACAGAAATGTCTTAAACCATATATAAGACCTGTACCGGGCGCCGAAACCAAAATACGGGCCCGATACCATCATGTTCTAATCAAATTTTATTTCAAATTTCTTTAAACAATTCCAGAAAACAATTTCCTTTAAAAATTCATTTCTTGGGCTTGGAACCTCGAAATTCGATTCCGGGCATACACCCAAGTCCCATATTTTCCTACAGACCCTCCGGGACCGTCAAATCACGAGTCCGGATCCGTGTACCCAAAACGTTGACTGACGTCAAATTAGCTCATCTTATAATCAAAACTTATCGTTTTTCATAGATTATCTTATTTAAGCTTTCCGGCTACGCGCCCGAATTGCGCACGCAAATCGAGGTAATTCTAAATGAGGTTTTCAAGGCCTCAGAACACGGAATTTTTTTTAAAACAAGTGATGACCTTTTGGGTCGTCACATTCTCTACCTTTAAAACAACCATTCGTCCTTGAACGGACAGAAGAAGGAAGTACCTGAGTCGGGGAAAAGATGGGGATAACGGCTCCGCATATCGGACTCGGACTCCTAGGTCGATGCCTCAGAAGGCTGACCTCTCCACTGGACACGAACATAAGGAAAACTCTTCTACCTTAACTGACGAACCTGCCGGTCTAGAATAGCTACCGGCTCCTCCTCATAAGACAAGTCCTTGTCCAACTTGACAGTGCTGAAATCTAACATGTGGGATGGATCGTCGTGATATTTCTGGAGCATTGACACCTGAAACACTGGATGCACGACTGATAAGCTCGGTGGCAATGCAAGTCTATAAGCCGCCTTTCCTACTCGATCAAGAATCTCAAACGGACCGATGAACCTAGGGCTAAGCTTTCCATTCTTCCCAAATCTCATCACGCCCTTCATAGGCGACACTCGGAGCAATACCCGCTCTCTAACCATAAAAGCCACATTCGAACCTTGCGGTCTGCATAACTTTTTTTCCTGGACTGAGCTGTATGAAGCCTATCCTGAATAATCCTGACCTTGTCCAAAGTCTCCTGAACCAGATCTTTACCCAACAATCGAGCCTCTCCCGGCTCAAACCATCCAACCGGAGATCGACACAGCCTACCATATAAAGCCTCATAAGGAGCCATCTGGATACTCGACTGGTAACTGTTGTTGTAGGCAAACTCTGCTAATGGCAAAAACTGATCCCACGAGCCTCTAGAGTCAATGACACAAGCTCGGAGCATATCCTCCAAAATCTGAATAGTCCGCTCGGACTGCCCGTCCGTCTGAGGATGAAATGTTGTACTCAACTCAACCTGGGTGGCTAACTCTCGCTGAATTGCTCTACAGAAACGCGAGGTAAACTGCGTACCTCGGTCCGAAATGATAGATATAGGCACACCATGAAGATGAACAATCTCCCGGATATAGATCTCAGCTAACCTCTCGGATGAATAGGAGACTGCCACAGAAATGAAATGCGCTGACTTGGTTAGCCTATCAACAATGACCCATACTGCGTCGAACTTCCTCCGAGTCTGTGGGAGTCCAACAACAAAATCCATAGTGATCCACTCCCACTTCCACTCGGGAAGCTCAATCCTCTGAAATAAACCACCAGGCCTTTGATGCTCGTACTTAACCTGCTGACAATTCAAACACCGAGCTACATATGCAACGATATCCTTCTTTACTCTCAGCCACTAATAATGCTGCCGCAAATCCTGATACATCTTTGCGGCGCTCGGATAAATAGAGTACCGGGAGCTATGGGCCTCCTATAAAATCAACTCTCGGAGCCCATCCACATAAGTCACACAAACTCGACCCTGCAATCTCAAAACTCCATCATTATCTAAGGTAACCTGCTTGGCACCTCCGCATTGCACCGTGTCTCTAAGGACACACAAATGGGGATTATCATACTACCGACCATGGATACGCTCCAATAAAGAAGAATGAGCGACCGTGCAGGCCAATACACGACTAGGCTCAGAAATATCTAGCCTCACGAACTGATTGGCCAAAGCCTGAACGTCCAAAGCAAGCGGTCTCTCACCGACCGAAATATAAGAAAGACAACCCATACTGGCGGACTTCCTACTCAACGCATCGGCCACCACATTGGCCTTGCCCGGATGATACAAGATAGTGATATCATAATCTTTCAACAACTCCAACCACCTCCTCTATCTCAAATTCAACTCCTTTTGCTTGAACAAATACTGAAGACTCTTGTAATCCGTGAATACCTCATGCCACGCCATACAGATAATGCCTCCAAATCTTCAATGCGTGAACAATAGCTGCCAACTCCGAGTTATGAATCAGATAGTTCTTCTCATGAATCTTCAACTGCCGCGAAGCATAGGCAATGACCTTGCCATCCTGCATCAACACTGCACCAAGCCCAATACGAGATGCATCATAATAGACTGTATAAGGCCCTGAACCTGTGGGCAAAACAAACACCGGTGCCGTAGTCAGAGCTGTCTTGAGCTTCTGAAAGCTTACCTCACACTCGTCCGACCATCTGAACTAGGCACCATTCTGGGTCAACCTGGGCATCGGGGCTGCGATAGATGAAAACCCCTCCACGAACTGACGATAGTAGCCTGCCAATCCCAAGAAATTCCGAATCTCTGTAGTTGATGCTGGTCTAGGCCAGTTCTTGACTACCTCAATCTTCTTCAGATCGACCTGAATACCCTTTGCTAATACAACATGACCCAGAGATGCAACTGAACTCAACCAGAACTCACACTTCGAGAACTTAGCATATAACTGGCTATCCCTCAAGGTCTGAAGAACCAATCTAAGATGTTGCTCGTGCTCCTCCCGGCTACGGGAATATATCAAAATATCATCAATGAAGACTATCATGAACGAGTCCAAATAAGGCCTGAACACTCGGTTCACCAAATCCATAAAAGTTGTTGGGGCATTGGTCAACCCAAATGACATGACCAGGAACTCATAATGCCCGTACCGAGTGCTAAACGCAGTATTAGGGACATCGGATGCCCTAATCCTCAACTGATGATAGCCAGATCTCAAATCAATCTTTGAGAACACCTTGGCACCCTGAAGTTGATCAAATAAATCATCGATCCTTGGCAATGGATACTTATTCTTTATTGTAACCTTGTTCAATTGCCTGTAATCAATACACATTCTTATCGATCCGTCCTTCTTCTTAACAAACAACACCGACGCACCCCAAGGTGAAACACTAGGTCTATTGAAACCCTTCTCAAGCAAGTCTTGCAACTGTTCCTTCAACTCTTTCAACTCTGGCGGGGCCAAACGATACGGCGGGATAGAAATAGGCTGAGTACCCGGAGCCAAATCATTACAAAAGTCAATATCCCTGTCGGGTGGCATACCCAGCAGGCCCGAAGGGAAAACATCAGGAAACTCTCGAACAACGGGCACAGAATCAATAGAAGGGACCTCAGTACTAGAATCACGAATATATGCCAAATATGCCAAACACCGCTTCTCGACCATACACCGAGCCTTCACATACGAGATAACACTGCGGGTAGAATGACCAGGAGTTTCTCTCCACTCTTAACGGGGCAAATGTAGTAAGGCTAAGGTCACCGTCCTGGCATGACAGTCCAAGATAGCGTGATAAGGTGATAACCAGTTCATCCTCAATATAACATCAAAATCGACCAAGTCTAGAAGCAACAAATTCACACGAGTCTCAAGACCCCCAATCACCACAATACAAGAATGATGGACTCGATCTACCACAATAAAATCACCCACCGGTGTAGACACATAAACTGTAATACTCAATGAATCACTAGGCATGACCAGATATGGTGCAAAATAAGATGATACATACGAGTAGGTAGACGCTGGATCAAATAACACTGAAGCATCTGTATCACAAACCAGAATAGTACCTATAATGACTGCATCTGAAGCCTTAGCCTCAGGCCTGGCTGGAAGGGCATAACATCGGGGCTGGGCCCTACCACCCTGAACTACATCTCTGGGACGGCTTGTAGCTGGCTGGCCTCCACCTCTAGCTGCTTGAGCTCCACCTCTAGTACCTTTACCTCCACCTCTAGCACCTCTACCCCCACCTCTAGCTGGCTGGGTGGGCTGTGGAACACCCGGTGCCTGTACCATAGCACGAGGACCCTAATGCTGAGAGCTACTCGGTGCTCGAAGGCAAAACCTAGCAATGTGACCCGGATCACCACATGTGTAACAAACCCTTGGCTGCTGAGACTGCTGGCCCTGATGACCTGAATGACCACCTCAAAAACTCTGAAGCGGCGGTGCACTGATAGGAGCAGGTGGTGCACTGTAGGACTGCTGATTGGGATACTACATCTGGGGACCACGACCACCTGGAGTACCGTGAGAAACCTGGAGCGCTGACTGAAAGGGCCTAGGTGGATGGCCTATACCATATGAATCTCGACCTCTGGATGAGGTACCACTGAATCGGCCTGAATGACAGGGCCTCGTCTGACCCATGACCACCTCCCTGTGACGGAGCCATCTCAACTCTACGGGCCACATTGGCTACCTCCTAAAAGGTAAACTCACTCCCAGCCTCTCTAGCCATCTGAAGACGAATCGGTTGAATAAGACCGTCAATAAACCTCCTCATCCTCTCTCTCTCGGTGGGGAGTAAGATGAGAGCATGGAGATCTAAGTCGATGAACCTGGTCCCATATTGGGTAACAGTCATGGAACCTTGCTGGTGGCGCTCAAACTGCCTCCGATAGGCCTCTCTCTGAGTAACGGGGAGAAACTTCTCCAGGAATAACACTATAAACTGCTCCCAAGCAAGGCTGGAGATCCGGCTGGTCTCGCTAAGCAATGATCCCTCCACCAAGTCTTGGCGTATCCAGACAAGCGAAATGTAGCAAAATCGACCCCATTGGTCTCAACAATGCCCATGTTCCTGAGAACCTCGTGGCAGCTGTCTAGATAATCCTGGGGATCCTCAGTAGATGCACCGCTGAAAGTAGAAGTGAAGAGCTTGGTGAACCTATCCAGTCTCTACAAAGCATCGGTGGACATAGCCGCTTCATCACCGGTCTGAGCTACTACACCCGGCTGTACTGCTCCAACTGGCTAAACCGCTGGAGTCTGAATCTGAGGAGCTACCTACTCCGGAGTGCGAGTAGCAGGAGTCTGGGCCCCTCCTCCAGCCTGAGAGACGGCTGGTGCTACAAGAAGCAAGACTGCCCGGGTGACATTCTCCATGAGGCCCACTAATCAAACCAGAGCATTTTGAAGAACTGGGGTAGCAATAAACCCCTCTGAGACCTGAGCTGGGCCCACCGAAACTGCTGGAGCCGAAACCTCCTCATCAAAATCAACCTGAGGCTCCGTCACTGGGGCTGCTACTCGGGGCGGAGATCTACCCCTACCTCAGCCTCTAGCACGACCTCGGCCTCGCCCTCTGCCCCTCGTGGGAGCGGCTGCTGAGCGGAGGATGAGGAAGCGCGTGTTCTCGCCATCTGCGAAAGAACAGAGTAGAAGTTCAATTAGCATTGAGAAACAAAACCGCACGAAGAGGAAGAACAAATGTGAAGTTTTTCCTAACTCTGTAGCCTCTGGGGATAAATATAGACGTCTCTGTATCGATCCCTCAGACTCTACTAAGCTTATCTATGAACTATGAGACCTATGTAACCTAGAGCACTGATACCAACTTGTCATGACCCGGATTTCCCAACCTCGGGGGTTGTGATGGAGCCTACTAATGTGAGCTAGGCAAACCAAACCTTAACTACTTGCTACGCTTCCATATTGTTTTATTTTAACAAACACAAGGCGATAACATGACAACGACGGAACTTTAAATAATTTAGCGGAAGTCAACAATTAAATATCTTAAGTCTACGTCTATTACAACTTTTAAAACCTCAAATACCCAAAACCTGGTGTCACAGTGTCACAGACTATCAAAGATTTCTACATACAAGGTCTGAAGAAATAACAATACGTTGTTTCCAAATAAGAGAGAATGAAACAGGAAGTAGAGAAAGAGGGAGACGCCAGGGCCTGCGGACACCTGCAGTCTACCTTGGGTCTCCAGGTGGACTGAAGGAAGCACTCCAACTACTGTCCGAAAGCTGCTCCTGGGTCTGCACGCAGTGCAGAGTGTAGTATCAGCACAACCGACCCCATGTGCTGGTAAGTGTCTAGCCTAACCTCAGCAAAGTAGTGATGAGGCTAGGACTAGACTACCAAATAAACCTGTGCAGTTCAAATGTATACACAGCGAAAAAGAAATACAGAAAATAATCAGTCAACGTGGGAGGGGGAAACATACTGTGGGGGAGATAACAGTTCCGAATAGAAAGCATCAAGTAAGGAAAGAAACAACATAACTCAAATATCAACAAAGAATCAGAAATCAACAATTTGCACGGCATCACCCTTCGTGCTTTTACTCTCGTCATCTCCAAAGCAATTTTATAACAAAAGTATGCACGGCGTCACCCTTCGTGCTTTTATTTTCGTCCTCGCCAAATCAATCATATAATAAAGATGTGTACCGCACCACCCTTCGTGCTTTTACTCTCTTTCCTCACCATATAATTAATGAAAATCGGTACGGAATGGTACATAGTATGACACGACATCACCCTTCGCACTTTACACTCTTTCCTCACAATAGCAAACAATGCACGGCATCACCCTTCGTGCTTTAACACTCTTCCTCACCGAAACAACAATCACAAGCAAAAGGGCAAGGGAATAAAAAAAATAGTAATAGAGATCCAAGCAAGGGAACAACAGTTAAACAATTAAATTCCGGCAAGGGAACAACATCAATAGTCTCAAATCCTGGGAAGGGAGATAATCAACAAAGCAATAATATCCCGGCAAGGGGACAATTTAATAACTTTTTCTCTTTCTTTCACTTTATTTCATAACTCACTTTAACACTTGAGCCAATGCTCCAAAGGGTTCAATCATCTCATATACTTTCACAATTCACAATATAACTTGAGCCAATGCTCCAAAGGATTCAATCATCTCATATACTTTCACAATTCATAATATAACTTGAGCCAATGCTCCTCGATGTTCAAAGGTTGCAATTCCTTCAACAAACTTTCCACAACAATTAGAAATCATCACCAAGGCATGAAAGATACAACGAAATCAAGATCTTCAAAATTTAAAGACTCACGTCATGCTAGACACCAACGTATAGATACTCGTCACCATGCCTATACGTCGTACTCAACAATTATCATGTAGCCAATAAGACTCAACTCCTAATCCCTCAAGCTAAGGTTAGACCAAACACTTACCTCGATGCCTCGAACACAACTCAAGTTTCAATTATAGCTTTACCTCTCGATTCCACCGTCAATTCGCTCGTATCTAGTCACAATTTACTTAATCACATCAATAAACGCTAAATGAATCAATTTGAATACATGAAAATGAGTTTTCCAAAGTTTTACACAAAAAGTAAAAATCGCCCCCCGGGTCCACATGGTCAAAACCCGAGGTTCGAACCAAAACTCGATTACCCATTCTCCCACGAGCTCAAATATATAATTTGTTTTGAAATCGGACCTCAAATCGAGGCCCAAATCCCCAATTTTTGAAAAACCTAGGTTCTACCCAAAACACCCAATTCCCCCGTAAAAATAATTGATTTGAAGTTGAAATCATGTTAAAAGATGTTAATAATTGAAGAAAACTAGTTAAAAACGACTTACAATTGATTTGGAGAAGAAAGATTGTTTGAAAAATCGCCTCTTATGTTTTTGGGGGGTTTTGAAAAATGCAAAATAACTGAAAATCTCGTCTATTTATACCCCTCTCAGACCCCCTGTGCGGACCGCACAAAATGGACTGCGGCCGCATAGGCCTTCCTGAGGTACTGCGGTCCAGTGCCCTGTGTGGACCGCACGAAATGGACTGCGGCCGCACAGGCCTCCACCGCGCACCGCCCGAAACCGACCGCGGACCGCACTGGCCCCCTTCCGCGGTCGCACACGTTTTTGTGCGGACCGCACCGGCGGGTTCAGAGACCTGCAACTTCTGGTTTTAAGTCTAAAACATCTCGAACCTACCCGAAACTCACCCGAGCCCTCGGAACTCCAAACCAAGTGTGCATACTAAATCAAAAACATCATATGGACCTACTCGTGTAATCAAATCATCAAAATAACATCACGAACATCAAGTTATGTCTCGAGATCAATGAAATTTTCTCAAACTTCTTTAAACATAAATTTTGCGATTTAAGTCCGAATCACGTCACATGACATCTGTTTTTCACCAAGTTCCATATATTGTCTTAAATCATATATAAGACCTATACCGAGCGCCGGAACCAAAATACAGGCCTGATACCATCATGTTCTAATCAAATTTCATTTCAAATTTCTTTAAACAATTCCAGAAAATAATTTCCTTTAAAAATTTATTTCTCGGGCTTGGGACCTCGAAATTCGATTCCGGGCATACGCCCAAGTCCCGTATTTTCCTACGGACCCTCCGGGACCATCAAATCAAGGGTCCGGGTGCGTTTACCCAAAATGCTAACCGAAGTCAAATTAACTCATTTTATAATCAAAACTTATCATTTTTCACAGATTATCATATTTAAGCTTTCCGGTTATGCATCCAGACTGTGCACGTAAATCGAGGTGATTCTAAATGAGGTTCTTAAGACCTCAGAATACGGAAATTTCGTTTTAAAACAAGTGACGACCTTTTGGGTCGTCACAACATTAGATGCATATGCAGTTGGCTATTTTCTTTCTTCTCCACTAGATTCCCCACACGTAGCTCCTACCAGTGGCCGAGTTATTTGAATTCAAGAAAATCAATTGAATTTTTTTTATGAAAACTTATGTGCGCATCTATATATATATATATATATATATATATATATATATATATATATATATATATATATATATATATATATATATTATATAAAGTCCAATCCCAAATATAGCATTTTATATTTTTTTAAAACCCTTATCTGAATCGAATTTAAGCCGAATATCACACTACTTGAGAATTAAAAGAGTTGCGTAATGGAGTGCATATAGGTTCCTTATAATGTAACTAGTACTCGTATCCGTCCGATGCGCAGTTAATAATAAAAATTATTAATTAAATTAAATTGTGATCAGACTTGTTTGAACAAATTAGATCATATTGCTTTAATAAATTTCAATTGTCATCTTTTTTGCCAATATGATATACCCAATAATAAAATCGCTATTAAATTAAAGGGACTTATATATTCATTGAATAACCTTTTTGTTTTATACTTTTTTTATTCTATTATTCAATCCTTAGTATTTTTACATTGCTAATAAAAAAAGTTATTAGCATATTACTTTGTTTAATATTTTTGTTTGCTCGATTTCTTTTCGTACTATAAGAGAAGATATATATATTATTAATCTTGAAATATTTTTTAATTTATTCTGTTGTTTTCTATAATATTATCTGAATTTTAATGAATAAAATCTTTATTAAATTAAAGGAACTTGTATAGTCATCGAATAACTTTTTTGTTATGTATTTTTTAAATTATATTATCCAAAATTTAATATAATTGCATTGTTAATAGAAATTTTTATTAGCATATTACTTTGTTAATATTTTTGTCTACTACTTTTCTTTTGTAATGCAATAGAAGACATATATTTTATTACTCTTGAAATATTTTTTTATTTTAAAATTTATCCTATTTTTCTCAATAATATTATCTGAATTTTTGTAACGACCCGGCAGGTCGTTCTGTGAGTTATAGCCCCGTTTTTCCCATTTCTACTTTTTTATGTGTTGTTCATCTATATTGTGTCGTATCGGACTAGTTGGTTCGGGTCCGGAGTGGTTTTGAAGTGGAATGAGACACTTAATCTCTTATTTAGAAGCTTAAGTTGATAAAGTCAACCGGATATTGACTTATGTGGAAATGATCTCGGATGTGAATTCTAATGGTTCGGTTAGCTCTGCTAGGTGATTTTGGACTTAGGAGCGCGTCCAGAAAGTTAATTAGAGGTCCGTGGTAGAATTAGGCTTGAATTGGCGAAATTGAAAATTTGGCATTTTTTGGCTGGCAGTGAAAATCTTGATATCAGGGTCGGAATGGAATTTCGGAAGTTGGAGTAGGTTCGTAGTGTCATTTGTGACGTGTGTGCAAAATTTCAGGTCATTCGGAGGTGATTTAGTAGGTTTCGGCATCGTTTACGGAATTTGGAATTTTGGAAATCCTTAGGCTTGAATCCGGGAATATTGGTTGTTTTGATATTGTTTTGAGTTTTCCAGAGGTTCGACTAAGTTTGAATATTGATATGTGACTTGTTGGTATTTTTGGTTGAGATCTTGAGGGTCTCAGGATGAATTCAGATGGTTAACGGAGGAGTTAGAAATGGAATTGTGCAGCTGAAGCTGTTGCTTCTAATGTTTCCGCACTTGTGGATTGGGGACCACAAGTCCAAGGTCATAGATGCGGTAGAGAAACCGCAGATACAAAATTGGAGGACTTAGAGAAGAGCAGCAAATGCGGTGAGTTTGACACATCTGCGGGCCCGCAGGTGTGGTGCCTGGGCCGCAGATGCGGTCTTCGAACTTTAAGTGGAAAATGTAGATATGGTTGTTTGGACCGCAGAAGCGGTCCTGCAGATGCGGAAAACTGGCCACAGGTGTGAGATGCTTGGGCAGAAGGTATATAAGGAACCCTTCGCGAAATTTGAGTTATATTCCACCATTTTTAGCCAGACTTGGAGCTTTTTGGAGAGTTTTGAAGAGGGAATCAATGGAGTTTTCATTGAGCTAAGTTTCTTGAACTCAATGCTTGTGATTATGGTGATTTTCAGTTTTTTAAACATGTAATTAGTAGAAATTAGGGATGAAATTGAGGGATTAGGGCTTGAAAATTGGAGAGTTTGATTTTAGGATTTGGGGGACATTTGATGTCGTATTTTGATGAATTTGGTATGTATAGACTCGTGAAGGAAAGAAGTTTCTAGTTTTGTAATTTTTGTCGGATTCTAAGACGTGGGCCCGAGGGCCGGGTTTGGGTGAATTCCGGGATTTTGGTCTAAATTGATAGTTTTTCATATGGAATTGGTTCATTGGCCTATATTGATTATATTGCATTGCTTTTGGTTAAATTCGGAATGTTTGGAGACCGATTCCAGAGGCAAGGGCATCGCGGAGTAGCGATTTGACCATTTTGAGGTAAGTAATGATTGTAAATCTAGTCCAGAGCATATGAAACCCCGGATTTCACATTGTTTTACTACTTTGAGGTGACACACATGCTAGGTGACGGGCGTGTGAGCATGCATTATTAGGGATTGCGAATTGGTCCATCTCGTAGCAACTATTAAGTTACGTATTTGACTGGAACTATATGATATTTCTGTGTTTTAGAAAGAATTCCTATAATTTTGAGCCTCGTGCCAAAGCTGTTTGGACCCTTAGGGTCCTTTTCTTATTATCTTCTCACTGTTTTGATTTAAAATCTATACTCAGTCATCCTATGTTTACTAATTTCGTAACTCAATCTTTATTACCCCATTTTGATACATAAAATGTTATTTTGGGCTGAGCACCCTGTTTTACTGATAGCCCGAGTGGCTTGAGAGATTGATGACTGAGTGAGGCATAGGGCTTGTTTCTATGAGGATATTATGTGATGGGGCTGCGTGCCGCAACATGTGTTACCGATTCATAATTTTGTGAGCCGAGGTCCTGATTGATTATGCCACGAGGTGGCTTATTATAGCGCTTAGGTTGTAAGAGCCCCTCTGAAGTCTGTACACCCCCAGTGAGAGGAGGTACCCTGAGTGAGTGATATGATGTTTTGCCTGAGGGTCTGTTCTTGATTCATTTTATGCCCGATAGGCTGTTTTACGAGAGATTGTGAGGTATGCCCGAGGAACTATATATGAGTTACTGTGAGATTTGCCCGAGGGGCTGTTTATGATTCATGTTTGCCCGAGGGGATGTTCATGAGTGATGTTTTGCCCGAGGGGCTATTTATGTTTTCATTATTTTTTTGTCACTGTTTCGTCACTTTGTTGGAAAACTGTTGAAAGATGTTTTAAACGATTTTGTCGAAGCTTGATCTTTAAACGAGATGATTTGACTCACATACTGATTTGAAAGCATGTTTGTACTTATTGAAATTTCATGATGTGGACTTTATGTATTTCCTACAGCTCAATCTTTATTTACTTTTATTACTTATTGAGTTGGCGTACTTACATTACTCCCTGCACCTTGTGTGCAAATCCAGGGGTTGCTGGACGTGCTAGCGAGCGTTGATTTTCATCTGTCGTGGATCTGTTAGAGTTAGAAAGGTAGCTGCATGGCAGTCACAACCCTGCTCTTCTCCTTTCTATCTTCCTATAGTTTGTTATTAGTTGTTTTCCAGACTGTATATGTCTTAGTATTATCGGACAGTCCTTGGTAGATACTCATGACTAGTAACACCCCGATGTCGGGCTTTTCTTTCTGCACTTTGTTATTCAGATTTATCTTATAAAACTTTATTAATTAAATAGCTTGAAGAAGTCTTTATTTTGAAATATTGGTTTGTCTTGGTTAAAAAGTCGGCTTGCCTAGTCCCACGTTAGGCGCCATCACGATATGGTAGATTTGGGTCTTGACAAGTTGGTATCAGAGCATATGTTACATAGGTCTCAAGAGTCATGAGCGGGTTTAGTAGAGTCTTGCGGATTGGTACAGAGATATCTGTACTTATCTTCGAGGGGCTGCAGAACCTTTAGGAAAACTTCTCATTCTTGAAGTCTTGTCGTGCGAATCTGGTGATTTTGGTAACTAAACTTATGTATTCTATTCTCTCACAGATGGTGAGAACATGTGCTACTGGTCAAGATGGACGGCCACTAGTACCACCAGTTGGGGCCGCGAGAGGCTGAGGTCGCGGTCGAGGCCGTGGTAGGGGCAGGGGTGTAGCCCATGCAACATTTAGGGAAGCACTTGGAGATCTACCAGCCGCTCCAATTCATGATCAGGTCCTAGTTGTGGATGCTCCAACTTAGGCACCAGCTATGCCTATTGTGATTCTTGGCCTTCATGAGGCCCTAGCTTAGATTCTATTAGTGTGCACTGGCCTGGCTCAGGCGGCCTCAGTTACTACGGCCGCAGCTACTTCTCAAGCCAGGGGAGACACTCAGACTCTTGTTGCTCGCACACCTGAGGAGGTTGTTCAGGGACTTCAGACACCAAGGGCACCTCCAGCCCAGCCGGTTGCAGCTTCTCAGGACTATATAGCTCCTATTATGCCATAGGACAAGCAGCGTAGATTGGAGAGGTTTGGGATACTCCAGCCTCCGTCATTTAGTAGTGCTGAGGGTGAGGATGCATAGGGTTTCTTGGACAAGTGTTAGAGGATGCTTCAGACCGTATGTATTCTGGAGACCAATGGGGTGTCATTCACTACTTTCCAGTTCTCTAGGGTTGCACTTAGTTGGTGGGAGGTTTACGAGAGGCATAGGCCAGTTAGTGCAACGCCCCTTACTTGGTAGCAGTTCTCTGTTCTATTCCTGGAAAAGTTCGTACCTGAGTCTCGCAGAGAGGAGCTGTGCAGGCAGTTCAAGCAGAAGCTTTACTAGGGTGATATGTCTGTTACACAGTATGAGATGTGGTTCTCTGAGTTGGATCGTCATGCGGTCTGGTTGGTTCATACAGACTAAGAGAGGATCATGAGGTTTATAGATGGCCTCGGTTTTTAGCTTCGGTTGCTTATGATCAGAGAGAGGGTGTTTGGTGCCAGTTTTGATGAGGTTGTCGATATTGCTCGACAGATTGAGATGGTTCGTGGTTAGGAGAGGGTTAAGAGGGAGGCCAAGAGGCCTCGTGGTCAGGGTGAATTCAGTGGTGCTCTTCATGGGGGTCAGCTCTAGCACGATAGAGGCCGTCCATTTAGACATGCTCAGTCAGCTCACCCAATTCACCGTGGTGCATCATCGGGCCATGGTTCTCACAGTTCTCATCAGGTCCATTCATCACATAATGCCCTCCTAACACAGAGTTCGTCCCGTGCTCCATCAGTTCAGGCTCCTCCATGCCAGATTCTTCTACCAGTCATCTCGGTGCTAGGGGTTCCCTTCAGTCCCTGTCACCAGAACCAGGGGGTTGTTACGAGTTTGGAGAGTTGGGGCATATGTGGAGGAAGTGTCCTCAATGTCATGGAGTTCCACCTCAGTAGAGGAGTCATCCATCGACTTCAGTATCAGTTACTTCACCATCCACCTAGTCAGTTAGGGTGGAGGACAACCAGATAGGGGTCTCCCTAGAGGTGGAGGTCGATTAGGTGGAGGTCAGGCCTATTTCTATGCACTCCCAGCCAGACCATATGCTATTGCTTCAGACACTGTGATCATAGGTATTGTCTCAGTTTTCCATAGGGATGCCTCTGTATTATTTGATCCCGGTTCCACTTCTTCATATGTGTCATTATTTTTTGCTCATTATTTGGATACACCTCGTGAGTCTCTTGTTTCATCTGTTCATATATCTACTCCGGTGGGCAATAATATTGTTGTGGACCGCGTATATCGGTCGTGTATGGTGACTATTAGGGGTTTAGAGACCCGAGTGGACCTTTTTGTTGCTTAGTATGGTGGATTTTGAAGTGATATTGGGTATGGATTGGTTGTCTCCGTGTCGTGCTATTTTGGACTGTCACGCTAAGACAGTGATGTTGGCCATGCCGGGGGTGCCATGGATTGAGTGGCGAGGTTCGACGGATTATGTTCCTAGTAGAGTGATTTTATTTTTGAAGGCCCAATGGATGGTTGGGAAGGGTTGTCCTTCTTATTTCTCCTTCGTGAGGGATGTCAGTGCAGAGACTCCTACCATTGATTCAGTTTCGGTGGTGAGGAATTTTCCGGATGTGTTTTTTGCAGACCTGCCGGGCATGCCGCCGGATAGGGATATTGACTTCAGTATTGATTTGGTGCCGGGAACTCAGCCTATTTCTATTCCACCGTATCTTATGGCACCGGCATAGTTAAAGGAATTGAAGGAGCAGCTTCAAGAACTTCTTGATATGGGGTTCATTCGGCCTAGTATGTCACCTTGGGATGCTCCTATTCTATTCGTGAAAAAGAAGGATGGCACTATGAGGATATGCATTGATTAGAGGTAGTTGAACAAAGTCACAATCAAGAACAAGTATCCTTTGCCTCGTATTGATGATTTATTTGACCAGCTTCAGGGAGCGAGATGTTCTCCAAGATTGATCTCAGGTCAGGGTATCACCAGTTGAAGATTAGGGACTCGGACATTCTTAAGACAGCTTTCAGGACCCGATATGGTCATTATGAGTTCTTTGTGATGTTTTTTGGGACTGACCAATGCCCGAGCAACATTCATGCATTTGATGAATAGCGTGTTTCGACCTTATCTCGACTCGTTCGTGATCATTTCATTGATGATATTAGGGTGTACTCGTGTAGTTAAGAGGAGCACGCTGAGCATTTGAGAGTGTATTGCAGCAGTTGGAGAGGAGAAACTTTATGCAAAGTTCTCCACGTGTGAGTTTTGTCTCAGTTCAGTGGCATTCTTGGGGCACGTGGTGTCCAGTGAGGGTATTCAAGTTGACCCGAAGAAGATACAGGCAGTTCAGAGTTGGCGCACACCGTTTTAGCCACAAAGATTTGTAGCTTTCTTGGGTTAGCGGTTTATTATCATCGGTTTGTTTAGGGATTTTCGTCTATTGCATCACCCTTAACCAAATTGACCCAAAAGGGTGCTCCTATCAGGTGGTCGGATGAGTGTGAGGAGAGCTTCAAAAGCTCATGATTTTCTTGACCACAACTCCAGTGTTAGTTTTGCCATCAGTTTCAGGTTCTTATATGCTATATTGTGATGCTTTTCGGGTTAGTATTGGATGTGTGTTGATGCAGGAGGGTAGAATTATTGCTTATGCTTCTCGTAAGTTGAAGCCCCGTGAGAAGAACTACCCTATTCATGATTTGGAGTTGTCTACCATTGTTCACGCGTTGAAGATTTGGAGGCATTATCTTTATGGTGTGTTTTGTGAGGTGTTTACTGATCATCGTAGCCTCCAACACTAGTTCAAACAGAAGTATCTCAATTTGAGGCAGCAGAGATGGTTCGAGCTGCTAAAGGACTATGATATTACTCTCTTGTACCATCTGGGAAAGGCTAATGTAGTGGCCGATGCCTTGAGTAGGAAGGCGGTGAGTATGGGCAGTCTTGCATTTATTCCTGTTGGGGAGAGACCTCTTACAGTTGATGTTCAGGCGTTGGCCAATCGGTTTGTGAGGTTGGATATTTTGGAGCCCGGTCGGATCCTAGCTTGTGTAGTTTCTCGGTCTTCCTTGTTTGATCGTATAAGTTAGCGCCAATAGGATAATCCTCATTTTCTTGTCCTCAAAAACAGAATTTAGCACGGTGATGCCAGGGATGTGACTATTGGTGATGACAGGGTACTTGGGATGCAGGGCCAGATATGTGTGCCCAACATAGATGAACTTTGGGAGTTGATTCTGGAGGAGGCCCATAGCTTGTAGTATTCCATCCATCGGGGTGCCACGAAGATGTATCAGAATTTGAGACAACACTATTGGTGGAGGAGAATGAAAAAAGATATAGTGGGGTTTGTAGCTCGGTGCCTCAATTATTAGCAGGTGAAATATGAGCATTGGAGGCCGGGTGGCTTGCTTCAGCAGATGGATATTCCAGAGTGGAAGTGGGAGCAGATCACCATGGAATTTGTAGTCGGACTCCTATGGACTTTGAGGAAGTTTGATGCTATTTGGGTGATTGTGGATCGGCTGACTAAGTCCATGCACTTCATTCCTGTATGTACTGCCTATTTTTCAGAGCGGTTAGCTGAGATTTATATTCGAGAGATTGTTAGCCTGCATGGTGTCCCAGTTTCCATCATTTCAGATAGAGGTACTCAGTTTACATCATAGTTTTTGAGGGTCGTACAGCGAGAGTTGGGTACTCAGGTTGAGTTGATCACAGCTTTTCACCCTCAGACAGACGGACAGTCCGAGCGCACTATTCAGATATTGTAGGACATGTTGCGTGCTTGTGTCATTGATTTCAGGGTTTCATGGGACCAGTTCCTACCGCTCGCAGAGTTTGCTTATAACAACAATTATCAGTCGAGTATTCAGATGGCTCCGTATGAGGTTTTATATGGGAGATGGTGTAGATCTCTGATAGGCTAGTTTGATCCAGGTGAGGCTAGGCTTTTGGGTATAGACTTGGTGAAAGATGCTTTGGACAAGGTGAAAGTGATTCAGGAGCGGCTTCGTACAACTCAGTCGAGACAAAAGAGTTATGATGACAGGAAGTGTGACGACCCGGTCACTCGTCTCATGAGTTACCGCTCCGTTTTCCCCATTTCTGCTTCTTTATTCTTCGTTATCCGTGTTTTATGTGGTCGAGTTGATTGGTTTGCGTTTGGTGTGATTTTGGTAAGAAATGAGACACTTAGTCTCTTTTAAGAAGGCTTAAGTTGGAAAAGTCAACTGGATGTTGACTTATGAGTTAGAGGGCTCGGATGTGAGTTCCGATGGTTCGGTTAGCTTCGGGAGGTAATTTATGACTTAGGAGTGTGATCGGAATTGATTTTGGAGGCCTGGTGTAGAATTAGGCTTGAATTGGCAAAGTTAGTATTTTGGCGATTTCCGGTTGGTAGGTGAGATTTTGATCCGAGGGTCGGAATGGAATTCCGAGAGTTACAGTAGCTTCGTTACGTGATTTGGGATGTAGGTGCAAAATTTCAGGTCATTTGAATGTGGTTTGGTTGGGTTTTTGATCAAAAGCGTATTTCGGAAGTTTTTAGAAACATAGGCTTGAATTCTATGTGAATTGATGGTTTTGGTGTTGTTCGAGGTGTTTTGATGATTGGAACAAATTTGAATGAGATTTTAGGATGTGTTGGTGCTTTTGGTTGAGGTCTTGGGGGCCTCGGGGTGATTTCGGATGGCTAACGGGAATTTTTGGAACTTAGAAGATAGCTGATGTTTGTTGCTTCTAGTATTTCCAAACCTGCGGAATTGGGACCGCAGGTGTGGTGTCGCAGATGTGGAAGGAAAGACGCAGATGCGGTTTCGAGGGGGCAAGGCAGGAACCGCAAGTGCGGTATAGGAACCGCATCTGCGGAGTCGCAGATGCGACCATTTGACCGCAGATGCGGATTTCGAACCTTAGGTGAAGTTTCGCAGATGTGGAGGAGTGCCCGCGAAAGCGGTGCCGCAGGAGCGGGATTTTTGTCCGCAGATGCGAAAAGAACCCCTGGGCAGAATATTTTAAGTTGTTTCATCCGCGATTTTGAGCCATTTTTCCACCATAGTTGAGTATTTTTGGAGCTCTTTAAGGGGAATTGAAGAGGGATTCAAGGAAAATTGATTGGAGGTAAGTTTTATGAACCTAAAACGTGATGTTTTTGTGAGATTAACCTAGAAATTCATGGAAATTGGCTAAAAATGGAAGAAATAGGGCTTGGGATTTTGAGATTTTAAATTGGGATTTGAAGGACCATTTGAGGTCGGATTTGAGAACTTTTGGTATGTATGAACTCATGGGATGATAAGGAATCTAATGATGTGAAAATTTCTGAGTTTCGAGAAGTGGGCCCGGGGCTCGGGTTTTGCCAATTTCGAGATTTTTGACATTTTTTGATTATTTTCTCTTGGACTTTGTTCCCTTAGCATATTGTGATGTATTCGTTCTGGTTTTGGTCAGATTCGACGTGAGAGGAGGCCGATTTGAGAGGCAAGGGCATAGTGAGCTAGAGCTTTAGCCAGTTTGAGGTGAGTAATGAATGTAAATGATGTCCTGAGGGTTTGAAACCCCGGATTTGCACATCGTAGTGCTATATTGAGGTGAGACACGCGCTTGATGATGAGCATGAGGTCGTTTACTATTGGGGATTGTGACTTGGTCCGTCGTGAGTGATGCTTTTACCGCGTATTTGATTAAAGCTTATTTGTTATCCTCATTATTTGGATTGATTGCCATATTTGGGCTTCGTGCCAACTATTTGAACCCTCCGGGGAGTTTTATCACTATTTCCTCACTGTTTAGACTTACTACTTGAACTCAGTCGTACCGTTTTCCACTGTTTTACAACTTAGCCACTTTTACTCGACTTTTTGAAACTAAAAAGATATATTAAATGATGTTTTGGGATGATAACTACTGTTTTACTAAATGCCCGAGAGGCTTATATGATTTTTGGACTGAGTATGGCCAAGGGCCAGATGTGAGGATACTATGGGATCGGGCTGCGCGCTGCAACATTATTATGTTGATATTGATATGAGGCCGAGGGCCTAGTTGATGCCACGAGATGGCTTGATATTGCATTTGGGCCGTAAGGGGCCCCTCCCGGAGTCTGCACACACCCAGTAAGCGCCGTCGATGATAAATATACGGATCGGGCTGCACGCCGCAGCGGGTACTGTAGGGTACCGTCCTATGTGTTGATTTTCATTATATGTTTGTCACTTAACTTCTTATTTGTTGTAGCATCTCCATATTTCATTTCCATTGGTTTATTGCTTTCATATCACTTGTTTAAACTGCCGCATTATAGATTACTCTGTGATTTCCGTGATTTCTTATCCTCAGTCATTATTTATGCTTATTACTCACTGGGTCGGAGTACTCACATTACTCCCTGCACCTTGCGTGCAGATCCAGGTGTTCTAGAGGCTGAGTGAGGATATTCAGTCGATCAGTTCATATTCGGGAGCATCGAGGCAGTTGCACAGCGTCCGCAACCTAGATCTCTCCCTTCTATCTTTTCATTTTATCCATGTTTCCTAAACTGATTATGTATTAGGCTGTTAAACTCGTGTTAGAGGCTCGAGACTTGTGACACCAGATCTGTATGGGTTATGTAGTGGTATTATCATCTGAATTTCCGCATATTTGACTCGTTGTCCTAAACTTTTATTATGATAAATTGGCAATTTAATTGTGTTAGCTAATAATGAATTGTATAAGAAATGGGTCGAGGTTGTTAGTTGGTCATACTTGCCTAGCAGTGTGTTGGGCGCCATCATGACCGGGGTTGGGGTCGTGACAGGAAGGTTCGTGATGTGTCTTACATGGTTGGGGAGAAGGTTCTACTGAAGGTCTCACCCAAGAAGGGTGTTATGAGATTTGGGAAGAAGGGAAAGTTGAGCCCTCGGTTCATTGGGCCTTTTGAGGTGCTTCAAAGGATTGGGGAAGTGGGTTATGAACTTGCTTTTCCACCTAGTTTGTCGGGGTGCATCCGGTATTTCATGTTTTTATGCTCCGGAAGTATATCGGCGATCCGTCTCATGTCTTAGATTTCAGCACGGTTTAGTTAAATGGTGATTTGACTTATGACGTGGAGCCCATGACTATTTGGGAGCGGCATGTTTGAAAGTTGAGGTCAAAGAATATAGCTTCAGTGAAAGTGTAATGGAGAGGTCAGCCCGTGGAGGAGGCTACCTGGGAGACCGAGTGGGAGAAGCGGAGCAGATATCCACACCTATTTGAGGCTTCAGGTATATTTCTAGACTCGTTCGAGAGTGAACGTTTGTTTAAGAGGGGGAGGATGTAACGATCCGACCGGTCGTTCTGTGCATTATAGCCTTGTTTCCCCCATTTATGTTTCTTTATGTGTTGTTCAGTTGTATTGTATTGTATCGGATTGGTTGGTTCGGGCCCGGAGTGGTTTTGGAGTGGAACAAGATACTTAGTCTTTTATTTAGAAGCTTAAGTTGGAAAAGTCAACCGGATGTTTACTTATGTGTAAATGATCTCGGATGTGAATTCTGATGGTTCGGTAAGCTCCGTTAGGTGATTTTAGACTTGGGAGCGCGTCCGGAATGTAAATTGGAGGTCCGTGGTAGAATTAGGCTTGAATTGGCGAAATTGGAAATTTGGCATTTTTCGGCCGGCACTGAAAATCTTGATATCGAGGTCGGAATGGAATTAAGGAAGTTGGAATAGGTTCGTAGTGTCATTTGTGACATGTGTGAAAAATTTCAGGTTATTCGGAGGTGATTCAGTAGGTTTCGACATCGTTTGCGGAATTTAGAATTTTGGTAATCCTTATGCTTGAATCCGGGAGTATTTGGGTGTTTTGATGTTGTTTTGAGTGTTCCGGAGGTTCGAATAAGTTTGAATATTGATATGTGACTTGCTGGTATTTTTTGTTGAGGTCCCGAGGACCTCGGGATGAATTCGGATGGTTAACGGAGGAATTGGAAATGGAAATGTGCAGCTGAAGTTGTTGCGTCTGATGTTTCCGCACCTGCGGATTGGGAACCATAAATGCAAGGTAGCAAATGCGGTAGGAAGTCGCAAATGCGGAATTGGAGGGCTTAGAGAAAAGTCGCAGATGCGGTGAGTTTGACGCGTATATGCGAGCCCGTAGGTGTGGTGCCTGGGGCGCAGATGCGGTCTCGGAACTTTAAGTGAAAATCACATATGCGATTATTTGGACCTTAGAAGCGGACCCTCAGATGTGGGAAAAGGGCCTCAGGTGCGAGATACCTGGGCAGAAGGTATATAAGGAACCCTTTGTGAAATTTGAGTTATATTCCACCATTTTTAGCCGGATTTGGAGCTTTTTGGAGGGTTTTGAAGAGGGAATCAAGATGGTTTTCATTGAGCTAAGTTTCTTGAACTCAATGCTCGTGATTATGGCGATTTTCAGCTATTTTAAGCATGTAATTAGTAGAAATTAGGGATGAAATTGAGGGTTTAGGGCTTGAAAATTGGAGAGTTTGATATTGAGGATTTGGGGGGACCATTTGATGTCGGATTTTGATGGATTTGGTATGTATAGACTCGTGAGTGAAAGAGTTTCTAGTTTTGTAATTTTTATCGGATTCCGAGATGTGGGCTCAGTGTCCGAGTTTGGATGAATTTCGGGATTTTGGTCTAAATTGATAGTTTTTCGTTGTATTGCTTTTGGTTAGATTCAGAGGCAAGGGCATCGCAGAGTAGGGATTTGACCGATTCGAGGTAAGTAATGACTGTAAATCTAGTGCTGAGGGTATGAAATCCCGATTTCACATTGTTTTACTACTTTGAGGTGACACACATGCTAGGTGACGGGCGTGTGGGCGTACACCAATGGGGATTGTAACTTGGTCCATCATGTGGCAACTATTAAGTTGCGTATTTGATTGAAACTATATGATATTTCTGTGTTTTAGAAAGAATTCCTATAAATTTGGGCTGAATGCCATATTTGGGCCTCGTGCCAAAACTGTTTGTCCTGTATTTTTCTTTATTATATTATTATATATTTAGTATTATCGTATTGCTAATAGAAATTTTTATTAGTATATTACTTTGTTTAATAGTTTTTTCTACTACTTTCTTTTCATAATATAATAGAAGGTATATATTTTATTACTCTTGAAATAGTTTTTATTATTTTACATTTTATCATATTATTCTCAATAATGTTATCTGAAATTCAATAAATAAATTCTCTATTAATTTAATGAGACTTATATAGACATCGAATAACTTTTTTGTTCTATATTTTTGTTTATTATATTATCCAATATTGCAATGTTAATAGAAATTTTTATTAGCATATTACTTTATTTAAATTATTGTATGCTACTTTCTTTTTATAATATATTAGAAGATACGTTTTTTTATTTTTTATTTTATTCTATTATTCTCAATAATAATGTTTGAACAAAAAATATTAAAAAAATAAAGAAATTTTAAATTGGCAGTTTTTAATCTTTTGTAATTTTACTTTTTTATTTTAAAATAATTTAAAAACTTCAACTTGAAACTACTTTCCAATTTGAATGGACAGTTTTTTTATTTTTTCATTTTTATTATAAAATATTTTATTTTATTATTTTATAGATATTTAAATTCAAAAACAATAACCAACAACTAATTATTAACTAAGTAACTAATTACTAACTACTTATGCCATGTGGTTTTTTTCTAGGCTGCCACTTGTCTTAAAGAAATGGCTTTTCCCTCTCTCTTTAATAATATATATATACATATAGATTAGAAATATACTACGTATTGTGTGAATTTTATGACATCTCTTTCATTCATGTCTGCCTTGTTATTTGCAGCCAACTATTATACTCCCTCAGTTTATTTTTAGTTGTTTATTTTTGATTTTGTATTTCCTTTAAAAAAATAAAGTATATATTTTACAATTTTACCCATAGTAATGATAGTATTTCCAGAAGTCCTAGGAAATACTTTGGGGAATGAGTAGTTAATGATAAGGGTAAAATATAGAAAAAGAAATTATATTTCTCTTAATTTAGTATAGTGGACAAATAAAAATAAAAATAATTTTTAGTATAATGGACAAGTAAAAGTAAACCGACGAAATATATTATAGTTAGTCTGATGCATTGTAATGTGACTTAGTCTGATGACAATGTGGGAATTTCTTATCAAATATTACTGAATTAAATTCTGAAGATTGGTAAAGGAAAAACCAAGACTTTTCTTTTTGCTAGTCAATTTTTGATTGGTTATTTATAGCTGTCCAAGCCAAGCAATGCTGACAGGATCCAAAATCCATTAAGGGTCGTGATGGCGCCGGACACCGCTGTTAGGCAAGCCAACCAAAATACTTAATTAAATTATTATCTTAATAATTTTGAAAACATAAACTTTTCTTTTAATTCAGCTAGTAAAAGATAATCTTTGCAAAAGAAAGGTAAATAAAAGAATGTTTAGAAGCAAATACAGAATACCCATAGTCATCCCAGAACCAGGTGTCATAAGTGCATGAGCTATTTCTATGAAGCAATATAATACAACAACCATCCGGAATACAAATTGGACAGAAGATAAATACAATAATCTGGAAGAGACTCTACTGGCCGTGGGTCGTCTCAAGAAGTGCAGCTCACCTAAGTCTCCCCATCAACCATGCTGCTACGCCCACCAGGCCACTAGTGACGCATGTGCCTGTGCTATAAAAATGCACAACAAGTGTAGTATGAGTACTAAAACGACGTGTATCTAATGAATATCCCGTCTAATCTCGAAGAAGTAGAGACGAGAGGTCGACTTCGACACTTACTAGTGGTCAAATAGTAATATATTATAAATGCGAGTAATCATGGATTTATTAAGAACGACAGTAATTTCAAATATGTCACAAGTAGGTTAAAGTTCCTTTTTTTTAATATTAAAAGTCTCCAGATTCATAATCTATTCATTTTTAATTATCTCAAGTCTAGGAGGGCAAATATCAATATCAATAAATTTCAAGGCAAGCAATACAAGCATGCGCAAATCATGTCGAGGTCGTACGACCCGTTCCTACAATATTTAAACTATGCACTGCCAGAGGGTCGAATGGTGCAAACCATAGATGCATCTATTTAACCTACCGAGACGTTCAGCCCATTCCGAAATTAAACACACACAGACAGTCAATCAAGAATTCAATAAGGAACAATTATCCAAGGAAACACCAATTCTCTTTTAAAGATTTTTGAAAATGAAGTTTAAATCTTTTTAGAAATTCATTTACTAATCCGATATGATTTAAGCAATTCAAACTATCAACAAGGTTACAAATATTCCAAATACAACATGCTTTTGGGTCCTAGACTACCCGGACAATAGCATAATAGTAACTACGCACGGACTCTCGTCACCTCGTGCATACGTAGCCCCTATAAATAGGAGCACATAACCAATTAACTCACCTATGGGGACAATTCCCTCTTACAAGGTTAGAAAAGAGACTTACCTCGCTCCGAAGATCCATAACCGGCATTCCACGCTCTTCCGAAGACTCGAATCGATGCACAATGCTCCAAAACTAGCCAATAATAATACAAATCCATTAATATATGCTCAATTACCCCTAATGATCCAATTTATAACAGTTTCTATCCCCGATCGAAAAGTTGACCAATACGCCCTTGGGCCCACGTGCCGGATTCTTAAATTTTTGGAAGAATACGTTTACCCACAACCTCACGAATTTAAATATATAATTTACTCTAAATTTCCTACCCAAAATAGCGGCCAAAATCCAAAAATATCATTTCTAGGTCTTTCCACCAAAACCCCAAATTTCTACCAATTTCATGCTCAAATCCGTACATAATCAATATATTTAACTCAATATAGGTGGGGATAGCTTACCTTGTCGTTGATGATGAAAACCCCCTCTTGAAACCATCCAAAAATCGCCCAAGCCAAGAGAAAGATGAAAGAAAATGGCCAAATCCCGACTTTAAAACAACCCACTGCCTCCAGCCCATTCCGCACCTGCGGTCTCTTGACCGCTTATGTGGTCTTGCAGGTGCGAACCAAACACCGCTTCTGCGGTCTAGGGCTCCCAGCCCATTCCGCTTCTGCATCCTCTCCTCCGCAGATGCGGGTAAAATGACTGCATCTGCAATCCCAGCCTAGCCATCCATGTCCGCTTCTGCGGCTCCGCACCTGCGGCCCTAGTCTCCCAGGTGCGGTTACACCAGCAACCAGCAAGTTCAGCCCTTTCCAAAATTCTATTTTTGATCCGTTAACCATCGGAATCCACCCGAGGCCCCTGAGACCCCAAACAATCATACCAACCAGTCTTAAAATACATTACGGACTTGCTCGAGGCCTCAAATCATATCAAACAATGCTAAAACCATGAATCGCACTCCAATTCAATCTTAATGAACTCTAAAATTTCAAACTTCTACTTTCGGTGTTTAAACCTATCAAATCACGTCTGATTGACCTCAAATTTTGCATACAAGTCATATTCGATATTACGGACCTATCCAGCTTCTAGAATTAGAATCCGACCCCGATATCAAAAAGTCAACTCTCAGTCAAACTTCCTAAAAACCTTCAAATTTCCATATTTAGCCATGTCGCGCCCCCTTTTTCTCGAGCGAAATCGGGTTCATGACATTTGGGAGGACAACTCCTTCCCTTTTGGGAATTGGGTTAGAATTTGAAGAGTCGCCACCTAATGATTAAGGTGCATTAGGACACCAAGAGGGTTTGATTTGAGTAACCAGAGATAGGGTAAGGGCTTGAAATTATCCCAAGGGGAAGGTGTTAGGCAACCCTCAGTATCCACTAGTGTGGTTCCCGACTAGACTATTATTATGAACTTAGGTTCAAATAACACGTAAACAAATAAAGCTTCAAATAAGAGGGGATTTTCACATAAGGGTTTATAAACAAATAAAGTTGGAAAGAACTAAAAGAAAGCTGATTTTTCCTAAAACAAAGAGTTTGAAATCTTTAGAAGAAACAAAGAAACAAAAGGAAAGGGGATCCCTAGGTTTATTAATAATATGGATCACCCCACACAACATCCGGTAATCACTCCTCAGTGAGCGGCTACACGTGATGTTATCGCGTGGTCATCATATCCATATCTACCCTTTCCTACCCCGTTAAGGTATTAAAGCGCGGAATGGTCTCGTTTACTTATTGCATGCTATTACCCGTCCCAATCCTATCAGTCCCAGAGGTATTTAAGACTACTAATCCTAAAAAGGAGGGATATTAGGCTTATTTGTAGTTTAAAAGGCAGAATTCTAAGGCGACATACAAAAACATGTATAGCAAGTTGGGAAGGAGCACATAACAAGTAAAAAAGGCGCAGATATACCTCCTTCAATCAAAGAAGCACGTAGTTAGCATGACTTACACATACTGTTTAGGGTCTGATTAAGAACTTAAAAGCTGAGGCAGACTGATTTATTACATAATTCAGATAAGAAACCCGAATCAGGCCTGCCTACTGGTTGTAATTAATAAAAACAGATTCTATTTGTAATTTCCACCCTAAAGCTTGCCTAAGTGTTGGACAAGGATCCTATAGACATGGTGTCTAATGAATTCAGAAAGTATTGAAATAAACTGAATGCGTACTGGTTAAGAAAGGTTGCCAGATTATTAAAGAAAGGCAAGGTTTTAGCAAAAGGGTTATAAGTTCTGCAGATGATGACACGTCGTTATTACTGGTTTTGGCCTTATAAGTGAATGAAGCAATTCAGATTCGATTAATAATTCCTATAGACATGCTTTCTATGCGTTGTCGATTTTAAAACCTTTTATAGACATGGTAAAGAATGCAGAAGCCTTATAGACATGATATCTAGATGTTGAATTTTTGTTTAAGACCTATGAACATGATTGCTAGATGAAGAACGAATATACAAGATTTAGAAGGACCTATAGGCATATTTCTCTATATGTATATGCAGAATTCAGATTTCCAAGTACTTATGGGCATGATTTCTATATGAGAGCATGCAAAGTTCAGAAATACTTATAGACATGGCAGCTATGTGAGAAAATCAGAATACCTATAGGCAGGATATCTATGTGAGAATGCAGAATTTCAGAAATACCTATAGGCAGGATATCTATGTGAAAATGCAGAATTTTAGAAATACCTATAGGCAGGATATCTACCCTTTGCATAGTTACCCCTCCTTTTTTCACTAGCTATACCAAGAAATTATTACAAATTATTACAGCCCAGAAAAAAAAGTAAAAGAATACATCAGAAAATTGAAAAGTACAACCAAGGAGAGCCTGATTCAGGCTTCATTTCTGAAATATGAGGTAAACCAACTCCAAGAGATCATGATCCAAAGCCTTTCTCCTATTGGATGTGTCAAAGTTCCCTAAGAGCCTCAAAGGGAACTCCGGTCAATGCTCACACCCAAATACATTATCAGATTAGGACAAGTGCAGTGCGGAAGGGCCAACGCTCAAGTGTCCAAGTTCAGAGGGAGCTCAAGGTCCCAAGGAAAGGCTCACAAGAGGAGGGCAGAACTTAAGGACTAAGAAAGTGTGCAAGTGCAGAAACAGAATTCTGAAAGGGGGGAAAGGGAAAGGGAAACAACTACAAATAATTACACATAGGGGTTCATGGGGGAATAGGGAAGTTGAAAAGACTAGGCAGGCTGTGGGTATACCCAACAATTGAGAGTGCTGATTCACCCAGAAGCCTACTAGAACATATTATTAGAGGCTAGGATCCCGAGGGATCAAGTTTAGTTCATGAACAATAATTTGAATATTGTCATGCCTTAAACCATAACTCAAACACATAGGGGCAGGGGTTTTGGGATTCATAATAGGAGCATGTGGATAGAAATCAGCATGCTAATTCAAGTACAGAAACAGTAAGTAGACATGGATACAAAAGCAGTAAATAAACATATTGTTGTGCTGCTAAAGCTTAAATCAGGACATATGAGTTTCAAAGAAACAAATAGAGAAAAGCAGTAGGTCTTGTAAACAGGCCACAGTGCAAACAAGAGAGAATACTATTGTGTATGAATGTGAGTTCAAAAAGATTGTGAATGAGTGATAGTGTGTTTGTGAAAGAGTCGTGCATTTATAGTGTGAAAATCAGGCAGAAATAAGGTAAGGAAACAGTTAAGGAACTGATTCAATTAAGAAATTCAGATTCAAACGGGAAAACTACTAAAGGGAAGAAGTCCAATAAACCTTTTGTGCAAAACATGCAATTAGGGGCAAATACATAAAAAGTTATTTAAGGGACAGAATTTTGAAATACACGATTGTACAAATAAGGTAAGAAAATCAATTAGTAGCCAGTAAATCAAGAGTCAGAGATTTTGTAATTATTGGTCTATGAATGAACCAAGTCAGAAAAGCTGAGAAATGTTTTAACTTAAGTCGAATCATAGGGAAATCAGCAAACAATGGAAAGAAATCAATCAGACCTATTAAGAAGGAAGTCTGAAACTAATCACGATTTGAATGCCATTTTAGAGGGAAGTTCATCACATATAAAGAGCATACAGATATGTTAAGCTGAAAGAAGATGTTGTGTCTTTGCAAAATCAGTAGATAATAGGCTACATGAGCATGGTTGTCACATAGGTTAGCGATATAGAAGAGAAGTAGCAAAAAGATCCAGGGTAAAGCAAAAGTCAGAATCATATGAAAAGCAAGGATTTCAAAACTCAGTTCAGAGACTCGAAACTGGTCTGAAAGGGTTTAAGGTTTTTGAAATAAAACCAGTTCAGGCAAATCATATGGCCAATGGTTTCCAAACTAGGACGAACCCCAAATTCTAGGGTTTCTACCATCAATCGAGTGTAGAGATGAGAGGACAAGTAATTGAGTCGGAACAAGTTCAGAGGCCTCAGAAAAGAACTGAAACCTTTAACATGTTCCTTTCAGCAACAGAAACTTATGAGAAATATGGCAGAAGAGTAGCATACAAAACATAGCAGAAGAGTTCAAAGAAAACATGGTAGAAGAAACTAATACGAAACATACTAGAGAAACTGATAAGTACAGTAGGATAAACACATTAAGACATATTAGAATAAACTTAACTAGAACATAGTGTAGGAAACTTAATAAGACACACTCAAGAACACAGTAGAGGAAAATATAATAGAGAAAACACACAAGAACACAGTAGAGGAAAATATAGTAAAGAAAACACATAAGAACACAGTAGAGGAAAATACAGTAGAGAAAACACACAAGAACCCACTAGAGGAAAATACAGTAGAAGAAACACACAAAAGAAAGAGAAAATCAGAGAAACATCTAAGTATCTTAGAACAACCCTAGATCGGAAAAAGAAATGGTTTTGAAAGTAGTTTTTTGACAGAAAATCCAGAAAATCATTTAAAAACTTAGGGAAAGCATAGATCTGTAACAAATCTAAAGAGATCAGAAAAACCTCAAAGCTAGGGTTTTTAGAGGAACCCAAACGGTGAGAAAGGCTTGGATCTAAATAGAAGGAGTCGTAACCAGGTTAAAAAAAGACATAGCTTACCGGAGCAAGGCCGGAGATGGCCGTAAAGCTTGAATCAACAGAGGTCTGGACCCAAATCTTCGTGGTCGAGTCATGAAGCTTCAGTTAACCAAACTTGAGGAGCCATAAGTGGCTTGGTGGGTGGTGAGACCACCGTAGATTTAGGTTAGAAGGTGGCCGGAGGAGATGAACACAACTTATCGGAGAGGAGAGGAGAGGGAAGGTTCTAGAGAGAACCAGAAGTAGAGAGATAGAGATAAGTGATGAATAAGAGGGGTATTGGGGGGGGGTCGTTCGATTAAAAAAGGTAAAGGCGGATCTAGATCGTTGATCAAAATTGATCAACGACCAAGATTTGATCCGGGTTGGGTTGGGTAGTTTTAGGATTGGGCTTGGGTCGGGTTTTAATTGAAATTGGGGTCCAATTAGGGGTCAGAATTTAGGCTAAAATTGAAACGGATTGGGCTATTATTTAAATAGCCTGTTTTCCCTTTCAAAATTAAAAAAAAATAGTAAATTAATTTCTGAAAATAAATTGAAAGCATAAAAATGATTTATAATATATAATTAGCAATTTAAAAATATAAAATCTCATTTTATGAATAAGAAACGAATTTAAAACTAAAAAAGGCTAATATTGCAATTATGCAATTCTATCCTTTAAAATACCAAATAAATTTGTAAAAAATGTATAAACAATACCTTAGCTATATTTTAATATAAACCTGAGATTCCAATAAATTAATCACCAAAAATGATAATTTTGGGATAATTATTGGATTTTTCTTGATAAAATAGAGTAGTAAATTGATTTAAAAGTCTTTGAAAAATTAAGAAAAACAAATTTAGCCATGGGGGATACTTATATATGCATATACATGATATTTGAAAGGTATTTTGCATTTAAACAATACAGGGGAAAATTGGGTATCAACAAGCCAAATGACTCCAAAGTGACCTACGGACCTCCGAATTTACTACCGATCGCGCTCCCAATACCAGAATCACCATACGTAGCTATTCCCAGAATCGGAATCCCAAAAGGACTTGATAACACAGAAATTCACTTCAACCCAAACTTATGAGATTCTTCTAAAATGCTAACTTCCACAATAGGTGCCGAAACGTTCCCAGGTCTTCCAAAACCCGATCCGGACATATGCCCAAGTCTGAAATCATCATACGAACCTACTGGAACCTTCGAATCTCGATTCCGAGGTCGTTTACTCAAAAATCCAACCTTAGTCAATTCTTTCAACTTAAAGCTTCCGAAATGAGAATTCTCTTTCCAAATCAACGCCGAACTTCCCGGAATTCAATTCCGACCGTGGGCACAAGTCATAATGCCTGAAGTGAAGCTGCTCATGGCCTCAAACTATTGAACAACGCACTAGAGATCAAAACGACCGGTCGGGTCGTTACATTCTCTCCCACTTAAACATGCGTTCGTCCTCGAACGTGCTACGAACTGCGTTGGAGTTGCCCGAAATCACTGTTTAACACCTCAAGCACCTACCCGTGCTACCACAACTCAGCTGGGCACCCTAGCTCGATCAATTTGATGATATCCTTTTTCAGTTAAGCAAATAAGCCTTAGAGCCCAATTCCAACATCCGGAATTCTCTGCCAGGCCAGTTCCAGCATATGCCCACCGTATCAATAACTACATGCAGCGCCAAAACATGACTGCATACCTTAGTTGAATTCACACCTTGCACCACTTTACTCACAGGACCACAATAATATTTTTTGATCAAATTATTCGAAATTCCACGAATTTGATGCTCCCATTTCACCTCATGACATACATAGGTCTTGCTCTAACTCTTACAATGCCGCCGCTACGGAAGAGATGTGTAGAAATTCATAACCAACTGCTGAATCAACAAATTATTGGGTCTATACTCTTGACAAGAACCATCACCTCATTCTGAACCAAATAATGGTCTTAGCTCTTTAATATATTTCATATAATCAGATTGTACTGGTTTCCAATGATCTCGTCTCACCCAGTACGAACCGTTCAGGAAATAAGCCATCTCGGACATGATCAAAGTCTCATATGATGCCACAATGTGCCAATAGGCTATGAACTCGAACGTGACAGAAGGAAAACGAACTCTGGAAGGAACTACTCAACCCACACACTAATATGGACTTTCCTTAGAAAATAGGAAATAAGGCATACAAAAATAGCATATAGAAAAATGTACTCAACATCACACTGTTGCGGCATGCAACTCGATCCAAACAACATACCCATGGCGGCGTGCCACCCGATCCACACATAAAATTCACACAAGGTGATACACACCGAGCTAAATTGCTCATTACAACAAAAATATCGAATATCGGTCACAAGCACGCTAAGTGCATAACACCATCCCTGGGGTGACATATAACACCAAAAGCTACAACTCAAGCACAACTGAGGTGCGATATACGATCTGAATCTCAAGAGCCATTATGCTCATATAACATCATCTCTACGCGGAACCTCAACACAGAAGAAATTCACCAAGCCGTCTCACAACTCACATGGCGCAATATATTATTACATGAAATAACTTACGACGAAATAACACCCCGACTACTCTTCCATAAGGAGCGCATTACTGAAATGAACACACCTGGCCTGATATTTAGCCCATATTTACATTTAAATCCATCCACAGACCTCAAGTTGATTATGATCGCACTGAACTAAGCTAATAACATTTCAAAGGTCCATAATAACTCCTCTTTTTCTCATAGCACACAAGAAAAACCATCATAACCGGAGTAATCCTCCACAGTCCACAACCCAATAGACCGAGTGCCCTCCAGGCATCAATTCTGAATTTAACGTCATCACCACAATCTTAATACTTGGTTTAACTCTTCAATCAATCAAGTGACTACATGCCACACTTATACAAACTTCCAGTGGGGCAAGCTCCTTCCGTGACAGACAACAAGTTTGTACATCCAAACCACCAGTCGTACTAACGCTGAAAAGCGATCAAGAATCCTTGACCAGGATGCAAAGCCTGGTAACACTGAAGGCGATACCCACTTACTTTAAACATCGAAACTCCTTTCCTGCTCATCCGAGCTCGTGACATCCTTGTCAACACCGAACTGCAACCTTGATCCTCAATTCAAATTTCATACCACTCACTGCACCCATCAAGCCAATATACAATAGAACACAATTTTCGTCATAACTCCGGAACCACTAATAGATTAATATTTCATCATATAAAACTTTTCACTTAACTCACTTTAGGAGAACCATAGCAACACACAGGTTAAATCTCATAACTGTTGAATATGCAAATCTTCAAGTAGTGGTCTAATCCACCATAGCCCTTGTTGGATCCACCTACACATAACATGTCATAACAGTGGAATACGTCTGAATAACATCAATTATGGCGGCCGACAGGCCTCACCCGTACCGTCACAAATCACTTGCATAACTTAATCACACTAAGGGAACTAGTCACTGCCATCATCATGCTAATTCAATCATGGTTAACCAATCTACTTCTTCTAACTTAACCTCAATTGCCTTAGGAATAATAATAGTTCCATTCAACACATAGCGAACTCAGTCCGCACTCATCCCGAGTGACCTTGAATCACGAGACCATATTATCTCAAATTCCGCAAACCATTTCATACCTCCCTTGTGCATGCATTCGCATCCTGAACTGGTGTGCCCATTCTAATAATCCCACTACGGATCCTAAGTCTTCTCTCATTTTCCTCCCAAATGCTACACTGCAAGTCAAAACATCATAAAACATCATGGGCCTCTTCTCATAAGCTGCTACAAAAGCTTGATTCTTAACCGTACCTATAGGCTCGAAATCATTAGGAACCACACTTTACCCCTTTGAATCTACTAGGACCGTTGTTGAGAGCCACCCGCTCTGACTTGACACCGAATATAATCAACTCCATGAATCTTCTAGTACATGAATACCTTCTCGCAAAACATCTGGCAGAATCACTTCCCTTGAAACCCGCATCTATACAAGGCATAAATCCTAAATCTTTCCCCAAGTCTGAACATGAGCCAATAAGGCCAACCATAGCACAACTTTAACAATTCCTTTGCTCAAATTACCACTTATGCTCCTTTCCCGTAGCTGAAATAACCCATCAATATGCTAATAATCAGAAACCTCGCAAGTAGTTAACCATGCAACCCAATCATAGGCCTCTCCCACTTAGCTTGGAGCTACTACTACACAACTCTGGAACCCACCAAGATTCTTTACTTTTTATTGACATAGCCTTACGAAATCAACCGCCAAATTCCTAGAAATCCTTCCGTTAGCATTCCATGAACACTCTGAATCTCTCGCAACATTCCCATGTTCGATTTCTTACTGGGTGGCCAGTAGGACTCTTCGCAGAAGCCACACGGCCGCTGATCCGCTCACAAAAGATAACCCACCTGAGTCCGAGCTCATTATCTAGATGCACAAGTCCCTTCACCCCTCATGGACATCAATTATTTGTGTAGCAACATCTTTCCAATTCAACGTTATGTTGTATCCTTCTTAATTTCAAGCAGCTCCTTTCGGTTATATCAAATCTGCTGCCGCATAATAGCCCATACTTCATATTAGACCCCAATCACCAATCACTAAAATTCTCAAATCATTCCAAACTCTCCTTAAGGTGCGTAGTCATCCTACCACAAAGCTCATATACAACTCCGCCACTCTCTCACTTTGGTGGAACTCACACCGTTAATCGACTACTCGACCCTTGCTTCTTATACCTGGCCTTTTAGAAATTTTTACCATCGCCTGACACTTCCCACATGTCATTCCTCATCCTTTGCTGCTCAGTTTTTGCCTTAAATAAAATCTATCTTCGTAGCACTTGAACCCACAAATCGTTACTAACTTTAAACCTTTCTGAAGATCATCTTTCTCGAGCCGTCAACATTAGAAACACTGATTCAAGCCCGAACCACCGCACCCCGCGATCTCTGACAGCCGTTTCTCCAATATTATTTTACAATATCTTACCCCAAAGGCGAATTGCAGAAGACCATATCACCGGTGAACTTAACACATTTAATCGAGGACAACGATAACACGTCGTAGATGAAAATTCCACCACACTTGGAAACACCAAGTCTCGTTACTCCATCGATCCAAATCTGAACATTCATAGTCCGATTGCCTTTCCTCTACCGAGAATAAAATACTGAATCACTGAATCACGCACTGAGAAGACCTTCTTTCAAGTCGTTTACCGCCCCAGCACATAGGCAAGAATCCTATCACCACGTCAATACCGTGCGATAACCAATCATAGTAATCTGTGCATAGCCTCAAAGCTCTAAGAAATGCAGCTATCGAGCTGAAATGACAGAGTATCCATCTGTAAGGCAATGACAATAGCCCAATCAACTATGCCGGGAGAACATCCCGCACGCATTTGCAGTACCATTACAATTCTTCAATTCTCGATTTATAACAAGCGCTTCGCGTCACATAAGATTGAGTTGGAAGGAAACAAGGGCATTAACCTCAAGAAATTAAGTCGCACGATGAGGAAATCAAAAAAGGAAGTGCTCCTAACAACCCTGTAGCCTCCCGAAGATAAGTACAGACGTCTCCGTACCGATCCGTGAGATTCTACTAGACTTGCTCATGACTCGTGAGACCTAAAGGAACCTAGTGCTCTGATACCATGTTGAAACAACCCAAAACCCGCTAAGGGTCGTGATGGCGCCAAACACCGCTGTCACGCAAGCCAACCAAAATACTTAATTAAATTCTTATCTAAATAAGTTTGAAAACATAAATTTTTCTTTCAATTCAGCTAGTAAAAGATAATCTTTGCAAAAGAAAGGTAAATAAAAGAATGTTTAGAAGGAAATACAGAATACCCCATAGTCATCCCAGAACCCGATGTCATAAGTGCATGAGCTATTTCTAGGAAGCAATACAACAATACAACCGTTCAGAATACAAATTGGACAGAAGATAAATACAATAATCTTGAAGAGACTCTACTGGTTGCGGGTCATCTTGAGAAGTGCAGCTCACCTAAGTCTCCGCATCAACCATGCTGCTACGCCCACCAGGCCACTAGTGACGCATGTGCCTGTGCAACAAAAATGAACAGCATGTGTAGTATGAGTACAAAAATGATGTGTACCCAAGGAGTATCCCATCTAATCTCGAAGAAGTAGAGACGAGAGGTCGACTTCGACACTTACTAGTGATCCAATAGTAATATATTATAAATGCGAGTAATCATGGATTTATTAAGAACGACAGTAATTTCAATTAAGTCACAAGCAGGTAAAAGTTCCTTTTTTATTATATTCATAATCTATTAATTTTTAATTATCTCAAGTCTAGGAGGGCAAATATCAATATCAATAAATTTCAAGGCAAGCAATACAAGCATGCGCAAATCATGCCGAGGTTGTATGGCCAGTTCCAACAATACTTAAAATGTGCACTGCCAGAGGGTCGAATGGCGTGAACCATAGATGCATCTATTTAATCTACCGAGGCGTTCGACCCATTCCGAAATTAAACACACATAGACAGTCAATCTAGAAGTCAACAGGGAACAATTATCCAGGGAAATGCCAATTCTCTTTTAAAGTTTTTTGAAAATAAAGTTTAAATCTTTTTAGAAATTCATTTACTAATCCGATATGATTTAAGCAATTCAAACTGTCAACAAGGTTATAAATATTCCAAGTACAACATGCTTTTGGGTCCTAGACTACCCAGACAATTGCATAATAGTAGCTACGCACAGACTCTCGTCACCTCGTGCGTACGTAGCCCCCACAAATAGGAGCACATAATCAATAAACTCACCTATGGGGACAATTCCCTCTTACAAGGTTAGAAATGAGACTTACCTCGCTCCGAAGATCCATAACCGGCATTCCATGCTCTTCCGAACACTCGAATCGATGCACAATGCTCCAAAACTAGCCAATAATAATACAAATCCATCAATATATGCTCAATTACCCCTAATGATCCAATTTATAACAATTCCTAACCCCGATCGAAAAGTTGACCAATATGCCCTCGGGCCCACGTGCCCGGATTCCAAAATTTTTTGAAGAATAAGTTTACCCAAAACCTCACAAACTCAAATATTTAATTTACTCTCAATTTCCTACCCAAAATAGCGGCCAAAATCCAAAAATACCATTTCTAGGTTTTTCAACAAAAACCCCAAATTTCTATAAATTTCATGCTCAAATCCATAAATAATCAATGTATTTAACTCAAAATAGGTGGGGATAGCTTACCTTGTCGTTGATGATGAAAACTCCCACTTGAAACCCTCCAAGAATCGCCCAAACCAAGAGAAAGATAAAAGAAAATGGCCAAATCCCGACTTTAAAACAAGCCACTGCCTCTAGCCCTTTCTGCACCTGCGGTGTCTTGACCGCTTCTGCGGTCTCGCAAGTGCGAACCAAACTCCGCTTCTGCGGTCCAGGGCTCCTAGCCATTCCGCTTCTGTGTCCTCTCCTCCGCAGATGCGGTCCCACATATGCGGTAAAACAACCGCATCTGCGGTCCCAGCCTAGCCGTCCATGTCCGCTTTTACGGCACGAAGGCCGCTTCTGTGGCTCTGCACCTGCGGCCCTAGTCTCGTAGGTGTGGTTAATGAACTCTAAAATTTCAAACGTATACTTTCGGTGTTTAAACCTATCAAATCACGTTCGATTGACCTCAAATTTTGTACACAAGTCATATTCGACATTACAGAGCTACTCCAACTTTCGGAATCGGAATCCGACCTCGATATCAAAAATTCAACTCTCGGTCAAACTTCCCAGAAACCTTCAAATTTCCATCTTTAGCCAAATAACTCCAAAATGACCTACATACCTCCAAATTTACTTTCGATCGCGCTCCCAATATCAGAATCGCCATACGAAGCTATTCCCAGACTCGAAATCCCAAATGGACATTGGTAACCTTGAAATGCACTTCAACCCAAACTTATGAGATTCTTCCAAAATGCTAACTTCCACAATAGGTGCCGAAATGTTCCCGGGTCTTCCAAAACCTGATCCGGACATATACCCAAGTCTTGAAATCATCATACAAACCTGCTAGAACCTTCGAATCCCGATTCTGAGGTCGTTTACTCAAATATCCAACCTTAGTCAATTCTTTCAACTTAAAGCTTCCGAAATGAGAATTCTCTTTCCAAATCAACTCCGAACTTCCCGGAATTCAATTCCGATTGTGCGCACAAGTCATAATACCCGAAGTGAATCTGCTCATGGCCTCAAACAGGCGAACGATGTGCTAGAGCTTAAAACGACCGGTCGAGTCATTACAATTGCAAAAGTTACTTGTTTATTACCGAGGAAGACCGGAATTGATGATAATTGATAAGCTAATAGAGATAACAACTATTGGATCTTTGGTACTTATAATTCCCCTTGCATTTTCTTCTTTTAAAATATTTGATATTACAAAGGCGAATTTAAGGTGAGAATTTTAAGTTCAGCTGAACAAATTGTTGTCTATTCGATATAATATATATAGATGCGTATATAAACTCACTAACACTAATTTCTAAATTCGCCATCATTTGACAATTGACTTGTCCTTTTTGGATTCCATTTATAGATTTTAAAAATCCATGTCAATCGAAAAAGTAATATTGGAGAATTTCAAACCAAACCAACTTATTTAAAATTTGAAAACAAGTCAAAATAAACCATAAAGTTATTTACCCGTAAAATGGTACCGTTTAATTTGTTACGTGGTTTATAGACAAGCGAAGTGATTTGATCCAAAAATAATAAATAAACTAGGTTAAAAATAAAACTTAGCATTAAAATAGAAGGAAATGGCAAGCCTGGCTTTGGGAGTGATGCTTTCGAGAATAGAAATAAGAACATTATAAAAAAAATAGGTAAAGTTATTTTATTTAGCTTGGGAATAGAATGTAGCATAAGTTTTGCCAAGAATTTCGTGTCTTACAATGGCTGTTGAGTCTACTATTTATGGCGATACCTAGGGAAACAAGATTCTAAGATCAAGCCCCTCTTAAATGACATATTACGGGGCCATTGATGAATGTTTAATGGCAGGCTATGAATGCAAATATTTCTTGCAACGACTGCCCATTTAATTCTAAGGAATATTCTTCATTAAATGCCATCCGGTGACAAATATTCGATTCGCTCACGTTGATTGTGCTTCCTTCGGGGTCAGTCCAATGTTAATTGAAGCTATTGTTCCCGGTACTGGTTGTTACTCAATTTATCTCTTCCCCATCTTCGGGTCCACGTGTCACCCTATCATTCAATAATTTAATATAAACCAATTTTACCCTATATAGATAATACTCCTGCTTTTCCGTGGCATATCTTTGTGTCACCATTAAGTTGGTGAAGATCCTTTCTTGGCGGGAAATCTTCTGAAAACCTTCTAAACAGTCTCTGACGCTTGATAGAACGCACGTCTTCTCGCATTTAATACCTGAGCCCACGATTCAGTAATATTTTTGTTGGTTCTCGAGGTGATCATCACCATGATTTTTTCCGTCTATATCTTTACTTATATTAATCATTTTCCCTCTCTTACTTCTAAAATTTTCATAAGTTCATTATCCTCTTAACACTTAACCTTCTTCTGATTTCATCTCTCTCGATTTTCTTCAAAACACTTCATCATCTTCTTACTGTTATGGCTTCTTTTACTGAGTCTTTTGAGAACTCTGGTCTTCTCTTCGGTAGTGGCCGAATAAAAGCAAAGATAAAAAGGTTGATGTTGATGCTGATCCTTCCATGGTAAGCACCATCATACCCAAACACTTGAGCACCGCCAATGACATCTAAGAGAAGTTTCTCTCCATGCATCCACGGACATGGACTGTTAGCAGGCATCCTTTATCTATTCTCCCTTCTAGTATTCCTATTGTGATGGAGGACTGTAACTATCCAGGCCTTAACATTATTGCTCCTGACCTGATAGAGTAGGTTACCTTCACCGAGGAAAGGTTTTGCGTATGTCTATACGTACCCATTCACCTTGGGCCCGTTTTCTTTGAGCGGGGGACTTGACCCCGTGATTTTGGAGTTATGCCATCGGTACCAAGTCTTCGTGGCACAAATATGCCCTTCTGTATGGCAAACGATGGCTTATCTACACCGGTTGTGCGTGGAGAATAGGGAAACCCTAACCCCGACACACATGATGAATCTGTAATCCCCCAAAATCTTCTGCGAGGGAGTAATAAATTTTAGTAAGCATGGTCACCACGCCCTACTTACCAGTGTAGATGATGACAATGACAATGGATGGATGGAGCGGTTTGTCATCATTGCTACTAGGGATATCATCCCGGCCACAACTCCATCCTTTCCTGAATCATGGAATCGTTCACGGAAGTTTGTAATTTATTAATCTCTCTCCTTCATAAAAAAGACCGGTTCCCATCATTGTTGACCTCTTTGTTTCCGTTATATCAACTGATAAGTGGACATCACCAAGGGTTCAAGGCCTGGACTAATAGGCTCAGAAGCATCTGGATATTACAATGCCATAAACCCGTTGGTGGAAGGAGATGTCCCCCGAATATGGGTGGAAGGCCAAAAACCAAAGTGAATTGAGTCCTTCTTCCTTCTGCCTCTGTATGAAGTGGATGTTTTGGCTAACCTGACGAAGGTTGTGAGATTGTTGCAAAGTGCTCTTGCTCGAAGTGCTACCCTTGGGTCTGCCTCTAGTGGAGGTGCTTCCTCTCGGAGTCCCCAGCCAGAGAACACGTAACCAAAAAGGTAGATTTCTTCCTTAGCTAGGGATAAAAATAAGAAAACAAAGAAGGCCATGACTGAGCCGGCCACGGTCACAGTAGTCATTGAAGATGACGGGGAAACTAGCGATGAAGAGGCTTCTCTTCAACGGATACAACGATCTTTATCAGGTAAACCGAATGCTCAATCGAGAAAGATTTTACAATCAGCCGATGAAGAGGTCCAAGAACTGTGGGGCGATATTGATCTGGTAGATAAGGCCAACTCCTACTGTTCTTTCCCCGTTGCTATTTTTGGTCCAAGGAGCTCGGACTCCAGGACTCCTCCGCCTTCGGTTGATGAGCAACCAATAATTAGCGCTGCTCCCATTGCAGCTGCTTCTCAACCTTCAACGCCAATAACTTTGTGCCTCTCTACCCCAGCTGCACCTTCACCACCAGCCTCTACTGCATCTCCTCCACTGGCCACAGACGCCCAAGAGAAGGGTGCTTCTCCTCCCCAATCTCCGGACCACGGGAATTTGAGGCATAATTATTCACCCCCTTCTCCAGATCCCTGAGGGAGGAGGAGTGTCACTCTCTCGGTTTCAAAGGGGTGCCATCTGATGTCTATGCCGGTAGAACTTACCAACTACCTGAAGTCACTAGCTTCAGAGAAGGATAAGAAGAAAATGCACTCCCTTTTCGGGGAATGCATGTTGAATAACATAATGCATAATACGTCAGCGGTATCGTATTTGCTCTCTTATTACTTGTTTTTTACTTATCTTCTGTGACGAGGTCTCTAATTTCAATAAACTTTTTTGCAGGCCAACGTTCATGCTTCGGAAGGCCTTCAGAGATTTATCCTTGATAAAGAAGGACTTATGCCCAAACGGGATCAGCTTTTGGCCGAGAAAAAACAACTTTCTACTCACCTCCCGGTGCTAGAGGCAAAGGCTGCTGAGGCGGGCGAGCTTGAGGCCCGGTTGCAGCTAAGTGAACAGGAAGTGATGGCACTTAGACAAGAAGCCACTCAGTTAAACGTACAATTTCAAGAGGCTAAGTCTAAGTGGGATGAAGTTCAGCATGTTGTGCTTATTACTGTCGAGCGCGAGTCTCCCTCCGTTGAAAAAGTTAATAATTTGGAGGCAACCTTGATCTCAAAAATTGAAGAGGCCTATGCCGCCAAGGAGAAGGCCAGGATGGAGGAGAGTTTAAGAAGATCATGGAGCAAAACTAGCTTCACATATCTACAATTCATAATCTTGATACTAACCTCGGTGCCATAAGATCCGAGAGGGATGGTCTTCAGGCCGAGGTTGACAGGCTTAAGTCAAAGCTCAAATACCAAGGGGATTCCCTCATATTCAAAAAGACATATGAAATGTATCATATGAGGAGAAAAACCTTGGAGAAGGCTGATCGGGTCCAACCCTTCACCACTATAGAGTGGCAAGAGCGGTCGATGCAGCTTTTACCCGAGAAGGTTGGGATCGAATCCATAGGGAGCTAGATGTATTTTGAGTTGGATTCCTATCTAATCAAGCAAAGTGTATTGCTATTGATTGCACTTCCAATCATTCTTGTTTGTTTGTTACTTCTAATTTTATACCAATGATGCACAAAATTAAACTAAGAAGATATTTTTGTAGGGTTTTCTAAATGGGTAAAAAGGCAATAGGGAAGTGACTTTCTCCTAGGTGAATATCTAATGGGATCTAAAACTTAGGGCAATAATGTTATATTTGGGATCACGATATAGCCAATGCACGAAGCTACTCACTCTATACCTTTCGGTAGTTTGAGTGACTTTGCTCTAATTGGCTTTCTCAAGCCCAATTGGGTGTTCAATTTGTGCAAGCAATGTTGGCTCAAGTTGGCTATTACAATCTCTAGGTTTAACCCTTTAATTGGGGCTATCAATCTCTTGAATACACCTCAATTCCTTGTTAGCTTGAAATTCCTAGACTTAGTCTCTCTTTCTCAAGAAGAGCCTAAGTAAAAAGGCACAAATTAGTGTTTGCAACCACTAATTCAAAATAGAAAGCATAAATCGGGCCAAATATCCATCACCCATGAACATCTAAGCCTTAAAATAAGAGACCCATTAAATATCCACACTAGGGTTGAGCCACAACCCTAGCTAATGGGTTTAGCTACACATAATTGAAGAAGAAATCATAGATTGAGATGAAAAATAACCCATAAAATGTAATTACAAGATAAAAAACTAAGATTAATTGCTAAACTAGCTACAAAATTACTCAAAATAGGTAAAAGTCGTTGTTCACGTGCTCACTACTGATAAGATGACCTAAAAATCTGAAAAGAAAGTATTTATACACAGCTAAATCTTCCGGACAAAAATGCCCCTGACGGAGGTACCGCAGACAACGAAAAATAGACCGCTGCAGCGGTGAGGCTACCACTACCGCTAAAATCAATTGCGAATCGCGGTCTTCAATCTCCTAGCTCAACTTCCAACTCTATGAACCTCTTTATCGTGGACTGTTGTCTCGGTAGGTCCTCCGCTGCGGTATAAAAGCACCGCGATCAGCGGTGATTGGAATTCCAAAAATGAAAACTCTCTGAATCCTTGCCACCGTGGACTTCGATAAAAGGATCGCGGTCACGGTGGGTATTCTGCGTCCGCGGTGGATTTTCCGCCGTAGCCCTGCTTTGACTTGGCTTTGAACTTGTGCAGGTTTCATTCCTTTTTGAGCTGGTTATGACATTCTTGTCTCTTCTTGACTAAACACTACAAAAAAGCACAACAAGTTAGCTTTTGGGAATACTTGTACACACTTTTACTCTAAAACTCAAGCAAAAATGACTATAAAATAGACTATAATCCCTAGTTATCAACTCCCCGAAACTTAAACTTTTGCTTGTCCTCAAGCAAACAAAGTAATTTCCACCTCTTCAAGATAAAACAAAGGAAAAATCAGTTGTTCTAAAGTAACTTCTTCAAGAATCAATTGGGACTAACAATTACCCTCAACTCAAATGCATCATTAACAACATTCAACCTTTTTAGCACCATGGCTTTAGTGCGACACAAAAGCATCAAGAGTTGACTCAACTCATCAAGGAAACTCTTTCTGTTACATTGGTCGTTGTGGTTCCCAAACTCATACTCCTCAACTATCCTCAAGCAAACCTCACTTTTAGATTGTAGCACTCAGAACGGGGGAAGTGGGGAATACACTCATCTTTCTCAATGGAAGGTCACAAGGGTAGGATATATTGGTCTAAGAAGGTTTCATCTTCCCTTAAGCATTTCATTTGCTTCATTTTGGTATACATGTTCTTGACTCTTTAAGTCATTTACTTCTTCTTTGGGGGCTAGAGAGACATACTATCACTCTTTTTTGTTCATTTCAATCCTTTTTCTTCTTTCTAATATTTCCATGCTTTTCATCTTTTTCTTTTATTGAATCCCTTCATTTCTTCTACATTGTTCACTTTCTTTTTGAATTTTTGGCTTTTCTTTTTTTTTTCTTTTTCTTTGCCTTTCCTTTTCCTCATTTTGTATCTTTTATCACTTTTGCATTCCTCGTCTCTCCCCCCAAACTTATTGTTTTGCCTTTTCCTAAGGAAAAATAGGGTGCCAAGAGAGGATCATTTTAGAACGGATAAAGGTTTGTATCATGGTTATTGAAAGAATAAGGGCTAAGGCTCAACGGGGTTGATTAGGGATATAATCATTAGTATGCTATGGATGTTTTCAAGTTTCACTTGGGATCAAGGAGGTCCTATAATCACTCCTGAAGTCGAGCTACACTTAGGATTTCGCCTAAACAAATATTCAGGGCAAGTTCTAGACTTATTGGAATGAGACTTGGACTTGAAAATCAAAACCTCACCACACAAGCTATAGGATTGCTAAAGAAATCGAGTCGGGGGACCACAACAACCTTAGCTATGATTTGAGCAACACAAATGGTTCTAAGAAACCACTCGATGATTGTTTAGTCAAAACAAGAGTCTCAACGTCACAACTATCACCATCCTATACACAACAATATGTTTTTAACCATAATGTCAAAGGTAAATGTGTTAGGCCCAAGTGAAGCTTTGCTTGAGGCACTATTGCTCACTAACTACTATTTACACAAAAACGAAGAAAAACAAACTCATACCCTTAAGAAGGTTGTCATGCCATCCATCATCGGGAAGAGACACCTGGTTCACATGAACTCCACATTTGGAAAAAACTGTGACATTAATAAAACCAAAGGCTTATTGATCACACCAAATTGTAAAATAAGAAGCTATGAACTGAAAAAGAAGCTATACTATTAAGGGAAATTGAAAAAGAAGCTATGAAGTAAAATGCAAAAAGTAAACTAAATATGTACAATAGGGGATTTAGATGAATATACATAAGAGAAAATGAATATATACATGAGAGAGTAACTTTATATACATACCAAAATCGAAAAGTAATGAAAAGTAAAATAAAAAGTAAAGTTATATACATGCCAAAAGTGAAAAATAAGCATAAAGAAAGAAAATAGTGTCATATTTACAAACCAAATCAAAGTAGGGACACCCCCTCAAATGAAAGCGAGCATTGCCCTCAATGCTAACTAACCAAAAATAAACTCAAAAGAAGGATAGAGAGTAAAAAAACCTCCCTATGGGTCCTCTATCTGCATCAAGGCCTGCAGCTAGGTGGGGTCCTCTGACTGGATGGGGTCCTGTGGCTGGCTGCCTGGATAACCTATGTCGGAGGCCTGTGGCTGGCCAGAAGCAACTTTATCAGTCTCCGACAGCTCAATCTCTACATCATCCACCTGGGGCATCAATCTCCTCCTCTTGGGAGCTCTCTCAATCTCCTGCTCCTGAACCTGCTCTGTCCGAGCTGCTGAAGGCTAGTCCTGTAATAGCAGATCCAATGATAGTGGTCTGCTGCCTTCATCTTCTCTACCTCCCCCCCTTAATTCCTTCACAGACTCCTTCAAGGCTCGAGTCTTTTTCAGCTTCTTTGTGTACTTGCTCAACTCTTGAAGTGATTTTCCTTGAACTTCTATAGCATCCATTATCAACTTTTGGTTCTCTAGGAGCTTCTTCTGGTTGTCCAGAAGCTTCTTAAGATACTCCTCTACCGAAGTTGGCACCCGTGGTTGTGGGGGCACTGACTGGGTGTAAAGCCCCAGAAAATTTTGCTAAGTAATTTAAGATTTTGTGGTACCAAGGTAGGCTAATTATTTTATTTGTGTGTGCAAATAAGGATTCATGATATAATGGATATCAATTGGATATATTAATAAGCGTATAAGTCATATTATAAGTGATTTGGGGTCTAAGGAGAGGCCTAAGTCTAAGCCAAGTTGGAAAATTTCATAATAGACTAAAGTTGTAAATGAGTACGCACAAGACCTCACTATGGACAAGCATATCTACATTTATATAAGGTTTGAGTCTAGTTTCCAACTCATCAAACCGTTAGTCATTTGGAGGTGTATACAAAAAGTTATGACCATTTTACCGGATCTGTGTCAGATGCGCGACAGTGGGAAAATTGAGAGTTTCTGCCTCCCGAGCGCGGCCCGAGTGCGGTACGAGCGCGGCCCGAGTGTGGCTATCGCATCCCTAGCACGGTTTGATCGCGGTCGTGCACCTAGCAGCTCTATAAATACCCCAAGACCGGGTATGGAGAGTCTCTAAGTCATTTTTTGAGCTAGGGCTTGTTCTATCAAGGGGAATCCGTCCCATACTTCCCTCCTATGATCCAAGGTAATGTTTTTGTAGTATTTTGAGTTGATTACTACTCCTAAACACTTATATTAACAAGGATTGATCTTGAAAATTCATAGATTCCCATTTAAATCCCTAAATTGGTCAAGAACACTACAAATGGGGATTCTCAAGATTCTTACTACAAGAGGTATGTCTATCATCTCTAACTACTCTATGGTGATTATTTATGTATGATATATATGTTAGAACTCATGGGATGGTTATTGGAAGCATAAGTGCCTAGCCTAGGTTGTGTTGGTGTTGTAGAGATTGTGAAATAGGTTAATTAAGGAGGTTGATGGTTGGGTGTGAATGAATGGTCATACAAATGTTGTTGGAAGTTATAAATTTGTTAGGAACGATGGTGGAATAAATTGTTGGTTAATAGTGATAGTTGGATGAACTAATACTACGGTTATGAGATGTAAAGATCTATACCTACAAGGTGTTTGATAATATTCCTAAATGGCATAAGTTATTGAATTTATTACTAATATTGGCCCTATTGAATGTTGTATTGTAAATTGAAGTTGCTTATGTGTATTGGATCATTGTAGTATCATTAAGGGGCAAATTTCAGGTATGTATGGCTAAAACCCCCCTCCTCTTAGAAATTGAGCCTCCATGTTGCCCGTGCAAATGTTGTAAGTCCGAAATTTGATCGATGTGCTACTTGTTATGTCAAATGAATTGATGTTGTGAAACTGTATGTGGAAGGTGCTTCTCCATGTGTTTAATGTGTTATTCTTTGTAAATTGAGGATGTGTGGAAAACATGAGCATTGTGCTAAATGCCTATATGTCAAGTCAAGGTTACATTGTGAGTAATATGCCGAACTAGATGAATTCCTCTCTATGCTTATAACTTAAATTGCTTTTGTATGTGCCTATGATCTTAAATGGCAAGGTCAATGTTGAAAATGGGAATAATGTGAAATGTGAGTTACGAAATGTGGTAATTTTGGCCCCAAGTGCCGAGGAACTAATACATATGAAACTAAATATTGAAGTGAGATGATTAACGGAAAAGGGTAACGTCTTGGTAAGACAGCTTAGCCGATCGGGCCGTTATCGGATGCCATGTTATACACACATGGTGGTAATGTGTTTATAATTGAAACTGGAAAGTGAAAATGAAATAAGGGTAATGTCATGGTAAGACGGCTTAGCCGATCGGTCTGTGATCGGACTCTGCTCAAGGAAGTGGCGGTAATGTGGATGATGATGCAACGATATGGAATGCCCCAAGCTACAAATTACAAAAATCATGTTACAACTATGTGAACCTCTTATATTGTTGATGTGGTGCTTATTTGAAGCTTTGTGTTTCTTATGATTTCTTTGTACTCTTGTATGGTTGTTCTTTCTAACTGGATGGTGTTTATTTATACATACTAGTACTATTCCATGATACTATGTCCCTTTTGCTTGGGGAGCTACATTTTTAAGTGAATGTAGGTGGATCCATAGCGGATAGTGCCGATCGCGCGTAGCGGAGCTTCCTCCTCTCAAAGTCTTGGTGAGCCCCTTTCTCCTTCAAGGGGTTATGTTGTACATCTTTTGTTATAGATATCCACTTTTGAGGTATAGCCGGGGCCTTGTTGCCGGCATTGTCATTATTGTCTTTTGTATCCTTAGAGGCTCCGTAAACATTTGTGTGGGTAAGGTAAGGGTGTTGGATGGGTCAACGAACTATGTTGTAACTTTTTACTCTAGCTCTTCTAAATTATAACCATATAAAATCTTGAAATTTAACCATGGTTTTTGATTTGTGACATGAAAATGGACTAACATTGTGAAAGTTCGATTTTGCTATTGTCTAAATAAAAGAAAGCATGGTTCCCTTAACCGTAGTGAGTTGGGTAGAAATGTATGAATAAGGCTTGCTCAATTGGGGTTTACTCGATTAAGCGTCGGTCGCGCCTCCCGAGGTTGGGGTGTGACACTGTGCTGCCACTGAACTAGATAACAAAGACAGCTTAGAAGTTGCTGCCTGCATCTAGTTATTGATATTGGATAGTGTTTGGCTCAATCGGTGGGCAATCAATGGGTATGCTGAGGAGGTTGGAATATCTGAAGACCTGGAAGTAGATGGTCCGGAGGTAGGCTCTAGTATGACAGTGGGAGGCAGTGAAGGACTGACTACTGCTACTTGCTCTTCAGACTGGCCAGTAGAAGTAGTATATTTTCCCTTGGATCCCTTGGCTTTTGGGTTTGTCTGGACACTTGAGGTTGTACCATGAAAAGGGCATTTTGGGTTTCACCTTTACATCAAAGTTTCGTTTCTACACCTACTGATCTTCGAAGTACATTGTGAGGAAGTTCAGGAAGGGATACGATCGATCACCCTCATGGACCACCCTGGTGATCACCTTAGACATGACATTCCCCAATTTATCGGGAACCCCGCCATAATAGCCGCCACTAATATCGCCCGAGAGACCGGCAAGGTGTTTTCATGGGTAGTGGGGTCAAGCTTGCTGCATACAAAAGTTTCCCAACCGTTCGCCTCAAAGTTTAGGGTGTTCCTCAAGATAGGAACCCATGTTGTCAACCATGCTGGGGTGGTATCTGGGAGTGCCAAGTATGATGCCAACCACGGGCGGGAATCCTCATCCATAGCCACCTCCTCCAATTATAAGGTCTCATCTTCCTCCTTGAAGCCCAGGTATTCATTTATTATTTTCCCATCAAACTTTACTTTCAGGTTTCACAACTTAGTCACTTTTGTATCCTTTTTGATGTGGGAAGTATTAGTTTAAAACTCCTTGATTAAATGCTCATTTGCATCTGACAATCTGCTGGTGAAGTAATATCATCCCACTCGTTCACTGAAATGCTGCTTCACGCTGGGGTTGTAAGGCAGAAGATCCCGCTCTATGAACTAGCGCTCATGAATAAGTGACCTTAGAGGCCACCACTCTTGAAACTTGTGATAAGCCAGCTCACTGACAAATATCCTTTGCCATACTTTTGGATTTCTAGTTCTTTCCACACCCTCGGTTTGTGCTACACCCCCTTTCTCTTCATCTGGTACCCCAACATCTACTTCCTTTCCAGGTGACAAAGGTGTAGGTGAGGTTGAAGATGAACTATCACTGCTCTCTGCTGAGCCCTCCGATGATTCAGAAGATATATGAACTAAAGCATGAGTAGTAGAAGAGGCTGGAGGTGTGGGCTCATCTCTCAACCTAAGTCTCCCCGGGAATTCTGGAACATATTCTGGCACTAAATTAGACTCTAATACCTCCTAGGAGGTCAAGGACTCACTTCCCTCAGAATGGGAAGTAGCTCTATCTGCAGCTCTAATGGTTTTCCTGGTTTCCCTAATTGTTTTCCGAACCGCTGGGGTCAATTTGATCTGTCCTCGTCACCTACCCCGGGAGGACATCGCTTTCCTTTTTTGTTTGTCACCGCCTCCTCTAGATTTAACCATTATCTGCAAGTATAATCAGTTGAAATTTGTTAGTGCAAATACTAGAAAAAGCAGTGCAGAATATTAGTTGATAGTGCAAGAACAAAATAGCGGACTGCGGACCGCGGAAAATGCATCGCGACCGCGGAGGTGTGGGACTTAGACTAACCACTCTCTGATTCAGTAGCACTGTAGACCAGGGAAAAAAGAGCTCGGCCACGGTAAGGGAACCACATGCCACGGAAAATCAACCGCGACCGCAGACCCTCAAAAGTACCTCTCTGAACTTTATCATCGCGGACCGCGGAAAATCCATCATGGCCGCGGAGAGGCACCATTGTCATCAAAAGTTGCTACTGCTGTCCGCGGTTATCAGGACTTAACATTCTTAGATCAAACAAATGACCGCGAATTGCGGAAAAATAACCGCGATCGCAGAATTCAAAATAGGGCTCAACAGACCTAGGGTTTCAAGTTTTCATGCATTTTATCATTCACATCAACATTATTAATCCTAGTAGGTAGTTAATAACCATTTATACCTAATTGAAACGTAATCTAATTAACACTATAGAACCCTAAGTTAAAATTAAAAGAAAAAGGAAGAAGAAGAAGTAAGAACTATCAATTTAAAAGTAAATAATTACAAAATTAGAGACTAAGGAATGAGTGGATTTACCAGATGTGAGATGAGTGGTGAAAATGCAATCTAATTCTTGTGTTTGTGAAACTAGGGCGTGGATGAACAGTAGTGAGTGTAGTTGTAGAGTTATAAGGGCAAAAAGTGTAAAAGGGTCTATGACCGCCTATTTATAGAAAAGACCCTAGGCCCACACAATCTTACCTACCGTGGCCACGTTAAATCACCGCGGACCGCGGTTGTGAAGTTCAGAAGGGCTGCAGTTTTGAGACCACCGCTGACTGCAAAAAATGCTCTGCAATAGTGGTAAGCCACCGCTAACCGCGAAAAATGCACCGCGGCAGCGGTTGAGACTTCAGAGAACTCCCACTTTGAACTGTTTAGCACCGCTAACCGCAATCAATTTCCACCCCCGCAATAAGGCTACCGCGGACCACAAAAAATGGAGCATGGCCACGGTCCAAACTTCAGAAAGTGACTCATTTTTCTAGCTTAGCCCTGCACTGCATCAAATATCCCTACATACATCTCATAACTAGTCAGTTCAAAAGAAAATCCTACACTAAGAAGAAAATTAACAAACAAACTTAACAAGCAAATCCTAGTCAGCTCGCGACACGATGCATGTTACCATCAATCACTTGATATGGATTATTTCCACCACGTGGCTGTCATCAAACTTGCCAAAATAGTGCTTGACTCTGTACCCATTAACTCTGAAGATCTCACCATTTTTGTTTTTCAAATCAAGAGCACCATACGGAGTCACAAGCACCACCTCAAAAGGTCCACTCCATTTTGACTTAAGCTTTCCTGGAAACAGTCGTAACTGGGAGCAAAAGAACTAAATCACCTACTTTGAACTCCTTGCCACAAGCATACTTGTCATGTAAGTACTTCATCTTGTCCTTATACAAGGCCGAGCTGGAATAGGCATGAAACCGGAACTCATCAAGCTCATTAAGTTTCTCCACCCGAAGATTTGCTGCAACATACCATTCAAGATTTGACTTCCTCAAAGCCCACATGGCCTTGTGCTCTAACTCAATTGGTAGATGGAAAGCTTTCCCAAACACCAACCGGTACGGAGACATACAAATCGGAGTCTTATAAGCAGTCTTGTAGGCCCATAAAACATCATCTAATTTCTTGGACCAGTCGGTCCTATTTGCATTGATGGTCTTCGACAATATGCTCTTAATCTCACTGTTGGAGACCTCAACTTGCCCACTAGCCTGAGGATGGTAAGGGGTTAAAACCTTATGATTGACACCATACCTTGCAAGCAAAGTATCAAATGCCTTATTGTAGAAATGAGAACCTCCATCACTGATGATTACTCTAGGAGTGCCAAACTAAGTAAAGATACTCTTCTTGATAAAAGCCACAATACTCCAGGCCTCGTTGTTGGGTAAAGCCATGGCATCAACCTACTTGGAAACATAATCAATGGCTACCAGAATTTATGTGTTACCACATAACTTACAAAAGGTCCCATGAAGTCGATGCCCTACACATCAAATATGTCAACCTCAAGAATAGTGGTGAGAGGCATTTCATTCTTCTTTGAAATTCTGCCAGCTCTCTGGCACTCATCACATCTCTTCATAAGATTACCTGCATTCTTGTACAATGTAGGCCAATAGAATCCGCAGATAAGCACCATTGAAGCTATCCTTGCCCTACTATGGTGACCATCGTAGGGATAGGAATGACAAGCATCAAGAATACTCAGTTTCTCCTTTTCCAGAACACATCTTCGGATCACACCATCATTGCAAATTTTGCACAAACAAGGCTCATCCCAATAGTAGTCCAAGCTATCCCGTTTGAGCTTCTTCCTTTGGTTAGAAGAGAGCTCACACAGAACAATACCAGTCACAAGAAAGTTGGCAATATCCGCAAACCAAGGCATACTATTCATATATACAGAGAGTTGCTCATCAGAATCATTTCAAGTCCATCACAAGGCCTTCCCTCCTCCTCCAAGCGGGACAAGTGGTCTTCCACTTGGTTTTCACTCCCTTTCCGATCAACAATCTCAAGGTCAAACTCTTGAAGCAATAGAACCCATCTCATCAATATCGCCTTGAAATCCTTCTTTGTCATCAAGTAGTGGAGTGCTGCATGGCCAGTGTGAACTATCACCTTGGCCCCCATGAGATAAGGCCTAAATTTCTCCATTGGAAACACAATTGCTAGCAACTCTTTTTCCGTAACCGTATAATTCATTTGAGCATCATTCATTGTCTTGCTTGCATAATACACCGGGTGAAATATCTTGTTGACTCTTTGAACCAAGACCGCTCCTACCACAACATCACTTGCATCATACATGAGCTCAAAAGATAAGCTCCAATTGGGTGCGGTAATAATGGCAGTGTCGCACCCCTTTTTCCCTCGCGGGAGTCTGGATTTCGACATTCATTGGGGGGAATAACCCGTTTTCTTTTAGGAATTGGGTGTTTTGAAGAGTCGCCACCTAACGGATTATGGTGTGTTAGGGTACCTAAAGCGATTAACTCATGTAAGTAGCTTGCATCACCAGAGATTAGGGTAAGGGATCTAAATAACCTTGAGGGGAAGGTATTAGGCACCCCTTGCAATCCACAACAGTGGGTCCCGACCGAACTTAAACTATGTGAATTAGTCAATTAAAAACTAAGCAAGTATTTGCAAATAAAGTAGCTTTCCCCATCTAAATGCATATATAATCAAGGAAGTTCAGATAATGAAGGTAAATAGGTTTGGACTGCTTACACATGTATATATAAAGGAAAGAAAGTTTAGAGAATTTAAAAACATATGTGAATTGGGAAAGGGAAGTCCTAAGTTGATTAGCCTACAAGATCACACCCATGCAATTCCCGGTAATCACTCCTCAATAAGAGGGGCTACACGTGACATTAACGTGCAGGTCATCATATCCTTTTACTACCCATTACCCTCCCATAGTGGTTATAAGCGAGTTTAATTAACGACCTCTAAGCGTGCTCCTACCCGTCCCCTCCTTATGGTCCTGGAGGAATTTAGGACCTCTAAATCTGGACAGTTCTAGACAACCTAAGGTTTTTAAAAGGTAAAAATCTAGGCGACAGGCAAAGAACATGTAAGACAAGCAAATAGGGACAAACAGTTAGAAGGCTCATATTTACCTCCGCATGTATATAGGCAATCAAACAGCACGTCTAAAACACAGATTATTGAAGAAGTTCAGAAATCCTAAGAACATGATATCTAGATGAACATCACAAAACAGAACATGCAGCGTTTGTTTTTTAATAGAAGTGGCAGGATCCTAACCAGATTGCCTACTAGTTTTACAACTTGTTAAAACTGGATAATTTCACATATAAAAGAACTGGTTTTACAAATTTTAACGCCCTAAGGCTTGCCTAAATGCAGTCACGATTCTGGGAAACAACTTGAAGTTCTTTTATCCTAAGGCATGCTTTCTAGTGACATTTAACAAGATACTGTGTGAAGTCCCAGTTTTAGCACTTAATGCACATGGTAATACCCCATGGACATGAATTCTATCTCTAATAAAAAAAACTATTATTTATTAGACACACATACTGACTGATCCAGTGTGACAACGAGTTAAACCTACATGCATGATTTTTAAAGAGACATACTTGGATATATGCTATAACGAAAACTGAACCTTAGATATTTTATTCCCTATTGACATGACGTCTAATCATGTAAAATAAAGTAGGCAGAACTCATTTCAACCAGAGCAAACCCTATAGGCAGGTTATCTAGCAAATACATTTAAACCAAAACAGACCTTATAGGCATGTTATCTAGCAAATACATTTCAGCCAAAGCAGACCCTATAGGCATGTTATCTAACAAACACATTTGAACCAAAGTGAACCCTATATGCATGTTATCTACCCAGCTTTACCCATAGTACTATATAACTACCCTACCTTTTCACTAGTCACTCCCATATCTGTTTAAAATTAATTATTACAGACCAATAATCGAATAAAAATTACATAAACAAAATATAAATTAAGCTATAGGGAGCTTGAAGTAGGCCCAAAGCAAATCCTGATGTACCAGGCCTTCAATAGTCTCAAATGCTCAAAGGTTTCATAGCCAAGTTCATGTCCAGGTGTGTCAAAGTTCCCTAAGGACCTCAAGGATCCCGAGCAGTGCTCACACCCAGACCTTCTTAAATAAGGACTGATTATGTGCAGTGTTGAAGTGCCATCCCTAATATGCCAGAGTTTAGAGAGGTCTCAAGAACCTCTAAGCAGTACACATACTAGAGGGGCAGGACTTAATAACCCAATAATAAGTGAGAGTTCTTGACATGATTTGAAAGAGTGTTGATTAAACAGTATAGAGAGGATTCTTAGAGGTGAAAAGATTTTCTGAAAACCAAGGCTAGTTTGGTGGTAAACAGCTTGAGAAAAAGCATGAAAAACATTTTTGACATCAGAACCCACGTCACAGAACAAACATTATCAGAAACACTTTGGGGCAAACAGATTCCACACATGGAGAGAGGGGTTGGGGACATATAGAATACACCCTAGTGTATAAGAAAATAGATGCACAAACTTCTCAAGAATTTGTAGAATTGATAGTTAGCTACAAAGATTAAAACAAAGACATGTTGAGAACACATAGACCTTAGACATGACCAAACACACAACTAGAATTACCCTGAAGGGCTAGATGACTTAGCAGGGTCTCATTAATAAAGTAGAGTAGGAAAGACTTAAATGAACAAACTAGGCAAGCACAACATAAACATTCATAGTTTAGAAATACTAATCACATATAGAACAAGCAGAATTTAGACATGCTGGGTGAGACAGTAAATAAGCAATGTAGTTTGGACATGCTAATGAGCAAACAAGATGCATACAATTACCACAAAATAGGATTGGGCATTCTAAACAAAACACTACGTAGATCATTGTGGGTAAATAAACTAGTCACAGATTCTAACAGGATAAACTCTAACATGCTAAGTGAGACAGTAGTTAGGCAGTGTGATCTAAGCATGCTGGTTATACATTAAGCAACATGATAGTAAAAAATAAATAGGATAGGAAGTCATAGCTAATGGACTGAAAAAATAATGAAACACATAGAGTCTTGGACTTTGAATTGAATCAGGACATACCAGTTAACGAGAGAGAATATAGAGTATAGAGCAGATATGGTGAAAATAGCTAGCCTTGGCTTATAGCCGGCTAGGTCAGTGAGGATTGCAAGTAACAGAGAAGAATAGAGAGAGAGAGCTTTTAAGAGTGTGAGAGTATTTTTTTGAACCAATGTTAGTGTCTTGAATTGAGTGTAGAGGATAGTATAGATAACAGTTTAAGAGTGGAGCAGAATAAGGTAAAAGAAATAAAATATCAGCAATTAGGGACATTACCAAAATCAATCACACACGAAATTAGCATAGTCTTCCTTTAACTAAGGACAACTACTCAATTGTTAAAGGACAGGAATCACATAAGGCAAGAAAATCAAATCAGACCTAAGTAAAGAGGTAAACAAATAGGAGTTTAATTAAGGAAATAATCGTGAAGAATCAGTGACATTACAGGCAATAAGAATAATTCGAGTCGTAAACAAGGGAGTAAATCAAGAATCAGCACATAATTTTTAACCAAGCAAATCAATAAATCGAAATTCAAAATAATACTTATTTAAAGGGAGGGAAAAATATCAATTTTCCACAAATAGATGAGTAGGCTGAATAAAACTCCATAAACACACATAAATTAGCCAAGAGATCGACTCAGGAACCCTAGTAGAAATGAACTAGGGTAAAAGTCACATGATACTAAATTAGACAAAGAAAAAATCATGAAAGTCAAAGCACAGAAATAAACAAGGTAACAGGTAACACGGGAAGACTCAAAATTGGAGCAAATATGTAAGAAATTAGGGCTTTAGCATAAATCGACTAAGGTTCAAACAATATTAAGATGAATCAGTCAGTAACACTTAAGAACCACGATTAAACACTTGAAAATAAGAAAGTCTTTGAAAAAGCGAGTTCAGTAAACCCTAGTTTTTTTAGGAAGAACGGAGAATCGATTAAAAATCATAAGACTTTCGTGAAAACATGTGTAATGGGTTCGATTCACCGCAGATCTGGACAAATCTGAGAAGATCAAAGGGTAAAAATTAGGTTTTTTTGGAAAAGCAACAGAGACATGAACAAACTTAGGAAACCATGGATCCACGATGAAAAATGAGAAAGATCTTACTCAAGATCAAGCTAAATAGCCCGAAACCAGCAAGAAAACCCAAGGTGTAAACATACCGCCTAGGTCCCTTAAGGATCTCCTCAAGGATCCAAGAAATGGAGGCACCACAACAAGCAGATGGCCATTAGATTCCTGAGGTGGTGAAGATCCACCATAGGAGGGCAGTAGATGAATAACGGTGCCTAAAGATTAGGGTTTAGGTAGAGAGCATTCAAGAGAGGAGGGAATGAGATGACGACAGGGAAGGGTGGTAAAATGATTAGGATTTGGGGGTATAGGTTAGCTTAATTATGGTAAGGGAAAATCTGGACCATTGTTCAAAATGATCAACGACCAAGATTGGCCAGGGTAATGGGTCGGGTAGGCTTAAATTGGGTTAGGGTCAGATGGGGTTTGGGCCTGGTAGATTTGGGCTGGTGTGGGATTAAAATTGGGCTATCTAATTGGCTAAATCCGAAAATAAGAGGGTCATTTATCAAATACCTATTTAATTGATAAAAAAATTTTAAAAAAATAACTAATAGGTTGTAAAAAATGATTTTCATGCCTGAAAATATTTTAAAAATATAAAAGGCTATTTTCTGGTAAAATAATGTTATAATGCATACATAGGCTATAATTGCAATTGCATCCTAAAAATACAAATGTGGCTATTTGTTCAATAATTGAAACTTAGTACAAATGCAAATGATAAAATTAAGCTACAAAAAATTATTATAAAACTATTTGTGATGCAATCAGTAATTGTTTTATCAATAAAATGCTGGGATAAATTAATAAAAATATTTAAAAATGCAAAAATTGTGTGAAAAAATACTAATTGATGCCAAGGCATAGTTTTGAAAATATTATGGGAAAAATTGGATAATAACAGCTGTCCCTCTTTACCTGAAAAGGATGAAAGAGACTCCGGGTAAAGAAATAATGGCCAATTTTGACCTAATGAGATGTTTTGAAAGATAGAGTCCGGACTCTGGTCTTTGATCTGCCTACATATCCCTAGTTTTACAGTAATGAGGCCATGTGTAGTTCTAGATCCATCAGCGAAATGTACCGATGAAGTCATTACAAGAACGGACACGGGATTGCGGGATGAATGTAAGAGTGGATATGGTGAATGGTCAAGTTTGAGATAGTGAAGGAACTAGAGAGAGGTCACTCCTGTCGGGATAGAGGTTGCTTACTGGTCACCTGCAGATAAAGAGATGCTACAAACATGCATTTGTGCGAACATTTAAACATGATGCAGATTCCCTTTTGGACCATGAAAGTTGTCTTCAGACGATTAGGGTGACGTCCTCAGACCATGATGTCCTGGCCATGTATTGATCAATGAAAGATTTGTAGGCCATGAAATGATGTTCCTGGGCTATGAAGATGGTGCCTCCGAACCATGACGCCTTTGAATATTGATATGCAAATTTGAGAGATCCTCAGGCCATGGCATAGTGTCTTCTGGCTTTGAGGATGATGCCTTTAGACTATGACGCCCTTGGATAGATTGGCGATATTTCAACCCATGAAATGCAATAATATGATTTTAACAAGAGAAGGCTTAGTCTTGTGAAATGAAGGGCAGAGCTTAGCCCGATAGAAAAACAAATAGATAGTACCGGAATAGAGCAATATTCATGCAATAAGGGACAATGCTTAGTCCTATGTAAATGTGGAGGCAGGGATTAGCCTCATGCAAATATGGAGGAAAGGATTAGACTCATGCAAGTATGGAGGCAAGGATTAGCCTCATGCTAGTATGGAGGTAGGGATTAGCCTCATGCAAATGTGGAGGCAGGGATTAGCCTCATGCAAATATGGAGGCAGGGATTAGCCTCATGCAAATATGGAGGCAGGGATTAGCCTCATGCAAATACGGAGGCAGGGATTAGCCTATCACGACCCTGGTTCGCCCTCCGTGAACCACCGTAACAGCACCTAGTCCCTACGACTAGGTAAACCTAAATTGCGAAAAATAAACTAATTTGCAAAAGTAAACATTTTAAAACAGAATTATAGTAATAAGACAGTGTTTAAAAGTGTCGCTCGACATACACAATATTTAACTCTCAGAAACCAATACATATCTCCAAGACTCGAAAACCCATGAATCACAAGCTAAGGATCACTACATAGTGCTCTAGCTCCAGAATAGTCTAAAACAAAATAAATACAGAAGGGCAGTAACTATAAGAGAGAGAGTGGAGAGAGACTCCTCGGTCTGCGGACATGGTAGATATACCTCGAAGTCTCCGAACGGTCTCCTCACCTCAATGATGATAAGTCTGAGTCAAGGTACCTGGATCTGCACATGAAAAACATGCGCAGAAAGGGCATGAGTACACCACAACGGTAATCAGTAAGTGCCAAGCCTAACCTCGGTCGGGTAGTGACGAGGAAGGTCAGTGCTCCACTGAGGATAAATAAAATACAAAGTATAATAGCGTAGTACAAGACAATATAATTACGTGCAACAATAAGAAATAACATAGAATAAAAAGAACAATAATAACTAGAACAGAGGCAAAATAATCACGGAAAGGAAATACAACTCAACACAGAGATAACAACCGGGGTACCTTCTAGGATACCGTCCTATAGTCCCAATTACATCTATCTAGTGGATCTCCTGGGATACCGTCCCGTAGTCCATCATATATATCCGTAGGATCTCCCGGGATCTCGTCCCATAGTCCAACTATCAGTGCGCGAGGATCTACCGAAATCCTGATCCGCAGTCCCAAATATAAATGCCCAGTATTAGGGGAATCTACCGAGTGCAGTCCCGTAGTTCCATCTAACTGTACAGGGGGATCTACCGGAATCCCACATCCGTAGTGCCAAATAAACAGACAAGGGGGATCTACCAGAATCCCACATCCGTAGTCGCAAATAAACAGACAAGGGGGATCTACCAAAATCCCACATTTGTAGTCCCGATGTAAATACACAGCAACAACAGAAAAATATTCAGAAATGGCAAATTTCATATTAAGGCAACAAGTAATTCTAGCCTAGCATGCTGCACATAATTTAGGTAAGTTAGTTTGAGCAAATAAAGCAATTAAATCTCTTAGACATGCTTTCCTAAGCTAACAACAGGCTTAATGGTGCGAGTAATAAAAATAGGAAAGGAAACATACTAGTAATTACTTAATAAAAACCGTATTTCCAATAATTAGCACAAGTACGCACTCATCGCCTCACGTACAAGGTATTTCAATTACCAAATGTACCAATTCTTGAGGGGAAAGGTCCCCCACACAAAGTTAGGCAAGCCACTTACCTCGAACTAGCTCAAATCAATCTGAAACCACGCTCTTACCACGTATACTCGACTCCAAATGACCCGAATCTATTCAATTCAATTTCATAATGTAAATACCACTTCAAGTAACTGATTCTACAAAGAAATTCTAAGCTAATACGCGAAATTAGGTAAAATAACCAAAACGCCTCTTGGGCCCACGTCTCGGAATCGGGTAAAATTTATATTTTCATAATCCTCATGCTCTCACGAGTTCATGCATACCAAAATTATCCAAATCCAAGGTCAAATTCCAAATCAAAAGTCAAATTCTAGGTCTAAGAATTTTCTTCCAACTTTTCCCCAATTTTCATCTCCAATCCGAAATTAAATGATGAATTCATGTTTAGATTAATGGGTTACAAGCAAAAAAGAGTTAAGAATCATTACCCAATCGATATCTCTAAAAATCCCTCCAAACCTCGCTCAAATCCGAGATCCCAAGCTTTAGTTTTCACAAAAATGGCTAAACCCTTGACTTTGAAATTTTATTTTCTGCCCAGACGCGTTCTTCTTCGCGAACACGAGACTACTATCGCAAACGCGATGCACAAAAATCCTACTGGCCAACTTCCTCTTTCGTGAACGCATAGCTTACACAGGCAGACCCTAAGCGAATGCGAGGACCATGTCGCAAATGCAAAGACCAATAGGTCCATACCTTCGCGAACGCGGGACATCATCGTGAACGCGAAGAACGATTCAGCTGCTTCACCTAGATGTTATACGCGAAAGACCCTCTCACGACGCGATGAATGTTTTCTCTGCAACACAACAACAGAAAATCTGCAATCTTTCCCAAGTCTAAAAATGGTCTGTTGAGCATCCGAAACACACCTAAGGCCCCCAAGACCTCAACCAAACCTACCAACATATCCCATAACTTCATTCGAACTTGTTCCAATCTTCGGAACGTTCAAAACAACACAAAAACACCTATTTTTCATTGGATTCAAGCCTAAGAACTCCAAAAACTCAAAAAATACTTTTGATCATAAAGTCTATCAAACCTCGTCCGAATGACCTGAAAGTTTGCACACACATCACATTCAATACTACAGAGCTACTCCAACTTCCAGAATTCCATTCCGACCCTCGAATAAAAATCTCACTATCGAACCGGAAACTTCAAAAATTCAAATTTCGGCATTTTAGGCCTAAATTAGCTACAGACCTCCAAAATACAATACGAACATGCCCCTAAGACCAAAATACCCAACGAAGCTAACGGAACCATCGGATTTTCATTCTTAGGCCGTCTTCACACTGTTCCGACTACGGTCAACTTTCCAACACTTAAGCTCTCATTTAGGGACTAAGTGTCCCAAAACTCTCTGAAACTCAAGACCGAACATCCCGCCAAATTAAAATGGCAGAAATAAACTCGGTGAAAACAGTTAATAGGGGATTGGGGCGTAAATTATTAAAACAACCGGCCGGGTCATCACATAGCCTCATGCAGATACGGAGGCAGGGATTAGCTTCATTCAAATGTGGAGGTAGGGATTAGCCTCGTACAAATACCGAGGCAGGGATTAGCCTCATGCAGATACGGAGGTAGGGATTAGCCTCATGCAGAAACGGAGGCAGGGATTAGCCTCATGCAAATACAGAGGCAGAGATTAGCCTCATACACATATGGAGGCAGGGATTAGCCTCATGCAAATATGGAGTTAGGGATTAGCCTCATGCAAATACGGAGGTAGGGATTAGCCTCACGCACATACGGAGGCAGGGATTAGCCTCATGCAAATATGGAGGTAGGGATTAGCGTCATGCAAATATGGAGGCAGGGATTAGCCTCATGCAGATATGGAGGCAAGTATTAGCCTCGTGTAGGATGGAGGCAGGGATTAGCCTCATGCAAATATGTGGGACAAGGCTTATTCCCATGCAAAGAACAAGTAGCAAATAAGAGTAGCATATTTCTTAGCTGGAGATATATTCGGTGTCTGGTGGCCCGATTGATAGTGATCTTTCTACGTGTATATATTTGCGGATGTTTACCGTTACATCAGATGTGTTTGTGCTCAAAGAAAAATTGTATGTTTTGTGAGGGGGAGGTTGGTTCGTACCTTTGTCTGCTGGCCTTGCTATGCTCCATTTTGGAGGCCTCGTTTGAGTTTCAAACTTGACTATTATGAAAAGTAGAGTTTTCAAAAATATGAAATTATTGATAAAAATAGAGTTATTTAGGAACATATTGAAATATCAAGTAATTTTGGATGAACTAGTGACTGTAACACATTTCAGAGACATTGCAGCTTTCCTATATTAGAATTTTGAGGGTCCTCCTCAAAATTCTGCCCCAGTTTGGTAGATGATCCTTCAGTTGTTTGCGGGTAATGAGCCTTGTTGATCCTTCTTCAGAATTTTGAGAAGGATTCTCAAAATTCTGCCCTAGTTTCTTAACTGATTTCTGATCGTCTGGCATATGTTGGTGTTGGCTGGACTTGTTCCGGAATTTTGAGGGTCCTCTTAGATATGAGGTATGTGGTATAGGCACAGAAGTAATGCCTCAACTTCTGGTCCGTCCAGGTCAAAGCCCAGCAAGTGCGCTCGAGCAGAGCGTACCGTGCTTCGTAAGGTGTGAACTTATTACTCATAATATATGGCTTGCTCGTTTCTTTCTGTCTCATCATGTTTTCCCATTACACATCCGAAAGCTCCATCCAATACAGATAGATAGAGTAGCAAAGGTCGTCCTGGTTTTGGCGGGACCAGAACAGGTGGTGTGGATAGGTACTCCTTGATTTTGTCGAAAGCTTTCTGATAATCCTCGGCCCAGCTTGTCTCGACATCTTTCCTTAGCATTTTGAAGATGGGTTCACATATAACTGTGGATTGTGCTATGAAGCGACTGATATAGTTGAGACGTACTAGGAAGTTCATCACGTCCTTTTTGCTCCTAGGTGGCGGTAATTCTTGAATAGCCTTGACTTTAGACGGATCCAGCTCGATCCCTCGGCGATTGATAATGAATCCCAGTAGCTTTCTTGCGGGAACCCCGAATGCACACTTTGTGAGTTTCAGATTCAAATTGTACCTCCTTAGCCTGTCAAAGAACTTTCTCAAGTCCGCTATGTGACCCGCGGCCTTCTTGGATTTGATAATGACGTCTTCCACATACACTTCTATTTCTTTGTGTATCATATCATGGAAAATGGTTGTCATGGCTCTCATGTAAGTAGCCCCAGCATTCTTTAGACCAATTGGCATCATGCTTGGCACAATATTCGATTAGGATGTGTATGTTTGGAAGTGGAAAGTAGTCCTTGGGACTTGCTCTATTTAAATCCCGATAGTCAACACATACTTCGACTTTCCCATCTTTCTTGGGAACTGGCACAATGTTGGCTAACCAGGTTGGGTACTCAACAACCCTGAGAACTTTGGCTTTGATCTACTTAGTAACTTCCTCCTTGATTTTCAGACTCATATCTGGTTTTAATTTTATGAGTTTCTATTTTACTAGCGGACACATGGGATTAGTAGGCAACTTATGAGCCACTATGGACATGCTCAGATCAGTCATGTCATCATATGACCACATGAAGATGTCCTCATACTCCTTTAAGAAATGAATGTACTCCTTTTTCTCTGTTGGCGATAAGTGAATGCTGATGCAAGTCTCCTTGACGGTCTCGATGTTCCCCAATATACTACTTCTGTTTCATCCAGGTTGGACTTAGGCTTATTCTCAAGGTTTTCAACCTCCCTGACAACTTCCTCAGGTATCTCATCTTCTTCATCTGAACCACTATCCTCATGTTGCATTGCCTCATTACATGTCACAGTCACCGGTTCATCAGGAAAAGTAACAATAACGTTGTAGAAAGAAAAATATGGAAGATAATGATAAATAATAAAGAGCAATGCATTTTATTAAGACTTAAAACATCCAAACAAGTATGGCTCGATGAATTGAGCATTTATTTTGAAACAAGTGAGCCTTTAAAACAAAATTACTGAAAATCTTAGATGCCTAGAATGGCTATAGAAATATAATCTGCCAAGTTACCCAGGGACTCGACGGGCCCGGGATTGTATGGCAGTCTAGTTCCTGAGAACAGCTCCCTTCTTCATAGTCTGAATAGTGAGGCTTTCTTCCTCCTCCTCCTCAATTATTACAATGCAGTCCATGTCTTCATCCTCCAAGAACAGATTCCTCAGCCCAGCTAATGCCTCTTCTTCTGTAGTTCCCCATATTGTATCAGCTTGGTGAAAAGCCTGATCCAAATGTGGCACTAGTTGCTCGAGAGGGTAATAAAGCCCACTCCATGGAGGCGACCAATCATTATACTTTTGCCATGTATAATGATATCTGAGCCCGAAGGTAGTACCATGATGCTTCAGCTGTATCAGTTTAGTAATACCCTGGAGATTCTTCCCAAGCCCTTTGTTGGGTTCATACCCAGACCATGCTAGTATGCTTTCTATTTTGCTACTCCACCATTTGTCTTTTTCAACGACATTGACAAGTTCGATGTGATGATAGGTTTCCCCTCCTAACATTTTTCTATTTTCAATAACCAAGATGGTTTGACTGGTGTAAATGGGGTTACTCCTATCTCCGTGGATGATCACCTCCTGATGGTTCCATTCAAATTTCACGGCTTGATATAGTGTGGAAGCCACAGCCTCAACGGCATGTTTCCATGGTTGGCCTAAAATAAGATTGTACGAGGCCGATATGTCGACCACCTGAAATTCAACGTCAAACCAAGTTGGCCCCATCTATAAACAAAGACTAATTTCCCCAATCGTGGCCCTTTGAGACCCATCGAAGGCTTTCACGTTCATGCTACCTGTCCGTACTTCATGGAAACCTTTGCCTAATATTTTCAGAGTATCTAACAGACAAATGTTGAGGATTGAACTCCCATCAATCAAGACCCCGAAAATGAATTTGTCTTCAAATTGCACTGTGATATGCAATGCTCGGTTGTGATTCAACCTTTCAGGTGGTAGCTCATCCTCGTGGAAGATTATTTTGTGACTTCACAGCACTGCCCTACCATATTGGCCATCTCTCCACAGGTGATATTGTTGGGTACATAAGCTTCACTCAACACCTTCATCAAAGCATTCTTGTGTACCTCTGAATTTTGCAATAGTGACAGTATGGATATCTGAGCTGGGTTTTATTCAGATGATCGATGACAGAGTATTCCCTTGCTTGTACTTTCCTCCAAAGGTCATCTAGTCCCGTTTCAATGATAAGTTGTTTGGTAGTGGCATCCTTACTTGGTCCTCCCAAGTGTTCAGGTGTATAGATTCTCCCGGTCCTAGTCATTCCTTGCGCAGCATCGGATTCCTCCATCTTTGCCTTTCCTTTTTGCCTAGCTTCAGCAATGTAATCCCAAGGTATTGCTTTTGAGTCGAAAGGAGGTGTGGTTGATACTGTCACCGTGAAAGGTGTAGCCACTTCCACTTCAAATGGAACAGGGGTGGCCGCGGGAGGAGGTACATCTACCTAAAATGGAACTGATGCATGTATCTCAACCTCGATCGGTGATTGAGTTTGCACTATAATGGGAGTAAGTGTGACTGATGGTTTAAAGTCATCGCCTTCTCTAATAAGCCTAACTAACCCCTCAAGATCCTATTCTTCATCCATCTCTATCATATGTATCCCACCACCCCTATGATCCAGGAAACGGTTGTTGCGAATATTGGGTGCAACTTCTTTCGCCTGTATAACCTTGTTGTCAATTAGTGTCTGGATTTTATCTTTCAATGTTCAGCACTCGTCAATAGTGTGCCATTTTATACCGGAATGGTATGCATAGGTTTTGTTTGGGTTGACCTATTGGGATGGATTCTCTAATACCATAGCGGGAACAAGGGTGACGTAACTAGCAGCTTTCAACCTTTTATACAGCTAGTCGATGGGTTTAGCATTAGAGGTGTATTGTCTAGGTAGCTTGTGGTCAAAATTGGGTCATGGTCTTGGATAATTTTGGCGCGTTGGAGGTGACTGGAAATGAGATGGTTGGGAATTATAGGTATGATAGGCAGTGGCTGGTTGGGAGTATCTGAGAGATGAGGATTGATATGTGGGTGGTAGTGCTGGTATGTGGGTGGAGGTATTTGATATGTGGGTAGAGGTGATTGATTTGTAAGTGGAGATTTCGGGCCTCGAGCCACCATTACTGCCCAAACGTCTCTTTTCTTTGATATGCTGCCTGATTGTAATGCCTTGTTTATGGCCTGTAATGCCTCAAAGTTTGTTACCATCCCTCTTTTGATGCCTTCTTTGATTCTTTCTCCGAGTTTGATGATATCAGAAAATTTATAATTTTCAATAACCATCAACCTTTCATAATATTGCGGATCCTATGCTCTGATGAAGAACTTGTTCATTTGTTCCTCGTCCAAAGATGGTCTGACCTTGGCTGCTTCTGACCTCTAGCGGGTAGCATACTCGTGGAAAGTCTCGGTGGGATTCTTTTTAAGGTTCTGAATGTAAAAGACATCTAGTGCATTTTCTGTGTTGAACCTGAATCGTTCCATGAAATTAGATGCCATACTCACCCAGTTGGACCATTTCTTAGGATCCTGGCTGGTGTACTAGGACAAAACATCTCCCATAAGACTTCTCATAAAGAGTTTCATCCGGATCCTTTCATCCTTTCCGAACCCAACATACTTGTCACAATAGGTCCTCAGATGAACCCTAGGATCACCTGTACCGTCAAATATCTCAAACATGGGAGGTTTGTAACCCTCTAGCAGTTCTAGATCTGGCGGTATGCATAAGTCTTCATAGTTCAAACCTTCTACTCCTTTGCTGCCTTTGACACCTTGAACTTGACTTGTCAACTTCTTGAGTTCCTCGGCCATGTTTTTGATGAGCAAGTCCTTCTCGGCGGATTCTGGTGTATAGGAAGTTGGTTGGCTAGAGTGAGGTACGGTTTATACGTATATAGGGTTGTTTTGGTGAGTGCTAGGTGCATGGGTGTAATGGTGGTCATTGGTTGAGTTTTGAGGATCAGGAATGGGTTGTTGTGTGTTCTGGGGAGTGTGATAAATGACGGTTGATGTGTATTGGATTGGTTGATGGTGGTGTTGTGAAGGAGTTGGTATTGGTAAGGGATTGAGATTTTGGGGTGGGGTTGTATATTGATGCGGTGCAGGAGTGTTTTGTGGATGTTGGTATGGTGTGTTTTGGGGAGGTGTTGGGTTCTTTGTGTTTTGTTGGTTTATGCCGGGGACATTCAGGGTGAGTGATAGGTTTGCCAAGTTGTGGACCTGCTCAAGTTCTCCCTGTAATTTCGGTATCTTTCGTTCTAACCTTAAAACTAAATCATTTGGTGCCGGAGTACTCCGACCATCTGAAGTTTCTATGTTCTCAGTATTTTCCTTTCGAATACCACTTAGGTCGTCCATATAGCTTTTCATTTGCTTTTTGTATTACTTGGAAGAGGAGGAGGTGGAGGGCCTCTAGATCTGGTATGATATACTGATGATGCCAGTATGAGCGAACCAACCTTAGGGGAAGAGAATAAAGAATAAAGAAAAACAAAAGGCAAACAAGTCAGTAAGGGTTCTGAAATGTTTTGCGGTCTTTAAACACATATTGCAGGAATGTAAATTCGCGTCCTAATTTGGGAACCTCGTTATGCCTGAGGTAGGCCTAGCGACAAATGAATTTGGAGAAATTTAGTGCCAATAACTGCCTCATTTCATTAATGTAAAAGTAAACAACCCAAAATGAAACTAAATAAGATAATGTTGCTAATGGAACTTGGCCTTATTACATTTAAAAGGAAAGCAAGTAAATCTAGTCTACTTGGTCCCAGAAGGACCCTCTCCAGACCGGATGTTGTTGTCGATCAACTCTCCCAACTCGCGCAGGTTCAGCAGTAGGAATGCCCTTGCCAGATGCCCTCCTTCATTTCCTTTAGTATTCTGATAATCGGTGCCCCTCTTCCTTATCTTCCCTTCCAATTCTATTAAACCGTACTCCAGATATTCAAGTCTCTCATTGGATTTAATAGTTCTTTCTTTCCACTCATTAATCATTTCCATGTCAGTCTTATGCTGCGCCATATACTCAGCTTTAGACTCTCAGACTCTTTTGCGCAGCTTGTTGTACTTCACCTTTGCTTAGCAAACTCATTTATGACCCTATTTCCTGGACCAACCCTTCGCTCAAAGACTCCTAATAGATTATCATCCAACCATGAGGGGTAAAAGAATGAGTGACCCGCATGGTATCAGTCTAGCTCGATGATATCCTTCTCCACAATTATCTTCAAAGTCCACATGCGCTTCATTCTTATATGGGATGGCGTCACCCTAGAAATTAGCTCTGAAGTGGCTTATCTTAGCAACTCGTGGTATGACTTGTCTCCTACCTTCCTGTCTCATAACTCTAAGGGAAGCATAAAGGTATATCCCTTTTAACACGATCAACACCAAATACGGGACATCTCTGGATCTTATGATGAACTCGTCGGTGGGGAACCACTCAAACATCCACTGAACCTGGTCCTCAGTCAGCTTGTTGAAAAACTGCACCCATCCTACAGCATCCTTAGGTTGATCGAACATGTCCAGAATGTAGGTCATTCTCTTAGAATGATGGAAGGCTATGTGATCATTCCATGACCTTCGTAGAAACTCTTGGCGGTGTTGGCCCCTTAGGAGATGTTCTAATAGCTAGACTTGTAACAGTAAGTTGCAACCCTCAAAGAATCTGGACCCCTTCTGACAGTGTTCCAAGGCCTGGTACATATCCGCAATGATTATAGGGACAATAGTATATGTCTGCCCCTCGATCCCATCCATCAGAGTTTTGGCCACTATGGCCAGCCTAGTATGGATTCTATCCCCTTGGATTTGCAATACCAGCATGCCCAAGAAGCACACAATAAACACGAAGACCCTGCGATGAACCCAGCCTAAAGAAGTAATTAGGAACTCATTATCAAAAATACGGTAAGAGCTATTGTGACCGTATCTTTCATAAAGGAAATCAAAAGGTATGTAGGAGTTTTTCAGGCACTCCAAATCATCATTTTTCTTTAGCCCCATCATCTTAAGGAACCCTTTGGTGGTACGATTTTCAGGTGCTACCTGACCAGGGCTATCCCAAGGCAACCCAGCAAATCCCCATATTTCTTCTAGGAGGGGAGTCATTTCTATGTCTCCAAAATGGAACACAGCCCTTTCCTTATCCCAAAACAGAGTGGCAGCCTAGATTAGCATCTTGTTTGGTTGAAGATCCAGTAGTGATGGCAAATTACCCAAGACTCGTTTCACATGATTTTGATCACTTGAGGGAAGATCCCTCCACCAATTTATCAAAAGTGGAGGTATGCTACCGACCATACCAAATATGGGGACCTCGTGCCTCATTTTCTGCAAAACAAGAGAGAGTTAGGCCCTCTCCCCCTCTAGGTTTGTCTATTTATACAGTAATGATTAGCATATTGGCACTTATTTCTCCAAATTAATCCACACAATCGTGGTTACGTCCATTAGGATTGTGGAAAACTCGATGGACTTTTGGACAAGGCTTGTCTTAAAGGGTTATTATGCAGATAACATATTAACCCGACTAGGTTTGACTATGATGCATGTACAATTAATCAGAGTAAGGTTGCTATAGAGGTCTAGATCGGGGCACTCAAGCGGACAACTTGAGGGGGAAAAGCACGGAACCGTCAAACGTACCGCTGATTGACTAGTTTTACCGCAAATATGCCTTTCCGAATTTAAAGGGTGATATATAGGAAGTGCGTAAACACTCATCAAGCATTACTATAGGATTGATTACGCACAAGTGGAATATGATGTTGAGAATGATTTATGCAGCAATAAATAGCTTGTTGTCAAGTATTTGCACGTAAAAAATGATAAATGCAGTATTTAAATAATTGAAAGATGGTTACGGAAAAAGAAAACAAAAAGACAAATCAGTTTCAGGTAAATAAAGAAATCATAAATTCGTGAAATAGACAGTTAAATTCAAATAAGGGGAAAGGGTACGTGGGATAGAGTATGCTTGGACTAATTCACAAAAAATAAGTTCGTTATGGTAAGAGCCTAAAATATCCCTAAGGGAGTCTCCATGCTGTCCTTCCCCCTTTTTCCCTCGCGGGAGTCCAGGTTTCAACATTTATTGGGGAACAACCTATTTCCTTTTGGAAATTAGGTGTTTTGAAGAGTCCCTACCTAACGGATTATGGTGTATTAGGGCACCTAGAGCGATTAACTCATGTAACTAGTTTGCATCACAAGAGATTAGGGTAAGGGCTCGAAATAACCTTGATGAGAAGGTGTTAGGAACCCCTCGCAGTCCACAACGGTGGGTCCCAACTGAACTTAAACTATGTCAATTAGTCAATTAACAATTAAGCAAGTATTTTCAAATAAAGTAGCTTTCCCCATCTAAATGCATATATAATCAAAGAAGTTCAGATAATGAAGGTAAAGAGGTTTGGACCGCTTACACATATATATGTAAAGGAAAGGAAGTTTAGAGAATTTAAAGACATATGAGAATTGGGATTGGGATGTCCTAAGTTGAATAGCCTACAAGATCACACCCATGCAATGCCCGGTAATCACTCCTCAATAAGAGGGGCTACACGTGACATTAACACATATGTCATCATATCCTTTTACTACCCATTACCCTCCCATAGTGGTTATAAGCAAGTTTAATTAACGACCTCTAAGCGTGCTCCTACCCGTCCCCTCCTTATGGTCCTGGAGGAATTTAGGACCTCTAAATCTGGACAGTTCTACACAACCTAAGGTTTTTAAAAGGTAAAAATCTAGGGGACAGGAAAATAACATGTAAGACAAGCAAATAGGGACAAACAGTTAGAAGGCTCATATTTACCTCCGCATGTATATAGGCAATCAAAAAGCACGTCTAAAACACAAATTTTTGAAGAAGTTCAGAAATCCTAAGAACATGATATCTAGACGAACATCACAAAACAGAACATACAGCGTTTGTTTTTTAATGGAAGTGGCAGGATCCTAACCAGTTTGCCTACTGGTTTTACAGCTTGTTAAACCTGGATAATTTCACACATAAAAGAACTGGTTTTTCAAATTTTAACGCCCTAAGGCTTGCCTAAATGCAGTCACGATTCTGGGAAACATCTGTTGATACCCAATTTTTCCCCAAAATATTTTAAAATTGCATATATACCTTCAAAATCATGCATTAATAGCAATTGGCATTTTTCTATAATTTTCCTATATTTTTATTAATTTATCTAGCATTTTAGTCCCAATAAATAATTACAAAATGGCATTACAAATGATTTCAAAAGCATCTCTTGATTTAATTTGTTATCTATGGTCCTATGTGTTGATACCCAATTTTACCCTGTATATTTTTAATATATATAAAATACTTTCAAAATAACATATGTACGCATATATAAACATGCCCAAGTGTTTATTTTTCCCAATTTTTAAAAGATTTTTAAAACCAATTTATTGTCCATTTTAGCAGTACAAAATCAATAATTACTCCCAAAATCATCAATTTTGGTTAATAATTTATTTTATTCCCATATTTATATCAAAATATAGTTAAGGTAATTTTTATATATTTTTACAAATTTATTTGGTATTTTTAAAGCTAAATTGCATATAATTGCAATTCTAGCCTACTTTAAGATTTAATAGCATTTTTATAATCATAAAATTGGTTCCAGTATTTTTAAATTAATATTTGTGTGTTATTAACTAATCCAGTGCTTTTAATTTGTTATCAAAAGCATTTTTACTATTTTTTGTAAAATAAAAGGGAAAAATTGGCTATGCAAATTTTAGCCTCATTTCGTTTCAATTTTAGCCCCATTACATTTCAATTTTAGCCTCCAATTGACCCAATCTTAACCCCCAATTGGACCATCCCAATTTCAATTTTAACCCGACCCCCTTAACCCGTTCACTAACCTGCCCGACCTTTCATTTAATCCAGGCCGTTGATCGAAACGATCAACGACCACGATTGTCCCTTACCATTTTAATTCACCTAACCCTACCCTAATCCCCCATTTCATTCTGATAGCCGCCTTTGGATACTCTTCTCTCCCAAAACTCTCTCGAAGGTTCCTCGGAACCCTAGTCATCTTCTACCCTTTTCAACCACACTTTCACCGGAATCCATGGCTTCTCAAGCCATGGATGGCCTGTACTTACCCTCCTCCACCATTAAACCCTGGGTGTTCGAAGTTTCGAGGTCCCACCTCGATGGTGTCCTTTCAGATCTCTACAAATCCAAGGTTCCATGGCCTCTCCGGCTTGGCTCCGGCGTATTCAGGCATCAGAAGCCTATTTCTGTCCTCTCCGACTCAAGATCGGACCTTCTTCCAAACCTTTCTCATTTCTAGGGTTTCTCTGAAACCCTAAGCTATTCGAGGTTTTTCGCTGGTTGTTTTCTTATATCTATGCTACATCTGTGTTCTACTGGAGTTTTGAAACGTTTTCCCCAATCTTTTCTTTCAAAATTTGTTTCTCTTCGATTTAGGGTTTCTGGAAAAAATTTCTTAAAATGTTTTCTGACTCTTCTTCTTCTTTTCTATGCTATGTGAATCTGTCTATGCTATGTTTATATTTTCTCTTTTCCTACCTAGCATGTTCTTCTCTTGTTTTTATGTTTGCCTTATTATGCATGTTCTTCTATTGTGCTTCGTTCTTCCTTTTACTGGTTCCTATATCATGCTCTCACATCTCTATCTTATGTGTTCCTTTACTGTATTTTTCTACTAAGCTTTTAGTCCTTTGTTTGCCTTTACTAGACCTTTGTTTGAGTTCTAAACATGTTTCATCTACTGTTTGTTAAATTTATATCACCTCTTTTCTCTTTTGAACTTGCTTGAGTTCCGAGCTTTTCTTAAAACATGTTCTTTATGCTTCAACTCAGTTCTGCATTCTATTTGCCTCGAACCTGCTATTACATATGTTTTTTTTCCCATAAGTCTCTGAAAAAGACCTTTGAGCCTGTCTCCGTTATTTGTCTTCTTTTCTCTGTATCTGACTCGAGTTGAAAACCCTAGGGTTTGGGGTTTTTGGCGAGTTTTGATCTTGTGTTTGAGACTACAGTTCTATTTTGGAACTCTAGGTTTCTCATACTCGTTTTGAGTCTTTGTACTGAACTCGAACTTCTTTGACTCTGAACTTTACTATGCTAGGCTTTTCTAATTAGCATGACAACTCTTTCTTGATTCACATGTATGTTCACTTTATATATGATGAATTATTCCTTCAAAAAAGGTTTTGCCAATTTGTGATTGATGCAGAATTCCTTTTAATAAGGATTGATTGATTGTTACTGATTTTCTTTAATTAAACCTTTCTTCACCTTTTCTGGTTGGATTCATTCATACCAAAAATCAATTTCTGATTTTTACTGACTGTTGATTGATTGCCTTTCCTTATTTGCACAAACCATGTTGATATCAAACTTTTTCCTTAAATAGTTTCTGTGAATCTGCCCTTCTTGTACTACTTTGGAAAATATTTTGATGAAACTCTTTCCTTAATTATCCTGTCCGTTTGAAATCAGAATCCCTTAATTGAATGGAGACCTTATGTGATTGATTTCAAAATTATTCTCTTACCTATTTCTACTTGCTTTCTGCATTATAAAGGGCACGACCCTTTTGTACTTTGTGGAGACTTCCAATTCAATACTCTTTAAGACCTTGAGTTCAACACTTACATAACACTTATTGAACACTTTCAATTCAATACTCCTACATTCTCAATTCAACACTCTACTCTCTTCTAAAATCTTCTGGCTGGTTGTTTGCAATTTGGCTTTACTACTGCTCTTCTCTTCTTATTTCCTTGAAACTGGTATGTTCTAATTTAACTTTCGGCTTCATCCCTATGTGTTTGCTTTACTGTTTCAATAATCTTATCTACTTTGCTATTTATGTTCTGTATTGAATATGTCGTTCTCTTTGCATCTGTTGTTGTGTGAATTCCCCATACCCTTATTCCCTTCTATGTGTTTGAGTTAAGGTTCAGGCATGGCAGTATCTAAATTGCTGCTCATGTCTAGACCTGATCCTTTAATGGATCCTAACTCCCAAACAATGTGGCTAACAGGCTGGTTAGGGGTGTGCCAGCACTCCTAATTGCTGGGTATGACCACCATCCTGTCTTGGCCTTCCCCAAAATCCCCTCTATGAACTTGCACTCTCTCTTAGATTCTAAGTTTTGTCCCCTTCCTATGAGCCTTGCTTTGGGACCTTGTGATCCCTCTGAACTTGGACATTTGAGGGTCGGCCCTTCCATACTGCACTATAATCCAATTCTGCAATATATTTAGGTGTAAGCACTGCCCGTAGTCTACTTGAGACTCTTAGGGAAATCTGATACAACCCAAATAGGAGAAAGGCTTTGGAATTTCATCTTTGGAGTTGGTTTACTTCATTCTTCAGACAGAAGTTTGAATCAGGCTCTCCTTGGTTGGGACTTTAGCTTTCTGATGTAATTTTTACTTTCTTTTCTTCATTCTGGGCTGTAATAATTTGTAATAACTCATGGGGGCTTATGGTGAAAAGGGGAGGGGTACTCATGTATGCATAAGGGTATATATCATGCTCATTAGGTCTTTATTTCTGCAAATCATGGCAAGTTCTGCATTTCGACATCTTTGAAATCCTGTTTTAGGTTATGCACTTCTACATTTTCATATAGAAATCCTGTTTTAGGTTCTGCACTTCTACATTTTCATATAGAAATCCTCTTTTAGGTTCTGCACTTCTACATTTTCATATATAAATCCTATCTATAAACTTCTACACTTTTGCATCTTAGAAATCCGGCCTATAAGTTCTGCATCTTATATAGAGAACATGACTATAGGATTCTGCATTTTGCCTATCATATAGAAAGCATGTCTATAGGGTTTCTGAATACTGCATATGTATCCATCACTAGGCAAATGATATATAGGCTTAAATAATAAAAATCAGCGTTTTAGATGCCATGCCTATAGGATTTCTGCATTTTCGTAAAGGTTAAAATCAGTCACATGTAGAAAGCATGCCTATTGGAATAAGCAACTAATATGAATCCCTCAACTTGCTTATAAGTTTAAAATCAGTAATACCATTGCTTAAATGCTTGCAGAACTTATGTTCCTGCTGTTAATAAATCTGCTTCTGAAATCAGTATCTTTCTGTCGTATTTAGATATCATGCCTATAGGTTTCACCTAGGCAAGCTATAACGCAAATTAGCTAATTGAATCAGACTCTATTAGTTCCAACAAGCAGGCAGGTCTGATTTCGGTTTCTTATCTGAAATGTGTAATAGGCCAGTCTGCCTCCTTAATGTTTAAGTTTAATTTAGACCATAACCAGTATCTGCCAGACATGCTAAACAATCTGTCTTTAAGTGAGGAGGCATGTCTGAGCCTTTTAAATTGTTATGTGTTTCCCATAGCTGCCTTATGTGTTTTTGTTTGTCGTTTTAGAATTTTATCCTTTTAAACCATACAAAGCCCAAATTTCCCTTCCCTTTAGGACTAGTAGTCCCAAATGCCTTCGGGATTGATAGGATTGGGGCGAGTACTAGCATGCAATAAGTAGACGAAACCATTCCGCGTTTAATACCTCAACAGGGTGGGAAAGGGTAGATATTGATATGATGACTGGTGCGCTAATACCATGTGTAACCTCTCTTCTGAGGAGTGATTACCAGGTATTGCATTGATGTGATCCATATTATTTATAAACCTAGGACCCCCTTCCCTTTACTTGTTTATTTTATTACTTTCAAATTTTCAAAAACTCATTTTTTCTCAAATTTCAGCTTCCTTGTTTCTTCAAACATTAACTTATTTGCAATCACAATGTGACAACCCCTCATATTTGAAACCCTTATTTGCTTATTTATTGTTTGTACTTAAGTCACAATTGTAGCATGGCCGGAAACCACACTAGTGGATCTTGAGGGGTGCCCAATACCTTCCCCTCGAGATAATTTCTAGCCCTTACCCAAACTCTGGTTTTTCTAAACAAATTCTTCCTCCTAATGCACTTAATCATTAGGTGGCGACTCTTCAAATCAAAAAACCCAATTCCCAAAAGGGAACGAGTTCTCCTCCCAAATGTCATAAACTCAATTTCACGAGAAAAAAGGGGCGTGACAGCATGGCGACTCTGCTGTGGATTTCTTTAAGGCTTTTACCATTTCATGCTATTTGTGACTTTATGCTTCCTTCAATGTCTTTAATGCCTTTAAGTATTTATTTTGCTCTCCTACTTCGAAAACTGAATTGGCTCTTCATTTCTTCTCTTTATTTCTCTTAATGCTTTCTTTACCGCTTTCCTTTAATATTGTTGTAATTTTGAGCAATTATTGTAATTATTGCCTTATGAATGTGCAAATACATGACAATTTGTTTAATTATTGTAACTGCATATTCAACATCATATTCCACTCGTACCAAACAAAATACCATAGCAACTCTTATAATGAGTGGTTGCGCCCTTCCGATATTATTACCCCCTAAATTTGGAAAAGGCGTATTTTCAGTAAAACCAGTCGATCAACGGTCTAGTCGACGGTTCCATGGCTTTCCCTCTTGAGTTGTCCGCTCAAGGGTACCAGTCTAATACCCCATAGAAATCCTACTTTGTTTAATTGTGCATGCATCACTGTCAAAACCTAGCCGAGTCAGTTATGTTGTCCACATAGTGACTCTTTAAGATAGCCTTCTCCAAAGTCCACTGGGTTTCCTTGGAACCCAAATGGACATTACCACATTCTGTGCATTTATTTGGAGAACTAAATGCTGCTTATGCCAATTATTGATAGTTAAATAGTCGAGTCTGGCAGGGGTAAGGGCCTAACGCTTTTGTTTTGTAGATATGAGGCACGAAGTCCCCAGATTCGGCATGGTCACCAACCCAAAATTGTTAAATTGGTGGGAAGACCTTCTTTACAGTGATCAGAACCTCGTCCAAAAATACTTGGGAAATTTACCTTCCCTTTTGGAAATCCAACCCAACAACAAAATTATTGAAGCTGCCACCCTGTTCTGGGATTGCAATAGGTCTGTGTTTCGCTTCAGGGAGATTGAGATGACACCCCTACTAGAGGAAATAGGAGGACTGGCTGGTATACCATGGGAGACTTCGGGTTGTTAATGCCAGAGAATCGCAAAGGTAGAGGTTTTCTCAAGATGATGGGTCTAAAGAAGAATCCGAATTTAACTTGTCTGAATGAGTCGTACATTCCCTTTGATTATTTGTATGAGAGGTACGGTTACAGCAAATCCTACCGTACCTATCCTGATGAGTTCTTCCTTACGTTATTAGGACATATCTATCAAAGGGTCTTCGTCTTTATGTTCTACTTTTTGAGGATGATAGTATTTCCTATGAAGAAGGCTAGGATCAATACCAGACTAGCCATGGTCACCAAGACCTTAATGGAGGGAATTGGCGGGCAACCATTCAGCATAGTGCCCATGATTATTACAGAGATGTACTGAGCCCTAGAAAAGTGTCAACAAGGAGCCCCACACTTTAAGGACTGCAACTTGCTACTCCAACTCTGGCTCATGGAGCATCTTCAAAGGGGTGAATATCGGCAAGAGATTCAGCGTAGAGACTGGGATGATCATATAGTCTTCTATCAATCAAGGCGAATGAACTACATGCCCAACATGTTTGCTCAGCCAGGAGATGCCAAGGGGTGGGTGGAGCTGTTTGAAAATCTAACTGGGGATCAAATACAATGGATGTTCGAGTGGTTCCCTATTGAAGAGTTCATTGCCCGATCCATGGACGCTCCATTTTTGATACTGATCGGTTTAAGAGGAACCTAACCTTATGTCCCTCTCCGAGTTATGAGACAGGTTGGTAGGAAACAGGTTATACCAAGGGTCGACAAGATGAGTCACTTCCGGGCCGAATTCCAAGCTGATGACAGTCCTTATAAGTGCCAAGCTCATCATATGTGGCATTGCAAGATCATCATGGGGAGAGATACTATCGAGCCCGACAGATACCATGCTAGCTGCATACATACTATTCAGGCTAGCTGGAGGATAATCACAATGGTCTAGGCCAACCCGGGTTTGTTCGAGGTCACAGAATCATCGATGAAAGGGTAGAAACACACGTCAAATACAACCAACTGCGCAAGAGGATTCGGAAATGTGAAAGCGAGCACTGGGAGATACAAGAAGCCAACCAAAAACTGATTGAAGAATGGAAAGACATGGCTGTCAGTGCCAACAAATGATTAGGATACTTGGAGCGGGGTTTAGTGGAGCTGGAAAGAAAGTTTCTCAAAAGGATCGAGGACTGCCAGAATGCTGAGGGAAACGAACGTGGACACCTGCTAGAGCCTACTTGCTGCTGGGACTTCGTGAGCTGGTGAAGCTGTTAGATGGAGCCAAAGATGCCGAGTCTGGGGAAGGTCCTTCTGGGACCAAGTAGTTAGGATTCCTTTTCTTTTGCTTTAAATGTAATAAGGCCAATGGCGAGTAGTGATATTTTATCTTCTGCTACTTTTGTGTCGTTTTTGGGTTAGTCTTATTTTTATCAATAAAATGAGGCATTTAGCATTATATGTTCTCCAAATCAACTTGTCGCTAGGCCTACCTCGGGCACAACGAGGCTCCCAAATTAGGACACGGTTTATATTCTCGCACTATGTGTTTAAATATCGCGACATCTCTTCCTTATAATCCGCACTAACTTGCTACCTTTTTGTTTTTACTTTTGTTTTATTCCCCTCCCTAAAGGTTAGTTCGTGCACTCTGGCATCGTCATCATACTTCACAAGATCCAAGGGCCCTCCACCCACTCCTCCTCCTAGTCCCGTCAGAAACAGGAACAAGGGAAAAATGGAAGATTTGTGCAACCTCAGAAAGGAAAACTCGGTTGAACGGGTAGAAATCACTCAGGGTACTCATGTCTCCAAAGAAGGTGCATCCCAACTCGAGCAGAACTGCTGAAATTTCAGGAGGAACTTGATCAAGTCCAAAATTTGGCAAGCTTGTTGTTTTCCGTCACCACCCCAGATGTCAAATTTCCTAACACTCAAAACCCCACACCTCCACAAAACATACCAAAACCACAAAACCATCCCGCTCCCCATCACCACTGTAACACTTGCCACACTTCCAACAACACCCCACTACTCATCCCTGAACCACTGAACTCCGCAAATGATCATCTCCACACTCACCATAACACCCTCATCTATGTGAAAACCATACCACACTCCATTGCACCTATCTCAAGCACACCTGAGTCCGATGACAAAGACTCCCTTATCAGGAACCTGGCCACAGAACTCAAGAAGTTGACTAGCCGAGTTCAGGGTGTTGAAAGAAGCAAGGCAATCGAGGGATTGAAATACGAAGACCTCTGCATACAACCAGATGTCGAACTGCCCGAGAGGTACAAACCTCCGCTCGAAATGTTTGATGGTATAGGGGATCCCAGAGTCCGTTTAAGGACATACTGTGACAAGCTAGTCGGATTAGGGAAGGACGAAAAGATTCGCATGATGCTTTTTATGAGAAGTCTGAAAGGAGATACTTTGTCTTGGTACATTAGCCAAGACCCAAAGAAGTGAGTATGGTGTCCGATTTCATGGACAAGTTCAGGTTCAACACGAAGAAGGCGCCAGATGTGTTCTACATCCAGAACCTAAAGAAGAAACCTACGGAGACTTTCCGTGAGTATACCAATCGTTGGAGATCAGAAGTTACTAAGGTCAGACCAGCTTTAGAAGAAGAACAAATGAACAACTTTTTCGTCCGAGATCAAGACCCACAGATCTATGAAAGGTTGATGCTGATTGAAAGCCAGAAATTGTCCGACATCATCAAGTTGGGGGAGAGGATCGAGGAAGGTATCAAAAGTGGCATGGTCACAAACATTAAAGCGTTGTAGGCTACCAACAAGGCTCTATAGTCTGGTGGCACGTCCAAGAAGAGGGACATGAGCGCTGTGATGGTTGCACAGAGAACCAAATCCCCTATAAAATACCAAGCCTACCCGATGCCTCCACTCACATATCAACCTACCCCAAATTACCAAGCACCCTCGCCCTCTTACCAAGCTCCACCACCTACTTAACAATCACCTCCACCACCCACATATCAACCTACTTCACCCAGATACTCCCAACCCACACATGTCTACCAAGCCTACAACACCCAACAAGACCACTATCAATCACCTCCCTCTCGCCAAAACTTTCCTAGACCGCGACCAAATTTTGACCGTAGACCTCCCAAATAGTATACCGCCATTGCCGAAGCAATTGACCAGCTGTATGAAAGGCTCAAAGCTGCTGGTTATGTCACCCTTATCCCTGGCATAACCCCCGAAAATCCCTACCAATAGGTCAACCCAAACAAAACTTGTACATACCATTCTGGCATGAAAGGGCATACCATTGATGAGTGCCGCTTTCTGAAGGATAAGATCCAAGCTTTGATTTACAACAAGATCATCGTGGAAAAAGATCCAGCTCCGAACGTCCGCAACAACCCTCTACCAGACCACAAGGGTGGAGGCATTCACATGATTGAGATAGAGGATGATTGGGACCCCAAAGTATCGATCGGATTAATCGCAGAAGGTGACGAGACAAAGAAATCAACAATCACCCTTAACCCGATTGTGGTCCAGTTTCAGCCTTCTAGGGACACCGAGGTGAATATGTATGTACCACTTGAGTTTGAAGCATCACCCCCTGCAAAGACGCCAACACCAATTGAGGTCGAGGTTGGGTCCCCAAAGGCACCTGCGCCATTTGAGGTTGTTGTGTTACCTTCCAAAGCAAGGGTTCCCATTCCGGTAGTAATGACATCTATAACACCGTTCCACACAAAAGCTATACCACGAGATTACACAGTCGAGGCAAGAAGGAAAGGGAAAACCAAGTTCGAAGAAGCAGTTGCGGCACAGGGTATGACAAGGACCGGCAGGGTTTATACTCCAGAACATTTGGCTAAGTCGATTAAGCAGGCACCTGGAAGGCCAGCCATCACTGAAGCTGGGCTCGACAATCTCTGGAGGAAGATACAGGCCAAAGAGTATTCAGTCATTGATCCGTTGAACAAAATACTGGCACATATCTCTATCCTAGCTTTGCTACAAAGCTCTGATGCCCATAAGAATGCTCTGTTAAAAGTACTGAGTGAGACATATGTATCGAGCAACATCACTGGAGGAGAGATGGCAAATATGGTGGGGCAGGTATTGGAGAGTCACAAAATCACTTTCTATGAAGATGAGTTTCCACCAGAAGGTTTGAGTCACAACAAAGCATTGCACATTACTTGCAGTGCAAGGATTATTTCATCACCAGAATCCTGATTGATGGAGGGTCCAGCCTCAACATTTGTCCATTGGTAACTCTCAAGACTTTGGGAAAGAGCCTGCACAAGATCAAGGATGGGTCCATCAATGTCAAAGCTTTTGACGGTTCCCAAAGGTCCACTATTGGGGAAATTAGTTTGTGCTTGCAAATGGGGCCTACTTGGTTCGACGTTGATTTTCAAGTTATAGACGTGCCGACATCTTACAACTTACTGTTGGGATGGTCGTGGATTCATGCCGCTGGGGCCATAGCATTGACACTGCATCAGGCGGTAAAATTTGAATGTAATCACCAAGAGGTGATCATTCACGACGACGGTAGCAATCCCATATACAGTCACCAAACCATCCCAACGATCGGAGGTAGAAGAAAGATAGGTGGATAAACCTATCACCACATCGAGAGAGTCAATGTCGTTGACCAAGATAAATGGTGGGACAATAAAATTGAAAGCATATTGAACTGGAGCGGATACGAACCTGGAAAGGGACTTGGCAAGAACCTCTAAGGAATAGCTAAGGCTATCAAACTAAAGAAACATAGCACCACCTTCGGTCTGGGATATGAGTACACTTAGGAAGAATTCAACAACTGGTCGCCACCATGGCGCGGTCCTTACTATCCGCTGGAGCAGCCAATACCACATTTGAAGCAGACTTTCCAGCCAGCCGATATTATCTATGGGTTAGAAGAAGAGGAAGCACTTGCAGCAGTATGGAATTTGTTCCTGAAAGACAATGATATTGATTGTTGTGTTGTTTTCGAGGAGGAGGGGGAGGAAGGCCCTTCCATACAGGCAGTGAGTGGAGGAGCATGCCTCAATAACTGGACCATCAGAACCACCAGAGCCAGGAAAGCCTCGGGTATTACTATTACTTATCTTGATGAACCAACGACTGTGACATGTAACGAGACAACGCGACAAACGGACTCAGAGGAAGATGATATACCAGAAGAGGTTGTTAAAGAGGTTGAGGATTTTGAGAACAGACCTAAGTCCAACCTGGACGAGACCGAGATTGTTAACCTGGGAGATGCAAAAAATGTCAAAGAAACTTGGATCAACGTTCATTTGTCACCGACAGAAAAGGAAGAATACACAGAATTGCTGAAGGAATATGAGGACATATTTGCCTGGTCATATGACGACATGACTGGTTTAAGTACATCTATTGTGGTGCACAAGCTGCCAACTGATCCGACATGCCCACCAGTAAAGTAGAAGCTCAGGAAGTTCAAGCCTGACATGAGTTTTAAAATCAAGGAAGAAGTCACCAAGCAAGTCAAAGCTAAGGTTCTTAGAGTAGTAGACTATCCAAAATGGTTACCAACATCGTGCCAGTACCAAAGAAGGACGGGAAGGTCAGAATCTGTGTCGACTACCGGGACCTCAACCGGGCCAGTCCCAAAGACAACTTCCCCTTTCCAAGTATACACATTCTAATTGACAACTGCGTCAAGCACGAGCTGCAGTCGTTTGTTGATTGTTTTGATGGGTATCATCAGATCTGGATAGATGAAGAAGATGCTGAGAAAACGGCCTTCATTATGCCATGGGGAATGTATTGTTACAAGATAATGTCGTTTGGGTTAAAGAATGCTGGGGCCACCTACATGAGGGTCATGACTACCATTTTCCATGATATGATACATAAGGAGATCGAGGTATATGTAGATGACATCATCATCAAGTCCAAGAGAGCCACTGATTGTATGAAAGATTTGAGGAAGTTCTTCAATAGACTAAGAATGTACAACTTGAAGCTGAATCCCGCAAAATGTGCATTCAGGGTTCCTGCCGGAAAGCTAATTGGGTTCATTGTGAGTCACCGAGGAATAGAACTAGATCCGTCAAAGGTCAAAGACATTTAAGAGTTGCCACTGCCAAAGAACAAGAAAGACGTAATGATTTTCTTGGGAAGACTTAACTATATCAGCCGGTTCATAGCACAATCTACTTTCATCTGTGCACCAATCTTTAAGATATTGAAGAAGGACACCGCTGCCAAATGGACTGACGACTGTCAAAAATCCTTCGACAGAATTAAGGAGTACCTGTCCACACCAACAGTCTTGGTCCCGCCCGAGCCGGGCAGACCTCTATTGATCTACCTTGCAGTATTGGATGGAGCATTCGGTTGTACTCTGGGGCAACATGATGAAACGGGAAGGAAGGAGCAGGCCATCTATTATCTCAGCAAGAAGTTCATCCCATACGAGGCCCGATATTCTCTGTTGGAATGCAACTGTTGTGCTCTGACTTGGGTAGCCCAGAAGCCGAGCAACTATTTCTGTGCCTACACTACATACCTCATATCCAGAATGGATCCGTTGAAGAACATCTTTCAAAAGCCCATGCCCACTGGCAAGCTGGCCAAGTGGCAGATTCTATTAAGTGAATTTAACATTGTCTATGTGACTCAGAAAGTAGTCAAAGGACTGGCAATGGTAGATCATCTTGCTGAAAATCCTGTGGAGGGAGAATATGAACCCCTGGAAACGTATTTTCCTAACGAGGAGGTATCCTTTATAGGAGAAGACATTGCAGAATCCTATGATGGTTGGAGAATGTTTTTCGATGGAGCAGCAAATTTCAAAGGATTTGGCATAGGAGCAGTTCTAGTATCAGAAACCCGTCAGCATTATCCAGTGTTCACCAAACTCATATTCCCGTGCACCAACAACATTGTCGAGTACGAAGCCTGTATCTTAGGGCTCAAGATGGCCATTGACATGAACATTCAGGAATTGCTAGTGATCGAGGATTCAGACTTGCTTATACATCAGGTCTGAGAAGAATGGGCAACTAAGAACTCCAAGATACTCTCGTAATTGCATCATGTACAGGAGTTGAGGAAGAGGTTCACAAAGACAGAGTTCTGGCATGTTCCCAGAGTCCAGAATGAGTTTTCCGATGCATTGGCTACCCTGTCCTCTATGATACAACACCCAGATAAGAGCTTCATCGATCCTATTCCGATGAAGATCCATGATCAGCTAGCTTACTGTGCTCATATCGAGGAAGAAGCGAACGAAAAACCTTGGTTTCATGATATCAAGGAATACCTAGCAAAAGGAGAATACCCAGAGCTTTCCAACACCACTCATAAGTGCACACTTCGGAGGTTATCTAACAATTTCTTTCACAGCGGAGGAATCCTGTATAGGAGGACTCCTGATTTGGGATTATTAAGGTGTATCGGCGTAAGGGAAGCATCCAGGCTACTAGAAGAAATCCATGTTGGGACCTGCGGTCCACATATGAATGGTTTTGCCTTAGCCAAGAAGATACTCCGGGCTGGTTACTTTTGGATGAATATGGAAACAGACTGCATCCAGTATGTCCGAAAGTGTCACCGCTGCCAGATACAAGCAAACATGATAAAGGTGCCTCCAAACAAGCTTAATGCGACAAGCTCGCCGTGGCCATTCGCCACATGGGGAATGGATGTTATTGGACCAATCGAACTCGCCGCATCAAACAAGCACAGGTTCATTCTAGTGGCAATTGATTATTTCACTAAATGGGTTGAAGCAGCATCATACAAAGCAGTGACTAAGAACGTTGTGGCAGAATCATATGTCGGTTCAGAATTCCAGAGTCAACCATTAATGATAATGGATCTAACCTCAACAGTGATTTGATGAAATCCACGTGTGAAACCTTCAAAATTAAACACAAGAATTCTACAACTTACTGACCTCAGATGAACGGAGCCGTAGAGGCTGCCAACAAGAATATCAAGAAGATACTAAGGAAAATAATAGAGAAGCATAAGCAGTGGCAAGAGAAGCTCTCATTTGCTTTATTGGGATACCGCACCACAGTCCGCACATCAACTGGGGAAACTCCCTACATGTTGGTATATGGTACAGAAGCAGTCATACCCGCTGAAGTAGAAATTCCTTCCTTAAGGATCATACAGGAAGCAGAGCTCGACGACGCAGAATGGGTGAAGAGTTGTTATGAGAAACTAGCTCTTATAGATGGAAAGAGAATGAATGCAGTTTTCCATGGTCAGCTCTATCAGAACAGAATATCCAGAGCCTTCAACAAAAGAGTCAAGCCAAGACAAGTCACACCGGGGCATCTAGTGTTAAAGAAAATTTTTCTGCATCAAGAGGAAGCCAAAGTGAAATTCTCTCCCAACTGGCAGGGTCCATACATGGTTCACCAGGTTCTAACAGGAGGAGCCCTCATACTTGCAGAAATGGACGGAGACGTTTAGCCAAAACCGATCAATTCAGACGCAGTCAAGCGATCCTATGTGTAACCTTAATACTTTCTTTTATGATGTAATTTGAACTACGCCTGACCTGATTCCCGTTTAAGAGAGGATACATAGGCAGCCTTATGGTTTCGGTCACAATTTAATAAAATTTCCATTTCCCCCGCTATTGGAAACTGGGGCAGAATTTTGAGGAGGACCCTCAAAATTATTAGCAGTCGTCAGAAGCAGAAGCTCAGCAAGCTAGGGGAAAATTTTTTAGGAGGACCCTCAAAATTCCGTAACGAGAGAGGTTGCAATGTTTTGGACCACGTCGCGGTCATTGATTTATCTGACGAAAACTATTCTCGGTTATATATTTATCATGCATATCTATTATCAAAATTGCTTTGTAACGCTACCCTAGGAAAACATACAGTATCACCGAAGCAGAGCTGAGCAGGTCAAGCAAAGCCAACAGGAATACAAACTAACCTTTTCCCCTTTACAAACTCACGATTTTTCTTTGGATGCATGCAATTGAGTTGCAAAATCATCAAATATACTATACGCTCACTCACAGTGTTTAGGAATACAACTCTCTGAACTGTTGCACTTGCTCGCAACTGCTATCCGCACAACAGTGTCCCCAGCAATCACGATACCGCAATCCGCTATCAGCTAAGAAAACTCTATTGCTATTTGCCATTTTTACTTCCTGCATAAGGCTACCATTCTGCCTTCCGAGGTTAGGCTCTACCTCCATCTGCATTCTTTGCATTGCATAAGGCTACTATTCTGCCTTCCGGGACTAAGCTCTGTCTCCACATGCATTTCTTGCATTGCATAAGGCTACCATTCTGCCTTCCGAGACTAAGCTCCGTCTCCACCTGCATTTCTTGAATTGCATAAGGCTACGATTCTGCCTTCCGAGACTAAGCTCTATCTCCATCTGCATTTCTTGCATTTCATAAGGCTACCATTCTGCCTTCCGGGACTAAGCTCTGTCTCCACCTGCATTTCTTGCATTGCATAAGGCTACCACTCTGCCTTTCGAGACTAAGCCATGTCTCCACCTGCATGGCTGAAATATCGCCACTTTATTTATGCCTCGTGTGGCTGAAATATCGCCACTTTATTTATGTCTCGCATGGCTGAAAGATTGCCACCTTCATCTACATCTTGCACGGCTGAAATATCGTCATTTTTATTTTTCTTGCATGGCTGAAATATCGCCACTTTCTATTTACATCTTGCATTGGCTGAAATACCGCCACCTCGTTTACATTTTTGTATGGCTGAAATATCGCCACTTTCTATTTACATCTTGCATCGGCTGAAATACCGCCACCTCATTTACATTTTTGCATTGGCTGAAAGATCGCCTCCTTCTGCATCTCACGGGCTGAAAGATCACCAAATTGTTCGAAGGAATCATTGTTCGGAGGTACCATTTTCATAGCCTGAGAACGTCATGCCATGGCCTGAGGACCCCATTTTATCTTTTTCATATCATTATTCAAAGGCATCATCCTCATAGCCCTAGAGCATCATTTCATGGCCTACGAATCCTTTATTATTCGCTTCATGGCCCAGGACATCATGGTCTAAGGACGTCATCTTAACCGTCCAAAGACAACATTCATGGTCCAACGGGAACTTGCATCACGTTTAAAATTATGCACAATATATGTTCGTATTGCTCATTTTCAGGTAAAATTGCTAGCAACGGTCATCTCAGCATGAGTGATCCCACTCCAGTTCCCGCAGCCCTACTAGACTATAACCATCCACCCTAACCCAAATATCTCGTCCGTTCTTGAAAAAATCTCCGTCAGCATATTCCGCCGATGGATCCTGAACTACATATGGCCTGATTCCTATAAGACTAGGGATATGTAGGCAGCTCAGGAACCAGAGCACGGTCAAATTCTTCAACTCATTTCGTTCGGTCAAAATTGGTCATCATATCTTTACCCAACAACTCTTTCATCATTCTCGGGTAAAGAGGGGCAGCTGTTGATACCCAATTTTTCCCTGTATATTTTTCATATATACAAAATACTTTCAAAATAACATATGTATGCATATATAAGCATGCCCAAGTGTTTTAGTATTTTTCCCAATTTTTAAAAGATTTTTAAAACCACTTTATTTTCCATTTTAGCAGTGCAAAATCAATAATTACTCCCAAAATTATCAATTTTGGTGAATAATTTATTTTATTCCCATATTTAAACCAAAATATAGTTAAGGTAATTTTTATATATTTTTACAAATTTATTTGGTATTTTTAAAGCTAAATTGCATATAAATGCAATTCTAGCCTACTTTAAGATTGAATAACATTTTATAATCATAAAATTGGTTCCAGTATTTTTAAATTAATATTTATGTATAATAAACTAATCCAGTGCTTTTAATTTGTTTTCTAAATCATTTTTACTATTTTTTGTAAAATAAAAGGGAAAAATTGGCTATGCAAATTTTATCCTCATTTCGTTTCAATTTTAGCCCCATTACATTTCAATTTTAGCCTCCAATTGACCCAATCTTAACCCCCAATTGGACCAGCCCAATTTCAATTTTAACTCGACCCCCTTAACATGTTCACTATCATTTCGATCAACGGCCACGATCGTCCCTTACCATTTTAATTCACCTAACCCTACCCTAATCCTCCATTTCATTCTGCTAGACACCTTTGGATACTTTCCTCTCCCAAAACTATATTGAAGGTTCCTCAGAACCCTAGTCATCTTCTACCCTTTTCAACCACACTTTCACCGGAATCCATGGCTTCTCAGGCCATGGATGGCCTGTCCTCACCCTCCTCCACCATTAAACCCTCGTTGTTCGAAGTTTCGAGGTCCGACCTCGATGGTGTCCTTTCAAATCTCTACAGATCCAAGGTTCTATGGCCTCTCCGGCCTGGCTCGGGCATATTCAGGCATCAGAAGCCTATTTCTGACCTCTCCGACTTAAGATCGGACCTTCTTCCAAGCCTTTCTCATTTCTAGGGTTTCTCTGAAACCCTAAGCTATTCGAGGTTTTTCTCTGGTTGTTTTCTTATATCTGTGCTACATCTATGTTCTACTGGAGTTTTGAAACGTTTTCCCCAATCTTTTCTTTCAAAATTTGTTTCTCTTCGATTTAGGGTTTCTGAAAAAAAAATTCTTAAAATGTTTTCTAACACTTCTTTTTCTTTTCTTTATGTGAATCTGTCTATGCTATGTTTGTATGTTCTTTTTTCCTACCTAGCATGTTCTTCTCTTGTTTTTATGCTTGCCTTAATATCATGTTCTTCTATTGTGCTTCGTTCTTCCTTCTACTGGTTCCTATATCATGCTCTCACATGTCTATCTTATGTGCTCCTTTACTGTATTTTTCTACTAAGCTTTTAGTCCTTTGTTTGCCTTTACTAGACCTTTGTTTGCGTTCTAAACATGTTTCATCTACTGTTTCTTAAATTTATATCACCTTTTTTTCTCTTTTGAACTTGCTTAAGTTCCGAGCTTTTCTTAAAACATGTTCTTTATGCTTCAACTCAGTTCTGCATTCTATTTCTCTCGAACCTGCTATTACATCTATTTTTTTCTCATAAGTCTCTGAAAAAGACCTCTGAGTCTGTCTCCATTATTTGTCTTTTTTTCTTTGTATCTGACTCGAGTTGAAAACCCTAGGGTTTGGGGTTTTTGGCGAGTTTTGATCTTGTGTTTGAGACTACGGTTCTATTTTGGAACTCTAGGTTTCTCAGACTCATTTTGAGTCTTTGTACTGAACTCGAACTTCTTTGACTCTGAACTTTTCTATGTTAGGCTTTTCTAGTTAGCATGAAAACTCTTTCTTGATTCACATGTCTGTGCACTTTATGTATGATGAATTCTTCCTTTAAAAAAGGTTTTGCCAATTTGTAATTGATTCAGAATTTCTTTTAATAAGGATCAATTGATTGTTACTGATTTTCTTTAATTAAACCTTTCTTCACCTTTTCTGGTTGGATTCATTCATAACAAAAATCATTTTCTGATTTTTATTGACGTTGATTGATTGATTTTCCTTATTTGCACAAACCGTGTTGATATCAAACTCTTTCCTTAAATAGTTTCTGTGAATTTGCCCTTCTTGTACAACTTTGGAAAATATTTTGATCAAACTCTTTCCTTAATTATCTTGCCCGTTTGAAATCAGAATCCCTTAATTGAAGGGAGACCTTATGTGATTGATTTCGAAATTATTCTCTTACATATTTCTACTTGCTTTCTGCACTATAAAGAGCATGACCCTTCTACACTTTTTGGGGACTTCCAATTCAATACTCTTTAAGACCTTTAGTTCAACACTTACACAACACTTATTGAACGCTTTCAATTTCAATACTCCTACATTCTCAATTCAACACTCTACTCTCTTCTCTTTTTATTTCCCTGAAACTGGTATGTTCTAATTTAACTTTCTGCTTCATCCCTATGTGTTTGCTTTACAGTTTCAACAATCTTGTCTACTTTGTTGTTTATGTTTTGTATTGAATATATTGTTCTCTTTGCATCTGTTGATGTATGAAATCCCCATACCCTTATTCCCTTCTATGTGTTTGAGTTATGGTTTAGGCATGGCAGTATCCAAATTGCTGCTCATGTCTGGACCTGATCCTTTATTGGATCCTAACTCCCAAACAATGTGGCTAACAGGCTGGTTAGGGGTGTGGCAGCACTCCTAATTGCTAGGTATGACCACCAGCCTGTCTTGGCCTTCCCCAAAATCCTCTCTATGCACTTGCACTCTCTCTTAGATTCTAAGTTCTGCCCCCTTCCTAGGTGTCTTGCTTTGGGACCTTGAGCTCCATCTAAACTTGGACATTTGAGGGCCGACCCTTCCACACTGCACTATAATCTAATTCTGCAATATATTTGGGTGTAAGCACTGCCCGGAGTCCACTTGAGACTCTTAGGGAACTCTGACACATCCCAAATAGGAGAAAGGCTTTGGAATTTGATCTTTGGAGTTGGTTTACTTCATGCTTCAGACAGAAGTCTGAATCAGTCTCTTCTTGGTTGGGATTTTATCTTTCTGATGTAATTTTTACTTTCTTTTCTTCATTCTGGGTTGTAATAATTTGTAATAACCCATGGGGGCTTATAGTGAAAAGGGGAGGGGTACTCATGTATGCATAAGGGTAGATATCATGCTCATTAGGTCTTTATTTCTTCAAATCATGGCAAGTTCTGCATTTCGGCATCTTTGAAATCCTATTTTAGGTTCTGCATTTCTACATTTTCATATAGAAATCCTGTTTTAGATTCTGCAATTCTACATTTTCATATAGAAATCCTGTTTTAGGTTCTGCACTTCTACATTTTCATATAGAAATCCTGTCTATAAACTTCTGCACTTTTGCATCTTAGATGCCTATAGGTTTCACCTAAGCAAGCTATAAGGCAAATTAGCTAATTGAATCAGACTCTGTTAGTTCCAACCAGCAGGCAGGTCTGATTCCTGTTTCTTATCTGAAATGTGTAATAGACCAGTCTGCCTTCTTAACGTTTAAGTTTAATTCAGACCATAACCAGTATCTGCAAGACATACTAAATAATCTGCCTTTAAGTGAGGACGCCTGTCTGAGCCTTTTAAATTATTATGTGTTTCCTATATCTGCCTTATGTATTTTTGTTTGTCGCTTTAGAATTTTATCCTTTTAAACCATACAAAGCCCAAATCTCCATTCCCTTTAGGACTAGTAGTCCCAAATGCCTCCGGGACTGATATGATTGAGGCGAGTACTAGCATGCAATAAGTAAACGAAACCATTACGCGTTTAATACCTCAATGGGGTGGGAAAGGGTAGATATGGATATGATGACCGGTGCGCTAATACCACGTGTAACCCCTCTTCTAAGGAGTGATTACCGGGTATTGCATTGATGTGATCCATATTATTTATAAACCTAGGACCCCCTTCCCTTTACTTGTTTATTTTATTACTTTCAAATTTTCAAAAACTCCTTTTTTCTCAAATTTCAGCTTCCTTGTTTCTTCAAACATTAACTTATTTGCAATCACAATGTGACAACCCCTCATATTTGAAACCCTTATTTGCTTATTTATTGTTTGTACTTAAGTCACAATTGTAGCATGGCCGAAAACCACACTAGTGGATCTTGAGGGGTGCCCAACACCTTCCCCTCGAGATAATTTCTAGCCCTTACCCAAACTCTGGTTTTTCTAAACAAATTCTTCCTAGTGTCCTAATGCACTTACTCATTAGGTGGCGACTCTTCAAATCAAAAAACCCAATTCCCAACAGGGAATGAGTTGTCTTCCCAAATGTCATAAACCTAATTTCGCGAGAAAAAGGGGGCGCAACACTATGTAACCCAAATTATTTCATAATTAGCCAAATTGGCATATTTTGGCTATAATTGCAATAACTTTGCAAGTATAGCCCAATCATATGATTTTATTTCATTTTTTGGCCGAAAATTAATCATTTATATTTTTAAATACTAAGTAATCATTTTTAGCTATTTTATATGCATAAATTTCATTTTGTATAATTATTAGCCAATTTATAAATTATTTTATATTTAACAAATAGCCCCAAACTTAAATCCTACCCGACCCAATCTCTGGTCCAATCTGGACCATTTATCAATTCTAATCAACGGTCCAGACCCCCCATACCATAATTAACCTAAAGACTACCCCCCAAACCCTCATTCCCATCCTCTCATTTTGTCTCACCCTCTCTTCCGTTACATCTCTCATCTCTCTCAAAATCCTCTCTGCTAAACCTAGCTTCTCTTACCAGTCATTGGCTCGCCGGTAATAATGAAGGTTCCATCACCATCCCTAGCCTCCATGGATCTTTTCATATGCCGTTTGTTACTGCCCTGAGGTCCTCAAATGAACCAGAAGGCGGTTCACTCATCTCCCATGGTTTCTAAGTCATTCTCAGGCCGTCTATGGCGGTCCGAGTAAGATCATTCTTTTTTCCGGCAAAATTCATGGCTTCTAAGCTGGAATCTCTCCATATCTGGTTATCTCTCTCTCAAACACTAATTTTATCTCTTGACTTCTTAGATCTGTAAAAGATCTAAGAGTTTTCTGAGTTATCTTTACTGTTTTCTTAAGAATCTCTCCAATTTTTCAAAAACGTCTTTTCATCTTCAAACTAGGGTTTCTTAACCCTTTTTCAAAATGACTTTCCCTCTGATTTTCTGGTATTATTCCATGATTTTTTCTATGTTTAAACGGTTCTTTAAGTTTTTCCCTTTTATCTGATTTATCATGTTGAAAACCTAATTATTTTGGTCTTAATCCTGGGTTCTGAGAACTGTCCTTGCTTATTTGTTCGTTTAATGTGCTCGCATTTCCGTTATTCATGAATATGTTCTATGTTTCTATGATTTTTACCCTATTATGCTCATTAGGGTTTTTGATTTTGCTTCTTCCGCCTATACTATGTTTATTCTGTTTAAGAAATTTGTGCTAATTCCTCTAGTCAGTACTTTTTTCTGGCTGAATTCCTGACTTTATGTGATTTTTACTTGACTATGCTTATTAGGGTTTATGATTTTATTCCTTCTTTCCTATACTGTGAATATTTCATTTATTTACAGCAATTTGTGTTAATTCCCCTTAATCATTGCTACTCCTATTTGAATCCCTAATTTTCTATAATTGATGCTCTTCACTAATCTCTTGTGATGATTTCCTTACTGATTTTCAACCTCTAAGATATTTTCTTGCCTTATTTTCAATCGACTATGCTGTCAATTGGTTCTAAAGTACTTTCCTTAATTAGATTTTCTAAACCTAGCCTAATTACTTGTTCTATACTTGCTATGCCTCAGAATATTTCCTTATGTGCTATATTCCTGTCTTATAAGATCTCTTTCCTTATTTGTCTTTACCTTTTGAAATTAACTCCCTTAATTAAAGGAGTACTTATACTGATTTTATACTAATTGATACCTAGTTCCATGATTACTGCTTGATTTTGATTCTTACCTTATTATTCTTCCTAGTTTCAAACTATATATACATATGCTCTCTCATTAACAAAGACACGAACACATTTAGTTCAAAACTCTCTCTCGCACAAAATACATTCTTCTGCTCTTTTTTCTCTAGTTATTTGTTATTGTTCTAAGTCAGCCGGCTGTAAGCCAAGGCTTATTACTCTACTCTCTTGTCCCTCACTTTGTCTTTACTATCTTCATTACTGGTATGTTCTGATTTCAATTCAAGTTTCAAATAATATGTTTCTTTTACTGCTTCAGTTCATCCTGTTTCTAGTATGTTTTTCACTTATGTTTCTATTGTTCAACTTGTAATTAATATGTTTACTTCATCACTTCATCAGCATGCCTCTGAATGTCTCCCCTCCCTTAGACTCATCATATTTATAAAAGAGAAATTTTCATAAAGCACTATCTTTTAGTAGGTAATTAGCTATTTATAGATACCATTTGCCATATTACAGATTATAGATACATTTTCTGTTGTTATAAGATGTATTTGATGTATTTAAGCTACTGTATTCATGAATACAATAGTATTTTTAGGCGTGAAATAGGGGATTACAGCTAGACAAATTTTTGTATTCGACTGTATTCATGGCGTGAAACATGGAATTACAACTGGACAAATTATTGTATTCGACTGTATTCACGGCGTGAAACATGAGATTACACTGTTTTTAAACAGAAAGTAAATCAATTAACATAATAGACTCCTAATATAACTCAACAAACTCAATTATAACACACAAATTTTGTATTTCCAGTTATAAAAATTATTCTCAACCGAAAAATACCCCAAAAACATAGCAATCTTCAGAGAAATTATATAATACATTTGAATACATAAATTATATTAATTAAAATTTTGTGGCATACAGCGAGACAATCAATACAATGAAATACATAGAATACATCAGGATACATAATCTAGAGTTTGAGGTTGGTGATTGGGTTTTCCTGAGGATCTCACCAATGAAGGGTATTATGCATTTTGGGAAGAAAGGTAAGCTGAGTCCAAGGTATATCAGGCCGTATAAAATTCTTCGACGAATTGGACAGGTTGCTTATGAGTTAGAATTGCCATCCGAATTGAAATTTGTCCACCCGGTATTCCATGTATCTATGTTGAGAAAATGTATTGGAGACCCTTCTCGAGTCGTCCCTATAAAAGATGTACAAGTTACAGAGGACCAATCATATGAAGAAGTGCCAGTGGCGATATTAGATCGACAAGTCCGCAAGCTGAGAACAAAAGATGTAGCTTCCGTCAAAGTATTGTGGAGGAACAAAAATATGGAAGAAATGACATGGGAAGCAGAAGAGGAGATGAAGTCTAAATATCCTTACTTATTCCAGAATGAAGATAACAAGGATGCTGGTGGAAGACAGGATACATTGGAAGGTGAAACGGCTCTATGAGGTAAGCAATAATTTGAGAATACTCCTCTTTAATACAAAATGGTGATATGTATATAATGTAAATACGCATAATGCTTTATGTAGCCTTGTGAAGCCATATGTTGGGCTTAATTACTTGCAAGTTTTGCTAGTGACATTTTATAGGGGAAAATTGATCGGAAATTTCCATTGGAATCAACGATGATTTAAACTCCCCATGAACCCTTACATTCGAGGACGAATGTTCCTAAGGGGGGGAGGGTGTTACAACCCATATCAATATGTGTTAGTTCATGCCATATATTAGTTAACATAAATCCAAGAAGGAATTATCTTTGAGATGATAAGAAGTCAATCCTATTGGTCTTAAGTGATACAAGAGTGTATAAGGGTGATTAACAAGTATTAGAAGTTAAACGAATCAAGGATGTTGTAACTCGTATTTTCAGGTAATCTAGCGGTGCTTAATACACTCAAGAGGTCATTTATTAAGTTATTTTAATCATATAATATCCGTATCATAAGTCTTGAAGTCAAACGAGTTATGAAACAAAAGTCGACAAAAGTTGTCGCAACTTAGGTTCATAATTTTACTTAAACATTAGGTCAAATGTTTCTAATCTTTTCTCATAATTTACAAGGAATTACGGGGTGATCTACCCACCAAATTAAAGATCTATGAGTCTAGTTTCCAACGCATTAAACCGTTCATCGATACGATCTCGGAGTAGAGAGATATTCGCGTTTTTGCGAGACTGCGCCAAGCACCTCTCTATGGGGCCCACTAAGTCGGTTTAAGATATTTGGACCTATATAGGATGACTACAACCCGTTTTTAGTCATTTCTTTTCACTATTTTCAGACCTTAGAACCCTAGGAACATCCTCTCAAGGTTCTCTCAAGATTCAAGACCCAAAAAAAGGGCAAACAACACAAATCAAGTGTCGGGAATTCCGTGGCGCTAGTAAGTCTCTTGTTCTTCTTGTTGTTGCTCATTTTTGTGTCGTTCCAGCTCATGTGGGAGGTTGTTTTAAAGGGTTTATGTTCTGTAAATACTCCCTCATGTTCTTAATATCAATCCTAGGTGATTTCAAGCCTTCTAAAGTGATTCTAGTGCCGAAAAACACTAATTGATCGCTAGTTTCGCTTTTTTGTTGTTGTGGCAGCATTGGAGGGATATTTCATGGAAATTTAAGGTCAAATTGGAGTTGTTCTTTCTGTATAAAGGTAAGGAACCTCTTACTCTATATGTATTTAAGATTATCCAAGTTGCGGCTAAGCCATTGAAGCTAGAACTTGTGAAATATATATCGAAAGGCTTGGTAGTAATGTTATTGTTTTGTGGACTGTTTTGCGTTGTTGTTGGGCTGCGTATTTTACTACTATCTTGTGGAGTTTTGGAGGAGGAAGGGTGTGGAGAAACACCATATATATGTAGGGTTATGGGCTGATAGTTATTCGTAACATTTCCAGGTTGTTTGACACGACTACGGTGGTCGTCGTATGTATGGAGTGATTAGGCTGTGTGTGGACTATTTTGGGAGGCTCAATATGTTTATTATTGATGTTGTTTGGGCTGTTTGGTGACTGTTTTGAATGGTGTGAGGTCATATATATAGGGGAGGTGCTGTCCGTTTCATCATAAAATAGGTTGTGGTCGATACATAATAGTTATGACGCTTAAATGATAACGATAGTATCGTTTCTCTTATTGTAGACTAAGGAGTTTTGACAATTGCATAGCTTGAGATTGGGGCAGTATATACAAGGTATGTGAGGCTATCCCTTTCCTTCTTTTGCACGACTCCGATTGTACATAATGTAATGAATGAGCTTCCAAGATACTTTGAAAAATATTAACAGAAATTCAAGTTGCTCAACCCCAAACTCTGTTGTCTTTGTTCAAGAACAAACCCTAATTTTCGGCGAATCCACCGTCGAGCAAAAACCCTAAATCTCACTATTCCCACACATCCTGTAAAGTAGATAATTTTGATGTATTGTAAAAAAACACAATAAAACAAGAAGATAGATAATTTCGTTGGAATTGATAACTGTAAATTCCATGGTAATCCAAGAAATTGAATAAGCAGCAAATTGGCCACCTCCCTCTCACTCTCGTTCTCTCTATTCGTCCTCTTCTTATCTATTCCTCTCTACTATATTTGTGTATGTGTATATTCAATTTTAAGGGAAAGAATGATGAAGATCTAAAGGGGTGTGAGGCGCTGAAGATGTCTCTTTGTATTAGGTCCACTCTTTGTCCAGCCGTTCTCCTCTCTTCAAGCTGTTGTGCCAGTTTTTTTCTTTTTGTTACTCTAGGTATTTTTAGGGAATGGGGAAGAGAATGACATGTATCAAAGTAGAGAGAGAAAGAACTTAGAGTGAGATGTTTATGTGAAATACGATAATTATGTGAGAGAAAAATCTGAAAAAAAGGAGAGAAAAATAAAAAGTAGCGTATTTACTGGCTTAGGGGTAGGAGGTAACCAAAATTACATATTTTGCTATAAACATTAAAAGGTATCTATAAAATATAATTTTTTCAAATGGTATTTATTTAAAATAAATAAGCTGTTAACCTTTGCTATAGGAGGTAAAAATTCCTTTATAAAATGTTATTCCCCCTCCTAATATACCCCAAGGTGGCCCTTCCGTACTTATGTTTCTCTGATTTCCGGCATGAACCTCTATGTGCAAAATAGTTGGCTATACTTAAGTTACATGATTCTATGTTAAATCTGAAGTTCTCTAACCCCTTAGCATATTGCTGATTCTATACTTAAGTGCTCCTGTAACTATGTGTTTACTTATGTGACCTAGGTGTCCCCAAATCCCACTACCCCTGTTTGTGGTTGCTGAAGCTGCCTTGGTCCTATGTTCCTTGGTTATGTGTGAACCTGTTTTGGGTGTTGCATTTGGACCGTTGCTTGTTACTCTACTCTCTTTTCAAAACTGTCCTATTGAACAACTCCCCTGTTGTATTACAAAACTATTTCAAACTATTCTCCTGCTTAAATCTTTTCAAAACTATGTCAAGCACTCTCACTCTACTCTTAGACCACTAAGTTCTGCCCCTTTTGTGTGAGCCTTACCTTGGGACCCTTGAGCTCCCTCTGAACTTGGACACATGAAAGCTGGCCTTTCCACACTACACTTACTCTATCTTGGCAATGAAATCTGGGTGTGAGCACTGCCCGGGATCCCTTAAGGTCCTTAGGGAACTTTGACACACCCGGATATGAGAAAGGCTATGAAACAATCTTAGCATTTGAGGTTCTAGAAATTTGGGTCTGTTTTAAGGCTCTCCATAGTGTAACTTCTTATTTTTCTTTTCTACTTATATAATTCATTTCGATATTGTTCTGTAATAATCTGTTGTAAACAAATATTGGGGTTGGCTAGTGAAAAAGGGAGGCTAATTATATATGTTATCAACATCAATGGGTAGAAACCATGCCTTAGGTTTACATTTCCTATATGCGCATTAGAATCCATGTGTAAGACCAACACATTCAATGCATGTCATGCATTAGATACCATGTTCTTAGGTTTACTGCTTCAGCATCTCATTTGACATCATTTAACCACCTAGAAATCCTGCTTTAGGCTAAATAACAACATCAACATAAAATTGTTGCTCCTGCACATCTTGAAATCATGCTATAACTTTTTGGGCATTTAGAAATCATGCTTCGGGAATTTTGCATATCCTGAAATCATTCTGCATTTTCATATGTGCATGTTAGATACCCTGTTTTAGGATCTCATTCACACTCGCTCAGTCACACCTAGTTAAACTACTGATGCATGAAAAAAGGACATAAAACAGACTCATGTTTGATTATCCTGTTTGAGTGAAATTTGTCACAATCCCTACATGTCTTTGCAACATTTAGAACAACGTGCTTTAGGTAAAATAACTTCTAAATTGTTTCAATGATTCTGGTAACTGCTGCATATTATTTTACGCCTAGGCAAGCCTTAGGTAATCAACTTTAAAATAAAACCAGAACCGTCTTTGTGATTAGTGTTTAACTGTCAGCGTGTTAAAATCAGTAGGCAAACTTGATTAGGGCTTCTTCTCTGAGTCATGTAATAAATCTGATTCTACTACCATGCTTAGGATTTGAATTAAGACCTTAATTGTATGAGTCATGCTGTTTGTGTGTACTATGTGTGGAGGTATAGATGAGCCTTTATTTGTCTTCCATGCACCCCTTTAGTTGAAGTCCTATCTGTTTATTATGTGTCGCTTTAGTATTTTACCTTTAAACTTGTGGGTCTGCCTAGAACCCCCTTTTATAGGATAGTAGTCCTAAATTCCTCTAGGACTTATAAGAAGGGACGGGTAACAACATGCGATAGGGGTTGAGACCAACCCTCGCTTTAATTACCTTCAAGGGGCGGAAAAGGGTAGATATGGATATGATGACCGGTGCGTTAATACCACGTGTGGCCCCTCTTTGAGGAGTGTCATACCGGGTATTGCATTGATGTGATCCATGTTATAAACAAACATATGACACCTCCCTTTACATTTACAAATACGCTTAGATTGTAATTCTTTTCAAAAATCTTGCTTTTCATTAATTGTTTTTCAAACACCTGTGTACTTAAACTTAAATCCCCTACTATTTGAGCCATACTTGTTTATTTACTAATTGTACAAATTCACAAAAACTGTTTGGCCGGGAACCATACTAGTGGATCCTGAGGGGTGCCTAACACCTTCCCCTTAGGATAATTTCAATCCCTTACCCTATCTCTGGTTACAAAACGTAGTTATAAATGAACCTTATAGGTGCCCTAATGCACCTTAAATTGTTAGGTGGCGACTCTTCAAAAATGCAAACCCCCTTTACAAAAGGAAAGAATTGTCCCAACCAAAATGTCATAAACCCGATTTTGTGAGAAAAAGGGGGCACGACAACATGGTGACTCTGCTAGGCACCTTTACGCTTTTACCATTTCATACCGTTTTTGTGAATTTGTACCCCCCCCTATGTGCAATTATTTGTTTAATTCCTTTAAGCATTTAATTTCTTCTTCAAAAGCAAAACTCACATTTCTTTCTTGTTTTCTTCCTTTATAACTGCTTTAAATTATAAAACTGTTGTATTTATCGCTTTCTTAACGCGCAAATACGTGTCAACATATTTTAATTATTGCATAATCATGCTCAACATCATACTCTACTCGTGCCAAACAAATACTATAACAACGCTTAATGAGTGGTTGTGCCCTTTCTATATCATTACCCCCATAAATTCAGAAAAGCTTATTTGCTGTAAAACTAGTCGATCAGCGGTACAGTCGACAGTTCCGTGCGTTCCCGCTTGAGTTGTTCCGTACTCTTTTTAAATTGCGCATGCATCATGGTCAAACCTAGCTGGGTCAGTTATGTTGTCCACATAATGATCCTTTAACATATCCTTGTCCAAATGTCCACTGGGTTTCCCTAAACCCAAACGGACGACATCACGTTCTGTGCATTTATTTGGAGAACTAAATGGTTCATACTAATTGTTGATGTTAAATAGTTGAGTCTAGTAGGGGTAAGGGCCTAACCTTGTTTGCCTTGCAGAAATATGAGGCACGAAGTCCCCAGATTCGGCATAGTCACTAATATCCACCCAAGATTGCTAAGTTGGTGGGAAGATTTACATTCTAGTGACAAAACCCTCATCAGAAAATATATGGGTAATCTACCATCCCTCTTGGAGATCCAGCCTAAAAACATGATAATAGAAGCTGCTACCTTATTTTGGGATTGTGAAAGGGCTGTGTTCCGCTTTGGGGACATCGAAATGACACCTTTAGAGGAGATAGGAGGACTAGCCAGTCTAGTATGGGAAACCCCGAGTTTGCTATTGTCTGAGAACCACACATGCAAGGGGTCCCTGAAAATGATGGGTTTGAAAAAGAATGTAGAATTTGTATGCCTAAAGGAATCATACATCCCTTTTGACTACCTGTATGAAAGGTACGGTCACATCAAATCATATCGTACCTACCATGACGAGTTTGTCTTCACATCCTTGGGACATATCCATCGTATGGTATTTATCTTCATGTTTTGCTACCTAGGTCTGATCGTGTTTCCAATGAAGAAAGGGAGAATCCATACTAGGATGGCTATGGTAACCAAGACCCTAATGGAGGGGATTGGTGGGCAGACATTCAACATCGTACCCATGATCATCGCAGACATATACTGAGCCTTAGAGATGTGTCAACGAGGAGCGAGACACTTCGAAGGCTTCAATCTACTACTTCAGCTTTGGCTCATAGAACATCTCCATAAGGGTGACTACCGGCAAGAAATTCAGCGAAGGGCCTGGGATGACCACATCGCTTTCCACCAACCAAAGCGAATGAATTACATACCCGACATGTTCGCTCAGCCTGAGAATGACAAAGGATGGATTGAGCTCTTTGATAATCTAACTAAAGAGCAGGTTCAATGGATGTTCGAGTAGTACTGACAGAGGAGTTCATCGCCTGATCCAGAGATGCACCTTTCCTGATACTGATTGGTCTAAGAGGAACATACCCTTACGTCCCTCTTCGAGTTATGAGGCAAGTAGGTAGGAAGCAAGTCATACCCAGGGTAACCAAGATAAGCCATCTTTGAGTTGACTTCCAAAATGATGATAGTCCCCACAAGTGCCAAGCCAAGCACATGTGGCACTGCAAGCTTGTAATAGGGAAAGACATCATCGAGCCAGACAGATATCATACCGGTTGTACCCCTTTCTATTCTGGTTGGTTGGAAGACAACTCGGATGGTCTAGGCCAGCCAGGGTTCGTTCGAGGTCACAGAATTATAGATGAAAAGGCTGAGGCACAAGTCAAGTACAACCAGTTTCACAAAAGGATCCGTGAATGCGAGAGCGAACATCGCGAGATAAAAAATCCAACAAGAAGCTGATTGAGGAATGGAAAGACATGGCTATCAGTGCCAACAAAAGGCTAGGATACTTGGAGCGAGGTATAGTAGAACTAGAGGGAAAATTTCTCAAAAGGATTGAAGACTATCAAAAGGCTGAAGGGACCGATGGTGGACATCTAGTCAGAGTATACCTGTTACTGGGACTTCGCAAATTGGGGAAGTTGTTCGACGGAGCCAAGGATGTCGAATCTGGGGAAGGTCCTTCTGGGACCAAATATATAGGAATTTACTTTTTCACTTTATGAATGTAATAAGGCCAATGGCCATTAGTGACTTTTATTTCTTGCTTATTTAGTGTCATTTTGGGATTCCCTATCATTATCAATAAAATGAGGCATTTAGCATTAAAAGTTCTCCAAGTCTATTTGTCACTAGGCCTACCTCGGGCACAAAGAGGTTCCCAAATTAGGACACGTTTTACATTCCCGCACTATGTGTTTAAATATTGCAATACTTTTTATAATCCTCACTGACTTGATTACCTTTTGTTTTATTTTGTTTTTATTTATTCCCCTCCCCAAAGGTTAGTTCGTGCACTCTGGCATCATTATCTTATTTCACAAGATCCAGGGGCCCTCCACCCACTCCTCCTCTTAGTCCCTTTAAAGGAAAGAACAAAGGCAAGAATAAAATGGAAGATTTAAACTACATCAGGAAGGAGAACACAGTTGAACGGGTAGAGGCCACTAATGGCTAGGGTATTCGGGTTCCTAACGAGAATGTGTCACGGCTTGAATAGAAACTGTTGAAATTCCAGTAAGAGCTCGATCAGGTTTGAAATCTAGCAAACCTGTCATTTTCCCTCAACACCCCAGATATCAACTTCCCCAACGCTCAAAACCCTACACCTCCTCAAAATATCCTTGTGAGCACGTGATTTTTGTTTTTGCGCAACAGTCGCTCCAAAAGAATAAAATTGGTCCTGCTGTACAATTTTTGGATTTCTGTGCGGCACTTTGTTGATTTATTTGTGACTTTGGCCCATTTTTATTTATTTACTTTGTTAAAACAAAATTCGAAAAATGTGTGTACGGGTCATGCATAATCTGAACCGTAACACGGTTTAAATAGAAAAGCATAAACAAGCATCTTTGTCCGTGATTTTTGTTTTGTTTAATTTTACCTGTTTTGAATTATTTTAATGTGTGTGCAAATAATTGTACTAGGTGTTTATTTTTTAATTTGATTTTACTTATTTTTGTATTTTTCATAATAAAAGAAAAAGAAAAAAAATATAAGAAAAGGTCCCTTCCCTTCCGGACTTGGGCCAATTTGTTAAAATTGGTCCAAACAAACAGCCCAAAACCCAAGCCTGCCCAGGTCCAACACCACCTGATACCCAGGACGTCCAAACGACGACGTTTTGGTCCAGTGTGATCTGGGCCGTTGATCTCAGATTGATCAACGGCCAAGATCACTTCCCCACAACCCACTGAGGAACCCGACCCGTTTACACCCGGACCGAACCCAAACCCTCAACACTTGAAACGACACCGTTCCACTTAACCATCAGATCCAGACCGTAGATCTAAATTGATCTAACGGTCGAGATCCGTCCACCCACTAACTATATAAGCCCATAATCCTACCCTGCCCCCCTATCCGAACCCCAGCCTTCGTCTTCAACCTCATCCCCTTCAAACCCTAGAGCCGCCCCTGTATCCCCCACCATGAAAACCGGCGGCATGAACGCCGGTGACCTTCCCCTTAACACCCTAGAATCCCCTTGCCTTCCTGAACATGAATCTGTTAACCCTGTAGTTCGAATCCCTCCCCACCTTCTCGAATCTTCATTTAAAGATTCGAGTCAAAACTCGATCTACACAGTTTAACCCCAGCTTCACACCAGACACTCCCCAGACCCCCTCGTGACCAAACCATACTTGGTTTGGTCCGAATCTGACCAGGGAAGCATGAATCCCGGATTTGAGTTTTGGAAATTTTTGTAGTTCTTCGTCACTGGTTCATACCGGTTCAACCGAAGAGATTAAGGTCTAATGGACTTTAATCAAAGTGTTTCTCATCTGAGAAACACTTCGATTAAAGTCCATTCAGCCTTAAGAAAGGTTTGTCCGAATCCGAGTCAAGGTTTTGATTTTTCAAAGATTTGAGGTGAGTCTTGTTTTCTTTTCTTTATTTTTGTTTTAGTCCGTGTGATTTGTTTTTAAAAGTCTGTTCATATTTGTTTTAATTTTACCAACTTCTGTTTGTCCACTTTGCCTGAACCACTGTGTTTGTTTGAACCCCTCCTATTCTGATAAGGCATGTGTATTGGTTGTGTTCCAAATTTGTATTGATTAACTGATTCCTCGAAGTATAATTTTGTTTAATCAGTATAAGTCGAGTCATGTGTCCCATACTTTAAATGTCTGATTTTTGGCTACGATTGAGTATGTTAATGCTAATATAGTCGAGTCGACATATGTCGTCAATTAGTTTCAACTGTCCGAACAATAACAAATCGACTTACTTCTGCTAAGCATGTGTTGAGTCAATTAAGAACCAGTTTTTGTTTACTTATAGCTGTTGAATTGATCAGTAATGTAAAAAGGGATGTTTGGTTTAAATTCTGAATTGGGAGGCATGTGCACTCGTGCACAGCATGTGCATTGGTGCACCTCATGTGCTTTGTGCACAGCCTGTGGCCTGCATAAAGGTCTTTGTTAAGTTTTAAACAATTTGACAGCATATGCTGTCAGATACATTCTACTGCCCATACTTGGCTTTAGTTTAAAGAAGTATTTAAACCTTTTAAAAGTTAAATCTGCCAGGGAATGTTGATGGGGTTTAATACTTAATTAGCTAAAGTTGGAATTGAAAATGGAAGGCACATGGGAGGGGTACTGTGATATTCTGAAAACAGGCTGTTAAAAGAGATAGTTTTGAGGCTTATAAAGGGAGAGACAGAAGAAAAAGGAGACAGAATTAGAGGGAATCAGAGGATATAGAGAGGATTAGAGGGGAAAAAGAAAAAAATAGATAGACTGTGAGGAATTCTTTGAAAGAGAGAGCTGGAATACACACTGATAGAGACACACAGACAGAGCACACAGAGATAGGGAGAGATACTAAGAGGGAACATCTGAGAGTTCAAATTTTTTGGAAACAGAAAACTGGAAAAGAATTTTTGTCTGATAACTCAGACAGACAAAACCAGAAGTTGCTTCCTTTCCTTTTGTTTCTGACTTCACTAAATCTGGACCTGTTCTGTGCAACACTGATTTCTCACAACTGAGTCTGCTTGTTTGTTGTTTGTTCTACTCGAAAGTTTGGTTTAGTTGGGGTTGATCTCACTCCAATTGTTTTGTGAGTTGTGGTTGCTACTCTTCTGTTTCTTGTTGCTGTTGCTATACTGCCCTGCTGCTACTGTTAGTGCTGTTACTGCTGCTGCATTTGTTCATTGTTACTCTACTGATTGCCCTCTTCTTCAATTGCAAATATTCCCAGGTACACAACCTTTGAACCATGTATTGTTGAAAGTTTGAAGTTGAAGCAGAAATAAAGAAATGAACATCAGTTTATGTTATAGCATTGGTGTAAAAAGATAATTCGAATGTTAGTTGGGCCTGTATTTTTACTGCAAACTGCAAATATTCTGTATAAACTAGCATACATTCTGTTTAAGATGAACTGTTAGATAGCATGGCTCAACAGTAATGACAGTATGACATAGACAGCATGTTTGATTTAGTATACATTCAGTTCAGTATAACACTTGTTTGGTTTCGTTATGACTCTATAACATAGAGTCATGGTAAGCACTTGTATGTATTTTGCCTAGACCACTGAATTGACAAATCTGTGGTACTAGGTCCGGGATAAATGTATCCCAAACAAACTCTCATGCAGTCACATTAAGAGTTTGGCTATGAAGGCCAGCTTTCCTGTCAGATTATGTGCTCCAATATAAGTTCGATGTCGGGTCTCGGTATAGATTCCTTGCTTCGAAATAATGTGATGAATGTTGAGGGAAACTAGTAGTCGTTTTGAGGTCAATTAGTCGTAATTTTCCTAATAAAACAGCCAATTTCGTTTATCAATTTCAAATAGGTTAGAGTTAAAAAACAGAACTTGGAGGTCATTAAATATAACTCAGTATATGTTGTTAGTTTACTTGCAATCTCACTTAGCAAATTAATAAGCGCGTTCACTCGATGAAGACAAAGCATGAGGTGACGCTCACCTCATAAATATTCAATCAGGTAATCAAACAAACTTAGATTCGGCAAACATAATAAAGATTCAGTCTGTATTTGTTCAAATAAGTAAGTTCGGTATCATCTTTCTTTTAGAGACACACATAGTAGAAATGTCGTCACTGTAGGATACCTTTCTAAAATAAAGAGACGAGCCTCGCCAAATAAAAAATGCAAATTGCGGGGCCCTCGATAAATAACCATAATAAATATTTTAGAATTCAGGCTAGGCCGTTTAGAGAATCTCACGGTCCTCCACTAAATAATAACGCGCTAGACTCTTCAGGCACGGTTTAAGTAAATTATATTCTTAAATTCGGGTGCATCATGCTGCATTCCTATCTGTGATGTGCATTTATTTGCTTCGGTTCCGCATGTCGACCGGTTCCTAAAAAAAAGGGGAAAATAGCAGCGTAGGGGAGATAATTACTTATTTTTGGAAAATAAAATCAATGTCCAAGTAGTGTCAAAACCTCGCCGGAATTTTTCTAAAAAAAACTGTCTTGTTTATTGAGAGTTATTAAAAAAAATATAAAAATTTTCTTTTATCACTTTCAAAATCAAAAAAAAAGGTATTTATTTTAAAAGTAAAAAAAAATCGAAAATTCATAATTCAAAAAATGTGTTGTTTCTTTCGTAGTACCCCTTTTATGAATTCAGACTAATAGTCCAATTTTTTCCTAAAAAAAATAATATAAAAAATAAATAGTTTCTTTAATCTTTATCTCTTTTCAAAAAAAAATGTAAAAAATACTTATTCTTGATTTCTAGGTTTATTTGATTTTCTCTATTCATGATATGCCCGAACTACGCCGGTTTGATTCTCACCGGATGTGAGATACGTAGGCAACCCTCGTCGGGTTCAACCCCATTTTTCTAAATAGCCAAAAATCAGTAAATAAATAAATAAAAGATGTGTCAAATTTTTAAAAGAGTCGTAAATAAGTCAGGTGACGTTGTTTTATCATAAATAGCCGAATATTCCCGAAAGGGACGCCGGAAGGCTGACTTTGCATAAACAGCCACCTTTGGGTCTTGTTTAGCGTTTTTATCCAATAGACCCGCACAGCCTTAAAATCTTCGTCTGCGAAGTGTTTAAAGGCCGTGTTCAAAACTTGATCCTCTCTGTAAAAATATTTTTTGAGTCAGTCATTTTGTTAAAATCACCTTAATAAATGTGCAGGATGAGCACGATGCAAAATGAACATTTTTCAATAATGACCAAAATCCCTGTCAAGTTACGGCTATGATGGAATGATCTAGGTGTTTAAGGACAAAATGAGGTTAAGAAATATCTGAAAGGTCTTGTGGGTCTGTTGGAAATCCAGCCTCTGGGAGATATCATAAGAGCTTTGGTTACCTATTGGGACCCGGCGCACAATGTTTTTCATTTCTCTGATTTTGAACTCACCCCGACTTTGGAAGAAATGGCCGGATACATCGGGAATACTGAGTTTCCCTTGAGGGAAAAATACTTGGTCGCCCCAAGAGTCGTCACGGTACATCGATTCCTAGATTCATTGAAGATACCTAGAACAGTCCACAACCCGGATCTGGCAGCCGGATTCTGTACTCCATGCTTCATATATGATAGGTACGGTCACGAGGGGGGATTCAATAATCCAATCAACAAACTGTGCAGCAAAGGAGTTCGTCAGAAGTGGGACGAGCACAGACGGGTAGCGTTCATGATAATGTTCCTGGGTCTTCTGGTATTTCCGAGGAAAGATGGAAACATTGATTTGAAGATATCTGGGGTCGTCAGCACTTTACTCACGCAAAGTGACAGTACTCTCGCGCCAATGGTGGTATCTGACATCTTTCGAGCTCTCACAGCTTGTAAAGCTGGGGGAAATTTCTTCGAAGGTTGTAATTTGCTCCTACAGATATGGATGACCGAGCACCTCTGCCATCATTCCGAGATTTTGAGCCATGGTTCCCCGGAAAAGACCCGCATAGAAGAATCTTACACGAGAACCAAAGAGATCATTTGGCCCAAAGGAGTCCTGGCATGGACCTCGTTCTTGCAAGCTCTTACTGCCAGCCAAATACAATGGACGTTGGGATGGTTGCCTGTTGATGAGATCTTATATATGTCGGCGGCTAAAACTCATTTCTTGCTGATGGGGCTTAAGAGCATTCAACCTTACGCACCCGGCCGAGTTTTGAGACAATTCGGAAGATGCCAGACAGTACCTCATGAGAAAGATCTTAGCGCTCAAACAGTTGAGATAAGTCCTAACGGACAGTTCCCAGAAGCAAAGATTCGCCAAATCTGGAATGAGGGTCAACTTTTGAAATCAGATACTTGCGTGCGGGATCGAGCCAAAGGAGAAACGGCGCCAGGTTACCTTGCATGGTATAGAAGGGAACTCGAGCATGAAAGGCCAGCTAAGAGACCCCACATCCGGAATTTTACCAAATCATCACAAAAGCAGTGGGATTGGTTAGCAAAAGAAAGAGGCTATTGCGCCGAAATCAGCAGGTTAAAGCAACAAGTGGAAAACTTGAAATATGAACACAACGTGCAAGTTGCTACCGATCTGGGAGAGCGGAACAGGTTGATTCAAGAAAATGAAAAGCTCAGAGCCCAGATCAAACAGATAAGGTTTGATACAGATAAACAGCCAAGGCGTCGATTAGACGAGCACCTGATAAAAAGGCTAAAAAGCGAGATCAGAGAGTGGCAAGATGGTTTGGAGAAATCTGAAAACGTCATAGCAGAGCTCAAAGCACAGTGGGATACAAGAGCAGATAAGCATCGCAGATACCTGAATCAATTGGAAGGTGACCACGAGAAGACTGTTGCTAAAATAAAGGGAGAGATTGCAACACTTGAGATCAAAGCAGCTAGTCAGGCCAAGGATTTCCAAATTAAGAGCAGATACTGGTATGACTCAATAGCCCAGATGAAGTTGGAAGTACGGCGATTGAAGCATCAACACGTACAAGATGTTCAAGTCTTCAAGATATGCAGCGATCAGATAAGGCACCTTCTTGTAGAGAAGAAGTAAACCAGAGATAGGATCAAAGCCATTGCCCACGCCATCACCAGACGATGTCTACGATGTGAGAACATGTCCAGTGTTACCTTCCTCTCGGCAGTAATGGTTTATGTCAAGCAGACTATGCACGAGCTAGAGCAACTTGAGAGGGATCTCACGCCTAGGACCGCGGCGAGGCCGAACGATGCCCCGCGGAAACCAATTTTTAAAACCATAATGCATTCATAGGTCAAATCTGTATCTTAGCATCTTCTGCCTGTTTTTCCATCAGGGTGATTTTCAGTCTATTTTGAGTCTAGGTTTATTTTCAAAGTTTGCTCTTTCTTTTGCAAAATGTAGCTTGTAATAGAACGTTTCAACAATAAAGAGGTTGTTTCTTTTACGCTCATTCGTGTTTTTCGAACTACGTAATGATCTGATTCACGTAGGCATCGTGATACGTAGGCAATCCTCATCGGATCCGGTCGCATTTCTTTTACTGCAAAATAAATAAAATAACTAAAAGAAAAACAAAAAGAGAAAAAAAAAAGAAAACTAACAAAAAAAAATGTCGGAATGACGCATGCTCTCGTAGCAAACATATAGTAATCAACTTAACTGTATAGGTGCATCATGCCCAACGTGAGATTAACTATCTGTTATTTGCTACAAATTAACCGTGCGTTTGTCATTGAGCATTTTCCCAGGGTTTTTGAAAAGACGGTTGGTTTGGCGAAAGTCTGGCCTCGCACTCATATTTCACGAGGTCAAGGAAAAGTGTTCAACCACCTGTTGTTAGGGCCAGAAGCAGTACTCACACTTACTTCACCAGGTCGAAAGGAAGTGTGGAAATGTCTTCAGAAATTCCATTGCAAACGATCCCTGTTTCTGAGGAGAGCTCAATCTCAGCCGTCCTCACACCTGAATCCACAACTGCAGAGGAAAATAGAATCCTACGGCTCCGCATGTTGGAAATGCTGGACGACTGGAACAATGGGAAAGAGCCGCCAAGTGTCGTCCCCGGATTCCCTGAATTATTCTCCAGGTCAAGTGGGACTTCTAATGTCCCCATAAATTATCCTGCTACCCCATTCGGGTACCCAGCCACCTCAGCCTTCTCCGCTGGATCGCCTTCTGAACCTCATCCCCGAATGTCGGCCACTGATGCAAGCATGAACATCTTTACTGCATCGCCTTGCCCGGTTACGGCACAACCTACCACATACAAGCCAAGCTTTGACTCATCATCTTTTACATTCCAAGCCCCATCGTTCTCAATGGAACCAACTAGGTTCGCTACCAATACTAATCCTCTACCGCCTCAGTGCGAGCTTGCACCCGGGCAGGATCAGAACCCCAGATTTGCAGAACAAAATGAGATTGCCAAAAGGATGAGAAGCCTTGAACAAAGTCTGAAGAATATGCAAGGATTGAGCGGGCAAAAGAGCGTCTCTTACGCCGACCTGTGCATGTTTCCTCACGTGCACCTGCCAACGGGTTTCAAGACCCCCAAGTTTGAGAAATACGATGGGCACGGTGACCCCATTGCACATCTTAAGAAATACTGCAACCAATTGCGGGGAGCCGGCGGAAAAGAAGAACTGCTAATGGCATACTTTGGGGAAAGTCTAGTAGGGATAGCTTCGGAATGGTATATGGATCAGGAAATGTCCCGATGGCATATATGGGATGATCTCGCCAGAGATTTTGTAAAACAATTCCAGTATAACATCGACATTGCGCCAGACCGAAACTCTCTGTCGAATTTGAAGAAGAAGCCTTCAGAAAGCTTTAGAGAGTATGCTATTAAGTGGCGTGAACAGGCGTCGAGAGTGAAGCCTCCCATGGATGAAGTGGAAATGGTCACTACCTTTCTCCAGGCTCAAGAGTCAGACTATTTCCAAAACATGATGTCGGCTATGGGTAAGCCATTCGCGGAAGCGATCAAGATTGGAGAGATGGTGGAAAATGGTTTGAAAACGGGAAGGATTTTGAGTCAAGCAGCCATAAGGGCAACCTCTCAGGCCGTCCAAAGCGGATCTGGAGGAACGACAAGAGGGAAGAAGAAGGAAGAAGCGACTATGGCAGCCTCTGAAACAAGGGAGTATCGTCACCCCAGGCCCCATTTTCCGGAAAGAGCCCCACAACACTATTACCCCCACTCAAATTTGGCATATGCTCATCAGCCTTATATGGTCATGAATGCCCAACCTTATAACCATCCACCACAACAAGCCAACCGAGGCCCAGCTCCACCTCCCAGAAATCAGCCTCCTTACCGCAACCACTATAACCCACAACCCCCGCAGAATAATTACCGCCCCCAGGAGCCACCCCGACGGCGGACTTTCACGCCCATCGGTGAACAATACTCTACTTTGTTCCCTAAGCTAGTCCAGTTGGGTTTCTTGCAACCAATTCCCCAAACGAGGCAAAACCCAACATCGCCTTCTTACAAAGCCGGAGTCAGATGCGCCTATCATTCAGGAGCCGAGGGACATGATACAAACGACTTGCTGGTCATTGAAAAGAGTGGTCGAAAATTTGATAGAGCAGGGGAAAATAGTGCTAAGGGACGAAGAGATCCCAAATGTGACTAACAATCCATTGCCCGCTCACAATAATGGGCCGCTGATCGGCATGATTTGTGAAGACAAAGAGTTCGACCCTGCTTTGAAAGCCATAATTGCCATTGTCGACACGGGGAAAAGGCCTGAAATAGACCAGAAATCAGAAAAGGGGGAGGAGGCCAAGGCTGCAGAAAGCAAGCCTGAAAAGAAGGTGGAGAAGAAAGTGGTACCAGCAAAGGGTGGAGTTCTTTACATACCACGAGGTCAAGCCAAGAAGACGCAGAACTTCGGGATCAAAAAGACAAAACCTATGTACGTGCCAAAAGGGGCCTATGTGGTCCGGGGGACGATTCAACCACCTCGGCTGAATGAGCCAGTGGTTATCGGACGCGTGCCACAAAAGCCAATGACCAACCCGTCCACAGTGCCGTGGAATTATCAAAAGACTTTGGTAATGTACAAAGGTAAAGAGGTCATGGGAGAACTTCCAGAAAATACTTTCATTGGAGGGTACTCAAATACCCAAGAACTGAACAACGCCACACAAAGGCGCTTCCCTCCAAAGAAGCCCGTGAGTGTTGAAGAAGCGGAAGTGTTCTTCCAACAAATGAAGATGCCGGATTACGAAGTGATAGATCAGCTGCGCAAGCACCCTGAGCAAGTATCCATGCTGTCATTATTAATGAGGTCAACCGAGCATCAAAAGATCCTGCTGAAAACCCTGAATGAAGCATATGTACCAGTTGAAACCTCGGTGGAGCAACTAGAGCGGATGACAGAAAGATTCTTCGCCGTCAACCAAATCTCTTTCAGCAAGAATGATTTACCCCCGGAAGGAGCAGCACACAACAAGGCTTTGCATCTAACAGTTAAATGCGAAGACTATTATGTCAAGCGGGTGATGTTGGATGGAGGCTCAGGCGTTGACATTTGCCCGCTCTCCACGCTACAAAGAATAGAAATTGGGACCGGAAGAATCCGACCCAACAATGTCTGCGTAAGAGCTTTTGACGGCATCAAGAGAGATACCATGGGAGAAATAGACTTGTTGTTGGTCATAGGACCAGTCGAATTTCGAGTAACCTTCCAGGTGATCGACATGGACACATCCTACAATTTTCTCCTTGGCAGACCTTGGATCCACGCGGCAGGAGCCGTGCCTTCCACTCTTCACCAGATGGTAAAGTTCGAGTATGAAGACCGAGAGATCGTGGTCCACGGGGAAGATGAGCATGCCATTTATCGGGACCCATCCATCTCGTACCTTGAACCGAGAGAAGGAAGTGAACATACGGTCTATCAAGCTTTCGAGATTGTACTGGCAGAGCAGCACAAAGAGGGAATACCCGACCCCCAGCCTTTCTTGTCTAACGCCTCGTTTATGGTGGCCAAAGAAATGATCCGGCACGGATTTAGGCCAGGGAAGGGACTCGGACGAACCCTTCAGGAAATAACAGAACCCGTTACTTTGCCAGTCATCAAGAAACCTTTTGGACTAGGTTTTAAACCTACTCCAGCAGACGAAGAATGGGCAAAGAAGAGAAGAAATGAGGGTTGGAAGTTACCTCAACCGCTGCCGGATTTATATGCAACTTTCATCAGGCCAAGGTACATCGAAGAAGGAGATGATGAGGTCTTCACAGCTGAGGAAATCGAGGAGATATGTGGGGCAATGAGGGAGATGCTCTACGAGGTCCACATGGTTCAACCAGGTGAAGGCACAAGCACTGCTGAGATGTTGTACATGGGGCCGAGCGCCCAACTTCAAAACTGGGAGGCCACGCCATTCCCGACTAGACGGAAGTCCGGGTAGACCTGTCCCGCCACCTTTCATGTGTCACAAGTTATCTCCAGGACATAACTTGAACGTTTCTTCTTTTCTATTGTTGCTTTGAATTCCTAGTTGTAAACATTGTTGTCTTCCAACTTTCCAAAGAAAATATAAATAAAAAAAATCATCATTGCTTTCCTATTCTTTCTTTTGTTCTGATTTTTATCATTTTTCCTTTTATTTTCCTTTTCAGTCCTAATAATGCGGCTTTAAATATGACATGCTTGCGGACTTCACGCCCGGATCACAATGAGTTATTTAACTGCGAATTAATGAACCCAGAACCAGAATATGATGCGGAAGAGGCTTTTAGGGAGATAAACCGAGAGTTGGAATATTTCGAGAATAAACCTAAGCCGAATCTGAATGACACTGAACCGGTAAATTTAGGAACCCCGGAAGAAATCCGGGAGACCAAGATAAGCATTCACACGGACAAGAAAACGCGAGAGGCGATAATTCAACTTCTTCTTGAATTTAAAGACGTGTTTGCTTGGTCATATGATGACATGCCGGGACTAGGTGTTGATCTAGTGGTTCATAAATTGCCGATTCATCCTGATTGTCCTCCAGTTCAACAGAAGCAACGAAAGTTCAAAACGGAGGTCAGTGACAAGATTAAAGAGGAGATCACCAAGCAGCTGAAAACGGGAGTGATCCGGGTAGTCCAATATACAACATGGTTGGCGAATGTGGTTCCAGTACCGAAAAAGGACGGGAAAACTCGGGTATGTGTAGATTACCGAGATCTGAACAGAGCAAGTCCTAAAGATAATTTCCCGCTGCCCAACATCCACATCCTCGTTGATAATTGTGCCAAACACGAGATACAGTCTTTTGTAGATTGTTATGCTGGGTATCATCAGGTACTGATGGATGAAGAGGACGCCGAGAAAACTGCCTTCACCACGCCTTGGGGCACCTACTGTTACCGGGTCATGCCATTTGATCTGAAGAATGCTGGGGCTACTTACATGAGGGCCATGACTGCCATTTTCCATGACATGATGCACCAGGAAATAGAGGTGTACGTGGATGACGTGATAGTTAAGTCTAGGACGCAGGATAATCACATCCAAGACTTGAGGAAGTTCTTCGAGAGGCTAAGGAAGTATGACTTGAAGCTAAACCCAGCCAAATGTGCTTTCGGAGTTCCGTCGGGCAAACTTTTGGGTTTCATCGTAAGCAGGAGAGGTATCGAGCTAGATCCAACTAAGATAAAATCCATCAGAGATATGCCTCCCCTAAGAACAAAGAAAGACGTGATGAGTCTTTTGGGCAGGTTAAACTACATCAGTCGGTTTATTGCCCAGCTGACGAGCACGTGTGAGCCTATATTCAAGCTGTTAAGGAAATATGCGGCGATTAAGTGGACAACTGAGTGTCAAGAAGCCTTTGATAAAGTCAAAGAATACCTTTTGAATCCCCCGGTCTTGGTCCCTCCAGAACCGGGAAGGCCACTTTTCTTGTATCTAACAGTCTTGGAGAACTCTTTCGGCTGCGTCCTCGGGCAACACGACGTAACCGGAAAGAGGGAGCAAGCAATATACTACTTGAGCAAGAAATTCACCGGCTACGAGGCCAAATACACTCTGCTGGAAAGGACATGCTGCGCTCTCACATGGGTTGCTCAAAAGCTAAGACATTATCTCCAAGCCCACACTACATTCCTCATAAGCAGGTTGGATCCTTTGAAGTATATATTTCAGAAACCAATGCCTACTGGGAGACTGGCTAAATGGAAAATCTTGCTTACGGAATTCGACATAGTTTATGTCACCCGCACGGCGATGAAAGCCCAGGCGTTAGCAGATCATTTGGCCGAAAATCCGGTTGATGAGGAATACCAGCCATTGGACACCTACTTTCCAGATGAAGAGGTAAACACCGTAGAAGTGATCTCGGAGGAAGCTCATGTTTGGAAGATGTTCTTTGACGGAGCCATGAACCCCAAGGGTGTAGGGATTGGGGCAATTTTGATCTCGCCTTCCGGTCAGCATTATCCCGCCACAGCTAGACTGCGTTTCTTTTGCACAAACAATACAGCTGAGTATGAAGCGTGCATTATGGGCATGCATATGGCAATCGATCAGGATGTCGAAAACTTACTGATTATGGGAGATTCTGACCTGATCATCCGGCAAGTTCAAGGCGAGTGGGAAACTCGGGATGTCAAACTTATCCCATACCGACAACATGTGGAGGACCTCAGCAAGCGCTTTACCTCAATAGAGTTCAGGTATATTCCGAGGTGTCACAATGAACTGGCAGATGCACTTGCTACTTTGGCTTCAATGCTACCCTACCCGGGCAACGCCCATGTCGATCCTTTGGAAATCCAAATCAAGGAAAGACACGGTTACTGCAGTGTAATCGAGGCGGGATCAAGTACGCAGCCTTGGTACCATGACATCAAGAAATTCCTAAAGACACAAGAATACCCCGAGCACGCTACTGGAGATCAAAAAAGGACCATTAGGCGACATGCAAGTGGTTTCTATCTAAGCGGTGAATTGTTATATAAGAGGACCCCGGACCTCAATCTCCTAAGATGTGTCGATATCGAGGAATCGAGAAAGATCATGCACGAAGTACACGCGGGTGTGTGCGGACCTCACATGAACGGGTATGTCTTAGCGAAGAAAATCCTTAGAGCAGGTTATTACTGGATAACCATGGAAAAGGATTGCTTCATCTTCATCCGGAAGTGTCATCAGTGTCAGGTGCACGGTGATTTGATTCATGCACCTCCCACGGAACTGCATCCCATGTCCGCCCCTTGGCCATTTGTCGCTTGGGGCATGGACGTCATTGGACCGATTGAACCAAAGGCTTCGAATGGACACAGGTTTATACTGGTAGCCATCGATTACTTCACAAAATGGGTAGAAGCTGTCACTCTCAAGTCGGTCACCAAGAAAGCTGTGGTGGATTTTGTACACTCAAATCTTATCTGTCGCTTCGGTATTCCCTGCGACTATCATTACAGATAACGCAGCAAACTTGAACAGTCACTTGATGGGAGATGTGTGCGAGCAATTCAAGATAACACACAGGAATTCCACTCCTTATCGGCCAAAAGCCAATGGTGCCGTGGAAGCGGCAAACAAAAACATCAAGAAGATTCTGAGGAAAACGATCCAAAGTTCCCGACAGTGGCATGAGCAGTTACCTTTTGCATTATTGGGGTACCGCACTACGGTACGCACGTCAGTAGGAGCAACTCCTTATCTTTTGGTTTATGGGACCGAGGCCGTAATACCGGCAGAGGTAGAGATTCCTTCACTTCGAATCATTGTCGAAGCAGAAATCGAGGACAGCGAGTGGGTTAAGACTCGGTTAGAGCAATTGACGTTGATTGATGAAAAGCGGATGGCTGCAGTTTGTCACGGACAGTTATACCAACGAAGGATGGCCCGTGCTTACAACAAGAAAGTCCGACCCCGGAATTTCGAAGTAGGTCAGCTGGTACTGAGGCGTATTCTGCCGCATCATGAAGAAGCAAAAGGAAAGTTTGCCCCAAATTGGAAAGGCCCATACATCGTAAGGAAAATATTGCCAAGAGGAGCATTGTATTTAGGTGATATCGAAGGAAATGACCCCGACACAGCAGTAAATGCAGATGCAGTCAAGAGGTATTACGTCTAAATCATACTCCAGTGGTCCTGACACGTTGAAAATGGCGAAGGTGTTTATTCCCCACTACTCCCCAAACACTACCCAATTCTCTCTACCAACTTTTGAGCCGCTTACAAAACAAAAAAAACAAACAAAAAAAAAGAGAAAAACTCTACAAAAAAAAAGAGAAAAAAAAAGAAAGAAAACAAAAACAAAATTTGATTGAGGCCTGAACTACGTTTGACTTGATTCCGAAAGGATACATACGCAGTCTCTCCCTGAGGTTCAGTCACACCAACAATAAAATCCCATCCACCCTGAAATTGAAACCGGGGCACATCGAGCAGTTGAGAAATTGGTATCACTACCTCTCCTTACCAAGCACAAGCCTTCAAATCAATTACCAAATATGGTAGGGAACCAATAAGCGTCACGAGTGGAGACCAGCACACTCTGAATTGAGAGAGATAAAATGAGAGAGTCTCGGCGGTGAAAACCTTCGGGCACCACGAGGTGACGGGAGTAGAGAAACCAAAATGAGAGAGCTTGTTTAGTAAAAACTCGCAAAGACCGCTATCAAGCGATGACAGGAAGAGAAATGAGAGAGGTCAGCCAGCGAAAACCCGCAAAGGGCGCTGTTGGCCGGAAAAGAATGACGCCACCCCAAGAAAGTTTCGGTAGAGTGCCACCAGTTTGGAATCACAAAGATCCGTTCTGGTTCAGGAAAACGCAAGCTCTTAGAAGGTCAGACGTCCAGTCCAAAGAGCATGACATGTCATTTAAAGCCAGCGTTATCTTCCTCAGATAAGTCTCTCTCGTCCCGAAAAGGGTATTCCTTTTCTGATTTGTTTTCCCCTTTCGTTGTTTCTTCCCGAATCCCTTTTGCATTTTAACACCGAGTTCAGGACACACCGGAAAGGACAGGTGGCAGGTTTGTTTGCACGGAATCCCGTCTCATGAAGGAAAGCGCCTCATCTCGTTGATATGATTACCCAAGCATGATGAATCATGACGTTTGATGGTGTTTCGGAGTAAAGAAGAAAGAGAGAAATCTTGAAATCTTCCCCAGCAAGTCCACCTTCGGACAAATCCCCACAGAGTCTCCCCCTGTACAAAACCCCACAGAGTTTCTCTTTTTGTACAATCTCCCACAAAGTCTCCCCAGTATAAAAAAAAAAAAAAAAAATCCCCGTTGGAATTTCATCAGCACATCCCCAGCGAGTCCTTTTGTAAATATTCCCCAACAAGCTTACAAACCCTGGGAAACCCGTTTTGAAACAAAAACCCAGCATACCCCATTGTACAGAATCCGCACAAAGAATCCACTTTGTAAATATTCCCCCCACATAGCTTCCTTTTGTACAAGTTCCCACAGAACACCTCCAATAAAATCCCCGTTGAGAACCTTCAATCAAAACGGGACAAAAAGAAAAAAAGAGGCCTTACGAGGCAAATCATCACAGAATCCGGAAATACAAGCCTGAGCAGTCTAAAGGTTTCGCCATTCGAATCAAATCAATGGCGGGACTTCGCAACAGAAATAGAGACGCAACAAAGCAATTGGGAACGATCAAGGTCACCGAACCAACCGTCGTTTCCGAACTAACAATTTTTCTTTGTCTGAAAAGTTGAAACAGGAATGATCCAAGACAACCATGCAAGAAGCGGGTGTCGCCCAAAGAAGAAGGTACACGGGTACAAGAAACATTTTGGCAATAAGGAATTCACTCAAAAGGTAAGTTCCCGCAAAACTCCCTTTTATCTTCTATTAAAACAAGAAAACTCAAAAATAGATCGTGTAGTATTCTCGAGCTTTATCCCCAGCCAATCAGCATTAGGGTTTTAAACCCTAAACTGAATTTTCCTTTCAGCCAGCATTAGAGTTTTAAACTCTAAACTGAGCTTTTTCATGCAATCAGCATTAGGGTTTTAAACCATAAACTGAATTTTCCTTTTAGTCAGCATTAGGGTTTTAAACCCTAAACTGAACTTTTTCCTTTCAGCCAGCATTAGAGTTTTAAACTCTAAACTGAGCTTTTCCATGCAATCAGCATTAGGGTTTTAAACCCTAAACTGAATTTTCCTTTTAGTCAGCATTAGGGTTTTAAACCCTAAACTGAACTTTTTCCTTTCAGCCAGCATTAGAGTTTTAAACTCTAAACTGAGCTTTTTCATGCAATCAGCATTAGGGTTTTAAACCCTAAACTGAATTTTCCTTTTAGTCAGCATTAGGGTTTTAAACCCTAAACTGAACTTTTTCCTTTCAGCCAGCATTAGAGTTTTAAACTCTAAACTGAGCTTTTTCATGCAATCAGCATTAGGGTTTTAAACCCTAAACTGAATTTTCCTTTTAGTCAGCATTAGGGTTTTAAACCCTAAACTGAACTTTTTCCTTCCAGCCAGCATTAGAGTTTTAAACTCTAAACTGAGCTTTTTCATGCAATCAGCATTAGGGTTTTAAACCCTAAACTGAATTTTCCTTTTAGTCAGCATTAGGGTTTTAAACCCTAAACTGAACTTTTTCCTTTCAGCCAGCATTAGAGTTTTAAACTCTAAACTGAGCTTTTCCATGCAATCAGCATTAGGGTTTTAAACCCTAAACTGAATTTTCCTTTTAGTCAGCATTAGGGTTTTAAACCCTAAACTGAACTTTTTCCTTTCAGCCAACATTAGAGTTTTAAACTCTAAACTGAGCTTTTTCATGCAATCAGCATTAGGGTTTTAAACCCTAAACTGAATTTTCCTGTTAGTCAGCATTAGGGTTTTAAACCCTAAACTGAACTTTTTCCTTTCAGCCAGCATTAGGGTTTTAATCCCTAAACTGAGCTTTTTCATGCAATCGGCATTAGGGTTTTAAACCCTAAACTGAATTTTCCTTTTAGTCAGCATTAGGGTTTTAAACCCTAAACTGAACTTTTCCTTTCAGCCAGCATTAGAGTTTTAAACTCTGAACTGAGCTTTTCCATGCAATCAGCATTAGGGTTTTAAACCCTAAACTGAATTTTCTTTTTAGTCAGCATTAGGGTTTTAAACCCTAAACTGAACTTTTCCTTTCAGCCAGCATTAGAGTTTTAAACTCTAAACTGAGCTTTTTCATGCAATCAGCATTAGGGTTTTAAACCCTAAACTGAATTTTCCTTTTAGTCAGCATTAGGGTTTTAAACCCTAAACTGAACTTTTTCCTTTCAGCCAGCATTAGGGTTTTAAACCCTAAACTGAGCTTTTTCATGCAATCAGCATTAGGGTTTTAAACCCTAAACTGAATTTTCCTTTTAGTCAGCATTAGGGTTTTAAACCCTAAACTGAATTTTCCTTTTAGTCAGCATTAGGGTTTTAAACCCTAAACTGAACTTTTTCCTTTCAGCCAGCATTAGAGTTTTAAACTCTAAACTGAGTTTTTTCATGCAATCAGCATTAGGGTTTTAAACCCTAAACTGAATTTTCCTTTTAGTCAGCATTAGGGTTTTAAACCCTAAACTGAACTTTTTCCTTTCAGCCAGCATTAGAGTTTTAAACTCTAAACTGAGCTTTTTCATGCAATCAGCATTAGGGTTTTAAACCCTAAACTGAGCTTTTCCATGCAATCAGCATTAGGGTTTTAAACCCTAAACTGAACTTTTCCTTTCAGCCAGCATTAGGGTTTTAAAACCCTAAACTGAGCTTTTCCATGCAATCAGCATTAGGGTTTTAAACCCTAAACTGAATTTTCCTTTTAGTCAGCATTAGGGTTTTAAACCCTAAACTGAACTTGTTTCATTCAGCCAGCATTAGGGTTTTAAACCCTAAACTGAGCTTTCCCATGTGATCAGCATTAGGGTTTTAAACCCTAAACTGAGCTTTCCCATGTGATCAGCATTAGGGTTTTAAACCCTAAACTGAGTTTTCCTTTAATCAGCATTAGGGTTTCAAACCCTAAACCGAACTTTTCCTTTAATCAGCATTAGGGTTTTAAACCCTAAACTGAATTCTTCCTTTGTTCGGCATTAGGATTTTAAACCCTGAACTGAACCGTTCCCCAGCTAGTCGGTATTAGGGCTCCAACCCTGAACTGAGCATGCATATCCTCTTTCATCAATTTTATGAACTTCCTGGTAAATAATTAACGAAATTTTCCTAGTGAAACTGGGGCAGAAAATTTCGTTCGTTTGTTTTCTCCCGCAGGTCTGACCTCGACCCACATGGATCGAAATGACCCACGAGATGAGTCCCAGTACGGAATCAAAAAAAAAAAAAGAGATGTCCCGAGATATCGGAGTAAATGGAAGGCGGATTGACTCCAACATTTGATTAAGGTCTTGAACCCTGCCAACCGCGTCTCACTCAGTATCCCGGAGATTAAAACAAGTCGCCACAACTCGCAAGCATCAAGATTCAGATCGGAGTCTACAAGCAGAATCAGCTAAGACCCAAGATCAAGTCGTAAAAGAGTCATAGATAGGAAACTTGTAACTAGCAGTTGACATACATATAAGTATTTAGTTCAGTTTCTAATTTTCGTTTGGTTGTAATAAGGCGGTCAGTGACGCGGCAGTGACAACAGCAACAGCAGTAGCAGCAAGCATTGCAATCCCATGGTAGTCCCAGCTACCAAAACTTCTCGAACTACATTGACCTGATTCCTGTTTAGCCCAGGATATGTAGGAAATCTTTGAAGCAAGATTCGGTCAGATCTTTCAAAAAAAATGCTTCATACGGAGTGGTCTATAGGCAAAAATCGCTCATACACGCTCACTTGATCTTTGCACGAAAACCCTTCGTGTTTCCGAACAAAGAGGGGCAGCTGTGAGCACGTGATTTTTGCTTCACACGACAATCGCTCCAAAAGAATAAAATTGGTCCTGCTATACAATTTTTGGATTTCTGTGCGGCACTTTGTTGATTTATTTGTGACTTTGGCCCATTTTTATTTATTTACTTTGTTAAAACAAAATTCGAAAAATGTGTGTACGGGTCATGCATAATCTGAACCGTAACACGGTTTAAATAGAAAAGCATAAACAAGCATCTTTGTCCGTGATTTTTGTTTTGTTTAATTTTACCTGTTTTGAATTATTTTAATGTGTGTGCAAATAATTGTACTAGGTGTTTATTTTTTAATTTGATTTTACTTATTTTTGTATTTTTCATAATAAAAGAAAAAGAAAAAAAATATAAGAAAAGGTCCCTTCCCTTCCGGACTTGGGCCAATTTGTTAAAATTGGCCCAAACAAACAGCCCAAAACCCAAGCCTGCCCAGGTCCAACACCACCTGATACCCAGGACGTCCAAACGACGACGTTTTGGTCCAGTGTGATCTGGGCCGTTGATCTCAGATTGATCAACGGCCAAGATCACTTCCCCATAACCCACTGAGGAACCCGACCCGTTTACACCCGGACCGAACCCAAACCCTCAACACTTGAAACGACACCGTTCCACTTAACCATCAGATCCAGACTGTAGATCTAAATTGATCTAACGGTCGAGATCCGTCCACCCACTAACTATATAAGCCCATAATCCTACCCTGCCCCCCCCCTATCCGAACCCTAGCCTTCGTCTTCAACCTCATCCCCTTCAAACCCTAGAGCCGCCCCTGTATCCCCCACCATGAAAACCGGCGGCATGAACGCCGGTGACCTTCCCCTTAACACCCTAGAATCCCCTTGCCTTCCTGAAACATGAATCTGTTAACCCTGTAGTTCGAATCCCTCCCCACCTTCTCGAATCTTCATTTGAAGATTCGAGTCAAAACTCGATCTACACAGTTTAACCCCAGCTTCACACCAGACACTCCCCAGACCCCCCTCGTGACCAAACCATACTTGGTTTGGTCCGAATCTGACCAGGGAAGCATGAATCCCGGATCTGAGTTTTGGAAATTTTTGTAGTTCTTCGTCACTGGTTCATACCGGTTCAACCGAAGAGATTAAGGTCTAATGGACTTTAATCAAAGTGTTTCTCATCTGAGAAACACTTCGATTAAAGTCCATTCAGCCTTAAGAAAGGTCTGTCCGAATCCGAGTCAAGGTTTTGATTTTTCAAAGATTTGAGGTGAGTCTTGTTTTCTTTTCTTTATTTTTGTTTTAGTCCGTATGATTTGTTTTTAAAAGTCTGTTCATATTTGTTTTAATTTCACCAACTTCTGTTTGTCCACTTTGCCTGAACCACTGTGTTTGTTTGAACCCCTCCTATTCTGATAAGGCATGTGTATTGGTTGTGTTCCAAATTTGTATTGATTAACTGATTCCTCGAAGTATAATTTTGTTTAATCAGTATAAGTCGAGTCATGTGTCCCATACTTTAAATGTCTGATTTTTGGCTACGATTGAGTATGTTAATGCTAATATAGTCGAGTCGACATAAGTCGTCAATTAGTTTCAACTGTCCGAACAATAACAAATCGACTTACTTCTGCTAAGCATGTGTTGAGTCAATTAAGAACCAGTTTTTGTTTACTTATAGCTGTTGAATTGATCAGTAATGTAAAAAGGGATGTTTGGTTTAAATTCTGAATTGGGAGGCATGTGCACTCGTGCACAGCATGTGCATTGGTGCACCTCATGTGCTTTGTGCACAGCCTGTGGCCTGCATAAAGGTCTTTGTTAAGTTTTAAACAATTTGACAGCATATGCTGTCAGATACATTCTACTGCCCATACTTGGCTTTAGTTTAAAGAAGTATTTAAACCTTTTAAAAGTTAAATCTGCCAGGGAATGTTGATGGGGTTTAATACTTAATTAGCTAAAGTTGGAATTGAAAATGGAAGGCACATGGGAGGGGTACTGTGATATTCTGAAAACAGGCTGTTAAAAGAGATAGTTTTGAGGCTTATAAAGGGAGAGACAGAAGAAAAAGGAGACATAATTAGAGGGAATCAGAGGATATAGAGAGGATTAGAGGGGAAAAAGAAAAAAATAGATAGACTGTGAGGAATTCTTTGAAAGAGAGAGCTGGAATACACACTGATAGATACACACAGACAGAGCACACAGAGATAGGGAGAGATACTAAGAGGGAACATCTGAGAGTTCAAATTTTTTGGAAACAGAAAACTGGAAAAGAATTTTTGTCTGATAACTCAGACAGACAAAACCAGAAGTTGCTTCCTTTCCTTTTGTTTCTGACTTCACTAAATCTGGACCTGTTCTGTGCAACACTGATTTCTCACAACTGAGTCTGCTTGTTTGTTGTTTGTTCTACTCGAAAGTTTGGTTTAGTTGGGGTTGATCTCACTCCAATTGTTTTGTGAGTTGTGGTTGCTACTCTTCTGTTTCTTGTTGCTGTTGCTATACTGCCCTGCTGCTACTGTTAGTGCTGTTACTGCTGCTGCATTTGTTCATTGTTACTCTACTGATTGCCCTCTTCTTCAATTGCAAATATTCCCAGGTACACAACCTTTGAACCATGTATTGTTGAAAGTTTGAAGTTGAAGCAGAAATAAAGAAATGAACATCAGTTTATGTTATAGCATTGGTGTAAAAAGATAATTCGAATGTTAGTTGGGCCTGTATTTTTACTGCAAACTGCAAATATTCTGTATAAACTAGCATACATTCTGTTTAAGATGAACTGTTAGATAGCATGGCTCAACAGTAATGACAGTATGACATAGACAGCATGTTTGATTTAGTATACATTCAGTTCAGTATAACACTTGTTTGGTTTCGTTATGACTCTATAACATAGAGTCATGGTAAGCACTTGTATGTATTTTGCCTAGACCACTGAATTGACAAATCTGTGGTACTAGGTCCGGGATAAATGTATCCCAAACAAACTCTCATGCAGTCACATTAAGAGTTTGGCTATGAAGGCCAGCTTTCCTGTCAGATTATGTGCTCCAATATAAGTTCGATGTCGGGTCTCGGTATAGATTCCTTGCTTCGAAATAATGTGATGAATGTTGAGGGAAACTAGTAGTCGTTTTGAGGTCAATTAGTCGTAATTTTCCTAATAAAACAGCCAATTTCGTTTATCAATTTCAAATAGGTTAGAGTAAAAAACAGAACTTGGAGGTCATTAAATATAACTCAGTATATGTTGTTATTTTGCTTGCAATCTCACTTAGCAAATTAATAAGCGCGTTCATTCGATGAAGACAAAGCATGAGGTGACTCTCGCCTCATAAATATTCAATCAGGTAATCAAACAAACTTAGGTTCGGCAAACATAATAAAGATTCAGTCTGTATTTGTTCAAATAAGTAAGTTCGGTATCATCTTTCTTTTAGAGACACACATAGTAGAAATGTCGTCACTGTAGGGTACCTTTCTAAAATAAAGAGACAAGCCTCGCCAAATAAAAAATGCAAATTGCGGGGCCCTCGATAAATAACCATAATAAATATTTTAGAATTCAGGCTAGGCCGTTTAGCGAATCTCACGGTCCTCCACTAAATAATAACGCGCTAGACTCTTCAGGCACGGTTTAAGTAAATTATATTCTTAAATTCGGGTGCACATTGATGTGACCCAAATTCAAATCTCAACGAAGTCGAAATGTGTTAACAACTACGGGTGCATTGATTGTGACGTGGTTCGAGATGCATTTTCACGACGTTGCAATTCTATAAAAATAAATGATAATGATAAAAGCGGTTTTAAACTTAATAAAAGCACATATAGTCATAACATGTATTTGAATCAGATATTTAGCCATTATAACAATTTAAGCGACCGTGCTAGAACCACGGGATTCGAGGGTGCCTAACACCTTCCCTCGGGTCAACAGAATTCCTTACTTAGAATTTCTGGTTCGCAGACTTCATTTGGAAAAGTCTAAAAATTCCTCGATTTGGGATTCAAGATAAACCGGTGACTTGGGACACCAAAGGCCAAACCTTTCCCAAGTGGCGACTCTGAATTAAATAAATAATCCCATTTCGAATATCGTCACTTAAATTGGAAAAACTCTCTCGCGCATTTAATCCTTCGGGGCCGGGCGCGCAAAAAGGAGGTGCGACAATCCTAAAACAGTAGAATCATCCCGTGCCTCACCATCACGCTGCACCACCAAAGAACCCATGTAACACCTGCCATACCCCAAACAACACTCCGCTACTCATCCCAGAACCTCAGAACTCCACAAACGACCATTTCCACACCCATACACCAGGACACCATAAAAATCCAATCTACGCGAGACCATGCCACACTCCACCCAACCTATCTCATGCACACTTGAGTCTGATGAAAAGGATATGCTTATCAGGAACTTGGCCGAGGAACTTAAGAAACTGACTAGCAGATTCAGGGCATTGAGGGAAGCAAAGGAATCGAGGGGCTGAACTATGAGGACCTTTGCATACAAACTGATGTCGAACTGCCTGAGGGGTACAAACCTCCTAAGTTTGAAATGTTTGATGGTACGGGTGATCCAAGGGTCCACCTGAGGACATATTACGACAAGCTGGTTGGAGTAGAGAAGGATGAAAGGATCCGCATGAAGCTGTTCATGTGGATTTTGAAAGGAGATGCATTATCTTGGTACATCAGTGAAGATCCCAAGAAGTGGTCAAGCTGGGTAGGCATGGCATCTGACTTTATAGACAAATTCAGGTTTAATACAGAGAATGCACCAGACGTGTTCTATATCCAGAATTTGAAGAAAAAACCCACGGAGACGTTTTGCGAGTATGCTACTCGCTGGAGGTCCGAAGCTGCTAAGGTCAGACCCGCCTTAGAAGAAGAGCAAATGAAAAAGTTCTTTGCCCAGGCTTAGAACCCACAGTACTATGAACGATTGATGATGATTGAGAACCACAAGTTCTCTAACATTATCAAATTAGGTGAAAGAATTGAAGAGGGTATTAAAAGTGGCATGGTTACAAATTTTGAAGCCTTGCAAGCTACGAATAAGGCTTTACAGTCTGGTGGTGTGTCCAAGAAAAGGGACGTAGGGGCCGTGATGGTTGCACAAAGGACAAAATCTCCCCTTAAATACTAAGCTTACCCAACACCTCCACTCACATACCAACCGACCCCAAATTACCAAGCTCCGCCACCAACTTATCAGTCATCTCCACCTCCTACATATCAACCTACTTCACCTAGATACTCCCAACTCGCTTATGTCTACAAAAATTATATTGCTCAACCATCCCATTATCAATCACCCCCTGCACGCCAAAATTTCCCTAGACCCCGACCTAATTTTGATCGCAGACCTCCAAAACAATATACAGCCACCGCTGAACCCATCAACTAGCTGTACGAGAGGCTTAAAGCTGCTGGTTATGTTACCCCCATCCCTGCTACAACCCCTGAGAATCCTTCTCAGTGGGTTAACCCAAACAAGTCCTGTGCATACCACTCCGGTATAAAAGGGCACGCCATCGATGAATGCCTCTCCTTGAAAGACAAGATATAGTCTTTGATTGATAACAAGATCATTGTGGCAAAGTAACCCGCTCCAAACATCCGCAACAACCCTTTGCCAGACCATAAGGGTGGAGGTATCCACATGATTGAAGTAGAAGATGACTGGGATCCCGAGGGCTCAATCGGGTTGATCGCAGAAGGTGATGACCCGAAGAAACCGACAATTACTCTCAACCCAATCATAGTCCAGATCCAACCATCCGAGGACACTAAGGTGAATATGTCTCTACCTCTTGAGTTTGAAGTAGCGCCACCCACAAAGACACCGGCACCAATTGAGGTTGAATTCGTGTCTCCGGCGAATGCACCCGCACCATTTGAGGTTTTAGTCTTGCCACCCAAGGCACATGTTCCGTTCCCAGTGGCAATATAAACCATGCCACCCTTCTATACAAATGTTGTACCTTGGGACAATACAGCCGAGGCAAGAAGGAAGGGCAAGGTCAGGATTGAAGAAACTGTCGCAACACAGGGTATAACAAGAACTGGTAGAGTCTATACCCCTGAACATCTAGCTGAATCAAGCAAGCAGGCCTCCAATCGGCCGCCCCTCATTGAGACAGGTCCGTATGACCTTTGGATAAAAATACAGGCCAAGGAATATTCGGTCATCGACCAGTTAAACAAGATGCCAACACAGATATCCATTCTCTTTTGGCTGCAAAATTCTGAGACGCAAAAGAACTGCACATCACCGTAACATCACTAGTGTGGAAGTGGCTAATATGGTAGGACAAGTGCTCTAAAGCCATAAGATCACCTTTTATGAGGACAAGCTGCCACCTGAAGGGCTGGGGCACAACAAAGCACTGCACATCACCGTGCAATGCGAAGATTATTTCACCACCAGAATCCTGATCGATGGAGGTTCCAGTCTTAACATTTGTCTGCTGGTAACACTCAAGAAGTTGGGCAAAGGCTGCATGAGATAAAGGATGGAGCAATCAATGTGAAAGCCTTCGATGGTTCTCAAAGGTCCACTATTGGTGAGATTAGTCTATGCCTGTAGATGGGACCAACCTGGTTTGAGGTCGATTTCCAGGTAATAGATATACCGGCATCTTACAACTTGTTGCTGGGACAGTCGTGGATTCATGCTACTGGGGCCATAACATTAATGTTGCATCAGGCAGTAATGTTCGAATGGAATCACCAGGAAGTGATCATTCACGACGATGGTAGCAACCCGATATACAGTCGCCAGACTATTCCGGCGATCGAGGGAAGAAGGAAGCTGGGTAGAGAAACTTACCACCACATTGAGCGGTTCAATACTATCGACAAAGACAAATGGTGGGATAGCAAAATCGAGTGTATGCTAAGTTGGAGTGGGTACAAACCTGGCAAAGGGATCGGAAAGAACCTTCAAGAAATCTCTAAACCCATAAAACTCAAGAAACATGGCACTACCTTCAGTTTGGGATATGAATACACCTAGGAAGAATTCAATAGCTGGTCGTCACCATGGCGCGGTCCTTACAACCCACTAGAGCAGCCAATACCACATCTGGAGCAGACCTTCTAATAGGCCGACATTATTTATGGGTCAGATGAAGAAGAAGCACTTCCATCATTGAAGAACTTGTTTTTAAAGGACAGTAATATGGACTATTGCGTTATTCTCGAGGAGGAGGGGGAGGATGGCCCTTCCATACAGGCTGTGAGCAGAGGGGCACATCTCAAGAATTGGACCATCAGGACAACCAAAGCCCGACAAGCCTCGGGGTAGCAAGGCTAAAACAAGCATTATTCACTGTTTTATTTACTAAATGATTTTCTTTACGCATTTTTCAATTCCCGCAATAAGATCTTCGATGTTCAAACTAGTTATTCAATTTATCAAGAGCATTTTTTATTTTTCTTATGAATTAATATTTATTGCTATCATTTTTCTCCTTGCTTTACCTATACAGCATTACTATTACTTGTCTTGATGAACCAATGAATATGACATGCAATGAGACAACACAACAAACAGACATGGATTCAGAGAAAGATGACATACTTGACGAGATTGTTAAAAAAGTTGAGAACTTTGAGAACAGACCTAAGTCCAACCTGGACGAGACCGAAATTGTCAACCTAGGAGATGCAGAAAACGTCAAGGAAACGCAAATCAGCATTCACCTATCGCCATAGGAGAAGAAAGAATATACATAATTTCTAAAGGAGTATGAGGACATATTCGCCCGGTCATATGATGACATGACTGGTCTGAGTACGTCTATTGTGGCTCACAAACTGCCAACCAATCCAATGTGTCCACCGATAAAGCAAAAGCTCAGAAAGTTCAAACCTGATATGAGTTTGAAAATCAAGGAAGAAGTCACCAAGCAGATCAATGCCAAGGTTCTCAAGGTAGTAGAATACCCAACATGGTTAGCCAACATTGTGCCAGTGTCAAAGAAGGATAGGAAGGTCAGAGTCTGTGTTGACTACCGAGATCTCAACCGATTCAGTCCAAAAGACGACTTTCATTTGCCAAATATATACATCCTGATTGACAATTGCACCAAGTATGAGCTGCAGTCATTCGTAGATTTCTTCACTGGTTATCATCAGATCTGGATGGATGAGGAAGATACTGAGAAAACGACTTTCATTACGCCGTAGGGAGTGTACTGTTACAAGATGATGCTATTCGGCCTGAAGAATGCAGGGGCCACCTATATGAGGGCCATGCCTACCATCTTCCATGATATGATACACAAGGAGATAGAGGTATATGTGGATGATGTTATTATCAAATCCAAGAAGGTCATTGACCACATAGAAGATTTGAGGAAATTCTTTAATAGACTGTGGAGATACAAGCTGAAACTAAACCCTGCAAAGTACGCATTTGGGGTTCCTACTAGGAAATTGCTTGGGTTTATTGTGAGTGCCGAGGAATAGAACTGGATCCATCGAAAGTCAAAGACATTCAAGAACTACCACCGCAAAGGAACAAGAAGGATGTGATGAGTTTCTTGGGAAGGCTTAACTACATCAGCCGATTCATAGCACAACCTATAGTTATCTGTGAGCCAATCTTTAAGATGTTAAAGAAGGAAGCCGTCACCGAATGGACCGATGACTGCCAAAAGTCCTTCGACAAAATAAAGGAGTACCTGTCAATGCCACCAGTCTTAGTCCCGCCCGAGCCAGGTAGACCCTTATTACTCTACCTCGCAGTATTAGATGGAGCTTTCGGCTGCGTTCTAGGGTAGCACGATGAAATAGGGAGGAAGGAACAAGCCATTTATTATCTCAGTAAGAAGTTTACCTCGTATGAGGCCCGATATTCTATTGGAACACACCTATTGTGGTTTGACATGGGTAGCTCAGAAGTTGAGACATTACTTCTGCGCCTATACTACATATCTCATATCGAGAATGGATCCCTTGTAGTAAATCTTTCAGAAGCCCATGCCCACCAAAAAGCTAGCCAAGTGGCAAATCCTGTTGAGTGAGTTGGACATTATTTACGTAACTGAGAAAGCAGTCAAGGGACAGGCACTGGCAGACCACCTTGCTGAAAACCTCATGGATGGAGCATACGAAACCCTGAAAATGTATTTTCCTGATGAAGAGGTATCATTCATAGGAGAAGACTTTATGGAATCCTATGACAGTTGGAGAATGTTCTTCGATGGAGCAGCAAACTTCAAAGGAGTTGGCATAGGAGCAGTCCTAATGTCAGAAACCAGTCAGCATTACCAGGTGTCTGCCAAACCCAGGTTCCCCTACACCAACAATATGGCCGAGTATGAAGCCTGCATCTTAGGACACAAAATGGCCATTGACATGAACGTTCAAGAGCTGATAGTGATTGGAGATTCAGACTTACTTATACATCAGGTACGAGGAGAATGGGAAACAAAGAACTCTAAGATACTCCCGTATCTGTATCACGTACAGGAATTGAGAAAAGGGTTCACGAAGACAGAATTCCAGCATTTTCCTAGAATCTAGAATGAGTTCGTTGATGCGTTGGCTACCCTACCATCTATGATACAGTATCCCGACAAGAATTTCATTGATCCCATTCCAATGAAAATCCATAATCAGCCAGCTTGCTATGCCTATGTTGAAGAGGAAGCAGAAGGAAAGCCTTGGTTTCATTATATCAAGGAATAATTGGCAAAAGGAGAGTACTTGGTGTAAAGCCCTAGAAAATTCTGCTAAGTAATCTAAGATTCCGTGGTGCCAAGATAGGCTAATTATTTTATCTTGAGTGCAAGTGAAGGTTCATGATATAATGGATATCAATTAGATAAGTTAATAAGTGTATAAGTAATATTATAAGTGATTTGGGGTCTAAGGAGAGGCCTAAGTCTAAGCCAAGTTGGAAAATAATTTCATAATAGGCTAAAGTTGTAAGTGAATGCGCACAAGACCTCACTTTGGACAATCATATCTCTAGTTATATAAAGTGTTGAGTAATACACATCCTATACATTTAAAGCTATTTGAGTCTAGTTTCCAACGCATTAAACCGTTCGTCATTTGGAGGTGTATACAAAAAGTTATGACCATTTTACCTGACCTGTATCAGAAGCGCGACCGCGGCAAACCGCGGGAAAACTGGGTGTTTCTGTCTCCGAGCGCGGCAAACTGCTGCTGCGCGTCCAACAGCCCTATAAATACCCCAAGACCAGGTATTGAGCGTCCGTAAGTCATTTTTTTGAGCTGGGGCTTGTTTTATCAAGGGGAATCCATCCCATACTTCCCTCCTATGATCCAAGGTAATGTTTTTGGAGTAATTTGAGTTGATTACTACTCCTAAACACTTATATTAACTAGGATTAATCTTGAAAATCCATAGATTCCCATTCAAATCCCTAAATTGATCAAGAACTCTACAAGTGGGGATTATCAAAATTCTTACTACTAGAGGTATGTCTATCATCTCTAACTACTCTATGGTGATTATTTATGTATGATATATACATTAGAACTCATGGGATAGTGATTGGAAGCCATAGGTGCCTAACCTAGGTTGTGTTGGTGTTGTAGAGATTGTGAGATGGGATATTGGGGTATGATTCTTGGGTGTAATAGTACTAAGTATACATGCATGTATGAATTACCTTTATGGGAAGATTGTTGAACATAAATACGAAAAGATTGGGTTGGCGAATGGAAGGAAACCTTGTAAATAAGATTTGAAATCAAGAGGCTCAACTAGTATTTGATAAAATGCTCAAATGAGTTGAAACCAAGAATACCTTCCTAATTTGTGTTCAATTTTGTTATGTCTCGAAGTAGATGGACATTGCTAGAATTTCCGGAACGTTGTAGTAACTTAAGGAAAAGCTATTTGAGGTATGTATGGATAAAACCCCCTTTTATTAGAAATTAAGCTCCGTTGGTGTTTACGAAAGTGTGGTAAGATTTGAATTTGTTAATGTATTGATTGTTATTGCGCATTAATTGTTTTGCAATTAACTACACATATGCATGAAGGATGTGCCTCAATGTGAGTAATGTACCATTCTTGATAATTAGAGAAGTATGAAGAATACAATTATGTGTTGAAATTCTTAGTCTATAAGCCAAGATAGAAACTGAGAATTATTCATGCTAGCTATGTGCCCACTTACCTGTACTGAAACTTGAATTACTTTTGTATATGCCTATGATCACAACCTGCAAGATGAATACTGAAAATGGAAAACGTTGTGATAATGGTGGCCCTGAGTGCCAAGGAATAGATATGATATATATATATATGAAATAAAGATTCAGATGTGATGACTAATGAGAAAGGAACAACACCTAGATAAGGCGGCCTAACCGATCGGGTCGTGATCGGACACCATGCCGCACACATGGTGGTAACGTGCTGATATTGAATTCCGGATAAGGGAAGTGAAATAGTGATTGAGATATATGCCTCTAATGAGGCAACCTAGCCTGTCGGGTCGTGATCGGACTCCGCTCAAGATAGCGGTGGTATTGAGAACTGTGATGAAGATATGAAAGAAATGCTCCAAACTAAGTTTTGGAAATAATATGAAGGATTAAATGAATTGCATATTTGATTTACTCATGTGATTTACTTGTACTTGCTTTATAGTTCTTTCTAGTAAAATGGTGTTTAGTTATACATACTAGTGCTATTCGATGGCACTAATGTCCCTTTTGCTGGGGGCGCTACATTTGTTTATGATTGTAGGTGGCTCCATTGCGGATAGTGCCGATCGTGCATAGCGGAGTACTTTCTTTTCAAAGTCTTTGTGAGCCCTTTTCTCCTTCAAGGGGTTATATTGTACATCTTCTTATTTTGGACTTTCACTTTTGCGGTATAGCCGGGGCCTTATTGCCGGCATTGTTATCACGTCTTTTGTATTCTTAGAGGCTCCGTAGACGTTTGTGTGGGTTATGTATGGGTATTGGATAGGTCAATTGACCATGTTGTAACCTTGTACTCTTGCTTTCTTCTACACTATAACTTGTATGGAACCTTGGAAGTTTAACCACGTTTTAAATGTTGTGATATAAAATGAACTAAGATGCTGAATGTACTATCTTTTCTAGTTTAAATAAAGGTAAGCATGGCTTCCTTATTCCTATCGAGTTGGGTAGATAGCAGTTGATAAGGCTTGCTCAGTTGGGTTCACTCGATTTAGCGTTGGTCGTGCCTCCCGAAGTTGGGGCGTGACAAACTTGGTATTAGAGCCTAAGGTTTTAAAGTGTCCTAGGATGTCTCGCGTAGAGTCCTTATTATCGGTATGTTGTCGACCAACTCTATAATTTGGAGGCTACATGGACATTTAGGAATGTTACTCTTCTTCAACACTCCAGATCATGCGATAAAGCTTGACTATAAGATTGTCTTCTAACTCGTGCGTTGAGATTCGAGATAAGTTTAAACGCTCTTTCGTCTATTTCAAGTAATGTTGTCATATGGAATGACCAATGGGAAAGGCCTGAATATTAATGAGAAGGCACGTGTATCATGTTGAACAAATTGTACGGATATATGAGATACGTACATAGTACCAGAAGCATACGTTATTTGAGAAAAGTGTTTAAATTGATCACCCACCTCCAAAGAGTCATTGACTTGATAAATGAGACGCGAGCTTATATGGCACCTGTTGATAGTGTGGGAAGCATGTATATGATCCTAAGGTGTAAAAGAAAAATTTGTTATATAAGCATGTGATATATGTAAGGCATGACCAGGAGAGTAATGACAAACATGTAGGTCTCTCACGGGAGACAAGAAGTCATGAAATGAGTGTCAATTGAACCCATAATGAGAAGACCCTTATGCTATGAATGTTATAAGAATCTCATAAGTGTATGAAGTTGTGTTACACTCCTAAAGGATATTGACATGAAGAATTGGAATCCCAAGTCCGTGTGGCTGAATAAGAGTAGAGAACTTATGAGGTTAAAACAATGCTGACTTCAATCTCCCTAATAGTCGAACATATATGTGAGGGATAGAGATATGAAACATATGTCCGTGAAGTTGTTAAATTCAAGACTTGTGTCAAAATCCGGGGCATTCGCCCTAAGTGGGGGAGGAAGGGCCATAGTAAGGCCACTTAAATACAATGAAACAAGAGTAAGACCATGTAGCTATGATGTTTGAATATTTTGTTTGAAGACATGCGTAGTCTAGAAAGGTGATAATGGATAACGTGATTATCTGAAAGGATATGGTAATGATAGACCACTAGTACCCCTAAAAAAATGGAAGGTTAAGGAAGGTAAATTCTTCATACATGGCAATGTGAATGATACAGTCAACGATCCTAGAAATTAAGAGTATGTTGTAAATGGATTTTATACTTGTTAGAGGGTTAGAACAATGGAACCTAAGGAAGTACTATAGGCCAAATATGGAAGGTTGCGAGTTTTTAGAATAGGTTAATCATAGATCTGTGATTTAACCAAAGTACCAAGGCATTAAGAAAGGCGAAACGAGTGGGAGAAATAAATGTGATGCTATAATAACCCAAGAGGGTATTTGGGCTTGATGGAGAGCCTCTAAATAATCTTACAAGCAAAGAAGTGTTAAGTGATATGACGATGAATACACTTTCCCACGAATATCCTAACAAGAGTTAAGAGGTGAGCGGGTTAAGAAAAATTAAGGAAAAAAACCACGTAACATGTGGAAGAGTGCGTGGCTATTCACTAGCTAGGAATAATTAGGCGAGAAGAAATAAGAAGAAAATCTATAAATTGAGATGTCCATGGTTATCGCAAAATAGTTCGTATCAGAATGGTGGACTCGCCTGGAGCACAAGTGTTAATAGAAGGTATAAAGGACTAACTGTAATGTTACTGACTTGGGTAACACTGAATATCAACTAAAATATTTAGAGGGAGTTCATGTCTACATATTACAATGGAAAGTGAGACTACTGGTGGTGAAATAGTGGCGTGATAAACTCAACAAACCAGACACAATGATACCATGAGTCCATGGGGTGCAGACAAGTGCACGGCACAATAAGGCTATCTACTATGTATTATAGAAAAATGGAATGGGAATGAATTTCCCAATCACAAAGAAAAGATAGTACTAATGTATTGGCTAGACCGAAAGGGGGAATAAAAAAAGGCAAAACAACACAATCTACCCAAAGAACAAAGGGAAATGTTTGAAATATAGTAAGAGAGGATGAACACTTGTTACGAATCAAACATGTTTAACATGATAGCTCTTAAGCCACAATACCAACAAACACTATTGGTAGCTACAATATTCGGAATAAGGTGAATTACTTATTGAGGATGGAGTAATTCTTACACTTAGAAGGAAAACAAGATGTTTTTGTTGAAGAATTTAGGAAGATTTCAAGTTATTGTTCGGGTCAGTGCTCTTTCTGAGTTGAATGTGTACTAAGGTTGTTAACACGTGTTTTCGGAAGTGTTTAACAGTATGGAGGGATCATGAGAATGTTCACAAAGGAAGTGGAGTGGTTTCTTAAATCCTATAAGGCACACAAGGAGGAAAGAGGTTGACTAGGAAAAGTCTGAGCACAATGTTACATTACATTTGATGTAATGTCATGCATGTTGATGATATTAAGGTGTGTGCACAGGCTAGAAGATGTATTCCTTTGAAATAGAGGGTTCTATAAGAAAACTCATCTAGTAATGTCTTTGTTGAGAATTTGGAAGAGCAAGTTGCAAGTACTCACATAAGATTGTAACCATATCAAGAAAATTATTGAAGAACTCAAATCCTAGGAGGTCATATGTAAGAGAAATGTGACATAGATGGTCCACTATTAGTGCAACATGGCCAGGTGATCGCTTATGCTTCAAGGCAACCCAAGAATCATGAAAGGAACTATTCGACACATGACTTAGAACTTGCGGCAGTAGTTTTGTATAAAGATTTGGTGACATTATGTGTATGGGGTCCATGTTGATGTATTTATGAACTACAAGAGCCTTCAATATATTGTTTTTAAACAAAAGGAGTTGAATCTAAGATAGAGAGGATGGATCGGGTTACACAAGGACTATGATATTGAGATTCTCTATCACCCGGGGAAGGCTAATGTCCTGGAATATGCAATTAGTCAAAAATCTATAGGGATTTTGGCTTATCTGGGGGCATATTAGAGGTCGTTAGCCAGGGAGGTTTACCAGTTGGCCAGTTTGGGAGTTCGCCTTGCGGACTCTAGTGAAGGAGGGGTAATTATACAGAATAGGGCTGAATCATCGCTTGTAGCGGAGATGAAGGAAAAGCAATTCCACGATCCCTTGTTAGCACAATTGAACGACGGGATTCACAAACACAATACCACAACTTTTTCCTTTGGCATAAATGATGGTACTCTACGGTACCAAGACCACCTATGTGTTCCTGATATCGAAGGTCTTCGGGAAAGATCATGGCAAAAGCTCACACATCCAGGTATTCCGTGTACCCCGGTTCTACAAAAATGTATCATGATCTTAAGGAAATTTATTGGTGGAACAACATGAAGAGGGATGTGGTGAATTTTGTAGCAAAATGTCCAAATTGTCAACAACTGAAGGCCGAACATCAAAGGCCCGGGGGATTGACTCAAAGCATACAAATTCCAATGTGGAAATGGGAGATGATCAATATGGATTTTGTAGTAGGGCTGTCGTGCACTCCGTGTAGGTTCGACTCAATTTGGGTGATCGTTGACAAACTCACAAAATCAATGCACTTCTTGCCAGTTAAATCTACCGACACAGCGGAACAATATGCTTAGTTGTATATCAAAGAAATAGTCAGATTGCATGGCACTCCAGTCTTAATCATTTCAGATCGAGGGGCTCAGCTCACGGCCAACTTTTGGAAGAAATTTCAACAAGGTTTGGGTACGCAGGTAAACCTTAGCACAACTTTTCATCCACAAACTGATGGGCAAGTAGAGCAGACTATTCAGACGCTTGAAGACATGTTGCGTGCCGGTACTATTGATTTCAAGGGTAGTTGGGATGACCATTTTCCACTCATAGAATTTGCTTACAACAACAGCTTCCATGCTAGTATCCAGATGGCACCATTCGAGGCATTGTATGGTAGGAGATGCAGGTCTCCCATTGGGTGGTTCGAGGTTGGAGAAGCAGAATTGATAGGGCCGGACCTCGTGCATCAGGCCATGGAGAAATTCAAGATTATTAAGAAGAGGTTGAAAACTGCTCAGAGACGCCAAAAGTCTTATTCGGACATTCGTCGCAGAGATTTAGAGTTTAAAGAAGATGATTGGGTATTTTTTAAAGTTTCCCCCATGAAGGGCATTATGCGATTTGGGAAGAAAGGGAAATTAAGTCCGAGGTATATCGGACCGTACATAATCATTCAGAGGATTAGTCAAGTGGAATACAAGCTTGAGCTGCCTCCCGAGATGTCGTTGGTACATCCGGTCTTCCATGTGTCTATGTTGAAGAAGGTAGTGGGAGATCTGTCCACTATTGTGCCAGTTGAAACTATTGAGGTTAATGAAGAACTATCTTATGAAGAAATTCCAGTTGCCATTCTTGATAGGCAAGTCCAAAAATTGAGAAATAAGGAAATTGCCTCTGTAAAAGTGTTATGGCGGAACCAGCAGGTTGAAGAAGCCACTTGGGAAGCCGAGGAAGAAATGAGAAAGAAGTACCCACATTTGTTTGAATAGTCATGTAATAGCTTTTATGCATTTGGTTCCTATGAACTCTTATCTTATGATTTGATCCATGTTAAACTATTCTATTTTGATTATATGTGTTACCTATGCAGCCATGGTTGGTGTTGTACAAGTTATCTTCTATCTATGAAACATGTATATGCTGTCAGGATATGTATCTAGGGCCCTCTGACAGGTGGATAGGTCTAGTTACAAAGGAAACTCTAGCGAAATTTTCGGAAATTTAAGGAGTTAGCCAAATTTGGGGCTGTTGATATATTTCATGATGTGAACAAGATGAAGTTACATAAGGATGGCTAGTGAATGAACCTTGATCCTCATTCGAGAACGAATGATCCTAAGCGGAGGAGAATGTAAAGCCCCAAAAAATTTTGCTAAGTAATCTAAGATTTCCTGGTGCCAAGATAGGCTAATTATATTATCTTGAGTGCATGTGAGGGTTCATGATATAATGGATATAAATTAGATAAGTTAATAAGTGTATAAGTCATATTATAAGTGATTTGGGGTCTAAAGAGAGGCCTAAGTCTAAGCTAAGTTGGAAAAATATTTCATAATAAGCTAAAGTTGTAAGTGAATGCGCACAAGACCTCACTTTGGACAAGCATATCTCAAGTTATATAAAGTTTTGAGTATGCACAGCCTATCAAATTAAATATCTTTGAGTCTAGTTTCTAATGCATTAAACCGTTCATCATTTGGAGGTGTATACAGAGAGTTGTGACCATTTTACCGGACCTATGTCAGACGCGCGGCCACGGCGCAGCCGCGGAAAACCGCGGGAAAACTGGGTGTTTCTGTCATCGAGCGCGGAAAACCGCGGTTGCGCGCCTAACAACCCTATAAATACCCCCAGACCGGGTATGGAGCGTCCCTAAGTCATTGTTTTGAGCTGGGGCTTGTTTTATCAAGGGGAATCCATCCCATACTTCCCTCCTATGATCCAAGGTAATGTTTTTGGAGTAATTTGAGTTGATTACTACTCCTAAACACTTATATTAACAAGGATTAATCTTGAAAATCCATAGATTCCCATTCAAATCCCTAAATTGATCAAGAACTCTACAAGTGGGGATTCTCAAAATTCTTACTACAAGAGGTATGTCTATCATCTCTAACTACTCTATAGTGATTATTTATGTATGATATATACATTAGAACTCATGAGATGGTGATTGGAAGCCATAGGTGCCTAACCTAGGTTGTGTTAGTGTTATAGAGATTGTGAGATGGGATACTGGGGTATGATTCTTGGGTGTAATAGTACTATGTATACATGCATGTACGAATTACGTTTGTGGGAAGATTGTTGAACATAAATACATAAAATTGGGTTGGGGAATGAAGGAAACATTGTAAATGAGATTTGAAATCAAGATGCTCAACTAGTATTTGATAAAATGCTCAAATAAGCTGAAATCATGAATACCTTCCTAATTTGTGTTCAATTTTGTTATGTCTCGAAGTAGATGGACATTGCTAGAATTTCCGGAACGTTGTAGTAACTTAAGGAAAAGCTCTTTGAGATATGTATGGCTAAAAACCCCTTTTATTAGAAATTGAGCTCCGTTGGCGTTTACGAAAGAGTGGTAAGATTTGAATTTGTTAATGTATTGATTGTTATTGCACATTAATTGATTTGCAATTAACTACACATATACGTGAAGGATGTGCCTCAATGTGAGTAATGTACCATTCTTGATAATTACAGAAGTATGAAGAATACAATTATGTGTTGAAATGCTTAGGCTATAAGCCAAGATAGAAACTGAAGAATTATTCATGCTAGCTATGTGCCCACTTACTTGTACTGCAACTTGAATTACTTTTGTATATGCCTATGATCACAACCTGCAAGATGAATACTGAAAATGGAAAACGTTGTGATAATGGTGGCCCTGAGTGCCAAGGAATAGATATGATATATATATATATGAAATAAAGATTCAGATGTGATGACTAATGAGAAAGGAACAACACCTAGATAAGGCGGCCTAACCGATCGGGTCGTGATCGGACACCATGCCGCACACATGGTGGTAACGTGCTGATATTGAATTCCGGATAAGGGAAGTGAAATAGTGATTGAGATATATGCCTCTAATGAGGCAACCTAGCCTGTCGGGTCGTGATCGGACTCCGCTCAAGATAGCGGTGGTATTGAGAACTGTGATGAAGATATGAAAGAAATGCTCCAAACTAAGTTTTGGAAATAATATGAAGGATTAAATGAATTGCATATTTGATTTACTCATGTGATTTACTTGTACTTGCTTTATAGTTCTTTCTAGTAAAATGGTGTTTAGTTATACATACTAGTGCTATTCGATGGCACTAATGTCCCTTTTGCTGGGGGCGCTACATTTGTTTATGATTGTAGGTGGCTCCATTGCGGATAGTGCCGATCGTGCATAGCGGAGTACTTTCTTTTCAAAGTCTTTGTGAGCCCTTTTCTCCTTCAAGGGGTTATATTGTACATCTTCTTATTTTGGACTTTCACTTTTGCGGTATAGCCGGGGCCTTATTGCCGGCATTGTTATCACGTCTTTTGTATTCTTAGAGGCTCCGTAGACGTTTGTGTGGGTTATGTATGGGTATTGGATAGGTCAATTGACCATGTTGTAACCTTGTACTCTTGCTTTCTTCTACACTATAACTTGTATGGAACCTTGGAAGTTTAACCACATTTTAAATGTTGTGATATAAAATGAACTAAGATGTTGAATGTACTATCTTTTCTAGTTTAAATAAAGGTAAACATGGCTTCCTTATTCCTATCGAGTTGGGTAGATTGCAGTTGAAAAGGCTTGCTCAATTGGGTTCACTCGATTGAGTGTCGGTCGCGCCTCCCGAAGTTGGGGCGTGATACCTGGAGCTTGCAAATCCTACTCAACAACGCACACTTCCGAGATTGTCCAACAAATTCTTTAACAACGGAGGAAGTATAGGAGGATTCCCGATTTAGGATTATTAAAATGTGTCGACGCAAAAGAAGTATCCAGGCTACTAGAGGAAATTCATGCTGAGACCTGCGGTCCACATATGAACGGTTTTGCCTTATACTCCGGGCTGGTTACTTTTGGATGACTATGGAAACGGACTGCATCCAGTATGTCCGGAAATGCCACAGGTGTCAGATACATGCAGACATGATAAAGGTACCTCCAAGAGAGCTTAACACAACAAGCTCATCGTGGTCATTCGTCGCCTGGGGAATGGGCGTTATTGGACCAATCGAGCCTACTGCTTCCAACAAACACCGGTTTATCCTAGTAGCCATCGACTATTTCATCAAATGGGTTGAAGCAGCATCTTACAAAACAATGACTAAGAAAGTCGTGGCAGACTTTGTCCGCGACCGCATTGTTTGTCAATTCAGAATTTCAGAGTCAATCATTACTGATAATGGCTCCAACCTCAACAGCGACTTGATTAAAGCTATGTGCGAAACCTTCAAGATCAACACAAGAATTCCATATCATACAGATCTCAGATGAATGGAGCTATAGAAGCCGCCAACAAAAATATCAAGAAGATATTGAGGAAAATGTTAAAGAATCACAGATAGTGGCACGAGAAGTTATCATTTCCTCTACTGGTGTATCACACCACAGTCTGCACATCAATCGGGGCAACCCCCTATATGCTGGTTTACGGTACAGAGGTTGTCATTCCCGCTGAGGTAGAAATTCCTTCCCTGAGGATCATACAAGAAGCTGAGCTCGATGATGCAGAGTGGGTAAAAAGTTGTTATGAGTAACTAGCCCTTATAGACGGAAAGAGAATGAATGCAGTTTGCCATGGTCAACTCTATCAGAACAGAATGTCCAGAGCCTTCAACAAAAGAGTCAAGCCAAGACAGTTCACACCAGGGCAGCTGGTGTTGAAGAAAATTTTTCCACATCAAAATGAAGCCAAAGGGAAGTTCTCTCCCAACTGGCAGGGTCCGTACATAGTTACCCGAGTTTTGATAGGAGGAGCCCTCATACTTGCAGAGATGGACGGAGAAGTCTGGCCAAAGCCTATCAGTTTAGATGCAGTTACTATGTGTAATCTTTATGCTTTCCTTATATGATGTAAATTGAACTACGCCTGACCTGATTCCCGTTTAAGAGGGGATACGTAGGTAGACCTATGGGTTCGGTCACAATTCAATAAAAATTTCATTTCCTCCCCTCCCCCCCTCTCCCTCCGCAATTGGAAACTAGACCAGAATTTTGAGGAGGACCCTCAAAATTCTGAAATAATTTCAGTCGATCGCCGCACAAGCAATAGTCAGAAACGTAAACCCATCAAACTGGGGCAGAATTTTGAGGAGGACCCTTAAAATTCCGTAGTAGGAGAGGTTGCAATGTCCTGAACTACGTCACAGTCGTCGGTTCATCTAAAAGCTATTTTTAATTATACATTTATGTCATATTTTTACAAAATCATGCATGTTTATTATTGAGACTGCTTTGTTTAGAAACACTACCCTAATGATATAGACGGTATCACTAGATCAAGTCGAACGAGTCAAGCAAAGCCAGCGGGGATACGAACTAACCTCCCCCTACAAAACTCATGATTTTTCATTGGATGCAGGTACTAGGAATGTGAAATCATTAAACATATTGTACGCCCATGGGACAAACATTGTTCAAAAGTACGATTCTTAGAACTGTTGCACTTGCCAACATTTGCTATTAGCACACACCAGTGATGTTCCGTATGTCACAATGGTCCCAGTAATCACAACGCCGCAATCTGCTATCAGCTAAGAAAACTCTATTGTCGTTTGTTTCTTGCATAAGGCTACCATTCTACCTTCCGAGACTAAACATTGTCTCCATCTGCATTTGCATTGTATAAGGCTACTATTTTGCCTTCCAATTTGCATAAGGCTACCATTCTACCTTCCGAGACTAAACGTTGTCTCCATCTGCTTTTGTATTGCATAAGGCTACTATTCTGCCTTCCAATTTGTATAAGGCTACCATTCTGCCTTCCGAGACTAAACATTGTCTCTATCTGCATTTGCATTACATAAGGCTATTGTTCTGCCTTCCAATTTGCATAAGGCTACCATTCTGCCTTCCGATGTTAAGCTCTACCTCCATCTGCATCTGCATCTGCATTGCATAAGGCTACCGTTATGCCTTCCTATTTGAATAAGGCTACCATTCTGCCTTCTGAGACTAAATGTTGTGTCCCTCTCCATCTACATTCTTGCATAAGGATACCATTCTGCCTTTTGAGGTTAAGCTCTACCTCCATCTTCATTTGCATTTTTGCATAAGGCTATTTTTCTACCTTTAGAGGCTAAGCTCTACCTCCAATTTTCTTCGAAACTAAGCACTATCCCAATCACTATTTATCTAGCTTCTCTTACGGGCTAAGCTCTGCCCTTCAATTCGTAAGACTGAGCTCTATCTTGTTCGCATCAGAATACTGCATCCTTCATGGGCTGAAATATCGCCAACTCATCCAAAGGCGTCATCGTTCGGAGGCACCATCTTCATTGCCCGAGAACACCATGTCATGGCCTGAGGATCTCATTCAATCTTTTGCATATCATTATTCAAATGCGTCATGGTTTGGAGGCACCATCCTCATAGCTCGAGAACATAATTTCATGGCCTGCTAATCCTACACCAAACAACCCATGGCCCAGGATATCATGGTCTGAGGATGCCATTCCTAACCGTCCAAAGACGACATTCATGGTCAGACGGGAATTTGCATCATGTTTAAATTATGCAATATATGCTTGTATCATTTATTTGCAGGTAATTCAGCGAGCAACGGTCACCCTAGCAGGAGCCGTCCCGCTCCAGTTCTCCTAACCATTCTCGTAAGTCGCTTATTCATCCAACCCTGTACGTTGCGTCTGTTCTTGTAAAACTTCATCGATATACTTCGCCGATGACTCCTGAACTACATACGGACTGATTCCTATAAAACCAGGGATATGTAGGCAACTCAGAAACCAGTGTGCGGCCTAAATCTCTTCAAACCATTTCGCATGGTCAAAATTGGCCATCATATCTTTACCCAACAACTCTTTCATCCTTCCCGGGTAAAGAGGGGCGGCTGTTAGTACCCAATTTTTCCCAAAAATATTTTAAAATTGCATATATACCTTAAAAATCATGCATTAATAGCAATTAATATTTTTCTATACTTTTCCTATATTTTTATTAATTTTTCTAGAATTTTATTCCTAATAAATAATTACAAAATGGCATTACAAATGATTTTAAAAGCATATCTTGATTTAATTTATTATCTATGGTCCTATGTAAACCAAATTATTTCATAATTAGCCAAATTGGCATCTTTTGGCTATAATTGCAATAACTTTGTAATTATAGCCCAATCATATGATTTTATATAATTTTTTGACCAAAAAATAATCATTTGTGTTTTTAAATACTAAGTAATCATTTTTAACTATTTTCTATGCATAAAATTCATTTTTTATAATTATTAGCCAATTTATAAATTAATTTATTCAATTTAATTGGATATTTAACAAATAGCCCCATTTTATTTCAATTATAACCCAATTAAACCAGCCCCAAAACCCTAATTAAATCAGCCCAAACCTAAATCCTACCCGACCCAATCCCTGGTCCAATCTGGACCGTTGATCAATTCTAATCAACGGTCCAGATCCCCCATACCATAATTAACCTAAAGACTACCCCCCCCCAACCCTCATTCCCATCCTCTCATTTTTTCTCACCCTCTCCGCCGTTACATCTTTCATCTCTGTCAAAATCCTCTCTATTAAACCTAGCTCCTCTTACCGGTCGTTGGCTCGCCAGTAACAATGGAGGTTCCATCACCACCCCTAGCCTCCATGGCTCTCTTCATATGTCATTTGTTGCTGCTTTGAGGTCCTCAAAGGAACAAGAAGGCGGTTCACTCACCTCCCATGGTTTCTAAGTCATTCTCAGGCCGTCTATGGCGGTCCGAGTAAGATCTTTCTTTTTTCCGGCTAGATCCATGGCTTCTAAGCCGGAATCCCTCCATATCTGGGTTATCTCTCTCTCAAACCCTAATTTTATCTCTTGACTTCTTAGATCTGTAACAGATCTAAGAGTTTTTTGAGTTATCTTTACTGTTTTCTTATGAATCTCTCCAATTTTTCAAAAACGTCTTTTCATCTTCAAACTATCATTTCTTAACCCCTTTTCAAAACGACTTTCCCTCTGATTTTCTGGTATTATTCCATGATTCTTACTATGTTTAAAATGTTCTTTAAGTTTTTCCCTTTTATCTGATTTATCATGTTGAAAACCTAATTATTTTGGTCTTAATCCTGGGTTCTGAGAATTGTCTTTGCTTATTTGTTCGTTTAATTTGCTCGCATGTCCATTATTCATGAATATGTTCTATGTTTCTATGACTTTTACACTATTATGCTCATTAGGGTTTCTGATTTTGCTTCTTCTGCCTATACTATGTTTATTCTGTTTAAGAAATTTGTGCTAATTCCTCTAGTCAATACTATTTTTTCTAGCTGAATTCCTGACTTTATGTGATTTTTACTTAACTATGCTTATTAGGGTTTATGATTTTATTCCTTCTTGCATATACTATGATATTTCGTTTATTTACAGCAATTTGTGTTAATTCCCCTTAATCATTGCTACTCCTATTTGAATCCCTAATTTTCTATAATTGATGACCTTCACTAATCTCTTGTGATGATTTCCTTACTAATTTTCAACCTCTAAGATATTTTCTTGCCTTATTTTCGGTCGACTATGTTATCAATTGGTTCTTAAGTACTTTCCTTAATTAGATTTTCTGAACCTACACTAATTACTTGTTCTATACTTGCTATGCCTCAAAATATTTTCTTATGTGCTATGTTCCAGTCTTATGAGATCTCTTTCCTTATTTGTCTTTACCGTTTGAAATTAACTCCGTTAATTAAAGGAGTACATATACTGATTTTATACCAATTGATACCTAGTTCCATGATTATTGCTTGACTTTGATTCTTACCTTATTATTCTGCCTAGTTTCAAAATATATATACATATGCTCTCTCATTAACAAAGACACGAACACATTTAGTTCAAAACTCTCTCTCGCACAAAAAACATTCTTCTACTCTCTTTTCTCTGGTTACTTGCTATTATTCTAAGTCAGTCGGTTGCAAGCCAAGGCTAATTACTCTACTCTCTTGTCCCTCACTTTGTGTTTACTATCTTCTTACTGGTATGTTCTAATTTCAATTCAAGTTTCAAAACAATATGTTTCTTTTAGTACTTCAGATCATCTTGTTTCTAGTATGTTTTTCACTTATGTTTCTGTTGTTCAACTTGTAATTAATATGTTTACTTCATCACTTCATCAGCATTCCTCTGAATGTCTCCCCTCCCTTAGACTCATCATGTTCATAAAATGTTATTCCCCCTCCTAATATACCCCAAGGTGGCCCTTCCTTACTTATGTTTCTCTGATTTCTGGCATGAACCTCTCAGTGCAAAATAGTTGGCTATCCTTAAGTTACATGATTCTGTGTTAAATCTGAACTTCTCAAACCCCTTAGCATATTACTGATTCTATACTTAAGTGCTCTTGCACCTATGTGTTTACTTATGTGACCTAGGTGTCCCCAAATCCCACTACCCCTGTTTGTGGTTGCTGAACCTATCTTGGTCCTATGTTCCTTGGTTATGTGTGAACCTGTTTTGGGTGATGTGTTTGGACTGTTGCTTGTTACTCTACTCTCTTTTCAAAACTGTCCTATTGAACAACTCCCCTGTTGTTTTACAAAACTATTTCAAACAAGTCTCTTCTTCAAATTGTTCTCCTGCTTAAATCTTTTCAAAATTATGTCAAGCACTCTCACTCTACTCTTAGACCACTAAGTTCTACCCCTTTTGTGTGAGCCTTGCCTTGGGACTCTTGAGCTCCCTCTGAACTTGGACATATGAAAGCTGGCATTTCCACACTGCACTTACTCTGTCTTGGATATGAAAGCTTGGTGTGAGCACTGCTCGGGATCCCTTGAGGTCCTTAGGGAACTTTGACACACCCGGATATGAGAAAGGCTATGAAACAATCTTTGCATTTGAGGTTCTGGAAATCTGGGTCTATTTTCAGGCTCTCCATAGTGTAACTTCTTATTTTTATTTTCTACTTATGTAATTCATTTCGATATTGGTCCGTAATAATATATTGTAAACGAATATTGGGGTTGGCTAGTGAAAAGGGTAGGGTAGTTATATATGTTATCAACATCAATGGGTAAAACCCATGTCTTAGGTTTACATTTCCTATATGCGCATTAGAATCCATGTGTAAGACCAACACATTCACAGCATGTCATGCATTAGATACCATGTTCTTAGGTTTACTGCTTCAGCATCTCATTTGACATCATTTTACCACCTAAAAATCCTGCTTTAGGCTAAATAACCGCATCAACATAAAACTATTGCTCCTGCACATCTTGAAATCATACTGTAACTTTTTGGGCATTTAGAAATCATGCTTCAAGAATTCTGCATATCCTGAAATCATTCTGCATTTTCATATGTGCATGTTAGATACCCTATTTTAGGATCTCATTCACACTCGCTCAGTCACACCTAGTTAAACTACTGATGCATGAAAAAAGGACATAAAATACACTCATGTTTGATTATCCTGTTTTAGTGAAACTAGTCACAATCCCTGCATTTCTTTGCAACATTTAGAACAGCATGCTTTAGGTAAAATAACTTCTAAACTATTTCAATGATTTTGGTAACTACTGCATATTATTTTACGCCTAGGCAAGCCTTAGGTAATCAACTTTAAAATAAAACCAGAATCGTCTTTGTGATTAGTGTTTAACTGCCAGCATGTTAAAATCAGTAGGCAAGCTTGATTAGGGCTTCTTCTCTGAGTCATGTAATAAATCTGACTCTACTACCATGCTTAGGATCTGAATTTAGACATTAATTGTATGAGTCATGTTGTTTGTGTGTACTATATGTGGAGGTATAGTTGAGCCTTTATTTGTCTACTATGCTCCCATTTAATTGAAGTCCTATCTGTTTATTATATGTCGCTTTAGTATTTTTACCTTTAAACTTGAGGGTCTGCCTAGAACCCCCTTTTATAGGATAGTAGTCCTAAATTCCTCTGGAACAGTTAAGAAGGGATGGCTAACAACATGTGATAGGGGTCGAGACATCCCTCGCTTTAATTACCTTCACGGGGCGGGAAAGGGTAGATATGGATATGATGACCGGTTTGTTAATACCACGTGTAGCCCCTCTTTGAGGAGTGTCATACCGGATATTGCATTGATGTGATCCATGTTATAAACAAACCTAGGACACCCCTCTTTACATTCACAAATACGCTTAGATTGTAATTCTTTTCAAAAATCTTGCTTTTCATTAATTATTTTTCAAACACCGGTGTATTTAAACTTAAATCCCCTACTATTTGATCCATACTTGTTTAGTTGCTAATTTTACAAATTCACAAAAACTGTTTGGCTGGGAACAACACTAGTGGATCCTAAGGGGTGCCTAACACCTTCCCCTTAGGATAATTTCAAGCCCTTACGTTGTCTCTGGTTACCAAATGTAGTTATAAATGAACCCTATAGGTGCCCTAACGCACCTTAAATCGTTAGGTGGCGACTCTTCAAAAATACAAACCCCCTTTCAAAAAGGAAAGAGTTGCCCCAACCAAAATGTCATAAACCCGATTTCGCGAGAAAAAGGGGGCGCGACAACAACTTGAAGTTCTTTTATCCTAAGGCATGCTTTCTAGTGACATTTAACAAGATACTGTGTGAAGTCCCAGTTTTAGCACTTAATGCACATGGTAATACCCCATGGACATGAATTCTATCTCTAATAAGTAAAACTGTTATTTATTTGACACACATACTGACTGATCCAGTGTGGCAACCAATTAAACCTACATGCATGATTTCTGAAGAGACAGACTTGGATATATGCTATAATGAAAACTAAGCCTTTGTTATTTTATTCCCTATAGGCATGGCGTCTAATCATGTAACGTAAAGTAGGCAAAACTCATTTCAACCAAAGCAAACCCTATAGGCAGGTTATCTAGCAAATACATTTCAACCAAAGCAGACCCTATAGGCATGTTATCTAGCAAATACATTTCAACCAAACCAGACTCTATAGGCATGTTATCTAACAAACACATTTGAACTAAAGTGAGCCCTATAGGCATGTTATCTACCCAGCTTTACCCACAGTACTATATAACTACCCTCTCTTTTCACTAGTCACCCCAATATTTGTTTACAATTAATTATTATAGACCAACGAACAAATAAAAATTACATAAATAAAATATAAATTAAGCTATAGGGAGCCTGAAGTAGGCCCAAAGCAAATCCTAATGTACCAGGCCTTCAGTAGTCTCAAATGCTCAAAGGTTTCATAGCCAAGTTTATGTCCAGGTATGTCAGAGTTCCCTAAGGACCTCAAGGATCTAGGGCAGTGCTCACACCCAGACCTTCTTAAATAAGGACTGATTATGTGCAGTGTGGAAGTGCCAGAGTTCAAAGAGATCTTAGGGACCTCTAATCAGTACACATACCAGAGGGGAAGGACTTAATAACCTAAGAATAAGTGAGAGTACTTGACATGATTTGAAAAGGTTTTGATAAAACAGTATAGAGAGGATTCTTAGAGGTGAAAAGATTTTCTGAAAACAAAGGCTAGGTTGGTGGTAAAACATCTTGAGAAAAAGCATGAAAAACATTTTTGACATCAGAACCCAAGTCACAGAACAAACAGCTTCAGAAACACTTTGGGGCAAACAGATTCCACACATGGAGAGAGGGGTTGGGGACATATAGGATACACCCTAGCGTATAAGCAAAAAGATGCACAAACTTCTCAAGAATTTGTAGAATTGATAGGTTAGCTACAAAGATTACAACAAAGACATGTTGAGAACACATAGACCTTAGACATGACCAAACACACAACTAGAGTTACCCTGAAGGGCTAGATGACTTAGCAGGGTCTCATTAGTAAAGTACAGTAGGAAAGGCTTAAATGAACAAACTAGGCAAGCACTACACTACATAAACATTCATATTTTAGAAATACTAATCACATATAGAAAAGGCAGAATTTAGACATGCTGGCTGAGACAGTAAACAAGCAATGTAGTTTGGACATGCTAATGAGCAAACAAGATGCATGCAATTACCGCAAAACAGGATTGGGTATGCTAAACAAAACAGTAAGCAGATCATTGTGGGTAAATAAACTAGTCACAGATTCTAATAGGATAAACTCTAACATGATAAGTGAGACAGTAGTTAGGCAGTGTGATCTAAGCATGCTGGTTACACATTGAGCAACATAATAGTAAATAATAAACAGGATTGGAAGTCACAACTAATGGACTGAAACAATAATGAAACACATAGAGTTTTGCACTTTGAATTGAATCATGACATACTAGTTATGGAGAGAGAATACACAGTATAGAGCATATATTGTGCAAATAGCTAGCCATGGCTTACTGTCGGCTAGGTCAGTAAGGATTGCAAGTAACAGAGAAGAATAGAGAGAGAGCTTTTAAGAGTGTGAGTGTATTTTTTTGAACCAATGTTCGTGTCGTGAACTGAGAGTAGATGAGAGTATATATAGCAATTTAAGAGTGGAGCAGAATAAGGTAAAAGAAATCAAATCTCAGCAATTAGGGAAATTACCAAAATCAGTCACACACGAAATTAGCATAGTCTTCCTTTAATTAAGGACAACTACTCTATGGTTAAAGGATAAGAATCACATAAGCCAAGAAAATCAAATCGGATCTAAGTAAAGAGGTAAACAAATAGGAGTTTAATTATGGAATTAATCGTGAAGAATCAGTGACATTATAGGCAATAAGGTAATAAGAATAATTAGAGTCGAGGGAGAAAATCAAGAATCAGCACATAATTTATAACCAAGCAAATCAATAAATCGAAATTCAAAATAATGCTAATTTAAAGAGAGGAAAAAATATCAATTTTCCACAAATAGATGAGTAGGCTGAACAAAACTCCATAAACACACATAAATTAGCCAAGAGATATACTCAGAAACCCTAGTAGAGATGAACTAGGGTAAAAGTCACATGATAACTGAATTAGACTAAGAAAAATCATGAAAGTCAAAGCACAGAAATAAACAAGGTAATAGGTAACACGGGAAGACTCAAAATTGGAGCAAAAATGTAAGAAATTAGGGCTTTAGCATAAATCGACCAAGGTTCAAACAATATTAACATGAATCAGTCAGTAACACTTAAGAACCATATTAAACACTTAAAAATCAGAATGTTTTTGAAAAATTGAGTTCAATAAACCCTAGTTTTTTAGGAAGAACGGAGAATCGATTAAAAACCATAAGACTTTCGTGAAAACATGTGAAATGAGTTCGATTCACCTCAGATCTGAGAAGATCAAAGGGTAAAAATTAGGGTTTTTTGGAAAAGCAACAGAGACATGCGCAGACTTAGGAAGCCATGGATGCACGATGAAAAATAAGAAAAATCTTACTCAAGATCTAGCTAAATAGCCCGAAACCAGCAAGAAAACCCAAGGTGTAAACAAACCGACTAGGTCACTTGAGGATCTCCTCAAGAATCCAAGAAATGGAGACACCATAGCAAGTAGGAGACCATTAGAGGCTTGAGGTGGTGAAGACCCACCATAGGAGGGCAGTAGAAGAATAACGGCGCCTGAAGATTAGGGTTTAGGTAGAGAGAATTCGAGAGAGGAGGGGATCAGATGACGATAGAGAAGGGTGGTAAAATGATTAGGGTTAGGGGGTATAGGTTAGCTTAATTATGGTAAGGGAAAATCTGGACCATTGATCAAAATGATCAACAGCCAAGATTGGCCAGGGTATTGGGTCGATCGGCTTAAATTGGGTTACGGTCATATGGTTTGGGCCTGGGTAGATTTGGGCTGGTGTGGGATTAAAAATTGGGCTATCTAATTGGCTAAATCCGAAAATAAAAGGGCCATTTATTAAATAATCATTTAATTGATAAACCAATTTTTAAAAAATAACTAATAGGTTGTAAAAAATGATTTTCATGCTGAAAATATTTTAAAAATATAAAAGGCTATTTTCTTGTAAAATAATGTAATAATGCATGCATAGGCTATAGTTGCAAAGTAATTGCAATTGCATCCTAAAAATACAAATGTGGCTATTTGTGCAATAATTGAAACTTAGTACAAATGCAAATAATAAAATTAAGCCACAAAAAGTTATTATAAAACTATTTGTGATACAATTAGTAATTGTTTTATAAATAAAATGCTGGGATAAATTAATAAAAATATCTAAAATGCAGAAATTGTGTGAAAAATATTAATTGATGCCAAGGCATAGTTTTGAAAATATTATGGAAAAACATGGGTATCACTAGGGAGTGGTTGTCAATTTGTACTTGAGAAGTTCAAAAGCCTTCATGCATTCATCATTAAACACGGACTTCGCATCCTTTTCCAATAACTTGCACAAAGGGTCCACTACCTTAGAAAAGTCTTTGATGAATCATCGGTGGAACCCTGCATGCCCAAGAAAACTTCTAACCCCCTTGACTGAAGTAGGAGGAGGAAGCTTTGAGATCACTTCAATTTTAGCCTTGTCCACCTATATACCGTGCTTTGAAATCTTATGGCCGAGGACAATGCCCTCCTCGACCATAAAGTGGCATTTTTCCCAGTTAAGCACGAGATTGGTCTCTTCACACCGGGCCAACACCTTGTCAAGACTTTTCAAACATTCATCAAACGAGTCACCCACAACACTAAAGTCGTCCATGAACACCTTCAAAATGTCCTCCGCCATGTCGTTAAATATGGCAATCATACACCACTAGAATGTAGCCGGTGCATTACACAAACCAAATAGCATCCTAGAAAAGGCAAAGGTGCCATACGGACACGTGAAGGTGGTTTTCTCCTGATCCTCCAGAGCAATCAATATCTGGTTGTAACCAGAGTACCCATCCAAAAAATAGTAAAAGGCACGCCTAGCAAGTCTATCCAGCATCTGGTCAAGAAAGGGAAATGGAAAGTGATCCTTGCGGGTCACTTTATCAGCATGCGGTAGTTCATGCACACCCTCTATCCTGTGACAGTCCTGGTGGGAATCAACTCATTTTTCGCATTGGTAACCACAGTCATACCACCCTTCTTCGACACACATTGCACCGGCGAAGTCCAAGAACTATCTGAGATGTGGTACGCAACCCCTGCATCCAACCACTTGATCACATCCTTTTTGACAACCTCTTGTATAGCCTCATTCAACCTCCTTTGATGTTCCACGGAGGGCTTGGCATCATCTTCGAGAATAATATTCTGCATGCAAAAGGCGGGGCTTATTCCCCAAGTATCAGCTAGAGTCCATCCAATTGCCTTCTTCCATTTTTGGAGCACCGCCAATGTGGCATCTACCTGCATGTTAGTAAGACAAGAGGAAAGAATAATTGGAAAAGTTGAACTAGGGCCTAAGAATTCATACCTGAGGTGTGGAGGCAACGGCCTCAACTCTAACACAGGAGGTTCCTCGATTAAGGGCTTTGTTGGTGGATTATTTCTATTCTCAATATCGAAAGAGAGCTTACGAGGCTCATAAGAGTAAGAGCCCATTCCATGCAAAGCATTAACACACTCCACCCGGCCTTCATCCTCATTGACATCAAGGTTCAACAATGCCGCTTTTAGAGGGTCCTCCACATTGATCATTGCACTAGTATCATCAACTATCACTTCCGTGAGAAGATCCACAAAAGAGCACACTTTCGTACTATTAGGTTGCTTCATTGATTTGCACACATGAAAGACCATTTTCTCATCACCCACCCGGAAGGTGAGCTCCCCTGCTTCTACATCAACTAAGGCTTTCCTAGTTGCAAGGAAAGGTCTTCCCAATATGATCGGAACCTCATAATCAACTTTGCAGTCCATGATCAAAAAGTCAGCAGGCAAAATGAACTTGTCCACCCGAACAAGAACATCATCAATAATACCTAGCGGCCTCTTCATTGTTCTATCCGCCATTTGTAACCTCACTGAAGTAGGTCGTGGTTGACCAATACCCAAAGTTTTGAAGACAGAGTAAGGCATCAAATTGATGCTCGCTCCCAAGTCACACAATGCCTTTGCAAAATTTCCACACCTAATGGTGCATGGAATGGTGAAAGCACCAGGATCTTCAAGCTTTGGAGCCATCAGTGCACAATTTCACTCACTTGGTGAGTCATTTTGATGGTCTCGCAATCCATGGATATCTTTTAGTCACCAAGTCCTTCATGAACTTGGCATAGCCCGTTATTTGCTCAAGCGCTTCCTATTTACCATGAAAATGGTAATAATAATTAAATTTGGTTATGGGACTCTAAAAATACGTGATCTATTTTTATGCTAGTTTGTTAAGCAGATGATGATATGTATGTCAGACTTAGAAACAAAATGAGAGATAAAGATAGGGCAATAATCAAACTGCTAGGCCAATTATCGTGGCCTCGAGCTTGTCGATTCGGGGCCTCAAGGTCAATTCCGGGGCTCGACTGTGAGCTATTGAGGGCAGTCGAAGTGTGGCTAATAGATATAATAAAATTGACGGAGGCTCTTTATGGAAAATGATAAGGAATAAATGGAGAACAACAATGAAGATAATAAATGAAAGCAACGATAAATGGGAGCAATAATATCGAAGAATATGTTAGAGAGCAAAGAGAATGTTCTTGTATATTTCTTGGGGAGCAACTGAAGCAACAGGGGGTTTACAAAATGACAAGGATCCCCTTTATATAGGAGGGGAATCCCAACATAGTACAAAATACATTAATGACAAAGAAGCGGAGATAAGACAGCTAGATGACACCCTGATCGGGTTAGAGTAGCTCACTAGGCCCTATCAGTCCTAGCCATGTGCCTTGGGAACTCCCCATTTCTACCGTGGCCGCGGTCAGCATTGTCCCAAGATCGAGCGTCGATGAACGTCGAGGTAGGAGACTCGACCATAACTTTGTAGCCTCGAGACTTCGAGATGGTTTTTCTGGGGTGCCTCAATGATGAGAAATTGGACCCTCTGATTTCACCGTATACAGATAGTCCCCGCATTTCTTATAGAAGAGCGATGAGAAATGATTTTGACATCTGATCCTTTGGACTTCCCGTGATGACGTCATACTAGTGACACAAGTCTTCGTGATCACCGAAACATCCCGTCGTTTCACTTCTCAAGGATCATTCAAAGCATTACAATTTCTCATTTTATTCAAAGCCATAATGTCGCCACCGGTTTAGCTCCCAAGAATTCATTAAATGTGCCTGTCGTTATGTCTTTCGAGGGCAATAATGGCGTCGTCGGTTATGCTGCCTCCCTTTCCATAAATGGGGGCCTCCTGGGATCATCCTTTCATCCAAGTATCTTCTCGTATCTATCCATTCTTCTTTTCTTACTGTCCTTATTCATTATCGTTCACCATGTTTGAGGCCCAAGGCCTCAAGATTGTATGGCGGCATTTCTATCAGCCATGCCACGACCTATCTCCTGGACTTTCTCTAGTCGAACGAGATTATGCAATTTTGTTGTTGTTGTTATTGTTGTTACTATCATCGTTGGCTCAGGACGACAAAGCAGGGGGCCGACTTCTCTTGACCCAAGGAAATATTTGGACTCTACACCGCTGCTCAAGAGGGAGCTCGGACTATACACCGCTGCTCACCTCCCCCGATTACCCAGTGCGGCGCCTCACTCCCTTTGCTTTCCGTAGAGTGAGGTGGTACTATCTACCAACTTTTGCATCCCACACCGGGGCAACGTCCCAAGAAGTGGCTTTACAATAGTAGCCTGGCGAAATCCATACTAGCCAGATTTTTCACCCAGCCACTTCTTCGTTCCTTTCTGCCTCTTCTGCATCACATTGCTCTTCTCTATTGCTTTCCTCTTCGTCATATCCCCTTTTGAAGATTCCATTCTGGGGGATCGAGATAAGACTCCCGAGGAGATAATGCTTGAAGGTTCTACTGCTGAGGAAGCACTTTTGTTTCTGTGTAAGGACCCCTCGTGGGCTTTTGTAATCATATGTTATGACCCCTTGAGGGTTCTTGTAATCAAGTGTTTTCTGAATGCAAAGATGTTTTCCCAATTTTGTCTTCGATACTTGATGTATTCCCCTTTATTTACATTTATGGAGATTCTGAATGTATGACTCTACCGGTTGGTGCCAATGTCGAGCCCAAATATGTGTGTTTTCTCCTAATTTTTGATTGATTAGTGCGATCTCCTGTGGAACCCTTCGCCGTTACTTGGATCGAGCCTGGATAAAACCGAAAAACTCGGGTCGTATGGACCCTTATCTCGAGCTGAAATGAGAGTAGCGCTTTGAGCCTCAAAACCGTTATTTATCACTTAGGCTCCATGGTAACCTTTGAGGGAAAATTCGCTCGGGGGCCCATGGACAAGGACTGCCTTTGAACTTTCGAGGGTAGTCCCTGAGTGGAGGTTTGTTAAAATTCGGACCACCTCGAGACTTGTAACAATGTCATTGGCCTGCTGGATCCTAACTTCTTTCTAATGGTGGTCCTCAAGGTAGGATACCACCTCGGGACTAGCGATGTTGTTATTGGCCTGCTGGAGCCTAAGTTTTTTCTAATGGAGGTCCTCGGGGTCGAGTACCACCTTGGGACTGGCGATGATGTTATTGGCTTCTTGGATCCTAACCTTTCCTTTCTTTGATGGAGTTCCTCAAGGTCGGGTACCACCTCCGGACTAGTACCACCCCGGGACTGGCGATGATGTCCTTGTCTTATTAGAGCCTAACTTCTTCTTTAATGAAGGTCCTCGAGGTCGGGTACCACCTCGGGACTGGCGATGATATAGGGATTTTCGCTCTCGTAACATTTACATGGCATCGCCTAATGTACGATATGGTTGCCAAGTTATTGAGGCGATTTGGTGACATCGCTCAGTGTTTCTAATCGTCCTTGAGGTAGGTGGATCGTCACTATTTTTTCCATGTATAAATAAGGTTGTTTCTATTCTTTTGGAGATTCCACCATTTTAAGTGGTTGTCCTTCTTTTCCTACGTTAAGCCTTTCATTATGTCAGTGCTAACGCATTTGCACAGATTCCCACTTTGGTTTTCTAATTTTGCCATAGTCATGGCTGCTACGTCGGGGTCGGCCTGGCAGAAGGGGAAGAGTTCCGACTCCGGCATTCAGGACCAGCGAGAGCATACCTTGAAGATTCCTTCTTTGATAGGAGAAAAGAACCTTGAGTTAGTGAGAAAATACTACAGATGGGGGGGAGAAAGTAGTGTTACAGACATATTCCCCGGATGAAGGCTTCACGGATCGTGCCGATGGATTTTTGAATGTGTACACATATCCTTTTACATCGGGCCCTCTTGACAGGGTCGTGCTTGACTTTTGTTTGAAGTATCGGGTTACCCTAGCACAGATCCACCCATCATTTTGGTGGACATTATTGATGGTAAGATTTTTCGCGGAGAAGGCGGGGATTGAACTTACGCTCAGTCATCTATAAGGTTGTACCAGCCTTTTCATCATCGAGGTCTGCTAACCTCGCAATGTCGATCGACCACACCCTTCATTGTTGGTGATAAGGAAGAGGGAGACCGAGAATGGATGAGTCGCTTCGTCCTAGTGAGGACCGCTGACATTATCCCCGTGGAGCTTATGCCATTCCATGAGGAATGGAACTATACATGTAAGTGGTGCATTCTGTGTCTTCTCAGTTTTGTTTATGGAGAAAGGTTGTCCCATAATCGTGCCTTCTTTTTTACTTTTTCTGCAGCGGTTTCATGGATTTTGGGAGACATTCCTGATTTGCCAGACTGGGTTCAGAAATTGGCGACCCAATTGACCTGTAATGAGCGCAAGTGGCGAGTTTTGTCTCGGGGCAGATGGGAAGCAAAATGTCATCGTGCGTGTTGTGCTATTTTTTGCTTTCCTTTCCTTCATTTGAAGAGGCATTTTCACTTAATGTGCATTAATTTTGTTGTTGTAGGCATCGGAGAGTCTTTCGAGGCGAGGCCGCGCTCCTTTGGAGATGGGGAAGGGTTGCCAGCTTTCGGGATAAAGAATGACAACGATAAGCGAGAGATGCTTTTACAGGGCGATGGCTCTCAAAGAAAGGCAAAACAAGACCGGGGCTTCGGAGTGGGAGCATCGTCCGAGCCTACCTTGTCTATGGTTCCTAATTCTAGAAAGATGGTTTCTCCGCCATTGTCGCCTTCTTTATTCGTCGATAGTACTTCGAGGGATACTAGGAATCCGTGGTCGCATACGTCGAGCGACCGTGCCTTGACCAAGGTCGATCCTTTCAGAGTTGTGGGAACTAGGTTGGCATATGTGCGCTCGACCTTCGAGGAAGCCTAGCGGCTTCACTTGTGGTGAGTTTTGGCATAGGCCTTTCGAGTTTTGCGCATTCCCTTCCTTATTGGGTTTTCTTTTGTAGGCATTTGACAAGCTTAAGTCTGGGCTACTTCATTGTGAAGCCAGGCTGCGGAAAACTCTGGATGAGGAGAGATCCCTTAGGCTCCTTTGTGATGAAAAGGAAGTCGAGTTGGTACACTTGTGGTATGAGGTGGGCCGGAGCTTGAATTACGAGAACCACTTGAAGGAATAGGTGATTTTCTATTCCGGGTGAGCGTGCATTTCACCTTCTGGCTTCTGAGGCTAACGCTTTGTTTATTTCAGTTGTAGAAAAAGACAGAGGCCTTAGAGCACCTTCAGGATAGAGTTGGTCGGGCCAGGCGTAAGCATGATGAGCTAAAAGCTCGGGCAGAGGCTCAGGCTTTAGTGGGGAAGGATACTTTGGATAAAGCTCCAGCTTTTGAGGCTCAGCTTATCTTAGCTCATGATGACACTTTGGTTCAGACAGAAATGATTGCGAAGCACGAGTTCAAGCTTTCGAAGGTCAGGGCTGAGATCGTTGATGTCCGGGTCGAAGCTGTAATACGCCGAACTAGGGCTGATCAGGAGATGGCGATCTGTTCAAAGGATGTTGTCGATGCTCAAGCTGAGATAAGAAGGATCCTCAACCACGAAGAGAGGATTGAAGAATACGCTCACTACAAATCTTGAAGAAAGATCCTCGAGGAGATCTGTGCTAGGGGTTTTGCACTCTCGGAAGAGTTGGCGCTAGCAAGGGTGGACGAGCGTGATGCTCGGTTACTTTTGCTCGAGTCTGAAGAAAGCGAAGATGAGGCCGGTAGGCCGTAGCCCCTGGGGGCATAGATTTTGCCATCTATATGCAATATTCTCATACAATGTTAGGAGATTGCATTTTTTCGCATATGTGTATAAAAGGAAACCTTGAAGCTTTATTCCTTTTGTATCTATTTCCGCCTTGAATTTGGCCAGGTGAACTAGTCTTTGAATTAGTAGGAATCCTTAGAGTCGTGATATGGCCCTAGGGCTCACTAGGCTGGCTCGTAGGCTCTTAAGCGCTTGGTCGATGTAACCTTTTATGTGTGCTGGCGACAATGGCTCTTATGCCTTAAGCCGATGCGGCCTGTTAGTGTGGACTGGCGACAATAGCTCTTACTCCTTGCTCTTAGGCATGTTTAGTTATCTATTTTGGGTTCAGTCTCTGATTCGGGTTACGACTCGAGCTCATTCAACCCTCAAGTTTTGTATTTGTGCGGGCTGGCGACAATGGCTCTTATGCCTCGGGCCGATGCGACCTTTTATATATTTGTGGCCCTAAGGATCATTAGGCTGGCGACAAAGCTTTGGGTCGAAGCGACCTTTTATGTAGGCTTTATTTTTCCCTCGTTAAGGACATTTGAAATAATTTTTGCCTGACTCTTCGACGGTTTAATAAAAAAACCTCGATTGTGAGTTGTTATATCGCGATGATCGAGCACCTCGGGAGGTTTGGATCGGAGGCTGAGTATATCAAAGCCGATGTTTAGGATCTGACGTGGTTGAAGGTCTTTGCCTATGTATAGGGTAGCCTATTTAATCGGTTCTTTTCGAAGTAGATTTAAAGTAATTAAAGGCCTGCAATTTTGTAGCGACGGTTGGGCATCCCCGAGTCACGTTAGTTTGTCTGGAAAAGCCTTGTGACCGGAGTCATTTGTGTTTGTCCGGAGCCTTTAAGTCCGGAGTGAAGTAGATTCGGCATCTATATCGAGGGTATGCCTTTTTAGGGATCTTACAAGTTCGATATATAGCCGATACTTTGAGATCGGATTTATGCCTTTAGTAAGGTCTTACAAGTTTTATATGCCTTTGAGGTCTTACAGTTTTGGATACTTGGTACAAGTATTGTTCATGCCTTGCTTGAGGTCTAACTGGTATTGTTCATGCCTTGCTTGAGGTCTTACAAATATAGTTGTTGCCTTATGTAGGTCTTACGGGACCGGGTCTGCCCGCTCGGGGTCTTATGGCCTCAGGTTTCTTAATGAATGGTGATTGGTGACAGCCCCCGAGTCATCGAGGGTATCTTGGCTCGAAAGCTGTTATTGTAAACTTTTCATTGCCTCATTAAGGGCTTACGATTTAGGAGATCCTAACCCTGAGGTCGTGCATTTTTTGAGATTTTGACGCCAGTCCTCGAGTATTTGGGGCACTTCTCAGCCTTGGAGATGTTCCGTGATTTTTATGTTGCCTCGTTAAGGGCTTATGAGCTTGGAGTCTCAACCTAGAGGTTGTTCAGGTGTTGAATTGTTGACGCCAGTCCCCAAGTGTTCGGGATGTTCTCGATGGAAAAGTCATTTTTGTGAAGGCACCGAGCCTCTTTTGGAGTGTGAGATGCTTTGATAAAAGATATTCTTCAATTACTTAATACAAGCGTACACTTTTTCACTGTCGGGGGGCTTGGTCATACGGACATGGTTCGTTTGACCGTTTGGCCCGGTATATCATTTTCCTATTGGGACCCCATTTGGTGTTTCTTAGCTTTTCTGAGTGGATGGCCTTCCGGGGGGATGCCCCCCAGTGTTCGGGGTTGATTGCAAAAGAAGCCTTGAATACTTGATAGATCTTCCTTAGGTAGCATATAGGTGTTGCCTCGTTAAAAACCTTGCCGGTAAAACCCTTATTAGGATAAAAACCCGGCCAAAGGAAAAGAGTACAATGCATGCTTTTGAAACCTAAGGCCTTTGGGCTGGGAAGAGCTTCGGTTGTTTCGACCGGATACCTGCATTTCGGTTAGCATAAAATGCAACTAAAAAAGGAAGACGGTCATACCTTTGTGCAAAAGGTGCTTCGGAACTCGATGTGACTCAATTGTTTATTATGAGGACTCGGTATGGTCCTTCGTTTCACTAAGTCGGGCGTAGTCGAGAATATAACTTGTCATCACTATTTTATTGTTTGCTTATCCTTTGGCTCTTTCGGTGGTGGAGGTATTGGCGTTGGCGCTTCGTCATGCACCGCGAACATTTCCTTTACCGCATGTTGCACCCCGTAGACGGTTTTTATCCCATCCTTTGTCAGGAATTTCATCATTTGATGGAGGGTGGATGGTACTGCTCTCATGCAGTGTATCCACGACCTTCCGAGCAAGGCGTTGTATCTCATGTCTCTATCGATGACGTGGAATTTGTCTGGGTTGTGCTGGCCATATTGACTAGGAGGGTGATTTCTCCTTTCGTTGTTTCACTTGCCATGTTAAATCCATTGAGGACTCGAGTGGCGGGCACGATTTGGTCAAGCAGTCTGAGCTGCTCTACCACCCTCGACCTGATAATGTTGGCCGACCTACCTGGATCCACAAGTACACATTTAATTTGAAACGTATTTACAAGGAAAAAGATTACCAGTGAGTCGTTGTGAGGATGAGACAAGGTCTCGATGTCCTCTCACTGAATGTGAGAGCGTCCTCGGGTATGTAACCCCGAGTTCACTTTTCCCTGATGATAGATATTTTTGTTTTTCTCATCACGGGCTCTTGTGGGGCATCGATGCCTCCCAAGATCATGTGAATGACATGTTATGGCTCATTCGTTTCGTTCTTCTTGGCCGCCTCTCTTTCTCGGAACTAATTTTTGGCTCGGTCGCTGAGGAATTCTTGGAGGTGACCTTTGTTAAGTAGTCGAGCTACCTCTTCTCGGAGTTGGTGTCAATCCTCGGTCCTGTGGACGTGCGTGTTGTGAAACTCGCACACTAAGTTATGATTCCTCTGTGAAGGATCTGATTGTACAGGATTTGGCCACCTGGCATCTCTGATTTTACTGATGGCGAACACGATGTCTGATACATCGACGTTGAAGTTGTATTTGATAAGTGAGATGCCTCCGTTGGCCCTGCATTCCTATCGAATCTGGCTTTGTTGATGAGTCCCCCAGGATTCTGTCCTCGGTCTACCCTTCGATCATTGTGAGGTGGGTTGCGCCTCGGGGCATTCCTTCTGTCTTCGGTGTATGGCTGATATCTTTCTTTGTTTGGCTTTTTCTCCCTCGCTAGAAGCCTGCTTGGGTATACTGAGCCCGAGGGGGCTTCTAGCTGGTCGTCTTTGACCCTAATCTTTGAATGGTATCGGTTTTGGATGTCCAACCAGGTCACAACGGGATACTCAACCAAGTTCTATTTCAACTGCTTTGAAGCCATCAAGCTTTGTTCATTCAGACCTTGAGTGAAAGCCTGCGCTGCCCAGTCATCGGAGACCAGTGGTAGTTCCATTCGTTCCATTTCAAAGCGAGATACGAACTCTCGCAGCATTTTGTTCTCCCTCTGCTTGATCTTGAACACGTCAGATTTCCTTGTTGCCACTTTGATGGCACCGGCACGTGCCCTTATGAAGGAGTCTGCCAGCATGGCAAATGAGTCTATGGAGTTAGGCTCTAGGTTGTGGTACCACATCATGGCCCCCTTCGAGAGTGTTTCCTCGAACTTCTTTAACAAGACGGACTCGATCTTGTCGTCCTTTAAGTCATTGCCCTTTACTGCACAGGTGTAAGCAGTAATGTGCTTGTTGGGGTCTGAGGTCCCATTGTATTTTGGGAGTTCTGACATTCTGAACTTCTTTGGAATGGGTTTTGGGGCCGCTTCCTCTGGGAACGACCTTTGTATGAACTTCATCGAATCTACGCCTTTCAGGACCGGGGGTGCGCCCGGAATTTGGTCGACTCTGGAGTTGTAGGTCTCGACCTTCTAGTCGTTGGCTTCTATCATTTTCTCACCTGATTCGATCCTTTTGGTGAGGTCCTCAAGCATTTTTATGATGACGGGATCGTTCATCGACCTGTTATTGCTCGATCTCTCCGGTACCTATTCGGCTAGGGGAGCTGTCCCCGGTGCTATTGTTCTAGGAGTTTTCTAGTGACTTTGCAACTGAGCAATAGCCAACTGTTGTGCCTGCAACATTTCAAATATACCATGAAACCTAACCTCCCGTTCTTTCCTAGTTGGGGTTTTCTAATCTTCTTGTTGATCCCTTTGGTGCACGCTCTTGTCAGTGTGGGAGCTTATGTCGATGTGCTGGGCATAGCATGAGACCGCGTCCACGGGGACTGGCTCTGGTGCATTTCTAGGGTTTTGTGGTGGTACACCAACACCCAAAACATCTACGCCATTTTCTCCGTGGTTCTCCAGATTGTTGTTCACTGAGTCGGACATTTTGACCTAAAATCGAAGATCTTTGGACAAGAAAAAGCGTGAAAGATAACTTGCGTTGTGTAGCTAAACCAGCAAGAAAATAATCACTATTATTTTTAGCCCCACGGTGGGCGCCAAACTGTTTACCATGATAATGGTAATAACAATTAAATATCATTATGGGACTCTAAAAATACGTGATCTATTTTTATACTAGATTGTTAAGAAGTTGATGCTATGTATGTGAGACTTAGAAACGAAATGAGAGTTAAGGATAGGGCAATAATCAAACCGTTAGGCCAATTATCGGGGCCTCAAGGTCGATTCCGGGGCTCGACTGTGAGCTATTGAGGGCAGTCGAAGTGTGGCTAACAGTTATAATAAAATTGATGGAGGCTCTTTATGGCCAATGATAAGCAATAAATGAAGAACAACAATAAAGATAATAAATGAAAGCAACGATAAATAGGAGCAATAATATCGAAGAATACGTTAGAGAGAAAAGAGAATGTTCCTGTATATTTCTTGGGGAGCAACTGAAGCAACAGGGGGTTTACAAAATAACAAGGATCCCCTTTATGTAGGAGGGGAATCCCAACATAGTACAAAATATATTAATAACAAAGAAGCAGAGATGAGACAGCTAGATGACACCTTGACTCGGGTTAGAGTAGCTCATTAGGCCATGTCAATCCTAGCCATGTGCCTTGGGAACTCCTCATTTCTACTGTGGCCGCGGTCAGCGTTGTCCTAAGATCGAGCATCGACGAACCTCGAGGGAGGAGACTCAACTATAACCTTGTAGCCTCGAGACTTCGAGATGGTTTTTCTGAGGTGCCTCGATGATGAGAAATTGGACCCTCTGATTTCACCATATACACTTCCACAAACGGAAATTGATTGACAAGCTTTTTATCATCTCTTTGAACTTCTTAAATTGGTCCTCATTCTTTTGCTTCGCAAGCCTTTGAGGGTAAGGTGGAGGAGGCCTTGGAAAGGGAGTTTTAGCCTTGGGCACTACCGTTTTCGGCATGTCTATCACGTGTTCCCTAGACAGGTTCACGTCATTTTGAGTCTCTACATCATTATCAAGAATATTAGTGCTCACTTCAGTATTCGTATTCTCTTCACTCACTTTCTCATCAACTAAAGGGACATCATCATCTTGCACTTCAACCTCATCATTCACAACTTCCTTTTGCTTGGAAGTGTTCGCTTCACCACCTTGACCGCTTCTAGTAATCACTGCTATTGCATGCCCGGTATTGTTCCCACCATTCGGGTTTACTACCATATCACTAAGTAGATCCCCCTTAGGGCGAGTATTCAAAGATTGCGAAATCTGGCCAAGTTGAACCTCCAAGTTTCGGATTGAAGTATTATGGGACGCCAACTGAGCATCAGAGTTGGCATTCTTTTTCATCATTTGTTCAAACAACATCTCGATCCTTCCCATCTCATTATTTGACGAGCTAAGACCTTGGGATGGAAATGGAGGAGGGTTGTTTGGTTGTTGATACATCGGAGGTCTTTGGAAGCCTTGCCCCCGATTTCCTTGATTGCCATTATTCCAACCCCCTTGGTTGTTGTTTCCTCCCCAATTGTTGTTGTTGCCACTCCAGATGCCCTAGTTGTTCTGATTGCCCCAATTTTGATTGTTGTTCCCTCAGTTGTTATTTCCTTATTGGTTTTATTCCCTCAATTGCCTTAGTATCTCCACTGTTGTTGTTGGTTATGAGCATTGCCCCTTTGTCCTTGGTAATTGTTCACATACTGAAATTCTTCATTTTGCTCATCATAGCCCTCATCTTGATTGAAACCACCTACCTTGGTCATATTGATCCGGACTACTTTGACCTTATTGACCTCTTTGTCACCTCTGGTTGACTAACATATTGACACCTTCCATAGTATTAACTTGTCTAGGAGCTTGAACTTGTTGCAACTGAGCTTTTGCCAACTAGTTCATTGTTATAGTTAACTCTGCTATTGTCTGGCCATAATCATGGAGCTCTTTGTGCAAGTGGATGATAGTGGGTTCACCCTGTGGCACATTGGCTCGACTTTGCCAAGAAGAGGAAGTATCTGCCATCTCATCCAATATCTCACACGCCTCATTGTAAGGTGTGTTCATAAAATTTCCCTCTGCTAGCTAGTTCACTACACGCTGATTGGTCGTGTTAATGCCACGGTAGAATGTCTGCTGAACCATTGCTTCGGTTGTGTCATTGTTCGAACATTCTTTCACCATTGTCTGATATCTCTCCCAGATCTCATGAAGTGGTTCATTACGTTCGTGTTTGAAGGCCAAAATCTCATCTCTCAAAGTTTCCATATGTCCTGGTGAGAAAAACTAGGCTATGAACTTATCGACTAACTCATCCCATGTAGTGATAGAATGGTTAAGAAGCCTATCGAGCCAGTCCAAAGCTTTCCCTCTAAGTGAGAAAGGGAATAATCTCAACCGCAATGCATCCTCTGACACATTTGTTTGCTTGCTTCCCCAACACGTATCCATAAATCCCTTGAGATGTTTATATGCATTATGATGGGCAGCACCTATGAAATACCCTCGCTACTCCAACAAAGTCAACATCACATTTGTAATTTGAAAATTGCCTGCCCGGATCTGGGGTGGGACAATTGCACTATCATATCCTTCGTTTGGAAGCACCCAAGGAGCGACTCTTGGAGGAGGCGGGGGAGGGTCTGGAACATTATCATTGTCCTGGCGACCTCTCTTTTGAGCTTGAGGCACTATACGTACCTCATCATCAATATTATAATCTACCTCCTCCCCCGGAATAACATTTCCAAGATTATCGTTGTTCGCCATTTTGTACCTATATTGATGACACACACAAATTAGTAACACAGAAGGAAAGAAAAACAAAACACAAAACTAGTCAGATAGATATCCAAAACCGTTTAGCTCCTCGGCAACGGCGCCAAAAAGTGATCGGGTCCAACCCTATACCACTATAGAGTGGCAAGAGCGGTCGATGCAGCTTTTACCCGAGAAGGTCGGAATCAAATCCACAGGGAGCTAGATGTTTTTGGAGTTGGATTCCTATCTAATATAGCAAAGTGTAGTGCTCTTGATTGCACTTCCAATCATTCTTGTTTGTTTGTTACTTCTAATTTTATACTAATGATGCACAAATTTAAACTAATAAGATATTTTTGTAGGCACTAGAGAAGTGACTTTATCCTGGGTGAATATCTAATGGGATCTAAATCGTAGGGCAATAATATTATAGTTGGGATCGTGATATAACCAATGCACAAAGCTACTCACTCTATACCTCTCGGTAGTTTGTGTGACTTTGCTCTAATTGGCTTTCTCAAGCCCAATTGGGTGTTCAATTTGTGCAAGAAATATTGGCTCAAGTAGGGTATTACTATCTCAAGGTTTAACCCTTTAGTTAGGGCTATCAATCTCTTGAATGCACCCCAATTCCTTGTTGGCTTGAAATTCCTAGACTTAGTCTCTCTTTCTCAAGAAGAGCCTAAGTCAAAAAAGGCACAAATTAGTGTTTGCAACCACTAATTCAACATAGAAAGCATAAATCAGGCCAAATATCCATCACCCATGAACATCTAAGCCCTAAAATAAGAGACTCATTAAATGCCCACACTAGGGTTGAGCCACAACCCTAGCTAATGGGTTTAGCTACTCATAATTGAAGAAGAAATCATAGGTTGAGATGAAGAATAACCCATAAAATGTAATTACAAATAAGAAACTAAGATTAATTGCTAAACTATCTACAAAATTATTCAAAATAGGTAAAAGTCGTCATTCACGTTGTCACTACTGATAAGATGACCTAAAAAACTAAAAAGAAAGTATTTATATACAGCTAAATTTTCCAAACAAAAATGCCCCCGACGGAGGTACCACTGACAGCGAAAAATGGACCGCTGCAGCGGTGAGGCTACCGCGGCTGCATTAAAATCAATTGCGGACTGCAGTCTTCAATCTTCCAGCTCAACTTCCAACTCTCTGAACCTCTTCACCGCGGACCGCGGTAAACAGACCGATGTGGTAGTAGGTCCTCCGCTGCCGCATAAAAGCACTGCGGTTAGCGGTGACTGGAATTCCAAAAATGACAACTCTCTGAATCTTTGCCACCGCGATCGCGGTGGGTCTTCTGCGTCCGCGATGGATTTTCCGCTGTAGCGCTGCTTTCACTTGGCTTTAAACTTGTGCAGGTTTCACTCCTTTTTGATCTGGTTATGACATCCTTGTCTCTTCTTGACCAAACACTGTAAACAAGCATAACAAGTTAGCTTTGGGGAATACTTGTACACACTTTTACTCGAAAACTCAAGCAAAAAGGAGTATAAAATAGACTAGAATCCCTAGTTATCATAGGCCAAAGCGGGCATCAATGATATTTATGATTGCATCGCCAAGGCCCGAGTGCTAGAGTTAACTGCTCGCGAATGCCTCCTTGCTCAACTTGCCACAACTGACTCTTCAAGCACTAGTTCCGATTATCGGAAATCGAGGATGAAGCTGAAGAGAATGAAGATGAAGGCTCAGATCCTAAACCGGCAGCTGATCTACCTACTTCTCTCGTGGGGTGTAGATGCCTCTCTCTCCCCAAGATCCGGCGGCAATAATGTTTAAACTTTTTCTTTTTTCCAGTAAGGCCCCGGAAAATTTTGCGAAGCAATATAGGATTTCGGAATGCCGGGTAGACTAATTATAATATTTTATGTGCTATAGCTATGATGTAAGTGAATTGTATTTGGTAAATAAGTGTATGAGTCATATAATAAGAAAGGTGGGGTCCAAGGAGAGGCCTAAGTGTAAGACCAATGGGAAAATTTCATAATAGACTAAGATTCCAAAGGTACTTGCACTAGTCCACACTTTGAACTAGCATATCTAAATATATATATATATATATATATATATAAGGTATTATGTGATTAATAACCTATCTAATGAATGGTCTTTGAGTCTAGTTTCCAACGCTTCAAATCGTTCTTCATTTCGACATTCCTACACAAAGTTATGATCAAATTACCAAAGACTGGAAAAATGTGATCATGTGTCGAATCTGCGATCGCAAATATGTCGCATTTTTGACTCTGCGATCGCAGATCTGTCGCAGATTGGGCCAGTAATGCCCAGTTTTGGGCACCTATTTCGCGATGCATTTTGCTGCCCACATTCTTGTTTTGCGGTCCATTCTGCGATCGCAGACCCTGTTTCGGAGGTTTATTTTTCCTATTTTTATAACCCGGCCCCATTTTCATAAATAGATAAGGGGCTTCATTTGGAGTCATTTTCTACTGATTTTAGAGAGAGATGAAAGCATATAGAGAGAGAGAGAGAAAGGAGGGGCCTAGCTTCATAATCATCCAAATCTTGCTCAAGTCTTCAAAAATCAAGGAAGATAACCATAGATTGTCCTCCATCCGGGTAAGTCCTACTTCCAAAATTTCATGCAAGAGGTTAAAGGTTCAAATATGTTGTGGGGTTAGAAATAGGCCATGCATGTGGGACTAAGTTGTAGTATGTGATGTTAAAAAATTAATATGGGTAGTTCATGTTAAAATTGGTTGAGGGAGGAGGGAATTGCCATTTCTAAACCTTGTAGTCTACTTCACATGTTAGGGGTTTGATGAAATTCCTAAGAGAGCTACACTATGGGTAATCTTCCTAATTATTAATCGATTTCCGCTATCTCCTTATAGATTGTTATTGCTAGAGGTGTTGGTGTATTGTAGAAGCTTAAGGGAAATCTCTTTGAGGTATGTATGGCTAAAACTCCCTTTTATTAGAAATAGAGCTCCGTTGGTGTATGTGCAAATGTGGTAAGACTGAAATTAGATTGATGAATTGATTGTTATTTCACATGAATTGGTTTTGCAACTGTGTATACGTGATAGGGGTGCCTCAAAATGTTTAATATAGTATTCTTGCTAATTTAAAGATGTGTGAAGAATATAAACCATGTGTTGGAATGCCTAGATCTCAATGGCAGGATTTAAACTGAGATTGTCATGCCAACTATGTGAAATCTTATCTATGTTTACACTTAAATTGCTCTTGTTTGTACCTATTATCCTAAATTGCAGTGTTTGTATTGAAAGTGGACATGGTGTGGAAATTGTGGCCCTAAGTGCCAATGAATTGATATGATATATGTGAAATAAAGATTCAAATGAGATGATTAATGCGAAAGGAACAACGCCTAGGTAAGGTGGCCTAGCCGATCGGGCCGTGATTGGACACCATGCCGCACATATGGTGGTAATGTGCTGATATTGAATCCCGAAAAAGGAAAATGAGATGGTGATTGAGGTATATGTCTCAAATGAGGCAACCTAGCCGATCGGGTCGTGATCAGACTCCGCTCAAGACAACGGTGGTATTGTGAACAATGATGAACATATGAAATGCCCCAAACTAAGGTTATGGAAATCATGTGAAAGTTGTATGATTCTTTATTTGATGATGTGGTGTTCGGTTAAAGCTTCGATAGTCTCTTGTGATTTCTTTGTTCTTGTATGATAGTTCTTTCTAATAAAATGGTGTTTAGTTATACATACTAGTACTATTCTATGGTACTAACGTTCCTTTTGCCGGGGGCGCTACATTTTTAAATGAATGTAGGTGGCTCCATAGCGGATAGTGCCGATCGCGCCTAGCAGAGTATCCTCCTCTCAAAGTCTTGGTGATCCCCTTTCTCCTTCAAGGGGTTCTGTTGTACATATTTTGTTATAGATATCCACTTTTGAGGTATAGCCATTCCCTTGTTGCCGGCATTTCCATATTACTCTTCAGTTGTATTTAGAGGCTCTGTAGACAGGTTGTGGGTGGTGTTGATAATGGGGAATTGAGTTAGAAATCTTGATATTTGGCAAAGATTTATAAAACTTGTAACATTTTTCTAATTATGAATTAAGCTCCTAATGGAAATAAAATGGAAGTTGTTAATGAAATACTTGCAAAGTATGATTAATGGAGTCCATCTCCTATTTATTCCTGAATTAATTTGGGTAGAATGAAACCTAATAGGCTTGCTCAGTCGGGTTTACTCGGTTGAGTGCCTTTCGTGCTCCTCGGTTTATGGGGTGTGACAAACTTGGTATCAGAGCCTAAGGTTATAAAGTGTCCTAGGATGTCTCAGAGCCGTGTCTAGTAGAGCTCTTCTTATCGGTGTGTTGTCGACCACATCTATAATTAGGGGGCTACATGGACATTTAGGAATTTCACCCTTCTTTGATACTCCAATTGTGCGATAGAGCTCAAGTTAGGGAGTTAGTTTTCTCTCCAAGCCTTACTCTCAAAATGAGTAATCATGATACCATAATCCGCGAATTTGAAGCCATGAGGGGGGAGTTATCCCACCATAGAGTCCGAGGGGATTCCCCAAGAACTTGTTAGGAGAATGTCTTGAGCTGTGGAGGGATTGGTAGAACCTATCGCTAAGAGGGGAGTGTCCTTGTCCCTATTGATGTCACTGCACCACTAAATCCTATAGTATATCGGCATGGTACCAGCGTACGTTAGGGATGTGGAGTCGAGGGGCATCGATTCAGCTATTGCCCTATCAACCTAAGGTCACCAAGTAAGTCACTACTTAGCACAACCAACGTACTCTTCTTGTATATGTACATCCATATCGAAGAAATTTCATAGGCATGGTCTTAGTAAATGTTGAGTCACCAACAATTGCATGCACCTACTCCTTGAACGAGATCCAATATTTCTTGAATCCATTCTACCGCAAATTTTCTTATATGCAATCTCTTATGACATCGAGCTCTATAATCATGTCCTTGAATTGATTTGTAGCTATAGAATTACCATTTCCGACACACCTTTATAAACTCTAAAAAGGGACTATACCCAAAGAATTTCTTCCCGAATGAATGGATGGACAATTCTACTATTTTTGCACAAAATAAAAGGATATTTTCTCTCGACCATTTATTCTTCTCTATTCGAAACCCTAGGCCATTTTTCTTCAAGTTTTTGCATCATCTGAATATTGACATAGTGTCATTGTGAAGATCTTGCCTGGTTTCATCATCATCTCTAGTATGGTAGTGCCCTCGCTCTATCTTTGTTGAGGCTTTCATTTTGGCCTAGTGGTCGGAATCGACAAGACTTTTATTTGTTTGGAGAGAATTTTCCTCTTCTTCGACAGGTTATTTTCTGAATTTGGTCTGCTCAATCACTTTTAAACATGATTAAATCTGCATCGAAGCTAGGGTCCGTTGAGCCTCCATGTAACTGGATCATGCTGCTTATTCTTGTTGCTCATCTTATTCTTGAAGGTTGTTCTTCTTCTAGTTGTAAGGAAGACGAGCATTTTCGCTCCTCCTTTGGTTTGCATAATACTTATTTAAGTGTCGCTATATGTTAATTGCTCTATGTTTCTACGAGTCTAACTGATTTTGATTTTTGTAGCGGTTCCCCTAGCCGTGAAGCTATTAAGTTTACTCCTAAAACCTTAAGTTCCCTTTTTGTTAGTTCATCTGACATACTCGGCCTTCCCCTAGTTGATGACCCATTTCTCAGTTCCAATTTCGAGGGCTAAAGAAAGAGCATAATTGTGTCCCTGGTATCTAGAAACACAATTTCTTTTATCAATAGTAATCCACCCAAATTCTTTACCAATTTTGCTGAATCCAGGAAATGGGATAGACGTAACAATACCTTTATTTTCTTGTTAACTAGTTTTTGTTCCTCTGATATTACTGGGGTTTTCCGTACTCTGACATAACTAAACAAGGATATAGGATTATAGGTGGCGGGGGCAAGTCAATCCATCCTCTTACTTTAACTACGAGCCTACTTCATTCACTATTGGCTATATTATCCCTTCTCAATCCTATCCTCTTAGAAGCGCTACCCTTAAAGGTTGAACTCTGAACCAGAAGGAGTATCTCTAATTTTAAAACACTTCTAGATATCTGGTCAATGGATTAATAAATGCCACAAATTACATGAGTTCCCACTTCACTTCAAGTTCATCAAGGGTTGATTGCATGCCGCAATTTCTGAACCATCTATGCATGTGCTAATCTAGCAATCATCTTCCCAGTCTAACTCCCACTTTTAGTCTTAGGGTTCACCAAGGAGCAACACACCTAGTAACACATTCATATGTCAAGCCTTTCTCTCGGCCAAGCCTTATTGCATCCCCCAACTTGGTTGGTAATAGCTGGTTTTGTAGAAGTGTGTTGAATAGCTTCATTATGAAGTAGAGTTGCTAGCCATAGTTGGATTTTTGAATTTTGGAGCTATACATCACGTGACTTCATACCGAGATCTCCTTTCAAAAAAATTTAGCTCCTCGTAATCCCTTATATTATCACCTTTCCTAGTGTTTACAATGTAAAGGCCACTTCTATAAGCTCTCTCACTTTCTTTTCTTTTGTCTTGCATCATGTGTTGTTTACCCATAATCTTTAATGCAATATTATCTCAATGTATCAACTTGTTATCCAACTATATGATATGATTTAATTAACCTCACTTTTATGTACTCCACAAGCGCCCTGAGAGTGGGCAAATTTCCCTTTTTCTACAGACTTCTATTGTCTTCAACTCTATTTAAGCTTGTCGATTCCAAGTGGTGCTCTTAGTTGTGCTGCCTTACTATCTATTTTCATATGGTAACTCTCCTTGTGAATCTAATTTTATGCCTTATGGCATCAAGGGTCGGGGTATGTTCCTTTTGTTAGGATAAAAAGATATTGCTCGCACTCCTTATGAGATTTTCTCCTAAACAATCATCTACCTGCTCTACTTGTCCATATGACTAGATAACTTTGGTTACTCTTCTCCAATAAGTCCATCAGGACTTCTCACCCTTTCATAATTATTCATACGGTCGCTTCGAGGCCTTATTCTGTACTAGCTCGTAATGATTATAAGTACTATCTTGCCATTGTTGACGATTTTCTAGGACTACGAGGGCTTGTCTCATGGGTTTCAAAAGTAATGATTTTCCTTAAAGTTCAAGATTAAATTACCATGATTTCAAACCAAAGTGTGTCCCCTTTTCAAAAGTCATAAATGGGTCGGATTTGATGAGGTTATATGGCTCTCTACTCACTCGGCTTCTAGGAGTATTGACAACGTCATTGTCATGTATGGGAATTTTGCTACCTCTGGCATTCCACTTCCTTAGAAAGGGTTAGATTGTTCGAATTATGATAATCTCATAAGTAGATGACTTCTTTTCCATCCTCATACGCTTGTGGCATAGAGTCCTTGTGTTGCTTATTGTTAGGAGTGAAATAAAATTCCATGTATTTCATTTACGGCCTCAATCACACCCATGTTGCAAGAGTCTTACCATTTGAGCTCAATTACTTACCTTACACTCAGGGACACAACCGGTGTATCCTACTTGATCACTTCTTTAAAAATCTCAAGTTCACATACATGGTATCCACCTTATCTAAGAGTATTAGTTACCACTATGCTTCATTTATCTGATAATTGATGTAGTCACCTGGATTAAACCATGTCAGCATCATTAATAGAAATCCTCGTGTCTCTTAGCATGTAACCTCATGAAATACTCTGCTCAGCGCATAAATGGATTCCTGAATAATTACAGCCCAATCTTGAACTCTGTTGCTCCTTACTGTATTAGATCTATTTGGTCTTGAAGGTTCAAACATGTCAAAGTCACCCTGTGATCACATATATTCAGTAGGTAATTTTATGGTCAATTTATTATAGCACATCTTAGAGTAATCGGGAAGGTCACCATAAGTTTAGTTTGGGTGTTCGCATAGAGATTTAGAATTCAGGAGGGTGAACCGGTTATTCTCAAATTTTTCCCATGTAGATGTTATGTGAATTGATAATGAAGGGTACGTAAGCACATTTCCCATTAGGTCGCACTAGGAGTATGATTTTTGCCCATAGTTGTTCCTCATGAATTTGTGTTTTCATATGTCTATGTCTAAGAAGGTAGGTGGAGATCATTTGTGTATCATCCTGGTGTAAATTATTGAAGGTGAATGTTAATGGATAGTTAGCTTATGTGAGGTATCTAGCTATCATCCTTGTTAGATAAGTATAGGGGTTGGAATTGCTTTCGTGAATGTGTTATGGCAAAGCTTGTGAGTCGACGAGGCCACCTTGAAGGCCGGAAGTGCCGTGGAAGGAAAATATTTTTTGCTTGATTGTATATCAATAAGCTTTGACTTGAAAGGTACCTTAGAGGTGTTATGATCTAAAAATGTGCAGTCCATATTAAGGTGTCATTATGATAATGTAGTTCTTGTGATGCTGAGAATTAGTGTTATGGGTATATACATTGTGGTGCTTTATCGAGTTATGGATGAGTTTTAGGATGGTTTTGGGTGATTCTCTGACAGGTGGATAGGCCTAGTTACAACGGAGATGCTGCCGAAATTTCTGAAAAAAATTTGGGAGTTAGTCAAAATTTAGGGACTTGAGGTAGGATAGAAAAGAGATATGTTATGTTAGGTATTTGTCAGGCTCTACCTCTCATTCGGGAACGAATGATCCTAAGTGGGGGAGAATGTAAGGCCCCTGAAACTTTTGCGAAGCAGTATAGGATTTCGGGGTGCCAGGTAGACTAATTATAATATTTTATGTGCTATAGATATGATGTAAGTGAATTGGATTTGGTAAACAAGTGTATGAGTCATATAATAAGTAAGGTGGGGTCCAAGGAGAGGCCTAAGTGTAAGCCAAATGGGAAAATTTTATAATAGGCTAAGATTTCAAAGGTACTTGCACTAGTCTACACTTTGAACGAGCATATCTAACTATATATACGGTATTATGTGATTAATAACCTATCAAATAAAAGTTCATTCAGTCTAGTTTCCAATGCTTCAAACTGTTTGTCATTTGGGCATTCCTACACAAAGTTATTATCAAATTACCAAAGACTGGAAAAATGTGATCCTGTGTCGAATCTGCAATCGCAAATATGTCGCATTTTTTACTCTGCGATCGCAGATCTTTCACAGATTGGGCCAGTAATGCCCAGTTTTGAACACCTATTTCGCGATGTATTCTGCGTCCCACATTCTTGTTTTGCGGTCCATTCTGCGATCGCAGACCCTGTTTCGGAGGTTTATTTTTCCTATTTTTATAACTCGACCCCATTTTCATAAATAGGTTTAGGGGCTTCATTTGGGGTCACTTCATAATGACCCCATTTTCTTTATATGCTCTCATCACTTAGAGAGAGATGAGAGCATATAAAGAGAGAAAGGAGGGGCCTAGCTTCATAATCATCGAAATCTTGCTCAAGTCTTCAAGAATCAAGGAAGATAACCATAGATTGTCCTTCATCCGGGTAAGTCCTACTTCCAAAATTTCATGCAAGAGGTTAAAGGTTCAAATATGTTGTGGGGGTTAGAAATAGGCCATGCATGTGGGACTAAGTTGTAGTATGTGATGTTAAAGAACTAATATGGGTAGTTCATGTTAAAATTGGTTGAGGGAGGAAGGAATTGCCATTTCTAAACCTTGTAGTCTACTTCATATGTTAGGTGTTTGATGAAATTCTTAAGAGAGTAACACCATGGGTAATCTTCCTAATTATTAATCGATTTCTGCTATCTCCTTATAGATTGTTATTGCTAGAGGTGTTGGTGTATTGTAGAAACTTAAGGGAAAGTTTTTTGAGGTATGTATGGCTAAAACCCCTTTTATTAGAAATCGAGCTTATGGTGTATGTGCAAATGTGGTAAGACTGAAATTGGATTGATGAATTGATTGTTATTTCAGATGAATTGGTTTTGAAATTGTGTATACTTGATAAGGGTGCCTCAAAATGTTTAATATACTATTCTTGCTAATTTAAAGATGTGTGAAGAATATAAACTATGTGTTGGAATGCCTAGACCTCAATGTCAGGATTTAAACTGAGATTGTCATGCCAACTATGTGAAATCTTATCTATGTTTACACTTGAATTGCTCTTGTTTGTACTTGTTATCCTAAATTGTAATGTTTGTATTAAAAGTGGACATGATGTGGAAATTGTGGCCCTAAGTGCCAATTAATTGATATGATATATGTGAAATAAAGATTCAAATGAGATGATTAATGAGAAAGGAACAACGCCTAGGTAAGGCGGCCTAGCCGCACACATGGTGGTAATGTGCTGATATTGAACACCAGAAAAGGAAAATGAGATGGTGATTGAGGTATATGTCTCAAATGAGGCAACCTAGCCGATCGGGTCGTGATCGGACTCCAATCAAGACAGCGGTGGTATTGTGAACAATGATGAACATATGAAATGCCCCAAACTAAGGTTATGGAAATCATGTGAAAGTTGTATGATTCTTTATTTGATGATGTGGGGTTCGCTTAAAGCTTCGATTGTCTCTTGTGATTTCTTTGTACTTGTATGATAGTTCTTTCTAATAAAATGGTGTTTAGTTATACATACTAGCACTATTCCATGGTACTAACGTTCCTTTTGCCGGGAGCGCTACATTTTTAAATGAATGTAGGTGGATCCATAGCGGATAGTGTCGATCGAGCCTAGCGGAGTATCCTCCTCTCAAAGTCTTGGTGAGCACCTTTCTCCTTCAAGGGGTTCTATTGTACATCTTTTGTTATAGATATCCACTTTTGAGGTATAGTCGGACCCTTGTTGTCGGCATTTCTATATTACTCTTCAGTTGTATTTAGAGGCTCCGTAGACAGGTTGTGGGTGGTGTTTGATAATGGGGAATTGAGTTAGAAATCTTGATATTTGGCAAAGATTTATAAAACTTGTAATATTTTGATAATTATGAATTACGCTGCTAATGGAAATAAAATGGAAGTTGTTAATGAAATACTTGCAAAGTATGATTAATGGAGTCCATCTCCTATTATTCATAAATTAGTTTGGGTAGAATAAAATCTAACAGGCTTGCTCAGTCGGGTTTACTCTGTTGAGCGCCGGTCGCACTCATCGGTTTTTGGGGCGTGACATTTCCTTTTGTTGTTTTCTTTTGCATTTTGGTACATATGTCGTTTGGCATTTTAATACATAAAGAAGACTTTTTCTTATGTATTGCACAAAGTTTATTCCTATTTTCTGTCGAATTAGATAAGGCTTAGGGTGTATTTTCATCCGATAGCTTTTTGTTCGGGGCATAAACTCTTCTGAAATCTACCCTTTACTATGAGGGTTTCATAAGAGAGGGTCCTCATATGTTTACCATGCCCTTGAAGAGGACGTCTCCTGTTTATTCAGGCACAAGCATTTGAAATTTTTTGTTAACTTTCAAATGATAAAATCAACTCATCATTATCAACTCATTAAGAAATAAGATAAAAATAAAAGGACTTTATTTTGCTCCTTCTATTTTCAAAAAAAGAAATTGTCAATACATGTCGCTAACTTTTACAACTTGTTTTTACAGGCTAGTCATGCAGTCCCCGGTCCTAATGAGACATTATTGTTCCAGGGTCTCGTAGTCCCCCACTTTCATGGCAATCTAGTCGTCGTATCTCGTACTATCCCCCCCCCAGTATTCGAATGTGAAGTATGCAAATTGGAATACTGGAGGTCTTGCTTCGTTGGTTGAAACACTTGTGAACGGTTGAATAGCCTTGGGTTCGATGGTAAGCTTTTACTTCCCATTAGGAATTTTCCATCGAACCAAAGACTATTTAACCATCCTGTAGTGGTTTATTATTTCAATGCCTTTTCATTTAAAGGTCTTAATCTTGCCGATGATGTTTCTCTCGTAGTATTCTCTCCATTGCTGCCTCATTAAAAACTTTGCCAGAAAAACTAGATTGGGACAAAAATTGGTCGAAGGGAAAAAGAGTAACGCACATATTTTCAGTGTTGACGGGATCCCTCAGCAGTAGTACCTTTTGAAGTGAGTCACTTTCCAATTACTAGTCAATTTGACTCCATCTTGATTTCCAGCTTGTAAGTTCCTTTACCAGTGACAACCAAAACCCGGTAGGGGCCTTCCCATATCGGACCCAGCTTCCCGGCATTGATTTCCCGAGTGTTCTGAGTCACCTTCCTCAAAACCAAGTCTCCTAGTTTAAAGACAAAGATTGGCTCTCCGATAATAGTATCTTTCCATCCTCTGCTTCTGAGCCACCATCTTTATGTGTGCCAAGTCCCTGCATTCATCAAGTAGATCCAGCTTCACCAGCAATGCCTCGTTATTTGTTTCTTCATTTTCTTGGGAAAACCGTAAGGTTTTTTCCCCTACTTCCACCGGGATCAAATCTTCCATGCCATATATGAGAGAGAAAGGTATCTCTCCCGTGCTTGATTTTTCCCTCGTCCGGTATTCCCATAGCACACCCGGTAACTCTTAGGGCCACTTGTTTTTAACAACTTCTAACCTTTTTGAGGTTTTGAATAATTACCTTATTGGTTGACTCCGCCTGTCCATTGGTGCTCGGATGGTAAGGTGGGGAGGTAATTCTTTTGATTTCTAGATCTTCCAGAAATTTTGTGACTTTAGAGCCTATGAACTGTGGTCCGTTCTTGCAAGCAATCTCCTTTGATATTCCGAACTGAAAAATTATGTGTTCCTATACGAACTCGATCACTTCTCACTTAACGATCTTTTGATAAGGAGTTGCTTCAACCTATTTAGTGAATTAATCAGTTAACATTAAAAGTAATCTTACGTTCTAGGACCTGGTGGTAGTGGAGCAACTATATTTACTTCCCATTTCATGAATGGACACAGGGACAATACCGAATGCAAGAGTTTTGTCGGCTGGTGTACCAACTGCGCATAGCATTGGCATTTGTCACATTTTTGCACGAACGTCTTTGCGCCTTGTTCCATCCGAGGCTAGTAGTATCATGCTCTAACTAGCTTTAGTACCAACGAATCTGCACCTGAATGGTTTTCGCAAATTCCTTCAAGGACTTCTCTCATCACGTAGTCCACTTCCAAGGCTCCTAAACATCAGGCCAATGGGCCTTGGTACGATCTCCTATATAATTATCCACCCATGAGGCAGTAGCGAGCTGCTTTGGTACATAGTGCCCAGGATGCTTTCAGGTCTTTGGGCAACTTGTCATGCCGAAGATACTCGATGAACTCATTTCTCCAGTCCCATACTAGGTTGGTTGTACTTACTTTACAATAGCCATCCACATCCAGCACTGAGTGCATAAGTTGAACGACAGTACCGAAATCGGATCCTTTCATCTTCATGGATGACCCTAAATTGGCTAATGCATCTGTTTATACATTCTCTTCTCTCTGGATATGTGTGATTGACCACTCCATGAATCGTGCAAGCAATGTCTGAACTTTGATCACATTTGATCTCTATGACCTTGGAGCCAAGTCCCTGGGCCAGTTCGAGTCCTAAAACCAAAGCCTCATACTCGGCTTTATTGTTAGTTAATAGAATAGTTTTTATGGCTTGCCTCAGAGTTTCCCCCGAGGGCGTGGTTAGGACCACCTCGATCTCGAACGCTTTTAAATTGGAAGCTCTATCCGTGAACAAGGTCCAAACTCATGTTGTTGTTTCCGACACCAGCACCGTTTCTTTAGCAGGCAAGGGTAATAACCCAGGACTAAAATAGGCCACAAAGTCGGCCAAAAATTGTGATTTGATCGCAGTCCTAGGCTTGTATTCAATATTGAAGTCACTAATTTCAACTGCCCATTTGGCCAATTAGCCTGACAACTCAGGCTTGTGAAGAACATTCTTCAAGGAAAGTTTGTCACAATGGCTATCGGGTGGCACTGAAAATAGGGTCTAAGCTTTTGAGAGGCAACTACGAGAGCTAAGGCCAATTTTTCGAGGTGTGGATAACGAGTCTCTACTCCTGAAAAATTTTTACGAACATAATAGACAGGAAATTGCATACTTTCATCCTCATGGACTAGAACAACAGTTACCGCTACTTCTGAGACCGCTAGGTATTGTAAGGCCCCAAAAATTTATAGCAAATAATTTAAGGTTTCGTGGTGCCAATGTAGGGTAATGTATTGTATTTTTGGACTTTTTGGGTTGAACAATGTGTTGGGGAGTTGAATCATTTCGACCTTGCAAAGCCTGGTCTGTAGCGCGCTAGATCATGCTATATCCCTCGCGACACTAGGTCTGTAGCGTGCTTGACCGTGCTATATATCTCACAAAGCCTGGTCTGTATCTCGCTACAGAGCTCGCGAAGCCTCGTCTGTAGCTCACTGTAGAGCTTGCCTAGCCTGGTCTATAGCCCGGTCCAGATTCTAGATGGTCCATTCTTCTATCTTTATAACTCGACCCTATCTCGATACATAAATGTATGGGGCCATTTTTGAAGGGAATATCTGATATTTCGAGAGGCAGGAAGTGCCCTAAAGTGAGAGGAGAAATTCATAAGCTAATTGTTCATCAAAAAATTTCTCAAACCTTGAAAATCAACATGACTCACAAGGTCTTCATCTAAGATGTAAGGTTCCATACCCTAGTTTTCAATTTTGAATTTGGGTAGAAGATAGTTGATTGGGAGTATAATTCTTGGATGTGAGAGTATTATTTATACATGCATGTACCAATAAGGTTTGTGGGAAGATTGTTGAGCTCAAATGGGTAAAGATTGGGTTGTGGAGTGATGGAAATCTTGTGGAATAACCTTGTAACCAAATTTCCACATCTAGTGTTTGATGAAATGCTCAAATGAGCTAAAACCATGAATATCTTCCTAATTTGTGTTCAATTTTGTTATGTCTCGAAATAGATTGGGATTGCTAGAATTTCCGGAACATTATAGTAATTTAAGTAAAGCTCAAAGTGAGGTATGTTGGCTAAACTACTATCTTAGAATTGAATTCCATGATGTTCTCGTAAGTTTCAGTATGGTTGGCCCAAGTTCCTAATTCCCGTGTTTCGAGTTATTCTTTATATATTTGATTATTCCGAATAAGCTTGTGTTAAAAATATATATATATACTAAAAATGTGCACCAAATTCTCTTATCGTCTTATTTTCACCACCAGAAATGTATCCTAGTGTGACCAATATGTCGAGATAGTATGATTTCAAACTACGTGTAAATTGAAAGTTGTTATGTCCAATTGTGAAAGGAAACTCAATGCGCCTAAGACCCCAATTGTCCATATTTATGCTTAAGGCCTTGATTCCAGGTGCTCTTAATGATGATGATCTATAAATATGCTTGAAAGTGTAAGAACTAAGAGTGAGATATAAAACATGGCCATGATTGTTATAACTAGTGCATTTGATTTGAAGTCGTATGTAAGCTGTAAATCACCATGCCCTCTTTTATAAATATTTCCAATGTGATTTGAGTTCATACGTACTCAAGAGTTGAAATTGTGTATTGCCTTTGTGAAGAGTATTTCAAAAAGATACGGTATATTACTCCTTTATGATTTTAATTTGTGTTGTGATTGCAAGTCACTGTGCGCCATACTTTGGAAAGGGATCTATTGTGTTTAAAGCCTCCACTACTGATGAACTTAAAATTATGGTTTCCGAAATATTCTATATGTTGATGTTTGTGATGATGATCATGGAAAGTCAAGAAATGAAAATTTTGGAATATGAAATACGGACAACGTGCTATGAATGAAGAATCATAAGTATGGTCAAGAGAGCCAAGAAAATAATGATGTTGTGAATGATTGAAAGTACTAATGAAGCTACTTATAGTGTGAAAGATAATGAGGTGAATATAAAATATATTTGTACTTTTGTTTCCCCTTGTGTGCAAAATAAAATATTTTTGCGACTATCAATAGTCACCGAGGAAGGGTAGGTTGAAATAATCTAACCCCAAAACTACATGTGCATGTATAGGGGAGCATTGTGAATATTCTCCTTCATTGGGATGAGATGATTGCTGGAAAGGTTGATGTCGATCCACACAGCACTGTGATGAGATGGCCTAGTCGGTCGGATCGTCATCGGACGCCATGCCGCACACATGATGGTGATTGTGCTGGAAATTGAAATTGTGATTGTGGTTGATATCTTCGAATGAGACAGCGTAACCGATCAGGCCGTGATCGGACTCTATGCCAAATACACAGTGGTATATCTATATCAGTACTAATGATCTCCCAACCAAATATATATATATTCCATTGAAATTGTGATTGTTGATTATTACTTGTTGTTTCCATATTTTTCCCCTTCTTATATTGGCATTCTATTTCAAAAGAGGACATTTAGCTTCATATACCAGTACTATTTCACATGTACTAATGTCCCTTTTGTCGGGGGCACTGCATCTTTAATGGATGCAGGTGGTTCATCAACGGGTGTGATGACCCAAAAAGTCATCTTTTATTTTAGAATCCGTTTCTGTATTCTGAGGTCTTGAAAATCTTATTTTATCTCTCTTCGATTTGCATGCGCAATCCGAGCGTGTATCCGAAAAGTCCTTATGTCAAAAATTTAAGAAATGATGATTTTTTTACTTAAAAAGATGATTTTTGTTGACTTCGATAAATATTTTGGGTAAATGGACCTGGACCCGTGTTTTGACGGTCCCGGAGTGTCCGTAGTAAAATATGGGACTTGGGCGTATGCACGGAATCGAATTTCAAGGTCCCTAGACCAAGAAATAAATTTTTGAAGAAAATTATTAACTGAAAAATATAATGCTTTTTAGAAATTAAACAATGCTTGAACTTATTGGTATTGGGCTTGTATTTTGGTTTCGAAGTCCGGTACAGGTCCGTTATAATATTTAATTCTTATCTGTGAAATTTGATGAAAAACAGAAGTAATTTGACGTGATTCGGACCTTTGGTTGAGAAAATAGGAAGTTTGAAGCTATCTTGAAAATTTCATGTGTTTTGGTATTGAATTCATTGTTTTAGGTGTTATTTTTGTGATTTGGTCGCATGAACAATTTTATATGATGTTTTAAGACTTGTGTGCATGTTTGGTTTGGAGCCCCGAGGGCTCGGGTGAGTTTTGAATAGGCTTCAGAGTGTCTTGGACTTGGAAAAAAATATTGCAGGTATTCAGTTCTGGTGTTGGCCTCTGATCTTGCAATTACGAGACCAGAGTTCACATTTGCAAAGCCTAACAGTGTTGCAATTGCGAGCCACTCATCGCAAATGTGAAGAGTAGCTGGGCCAACAGTCTTTGCAATTGTGAAGAACTCTTCGCATTTGCGAAGTAAAGCTGGGAGGGGTATTGGTCGCAAATACGATCATTTAGTCGCATTTGCGGAGGATCATGTTTGCATTTGCGAACTTTCCTTCGCATTTGCGAAGGCAGCAGAAATGTGAGGGGTTCGCATTTGCGATACTTTCCTCGCATTTGCGAGCTTCGCAATTGCGAAGATCAGGTCGCAAATAAGACATTTGCAGCTGAGTAAAAGGGTCTTGGACTAGATTTTTCATTTATTCTCTAAATTTTCAAAACCTAAACTCCAACAGGCGATTTTCCTAGAGCAAGTTCTTCCCCAAATCATAGGTAAATGATTCCTAACTCATTTCCTTCAATCTATTTCATCTTTTTTACAAGATTTCATCACAAAATCTAGGAATTTTCATGGGAAATTGGGTGTTTCTGGGTAGAATTTAGGAATTTCGAAATTTGGGGATTTAGACCTCAAATTGAGGTCGGATTCCAAAACCAATTGTAAGTTTTGACTTTTTGGGGAAAATGTTAGAAAATCTATAATTAAGCAATGGAATCAATTTTATTAGCATTTATTGATGTTATTAAGTTAATTATGACTAGATACGAGTGGAATAGTGGTGGAATCGAGAGGTAAAGCGGTGGTTGAGCTTTGAAATGCTCGTTGGCTTGAGGTAAGTGTTTGGTCTAACTTTGACTTGAGGGATTAGGGATCCTCGACTTATTTGCTATGTGAAATTCCATATGTGTGGCGTATAGGTATGGTGACGGGTACCTATGCACCACCAAATTATCATTTTAGCCTGTTCCCTTCCCCGTTTCCTATTATATTGTTTTCTGTCTTAATTGCTAATTGTTCATAAATGTTTCCATGTCTAATTGCTTCATGTTAACTGTTGTTTTCTCTATTAGAAGTTTAATTGTTTCATAGTTTCATTTTATTACCTTGCTAGTTGAAATTGGTTTGTTGGTGCTTCATGGTATATGTTGGTTGGTCTCGCTCGTATAGTTTTAACTGGTAAAGTTTCATAATTGTAGTGATATTTCATTGTGTTGGTTTGAGGTATAAGTGTTGTGGAGAATTTGAGTTAACTTGTGAAACACTTGTCTTTATTTTGTGATTGGTGTTGACATATATTGGGATTGGGTTGCACGCCGCAACAGGAGGAATAGGGGTGAATGTGATTGTCTGGTGGGATCGGGTTGCATGCTGCAACAAGAAGTAATAAGGGTGGACAGGTAGGATCGGGTTGCACGCCACAACAGGAGGAATAAGGGTGATATATATATATATATATATATATATATATATATATATATATATATATATATATACGGAACGGCTGGTGGGATCGGGTTACACGCTACAACAAGGAGTAATAAGGGTGAATATTTATACTGTTAATGATTATATGGTGGGATCGGGATGCGCGCCGCATCAAGTGTTATTTATGTATTCTTTTCTGTTGAGATTCATTATTATGATGTTGAAACTCCCTTAAGGATTGGTTATAGCTAAGTATTGGTAGAAGGTTGGGTTCCATATTTATTTAATGCAAGATATTGTTATATTTCATTCTGTATTTCCTTTCTATTTTAGTATCAACTGTTACATGTTATACATATTGTTTTGCCCCGCCGTAGCCTCGTCACTACCTTGTCGAGGTTAGGCTCGGCACTTACCAGTATACGGGGTCGGTTGTACTGATACTACACTTTGCACTTTTTGTGCAGATTTCGGGGCTAGTGGTTGATCGAGAGGTTGGTTGTTGTTACCGCATTCAGGAGACCCAAGGTATTCCTACAGGCGTCCGCAGGACCTGGCGTCCCCTCCTATCTTTACTTCATTTCTGTTTTATTTACTTTCAAGACAGATGTATCCTTTTCTTCATACAAGTATTTGTAGTAATCTGTAGAAAGTTCGTGAGTTGTGACACTAATTTCTGGGTGGTATTTAGTCCTGTTTTCGTTAATAGTATAAGAGTAAATAGTTAAATCATGTATTTTCTCCTTCTATTTTCGCTCATTTAGTTTTGCTAGACTTTAATTATAAATGAACAAAAGAAAAAGGTGTAATAATCTATAACTTTGGCTTACCTAGCGAGTACAATGTTAGGTGCCATCACGGTCCCGTAGGTGGGAAACTCCGATCGTGACAGCGGGTGGTCTTGGTCCTCGTTAGTAGTTAGTCTCTACTTAGCAGGTTTTGGTGAGCCCTACTCTATTTCGGGATTCATGTCATTTGACGTTGTATTTTGTGCTTTGAGGTATAGACAGGGTCTTGTCGCCGGCACTTCCATTCTTCACTTTTGCTGTACTTAGAGGCTCCGTAGACAGATTGTGGGTGGTATTTGATGTTGTGAATGAATTAGAAGTGTTGGTACTTGGAAAATATGTTTTTCATTATATCTATAAACTTGTAATATTTTGGAAATCCTAAATGGATATCCTTTGAGAAATGGAAAAAGAATGTGGAACACTTTATTTTCCTCATGTATACCTCTTGATATTTATTTTATATTGTTCCTAGGTAAGATCGGATAGAAGGCATTAAATAGGCTTGCTCGACCGAGTTATCTCAGTTGAGCACCGGTCACGCTCCCCGAGGTCAAGGCGTAACAGGTATATTAGCAATTGTTCACCTTCCCCCGATTTTGATAGTAGTGAGGGACTTGATAGATAACGTTTCAGGTCTTTCAAGGCCTGTTGACATTCCGGAGTCCATTCGAAATTGTTCTTCTTCTTTAGGAGTGAGAAGAAGTGATGACATTTTTCCGAGGATCGAGAGATGAACCGGCTTAAAGCGGCAAATCTCCCAGTTAATATCTGTACTTTTTATACGCTAATAAGTTGGTCCGATATGTCTTCAATGGCTTTGATTTTATCGGGATTTACCTCGATCCCCCTCTGTGAGACCAAGAAACCAAAGAACTTACTGGAGCCAACCCCGAAACGCACATTTTTTCGGGTTGAGCTTCATGTTATGCTTCCTCAAGATATCAAAGGTCTCTTGGAGGTGCTTTACATGATCACTTGCATTTAAGGACTTGACCAACATGTCATCTATGTACACTTACATTGTTTTACCTATTTTCTTTTCAAACATATTGTTCACGAGCCTCTGATGAGTGGCTCCGATGTTCTTAAGCCCGAAGGGAATTACGTTATAACAATATATGTCAAAGTTCGTTATGAACGAAGTTTTTTCCTGATCTTCCGGGTTTATCTTGATTTGGTTGTACCCAGAATAGGCATCAAGGAAACTCATTAACTCGTGCCATTTGATCGATTTTTGGCAATGGGAATGAGTCTTTAGGGCACGCCTCATTCAAGTCTTTATAATCTATACATATTCGAAACTTTTTATTCTTTATCGAAACCACAACTACATTAGCTAACCACTCGGGATACTTTACCTCTTGGATTGAACCGATGTCAAGTAGTCGAGTTACCATTTCCTTAACAAACCTGTTTCTAACCTCAACTATTAAGAGTTTTTTTTGCCTTACCGGAGGGAAGCTCCAGTCCAGACTGATCTTGTGCAAAACCACCTCTAGTGGAATACCTGTCATATCTGTGCGGGACTATGCAAAACAATCAACGTTAGCTTTAAGGAAATTAATAAATTCTGACCTGAGTTCGGGATTGAGTCCTGTTACCAAGTGAAACTTTCTCTCCAAGAATTCTTCGAGCAAAGCCACTTGCTCGAGTTCTTCTATCGTAGATTTGGTTGCGTCTATCTCTTCCAATACCTAAAAGTATCTCGGTACCTGGTGGGATTCCGAAGACTCTTCGCCTTTATCATCTTCACTCGGCATGGAAGCATGACTTAGTTCTTGTAATTGCTATTTGCTGGACTCCTTCCCTTTACTACTAGAAATTGATATCGCATTCATTTCTCTTGTTGTCGGTTGATCTCCTCTTATTTTCTTGATTCCCTCTAGGATCGGAAATTTTAGCAGTTGGTTATACGTTGATAGTACGACCTTTATCTCATGTAACAATGTCCTAGCGAGAATTATGTTGTAGCTCATGTCACCGTCCACGACTTCAAATAAGGTGGTCTTTGTTATCCCTTTGGCATTCGTGGGAAACAGGATCTCTCCTCGGGTTGTCACACTTGCTAGGTTGAACCCGGCGAAGAGCTTTATTGCTGGAATGATCCTTCCAATTAATTTGGCTTGTTCCAGCACTCTCCATTGAATAATGTTGGTTGAGCTTCCTGGGTCAACCAAAACATGCTTATTCTTGAAATCTAGGACATTAAGAGAGATTACCAGGGCATCGTTATACGGCAAAAGAAGTCCATTGGCATCTTACTCTGTGAAGGTAATGTCGTCTTCAGCGACTTCCCGAAGTCTCTTGCTGTGGTTCAACGATACAGTTATCTTCTTGGCCGCCGAGAAGGTTAAACCATTGGTTTCATTCCCTCCGAAAATCATATTAATAGTCAACCGAGGAGGGTCTTTTCCTATTTTCGAGGGTTCCGCGATGTCTTGGCTGTTGCCTTAATTGATCTTGGCTTGGTTGCTAAAGAACTCCCTGAGATGACCATTCTTCAATAACGTCGCCACCTCTTCATGCAAGTTCTGGAAGTCACCAGTTCTGTGGTCGTGAGTCCTATGATATTCGCACTATAAGTTAGGATCCATCTGGCTGGGATTGGATCTGATTGTCTTCACAAACCGTGCTTCTTTGATATTCCTCATCGCCAATACCAGCTCCACTATGCTGATGTTGAAATTATAGTCTGACAACTTGGGATATGAGGAATCTCAGGTACTAGGTACCTCTATTTCTTGCAACAATCTGTTATTCTGGCCATGGTCAGTTCTCATGTCGGGAACAAACATATCAGAGGACTACAACCCTTTGATGTCGCATCCCTCGACTCTCTCGCAAGGAAAGTAACGGCCTTTAGAAGATCTCCGGTCTACATCAAAATTAACTTTGAATCTATTTCGGTTCATGTCTCGGTCCCTCCCCTTAGTTGATGTTGGGAACCCGAGCTGATCATCTTTTATCCTTATTTTCGACTCATAGCAGTTATGAACGTCCGCCCATGTAGTCTTTTGGAATTCGAGCAGGCTTTCCTTTAGCTTTCGGGAGGCGTTTGAGCTCCTCGGATTCAAGCCCTTTATGAATGCCTCCACTGCCCACTCGTTTGGTATGGCAATAACATCATCCTCTCTTTATGGAATCTGATCATGAACTCCCACAGCAATTCGGCCTCACCCTGCGATCCTAAATAAATTTGCCTTCCTGGCCTAGACATTTCTGGTCCCGGCATAGGCCTTAATGAACGAATTTGTGAGCATTTCAAAAGAATCTATTAAATGCTCGGATAAGAGTGAATTCCATGTCAATGCCCTCTTCGTGAGGGTTTCTCAAAACTTTTTCACCGGGACAAACTCGATTTCAGGTTGAGCCAAATCGTTCCATTTCACCGCTGTTGTATAAGCTGTAATGTGCTCCTGAAGATCCGAAGTACTGTCATATTTTGTTATGCCTGGCATGTTGAACCATTTCGAAATTAACTCCAGTGTTGCGCTGGGCTTAAGCGGCAACTAGGTGTACTTATTCGAATCTAGGCCGCCCTTCAAAACTGGTGGTACGCTCTAAATTTGATCCATTCGGGCGTGAAACTCCTTCGTGTTCTGATCCATCTGCTCGTTTATTTCTTTCATAAATCTCATGATCTTGGTTTTGAATGGATCATTACTATTATCGTTACCAAACCTGCTACCGATCCCCCTAGCATCGACGAAATCGACCTCACCCCTCGGGGTATTGTTATCAACTCTTTGAGCCATTTGATTTGTAGGAGCACCAGAAGGAACTGGACCTCTTCCGTTTACGTTGTTGGAAACGCCTGACAACGCCTACTTTAATTCCGTCATGACTTGATCCTACCTTGAGAGGTGGCCCATGATGGCTTTTTGTTGCTCTCTTAGGATCCTTACCGTTTCCGCAACATATTCATCTTTTGTATCACCGGGAGTTGGCTCCCCCACATGTTGGGGGTACTGTCCGCATGGATCAGAGTTGCCACATCCCTCTTGTTATGGATGTCGCTGATTGAATCTTCATGTTGAGGCAGATTTTCATGCGCCTCAATGTTGTGTGCGAATTTGACATCGTTAGCTACCATTTTCGATTTTTTGCAAAGAACCAAAGAATCAAACGAGTTAGTATTAAACTAAAGGATGAACTTAATTATGCAACTATTTAAGCCCCACGGTGGGCGCCAAACTGTTTACCCATAAAATGGTATAGTTGAATTTGTTACGTGATTTATAGGTAAGAGAACTGATTTGATCCAAAAATGATAAATAAATTAGATTAAAAATAAGACTTAACATTAAAATCGAAGGAAACGACAAGCCTGACTCCAGGAGCGAAGATTCTGAGGACTGAAAAAAGAACAATATGAAAAAACAAGTAAAGTTATTTTTTTTAGCTTGAGAATAGAATGTGCATAAATTTTGCCAAGAATTTCGTGTCTTACTGATGTTTTAGACTTCAATACCACACAAGAGGGGGGTGATTTGTGTGGTACCCAATTTTCGCTTAACTTGATTATAAAATGACCTGGTTCTTCTATGTATTCCAACTACTACTATTGCGGAATGATAAGTGCAGAAAATAAAGAAAACAGAGATTTTTACATGGAAAACACCTGGCGCAAAAGGTGAAAAAACCACGACCTGCTACTTAGTAGGATTTTCCCAAACTTCCACTAAAATCATAAGCCAAATACTGCATTTACAAAAACTCTTTTGTAAACATAGGATTAACTCTAATCCCGTTGTGTCACACAACCTCAACTATTGCGACAACTTCAAGTTAACTCTAACTTGAACACTCTAAGTACCTAACACAATTGCTTCTATAAAAGCTGAAAGGTACAATGTAAAATCACCTACTACAATTGAACTAGAATAAAAGATAGACACTTGGAACTGGTTCTTCTATCTAGTTCAAATAGTTTCAGGATTGCACGCTTGAATCACACATAAATTGCTTGCAAAATTGACTTGCTATTTTTCTCTCAATTCAAGTTTAACTTCTGCTTATGTACATTACCTGTAAAAGAGAACAACACTGATATTTAAGGGGTTAGTAATTAGAGATTGACTGGGATAGAGATGCTACTTTTCTATGGTAGAAGAGTTCTAGTTGATCTCATACTCTAACTCTATCCTCTTCCTAAACTGTGTTCTCTTCGTGTAAGGAGTCTTTCTCTCCTTTTCCAATATGCAACCTTTTCGATCAGATCAGGAGATATTACTTCTGATAAGTTAGATTTATATCCTTCACGTGCATCTCACATGCTTGGGTTGATCACGGCTGTGCTTCACAAGATGGACTTGGTCCATGTCTGAGTTCGTTTGTCTGTCTTCAAAACTTCACATTTACTTTTGCCAACAAATGCCCCCTTTTTGATGATGACAAACTCTATGTTTTTTACTCATTTAGACCCTGTAAGAACTCAGCTTAACCACCAATACAAAGTTTAGAAAAATTCACTTATCATCAAGGCCCAGGTTAATTAGGTTATAAATATCACTTATTCAGAATATGTAAAGCATAATATCTCTTCCCCTTTTGGAACCATCGAAAAATTGCATAAACAAAGTGTGAGTCCCAGATTTTAATAAGTACTCATGGCCACTAGGGCAACAGCAAGTGCAATCATAGATTAATCATCAGTATCAAGCAAACATATTTAAACTATCAAGGAAATATTAACATTCAACAAGAGCAAAAAAACAGTAGATATCATTGATAGAAGATATGTTGCTACCATAATCCACAACCAGAAAGCAAAAATATTCAAAACATGAGCAAAAAGAAAGAAAAATCCCTAATCCGGGTCACTGAAGGTACTAGACAGGTTCAGGAGATAAAGGCTAGAATTCCTAAGGCTTGGGGGAGCTAGAGGATTGGTTTTGGGCTTGGAGAAGATTCAGCATATTGTGAAGAATCGCATCATTCTTCTCCTTTTCCTTGGTAAGCTCAGTTCTGAGAGCATCCCTCACAAATTCAATCTCTGCTAAGCGATCCTTCAGCCTAGCTATCTCAGCATCCTTGGCCTCACTTTCCTGAACAATAGCCCTGACTTTACTGTTGATAGGTGTCTTCTTGGATGAACCAGGTTCATTTGGAATGGCATTGACTAAATAGTCACAAGCAAGCACAGTATTAATGCCAAAGTAGTCCTTGCTTGCATCCATTTTCTATTTCTTCAGAGGCACATTGCACCTATTCAGAACTGTAGTAAGAATAAAGCCATAGGAGGTGGCATGAGCCTTGGAGCCATTGATAACCCTGTCCAGTAGCTTGATGATGAATGCAAGCCAGTTAATTTGCCTTCCACTTTCAAGACACTCCATCAGAACTAGGTCCATATAATTTTCAATATGCCTTCTCTCCTGCCTGGGCAGTAGGCACTTGTTGACAAACTCGAAAATGACTTTGTGATGTGGCTTCATCTCACTCTTGTGCACAAACTTGTCCTCATTCACTTCTTTAACATCACAGAATCTCCTGCAGGAGGAAGGGAATCCAGACTTGGCCATCTCTGCCTGGTGTAGTCATCATATCCCTCAGCAGGGATGTCTAAAATCTCTCTGAGCTTCTCTTCATCAAATGCCACTTGAACTCCTTTGACTTTGCTTGTAACTATGCCATCTTTAACCTCAGCATTCACCATGAATTCAATGATTTCATTTCTGGCCAATCTCCTATCCATCTGAAGGACCATGTCCTTCCAGCCCTGAGTAGCTAAGGTGTCAACCAAATGAACCATTCCTAGTTCCATCAAATCTTTCAGCAATCGTCCCTTCAAAATTTTCCTTTTGCCAAACTTGGCCAGCTTGTCTTGTTCAACATCAGACTCACTTTCTTCTTCACCACTCCATTCCTCATCTTCAAAAATTCTAACTTGTTTGCTTTTCACTGTAGACCTTGTCCTCTTGGCCAATGAAGGTTCAGCAGCCTTAGACACGATTGAAGACTTCTTGGAAGAAGTCTTGGACTTTTTGGGCTTGGGGGTCTGAACCTCCATTGTTGTATGGTCCTCCTGATGGATCTATTCCATCTCCTCAATATCAACAGATTTTGAGGACTCTGCAACCTTACCTTTTCTTTTATCCATCCTCTTCTTCTTACTTTCAACCAAAGCCTTTTGTAGGTTACTCTCACTCTGTTTCACCCTGCTTCTTGTGGCTCTTCCCTTTGGCAAGGGAGTTTCAGTAGTTGTTAGGGAGGACGCCTTTCGTTTCTTGGAAGGTTTAGCAGCACTGGGGGTTCTCCTTTTCTTTGTATCATACTGGCACCTACTTTCTTTATAAGGTCTGCTAGGGTCTCTTCAATGGATGAACCAGGTTCATCTCTCTGTGAACATAGATTAACCAACCCTTCAACAGCTTCCCCAGAACCACTCCCCCCTGACTTCTTGCCACTTTCTTCCACAGTTACCCCACAGATAGCTGGTAACGGCAATTTAGAATTGGGTGAAGAACCAATCACTTCTTTCCCTTTTCCCCTCACATCATCACATACACCCTCTCTCTCTTTTTCTTTTTCAATTTTCTTTTTACCTCAACTCCTTCCCAATTAAGGCATTTCTGCATCCCTAACAGGTCCAACCAAAAATAAACCTATTTTTTAAATTTTCAGCCAAAGCAGAACTTACCTCAAAAAGGGGATTTTGTGTCTTCCCAAAGTCAGATGGCCCAGGTCCTTCCCCCTCACTCGCATATTTGAATGAATCATCTAAGTTCTCAGAATCTTGGGCTTGGGCAGTCTTTAATTGTGCGTTTAATTTCTTTGACAATGCACCTGAGGCTACAGTTTTTCGTGCTAGCATTATAACATGTCTTTTCTTAGGCTGGGGGTTTGTATTGGGTGGAGGGGGTATGGAGGGGGTATGGAGGAACCAGAAGGGGATGGTGGTGGAGGAGTCCCTGAGTTATCTTGAGGGTTCGACATTTTAGCTGATGGCTTGAGAGAGTTTTTGAATTAAGCATTTGGAGTGAAAAAGAATTTTTGACGGTTTAGAATAATGAGGGTGGCAGAAGGTAATAATGGGTATTTTAAGAGAAAGGGTCATTTAATGGATCACGATAGTTTTAGCAGTCAATTAGAGGTCTAATCAACCTGAAATTGCAGGTTGAACGAATGGTTAGGCTTCCCTAGATTTTAGGCAACTTTTGTGCTGAGAATTCTAATGAGGACGAAACTGGTTCAAAAACAAACGGATAGGATTTTCTAATGTGTTGAACAATGGTAGGACTTTGCTCATGATTTAAATATTTATATTTCTAATTGTGCAGAGTATAGAATACATACCTTGTCATGCATATGAACCAATACTAATGAACCAGGTTCTTCTTTTAAAATTCTCTTGATCATGCCTCAATTTACCACAATAGAGAAAATTTTGTTAGAGATCAGTGAGTCATATTAACACATGTCACAGGAGTATACTATTTATAGTATGAAGCTGAGTAAAGATTAATCTAGATATTTACACAAGTTTTAGATTTCCTAGCCAATTTTTTTTCTTTTTTTTCCTCAATTTTTTTTTCATTGTGCAATCTAAACTGGTCCCATTAGGTGATCTTAATCATCCCTAATTCTAACCTATTCCTTTCAAAGCTTTCTCTACTTACTGCTTTAGTAAAGATATCAGCAATTTGTTTATCAGTATCACAGAATTCTATGGTGATCAATCCTTTCTCATAGTTGTCCCTTAAGAAGTGATGTCTAACATCTATGTGCTTAGTCCTCTTATGATGAACTGGGTTCTTTGTCATACTTATAGCATTAGTGTTATCACAAAAAATAGGAATGCAACCAACTTCAATGCCAAAATCTATCAGTTGCTGTTTGATCCACAGCAATTGAGCACAACAAGAGGCAGCAGCAACATATTCAGCCTCAGCAGTGGATAAGTCCATTGAATTCTGATTTTTAGTAGCCCATGATATAAGACATTAACCAAGAAAATGATCCATACCTGAGGTTCTCTTCCTATCCACAAGGAAACATGCATAGTCAGCATCAGCATACCCCACTAGATTAAAATTACTACTTTTAGGGTACCAAAGATAAAGATCAGTAGTGCCTTTCAAATATCTCAATATCCTCTTGACAGTGGTCAAGTGAGATTTCTTAGGATTTGCTTGAAAACGAGCACAAAGCCCTACACTGAAAACTATGTTCAGTCTGCTAGCAGTAAGATACAAAAGTGAACCAATCATACCCCTATACAACTTCAGATCAACAGATGAACCAGGTTCATCTATGTCTAATTTAGTATCTATTGCAATGGGTGTGTATATTTCTTTTGATTCGTCCATTTTAAACTTCTTAATCAACTCTTTTGCATATTTCTGCTGATGGATCATGGTTCTATTTGGGTTTTGTTTGATCTGTAAGCCTAAGAAAAGGTTAAGCTCACCCATCATACTCATTTCAAACTCACTCCCCATTAATTTTCCAAAATCCTTACTTAGTTTGTTAGTGGTTTCCCTAAAAGAAGATATATTTAGTGGTTGCCAAAATCCTTACTTATATGTCATCAACATATATTTATACTACAAGAAGATACTTACCTTTTTCCCTCAAGAATAGAGTACTATCAATTTTACCTCTCTTGTAGCCATGTTCAAGCAGGAATTTGGACAATCGTTCGTACCATGCTCTAGGAGCCTGCTTGAGTCCATAGAGACCTTGTCTAATTTGTACATATGTTCCGGACACCCATTGCTCTCAAACCCTGGAGGTTGTTTGGCAAACACTTCATCTTTTAGGTAGCCATTCAGGAAGGCACTTTTGATATCAATCTGATAAAGAGTGAATTCCATGTGGGCTGCAAAGACTATGAGGAGTCTTATTGTCTCCAGTCTTGCAACTAGAGCAAAGGCCTCATCATAATCAATGCCTTCCTCTTAGCTATAACCTTGGACTATCAGTCTTGCCTTGTTCCTTGTAACTGTTCCATATTCATCAAGCTTGTTTCTGAAGATCCATTTAGTGCCAATTACTTATCTGTCCTTGGGTCTTAGAACTAGATGCCAAACTTGACTTCTCTCAAACTGATTGAGCTCATCTTGCATTGCATTTACCTAATTTGCATCCTGCAAAGTCTCAACAACATTTTTAGGTTCAATAAGAGATAAGAAAGCATCAAAAGCACACAGATTCTTTAATTGTGATCTGGTTTTAACTCTAGATGTTGGATTAGTAATTATGTTCTCAATGGGATGAGAACTTTGATACTTGTAAGGTTTCATAACCAACTGGTTTTTGTTTGATGCTTCTCCCATGTTTTGTTGCTGATGAACAGGGTCATGGACAAGTTCCATTAGGGGATTAGTTTCAGTTCTTCATGTTCAGTTCCCCCTGTCATGTTGCCCTGGATGGAAGAACCTATTCCATCATATGTTCCTTCTTTTGGTGCATCTTTAGCTTGAGCTATGACTTCACTCAATTCTTTTACCAGCCTAATAACTTCATCTTCATGTTCCTGTCTCTCAGAAAGAATGTTAGTTTCATCAAAAACTACATGTACACTTTCTTCTACACACAAAGTTCTTTTGTTGTATACTTTATAAGATTTGTTATGTGAAGAATATCCCAAGAATACTCCCTCAACACTTCTGGGATCAAACTTACCTAGGGAGTCCTTTCCATTATTGTGCACAAAGCACTTGCATCCAAATGCCTTAAAATGGGATATATTTGGTTATCTCCCTTTAAGTAACTCATAGGGAATCTTCTCTACAAGAGGTCTAGTCATGCATCTATTAATGATATAACATGCAATATTTATAGCCTCTGCTCAGAAGCTATGGGGCAGTTTACTAGAAAGAAGCATAGTCCTAGACATATATTCAAGAGTCCTATTCTTTCTTTCAACTACTCCATTTTGTTGAGGGGTCCTAGAGGAAGAGAAATTATGATCTATACCATGCTCATCAAAAAATTCAGCAAACTTAGCATTTTCAATTCAGTTCCATGATCAGACCTAATTGATGCAAGTTGATTACCTAGTTGTTTCTGAGTTTTTCTAACAAAGGCAGTAAATATGTCAAATGCTTCATCCTTAGATGTTAAAAACAGTACCCAGGTAAACCTAGAGTAATCATTGATAATAGGCTATATAGACGCTATTTACACTCTAAATCTACTATGCTTTATTATTGTTTTAAAGGCTAAATCATAACAAAATACTCTAATTGGTGTTCTTTTGCTTCGTAGGGACTAATTCAAGTTAGGAAGAGACTAATTCAAGTTAGGAAGAGACTATGGAGTGTTTTTGAGTCGAGGAGGTGGATAAAAAGCCAATCAAGAAGAACCCAAGCGAAAATAAGCAAGGAAGAGGCGAAGGAGGACTGGGCTGGATGCCACCGTGACTGCAGTCGACCGCGGCTAGACCGCAGTAGGCAAAGAAAGTGAGGCAGAATGTTTGTGTTTCACTACGGTTGCATTGTGTTCTGCCGCGATCGCGGTTGACTGTGTAACTGCCCAGAAATTGTGGGAATAAAGTGTAAATCGGGGGAAACTTATCTTGACCCCTTATAAACTCAACAAACTCGCCCAAGTAAAGGTTAAGCTTATTTTTAGACTGATTTGGAGGCAAGAACAAGTCTGAGAAGAGCAATCAAACATTAGAGTTTTTCAATCTTCTCTTTGTTATTTGAATTGTACATTATGAATACTTTTGTAGCTTTATCTTGCTTTGCTATGAGTAGCTAATTCCTTAGTCTAGGGTTTTGACGGAACCTATTCAGGATGAACTTCTTGTTATATTAATATAGTTTGCCCAGTTTAATCTCTATTTGTTCAACTACATTCTTGTTGTATTTAATTGATAGGATCCTCAATTAGTTGTGCCTATTTAGTATGTATTACTCGGGAGAGACTGCATACTCAGGTAATTATTGAACATCACTACTCCCAAAGTATATGAGGGATCAATAACCGAGGGTTTAAAGGCGAGATTAGGGATAACGAAGCCTTGGGTGTGATCTAAAGTGAGCTATAATCAAGGCCAGCTAGCGTAACTAGGGAGAGTGCGTCTAGTAAATTGTCGTAATTACTCAGGAGAGATTTACGGTAATAAGAGTGCTCATGATCGATAGAGATTATTAGGCAAATCTATGTAAAACATAACCGGAAGGGATTCCATCAATGGGGGAAATCACAACCTTACATCCTTCTCTTAATTGTTTACAACCTAATCATAGTTAGTCTTTAGTTACTTAATTGCAGTCAGTTATAGATAGTAGAAATATCCTCAATTGTTATTCAAAACATTTGGAAAGTTGATTCCATAAAATTTAGAGAGTCTAACAAGAGTAATTGATAGGTTAATTCCTTGTGGGTTCGACTCTGGGCTGAATACTCAGATTATATTTGCAATGTCCGCATGTCCGTCGCCCAGGTAAGTTAAATTTCATTTGTTTTTATTTATTTACTTTTCTTTTCTAATTTTCCCCCCACCCATAATTTCATTAAAACACCCCCTCCCCCCACCCCAACACACTTTCCCCATCTTATCTCTCTAAGAACCCTAAGCCTATTTTCTTTCTTCTTCTTCTTCACTTCTCTTACACTCCCACCCATATCCCACTCTCTTTCCCCCAACCTCCATTCATCTCACTCTCTACTCGTCCTAGGTATGGCGAGTTTCTCTCTCTCTTCTCTTGTATTTTTATTTTAGTATTTTGCAAGTTCAATGCCTTATTGTGTAGTATTTAGAGTAGATTTTTTTCTTTTGATTCTTTTTTTTTTTTTGCTTTTTAATGGGTTATGTGCACAATGTTGTAGAGAAGTGTGTGCACAATGTTTTAGAGAAGTGTGTGCCTTTAATTGTAAAAACTATTTGTGGTAGGGTGGAATGGTGAAGTAAGAATAGTGATTTGGGGGAAGAATTGATGTTCCATGGGGCTAGGTATGTTAGGATAGAACTTTGCTCACAAGGTGTTTGTGAAATTGCCCCAGTGGAGTTGTAATGGCTAATGTGACCATGGTAATGGTGAAGTCTGAGTAACCACCCAGGGTTCACACAACTCAAACCCTCACTGATAGGAGGCTCTGTGTTTGGAAGGTACAATGCATCAATCCAGGAAGAGACGTACCACAGGGTCCTCCACTAGTGGACCAGGCAGTTCGTCCAGAGCTAGGGGTCAAGCTCGTGCGGAACAGTTTAGTCGCACTAGGTTTGTCTCCAAACTAGCTAAGGATAGGTATAATGCCAAGGCATCCAAGAAATTGTTACCTGAAGTGCATATTGACCGGCAAGCCTTGCAAGTGGAATGCCCAAATATCTTTGCTGAGTTGAGGGGGTATAAGCTGGACATCTTCTTTAATGAACCAGAGGAGGCGAATGTACAGATAGTTAACGAATTCTATGTTAACTGCCCGGTGCATGAGAATGGGGTGGTCACAGTTCGAAACACCCGGGTAAATGTGTCCCTTGAGGCCATCCGCCGAGTGTACCGGCTACCAGTATTCACTGGGGATAGAGATACTTACATTGCTTATCATCGCGCAACTATTTGGTGGGCACCGATTCTTGAAGCAATATGTGTTCCTGATAGGGAGCATATATGGATAAGGCACCGGATCACATTGAACTCACGGTCTCTCAATTGGGAGGCTAAGTGTTGGCTCACAATCATCAACAGTCGTTTGCTACCCTCTAGCAACACGATCGATGTCAATGGGCCACGAGCAGCAACTATCTACTATTGTATGACCCACCAGGGTTTTGATGTCGCCAAACTCCTCCATGATGAGATGTTCATTCGCTCCCTACAGGTACTCAAAGGATTTTGCTTCCCCTCTCTGGTTACCAAGTTGTGTCGTGCTGCACGAGTCCTTGAAAATCCCAGAATTGATGGGAAATTGCCACTAAAAGCCCCATTTTGGGCTAGCAAAATAACAGTAGGGAGAGAGTCGGTAGTGATGGTTGAGGATGATGATGAAGCTGATGAGGATGCTGAGGATGCTGCTGCCCTACCACAGATGAGAGCTGATGAGGCGGGCCCATAATAGGCCCGCCGAAGTACCTGTATGACAACCCTGGAGCAATAAATGGCTGGTCTCCGCACTTCTGTCACTGAGCTGGGCACCAGAGTTGACAATTTGTCTACTCAACAGGTCAAGTCGGAGAAAAAGATCATGGGATAGCTTTGGGCACTAGGACGAGCGTGTCACCTCGATCCTAGCACCATCTCTGATCAGGATTGAGCATCAGGGAAGTCCTCTTACCTTACTATGCTTTATATTTGTTGACATGGGGACATGCCAAAGTTTTAAGTGTGGGGTGGGGGATGGTTGTTGTTGTAAAAATTGTATAACTTTGTATGGTGTTGTTTTGTTTGTTTGTTTGGTATTGTTGGTTTATATTAGTAAATTTTGACTTGGCCCGAAGACGGACACCTCTCGACAAGTCTCTTAAGGGATATAAGTCGAACAAAACAAACAGGACTATGGGGACTCTTCCTGATGATAGATCTTTTAGACAGTTTCTTGAGGGAAGTAAGTCTAAAGAAAATACCAAAAAGATTTTTTTTGTTTTAGGTAGTGTAGTAACTCCCCCTTGGTTTTTCTTTGGGCCATGGTTCTTTTCCAAGGGTTTAGATTGAACTGGGTGTAGTTAGTTTTTTGTTTATTTTGTTTGTAGTTTTAGTTAGTATCGATGGGCTACGAGCTGAAGTAGAAATAGAAACCCTTGGCGTTGATACACCTGAACACAGTAGACACTAGAGTATAACGCTTAGTCTCAGTGGTTGGTTCTTGCTAAAGTGCCTTAAATTGTATGTTTGTAACTGACTTGAACACTCAAACGAGAGTGTCTTGATAAGCCAATCTAGAGTGAGTCATGTGCCGTGTGTGTCTGAGTTGTACTGTATTCTATGCTCTACATTTGATGCCTAGAACTTGCCCCGTGTGTTTGCAAAGTGAAATAGTAGCTTTATTTAGTCTTAGAAGTGATATAGTCATTTCTTGTTTAAGCCAAATATATAAAGTAGACCCCTCTAAATGTAATACATCGTAGTCAACCCCGTTGAGCCTATAAGCCTATTTCTTTGGCAACCACATTGCGAACCTTACCCAATTGTTTGAATGGTCCATCTGTTTGAACCCCTTTACCTCCCATGAGCACTTGAATGGTATTGAAATATGCAAAAGTTAAAGTGTGGGGTGGTGGAGTGGAACCGATGAAATAGAGGAAAGGTGCAGTTTTTGGAAAAGTAAAAGAATAAGTATCACTTGAAAAGAAAAAAAAGAGAATGAGTAAATGTAGTAGTTGATAAGTTGTGACTTGATACAATTTCACCTAATGGAGTGGGATGTTATAAATAAAAATGCAGCGGAATGTCTGGTTGACATAAGTATGGTTTGGAAGGTTAATGTGATTGTATTAAAAGTGCTTAGGGAGGTTAGTCACTATATCCAAATATATCCTACCCGTCCCTTAGCCTACATTACAACCAAGTGAAGTCCTAATTGATCTTAGACTGGATGGGCTCGATTAGTAGAGTAGTACACTACAGGCAAGCCTATGGTTCATCTTTGTGGTATGTGAATGTTCTTTTTGAGAGTAAGCAAATTTTGTCTATCTGAGTTCCTAATTGTTCTTAATATTATTATTTGTGGAACTACTCTTTTGTGTGATGTGAGGGCATATGATTCACGAAAGAAAGGTAAGTCTTGACTTCTGTATAGAGTAATTTGAGTAAGTACGAATATTGCGCAGCACGTGAGAGTCGACTTTTGAGGTAAAGATTGTTCACTACTAGGTGCAACCTTCGTGAGTTATTCTTGGTGTGATACGTTAGGGGAAAAACTTAGTGAAGGAACCTTTATAGAGTGTGGTGCATTGCTCGAGGACTAGCAATGATTTAAGTGTGGGGTGTTGATAATAGGCTATATAGACGATATTTACACTCTAAATGTACCATGCTTTATTGTTGTTTTAAAGGCTAAATGATAACAAAATACTCTAATTGTTGTTCTTTTGCTTCGCAGGGACTAATTAAAGTTAGGAAGAGACTATGGAGTGTTTTGTAGTCAAGAAGGTGGATAAAAGGCCAATCAAGAAGAACCCGAGCGAAAATAAGCAAGGAAGAGGCGAAAGAGGACTGGGCTGGATGCCACCGTGACCGCGGTCGACCGCAGCTGGACCGCGCTAGGCAAAGAAAGCGAGGCAGAATGTTTGTGTTTCACCGCGATCGCGCCACATTCTACCGCGGCTACGGTCGACTGTGTAACTGCCCAGAAATTGTGGGACTAAAGTGTAAATCGGGGGAAACTTATCCTGCCCCCTTATAAACTCAACAAACTCGGCCAAGCAAAGGTTAAGCTTGTTTTTAGACTGATTTGGAGGCAAGAACAAGTGTGAGAAGAGCAATCTTCCAATCTTCTCTTTGTTATTTGAATTGCACATTATGAATACTTTTGTAGTTTTATCTTGCTTTGCTATGAGTAGCTAATTCCTTAGTCTAGGGTTTTAATGGAACTTGTTGAGGATGAACTTCTTGTTATATTAATATAGTTTGCCCAATTTAATCTCTATTTGTTCAACTACGTTCTTGTTGTAGTTATTTGATATGATCCTTAATTAGCTGTGCCTATTTAGTATGTATTACTCGGGAGAGACTGCATACTCAGGTAATTGTTAAACATCACCACTCCCAAAGTATATGAGGGATCAATAACCGAGGGTTTAAAGGCGGGATTAGGGATAACGAAGCATTGGGTGTGATCTAAAGCGAGCTGTAATCAAGGCCAACTAGCGTAACTCGGGAGATTTCGTCTAGTAAATTGTCGTAATTACTCGGAAGAGATTTATGGTAATAAGACTACTCATGATCGATAGAGATGATTAGACAAATCTATGTGAAACATAACCGGAATGGATTCCATCAATAGGAGAAATCACAACCTTAGATCCTTCTCTTAATTGTTTACAACTTAATCATAGTTAGTCTTTAGTTACTTAATTGCAGTCAGTTATAGTTAGTAGAAATATCCTCAATTGTTATTCAAAACGTTTGGAAAGTTGATTCAGTAGAATTTAGTGAGTTTAATAAGAGTAATTGATAGGTTAATTCCTTATGGTTTCGACTCTGGGCTAAATACTCAGATTATATTTGCGACGTTCGCGTGTACTTTTTATAAGGCATAGTTGGGCGTGATTAATCATCAACAAGTACCATCACATATTTCTTACCACCTCTGCTCAACGTTCACATTGGACCACAAAGATCCATATGAACCAGTTCCAACGTCCTGGTTGTGCTTACAATTTTCTTGCTTTTAAAAGATGATCTTACTTGTTTCTCCCTTGCACAGGCCTCACAAATTTTGTCTTCCTTGAACTTGATGTTAGGTAACTCTATCACCAGTTCCTTGGAGACTAATTTGTTGAGTTGATTCAGACTTGCATGACCAAGTCTTTTGTGCCACATGAGATGATCATTGTCCAACACACTCAAGCAAGTGAGTTCATTTTCTAAAAGAGTGGACGAATCTACAATATAAATATTGTTAACTCTTTTTCCCTGCAAAACAATCTTGTCAGTGGTAAGATTAATCACAAAGCATTTAGTAGAGGTAAATGCTACCAGGTTACCTCTGTCACACAGTTGTGATACACAGATTAGGCTATATTTCAAGCCATCTATCAAGTAGACATTCTCAATGGAATGTGTGTCTGTCTTACCTACCTTTCCAACCCCAATGATCTCACATTTCTTCCCATTTCCAAAGGAGACATTACTCCTTTTAGATCCTCAAGTGAAAGGAACTGGTTCTTGCTTCCAGTCATATGCTTTGAGCATCCACTATCCATGTACCATATTTGGCTACTTCCCTTCACTTGGACCTGCAAAATGAAATCAGGGGTTAGTCTTAGGAACCCAAACTAGTTTGGGTCCCTTTCTATAGGTAAAGGGGTGAATTAAATTCCTTTTGGCCCCATCTAGGCAGTCTATTTTTCTCTTGAACAAAGGTTTTGTTCTTTTGACTGGCCTTTTCTTTTGCATTACATTCACTTTTGTAATGACCAGTCTTGCCACAGTGTGTGCAGATTTTGTTTTCAGGAAGTGTGATGTATTTGCTTTTGGGATCTAACTTAGGTGTTGGGGTCCCATAGCCAAGTCCTCTCTTGTTGCTACTGTGGTGCTCTTGTAGCCAGGATAGTGCATCAGAGGACTTATTCCATTTGCAAGTTCTATCTAGTTCATGTTTCACCTTGCCTAGATCTTCTTTTAGGAATCTTATCTGCTCATCTTTCTTGTACAACTCATCCTTCATTTTTCCTAGATTTTCTTCTAAGGTGAGATGTGTGTGATCAGATTTCTTCTTACCTGTTCCTAATATCAGTTTTAAATTTTCAGACCTAAGTTCTAAGACACTGGTGTCAAGTTCAAGAATCTGGTTCTTCAACTCAGCATTTTTACTATCACTCTCACTAGCCCTAGATTCTAGATTTTTGCACTTGGCTTTTAAGATCACACACTCCCTAAATAGTTGTTTCTTCTCATTGTTTATTACCTCAGACTCATCGATGAAATCTAGCAATAATTTAGATAACCTTTCTTTAGACAATAATTTAATCTTGTCTTTGAGATGAATCACACTTACCTCTTGTTCATCATCTGATTCTCCAATGGCCATAAGTGATTGTTCATCTCCAGCTTCATCTCTTGAATCCTCATCTAATGTTTCTCCTCAAGTAGTAACCATAGCCTTTGTTGATCCGTTGTTCCTTTTGGGTTGAACATGTTTCTTCTTCATGTTCCCTCATTCAGCACTTTCCTTCTTCCATTCGATTTCCCACTGAGGATAATTCTTGATCATGTGATCAGTTTTTCCACATTTGTAGCAGCTCTCGTTTGTCTGTTTCTTAGGAGCCCTTGGTTTGTTGAAGGTTGTACCTCTTGAAGAACCCTTTCCTCTCATCAGGTACTTCTTGAAATCCCTTGTGATCATGGTCATTTCATCATCCTCTAGATCTACACCTTCAGCTATTCTGAGAGCCAGACTCTTTTCCTTCTTGGGTGCATCCATTTTCATGGTTTTCCTTCTCAGTTCATAGGCAGTAAGATTTCCAATTAGTTCATCCAACTTGAGAGTAGCAGTGTCCTTTGATTCCTGAATAACAGTGATTTTGCTTTCCCAAGTTACTAGTAAGACCCTTGTCAAGATTTTTTCAACCTTGTCTTCTTCAAGGATAATTTTTCCAAGAGATTTAAGTTCATTTGTTAGTGTTATGAACCTTGTGTACATCTCCTGGATAGTTTCTCCTTCCTTTATGGTGAAATTCTCATATTGAGAATATAACAGTGTTCCTCTTGATCTCTTTACATGAGGAGTTCCTTCATGGGCCACTTGTAGAGTGTCCCATATCTCCTTAGTAGTGGTACAGCTTTGAATCATGTTGTACTCGTCTGGACCTAGTCCACACACAAGCCACTTCTTGGCCTTGGCATTCTTTTCCCATTTCTTCAAATCTTCAGCAGTGCAGTCAGCGTCTTTGGCACGTCCACTCCTTCTACATTCTTCTTTGTAGTAGCCAGGGGACTATCAGTGATATGTCCCAGAGTTAATAGTCTTTTCCTATAATGTGGTCTCTCATCCTATTCTTCCACCAAGAATAGTACTGACCATTGTGAGAAGGCACGGGAGAAAATATGATATATTGATATTGTGTGTTCAATACAATACAAAAGGTCCTTATTTATAGCTATACTATACAAGGACATACTACAACTATTCCAATGTGGGACAAGACTATATTATGTACACATCTAACACTCCCCCTCAAGCCGGTGCATACACATCATATGTACTGAGCTTGTTACACATGCAACTAATACGAGAACCAGTAAGAGACTTAGTGAAAATATCTGCTAGTTGATCATTCAACTTTACAAACTTTGTAACAATATCTCCTAAAAGTATTTTTTCTCTAACAAAGTGACAATCGATCTCAATGTGTTTAGCCCTCTCATGGAACACTGGATTTGACGCAATATTAAGAGCATCTTGGTTATCACACACTAGTTTTATCCTGTTGATTTCTCCGAACTTTAACTCCTTGAGCAACTGCTTGACCCATACTAACTCACACATTGCCATAGCCATGGCCCAATATTCCACTTCGGCGCTAGATCGAGCAACTACATTTTATTTCTTGCTCTTCCACGAGACCAAATTACCTCCTACTAGAACACAATATCCAGATGTAGATCGTCTATCAAAAGGTGATCCTGCCCAATCAGCATCTATATACCCAACAATCTGCTCGTGGCCTCGATCCTTGAATAGTAATCCTTTACCTGGAGATGACTTTATATACCGAAGAATACGAACAACTGCATCCTAGTGACTATCACAAGGAGAATCCATAAACTGACTTACAACACTCACCGGAAAAGAAATGTCAGGTCTAGTCATTATGAGGTAATTCAATTTTCCAACCAACCTCCTATATCTCGTAGGGTCTCTAAGAGGCTCCCTCTATCCAGGCAGAAGCTTAGCATTCGGATCCATAGGAGAGTCAATAGGTCTGCAACCCATCATTCCAGTCTCCTCAAGAATGTCTAAGGCATACTTCCGCTATGAAATAACAATACCTAAGCTAGACAGAGCGGCCTCAATACCTAGAAAATACTTCAGTCTGCCCAGATCCTTAGTTTGGAAGTGCTGAAAGAGATGTTGCTTCATATTAGTAATACCATCCTGATCATTGCTAGTAATAACAATATCATCAACATAAACCACCATATAAATACACAGATTCGGAGCAGAATGCCGATAAAACACAAGGTGATCAGCCTCACTACGAGACATGCTGAACTCTTGAATAATAGTGCTGAACTTACCAAACCAGGCTCGAGGGGACTGTTTCAAACCATATAGTGACCTGCGCAATCTCAAACTGGAGCTATAGGTGGTAGAACTGGAGCTATAGGTGGTGGAACTGGAGATGTAGAAGAAAATGGATGGGAGATAGTGACTGAATCTCCAAAAGAAGAGACTGGTAGTATCTCAGAAATATCTAAGTGATTACCTGGACCTGTGAAGTATGATTGGGTTTCAAAGAAGGTAACATCAGCGAACATAAGGTACCGCTGGAGGTCAGGAGAATAGCATCGATACCCCTTTTGCGTTCTCGAGAAACCAAGAAATATGCACTTAAGAGCACGGGGAGCTAACTTATCTGTTCCTAGAGTAAGGTTATGGACAAAACAAGTGCTTTCAAAGACACGGGTGGAAGAGAGAACAAAGGTAAGTGGGGAAACATAACAGAGCATGGAACTTGGTTCTGGATAGCTGAAGATGGCATACGATTAATAAGATAGCAAGATGTAAGAACTGCATCCCCCCAAAAATGCAACGGAGCATGAGATTGTATGAGTAGGGCACGAGTAGTTTCAATAAGATGTCTATTCTTTCTTTCAGCTACCCCATTTTGTTGAGATGTGTACGGATAAGATGTTTGATGAATAATCCCATGAGACTTCATAAACTGTTGAAATGGGAAAGACAAATACTCTCGGGCATTATCACTACGAAATGTGTGAATAGAACCCCCAAATTGATTTTGAATTTCAGCGTGAAAGGTCTGAAAAATAGAAAACAACTCAGATCGATTTTTTATCAAAAATATCCAGGTGCAACGAGAATAGTAAGTCATCAATGAAACTAATAAAGTAGCAGAATCCTAAGGTAGAACTGACCCGACTAGGACCCCAAACATCTGAATGAACTAAAGTAAAAGGTGCCTCTGCTCGATTATCAATACGTCGAGGAAAATGAGAGCGAGTATGCTTACCGAGCTAACAAGACTCACACTCTAGAGCTGACAAGTGAGATAAAGCAGGTACTATTTTCTGAAGTTTTGACAAACTAGGATGTCCCAACCGTTTATGTAATAAATCTGGTGAATCAGTAATAGGACAAGTTGTTGAAGGAAGACAAGATATGAGTCCATGTGATTTAGCAAGGATAAGGTAATAAAGTCCATTTGATTCACACCTGGTACCAATGATCCGCCTGTACTGCGTTCCTGTATAAAAACATGGTCATCAAGAAATAAAATGGCACATTTAAGTGATTTGGCTAGGCAACTAACAGCTATGAGATTAAAAGGACTATTAGGGACATAAAGAACTGAATCTAAAGGTAAGGAAAGAATTGGGCTTGCTTGACCTATTGCGGTTGCCATGGTTTGAGACCCATAGGCCATTGTGACTCTTAGAAGAGATTGAGAATACGAAATAGTAGTGAAAAGAGAGTTGTTACCAGAAATATGAGTCGATGCACCTGAATCAATGACCCAAGACTTAGAGGATGAAGACTGAGAGACACAAGTCACGTTATTACCTGTTTGAACAATGAAAGCTATCTCAGAAGATGTCTACTTACCTGCTTTGTACTGAAGAAACTCAAAATAATCCACTAAAGAAATCATCCGACTATTCGAAGTATCGGTTCCCATGTCGCTACAATTAATAGTAGTAGGGTTAACTTGAAATAGTGAAAATTAGTAACTCCTTTGGGAAAATTGAAGAAATTGCTGAGAAAACACTGTTTACAGCAGAAAAACAGAACACTATTCTGCGCCGTAAAACACTATTAACTCCAGAAATACTGTAGCTCTCGGAATATTACTGTAGCAGCCAGAAAAAATTCAAAGTGGTCGGAATGAAATAAAAACAGTAGGGGTAGGATCGGAATTACCAGACGACCCAACTGTTCTGAAGAAACATTTTCAAAAAATGGCCGGAAGTCCATTTCTGAAATCACTGTTCACGCCGGAAAAATATAAAAGTGGTCGGAATTTGGTGAAACCCGGAAGGGTAGGCTCGGAATTGCAAGGGGAACAATCTGTCCTGAAAAATCGTTGCCAAAAAATGGCCGCAAGGTGGCCCACGCGACGTCAGAACTTCGGCGGAAAATTTTCTTCTCACTGCTACACTACCGCCAGAGATTTTCACTGGGGTTTGGTCGTCGGACAGTGACTACTCTTGTGGTAGTATTAGATTTTGCACAACACTAACCGAGACAAATCAGGCGCAAAACAACTTTGAAAAGTCGCCAGAAAAAAGGGTTTCGGTAACTGATTTCACTTCCCGGAATCACTGGAATTTATGCACAGAGATAAATCTCTCACGATAGCTCTGATACCATATGAGAAGGCACAAGAGAAAATATTATATATTGATATTGTGTGTTCAATACAATACAAGAGGTCCTTATTTATAGTTATACTATACAAGGACATACTACTCCTATTCTAATGTGGGACAAGACTATATTATGTACATATCTATCAACCATTAAAGAGTGGGGACCTAGCAGTGGATTGCCCTTCCTAGTTTCTAGGCGGTGCACTTATCTTGATCTGTTCCTAAGGTGTTAACCTCTTCAAGGATAACATGCTCTGATACCAATTGATGTTTTAGACTTCAATACCACACAAGAGGGGGTTGATTTGTGTGGTACCCAATTTTCGCTTAACTTGATTATAGAAAGACCTGGTTCTTCTATGTGTTCCAACTACTAATGTTGCAAAATGATAAGTACAAAAAATAAAGAACACAGAGATTTTTACGTGAAAAACACCTGGCTCAAAAGGTAAAAAAAACCACGACCTACTATTCAATAGGATTTTCCCAAACTTCCACTAAAATCATTGATCCAAAAACTGCATTTAAAAAAACTCTTTTGTAAATCTAGGATTAACTCTAATCCTGTTGTGGCACACAGCCTCAACTGTTGTGACAACTTCAAGTTAACTCTAACTTAAACACTCTAAGTACCTAATACAATTGCTTCTATAAAAGCTGAAAGGTACAATGTAAAATTACTTACTACAATTGAACTAGAATAAAAGATAGACACTTGGAACTGGTTCTTCTATCTGGTTCAAATAGCTTCAGGATTGCACGCTTGAATCACACATAAATTACTTGCAAAATTGCCTTGCTATTTCGCTCTCAATTCATATTTAACTTCTGCTTATGTGCACAACACTGATATTTAAGGAGTTAGTAATTAGAGATTAACTGGGATACATATGCTACTCTTCTACGGTAGAAGAGTTCTAGTTGATCACATACTCTACCTCTATCCTCTTCCTAAACTGCGTTCTCTTCGCGTAATTTCTCTCCTTTTCTAATATGCAACCTTTTCGATCATATCAGGAGATATTACTTCTGATAAGTTAGATTTATCTCCTTCACGTGCATCTCACATACTTGGGTTGATACAACTGTGCTTCACAAGATGGACCTGGTCCATGTCTGAGTTTGTTTATCAGTCTTCAAAACTTCACATTTACTTGGGCCAACACTTACAATGGTTGTTGAGTCTGCTATTTATAGTTATACCTAGCGAAACAAGATCATAGGATCAAACCCCTATTAAATGACAATAAAGGGGCCATTGATGAATGTGTAACGGCAGGCTATGAATGCAAATATTCCTTGCAACGGCTGCCCATTTAATGCTAAGACATATTCTTCATCGAATGCCATCTGGTGACAAATATTTGATCCGCTCACATTGATTGTGCTCCCTTCGGGGCCCGTCCAATACCAATTGAAGTTGTTGTTCCCGATATTGATTGTTACTCAATTTATCATTTGCCTATCTTCGATTCCACGTGTCACTCTATCATTCAATCATTTAATATAAACTAATTTTACCCTATACAAAAATTATGGTTTAATTTGGTTTAATTTAAGGGATAAAATAATATAAAATAGAGGTATAAAAACTATAAAAAAGAAGTACTTGCATACACACATATAATTACGTGTTGTTTTGGAGAAGTGTTAAAAGAGATAAAAAGTTGTTAAGCCTTTGGTAGCAACACTTTTTGCTTAAAATGGCTTAAATATCTTTAAAGCTATTTAAAAAATATAAAATCTAAAATACTTTTTTACATGAAAAATAACAATTGGTGGAAGCTGATGTCACGACCCAAATCTGCGTGAACGACACCTAACACACTATTCAATATGGGTGAACCAAAACCGTATAAGAATACTAATCTATATGCCTCTTACATGCATACAAAAAACTTTTAAGAAACTATAATTATTTTAAATAATTAAAACCATGAATGAAACATCATCTTAAATCATCCACAACTGGAAATATATAAAGATAACAAGGTTTCTTTATGCATGCCATATGAATAACCTTAGATTACAACCCCAAAAGAACAAGAAATGTCTATAAAATCTCTAAGACGCAAGTATAAAGTAAATAACTGAGATATGCGCCTTTGACTAAAAAATATAAGGTAAATATCTCTCCACGGTTACAAGCGGGTCTCACCAAAAGTGTAGTAGAATATATAAAGCTATCCTATCCTTGAGATTCAGGTTGTTCCAGACCTATTCCTAAAATCAGAAAATAAAAATTTGGTCAACGGGCCTAAGCTCCATATGCCTAGTATGTATCATGAACCGTTTCTCAAAAATCAGACAAAATTTACAGAAAATACGAAATATGCATAGATATTGATTAAGAATAAAATATTTATATCAATTCACAACTTAATTAGAAAATAATATGAAATTTTATTAAAATAAAACACATTTCAAAGTCCACTTTTAGCTTTAAAGTCTAATCTAAAATCAAGTGAGACTTTTTATTTACTTGTAGCACTATACCAACACCCGACACAAATGTAAGGTCAACTAGATAGGTTATGTATCTAGTGGCAAGTATCGTTTATTTGCTTAGTCATCTCATCATTTATCGTATAAATCGACTCAGCACGCTAATAAAGTAGTACAATAGTATCCTCTCATGAGGATATTCTGTCGCAGTTTCAAACAATTAGGTAGGTCCTACACCTAAACCGACACGTGTATTTTTATGTCGTAACATAGAACGATATCCGAACCCGATCTCGATAAACACACTTGACTTCCAAAATATTTAATTTTATCATTTATGACATTCATCGTCAATCCAACCATTTGTGAGCATTTAGGTGTAAAATCAAACATCATATATTTTTATTTAACAAAAATACTACAAGTGCTATTTTCCTTTTATTTAGTTTTTAAAATCAAAATAATATTATATTTTAAATAATAATAATAATAATAATAATAATAATAACAATAATAATAATATCAATAGTACTTAATGCAAGAGATAGTGCTATCTCAACCCGCTCGTCTCCCACAAGCTAGAATCCACATTTAGAATATAATTCTATATTATTTTCTATATGAATTTGGAGAAAAGGTTTCGATAATAAGTCTCAACAAACCTTAAATTATTTTTCGAATCTTACCCCAGATGCAGTAACATCACTAATGATTTACAATATACGTATACGAGCTAACATAAATCAATAACGTGTCACAACAGTACCAACTAAGTCGACTAAGTGTCTAACACTTTGTTCTAATTTCACAAGTTAACAAATATCCTCATTTCAACATTTGAAGGTTACTCCTTGAATTTTAACTCTAAATCCTTCATTAAACATGTTGTGGAATCTAGTCGCTCCATTAGAAAGAACTTAAAATGATACCGTTTAGGTAAACCTAATGTTATTTATTTTCTCTACTATATATATCAGCATTTCTAATTTCAAGGCTAGTTTTCTAGGATTTCATATCAAATATTTCTTCATAAATATACTCTACTACATATGTAGAGTATAACATATAAGATTGGAGCGAAGGGATTATTTTTTTGTCAAACTCTAAATTTCATGACCTGAGTTTTTGAAGTGTTCTTGCCATTTGTTCTCTTTAAGTTTGTTGTACCTTGATATTAGTACTAAATGATAGAAGCATATTTAGTTCCTCATAGGTGCTCTTGAAGTTCATAAAATAAGCAGCAAGAGATTTATCATACTTTTTAGCATGATAGAAGGTTTTGCACACATTATAAATTCAAGCCACATTTTCTTTGGATTTATTTTTAGAAATAGCTATATTTACAAGTAGTAATTAAAAAATAGTCATTGTTTCAAAGTAATCGAAATTTAACTACTTTCTTCAGGTAAAGATAAAATTTGAATAAAAATACTTTTAAAATTCGAAAAAATTCCAGCATAATATGCTGGAGCTCTAATTTTTCACATATGAGATTGTGCTGGAATTTCATAATGTTCTGAAGTTCCAACATAATATGCTAGAAGTTTATGCGCAGATGTTGAAGTTCCAACATAATATGTTGGAAGTTTATACGCAGGAGTTCCACAATCCAACATATTATGCTGGAATTTTCCGTGTTTCAGCAATATAATGGTTATTTTTCAATAATTTTGCAAATGCTAACTATTTTTCAATTATCAGATCGAAAACTTGCTAGACCGTATTATTTTCACCATTTTCTTTGACACATAACCCATAAACTCTTTAACAATCTCCTAGTGAATAGTCAAACTAACAACCTCATTTTCGATAGAACTTCTAATTTCCAAGAGTAATCGTGTATTATCTCTCATCCAAGTCCGTTTGGTGTCATTCTTAGGAGGATGTTGAGTCAAGTTCATCTTTATCAATACTATGCAAATAAACTCTAATAATTGTACTCCATTCTTAATAATTTGAACCAATCAATATATGTTCAGTACTTTTGGACATTGCTAGATAATTCTAGTCACAAAAGCATTAATAAGTCATTTTGAAGCAAACATATCACAATAACCAAAAATAAAATTCAATTGTTCCAAACAAATAAATTGGGTGAAATTTAAAAATAGCCAGATTTACAAATGGTAATTGAAAAATAGCCATAATTTCAAAAGTAATCGAAATTTAGATATTTTTCATGTAAAGATAAATTTGAATGAAAACACTATTCAAAATCTGGAAACTATTTCAGCATAATGTATTGGGCTTCCAGTATATTATACTGGAGTTTCAGTATAATATACTGGTCCAACATAATAAGCTGGAAGTTTATACACATGTGTTTCAATCTTCAGTATATTATGCTGGAACTTTTCGTGTGTTGGAGTTCCAGCATAATATGCTGGAAGCTTATATATAGGTGCACAAATCTCCAGTATATTATGTTGGAATTTTCTGTATTGCAGCAAAATAATGACTATTTTTTAATAACTTTACAAACACTGACTATTTTTTAATTACTAGTCTAAAAATTGGCTGGCTCGTGCTATTTTGACAAATAAATTATATCAAACCCAACGGAATAGCAACTGAGAAACCCAAATTATTTCCTGACCAGGTCGATCTAAACCGAGAATTGAAGATTGCAAAACTCAAATCTACAAGCTTCTCACACAAATAGCCGTCAAAATTAAAGAAATGAATCAACAATCTGTAGAAAAATGCAAATCTGATCAAAGCAGCGATCAATGTCTTCGAAGACCAAGAAGGATTGAACCTTGGATTAGAGTTCTGGACACTAATTGCTGTAATACCATGTATTCTTTGTATGGGTCAAAATTAGATCAGAGAAATTCGGCACGCGGAGACGTAAGGCCAAGGTCGGACAGGCCAAGGTCGGACAAGCCAAGGTCGGACAGTCATCAATAAGGCCGAGATCGGACAAGCCGAGGTCGAGCATTGATGAAACAACTAGTCTTGTAGAAACCTCAAAAGGAATATTCTATCGAATATTCCCTCTAAATTGTACCTTTTTTTAGGAATTTTCTATGGATACCCTTCTTATAAATAGGAGGGGAGGAGTTCCCAAAAGGGGGTCGAGCTCTCTCTCCCTCTCCCTCTCCCTCTTTCTAGAAAATATGTAAACACACATCTCCAAAGAAATAAGAGGATCTGTGATCTCATATCTTCATCAGATTCAAAAGGGTCTTAAGGTTCTTGTATTTGTCTATCATTCATCTTTATTAAATGAAAGAAGATCCGTCTCACTGAAGATCGGGTGAATATTTTCCTTTATTCACATTTTTGTTACTTAATGCATCTTTCTTTATGTTATTAAATCTGGCCATAATCGCTGTCAACATTTATATTCGGCTATGTTTTCTAATTCGTATTATTCATCTCGGATCTAGAGTTAATTATCCTTACTAGGATTAACCCCTTCATCTTCTTTGATTGATTTGCTTTAAAAGAGTTTAAAATCTTTTGAGACAAACAATTTGGCGTCGTCTGTGGAGATTTTCTAGTTAAGATTCTAGTTTTCTCTAGATCTCTAAAATATATGGTTAATATATTCAATCCAGATGAGTGGTATCTTCAACCTAATCATTCATATTTTTTAATTCTCCTCCCTTTAATCCATGCTTGTTACTGTAAATGGAGGGAATGGAAAAGTACTCCTACTACAGTATTCTAACACTAGCATGACTTCTTATAACCAACCATTTCTTCCAAATATAATATTACATTGTTAAATATTATTCTCTATAAACGAGACAAAGCAAGAATCTGCTCCTGATTTTGATCGTAATATCTCGCTTTTTTTCTATTGACCTGACTTGTCTTTTTGCTTATTTGATTTGATTTCTCTAAAATAATAAAAGTCTTAGTTGAGGTCCTATCTACCTCTACAAAGTTAAGGTGTCTAGCTAACACCCCGCGCCAAGTTTGAAGAGCTATTATAGTCGGCCTTGAGTTTACCAAGTATATGAATAGTACACAAACGAGTTTTACATAGACTACTGATATATCGAATTCTCTCATGGCCCATTTAGAGCTACATACGAAACCAACCAACCAAACAGTGACACTCTACTCAATTACGGCTTATCCTACCTATGCAGATGCCTCCACTACTTATTTGCTCACCTAACTAGCGAGCGAGAAAGCTTACAATTAGTATTCATTTACATCTACCAAGTTTTTTATATATATATAAGATAAAAGTTTATTAAAAAGGCACCAAGATTGGCAGCTTTCTCACCGGATTGTGTTGCGTTTGGTTCTGCGGCCACTCTACAACTTTGAAACAATCAAACATGGATATATTTCGGAATGTTCGTTGTCAATGAAGTCACAGAGACTTTCCAAATCAAGAAACAAATATTACAAGAATACCACGCCGAGATCCGCAAGCCGTTACCCGAGTTCGACGAATGCCAGCTCGATCAAATCTCTCGAGCACAGGATATCGAAGCAGATGGCCTTGCCAAACTGGTAGCGGCCACTAAAAGCATAACCAGAGGAGTGAACGTGGCCCCTCCTCTCCACTCGCCGACCGATTAAATCTAGGTAAAGAATGATTTCATTTGGTTTAACTGAATATTTTTCTAAATGGAATAGAAGCAGGAGCATTCTCCCAGAGACACGAACAGGGAATGATCGCCATCATAACAAAAATCCGAAGACGCCGAGAGACCATATAAACTGGGACTCCCCCAGGAAATACATCGTATTCTCCAATGCCAGCAAAATTAAGCAAATTGGGACTCCCCCAGGGAACACCCCTTAAGACCAAGGGCCTTCGCCAAAAAAGAAGAGCGACATCGACCAAACGACAACAGGTTAACATTTCGATACGTTCGAAATAACACCCTTAAGGTCACGGGCCTTCGCCAAAGAAGAGTTCGACCTCGATCGAACAACGTCGTGTTAACATTTCGATAAGATCGAAATAACACCCCTACGGCCAAGGGCCTTCGCCAAAGAAGAGTTCGACCTTGATCGAACGACGACGGGTTGACATTTTGACAAGCTCGAAATAACACCTTTAAGGCCAAGGGCCTTCGCCAAAGAAAAAGAATTCAGCCTCGACCGAAACAACATTCGGGCTCGTCTGAATCAACATTCGGCCTCGTCCGAATCAACATTCGGCCTCGTCCGAATCGACCTTACAGCCAAGAGCCATCGCCAAGAAAGAGGTGGTCGACCCTTACGGCCAAGGGCCGTCGCCAAAAAAGAATAGGTCGATCCTACGGCCAAGGGCCTTCGCCAAATAAAAGTTCGACCTTGATCGAACGACGACGGGTTAACATTTCGATAAGTCGAAATAACACCCTTTAAGGCCAAGGGCCTTCGCCAAAAAGAAGAGTTTGACATCGATCGAACGACAACGGGTTAATATTTCGATACGTTCGAAATAACACCCTTAAGGCCAAGGGCCTTCGGCAAAGAAGAAGAGTTCGACCTTGATCGAACGACGACGGGTTAACATTTCGATATGTTCGAAATCACACCCTTAAGGCCAAGGGCCTTCGCCAAAGAAGAAGAGTTCGACCTTGATCGAACGACGATGGGTTAACATTTCGACAAGCTCGAAATAACACCCCTACGGCCAAGGGCCTTCGCCAAAGAAGAGTTCGACCTTGATCGAACGAAGACGGGTTAACATTTCGACAAGATCAAAATAACACCTTTAAGGCCAAGGGCCTTCGCCAAAGAAAAAGAATTCGGCCTCGACCGAAACAACATTCGGCTTCATCCGAATTAACATTCGGCCTCATCTGAAACACTCAACATTCAGCCTAGTCCAAATCAACATTCGGCCTCATCTGAATCAACATTCGGCCTCGTCCAAATCGACCTTATGGCCAAGAGCCATCGCTAAGAAAGAGGGGGTCGACCCTTACGGCCAAGGGCCGTCGCCAAAAAAGAATAGGTCGACCCTAAGGCCAAGGGCCTTCGCCAAAGAAGAAGAGTTCGACCTTGATCGAACGACGACGGGTCAACATTTTGACAAGCTCGAAATAACACCCTTACGGCCTAGGGCCTTCGCCAAAGAAGAGTTCGACCTTGATCGAACAACGACAGGTTGACATTTCGACAAGCTCGAAATAACACCTATAAGTCCAAGGGCCTTCGCCAAAGAAAGAGAATTCGGCGTCCAAAACAACATTCGGCCTCGAACGAATCAACATTCGGCCTCGTCCTAAACATCCATCATTCGGCCTCGTCTGAATCAACATTTGGCCTCGTCCGAAACAATATTCGGCCTCGTCCGAAACAACTTTCGCCCTCGTCCGAACCAACATTCGGCCTCGTCCGAAATAACATTCGGCCTCATCCGAAACAATATTCGGCCTCTTCTAAATCGACCTTATGGCCAAGAGCCATCGCTAAGAAAGAGGGGGTCGACCCTTACGGCCAAGGGCGGTCACCCAAAAAAGAATAGGTCGACCGTACGACCAAGGGCCTTCGCCAAAGAAGGGTTCGACCTCGATCGAACGACAACGGGTTAACATTTCGACAAGATCAAAATAACACCTTTAAGGCCAAGGTCCTTCGCCAAAGAAAAAGAATTCGGCCTCGACCGAAACATTATTCGGCTTCATCCGAATTAACATTCGGCCTCGTCTGAAACATTCAACATTCGGCCTAGTCCAAATCAACATTCGACCTCATTCGAATCAACATTCGGCCTCGTCCGAAACAACATTCAGCCTCGTCCAAATCGACCTTATGGCCAAGAGCCATCGCCAAGAAAGAGGGGGTCATCCCTTACGGCCAAGGGCCGTCGCCAAAAAGGAATAGGTCAACTCTAAGGCCAAGGGCCTTCGCCAAAGAAGAAGAGTTTGACCTTGATCGAACGACGACGGGTCAACATTTCGACAAGCTCGAAATAACACCCCTACGGCCCAGGGCCTTCGCCAAAGAAGAGTTCGACCTTGATCGAACAATGACAGGTTGACATTTCGACAAGCTCAAAATAACACCTATAAGGCCAAGGGCCTTCGCCAAAGAAAAAGAATTCGGCATCCAAAACAACATTCGGCCTCGTCCGAATCAACATTCGGCCTCTTCCGAAATATTCATCATTCGGCCTCGTCCGAAATAATATTCGGCCTCGTCCGAAACAACATTCGGCCTCGTCCGAAACAACTTTCGGCCTCCTCCGAACCAACATTCGGCCTTGTCCGAAATAACATTCGGCCTCGTCCGAAACAATATTCGGCCTCGTCCGAAACAATATTCGGCCTCATCCGAATCGACCTTATGGCCAAGAGCCATCGCTAAGAAAGAGGGGGTCGACCCTTACGGCCAAGGGCGGTCGCCCAAAAAAGAATAGGTCGACCCTACGACCAAGGGCCTTCGCCAAAGAAGAGTTCGACCTCGATCGAACAACGACGGGTTAACATTTCGATACGTTCAAAATAACACCCTTAAGGACAAGGGCCTTCACCAAAGAAGAGTTCGACCTCAATCGAACGACGACGGGTTAACATTTCGATACGATCGAAATAACACCATTAAGGCCAACGGCCTTCGCCAAAGAAGAAGAGCTCGACCTCGATCGAACGACGACGGGTTAACATTTCGATACGTCGAAATAACACCCTTTAAGGCCAAGGGCCTTCTCCAAAAAGAAGAGTTCGACATCGATCGAACCATGACGGGTTAACATTTCGACTAGCTCTTAATAACACCCCGAGGTCCAAGAGCTATCGCCAAAAAAGAAGAGTTCGGCCTCGTCCGAATCAACTTCATCCTCGACCGAATTCACAGTAGGCGACCTCCTCCAATGCCGCCATCCTTGCCAAAGCCGCTATCCTGGCCTCGACGGCCTTCCCCAACTCTACCATCTTCTCGATCGACTCATCACTCGAGTCATTGGCCCTGATCAAACTCTGCTAAAGATCAGCTTGCGGGGATACCACTTTGACCTAAAGATCGGCACCCTCATCCGCGATCCACACTAGTCGACCTCGCCATCCGAATTTCTCGAACTACGATTAATGAAGTTCGCTCACCGAGCTCGACCAAGAGACGACCTTGATAAGCGAAGGGCCTAACTATATGGGTCAAAATTAGATCAGAGAAATTCGGCACACGAAGGCCAAGGTCGGACAGGCCAAGGTCGGACAAGCCGAGGTCGGACAGGCCAAGGTCGGACAATCCGAGGTCGAGTAGTGATGAAACAACTAGTCTTGTAGAATCCTTAAAAGGAATATTCTATCGAATATTCCCTCTAAATTGTACCTTTTTTAGGGATTTTCTATGGATACCCCTCTTATAAATAGGAGGGGAGGACTTCTCAAAAGGGGGTTCGAGCTCTCTCTCTCCCTCTCCCTCTTTCTAGAAAATATGTAAACACACCTCTCCAAAGAAATAAGAGGATCGGTGATCCCATATCTTCATTAGATTCAAAAGGGTCCTAAGGTTCTTGTATTTGCCTATCATTCATCTTTATTAAATGAAAGAAGATCTGTCTCACCGAAGATCGGGTGAATCTTTTCCTTTATTCACATTTTTGTTACTTAATGCATCTTTCTTTATGTTATTAAATCTGGCCATAATCGTCGTCAACATTTATATTCGGCTATGTTTTCTAATTCGTATTATTCATCTCAGATCTAGAGTTAATTATCCTTAACTAGGATTAAACCCTTCATCTTCTTTGATTGATTTACTTAAAAAGAGTTTAAAATCTTTTAAGACAAACATTCTTCTGTCCCAATTTATGTCATACGATTATTTTTGGTCTACCAAAAAAAAACGTCACCATATCTAGAACCATTTTAATTTAAAATTCTTCATTTACCAATATTGACATAATTTACAATCGTACAAATATCTACGACTTATTTTAAATAACAAATTTCAAAAGTATATGTTTTTTTTAAAACTTTGAATTATCAAACGCCATCATATAAAATGAGACAGAGAGAATAATACACGCATGGAGAATAACTTGCAGGGGGAGTTGCACAGCCCTAAGAGTGGTCAATTGATCACCATTCATCGAAAAACTATACTGTATATATAAGTAAAATATTAGATTTTAGAGGTATATAATATATATTGAAAACCCTTTATTGGAGATTTTTTTTATTTCTTTCAAGTTTGAATGCTCTAGATGAAATTTTTGATTTCACCACTAATAACTTGTATGTTATTCCAGCATGTGAGAGGTATACTGTATATACATGTGCAAGGAACTCTAGTTAAAAAAAAAAAGCTAAGTAAGAAAAGAATCAAAAGATCCTTAGACTTTGGCACTATGCACATTACCCTAAAGATGTCTACATTCATTGTGTAACATAAATCTTTTAATCAATAAACTAACATTCATTTTAATATTAAAAAAAAAAGATTTATATGTCTTTGATGGTAGACGGCGAGTCAAAAAAGAAAAAGAAAAAAACAAAAATAAAAAGAAGATGCGAAACACAACTGACAGCACCACTTTTTGTGGAATACCGTGGCTGTGCTTCTCATTTTACTCTCTCGAAACCAAAACAAATGCCAATGCCATATAAAGCAACCCTCCACTTTACCAAATCTACAGGTGGGATTTCTGTTTTCTGAAATTTTTTCTCCATCTGGGTCTGATCCAAATTTGTTGGAATTCTCATCAAATGGATCATAATGAGAAATACTCAGAGGAGTTAAATGTGGCCGTCAGGGTTGTGCATATGGCTTGTGCTCTCTGTCAAAAGGTGCAAAAGAGTTTGCTCTCTACCACTTTTGATGATGATGTTAAGTCCAAGGATGACGATTCTCTTGTTACTGTTGCAGGTGCTTTTTTGTTTTTTTTCTTCATTTTTCTCGTATTGGGTTTCTGCAGAATGTTTTTTTGTTAATAATTTTTTTGTTATAATGGGGATTTGAACTCCATCCCCGGCCCCAAAGGAACTAGTAGTTTTGTTTTTTAATATGAAACTCATTTGTTTCGCTAGAAATTTAGCAGCTTTCTTTAGGTGTTGATAGCACACCCTGAAATATGGCTTTGTTTTTAGTGTTTTCTCATATACTGGGAGCTTAAAAGTAGGATTGAAGTTGTAGTGGGAAAAGGATGATAATCCCGAAATTTGAGTCCTCATTTGAATTGGATACGCAATTGGGCCATTGTCCATTAAGGGATAGACGTAATGTTGGTCTTGTCAACCGATTTTATCCGATGCATAGTAGGCTACACGGATAATTATGCAGAGTGAGCGAACAAAGTCTACATTGAAAGTTGATAAGGAAAAAAAAAACTACATATAAGGTGTAGGAATACTCTTAATGCTAGATTGTTTAGAAAAATCATGCACACTTGGCGCAGAGTGGATAATATCTATCATGTTAAGAGAATTTTTGGGTTGCTAGCCCAACTAGTGGTATTAGAGCTGATGGTTCGGTGAAACGAGTATAAAGATGACATAGTGATGCGTAAAACGAGCCGACTTGATGTATTTGCCCATCTACAGCCCAATTTACTACTTTTACCGTTATTTGGATATGCACACAAAAGAAGAAGCTTGTGGGCTTTGGTGACCATAAATACTCAGATGATGGAGATGATGGATGACACACAGTGAATCTCCAAATAAGTCCATAAATCTTGGTGATGGATCATGCTACTTAGTTCAAGGGGAGATTGTTGGATGTGCGAATCGGTACTCTTAGTAGTGTGAGGCTCTCCGAGGGAACCTGTGTGAGTTTGATCCAAAACGGACAATATAACACCATGTTAAGAGTATCTTTAGGTTGGCTTAGCTTGACATATTCAGCTTGAAGCTTGTAACTACTTTCACACAAGGCAAGAAATTACTGCATTTGATTATGTCTTTCACCACAAAGAAGACTTCGTCAACAATGCCTATGCAGGAACTATGTCTTTATTAGTTAGACTTCATACACTATATAAACAAATAGTTGAAGCGTGCGATAGAAAGCGGAAAAACTACGTATACAGTGTCGGCCTATTGTCATAATTCAGGCTTGTATATGCGTTTGGCCATTTGGGTCTTGGAATATAGTTGTTTTAAGGGCTTTACCCTCTATTTCCAAATTCAAATTTGTTCCGTATTATTGTAAGTGGTATCAACCTTACACACACACACACACACACACACACACATATATATATATATATATTATTTGTTAGAAAATTATAATTTAGACAAACATATTTAAGGAAATATTTACGAAATGGTATCGGATGATACCCTTGCTAAAGGGTCTCTAAGCCACTGCTCGTCAGCATAGCTGTTTCTCCTTGGAGTCAAGTAATTCAGCGGAGCACCATCTACAACACGATCCATTAACGTGCAATAGGAGTTGGCTGAATGTGTCACAAGCCATGCCGCTTCCATAGATCGTACCTTGTTTTTATGGATAGAACTCATGACATGATTGGATAGTCTGTTGAGTCTGTTAAGACTTCTTGTATAAATAGCACATATTGCACTACGATGGATATAATGCAATCATCACAGAACCAGTCAATCAACTTCAGTTCAATTATCCTTTGTCTTTCAGTCTTGTACTTGCATTATTTACAGCATGCCTTATACTACTTTTGTCGCTTCTACCTTAGCCAAATGTTGTCTAGTCCGCTTTCCAGGGACAGATTTAACTTGTGACTCCTTAGCCAGGACGCTTTCTTGAATAAGTTTGGGAACCTCCATAGGAGAAGCAAAGTTCCCTTCTCTACGTCAATCATCTGATTACAAATGAGAATCATGTGGAAACGAAGGGTTGGCTACTTCTAAATTTTGACGCAACAAAGAGAAAGTAAGAAGTAGCACAAGAATGAGATAAGAAACAGAAGAAGCTTTGATTCTCTGTTCTCTTTTTAATTATTATATAAAGGTGGTTTTCGGGGAGCTTGCGCACACCTCTATTACTCTCCAGGTAATCATTACCTCCAACCAGCTCAAATAGTGAGTAACTATACCTATGAAGACTTAGGCAGATGAAAAAGAATCACTTAGAGTTTTTTTTTTTTTGCCTCTACTGGGATCTGAACCCTTGTCTCTCATGGTTTCATCGCACTTCATTGACCTCTAGACCATACTATTGGGATTCTTACCGGACACAAAAACTTCAGTCGAAAGCTTCAGTCTGTTGTCGTCTGCTCTTAATACGTTATAACTGATCTTTATGCTTAAAAAGCACTTTGAGTTCAGTGACATTGCATGTTTCGAAATGACATTGCATGTCTAAGATCACAAGATTCAGAAGTGTATTTTTGGTGTGTTATGCACACTTAAGTTTAAGATCACAAGATTCAAAAATCTTTATTACAATCTTAACCTTTGTGCCTAGTCAAACTAAGACACATGTAATGAAATGGAGTAGCTTTTTTCTTCTTCTTTCACTGAATAGAAGAAATCCAGATGCTTCAGTTTTTATTTTGGCTGCTTCACAATTTAATTTTGGATGATTTTCCAGTAACACTACTCCAGTGTCTGATGTCTGATGTCTCTCGATTATGACTTTGTAGGAGAGCAAAACAGCATCTCTAGATTGTTTGCTCAGACTTTCTAGAATTGTTACTGGATTCTGATAGTGTTTAATAGAAACCTGGCACCTATAACGGGCATATTGTCTGTTTTGTTTGTTTCTACTCCTTAACATATTCAGCATGGAAGTTCTCTTACTGTTTCTACCTGCAATTGTGCATTAATATTTTCATGTCTTCATTTCTTATAGAATATGCATAGATTGCCTCCATGTCTGCTAAGTACTCATTTTGTTTGCATGGATAGATTGGAGTGTGCAAGCAACTGTAAGCTGGATCCTTTCAGATGCTTTTGGCAGCGAAAATGTCTCCATAGTCGCTGAAGAAGATGTGCAAACTCTCTCCAAGTCTGACTCAGCAGGTCTGTTGGGTAAAGTTATTAGCACTGTTAACGAATGCTTAGCAGAAGCTTCCAAATATGGTCTAAAAAATCCTGAGGAAGCCCTGGGGCCTTTAGAAGTTCTTGAGGCTATTAGTCGCTGCAATTCAAGTGGCGGTCCTCTCGGTAGGCATTGGGTTCTTGACCCGGTTGATGGAACATTGGGGTTTGTGCGTGGAGGTCAATATGCTGTGGCACTAGCATTAATTGATAATGGAGAAGTTGTGATGGGAGTGCTAGGTTGTCCTAATTACCATGTAAAGAGGGACCGGCTTAGTAACCAGAAGCAAAATCATATTGCATCAGATATTTCAATGCACTCATCTGATGTTTTGGAAGTAGGATGTGTGATGTACACAAGGAAAGGTACTGGTGAGGCTTGGGTGCAGCCACTTGTTTATGGGGATAGGAAATTTGAGTGGCCAAATTTTGCAAAACAAATTCACGTCTCTTCAATTGATGATGCCGCATTGGCAACTTTTTGTGAGCCAGTCGAGAGAGCCAATTCAAATCACAGCTACACTGCTGGACTTGCTTGCTCTGTTGGGCTTAGGTTTGTTGACAATCTGTCTCCTGTAAACTATTGCCTGTTTAGAGCCAGTCTCCAAGAATTCACTTAGTTTCCAAAAGTTAAATTTGTAGGTTGACTAGCTCTTTCATTAACTGCACTATGAAGCTCCTTCCTTCTTCCTTCTTGAAAATGTAGACTCGTTCCTATGTGTTTTTGGGTCAACAAATTACGCTTGTTTATAAGAAAAATATGTTAATATGTTACTCAAGAAGAAAAATAAATACATGTTGATATGTTATTTAAGCTTTGTGCGAATAGTGTTCTCTAACATTTTATTATCAACTGGCAGAAATAAGCCCCTCCGTGTTTATAGCATGGTAAAATATGCGGCCATAGCACAGGGAGATGCTGAAATTTTCATGAAATTTGCAAGAGCTGGTTACAAAGAGAAGATTTGGGACCACGCAGCTGGTGTTCTCCTTGTACAAGAGGCTGGCGGTGTTGTAACCGATGCAGGAGGGCGTTCACTTGATTTTTCTAGAGGGATATACTTGGAAGGTCTTGATAGGGGAATAGTTGTTTGCTCCGGCGTTAAGCTGCATGAGAAACTAATTGGAGCTGTTTATGCCAGCTGGGATTCCTCTAATCTATGAGCCTCCCTTTTCTGCTCGACAGTCGGTGATGGAATCCTATCTTATTACGCGCTTCCAGGTAAAGTCCTTTTCTATAATTTAGCGTCTCACTGAATTGCATCTGCTTCTCTACGTTAAATTTCATAAAACCAAAGATCTCAGAGTGCCAATGCCCAACCGGAGTTTAGATTCCTATGAGTGGCTTTATGTTTGTTCACTTGATTCTTGTAGTCTCATTATTGGGAAATTATATGACCACTGCAGGTGGTAAATATTTTGTACTATTCTCATTTAAATTTTAAAGTGGTAATATTTCAGGTGACAAACCTTTGCAAATGGAGTTCGCTTTTGCAATGGTTCATGAAGATCCGTGTTTGCTCTGGGACGACATTGCGGACTGGTTATCAAGAAACAGGTAAATCTGAGGCTAGTGTTGCAGAGAAATGTTTCCTAAATGGCTGGTTAGTTTACCAAAAGGCAGAAAATCTGAGGCTACTATACTGCAGAGAAGAGTTTGCTTGTCGTTCTGGGATCGTGGAGGGGAAACTTTATTGCTTCAACGACCAAGTTAAAAGTACATATATGTTCCAGTCTTCAATCCCCTCCCTTAACGAAGATGCAAAAGAAGACTGTTGCTGGATTCTGATACTATTGGTAGATATCTCAGTTTTAAAATGGATTAGAATGTCCAGTAACCCGATTTGACTCATGGGAACTTTTTACCATAACATAATCCTTTTATCATTTATGTATTCCATTGACACACACACACACATTTTAATTTGAATACAAATCTACAAATTGAGACTTGTATCATTTAAGAAAGCCTTTAGAGCTTTGTTCGACTTTGAAAGTCTGAGGCTCAAAATCTCTAGTTGCCCATATTTACGAATTTTGTAGTAAATGAATTAAATAAGTTCAATTAATGGGGGCTTATTTTGTTCAAAACCTAATTGGTTCTGTTGTGTCACAGAAAGCTGAACGTGTCACTGTACGGGTGTAGAAAATCACACCAAACTAAAAAGTCAAACCAAACCGATTAAAAAACGCGACTAGGTTTGGTATTGAGTAAAAAAATTTGAACTAAACCGACATATAAATATATAATTTTAAGATTTATATAGAATTTTCTTTAAAATATGTCTAGAAATATTTAAGATTATCTTGCGGAATATAATATTTAATAGTATATGAAGTGCTCCATATTTATTAACCTTAAATAATGGATTGTATGATCACTTTCTCATCAAGTATTGCTAAAATGCGTCATTGTCTTTGTTCTTCCATATTCATATCATATGTTAAGATATCATATCATATATCTTTTTCGAATGTGAAGTGATTATTATTATTATTTGGGTATCATATTGATTTTTATGTTTAATTACTAAATTCGGTTAACCTTAAAAGTGTACATCAAAACATTATTGTCAGGTGACTAAAAAAATAACTATTATGTGTTACTAACAAAATTCTCTCATACGAATATTTTAATAGATAATATGTATGTCATTTTCTATATTTTTACTAAATATATATGTACTTGTCAAAAATTTAACAAAGTAAGATTGAAATAATATTTAAGTAACAAAAAATTCGAAAATCCAAAAAATTTGATAAAACCAAACCAATCCAGATCGATAAAATTGGTTTGGTTTGATTTTGATAAAAATCGAATCAATCCGGTCCATGTACACCCTACGTCTAAGTAACAAGAAATAACTTTGTTGTAAACGAATTGAATAAATTGTTCTCAAGATTGTAGTAGATAGCTCGCACTAAATATTTACAGAAATTAGAATTTAGATTCCCAAGTTGTTCCTACACCTCAACCAGTCAGCACTTCTCTTGTCAAAACACTCATATTTTCTCATGAAAATCATCAGAAACTACTATTGTGTATGTTACCTGTTGGGGTGACGATTTTTGTTACCCATAAACGATATTGAAACAATGCAGAAAATACTTTAAAAATATCAACAAAAAAAAAATGGACCAATTTGCAATATCAATTTATTAGTTTTAGTAATTGATAATCAGACCTTATGTCAACATGAGCGAATATTTTATATTACCCTTTTAGTTTAGAAACAAATATATTTGTGTAATAAGATAGTAGTGGCTTTCTTGCTTTATTTTGGCAGTATTTAAAATAAAGGAAAAATACCACGTCATCAGTAGAAAGATAAAGGATAGGCATGGACAAGGCGCGCCAAAAACCTCATCTAACAACTACCAGGAACTCAACTCTCTGTCAATGGCGTACCCTTTATCCTGTTCTACTATCATCTCTCACAGGGCAGGGTCCGGTAGTTGTTATCTCCCTCGTTCTCTCAAAAACAATGCCTTTTTCCGTACCCACCTCGTGCTTCCACTCAGCCCACTTCGTAGTACAACTCCAGCAAGACAAATTTATGCTAGACTCACTGTCCCAAAGAACAGTGCTTCACTGGTTAGTTCAATACTAGTCTAAATTTATAAGCTTAAATTTTGTGATTTTTTTTAATTCTCCCTTTGTGCCGTCTACTCCTGAGCTGAGTCATGAGTAGTTTGGGATTATTGTACTTACTACACTTTACTGAGATATAATTTGGGCAAAGGTTTACCTTTTAACAGTTTGATCCAGATGAAAGCATAAGCGACTACGGAACTTTCTTATCAGGACAATCTGCACAATTGCTATTAATCCTTGCCTAAGATTGATACCATCCCAAATTCTCCCAAGTGTGTGATAAAGTTAAACACTTTGAAGATTCTAGCCAAGGCATTTAATGTCTTCGAGGATAATTTTATCCATATAATTAGTTTACGAAGAAAAATGCAAAGTGTAACTTAGGCTATGTTAAGTCCTACGAGGGAATGTGTGTGGTTTCCTTATATGGTCTTGGCTAATCCTCTTGGGTCCACATCTTATGTTATCCACACTCAAGTTGTCCCATGGGCATGTGCGCGGGGGGAGGGGGGTGGTTAGTTTTAAGTCCCACATTGGTTGAGGTAATGGTTTGTGCTGTCCTTATACAGTCTTTGAGAAATTTTCCTATCATGAGCTAGCTTTTGGAGTTTGAGTTGGGCCCTATCCATTTCTTCAACGGCTATGATTTTTCTGATTTTCCTTATATTTTATTTTCCTTGGGACACTAGCATGGTGCATTTGTAACCATATTCCGCACGCTTCAAGAATGATGAGGAATACAACTTTTATAACCCTCTCAGCTCCTGAATGGGTTTTCAGTCATGCAGGAATTGACAAAGAGGCCAACTACTCCGTCCATTTTGTTAACACATTTGGAGAGTACAATGAAGCAATTTCAGAGTTTAATGGCTGTGATGCTTATCTTTATTGAAATTGCATCTCCAATACCTTTTTATGAATGGCAAGTTTGGCCCGTTTCTCCTGCTGAGGCAGTGCTTTATTCCCCTGAAACAAACATCCCAAGAACAGGAGAATTAGCTCTCAGAAGAGCTATCCCCGCCAACCCAAATATGAAAACTATACAGGTGACTTATTTTTGTCTTGCCAATATATTTTGGTTTAGCCAGACTCATGCAGTATCACCATTCCTTTTTGTTTAAATGCAGGATTCTCTTGAGGACATCTCGTACTTGCTGAGGATTCCACAGCGGAAACCATTTGGAACAATGGAGGGTAATGTGAAGAAAGCGCTTAAGGTATTGCTTTATATTTTTGTTTGCAACCAAATTAGATATAAAACAAGGTTTGGTCCTCTACCAAGGTCCCCATTCTTCGATATATTCCACAGCCATCCAACGGAAGTATTGGGTGTCAGGCCATTTCCAAACAATAAAGAATAGAAGAGAACTTTTGGGATAATACCCTGCATAAAATAGCTGCTTATTTACTTTTGTTTGCCAGAAAGATCCTCAACGGTATAAGGAAGGAAGAAATTTTTCCTTTCATGTTATTCTCTTAAACCATCCATCAAATAGACTTATAGCAGTAGAGAACTAAAAGAGTTTCAAAGATGTAGACGCCACGTGCCAACTGATTGTAGCAGGTCATTTGGTTCTGCATATAAGAAATAATATCTACTTATTTTAAAAGGATGTGAAGGTATGAAATACTCTTATTCTGTGTCTGATTCAGGTTAGGTATAGGGTTGTAGTTATGTTATCATCTCTGAAATTTATACCCTTGGAATCTAGATGATCATAATTGAAGTACAATATTAAAATGAAAAACTAGTTGGGTTGATGAGGTTTGATAGGGGGGACTTGTGGGATTTAGGTGGGGGGGGGGGAAGTAGAGGCAGATGGAATTCGTTTCCTTCTACGTCATGAAGTTGTCGTGATCTCTCATCCTCCAATGGGATACAAATAATTCCATTGCCCTTGAAGCGAGATAATAATCTGGCCTTGGACTAAATATGGACTAATTGGTTTGAACTGTACTCCATTGGTGTAAGTTTCAACCTAATGACGGATCTTAATCTGGCACTCATTTGCTCCCTCCCCCAAACCCCCCAACCACCCCCAAAAAATAAATCTTGTCGCATATATTAGAAATACGCGGCCCCTAAAGATAAGCTGGCAGGGATTCCTTTTGTGCAATTTTGACCTATAACAACCATTCTTTTTAATCTCCCATGTATGTGAAGTTATTACATTCATCAAATGTGAAACCGGAACTATTTCTGGTTTCAAGTACATTATTCTAATGCTTCAATATCTCTTCAGATTGCAACAGATGAAAAGGCATCCATTTTGGCTAGCATACCAGCTGAACTGAGGGATGAGGGTTCAGTCTTGTACGCTTCTCTTATAGAGGGAAAGGTAAAATGAAATAACGAGAATTGTTTAGTTTAAAAGTATTTTTGGTTAAAGGACTTCATTTTACGTTCCAGGTTGTCACAAACCTGCACCAGTGTCGAGGTTCATTCTCTACTAGCTACATTTAGGCCCCAAAAGGGATAAAAAGAAAGAGGAAAAATTTTAGAAACTCGGAACTGTTATACATGTGATCCTTTAATTGATTGAACCAATAGCAGGGATGTCTTTCTGAACCAGGAGCACATTTGTTGTTGCTTTAGGGATTATGTTTTGTTGCAGAAGTTTGTGAAAATCCTATGCATTTGTGATAGTACATTTTCGGTTTGCATGATGATATTCCAGTGATAGTACATTTTTGGCCTATGTTGCGTAGACTCTCCAAAATGTTACTGCACCCGTGACGGATCCTCCAAAAATACACTACTTTTGCAGGATCCAACAGGCATCCAACGACATTTTTGGAGAGTCCGAACAACATAATTTTTGGCTGTCTCATTGATTTCTTAAATTTCAGAAATCATCTAAACAGATGATATGTTTTAACATAAACCTACTGCGATTAAGATGACTTTCTCGTTTATCTTGTCAGGGTGGATTACAAAACCTTCTACAGTACATAAAGGATAAGGATCCAGATAAAGTATCAGTTGGTCTAGCATCTACACTAGATACTGTTGCGCAGCTGGAGTTGTTGCAGGTATTTATAAGCTCCTTTATACTTTAAACACCTTTATTACTACCGCACGTGACATTTATAAATGACGCCCATAAACGCTGTTACTCTTTTGTGGTGAAATGGAGCAAATCAAATAGTGGAAAGCACAGCTGATGAGTCCACATTTACCGTTTAGAGTAATTTGCGCTTTTGTGGAGTTTTAGTAAGCAATAAGATTGTTATTAAGGTTCAAATCTTGCAGTTAGGAAATTTTCTTGCGCATTGAAGAATATAACAAAGGGCAAAGCTTGGGGCAAAGAGCCTGTAGCATCAAACTATCCAAATCTCTCATGCATTACGATTTTTAGAATATTTAATTCGTTAATTCAATAATCAGTGTATGACAATATCTCAAAGACATAATCTCTCTACAGGCCCCAGGGTTATCATTTTTGTTGCCTCAGCAGTACTTGAAATACCCAAGGTAAGGCTTCTCATGATTTCTCTTCTAAATATAGCATTTAGAGTTTAGGCACCTAAATTGCTTTGTTTCTCCTCTCTTTTTTTTCTCTTTTTTAAGTGATAATTGTGGTGTACGAGCGAGCTTGTGTGCACCTTGACTTTCACCGAGTACGTGCTACACTTCCACCTTCATTGTGCTCTGTGTGTTTGTGTTTAGACAGTCCGTTATAATAGAAGTTAAAGAGGGTATGTATGCTCGTCGTGTTCTTTATATGGACATCTGAGGCTAGGGGTCCATTCCCTTGACCCGTACTGATGAGAATTTGACTCCACGAGAAATTGAGGAGAGACGTGATTGTTTTTTGATTCTGTGGATATTTTTACTGTGATACAAAGGCATGGATTGGTAAACAAAAATTGTCCTGTACACAGTGGAAAGTACAGGCACATCGCAGATGCACCTGTGTAACTCCTTTTTTATCCTTTTTGAATCGCTAAAGATGAGTACTTGCTTCACAAGCAGCAGCACCAAGGATTTACCGCTTATATATAAAAGTTGGCTGGAAGTTGATGTAAATTGTAAGGATTCCAAAAGGTCCAGCACTATACCTATATCATTTACAAAAAAAGCCTTGCACTAAAACTTTAAATTTGAATGCACCTATACTTAACAAAAGTTACATTTTCTGATTTCTCTTAAAGAACCTTTGGTTTCTTTCTAACCAGTCTGTTCCAAATATACAAAGAGGAATGGTCTTCAAAATCTGTTTTCTGTTTTTTCCCAGCCTTCGCCCTGCCAACTGCACAGAGCTTGCTTCAAGTTTCCAGTCACTACCACACTGCACTCCTTAGAGGCTAAAAAACATGCATCAGATTGGGCAGACATATTTACGGAGTAGCATGATGGGTTTTACAGTTTCTGAGTGTCCTTGCAGAGAAAGCACCAGCTGCACAGATGAAAACCTCCTTTTTGCAGGTTATCTTGTCTCAACCATGCTTCACGTATGGCTGTCCAATCAAAGCATGCCACTTTAGTTTGAGCCCTTCTGTAGTCCCTGTTGTTTCTGCTCTAATAGGCATGACTTCGCTGAGAATTTACCATCCTTCTTTACTATCCATAAGAGGGAATCTTTTTGTTGTGCATCCAGAATTACTTCTGAGATTCTGAGCAATGAATAATGTTCCATCCCTTTCATACAGCGTAGAGCAATAGTAGTGTTTTGCTGATTCCCATGCTATACTGGAAAGATTCTGCCAGAGTGTCCTCCCCATGCCGTTTGTGCAGCCAAATCTTAATTCTTCTTCCATTAGGAATTACGAGTCTTACTTTTTTCTGGAACTCACTCCATAAACATCTGATGCGTTTCCAAATGACACACACCATGAGAAGAAGTGACGGTTAGTTGCCAGCAGTTCTGCATCCCATGCTTATGCTTGATCACCTCTTTCCACAGTTCATTCCTTTCATCATTAATTCTCCAGTCCTCTGACTGTTGTGGAAGCCAAATGTATATAGTGTGAATAAGTCACAACTACTATACCAAAAATTATGATAGCCACCAAATAATAAATAAGACAATAAAGCAACAATAAAAGGAACACCAGAATTTACGAGGTTCGGCCAATTTTGCCTACTTCCCCGGACACAACCAATATTTTATTCCACTCCAAAAATACAAGTGAAATAATACTAAAGAGAAGATACAAATGCCTTAAGAAGATAAGAACGCAAATGAGAGGTGTGTCTAAATCCTAAACATTTGGCCTTCTTTTATAGGGTGAAGTACCAATTGGTACTTCACCGATGTGGGAGTTCTGCCACTCAACAAATCTCCACCTTGGCAAAATTCTACATCTTCAATTTTCTCTCAATAACGAATTTTGGTTGTGTCTCCATTTTCAATCTTTAGTGTTCAACAATGTTGATCAAATCCAAACAATGTTGAAACTTGACCGCAGTCACCACTTTTGTCAGTATATCAGCGGGATTCTCTGTAGTATGAATTTTCTTCACCATGGCTCCACCTTCTTCTATGATTTCTCGTACGAAATGATACCGAACATCAATGTGCTTCGTCGTTGCATGATAAACTTGGTTCTTCGCTAATTGAATAGCACTTTGACTATCACACAAAATTGTGATACTTTTTTGTCCAATACCAAGCTTTTTTAGCAATCCCTGAAGCCAAATTGCCTCCTTCACAGCCTCTGTAATAGCCATGTACTCTGCCTCTGTTGTAGACAAAGCAACTGTTGACTGCAAAGTAGACTTCCAACTAACTGGTGCCCTTGCAAAAGTAAACACATAACCAGTAGTTGATCTTCGTTTGTCCAGATCACCCGCAAAATCTGAGTCACAATATCCAACTACAGATTGATTGCCTTCCTGCTCGAAAACTAACCCAACATGTACAGTATTATGAATATACCGTAGAATCCACTTCATAACTTGCCAATGCTCCTTTCCTGGATTATGCATATATCTGCTAATAACTCCAACAGCTTGTGAAATGTCAGGTCTCGTACAGACCATTGCATACATCAAGCTACCAACAACATTTGCGTATGGTACCTTTGACATATACTCTCGTTCAGCTTCATCTTGGCGACATAGTAGTACTTAGCTTAAAATGGGGAGCAAGTGGAGTACTAACTGGCTTAGTCTTTTCATCTATGCCAAAACGTGTAGTACTCTTTTCAAATACTCTTTCTGAGATAAACAGAGTTTCTTTGAACGTCTATCTCTTATTATCTCCATGCCAAGAATTTTCTTTGCCTCACCTAGATCCTTCATCTCGAACTCCTTCTTCAGTTGAATCTTCAACTTATCAATTTCTTCCGAATTCTTGGAAGCTATCAACATATCATCAACATATAGGAGAAGATATACAAAGGAACCATCTTTAAGCTTGCGCAAATACACACAATGATCGTATTTGCTTCTCTTGTACCCTTGCCGCAACATAAACTCGTCAAATCGCTTGTACCATTGTCTAGAAGATTGTTTCAATCCGTACAACGATTTTTCAAGTTTGCACACCATATTTTCTTTTCCAGCAACTTTGAATCCTTCTGGCTGAGTCATGTAGATTTCCTCCTCCAAGTTTCCATGTAAAAACGCAGTTTTTACATCCATCTGAACTAGTTCCAAATCCAATTGTGCTACCAAAGCCAACATAATTCTAATGGAGGAATGTTTTACAACTGGAGAAAACACTTCATTGTAATCAATTCCCTCCTTTTGAGCATATCCTTTGGCCACCAATCTTGCTTTGTAGCGAACATCTTCTTGGTTAGGAAATCCTTCTTTCTTTGCAAATACCCATTTGCACCCAATTGCTTTCTTTCCCTTCGGGAGATTGGCCAATCTCCATGTATGATTCTGATGAAGGGACTGTATTTCATCATTCATGGCAATCCTCCACTTATCTTCTTCTGAACTTTGGACAGCGTCTTTATAAGTAGTAGGAACATCATCAGCTACAATTGAGGTTGCACAAGCAACCGTCTCTATGAGACGAACAGGTTTCGTTATTGTTCTTTTTGGCCTGCTGGTTGCTATTGATTCAAGTTGTTGTTGAGGTTCCTGAGTTGGAATCTCCTCTACTGGCTCTCCTTCCAGAGGGTAATCTTCATTTGTTTCCTCCTCTGCTTCTTGTGTAGGAAAAATAAATTTTCCCTCAAACTCCACCTGCTTAGAAGCACCTTCATTTTGTTTGGTATCTTCTGTTACCTTATTTACCATAGCAGATTCATCAAAGGTAACATCCCTGCTGAATATTACTTTCTTTGTCATAGGACACCATAAGCGATATCCTTTGACTCCAGAAGTAATTCCCATAAAAATAGCCTTCTTTGCCCTTGGATCCAATTTTGACTCCGTCACATGATAATATGCAGTTGAGCCAAACACGTGCAAAGAGTTATAATCTACAGCAGGTTTTCCGTACCATTTTTCAAATGGTGTTTTGCCATCAATAGCAGCAGATGGTAGACGATTAATGAGGTGACATGCATATGTAATTGCCTCAGCCCAAAATTCTTTGCCCAAGCCAGCATTGGACAACATACACCGTACCTTCTCCAGCAAGGTCCGGTTCATACGTTCTGCCACTCCATTCTGTTGTGGTGTATGTCTAACAGTGAAGTGTCGGACGATGCCATCATTTTCACAGACCTTATTGAAATGATCATTTTTGTATTCACCTCCATTGTCTGTGCGAATACACTTGATCCTCCTGCCTGTTTGATTCTCCACCATCGTCTTCCATTTGAGAAAAATTCCCAGCACTTCATCTTTGTTTTTCATTGTATACACCCACACTCTTCGAGAAAAATCATCAACAAAGGTTACAAAATAGTGCTTCCCACCCAATGAAGGTGTTTTGGAAGGACCCCAAACATCAGAGTGTACATAATCCAAAATGCCTTTAGTATTATGGATCGCTGTACCAAATTTAACCCTTGTCTGTTTCCCTTTGACACAATGCTCACAAAACTCCAAGTTGCAAGCCTTTACTCCTTTTAACAATCCTTGATCTGATAGAGTTTTCAAGGATTTTCCTCCAGCATGTCCCAAGCGCATGTGCCATAGCTTGGTTGCTTCTGCCTCTTTGTCGTCACTGGATGTCACTGTCGCTGTCCCAATAACTGTACTGCCACGATAGCGGTACATATTATTATTCTTCCGATTAGCCTTCATTACCACTAGTGCACCGGAGCATACTCTCATCACTCCATTTTCTGCAATGATTTTGAACCCTTTTGATTCTAGGGCTCCCACAGAGATGAGATTCTTCTTCAAATCCGGTACATATCGAACATCTATCAATGTTCTGATCATTCCATCATGGTTCCTTAATCGTATTGAACCAATGCCATATGAGGTAAGAGGGCTGTTATCCGCTGTGTGGATGACTCCATATTCTCCTTCTTGAAATTCCACGAACCAGTCCCTGTTGGGACACATATGATAGCTACAAGCCGAGTCCATCAACCATATGTCTGATGATGTTGATGACTCTGTTGTAACTAATGAGAAGTCTGAATCATCACAATCAGCTACATTTGAATCCATAATGGCCTTTCCATTGTTATGTTTGGCCTTATTCTTCAACTTCGGACAGTCTTTCTTCTAGTGTCCCTTTTCTCGACAAAAGGCACATTCATCTTTGCTGGGTCTAGATCTTGACTTGGATCTTCCCTTCCTTGTCCTCGTTTGATTTTGAGGACGACCTCTCATAATAGTGCTTCTCCTTCTCCGCCCTTCTGTTTTTCTCCTTTTCTTTGTTCATAGCTTTACAAAGCCGAACAAACTTCTCCGAGAGAAATTTCATCATTTCCATGGAGTAGAGTAGTTTCAAGGTGCTAGTGACCCCAACAACATCAAGGCCAAGTCACCATCATCAAAAGTTGCATCCATATTTTGTAAATCTGTGACCAACTTATTGAAACTGGTGATATGTTCATTCATCGTGGTACCAGGAACATATGTGAAGCAAAACAGTCTCTTGTTCATGTACAATTTATTTTGACTATTTTTCTTCAAAAATTTATCCTCCAGTGCTTTTCATAATTTACTTGCAGAAGTTTCCTTTGTGTATGGATATTTCTGCTCTCTAGCAAGGTAGGATCGAATGGTACCACAAACAACACGGTGGATAATTCTCCAATCTTCTTCTCCAATAACATTTGGTCTTTTTTCTTCAATGGCAAGATCTAGCCCTTGTTGAAAAAGGATATCTAGAACCTCGCCTTGCCACATCCCAAAATGTCCTGACCCGTCAAAAATTTCTACCGCAAATTTCGCATTTGACACAATTCTTGTCATAAGCGAAGATGCAAATGATGACGTATTGTTGACACTTGATGTAGTTTCTTCTTGTTTATTGTCTCTCATCGTTGACACAAATATTATTTAATAGCTGACGACACAAATCAAGATTATTTCCTTTCTGGTGTGGAAGATCAGACTAAGCTACAACCACAGAGCATACTCAAACAGAACCTTGACTCAGTTACCAAGATAAATCTTTTCTGATGTGGAAGATCACACTATGCTGCAACCACAGAGCATACTTAAACAGTATCTTGGCTCTGATACCAATTGTTGCGGAAGCCAAATGTATATAGTGTGAATGAGTTACAACTACTATACCAAAAAATATGACAGCCACCAAATAATAAATAAGACAATAAAGTAACAATAAAAGGAACACCAGAATTTACGAGGTTCGGCCAATTTTGCCTACTTCCTCGGACACAACCAATATTTTATTCCACTCCAAAAATACAAGTGAAATAATACTAAAGAGAGAAGATACAAATACCTTAAGAAGATAAGAACGCAAATGAGAGGTGTGTCTAAATCCTAAACATTTGGCATTCTTTTATAGGGTGAAGTACCAACCAAAATTGGTACTTCACCGATGTGGGAGTTCTGCCACTCAACAAATCACTAAGATTTTGTTGTGTAATCTTAGGTTTTTGACACCTGGTTCCCGCTTCTTGTCTTGCATCAATCTTTGCCATTATACCAGATGAATCTTCCGTCCTGATTTCTTACTCAGAAGAGTTCCTCTGCTTATCTTTGTAAATTGTTTTTCTACCTTTGCTGGGATAGGTATGACTGAAATCAACTTGGCAGGGATGCCATCAAGTGCACTACTCACTAGTGTCAGTTTGTCACTGAAGGAGATACTGCTTCTTGCAGGAACTTACTTTCTCTCACATTTCTCTGTAACTCCTCTCCAAACACTTTCGTCTTTAGCCTGGATCCTAATTGTAGTCCAAGGTATACTGTGGGGAAAGTTTTTAACCTTATAGCCGTTGTCTCTGCTAACTCCTGAATGTTTTGATCTGCTTTGACTTAAAACCTAATAGTATTCCTCTTCAAGTGTAATAGCTGTTTCTCTTCTGCATCACGCAAAACCAAAGTATCAACATAAAGAATATAAGAAACATCCACTCTATTGCCTTCTGTGTTCCTAATATTGAATTCTTTCAACCAGTTTAATTCCAAAGCGTTGCGAGTTTCAGGCTAAATTTTCCATAGCCAGTATAGATGGAAAAGATGATGATGGATCACCTCTTTTCAAGCGTCTTTGTGGTGTGGAAAAGCCTACAAGAGAGCCGTTAATGATAATTGAGACTTCTAGCTGATACTGATTCACCTTGAACAGTATAAACCAGAGTACAGTTCACTTGAGACTGAGAGCTGATGTGGATTCACTTTGAACAGTAGAAACTTGAGTATAGTTCACTTTAGAGAAGATTTCAGCGCCAAAATATTTGCAGAAATAACATAGGAGTGCAGGGATAACTTAGAATTTTTTTTGAAATGTTGTAACTCCCAGACTAGTTCACTAAATGATACACATGATATGTTAAGGACAAATATATCTGGATAAGAACAAATTTTCCTAGAGGGAATAGGAGTAATAGGGAAAGAAAGAATACCTAACTACCTCAATTTGGCACGATATATTCCGAGCCCACCTGAACTATTTTTGGTCCTAATTACCCCTTAACACTGGACTATTTGATATTCTGACCCCCTGGGCAAACTCTGTCTAAGAAGGTGAGAGACACACGCTGCCATGTGAATTTGTTTGTCCATGTGGCATTTTAAAAAAATAACATATTTTTTTTATCTTTTTAAATTCATTAACTTTTAGGGGGCCAAATTTGTAAATAACTTGGCTGGAAATCCGTTATTTAGGTTGAAACTTTTTCTATTTGGCTAAAAGTAATGGATTTTCAGCCCAGGTTTTTACAGATTTGTCCCGAAAAAGAAGAAATACACATTTGAAACAAATAGTCATTGCATCTAAAGAAGACATAAAAAGAATACACACTTGGAACTCTATTATTTGGCTTGACTTTTTTTCTATTAACCGAAAAATAATGAGTTCCAGTCAAGTTTTTGTTGGATTTGTCCTGAAAAAGATTAAATACATAGTTAAAACAAATAGTCATTATATCTAAAGAATAAATAAAAAGAAATACACAGTTGGGACTCCATTGCTTTTGCTAAAGCTTTCTAATTTGGCTATAAATATTGGAGGTTCAGCCAAGTTTCTTTTATAGATTTGGGTCGAAAAAGATGAATTGCATTGCTGGAACAAATAGTCATTGAATATAAAGAAGAAATAAAAAAGAAATACAAATTTAGGGTAATATATGCATTATATACTATGAAGAATCAAGAAGAAATACATAATCTAAACAAATAAACTATTGTATATGACTGTGTGACTATTAACGGTTGAAGAATACCCCACCTGGAAGTTAATTTTTTTTATTTTCTTCGCTCTTTCGTGTCTTAAAGAGAGTATATCCATGCTCTTTGTCATGTCAGCATGGGTTAAAGGCTATCAAATGCCCAAGTCCAAGGGGTAATTAGGATTACGAAAACTTTAGGTGTGCACTGAACCCGTGCCTAGTTCACGGGAGTAGTTAGGTATTCAGTACTCTTCCACAGGGAAAAGTAAATTTCATCGAGATAAAATTGAGTAGCATTTGTGTAGGTTTCTTCCAATTAGCAATAAGACAATGATATAAGAACTTTGGTATGAGTAAAGCAACATTTCAACAGGGTGACCCTTCCATAAAGTAAGTAAAGCAACCGCTTTAGGCCCCATATTTGTGGAGGCCCAATTTTTTGTTACATCTAATAGACTATGTATAAGTTTAAAAAAAAAGTTCTGTAAAGTGAAAAAGTTTGATTTCTTTCTTTAAGAAATATAGAGAAGAAGGATTTGCAACTGTTATGATTTCTACCAAGGAAATTGCACTTGAAATGAATATCAAACCTAAATTTCGTAAGAAACGTGTGATATATAGGAAGTAATAATTTGATGCAAATGTTGATAATTAAATTTCAAAATTTTTCGAAGAGTCTCTTAGAGTTGATTGCTTTTATAAATAATAGACAAGACTATTTTTTCACTTCAAAATAGATTTGAACAATTCAAAGCATATGAAAATATTTTTGGTTTTCTATTTGGCAGTAAAAACTAAGATCACTAGATGTTGGAAGTTTGAAAAAATTAATCTAGAATGTTCCTTAAAGCATAATAATCAATTCGATATTGATGGTTTAAATTTATTCTCTGAATTAAAAGTATTAAGGAAAATAGTACAATTAGAAGATAACAGTTTAATTGATACATTTAATCAAATAAAAAGATTTAGTTCTTTTTCAAATACCTAAATTTCTTATGGAATAATGTTAATAACTCATGTTACCGTTGCTTCAGTGAAAAGATATTTTCAAAATTAAAATTGATAAAATCTTACCTAAGAACAACAATGTCACAAGAATGGTTAAGTGGATTAACTATATTGTTAGTTGAGAAATACTTATTGGGAGTTATTGATTATAAGAAAATCATTAATAACTTTGTATCTAAGAAAAGCTATAAAAAATAGACTTCAAATAAATAATAAAAAAAAAAATTAAAAAGTTAAGGCCCCTCATAAAGTTTGGCTTTAGGCCACAAAATTCGTCGGGCCGCCCCTGCATTTCAACTGCTCGTTATAAAGTTAGTTGCTTAATGACAAATATGTACAGTACATTGATTATAGAAACCGAGGACACTACATATGCATGGTTATTGTGCCTTGTTGACACTTATGGTAGCTTTTGTATATCCAAATGTTCACATTATGATTCCTTAGCTCTTCAGCAGCAACATTATGCATCTTTATTGAAGAAAACTTGAGTTGGGGTATTCTTTTTAAAGCACCACGCATTCAATTTATAAGCAAACCATGTTCGAGCAACTACATAATGATTTCTTCAGGGAAGATGGTTTATGTTCTATTCTTCTACTAAATACGTCAGGCTCACAGGGAGAGGAATAGTTGAATTTACAGTTGAGAAAGTAGATGGTTCAACATTTTCTCCTGAAGCTGCTGGTGTAGCCAAAAGCACTGCAAAGATTCAGGTATGCTGGATCCTTTACTTGAGTGTCAGATTAAAACTGTGGTGACCTAGGTGGATGTCATGAAAACCTCTTGCACTGCCTATTTCTTTGTTTGATCTTTTATTCTGAATTTGATAATTGGCACACGGGGGCTTTGCACTTCACCATTCCCGTTCTTTTGGCATATTCTCTAGTAGATATCTGATGATTCTATTCAATTGTCCAAAACAGCCCCATTCTTTCAGCGTATGCACCAAGGATGGCATAAAGGAGAGCTTTCATCTATTTCCTGCTTTGTCTTCTAGAAGAGCTATGTTGATCATATGAGTCATCTTTTGCAGAGTGAATGCATATCACGTCATCATCATCAGTTCCTTGTACTTTTCTCATGAATATTCATTTGTATGCTACACTGCGTCATTTATTAACATTACTATCCTCTCCCCTTTGACAGGAAATTGATTACATAATCATTTCAAACAATCTTTTCCTAATTAAATAATTCATTGTATACTAAAGTTTTAAGCATCAGTTCAGACCTTTCAGTTAAAAGATAAATACTTATGGAAGTTATTTGCTAATGACTCAAAACATATCACTTATTTGTTACCTTGAATATTAACCATAATCTCATGCAATTTCTTTAGCTTGGAAACATTATTGCAATTTAATCAATCTGGAAACGGCTATACTGTCTCTTTCTCTTTATTTGAACTGCCTATCGTATATTGTGTTTTTGAAATAAAAAGTATGTTTCTTTTGTATGATGAATTATTCCCCAATTAAACGCTTACTTCGGCTTTTCTGAGGGGGGGGTGACAATTTGTCGTATGATAGAGCCTGCAGCAGAGGAGAAAGTTTTTTATTCTACTATTATAACTTATAGTATTCTTCAGACACATATTTTGGTCAACACAAAAGTATTAACTGTATAATGACACAATGCAGGTTGTTTTAGATGGGTATTCAGCACCACTGACAGCAGGGAACTTCGCAAAACTGGTAAGGTATTGGAATCTCACTTAATCCTTGTAAGTACTCATTATGCAGCATAACAACAACTATGCCTCATCTACAAACTAGTTGGGGTTTGCTATGATCCTCGATATCATTTTGATCCATTTGGGTCCTTTCCCTTCCAATATCAATAATTTGTCTTTTAGGACAGATTGAAGGATTATAGCATGATGTCTGAAAATATTCAACCACCTTTAAGTGATGAGCTGAAGCACAATGCTCTTCTTGCATCTTTTGGCTTGTAACGCTCTGTGTTTGTTTAGTCCTCAACGTGTACATCAAAAAAATGTAGAAACTGTTTTAGTTCTTGCATATTTACGTCTGCTTTCCACCTGACATGTTCATGTTTTGACATGTTCATGTTTTCCTTCGTTTCCATCAAATGACATCTACATCACAAGGATAAGGACCTTCTTTACTACTAATAATTTTGTCCTGTCTTTTCCCCTTCGAAGACTACCCTGTACTTCTGTTAGACAAACTGATCAGACTTCAGGGTACACTTGAAGCATGTCCACACGTGATGGTGGTTTTTCTCCTTTCTTTTTCCCGCATCTTTCTTCTTGGGACTAATAACTGCTTTAGTTGAAGAGCATAGAGGTCATAATTTCCTTCCTATAGCTCTAGATTATCAGCTTCACATTCTGCTTGAATATGGAAAACCATCATAGTGATGTCTTGAGGAGTTATGTTTTTTGAATTCTCGATTATGTTACACTTGCTGACCCAAGATGAGTGCTACCGGTCCCTGACATTTCAAGCTACTATCTCACTGTGATCTTGTTCAGATATTTATATCTTGTTATATATGGATTGTAAAAACTTGCATCCTTGAGACTTCTCATCTTTAGATTTATTTGAATAAGAAATTCTGAATTTTCTGTCATGATAACAACAAATCTATAATTCTGTAGGTGATTGATGGGGCATATGATGGGATGAAGCTAACTAGTGCCAACCAAGCAATTCTTTCAGACAGTGAATTGGGAAAGGCCACAGGTTATAGTGTTCCCTTGGAAATCAAGCCATCCGGACAATTTGAGCCCCTTTATAGAACAACTTTAAGCGTTCAGGTATGCATAGTTTCATGGATTTTAACAGACCACTTTGGTGTTTATTTCTGCTGCGCTGTGCTTATGGTTTATTCCTTTTGTTATGGAAGGATGGAGAGCTGCCTGTGCTTCCATTATCCGTTTATGGTGCAGTTGCAATGGCTCATAGTGATGTATCAGAGGAGTTATCATCACCAAGCCAGTTCTTCTTTTATCTTTACGATAAGAGAAATGTAAGTAGTAATTCATCAGTATAGACTATTCCTGCCTTTCTTCTTGTTTATTCTTAAAGCTACCACTTGAATCTAGCTATAGAATATCGCCACCCAACTTATCCAATTAAAATGTTGTTTTGCAGTCTGGTTTGGGAGGTTTGTCATTTGAGGAGGGTCAATTTTCCGTTTTCGGGTATGGTTTCTTCAAATTTTTTTGTCAGATAATTTGCGAAAACCTATTGTATATTCAACAAACCAGTGATTGTAGATGTTTTAATGGTAAATCGTGTCTTATGATGCATAGATATACAACTATCGGGAGAGATATCCTTCCCCAGGTCAAAACTGGTGACGTAATTCGATCTGCGAAGCTGGTGGAAGGCCAAGACCGCCTCGTCTTACCACCCCAGGAGAACTAACCTTCTTGACTCAATTTTTTGAAAAAACTATATCTCATTTATTGTTGCAGATCATTAGTACCAAAAATGGCTGCTGCTTCTTGTAAACATAACAGTGGAGTATTTTATTATTGATGTCTTACCACTTTCACTACCTTTCTCTGCAATTGGATCTGGCTTTGCTAGAACATGATAATGTACAGTACATGGGGCGAAGCTACACTTTGGCAAGGGTGGTCTTTGTCGGAAAATTACATTGCCCATATAGGTAAAATATCATGTTTTAGAGGTACATAGTATATATTGAACACCCTTTGTTGGAAATTTTTTTTTTACTTCTTTCAAGTTTGAATAGTTTAAGGAAATTCCTGGCTTCGTCACTATGTACTATATACAATCTGGGTTGGATAAAGTTAAAGCTCCAAGTGGTTCAGTTCGGACTGAAAAATGAAAAGTATATCCATTGTGTGATCATAAAATGACAGATCTTGGACATAATTAAGTAAATTAAGCGTGTTCTCTCTAACCGTTAAAACTTTTATATGAGATTCACACAATTCAATCCTGAGTTGCCAAAACTGAAATGGCTGGCAATTTTGGAAAGTTCACAATCATCTATGAAAAGAATAAACAGATGAAATTCTGATTCATTGGGTATCTTTTGTACGTCACAATTCACATCCTATATCCAAGTGGCTATAACATACCAAAACTATGCAGCAGACATATTACAAAGACGGCTAGGAGTTGGCTTAAAATCCAACCATCTCAAGGTTAGTCGACGAGCCGGTGGTGTTAATGCTCTCTTTATGATCTCTTTGTTTGCCGATCCATGTAGTTTCCGCAGACTATAATGGCTTGTTGCTGTTGCCCTCACTGTTCTTGAAATGCGTGGCGATGAATCTCTGTGTTGTTGAGACCTTGGTGATGATGGAAACCTACTCTTGCAATTGTATTTCCTATCTGCCCTGTTGGTTCTGTCAACTGGTGGTGACTTTGATGGTAGAAGTGAAAACTTTTGAGTGATGGTTTCCATTGAAGGAAGAACCTCCATCTTTCTTTTGAACCAAAAAGGAAGTGTTATCAAGAATTATAAGAAGAAAGAAGGATGATGGGTTTGTTTACTTTGAACAAAGGGGAAAGTGTTTTAAAGAAATCTAAGGAGAAAGGATGATGGGTTTGTTTACTTGGCGAAGAAACTTTTTATAGTGGCGTTGGTATTTAGGGGGTGTGTTGACCAGTTCGTTTGAGTGGGGGAGACTTTGGAATATTTTGACTTTCTTTGGCTGGGAAACTTCCACTAGTTAGTATGTACGTAGTAGTCTTAATAGTATGAAAATTGATAAAATATCTTCATGGTCAAAAGTTGCTCCTTCAGCAGTCATATGTTGACTTTTCCCTTTGAATTGCCTTCAAAAATTGAACGTACCTAATCTCTAGAACGTTAAATCCACACGATCTATTAGAGGGAATTGTTAACAAATATCCTGATATATAACAAATATATCAAGCCTAATATTTCAAACTTTTAAGTACAATCCATTTGAACTTTACTTCATATGTTTGGAGTAATATTTTCTTGCTATTTCATATCAAAATGTTTTTGAAAAAAGGATATTATGTTTATTTTGTTTATGATAAAATGGTTAATCAACAATGGACCATTAAACGTTCTTATGAGTTTGAAATAGTTATTACGATGTAGATTTTGTAAAAAGAATGTCCTTGTTAAACTCAGAGGAAAAAAAATGTTGCTACCTAATTAATATTTTTGAAGGTAAAAAGGGATGTTTTAAAGTGTTGGAAATGGTGTTGATCAAGCTTTGTGCCGTCGATCTCTAGAATATTCCGGTGGTGATAAGTACGATGAAAGAGGAGATGGTTGGGTTGAGTTTATGTTCTGTCTGAATGGTTACAAGACATGTTATATTTGTATAAGAGATAGGTGACCCGGTTTCATATGGGTTTAGTTTGCATTGGGCCTGAATGAAGACATTAGCTTTGGGCCTTGGCTTATTTCAGCCGTGACTCAATGTTTTGGGCCTACATGCATTCCAGACCATGGTCAAGAGATTAACTATTGTGGTTATCATTTTGTAGATAATTTTATCCTTCCTTGTATTTATCTGATAGGTGGTTAGACATTAGGAAATAGGACACTGCCACTTGGCAATAGTTAGTTATAGCCAAATTCTTTTCTTGTTATATTTATACGTGTACCCTATACACAATGTATTTTCATTCTCAATACACAGAAGAAAAATTCTCAAAGTGACTTATTCTTTATTTGGCATGGTATCAGAGCAGGTTTAATCTACTCTTTACACTTTGAATCAAATTTCCATTCTCTTCTTTTTTTTTTATACAATGGGTACTGTTTCCAAACCTACTGATACACTAGCTTTAGCTACAGATTCTTCTACTATAGCTGGTACTAATCTATTGCTTCAGGGATGAGTGGTGTAGTAGATTCAGCTCATCCTTACTATCTTCATCCCTCGGATTATTCAGGGATGAATCTTGTTTCTTCAGTGTTCGATGGAAAGAGTTATGGGGGTTGGAGAAGAGTTATGGTAATAGCATTATCTGCTAAGAATAAGCTAGGGTTCATTGATAGATCCCTAGTTGTTCCAACTACTGATTCTAGGCTTCAAAAGCACTGGGCTCGCTGTAATGACATGATACTGTCATGGCTGCTCAACTCTTTGTCAAAGGAAATTGCAGAGAGTGTCTTGTACTCTCAAAGTGCCAAAGATCTTTGGGAAGACTTGGAAGATAGGTTTGGTCAGACAAATAGGGTAAAATTCTCCCAATTGCAGAAAGAGTTAAGTGCAGTAATTCAAGGTAATTGTAGTGTATCAAGCTACTTCACTAAAATGAAAAGTTCATGGGATGAATTAGATGCTTTAAACACTTTTTCTGCTTGTGTTTGTGAATGTGATTGTGGAGCTAAGGCTAAAAACCTAAAGACACATCAAGATGAGAAGCTACTGCAGTTTTTGATGGGTCTAAATGAGACTTTAATTGAGGTCAGAAGCAACATACTGTTGTCTTCCCCTTTACCCTCTATTGGTCAGGCTTACTCACTTGTCATGCATGATGAGAAGCAGAGAGAAATACATCCTACACCTTTTTATCCATATGAATCGGCCTCTTTTGTGTCAGCAAATCAGTCAGGAGGGGGGGAAGAAGTTTAATGATTATAAAGGATAGAAAACAGGTTATGATGTGAAAAGAAACTCCAACATTTGTGCCTATTTTAAGAAACCAGGTCATATCATAGATAAGTGTTACAGAATCCATGGATTTCCCACAAATTTCAAATTCACAAAACAGAGGAAGTTTCAAGGTATAGCCCAGGCACACAATAATATTCTTAACACAATTGAAGAAGCAGAACAAGGAACTAACAGTAGTTCAGAGGTGAAGGCCCTTACCCAGGAGAATGTGACCCAGCTGCTGCAGCTTTTTCAGCAGGTGAACTTGAACCAGCAGGGTGCAGGTTCCTCTGATGCTCTTGCCAACTTAAACTATGTTGGTATATCAAAATATTTTGATACTTATGCATGTTTCATAGAAATTGATAGTCAGTCATGGATACTAGATAGTGGAGCCACTGAGCATATAACTTTTAACAAAGCATTCTTTTCAGATTTCAGGGTTTTGCCAAAATCAATAATAGTTAAACTTCCAAATTCTTGTAGAGTTAGAGTTACTCATTATGGATCTGTTACTCTTTTGCCTAATCTAGTTACAACATGTCTTATACATACCTTCATTTAAATTTAACTTTTTGTCTGTGCACAAGTTGTGCAGACAACTTAGAAAGTTCATATTATTCACTCCTTCTTGTTTTCTGCTACAGGGGCCCTCTGGAGATTGGTAAAGAGAGAAGAGGTATGTACATCCTTGAGTCAAGGCATCCAGCAACAACTTCTAAGAGTTTCCCTAAGACTAGTAATAGTTTTAATTCCAACAATCAATTAAAGCCTAGTGCTATTTCTAATTCATGTTTTACTTTTTCTGATTCCAATACAAAAGACAAATTGTGGCACAATAGATTAGGCCACATGCCTTTGAGTAATATGAAGAATATATCATCTATTCCTATTCCTTCATGTGTCAAATTTTCTGTTCCTTGTGTTGTTTGTCCAATGGCAAGACAATCCAAACTCCCTTTTCCTTCTAGCTCTATTACAACTAACTCTCTAATTGAATTAATTCATGTAGATACTTGGGGACCTTATAAACATTCAACCTATGATGGTTTCAAGTTTTTTATTACAATAGTTGATGATTCCAGTAGAGGTACACAGACCTATTTAGTAAGTGCCAAATCCAATGCTTTCACAATTCTAAAGTCCTTTCTAGCCATGGTAGAAAGGCAGTTTCATACCAAAGTAAAAGTCATAAGGTCAGATAATGCTTTTGAATTGGGAAATGGAAATGTTCAGTTAGAGTTCTTTCTTTCTCAGGGAATCATACACCAGACTACTTGTGTGGCCACTCCACAACAAAATGAAGTTGTGGATAGAAAGCATAAACACTTACTAGAGACCTCTAGAGCTTTATTATTTCAATCTCATTTACCTATCTCATAACGGGGAGACTTTCTTTTGATAGAAACTTACTTGATCAACAGGTTTCCTTCAAAGATTTTGCACCTAAAGACCCCATATGAGATTCTTTTTAATGTCAAACCTAATTATTCCAATCTTGGGTGCTTTGGGTGTTTATGTTTTGCTTCCACATTTTCAAGTCATAGAGGGAAATTTGAAGCAAGGGCAGTTCCTTGTATTTTTATGGGATATCCACATGGTAAAAAAGGTTATAAGGTGCTTAATCTAAAGACTCTTAAACCTTTTGTTTCAATAGATGTAGTGTTTCATAAGGAATTCTTCCCTTTTGCCTCTATTAAAGCTGCTAATCCTAATGTGTCTTTTCTGCCTAATGCTAACTAGAACACATGAGTTAGCCATTCCTCTGATGTGCCAACCCAAGATGTTTCATATCCAGATAATAGTCTTTCAGCTGATCCTCTTTTGTCTAGTCCTAGATCCATTAGTCCTTATCAATTTTCTTCATCTAGTTACACACATAGATCTCTTGTTGCTTTTTAGCCTCCTTCATCTAGTTATACACCAAAATCCTCTATAGTTTCCAGGAGTTCTCCTATTTTTTCGCACTAGAATCAGAAGCTGTGGTAGACACTCTCATAAGAAAATCCGCCAGAACACTAAAACTCTATCATATCTGAAGGACTATATCTGCAATGCTCTTTAACTAACAAATGTTATTTCTTCTTGTTTTCTAGCCCCAATAACACCTACTTTAATTTTTTTAGTGGCTTATCTTCTTCAAATCAACATATGCTCAACTCTATGTCTAATGGTTATGAACCTACTAGTTATGTTCAGGTTACACATCATCCAGGTTGGTAAGAAGCCATGGATAAAGAAATTGAGGCTCTAGAGTTGAATAACACCTGAGACGTAGTAGAGCTACTCTTGGTAAGAAGGCTTTACTTGTAAGTGGGTGTATAAAGTGAAGCAACACTCAGATGGGAGCATAGAGAGAATAAAAGCACGATTAGTGATCAGAGGTGATATACAATGTGAGGGATTTGATTTCAATGAAATATTTTCACCCGTAGTCAAAATGACTACCTTAAGGTGCATTTTGGCTACAACAGTAAAGAAATGATGGGGTCTCTACGATTTAGATGTAAATAATGTGTTTTTGCATGGAGACCTCGATGAAGAGGTCTATATGAAGTTTCTTGTTGGGGTCACTCCACCTAGCCCTATGCATGTCTGTCACTAAAAAAGTCTCTTTATGGACTTCGTCAAGCATCTCGACAGTGGTATGCAAATCTCACCTCTGTCCTAAATTTTAAGGGGTTCACTCACTCTTTAAATGATTACTCCTTATTTTTTAAAAAGACAGATTCTTCCATTTTTATTGTTGTTGTATATGTAGACGACATCTTGTTAACAGGAAATGACAATGCTGAATTATATGCCTTGAAAGACTTCCTAAATCAGGAATTCAAAATTAAGGACTTGGTGACTTACATTTATTTTTGGGAATGGAGGTATTGCGTGAGCCACATAGACTGATCTTGTGTCAGTAGAGGTTCACCATGGATTTGTTAGCATAATATGATTGCTTGCATTTGACCCCAGTATCTTCACCCCTTGATCTATCAGTCATTGCTTGCTAAAACAAGGGAACCTTTCCATGATCCAACACTGTATCGTCACCTCTTAGGCAAGTTAAACTACCTAACTTACACAAGACCGGATCTTTGCTTCACCGTTCAACATTTAAGCCAATATATGCAGGATCCTCGAGCTCCTCATCTTGCTGCAGCACTTCGAGTTCTTCGCTATCTTCTCAAGGATCTAGGTCTTGGACTCCTTATGTCACCTTCTTCATCATTTCATCTTCTAGCTTTCTACGACTCCGATTAGGGAACTTGCCTAGATTCACGGAGGTCTGTGAGTAGGTTATACATCTCCCTTGGTTCATATCCAATTTCTTGGAAATCCAAGAAACAATCTGCCATTTTTCTTATCTCTGCCGAAGTCGAATATCGCTCTATGCGACGAGTTTTAGTGGAATTAACCTGGCCAGTCCATCTCTTGGACGATCTCTCTCTATTCCAATTTCACTCCCAATTCCTCTTCATTCGGATAGCTAATCTATGATTCACATCTCTAAGAACCCTGTGTTTCATGAAAGAACGAAGCATGTGGAGATCGACTGCCATTTTGTTCGCCAGTAGTTCCTAGCCGGCTTGATTTCTTTGTCTTATGTACGATCTGCTTCTCAGTTGGCAGATCTATTTACTAGATCCCTAACTGGGCCTTTGCATCAAAATCTTCTAGTTTAGTTGGGGGTTTCTTCATCCCCATCCAACTTGAGGAGGGGTGTTGGAAATGTTGTTTATCAAGCGTTGTGTCGTCGATTTCTAGAATATTCTGGTGGTGATAAGTACGATGAAATAGGAGATGGTTATGTTGAGTTTATGTTCTGTCTAAATGGTTACAAGACATGTTATATTTGTATAAGAAATAGGTGACCCGGTTTCATATGGGTTTAGTTTGCATTGGGCCTGAATGAAGACATTAGCGTTGGGCCTTGGCTTATTTCAACTGTGACTCAATGTTTTGGGCCTACATGCATTCCAGACCATGGTCAAGAGATTAACTATTGTGGTTATCATTTTGTAGATAATTTTATCCTTTCTTGTATTTATCTGATAGGTGGTTGGACATTAGGAAATAGGATACTGCCACTTGGCAATAGTTAGTTATAGCCATATTCCTTTCTTGTTATATTTATACGTGCACCATGTACAATATATTTTCATTCTCAATACATAGAAGAAAAATTCTCAAAGTGTCTTCTTCTTTATTTGGCATAAAGCAAGGAAAATTAACTAATTTCTTATAAATTTTCAATATTTTTTTTATTTAATTTGGAAGAATGTGTAAAAGTTAGTTTTTTTATTTTATTTTATCGAATAAAGGTTAGTTTAAAATGAGCGGGGTGCTGCTAATAATGCATATGTTAAAGGCAAACATTTCACGGGCGCCCTATTTGGTACCCCTCCCCCCCTCTTCCTCCTCTCTTTGTTATTCCTTAGGATTTCTTCTTCTTCTTAATTGCAAAATCGATTTGTTAGATTTATTGTTATTTTGACACATTGATGATTGTGGTTTATTCTTTATGATATTTGGAGGTTATGTTTCAAATTTAAGATCATTTGGAGTAGATTTAGGTATTGAATCGTGTATTGAATTGTTGAAATTCAAAGAACATATTTCTATTTTTGGGTATCTATTTGACCTTAAATACAATATTTTCACTTCAGACATATTTGGCCTTAAGTGCATGAAAATATTTGTTGCACTTCGGATCTATTTGGCCTTAAGTGCATCTTAAGTGCAATTTTTTCACTTCAAACCTATTTGATCTTTAAGTACATGAAAACATTTATTGCACTTCAGACCTATTTGACCTTAAGTGCATTTGAAGTATAATTTTTGCGCTTTAGAGTTGGCCTTAAGTGCATTGCACTTCAGATTTTTTTTCAACGACAGATCCGATAAGTCTAAAGTCGAACCTAAAGTGGGTATACTTGTAAATATTTGTACAAAGTGGGTATAAGTTCAATAGTAAACCTAAAATTGGGTATAAATGCAAATGCCCGTGTTAAAGCTCAATTGGATTTCAAAAACTCATTAGAGTCCAAATTCTAAATAAGATCTATTAAATTATTGTTTTCAAAAGAAAGAGATTTACTGTCGTGCTTTACTTGAAAGTAAGAGAAAAGTCTTGAGTGAGAAAAAAACTATTTTCTTCAATTTGTAAGTAGTATTGTAAGGTTTAATTTTAAGAATAGAGTTTGTTAATAAAAAAGTCGAGTCGCTTTCTTTATAATTAATATAGCACTAAAAACAAAAGTCAAAAAGTTTTTTTAATCTATCCACCCAGTTTTTCACCTCGGTGATGAGGAGTTTTGCATCAACCCGTACCATGTATATTAAAGCAAAGGGAGAATTGCAATGGAGGATAACATAAACCTAACCTCCAGTTCCTAAAGATGACACATGTTCAGGTTATTAACTAGACTCCAGGAGCTAAGTTAAAAGTAGGGGTGGTAAATAGACGGGTTAGGCTGAATTTGAGTGGGTCAAGATGGAGTTAGGTCAATAAATAGGTCACTACTCAACCTAACCCAAAGAGTACTTGGGCTAAGATGGGCTGAGTCAAGATGGGCTAAACAATGGGTCATAGACTTAGAAGCTATACTACCTAGCTAGCAAGTTAGAAGTTATACTACCTAGCTAGCAAGCATCTAAAATGAAGGGACTCCTCCCCCCTAATTTACATAAGACCTAGCAATGTAAACGAGGGAGACTCTCCCCTTACAGAATTATATACAATGTACAGTTAAGGTACATCAAAAGTGAAAGTAAAAATAACCTAATTAAGGAGTACCTTAGATGAGAGAAATTCTCCATGAAGCTTTCGCCTTATCAAAGTAGATAGACTTTTTGAAGAATCTCAACGGTAATCTATCAAAAAATAAATCAAGTAAAGGTAATTCACATTAAAATTAGTATGATGCGGTGAAGCATTCCACAATGCCTGATTAGGCTCTTTGCTACCAATGTATGAATAAAGATTATCCATTTGAGCTGTTATTATTATTCTGTGTTGGAAGGATAATAAACTTAGTCCTTATATGCCGGATTGCAGGTTCGTCTCTCTATAGTTATGAGAAATTCTTACATCCCTACATTGCTGGCATAATATCCTGATTTGCATCAGTTGTCCTAGGGGATTTGTCATTGCTTTGATGAGTGCACCTTGGCTTCCTCTTATAGTCACACTTGCTCTAATACTACATGGATTTGACAAGGTTGTTTGACCAAGAAATATGAACCTTTAGTTAAACCAATTAATTTAATATATAAAAGGTTAAACCTAGTTAAAGATAATAACTTCCGATCTATAATCAGCCTGTGTGGATGATATGGAGCAGTGTTGGAACAGAATTGAAGTAGCGTGTATTTAATGTTTCAAAGTCATTAGTGGGAGAGGAATATCAAGCATTAAATAACAATAAATAGCACTAAATGTAAATAAGGAAAATGATTCACCCAATATCTGAATGAGGTGGATGATTCTCCCTTCTAATAATGATGAATGACAAATAACTATGAGAATATTGGAAACTTTCTGGGATATGATGGAACAGTATAGAATAATAGACAAAGCGAATCTCCTTAGAAAGATTGATGTTTTTATTTATCTAGAGAGTCTGCTTTTCAAGAGAGTTCTTATCAGAGAATATTATCTGCCTTTCACCGTATCCCTCTTTTATTTATATGGGACATATCACCAATTAATCCTAAAAGTACAAATACAGAGAATATTCAATGGAATATTCTTCTAAAGATTCTATTACAAAACTAGCCGTTACTGCTCCTTCTGACACTTGACCTCGGCCACGATGGACTACTCGACAGTGAGTTCCATTAGTCATTGGTCGACCTCGACCAAATTACTTCTAGTAAGACCACTTCTCTCTGAATATCCTCAAGCCAGATTTTGACCCATATAATTAGTCCATCCGCTTATCGAGGTTGTCTCTCAGACGACCTCGATGAGCGAACTTCGGTAGTCGTTGTTGAGAGATTTAGGTGGGTAGGTCGAGTACTAATGCTCATGGAGAGGTGACAACGTGGTGCTTTATGAGCCATAATTTACCATTATGTCAGTTCAGAATGACGTCATATCATCATGCGCCATTATTACACATTTTCCTGATGCGTTACATCATTACCCGTGCCTTTGCCATTTCGATATTCGTGCAGTGATGGTTTGTATTCTCGATTAAGGTGCTTGTATTTTTTATAAATAGGGATAGAAAACCCTCTATTTGATCCTTTGTGTTTTCAAGCATTCGAATCTATATATCTTTCTTCTTTCAGTGTTCCTACTATTACCTTCATTCTTGCATCCCTGTTTTCACCAGTTCTGTTAATTTTCACCGCTTATACTTTCTTTGCGATTGAATCTTCTCCATATCACAACAAGAATGGTTAACCCAACTACTTCAGAGGGATTACCGGATCCAGTTCCCTTGGCAGTTCGCATGCCTCCCCATGATGATGTGATGGCCATGTTTGCTGAAGATAACAGTTTTCCTACGGTGGAGGAGATAATTCTCCGTAGGGAACTTCTCCAAGTTGCCCGAAGATGACCTCGAAGTTTCGGAGTCATTGATGAAGGAGGCAGCCAGAGTTTAGGGCTATATGAAATTTTTGCCCATGTAGACCTTATCCCGGCGGGGCACGACGTAGTGCAAATAGACCGCCCTGGGTACTGCGCCTTCTACTCATACCCCTTCTTCGCGGGCTATTCTTTTCCTATCCTCCCCCTAGCCGAAGAGTTTTTCCGCTATTACCGAGTTTGCCCGCTTCAACTCTCCCCCTATATCTATAAGCTCATCCGCATGATTTCAAAGTTCCCGGAGTTTGTCGGGGTCGAGGTGACCATCTGTCACTTGATCCATCTCTTCGCTCCCAATTTTCATAGGGGGACAATGTTACATCTTCGTCACGTGGGTAGCAAATATCTTATGGTAAAAATGAACGACAAGGCCAACCGCCAGTTTTGGCTCAGCTAATTATACGTCAAAATCGAGGACGTGGTGGCAAATGCGAATGGGTTTCCTGAGATTTGGAACTGCGCATGTAATCACCTTTTTCTATTGCATTTTGCGTTGTTCGACTTTGGTTATGCGGTATCTTATTTTCTCTTTCTGTGCAGCAGAGGCTGAACCCCCTCCTTTGGTAGAAGATATTCATGAGTGGGTTAGCCGAGTTCTTCCTTATACAGCGGGGATCCGCGAATGGTCGGCCTTTCGCAATACATTTGGGCCCAAGCTTCCCAACCTTTTTCCTCTTTTCTTTGTATCAGCGTGGGGAGGTTTGAGGAAGGTTAAGGCTCATATTCCTGCGTTTCATTAGGTGTCCACTACAACGGAATCCGTCCCATCTATAACCGCATCCAAGCCTGCCCAATCATCTTCCCCCGTTCGACCTCGGACTTCGGCGCGACTAACTCTGCCATCGGCGGCCTCAGCATCAGGGACATTGGCTTTTCCTATGCTGCATTTAGTGGATAACTCGTCATCGAGCGGGGAAAGCTTGCACCCATGAAAGAGTAGATCGGTGGATGTCGACGATTTTACACCTCAGGCAGTAGACTCTACAACGAGTGACTGTGAGTCAGCCATTTCTACCCGTGAGAGCGGTGCCCATTTATCATCCGAAGCTCCGATGTCTACGGGGGTTATGGAAGATATTCCTTTACCCGAGCTTGCGGTTGAGGTTGGAGGATCGTTCGAGGCATGGAAGTCGTGCTGAGAAACAAGCCGTTATCCTTGAGAATGGATGGTGTTACCTCGTTGACCGAGGAGAGAGGAAAAGGCATTGGCGAAGGCGGTTACGAAACTGGCTCCGACATTGACCCCGAGGAGGTGCGAATGTTGAGTGAAGGATTCACTCGGGTGGAAGTGAGGTTGAAGGGGTATACTTGTACCATCCTTGGGTCCCCTTTGTTATGATGTGGAGGGCAGGACCCTAAAGACGTTGAATGATGTTTCTCTCTCATCTGTCATAGCCAACCTCGCCCTTAGGGTAAGTTTTCCGTCCTCTAATTTCCGTGCTTTTCACTTTTTGTTTTTTGACTGATTTCCTTCTTTTAAGTTTTCTTTCTAGACCATCATTTTGGAGATTGAGAGTGCCCGTCGAGCGGAGAGGCGTAAGAACATTTTTGAGAAGATGGAGAAAAAGTATCATGAGTACCGCAATAAGCACCGCGAGATCTGTAGGCGATTTGGCGAGAGCGGCAACTTTCAAGCCATCAGGGACGAGCTGAAGCAGAAGGATGAGGAGTTAGTAAGGGTCATCGGAAAGTGTAGCGTCCTTGAAGGGGCGTTGAGATACAAGGAAGAGGATCTTGAGGTGAGCCGGGGAGTCGAGGCTCAATGTGCGGACCTTCAGGCCTAGGTGACATCTCTACGGGCCGAGCCCGATCGATGTTTGGTCAGAGCTACTTAGACCTATCTTCTAGGGTCCAAAATCAATGCTTTTGATATGTTAAAAGCCTTTATTGCCATGGTAGAGACTCATTTTCACATTAAAGTACAGAATGTAAGAACTGACAATATATTGGAATTGGGGTCTAGTCTTTATGGTTCTCAATATTTCTCTGCAAGGGAATTGTGCATCAAACCTCTTGCCCTCATACCCCTCAACAAAATGGGGTGGTAGAGAGGAAGCATAGACACTTGCTTGATACTGCTAGGGCTTTACTTTTTCAGTCCCATCTTCCCATTAGATTCTGGAGTGATTGTGTCTTGACAGCCACCTATTTGATCAACCGGTTTCCTTCTCCCCTTTTGTCTCACAAAAGCCCTTTGAACTTCTTTATGGTAAGCCTCCTTCCTACTCACATCTTAGAGCCTTTGCTGCATCTGTTATACTACTGTGCCTAAACTTCATAGAGATAAATTCCAACCCAGGGCTGTATCATGTGTGTTTGTGGGGTACCCTTTTGCCCAGAAAGGCTACAAGTTGTACAATTTGGAGTCTCATTCCTATTTTGTTTCCAGGGATGTTGTATTTCATGAACACATTTTCCCTTTTTCTCAAAACCTATTGTCTTTTCTAGTATGTGTCCTTTCCATTTCTCTACTTGTTTAGATGACTTGCCTCCTGCCTCTCACCCTGTTCCTGCTCCCTCCTTTGGTGTAAGCCCTATTCCTTATTCTTTTCCTTCTCTCTCTCCTGCTTCCACTCTTTCTGTTCCTTCTGTTTTCACTCCTTCTTCCTCCTCTTGTGCACCTCAATCTTCATCATCTCCTTCTCCTATTTCATCATCCCCTTCTCCTCCTTTGAGAAGGTCCACTAGGGAACACAAATAGCTTGCCTAACTTCAAAGTTATATCAGTAGCTCCACCTCAGCTGACTCCGCCTCTGATCCTCCACCTCCTATTTCTACTCAGTTGCCTGTTTTTGAGCCTTCAACTTATTTTTAGGCAACATCTATTCCAGAATGGCAGGCTGCCATGAGAACTGAATTTGAGGCCTTAGAGGCTAAACAACACCTAGGAGGTTGTCCCTTTGCCTCTTGGGAAGAAGCCTATAGTCTGCAAATAGGTCTACAAGATTAAATATAGAGCTGATGGTAGCATTGAAAGGTATAAGGCTAGGCTAGTGGTTCGGGATGATACCCAAGTTGCAGGTATTGATTTTTAGAAAAAATTTCCCCAATTGTAAAAATATCTACTGTCAAAACTCTTGTTGTTGTGGCAGTAAAGAAGGGCTGGCCCCTATTTCAATTGGATGTTAATAATACTTTATTGCATGGTGACTTGGATGAGGAAGTATATACGAGGCTCTCTCCTGGTTTGTCTGTTTCTTCCCCACTTTCTTCTGTCCCTTTAGTGCGCAAATTGCAGAAGTCTCTTTATGGTTTGAGGCAAGCATCCAGGCAATGGTATGCTAAACACTCTCAAACATTATAGTGTAGAGGGTACCATCATTCTTTCAATGACTATTCTCTATTCACTAGGGGTTCAGGTGATTCTTTGGTTATTATAGTTGTGTATGTGGATAACATTGTCTTAACTGTGACTGATTTGTTGTGCAATACCTTAGCCAATTTATGCAGAAACCTTGTGTTCCTCGTATGAAATCTGCCCACCACCTCCTGAGGTATTTGAATAGTACTTCTGATCTTTATATTTTTCTTAATAACTCCTTAGATTTTTCTGTTCAGGTTAATTGTGATAGTGATTGGGAATTTTTTCCTGATAGCAGAAGATCAGTGACTAGTTTCTACATCCTGTTAGGTGGCAGTTTGGTTTGTTGGAAATCTAAGAAGCAACCATTTGTCTCTCTTTCTTCATATGAAGTTGAATATAGGTCTTTGAGCAAGGCTATGGTAGATATTACATGCTTAGCTACACTTTTGGCTGATTTGGGCATTACTGATCTCTCTTCTATTTCTGTTTATTGTGATAATCAGGTTGTAGTTCACATTGTTAAGAACCATGTGTTCCATAAAAGGACCAAGCATATTGAGGTGAATTATTACTTTATTCACACCAAGCTGGCTGATGGTTTGGTTACCCTGCTCCATACTTCCAGTTCCACTCAAATGGCTGATGTATTCAACAAAAGTCTGCCTGGTGCTGCCCATCATTTACATTTGTCCAAGTTGGGTATTTTATCACACTCCAACTTGAAGAGGGTGTTCGGATAACTAAGTGTAATGCTGATGTGGGCTAGTTTTGTTAGTTGGGTTATATCTTGTAACTGGGCTTGGCCCAATTTGTATTTGTGCTTTCATTTTTGAATAGTTAGGAGCTTGGTCAATTTGGTCCACTACCGGGTCATATATAGTATGGGCATTGTCTCATTTGTGAAAAATATATTGACTTCTTCAAAATAATACCTCCCGATTCTCTCTAAGGTCATTATGAACCCTAACAGTTGTTGCTCAATTGGAGCTTTAATTCTGCATTTCTAACAAAATCATTGCAGTTTGGTCTTCTGCTTTAGAATATCTTTTTCCAATTTGAGGAACCTGGTGTACTCCGTAGTAAGTTCATTTATGATAGATCTATCAATTTTATTGTTGGTGTTTATCCAGGTTTCTTCTGCACTTCTAACTTTATCTTCACACTCTTTGACATTTAAAAGATATCTCCATATTCTCTTTTAGACAATATGCCCAATATATTGCAAACCTTATTCATTTTTTGGTAAAAGATTTACATAGGATTTCCCGTGACTTAAGTATCCCATGCTTCGTTTACTGTGGTCTGTGGATTTAAAGGATTTATTTTCTACCCATATGTCCAAAAACTTGAAGTACTTAGGGCCATTTACATTACTGACATTTAGTTCCATTAACAATGGATAATGATCTGGCTATGTGGCTGCTAGGTGTGTGACTGTGGTAATTGGAGCTACTGATACCCCTGCATCATTAACCATCCCCTGTCTAGTCTTTTATACACAATAACAGTTGAACCTCTTTAATTTGACCATGTAAAGGCTCATGATACCCCAAATCTATCAGTCCACATTCGTCTATCACACTGATGAATTTAATGCTTTTTTGAATTTTGTATGGAACCCCTCCTATCTTTTCTTCCACAGAGGTGATAACATTAAAATCCCCAATTATATACCAAGGTGCAGTAACGTTGGCCGATTGTTGTCTGTGTCTATCCTGCATGGGTCTTCTTAGATGATTTCTACACTTGGCATACACCACAGTAATATAGAGGATAGTTTCCATCTCAACATGTTTTAGCTGACATGTAATTTGTTGTTCTACTATACAACATGTAAACTCATGGTCCCAAAATATTCATATTTTGTCATTTGGATTGCTAAATGCATAATTCATAGATAACTGTAATTGTAGTTGTTAATCTATGAGCTATCCAAGAAAGGTTCCAGGACATCTATAAAGGACAATTTGTGTGACTGCTTAAGTACTTTCATTCTCTCTATTGCACCTGAGGATCTAATGCCTATTTTATATGAGTGTACTTATCATAATTAAAGATGAATGGGTTTTAATTCTTGATTTGCTTCTAGTATTAGAAGCAATATTGTTCTTGGTATCTATAATAAACCAAATATCGACCAAACCAACTGGCTATATTGATTCACTAAATTGAATTACAATCAACTGGAATTTGCAATGAAATAGTAAAAAGGATAACTGCAGGATAACAGAAGGGATGCGAAGTTAGAAATACACCATGGAAGAAGGAGATGAGAAGCTTGGACAGAAAGAGATGAGAAGTACAGAGCTTTCACGTAACATTTGCCTAATCCTCCAAACCCAGACGATGGCCCCTTTTACTCACTTCGTCGCATACTTCCTTAACCCGGATCCCAGATAAATCTCTTGTTGGGCTTTCTGATTCTTGGGCCTCTTCACAATTTAGCCACTGGCCCAACAGCCTCTGTCCAAATAACTAGCCCATACATATCATTTGAGTTATCCTGGTTTACAACAATACTCCCGCTCTCAAAAAGAACCTTGTCCTCAAGGTTCAAATAGAGCCACACTAACATTATGTTAGTGAATCTGTCACGACTCGAACATGCGTCAAGAGCTGACCAATGTCTTTCAACCTTAGATTTGATGAATCAATTCCAGTGCCCTTTGCCAATTCTAAATTACCAAGAGGAAGAACATAAGCCACAAATCTAAAAAAAATTTCCTTCAATCTAAGTGCAACAATTTCCATTACCTTCTTTGTACACCAAGGGAGCCATGAGCACCAGTAACACTTACTGATTCATAGCGATAAGACTGATTGAGGTAGTCAAATGATTCAGGATCCCCCAACCTACACTTTTTCTTCATCTCCGCGGGTACTGCATAGAGAAGATAGAAACATTGATGCTTCTGTTCAAGAATTAAACATAATAATTCTTGAGATCTTTCAAGGAGGAACGCTCCCATTTCTGCACTAGATACTCTTCTAGACTTGCCAACCCGAGTCTCCAGAAATATACAACAACTTGAATTGTCCGTTTGTAATGTTTTTGCATTGCTAATTAGTTCAAGCACTAGATTTGACTCAATAATTTGTTGGTCCCTACTGTACTCTGCAATGCTTGTACAGCCACCAAAATAGGCAAGATAACACATAAGCATTCAAGTAGTTGTAAACTTTCCAAGTCTAATGTTAGGACCAACCAAGATAAAAGTGCCTTTACCTTCAATTATCATTGTTCTATGAACAACATCAGCAACAACAATTGAAGCTATTTTCATCAAATCAACTTTTATATCATCTAAAAAAATACATTTTCCATCATAGTCAAGCTACAAGTATGTAGTGCAGCAAAATAACACAATGAGGAATCGGGCATTGAACTCAATAATTCTGTTACTAGGATCTAAAATAGATTGTAGTATAAAAATAATGAAGTCATCGGCACCACATCTAGCAACTGCTAATGCAAAACTAGTTAGCAAACGGGATGAATGAATACCCAATTTCCGTACAAGATCCCATACTTGAGTCATAGAGTTAGCATATCTAATGAAGTAAAACTCGCCAGTAGATCCCAACAATAGTACCGCCGCAATGTTCACTGTATAGTTTCTTAGAGATATGTACTTGGAACGTATTCCTGGATCCCATACAAAAAGATTCATCACAGGCTGTTGAGCTTGAACTAGTAAATAACAATCAGTTATTTTTGCATGATGAAACTTAATATTTCTACAAGGTGAAATAGAAAAGTTAGGAAAAAGGACATTTTGGTTGCAGCTAGGCATATTATTCTCAATTCCACCACAGCAGCAACTCCTCCGGTCAAAGAAAATTTGCTCTTCACTCAACATAGACAAAGCACAGTAATCCAAGATTGCTAAGTCCATAAGAGGCCAAAGCTTAACCATCTCTTCATTAACATTCATTCCCACAAGGACACTACTAGCAGACCAAATGCCAATCACAGTAGTGTACTTTGTTGCTCCAAATATAATCTCTGTCGCTCTATAATACTGAGAGCATATGTGAGAAATATTTAGTTGTCTTTCAACCAAAGCTTTAGCATGTCCCAGTCACATAAATTAACCAGAGGAGCATGGAAATCCACCAAAAGATTATGATCATTAATGTCTTTGTGAATTATGCCAATAGTGCGACGAATGTAGGATAATACCCAAAAAGTCCGGAATGTATAAAGCTTCACAAGTAAGAGAGTGTGTATAGATGTCCTAGGTTGCAATCGAACAACCAGGGGGCGTCCGTTGGGGGTTACCATGAACAAATTCACACCAGGATCCAATGGGAATTGATTCAAAAAGCATAGATCATTGGATATGGAATCAACATGACACTCTAATATCCTAATAATCTTCTTGAAATCATCCACAACCATGACTGAATAATATCTTTCAGCGCCAACAAATGTGGTGAAAAAACCAAAACTAAGAACAAATGAAAATTTGGCGGAGTAGACTTTGTCTTATAAACTAGACCACACATCGCAAGCGACAGTCTAACAGCTTTATGGGCCTGAATATTTGGGGACTGCTTGGAGTAACTTTCAGCAAATGTACGGAGTAATCCCTGTATATTCTCCGCCATAGTAGGTTCATATGTTACAGACAATAAACCATGAAATCTCCTCTCCTGTCCAGTATCAACCCAATTGTATTTGTGTAGGTTAACATCGTGGTAATGGAACAATATATTTTGATTAGCACTAGCAAATGGAAATGTTATCCCAGAAAATTTTCTAATAGCATTCGACATGACATATCCTTGTCTAGCGAAAGGAATTTGATAACTAGTTATATCCGTTAGAGGAGAAATTTCTAATACCGCTACATTATCCTTTGTATTTTTCTCCTCTTTATTTTTAGATTCTAGTAGTTTAGTCACATTACAATTGTAACGAGTTAAACAAGAAGGAATAGAGTTTGAAGAAATACCGATCTGATTAACTAGAACCTCAGTAGTAACCTTGGTTTTCAAGGTCTTAGAGTGAGACTGGTGCGTGTTGCCATTTCCCTGAGAGCCTTCATCAAACACCTGGACCTCCTCTGATTTTGTATTCTTTAAAGCAGATTTCATTGTATCAGTAAGGACTTCAATATCTGATCGCTCGGTAGCAAAGACCTTAGAACAACAACATCTATGTAGCATATTATCGAACACCTGGGCTTCAATTTCAGTAGAATATTCCTTGATTGTAGCCATGTGACCTTCCAGCGATTAGAGATGCTGCTTACGAAAAAGAATTCGCACCTTTGCGACAAAGTGTTCCCTTCAATTGCTTGTTCCGGAGAAGCCATCGGAACCAATCCAATGCCTCACCTTCGAGATAAATAGACATGCGTAATAATTTGTTATTTTCTGATATGCATAGAATTCAAAGTAGCGTTCAGCCTGAGAAATCCATAACTCTGGATCCTCGCCGCTAAGTCGTCGGAATTCCAATGGAGTAGGCTTACTCATTGCAAGGTTTTCAACAAACTCATGTAACAATGAACGAATTTCAGCGATATCCTTTGACTACGAATCCTTCACGACCTTAATTGAATCATCAGTAGTTAGAAATATTTGGTCTTTCATTGAAGACCTCTGGATGAAAGCACCAGTGTAATAAACCAAATATCGACCAAACCAACTGGCTATATTGATTCACTAAATTGAATTACAATCAGCTGGAATTTGCAATGAAATAGTAAAAAGGATAGCTGCAGGATAACATAAGGGATGAGAAGCTAGAAATACACCATGGAAGAAGGAGATGAGAAGCTTGGACAGAAAGAGATGAGAAGTACAGAGCTTTTCACGTAACATTTGCCTAATCCTCCAAACCTAGATGACGGCCCCTTTTACTCACTTCGTCACATACTTCCTTAACCCGAATCCCAGACAAATCTCTTGTTGGGATTTCTGATTCTTGGGCCTCTTCGCAATTTAGCCCCTGGCCCAACAGCCTCTGTCCAAATAACTGGCCCATACACATCATTTGAGTTATACTGGTTCACAACAACATCTTGCATGTTCATATATCTTCCTCTTGGAGATAAGCCTCGAGAATCTGTCACTTTGAGCTTATTTTGATAATCAAAATTTTGATTGGATCCAGAAGCTAGGATGAGCTGGTGATCTCGTTCTTTTTTGTCTGTATCTTCTCTGAATTCATCATCTCCTTCAGTATCATACCCCATTTCATCCTCTATTTTCACTGATTTGTACTCATCTTTGTCTTAGCCTTCAAGATGACTACTACACTCTGCAGTCCCAGAATCATATGTAGCATCGATAGCTAGGGCATTTTTTAATGTTAGATTGCTTTCCCCCTATTCTGCTTCTTTTGAACGTTAGAAACGTTTGTCCTTACCTTATCCTGAGGTTATTGGGTAAGAATTTCGATGATAGGCTATCATTATGTATTTTAGTCGCTTATCACACTCTAATTTAATGCACTTTAATTGAGTTTGAGCTTTAATCGCTCGTGTTTTGCACTAAATATGTATTTTATGCCTTGTAGGAGTGATTACGAGCTATTTAGACATTATGGAATGGATTCAAATGATTTGGAGCTTTGAAGTCTGAGTAAAACCCCAAGGAATCAAGCTGGGATCGTGTTCGGGGTTCAACGGATGATAGTTAAGAACAAAACGGAGAATCGAGCAGGCATACGACGCATTGTCTAGTAAAATGTACATAAGTTTTCGCTCAAAACTCCGTTTGGGTTCTATGATATATTGTTGGAAAGAGCTACAACTTTTATGTTTTGCATTTTCACAAATTCTCACGACCGCAGTGCATGGGACGCCGCAGGGTGCGGCGTAGCAGTGTAAAAGCTGGCCTGACAAGAAAATGCAAGGCTGCTAATAATCTCCACTAGCGCGCCGCAGGGTGCGACACGCCTATACAAATTTTATAGAGCCAGAGTCATATTTCACATGGGAGAAGGTGTTTTCATCTAGGCCAGACCCTACTTGGTATAAATACATGTAAAAACGTTATTTTTGGGACTTTTGACATATCTTAGACCTAGGGAGAGCACAGAGCCGCCGTGAAGGCCGGGTTTCATCTTTTATTCTACCGAACTTAGTAATTTTTATGTTTCTTTGTATGATTTATTGTTTGGCTACCATGTCTATGTGGAGCTAAAACTTCACGTTCTAGGGTTTTGGTTCTTTCATGACTATTGCTATTCGAATATTGATTTGATTTCTTAGTTTATCATATTGGTTTATTTATTCAATCCTGCGCTTAATTATTTGATTGCTTGATCACCAATTAAATACTATCTACGAATCTAGAATTGAACTCAAAAGTGGGAATTCTAGATTGCATATAGGTTTGAGCAGAGCAAGTTCTTGAACCTGGGCAGCGGGGAACGAATTCGCGGTTAGGATAGACATATACCTAATTGTCTTGCTTGATTGATTTCCAGGAATTATGAATGCGTTCTTGTTGATAACTCCATAGACATATATGCGTTAGGTTAGCTTAAATATGCGAATAAGAACTCGACAAATTCTTATGAGCAATACTAACCCTGTTAACCAATAAGCTAGATAAATTAGTTAGTCAATTCAATTAAAGAATACAATAGGATTGTTAGATAGCCCATAACCCTAGATCGTTTTCATCACATTGATATCATAAAAATCTATTCTCTCTGTTCAAAGTTTATTATTTATATTTTTTATTTAATTAGTTCAGAATCAAATATTTCTAGGTTTAATTCTTGTTTATATAATTAGGATAGTCTAATTAGTTAATAGTTAATCGCAAGTCCTCGTGGGATCGACATCCGACTTTTAGTCACTTTATTACTTGACGACCGCGTAGACTTGCGTGTGCGTTTAGCCGCAACAAGGTTTTGGCGCTGTTTTCGGGGACTTAGAAATTAACTTTTTCTAGATTAGACATTTAATTTTTTTTATCTATTCATTTTTTTTGTTTTGGTTTAGTTAATATTTTTTATTTATTTTAACAAGGCATCTTAGAATGAAAATTATTCGAATGATGGTTATTTTTATTTTGATGATCCTTGTCCGTATTATGGAGGACCTCACTGGTGGAAAAATTGTAAAAATGTTCCCGTGAGTGAGTTGTGCGCACAATTTCAATCCTTTAAGTGGAATATTTATAATATGGGTGGTGGTCAATATGGCCACTGGGATGGTTGTCCTAATTCTTTTCATCCTTCTCTGAGCCCTTATTATGATCTTTGTAATGATATTTGTGAGTTTGATAAGGGCAACGAAGTGCATAATATGGAACATGATGCATATATTAGGGATATTCTGAGGCAAGTAGCAAAGCAACAAGATGAACTCAAAAAAGATATGAAAAGAATGAGGGCATCAATCACAAGAATGAAGGCTAATATGGAAGAATTGAACGAAGAGAGCGAGTACCAGCAAGAGGAAAATTTTGAAAAGAGGAGATTTTGAGTCAAACTTGGCTGGTGGAACAAGCTGAAATATTAGAAATATATGAGGCTCAAAGTGAGAAAATTACAGATGGGATACAAGCCCTATTAGAAGGAAGAGATAAACTAGGACAAGAGATCGAAAAATTTGGCACTGCTATTCACGACTTGGGAGCCCAATTGATTGCAAAGGTTGATGCGTCTAACGCCCAACAACTTAGTTCTGAGTTGTGTGAAACTGAAAAAGGAGCTTATACACCAAATTGAGGAGCTAAAAGTGGAGAGTCAATCATTCGACCATACTTTTATTGATGATGCCCACGTTGAGGAAAACACACTAGAGTTATGTGTGGAAGTAGATAATGTTATATTTGAAGACGCTAGTGTGTGTACATACAAGGATGTAAATAGTGATACAATTCTAGAGTTAGGGCATATTGGTCCTTATTCCATATATTTTTCAACATTGTGTTTGGATGATGACATGAAAATCGAGTCATCTGAGCCTTTGGAGGAGCCAATATACGAGGACCTGGGTGCTTATATTCTGGAATTCATCATGCCAGAGAGACATAATTACATACCTCATTTGAAGGCCAAGAAGTGTAGAATACGATATAGGTTGTTTGACCCAATTAAATTTGTCTCACCGCCTCAGGAGCATAACAGAAAGCTTGATACCATGTTGGGGGCGCAATTCATAAGTTCGAGGTGGAGGCAAAACGTGATTCACGACGTGCCGCGACATTAAAATCAGATGCTTGTTGGGAGACAACCCAGCTTTACTTTTTTTTTTATTATATTATTTTTGTAGTGTTTGTTTTGATTTTGTAGGATTATAAGCATAAGAAGAAAATCCAATAGGTGAGTGCAAAAGAGAGCAGGTGGTTGAAACTGAGTGTGAGGTACCCATACAAAGGATCAAACTTGGGAGAAGTCTGAGTATCCCATGAACTGCTAATTCTTCGACCTTTGGCCTACCAGGGAGTCTCTTTTACTCTCTTATTAATTATAGTGTGCATTAAGAACATTGCACAATTTTAAGTGTGGGGTGGGGAGATTGTTTGAGTGACTTTCTATGCTATTTTAGTTGTGTTAGTTTAATTGAATATTTTTTTTTAGAAAAACGAAAAAATTGGACTTTTCCCGACGATGGATCTCCTAGACAATTTTCTTGAGGGATTTAAGTCTAAAGAAAAAGGACAAAAATATTTTCTTTGTAGATAGTGTAGTAATTCCCCCTTGATTTTTCTTTGTGCCACGGTTCTTTTTCAACGGTTTTGTTTGAACTGGGTGTAGTTAGTTTTTATTTTGTTAGAAGTAGGAAACTTTGTGCTATGTTTTGAATTGAAGCAATATCTCTTGACTTTGTTGTGCCTTGAGAATAGTGAGTACTTTAGTTGTGACGCTTAGGCTCAGTTTTTGACTCTTGTATAAGTACTTTAAATTGTATAATCTTAACTTTGCTTAACTTCTCTGACTAGAGTGTCTTGATGAGTCCAATCCTGAGTGAGTTGTGTGCCATGTGTGTGTGAGGGTTGTGTGTTATTTTGTGCATTGTATTTGATGTCTAGAACTTGCCCCGTGTGTTTGCAAAGCGAAATAGTACTTTTGTTCAGTCTTGGAAGTGATATAGGCATTTCTTTGTTGAGCCATATATATATATATATTACCCGCCTAATTGTTATATATCATAGCTAACCCCTTTGAGCCTGTAATCATGTTTCTTTGGCAACCGCATTACAAGCCTTACCCATTTGTTTGAATTAACCATCTATTTGAACCTTTTCACCTCTCATGAGTACTTGAATTGCTATGAACTTTGTAAAAGTTAAAGTGTGGGGTGGTCGGTTTGGCTTTTGAGTGGAACTAATGGAATAAGGAGAAAGGTGCAGTGTTTTGAAAAAAGCAAGAGCCACTTGAAAAGAGAAAAAGAAAAGAAAAAAAATAGTTGTATTGTTATGAAAAATATTCTTTGATAGTGGTGACTTTTGATGTAATTGTTCTTAAAGAAATATGGAGTTAATATACATTGATGTGAAAATGGAGTTATGGTTTGACATAAGTGTGGGTTTTTAAATATTAAAGTGTATGTATTAAAGTACTTAGGGAGGTGTAGTCACTGTTATATCTAAATGTATCCTACCCGACCCGCAGCCTACATTACAGCCGAATAAAGTCCTACTTGATCCTAGACTGAATGAGTTCGATTAGTAGAGTAATACACTACGGGCAAGCCTATGGTGCATATCTTGTGACATATGAAGGTTATTTCTGAGAGTGAGTGAATTCTTTCTATCATGAGTTCCTAAGTGTTCTTAAATTTTATTTTGTGGAACTACTCTCTTTTGTTGTGTGAGGGAATTTGATTCATGAAGGAAAGGTAATTTCAGTGACTTCTATGTTAGAGTAAGTGGGTGAGTTGCGAATAATGCGTGGTACTTGTGAGTCAAATCTTGATGTACTCTTGTGCTTAGTCTATTTTAAATATTCTTGGTGTGATGAGTTAGGAGAATTGTTTAAAGAGGTCGTATCTATATAAAATGTAGTTTGATTGCTCGAGGACGAGCAATGGTTTAAGTGTGGGGTGTTGATGATAGGCTATAATTACGTATTTTAGTCGCTTACTATACTCTAATTTAGTGCACTTGAATTGAGTTTGAGCTTTAATCGCTAGTGTTTTACACTAAATATGTGTTTTATGCCTTGTAGGAGTGACTCCGAGCTATGTAGATATTATGGAATGAATTCAAGTGATTTGGAGCTTTGAAGTCTGATTAAAAGCCCAAGGAATCAAGTTGGGATCGTGTTCGGGGATCAACGGATGATAGTTAAGAACGAAGCGGAGAATCGAGCGGGCATACGACGCATTGTCTAGTAAAATGTACATAACTTTCGCTTAGAACTCCGTTTGGGCTCCACAATATATCGTTGGAAAGCTATTTGAAAGGGCTACAACTTTTGTGTTTTGCGTTTTCGCAAATTCTCACTATCGCGGCGCATGGGACGTCGCAGGGTGCGGCGCAACAGTGTAAAAGCTGGCCTGAAAAGAAAATGCAAGGCTGCTGATAATCTCCACTAGCGCGGCGTAGGGTGCGGCGCGCCTGTACAAATTTTACAGATATAGAGTCCTATTTCACAGGGGAGAAGGTGTTTTCGTCTGGGCCCGACCCTACTTGGTATAAATACATGTAAAAACGCTATTTTTGGGACTTTTGACACATCTTAGACTTAGGGAGAGCACGGAGCCGTCGTGGAGGCTGGGTTTCATCTTTTCTTGTACCAAACTTTGTAATTTTTATGTTTCTTTGTATGATTTGTTGTTTGGCAACCATGTCTATGTGGAGCTAAAACTTTACGTTCTAGAGTTGTGGTTCTTTCATGACTATTGCTATTCGAATATTGATTTTGATTTCTTAGTTTATCATATTGGTTTATTTATTCAATCCTGCGCTTAATTATTTGATTGCTTGATCACCAATTTAATATTATCTACGAATCTACAATTGAACTCGAAAGTGAGAATTCTAGATTGCATATAGGTTTGAGCAGAGCAAGTTCTTGAACCTGGACATCAGGGAACGAATTCGCGGTTAGGATAGACATATACCTAATTGTCTTGCTTGGTTGATTTACAGGAATTATGAATGCGTTCTTGTTGATTCTAACTTCATAGACATATAGGCGTTAGGTTAGCTTGAATAGACGAGTAAGAACTCGACAAATTCTTATGAGCAATATTAACCCTGTTAACCAATAAGCTAGATAAATTAGTCAGTCAATTCAATTAAAGAATACAATAGGATTGTTAGATAGCCCATAACCCTAGATCGTTTTCATTACATTGATATCATAAAAATCTATTCTTTCTCTGTTCAAAGTTTATTATTTATATATTTTTATTTAATTAGTTTAGAATCAAATATTTCAAGGTTTAATTCTTGTTTAGATAATTAGGATAGTCTAATTTAGTTAATAGTTAATCACAAGTCCTCGTGGGATCGACATCCGACTTTTAGTAACTTTATTACTTGACGACCGCGTATACTTGCATGTGCGTTTGGCCGCAACAAATTTCACTTAGTAGGACCCTATTAGTGTTCTCACTGGGTGCTTGCTTCACCTTAATTTCATACAGCTCCAAGTCATGGACATCTTTTTTGTTGGTATAGCTATTCTTTGATATGTGTCTGGATTGAATATTCTGAGTTATCAAGAATTTGTCTACCTGAGTAGGTTCAACTTGGACTGCAACAACAACTAATTGAAGATTATCTCTACCAACATTTTGTTGTTTATTTTTCATAGCTTATCTTTTCTTCTTGCTAGGCTTATTTTTGGAGCCTGATTTATTTCCCTGGGTTTTTTCAGATCCTGTAAGGGTAACGTTTTGCTTATCTTTGCCTCTAGAAGTGGCTTGTTCCATGATTCAGGAAGATACTTTCTGGGGAGGGGGGGCGCAAGCATGCTTCTGTAAGAGGAACTTCAGAGAGTGGATCCTCTTCTGCAGGTTGATTAAGTGAGGGAGGCAGTGAATCAGCTCTAGTCCCTTCCCCTACATCTCTATTATGCACAATGTCCTCTATTCCTCTTATATTCTCTCTCTAGAATCCTTCTCAGTTTCTCCTTTCTGCCCATTTTGCTCTTTTCTATTCTCTGCGTTCTCTGGATTTATACATCAACAATCTCAGGTTCATTGGTTTGAGTGTTTTGGTCCTGATCACTTGTGCTAGCTTCTTGGCATACATCAATATATTTAGGTAGTTCACCTAAGTCGTCTTTTGATTTTGACTTTTCCTGATTCAGGAAATTGGGCTCAGCTATGGTTCTTGCAACATAGATTTGTTTAGTTGATGTCACAGCCTTACTGACCTCATTAGCTGTTGCTGCTACCTTCTTTTATTGATATCTTCTTTGCCAGTGTTCTCACCTCTATTATTTCCAATTTTTGGAGGACTTCCTTTCCTGGTAGGAGCCTTGATTCCTGAAGGTGCTGGATCTCCTTCATCCTTTTTCCTTTGGATCTCCTCGTCTCGAAGTCATACAGGACATGAGTGAAACGAATGGCCTTGATGCTTATAGTATTGGCAATAGCTAGGAATATTCTCAAATTGGAGTTCTTGCTTGTAACTATCACCGTATTTATCTTCATCAAATCCTACCTATACAAATCTAGGTCTCTCTTGGCTAAGGTCTACTTTGACCTTAGCCACACTTTCTCTAGTTTTATTGAAAGTTGCTACATCTAAAGATAAAGCATTTCCAACAGGGGAAGGGATTTAATTGAGTGCTTCTATATAGTAACAGTGCCACTTCAATTCTGGTGCTACCATCCACACTAGGATAATTGGTGTCTTCTCTTCAGGGGTAAAGTTAGTGGTCCAAGTGGAAAGCCTCATGAGTCTGCCTTTTACCCACATGTTCTGTTTGAACCATACAGTTGTAGTCTACTTCATTCTTTATATAAATATAAAGATGAGTAGAGTTGTAGTGAGTGATTTTTGCTTTTTTTCACTGAGTTGTGCTTGCGCATTAAAACTCCCTCTAATCACTTCCATTCTAGGCATTGGGGATGCAAATTTCCCAATCACTGTGAATCAACATCTGTAAGACAGCTTAACCATACAGTCTTTTCGCTTGAATATCACTGTCGGGTGCATTGTTTTGTAGTTCTTTTTGTTGGACTTAGTTCAATCCTTGGTACTGCAGTTGCCGCAATATTACTGGATTGGAGTTGGATTGCATACGAGGGCTTGACTGATGGGGAAGGTAGCTCAAGCTCTGAGTTAGATTGAGCATTTGCAGAGTTCCCTTGGCATTTTGTCAAATAGGTGGTAGCTTTGACTTCAACATAGTTATTGCATTTAATTTTGATGAATGTGGATAATCAAAATTGGAAGAGATCTTGATTTCTTTAATAGAAGCAGTTGTTTTACCTCGACTTTGATTGTGAAAGATCTCTTCTCCAAAGATCTGAGTTGTGTCCAGGGGCGGAGGTAGTGTATTTCTTACGGGTTCGGAAGAACCGTAGCTTTTGCTTAGACCATATTTTTGTATTAGAAAATCCATTAAATATATATATAAATATTTAATTGCGAACCCAGTAACTAAATGAGTTATTGGTTCGACTAGAATTCACAAACTTCAAATCCCGGATCCGACTCTCGTTGTGTCTTGTGTCTCACTAGTTGGAGTATTCATGTCACATTTCTGTTGGTGATTCTTTCCTTCTGTTGCGGAAGCCAAATGTATAGAGTGTGAATAAGTCACAACTACTATACCAAAATTTATGACAGCCACCAAATAATAAATAAGACAATAAAGCAACAATAAAGGGAACACCAGAATTTACGAGGTTCGGCTAATTTTGCCTACTCCTCGGACACAACCAATATTTTATTCCACTCCAAAAATACAAGTGAAATAATACTAAAGAGAGAAGATACAAATGCCTTAAACAGATGAGAAGGCAAATGAGAGGTGTGTTTCAATCCTAAACATTAGGCCTTCTTTTATAGGGGAAAAATCCCCCCCAAACTTAACTCCCAACCAATGTGGGACTTTGTTTTGTCAAATTCAACAAATCTCCACCTTGGCAAAATTCCACATCTTCAATTTTCTCTCAATAACAAATTTTGGTTGTGTCTTCATCTTCAATCTTCAGTGTTCAACAATGTTGATCAAATCCAAACAATGTTGAAACTTGATCGCAGTCACCACCTTTGTCAGCATATCAGCAGGATTCTCCGTAGTATGAATTTTCTTCACTGTGACTCCACCTTCTTCTATGATTTCTCGTACAAAATGATATCGAACATCAATGTGCTTCGTCCTTGCATGATAAACTTGGTTCTTCGCTAATTGAATAGCACTTTGACTATCACAAAAAATTGTGATACCTTTTTGTTCAACACCAAGCTCCTTTAGCAATCCTTGAAGCCAAATTGCCTCTTTCACAGCCTCTGTAATAGCCATGTACTCTGCCTCTGTTGTAGACAAAGCAACTGTTGACTGCAAAGTAGACTTCCAACTAACTGGTGCCTTTGCAAAAGTAAACACATAACCAGTAGTTGATCTTCGTTTGTCCAGATCACCCGCAAAATCTGAGTCACAATATCCAACTACAGACTGATTGTCTTCCTGCTCAAAAACTAACCCGACATCTACAGTATTATGAATATACCGTAGAATCCACTTCACAGCTTGCCAATGCTCCTTCCCTGGATTGTGCATATATCTGCTAATAACTCCAACAGCTTGTGAAATGTCAGGCCTTGTGCAAACCATTGCATACATCAAGCTACCAACAGCATTTGCGTATGGTACCTTTGACATATACTTTCGTTCAACTTCATCCATTGGCGACATAGTAGTACTTAGCTTAAAATGGGAAGCAAGTGGAGTACTAACTGGCTTAGTCTTGTCATCTATGCCAAAACGTTGAAGTACTCTCTTCAAATATTCCTTTTGAGATAAACAGAGTTTCTTTGAACGTCTATCTCTAATTATCTCCATGCCAAGAATTTTCTTTGCCTCACCCAAATCCTTCATCTCGAACTCCTTCTTCAGTTGAATCTTCAACTTATCAATTTCTTCCAAATTCTTGGAAGCTATCAACATATCATCAACATATAGGAGAAGATATACAAAGGAACCATCTTTAAGCTTGTGCAAATACACACAATGATCGTATTTGCTTCTCTTGTACCCTTGCCGCAACATAAACTCGTCAAATCGCTTGTACCATTGTCTAGAAGATTGTTTCAATCCGTACAACGATTTTTCAAGTTTGCACACCATATTTTCTTTTCCAGCAACTTTGAATCCTTCTGGCTGAGTCATGTAGATTTCCTCCTCCAAGTTTCCATGTAAAAACGCAGTTTTTACATCCATCTGAACTAGTTCCAAATCCAATTGTGCTACTAAAGCCAACATAATTCTAATGGAGGAATGTTTTACAACTGGAGAAAACACTTCATTGTAATCAATTCCCTCCTTTTGAGCATATCCTTTGGCCACCAATCTTGCTTTGTAGCGAACATCTACTTGGTTAGGAAATCCTTCCTTCTTTGCAAATACCCATTTGCACCCAATTGCTTTCTTTCCCTTCGGGAGATTGGCCAATCTCCATGTATGATTCTGATGAAGGGACTGTATTTCATCATTCATGGCAATCCTCCACTTATCTTCTTCTGAACTTTGGACAACGTCTTTATAAGTAGTAGGAACATCATCAGCTACAATTGAGGTTGCACAAGCAACCGTCTCTATGAGACGAACAGGTTTCGTTATTGTTCTTTTTGGCCTGCTGGTTGCTATTGATTCAAGTTGTTGTTGAGGTTCCTGAGTTGGAATCTCCTCTACTGGCTCTCCTTCTAGAGGATAATCTTCATTTGTTTCCTCCTCTGCTTCTTGTGTAGGAAAAATAAATTTTCCCTCAAACTCCACCTGCTTAGAAGCACCTTTATTTTGTTTGGTATCTTCTGTTACCTTATTTACCATAGCAGATTCATCAAAGGTAACATCCCTGCTGAATATTACTTTCTTTGTCATAGGACACCATAAGCGATATCCTTTGACTCCAGAAGTAATTCCCATAAAAATAGCCTTCTTTGCCCTTGGATCCAATTTTGACTCCGTCACATGATAATATGCAGTTGAGCCAAACACGTGCAAAGAGTTATAATCTACAGCAGGTTTTCCGTACCATTTTTCAAATGGTGTTTTGCCATCAATAGCAGCAGATGGTAGACGATTAATGAGGTGACATGCATATGTAATTGCCTCAGCCCAAAATTCTTTGCCCAAGCCAGCATTGGACAACATACACCGTACCTTCTCCAGCAAGGTTCGGTTCATACGTTCTGCCACTCCATTTTGTTGTGGTGTATGTCTAACAGTGAAGTGTCGGACGATGCCATCATTTTCACATACCTTATTGAAATGATCATTTTTGTATTCACCTCCATTGTCTGTGCGAATACACTTGATCCTCCTGCCTGTCTGATTTTCCACCATCGTCTTCCATTTGAGAAAAATTCCCAACACTTCATCTTTGCTCTTCATTGTATACACCCATACTCTTCGGGAAAAATCATCAACAAAGGTTACAAAATAGTGCTTCCCACCCAATGAAGGTGTTTTGGAAGGACCCCAAACATCAGAGTGTACATAATCCAAAATGCCTTTAGTATTATGGATCGCTGTACCAAATTTAACCCTTGTCTGTTTCCCTTTGACACAATGCTCACAAAACTCCAAGTTGCAAGCCTTTACTCCTTTTAACAATCCTTGATCTGATAGAGTTTTCAAGGATTTTCCTCCAGCATGTCCCAAGCGCATGTGCCATAGCTTGGTTGCTTCTGCCTCTTTGTCGTCACTGGATGTCACTGTCGCTGTCCCAATAACTGTACTGCCACGATAGCGGTACATATTATTATTCTTCCGATTAGCCTTCATTACCACTAGTGCACCAGAGCATACTCTCATCACTCCATTTTCTGCAATGATTTTGAACCCTTTTGATTCTAGGGCTCCCACAGAGATGAGATTCTTCTTCAAATCCGGTACATATCGAACATCTATCAATGTTCTGATCATTCCATCATGGTTCCTTAATCGTATTGAACCAATGCCATATGAGGTAAGAGGGCTGTTATCCGCTGTGTGGATGACTCCATATTCTCCTTCTTGAAATTCCACAAACCAGTCCCTGTTGGGACACATATGATGGCTACAAGCCGAGTCCATCAACCATATGTCTGATGATGTTAATGACTCTGTTGTAACTAATGAGAAGTCTGAATCATCACAATCAGCTACATTTGAATCCATAATGGCCTTTCCATTATTATATTTGGCCTTATTCTTCAACTTCGGACAGTCTTTCTTCCAGTGCCCTTTTTCTCGACAAAAGGCACATTCATCTTTGCTGGGTCTGGATCTTGACTTGGATCTTCCCTTCTTTGTCCTCGTTTGATTTTGAGGACGACCCCTCACAAATAGTGCTTCTCCTTCTCCGCCCTTCTGTTTTTCTCGCTTTCTTTGTTCATAGCTGTACAAAGCCGAACAAACTTCTCTGAGAGAAACTTCGTCATTTCCATGGAGTAGAGTAGTTTCAAGGTGCTCGTACTCATCAGGAAGTGACGCCAACAACATCAAGGCCAAGTCACCATCATCATAAGTTGTATCCATATTTTGCAAATCTGTAACCAACTTATTGAAACTGGTGATATGTTCATTCATCGTGGTACCAGGAACATAGGTGAAGTGAAACAATCTCTTCTTCATGTACAATTTATTTTGACTGTTTTTCTTCAAAAATTTATCCTCCAGTGCTTTCCATAATCTACTTGCAGAAGTTTCCTTTGTGTATGGATATTTCTGCTCTCTAGCAAGGTAGGATCGAATGGTACCACAAGCAACACGATTGAGAATCTTCCAATCTTCTTCTCCAATAACATCTGGTTTCTTTTCTTCAATGGCCAGATCTAGCCCTTGTTGAAAAAGGACATCTAGAACCTCGCCTTGCCACATCCCAAAATGCCCGGACCCGTCAAAAATTTCTACCGCAAATTTCGCATTTGACACAATTCTTGTCATAAGCGAAGATGCCAATGATGACGTATTGTTGACACTTGATGTAGATTCTTCTTGTTTATTATCTCCCATATTTGACACAAATATTATTTAATAGTTGACGACACAAATCAATATTATTTCCTTTCTAATGTAGAAGATCAGACTAAGTTGCAACTACAGAGCATACTCAGACAGAACCTTGACACAGTTACCAAGATAAATCTTTTCTGATGTGGAAGATCAGACTATGCTGCAACCACAGAGCATACTTAGACAGTACCTTGGCTCTGATACCAATTGTTGCGGAAGCCAAATGTATAGAGTGTGAATAAGTCACAACTACTATACCAAAATTTATGACAACCACCAAATAATAAATAAGACAACAAAGCAACAATAAAGGGAACACCAGAATTTACGAGGTTCGGCTAATTTTGCCTACTCCTCGGACACAACCAATATTTTATTCCACTCCAAAATACAAGTGAAATAATACTAAAGAGAGAAGATACAAATGCCTTAAACAGATGAGAAGGCAAATGAGAGGTGTGTTTCAATCCTAAACATTAGGCCTTCTTTTATAGGGGAAAAATCCCCCCCAAACTTAACTCCCAACCAATGTGGGACTTTGGCATTTTGCCAAACTTCAACAAATCTCCACCTTGGCAAAATTCCACATTTTCAATTCTCTCTCAATAACAAATTTTGGTTGTGTCTTCCCATGGCTGCCCGGTTAGCCAAGGTGTATCAGATCGTTGGAACTTGGAAGTAGTAAGTTTGGCGCGTGTAAGGCAGTGATTATTTTAGCTCAAAGGTATTAAAAACCAATAAAAGTCAAATTTAGAACACAATTTAGAGAGATGGACGATGTTGAAGGGAGTTGAGGTAACTATAACACATTAACGGATCGTTTGGTTTGAAGACAAGTTATGCAGGAATTAGTTATGATATATTTAATTATATTAGGATTAGTTATACTGGATTTCTCATTGACTATTTTTCGCATGGCTAGTTGGTTAGCCAGGGTGTATCAGACCGTTGGAAGTAGAAGGTTTGGCGCGTGTAAGGCGCGAACTCAAAGGTATTAAAAATACAATTTAGAGAGATAGACGATGTTGAAGTGAGTTGAGGTAACTACAACACATTAAGGGGTCGTTTGATTTGAAGACAAGTTATGCTGGAATTAGTTATGACATGCTTAAATTATATTAGGATTAGTTATGCTGGATTTGACATTGACTATTTGGTATGTTGATTAATTCTAGGATTGTCAATTTTATAACTTTATCCTGGATAATTTATCATTGGATTACTATTCCACCCTCTGGCAGGTATATGTTATTCATGTAATATTTTTAATCCCGACATAACTTATCCCACGATTAGTAGCCAAACAAGGAATAAAACAATACTAAATTTTTATCATAGTATTATTTTTGCTTATCCGTCATACCTGAATATTTAATGTGATTATGTGAAAAACAGATTCAATACAAGTTTCCACAAAGAAGATGGTTACAATTGATTAATGGAAAAATAACTTAGATTTGGAAGTTCCAATTCATGTATCAGAAAAATTATACAATTTCACAGCTCTGCTCCATAATTAAAAGGGATAAACCAGTTAATTTTTAAAACAAACTTCCTAATTAAGATGCTACAATAATTATAATTAATAATGACCATAAGTTAAAAAACTACGTTTTTGAATTATATCGAATAATTTCGAAATTTACATTCTGAGTTGTTAATGAAAATAGGGATTTGATGGAAAAGGCTTTTGGTTCATCTGTTAAACTAATTCATTGTGACTATAACAAGAAGAGTAGGACAAAAGCACAAAAACAAATAATGTTCAACATAATGCTTCCGTATCTACTAGGCCATAAAAGTGATCGAGGCCTACACGATAAGGGAAAAAAACCCTAAAGTTTTGCGTGACTCATTGAATTTGTATTTACTTTTAAAAAAAGGTTTAACTGATATTCAATTTTTGGATAATTTTTGGATATATATACTTTTCTTTTCTTCTTTACTGCTATTTTCTTCTTTTTTGTGCTTAGAGTTTCTTCTTCTTAGTTGCAAATTGAGTTTGTTAAATTTGTTGTTGTTTGCAACAAATTTTCGTAAGAGGAAAAATAAGCTGCAACAAAAATAATATAAAGAAAAAGAGATTTTATTAATAAATATTTGTGAGTACAATTCTATGTATTCCTTGATTCTCCTCTCTAAAATTCTCCGTGATTCGAGGGCTTGAGAAGCATCTTTCTCGAATGTAGGATGATGAGACCTCCTTGTGATGTATTTGATTGCCAAGAACGTCGAGCAACACTTTGTTGTTACGGGTTGATCTCTGGGAAGAACTCCGTTGATCACTCCTTTGTTGAAGAACTAAGCACTTGATGATTGATCTCTTTGTTTGTGGATGCCTTCACCAATTGCGGAGTGTTCTTCTCCAACTCTGAATGTCCCTTAAGAGTTATGTAACCCCTCTATTTATAGTTGTAGAGGATGGACAGTCTAGCTACATATGAACTCTCTTGTTTGATTCTGATTGACTCATGTCATTTTAGCCACTTGGCGAATTGTGGTTGGTTCTTGCTTTTTTACTTGGATTGCCACATCATTTAACACGTGACGTCATTTTTTTGGCTTGCAGCTTGACTAGATATGCCATGTCACTTGACACATGGCATGAGTCTGGGCCTTAAGATGGAATGGACCTTGGGCTTGAAAATAATAAAATGGACTAATTTAACTTGTAAAGCCTAAATTAATTATTTAACCCAATTGAATTTAGTCCAAATTTTATATGAATTAGACCCAGTAAATTTTATATGTCTACAAATACTCCTTGCTTCAAATCTTGTCGAAGTCTAAGCTTGCCGAAATAAATGACGAGACTTGAAATACCAGTGATAACATCATTTTTTTTCCCATTGTGTAATGATACTTTGTGGAGAGTTGTTAAGTGTTCTTTTTCGAATAGTGACTTTGGAGTCATCGACAATTGAAGTTTCTTCTTCACAATTTTCATGCGGACCTGAGCAAAGTTATAGTGAAGTTCTACTTCATTCCAAATGAACCATCGACCCCTGGCAGCAACATGTGGCTTGTAGCTTTAATCCCCCTTTTAAGTGAGAGAATAAATTTGGCGTCTTTCCTTATGTAGTATGAACTTAGTTAAAGATTAACTAAGTTTACGAGAAAGCTTCGATTTATTCCCTTGAATTCTGATTCCAAAGATTCGCTTTCCTTTGATGTGCAAACTTTGGAATATTTACTCAAACAAAACTCTTGTACCGTGGTATTATTGCAATTCGAGGGTGGTCCTAGAATCCATCTTTATCGTAAGACATCCAAGTCCTAACCAACTAGGAATTACTCTTGCTTTGAAAGGAAAATACTTGTAAGTCAAGAATAACACCACCGCCTTGGAAGGCTATAAATAGAGTTGCTCCTTAAGAACATTCTCATCAAAGCTTCGCCCTATCTTTTCCCTTTAGCTTTTCTTTTTTTCCTTGCACTTCTTGGCCTTGTTGTAGGGTATCCGCGATACAGAGAATTAAGATTCGCCTGTGCAAGTCTTTCATCATGTTGTCACAAATCTCGATGGATCGTACCCTTTATGAACCTACAAAAAAGGAGTGGTGATCATCGACTTCTTCTCATGATGCATATGGGAGAACTCGCCATGTATATCATCTCCAAGCCTGTAACAAAAGAAAAGGGGAAAAAGAAGTATGCTGCCCTAACAAACCTCTCGATTTCGGCGCTTGATTAATCAAAGATTTGTTGCATGTGGATCAAAAGGGCTGGAGCTTCGGCGTTTATAGATATTGTATCTCACTGAGTTTTCTTACCAATGGAGTAAACAGCTCGTAGTTCGGACGCTCCTATCTTGAGATATGCATTTTTTTTAGCAAGAGCATGTAAAGCTGAAAAAATCGAGCCAGCATGTCGGAACTCGTCTTCCAGATTCAGTAAATTATCTGGAAAAACCTAGGGACATCCTCACTGTGATTTCTACATATGTGGTAGCTCCAGGAGTCTAATTTTCAGTGCCACAAACAACTTGTGATTTGGACGCTCCAGTAACGTTCTTCCTTTCTAATGCACCATCAATCAGTTTAGCGCGCTCGCACAAAAGAAATTGCATCTTGTTGTAGGAGTATCCAATCCATGAGCCGCTTGATCCTACTAAAACTAGACTCATATGACTACTACGTATCACAAATTCATAGCCAACTACTTCTGGGTCATCTGGAACTAATCATCGGAGTTGACGTATGCATCTGCCTGCTGATCTCGCAGCTTTGCGCGCCTTTGCTCGCCTTCAAATAAAGAAAGATTCATATCTTCGTGCATGAATATTGGAATCACGAGCGCTTTCCAGATATGAAAACTAGGCTCCCCGAAATACGGCTTCTGTAAATATCACAATCAGATTGACCCTATATCTTCCCAGATGTATTCTAGGAGTTAGGTGACTGAATTTCGACATACGAGCTCCTTCAGCTTTGCGTGCTCTCGACAAAAGATTCATATCTTGAGATCAGAGAGTCCAAATCTCAAGCCGCTTGATTCTACTGATGCTAGACTCAAAGAAATCCAGCATATCAAAAATTAAGAGCCAAATTCCTTCTATATTGCCTGGAATCAATTTTTGAAGTTGGCATATGCGTCTGGCCCATTGATCTCACAGCTCTGCGTACTCTCGGCAAAAATATCCTATCTCGAGATAGGAGCGTCCAAATCACAAGCCGTTTGTGGTGCTGAAAATTAGACTCCTGGAACTACCACATATGTAGAAATCACAGTTAGTATGTCCCTAGGTTTTCCCAGATAATTTACTGAATCTGGAAGACGAGTTCCGACATGCTGGCTCGATTTTTTCAGCTTTACATGCTCTTGCTAAAAAATGCATATCTTAAGATAGGAGCGTCCGAACTACGAGCTGTTTACACCGTTGGTAAGAAGACTCAGTGAGATACAATATCTATAAACGTCGAAGCTCCAGCCCTTTTGATCCACACGCAACAAATCTTTAATTAATCAAGCGCCGAAATCGAGAGGTTTGTTAGGGCAACATACTTCTTTTTTCCCTTTTCTTTTGTTGCAGGCTCGAAGATGATATACATGGCGAGTTCTCCCATTTGCATCATGAGAAGAAGTGGATGATCACCATGTTGAATTTGGCAAATCCCACATCGGTGGGTTAGCCATTTGGTAGAGATATTTTTCCAATAAAAGGAGGTCTAATGTTTAGGATTTAAACACACCTCTCATTTGCCTTCTTATCTTCTTAAGGCATTTGTATCTTCTCTCTTTAGTATTATTTCACTTGTATTTTTGGAGTGGAATAAAATATTGGTTGTGTCCGAGGAGTAGGCAAAATTGGCCGAACCTCGTAAATTCTGGTGTTCCCTTTATTATTGCTTTATTGTCTTATTTATTATTTGGTGGTTGTCATAATTTTTGGTATAGTAGTTGTGACTTATTCACACTCTATACATTTGGCTTCCGCAACAATTGGTATCAGAGCCAAGGTACTGTCTAAGTATGCTCTGTGGTTGCAGCATAGTCTGATCTTCCACATCAGAAAAGATTTATCTTGGTAACTGAGTCAAGGTTCTGTCTGAGTATGCTCTGTGGTTGCAGCTTAGTCTGATCTTCTACATCAGAAAGGAAATAATCTTGATTTGTGTCGTCAGCTATTAAATAATATTTGTGTCAAATATGGGAGACAATAAACAAGAAGAATCTACATCAAGTGTCAACAATACGTCATCATTGGCATCTTCGCTTATGACAAGAATTGTGTCAAATGCGAAATTTGCGGTAGAAATTTTTGACGGGTCCGGGCATTTTGGGATGTGGCAAGGCGAGGTTCTAGATGTCCTTTTTCAACAAGGGCTAGATCTGGCCATTGAAGAAAAGAAACCAGATGTTATTGGAGAAGAAGATTGGAAGATTCTCAACCGTGTTGCTTGCGGTACCATTCGATCCTACCTTGCTAGAGAGCAGAAATATCCATACACAAAGGAAACTTCTGCAAGTAAATTATGGAAAGCACTGGAGGATAAATTTTTGAAGAAAAACAGTCAAAATAAATTGTACATGAAGAAGAGACTGTTTCACTTCACCTATGTTCCTGGTACCACGATGAATGAACATATCACCAGTTTCAATAAGTTGGTCACAGATTTGCAAAATATGGATACAACTTATGATGATGGTGACTTGGCCTTGATGTTGTTGGCGTCACTTCCTGATGAGTACGAGCACCTTGAAACTACTCTACTCCATGGAAATGACGAAGTTTCTCTCAGAGAAGTTTGTTCGGCTTTGTACAGCTATGAACAAAGAAAGCGAGAAAAACAGAAGGGCGGAGAAGGAGAAGCACTATTTGTGAGGGGTCGTCCTCAAAATCAAACGAGGACAAAGAAGGGAAGATCCAAGTCAAGATCCAGACCCAGCAAAGATGAATGTGCCTTTTGTCGAGAAAAGGGGCACTGGAAGAAAGACTGTCCGAAGTTGAAGAATAAGGCCAAACATAACAATGGAAAGGCCATTATGGATTCAAATGTAGCTGATTGTGATGATTCAGACTTCTCATTAGTTACAACAGAGTCATCAACATCATCAGACATATGGTTGATGGACTCGGCTTGTAGCTATCATATGTGTCCCAACAGGGACTGGTTCGTGGAATTTCAAGAAGGAGAATATGGAGTCGTCCACACAGCGGATAACAGCCCTCTTACCTCATATGGCATTGGTTCAATACGATTAAGGAACCATGATGGAATGATCAGAACATTAACAGATGTTCGATATGTACCGGATTTGAAGAAGAATCTCATCTCTGTGGGAGCCCTAGAATCAAAAGGGTTCAAAATCATTGCAGAAAATGGAGTGATGAGAGTATGCTCCGGTGCACTAGTGGTAATGAAGGCTAATCGGAAGAATAATAATATGTACCGCTATCGTGGCAGTACAGTTATTGGGACAGCGACAGTGACATCCAGTGACGACAAAGAGGCAGAAGCAACCAAGCTATGACACATGCGCTTGGGACATGCTGGAGGAAAATCCTTGAAAACTCTATCAGATCAAGGATTGTTAAAAGGAGTAAAGGCTTGCAACTTGGAGTTTTGTGAGCATTGTGTCAAAGGGAAACAGACAAGGGTTAAATTTGGTACAGCGATCCATAATACTAAAGGCATTTTGGATTATGTACACTCTGATGTTTGGGGTCCTTCCAAAACACCTTCATTGGGTGGGAAACACTATTTTGTAACCTTTGTTGATGATTTTTCCCGAAGAGTGTGGGTGTATACAATGAAGAGCAAAGATGAAGTGTTGGGAATTTTTCTCAAATGGAAGACGATGGTGGAGAATCAAACAGGCAAGAGGATTAAGTGTATTCGCACAGACAATGGAGGTGAATACAAAAATGATCATTTCAATAAGGTCTGTGAAAATGATGGCATCGTCCGACACTTCACTGTCAGACATACACCACAACAGAATGGAGTGGCAGAACGTATGAACCAGACCTTATTGGAGAAGGTACGGTGTATGTTGGCCAATGCTGGCTTGGGCAAAGAATTTTGGGCTGAGGCAGTTACATATGCATGCCACCTCATTAATCGCTTACCATCTGCTGCTGTTGATGGCAAGACACCATTTGAAAAATGGTATGGAAAGCCTGCTGTAGATTATGACTCTTTGCACGTGTTTGGCTCAACTGCATATTATCATGTGACAGAGTCAAAATTGGATCCAAGGGCAAAGAAGGCTATTTTTATGGGAATTACTTCTGGAGTCAAAGGATATCGCTTATGGTGTCCTATGACAAAGAAAGTAATATTCAGCAGGGATGTTACCTTTGATGAATCTGCTATGGTAAATAAGGTAACAGAAGATACCAAACAAAATGAAGGTGCTTCTAAGCAGGTGGAGTTTGAGGGAAAATTTATTTTTCCTACACAAGAAGCAGAGGAGGAAACAAATGAAGATTACCCTCTGGAAGGAGAGCCAGTAGAGGAGATTCCAACTCAGGAACCTCAACAACAATTTGAATCAATAGCAACCAACAGGCCAAAAAGAACAATAACGAAACCTGTTCGTCTCATAGAGACGGTTGCTTGTGCAACCTCAATTGTAGCTGATGATGTTCCTACCACTTATAAAGACGCTGTCCAAAGTTCAGAAGAAGATAAGTGGAGGATTGCCATGAATGATGAAATACAGTCCCTTCATCAGAATCATACATGGAGATTGGCCAATCTCCCGAAGGGAAAGAAAGCAATTGGGTGCAAATGAGTATTTGCAAAGAAGGAAGGATTTCCTAACCAAGTAGATGTTCGCTACAAAGCAAGATTGGTGGCCAAAGGATATGCTCAAAAGGAGGGAATTGATTACAATGAAGTGTTTTCTCCAGTTGTAAAACATTCCTCCATTAGAATTATGTTGGCTTTGGTAGCACAATTGGATTTGGAACTAGTTCAGATGGATGTAAAAACTGCATTTTTACATGGAAACTTGGAGGAGGAAATCTACATGACTCAGCCAGAAGGATTCAAAGTTGCTGGAAAAGAAAATATGGTGTGCAAACTTAAAAAATCGTTGTACGGATTGATACAATCTTCTAGACAATAGTACAAGCGATTTGACGAGTTTATGTTGCGGCAAGGGTACAAGAGAAGCAAATACGATCATTGTGTGTATTTGCACAAGCTTAAAGATGGTTCCTTTGTATATCTTCTCCTATATGTTGATAGCTTCCAAGAATTCGGAAGAAATTGATAAGTTGAAGATTCAACTGAAGAAGGAGTTCGAGATGAAGGATTTGGGTGAGGCAAAGAAAATTCTTGGCATGGAGATAATAAGAGATAGACGTTCAAAGAAACTCTGTTTATCTCAGAAAGAATATTTGAAAAGAGTACTACAACGTTTTGGCATAGATGAAAAGACTAAGCCAGTTAGTACTTCACTTGCTCCCCATTTTAAGCTAAGTACTACTATGTCGCCAAAGGATGAAGCTGAACTAGAGTATATGCCAAATGTACCATACGCAAATGCTGTTGGTAGCTTGATGTAGTACAAGGCTTGTTCCTTTCCTTCCTCATTCTCTTGAGCAAGTAGTGCTCCAAGTGAACGTTCCTGTGCCGCGATGTAGAGTATCAATGGCTTCCCAAGCATTGGCGCCCCTAACACAGGTGGATTCAGCAAGTATGTTTTGATGCTTTCAAAAGCATTTTGACATGACTGATCCCAATGAAAAGGGATATCCTTCCTCAACAGATGATTGAAGGGTTGACACTGTCCGACTAGATTAGAGATGAACCTCCGGATGAATGCTAAGTTTCCTTAGAGACTTCGAAGCTCCCTCAAGTTCTTTGGCTTGGGCATTTTATGAATGGCGTCAATCTTTGCAGGATCAACTTCAATTCCACGATAACGCACAATGAAGCCAAGAAACTTTCCTGAGGTAACTCCAAATGCACACTTGAGTGGATTCATCTTCAGGTCAAATTTTCTTAACCTTTCAAAAACAATTCAAAGGTCTTCAAGGTGGTAATGCCTACTATTCGTCTTCACCACTAAGTCATCGACATAACATTCAACCCTCTTATGAAGCATGTCGTCAAAGATGTTTTGCATCGCGCGTTGGTAGGTTGTACCAACATTCTTCAGATCGAAGGGCATCACTTTGTAGCAATATATCCCTTTTGGAGTTCGGAAAGCAGTACACTCTTCATCTTTTGGAGACATTCTGATTTGATTGTATTCAGAGGACCCATCCATGAATGACATAGCTTCATTCCCTGTTGTAGCATCAAGCATGAGTTCAATAGTTGGTAGTGGGAAGTCATCTTTTGGACATGCCTTGTTTAGGTCTCGAAAGTCAACACAAATGCGTATTTGACCATTCTTCTTCTTGACAAGTACAATATTTGATATCGATGATGGGTACTTCACCTCTCAAATAAATCCCGCCTCAATGAGCTTGTTGACTTCGACTTCAATTTGTGATACAAGCTCGGGTCGAAACATGCGTTGTGACTGCTTCACAGGGCGTGCTCCACTTTTGATCCCTAAATGATAAACATCTACCTTAGGACTAAGACCAGGCATTTCTCTATACGACCAAGCGAAGACATCTTTGTACTCGGTCAATAACTTGGAGTATTCCTCCTCTTCTTGAGGCGTAAGAAGTGCACTAATGACGGTGAGGTGTGGATCTTTCAGAGTACCTAAATTGAGTTCCTTAAGCTCATCCACAGTTAATTGCCCGCCATCTTCTATTTGAGGGGGAGCCTCATGTACTTCATCATCGACGTTAAGGCATGGGCTATCTTCCACTGTTATGTGATAGGATTTTTCCGCAAAGTCTGACTTTTCTCTTTGACTTCCTTGGATGGTCGGCATGGATTCTTTCTCTTTCTTTGCTTCTTTATGAGGCTGGCAAGTGTAAACAATGGTTCTCCTTTGCTCCTTCAGCGGACCATCTATGGATATCGACAAAATAGACTTCCTCTTCATATGTGATGGGAAAGCACTACAGATTTCTTAGTCAGCAACAACTTCAAAATGATCCCGCTCCTCATGGACTTGCTCATTGTATTTTGACAGTATCTTTCTAGATGGAGACTTCCTTGTGGTCCCTAGGCGACAAAAGACAGATGTCTTTGAGGTAGTGAAAACTTATTTTAGATTTTTGGAAGATACACATTCACCTTTGTGACTTCACCTTTCAAACACCGAGACCGGAGGGGTTGAGCCTCCAATGCGATCAAATACTGAAGCCCGTTGTTTTATTTTCTTGCCCTTAACTTCCTTCATCTCCTCTACCGATGATTATTGTGATGAAACTATATCTTTGATTCTCTTTGATGAAATTCGAAGAGGCTCTGCCAAACTGAACCCCAACCCAAACTTTGGAGTGGCGACGTAGTGCCCTTGCTTTATCAACTTCATTTGGGAATCATTGAGCCCATGTATCTTTTCACCAGTGACTTCGTCTTTGAGTTCTTCTATTTGTGATGGATAGGAGAAGTCATAACCAGACTTTTCAAGCAGTATGAAGGCCTTAGGATCATAGTGCCCTTTTATTTTATCAGCTTGAAGATTGCCTTTAGTAGACTCACCCGTCACGAATGGGATTTGTGCAACTGGGACAGTCATATGCTCCTTCAAATGTTGGATATCTTTGTGACTCATTTGCTTCTTTGGGGTACATTCCTGTAGCAAAGGTTTCCCTTTCTTTCGACGCCCACGTGGAACATAGCAAAAAACCAGATGCTCCTCAGTTTTTGTCTGTATGTCACCTTCAGATGATGATATCTTAATGGAGACTTCTTCCATTCCCTTCTTAGGCAGCTTGGTGGTAGTCCATTGAGCCTCATTTTCCTCTTCTAACTTAACACCAGCTTCGTCATCTGATGATGGTTTCTCCACTTTCGGTTCACAAGAATCTAGGTAGAATTTTGCTTCTGCAAAGTATGACTCCATCTCAGTGAAAGGCTTGATGTCTGCATCAATTTTGACTATCTCACCATCTCTTCTGTACTTCAGACATTGATGCAAAGTAGATGATACCACCCCATTCTCATGAATCCAAGGACGTACAAGCAACAAGTTATATGATGTTTTAGCATCTATGACGTGAATCAGGGTGTTTGAATTCATCTCACAAATGGATAATCCTACGCGGATCATACCTATGGCTCGTTGTCCTCATTGGTTGAAACCTTGGATTGTTAGGTTACTTTTGGATGGCTCATCGATAGAGATCCCAAGTTTTTTAAGCACCATCTTTGGCATGATATTGACAGCCGAACCATCATCAACAAGTATGCGATTGAGATGTTGTTCTCGAATGGACCCTACAACAAACAAAGGTCTGTTATGTGGCTTAGACCCCAGCAGCAAGTCATCATCTGTGAATGAAATTGTTGCACAACATGTGACAACTTTTCCGTCATCATGATGTTCATGTGTTTTCATTGGAGCAAGCTCATCGTTGCTTTCCTTTGTTTCGTCAGTACTAGAAACTACATGAGTTGTACTAACGTGACCTCCATGAAGGAATTTTTCCGGAAAGAATTCATGCAATGTGATGGGCTTTCAAAACTTCGTCGATAAGTCACTGTTAATCTTCTTGCTAGTAGAAGATTTGATATTTTTTGGTGATTGTAGCCTATATGCATAACTCATCATCGCTCTTGAATTAGGAATTCGTAGCCTCAAAACTGCCTGATGTTTTCGCTTCTTGTGAGTGACTAGAATCCAACCCTCATCGTCTTTGTCTTTGGAGTGATTGTCTAGATCTAGTGAACCTTCAAGAGTTTTCTTGGAAGATCAACTTAAACAGGCTCGAAACTTCCAAATTGTAAGAAGGTAGTGCTTGACACATTATGCAACTTTGAACACTTCTTTTCCTTGAGCGCGATACTTACATGATTTGCTTCTGCTGTTTCATCCATGTCTATGATGATTTTTCCTTCACTTACAAGAGCTATAATTTTTTCTTTTAAGACGAAGCATTTCTATGTAGGGTGGCTAATGACACGTGAAACTTGCAATATTTCGGATCGCCAACTTTGCCAATTTCCTCTGGCCTTTTTGATTCAGGGAGATCGATGACTTTCTTGTCCAGCAATTCATCAAGGATTGTGGGTATGTCTGAATATGGAAATGGATAAACCTTCACCTCTAATTCCTTCAAGGTGGGACGACGCTTCTCCTCTTTGGGATATTGACTCTGGGTCTTATCCTCCTTCATTTTTTTGCTTAGTAGTGACTTACACAGAAGTTGCTTTCACTGCCATTGATTCTTTGGTTTGGTTCTTTGATGCAACATTTTTCTTGAACTCCTTTTAATCAGCAAATGGAGATGCCTTTCCATGACTTGCGATGCTTAACTCCATGTCGTGCGCTCGTGTTGCAAGTTCTTCAAAAGTTCACGATTTGATCCCTTATAGGATGTACAAAAGGCGAATGCACATCTCCACAACAGATATTTCTGAAAGGCGATCTTTGCAGTCCAAACTTAATGCCCTCCAACGATTAATGTAATCCACCACGGGCTCGTCCTTCCTTTGCTTGGTGCCTGTAAACTCTATCATACTTACAGTTCTTCGGGTACTGTAAAAACGATTGAGGAATTCCTTCTCAAGTTGCTCCCAACTATCAATGGACTCGGGCTCCAAGTCAATATACCAGTCAAATGCGTTCCCTTTCAAAGAACAAACAAATTATTTTACCAAAAGGTCACCATGCGTTCCAGCATTGCTACAAGTCTCGACAAAGTGGGCAATATGTTGCCTTGGGTTCCTTTTGCCATCAAATTGATGTAGCTTTGGTGGTTGATAATTGGTTGGAATGGTTAAACAATCAATCCTCTTAGTATAAGACTTAGAATAGTACAACGAACTTTGCGATGGTCCGCCATATTGAGCTTTGTGTTTGTTATCATGTCTTACAATTGTTGGACAGATAACGCCGCAACTGAAGTAGATTGTTTTTCCTTTTGAATGTTTAACTTTGCAAGTGATTCCTCAATAGCTGTTTTCTGGGAGGTGAAGACAGGTAAACGAGAAGGGACATGGCTCGACTCTCCAGGTGCATAGGCCTCCAATTTGTTTATGAGTTGAGCGATTTGAAGGTCTTTGTCTTCAACAGATTTCTTCAAGACCTCTATAGTCCATTCCATCATGGCAAACCTTTCGTCCAGGTTAGTTGCGTCAGTCATCAAGGCATTGACTTTCGTTGAAACTGAAGAATCCACCAAATCCTCAAATCCGCCAAGGTTTGAGGTTGTTTGAGAAAGTTCATCAAACATCGAGAATGGGGTGTTTCCCCAGAGATTGCGGTTGCGAACACCATATGAGATCTGTTTTTCTTTGCCATCTCCAAGGAGGCGAAGTATTCGAATCCATCCAAGCCACTAGTCTTGAACTTGCTTCGAGTGATTGGGACAACATGACTGAGCTCAGTGGATGCGACAACAGTAGCATCTTTGCATGAAACATCACATTTGCGGAAGGCCATTGTAGCAGTAGATATGAAGTTTGTAGTTTTCAACTTGCAAGAAGCAGAGATGAAGAGCAGAATTGGTCCCACTGGACGTGCCAAAATTTGTTTGCAACAAATTTGTTTGCAACAAATTTTCGTAAGACAAAAAATAAACTGCAACAAAAATAATACAAAGAAAAAGAGATTTTATTAATAAATATTTGTGGGTACAATTCTATGTATTCCTTGATTCTCCTCTCTAAAATTCTCCGTGATCCGAGGGCTTGAGAAGCGTCTTTCTCGAATGTAGGATGATGCAGACCTCCTTGTGGTTATTTAATCGCCAAGAACGTCGAGCAACACTTTGTTGTTATGGGTTAATCTCCGGAAAGAACTCCGTTGATCACTCCTTTGTTGAAGAACTAAGCACTTGATGATTGATCTCTCTGTTTGTGGATGCCTTCACCAATTGCGGAGTGTTCTTCTCCAACTCTGAATGTCCCTTAAGAGTTATGTAACCCCTCTATTTATAGTTGTAGAGGATGGACAGTCTAGCTACATATGAACTCTCTTGTTTGATTATGATTGGCTCATGTCATTTTAGTCACTTGGCGAATTGTGGTTGGTTCTTGCTTTTTTACTTGGATTGCCACACATTTAGCACGTGATATCATCTTTTTGGCGTGCAGTTTGACTAGATATGCCATGTCACTTGACACATGGCATGAGTCTGGGCCTTAAGATGGAATGGACCTTGGGCTTGAAAATAATAAAATGGACTAATTTAACTTGTAAAACCCAAATTAATTATTTAACTCAATTGAATTTAATCCAAATTTTGTATGGATTAGACCCAGTAAATTTTATATGTCTACAATTGTTATTTTGATAATTTGATGATTGAGATATATTTTTTATGATATTTGAAAGTTTATGTTTTAAATTTGAGCTCATTTGGAGTAGATTTGGGCATTGAATCGTATATCGGATTGTTGAATGAAGAACAAGTTTATGTTACAGAACTTAAGATTCAAAATCTGAAGTTGTATTCAATAGATTGAACTACTTAAAATTCGAATTTTTGAAGTTGCATTTAAAAGATAGAAGAACTTCAGATTTGATTTCTGAAGTTACATTGAATAGTTTGAACTACAAATTCGAATTTCTGAAGTTACATTTGAAAAATAGAAGAACTTCATATTTAATTTCTGACATTCCATTGAAGATATTGAACGATTTCATATCCGAACGGGTATACTTTGTAAAACTTTGTACAATACGGATATAACTTCAATAGTGGCTCCAAAAGTGGGTATATATCAAAATACACCGAAAAAACACTAAATACACCATCTGTGGGGTCTCTTTATACAATATACCCTAACTAAGGAAATTACAAAAAAAATTCTTAAATTAATAGCAGTGTATATCTTATTTAGTCAATACTGTATCATAGTATGTCTAACAGCCTCGAATAATAAGGGATAAAATCCCTTAAATGCAACCTTAATTATTGAAACGGATTTGCAGTGAAAGTTGGGTTTTATTTATCTCTTAATCACAACTAATTCCTCAAAAGAAAAAAAAAGAAGCAGTAGTAAGCCTTCTCCACCATAACTCCATCTCTTTTTGAGCACACAAGTTTCTCATATTCGTAGAAAATTTCATCTGTTGCAATGAAAGATATAACAATCATAATTCAACACGGCGGAGTTTGTGAAGCAATATTATGTAATTTTTTTTTTATTAAGAGCCTGTTTGGCTGGGCTTGTAAGTGATTTTTAAGTCAAAAGCCATAAGTTAGGAATTCTAGCTTTTGACTTATTTTGTCATTTTAACTTAAAAACAAGTGCTTAAAAGCACTTTTTCTACTTTATCCAAACACTACAAAATACCTTAATAGCTATTTTTGCTAAAAAGCACTTAAAATAAGCCAATCCAACGGGCTCTAACAAAATTATGATAAATTTTGGTTGCAAATTCAAAGAACCAGTTCAGTTAGTTTCAAAGCAGATATATAGGGAGTGATAGTGCTACCTACTTGATTGATATCAAGTACAAGATCAAAGGGATTGATCACAATTCCATTAATAGAAACGTTCATATAATATTGCTCTTTTATACTCCGCCGAGTTAATCATGATTGGTATATCCTCCATTGCAACATATGAAGTTTTCTACAAAATATTAGAAATTTGTGCGCTGAAAAAGATGGAATTATGCTGGAGAAGGTTTACTACAATGCTTTTTGAAGAATTAGTTGCAATTAAGAAAGAAGTAAAACCCAAATTTCACTGCGTAGACATTTCAATAATTAAACTTTCATATAAGGGATATTAGCCCTTATTATTTGTGGTTATTAGACACACTAGGATTGTAGAAACAGAGAAAATTTGAACCCAATATGAATTGGTGTATATTATATTGAATCGAAATATTGTGTACGGTGTAGCTAATTTATACAGTTTACTCTATGTACTACTCCTACACGTGTCCATGTATAATTTGTATTTCTCTAACAGATTTTGTGCTACTGTGAATAAAAAATATATACAAGGAAATATCAAATACAGCTAACGAATCTCTCGAATATTCTTGCAAAAATATTTGTTAGATATGGATGATTTCCTTTGCTATTATGGACATCTGGATTGTAGAGCATGTAACATAATCTCCTTCAAGGATAGAGTTGTCATTTCACACTCCCATTATATTTGAAAATAAAATACTAAACCAATATCTTCTCTTTTATGTTTATAATTCATCTTTGCGTAGATGAAGAATGGGCTACTTCCTCACAGATTGAAGACTTTAATACCAAGAAAGATCCTTCTGAAACATAATATTTTACTACCTCAATAAATGCCCGAGAGCATTCAATAAATCTTCTCTTCCTCTATTTAGCCCAGCCTCGGTTCGGTAGGTCATGGGGCTTCAGCTGGCTGACAGACTGACTTTAAGGGTCAAAGAACTCACTAACTTCCTCTTTGGAAGACCGTACTTTCTAGCTTCTCTTTCCCTTTGTCAATTGGCAGTGATGAATGTCGCTCAATTCTCCGAATAACTTCATTGTTGAAATCAAGTCTTAGATTATCTTCTATCCTTTCTTCAACAAAGATTCAATATGGACTAAATAAGATATATGCTATAATTAGTTTAAGAATTTTCTATGTAATTTACATAGTTATGATGTATATTGCGTAGACCCCGTAATTGTAGTTGTGTTTTTTCCCCCACATGGGCGTCTCTAATCAAGTAGTCATATTTGATGTGCATGGAAAATACTGTTAGGTACAATTAATCTAACGTGCAAATTCTGATTCAAACTCCAAAGAACAATCCCTCCAACAAACAAAATATTACTCAATTCTCCCAATATGACAAAATTTGATCGAAGCTAAAATCTAATTGTCAAATAAAAGTTAAACAAAATTTAAGTCTTGAAATTGTATGAGTATGATAGTGTGACAAATAGTTTAGGATGCTCTAGCCTCTACAATAGAAAGTTTGTCAAATAAGTTGAACTAAATGAGGTGAAAAAAGGGTCAATAATAGCTAATTTGTTGAGCAATCTGATGCTTTGTTTCAAGCAGACAAATCCGAAGAAAACTGAGGAGGGAGAAAAAAGAAGAAGAAATGTATTTTCAAATTTATTCTGACTTTAGCCGTTCATTTGCTCCGAAGTTGCTTGTTTGGTTAAAAAATATTTACATGTAACTCTCCATAACTTTTTTTTTTAATTTTAAAAATACGACAGATTATCTACGACTATAAGCAAAAATAATCTTATAGTGTAAAAATCGATTACACCATATTCGTGCATTGCATTTCCAAACATTGTAAAATTTGCGTATCATTCCGTGTTGCATGTCATTCGGGTAGATGAGTGCTCAAATTTGATAATAGGTGAATTGGACTATAATTAGGCCCTAAAGAACCACCTTCTTGTATAGTTTTATGGTAAAAAGTTATAACAAAATGCTCTGATTAGTGTTTTTCATGCTTTGCACGCTATATACAATAAAAGAAGTCTATGGAGTATTTTTAGGATCAATTACGGAGAAAAAGAGGCCAATCCTACAATATCCGCTAAGTGCACCACGCGAAGGCAACAAAACCAGAACTGGAGATGGACTGTCGCGGTCCCGGCGTAACCGCGGTCGGACCGCGGCAGAAGGCTGTTGCGGATTCTGAGAGGCTAGTTGGCCGCGGTCCTGGCGTAACCGCGGTAGGACCGCGATAGGAAGCGGAAAATTGAGGGACTGAAGTGCAAAACACGGGATTTTTAGCCCAAAACCCTATAAACAATAGAACTCGTCCAAGGGAGGCATGTAATGTTTTAGAGAGTACTTTGGCAAGAAAAACAAGTGTGGGAGATCACCCAAAACATCATATTTTCTTCTTCTCTTTATTTTTCTGGCAATTTTGATCATGAATATTTTCATAGTTTATTTACCCATTGTCATGAGTAGCTAAACCCTTTGTCTAGGGTTTTGATGGAACCTGTTGAAGAATGAACTTCTTGATTATGTTAATATAGTTTGCCAGTTTAATCTCTATTTGTTCAACTACGTATTTGCAGTTAATTGACAGGATCCTCAATTAGCTGTGCCTAATTAGTGTGCATAACTCGGGAGAGAGTGCATATTTAGGTGATTGTTGAACAACATCACTCCCAAAGTATAAGAGGGATCTATAACTGCGGGTTTAAAGGCGGGATTAGGGATAACGAAGTCTTGGGTGCAATCTAAAGTGAACTGTAATAAACAAAGCCAGCTAGCGTATCTCGGGAGAGTGCGTCTACTAAATTATCGTGATTACTCGGGAGAGATTCACGGTAAAAAGAGTGTTCATGATTGATAGAGATGTGTTGGTAAATCTATATGAAACATAAACAGAAGGGATTCCAGCAATAGGGGAAATCACTACCTTAGAACCTTCTCATTATTGTTCACAACTTAAGCATATTTAGTTTACAACTGTTTATTGACTTTCAATCTTAGTTATTAAATATACCATCAACTGTTATTCACAACGTTTGGGGAAGTTGATTCTAAAGAATTTAGTAAGTCCAACGAAAGTAATTGATAGGTTAATTCTCTGTGGATTCGACTCTGGGCATAAATACTCAGGTTATATTTGCAACGTCCGCATTGTCCTTTTATAAGGCATAGTTGGGCGTGATCAAATTTTGGTGCCGTTGCCGGGGAATTAACGGTGTTATCAATTACAATTGAAAGAAGTACAAAAATTCTTATTGTAGTCATTTTTTCTCTATACCCAATTTTTACATTGAAATTTTAACGTTTGTTGACTTGGTTGCACATGTGCATGCCTAGAAACTCATCGAGATCTGGTGAAATATTTGAAGCATTATCAGATCCCGAGAAAGTTTTCAAGGCCTTAAATCGAGCTAGTCGGAAAAACAAACTACAACCAACAACTGCACAATTCGAAACAGTCATGGGGGATCACGAGAAAAACCCAGTGGTACCAATAGTGCCAGAGGCTGCTCTCTATGACTGGGCACAACCCACAGCTGAAAATCTGTCCGCAGCCATTGTAGTTCCGCAGATACAGGTTGAGTCATTCCAAATTACGAATAACATACTGCACTTGTTGCAAAACAAGGGACTATTTTCGGGGTCGCAAGTCGAAGATCCTCAGCAGCACTTGAAGAACTTCCTCTCTATCTGCAAAACCCAAAGGCAGCCCAACGTAACTCCTGAAGCAATCAAGCTGTTATTGTTTCCATTCTCAATGACAGGAGCTGCCCAGACTTGGCTAAACTCACTTCCCATAAATTCTATAACAACTTGGGATGAGTTAGTCAGGCAATTACATAACAAGTTCCACCCACCCAATAAGACTGCTCAACAAATTGATGAAATTTTGAGTTTTAAACAGAGACCAATAGAGATACTGCATGAAACATGAGAGCGCTTTAAAGGGATGCTGGTTATATGCCCCCACAATGGTATTCCAGATCTGATGTTGGGGCAGCGGTTTTACATGGGATTGTCAGATAGGGTGAAGAACATTGTTGATGCTTCAGCTGGTGGAGCATTTTTGAGCAAAACATGGAGAGAAGGCAGAGTCTGCTTGACAAGATGGCACAAAATTCGGGATGGACAACCAGGAATGCACCTATCACTCCAGTGGTTCACTCTGTGCCCTTAGATCCATCCAACTCTATGGCTGAAAATATGGCCACCTTATTGACACAGATGAGTATACTCACCAAAAAGGTGGAAGAGTCAGGGCAGAAGCAGCAGGTACACATCGTAGATACTACCAATGGGGGCTTGTGCGCATCTTGCATTAGTCAGCCAATCGGTAACCAATGGAATGCAGAACATGATCATCACTACTACCCTGAAGACATGAATTATGTGTCTAATTATGGAGGCCAGAGACAGGGTGGTCAGAATTGGGGCCAGCAAAATCAGCAATACAGGCCAGTCCATCCACAGTTCAACAATGGAAACATGGGAGGTATGAGACCCCCCTAATAATATGGCACCTTACCCAAGGCCACAGGGATATAATAATCAGAATCAGCAGCAGGGGTATCACCCTCCTCAGCAGCAGCATAGTGGAAGGCAAGAAGATGGGTTTTCTAGACTTGAGGCAATGATGCAACAGGTTATTGGGTCTAATGCAAAGATTAATGAGAGAGTGGATGCACATGATGCAACAATCAAGAATATTGAAGTGCAGGTGGGACAAATTTCTATGTCTCTGAACAATCGTCCTCAGGGGACACTACCTGCAGACACCCAGATAAATCCAAAAGATCAAGGCCCAAAGCAGCTGATGACAGTAAGTCTACGTAATGGCAGAGATCTGGATGTAGAGCAAGAGAGGGATCGAGAAACTAGACAAGCGGAGACACTTATACCAGTGCCCATTGAGCTGGATGAGTCAACGAAACTGACGGAGGTGCCAGTCCAGCCTGCCCAGGAAGAAAATAGCATTCAGAATGCGACTGAGAAAGAAGCTGAGACAGTCCAGGAACTAGTAGTTGATGTAGCAGCTGATAAGGATCAATCCCAGTTGATTGGGAAGAAGAGACCTCCTGCAACTTTCCCTCAGAGGCTGGCTAAGTACCAAAAGAGGAACAATACAAGAAGTTCTTCGAAATGCTGAAACAAATCCAGGTAAACATACCATTGATTGAAGCTTTGAAGAAGATGCCTAGGTATGCAAAATGATGAAGGACTTGATGTCCCGAAAGTTTGATTTCCAAGACTTGGCCACAATTACTCTTACTCAGACATGTAGTGCAGTGGTGACTAGACCAATTGCAGAAAAGCTGTTTGACCCAGGGAGCTTTACAATTCCATGCACTATTGGTAATTTTGCTTTTGCTAAAGCACTGTGTGATCTAGGGGCCAACATCAATATTATGCCCCTGGCGATTTACAAGAGACTGGGCATTGGAAGAGCTAGACTCACCTCTATGTTGTTGTAGTTGGCTGACATGACAGTGAAACGACCCTCTGGTATACTGGATGATGTGCTAATTCAGGTAGGGAAATTTGTGTTCCCTGCAGATTTTGTGATCTTAGACTGCAGAGTGGATGAAGAGATTCCCATAATTTTGGGAAGATCATTCTTGGCCACAGGGAGAGCTCTCATTGATTGTGAAACCGGGAAGCTCAAGATGAGATTGAACGATGAGAAGATAACATTCAATGTGCAGAAATCTATGAGGCGACCAAGTGAATTCGTCAATTGTTCTCTTATTGATGCCGTGTATGTAATCGTAGAGACTGATGATGAGGTGCTAACCATTGAGGACCCCCTTGCTGCATGTTTAATGAATTTGGATGAGGTGAATAGAGAGGAACTGGCGGAATGGGTGTTGGCATTAGAGGGTAGAGGGTTCTGGGATAGAACTCTGGAATTTGAGCCCTTGCACTTGGAAAATCGAGAGACTCCTCCAGCCAAGCCATCTATTGAAGAACCACCAAAGCTGGAGTTAAAGCCATTGCACAACCATCTCAGGTATGAATTCCTTGGAACTAACTCCACATTACCTGTTATTATCTCATCTAGTTTGTTAGATGTGCAGGCGCAACAACTCTTGCAAGTACTTAAGGAGTGCAAGAATGCCATTGGGTGGACCATGGCAGACATAAAGGGGATCAGCCCCGCCTACTGTATGCACAAAATTTTACTGGAAGAGGGACACAAACCTTCCAGGGAATACCAAAGAAGGTTGAACCTTAACATGAAGGAAGTGGTGAAGAAGGAAGTAATAAAGTGGTTAGACGCGGGAATTATCTTCCCAATCTCTGACAGCAGCTGGATTAGCCCAGTTCAATGTGTACCTAAAAAGGGTGGCATGACGGTAGTTAAGAATGATAACAATGAATTGATCTCTACAAGAACAGTCACGGGCTGGAGAATTTGCATGAATTATAGAAAGCAAAATCTAGCCACCCAGAAAGACCACTTCCCACTTCCTTTCATTGATTAGATGTTAGACAGACTGGCAGGGAGGTCACACTTCTATTTTCTGGACGGGTACTCAGGATACAACCAGATCTCCATTGCACCGGAGGATAGAGAGAAGACCTTTCACTTGCCCTTATGGCATTTATGCCTTTCGGAGGATGCCCTTTGGCCTATGCAACGCACCCGCCACATTCCAACGGTGCATAATGGCCATATTCACTGACATGGTAGAGGACATAATGGAGGTGTTCATGGATGACTTCTCAGTGGTGGGGAATTCATTTGATGAGTGCCTGATAAATCTGACACGATGCTAAAACGGTGTATCGAGACTAACTTGGTTCTGAACTGGGAGAAGTGCCACTTCATGGTACAAGAAGGCATAGTTTTGGGGCACCGTGTGTCAAGCAAAGGAATTGAGGTGAATCGTGCTAAAGTGGATGTAATAGCAAAGCTACCTCCTCCAACTTCAGTCAAAGCAATCAGAAGCTTCCTTGTGCATGCCGGTTTCTACCGGAGATTCATAAAAGACTTCTCAAAAATTACCAACCCGCTCTGTAAGTTGTTAGAAAAAGATCACCCTTTCTTGTTTTCTGATGATTCCAGGGTAGCATTCGAGGAGCTGAAAAAGAGAATGGTCATAACACCTATCATTGTTGCCCCCAACTGGGAGAAACCATTCGAACTCATGTGTGATGGCAGTGACTACGCAGTGGGGGCAGTGCTGGGACAGCGGAAGGACAAGATGATGCATCCAATCTACTATGCTAGTAGAACGCTGAGTAGAGCCCAGCTGAACTATACTGTGACTGAGAAGGAGGTGTTGGATGTGGTGTTTGCTTTCGACAAGTTCAGATAATATCTAATTGGTTCTAAGGTAATTGTATACACTGATCATGCAGCTCTCAGGTACTTGATTGAGAAGAAGGAGTCTAAGCCGCGCCTGATTCATTGGGTGTTGCTGCTGCATAAATTCGACCTTGAAATTCGTGACCGTAAGGGCACAGAGACGTCGAGGCTAAAACAGAATTGCATCGAGGTTGCGGGCACAACGAGAATCACAGAATTGCATCAGCTCGATGAGTTCAGACATCTTGCTTTTGAGAGCACAAGGTTGTACAAGGAAAGAATGAAGAGGTTGCACGACAAGAACATTGTGGAGTGAAATTTCAATCCTGGAGATATGGTGTTGCTTTATAACTCACGATTAAGGCTATTTCCGGGTAAACTCAGGTCATGATGGTCTGGACCATTTAGAGTGGTTGAAGTTTTCCCTTCAGGTGCTGTCGAGATCGCCACAGAGAAAGACTCTCGTACATTTAGAGTCAATGGGCAGAGATTGAAACTATATGTGGGCATGAGCGAACCAAAAGAAGTGTCTGAGCTACACCTGACTGAACCACAGAGGTCGAGCGAGCCTTAAATGCGCTCATTTGCGTTGTGCCGCGACGTTAAATCAGGCGCTGCGTGGGAGGCAACCCACGAATGTGTTGTAAGTGTAATGCATAACTTCATGGAAAACAAGTAGCAGGAACACACCCAGACCGCGGTCCCAGCGTAACCGCGGTCGGACCGCGGTCAAGGACCTCCTTTGAAAGAAGTCTACCGTGGTCCCAGCGTAACCGCGGTAGGACCGTGGTAAAATACCCCCTCTGAAAGAGGTCTACCGCGGTCCCAACGTAACCGCGGTAGGACCGCGGCAGACCAGCACGGGCCAAGTAAGTTGCAGATTTTTTTTTCCTTTTTTCCCCCCCTTTTAATAAACCTAACCCCCCCACTATTCCCCCAAACCCTTCTTTTCTTCAAACCACCCGCAACCCCCATCCCCTTCTCTCTTCTCTTCTCTCTTTCACACCATCTCTTATCCCTCAAACCCCCATTGTTGCCCCTCCTTTCTTCTCCATCTCTCTCTCTCAACAACTTATCCCTTTCATTCATCCTCAAGGTAAGCTTCTCTATTCTTTTCTCTTTTTTTCCATAACTGAGTGTAATGAGAAGTCTAAATTAGTTTCAATTAAACCCTAGGTAGTGTTTTAGTGTAAATATTTTTTTTCTTTCTTTTCTTTCCTTTTCTCCATTATTTACTTCTTTTGGCCATGATTGATGCTTAAATGGTTGGGTTTTCATTGTGCTTAACTTGGGGGCAATTTTTAGAATGTTTGGAGGCCTAAATAAATTTTTTAGAGTGAATCTTGGTGGAGGGGCCTAAATGGACGAAAATTGGGGTGTGTTGTAAAATTTTGGAGCACTTTGTGCCCATCTTAGTTTGTGGTGGTGGTAGCATTTGAGATGATTCCCTTGTGGGAGATTGTGTGGGGTATTATATGGCGGAATTGTAGAATTAATAGTGATGTGAGGGAAATAGTGGAGGTTGTCAACTCTGGGCACCTTACTAATTGGGTATACTGGCATTGATTGACAAAAGGAAACTGTTTGGTGCCATTGGGTGGCGAAGTCTGAGTACCCATCCGACTGGCACATGTTAGGATGCATATGATTGTTACCCTAAATTGTCTGCAGGTAATATGGCCCAAAAAAGGCGAAAGAGCTCGGCAAGCACTTCCCAAATGCCAATATATGATGCCACCAGGTTCCAGTCACAGGAGGCAGAGGACGTGTTTCATGCTAAGGCCACCAAAAGCTTTATCCCTGAGATTCCTGTTGACAGGGATGCCCTCCGTATGGAAAAAGCAGACATGTATGAGGAAATCAGATAGAGGGAGATGGAGTTCTTGTTTGATGAACCTGAGACGGCAAACCCAATAATAGTCCGGGAGTTCTACGCGAACTGCCCGGAACATTTGTGCCGGTCTGTGATCGTGCGGGGCAGGGTGGTAGATGCCTCAATTTTGAAGATTTTCCAGGTCTTGCAGCTGCCCAAGTTCACTGGTGACATTGATCATTACCACGATGCCCAAGGGGTCACTTGGGACACTATGATTGAGACAATCTGCGCAGGGGGTCGACCAATATGGCTAAAGGAAAACATTACCCTTCACTCCAAGTCACTCACACATGAGGCTAAGTGCTAGTTCACCATTATTTGCAGCCGGTTATTTCCCACGGGCAACACAACAGATGTGACCACCTACGGGCTCTATTGGTGTGGTGCTTCATCACCAAGAAAGACTTTGATGTGGCAAGAATTATTGGAGATGAAGTGATCCTTCGGTCACCTCTGCTATCTAAGGGGTTTTACTTCCCCTCACTTGTGACGAGGTTGTGTCTGCTGGATGGTGTCCCCGCTAGTCCTACAGATGGAGCTTTGCCCGCAAAAGCGGCATTCAGAGCTTCAAAGATCACAGTGGGCTGAGATGCACCCACAACCATTAAGCTTGATGATGAGGATGACGCCCCAACACCCATGGCACTATCCAGGATATCCTATGATGGAGCCGAATCCTCTTGGCGACCCCATATTGGGGCAGGGTTCTCTAGATCACAGTCCAGCCGACCCATTTTGCATTCTTTGGAGGAAGAGGTGGCAGATCTTCGCTCCTCGGTGGATGGCCTGCATGTGCGTATGGATGCCATGTCTCAGCGGCAGGCCAGGTCTGAGAGCCGGATCATAGCTTGGTTCCGTGCTTTGGGGAGGGCTTGTCATGTGGATCCCAGCACCGTCTCCGACTCTGAGTGATACTCAGGGAAGTCTTCTTACCCTTCTGCACTTTATTTGTGTTATGACATGGGGACATGCCATATTCTTTTTGTGTGGGGTGGGAGACTTGCTTTAGTGGTGTATTGTTAGTGTACATATACATTGGTTGTAAAATAAATAAATGTAGGAGACTCTTCCTGAGGACGGACCACTTGGACAGTACTCTTGAGGGAAGTAGTCCATTTAGATTTATTTTATTTTATTTTTCTTTTTAGGTAGTGTAGTAATTCCTCCTTGGTTTTTCTTTTGACCACGGTTCTTTTCCAAGGGCTTTTCTTGAACCGGGTTAGGTAGATTTTTCTTTAATATTTTTAGGACCCTTATGACTCTATTGGACCAAGATAGGTGAAGGCAAGAATGCAACCCGTAATGTACACACCTGCAAATAACTAAAACGAACTTGAGGGTGTGACGTCTAGGCTCATTTGTAGACTCGTAATTTTATGCCTTAATTCTGCACACCTTGTCTTTCTTGAACGCTCACGTGAGTGTGTTGACAAACTAATTCGGAATGAGTTACATGCCAAGTGTGTGTGAGATAATACTTGTATTCTGTGCTTGCATGCGATACCTAGAACTTGCCCTGTGTGTTTAGAAAGCGAAATAGAAGTTGTTTGGCCTTAGAAATGATTGAGGCAATCCTTGTGTAGCTTGTATAATTATGAATCCACCCGTACATATTGCCATAATTAACCCCTTCGAGCCTGAAGCCTGTTCTTTGATAACCTTACAATAACCTACATCCCTGTGTTTGAATAGTTTGACTGTTTGAACCTGTACCTCCTAGAAGCACTTGAATCGTTAAAGAGCATATAAAAGTCAAAGTATGGGGTAGTAATGGAGTGGGAAAAGGAAAATCAGGAAAATACTTGAATGGTGCAATGGCTGTTAAAAAAAAAGAGGCCAGTTGTACCTAAAGAAAAGTGGGGGTAGCCTATGAAACAAGTGTGGAAGAATGATTGGGTTAAACATGGAAATTGGAATAAAGGGAACAATTGTATTAAAAGTGCTTAGGGAGGTTAGTCACTATATCCAAATATATCCTACCCGTCCCTTAGCCTACATTATAACCAAATAAAGACCTCTTCATCTTGGACTGAACAACTCGATTAGTAGAGTATTACACTAAGGGCAAACTTATGGCGTATCTGTGTGGCATGTGAATGTTCTTTGCTGAGAGTGAGTGGATTCGTTCTATCTATAGTTACTTGTTGCTTGATTTTATATGTGTGGAACTTCTCTCAGAAATGTGATGTGAGGGCATGTGACTCAGGAAGAAAAAGCAAGTTTTCACCTCTGTTTAGAGTAACTAGAGTAAGCACGAGTGTGGTATGGCATTAGAGTCTTCATCTGAGGTGTGGTTGTTGCACTGCTTAGGTTGTTCTTCCATAATGGCGGGTGTGACATAAGCTGGGTAATGCATCGAACGATTAGGCCTAGAAGTGTGGTTCAACTTGCTCGAGGACGAGCAAAGATTTAAGTGTGGGGTGTTGATAATAGGTGAATTGGACTATAATTAGGCCCTAAAGAACCACCTTCTTGTATATTTTTTATGGTAAAAAGTGATAACAAAATGCTCTGATTAGTGCTTTTCATGATTTGCAGGCTATATACAAAAAAAGAAGTCTATGGAGTACTTTTGGGATCAATTACGGAGAAAAAGAGGCCAATCCTACAATATCCGCTAAGTGCACCACGCGAAGGCAACAAAACCAGAACTGGAGATGGACTGTCGCGGTCTCGGCGTAACCGCGGTCAGACCGCGGCAGAAGGCTGTTGCGGATTCTGAGAGGCTAGTTGGCCACGGTCCTGGCATAACCGCAGTAGGACCACGATAGGAAGCGGAAAATTGAGGGACTGAAGTGCAAAATACGGGATTTTAGCCAAAAACCTTATATTAAACAATAGAACTCGTCCAATGGAGGCATGTAATGTTTTAGAGAGTACTTTGGCAAGAAAAGCAAGTGTGAGAGATCACCCAAAACATCATATTTTCTTCTTCTCTTTATTTTTCTGGCAATTTTGATCATGAATATTTTCATAGTTTGTTTACCCATTGTCATGAGTAGCTAAACCCTTTGTCTAGGGTTTTGATGGAACCTATTGAAGGATGAACTTCTTGATTATGTTAATATAGTTTGTCAGTTTAATCTCTATTTGTTCAACTACTTGTTTGTTGTAGTTAATTGACAGGATCCTCAATTAGCTGTGCCTAATTAGTGTGCATAACTCGGGAGAGAGTGCATATTTAGGTGATTGTTGAACAACATCACTCCCAAAGTATAAGAGGGATCTATAACTGCGGGTTTAAAGACGGGATTTGGGATAACAAAGTCTTGGGTGCAATCTAAAGTGAACTGTAATAAACAAAGCCAGCTAGCGTATCTCGGGAGAGTGCTTCTAGTAAATTATCGTAATTACTCGGGAGAGATTCACGGTAAAAAGAGTGTTCATGATTGATAGAGATGTGTTGGTAAATCCATATGAAACGTAAACAGAAGGGATTCCATCAATAGGGGAAATCACTACCTTAGAACCTTCTTATTATTGTTCACAACTTAAGCATATTTAGTTTACAACTATTTATTGACTTTCAATCTCAGTTATTAAATATACCATCAACTGTTATTCACAACGTTTGGGGAAGTTGATTCTAAAGAATTTAGTAAGTCCAACGAAAGTAATTGATAGGTTAATTCTCTGTGGATTTGACTCTGGGCATAAATACTCAGATTATATTTGCAACGTTCGCATTGTCTTTTTATAAGGCATAGTTGGGAGTGATCAAAATTCCTTTCCTATCCTTGATAAGCGATGATCCATTCAATTTCCAACTTTTCTTTTATATTAAAACCTTTTCGGTATGCTACAAGACTTGTCCAGAAAAACAATTCTAAATGCTCATACGCCCTCCTACTTTCAAATGTTTTAAGCATTTAAATAAACCTCAATTGATTTAAGCACTCAATCATCAAATCATAGTAATTTTGTAATAGTCATAAACATGAGATCTCAACGTAGAAATATTATTGTGGCAACCATAACTATTCTTTTCCTATTGATAAGCAGCACACCACATGAAGCCACATCTAGAATTCTAAATCAACATTTTTCTTTACCTTCTCTTTACAATCCCGTTCGCACTCCTAGTCCCAACCCGAGCACTAATGCTAGAGTCTTAACTCGAAAAATTGTCAAGAAGATAAATTTTTCCGGTTGGAGAAAGAGGGTTGCTTATCCAGTTCCAATTCTATCTTCTTCTCGATATGGTTTTATTAATTCATAGACAGTATAATATCTCAGCTGATGTTGTCATGGCTACCTAAAATATAAGCGCATTAAATCAGCTTATATTGCCAAGTTTTGACTTCTTTCATCGTTTTATTTTTCTTTTGGAATTTTGTCTCTTTATTCTGACGTGGTTAAACTTATTTTTGTTTTGTGTTTTTGTATTATCCTTTTCTTTCATTGTAACAATTCTTAAAAAATTTTATATCCTGATGTAGTCCCTTGCGGAGACATATTTTATTATTGAGCTATTGATCATGTTTTGAGAAATATTTGTGCATGTTATAAGTCTATGTGTTTGTTGTACTATCCGGTGCATTTTGCTCATGTGCTATGTGTGAGCATGTTATTTTTGCCCTAGAAGAAATAGTCCTATAAAATTCCAAGAAAATAGGTTTTCTGTTAATTATTTGCCATTTTAAGAATTTTTATAGAATTTTCTTAATTATTTATATTTTTTATACATGTTAATTTTTATTTAAATTCATTTCATTTTTAACTAAAAATTCATTTCATTTTTCTATATGTCTCACCCTCACCAACGTAACCCTATCCGCCCTAATTTTCTTCACCACCTCCGTCGTAAACCGCCGCCGAAAATCGCCTCATGGCGGTTCCGGCGGTCCAAAGCCTCCCAAAATTACACCCTGAGACCACCACAACCCCCTCATTCCAAATCTCAACTCCCTTTCCTTCGAATCACTGCCGAATTCTTCGAATCTTGAATCGAAGAATCACGACCAAAGCACTAAGTCGCCAAAAAAGCCCCAAATTCACACCAGTTGAATTTTTCCTTTCTTTGCTTCACATCTGTTAGTTTAGCTATTTGTTCTTGATCAAAGTATGTTTAAGTCTATTAAGCAATTGCATAAGTCTAGATTTAATTGCATTATCATATTTGTCTCTTTGTTTGTTGCCCTTTCTGCCACCCAATTTTCGTTTAAATTCATGCTCTCATTTAGGGTTAATTAGAAAAGCATTTTCATTTACTAATTAGTTTAGTTTTAGCTTTGAAATTGCATCAGCATATTTCTTTTAGTCCTATCGAATTAGATTTTGAATTCCTTCTTATTTTCTGCCTTTGTTTACTTTGATTTGAAAATCAGTAAAACTCTAGGGACCTAATTGAACAAAAAGGTTTAGGTAGAGACTATAATAAGCAGGCTATAGAAGGGTAATTTAGGGTTTGTCTATTTAGGTAAATATCAGAATAGTCTAGAATAGGGGCAGCTGGCCTCATTTGGTTAGTACAAAGTACTGAAACCAATGGGGGAAAACCAGCTATCCAATTCTGTTTAGAATATGATTTTGTGGCGGAGGAATAATTCCTCTATGCACATGGCATCTTTGGTACCCATATATGGTACCATTTTCTATACAGATGATAGAGATTTTTAGCCTGAATCTCGACACAAAAATTCCTTATCTTTTCTGAAAATTTCAGACTTTAGAGATAAAAAAGAGCTTCAAAATCCTCTCATTCTCTGATTCTTCACAAGCTGTAAACATGGTTTGAAATAGGGGTTTATTCTGGTTTATTTACTGGGGGATTTCTGATTTCAAGTATTTGGTTTTGGGTTTAAAAGTTTGTGTTTTCATTGGATTGCTGGGCTGCTGGATTTCTGCTGTTTCTCCCTGCTCATTTCAAGTGTTTTCAATCAGCGCTTTCCTGTTCTAGCATTCACTGGTTCTTATTGCTTGTTTGTTTTAAAGTATTTGAACTCAACTTTCCTTCATGTAATGAGCTTTTGTTAAAATGGTATGAGAATCAAAGTTGCAAGTTATTTGTGATGAATGATTGTTCTTTTTCATGTTAGTATCCTGACTGCCATGATGGTATCCCTGTTGTTTTCTATTCTGTGAGTTTAAAACTTGAATAAATATGGTATAAACAAATTGAGTTGGTACATGAGTGTGTAGCAGTCATCACTCTAAAATGACCTTGTTCAAAACTGTTCTCCAGCTAAACACTCTGCTTGAATAATGCTAATTTTGAATATTTGAAGTCATGTCTTCCCCTTTCTTTTCTTTCAGTTAAATGTATAACTTGTTTACTTGATGTCACTTGAAATTGTGTTGGTTATTTATGAGTTGTAATCTGTGAGTTTGGTTACTAATTAGACAAATCATCGGGTTAAAGGGCTAAGAATTGAAAGTTCCAGTAGTACCGTGTTTAACTCATTGCTGTTATTGTCCTTTTCTGATTGATATTGTGTCTTGAGGTCATTTGAGGCCCTATTTGCAAACCACTAACCAACTCCTAATGATTTGAGTCACTAGTTGACTCAAATCAGTAGGTTTCAAGGTTAAAAGTTTTAAAAATTTTCATTGTTTGAATTTACTGAAATTTAGTTTGTTTTATGTGAGAGGCCCAGCTTTAATGGATAAACAATGTCCAAGGGAGGCAGACTGTCTATTGGTTCATCAATGAAACAAGCATTATATCAGATTAGTAATCAGAATAGCATTATATGTATCGAATATGGTATCATGTAATATTCATAGATTTTCTTTTAATTTTGATTTTGTATGAAGTGCTGTAATAAGTAAGACTTCAGTTTTGTATGAATAACCCATAATAGTATTCATAATTGTAGTAGTGCAATGGGCTGGGTTTAGAGCCCCAATCCGCAAGGGTAAAAAGGGTTGAACATAAGGCCCAAATTGAATGCTGACCCGCGAAAAGAACATTGGACCGAGGCCATTGGGCTTGGGTCTTGAGCCCAAATCGAGATGTTTCTATTTTTCTTTTAATCATGTTTCAAGTATATATTTCTCATGCCTTAAAAATCATGTGGTTAATTTCTTAAAGTTGGACGGCAATTTGATTTCCATACCTTGATTTTAGTTTTAACTAAGCAAAAACTGATATTTAGTTCCTGTTAATTTTAGAGGTAGATAGGCCCAAATGGAACGCCTTTAACATCTGGCCCCCCTAAGATTTAAGCCCAATGTGGGTTGTTTGCTTCAGGTTCAACAATATGTTTTGAGGCCTCTTGATTGTTGGGCCTAATAGTGAGCCCAGAAACAGCTTTCAAGCCGATCCTTCAATAATCCAGTGCTGGCCATTTCCCTTTGTGCAAAAATGACTAAAATGCTATACCCCAAAACTAGTTTGTAATCAATAGCCTCTTTGTTAAGTTTAAGTTAGTTTAAAAAAAAATAGAACATCCTTAGAATCCCTTAATTAAATACTTTTCTTTTAAAACCTTTTGAGGTATGCCATGCCAAATAAAACTCTTAAGCCCATGACCCTCATATAATTAGCTAACTCTTGTAGAAATTTTGAGGTGAGCCATTTTCCTTTAATAACCCATGGCCCTCATGAAATTAATTCAAACCTTTAAAAATCGAGGTGTGCCATCAATTAAATCCTCCATGACCCTCACAAATGTTGTTATTAATTTGAACCTTCATAGTTGCTTTAGGCGCGATTCTTTAATTAATTCAATCATGGCTACGGGTATGGTTCCTGCGACGTAGTTGTGACTTTAATTCCGGGTGTACATTTCATGTGACCCAATTTCAATTTCTCAATGATGTTACATAGAACGTGTCACGAACCACGGGGGCATTTCATGTACCGTGGTTTAGGACGTAATTAAAATAACATTGAATCTTCCTAAAAATGGTTTTAAATTAATTAAAAGCGGTTCTAAAGCTAAAAATGCACCATAGGCTAAAACATGTAATAAATCGAATAATAGGCCAATTTTAATAGTTTAAGCAACCGTGCTAGAACCACAGAACCTGAGAATGTCTAACACCTTCTCCCAGGTTAACAGAATTCTTTATTTAGAATTTCTGATTTGCAGACTTTGAATAAAGTCAAATTTCCTCGAATTGGGATGTTCAAAATAAATCGGTGACTTGGGACACCAAAATAAATTATTCCAAGTGGAGACTCTGAAATAAATAAAATAATCTCATTTCGAATTATGTCACTTTAATTGGAAAAACTCCCATATACCCTCGGGTGGTAAAAAAGAGGTGTGACAGCTCTGGCGACTCTGCTAAGGATAAGAACCCAAAATCACTGGTTCAGGGTTCAGAATTCGAGTTTAGAATAACTGTTATACTTGGCTTTATTTGTTATCTGATCTCTACATGTTTGAGCCTAATGTGCTAAATGCTGCCTTTTACCGCTTTGATATTGTTTGAACTGTAGATAAATTGTTACAAAACCTTCTTCTCCCTGAGTTTTCTAAATCATCAGGGAAGTGTGCACTTCGTGTGACTTCTTTTCTGTTAGAATCATATCCCAATTTTAGAACGAGGTTCGGACAAGTTGCAAAGCCGGTGAAGCTTCTGTATTTCCGGTATGCTGCCCCCCCGGCTCGAGCTGTCCACTCGGGTAAGCCAGGTCTAGAACAATACACCTAGGGTTTTAAACCTAGTATAACAAAGCCTCATGCCGGATCCCTAGTAGGAATCCTTGTTTGCATCACATGCATTTGACTTTGGGGACTCAACACAGGGGTTGGGTCCGTCTAGGACAGGTGTACCCGAAATGAAAAGACCATCCTGATGCATTCTACTTGCTACTTGTGCATTTATTTACTTTGGATTGCATATTGACCGGCTTTGGAATAATGGAGAAAAGTTGGAAAAAATCAATTTGAGGATTGAGAGAGATAATTTCATGTCTTTAAAAAACCGGTATCTAAAAAGTACCAAAACTTTGCCGAAATTTTGAGAAACAAAAAGAAAAATTTGCTTCAAGGAAAAATTATTTGGTATTGTTTTATTATGTCAAAACTGCCCGAACTATGCAAGTTTGATTCTCACTGGATGTGGAATACGTAGGCAACCCTCACCGGGTCCAACTCTATTTTTGCAAAAAAATTAACCCAAAAAGAACAAAATTTTTGTTGTTGTTTTGTCATAAATAAGTTAGGTAATGTCGTTCTTGTCTAAATGGCCAAACATCCACAAAAGGACGCCGGAAGGCCCCTTTTGCAAGAATATCCACCTTTGGTTCATTTTTTAAATTTTTGCCAGTTAGCAAACACAACCCTAAAATCTTCTTCCCTAAGGTGCTGAAGGGCCGTATTTGCAAAGGCGTTCCTTTTTTCGAAATGATTTTTTTTTTAAAATTGATAACTTTCTCTTGAGTCAAAATAAATCATGATCTTTTAACCAATCACTCTAATAAATGTACAAGATGAGCACAATTGAATAAACCTTTTACAGTCCTTAAAGAAAGCCCATTAGGACTCCACATGTGGTGAAATGACTTAGGAAAAGTTAGTAGAGATACTGTGGTAAAGGTTTTGGGCGGTCTTGTTGGTCTTCTAAAAATCAAATCGAGGTTGGATGTGATTGAGGCTTTGATACCTTTTTGGGACCCGACGCATAATGTGTTCCGTTTTTCTGATTTTGAGCTAACCCCCACGCTAGAGGAAATAGCGGGCTATGCCGGTCTTAGTGGGAATCTCAGAAGTCGGTATCCAGTGGTGCCAAGAATAGTGACTCCTCATAAGTTTTTAGACCTGTTGAGCATCAGTCGGGAGGTTCAAGATGGAAATCTATCCGAAGGATTTTGAACATTCTACTTCCTGTACCAGCGTTATGGTGATCCCCACGATTTTGAGGCACCAGATACGGGCCTGACTCTTTCAGGAAACAAAGATAAATGAGAAGTACGACGGGGACTGGCTTTTATAGTGGCATTCTTGGGTGTTTTAATTTGTCCAAGAAAAGATGGAAACATAGAATTGGGTTTTGTAGGAATGGCCGACGTCATGATTAAGAAAGGTAATGGCACCCTCATTCCAATGATCTTACCGTAGATTTATCGAGCTTTAACTATCTGCCGAGAAGGGGGGAAATTCTTTGAGGGCTGTAACATGCACCTAGAACTTTGGATACAAATCTTTGTCACCGCTTGGAGTACATGAACTACGGCATGACTGGTCTGAATTGCATTGAAGAGCATGAAAACAGGGTAGTGGGTTGTGAATTTCCAGAAGGTACAGAAGCCTGGTTTGCGCATTTGAGTTCCTTAACTTTAGACAAAATTGAGTGGAATTTCGGTTGGTTCCGTGTCACTAAAGTCATTTACATGTCAGTCGAGGTGTGCTATCTTCTCTTAATGGGTCTCTAGAGCATTCAACCATACGCTCTGCACAGGGTGTTGCGCCAACTAGGCAGGTTCCAAACTATCCCGCATGACGAAGATCTTAGCCGACAAGTCATCGAATTGGGTCCGAAAGCGGTATTCCCAGAAGGAAAAGTTTGTTAGATTTGGAATGAATGTAGATTTATAGAGCCAAAGACTCGGGTGTGGGATCTATCTAAATACGAGTTAGGCCCTAATTACATGACTTGGTTTGGTAAAAGGTTTCACGTTTATCAGGAGCCCGAGCGGCCTGCTAAAAGACCCCACATCCAGCAATTCACTGATGATTCACGAGAGCAATAGGATTGGTTGGGGAAAGAGGCAAGCTACATGGCTAAGATAAGCAAATTGGAGGGACAAATCAGGGATCTCAAATTTGACAATAGTGTAGAAGCTACTGCTGATGAAGGGGAAAAGAAGAAGTTGGCTTAAGAAAACAAAGCCCTTCGAGCCCAAATCCAAAAAAATGAAAGTAGCTGCTGAGAATCAAGAAAGGAGCCGAGCAGATGAAAGGCTCATAAATGGTCTTAGAAGGAAATTATCTGAGAATCAGGATGATTTGGAAAAAATCTGAGGTTAATCTAGCAAGAGCTCGAGCACAGCTGGCAAAGAACGCAGAGGGATGGGCGGAGTTTGTACGATAGTTGAAAAGGAAATATGAGGGAACAGTCACAGATTTGAAGAAAAAGCTAACTACCCTCGAAAATGAGATGGCCAAACAAGCTAAGAACTTTAAAGCAGAAAGGGAACATTACTATGCATTAATGTCCCAACTAGAGGAAGATATGCAATAGCTACAGGGTCAAAACCATCATGACGCCTAGGTGCTAGAAGCTAGGTCTCAGCAATAGGGCGTTTGCTCCAAGAAAAGGGTATCATCAGGGAAAGGGTTAGAGCAATTGCTGACTACATCGTCATGAAGTGCCATGAATGTGAAGACATGACTAGAACCACTTTCTTTGCTGTAGTAAGGACCTTTGTTCGCCAAATAATAAGTGACTTGGAGCGTCTTCAAGGAGATCTTGTGCATAGGCCCGTGGCAAAACCGACTGATGTCCCACGGGCCCCTAGAGTGGAAGCACTTATGTATTCCTAATTTTCGTATCGAGTTTGTATTTTCAGTGTCTAGTTTTAGAGTCTATTTCGAGTCTGTCATTCTCTTCTTTTTTCAATCCCTAGAAAATATGTTGGAGTCTTTTGTAATAGAAAAGTTTACGAGTTTTTATTAATGAAAATTGAAAAATCCCCAAAAAATTGTTTCCTTATTTTTTGCATTTATTTCTTGAACTACGTGATGATCTGATTCATGTGGCATCGTGATATGTAGGCAATCCTCATCGGATTCGGTCATGATATTGTAAATAACTCAAATAATAGAGGAATGTGGAAAGGAGAGAACCAAAAAAAACCAAAAAAGAAAAGAGAGAGAACAAGGAAAGAAAATGAGAACAAGAGAGAAAATGAGAGTGCAAAAGAGAGCAAGAGAGAAAATCGGGGATATAAACAAAAGCTGGGATAAGACATGCAATCGTTGCAAAACATATAGAAACACATTTAACTATATAGGTGCACCACACACCCAATGTGCGATTCCATATGTGTTAATTGGTTCAAACTAACCGGTTTGTTGTCTACTGTTGAGTATAGGTTATGTTTTTAAGGTGGTTGGTTTGTGGTAACCTGGCTTCACACCTATACTTTACAAGATCAAAGGGTAGTGTGGAAATTTCATTAGAAGGTCATCCACCAACGATTCCCATCTCAGAGGATAGTCCGCTATCGGTTATCCCAACCTCAGAATCAGCGACAACTGAAGAGAATAGGGCACTGCGCCTCCGCATGCTAGAAATGGGGGACGTCTGGTCCAATGGTAGAGAGCCGCCGAGTACCATACCTGGTTTCCCTGAGTTACTTCCTAGAGCAAGTGGAAATTCCAATGTCCCGATAAATTACCCGAATACCCCACTTGGATACCCCACCATATCAGCTCACTTCACCGGGACACCTTCTGAGGTTTGCCCCCAGGTAGTTTCGGGAATGGCATCCAACATATTTACCGCACCTCCAACCTCGGTTGTGGTGCAGCCAATGGTGCCCAGGCCAAGCTTTGATCCATCATCCTTCACCTTCCAAGTACTATTTTTTTCACTAGAACTTACCCAGTTCACCACTAATTCTTACCCTCAACAACCCCGATACGATTTTACTGCGGGATAGGAGAAGGTTACAAAGAACACGGAGCAAGAGGAAATTACCTGGAAAATGAGGAGCATGGAACAGAACCTTAAGAATATACAAGGTTTAAGCGGACAAAAGAGCATATCCTACGCTGATCCATGCATGTTCCCACATGTGCATTTGCCCCTAGGTTTCAAGACCCCAAAGTTCGAAAAGTATGACGGGCATGGGGATCTCATAGCTCATCTCAAGAGTTATTGAAATAAATTACGAGGGGCAGGCAAAAAAGAAGAGCTCCTAATGGCTTATTTTGGAGAGAGTCTGGTTGGCATTGCATCTAAGTGGTATATGGATTAGGACATATCTCGTTGGCATATTTGGGATGATCTGGCTCGAGATTTCGTTAGGCAGTTTCAGTATAACATAGACATAGCTCTCAACAGGAATTCTCTGTCGAATCTCAAGAAGAAATCATCGGAAAATATCCGAGAATATGCTATTAAATGGAGCAAACAAGTGGCCAGGGTCAAGCCCCCAATGGACGAAACGAAAATGGTTAGTGTTATTCTACAAGCCCAAGAGGCCGACTACTTTCAGAATATAATGTCTGCAATGGTGAAACCATTTGTTGTGGCTATCAAGATTGGTGAGATGGTCGACAATGGTTTGAAAATAGGGCGCATATTTAGCCAATCTGCCATAAGAGCTACGTCCCAAGCAATTCAAAGCGGGTCTGGAGGTGTAGCAAACAGAAAGAAGAAAGAAGAGATGGCAATGGCAACTTCAAGTCTGAGAAACCCCCGTCCACCCAGATGTTACTTCCCTCCAAGCACCCCACAACATTATTATCCTCATCAGGATGTAGCCTATGTTATGGCTCCTCAGATGTACGCAGTAATGAATGCCTAGCCATACGCTTGGCCACAACAACAGTTTAACCAAAATAGAGCACCACCTCCTAGAAATAACCCTCCCTACCAAGCTCAATATAATCCCCGACCTCCACAAAAAAATTTCCCCTACAATGCCCGTGCTCGGGAGCCACCCAGGAGAACAAACTTCACGCCTATTGGTGAGTCATATTCTAGCCTTTTCCCTAAACTGGTCCAAATGGGTTTGCTACAACCCGTACCCCTGAATAGACAAAACATAAAGTCACCTTCCTACGGACCCGGTACCCGATGTGCCTATCATTCTAGGGTGGAAGGACATGACACTGAAGACTGTTGGACTCTAAAAAGGGCTGTTGAAAATCTCATAGAGCAAAAACGGATAGTGCTGAAGGATGCTGAAATTCCTAATGTGACCAACAACCCATTATCGGCTCACAACAACGGACCGGTTATTGTAATGATTTGCGAAGATAAGGAGTTTGATCCTGCTTTGAAAGCCATCATTGCCATCGCTGATATCGAGAAGAAGCCAAAGGCTGATGCAAAGCAAGAAAAGGGGGAGAAGAAGAGTAAACCCACCCCTCAAAATACAGAAAAGGCAGTAGAAACCAAAACTGGGGCAGTACCCCCAAAAGATGCCATTCTTTATGTTCCCCGGAGTCACAGGAAAGAACAAATGACATTGAGCCCTCCAAGAAGGTTCGATATGAACAAGGGATCTAAGATGTATGTGCCTAAAGCGGCTTATGTGGTATGGGGGCCAGTAATTTTACCAAGGCTAAATGAGCCCGTGGTTATTGGCTGCTCACCGCAGAAGCCTATGACAGACCCTATTGTCGTCCCATGGAATTACAACAAGGCGGTAGTAACCTACAAGGGAAAAGAGGTCCTAGGAGAAGCCAATGAAACTAACCCAACTGAGAAATACCTTAATATGGAAGAAGTGAACAATGCCAAGCAGAAACGCTTCCCGATCAAAAATCCAGTTAGTCCTGAAAAAGCAGAAGAGTTCTTCCGCAAAATGAAAACTACGGAATACGAGATAATTGACCAACTCTGAAAGTCTCCTGCTCAGGTTTCGTTGTTGTCTATGCTAATAAAATCAACTGAGCATCAGAAAGTGTTGATAAAAACCCTCAATGAAGTTTATGTTGTGATTGAAACCACTGTCGAACAACTGGAAAGGATGGCAGAAAGATTCTATGCAGTCAATTAGATTTCCTTTAGCAAGAATGATTTTCCCCCGGAAGGGGCCGCCCACAACAAAGCCCTCCATCTGACAGTTAAGTGTGAGGGTTACTATGTAAAAAGAGTCATGGTGGATGGTGGATCGGGGGTTGATATCTGCCCTCTCTCAACTTTGCAAAGAATGGAGATTGAGACTGAGAGAATTAGGCCTAACAACATCTGTGCGCGTGCCTTTGATGGCATCAAGAGAGACACCATAGGTGAGATCGATTTGATTTTGACTATTCGTCCTGTGGATTTCGAGGTGACCTTTCAGGTCCTAGACATGGACACTTCTTATAATTTCCTCTTGGGAAGACCTTGGATTCATGCGGCAGGGGCCGTACCTTCCACTCTCCACCAGATGGTGAAATTTGAATATGAAGATCAAGAGATTGTATTCCATGAAGAAGACGAGAAGTTTACCGGGAACCGTTAGTCCCATGTCTCAAAGCTAGGGAAGGTAATGAGCATATAGTTTATCAAGCTTTCTAGGTGGTGGTCGCAGATCAATGTGAGGAGGGAAGCCCTTGTCCTCAGCCTTTTCTGTCAAATGCATCCATCATGGTCACTGCTGAAATGATCAAGCATGGCTATAAGCTTGGGAAGGGACTCAGGTCATTATTGCAAGGTATCACAGAACCTATCACTCTACCTGCCAGCAAGAAGTTCTTCAGTGTCGGTTTTCGCACCACAGAAGCTGATGTGACATGGGAAAATGAACGAAAAAGCAACGGTTGGTTTTTACCTCAGTCGGTTCTGCATCTCTACAAAACATTTGTCAGGACCAAGTACAACGAAGAAAAAGAAGATGAGACCTTCACGACCTAAGAAATTGAGGACATATGTGGAGCCATGAGGCAAATGTTGTATGAAACACACATGGTTCAACTGGGAGAAGGCTCAAGCACCGCTGAGGTGCTGTATATGGGGCCCAATGCCAAGTTGCAAACTGGAAGGCTACTTCGTTCCTAGTCAGACGGGAATCTCGGTAGTCCAGTCTTGCCACCTTTTCTACATCACGAGTTATTTCAAGGTGTAACTCGGATGTTTCTTTTATTTTATTGTCTTTAAATTCCAATGTATAACCTGTTATCTTCAAAATTCAATGAAATGAAATCAATATTTCATCGTTCATCTCTCTTTATTCTTTCTGATTTTTGTCACTTTTTTTTATTTATTTATTCTTTCAGTTCTAATAATGCGGCTTTAAATAATAAGACATACTTGCGGACTTCATGACCAGATCCAAACACGCTGTCTAATTGTGAAATAATGAACCAAGAACCGGAATACGATGAAAAAGAGGCTTTTAGGAAAATAAATCGAGAATTGGAACAATTTGAGAATAAGCCTAAGCCAAATCTAAATAAAACCGAGCTGGTTAATTTGGGTAGTTCTGAAGAGGTCTAAGAAACCATGATAAGAATTCATACGGATGAAAGAACCAGAGATGCATTGATCCAACTTCTGTTCGAATTCAAAGATGTGTTTTATTGGTCCTATGATGATATGCCAGGCCTAAGTGTTGATTCGGTGGTCCACAAGTTGCCGACTTACCCCAATTACCCCCTGTCCATAAAAAATAAAGGAAGTTCAAAATTGATATCAGTGATAAGATCAAGAAAGAGGTCACAAAACAGTTAAAGGCGGGAGTGATCCGAGTGGTCCGATACACCACATGCTGGCTAATGTGGTTCCCGTACCAAAGAAAGATGGGAAGACTCGAGTGTGTGTTGACTACCGAGATCTGAACAAAGCAAGTCCCAAGGACAACTTCCCTTTTTCGAACATCCACATCCTTGTTGACAACTACGCCAAACATGAGATACAATCTTTCGTGGATTGTTATGCAAGATATCATCAGGTGTTGATGGATGAACAGGATGCAGAAAAGATGGCCTTCACCATACCCTGGGGCACTTATTGCTACAGGGTCATGCCTTTTGGTTTGAAGAATGCCGGGGCAACTTATATGAGGGCCATGACTGCCATCTTTCATGACATGATACACCAAGAGATCGAGGTGTATGTGGACGATATGATCATCAAATCCAGAACATAGGACGACCATGTTTGGGACTTGAGAAAGTTCTTTGAGCGGCTGAATAGGTATGATTTGAAGCTAAATCCGGCTAAATGTGCATTTGGGGTTTCGTCTGGCAAACTCTTGGGATTTATAGTCAGTCGGAGGGGCATCGAGCTAGACCTAACAAAGATAAAGTCTATTTGGGATTTTCCTTCTCCAAGAACCAAGAAAGAGGTTATGAAACTGCTGGGAAGGTTGAACTACATTAGCCGATTCATGGCTTAGTTGACTTCCACATGTGAACCCATCTTCAAGCTGTTAAATAAAGATGCAACAATTAAATGGATGGATGAGTGTCAAGAAGCCTTTGACAAAATCAAAGAATATCTGTCGAACCCACCAGTCTTGGTCCCACCTGAACTTGGGAGGCCTTTGTTTCTGTATTTGACAGTCTTGTAGAATTCCTTAGGATGCGTCCTCGGGCAACATGATGTGATCGTAAGGAGAGAGCAGGCAATCTACTATCCGAGCAAGAAGTTTACCAGTTATGAAGCGAAATACACTTTGTTGGAAAGGACTGCTGCGCTTTAACTTGGATCGCTCAGAAGCTTAGGCATTACTTGTTGGCCTACACCACCTATCTCATCACCAGGTTGGACCCTCTGAAGTATATATTCCAGAAGCCGATGCCCATAGGGAGGTTAGCAAAATGGCAGATCCTGCTCACTGAATTTGACATAGTCTATGTCACCCGCACGACAATAAAAGCCCAGGCTCTAGTGGATTACCTAGCTGAAAACCCTATTGATGACGAATATCAGCCCTTGAATACTTACTTCTCGGACGAGGAGGTGAATTCAGTTGAGGTAACATCAGAAGACACCAATGCTTGGAAAATGTTCTTCGATGGAGTTGTGAACGCAAAAGGTGCCGGATTGGGGCAATTTTAATCTCACCCACTGGTCAACAATATCCAACCACAACCTGGCTTCAGTTTTTCTGCACAAACAACACCGCCGAGTATGAAGCCTGCATTATGGGTATGAATATGGCAATCGACCAAGATGTTGAAGAACTATTAATCATGGGGGATTCAAACTTGATTGTCCGACAAGCTCAGGGCGAATGGGAAACTTGGGATGTCAAGCTTATTCCATACAGACAACATGTGGAAGATCTTAGCAAGCGGTTCAAGTCAGTCGAGTTTAGGTACACCCCTCGTTTTCACAATGAATTGGCCGATGTACTCGCTACTTTGGCCTCGATGTTGTCGTATCTAGACAATCTCCATATTGACCCGTTAGAAATATAAATCTGAGAAAGGCACGATTACTGCAATACGGTTGAGACAGGACTGGATGTTCAGCCATGGTATCATGATATCAAGACATTTCTGAAAACTAAAGAATATCCCAATCAAGCCAGTGGAGATCAAAAGAGAACCATTAGACGGCTTGCAAGCGGTTTCTTCTTGAGCGGTGAGGTCCTGTACAAAAGGACTCCAGATCTCAACTTGTTAAGATGTGTTGACGCCGAAGAGGCTGGAAGAATCATATATGAAGTGCACGTAGGAGTGTATGGACCCCAGATAAATGGGTGCGTCTTAGCAAAGAAAATCCTCCAAACAGGCTGTTACTGGATGACTATGGAAAAAGATTGCTTCAGTTTTGTCCGGAAATGTCATCAGTGTCAGGTACACGGTGACCTGATTCATGCGCCGCCTACAGAACTGCATCCTATGTCAGCACCGTGGCCGTTCGTTGCTTGGGTTATGGACATTATTGGGCCGATCGAGCTAAAAACATCAAATGGGCATAGATTCATATTGGTCGCCATCGACTACTTCACAAAGTGGGTTGAAGCAATTACTCTCAAAGCTGTCACTAAGAAAGCTGTGGTAGACTTCGTGCACTCCAATATCATCTGCCGTTTCGGTATTCCTGCAACTACCATTATGGAAAATGCTATTCAGTCACACCAAATCAAAAATCCAATTTTCCCCAAAAGTGAAACTGGGGCAGATGTTGTAATGGTTCGGCGATGATCCCGCCGGAATGGTTCCAAAGTTGTAATTCGATCCAAATTCTTTTTACCCCGGACCCTGTTCAAGTCCTTCCGATCAATCAGTAAGAATGTCCAAGAGTCGGAGAACGCAACTATTTAGATCTGATGCAATCGAGATGAGAGAAAAAAAATGAGAGAGTCTTGTTAGTGAAAACTCGTAAAGAGAACTATAAGAAGACGGTGAGAAGGGAAATGAGAGAGGTCAATTGACAAAAACCCAAAAAAGGCGTCGTTGATTGAAAAGGAAGAATATCTTACAACCATTGACACTAGAAGAGTCTTGGCAAGATTTTTCATTTTTAAAACACGGGTCATAATGGGTTTATGAGAAGTTGGTTAGTTGCACAGATCGGGTATCCAGTCCAAGAGGCATGTCATGTCTATTGAAGTCTGCATGCACCCCAGATAAGTCCTTCTTTCCTTCCCCGAAAGGGACACTTCTCTTTAAATTCCTTTTCCTGTCCTTTTTTTACTTTTCTTTGAATCACTTTCGGTTTAATTCTTCTCCGAGACTAATACAAAGAAAAGGTGGCAAGATTGGTTTACAGGGTTCTGCTTAGCAAAAGCAAAGTTCAGGAAAAGGCATGCAGCCTCAGCGGGTGCATCAAGTCGGCCTTGACTGGCCATGATGGCCGATGCTCCAGAGTAAACAATTATTGAAAATAAAAGAAATCAAAAGCAAAGTGCCCATAAAGGCAGAATAAGATGAAAAGGCCAAAGTCCTATACGGGTGAACCGTCATGTGAAATTTTTGAAAAGTTAAGGCCCTTGGTTTTAGAAGAGAGATCGATCTCCAAAAAGCCAACAAGAAATAGAGATGTTCATCGAAAGAGTTGGAACGAGACCAATCAAGACCACAAAACCAACCACCGTTTCAAACTAATAATTGTTCTTTGTTTGAAAACATAAAATAGGTGCAATCCAAAGCAACCTAGCAAGAAGCGGCTGCAACCAAAAAGAAAGTGCGCAAGGGCTAGAAACAAATTTGCAGCAAAAATCCATAAAAAGGGAAGTCCCCTAAAAAATTCTTTCCCGCATTCACTCATTTGATTAAAAAAAAAGAAGAAAAAAGAAGAAAAGAGGAAGAAACAAAATAAAAAGAGATAAGAAAAAGAATTAAAAAAAAATGGTAGCCTAGGGTCCCCAATCTCTAGTTACGTTTTTCCAACATAGGGTCTCCGCTCCTTAGTTGAGTTTATTTTGAGACATAGGGTCTCCACTCCCTAGTCGCCTTTCCAACATAGGGTCTCCACTCCCTAGTTGAGTTTATTTCTAGACATAGGGTCTCCACTCCCTAGTCGCCTTTCCAACATAGGGTCTCCATTCCCTATTTGAGTTTATTTTTAGACATAGGGTCTCCACTCCCTAGTTGAGTTTATTTTTAGACATAGGGTCTCCACTCCCTAGTCGCCTTTCCAACATAGAGTCTCCACTCCCTAGTTTAGTTTATTTTTTTAGACATAGGGTCTCCACTCCTTAGTCGCCTTTCCATCATAGGGTCTCCATTCCCTAGTCGCCTTTCCAACATAGGGTCTCCACTCCCTAGTTGAGTTTATTTTTAGACATAGGGTCTCCACTCTCTAGTCGCCTTTCAAACATAGGGTCTCCACTCCCTAATTGAGTTTATTTTAGACATATGGTCTCCACTCTTTAGTCGCCTTTCCAACATATTGTATCTACTCCCTAGTTGAGTTTATTTTTAGACATAGGGTCTCCACTCCCTAGTCGCCTTTCCAACATAGGGTCTCCACTCCCTAGTTGAGTTTATTTTAGACATAGGGTCTCCAATCCCTAGTCATCTTTCCAACACAGGGTCTCCACTCCCTAGTTGAGTTTATTTTTAGACATAGGGTCTCCACTCCCTAGTATCCTTTCCAACATAAGATCTCTACTCCCTAGTTGAGTTTATTTTAGACATAGGGTCTCCACTCCCTAGTTCAGTTTATTTTTAGACATAGGGTCTCCACTCCCTAGTTCAGTTTATTTTTAGACATAGGGTCTCCACTCCCTAGTCGCTTTTCTAACATAGGGTCTCCACTCCCTAGTTTATTTTATTTTTAGGTAAAGGGTCCACCTCCCTAATCTCTTTTTTCCAAGGATACACAATCTTGATTTTGTTGCTTTCAATAAAGAAATAGTTTAGATTTTGTTACAATAACTCACGAAATTTTTTCTAGTGAAAACTGGGGCAGAAAAATTTCCTTCGTTTGTTTGCTTTGGTGCCTAAATAGGTTTTTCACCGTGAGGCACAAGGTTTGAGATGACCAAAAGAAGAAGTCTCAACCCAAATAAAAGAAAAGAAGAAACAAGAAAAGAAGTTGAACCCAAGATGCAGAAGCGGAGAAAAGATGCGAACTACTCAAAATTTGACTGAAGTCACAAGCTTCGCATGTCCCGCCTTGATCCAAAAAATGGAAGAAAAGTGAACTAGCGGTTGCAGCTAGCGAGCATCAATATTCAGATCAGAGTCTGTAGGAAGAACCAGCCAAGATGTAAGATCAAGATTTAGAAGGTTATAGATGGAAATCTTGTAACTTGTAGTTGATAGGCTTAGCTAGTTTAGCTTTTCCTCTTTCATTTTGGTGTAATAAGGAGTTCAACAAGTAGAAACAGCAGCAACAGCAGTGAAATCACAGTTTTCTGGTAGACCCAACTACCAAAACTTCCAGAACTACACTGACCTGATTCCTTTATAGCCAAGGATATGTAGGCAACCTCTGAAGCAAGGTTCGGTCAGGCTTTTTCAAAAGGCTTCTCATGGAGTTTCAAACGGGCAAAAATCCCTCATAGTTTGCTCATTTTGTCTTCCCCTTTCTTTTCTTTAAGTTAAATGTATAACTTGTTTACTTGATGTCACCTGAAATTGTATTGTTTATTTATGAGCTGTAATCTGTGAGTTTGGTTACTAGTTATCCAAATCATCGAGTTAAAGGGATAAGAATTGAAAGTTCCAGTAGTACTGTGTTTAACTCATTGCTGTTATTGTCCTCTTTCTGATTGATATTGTGTCTTGAGGTCATTTGAGGCTCTATTTGCAAACCACTAACCAACTATTAAAGATTTGAGTCACTAGTTGACTCAAATCAGTAGGTTTCAAGGTTAAAAGTTTTAAAAAATTTCATTGTTTGAATTTACTGAAATTTCAGTTGTTTTATGTGAGAGGCCCATCTTTGATGGATAAACAATGTCCAAGAGAGGCAGGCTATCTATTGGTTCATCAATGAAACAAGCATTATAGCAGATTAGTAATCAAAATAGCATTATATATATCTAATAGGGTATCATGTAATATTCATAGATTTTATTTTAATTTTGATTTTGTATGAAGTGCTGTAATAAGTAAGACTTCAATTTTGTATGAATAACCCATAATAGTATTCATAATTGTAGTAGTACAATGGGCTAGGTTGAGAGCTCCAATCCGCAAGGGTAAAAAGGGACTGAACATGAGACCCAAATTAAATGCTGACCAACGAAAAGAACATTGGACCTAGGCCATTGGGCCTGGGTCTTGAGCCCAAATCCAGATGTTTCTATTTTTCTTTTAATCATGTTTCAAGTATATACTTCTCATGCCTTGAAAATCATGTGGTTAGTGTTTTAAAGCTGGATGGCAATTTGATTTCCATACCTTGATTTTAGTTTTAATTAAGCAATAAAACTGATATTTAGTTCCTGTTAATTTTAGAGGTAGATAGGCCCAAATGGAACGCCTCTAACATCTGGGTCCGCCTAAGATTTAAGCCCAGTGTGGGCTGTTTGCTTCAGGTTCAACAATATGTTCTGAGGCCTCTTGATTGCTGGGCCAAATAATGAACCCAGAAACAGCTTTCAAGCTGATCCTTCAATAAGCCACTGCCGGCCATTTCCCTTTGTGCAAAAATGATTAAAATGCTATACCCCAAAACTAGTTTGTAATCAATAGCCTCTTTGTTAAGTTTAAGTTAGTTTTAAAAAAAATAGAACATCCTTAGAATCCCTTAATTAATTACTTTTCTTTTAAAATCTTTTGAGGTGTGTCATTCCAAATAAAACTCTTAAGCCCATGGCCCTTATATAATTAGCTAACTCTTGTAGAAAATTTGAGGTGCACCATTTTCCTTTAATAACCCATGGCCCTCATGAAATTAATTCAAACCTTTAAAAATCGAGGTGTGCTATCAATTAAATCTTCCATGGCCCTCACAAATGTTGTTATTAATTTGAACCTTCGTAATTACTTTAGTCACGATTCTTTAATTAATTCAATCATGGCCACGGGTAAGGTTCCCATGACATGTTGTGACTTTAATTCCGGGTGTACATTTCATGTGACGCAATTTCAAATTCTCCACTATGTTAAAAAGAACGTGTCGCGAACCGTGGTTGCATTTCATGTAGAGTGGATTAGGACGTATTTTAAATAACATTGAATCTTCCTAAAAGTGGTTTTAAATTAATTAAAAGTGGTTCTAAAGCTAAAAATGCACCATAGGCTAAAACATGTAATAAATCGAATAATAGACCAATTCTAATAGTCTAAGCGACCGTGCTAGAACCACGGAACCCGGGAATGCCTAACACCTTCTCCCGGCTTAACAGAATTCCTTATCTAGAATTTCTGGTTTGCAGACTTTAAATAAAGTCAAATTTCTTCGAATTGGGATTTTCAAAATAAATCGGTGACTTGGGACACAAAAATAAATTATTCCAAGTGGCGACTCTGAAATAAATAAAATAATTCCATTTCGAATTATGTCATTTTAATTGGAAAAACTCCCATACACCCTCGGGTGGTAAAAAGGAGGTGTGACACTCTGAATAATTGGTGGTTCATGTTAGGATTTTTATAACATGGGTGCACCATTAAAGAAAGGGAAAAAGAAAAGTATTAAGTGAGAATTAATCCTTGCACCTCTAAATAAATAACTCAACATTAACTAAGTGAACCATTTAGACCTTTTGGAGGATTGGTGCTAGCATATAATATTAGATAAATTTTAAAAAATGTGTACATAAATTATAAAAATGTCTTTAAGACTAGTGAAGTATTTTAATATAAACAAATTTAGAAGACTTACAGATTTCTCATGCGGATGTGTCACGACCACAACTTGAGTACATATGAAATTTTCTCTAAATACTAAAGTATCTTTTTTAACTCCAAAACCATATCCGTTTCTCTCTCAATGAAAAAAGTTATTTTTGAACATTTTGGCTGTTAAAAATAGAAATCTATTTAAAATGAATGTCTATATTTTAGAGAGATTTTAGGGATTTTACTTAGTGGCTAAGTCACTCTTTTTCCCTATAAATAGAGCGATCATATTCCATTATAATTCATTCCAAATCAATAAGAATTCTTTCCCCCTACTTTTCTCTGCAATATTCTTCTTCTTCTTTTATTGTTCGTAACACATTATCAGCACGAGACTCTAACCAATTGAGTAGAAGTTTTGGGATTGAGAATAATGATTGTCAATTGTTCCATAAACTTCCTTCATGATTAAATTCTGGATTTAAAGTAAGTATTTTACCTTATTTTTCTCTTTTAAGTTTTTGAAATTCTATAATTTGCTTTCTTGAGCCGAGGGTCTCCTGGAAACAGCCTTTCTGCCCCTCGGGGTAAGGGTAAGGTCTGCTACATATTACCCTCCCCAGACCCCACTTGTGGGATTATACTGGGCCGTTGTTGTTGTTGATTTTATATACACGCAAAGACGACAAAGCTTGATTATAACTCTAATAGAGTTTGTAAAAATTATAACCACTCGAAAAGATAAAATATTTATCTTGCCATGATCAAATTCATGTATGATTGTAAGCAAAAAAAGTGAAAACCCATCCCATTTGACTTGCTTAATTCTCATTCCCTTTAGAGAATGTAGCAATATATAATAAGTCTGAAAGAAGACAAAATTATTACAAGGTATCAATAGATGTGGACGTGGCAATAGATGAAACTATAATCGTCATCATTGTATTAATGAGAATAATAGGAATTCTCAAAATAATCCTCCACCCTGTGAAAGTAATGTTTGTCATCGATTTGACATGAAATTTTGTGAAACATATATAGATGATTATGGTCTATTCATGATGTGAATGTGACAACATGTATTTATGAATACATATTTATTCTTGAAAGAATAAAACGTGCTAGTGGTAGTAAATATACTACACTCACCTCTAGAAGGAGGTTTGGGAGGAAATAAGAAAATAATATCATTATTATGGCATGTATCACTAGTCACGTACCTATTGTACGCCAAAATATTTTTGCAATGTGATTATTAAAGGACAACAGTGATGCAAGAAACAGATCTTGCATATAATTTTGACCATGACCATAATGGTATAACTTTCTCCTTAAAAGTTTATTGGCCATATAGATGTTGATGAATGTGGTAGTACAAAATTAATTGAGAGCTCTGAAAAGGCCAATTACTACTATTTTGGAGAAGTAAAATTGATTATCAATAAGGTATGGTGCCGTAGTAAGTCTCAAAGAAACTTATTGAGTTTCTAAGGTATTCGCGAAAGAGGTTGCTTATATTGAGACTATAAATAAAGGAATAATTTAATATCTTCTATTACTACAACTTGTAGCGGGGCAATATGTATGTGAAAAGCTACTCGCTTGTTTCTTCAGTTTGTACTACACAAACAAAAGAATGCCAAAATAAAGTAGAAATTTATTGATATAAAAACACATATCATAATAAACTTGAAGTTTATTGATAATTGCACACGTCATGGTGTAAATCTAAACTTCATCAATTTTGATAATATATTCGGTTGGCATAATTGGCTTAGCCATGTTAATTTAATCATGATGTGCAAAAAGAAAAGAGAATTCGCATGGATAAATATTAAAGAACTAGAAAGTTCTTTATGAATTCTATTATGTTGCTTGTTCTCATTAGTTAATAGACCAATTAAAATTGGGATTGAATCCCATGAATGCTAAAAATATCAAAGGTGAATATGGTCCCATTCACTTGCTATGTATACAACATAAAATGCATCTATGAGATGGTTACATGTGCGATTATTATTAACCCGCAACCTGGTCGGTGTTTGCGAGGTAACTTGCTTAGTAATTTAATTTCGAGCATTATTTCCATATTTTCGATTCAAGACAGTTCATCTTGATAAGTTGATTTACATCACAATTGGTTTAGCAAAATGATTTATTGAGTACCTCCACTTAATAGTTAAATTATTGTTTATGAGAACAAAGTTATCTATATCAATGTGATATACGTTATATACGAAAGTATATTACATTCACCCCTCACAAGTGCTTCGGGGTCAGGAACCAAATAATTCCATCGTATTATTATTAATATGCAATGTGTATTTTGATTAGCACCCTAACACATAAATATGAGTTTCCGAAGTTGAGGAAACAAGTTAGTTTTTCTAACATGAGGGGGAGACAAGACAAACAGTCGAGAAAAATTTATATTTAATGAATTATCATGTGTACATCTAGATCCTCGAATAAGATAATATGAACTTGAAGTTCATAAAAAGTTAATTCATTTGTAATATATTGCAAAGCATGCCAGACGCATTTGCTGATGCAAAGAAAGTAACTATATTCTCATTGCAAATACGCCTATTAAGTCCTAGAAGGACAAAGTCTATGGTACGCTTAAAGCGTATAGACAAATCAGTTTCAAATAAACTTCTTGATAAAGAAGATGATCAAAAGAGCCAAGTGATCTAAAAGATCACATGACATAACACTTCATAAAATCTCAGGAGAGATTCAGGTACCTGAATATATGAATGAAGAGATCTTTATGTTATGTCTTCATGAAAATAAGGAGGTTGGAATCGATATAAAATGTTCGTCGACAACATCTGTCATAGCGCTAAGTATATATGAGGATCTTAAGTCTGTCGAATACAGAAAGAAAAATTTTGGCCAAATGGAAGATACATAATTCGAATAGAATTGGTTTCATATGAAATATATGTCGTTTTAGATATGTTGTTCCAACACTCGAAAGTATAAAGTCAATGGTGTGTGCAATTACTTTCATGTATCTTATATGTCTGGTATGACATGAAAACGTGATGCAAATCTAAAGTCTATTATATGACTTAACTTATATGACAATCCTTGAAGGATTTAAATCGTTGAAACATATACAATTCTTGGTCCTGAAGTACGATATCCTAAGTGCTATTTGCACATATATGTATCTTGCTATAATTATAAGTATGATAATGTGATAGTGAGGATTTTCAAGGTGCAACATATTCATTGGAGTTAATATGGCTATTTTATTCATCAAATCTCTACTGAAGTCAACCTTCAAGAAGCTAATGCACACGATTGGTGTCATGATCCAATTTCACCTCAGGTCGTGTTGGCGCCCAACACCATTGTCAGGCAAGCCAACGCGGAAATATTAGTGAATTCATATTTTACTTACCAAAAGCAATTACAACACTTTTCTTAATTTGCAATTAAAACAGGTGATAATAAGTAATATTCAATAATAGTTATACAACCCAAAAGAACTGTCAACTAATGTGTGTGCCAAGACCTGATGTCACAAGCTGTGGGCAACTAGTAGAATATACAAAATAATAGATCTATCCTACTGTTTGAAACAGAATAGACAGTCAAAAGTAAGAGAGACTCCATCACGCTGCCGATCCACACAGGAAGGGGAGCAGCTCACCGTGGAAGCCTCGGACTATGATTAGGGATGCACACCAGTCTGATAGCCAGATGTACCTCCCTTGGAGACTGTACAATTAAGTACAAAAGCATAGTATGAGTACATAAACAATATGTACCCAGTAAAATAATATAATATGATGTTATGCCAGGCATGATGGTCACAATTATATAATAGTTGAAATAAGGATTTCTAAGTCATGTCATTTTAATATCACAGTTAATCCTTTTACATTTCAAACCATGTATCAGGCAAGTCATCAATAATAATTCACATAAATATCATGCGCACATTATGCCGAGGTCGACGGCCCGATCCAACATAAAAGAAATTGTGCACTGCAAGAGGGTCGAATGGAGCGAACCATAGATGTATCTATTTCTACAGAGGTGATCGGCTCGATCCACAAATATTATTTATCAACAGAAAAATATAAGAAGGCGTATTTATATTCAAATAAACTCATACAAGTGCTCAACACAACAAATGTTCACTTATGTTCATTTCCAATTCTCTAGCATATCCTAAATGATCACATTAGCAAGAAGACATATAATATTTGCAAATATAGTATGATACGGGTCCTAAACTACCCGAACAATTAATCATGATAGTAGCAATGCACGGACTCTCGTCACCTAGTGCATACGTAGCCCCCGAATTTAGTGGCAAATTGTACAATTATTACTCCTATGTGGATAATTCCCTCTTACAAGGTTAGAAAGGAGACTCACCTCACTCCAAAGTGCACTTCCAATACCAAGAATGAGCCCGAACTCTCAATTTGTAGCCAAACGATCCAAAACTAGTTAAATGGGGGTAAGAACTAGTCAATACAAGCTCACATGATCACATTCTAACTATTAAAGTAATTTCCCAACCTTAAATACAAGCTCCCTAAAATCCGACCCCGGGCCCACGTGCCTGGATTCCAAAAATTTTCGAAGAAAGTTGTTCTTTGTAACCTAAGGATTAATAATATGTGATTTCTACTAAGCTTCATAACCAATTTCATGGAAAAATCTAAGTTTTATCAAAACCCTAGGTTTTGCTCTAACCCCGTAATTTTACCTTAATCTTAGTGTTTAATCTACCTAAGACACAAGTATTAAACTAGGAATAGGTAGGATAAACTTACCTCAAGATGCTAGGTGGAAGTCTTCTCTCAAAAGCTCCAAAATCGCCCAATGGAGGAGTGAAAAATGGCAAAAAGAACTTAGAACCCATATTAAATGAAGCTCACTACTTCAGCGATTTCTGCATCTGCGGTTCTGGGCCGCACCTGCGGCCACTGCATCTGCGGAAGGGAGCCCGATTTTGCGGAATTTCACCTAGGCCGCTAGGCCACATCTGCGAGTTGATAGCCGCTTTTGCGGCTTCGCTTCTGCCGGGGAATAGCCGCTTCTGCGGCTTTGGGCATGGCCTGGCTTGGCCGTGTCTGCATGAAATGGACCGCTTCTGCGGTCTCGCACCTACGGCTGGTATAACAGCAACTGAAGCTTCATCACTTCTCTAATTTTTCCAACTTCACTCGAGCCTCGTCCGATTGACGCTCGGGGCTCCCAGGCCCCGCCCGAACATACCGACAAGTCTGAAATCATGAAACAGACCTGCTCGAACCTTCGGAATGCCCAAAACAATGCTAAATCTAAGAATCACCCCCTAAAATCAATTGAATCAAACTTATGAACTTCAAGTTCTTAATTTACCTCTAACAAGCCAAAACACACTTAAACTACTCGGATTGACACCAAATTTTGCGGGCAAGTCTTAAATGCTATATTGGACCTGTACCGGGCTCCGGAACCAACATACGACCCGGATACCAATGTGATCAATCATTATTTAGTTTTTTTAAATCCTTAGAATTTTAGTTTAACAATTTCCAATAAAAATTCATTACTCGGGCTAGGGACCTCAAAATTTGATTCGGGACATACGCTCAAGTCCCATATTTTCCTATGGACCCTCCGGGACCGTCAAAACACAAATCCCGGTCCGTTTGCTAAAAATGTTGACCAAAGTGAAATTTAGCCTTTTAAGAAAATTTTAAGGAATCAATTGAGCCTATTTCAATCCAAACTCTTCCAAAACCCGAACCAACCATCCCCACCAGTCATAAATCAGATAAAGCAAGCGCGGAAAGTTTTATTTGGGGGAATGGGTTTCTAAAAAGCAAAACGACCGGTTGGGTCATTACATTCTCCACATCTTAAACAAACGTTCGTCCTCGAACGGGCATAGAAAAGTACCTGAGGTGCCTAATAAGTGCGTATATGTGCTCCGCGTGTCTTCCTCGGATTCCCAGGTCACCTCCTCGACTGGTTGGCCCCTGTACTGGACCCTCACCGCTGAAATCCTCTTGGATCTTAACTGGAAATCCTGTCTATCAACAATGGCAACTGGATCCTCCTCATAACCCAAACTCTCATCCAGCTGAATAGTACTAAAGTTAACACATGGGACATGCCAGCATGATACCTCCAGATCATGGACACGTGGAAAATCGGATGAACTCCCGATAAGCTGGGGGTAGAGCAAGCTTGTAGGCAACCTCCCCAACTCGCCTCAACACCTCAAAATGGCCAATGAATCTTGGGCTCAACTTGCCGTTCTTCCCGAACCTCATAATACCCTTCATTGGCGAGACTTTCAAAAGGACCTTCTCGCCAACCATGAATGATACATCACGCGCCTTCTGATCCGCATAACTCTTCTGTCTAGACTGAGTCGTTCGAAGCCTTTCTTGAATCAACTTCACCTTATCCAAGACATCCTTCACCAAGTCTGTGCCATAAAACTTAGCCTCACAAGGCTTAAACCACCCGATAGGAGAACGATATCGCCACCCATATAAAACCTCAAATGGAGCCATCTCGATGCTGGACTGGTAGTTGTTGTTGTAAGCAAACTCTGCCAAATGCAAGAACTGATCCTACTGTCCTCCAAAGTCAATCACATATGCTCTAAGAATGTCCTCTAAGATCTGAACTGTCCGCTCTGACTGGCTGTTGGTTTGTGGATGAAATGTTGTGCTAAGCTCCACGCGGGTCCCCAACTCACCATGAACAGCACTTCAGAAATGAGAAGTGAACTGAGGCCTCTATATAATATGATAGAAATAGGCACACCGTGCAACCGGACTATCTCCCGAATGTAAATCTGAGCCAGTCTCTCTGAAGTGTACGTAGTCACAACCGGTATAAAGTGTGCCGACTTGGTCAATCTATCCACGATGACCCACATTGCATCAAACTTCCGCAAGGTCCGGGGCAACCCAACTACAAAATTCATGGTAATGCGCTCTTACTTCCACTCTGGTATAGGCATCTGCTGAAGTAGGCCACCCAGCCTCTGGTGCTCATACTTGACCTGCTAGCAATTCAAACACCTAGCCACATACTCCACTATGTCTTTCTTCATCCTCCGCCACCAATAATGCTGCCTCAAGTCACGATACATCTTTGTAGCACCCGGATGAATGGCATACTGCGAACTATGAGCCTCCTCCAGGATCCTCTCCCTAAGACCATCAACATTAGGAACACATAAGCGACCCCGGAGTCGTAGAACACCATCCTCATCAATAGAGAGCTCCTTGGCACTACCCTACAACACTGTCTCTCTAAGAATCGCCAAGTGGGGATCATCGAACTGCCGGACCTTGATCTGTCCCGATAACGAAGACTGAGCAACAACACACGCAAGGAATCGATTGGGCTCCGAAATATCTAGCCTCACAAGTCTATTTGCCAAGGACCGAATGTCCAAAGCTAGTGGCCTCTCCCCTGCTAGAATAAATGCTAAGCTACCCATACTCTCTGTCTTCGTGCTTAAGGCATCTGCGACCACGTTTGCCTTGCCCGGGTGATATAGAATGGTGATGTCATAATCTTTCAGCAACTCAAGCCACCTACGCTGCCTCAAATTGAGATCCCTCTGCTTGAACAAATGCTACAAGCTACGATGATCAGTATAAACCTTATATGACACCTCATACCAATAATGCCTCAATATCTTAAGAGCATGAACAATCGCAGCTAACTTTAAATCATACACAGGATAATTCGTCTCATGAATCTTCAGTTGGCGCGAAGTATATGCAATAATGCGCCCCTCCTGCATCAATACACACCCTAATCCAATGCGTGAAGCGCCACAATATACTGTATATATCCCTGAACCAGAAGGCAATACAAGAACTGGTGCTGAAGTCAAGGCTGTCTTGAGCTTCTAAAAGCTCGCCTCACAATCATCGGACCAATGGAAAGAAACACCCTTCTGGGTCAATCTAGTTAGAGGTGATGCAATAGATGAAAAGCCCTGCACGAATCGCCTGTAATAGCTTGCTAACCCCAGGAAGCTCCTGATCTCGATCGCTAAAGTAGGACGTGGCCAACTCTGAACTGCCTTAATCTTTTTGGGATCCACCTTAATACCCTCTCCTGACAAAATATGCCCTAAGAATGCCACTGACTCTAGCCAGAACTCACACTTGGAGAACTTAGCATATAGCTTCTACTCTCGCAAGGTTTGAAGCACTACCCTCAAATGCTGCTCGTGCTCCCCAAGCTACGGGAGTATATCAAGATATTGTCAATGAAGACGATGACAAAAGAATCAATATAAGGCCTGAACACTCTGTTTATCAAGTCCATAAATGTTGTTGGGGCATTAGTCAAGCCAAAGAACATCACCAGAAACTCATAATGGCCATATCTCGTCCGAAATGCGGTCTTTAGAACATCCGAGTCCCGAATCTTCAACTGATGGTACCCCGACCTCAAGTCGATCTTAGAGAACACCCTAGCACCCTGCAATTGGTCGAACAAATCATCAATGCGCGGCAACGGGTACTTATTCTTGATGGTAGCCTTTTTCAACTGGTGGTGGTCAATGCATATCCGCATAGTCCCATCCTTCTTCTTCACAAATAACACTGGTGCACCCCAAGGTGAAACACTGGGCCTAACATACCCCTTTGCTAACAACTCCTCAAGCTTCTCCTTCAACTCTTTTGGAGCTATGCGGTACGGTAGGATAGATATAGGCTGGGTGTCTGGAGCCAAGTCAATACAGAAATCAATATCACGATCCGATAGCATGCCAGGAATATCAGAAGGAAACACATCGGCGAACACCCGAACTACTGGAACTGAATCAATCATCGGAGACTTTGTGGTGGTGTCCCGAACATAAGCCAAATAAGCCAAACACCCCTTCTTGACTATTTGCCGAGCCTTCATGAAAGAGATAAACCGGCTAGATGTATCAACTATGGAACCCTTCCACTCCAACCCTGGCAACCCTGCCATCGCTAAAGTAACCGTCTTGGCATGGCAATCTAGGATGGCGTGATATGGAGATAACCAATCCATGCTAGGATAATCTCAAAGTCGATCATATCGAGCAACATGAGATCTTCTCTAGTCTCAAAACCACAGAATGTGACCACACAGGACCGGTAGATCTGATCCACAACCACAGAATGTCCCACAGGAGTGGACACATGAACATGAGTGACCAAGGGCTTAGGAGCAATAACCGGAAAATGAGAAAACAAAGATGACACATATGAATAGGTAGACCCTGGATCAAATAATACCGAAGCATCTCTACCGCAGACGGAAATAATACCTGTGATGATGGCATCTGAGGCCAAGGCATCTGGCCTAGACGGAAGGGCATAGAATCTGGCTGGAGCACCGGCTGGCTGGCCTCCACCTGACTAAGCAGTAGTTGGTTGACCTCTCCCTGCCTGGCCTTCACCTCTAGGATGGACCCTACTAGTCTGCCCTCCACCTCTAGGTGGCGGGGCAGCCTGTGTTGAAATCATAGGCTGTTGACCCTGCTGTACTGCCTTTCCCCGAAGCTTGGGGCAGTATCTCCTCATATGACCAAGGTCTCTGCACTCGAAACAACCCCGTGGTGCGGTGACCTGTTGCCCTGATGGCTGACCCTGATGGCCTGTAGACCCACTAGAAAAAGCCTGAATAGCTGGTGGATGGTATGAACTCTCCAGCATAACACTGAAATAAGAATCAAAAGAACTCTGAAGACCTGAATACCCACTGGAGGAAACCTGAATAGCTGGTGGGCGGTAAGAACTATCTAGTATGGCACTAAAATAGGGACGTGCTGGAGCACCTTGAGCAGGTGCTAATGCTGAATATAGGGGCCTACTGGTTGTCCTTTCCCAAACTGACCTCTGCCCCTAGCTGGGGCACCTCTAAACTTTCCGGAGAATCTAGCCCTCTTATCCTGCTGTATTTGCTCCCTACCCCTCAAATGGTAACCCTCAATCCTCCGAGCAATATCTACAACTAACTAATAAGGAGTCCCTATCTCCACCTCTCGGGCCATATTGGCCCTGATGACAGAATGCAACCCTGCAGCAAACCTCTGCACCCTCTCTGCTTCAGTAGGAAGTATCATCAATGCATGGCGGGATAACTCAGAAAACCTCGCCCCATAATCGGTCATGGACATCTGACCCTGCTCAAGCTGCTCAAACTGATACCACAGCTCTTCCCTCTAAGAGGGTGGAATATACATGTCCAGAAATAACTGCGTGAACTGAATCCAAGTCATAGGAGGAGAACCTACAGGTCTGCCAAGAACATAAGGCTGCCACCACCTACGGGCCTTGCCCTCTAGCTGAAAAGTAGTGAAGTCAACCCCGTGCGACCCTAATATCCTCATATTGTACAGTCTGTCCCTGCACCTATCAATGAAGTCCTGAGAATCCTCATGACGCTCACCCCCAAAGACAGGAGGGTGAAGTCTAGTCCATCTATCCAACAACTTTTGTGGGTCACCATCTGCAGCTGGTCTGGGCTCGGGTATCACTGTAGCAACTGGCTGAGCCCCATCTGCGTGTAGTGCACTTAGAGTCTGATACACTGCAACTGCATGACCATGAGCCTAAGAAGTAGGGGTCTATGCTTCCCCTCCTACCTGTGATGTAGCTGGATCCGCTGGAAATAAACCAGCCCGAGTCATGGTGTCCATGAATCGTAGCATACGGCCCATGACCTTCTGGAATCCCAGTGTTTCCATAAAGTTCGTCGGGGTAGGCTCAGCTGCGGGCACCTCGCCCTGCTCCTCAATAATAGGATCTCCCACTGGATCTGCTGGCGGTGCTACTAGAACAGCTCTGGGATGCCCTTGTCCCCTACATCGGGCTGGTGCCCTCCCCTGGCCTCTGCCTTGGCCTCTAGAAACGGCGGGAGAAGCCCCTCCCAAGTTGGGAACATCTGTTGTGTGTGTCCTCACCATCTATAAGAGAATAGAAGAGAGAAATTTAGTGTACCATCCACTACACGATAGGAAATGAATAAAGAGTAGTTACCTAACACCCTATAGCCTCTCGAAGATAAATACAAACGTTTCTGTACCGATCTGTAAGACTCTATTAGGTTTGCCCATGACTTGTGAGACCTACGTGAACCTAGTGCTCTGATACCATGTTGTCACGATCCAATTTCACCTCAGGTCGTGATGGCGCCCAACACCGTTGTCAGGCAAGCCAAAGCGGAAATATTAGTGAATTCTTATTTTACTTACCAAAAGCAGTTACAACACTTTTCTTAATTTGCAATTAAAATAGGTGATAATAAAAAATATTCAATAATAGTTATACAACCCAAAAGAACTGTCTACTAATGTGTGTGCCAAGACCTGGTGTCATAAGCTGTGGGCAACTAGTAGAATATACAAAATAATAGATATATCCTACTGTCTAAAACAGAATAGACAGTCAAAAGTAAGAGAGACTCCATCAAGCTGCTGATCGGCACAGGAAGGGGAGAAGCTTACCGTGGAAGCCTCGGACTATGATTGGGGACGCGTACCGATCTAATAGCCAGATGTACCTGCCTCATAGCCTGTACAATTAAGTACAAAAGCGTAGTATTAGTACATAAACAATATGTACCCAGTAAGTATCCCGTCTAATCTCGAAGAAATAGAGACGAGAGGTCGACTTGATACCTTCTAGGGTCAAATAATATAATATGATGTTATGCCAGGCATGATGGTCACAATTATATAACAATTGAAATAAGGATTTCTAAGTCATGTCATTTAATATCACAGTTAATCCTTTACATTTCAAACCATGTATCAGGCAAGTCATCAATAACGATTCACATAAATATCATGCGCACATTATGCTGAGGTCGACGGCCTGATGAACCATAAAAGAAAATGTGTAATGCCAGAGGGTCGAATGGCGCGAACCATAGATGCATCTATTTCTACCGAGGCGATCGGACCGATCCACAAATATCAATTATCAATATAAAAATACAAGAAGGTGCATTTATATTCAAATAAACTCATACAAGTGCTCAACACAACATATGTTCCCTTATGTTCATTTCCAATTCTCTAGCATATCCTAAATGATCACATTAGCAAGAAGACATATAACATTTGTAAATATAGCATGATACGGGTCCTAAACTACCCGGACAATTAATCATGATAGTAGATACGTACGGACTCTCGTTACCTAGTGCATACATAGCCCCCGCATTTAGTGGCAAATTATACAATTATTACTCCTATGGGGACAATTCCCTCTTACAAGGTTAGAAAGGAGACTCACCTCGCTCCAAAGTGCACTTCCAATACCAAAAACGAGCCCGAACTCTCAATTTGGAGCCGAACGATCCAAAACTAGTTAAATGGGGTAAGAAGTAGTCAATACCAGCTCACATGATCATATTCTAACTATTAAAGCAATTTTCCAACCTTAAAGACAAGTTTCCTAAAATTCGACCCCGGGCCCACGTGCCGGGATTCCGAAATTTTTCGAAGAAAATTGTTCTCTATAACCTAAGGATCAATAATATGTGATTTCTACTCCACTTCATAATCAATTTCGTGGAAAAATCTTAGTTTTATCAAAACCCTAAGTTTTGCTCTAACGCCATAATTTTACCTTCATCTTAGTGTTTAATCTACCTAAGACATAAATATTAAACTAGGGAATAGGTGGGATAAATTTACCTCAAGATGCTAGGTGGAAGTCTTCTCTCAAAAGCTCCAAAATCGCCCAATGGAGGAGTGAAAAATGGCAAAAAGAACTTAGAACCACTATTAAATGAAGCTCACTGCTTCAGAGATTTCCGCATCTGCGGTCTTGGGCCACACCTGGGCCACCGCATCTGCGGAAGAGAGCCCACTTTTGCGGAATTTCACTTGGGCCGCTAGGCCGCATCTGCGAGTTGCCAGCCGCTTTTGTGGCTTTGGGCCTGGCCTGGCTTGGCCGCATCTGCGTGAAATGGACCACTTCTGCGGTCTCGCACCTGCGGCTGGCCAAACGCAGGTACGGTTATGACATCAATTGAAGCTTCAGCACTTCTCCAATTTTTCCAACTTCATTCGAGCCTCGTCCAATTGACGGTCGGAGCTCCCAGGCCCCGTTCGAACATACCGACAAGTCTGAAATCATAAAACGGACCTACTCGAACCTTCGGAATGCCCGAAACAACGGTAAATCTAAGAATCATACCCTAAAACCAATTGAATCAAACTTATGAACGTCAAGTTCTTAATTCACCTTAACGAGCCGAACTGCACTTAAACTACTCGGATTGACACTAAATTTTGCGGGCAAGTCTTAAATGCTATATTGGACTTGTACCAGGCTTCGGAACCAACATACGAGCCCGATACAAATGTGATAAATCATTATTTAGTTTCTTTAAATTCTTAGAATTTTAGTTTAACAATTTCCAAATAAAAATTCATTACTCGGTCTAGGGACCTCGGAATTCGATTTTGGGCATACGTGCAGGTCCTATATTTTCCTAGGGACCCTCTGGACAGTCAAAACACAAATCCAGGTCCGTTTGCTAAAAATGTTGACCAAAGTCAAACTTAGCCTTTTAAGAAAATCTTATGGAATCAAGTGAGCCTATTTCAATCCAAACTCTTCCAAAACCCGAACAAACCATCCCCATAGGTCGTAAATCAGATAAAGCAAACGCGGGAAGTTTATTTGGGGGAACGGGGTTCCAAAAAGCAAAATGACTGGTCGGTTCGTTACAATTGGGATGTGAAGACTCAAAGATGTAAATTGATGCTCTCATCAGGGGGGGTTAATACGCGTTATACTCTTTTTCCCTCACAAGGCTTTGTCCCACTAGGTTTTCCTTGCAAGGTTTTTTATGAGGCAACCAAAAGGCGGATTGTTAGATATGTGTACTCTTTTTTCTTCTCTAGAATTTTTTTCCACTAGGTTTTATTTTAGTTAAGGTTTTAACGAGGTACATTATTTGTTGAATAGACATTTAAGGGGGAGTGTTATAAATAGAATTCTATTTAAGGTGAATGTCTATATTTTAGAGATAGGGATTTTACTTAGTGACTAAGTCACTCTTTCCCTATAAATAGAGGGATCATATTCCATTGTAATTCATTCCAAATCAATAAGAATTTTCTCCTCCTACTTTTCTCTGCAATATTCTTCTTCGTCTTTTATTGTTCATAACATTGGCACATTTATAGACAACTAATTAGGGTTTAGGTGTAGTATTAACTGATGGCCAAAAAATCGATCAACACCCTTTATGGATGGGTCTAAACCCAATAGTATATTCTAACAACTGAAATATCTTGACTACTTTTTTTTTCACTATTATAATTTTGGAAAGCTTAACGCAACTTATCTCTTTGTAGACTCGTTTGCATCAAGCAACATCGCAAAAAAGATGTTTTTTTCCTTATAAGCTTTTTCTTATTTTCTTTTTTACAATGTCGCTGACCACTGTATTTATCAAAAGGAAGCTACCATAAAAATGCAATCCTTTAAAATCAAGCTGAGCATTTGAAAAGACAATGGGAAGACAAAAAAATCGATCATAGGTTTCAATCATACTGGTGTACAGTGTACTATACTAACGTTGGTACCTTTCAACTTTCAAGTTTGAAGTGAAAGACAACTCCCAAAAAATAGAGTTTTCATGCGGCAATCTTTATTTGAAATATGAGCCGCTAAATTTTTTCCGTTGCTACCTCCTAAAATAGAAATTAAAAAGACTATAAGTATCCCGCTTATTTATATTTGCAGCACATCGAGGACATCTCAGCGCCAAATTCCAAACAAACTATTTCATGGCATGGGGCTCCATCATTGATGCACCAGGCGTAGCATTATGTTTCAATAAATACAATCATTTTTCTACATTGTATATAAGCAACAAAAATATTTCGAATTTCGAATCCTCTCGATTATATGAAGTAAAATAACACAGGAGTTAATTTTAGCTTTTAATTAACAAAACATTTTCTCGTACAGTCAGACCTCTTAATAACAATATCCCTATATAACAACCATTCACTATAAAAGCCAAGTTTTTCTCAGAACTGATTTTTTAAGTTATATTTTACATCTCTATAATAGCTTTTCACATGTAAGAGCAACAGTCATGTTTATAGTAGAACACTCTTTGTAAAAGTACCCATCTATAATAGCCATATAGAATCTTTAAGGTTGCTAATAATAATTCAAAAATATGCACACAATCTTCCATTGCACAAACTTTTTATTTTGCATAAGAAATCTTCCATTGGACAAATACCAAAAAATATTTAGATAGAATATTTAATTGTTAAGCTCTTAGATTGTCTTCAAGTAAAAGCTATTGGATACCTTTTTGCTGAAAATTTGGATATAAATCTTTGTCAATTCAAGTGTTATATCGCTAGTAAGAGAATGAAATTTACGAAACAAGCTACAATTACAAAGTTCTTTCATTAATCTTAAAATAATTCATTTTAAGTGCTTTAGAGTGTAGATACTGTATACGGTAAAAATCAGAGGGTCCGATTTTATGATCGTTGAAGCACCTCGTAAAGACTGCCCCTAAAAGTCTCGAAGTTCAGCTCGGGATTCGACCCCGAGGGTTCTCAACGATCAACCCCGTGGAAGTGCAAATCAAAGGCTATGATGGACAAACGGGAAGTTCCCAAGGCACGTGATTAAAGCTGACCTTAGTCTATTAGGCTAGCATGAGCTCGTACCGTGACATTAAATGGTTGTACCAGCCATATACCTTTGTAATAAATACATTTGTACTATGTTGGGATTCCATCTCAAATAAAAAGGGGACCCTTGTCATTTTGTAACAAACATAATATCACTTACAACATTGAATATACAAGAACATTCTCAGCTCTCTAACACTTCCTCTCTTAATTCTATCATTACATTTATTGTGTTCTATTGACTGTTCTTCATTTATTGCTCATTGTTGGTCATAAAAAGATTTCATCAAAGCTCTCAATACTGTTAGCCCTTCATCGGCCATCCACTGCTTGGAACCTAGAGCGCCGTCGAGGCCCCGTATAGACCAGCTCAAGGCCCCGATTCTCAGTCCCTCGGTTTGTTTAACATACTAATTTCAAACTTTTCTCTTATTTTCTAATCTCACACTTAGCATCTATTGACTAACAACTAGCATAAATATAAATTATGTATTTTTAGAACCACAAAATCAAATTTAATTATAATTACCATTTTCAAGGCAAACAATTTGGCGCCCACCGTGGGGATAAAAATAATAGTGATTGTTTTCTTGCTGGTTCACTACATAATGCAAGTTATCTTTCATACTTTTTCTTGTCCAAGAATCTTTGATTTCAGATCAAAATATCTAACTCAGTAAACGCACATGAAAACAACGGTCTTGAGGACCATGGAGAGAATGGTGTAGCTGTTCTAGGTATTGGTGTACCACCACGAAACCCTGAGGACGCACTAGAGCGAATCCCCACGGATGTGGTCTCATGCGATGCCCAACACGTAGATATAAGCTCCCACACTACCAGGAGCGTACGCCAAGGAGACCAACAAAAAGCTCAGAAAACCCTAGCTCGGGAGGAACAAGAGGTTAGACTTCACGTTATTTTTGAGATGTTACAAGCACAACAGATGGTGATTTCTCAACTGCAAAGCCACCAAAAAACTCCAAGCACAACAGCATCGGAAACGGCCCCTCGAGCCGAATAGGTACCGGAAAGATCGAGTAACAATGGGTCAGGAGCCAACCCTACTATTATGAAGATGCTCGAGGACCTCACAAAGAGGATTGAATCGGGCAAAAAAATGATAGAAGCTAACGAAAAAAAGGTAGAGACCTACATTTCAAGGGTCAACCATATCCCGGGCGCATCCCCGATCCTGAAGGAAGTTGATTCAAATAAATTCGTAAAAAAGACATTCCCATCAAATGCCGCTCCAAAGCCCATCCCGAAGAAATTGAAAATGCCCCATCTTCCGAAGTACAACGGAACCTCATACCCCAACGAGCACGTCACTACCTAAACTTGTGCGGTGAAGGGCAATGACCTGAAGGACGATGAGATCGAATCCGTCCTGCTAAAAAGGTTTGGGGAAACATTCTCGAAAGGGGCCAGGATGTGGTATCACATCCTAGCTACGAATTCAATAAACTCATTTGTCATGCTGGCAGATTCTTTCATAAAGGCACATGACAGTGCCATCAAGGTGGCTACAAGAAAATCCGTTATCTTCAAAATCAAACAAAGAGAAAATGAGATGCTGCGGGAGTTCGTATCTCACTTTCAAATGGAGAGAATGGAGTTACCACCAGTCTTCAGTGACTGGGAAGTATAACCCTTCATCCAAGGCTTAAACAAATGAAGCTTGCTGGCTTCGAAGCAGCTGAAGCAGAATTTGGTTGAATATCCTGCCGTGACTTTGTCGGATGTTCACAACCGGTATCAGTCAAAGATTAGGGTCGAGGATGACCAACTGGGATCCCCCTCGGCTTGGTATATCCAAGCAGACTCCTGGAAAAGGAGCCATAGCCAAACAAAGAAAGGTACCAACCATACACCTAAGATAGGAGAAACGCCCCATGGCACAACATCCCCCGAAATGATCGAAGGACAGATCGAGGTCAAAATCCTTGGGGACTCATAAACAGAGCCGTATTCGACAGATACACAGGGCTAATAGAGGCACCCCGGTTGTTCGAGTATAACTTCAACGTTGATGTTTCGGACATCGTGTCAGCCACAAGTAAAATCAAAGACACCAGGTGGCCAAGACCCATACAATCAGATCCGTCACAGAGGAACCCTAACATGTGGTGCAAATGTCACGACACACAAGGTCACAGGACCGAATATTGCAGACAGCTCCGAGAAGAAGTGGCTCGACTACTCAGCAAAGGGCATCTTCGAGAGTTCCTTAGTGATCATGCCAAAAATCAATTCTAGGAAAAAGAGGCGAACAGAAAAAATGAAACAAATGAACCACAACATGCCATCCACATCATTGTTGGGGGAGTCGACATCCCACATGAACCCACTATCAGAAGAACAAAAATATCCATTACAAGGGAAAAGCGAACTCGAGGTTACATACCCGAGGACGCTCTCACATTCAGCGACGAGGACATCGAGACCCTATCTCAGCCTCATAAAGACACACTGGTAATTTCTTTTCTTGTGAACACATTTCAAATTAAACGTGTACTTGTGGATCCAGGTAGCTCGGCTAACATTATTAGGTCAAGGGTCATGGAGAAGCTCGGACTGCTCGACCAGATCGTGCCCGCCTCTCGAGTCCTCAATAGATTCAATGTGGCAAGTGAGACAACCAAAGGCGAAATCACCCTCCCGGTCAACGTGACCAGAGTAACACAAAATGCTAAATCCCATGTCATCGATGGAGACATGAGGTACAATGATTGGAAGGCCATGGATACACTACATGAGAGCAGTACCATAAACCCTTAATCAAATGATGAAGTTTCCAACAAAGGACGGAATAAAAATTGTGTACAGAGAACAACACACAACAAGAGAGATGTTCGCGGTGCACGACGTAGCACCGACATCGACGCCTCCGACATCGAAGGAGCCAAAAGACAAGCAAACAGTAAAATTGCAATCACGAGACACACTCTCGGCTATACCCAAATAATACAAGCAAAGGATCATGCCGCGTCCTCGGAGAAATGTTGGAAGCATATCGAGGTTCAAAGCTCCATTGCCACTAAGTTATAACCATCTCCCCTTTTATTTACATCTTACATTAACCTTTGTGCAGATGTCTGATCAGAACAGTCGAAGCGCTATCCAACTCGAAGATATTATGGTTTCAAAGCATACGTTGAACTCTTTTCCTTCGATCAGGTTTTATCCCAAGAAGGGTTTTACCGACAAGGTTTTTAACGAGGCAACATCCATATTCTACCTAAGGAAAACTCAATGAGTATTCAAGGCTTCTCTTCAATCAACCTCGAATACTAGGGGGCATCCCCTAGGAGATCACCTTCTCGAAGAAGTCAAGACGAGCCAAAAAGGGTCTCAACAGGAAAATGATGTATCAGGCCAAACAGTCGAATGAATCGTGACCGCATAGAATAATTGAGCCCTTGACGGCAAAATAATGTATACTTGTACCAAGTAATCGAAGAATATTTCCTCTCCATCAAAATGCTTTGCGCTTCAAAGAAATGCCAATTTTACAAGAAACGGCCCCAAAGCCAGAAACTCTCCGAACACAAGGCCACATGACCTCCGGGTCGGAAACTTTGAACTCGTAAGCCCTCAATGAGGCAATACCAAGTTTACAAGGAACGGCTCCAGAGACAAGAAACTTTTAATGACTGGGGGACTGCCGCCGACTATCACCTCCATCGATTTGTCGAAAACTCGAGGCTATAAGACCACATGCGGGCAACCTCGAGCTCATAAGACCTTCATAAGGAAATACCGAATCTGTAAGACCTCAATCTAGGCATGAATTATACTTGTACCAAGTAACTTATCTATAAGACCTCAAGCCAGGCAAGAATTATGCTTTTACCAAGTAATTTATCTGTAAGACCTCAAGCAAGGCATGCTCAAATTTGTAAGACCTTACAAAAGGCATAAATCCCGATCTTAAAGTTAAGGCTATACATTCAAACTTGTAAGACCCCTAAAAAAGCATACCCTCGATGTAGAACCGAAACTACTTCATTCAGGGATTAAAAGGCTACGGCCAAATTCAATGACTACGGTCACAAGGCTGTACCAGCCAAACTCACGTGACTCGGGGACGCCCGACCATCACTATAAAATCATAAGACTTCAAATTACTTCAAAAATACTTTGAAAAGAACCGATTAATCAAGCTACCCTCGGCATAATCAAAAGAGCTTCGATCACATCAGCTCCAAACAATAGGCTTCGAAACAATTCAACCATCGAGCGAAACCTCCCGAGGTGCTCATTTATCGTTACATAACGGCTCACAATCAAGGCTCTTATCAAGCCGTCGAAGAGTCAGGCGAACACAAAAACTTTAAAAAGCCTTTAGCGAGGGAAAAATAAAAGCCTATATTAAGAGGTCGTACTGACCCAACGTGTAAGAGCCACTATTGCCAGCCTATATTAAGAGGTCGTACCGACCCAATGCATAAGAGTCATTATCGCCAGCCTATATTAAAAGGACCCAACGCGTAAGATCCACTATCGCCAGCCTATATTAAGAGGTCTTACCGACCCAACGCGTAAGAGCCACTGTCGCCAGCCTATATTAAAAGGTCATACCGACCCTATGCGTAAGAGCCTAGGAGCCAGCTTAAAATTCAAAAACTTGAGGGTCAATGAGCTCGAGTCAAAATCCGACTCGGAGACTAAGCCCGAAACAATTAACTAAATACGCCTAAGGGCGAATGCGTAAGAGCCTACGAGCCAGCCTAACAAGCCCCATGGCCGAATTATAAACCTAACGGTTTTTACTCAAAGGCCAATTCGTCTGGTTAATCATTAACAAAACGTCAAAGCTCAAAGCAAAGAGAGGCATACACAAGCAAATAGAAATTCATGGAAGAGAAAACCGAAAGGCTTCTTTATATATGCACATATGAAACAATGCAAGGCTACATTTGCAAATGCTCTCTAAGAACCCTGTATAAAGAATCAAAAAGAAAAGGCCAAGTATACATCCGCCTCGGGGACTGTGGCCTATCGGCCCCTTCCTCATTATCTTCGGCATCAGATAAAAGAAACTTGGCATCATATTCATCCGCCTTGGCTTGTGCTATCTCTTCCGAGAGATTGAAGCCCTTAGCATGAATCTCTTTGAGGGTTGCACTAGACATATTCGTTGCTTCCGCTCTCTCAATCAGAAGCCCCTCTCAACTTAACTCGGGCATCAGCAGAGGCTTTTAAATAGACGGCCACTTTCTTATTGGCCTTATCCTGAATCTTTTCAGCTTCAGCCCGTGCATCCACAACCTCGGCCTTCATCTTCAAAAGATGAGACTCGAGACTTGCAATCTTTCTTGTCTGACCCGAGCTATTTTCATGGTCATTATGAAGTTGTACCCCGAGGGAAGAAACCTTGGCCAAAGCATTCTTATTGGCCGCAATATGGGAATCCATCTGAGCCATTAGCTCGTCACACTCATGCTTGGCCTAGCCAACCTCGCCCCAAAGGTATCCCAGATCCTTTGTCTTGCTCTGTAACTGAAGTATCAAAATGTTAATCTCTGAGGAAAGAAGAAGAAGCATGCATTCCCTCGGAGCAAAGGTTACCTATTTGTAGAGGTAGCTTTCATAGTTCAGTCTTCGATTCGCCTCGTACCGAAGGTGCCTCAATTCTTTTCCCCTTTTATCACAAAGAATCCTGAGGTATTTCTCCCCATCCAAGGCTTTCCTTAACCGAGATTCACAGTGGAACAACTTGGACTTGAGCTTGTCAAAGACCTATGAAATTGAAGCACAATGAGAAAATGAAAATGATCAAATCAAAATATCAACGAAGTCAACCCAAGCTCACCACCGAACAAAGACGCTGAGCCTCCTCAAAGGTTGAGCGTGTATCTACTATCCTGGTCTTACCGGCCCTAGTTGAACCGATCTCAATGGGGACATGGTTGCTCGAGACCCCGCTTGATTTAGGCAGTCCCTAGTCTCGAACATCCATTGAAGTACCTTCGATGGGGGGAGAGGACGATGGTTGAACACCTTTATCCCCCAAAGTACCTTCGGCGGGAAATGGAGACGTCAAGAGAGGAACCACCTTTTCGAGACTAGAAGCCTTAGATGTCGCAGGCTCAGCAGATACACATCCTTTAAGCCTTTGAGCAGGGACTGCCTCGCAATAAGCACCATCGTCCTTCGAGGGCTCCTTCCTTTTATTATCGGTCCTCGAACCCAAAGCCGACGATTCTTCCTCCTCCTTGAGGGGGTATAACCTCATCTCAGAAAAATCTCCAATGCCTGCGGTGACGGAGTTAGTATACATAAAAGAAAGTACCTTTCCAAGAAAGCAAGCCACACACCACGTACTATGATGTTTCGCCTCCCATCTACCCTTGGCCAGATCTTGCCACTTGCGATCATCATAAGTCGAGCAAGCTGCCAGTTTTCGAGACCAATCATCCAGGTCGGAAACCTTGTGTGGAATCCACGGGATTGCTGCAAAAAAGAAAAAGGAAGCATGATGAAGAGAGCAGTAAAGAGCGTACCGTGGTTCTTGGCTTGCCAATGCGTTTTGGCAAAATCACGCCAAGAACGATCGAGATAAGGGAAGGTGGAATCCAATTGTCTGATCCATCCCAATAGATCTTGAACCGCGCCAGGGTACCAAATGGTGGCTGCATAATCAAAATAAGATCATTTTTTTCAAAAGAGGATGAAAAGACAATAAAATATGCTAGAGGTAAGGGCACTTACAGTTCATATTCCCTTCCTCCAGGAATGGCATCCTATTATCCAGGATAATGTCTGAGGTCCTCACTCGGACTAATCAGCTCATCCACTCCCGATCCTTCTCCTTATCTATGCTCGAAAAGAACGGCCTTGCAGATCGAGGATGAAGTTTGATCAAACCCCAGAAGAGACGAGGGCTATATAGTCTGATCAAATAATTGAGGGTGAAGGTCATAACCCTGACCTTATTGGAAAAGTATCGGAGGATATGAACTATCCTCCATAAAGAAGGATAGATCTGACCGAGCATCACTCGGTACTCATGGCAGAAATCGAGAATTACCGGATCTACCAATGGGGAAGAAGGATCTGAAGAATCTATGGGGCCTAAAGTAAACGGGTATGTATACACGCTGAGGAATCCAGCTTTATGGTCCACTATGCTTTCCTCGGAATTAGGGATTTTTACCAACGCTGCCTCCCTCCCCCCATCGACAGTCTTCCTTCACTCTGTGTGTATCGGTCACCATGCTGATGTACCGAGACACGTGCTCATATCAACCTGGCATAGAAGGAGGATTCTCGATGGAGAAATTAGACACAATATCGAATTTTGTAGGGGTACATTGCTCGACAGTTGGGGGTACTTTTGGTTTACCCCTGGATGGGCGAGACGAAAAAGCAATGCCCTCTTTCTGAGGAACCGTTCTGGAGGTCCTAGCCATGACTATAAAATAGGTTTCTGAGAAAGAAAGTAAGAAGACAAGCGCAGAAGGGAGAAGATTGTAGAAGACGGTGAATTCAACTCTATAAAATTGAAGATGCTGTGAAAGTGTGAATAGCAAAACGGTTGGGGTATTTATAGGAGCCATATAGGCAGCGTTTGGGAAGCAGAAAAGTCAAACCAATAGCGGTTCATGGGTTTCTCGATAGTCGCATTTGATAGCAACTCCTGCGCAGTCCTTTGAGTCATGGCATTTAATGCACTGATGGACTGATGTCATAATGGTAGTATCAAGAATTCAAGATCGTTTCTTATCATTTTCATTCTAAGAAATGCTAGACTATCTGTATACGGTAAAAGTTAGAGGGTCCGATTTTATGATTGTTGAAGCACCTCATAAAGATCGCCCCTAGAAGGCTCGAAGTTCAGCTCAGGGTTCGACCCCGAGGGTTCTCAATGATCGACCCCGAGTCAGTGCTAATCAAAGGCTATGATGGATAATCGGGAAGTTCCCAAGGCACATGATTAAAGCTGACCGTAGTCTATAAGGCTAGCATGAGCCCGTACCGTGGCATTAAATGGTTGTACCAGCCATATACCTTTGTAATAAATACATTTGTACTATATTGGGATTCCCTCTCAAATAAAAAAGGGACCTTTGTCATTTTGTAACAAACATAATATCACTTACAACATTGAATATACAAGAACATTCTCTGCTCTCTAACACTTTCTTTCTTAATTCTATCATTTACATTTATTGTGTTCTATTGATTGTTCTTCATTTATTGCTCATTATTGGTCATAAAAAGCCTTCATCAAAGTTCTCAATATTGTTAGCCCTTCATCGGCCGTCCACAGCTTGGAACCTAGAGCGACCTCGAGGCCCCGTATAGGCCAGCTCATGGCTCCGATTCTCAGTCCCTTGGTTTGCTTAACATACTACTTTCAAACTCTTATCTTACTTTTTAATCTTACACTTAGCATCTTTTGCCTAACAACTAGTATAAAAATAAATCACGTATTTTTAGAACCACGAAATTAAATTTAATTGTAATTATCATTTTTTAGGTAAACAGATACATATTGTGTTTGTAGTATCCTATGCTTGAGCTTCTCCCTAATGAAATTACAATCTATTTCAATATTCTTTGTTCGTTCATGAAAGATGGAATTACCAACTAGTTGAATTGCTACCTTACTATCTGAGAATAGGAGAACTGGTTGATGGATTGGTGTCCTGCGTTCTGCAAACAGTCCCCTCAACCACATAATCTCAGCTAGTGCAGTTGCCATACTCCTGTATTCAGCTTTAGCACTACTACGAGAGAATGTGTGTTGCTTCTTTGACCTCTAAGAGATTAAGGAATCTCAAAGCTTTACAAAGTAATCACTGACTGATCTTCGACTCATTGGGTATGTTGTCTTATTTGAGTCATAGAATCCAACCAAGACATCGGCTTGTTGTCTTCGCATGATCTCTCCATGCCTGGCTCCTATTTGAGGTATCTCACCACACGAGTAGCAGTATCTATGTGAGATCTTTTTGGATCTTGCATGAATTGACTCAAGACTTATACTACATAGCTAATGTCTGGTCTAGTGACTGTAAGATACAAGAGTTTTCCAATCAATTTCCGGTAACTTGTTGCATCTATCAAAGGGTCAAGGCCTTGACTGCCAATCCCCTTATCATACTCAATAGAAGTTAGCTTCTGATTGAGTTCTAAAGGTATAACAGCAGGTTTAGCTCCACTTAAGCCCATCTCTAAAATGAGTTCTAGAGTATACTTTCTTTGATTAAGAAGAATCCCCTTTTGAGACCTCAAGACTTCAATCCCCAAAAAATATCTTAACTCACCTAAATCCGTCACCTTAAACTTCTGATGCAATACTGACTTGGCTTCATTAATGAGTTCTATGCTACTTCCTATTAGCAATAGATCATCCACATAGATTAGGATGATCATTATCTCACTTCCAGACCTTTTAGTGAATAAGGAGTAGTCATAGGCACTCTGACTGAAGCATGCACTAAGCAAGACTTCTGTGAGCTTAAGATTCCACTGCCTTGATGCTTGTTTAAGTCCATAGAGAGACTTCAATAGTATACAAACCTTGTTCTCCCCCTATCTTTGAAAACCTTGTGGTAAGTCCATATAAACTTCTTCCTCTAGGTCTCCTTGTAGGAAAGCATTGAAGACATCCATTTGATAGAGGGAACAGTCTTTGGAGGCAGCTAGTTCTATGACTGATCGAACTGTCACTATTTTTGCAAATGGTAAGAAAGTCTCATGGTAATCTAGGTCTTCTTGTTGATTATATACTTTGGCAACAAGTCGAGCCTTAAATTTCTCCACCTCTCCATTTGCTTTGTACTTGATTTTGTAGACTTATTTTGATCCTATAGAGGATTTTTTAGGTGGCAGGTCCACCACCACCCAAGTTTTATTGTCCTTTAGAGCTTCAATCTCCTATTTTATGGCTTGTATCCATCTGTCATCTTTTACTGCTTCCCTGAAACTATGTGGTTCTGTGATTGTTGAGAAAGCCATGATGTAATCCCTGTATTTATGTGTGACATTGTCGTAAGATAGGAAGTTTGATATTGGATAAGGGTATTGAGAATTCTTCTTTCCACCAACTAGATAATCATGCATCCAAATAGGAGGGTTATTTATTCTACTTGACTGTCTAGGGAGAGCAATAGGAGTAGGAGCAGTAGGTGCTATGGGAAGTTCAGTTGGGGCCACTTTAGTTGACATATGTGATTCTACATTTCTAGGTGTATCTGTATGATCAGCTATATCATGATCAGCTACATCTGTGGTATCTGTTTGTTCCGCTACATCACCATTATTGTCATCTGCATCATGAGCTGCATCTGCATCTGAACATATGTGATTGAATTCCACGCTTGTTGAATTTGAGAGTTCTGGATCCATGGTGATCATCTTCTCCCTTTACATTGTTTCAAAGACATCATCTATGTGACTTGGGAAATGATTAGTAGGAACAGACTATTGGTGTTGTGAGATAAGAAAAGGAAATGTTGATTCCCTGAATATGACATCCCTGCTCACAAAGAAAGAGTTAGTCTTTCTGTCAAACAGTCTATATCCCTTTTGAGTAGTGGAATACCCCATTGGAACAACTTTGCTAGCTCTAGGGCCAAATTTGTCCTCCTTCACCACATTTGTAGCATAACACAGACATCTAATGTTCTCAGATGTGTTAGTGAGGGTTGTCTGCCATATAGTAACTCAAAAGGACTTTTACTACCTAGTACTCTAGCAGGTAGTCTGTTTATAAGATAAATAGTTGTTTGCACACATTCCCCCCAAACTTACTTGGTATTCCAGCCTGAAACTTCAGTGCTCTTGTTGTATCTAAGATGTGTCTATGTTTTTTTAGCCACTCCATTTTGTTGTGGAGTGTGCACACAGCTACTTTAGTGAATTACTTCATGATTTTGCAAGAAAACATTCCACTGATCATTATAGAATTCTTTACCATTGTCTGTCCTAACTGTCTTAACACAAACACCAAATTTTTTTTGTACTATGCAAAAGAACTGTTTGAGAAATATGATTGTTTCACTTTTCAACTGCATGAGAAAAATCCAGGTTGCTCTAGTATAATCATCAACAACTGTAAGAAAGTAATGCTTATTATCATGAGTAGCTATCTTATAAGGTCCCCATACATCCATGTGAACAAGCTGAAAAGGCTTAGTACTTAGGTGCTCACTAATAGAGAAGTTTAACCTATGTTGCTTAGCCAATGGACAAACAGAACATTTATTGTGTATTGCTCTATCTAATTTATTATGAAAAAAAGAAACATGCTGCATTACTGGCATTGAAGTTTGTCCTAATCGCCAAAGTTCTCCTGTATCTTTTTTCCTCTCCACTGAAATGATATGAGTAGATATTTGTTCTGTTCTTCTACCTCTTATCAAATAAAGGCCACCAGTTTCCTTGCCAATCCTCTTCACCCTGCCACTGTAAAGGTCCTGAAAGACACATATTTTGGGCAGGAATAGAGCACCACATTGTAAGTCCCTGGTTAAGTTTGAAATTGATGATAAGTTAAACTTAAAGTCAAGAACTTACAACATATTTTCCAGTTTAGTATCTGCTGAAATCTGTGTACTACCATTATGTTCCATTTGGTAATCTCACATTTTCCCTTTATTAAGTAGATACATTCTTGACATCTTGTAGTAATTCTAGTAAAGATGCTATGTGATGTGTGGCCCCTGAGTCCACTATCTAATTGTCATTAGAGACACTTGAGACAAAAGATATAATATTACCTGCCACTATGTTTTCTTGTGTCTGATTATCAATATTTGAATCCTTGTTGAGCAAGTGAAGTATCTGCTGGTACTGTGCTTCAGTAAAGAAGTAATCTCCTTTCTGCTGTGTTGCTCCTTGTGAGTTGGAAGATGCTGGTCCTTCCATATTGTTGACTGCAGTGAAAGGTCCCTTAGTCCTATATTCTCTAGTCTAATAATTTTTCTTCCTTTTGAAATCATCAGGGTAACCAATGATTTTGAAGAAATTCTCCTTAGTGTGGCCCTTCATATAGCAATGCTCACACTGCAGAAATTGTTTCTTCCCTCGAAAATCTTGACCTCTTCCAACTTGCATTGCCATAGGATCCATCTTTTCTTCCATTGCACTACCTCCCATAAACTGTTGGCTTTCATCTTGTGTGATCATAGCATATGCTTGGTTGAGTGTAGGTTCAGTCATCTTCATCAAAATCTGTCTTCGAGCTTGGTCATAAGTGTCATTCAGACCATCCAAAAATTGCATCAACCTCTGTTGATGCAGATGTATAACATATTCCTTTAATTTCACACATCCACAATTCGGTACAAGTACATCATATTCAGCCCATAGCTCTTTCAGCTTTGTGAAGTACACAACAACAGAGTCAGATCCTTGTGATAACCTCGAAATTCCTCTATGCATTTGAAAGATCCTCACTCGATTCACCTTATCAAATTGCCTCTTAAGATCTTCCCACACTACATGCGCATCTGATGTATAAATTATTCCACTTAGTAGATCCTTCGAAACTGAGTTCATAATCCATGAATGCGCTATTTCATTGCATGTCTCCCATTCCTCATGCCATTTATCTTCAAATGAAGCTTTAATGCACGTTCTAGTAATGAATCCTAACTCGCGCTTTGCCTATAGAACAACGCGCATGTGATGACCCAAATGGTCATCTTTTGTTTAAGAATCCGAATCCAGGTTTTGAAGCCTTGAAAACTTCATTTTATTTCTCCTCTATTTGCCTGCGCAGCCCGGGCGCATTTTCAAAAAGTTTTTATATAAAATTTAAGAAAAATATTGAAATTTGCCTTTAAAATTAATTAAAGTTGACTTCGATCAATATTTTTGGTAAACGGGCCCGGACCTGTGATTTAACGGTCCCGTAGTATAATATGGGACTTGGGCGTATGCCTGGAATCGAATTTCGAGGTCCGTAGCCCGAGAAATAAACTTTTTGAAGAAAATTATTTCCTGAAAAATATAAGGATTTTTGAAAATGGAATACTGTATAATCTCATTGGTATCGGGCCCGTATTTTTGTTCCGGAGCCCGGTACAGGTTTAATATAGTATTTAAGTCATATCTGTGAAATTTTGTGAAAAAACGGAAGTGTTTGATATAATTTGAACCCTTGGTCGAGAAAATAGAAATTTTGAACTATCTTGAGAATTTCAGGAGTTTTGGAGTTAAATTCGTTGTTTAAGATGTTATTTTTGGCGATTTGATCGCACGAGCAAGTCCATATGATATTTGTAGACTTGTGTGCATATTTGGTTTGGAGCCCTGAGGGCTCGAATGAGTTTTGGATAGGCTATAGAGTGATTTTGAACTTAGGGAATTTACTGGTATGCTTCAGCAGAGTTACAGGCCTCTGATCTCGCAATTGCGAGATCAGGCTTCGCATTTGCGCGATTTGCAGGCTTAGAATTTGTGAGGCTTCCATAGCAAATGTGAAAGAAGCTGGGCATGGGCATGTTCACAATTGCGAACTTTTATTCGCATTTTCGAAGGGAACAGTGCAGGGAGAACTTTGCATTTGCAACCAAAAGGTCGCATTTGTGATTGCAGCAGAAATGCGGAAGGTTCGCAATTGCGATGCCTTTCTCGCATTTGCGAGCTTCGCAAATGCGAAGCTTTAGTCGCAATTGCGACATCTGCAGCAGTTAAGTTGGGAATTGGCCAGGATTTTGAACTCATTTCTCAAATTTTCAAGCCCTAAGCTCCCATAGGCGATTTTCCAAAGGAGAGTTCTTCCCCAAATCATAGGTAAACGATTTCTAACTCATTTTCTTCAATCAATTTCATCTTTTTACATGATTTCATCTCAAAATATAGGGGTTTTATGTCAAATTGGGTATTCTTGGGTAGAATTTAGAAATTTCGAGATTTGGGGATTTGGATCTCCAATTGAGGTCGGATTTCAAAATCAATTGCATATTTGGGTTCGTGGGTGAACGAGTAGTCGGGTTTTGGTTCGAACTTCAAGTTTTGACCAAGTGGGCTTGGGGTCGATTTTTGACTTTTTGTGGAAAACATTGGGAAGTCTATACTCATGCATTAGAATTGGTTTATTTAGCGTTAATTGATGCTAATTATGCATAGATTCGAGCGGTTTGGAAGGGGAAATCAAAGGAAAAGCGGTAATTGAGGCTTGATTTTAGGCTGTGGGATCGAGATAAGTGTTTGGTCTAACTTCAGCTTGAGGGAATAAGTATTGTGTCTTATTTTCTATGTGTTAGTGTTGAGTATGACGTATAGGTGTGGTGACTAGTATCTATACGTTGGTGTCGAGCATGCAAGTGAGTCTTATACTGTGACTGTTGTGACTCTTGTTATGTTCTGTTCATGTTTAAATTGATGATTATCCATGTTGGACAAGTCCTATGATATTTTCTTAGTATTTGATCATTGTTGAGTATTTACTCAAGTTGAGACTTATTTTGTGAAGTTAATTGTTGAAACGATATTGGCTATAGTTGATTCCCTTGCCGGGATGTTATTATTTCTATTATTTGGGTGAGGAAGAGTGCAAAGCATGAACGGTGATGTCGTTCACGATATTGTGAGAGAGTGTTAATGCACGAAGGGTGATGTCGTGCCATATTCAGTGAGTGTTAATGCACGACGGGTAATGTTGTGCCATATTTCTTTGAGTGTTAATGCACGAAGTATGATGTCGTGCCATGATTATGAGAGAGTAAAAGCACGAAGGGTGATGTCGTGCCATTTCTGTTGATTTCTATGGTGAGGACGAGAGTAAAAGCACGAAGGGTGATGTCGTGCACTTGTTACTATGCTATCATTTCTGTTGGTTAAAAGTTGATATTTACTTTGCTTCTCTACTTTATTACTGTCAGAATTTGATATTCCCCTCAGCATGTTTTCCTTTCCCGTCTTTATCTGTTCAATTCTGTTATTATTGTTTCTCGTATATGATTTAACTACACAGGTTTATATGATTGTCGTGTCCTACTCTTGTCACTACTTCGCCGAGGTTAGGCTCGACACTTACTAGTACATGGGGTCGGTTGTACCGATACTGCACTCTGCACTTTTTATACAGATTACGGTGACAGACATCGTGAGTAGAGTTTGGGTGGCTACCTTCAGTTCATAGGAGACCCGAGGTAGATCTGCCGGTGTTCGCAAACCCTGGAGTACCCTTCCTTATGTTTTAGATTTCCTATCTCATTTTATTTCAAGAACAATTGTATCTTTTTTTTCTAAACCAGTGTTTGTTGAAATTCGTAGATGTTCGTGAAATTGTGACACTAGATCGTTGGGTAGACTTGTTTTAGAACTTGAGCTACTATAAAACTTCCACATTTTATATCTGCTTAGTTTTATTTACTATTTATTGTTGTTTGGGTTAATCATCAATGCGTTAGAATGTATCCGTTGGATTGCCTAGCTTTCACGAGTAGGCGTCATCATGATCCCGACGGTGTGAAATCCGGGTCGTGACAAATTGGTATCAGAGAACTAGGTTGCCTAGGTCTCCCAATTCACAAATAAGCTAGGTAGAGTCCGAGGGATCGGTACGGAGACATCTGTGCTTATCCCCCACAGGCTACAGAGTTTAGGAACAACTTCACTTCTATTCCTCTCTGTCGTGAGTTTGATTTCTCAATACTAATTAAACTTCTACTCTATTCTTACCCAAATGGAGAGAAACGTATGGCTTTATATATCAGCAGCCTTAGCCCCCAAAATGGCAGCTCCTACGAGGGGCAGAGGACGAGGCCGAGGCAGGGGCAAGGCTCAGCCCAGAGTAGCAGCACCAGCGGTGGGGCCTCAAGTAGAGTTTGATGATGATGCTCCATCCCAGACCATTCCAGCAGGGCCAGCTCAGGTTCCAGAGGGGTTCATCGCTACCCCGGTAGTCCGAGATGCTCTGGTCCATCTAGTGGGCCTTATGGAGAGTGTCACTCAGGCTTGCATACTTCCTGTAGCACCAGCCATCTCTCAGGCTAGGGGAGGAGCACAGACTCCCGCTACACACACTCCCGCTACACACACTCCGGAGCAAATGGCTCCTCAGTTTCAGACTCTAGCATCTCAGCCAATTGGGGTAGTTCAGTGGAGTGTTGTAGCTCGTACCGGTAATAGAGCAGCTATGTCTTCAGATGCTTTGTGGAGATTGGACAGATTTACCAAGCTTTTCACTACTACCTATGGCAGTACATCTTCAAAGGATTCCTAGGAATATTTGGATAAATGTCATGAGGTTCTACGGAACATGGGGATAGTGGAGACCAATGGGGTCGACTTTGCTATTTTTCATCTGTCAAGTTCTGCCAAGAATTGGTAGAGGGATTATTGTTTGGCCAGGCCAGCTGGGTCGCCTACTTTGACTTGGGATCAGTTCTTTCAGCTGTTTCTGGATAACTTTCTTCCTACCACTCAGAGGGATGACTATTGGAGGCAGTTTGAGCATCTCCTGTAGGGTTCTATGACTGTCACTCAGTACGAGACCAGATTTATTGACTTGGCCCGTCATGCTCTTCTTATACTTCCCACCGAGAGAGAGAGGGTGGGGAGGTTTATTGAGGGACTTGCTCGGCCTATCAGGTTGCAGATGGCTAAGGAGACAAGGAGTGAGATTTCTTTCCAGGATGCAGCTAATATGGCCAGGTGAGTTGAGATGGTTCTATCACAGGAGAGTGGTTAGGGGTCTGACAAGAGGCCTCGTCATTTTGGAGGTTTAGTGGTGCCTCATCTGGAGGCAGGGATTCTTTTGGTAGGGGCCATTCTCCTAGACTGTTTCATTCAGCACTTCAGACTTCTCACGGTGATCCAAGTGGTCGTGGTTCTCATATGCAGTATTTTGATCAACTACCCTACAATGTACTACTAGCTCCTATCAGTACATCTCTGCTCTAGAATTTTCAGGGTGGTTACTCCAGCCGTCAGGGTTAGTTTCAGGGTCAACAGTCTCAGCAGCCGAGGTCTTGTTATACATGTGGTGATCCGAGGCATATTGCTAGATTCTACCTTCGAGCATCGAGCGGTTCTCAGTATCAGGGTTCTCGTGCGGTGGTTCTGGAACCGGGTGTTCCACCGCCCGCTCATCCAGCTAGAGGTAGGGGTCAGGCAGCTAGAGGTGGAGGTCAAGATATTAGAGGTGGAGGTCGGGCCGCTAGAGGTGGAGGCCAGCCAACAAGAGGTCATCTTAGGGATGTAGTTCAGAGTGGTGGGGCCCAGCCCCGATGTTATGCTTTCCTAGCCAAGCCTGAGGCTGAGGCATCCAATGCCATTATCACAAGTACAGTTTCAGTTTGCAGTAGAGATGCTTCAGTTCTATTTGATCCAGGGTCTACATACTCCTATGTGTCATCTTATTTTGCTACGTATTTGGTTGTGCCTCATGATTCTTTGAGTTATCCTATATATGTGTCCACACCAGTGGGTGATTCTATTGTCGTAAATCGTGTGTATCGCTCGTGTGTGGTTATTATTGGGGGTCTTGAGACCCGTGTAGATCTCTTACTTCTTGATATGGTCGATTTTGATGTCATTTTGGGGATGGATTGGTTGTCACCTTATCATGCCATATTGTACTATCACGCCAAGACTGTGACCTTTGCCTTGTCGGGGTTGCCTCTATTGGAATGGAAAGGGACTCCTGGTCATTCTACTAGTAGGGTCATTTCTTATATGAATGCTCGGTGTATGGTCGAGAAGGGGTGTTTAGCTTATTTGGCTTATGTTCGAGATTCCAGTGTAGAGGTTCCTTCCATGGACTCCATACCATTTGTTCGTGAGTTTCCAGAGGTATTTCCTGCAAACCAGCCGAGGATGCCACCTGACAGGGATATTGACTTTTGCATCAATTTGGCTCATGGCATTCAGCCCATTTCTATCCCTCCATACCATATGGCCCCGCCAGAGTTGAAATAATTGAAGGAGGAATTGCAAGATTTGCTTGATAAGGGCTTTATTAGACCTAGTGTCTCACCCTGAGGTGCACTGGTGTTGTTTGTTAAGAAGAAGGATGGGTCGATGAGGATGTGCAGTATTTCGCACTCGGTACGGCCATTATGAGTTTCTAGTGATGTCATTTGGGTTGACAAATGCCCCAGCAGCTTTTATGGATTTGATGAACCGAGTGTTCAAGCCATATCTGGATTCCTTTGTGATTTTTTTCATTAATGATATCTTGATCTACTCCCGCAGTCGAGAGGAGCATGACCAGCATCTTCGATTTGTTCTTCAGACTTTGAGAGAAAGCTAGTTATATGCTAAGTTTTCGAAATGTGAGTTTTGGTTGAGTTCAGTTGTATTCTTGGGTCACGTTGTATCAGCAGAGGGCATTCAGGTGGATCCTAAGATTGAGGCAGTCAAGGACTGGCCTAGACCCACATCAGTGTAAAGCCCCAAAAAATTTTGCTAAGTAATTTAAGATTTCGTGGTGCCAAGATAGGCTAATTATTTTATCTCACACGTAAATGAGGATTCATGATATAATGGATATCAATTGGATATGTTAATAAGAATATAAGTCATATTATAAGTGATTTGGGGTCTAAGGAGAGGCCTAAGTCTAAGCCAAGTTGGAAAATTTCATAATAGACTAAAGTTGTAAATGAGTATGCACAAGACCTCACTTTGGACAAGCATATCTCAATTTATATAAGGTTTTGTGCGATGATATCAAATTAAATCCCTTTGAGTCTAGTTTCCAACGCATCAAACTGTTTGTCATTTGGAGGTATATACAGAAAGTTATGACCATTTTACCGGACCAGTGTCAGACGCGCGTCCGCGGCGCGGCCCTGGAAAACTGAAAGTTTTTGCCTCCGAGCACGGTGCGAGCGTGGCCACCACATCCCAGGCGCAGTTTGACCGCCGTCGCGCACCTAGCAGCCCTATAAATAGCCTAAGACTGGGTATGGAGAGTCTCTAAGTCATTATTTGAGCTAGGGCTTGCTCTATCAAGGAAAATCCGTCCCATACTTCCCTCCTATGATTCAAGGTAATGTTTTTGGAGTATTGTGAGTTGATTACTACTCCTAAACACTTATATTAACAAGGACTGATCTTGAAAAATCCATAGATTCCCATTTAAATCCCTAAATTGATCAAGAACACTACAAGTAGGGATTCTCAAGATTCTTACTACAAGAGGTATATTTATCATCTCTAACTACTCTATAGTGATTATTTATGTATGATATATATGTTAGAACTCATGGGATGGTGATTGGAAGCCATAGGTGCCTAACCTAGGTTGTGTTGGTGTTGTAGAGACTGTGAGATGGGTTATTAAGGTATGATTTTTGGGTGTAATAGTATTATATATACATGCATGTACAAATTAGGTTTGTGGGAAGATTGCTGAACAAAAATAAGTAAAGATTGGGTTGGGGAATGAAAGAAATCTTGTAAAAGAGATTTGAAATCAAGATGTTCAACTAGTATTTGATAAAATGCTCAAATGAGCTGAAACCATGAATATCTTCCTAATTTGTGTTCAATATTTTTTTGTCTCAAGTAGATTGGGATTGCTAGAATTTCTGGAACGTCGTAGTAACTTAAGAAAAACTTAAACAAGGTATGTATGGCTAAAACCCCCTCTTCTTATAAATTGAGCTCCCATGGTGCCCGTGCAAATGTTGTAAGCCCGGAATTCGATTGATGTGTTACTTGTTATGTCAAATAAATTGATGTTGTGAAAATGTATGTGGAAGATGCTTCTCCATGTGTTTAGTGTGTTATTCTTTGTAAATTGAGGATGTGTGGAAAAACATGAGCTATGTGCTAAATGCCTATATGTCAAGTCAAGGTTACATTGTGATTAATATGCCGAACTAGATGAATTTCTCTCTATGTTTATAACTTAAATTACTTTTGTATGTGCCTATGATCCTAAATGGCAAGATAAATGTTGAAAATGGGAACAATGCGAAATGTGAGTTATGGAATGTGGTAATTATGGCCCCAAGTGCCGAGAAAATAATTCATGTGAATCCAAAGATTAAAGTGAGATGATTAACGGAAAAGGGTAACGTCTTGTAAGATGGCTTAGCCGATCGGGCCGTAATCAGACGCCATGTTATACACACATGGTGGTAATGCAATGATAATTGAAACTGAAAAGTGAGAACAAAATAAGAGTAACGTCTCGGTAAGACGGCTTAGCCGATCGGGCTGTGATCGGACGCCATGTTGTACACACATTCTGAACTCATAACATCTTGGAACTTGTTACAGACCAGACATGTTTAACATGGTAACTCTTAAACTGCAATATCAGGGAACTCTATTGGTAGCTACAATACGGGGATGAGGTGAGTTACTCATAGAGGATAGAATCAGGTGGACTAAGTCTTACACTTAAGAGTAAAAATCAAAAGTTGTTGTTGAAGAATTGAGGAGGATCTCAAGTTTCAGAGAATGCCCTTCTCGGGCCAGTGACTCTTCCTAAATTGTATACATATAAAGGGTGTTGGTTGATATGTGTTTTGGGCGGTGTTTAACCGTAAAGAGGGATCGTGAGAATATTCACAGGGGAAGTAGTGTGGTTTCTTGAATTCTATAAGGCATATATAGCGAGAAGAGGTGGGCTAAGAAAGGTCTGAGCACAATGTTACATTACATTTGATGCAATGTCATGCAGGTTGAGGATAGTAAGGTATGTGCACAGGCTAGAAAATGTTATTCCTGTGAAATAAAAAGGTCCTAAAAAAACTCATTCAGTAATGTCTTTTGTTGAGAATTTGGAAGAGTTAGTTTTAAGTATTCACAGGAGATTGTAACCATATTAGGGAAATTATTGTAGAACTCAATTCGTGGGAGGTCCTATGTAAGAGAAATATGATAAAGATGTTCCACTAATGATGCAACATGTTAAGGTGATAGTTTATGCCTCTAGGAAACTCAAGAATCATGGAAAAAACTATGCAGCATATGACTTAGAGCTTGCGGCAGTGGTGTTTGCACTAAAGATTTGGCGACATTTTTGGTATGGGGTCCACGTGGATGTATTTACGGACCACAAGAGCCTTCAATATATTTTCATGTAGAAGGAGTTGAATCTGAGATAAAGAAAATGGCTAGAGTTACTCAAGGACTATGACATTGATATTCTCTATCACCCGGGAAAGGCTAATGTTGTAGCGGATGCTCTTAGTCGAAAATCTATCAGGAGCTTGGCTCATTTAGAGGCGCATTAGAGGCTGTTGTCCAGGGAGGTTCACCAGTTGGCTAGTTAGGGAGTTCTCCTGGCGGACTCTAATGAAGGAGGAGTGATTGTGCAGAATAGGGTTGAATCATCACTTGTGATGGAAGTGAAAGAAAAGCAATTCAATGATCAATTGTTAGCACAACTAAAAGAGGGGATTCATAAACACAAGACCACAGCTTTTTCCATTGGCATGGATGATGGTACCCTATGGTACCAAGGCCGCCTATGTGTTCCAGATATTGACGGTCTTCGAAAAAGGATCATGGCAGAAGCTCACACTTCCAGGTATTCCATGCACCCAGGTTCTACAAAAATGTATCATGATTTCAGGGAATTTTATTGGTGGAATGACATGAAAAGAGATGTGGCGGACTTTGTGGCTAGATGTCAGAACTGTCAGCAAGTGAAGGCCGAACATCAAAGGCCTGGTGGATTGGCAAAAAGCGTAGAAGTCCCAATGTGGAAATGGGAAATGATCAATATGAATTTTGTGGTAGGGTTACCACGCACTCCACGCAAGTTTGACTCAATTTGGGTAATCGTGGATCGACTCACGAAATCAGCGCACTTCTTGCTAGTCAAATCTACCGACACAGCGGAATAGTATGCTCAATTGTATATCAAAGAAATAGTCAGGTTGTAGGGCACTCCAGTCTCAATCATTTCAGATCGAAGGGCTTAGTTCACTTCCAACTATTGGAAGAAATTTCAGCTAGGCTTGGGTACGCAGGTAAATCTTAGTACAACTTTTCATCCTCAGATCGACGGGCAAGTAGAGCGGACTATTCAGACGCTTGAGTGCATGTTGCGTGCTTGTGTTCTAGATTTCAAAGGTAGCTGGGATGATTATTTGCCACTTATAGAGTTTGCTTATAACAACAACTTCCATGCTAGTATCCAGATGGCATCATTCGAGGCACTGTATGGTAGGAGATGTAGTTCCCCCATTGGGTGGTTCGAGGTTGGAGGAGCAGAATTGATAGGGCCGGACCTCGTGCATCAGGCCATGGAGAAAGTCAAGATTATTAAGGAGAGGTTGAAAACTGCTCATAGTCGCCAAAAGTCTTATTCGGACATTCCTCAAAGAGATTTGGAGTTCAAAGAAGATAATTGGGTATTTTTGAAGGTTTCCCCCATTAAGGGCATCATGCAATTCGGGAAGAAAGGGAAATTAAGTCCGAGGTATGTCAGACCGTACAGAATCATTCAGAGGATTGGTCAGGTGGCATACAAGCTCGAGCTTCCACCCGAGATGTCGTTGGTATATCCGGTCTTCCATGTGTCTATGTTGAAGAAGGTAGTGAGAGATCCGTCCACTATTGTGCCAATTGAAGCTATTGAGGTTAATGAAGAACTATCTTATGAAGAAATTCCAGTTGCCATTCTTGATAGGCAAGTCCGGAAATTGAGAAATAATGAAATTGCCTCCGTAAAGGTGTTATGGCGGAACCAGCAGGTTGAGGAAGCCACTTGGGAAGCCGAGGAAGAAATGAGAAAGAAGTACCCACATTTGTTTGAATAGTCATGTAATAGCTCTTATGCATTTGATTCGTATGAACTCTTATCTTTTGATTTGATCTATGTTAAACTATTCTATTTTGGTTATATATGTTGCATATGCGGCCATGGTTGGTGTTGTACAAGTTATGTTATGTCTATGGAACATGTATATGCTGTCAGGATATGTATCTGGGGCCCTCTGACAGGTGGATAGGCCTAGTTACAAAGGAAACTCTGGCGAAACTTTCGGAAATTTAAGGAGTTAGCCAAATTCGGGGTTGTTGACATATTTCATGATGTGAAAAAGCTGAAGTTACATAAGGATGGCTAATGAATTAATCTTGATCCTCATTCGAGGACGAATGATCTTAAGCGGGGGAGAATGTAAAGCCCCAGAAAATTTTGCTGAGTAATTTAAGATTTCGTGGTGCCAAGATAGGCTAATTATTTTATCTCACATGCAAATGAGTATTCATGATATAATGGATATCAATTGGATATGTTAATTAGCGTATAAGTCATATTATAAGTGATTTGGGGTCTAAGAAGAGGCCTAAGTCTAAGCCAAGTTGGAAAATTTCATAATAGACTAAAGTTGTAAATGACTACGCACAAGACCTCACTTTGGACAAGCATATCTCCACTTATATAAGGTATTTTGTGATGCACAACCTATAATATTAAATTCCTTTGACTCTAGTTTCCAACGCATCAAACCGTTCGTCATTTCAAGGTGTATACAGAAAGTTATGACTATTTTACCGGACCTGTGTCACACGCGCGTCCGCGGCGCGGCCGCGGGAAAACTGAAAGTTTCTGCCTCCGACGCGGCCTGAGCACGGCCAGCGCGTCCCAGGCGCGGTTTGACCGTGGTCGTGCGCCTGGCAGCCCTATATATACTCCAAGACCGGGTATGGAGAGTCTCTAAGTCATTGTTTTGAGCTAGGGCTTGCTCTATCAAGGGGAATCCGTCCCATACTTCCCTCCTATGATCCAAGGTAATGTTTTTGGAGTATTTTGAGTTGATTACTACTCCTAAACACTTATAATAACAAGGATTGATATCCATAAATTCCCATTCAAATCCCTAAATTGATCAAGAACACTACAAGTGGGGATTCTCAAGATTCTTACTACAAGAGGTATGTTTATCATCTCTAACAACTCTATGGTGATTATTTATGTATGATATATACGTTAGAACTCATGGGATGGTGATTCGAAGCCATAGGTACCTAACCTAGGTTGTGTTGGTGTTGTAGATATTGTGAGACGGGTTATTAAGGTATGATTTTTTGGTGTAATAATATTATGTATACATGCATGTACAAATTAGGAATTTGTGGGAAGATTGTTGAACATAAATAAGTAAAGATTGGGTTGGGGAATGAAGGAAATCTTGTAAAACGATTTGAAATTAAGATGCTCAACTAGTATTTGATAAAATGCTCAAATGAGCTGAAACCATGAATACCTTCCTAATTTGTGATCAATTTTGTTATGTCTCCAGTAGATTGAAATTGCTAGAATTTCCGGAACGTCGTAGTAACTTAAGGAAAGCTTAAACAAGGTATGTATGGCTAAAACCCCCTCTTCTTAAAAATTGAGCTCCCATGGTGCCAGTGCAAATGTTGTAAGCCCGGAATTCGATTGATGTGGTACTTGTTATGTCAAATAAAATGATGTTGTGAAAATGTATGTGGAAGATGCTTCTCCATGTGTTTAGTGTGTTATTCTTTGTAAATTGAGGATGTGTGAAAAAACATGAGCTATGTGCTAAATGCCTAAATGTTAAGTCAAGGTTACATTGTGATTAATATGCCGAACTAGATGAATTTCTCTCTATGTTTATAACTTAAATTACTTTTGTATGTGCCTATGATCCTAAATGGCAAGATAAATGTTGAAAATGGGAATAATGCAAAATTTAAGTTATGGAATGTGGTAATTGTGGCCCCAAGTGCCGAGAAACTAATTCATGTGAATCCAAAGATTGAAGTGAGATGATTGACGGAAAAGGGTAACGTCTTGTAAGACGGCTTAGCCGATCGGTCGTGATCGGATACCATGTTATACACACATGGTAGTAATGCAACGATAATTGAAACTGAAAAGTGAGAACGAAATAAGAGTAACATCTTGGTAAGACGGCTTAGCCGATTGGGCCGTGATCGGACGCCATGTTATACACACATGGTGGTATTGTATTGATAATTGAAACTGAAAAGTGAGAATAAAATAAGAGTAATGTCTTAGTAATACGGCTTAGCTGATCGGACCGTGATGCAACAATAAGGAATGCCCCAACCAAAAATTTCAGAAATTATGTCAAAACTATGTGAACCTCTTATATTATTGATGTGATGCTTATTTGAAGCTTTGTTGTCCTTATGATTTCTTTTACTCTTGTATGGTTGTTCTTTCTAATGAGATGGTGTTTAGTTATACATACTAGTGCTATTCAATGGCACTAACGTCCCTTTTGTCGGGGGTGCTACGTCTTTAAATGGATGTAGGAATGTTACCCTTCTTCAACACTCCAGATCGTGCGATAAAGCTTGACTAAGATTATTTTCTAACTCGTGCGTTGAGATTCAACGTAAGTTTAAACGCTCTTTCGTCTATTTCAAGTAATGTTGTCATATGGCATGACCAATAGGAAAAGGCATCAATATTAAGGAGATGGAACATGTATCTTGTTGAACGAATGGTATGGGCATATAGGATAAGTACATCGTACCATGAGCATAATTTATTCGAGAAAAGTGTTAAAAATGATTACCACCTCTAAAGAAACATTGAATTGAAAAGTGATATGTAAGCTTGAATAGCACATGTGGGTAGTGTGAGAAGCATGTAAATGAACCTAAGGTGTGAAAGAAAATTAGTTATATAAGCACGCGATATATGAGAGACGTGACCAGGAGATTAATGATGAGAGTGCAAGTCTCTCCTAGGAGACAAGAAGTTATGAAAGGAGAGTCAATTGAACCCACGATGAGAAGACCCCTCTACTACGAACTTTATAAAAATCCAGAAGTGTATGAAGTGATATTACACTCTTAACGGATATTGACATGAGGAATTGGAATCCCAAGCCCGTGTGTTTGAATAAGAGAAGAGAACTTAAGAGATTAATACCATGGTGACTTAAATCTCCCTAATAGTCGAACATATATATGAGGGATAGAGATATGAGACATATGTCCCTAAAGTTGCCAAAATTTAAGACTTGTGTCGAAATCCGGGACATTCGCCCCAAGTGGGGGAGGAAAGCTATAGTGAGGCCACTTAAATATAATGAAACAAGAGTAAGACCATGTAGCTATGATGTTTGAATATTTTGTTGAAGACATGCGTAGTCTAGAAAAGTGATAATGGATAACGTGATTATCTGAAAGGATATGATAATGATAGACTAGTACCCCCAAAAAGGTGGAAGGTTAAGGAAGGTAAATTCTTCATACATGGCAATGTAAATGATAGGGTCAACGATCCTAGAAACTAAGAGTATGTTTGTAAAGGGATTTTATACTTTTTAGAGGGTCAGGAACATAGGAACCTAAGGAAGTACTATAGGTCAAATATGGAAGGTTGCGAGTTTTTAGAATGGGTTAATCATAGATTTGTGATTTAACCAAAGTTCCAAGACGTTAAGAAAGGAGGAATGAGTGGGAGAAATAAATATGATGCTATAATAACCCAAGAGGGTATTTGGGCTTGATGGAGAGCAAATAAGTGTTAAGTGATATGCGGATGAACACACTTCCCCACGGATATCCTCATAAGAGTTATGAGGTGAGCATGATGAAATAACTAAGGGAAAAGACCACGTAGCATATTGAAGAGTGCATGGCTATTTCCTAGCTAGGAAGAATGAGGTGAGAAGAGATGGGGAGAAAACCTATAAATTGAGATGGTCATGGTTATCATAAAATATCTTGTATCATAATGGTGGACTCGCTTAGAGCATAAGTGTTAATAAAAGTTATAAAGGACTAATCGTACATACAATGGAAAGTGAGACTATTAGAGGTGAAGTTGTGGTATGATAAACTCACTAAACCAGGCACAACGATATTACAAGTTCACAGGAGGTAGACAAGGGTGTGGCACAATAAGGCTATCAATTATGCACTATGAGCAAAATAGAATGGGAATGAATGTTCCAGTTAGAAGGAAAAGATGGTACCAACATATTGTCCAGGCCAAAGGGCGATAAAAAGAAAGGGGAAAGACAACACAATCTACCCAAAGGGCAAATGAATGGTTCAAAATAGATTGAAAGAGGATGAACACTTGTTACAGACCAAACATATTTAACATAGTAACTCTTAAACCGCAATATCAGGGAACTCTATTGGTAGATACAATACGGGGAATGAGGTGAGTTACTCATCGAGGATAGAATCAAGTGGACTAAGTCTTACACTTAAGAGTAAAAATCAAAAGTTGTTGTTGAAGAATTGAGGAGGATATCAAGTTTCAGAGAATGCCCTTCTCGGGCCAGTGACTCATCCTAAATTGTATACATATAAAGGGTGTTATTTGATATGTGTTTTGGGCGGTGTTTAACCATAAATAGGGATCGTGAGAATATTCTATGGGAAGAAGAGGTTGGCTAAGAAAGGTCTGAGCACAATGTTACATTACATTTGATGCAATGTCATGCAGGTTGAGGATATTAAGGTATGTGCGCATGCTAGAAGATGTTATTCCTGTGAAATAAAAAGGTCCTAAAAAAACTCATTCAGTAATGTCTTTTGTTGAGAATTTGGAAGAGTTAGTTGCAAGTATTCACAGGAGATTGTAACCATATTAGGGAAATTATTGTAAAACTCTATTCGTGGGAGGTCCTATGTAAGAGAAAAATGATAAAGATGTTCCACTAATGATGCAACATGTTAAGGTGATAGTTTATCCCTCTAGGCAACTCAAGAATCATGGAAAGAACTATGCAACACATGACTTAGAGATTGCGGTAGTGGTGTTTGCATTAAAGATTTGGTGACATTATTTGTACGTGGTCCACGTGGATGTATTTACGAACCACAAGAGCCTTCAATATATTTTCATGCAAAAGGAGTTGAATCTAAGACAAAGAATATGGTTACAGTTACTCAAGGACTATGACATTGATATTCTTTATCACCCGGGAAAGGCTAATGTTGTAACGGATGTTCTTAGTCGAAAATCTATGGGGAGCTTGGCTCATTTGGAGGCGTATCAGAGGCCGTTGGCCAGGGAGGTTCACCAGTTGTCTAGTTTGGGAGTTCACCCGGCAGACTCTAATGAAGGAGGAGTGATTGTGCAGAATAGGGTTGAATCATCACTTGTGACGGAAGTGAAAGAGAAGCAATTCAACGATCCATTGTTAGCACAACTGAAAGAGGGGATTTATAAACACAAGACCACAGATTTTTCCTTTGGCATGGATGATAGTACCCTACGGTTCCAAGTCCGCCTATGTGTTCCGGATATTGACAGTCTTCGAAATAGGATCATGGAAGAAGCTCACACTTCCAGGTATTCCATGCACCCAGGTTCGACGAAAATGTATCATGATTTTAGGGAATTTTATTGGTGGAATGACATGAAAAGGGATGTGGCGGACTTTGTGGCTAGATGTCCAAACTGTCAGCAAGTGAAGGGCGAACATCAAAGGCCTGGTGGATTGGCACAAACCGTAGAATTCCCAATGTGGAAATGGGAAATGGGAAATGTGAATTTTGTGGTAGGGTTACCGCGCACTCCGTGCAAGTTTGACTCAATTTGGGTAATTATGGATCGACTCACAAAATCAGCATACTTCTTGCCAGTCAAATCTACCAACACAGCGGAACAGTATTCTCAGTTGTATATCAAAGAAATAGTCAGGTTTTAGGGCACTCCGGTCTCAATCTTTTCAGATCAAGGGGCTTAGTTCATGGCCAACTTTTGGAAGAAATTTCAGCAAGGCTTGGGTACGCAGGTAAATCTTAGTACAGCTTTTCATCCTCAGATCAACGGGCAAGTAGAGCGAACTATTCAGATGCTTGAGGATATGTTGCGTGCTTGCGTTCTTGATTTTAAAGGTATCTGGGATGATCATTTGCCACTTATAGAGTTTGCTTATAACAACAGCTTCCATGCTAGTATCCAGATGGCACCATTCGAGGCACTGTATGGAAGGAGACGTAGGTCTCCCATTGGGTGGTTCGAGGTTGGAGGAGCAGAAATGATAGGGCCGGACCTCGTGCATCAGGCCATGGAGAAAGTCAAGATTATTAAGGAGAGGTTGAAAACTACTCAGAGTCGCCAAAAGTCTTATTCGGACATTCGTCGAAGAGATTTGGAGTTCAAAGAAGATGATTGGGTATTTTTGAATGTTTCCCCCATGAAGGGCATCATGCGATTCGGGAAGAAAGGGAAATTAAGTTCGAGGTATGTCGGACCGTACAGAATCATTCATAGGATTGGTCAGGTGGCATACAAGCTCGAGCTTCCACCCAAGATGTCATTGGTACATCCGGTCTTCCATGTGTCTATGTTGAAGAAGGTAGTGGGAGATCCGTCCACTATTGTGCCAAATGAAGCTATTTAGGTTAATGAAAAACTATATTATGAAGAAATTCCAGTTGCCATTCATGATAGGCAAGTCCGAAAATTGAGAAATAAGGAAATTGCCTCCGTAAAAGTGTTATGGCGGAACCAGCAGGTTGAGGAAGCCACTTGGGAAGCCGAGGAAAAAATGAGAAAGAAGTACCCACATTTTTCTGAATAATCATGTAATAGCTCTTATGCATTTGGTTCCTATGAACTCTTATCTTTTGATTTGATCTATGTTAAACTATTCCATTTTGGTTATATATGTTGCCTATGCGGCCATGGTTGGTGTTGTACAAGTTATGTTATGTCTATGGAACATGTATATGCTGTTAGGATATGTATCTGGGGCCCTCTGACAGGTGGATAGGCCTAGTTACAAAGGAAACTCTGGCGAAATTTTTAGAAATTTAAGGAGTTAGCCAAATTCGGGGCAGTTGATATATTTCATGATGTGAAAAATCTGAAGTTACATAAGGATGGCTAATGAATGAACCTTGATCCTTATTTGACGACGAATGATCTTAAGCGGGGGAGAATGTAAAGCCCCAAAAATTTTTGCTAAGTAATTTAAGATTTCGTGGTGCCAAGATAGGCTAATTATTTTATCTCACGTGCAAATGAGGATTCATGATATAATGGATATCAATTGGATATGTTAATAAGCGTATAAGTCATATTATAAGTGATTTGGGGTCTAAGGAGAGGTCTAAGTCTAAGCCAAGTTGAAAAATTTCATAATAGACTAAAGTTGTAAATGAGTACGCACAAGACCTCACTTTGGACAAGCACATCGCGATCCAAGGTAATGTTTTGGAGTATTTTGAGTTGATTACTACTCCTAAACACTTATATTAACAAGAATTGATCTTGAAAATCCATAGATTCCCATTCAAATCCCAAAATTGATCAAGAACACTACAAGTGGGGATTCTCAAGATTCTTACTACAAGAAGTATGTTTATCATCTCTAAATACTCTATGGTGATTATTTATGTATGATATATACATTAGAACTCATGGGATGGTGATTGGAAGCCATAGGTGTCTAACCTAGGTTGTGTTAGTGTTGTAGAGATTGTAGGATGGGTTATTAAGGTATAATTTTTGGGTGTAATAGTATTATGTATACATGCATGTACAAATTAGGAATTTGTGGGAAGATTTTTGAACATAAATAAGTAAAGATTAGGTTGGGGAATGAAGTAAATCTTGTAAAAGAGATTGAAATCAAGATGCTCAACTAGTATTTAATAAAATGCTCAAATGAGCTGAAACCATGAATACCTTCGTAATTTGTGTTCAATTTTGTTATGTCTCAAATAGATTGGGATTGATAGAATTTCTGGAACGTCGTAGTAACTTAAGGAATGCTTAAACAAGGTATGTATGTCTAAAACCCCCTCTTCTTAGAAATTGAGCTCCCATGGTGCCCGTGCAAATATTGTAAACCCGAAATTCGATTGATGTGGTACTTGTTATGTCAAATGAATTGATGTTGTGAAAATGTATGTGGAAGATACTTCTCCATGTGTTTAGTGTGTTATTCTTTGTAAATTGAGGATGTGTGGAAAAACATGAGCTATATGCTAAATGCCTAAATGTCAAGTCAAGGTTACGTTGTGATTAATATGCCGAACTAGATGAATTTCTCTCTATGTTTATAACTTAAATTACTTTTGTATGTGCCTATGATCCTAAATGGCAAGATAAATGTTGAAAATGGGAAAAATGTGAAATGTGAGTTATGGAATGTGGTAATTGTGGCCCCAAGTGCCGAGAAACTAATTCATGTGAATCCAAAGATTGAAGTGAGATGATTAACGGAAAAGGGTAACATCTTGTAAGACGGCTTAGCTGATCGGGTCGTGATCGGACACCATGTTATACACACATGGTGGTAATGCAATGACAATTGAAACTGAGAAGTGAGAATGAAATAAGAGTAACGTCTTGGTAAGACGGCTTAGCCGATCGGCCGGGCCGTGATCGGACGCCATGTTATACACATATGGCGGTACTGTATTGATAATTGAAACTGAAAAGTGAAAATGAAATAAGAGTAACGCCTTGGTAAGACGGCTTAGCCGATCGGAACATGATTGGACTCCGCTCAAGGAAACTGTGGTAATGTGGATGATGATGCAACGATAAGGAATGCCCCAACCAAAAATTTCAGAAATTATGTGAAAACTATGTGAACCTCTTATATTATTGATGTGATGCTTATTTGAAGCTTTGTTGTCCTTATGATTTCTTTTACTCTTGTATGGTTATTCTTTCTAATGAGATGGTGTTTAGTTATACATAATCGATGGCACTAACGCCCCTTTTGCCGGGGGCGCTACATCTTTAAATGGATGTAAGTGTTTCTATAGCAGGCAGATATGGTCGCAGCTAGTGCCGCATCATCCTTTCAGCTGACTTGGTGAGCCCACTTTGTTTCGGGGTTCTGTTTCATCTGTTTATCATATACTTTGTATTTGAGGTATAGACGGAGCCTTGTTGCCGGCATTTCCATATTATTCTTCAATTGTATTTAGAGGCTTCATAGACAGGTTGTGGGTAGTGTCGGGTATTGAAATTAAAGTAGAAATATTGATGTTTGGCAATGATGTATAAAACTTGTAATATCTTCAAAATTGTGAACGAAGTTGTTAATGGAAATGAAATGGACTTGTTAATGACATGTTTATAGAATTTGATTAATGGTGTACATTTCCTCTTTATTCAAAGACGAATTCGGGTAGTATGAAACCTAACAGGCTTGCTCAGTCAGGTTTACTCGATTGAGCGCCGGTCGCGCTCCTCGGATTTTGGGGCGTGACAATCAGCTACAAAGATCCGGAGTTTCTTGGGTTTGGCGGGTTATTACCGTCGGTTTGTGGAGGGGTTTTCATCTATAGCAGCCCCGATGACCAGGTTGACCTAGAAGGGTGCCCGGTTCAGGTAGTTGGATGAGTGTAAGGCAAGCTTTCAAAAGCTCAAGGCTACTTTGACTACGGCGCCGGTGTTGGTATTGCCACAGGTTCAGGGCCATATATAGTATATTGTGATGCATCTTGTATTGGACTTGATGCGGTGTTGATGTAGAATGTCAAGGTTATTGCATATTCTTTGCGACAATTGAAGATCCACGAGAAGAATTATCCAGTTCATGATTTGGAGCTAGCAGCCATTGTTCACGCGCTGAAGATTTGTAGGCATTATTTATATGGTGTGTCGTGTGAGGTGTTCACGGATCACAAGAGTTTCCAATACTTGTTCAAGCAAAAGGAGCTAAATTTGAGGTAGAGAAGGTGATTGGAGCTATTGAAAGACTATGATATCACCATCTTGTATCATCTTGGAAAGGCCAATGTAGTGGATGATGCTTTAAGTAGGAAGTCAGCTAGTATGGGCAGCCTTGCATATATTCCAGTCGGTGAGAGACCGCTTGCTTTGGATGTTCAGGCTTTAGCCAATCATTTCGTGAGGTTGGATGTTTCTAAGCCCAGCCATGTTCTGGCATGCACAGTCGCCCGTTCTTCATTATTTGAGTGTATCAGAGATCGGCAATATGATGATCCTCATTTGCTTGTCCTTAGAGACACAGTGTTGCACGGAGGTGCCAAGCAGGTTACAGTGGGAGATGATGGAGTTTTGCGGATGCAGGGTCGTATTTATATGCCTAATGTGGATGGACTTCGTGATTTAATTCTAGAGGAGACCCATAGTTCCCAGTACTCTATTCATCCGGGAGCCGCTAAGATGTATCAGGACTTGCGGCATCATTATTGGTAGAGGAGGATGAAGAAGGATAATGTTGCATATGTAGCCCGGTGTTTGAATTGTTAGCAGGTAAAGTACGAGCATCAGAGGCCTGGTGGTTTGCTTTAGAAGATTGAGATCCTAAGTGGAAGTGGGAATGTATCACTATGGATTTTGTTGTTTGACTCCCACGGACTCAGAAAAAGTTCGATGTCGTATGGGTTATTCTGGATAGGTTGACCAAGTCAGTACATTTCATTCCTGTGGCAATTTCCTATTCTTCAGAGTGATTAGCTGAAATCTACATCCGGGAGATTGTTCTTCTTCATAGTATGCCCGTGTCTATCATTTTCGATCGGGGTACGCAGTTTACCTCGCATTTTTGGAGGGCAGTTCAGCGTGAGTTAGGTACGCGGGTCGAGCTGAGCACAACATTTCATCCTCAGATGGAAGGACAGTCCGAGCGTACTATTTAGATTTTGGAGGATATGCTCCGCGCATGTATTATTGACTTTGGAGGTTCTTGGGATTAGTTCTTGCCATTAGCGGAGTTTGCCTACAGCAATAGTCATCAGTCGAGCATCCAGATGGCTCCCTATGAGGTATTATATGGTAGACGGTGTCGGTCGTCGATTGGATGGTTTGAACTGGGAGAGGCTCGATTGTTGGGTACAGATTTAGTGCAGGACGCCTTGGATAAGGTTAAGATCATTCAGGATAGACTTTGTACAGTTCAATCCAGGCAAAAGAGTTATGCCAACCTTAAGGTTCGTGATGTGGCATTCATGGTCGGAGAGCGAGTATTGCTTCGGGTGTCGCCTATGAAGGGCGTGATGAGATTTGGGAAGAAGGGCAAGTTAAGGCTTAGGTTCATTGGGCCTTTTGAGATTCTTCGGAGAGTGGGGGAGTTGGCTTACGAGCTTGCGTTGCCACCAGGTTTATCAGCAGTGCATCTAGTGTTTCATGTGTCCATGCTTCAGAAGTATCATGGCGATCCATCCCACGTGTTAGACTTCAGCACTGTCCAGTTGGACAGAGTTTTTACCTATGAGGAGGATCCTGTAGCTATCCTAGACCGGCAGGTTCGTCAGTTGAGATCGAAGAGTTATCCTTCGGTTCGTGTTCAGTGGAGAGGTCAGCCTGTTGAGGCAACTACCTGGGAGTCCGAGTCCGATATGCGGAGCCGATATCACCATCTTTTCTCCAACTCGGGAACTTTTCTATGTCCGTTCGAGAACGAACGGTTATTTTAGAGGTGGAGAATATGATGACCCAAAGGGTCATCTTATGTTTTAGAATTCGAATCCAAATTCTGAAGTCCTGTAGGGTCCGTAGTATAATATGGGACATGGGAGTATGCCCAGAATCGAATTCCGAGGTCCCTAGCCCGAGATATGGATTTTTTGAAGAAAATTATTTGATGTAAAATATAAGAATTTTGGAAATGAAATAGTGTGCAATCTCATTGGTATCGAGCCCGTATTTTGGTTCCGGATCCGATATAGGTTTGATATAGTATTTAAGTCGTATCTGTGAAAAATGGAAGAGATTTGAAATAATTCGGATCCTTGGTCGAGAAAATAGAAATTTTGAACTATCTTGAGAATTTCATGATTTTTGGTGTTAAATTCGTTGTTTATGATGTTATTATGGCGATTTGATCGTATGAATAAGTTCGTATGATATTTTTAGACTTGTGTGCATGTTTGGTTTGGATCCCCGAGGGCTCAGGTGAGTTTTGGATAGGCTACGGAGTGATTTTGAACTTAGGGAATTTGTTGGTATGCTTCAGCAGAGTTGCAGGCCTCTGATCTCGCAATTGCGAGATCAGGCTTCGCATTTGCGAGCTTTGAAGGCTTGGAAATCGCGAGGCTTCCATCACAAATGCAAAGAAAGCTGGGCCTGGGCATGTTCGCATTTGCGAAGGGAACAAGGCAGGGGGACTTCGCATTTGCGACCAAAAGGTCGCATTTGCGATTGCAGCAGAAATGTGGAAGGTTCGCAATTGTGATGCCTTTCTCGCATTTCTGAGCCTCGCAAATGCAAAGCCCCAGTCGCAATTGCAACATCTGCAGCAGTTAAGTTGGGACTTGGATGGGATTTTGAACTCATTTCTCAAATTTTCAACCCCTAAGCTCCCATAGGCGATTTTTCAAAGGAGAGTTCTTCCCCATATCATAGGTAAATAATTTCTAACTCATTTTCTTCAATCAATTTCATCTTTTTACATGATTTCATCTCAAAATTTAGGGTTTTTCATGGGAAATTGTGTGTTCTTGGGTAGAATTTAGAAATTTCGAAATTTGGAGATTTGGACCTCAAATTGAGGTCGGATTTCAAAACTAATTGCAAATTTGGGTTCGTGGGTGAATGGGTAGTCGGATTTTTGTTCGAACTTTGAGTTTTGACCAAGCGAGCCTGGGGTTGATTTTTGACTTTTGGAAAAAACATTGGGAAATATATCTCATGCATTAGAATTGGTTTATTTAGCGTTAATTGATATTAATTAGTTAATTATGCATAGATTTGGGCAGTTTGGAAGTTGAAATCAAAGGAAAAGCGGTAATTGAGGCTTGATTTTTGGTCGTGGGATCAAGGTAAGTGTTTGGTCTAACCTTAGCTTAAGAGAATAGGTGTTGTGTCTTATTTGCTACGTGTAGGTGTTGTGTCTTATTTGCTACGTGTTAGTGTTAAGTACGACGTATAGGTGTGGTGACGAGTATCTATACGTTGGTGTCGAGCATGCAAGTGAGTCTTATACTATGACTGTTGTGACTCTTGTTATGTACTGTTCATGTTTAAATTGATGATAATCCAAGTTGGACAAGTCCTATGACATTTTCTTGGTATTTGATCATTGTTGAGTATTGACTCAAGTTGATACTTATTTTGTGAAGTTAAATGTTGAAACGAGATTGGCTATAGCTGATTCCTTTGCCGGGATGTTATTGTTTTTATTGTTTGGGTGAGGAAGAGTGTAAAGCACGAAGAGTGATGTCGTGCACGATATTGTGAGAGTGTAAATGCATGAAGGGTGATGTCGTGCCATATTCAGTGAGTGTTAATGCACGAAGGGTGATGCCGTGCCATATTTCTGTGAGTGTTAATGCATGAAGTGTGATTTCGTGTCATGGTTATGCGAGAGTTAAAGCACGAAGGGTGATGCCGTGACGCTTCTGTTGATTTCTATGGTGAGGACGAGAGTAAAAGCACGAAGGGTGATGTCGTATACTTGTTACCGTGCTATCATTTCTGTTGGTTCAAAGTTGATATTTACTTTGCTTCTCTACTTTATTACTGTCAGAATTTGATATTCCCCTCAGCATGTTTCATTTTCCGTCTTTATCTGTTCAATCTGTTATAAAACTCTTTAGTTTTAGATGTTATATGAACCCCTAACAAGGAACCGTAGGCGTAGAGCTATCGGGTCATAACTCTTCTCACTCTAGCCTTAGGGTTCTTCTTTCAACAATCTAAAATCCTTTCTTCATTTACAAATACTTATGTGATAATATTTCTAACAAAGATTCTGTTTGACTTGACCGTAGGACATCACGTTCCTCAATGCAATGGAAAACTAGGAGGATTTCTTGACTTTTCGCCAAGAGGGGTTTTTGTTACTAAATAAATTCACTAAGTCTCTTAATTAATAATCAATAAGTTAGGCTAAAATATCAAAAAATAGAAGAAGTCATTCTTTCGATTCGGTAGAGCGAGGATCCCCTTTTTAGGAGTATACCGGGGCCATTCTTCTAAGAAATAAGAAAAGTAGGGCAATAGTGACTCTTCACACTTACCCCATCTGAGCTTTCATTGAAAATTTCGTCAATAAAATCTCGTATATGATTTAACTCTACAGGTTTATATGGTTGTCGTGTCCTAGCCTCGTCACTACTTCGCCGAGGTTAGGCTCGACACTTACCAGTACATGGGGTCGGTTGTATTGATACTGCACTCTACACTTTTTATGTAGATTACGGTGACGGACCTCGTGAGTAGAGTTTGGGTGGCTGCCTTCAGTCCACATGAGACCCGACGTAGATCTGCTGGCGTTCGCAGACCCTGGAGTCCCCTTCATTATGTTTTAGATTTCCTGTCTCATTTCATTTTGAGAACAGTTGTATCTTTTTTTTTCTTTCTAAACTAGTGTTTATAGAAATTCGTAGATGTTCGTGAAATTGTGACACCAGATCGTTGGGTAGCCTTATTTTAGAACTTGAGCTGTTATAAAACTTTCGCATTTTATATCTGCTTTGCTTTATTTACTATTTATTGTTGTTTGGGTTAATCATTAATGCGTTACAATGTATCCGTTGGTTTGCCTAGCTTTCACGAGTAGGCGCCATCACGATCCCGACGGTGGAAATTCCGGGTCGTGACAACACATAAATCTACTCCACAGGACGTATTTTCAGATCCTGTGAGTTGAATTGGAATCAATACCAGTCCAGGGGTGTCAGAAGGTTGCAGGAACAAAGGATGAGTATAATCGATCTTCGTCATCTCCGCCATTGACGCGTGACTTTAAACTTAGTCAAATCGTACAATCAAAGAAAAAACAGTGACAAAATCGAGCTAATTTTGTAGAAATTTTATCGATCTGCTGGGAAATGAAGAACACAACTATGAACATCAATTTAGGAGATATTAGTAAGAGATTTTACTGAATTGAGCATTTGCATCCATGAATCGTTCTCCACAGCTTTGATACCATGTTAGTAGAGGAAGCTTGGAGAAGAGAATTCTGGAATTGAAGAATAGCTCAATGAGCTGATTGAGTACAATGCAACCGACTATATACACCTCTTAATTAACAATTAGTTACTAAGTAACTAAAATAACTCTAACACACCCCCAACTTCTACTATGTAGATTTAGGTCCCATATCTTATAAACTTAACTATATATTCCAATATAAACGTCAAATGTGATTATAGGTGTATAACAATCATTCGCTATAAAAGTCAAAATATATATATCGAAACAAATAAGACTATTATAAACAGAGTTGACTGTACAAATATTAATCATGCGAAACATTGTCTCGTACAACCATCAATAATCACGCGAAACATTATAGAGTTAAGTTTTTTATGGGGAAAAGGCCAATTTGCCTCGGTCATATTTGAAATTGAGCTAGTTTGTCCTCTGTTGGTCAAATGTTAATCGGTGTGAGGAAACAATTTGTTTGTATCTTTGAACCCCTAAAACGCTCTGGTATGAAGTTATTAATAAATTATAGTCAAAAATTGAGAAGTAAATTTACACCTTCTTTAATTCGAAAATTCGAACTCATGAAGCACTTAGGGGAAATAGGAAACGATTTACTAAGCATTTGACTAAGCACAAATGCTTAATAGTGCAACGGAAGCGAAACTGAACAATTTCAAACAGTACATAAACAAATTTGACCATTTTCCGTCTTTTTATTATATTGAGTTCTATTTATCATAGCTTTGTTTGTTATTATCCTAAGACATGAGCATTGGACAAACAACGCGTAAAAGTAACTTCTATGTATTGACTTGCTACATAAATGAAAGAACTACAGAATACAACTACATCTGGAAATGTATCGTACAAACTATAAGCCCAATTCCTATAAGAATGTACATTCCCCTATATATTTTGTGTGTGTACAGTATCGAATATGTGAAGTCGCTCAAAAACAGAACCTAGGTGAATTTCTCTTTGCCATTGCCCCCAAAGGAATGAATACACTCTGCCTCTAGGGTTCTCCATCCTCTTCTTGGAATTCAGTGTCACAACTGATCAGTAAACAGCACTAAAAATTCCATATTTCTGACATACCCACAGGCATACATATTTCATCCTTTTCCATATCTTTTGCTATGACAAATTACAATCTTTTTACTTTTCAATATCTACTGCCTGAATCCCAGATTTAATGTCTGGTTAGGACACTGAATCCCAAACTGGTCGACAGTATTCGTATAGGTTTGAGAAAATCCATTTATATTCTGTTGGAAGAATCCTGATTTATCAATCCCTTGATTTCTAATCCCGCTTTCAACTTCTTCATCCAGATTCACTCTTTCTACCTTGGCATTACCTCGGATATTCGTAGGCTGGACATACCCATCATTTAGAAAATTCATATAGTTGTTGTTGTTGTTATGGTTGTGTATGTGGTTGTTAACATGCCCCTGAGGTTGAGGTTGAACGCCTGGAGCTTGATTTGCGGGGCCCAATTCTGGCATTGGTTTGAGCCCCGCAAGGATTGCCCAATCAAAGTTGGCAGAATCCAGGCGTTCAAGATTAAACTTTTCGCCTTGTTGGAAATTCTTGAGTGAGTTCAATCTCGGCAAGTTAGAAAACTTGTGGTCCATCTCAGGTAACGAATCGAGCATATCATCGAATTGGGACGACGATGAAGTTGAAGAACCATGGCTGTATTCTTTGCTGTTCAAACCGGACATATGAGGCTTTTGTCCACTTGAATTCTTCTTATAAATTCGACAGAGGACCCATTCATCTAGCTGAAAAATATACATAACAAAAACTCATTAACAAATGCCTAAAGATACTTGACCTAAAAAGGATATATAGTTGCACTTTGGTCCTCCAATTATTTGTAAATTCTAATTTGACCCTTGCGATATTTGAATAAGCACATTGAACCTTCAACTAATAAAACACATATCTTCTATCCTTTTATAGGGAAATTGTGTTATATTTAAACTACTCTTGGAACCATACTACCTTTAAAACATGGACTTTATCCACTTTTAGCCCGCACCAAAAACTATTTACATTTGTATCCGAAAAAATATATAAAATTTGTATAATTTTATATATAACATATAGAATGTATATATACATACAAAATGACTATTAGTTTGAGAACGGCTATACATTATCATTTTCCTTTTAAAAAAAAGGGTAATAGTCCATTCATCATAATACATGAGTAATTAACTTGTTTAAGCGCACAATTCAATATTCAAAGGTCTAAAGGCACAAATTTCTTTTTATTATTCAAAAAAAAAAAGGGATATGTGAATTTACCTTTGTACTTCCATTTTTCCTTGAAGGTTCAAAGAGTCTATATTCATGCATAATCCAATTGGTCTTAGTTCCTTTTGGTGCTTTACCCACATAAAACACAAGTGCTTTCTTAATTCCAACTTTTCTTCCTTGTGATGTTATGACCTTATCAGTTCCAGTTGCTTTCCAATAACCAGTTCCAGCTACTCTATTTGGTCGAGATCCATTTGGATACTTCCTATCTCTTGGACTAAAAAAATACCATTCTTTTTCACCAAATAGGGCCTTACCTGTACAAATCAATAAGAAATCAACAATTAACAATAATATCATGGTATATTTAAGATCGTAATCTTTTATAGAGTCTATCCTTCTTTTGTTAAATTTCATTTTAATTAATTAAACATGTTCAATGAAACAATAAAATTGTTATAGGTCACGGGTTTGAACATTAAAAATAATCGTCAATTCTTGTATTAGATGGGCTGCCTAGATCACACCCCGGATCCTGCCAATTCTTGTATTAGATGGGTTGTCTAGATCACAACCCGGATCCTGCTGGATCCGGCTTGAACACAAGATACTTTATAAACTGAAGTGAATGCAAGATACTTTGAAGACAGGATGCTTTAACACAAAATTAAAAGCAAGATAGTGCCCTTTAAACATGTTCATTGAAAAAGGAGTAGATTGTATAAATTAGAAATTTACTTGGAAGAACCCAAGGGTCAAATTTGTACAAATCAATATCCCCAATGATTTGCATAGAGAAGTCATGTCCTGCAACTTTCTTGCATAAATATTGAACTAAAAGCTCTTCGTCAGTAGGATAAAAACGAAACCCTGGTGGCAAACTTAATTGCAAAAGAGGATCTTTTTCTTGAACACCCATCTTCAAAATTTAGATTTTTCTTTTTCAGTAAAAGAAATTAAGAAGCTTAGAGAATAACCGAGGAAATCAATATGGTGAGAATAATAAAACTAATTCTCTAAACTTCTTTTTCTTTTGAGAACGAGAAATGTTGGGGATTTATATATGGACGAAAGTAGAATAGAGATAAGTACGGTTGTCCTTTTCTAAGGACCCCACTAAAGTCTTGACAGTTCCAAAAGATGACACGTAGAGAAAGTTAGGCATTTAGCAGCCGACCTTATCTAAGCAGTAAAGACTTGGAGCAAATGCATGAACCCAAGCAAAAGAGTTAAAAAAAAATACCTCAATAAGTCATTTGAGGTCCCCTACAACGTGGCACTCTCTCACGTAATTTCTAGAAGATTGAATCTTTGTTTTTTTGTCTGCAGTTTTCACCTGAGATTAAAACCACTGTTTGGAAGAAAAATAAGAGAAAAAAGTGAAGGATTTTTTTTTTTTCATTTGATGTCCAATATTCGATATCTATCATAAAGTTTAAATAATCTGAATTCACGTGGAATTTAAAATTTTTGAGTTAAGATCGAAAGCAAAAGCGAATTCAAAATTTAAATTTTTGAGTTTAGATTCTAAATTCTCTCACATTTTATGTAATTGAATGTGTTCAAATTTTATTATTTATATATATTTATTGAATTTTCGGACAAATATAAAGAATTTGAGCCGAAACTATGAGTTCAGGCGAACTCATAATATTTCTTCGAGATACATTTCTAATTGCAAGTATTTTATTTATCCCATCACAATTTTTAACGATGCAAAAGATGCTTTAATTCTGATCTTGAAATTTTATACATTATGGACATCTTTTTTCTTTTATAGCAACTTTCTCAAATTCTTTTTAAGTATTTTGAATTAAATCTTTTTTTTGGGAGTTTGTAGGCAAAGAAGGAGGATGGAGTGTGGGACACGTGCAAATACGTGGAGAAGAGAAAGGGGGCTAGCGTTTTTTGGAGTTGGGTGATACCGTTTTTATAATAATTGGGATGCGAAAGCGAGTGTAGAAGAAAAGTCTTGTAAATATGTCATCTATGGATGACACGTTTGCATTCTTTTTAAAAAGGCACTTTGGTCCTTCTTTTTGACATATTTCTTTTGTGTATTTCTTTCATTTTGTCTTTTGTGTATTTGGCTTGTCGGGTTTTGCTTCTATTATTTTATTTTCTTATTCGATTTTTTCCATCGTCGGTTGGGTTGCCAAAGTTTGGACAAATCCGAAATTTATTAAATTTTTAATTTGAATTTTCAGATTACGAATTGAATTTATTTGTGTAATTTGGATCGAACATTGGATTTGGTATTTGAAAATTCAAAATATTTATACCTTATATTTGGTGCTATTCATTAGGCATTAGTCCATTATAGATATGTTTGATACTAATAAGTCTAATACCATACATATAACATTAGCTCATATATTCAATACTAATACTAAGTAATTGTTAGAGTACTATCTTTTTTGACAAGGTTTTACTATTGTTAATTCTCACCGGCCTTATTAGTGTTGGTGTTGTATTTTCTTGATAATATTTCATTATTTGTATGAATGCTTTATTTGGATAATTGTGGTGAGAATAAAAAATTGTTAAGCAACGTAATATGAATATTTCATTTGGATATCCATTTTCATAGGAAAAAAAAAAAGCAGCTCAACTTATAGGCTCAAAACCAAAAAGTCAAAATCCAAGCTAATTAATGCAAAACCGAACTTAAAAATTCGATCCAGTTTGAGCTTATTTGAATTGAATTTGCATTGTCATTGTATAGGGTAAAATCAGTTCACAATAAATACTCGAATGACAGAGTGACATGTGGAATCGAGGACAGACGGAAGACGAAGCAAGTGGAAACCAAGATCGAGGGCAACAACTTCGGTTGGCATTGTGTAGACCCCGAAAGGAATATTGTCAATGAGGTCAAACAAATATTTACCACCAGATGACATTCAATGAAGAATATTCCTCAGTATTAATTACACATCCGTTATAGAGAATTTTAGCATTCATGACCTGCCATTATATATTCATCAATGGCCCCTATTTTTGTCATTTAAGAGGAGCTTGATCCTATGACCTTGTTCCCTAGGTATAGCTATAAATAGTGGCTTCAACAACCATCGTAGGACACAAAAATTCTGACAAACTTATACTACACATTATTCCAAGCTAAATATTACTTTACTTTCTGTCTAACATCATTCTTGTTATTGCCTCCAGAACCCCTGCTCCTGAAGCCAAGCTGTCTACTATTTTATCTCGATCTCAATGCTAAGTCTTACATTTTATTTAATTTATTTATCATTTTAGGATCAAATCGATTCGTTTGTCTATAAACCACGCTATAAATTCAACTATACTGTTTTACGGGTAAACAATTTGGCGCCCACTGTGGGACTTAGACAGTTGCGTAATTGAGTGACCCTTGCGTCTATTACTAGTTTGTTTGATTCTTAGCAAAAATCATAAAAGATGGCAGATAACGATGTCAACATCGCACACAATGTTGAAGAATAAGAAAATCTGCCTTAACACGAGGATTCAATCAGCGACACCCGCAATGAGGAGGACGTAGCCACACCGGTTCATGGTGGGCGGTAGCCCCGACACGTACAGGAGGCGGCTCCTGATGACGCTAAAGACGAGCACGTTGTAGAAACAGTGAGGATCTTGAGAGAACAACAAACGGCCATCATGGGCCATCTCTCACGGTAAGACCAAGCCATGACGGAATTGAGGCAAGAGTTGTCGGAGGCCTTCCAACAACAAAAATGGAAGAGGTCAAGTTCCTCCTGGTGCTCCAAAAAATCAAATAGCGCAATGGGTTGATAACAACAACCCAAGGAGTGAGGTCGGCTTTGACCGGGCCAGGGGATCGACAACGGATATAGTGACAATAACAATAATGATCCTTTTAAAACTGAGCTCATGCGGTTTATAAGGGAAATAAATACTCGAACGGACCAAATTTCGGGTGCACCACCAGTGCTGATGGGTCCGGACTCAAAAAAATACACCCAGTTGCCGTTCAAACCGAGCGCAGCACCAGAGTTAATTCCGAAAATATTCAAAATGCTAGATCTACCAAAATATTATGTGACTTCGGACCCTCAGGAACATATTACCACCTATACAACGGAGGTGAAAGGAAATGACTTAGCTCCACACGAGATTGAGTCTGTCCTGCTAAAGATGTTCGGAGAAACCCTTATGAATGGGGCGCTAACATGGTACTCACTCTTACCCGAACACTCGATAGATTACTTCGAAATGCTCGCAGACTCTTTCATTAAGGCCAATGCCGGTCCAGGAAGGTCCAAGACTGGAAGGCAGACATATTTAGAATTTCACAAGTAGAGTCCGAGTTGATTTTTGAGTTCATAACCAGGTTTTAGAAAGAAAGGATGTTGCTACTAGCCCTGCCAGACGAATGGGCAACTGAGGTATTTAGTCTTACTAAAGGGATGAAATCGAGGAGCTCCAACGCCTCCCAAAAATCGAAAGAAAGCCTGATCGAGTCCAAACAACTATATAAGCATATGTCCATATCTGTTACGAATCAAATATAAGAATAGAAGATTATCAACTCGGGTTCTCGACATCAACTAAGGGTTGGGATCGAGAAAAAAATAGAGATAAGTCGGAGGATGATTTTGACGCAGATCGACGAACTTCTAATGGCCGATTTTTGCCCTACAAAAGGATCAAAAGATGCGACAGAGGGTTTCGGTGGGCGTATAGGTTCACGCCCGATAGAAGAATTGATTGTGGCCGGAATAACAGGTCATTGCAAGATAAAGAGGTATCGGGTTCCCAGGATTCCACCTATCCCAGACTATCCAAGTATAATTTCAATATCAGTGTAGTGGAGCTAGTACGGTAATGAGGAACATCAAGGAAGCACTGTTCTCGAGGCCGATGAGATCTGATCCCAATCAAAGGATACTAATATATGGTGCGAGTATAATGGGACTAACAGCCACCAGATTGGGGACTGCCGACATCTGTGCAAGGAGGTGGCGACGTTATTGAAAAATGGCCATCTCATAGAGTTCTTAAGCAACCGGACCAGAAATAATTGCGGTCGCAATCGGGATAACGCATAGCTCTCGAAGATATGAATACCCTCCCCAACAAACCATCAACATGATTTTTGGGGTAAACGAGATCAACGGTGTGACATTCTCGACAGCAAATAAAACAATCGTGTTAGTGACTCATAGCAAGAGTCCCGGAAAGTCGCTGAGGACGACATCACATTCATAGAAGAATACATCGATGGATTTCTACTGTCACACAACGATGCCCTGGTAATTTCTCTTAACATTCTAGATTTTAAAATTAAACGTGTTTTGGTGGACCCAGGAAGTTCAGCCAATATCATTCAATAAAGAGTGCTGGAGAAAACCAAGCTAACTAGAACCATCATTATGCCACAAAGCTCATCGCTGGGTTCAACTTAGCAAGTGTGACAACTCGAGGGGAGATCCTACTGCCCACGAACGCCCAAGGGGTCATGAAGACTACCTTGTTTGAAGTAGTAGATGGCGATATGGGCTACAACATAATTCCTGGAAGACCATAGCTACACGAGATGAAGGTCGTGCCATCAATATATCACCACCTTCTGAAATTCCCAAGTAGACACATTTTTTGCTGGTGGCATATAGCGTGACTTCAAACCTATTTAGGCTCGTGAAGGATTCCAATAAGTGATTTTTCCTTTCCCAATTAGACAGATAACGATAACATGGATTGTCAATTATTATTTAAACCCTAATCTCTTTCCCAATTCTTAAATAACCTATTTGTTCGCTTCTCTTTTTCTTAGATTTCTCCAGCAATTCTCCTTCTATTCTTGTCAATTCTTTTCTTCTCTTCTCTTCTTTCTCTCGTTTCTGTTCTCTTCTTGGTATCAATTAATTTCTTCTCTTCTCTTCTTCCTCTCATTTCTATTGTTACCATGTTTATTAATGTCGAATTTATCGGAATCGACGAACTCATCAATGTCACCTTACTCTGCTGCTCGAATCTCTAAGTATGGTGTTTCTCCAAAGTTGAATACTTCTTGGACCCAATTAAACCCAGGTCGTAGGTTTTTTGCTTGCAAAATTAGAAAGGTAAATTGTTTGTTCATAATTTGTAAAATCTGTTTTATGAATTATTTTCTTTGATAAAAATTGATTAAAAGTGTTTTGTGATATTTGTAGAAAAAGGTTGGATGTGATTATTTCTGTTGGTATGACGATAAGATTCCTACTCAAGCGAAGAATATAATTTGGGGTTTATTAAAGAGAGTCAAAGCTTTTGAAGAGGAGAAAGTTCAAGCAAAAAGAAGACGGATCCTTTTGACGATTGTTGTTGTATTGTTGGTTGTTTTATGGAAACTGTATGACTGATGTACTTTGGTTGTTTTAGGTGTTGTTGATTAATATGTAATGTTGGTGATGTTGCTTTAAACTTCTGTTTTGAAACTGTTGTTGTAATATTTAGTTGTTGTTGCTATAAACTTTTATACAACTGAATTTTGTTATAAACTTCTGAATTTTGTTATAAACTTCTGAATTTTGAAACCGTTGTTATAATATACAGCTGCTGAATTTTGAAAGTGCTATAATACACAACTTCTGTACAAGGCATAGAACCATAAGATGTAGTTTCAAAATGCAGAACATATAGACTGAAGTTGCTGCTATATAGACTAATTATTCAGAACATAGAGTAACTATTCTGCCAAAACAAACAAAATAAGGCTGAAGTTGTTGTTGCATAACATATATCCAAAACAGAATAGTAAGATTACACGACTGAATACAACCATTAAAGTTTAGTTCTTTCAAAAATTAGATCCCAAAATATAATAGGTTGCTGCTACATAACATATAGACAAAATAAGTTCCTAAGATACTACTTCTTGCTGAAGTTTGCCTTCATCTGCTGCAACTGGGAAGTTGTGAAAGCTTCTTGACCCTTCCACCTCAAGCCTCTAGCCTTAAAACCAAGGTCAATTCTTGTTGGAGCTGCACTCTTATAAGTTGAACTACTTGTCATAACTCGTTGGCTTGATGTTCCGGGCTACAGTTTGCCAAATAATGAACCACAATCAGTAAGTTATTTCTAAGTCATATTATAGATGAAATATTTATGAATATATACATTTAGTATTTGAGTTCCACTTGCAGTTGTGTAGATGTTAAAACCAACATTTTTGGACCTTTTTTGTGCTCCTTTTTCAGCATCTTCTTTACTTGCAACCCTTCCTCTCTTTTAGTTGGTAGTTGTTTTACCCTTTGGAGGAAGTTGTCACCTAATCTTTTTCTAGCAGGCTTGCTCGAATATGCTGAACTTGGTGTTGATTGGCTTGAGCTTCTAGCTTCATTAACCCTTCTAACCCTTGTTGTATCAAAACACATAGAGTTTGTAGGTTGGCTTGAGCTTCCAGCTGCATCAGGTTGGCTAGCACCTTGTGAGCTTTGGCTACCTTGCTGTGAAGGCATCCAATTTTCAGCCTATATAACATTGAGCAACATATTACATAACAGTGAAGGAAACAGATTACTAGATTCATATGAATAACAGGAAACATGTGATGCCAACAGGAAATATTTGACAAGAAACATTTACCTTACAATATATTTTGTTATGTCCTTGTTGATGGCACTTGGAACATGTCATTTTCACTCCACACTTGGACAACTTTCCATATTTCTTTTTTGGTTCATCTTTGCCTTTTCTTATGTTCCTTTGAGGTCTACCAGGCATGGGTTTAGGTTTGGGAGGCTCTATCTTAGGATTGTTGGTTTCAGGCCACATCTTTATATTTGTCATAGGCTGGATGAAATACTTGTATGCTTTTAAGAAGGTATCCCTCTTATACCAATGCTCCACTGCCTGTTCAGGTTCTTCGTTTATGTGATAGTATGCAAGAACAACATGTTGACATGGAATACCCCTCAACTGCCAAGCTCTACAAGTGCAAACCTTATCAGTCAAATTAACTACATGCTTATGCAATCCTTCTCTAATCTCAAATCCAACATCAGCATTCCAAAGGACAATACATTTTCTAGCAAGCTCTTTGCTATACTCTAACAATAGCCTTGCCATAGGTGATATATCAGATATCCATGTATCAACAAATTTCAACATATCCACTTCCCTAGTCATTATTTTCCTTCTAATCTCCTCCAACATAGTTATAATTGATTTATGCCTAGAAGCTAAAATCCATGAATTAAAGGTCTCACACATATTATTTTCAACAACATCACACTTGGAAATGCACTTCAAAATAAGCTCTAACCCATGACTTTTTTGGATAATATAACAAATCCCTACAAATATCCTTACCAAGTTTGTCCATTTTCTCAAGCTCCTCTTTAAACTTAACTTCATAACTAGATTTAGAGCACCTCCAAAATTATTTTCTCTTTTCCTCTTCTTTCCATTTCTTATGCCAATTAGACCAGATATGCCTGGCACACATCCTAAATTCAGCATTAGGTAAAACTTCATTCAAAGCTGCAGCAAATCCCTACACAATAATTAATTCAAATTACAGCAGAATATTACTACACACAACAGAATACTTAATAGCAGAATTACTTAACAGCAGCAGAATACTAATGAACAACTAATTACTACAACAACTAGTTACTTAACAAAATAACAGAATACTTAATTACTTAACAAAATAACAGAATACTTAAGTACTTAACAACTGAACATATCACATTAATGAACATCAAATACCAAAATTACTTAATAGACTACTTAAGAGACAACAGAACATAATACTTACCTTTTGCATATCTTCCATCACAGTCAATCCTTCTCCAGTTCCCAATTGCAAATCATCTTTCAAGTAGTTGATGAAAAAACTCCAGCTATGTTTTGTCTCATGGTCCACAACTGCCCATGCTATAGGAAACATTTGTTGATTTCCATTCTTGTCAACAATAACTAGGAGCTCACCTTTACAAGCACCCTTTAAGAAACAACCATTAAAACCTATGATTCTCCTACATCCTTCTAACCAACCTTTCTTCAATGCATCAAAGCACACATAAAAGTAAACAAAGAGATTTTTTCATGGCTCAGTTTCACTGTCCATCCTTACCCAACATGAGCTACCAGGATTGGTCTGTTTTATCATATCAGCATAATCACATAACCTTGCAAACTCCATATTCCAATCACTCATGGACTCTCTGAAAACACGCAACTTAGCCCTATAACAAATTGTCTTGCCAACATACAATCCTAGCTTGTCCCTACACAACTCCTGTATTTCCCATATCCTTTTGTGGGGTTGCTTAGTTATTTCATCTTTGAATTTCTTTGCAACAAACTTTGAAGTGCATAACTTATTCTTGTTTGAAGTATCACATTTGTGTACTGGGTAGTAGTTATTTACTTTAAAATCACCTGAATCTCTATCAATACAAGCATAACACACCCATTTGCATCTCTTTGATTTACACTTAGCCCTCACCCTATGTGGTTCATTTGGTCTCAATTTAATCTGCACCTTGTACTCAATTGCATAATTTGCTAATGCTTTCCGAAACTCTATAGCATTCTCAAAAATCATTCCAAGTCAAATATAGCAACTTCACAATCAGGATCATACCTGATTTTTGTACTCATCCTTCTTGCTGGTATATCAACACCAGGAATAGCTTCAGGATCTAACTCTTTTGTGCTATCTTCACTATCAGCCTCTGAACTATCAATAAACTGCTCATCACCACCTAATTTACCTACATATCTTGAAGTCTTGTTTATTCCAATATCCTCAAATCCTTTGTCAATGCCTGCTTCTCTTAGTGGTATCTCATCTGTTGCAATTGGCTTTTTCCTCTGCTTACCCTGCCTCTTGCTCCTCCTTTCAGCCCTTAGAGATCTCAATTCGTCATCAACATCTAAATCATCATCTTTAGGAAGAATATCTTCATCTGATTCACTACCCTCAACATCTGATTGCACTCCATCTTCATTAACATTATGGTCTGGTGGTTCATCTCCATCAGCAGCATTTACAGTTAGTTCAGAAGAATTGTGAGTTGGTTCAGCATCTTTCAAAGTTGGTTCAATAGGAGGCTCAATAGGTTGTTCAGCAGCATTGTGAGTTGGTTCAGTAGACGGCTCGATAGGTTCTTCAGTATTTGTATTACTCCCAGGTGTTGCCCTAGCTTTAAATTAGTCATCACCACCCCCACCTACTTCTGCCCCACATAAAAGACCAACATTTTCTTCGACTACTTCAGGCTGACTCACCCCATGACGCAAATAAACATCCAAAATATCACCATGTTTTAAATCTTTCACAAATTCATATAACTAAAAATCAGAAAAGACTTTGATAAAATCACCATTTTTTCCTTTTGATAATAAAACCCTTCGATAACTGCATACCTAAGGTCTTTAGCATAAGCAGACAACTCGACAACACTAAAATGGTCTTTATCGATAGCAACAGCAAAATCATCTAATTCCCCTTTGTATATTGGGATAGGTTACTCGATAAATGTATCCCTGTGGTGAAAGCGAGTTAAAATATAGTCATCCTCCATAATATGCCCTTACATAAGACGACAAGGGACCAACACAAAGGAAAACCCCCAAAAAAACCCTAGCTTTATCAATAACTTACAAATAAAAAGCCCTAGCTGTAGCAATAGAAAATAAGGAGAGATTGGACCTTGAAGCGTTGTAAATATGGTGAGAAATTAGTGGAAATACTAGATTCCAACACCATTGACCAAAATAAGAAGAAGCTTAACCGTGGTAGGACCTTTCTTCGTTTTCATCGATGGTAAAAGGAACAATGGTAATATGTTTAGATCGTTTGTTTAGGGCTAGTTATTTGTATTTTAGTGAAAATAACACTATATAGCTGAGGTGGACAGTAAGGTGGACAAAAAAATGATGTGGCACGATTTATAATGGTTACTTTTGCCACGTAGACGGAGATTGATTGCAGAACACGAGCTTGGTTAATTAATAAGCCAACAAAAAAACATGTCTAATTGGTATGAGAATTGCCTAAGAAACGTGTCTAATTGGAAAGAGGCCTAGTTTAAGTATCTAAGTGAAAGATCGTGCCAACTTTAGGTGTCTCCGTATGTATTACGCCAAACAAAAACCCATGTTAGAAACCCTATCATATCAAGTCATAAAGAAACAAGTAGTAAAGAGAATAAGTACGTTAACGCTGCGACATTGTACATGGCGTTATTCAACAAACACTCTCCCAAAAGAGAGAGTATTTTCTTATTATCTTTTTTCTGAAGCCAACGACTTCAGATAATTGGCGAGTTCCACCGGTCAAGACAACAGATGGCACTTAGTAGATACCAAGTGGGAGACACTCCTCCTCCTATGGAGATCTGCAGAAGGGGGCGAGTAGTTATGCCCCAAAATCCCATGGTCTGGGGACTGTATAGGAGGGACATCATCCTCTTGGGCATCTGCGGACGGTGATGGTGATATAGTAGTTTCTATTGACGAAGTTATACCCAGCATAGAAGGAGATAAAGCTGATGATGTTATGGGTTGAGAAGCAGTTGCAGCAGAGGCAGTGTTGTTTGTTGGTTGCTCACCAACCGAAGGCGGAAGAGGCCCGGTACTCGGCCTCACAGTACCAGGATCGGAAACTAGGAACGTAAAGGGAGAATTGACATTCTCCACCAACTCAAACTCTCCCTAGAGGACTTGTACATCGTTCTTAGTTGGGGTTGTAAGCTCCTCAAATTGAGCATTCTGTTGAGCTGATGAAGGATATTGTCTCCTTTCTAGGGAAGACCCTTCATCACTGGCTTCTCCATCATCTTCAATTACCACAGTTTCTGCAACTGGCTTGGGTGCGACTTTCTTCACCTTTTTATTCTTGACCTCAGCCGAAGAAAAATGCCGCCTCTTTGGTTGCTTATTCTCTAGCCGGGGACACCAAGAGGAAGCACTTGATCTGGAAGCAGATCTAATAACGCATGTTCGGGTGAAAGTCTCCTTCAACAACTCCGTAGCCTCTACAGAATCAACCAAAATGTCCTCCTCAGGGACGGTAACAGAGCCCTGCGAGAGACCTGAATCAAACAAAATGGTGAGATTAACTAGTTTTCCTATGTACAAATATGAAACTAAGGTGAAATCGATTTTACGAGTCATACCATGATTCATAGCCCTCTATCCGTATTTTAAGGGCCAAATCTTTCCATTGGTGGGTCTCAAACATGGTGATATCTGAAATCTTCTGAACCCACTGGTTTAAGCCTTCAACCCTTGGTGGTGTCCATCGAGTTGCTGAAATAATAAAAGGAGAACGATCAGCAACGACATGAAATAACCTTTTTTTAGAAAAAATAAATAAAATTAGAGCTTACGTTTACGAGTCCAGGACTTAGGGAAGCATAGAGATGTGGCGGGGATAATATCCCTGGTAGCAACAATGACAAACCGCTCCATCCACCCACGGTTGTTATCGTCATCCATGCTAGTGAGCAAAGCATGGTGGCCACGTTTGCTAAAATTTATTACTCCCCCACGAAAAATTTCGGGGGAGGAGATTTATCATACGAGCCAAGATGAGCTCCTCATTCGTTTCGTGGCACATCAACCACAAACAGGCCACTGTTCGCCACATCGAAGGACCCACATGTGCCAAACAAATCTGGTACCAGTAGCACAACTCCAAAATTACGGGGTCAAGTCCCCTGCTTAATAAAAATGCACCCCAAGTAAATGGGTACATATAAATGTACATAAAATCCTTCTAAGTGAAGGTTACTTGCTCCACCAGACCGGGAGCAATAATGTTAAGGTCATGGAAGTCATAGTCTTCCTTTACATCAGGAATGCTAGAAGGGCAAATAAAAGAGGGGTATATGCCAACAACCCAAGTACGAGAGCTTGAAGAAGGGAATTTCTCTTCAAAGTCCTTGGCCATATTGAGACGTTTGGGGAAAACAGTTCTCACCATAGGGGGATCAGCATCAATATCAATTTCTTTTTGCTCTCCTTCGGACCCTACCTAAGAGAAGACCGGAGTTCTTGGAAGAGTTAGTGAAAGAAGCCATGATCAGCAGAAGGTGCTAAGATATCTAGTTGAATGCAAAGAACTTGAGAGAGTTTATAAAACTGTTAAGTGTAAAAGAAGAAGAATGAGGCATATAAGTATAAGAATAGGCGGCTAAAATCGTAGCCATGATTACCTCGAGAACCGGAGAAAATATTGCTAAATCGTGAAGTAACATGTATTCGGGATATTAAATGCGAAGAGGCGTGCGTCTTATCAAGCATCAGAAACTTTTTAGAAGGGTTCAGAAAATTTTCCGCCAGGAAAGGAATCTTCACCAACTTTTCGGTGACACAAAGATATGCCATCGAAAAATAGGAGGACTATCTGTATAGGATAAAATCAGTTCATAATAAATATTCGAATGACAGAGTAACACGTGGAACCAGGGACAAAAGGAAGACAAAGCGAGTGGAAACCAAGACCGAGGGCAACAACTTCGGTTGTCATAGGGTAGACCCCGAAGGGAATATTGTCAACAAAGGTAAACAAATATTTGCCAGCAGATGACATTCAATGAAGAATATTCCTCAGTATTAAATACACATCCGTTACAGAAAAATTTGGCGTTCATGACCATCCATTATATACAATGGTCTATTATTGTCATTTAATAGGGGCTTGATCCTACGACCTTGTTCCCTTGGTATAGCTATAAATAGTGGCTTCAATAACAATCGTAGGACACAAAAAATCTGACAAACTTATGCTACAGATTATTCCAAGCTAAATATTACTTTACTTTCTATCTAACGTCGTCATTATCACTGCCTTCGGAACCCTTGCTCCTGGAAACCAAGTTGTCTCCTATTTTATTTTGATTTTAACATTAAGTCGTACATTTTATTTATCATTATTTTAGGATTAAATTGATTCGATTATCTATAAACTACGATATAAATTCAATTGTACCATTTAATCGGTAAACAGTCATTTCGAATTGCACGAATATCCACCCCCAAATGTCGGAGTTGGTGAAAAGTGATAAAAGTTTACGTTTATTGGAATCTCGTTGCAGTTCTTATACACTATTTAATTAGTCACCCAAAGTTAGATTATCATTGCTATTACTATTAGTTTGTTGTTACATTTTTCAGCATATAAAAGGAAGGTAGATATGCTTAAAAAGTCTCATTTAATTTGCATTATGGGAAGTTCATTTTTCAAAAAGAGCTTATTATATATAATATATAAACAAGTAGATGCAAGTCGCTTGCATATTTCTTAATACAAAATTAAGTCACCCGAATTCTTATTTTAATTTGATTTTTAATATTAAATTACTAGATTTAAAGTAAATATTACCCTTCATTTTGACCCCTCTCTGCCGCATTTTGTTTCTTTGTTCTACTTTACTAATTAAAAATCAATTACTTCTTGGTGGTTTAATTAAGAAAAACAATGACTTATCATCGCACATTACAGATCATCAATAGTTACGCTAGAGTGATAAATACTTCTCTACGATTAATCAAAAATTTTGAATTTAAATTCTAAGTATGAAATCGTGTTTGGTAAGAGTGTATGACATTTAAAAGTGGGATTTTCTTTTGTCAGAATTTGCTTTGGATCAATCAAGTTCCATGCATAAAATGGATATCAAACGCCATGTAGAAACTAAAACTAATACTCCCTCCGGTTCATTTTAATTAATTTTTTGGCCTTTTATTTATGGTTTACAATATTGTGTATTTTCATATATCAAGAATTAATTAATTTTTTTTTTCAAAATTGACCTTGGAGTAAAAAGTCTCAAAATATTTATTATATTTTCAATAAATAAATTAAGGTTAATATGGTCAAATTTCATTGGTAATTAGTGGTAAAAGATAAATATGAAAACAACTAAAAAGATTAATTACAATGGACCGCGGCGGAAATAACACGTTAAACGCCGTCTTTTTAATGATCATCTCTCCCAATTATTTGGGCACACCACCACCCAAAAAAAGTAAGGTCAAAGACTTGGCCTGGATCGAGATTAGGGAAAGGATGGCATAAAGCTAATAAAGTGGACTATATTATTCAGTCTTTGATTAGATTCTTTTTGAACTATAGTTCACGTGGCACTATTAAATGAAATCAAAGAGCATATGATTGGGCTATCGTGAATTAAAACGATGACAAGTTAGCGATATTTGGTAGGTTTATATTAGGCACGTCGATTGCTTTTTCATAATTCGTATTTGATGACGTTGAGCTTTGTATGTCCATACTTCTCACTTTGCCACCTGCCTTTAGTTATACTTTCTGCTATTCACATTAAGTCAAGCTACTTTTTTTTCATTATCATTTTATCTTTTAATCAAATAAAAAGGAAAAATAATAATACAGATGGCTTTGATACGAAAATTTAATACTATTAAAAACTTGCATTATTTGAAAGAAACAAAATGCACCCACATTAATTAAAGCAATTCTGTTTCTGACAAGCTGCGCATTTTGCTTGACGATTAACTCGGTCATTTTGAGATGATGCAGTACAATTTGTTATTAATAGTTGCAATAGTTAATGCTCTATAAAGTTGTGCTTCGGTTATTTTATTATTTGCTGCTGGTAATGCTCTTTTTTTTCAAATACTTTGTAATTCTTTTTTTGTTATTTTTATGACTTTTTCACTATCGGTATTCTTTTTCAAAACTGTTTTGGATTTCTTTTTTTTGAGCCGATAATTTATTAGAAATAACCTTTCTACCTTCACAAGGTAGGGATGAAGTCTGGACGTCATAGGCGAACCCAAGTTTGAAGGTCGCGGCCGGCAGGAGCTTATGAGCAAATTACTCAACCACTGGCCTCATTAGCTTTTTTAATCTTAACGGTTCTAAGAAAAATATATGATCGTTTTTAAAATATATACACTATATATTCAAAAAAATTGCCGAGGTTAACAGGAATCAGTGACCCCTCTACTCAATACACAGGTCCAACTAGCTCTGATCGTACTAATCTCCTCGGACTCTTCTTATATGATTATATTGAATATGTTATTGTTGTTGCTGATGCAATAGTGCAGCTTGAGAGGAGTTCAAAATCAATCAATTTTTTATTTATAAATATATAGAATACAGCCACAAAATAACAGCTGATCAGAGAGATAAGGAGTGTAGGTCGAAGATGGAGATAGATGTAGCCACATAATGAGGGATTTTGTTTACAGTTGCAATGCGTCAAGAAAAATATTAATAACATCAGTATGGGAGAAAGTTAGGTGGTAGGGGAAATTTAATAGGAACGTGCTTGTTTTTCTGCCATGTGTATGTTTTGATGCTTCCAAAAAGGAGCATATTTGTCATTGCTGATGTAATGTCATGCTTTGCATCGTTTCGTGTTCGTATGAAGACATTTATTTATGTTTTTGTATCCATCCTTTCTAATTACTTTTACTTATCAATTAATTAATCATATTATGGATTGAGCATACTGCTAGAATAATTTTTTTCATCTTTTTTTTTCATAAACTATTCATTTCTCAAAGTATTTTTCAATTTTTTTTTAAAATGCTATCATTATTATGAGTGTTATAATAAACTAAATACTTTATTTATTATTTTTTAAGGGGAGTGTGAAGTTCTTATGAACAAGTAAAACTGAATCGAAGGAGTACGTATGTATATTTTTTTTTGTTTCTCACTTGGTGTTCGGTATTGTGTTGGGCTCTAACAAATGTAGATTCGCGTTGCGTAAGACTCATTAAAAAAAATATTTCCCTAGTCCCTACTAAGATTTTTAATTTTCAGGACGCGAACGTGAAACTTGTAATTAAGGATGGAATAATCCATCCATTCCACCACAATCCTCGGTAGTATGTATATGTGTGTACATATGTCAATGACGTTTTCTCAAATTAGAACTATTTCGTGTACAATTTATTCAACTTATTATTTGACGGTTTAATTAATTGAAGTCTATTACTTGGTAGCACTTTAAAAATGTCAAAACTAGCATGTCTGCAAGTAATGATATATGTTAGATCATATATGACACTATTTTATCCATAAAATGTCAAAATTAGTATGTCTGCAAGTAATCATATTTTCAAATAGTTAGATCATATATGACACTAAATTTTATCTATCGAGAGTATTGTTAGTGTAACTTAACTGGCTTTAAAAAAAAAAAAAAAAAAAACTCAACTGGCTCAAAATATCCATTTACCATCTTTTTTGTTACTTGGTCAAAAAATTGATCCAAAATATTTATCATTTTAGAAATCAATGAAAATACTACTCTTACTACTCCAATATAGCATTAATATTCCCCCCCCCCCCCCCCAATTCCTTTACAGCTTCACACTACAAAAAGATATATAGTCATTAGTTACTCATTTTAAAAAGAAGAAAGAAGAGCATAAGAGTAATTTAGGAAAATGCTCGTTTTGATCAGCATAAATATAGTTTATGCATACTAGACCTTATAAAATACAAGATCTAAATGAGGTAATAATTGTTAAGTTTTTTAAGCTAAAATAAGCTTAAAAGAGGGTGAATGGGAAATGGAGGGAAAATGAAATATTTAAGTTTTCCTCCTTGACAAAGGGATACTGTTCCAAATTGGAAGAGGAAAAGATTTTTGATGGGTATATATACAATTGCTCTTCTTCTACTCTTAAAGAGTAAAGAAGAAGGCAAGTCTCGTGCCGTCATCGTCGCTCGCTCGGCTTCGAAAATGATTGATTAATTGATTAATTTTTGGATCAAATTTATTTATTAATAGGAAATATTAACATAATATTATTAAATATCCGGTTTTTGTAAACGAAAAATTAATATTAAATCTAAATTATCCGTTTCTTCAATGCCTTTTTCCCTTTTTTGTAACGGAAAATTAAGTTTCCTTCCCGTCTGTTTTCCGTTTTTGTAACAAAAAAATAAGGTTTTGAATTCCCGTTTTATTGTTGCGTAAATAGCCATTTACATTATGGTTGTTTTGTGTAAATGGTCATGATAGCCCTTCTGAAGAGTTGCACCTTTTCAATTTGAACTCAACAAATTGGCTATATATAGCAGCTCATTCTTTCAGATTTTTCATACTAATTTCTGAACTCTCCTCCTTTCTTCTGCATTATTTTAACTACAAAAAAAAGCAACAGTAAGTGTGATTTACTATCGATCATTGTGTTCGCTGAAACACTGGGGTTTGACGTACCGCTACACCAATATGTAATTCATTCTATCTTGGGAGAAATAATCCAAAACCTCGGGTATAAGGAGGGGATTAAGTTCCTTAAGGAAACACTATGAATTCAGTGGGTTCAGATTAAATTCTGTTTCATTTACATTCTTGTTATATGTTATTTTATCTTCTCCAGAATTATTTTACAAATACATTATAGTAACAACCTTAAGGAACTAAATTATTTTCTGTATCTGTGTTATACTCACTGTTCTGGAGACTAAAACCTTTGTGGTTTTCTGCTCCATTGGAGATTAAAATCTACGTAATTTTAACGTTTATTTGTATCATTTTTTTTACAGAAATGACGAAAGACAACGGGAACTAGACTGTTCCTATGGTGACTACCAATGCATCGACAAGCCGAACAACACCAACATTGGCACCGACAGAAAAACCTGAAAAATTTTCCGGGATTAATTTCAAGTGGTGGCAGCAGAAGATGTTGTTCTATTTGACGACTTAAAGTCTACAGAAGTTCACTAAGGAAGATGTTCTTGTTCTGCCCGATGAAACTCCAGACAATGAATGCTTTCTCGTGACTGAGGCGTGGAAGCATTCTGATTTACTGTGCAAGAATTACATTCTTAGCAGACTGGAGGACGATCTGTATAATGTCTACAGTAATGTGGAGACATCAAAAGAATTGTGGATTGCGCTTGAAAGGAAATACAAAACTGAAGATGTCGGGTTGAAGAAATTCGTTGCCGCAAAATTTTTGGACTACAAAATGGTAGATAATAAGTCTGTTATTACCCAAGTCTAGGAATTGCAAGTGATTATTCATGATCTTCTTGCTGAAGGTATAAGTTGAATTAATACTAATGTTGAAAGTATTAATTATACTATTTTTACGAACAGAATTTTCATTGAAGGTTTTGTCATCAATGAAGCATTCCAAGTAGCAGCGATGATTGAGAAGTTACTTCCTTTGTGGAAGGACTTTAAATACTACTTGAAACACAAACGCAAGGAGATGTCGCTTGAAGATCTCACTGTTTGGTTGAGAATCGAAGAGGACAACAAAGTTGCTGAAAAGAAAGACCGTGGAAACTCAACAATAATGGAAGCAAACATTGTTGAGGATGCTCCTCAAAATATAAAAAGAGGAAGAAGGCTTCTGGACCGAAAATCAACCCAAGAAAGAAGCGGTTCAAAGAAAATTGCTACAAATGTGGAAAAGTTGGACACATATCTACAGATTGTCATGCTCCAATAAAAGACAAGAAGAAGGGTCAAGCAAACATGGTTGAAAAGCACGAAGATGTTGATGACTTATGTGCTATGTTTTCTGAATGCAATCTGGTGGGAAATCCTAAGGAGTGGTAGATTGATTCCGGAGCCACTCGCCATGTTTTGTGCTGTTAGAGAAGCGTTTGCTACATATGCTCCGTTGGACCCGAAGAGACACTTTCTATGGGAAATTCTGCAACGGCCAAAATTGAAGGATGTGGGAAAACATTTTTAAAAATGACTTCTGGCAAAGTGGTGACTCTGAACAACGTCCTTCATGTTCCCGAGATTAGGAAGAACTTAGTCTCTGCTGGACTTCTCGTTAAGAACGGGTTTAAATGTGTTTTGGTATCTGATAAAGTTGTAATAAATAAGAATGAAATGTTTGTAGGAAATGATTACCTCACTAAGGGCCTTTTCAAGCTGAATGTAATGGTCGTTGAGAATAATAAAATTTCAGCTTCTTCTTACTTGCTTGAATCAAATGATTTATGGCATATACGTTTGGGTCATGTCAATTATAAAACTTTACGAAAAATAATTAACTTGGAAATATTGCCTAAGTTTGAATGCGACAAATAAAAATGTCAAATATGTGTGGAATCTAAGTATGTTAAACATCCTTATAAGTCAGTTGAAAGGAATTCAAATCCTTTAAACTTAGTTCACACAAATATTTGCGACATGAAGTCAATACCATCTCGAGGTGGAAAGAAGTATTTCATCTTTTATTGACAACAATACTCGTTATTGCTATGTTTACTTACTTAATAGTAAAGATGAAGCAATAGACGCATTCATGCAATCAAAAAATAAAGTTGAAACACAACTTAACAAGAAAATCAAAGTGATAAGAAGTGATAGGGGCGGTGAATATGAATCTCCTTTTGAAGAAATATGTTTAGAATATGGAATTATTCATCAAACAACAGCCCCTTACACGCCCCAATATAATAGGATTGCGGAAAGAAAGAATCGTTCATTAAAGAAGATGATGAACGCATTGCTGATAAGTTCTGGTTTACTATAAAACTTGTGGAGGGAAGCCATTCTTACGGCAAACCGATACTAAATCGAGTACCCCATAGAAAAACGCAATCGATTCCATATGAAAAATGGAAAGGAATGAATCTCAACTTGAATTATTTCAAAGTGTGGGGGTGTTTGGCAAAAGTACAGTTCTTAAACCCCAAAAGGGTAAAAATAAGATCGAAAATTATTGATTGTGTTTTCATAGGATATGCGACAATTAGTAAAACATAAATCAGAAAATTCCGACATTCATAATAATAGGTTATAAAATCAGATAATGCTGAGTTATTTGAAAATATATATCCGTATAAAAAGGAATGTGAGTCGATTGGTAAAGGATCTAAATGACCTCGGCAAGAAAATAAAGAAAGTACATTTAATCAGGAGGATCCAGGACGTAGTAAACGTCAAAGAACATCTACTTCATTTGGACCTGATTTTGTGACTTTCTTATTAAAAAATGAGCCTCGAACATTTAAAGAAGCTATATCTTCTTCGGAATCATTATTTTTGAAAGAGACCGTCAATAGTGAAATAGAATCCATATTGAACAACCATACATTGAAATTGGGTGATCTTCCTCCTAGAAATAAACCGTTGGGTTCTAAATGGATTTTTAAGAGGAAAATGAAAGATGATGACACTATTGATAAATATAAGGCAAAAATTGTGGTCAAAGGGCATAGACAACGAGAAGGTCTCGACTATTTTGATATATACTGTCCAGTTACAAGAATTACATCCATACGAACGTTAGTAGAATTAGCTGCAGTTTATGGTTTTGAAATTCATCAAATGGACGTTAAGACGACATTCTTAAATGGATTTTGGAGGAAGAAATCTACATAGAACAACCTGAAAGGTTTTTGGTTCCAAGTAAAAAAAAGAAGGTATGACTTGTTAAGTCCCTTTACGGACTAAAACAAGCATCTAAATAATGGCATGCGAAATTTGACTAAATAACGTTGTCAAATGGTTTTAAGATAAATCAATGTGATAAATGTGTGCACATTAAAAATGTTCCAAATCACATAGTCATTGTTTGCTTATATGTGGATGATATGTTGATAATGAGTAATGACATTGCTAACATAAATGCGACTAAGCGTTTGCTAACTAGCAAGTTTTATATGAAGGACTTGGGAGTTGCTGATTTAGTTCTTGGGATTAAGATCCATAAGACTCCTCAAGGTATGACATTGTCACAATATCATTATATAAAGACAGTACTTGGAAAGTTCAAGCACTCAAATTTTAAACTTGCAAAGACTCCAATTGACGTGAATCTTGCACTAGCAAAGAACAAAGGCCAAAGCATATCACAATTGGATTATGCTCGTGTGTTGGGATGCTTAATGTACATCATGAATTGTACACGACCAGATATAGCTTGTGCTATAAGTAAACTAAGTCGATACACGAGCAATCCAGGTCAATCTCACTGGATGGCAATGAAACGAGTTTTGGGATACTTAGAACATACCCAAAACTTTGATTTGCACTACAGTAAATATCCTGCGGTGATTGAAGGATATTGTGATGCAAATTGGATCACCGGTTCAACTGATTCGAAGTCCACAAGTGGATATGTATTCACTATTGGTGGAGGAGCGGTATCTTGGAAGTCGTCCAAACAAACATGTATTGCCCGCTCTACAATGGAGGCTGAGTTCATAGCCTTAGATAAAGCCGGTGAAGAAGCTGAATGGCTCCGGAATTTCTTGGAAGATATTCCATTTTGGCCCAAACCGTTGGCACCAATATGCATACACTGTGATAGCCAAGCGGCAATTGGAAGGGCTGGGAGCGTTATGTATAACGGTAAATCTCGTCATATACGACGAAGACATAAAACCGTTAGGCAACTTCTCTCTAGAGGAATTATCACGATTGACTATGTAAAGTCAAGTGATAATGTGTCAGATCCACTTACAAAAGGCCTAACTAGAGAGGTAGTTGAGAAATCATCGAGGGGAATGGGACTATGGCCGAGAACAAGTCATTGTGGCGGTAACTCTACCTAGAAGACTGGAGATCCCAAGATCTAGGTTCAAGGAGATCAAACAAAGTCATTAATGACGGTTCAACATTGTCAACAAAAATTTTGGTCCATTCTCTTGATGAGACAATGTTCAGTACCAAGTATAAAACATTAAGGATTTTTAATGATTTCTAAATTTTATACGGGGTATATCAAATAGTGTATCTACGGTATGACTCGTTTAGGAATCACCTAGGTAAGTGTGAAGTATTAGCCGCTTCAAAGAGAATTTTTTAAGGCCAGTTCTCTATGCACTTATGAAACCAGACGATGTTCATAGCTGAAACGAACACAACAATGAGAACCAAAGACGGTTAAGGGTTGATTGTGTGACTTATGGTTTTCTAGGTATACACCAAAGTTCGACGGTTCAAAGATATCAAATCTACCGATTGACTGAGTATATCCGACATAAGTTCACTATAGAAAGGTCAAAGGGAAACCTACTTATCCAGATGCGATTAATCCTTGCTTACGAATCGCACAGTTTTTCATGATATTTTCGTGAATAGCCATTCCCCATTCATGTGGGGGATTGTTGAGTTTTTTAAGCTAAAATAAGCTTAAAAGAGGGTGAATGGGAAATGGAGGGAAAATAAAATATTTGAGTTTCCCTCTTTGACAAAGGAACATTGTCCCATATTAGAAAAGTAAAAGATTTTTTATGGGTATAAATACAATTGCTCTTTTTCTATATCTTAAAGAGTCAAGAAGAAGGCAAGCCTCGTACCGTCGTCATCGCTCGCTCGGCTCGCTTCGGTTTCGGCTTCGGATTTGGATTCAGATTTGGATTTGGATTTGGTCAAATGATCGATTGATTGACTAATTTTTTGGACCAAATTTATTTGTTAATAGAAAATATTAACATAAGATTATTAAATATCTGGTTTTTGTAAATGGAAAATTACTATTAAATGTAAATTATCCGTTTCCTCAACGTCCGTTTTTTGTAACAGAAAATTAAGTTTCCTTCCCGTCCGTTTTCCGATTTTGTAACGGAAAAATAAGGTTTTGAATTCCCATTTTATTGTTGCGTAAATAGACATTTATGTTATGGCCGTTTTGTGTAAATGGTCATGATAGCCCTTCTGAAGAGTTGCATCTCTTCAATTTGAACTCAACATATTGGCTATATATAGCAGCTCATTCTCTCAGATTTTTCATACGAATTTCTGAACTCTCCTCCTTTCTTCTGCATTATTATAACTACAAAGAAAATACAGTAAGTGTTATTTGCTACCGATCATTGTGTTTCCTGAAACACTGGGGTTTGACGTATCACTATACTAGTGTGTAATTCGTTTTATCTTGGGAGGAAATAATCTGAAACCTTGGATACTAGGAGGGGATTAAGTTCCTTAAGGAAACACTATGAATTCAGCGAGCTCAAATTAAATTCTATTTCGTTCATATTTCTGTTATATGTTATTTTATCTTCTCCAGAATTATTTTACAAATACAGTATAGTAACAATAATTAAATGAATCAAGAGCTTGTTTTAATTAAACTATAACTTGTGTGGCCAAGTTTTTGAGAAGTCAAAAATACTTACTTTTCAATAAAATATTTATTTTAGAGAGTTGAGGTATTTGACCAAGTTTTTTTAAAAAAATATTTTTGAATAGTAGCAAAAGTTATTTTTAGAAGGTAAAAAAATAGCTTCTCCTCGAAGTACTTTTTGAAACCTTTGCCAAGCACAAATTGCTATTTTAAAATTGTAATTTTTTATTTTTTGTAATTGATTATCCAAATATAAACTATTACTCTCCAAAAAAGTTATTCTTTAGTGCTATTGTTTTTTTTTTCTTTTCAAGAAACTGGAATACTAATATTAGTACTACTAAGAACCAGTCATATTACATATCATAGAGATGCCACTTGGGGCATTTTGGTTGCCAAGTTTAGCCAACTTAGTGCATTTATTTTCTAAAATAATCCTAACAAAATATGTTCCACCTTTGTCTGCTAGGAACCAGTTTTCTACAAAATGTGGTGGGACAACAAAATTCCTGACTTGATTTATCTTGTGCATTTATCCCCTGCTATTATTTGTTTGTTCATCTTCGTTTCCACAAGACCATTTCTTCTTTTGAAGCTTAGAGGTAGCCCCCTTTACTTTTCCAACAATAATTTGTACACATCTTTTCTTACTTTAAAGAATTCAGATCAGTTTGAAATTTCAATAAAATTCATATTGTGCTTTGTTCTTGTTAGTATAGTTAGTGATTGAAAGAGACCAAAGATAAAGTTTAATAGTAACTAAATTAAAAGATGACTCATAAATGTCTATGTCATTATCCCAAATTCCCTTCTCATGATGACGTAATGGTACCTAGTTTCTAATACTAGATAAACCTAACATACCTTGAAAATTTAGCAGCATTAACAACTAAAATGATAAAATAAACTGATAACTATTATAGTGAAACCAAAACGGTACAACAGTCACAATATCTGCAAAATCGGCGGAACTGAGTTATAAGCTATATAGAAATATACTAAGAATCTCTAATACAATATTGTCTGATAAAAAGATAAACAATAGTAAAGGTAATAACAAAAGGTGACTCTGAGGCCTGCGAGCGTCAAGCAGGTACACCTTGAAGTCTCCGAAATTTTAGGGTTAAATCACTGGCGTCCAGCAAGAGCAGAAGTACCTGGATCTGCACAAAAATGTGCAAAATCGTATCATAAATACATGATGGTAGGCTATAAACCTGTGTTTAGTTGTATTTTGTATTCTAATCATTGAACTTTACTTGTGCTTGAGCTTAAACAATGGTGATTTGCGATTATTATGTGTTTATACATTGTAGGAAATGTTTCGAGTTAAAAGGATAATTTGGAGCTAAATCGAATAATTTAGAGTTTTGAAATCGGAATAAAAGCCCAAGAAATTAAACTGGGATCGTGTTTGGGGTCGAGTACCAAGTCTGGATGTCAAAAAGTGAAAGAAGCAATTTACTCTGATAAAATTACTCAGCATGTGGCACGATTGTGTACTGGGAGCAACTCTATTAGAAACAGGCCTCTGAATTTCTCTAGCATTACGCATGGGGCTCTATTTTGGCTTGAAAAGGACAGTTCCGTCCTGGCCCATTTATACATGGTATAGATATATCAAAAACACGTTTTAGCGGACTTTTGGCCTACAGAATGTTAGTGACTCAAAGCACAAGGATTCATCATTCTTTCCTCAACTCAACACCCGAGTTTGGATAGAATTCACGTTTTCTGATTCTTCAGCTTTATTAGTGATGGTTTTCTCCACGACTATGAAGTAGTTTGCTTTAGGGTTTGACGTATATGGTATTTTGATTAATGTTTGTGGATTTTAACTCTAGTTCTTTGCATGAATTCGTTGATGGAGCTTTGAATTGATAGCAATTTTATTCACCAAATTATTTAATCGAAAGAGGACTATTTTGAGTGATTATCCTTGCATTATCTAGTTTGGTTTAATTTAGTGATTCTTTTAAGTAATAGAAAGAACTTGTTGAATTGTTGACTAAATCAAGTTAGGAGAATATCCGAGAGATGGTTTTCTAAAGACTAGTCCATTAGTATGTTCTTGCATATTTTTACAGTGCTTTATGTTATTTCAGCTCATAGGGCTAAGATTCAATCGAGAGAGGAGTCTTGGCTATACGATTAAACTAATCATTAAGTGAAGTCATGAGAATCATTAGAATATTAGAGTGAAATGAACTCAAGTTAGATCCGGAATAACTATCGTGCACCTATCCTATCCCCACCCTTATTTCTCCCACTGATATTTTTATATTGCTCAGTTCTTGTTCTCCGTGATCAATTATTAATTGCTTTAATTTTAATATTTAATTTTAGTTCAAAATCACTTAAATTAAGTGTTGATCATCCTGAATATCATTAAACCATAATTTATTTGAATATTGTTTAAATCTAATCTCCATGGAGATAATAATTATACTATACTATCTTTGTGTTTTCTTAGCAGCATCAATTTCGTGTTGTGTTGCGCTCATCGAATTTTGGCACCATTGTGGGGGATAGAAATTAATAGTATTCAAAATAGTTTTTGGTGCTAATTCAGGAACCACTTTAATTTTTTATTATTATTATTCATGATTCTTTCATCTATGTGCAGGATATCAAGTGTCAGACCTCCACCCATAACAACAAATAATTTCGAGTTGAAGCAAGGCTTGCTTCAAACCATCCAGAACAATTGTGTCTTTAAAGGGAAGGTGAATAAAGATTCTAACACTCATTTGACGGACTTTGAAGAAATCATGATCACTTTTCAGTACAATAGAGTGTCAAAAGATGCAGTCTACTTAAGTGCATTCCCCTTTTCACTGGAAGATGACGCATAGCACTGGATTCGAAGCTTACCAATTAGGTCGATCAAGACATGGGGAGATATGAAGAAAACGTTTCTTGACAAGTACTTCCCAGATGCAAAAATAGGGAAATCCACAACTTCTGCCAGAAGGACACTGAAATGGTCTTCGAAGCTTGGGAAAAATTTAAGGAGATAGTGAGAAAATGTCATTATAATGGAATCGAATTATGGATGCAACTCCAGGACTTTTAAGATGGAGTGACACCCTCCTCACGACGAATGTTGAGAACTACAGTTAGAGGTCCATTAATGAAGAAAACTCCAGAAGATATTGTGTCTATCCTTGATGAATTGTTGGAGGATTCTAACCAATGGACACTGAGAGTAATGATAGAAGAAAATATGTTGGGTGTATACTAGGTGGACTCTAACACATCAATGCAAGCCTATCTAGACACCATGGTCAAAGAAATAAGAAAGTTTACCTTACCCAAGGTCCAGAGCCAACCATCATCAGTTTGTGACTTTGTGGAATGGGTCATCCAACGCTTGAGTGTCAGGCCTTAGCTACAGAAGAAGTGGCAAATGCTATGGGAAGCTTTGACAGAGGCAACTACCAAAGTGGTAATAAATTTAACTCTATGGGGAAGGGCACCCAGATTTTTCGCGGAGTTCACCAGGTGGTAGTCTGAACTCATGGCAACAGAATAATCCGAGACCCCTGTAACAAGGAGCTCAAGGATTTCAAAATCAGCATAGGCAGTGTAAGGTCTCGTAAAATTTATAAAAAACCAGGGGTTCCGTGGTGTCGAGGTGGACATATGGGTTAATAATTCTAGATAGGTGCGGACTTTTTAGGCTTAACAGTGCATTGGTAAGTTGACGAAATTTTTTGAAGTACAGGGAGTTTTTGCGGCCAATTCTGCGATCGCAGAACTGATATGCGGACTGCAGATTTGTCACAGAGTGAAGCAGAAACCTATGCTAAATCTTAGGACTAATATGCGGTCTATTATGCGGCCGCATAATCATTTCGCGGGCCACACAATATATCACAAATCCAACACAAAATTTTTCGGAGGGATGTTCTGTGGCGTATTATGCGACCGCAGAATAGGTCTGTGGATCGCAGAGAGAAGCATAAAATATCCAGTTTTGGAGGGCCTTTATGCGGCCCATTTTGCAGACCATAGAAGCATTATGCAGTCACATATGCGACCGCAAATTTGCATTGGGTCTTCATTTTTTCTAATTTTTGAACCCGACCCCATTCTTATAAAACAACCTTAGGGATCATTTTATAAGGTTAAAACTTATATTTCTAGAGAGAGGGAGTGCCATAGAGTGATAGGGGTAGTTCCTAAGCTCATCCTTGCGCAAAGTAAAAGAATTTGCAAGAAGAATTCATTAGATCTTAATCCTAGAGGTAAGGTTCTACTCCATAGCCCTCAATTTCGTGATTTTAGCTGAAAATAGGTAATAAGCCAAGCAAATTCTTGGGTGTGGAAGTTTTTTTTATTTTACATGCATGTACCATCAAGGGTAGTGGAAAGATTGTTGAGCCCTTTTGAATAAACTTTGGGTAGTGGGGTGAAAGAATCTTCCATAAGAGGATCTTGAACCTTAATGCACACATAGTGTTTGATAAAATGCTCAAGTGAGCTGGAACTATGAACTCCTTCCTAATTTGCGTTCAATTTTACTATATTTCTAAATAGATCAAAGTGTCTAAGTATTCCGGAACATCGTAGTAATTTAAAAGCTCAAGGCGAGGTATATTGGCTAAACTCTTCTTTTAGAATTGAACCCCACAGTGATCTTGTAAGTCCCATGCTACTCATTATGAATTGAATAATACGAATAAGACCTATGTCCAAATAAATATTCATTCTATATGTGTTCCGAAGGTTCTTGTTGTGTTGAGTTACTGTTTGAGAATGTGGTTTAAGTATGGGTTGTGTGCTAATATGTTATGGTTTAAAAACGTGATTCTAATAAAAACTATCATGTTAAATTGTGTAAGAAATCACATGTGCCTAAGACCCTTAACTTTTTAAAAGTGTGTTGAAAGTCTTAATTCGAAAAGCCTTGTTGTTGATTATCCATGATCACATTTGAAAATGAATGAAAAGGGCATGAAATACGATGTGCGCCCAATATGCCAAGAAAGATATTATGTCCCGGCCATTGGTGCCAATGAAATGAATGACCGGTAAAAGAATGTGAAATGTATGGTAAATCCCTTTAAACAATAAATGTTTTGGGAGTATCATTTATTCACCGAGGAAGGGTAGGTCAAAATAACCAAACCCCGAAACTACACATGCCGGTGTAGGAGTGATTGAGGGGTATATCCCCGTGTTAATGTGATGAGGTTGTTTCCCCTTATATGGGATGATATTGATGTGTTGAGATGTTTCCCCTAGAATAGAATGATATTATTGCTAGCAAGATGTTATGTCGACCCACACAACATTGTGGTGAGATGGCTTAGCCGATCAGGCTGAGATCGGATGCCATGCTACGCATATGGTAGTATTGTTAGCGGATGTCTCAGGGTGAGACAGATTAGCCGATCGGGCAAATATTGGACTCTGTGCTAAAACACGGTGGTGTATCGGTGCTAAAGGTCTCCCAACTTAAAATATCGAACTTGCTTGAAATTTACCTTTCCCCAATATGACACATTATTACTATTTGAGTCTCTTATTGATTTCATATTTCCTTCTCCATTTATTGTTACTCGTTCTATTGAGAGGGGGTTTAGCTTTACATACTAGTACTATTCCATATGTACTAATGTCCCTTTTGCCGGGTGCGCTGCATCTTTAATGGATGCAGGTGGTTCCACGGCAGATGATGTCGATCCTTGATAGCAGCACACTCTCTCTTTTCAGCTTACTTGGTGAGCCCCACTTCATTTTGAGATCATGTATCTCTTGTCCCTTGTACATAGTATTTTGAGGTATAGTCGGGGCCTTGCTGCCGGCACTGTCTTAGTACTCTTTTGGTTCTGTTAGAGGCTTCGTAGACATTGTGTGGGTTGCATCATGTTTTGGGAAGGTTGAACTAAACTTGTTGTAATTGTATCATTTGTTCCACTTTTACTACAAATGTATAGTGTATTGTTTTAGAAGTTTGTTAATGACGTAACTAATGGAAATAAACTAGTGTTATTCACATGACCTCCTACTATCTAAATAATGAAATGTATTCTTATCTTTATTCATGGGTGAGTTGGGTAGACAGCATTGTGCATGCTTGCTCGACCGGGGTAAGCTTGTTGAGCGCCAACCGCGCTCCCCAAGGTCATGGCATGACATGCATCAACACCACTCTCTATAGTCCAATCAGTCTAGCATAAAAGATTTAGTAAAGGCTTTCATTATTAAGATAGGTAAGAGATTTAAAACTCATAGTGTAGCCATTTGAAACATAAAGAGGCGAATGGGGCATATTGCTAATTTGTTATCCAAGAGGTCTTAAAGGTCCCTTCTTGCAGATACTAAAAGGAATCCAAAAGGAACAATAAATACCATTGCGATGACCCAATAGACGATTCTAAGTTCTAGCACTTATTCATTATTTCGAGACCTGGATTAGCTCCGTTTAGTGATTCTTGATTTGTGTGTGCAGTCCGTATCTTTACTCGGAAAGTTTTTATGTGAAAAATTAAAGAAAATATGAATTTTAGCTTTAAAAAAGATTTGAGTTGATCACTATTAACATTTTGTGTAAACAAAGTCGAATCAATATTTTGACGATCTTGGTGGGTCCATATCGTGATTTTGAACTTGGAAGTATGCCCTGAATTTAATTTGGAAGTCCCTAAATTGATTTAACGTGTTTTGTTGAAAACTAGGAATTTGAAGGTTTAAAGAATTACGAAGTTTGACCGTAGGTTGACTTTATTGCTACTGGGTTCGGATTTCGATTTCAAAACTTGGTAAAGGTTTCATTTTACTATTTAAAAGTTGTCTGCAAAATCTGGTGCAAAATGGAGTTGAATCTAGGATTCAGACGTTCGGTTGTGAAATTAAATGTTCTTGAGCTTCTTTGAAAATCTCATGCATTTTGATGTCCGATTCGTAGTTCTAGGTGTTAGTTTGGAATTTGATCCCGCGAGCGAGTTCATATGATGTTATTACACTTGTATGTGTAATTTCTTTGGAGTATGAGGGGCTCTAGTGAGTTTCGGATGTGTTTTAGATGAGTTTGAATAGTGGAAAGATTCATGGTGCAATACCAGTTCAGGTATCTGCTGTAGATATCGCATTTGCGAGCCTCGCTTGTTTGCTGTTGCGAGCATGGGCTGGTCTGAGTGAAGCTCGCATTTGCAAGGAAAATTTTCTTATTTGTGAGGAAAATATTCGCATTTGTGAACTATCAGTGGTCGCAGTTGCGATCTCAAAGTTGCATTTGCGACCCAGTAAACTTTTGACTTGTCTTCGCATTTGCGAAGGATATGTCCGCTTTTGCGAAGGTGGGTTTGTTCGCAATTGCGCACCTTTTTTCGCAATTGCGACTTATGAGCTTCTGTGATAGGGTTTGCATTTGCAATCCTTTTCTTACATTTGTGACCTTCACATTTGCGAACAAGACTTCACAATTTCTCTATCCGCAGCTTGGTAAAAGAGGGAAAAATTGGGACTTAGCTTATTTTACACCATTTCTCAACCCTAAACACTCTAGAGGCGATTTACCAGGAGAACTTTCTTCCCAAAATCATTGGTAAGCAAGAGAATTACCCATTACTTTTCATGTGTTTTAAAAATCAAATCTAGGATTTTCATGGTAGAAATTAGGGATTTGGGTAGAAATTGAGGATTTTGTAAACTTGAGATTTAAACATGTCACGACCCAAGTTCGCCCTCCATGAATTGTCATGACGGCACCTAGTCTCTATGACTAGGTAAACCTAACATATTGCGGAAAAGAAATCAACAAAATAAAACTAGCCAAAACTGTAGAAAAAAATATCAAAATAAAATATTTAAGATGCTGCTCGGCATATACAATACAACTCTCAAACTGGAACTACATTTTCCAAAACTCGGAATCTCATGAAATCACAAGCTTTTGAATGTCTACAAGTATCTAACTCCAGAATATCTAACAAAAGAAAATACAGAAGTGTTAATACTTAAAGAGAGAATAGAAAGAGACTCCTCGGTCTGCGGATACGACAAATATAACTCAAAGTCTCTGGGAAAATCGCCTCACCTCAAGGGTGGTAGGACTGAGTCGAAGTACCTAGATCTGCACATGAAAAACATCCACAGAAAGGGCATGAGTACACCACGGCGGCACTCAGTAAGTGCCAAACCTAACCTCGGTCGAGTAGTGATGAGAAAGGTCAGGGCCCTACTAAGTCTAAATGAAAAACGAGGAATAACAGTATGGAATAAGACAATATAATTAAGTGCAACAGTAAGAAGTAACCCATGATAGAAAGAACAACAACAACTACAACATAGACAAAATAATCACAGAAAGAAATACAGCTCAACAGAGAGATAACAACTGGGGATCTTCCAGGATACCGTCATGTAGTCCCAAATATAAATATCCAGTGGATCTCCCGGGATACCGTCCTGTAGTCCAACTGATAATGCGTGGGGATCTCCCGGAATACCGATCTGTAGTCCCAAATGTAAATATCCAGTGCTGGGGGAATCTATCGGGTGCAGTCTTGTAGTTCCAATGTAAAAGTGCAGGGGGATCTCCCGGAATACCGATTCGTAGTCCCAAAGTAAACACATAGGGGGATCTCCCGGGATACCGTCCCGTAGTCCCAAAGTAAACACATAACAACAACACGAAGAATACACAATTCAATTCAAATTCCATACTAAGGTAAAATAGATATTTCTAGCCTAGCATGCTGCACATAATCCAAAATAAGGCAGTTTGAGCAATTAAAACAATTAAGTCAATTAGGCATGCTTCCCTAAACTAACAACAGGCTTAAATCACAAGTAGTATAAACAGGAACGGAAACACGATTATAGTAAAGCCGGATTTTCAACAATTAGCACAAGTACGCACTCGTCACCTAACGTACAAGGTATTTCAAATATCAATAATACCAAATCCTAAGGGGAGTTTCCCCCACACAAGGTTAGGCAAGCCACTTACCTCGAACCGGTTCAAAAATCAACCCGAAACCACGCTCTTGCCACGAGTACTCGACTCCAAATGGCCCAAATCTATTCAATTCAATTGTCTAATGTAATATAACTTCAAGTAAATGATTCCACTAATTAAATCTAAGATACTACGCGAAATTAGGAAAAATGACCAAAATGCCCCCGGGCCCACGTCTCGAAATCGGGTAAGATTTACAAATTCGGAATCCTCACACTCTCACGAGTTCATATATATAGAAATTACTCCAATCCGACGTCAAAATCTTGATTTAAACTCAAAAATTAGGTCTAAGAACTTTTCCAACTTTTCTCAAATTTTTCCGCCCCAAATTCGAATTTAAAAATAGATTCGTGGGAACTAATCAAAACCGAGTAAGAATTACATACCCAAAATACCCAGGTGAAAATCTCTCTCAAAATCACCAATCCCGAGCTCCCAAATCAATTATGAGGTTTTGAAACTAAACCCTCGATTCTGCCCCTTTTCTGACCAGTGAAATCGAATCTGCAGCTTTGGGACCACACATGCGGTCCCACTTCTGCGAAGACCAACTTACATCTACGACATTTCATTAAATGGGGACTTTCCGTACCTGTGACTGCCTTTCCGCAGATGCGGTGCCGCTTCTGCGGTGCCTTGACCGCATCTGCGGTCAAATCCCATTTCGCCTCAAACAGCATTTGCGGTACTTCAACCACTTCTGCGCGCTCGCACCTGCGGTCCCCAAGCCGCAGGTGCGGTTTTGACAGCAGACTCATCAGCTTCAGCTGCAAACTCTCAACTCCAAACTTCCCGTTAACCATCCGAAATCATTCTGAGGCCCCGGGACCTCAACCAAAAGCACGAACAAGTCATATACCACTATCCAAACTTATACCAACCCTCAAAAAACCTAAAACAACATCGAAACATCGAATTAACTATGGATTCGAGCCTAAGTACTCCAAAAACTCTCAAATTACGCTTTCGATCAAAAAGTCTATCAAACCTTGTCCGGATGACCTAAAATTTTGCACACACGTCGCATTCAACACTGTGGAGCTACTCCAACTTCCGGAATCCCATTCCAACCCTTAGATCAAAATCTCACTATCGAACCGGAAACTTCAAAAATTCAACTTTTGGCATTTCAAGCCTAAATAAGCTACTGACCTCCAAAACATAATCCGAACACGAACCTAAGCCCAAAATCACCCAACGGAGCTAACGGGACCGATGGAATTCCATTCCAAGGCCGTCTTCACACTACTCCGATTACGGTCCAAATTCTAAAACTTAAACTCTCATTTAGGGACTAAGTGTCCCAAAACTCTCCAAAATTCCAAATAAATCCTCCCGGCAACTCACAATAGTAGAAACAAATATGGAGAATGCAGTTAATAGGGGATCAGAGCGTTAATTCTTAAAACGACCGGCCGGATCGTTACATCACCTCAAATTTAGGTCGGATTTCAAAACAAATCACATAACCAGACTCGGGGGTGAAGGGTAATCGAGTTTTGGTCCGAACCTCGTGCTTTGACCAAGTGGGACCGTGGTTGACTTTTTCAAAAATGATAAAAAAATGGTCAATTTTGTTGATCAAAATTGATGAGTAGTTTCTAAATCTTATTTTGAATCATTTGATCGATAATTTGTTAGATTTGGTTTGTTTGAAGGCTTGTTCAAAAGGCAAAGCCGTGGTTGGTTGATTTCTTTTATTGCGGAGCGAGGTAAGTATCATAGTTAACCTTAAGTTGAGGGATTATGATTTGTTAATCTGTTTGCTACGTGTTTTATGTTTGGGACAACGTATATGTGAGGTGACGAGTACTTATGCGTTGTCATTGGGTTAAAGCATGCGGGTGGAACTTGTTTCTTTGTATTATATTATTCTGTTAATTATGTTATCAATGCTTAGGTTAGATTATTGCTTCTTCAATTATTCCGTTATGTATTTATTGCTTATTTTAAAGATGTTGAATATTTTTGAAAGTTGAAGTTTGATATCATGGCACCGTAATTGAAGTTAGATTATTTTCCCGCATTATTTATTATTCAGATTCATATTATTAGATGGTGAGGATGAAAGTAAAAGTATGAAGGGTGATGTCGTGTCATTTTATTTATATTATTGCATGGTGATGACGAGAGTAAAAGCACGAAGGATGATGTCATGCCATTTTTATATCATTGATTTAACTAATTTTTTGTCTTGGTTATTTCATAATTTCATATATGTCGTATTTACTATATCTTCCCCTTTTCACATGTCCCCCTCCCAATTAGTATTTTATCATTATTTTTTATTGTTGTTGTTTTATATACACTTGTATAGGTTTATTTTATGTAGGTGTCTTGTCATAGCCTCGTCACTACATCGTCGAGGTTAGGCTCAACACTTACAGAGTACCTTGGGATGGTTGTTCTCATACTATACTTCTGCACTTCTTGTGCAGATATTGGTATTGGTCCTAGTGGCACTCAGTAGCTTTCTGCTCGGATCCAGTCGCAGTTGGAGACTTGAGGTATAGCTACATAATGTCTACATCCCTGAAGTCCCCTTCCTCTTCTATCATTACTGTTTTATTGAGTTTCAAAACAGTTGTACTTTGTTCAGACCTTATTTATAGACTCTAGATGCTCATGTATTTGTGACTCTAGTTTCTAAGATTGTATTTGGATTACGTGGTTTGTTAGCTTATCACTTTATTTCAGACTACTTGGTTTTATTGCTATCATTTGATTTGGATTGTTAAATGGTTAATCGAAATAGCTAATGTAGCTTGCCTCGCAAATGAAATATTAAGCGTCATTACGATCCCGAGGGTGGGAATTATGGGTAGTGACAAGTTGGTATCATAGCATTAGGTTGCTTGGGTCTCACGAGTCATGAGCAAGCTTAGTAGAGTCAGGAGGATCAGTACGGAAACATCTATACTTATGTTCTAGAGACTATGAAGTTTTAGAAAAAATTTCACATCTTTCTTTCCCTATCGTGTGATTTTATTCTACCATTGATGTTTGAATCATTCTATCCATGTTATCTCGTAGATGGCGAGAACACGCAAAACATTTATGGTCGGATAGGAGCCGAAGCCCTCTGTTGTAGCCACTATCTGGGTAGAGACTAAGGCCGAGGTTGAGCCAGAGACTGAGTCTGAGACAGATCTCAGTCTAGAGCTCGAGCACAGCACCCACCGTAGAGCCTCAGATTGGTCATGAAGAGTAGATCCCAGCTCCGACCATACCAGTCGGACTAGCTCAGGTCCCGTAGGGATTCATAGCTACTCTAACGCTTCAAGATGCTTTAGTTCGTTTAGTGGGCCTTATGGAGAATGTGGCCCAAATCGATGCATTTTTTATGGCATTAGTCGTCTCTCTGGCTGGGGGAGGAGCATAGAATCCTGCTATTCACACTCTAGAGTAGATGGCTCCCACATATTAGACTTCAGCTGTCCAGCCTGTTGGGGTAGTTCAGCTGGTTGTTGCTACATAGACCGGGGAGAGGCCTCCGATGTCTACTTAGGGATTGATGAGATTGGACAAGTTCATAAAGCTCTTCCCCATTCACTTCAGTGGTGCACTTTCTGAGGCCCCATATGATTACTTGTACTATTGGGACAAGGTGTTGTGCAATATAGGTATTTTTGAGACCAATAGGGTCGACTTTCCAGTGTTCCGGATGATCGGTCCTACCAAGATATGGTTGAGACCGCACCAGCTAATTCATCCTCACTTACTTGGGATCGTTTTTTGTAGCTATTTCTGGAGAAGTTTATTCCTTTCACTCTAAGAGAGGAGTACCGATGGAAGTTTAAGCAGTTTAGGTACCTACAGTAGGGTAGCATGACTCTTACCTAGTATGAGACCCAATTTGTGGACCTAGCTTGCCATTAAATTATCTTACTCCCTACTAAGAGGGAGAGAGTGGGCAGATTTATTGATGGACTTACTTTAAGTATTAGGCTACAAATGGCCAGGGAGACCAAAGATAATATTTCTTTTTAAAGAAGAAAGAACCGTAGATATTGCTAGACAGATCGAGATGGTTCGTGGTCAGGAGAGGAGGCAAACTGATAAGAGGCCACATCATTCTAGTAGTTTTAGTGGTGCCTCGTGTGGAGGCAGGGTTTCACTTAGTAGGGGCTATCCTCCCAGGCTGTTTCAGTTATCACTTCAGGCATCCCATGGTGTTTCGAGTAGTCGTGGTCCTTATGTATCTCATCCTAAGCAGCTAGCCTACAGTGCATCATCAACTTATATTAGTGCACCTCCGATCCAAAGCTATCAATGTGGTTATCCAGGTTGACAAAGCTAGTCCTAGGGCCAGCATTCACAACAGCCGAGAGGTTGTTATACTTGTGGAGATGCCACAACAGAGTTCTCGTGCCATGGTTCACACCGGTTGCTTCACCGCTTGCTCAGCCAGCTAGAGGTGAGGGTTAGGCCGCAAGAGGTAGAGGTCAGAGCGGAGGGGCACAACCCCATTTTTATGCATTCCTAGCTAGACTCGAGGCCAAGTCATTTGGCATAATCATCACAGGTATTTTTCCGGCTTGCCATAAAGATGATTTAGTTCTATTTGATCTAGGCTCTACTTATTCCTAGGTGTCAGCTTATTTTGTTTCATAACTGGTTATGCCTTGTGAGTCTTTGAGTGCTCCTGTATATGTGTCCACGTCTGTAGGAGATTCTATTGTTGTAGATCAGGTTTATCGCTCATGTGTGGTTTCTATTAGGAGTTTAGAGACTAGTGTAGATATCCTACTTCTTGTTACGACGGACTTTTGATGATATTTTGAGCATAGATTGGATCTCACCTTATCACGCTATATTGGACTGTCATGCCAAGACGATGACATTAGCCATGCCGGGGTTGCCCCCATTAGAGTAGAAGGGGACTCCTAGCCATTCTACTAGCAAGGTTATTTCTTATGTGAAGGCTCAACATATTATCGAGAAGGGATGACTAGCATATTTGGCTTATATTTGATTGTAGTGCGGAGGTTCCTTCCATGGATTCAGTACCAGTTGTGCATGATTTTCCAGAGGTGTTTCTTGTAGATCTGCCGGGATGCCACCCGATAGAGATATCCACTTCTGTATTAATTTGGATCCGGGCACTCAGCCCATTTCTATTCCACCATACCATCTGGCCTCACCTGAGTTGAAGAAACTGAAGAAGTAGTTGCAAGATTTACTTGATAAGGGACTCAGTAGACCCAATGTCGCGCCTTGGGGTGCACCAGTGTTGTTCGTGAAGAAGAAGGATGGTTGGATGAGTATGTGTATAGATTATAGGCGGTTGAACAAAGTCACCATCAAGAACAAATATTCATTGACGAGGACTAATGGATTATTTGATTAGCTTCAGGATGCCTAAGTGTTTTCGAAGATTGATTTGAGATATGGCTACCATCAATTAAAGATTAGGGCATCAGATGTCCCTAAGACAACCATTTAGATTCGGTATGAGCATTATGAGTTCCCAGTGATGTCATTTGGATTGACAAATGCCTCAACAATATTTATGGACTTGATGAAAAGAGTATTTAAGCCCTACTTGGATTTTTTTGTGATCGTCTACATTGATGATATCTTGATCTACACCCGCAGTCGAAAGGAGGATGATCAACATATTCGGATTATACTTTAGACTTTGAGAGATAATCAGTTATATGCCAAGTTTTCACAGTGTGAGTTTTGGTTGGACTCAGTTGCGTTTTTTGGGGCATGTTGTAGTTGTCGAGGGCATTAAAATGGATCCTAGCAAGATTGAGGCAATTCAGAAATGGCCTAAACCTATTTCTACTACAGAGATTCGGAGCTTCCTGGGTTTGGAGGGTTATTATCGCCGGTTTGTGGATGGGTTTCATCCATCGCAGCCCCATTGACTAGATTTAACCAGAAGGGTGCTCCATTCAGGTGGTTCGATGAGTGTGAGTTGATCTTTCAAAATCTTAAGACTGCTTTGACTATAGCCCAATGTTGGTGTTTCCTACAGGTTCAGGATCCTACACTATATATTGTGATGCATCGCATATTGGTATTGGTGCATTGTTGATACAGGATGATAGGGTGATTGCATATGTGTCTTGGCAGATGAATGTTCAAGAGAAGAATTATCGTATTCATGACTTAAAGTTGGCAGTTATTGTACATGCATTAAAGATTTTGAGGCATTACCTCTACGGTTGTCACACCCCCTTTTTATACCCGAGAGGGTATATAAAGAAGTTTTTCCAATTAAAGTGACATAAATCGAAATGGGATTATTTTATTTAATTTTTTAGAGTCGCCACTTGAAATATTTATGGTGTCCCAAGTCACTGGTTTATTTTAAATCCCAAGTCGAGGAGAATTTTGACTTTATTTAAAAGTCTGCGAAACCAGAATTTCTAAGTAAGGAATTCTGTTAACCCGGGAGAAGGTGTTAGGCATTCCCGGGTTCCGTGGTTCTAGCACGGTTGCTTAAACTATTAATATGGGCCTATTATCTGATTTACTATATGTTTTAAACCTATTGTGCATTTTTAGCTTTATAACCGCTTTTAATTATTTTAACCACTCATTTTTAGGATTTATGGAATTATTTCTTGAATAAGTTACGATTGCCATACACTTGTTTGTTTTGGAACACGCCACAAACCACGCTACATGAGATGCACCCACGATTCACGACATGTGTATTTTATTTTTGTTCGAAGTTGTTATGATCGGGTCACATGAAATGCACACCCGAAATTGGGAATTAGGTATCATGACTATGCCATGAGAACCGTACTCATAGTCACGATAGTTTATTATAAAACGCGCCTAAAGCAACTACAAGTGTTTAAAGTGTTTTCTACACTAAGTCAAGATTAATTTGAGGACCATAGGTTATGAATTTTGTTTGTGTATGACACACCTCAATTTATTTTAAAAGATTTATACTCAATTAAAGCAAATTACGGATGTTTCATTATTTATTCTTTCTAAGTCTACTTTGAGTTTATTGAGGCAAAATTATGAATATAGTCTATTGGAGGCCGTGAAGTGTTTTACCTTCATGCGGGCCTTGTTACTGAATGGGCTCGACAGAAAAGTGACATCATCCTTGGTTGAAATCAAATTAGCCCATAAGCCAAAATAACTTTTCAAAACCAATAATACATGTTGAGGATTTATGGTTCCAACTTGAAGAAAATAATTAGCTAATCTGAAAGTCCTACAGTCCTCTTTAACACCCACATACTCAATGTTAGCCCAATAATTTATTCTTATCTTTTATCCCTGAACAAAAAAAACCATGTGACCCAATATTTTAATTTAAACACACATTCGACTAGTTATATCACTGGACTAAAGCAAATGAAATAAAGTGATCCACAACTGAAAACTTTATAAAGGAAATACATAGTGCTTTAAAGAAAGAAACGTATTAAGGGCAAGTATAATACACATATAAACAACCAGTGAAAATGAAACTTTATTGTTGAATTTCTAACCTTTTGTTGCGTACAAAGAAGCAAATACTGAAAGGAAACAACAATCCTTATCGAGGAACACAAACAGCAACAACAGAATCAACGAAGCAACATTATCCACGGCTCCAAAACAGAGTGGTATATATTACTAGCGGCAAATTTGAGAACGGTCACCAAGAAGCATCAAAATGTGACATGTAATTTCTTTTATTTAGCGTTTGGGCTCAGAAAAGCTGTAGCCAAAAGAAGATGGAGTAATGAATTAAATGCTGATGATTGATACCAAATTGAAACTTCATTTGAGATCCGCCAACCCACTTTATCAATTTTGTTATTGTAAACCGTCGTAATAACTATTTAGATTTCTTGAGGAGAAATAAAAGAACTGGAAATTTTCTGTAGAGAGGGAGAGGGAGAGAGAGACAAAAAGGTAGAATATAAGAGTGAGTGCGTAGAGCCAACGAATTTTGGGTGGTGCACCGTTGTTCATGGGTAGGGGTCTGATGAATATCCTTTTAGGTTTTCTAATTGTGTTTTTCTATGTAGGAGGTAGGGTTTTAGTAAAGGGGAAATTTGGGTAGTGGAATTGGAATTGGGTTGGGTTTAAAATTAATTTGGGCCTTTAGGAATTGGCCCAATTTTAAAAGAAACAAGACCAAAAAAAATATGTTATTCCTATTTTCCTTTTCTTTGTTTTTTCCTTTTTTAATCAATTAAAATGCTAAATCAATCTATTTTTTGTAGAAATTAGAATTCTTTAATTATTTTTAACATTAAAACAACTAATTAACTTAAAACTAAAAAAAAAATGCTACTTTTAAAAGTTAAAATCTAAATATGTAAGAATAATCATTTTTTGTGATTTTTTGCTTAATAAAATTAATTCCTACATGCAATTTGAACATAAGATGACATGAAATTAAAACGTGATAATTTTTTATGATTTTTCTTATGATTTTAAAATATTAAAAATGCATGAAATGCAACTAAATAAAGAAAGCTTCTAAAATCCTTTAAAAATCATTTTTGGTTGATTTTTAGGAGTTATTTTCAAGTAGGGCAAAAATTAGGTGCTCACAACTGCCCCTATTTGCTCGGAAACATGAAGAGTTTTCGGGCAAAGATAAAGTGAGCAATTACGAGCAATTTTTGCCCGTTTGAAACTCCATGGGAATTATTTTTTTGTAAAAGCCTGACCGAACCTTGCTTCGGAGGTTGTCTACATATCCTTGGCTATAAAGGAATCATGTAAGTGTAGTTCTGAAAGTTTTGGTAGCTGGGACTATCGAAAAATTGTGATTTCACTGTTGTTGCTGCTGTTTCTACTTACTGAGCTCCTTATTACACCAAAATAAAAATAAAAAGCTAAACTAGCTAAGCCTATCAACTACTAATTACAAGATTCCTAACTATAAATCTTCTGAAGCATGATCTTGAGTCTTGGCTGGTTCTTCCTGCAGACTCTGATCTGAATCTTGATGCTCGTTAGCTGCAACCGCTGGTTTATTCTTCTTCATCTTTTTGGATCAAGGTAGGACATGCAAAGCTTGCGACTACAATCATATCTTGAGCAATCCGTATCTTTCCCCCGCTTCTACACTTAGAGTTCACTTCTTTTCTTGTTCTTCTTTTTCTTTTATTTGGGTTGAGACTTCTTCTTTTGGTCATCTCAAACCTTGTGCCTCACGGTGAAAACCTATTCAGGCACCAAAGCAATCAAACAAATGAAATTTTTCTGCCCCAGTTTTCAGTAGGAAAATTTCGTGAGTTATTGTAACAAAATCTAAAATATTTTTTTATTGAAAGCAATTAAAATTGGGATTGTGTATCCCTGAGAAAAAGAGATTAGGGAGTGGAGACCCTATATCTAGAGTGCAATCAAATAGGGATCGGAGGCCCCAAGTTGGGAAGATTACCAGGTTATGCTGGAGAAATGACCGGGTTATGCCGGAAAAGAAAAAAGGTCTTCGGGTTATGCCGGGGAAGGTCATTGGGTTATGCCGGAAAAGAAAAAGGTCATGGGGTATGCCGGGGAGGTCCACGGGTTATGACGGGAAAGTCATCGGGTTATGACGGAAAAGAAAAAGGTCCTCGGGTTATGCCGGGGAGGTCCACGAGTTATGCCGAGAAAGTCATCGGGTTATACTGAAAAAGAAAAAGGTCCACGGATTATGTCGGAAAAGTCATCGGGTTATGCCGGAAAAGAAAAAGTTGCTCGGGTTATGCCGGGGAGGTCCACGGGTTATGCCAGGAAAGTCATTGGGTTATGCTGGAAAAGAAAAAGGTCCTCGGGTTATGTCGGGGAGGTCCACGGGTTATGCCGGGAAAGTTATCGGGTTATGCCGGAAAAAGAAAAAGGTCCTCGGGTTCTGCCGGGGAGGTCCACAGGTTATGTCGGGAAAGTCATCGGGTTATGCCGGAAAAGAAAAAGGTCCTCGGGTTATGCCGGGGAGGTCCATGGTTATGCCGGGAAAGTTCACAGGTTATGCCGGAAAAAGGAAAAGGTCCTCGGGTTATGCCTGGGAGGTCCATGGGTTATGCCGGAAAAGAAAAAGGTCCTCGGGTTATGCCGAAAAAGAAAAAGGTCCTCGAGTTATGCCGGGGAGGTCCACGGGTTATGCCGAGGATCAACTAGAGAGTGGGACCCTATACTGGAAAAGACTACCAGGTTATGCTGGCAACGATTAGGTAATGGGACCATATGTTGAAAAAGACGTAGCTAGAGATTGGAGACCCTATGCTACCATGGTTTTGAATTTTTTTTTCATTTTTTTTTACTTCACTCTTCATTTTATTTAGGAGAGAGAATGGAGGGTTTAAAAATACTTCCCTTTTTGGGTCAACTTTTGTTGCAGAACCATTTTGGTTTCTGCGTGCCTTGCTTTTATTGCTTTTGCCTCTTGCAAGGTTATTTTGGACTGCACCTATTTTCAAATCAAAGAACAATTTATCAGTTTGAAACGGTGGTTGATTTTGTGGCCTTGATTATTTTGATCACTTGATCTCGGCTCAATTCTTTCGATGAAAATCTCAACTGCAACTGCTCGTTCCTTGAGGACAAATTTCATTTCAGGCCCTGGAGATCCTCTGGCTTTTTCAGACTTTGCCATGACGGTTGGTCGGTGGAACTCAACCTTTTCGATTTTATTTTGCCTTCGCAGGCCTTTCCCTTCTGACTTCTTTTCTTTTTCTTATTTTTTTTAACTTCGGAGCGTTGGGGAACTTTTGGCTCCTCAAACTTTGTCGTAACGGCTGGTCATGGGGGATTTAACCTTTTTCAACTTTGTTTCACCTTCGTAGGCCTTTCATTTCTGGCTTCATTCTTCCAACTTTAGCTTCAGAGCATTTGGGATCCCTTGGCTTTCCAAATCTTTGCCTAGACGGTTAGCCATGTGGGATTTACCACTTTTCAACTTTATTATGCCTTTGTGGGCATTTGACTTTGATTTCCTTTCTTTTCAGGAGTTTTTGATTTCAAAGCATCGGCTATCATGGCCAGTTGAATTTGACTCGATGCACCTGCAGAGGCTGGGTTTCTTTTTGCATGTTAGCTTGTATCAAATGACAACCCTGCAAATCAGTCTTGCTATCCTTTCTTTGTCTTAGTTTCGGAACAGAGTTAGACCGAAAGGGATTCAAAGAAAACAAGCGATGGAATGGAGAATGAGTTTAAAACAAGAAGTGTCCCTTTCGGGAAAAGGAAAAAAAGACTTATCTGAAGTACATGCGGATTTCAATGAATATGACATGCCTTTTGGACTGGATGCCTGATTTGTGTAAGTCGTCCGACTCTCAGAAATTCATCACAACTTTTGCCTCAAAATTGAGAAACCTTGCTAGGACTCTGTCAATGTCAATGGCTGTGAGGAACCTCTTTTCGATCTGGGGCGCCCTTTGCGGGTTTTCACCAGCTGACCTCTATCATTTCTCTTCTCACCATCGCCTCATAGTGCTCTTTGCGAGTTTTCACTAACAAGACTCATTTTTATTTTTTCTGCTTACTATTGCCTTACAGTGCCTGTGTGGGTTTTCACCAATAAGACTCTCTCATTTTATTTCTCTCATTTTTGTTGCATCGGATCCAAGTAGCTATATTTTTTGATCCTTGAACATTCTCACTGATTGATCTGAAGGATTTGAACAGGATTTGGGGTAAAAAGAGTTTGGATTGAATTAAAACTTTGGAACTTTTCAGGCGAACCATCGTCGAACCATTATAACTTTTTTCCCTAGTTTCACTTTTGAGGGAATTTGGATTTTTATTTTGGTGTGATTGAACCTCAGTGAGAGGCTGCCTACGTATCCTTTCAGAATCAAGTCGAACGTAGTTCAAGGAACTTTGTTTTTTGATTTTCTTTTGTTTTTCTGTTTTTTTTGTTCTCTTTCTTTTTCCTTTCCTTTTTCCTCTCTTTTTTTTCATTTTTTTTTCATTTCAATTTATTTTTCTTTTCTTCCTCTTTTTTTTTGTATTTTTTTCTTTTTTTTTATTTCATTTTTAATAACACTTTCAGGTTCCAAAAAGGGTAATCAAAGAATGTGAGCCGGCTCAAAGGGTTTGCAAAGGGTTGATAGTATTTGGGTAGCGAGAATGAAAGTCTTCGTCATCCCAACCGGAGAATATTAGAACTATATAGTGGATCCAACATAGTACCTTTTGACTGCATTTGCATTGACAGTTATTTTAGGGACATTTCCTTCGATGTGTCCAAATACAACGAACTCTTTTGGCAGTACTCTTGTTGAAATGTATGGACCCTTCCAATCCGGGAAACAATTTTCCTTCAGTTGTTCCAACTTTTTGTTTTATTTCCTTAAACTTATCTTCATTGCAATCTAATTCTTGATTCATTATTTCGAAGTCTGACAACATTTTAGGATCTGAGCATGAAGTTCGCAAGCATGTCATGTTATTGAAATATGCATTTAATAGAACTAAAAAGAGAATAAGAATAATGACAAGATTAAGAAAAGAGACATTCTTGGACAATGAAATATTACTTTTATTTGATTTTTTTTTGTTTTTTTTTTTCAATTTTTGAAGATAGAAGGGTTTACATCGGAAAGTAAGACAATGAAGTAAAACATTCAGATCACACCCTGGGATAATTCGGATACAGAAAGGATAGCAAGACTGGCTACCGAGACTCCCGTCTGATGGGGAACTTTCAGGCTCGGCAACCGTCTTTCGACTTTTCTTCTATTTCGGCAATGGCTGCAATGGCCTTCAGTGCTAGATTAAATTCCTCATCTTCATAAATCATTCCGACTATTGGCTCGATGTTGTGGGCAGGCAACAGATTGTTCATCACATTAGGAGCTTCTTGATCTCGAAAAACAATTCTTTCAACTTCAATCAAATCTTCAACTGCCCTTTTGAGGGTCCAACAGTCCTCTGTACTGTGTCCTACTGCTCCAGAGTGGTATTCACATCTAGCATCAGCTCGGTGCGAGGGGGACTCGGGGTTCGGTCACTTCGGGGCCACTGGCTGCACTAGATCTAGCCTGATTAGCTTTTGGAACAAGCTTGAATAAGATTCACCAATATAGGTGAACTGATTCTTTTTGAAAGGCTCTCTTGGGCGAGGATTATATTAGGGATCATTTGGTTGAGGATTATATGGAGATTGGTAAGGATGGGCATTTCTGGGAGGTGGAGCTCGGTTTTGTGGATAATATTGTGGCCGCGGGTAAGGTTGCGCGTTCATCACCGCATAGGGAGGCGGTGCCACAGCATAAGCAGCATCTTGAAGGGGATAATAGTGTGGTGGGACGATAGGAGGCACATATGATCGGCTGAATGACCTGCGAGCCCCCCTCGAGCCTGAAACCATTATGGCTCCCTCTTCACTCCCATTTCTGTTCATCAAACCCTCCGAACCATTCTGAGTAGACTGTGATTTGGCCTTAAAAGCAGCATGACTCAAGATTCGACCCGTTTTTAAACCGGTTTCAATCATTTCCCCAATTTTGATGGCCTCAGCAAACGGCTTACCCATAGCGGACATCATGTTCTAGAAGTAGTCCGCCTCTTGGGCCTGTAGAAAGACCGTAACCATTTTAATTTTGTCCATCGGAGGATTTACCCTGGCGGCTTGCTCACACCATTTGACAGCATATTCGCGGAAGCTTTCCGCCATTTTCTTCTACAAATTAGATAAAAGAGTTTCTGTCGGGAGCGATGTCCACATTATACTGGAACTGGCTGACAAAATCTCGGGCCATATTGTCCCACACGTTCCAATGGGTAATTTCTTGATCCGTATACCACTCAGAAGTGACTCCGGTGAGGCTTTCCCCAAAATAGGCCATTAACAACTCCTCTTTTCCACCAGCGCCTCTCAACTAGTTACAGTATCGTTTCAGGGTGAGCGACCGAGTCTTCGTGCCCATCGTACTTTTCAAATTTTGGAATCTTGAAGCCAGCTGGCAAGTGGACATGGGAAAACATACGGAGGTTAGAGTATGAGATGCTCTTTTGTCCACTCTGACCTTGCATGTGTTTCAGACTTTGTTCCAGGCTTTTCATCTTCCGAACCATTTCCTCTTGCTCAGGATTTTTAACAACCTTTTCTTGCTCCACCAAGAAGTCATATCGGAGGTTGAGTGAAAGAGTATGTGGTCACATATGTTATTTATGGTTGAAGCTGTGGGCCTTGAAAGATGAACATAGGAGGCGGTTCCCTTGAAGCCGATGCCTGGGGGCAAACCACAGAAGGCATGCCAGGAACATTAGACAGCATTGGAGGGTGCCCGCATAGAATGAGTGGGTTGGGCACAGGAGCATTGGTAACCTCAACTGACCTGGGGATCAATTCAGGGAACTCAGGAATTGCACTTGGCGGTTCCCCACCATTGGACCAGGCGACCCACATTTCCGATATGCGGAGATGCAACATCCTATTCTCTTCAGCAGCTGCTGATTCTAGCTGCAGAATAGCTGATGTCGGGTTATCCTCAAGACCGATGATTTGTAGATTACTTGCGGAGGCCATCTGTGCCTTTGGATCTTGTGAAGGAGGGGAGGCTAGACTACCAACAAAACCAACCACCAAAACCTGGCTAGTTTGCACGCCCAACAACCTTGTTAGTTTTGAGATATTTAAACATATAGGAAATCACATGTTGGGATGCAATGCACCTAACAGTTAAACGCTTCTACCATGTGTTTGAACGGTTGAATGTTTCATCTCGGCCTTAACTAACTCTTTCAGTATGTACCTCTTTTCTTTTATTTCTGCCTCTTTTTAATCACTCTTGATTTTTTTTTCATTTCATTTCTATCGTTTTTTATTTTTGGCACTATTTTTTTTTACTCTTTTATTTTTTGTCATTCTCTTTTTTTTCTTCTTTTTTTTTCACTCAATTTCTCTCTTTTTTCAGTTTATTTTTTCACTCAATTTATTTCATGGCTATGATCGAATCCGATGGGGATTGCCTACGTATCATGACGTCGCACGAATCAGATCTTGCGTAGTTCGGGAAGATCGAAAATTTTAAAAAATAAACTAACTCTTTTTTTTTTTACTTTTATAAAATTCAAACCATGAAAGCTTTAAGAAAAAGAAAAAACATTTTTTGATTTTTGTTTTTGGAATTTTCGAAAGAAATGCTTTAAAATAAGAAAGGAAATACTTTTTTTGAGTTTTTTTATTTTTATTTTTTTTAATTTTTGAAAGAAAGACTTCTAAAAATTCATTCGCTTTTGATTCAAACTTTCGGAATTCCAAAAGCAAAAGGATTTTTTTTTGAATTTTTATTTGTTTTCTCTTTTTCTAAAGAAGAAAGAAAATATTTTTGAATTTTGGATGTTGCCTCTTAATTTTCGAAAGAGGGACTTTTAAGAAAATATTTTGAATTTTTGAGTTTTATTTATTCACAAGAGTACTTCTAAAGAAAGCGAGTATATTTTTTGGACTTCAATTTTTCAAATTATTTTTTTTGACATTTACGAAGGAAAGACTTTTAAACAATGAAAAGAATTTTTTTATTCTTCCTTTTTTTTGAATTTTTGGGAAAAATATTTCAAAATAAAGGAAACCCATATTTTGGATTTTGATTTTTTATTGATTTTTCTTTTTACATATGGAAGACTTTGGAAAGAAGGAAACTTTTGTTTTTGAGTTTCAATTTTTTTTTTTGAATTTTCTAAGGAAATGCTTCTAAAGAAGGTATTAAAGGAAAATATTTTTTTGGATTTTTTTTAAAAAATTGAGGGCTGTAACCGATGAGGCTTGCCTACGTATCTCACATCCGGTGAGAATCAGACCCGCGTAGTTCGGTCAGTTTTGGGGAAACATGGCACTTGAAATTTTGGCTCATTTTGAAATGAATTTTTTTTTCAGAATTTCGACAGAGTTTCAGAATTTTCTAAATACCTACCTCTCACTTTTTTCTCTTCTATCTTTTTTTTTTGATTTTCTTTCCCTATTATAGAAGCCGGTCAACATGCAAGCTGAAACAAATAGATGCGCAAGTAGCACGTAAAATGCATCAGGATGGTCTTTTCAATTTGGGTACACCTGTCCTAGACGGACCCAACCCCTGTGTTGAGTCCCCAAAGTCAGATGCATGTGATACAAACAAACGTACCTACTAGGGATCCGACATGAGGCTATGTTATTCTAGGTTTTAAACCTGGGTGTATTGTTCTAAACCTGGCTTACCCGAGCGGACAGCTTGAGCCGAGGAGGGGCAGCGTACCGGGAATACAGAAGCTTCACCGGCTTTGCAACTTGTCCGAACCTCGTTCTAAAATTGGAATATGACTCTAACAGAAAGGAAGTTACACGAAGTGAACACTTCCCAGATGATTTAGAAGACTCAGAGAGAGGAGGGTTTCGTAACAATTTATATACACTTCAAACAATATCAAAGCGGTAAAAAACGACATTTAGCACATTAGGCTCAATCATGTAAAAATCAGATAAAAACAAGCCAACTATAGCAGTTATTCTAAGCTCGAATTCTTGAACCCTGAACCAAAGTTCTGGGTTTTGATCCTCATTAGAGTCGCCAGAGCTGTCACACCTCCTTTTACACCCAAGAGGGTATATAAGGGAGTTTTTCCAATTAAAGTGACATAAATCGAAATGGGATTATTTTATTTAATTTTTTATAGTCGCCACTTGAAATATTTATGGTGTCTCAAGTCACCGGTTTATTTTACATCCCAAGTTGAGGAGAATTTTGAGTTTATTTAAAAATCTGCGAAACCAGAAATTCTAAGTAAGGAATTTTGTTAACCTGGGAGAAGGTGTAAGGCATTCTCGTATTCCGTAGTTCTAGCACGGTCGCTTAAACTATTAATATTGGTCTATTATCTAATTTACTGCATGTTTTAAACCTATTGTGCATTTTTAGCTTTATAACTGCTTTTAATTATTTTAACCACTCATTTTTTTGGATATACGACATGTGTATTTTATTATTGTTCGAAGTTGTTATGATCAAGTCACATAAAATGCACACCCGAATTTGGGAATTAGGTATCATGACTATGCCACGAGAACCGTACGCATAGTCATGATGGTTTATTATAAAGCGTGCCTAAAGCAACTACGAGTGTTTAAAGTATTTTCTACACTAAGTCAATATTAATGTGAGGGCCATAGATTATGAATTTTATTTATGTATGACACACCTTAATTTATTTTAAAAAATTTATACTCAATTAAAACAAACTACGGATGTTATTCATTATTTATTCTTTCTAAGTCTACTTTGAGTTTATTGAGGCAAAATTATGAATATAGTCTATTGGAGGCCGTGAAGTGTTTTACCTTCATGTGGGCCTTGTTCCTGAATGGGCTCGACAGAGAAGTGGCATCATCCTTGATTAAAATCAAATTAGCCCATAAGCCAAAATAACTTTTCAAAATCAATAATACATGTTGAGAATTTACGGGTCCACCTTGAAGAAAATAATTAGCTAATCTGAAAGTCCTACAGTCCTCTTTAACACCCACATACTCAACGTTAGCCCAATAATTTATTCTTATCTTTTATCGCTTGAACAAAAAAAACCATGTGACCCAATATTTTAATTTAAACACACATTCGACTAGTTATATCACTGGACTAAAGCAAATGAAATAAAGTGATCCACAGCTGAAAACTTTATAAAGGAAATACATAGTGCTTTAAAGAAAGAAATGTATTAAGGGCAAGTATAATACACATATAAACAACCAGTGAAAATGAAACTTTATTGTTGAATTTCTAACCTTTTGTTGCGTACAAAGAAGCAAAAACTGAAAGGAAACAACAATCCTTATCGAGGAACACAAACAGCAACAGCAGAATCAATGAAGCAACATCATCCACGGCTCCCAAACAGAGTGGTATATATTACTGGCGGCAAATTTGAGAACGGTCACCAAGAAGCATCAAAATGTGACATGTATTTTCTTTTATTTAGCTTTTGGGCTCAGAAAAGCTGTAGTCAAAAGAAGATGGAGAAATGTATTAAATGCTGATGATTGATACCAAATTGAAGCTTCATTTGAGATCCGCCAACCCACTTTATCAATTTTGTTATTGTAAACCGTCGTAGTAACTATTTAAAATTCTTGAGGAGAAATAAAAGAACTAGAAATTTTCTATAGAGAGGGAGATAGAGAGACAAAAAGCCAGAATATGAGAGTGAGTGCGTAGAGCCAGCCGATTTTCGGTGGTGCGCCGTTGTTCAAGGGTAGGGGTCTGATGGATATCCTTTTAGGTTTCCTAATTGTGTTTTTATACGCAGGAGGTAGAGTTTAAGTAAATGGTAATTTGGGTAGTGACATTGGAATTGGTTTGGGGTTTAAAATTAATTTGGGCCTTTAGGAATTGACCCAATTTAAAAAAAAAAACAAGACCAAAAAAATATATTCTTCCTATTTTTCTTTTCTTTATTTTTTTTAATCAATTAAACTCCTAAATCAATCTATTTTTTGTAGAAATTAGAATTCTATTTTTAACATTAAAATAACTAATTAACTTAAAACTAAAGTAAAATGTTAATTTTAAAGGCTAAAACCTAAATATGTCAAAATGACCATTTTTATGATTTTTCTTATGATTTTAAAATATTAAAAAATGCGTGAAATGCAACTAAATAAAGAAAACTTCTAAAATCCCTTAAAAATTATTTTTGGTTGATTTTTAGGAGTTATTTTCATGTAGGGCAAAAATTAGGCGCTCACAGCGGTATGTCATGTGAGGTATTCACATAACATCGGGGTCTATTGTATTGTTTAAACAAAATGAACTCCACTTGAGGCAGCGGAGATGGTTAGAGATGTTGAAAGACTTTGAGATTACCATTTTATATCATTACAAGAAGGCTAATGTGGTGGCCGATGAATTAAGTAGAAAGGCGAGGAGTATGGGTAGCCTTGCATATCCAGCTGGTTATAGACCGCTAGCATTAGATGTTCAGGCCCTAGCCAATTAGTTCGTGAGGTTAGACGTTTCGTAGCCTAGTCGAGTTCTTGCTTGCATGGTCTCTCGGTCTTCTTTATATGATATTAAAGAGCTTTAGTATGAAGACCCCCATTTGCTTGTCCTCAAGAACAAGGTACAACACGGTGATGCCAAGTAGGTTACTTATTAGAGACAATTGGGTATTACAAATATAGGGTCGGATTTGTGTGCCTAATGTGGATGGGCTTCGTGAGTTGATTCTTAAGGAGGCCCACAATTTGTGGTTTTCCATTTATCGGGGTGCTTTCAAGATGTATAAGAATTTGAGGCAGCATTATTGGTGGAGAAGAACGAAGAAAGATATAGTTGCGTATGTTGCTTGGTGTTTGAATTGCCAGCAGGTGAATTACGATCATCTGAGGCCTGGCGGTTTACTTCAGAGACTTGAGATTCCCGAGTGGAAGTGGGAGCGTATTAACATGGATTTTGTTATTAGGCTCCCACGAACTTTGAAGAAATTTGACGCAGTATGGGTCATCGTAGATAGGTTGACCAAGTCGGAGGAGTTCATCCCAGTGGCATCTACTTATTCCTCAGAGCGGCTAGTTGAGATCCATATCCGTGAGATTGTTCGTCTTTACGGTGTGCCGATGTCCATTATTTCTGATCGGGGCACGTAGTTCACATCGCATTTCTGGAGGGCCGTATAATATGAGTTAGGCACACGAGTTGAATTGAGTACAATATTTCATACCCAAATGGATGGATAGTCCAACCCACCATTCATATATTGGAGGATATGCTTTATGCCTGTGTTATAGATTTCGGGGGTTCATTGGATCAGTTCTTACCGCTTGCGGAGTTTTCTTATTACAACAACTACCAGTCGAGTATTAAGATGGCTCATTGTGAGGCCTTATGCGGGAGGCAATGTCACTCGCCAGTTGGTTGGTTTATGTTGGGAGAGGCTTGGTTGTTGGGTACCGATTTGGTTCAGGATACCATGGAAAAAGTCCAGATGATTCAGGATCGACTTCGTACAACATAGTCTAGCCAGAATAGTTATGCGTATCAAAGAGTTTGTGATGCTGCATTCATTGTTGGTGAGAGGGATTTACTCTGGGTTTCACCCATGAAGGGTATGATGAGGTTTGGGAAGAAGGGAAAGTTAGTCCTAGGTATATCGGACCCTTTGAGATCCTTGAGAGAGTTGGTGAGATGGCCTACAAGCTTGCATTACCACCTAGCTTATCAACAGTTCACCCGTTGTTCCATGTCTCCATGCTCTAGAAGTATCACAGTGATCCATCCCGTGTATTAGACTTCAGCTCACTCTAATTGGACAAGGATTCGACTTAAGAGGAGGAGTCGGTGGCCATATAGCATGGCAGGTCTGGAAGTTGAGGTCTAAGAGTTATCCTTCTGTTAGAGTGCAGTAGAGAGGATAGTCGATCGCGACAGCTACATAGGAGTCTGAGTCCAATATTCAAAGTAGATACCCATACTTTTTCACTATTCTAGGTACCATTCTATGTCCATTCAAGGACGAACGCTTATTTTAGAGGTGGAGAATATGATGACCCGATAGGTTATTTTGAGATCTAGCACTTATTTCAATGTTTCGAGACCCCGATTAGCTCTGTTTAACTTTAAAAATGATTTGAGTAGATCATAGACATTTTGTGTAAACAGACCCGGATCGATATTTTGACAATCTCGATGGGTCCTTATCATTATTTTTAACTTGGGCGTACGCCCGAAATTTAACTCGAAAGACCCTAACTTTATTTAACGTGTTTTGTTGAAAACTAGAAATTTAAAGGTTTAAAGAATTGCGAAGTTTGACCGTAGGTTGACTTTATTGCTACCGGATTTAGATTTCGGTTCCAGAACTTGGTATAGGTTCATTTTTCTATTCAAAATTTGTCTGCAAAATTTGGTTCAAAACGGAGTTGATACGATAGGATTCGGACGCTTGGTTGTGAAATTGAAAGTTCTTGAGTTTCTTTGAAATCTCATGAATTTTGATGTCCAATTTTTAGTTCTAGGTTCTATTTTGGTGTTTTGATGATGCGAGCGGGTTCATACGATGTTATTACACTTGTGTGCATATTTGGTTTGGAGTCCGAGGGGCTCGGGTGAGTTTCAGACATGTTTCAAATGAGTTTGAATAGTGTGAAGATTGCTAGTGCAATACCAATTCCGGTGTCTATTGCAGATCTTACATTTGCGAGCCTAACTTTTGCGAACAAGTGTTCGCATTTACGAGCATGGGCTGGGCTGGATGAACATCACATTTGCGAGGAAAATGTTCGCATTTGCGAACTGTTAGTGGTCGCATTTGCGATCTCAGAGTCGCATTTGCGACTCAATATACTCTTGACTTGTCTTCACATTTACGAAGGAGATGTCTGCATTTGTGAAGGTGGGTCTGTTTGCAAATGCGAACCTTTTTTCCCAATTGCGACTTCTAGGCTTCTATGACAGGGTTCGCATTTGCGACCACTTGTCTCGCATTTGCGATCTTCGCCATTGCGAACAAGACTTCACAATTGGGACATGTGCAGCTGGACTTAGCTCATTTTACTCCATTTCTCAACCCTAAGCACTTTAGAGTCAATTTTCCAAGAGAAATTTCTTCCTAAATTCATTGGTAAGCAACTTTAATCAATTTCTTTTCAATTACCCATTACTTTTCATGTGTTATCAACATTAAATCTAGGATCTCCATGGTAGAAATTAGGGATTTGGGTTGAGATTGGGGATTTTATAAAATTGAGATTTAGATCTCAAATTGAGATCGGAGTTCGAAATAAATCATATAACCGGGCTTGGGGCTGAATAGATAAATGAGTTTTGGTCCAAACCTCCGATTTTGACCAATCGAGCCCGATGTTGACTTTTTAAAAAATGATCAAAATTGGACCTTTTTCATTGATGAGTAGTTTATAAAGCTTTTGAACTATTTGATCGATAATTTGCTAGATTCTGTTGGTTTTGAGGCTTGTTCAAAAGGCAAAATTGTGGTTGGCTGATTTCTTTGATTGCAAAGTGATGTAAGTGTCGTGGTTAACCTTGACTTTAGGGATTATGACTTGCTGGTCTATTTGCTACGTGTTTTATGCGTGGGGACAACGTATATGTGAGGTGATGAGTACATATGAGTTGTCATTGGGTTAAAGCATGCGGGTGAAACTTGTTTCTTTGTAGTATATTGTTCCATTAATTATGTTATCCATGCTTAGGTTAGATTATTACTTCTTTAATTATTCGTTCCGTATTTATTATTTATTTTAAAGATATTGAATATTTTGGAAGTTGAAGTTTGATATAATGGCACCATATTTGAAATGAGATTATTTTCCTGCATTATTTATAATTCGGATTCATATTATTAGCACGAAGGATGATGCCATACCATTTCATTTATATTATTGCATGGGGAGGACGAGAATAGAAGTACAAAGGGTGATGCCGCTCCATTTTTATATCATTGATTTAACTGATTTCGGGTCCTGGTGATTACTTGGTTATTTCGTAATTTCCTACTTGCCGTATTTACTATAACTTCCCCTTTTCGCATGTCCCCTCCCAATTAGTATTTTATCATTCTTTGTTATTATTGTCGTTTTATATACACTTGTACAAGTTTATTTTACGTAGGTGTCTTATCATAACCTCATCACCACCTCGTCGAGATTAGGCTCGACACATATGGAGTAAATTGGGTCGGTTGTACTCACACTGCACTTCTGCACTTCTTGTGCAAATACTGGTATTGGTCCTAGTGGCACTCAGTATCTTTCTCCTTGGATCCAGTCGTTGTTGGAGACTTGAGGTAAGATGTACGTCGTTTGCAACCCTGAAGTCCCCTTCCCCTTCTATCATTACTGTTTTATGAGTTTTAAAACATTTGTACTTTCTTCAGACCTTATTTGTAGTACTCTAGATGCTCATGTATTTGTAACTCCAGTTTCTAGGATTGTATTTGGATTGCATCGTTTATTAGCTTATCACTTTATTTCAGACTGCTTAGTTTTATTGCTATAATTTTATTTGCATTGCTAAAATGGTTAATAGAAATAGCTAACGTTAGCTTGCCTAACATGTGAAATGTTAGGCGCCATCACGATCCTGAGGGTGGGAATTCCGGGTCGAGATAGTAGTGTCTTTGAGGAATGGCAAAGTATTGTCGGACCCGATTGTAACACAGAAAGATGAGTTGACTGGAAATCAAGTTAAGACTGAAAGGGAGCACAAAAGTGATGAGCATCGTAAGAGTGAAGTGATGGCAGAGCAAGAGGATGGTCTGAAGAAGAAGAAGAACAAACCTTAAATTCCAACAAGGAAGACGAAAGACAAACAAAGAAGCAATGAAGAGATTGAGGAGAGTAAATATATGCATGATCTATCTTTCCCTCAGAAGCAAAGAAGAGAGAAACTAGACTAACAATTTGGGCATTTTCTAGTAGTGCTCAAGTAGGTGCATGTTAATCTACCTTTCACAGAGGTGCTCTCGCAAATGCCAGCATATGCCAAGTTCTTGAAGGAGATAATGTCCAACAAGAGGAAAGTGTAAGAGACATCGGTAGTCAAGCTCACAGAGCATTGTAGTGCTATCTTGCAAAATAAGCTCCCTCAAAAGTGTCGAGATCCAGGGAGTTTCACTATACCTTGCTCTTTAGGAAGTGCTAACTTTGAAAAATCTTTGTGCTATTCAGGTGCTTCTATTAATCTTATGCCTTTGTTTATTTCAGGAAGATTGAGAGAAAGCTTGGGCCAATCAAGTCTGTACATGTGTCTTTGTGGTTGGCGGATTAGACCACAATAATACCTAAGAATAGTGGACGATGTGCTAGTTCAAGTGGACAAATTTGCATTTTCTAGGGACTTCATTGTGGTGAACATGGAAGAGAATAAGGACGTCCCTCTGATTTTAGGGAGATCTTTCTTGGCTACTGGCAAAGCGGTTCTGGATATTCAGGAAAGACAGCTCATGCTAAGAGTGGGGAAAGAAAGAGTGATGTTCAAGATGAAGGAAAGAATAGGGACATCTGGAGACGAGTCGACCGCACCCTCTGAATTCAAGACAAAGACCCTAAAAGAGCGAGATGGAGAGGGTAAGCATGACAAGTATAGGGTGTACCTGAAGAAGGGAGAAAAGAAACTTTCAGCATAGATGTGTGCACTGGTTTGGGTGTACAAAGTGGATTCCGACTTCGATTCAGATCTAGGCTCAATGACTCAGGGGAGTTTTCTTTACCTTTTGCTTTTTATTTATTTGTCATGGGCACATGACACAATCACATGACACAATTTAAAGCATGGGGTGGGGAATATAAATATGTGTGTGTATATATATATATATATATATATATATATATATATATATATATATATATATATATATATCTATTTTCTTCTATTATCTTTGTGTGTTTTTGTTAGTATTGTTGCAAAAATTGACTTTTCCAGATGATAGATTTTCTCGACTATCTTCGTGAGGGATCAAAGTGGAAGAAATAAATGTCTTTAATTTTTGTTTTATTTTCTTAGGTAGTATAACAATTTCCCCTTTTATTTTTCTTTGTGTCTCATTTCCTTTTTGCTTGAACCGAATGTAGTTAGTTTTTGTTTTTTAGGAATAGAGAAGTCTTGTGCTATGGTGTTAAATGGAGATAACTTGTTGTAACTCTGTTATGGCCTTGAGAGCGGTGAGTGCTTTAGTTGTGACGTCTAGGCTCATTTCTTGACTCATGAAAAAGTACCTTAATTTGTTTGATCTCGACTATGCTTAACTGTTTTGACTAGAGAGTCGGGATGGATCCGATCTTAAATGAATTATGTGCCAATGTGTGTGTGCTTTGTTGATATTCTGTGCATGTCGGTTGAGGTCTAGAACTTTTTCCTGCGTGTTGAAATAGAAGTCTTATTCAGTCTGGGAAGTGATATAGGCATTTTTTTATTGAGCCAAATATATGCCTGTGACCCATCCAATTGTTGCGTATCCTAGTTGGCTCTTTTGAGCCTGTAATCCTCTTTTCTTTGGAAACCACACTAGAAGTCTGTCATGACCCAAAATCCAACCTTAGGAATCATGATGGCACCTAGTTTCTAAGACTAGTAAGCTTAACACATGACGAGATCTAAGGGAGATAACCAACTAAACTATATAAACTTAAACTAATAAATAAAATAATGTAACTAAAACCAAACAAATGTTGTACAATCCCCAGAACCGGTAGTACATAGTCACAAGCTCTACTGACATACACTAGAATTTTTAAATATAATACAGTTCTAAAATAAAAATAAATAGTGTATGCAGCGAAATTAGAGGACTTAATTTCTTGCAATAAAGCCACTTCGAAAGAATGCCTCGAGATCCTGAGGACGTGGAGTTGCGACCAAGTCCCCTCCCTCGGGGCTTGTCGAGGCCCAACTCAAAGAAGAAAAAGGTCGAGGCTAGAGCAAAAGGGGAAGTTCCCAAAACACACGACAAAGTCTGGCAGAGCCGGCCTATCCTGAGCCTATGCCGAAGTGTCACGTCTAGCCATCCCATCTCCATACTTTACAATTAATACATGTTGTACTATTACCGGGTTCCCCTCCTATATAAAGGGAACCCACACTACTTTGTAAATGGCTGTTGTTGCTCCAACTATTTTCTCCACAAGATCAATAATATATATCTCTCTCTCTCCTCTCTAACTTGCTCGTTTCTACTGGCTCGAGGCCACTCTTAGCGATCACTGCTTTCATACTTGTTCTTCATTTATTGCTTGGTATTGGCCATAAAGATACTTGTTTGATCATACCTTAACTGTTATTCCATTCCTGACTACCCCCGATAGCTCTAGCTCGTGCCAGATATCGACCTCGAGGTCTTTCATCGACCAGTCCGAGGCTCGGGCGGCAAGCCCCTGAGTTTGATTACTGCCCCGTTTTAGCTTGCATCTCTTTATTAAACTTCATACTCTTAGCATCAACTGCTCTAACAACTAGCATAAAAATAGATCACATATTTTTAGAATCCCATTTACAAATTTAATTATTGTTACCATTTTTACGATAAACAGTTTGGCGCCCACTGTGGGGCTAAAAATAATAGTCTTGCTGGTTTCATTGCACAAACGCAAGTTATCTTTCATAATTTTTCTTGTCCAAGATCTTTTGATTTCAAGTCAAAATGCCTAGCTCGGTAAACGGGGTTAAGAACGACTACCTCAAAAATCATGGAGAAAACGGTATGGCTGTTTCAGTCATTGGCACGCCACCATAGAACCCCGATAACGCACCTAGACCGATTCCAGCGGATGCGGTTTCGCAAGACACGCAGGGGTTCGACGAAACCTCATGCACCGACGGAAGCACACGACATAGCAACCGATAGGAAGCCCAAAAGACCCCAGCCCGGTAAGAACAGGAAGTTAGTCTTCATGTTATTTTTGAAATGTTGCAGGCACAACAGTTGGCCATCGCTCGGCTACAAAACCATCCAAACACTCCCAGAACAGCAGCGCCGGAAACATCTCCCCCAGCCGAACGGGTATCGGAGAGGTCAGGCAACGGCGGATCGGTAGCCAATCCTGCTATCGTGAAAATACTGGAGGATCTTACCAAAAGGATCGAGTCAGACGAGGAAATGATAGCAGCCAATGATAAGAAGGTAAAAACTTATAACTTTAGATTTGACCAAATCCCGGGCATACCCCCAGTCCTGAAAGGTGTAGATTCGAGGAAGTTCGTGCAACAGTCGTTCCCTGAGGAAGTGGCCCCGGAACCCATTTCAAAGAAGTCAAAAACGCCAGGACTCCTTAAGTACAATGGGACCTCAGATCCCAATGAACACATCATCGTCTATACGTGCGCGGGAAAAGGCAACGACCCAAAAGATGATGAGATTGAGCTCGTCTTTTTGAAGAGGTTCGGGGAAACACTCTCGAAAGGAACCATGATGTGGCGTCATAACCTAGCGCCCGACCCCATAAACTCGCTTACCATATCGGCAGATTCCTCCATAAAGACACACGCCGATGGCATCGAAGCAACGACAGCAGAGCGCGACACATCCAGGGCCGAACAAAGGGAGAATGAAGTGCCATGGGAATTTGCACCCCATTCCCTGATGGAACGAGCGAGATTACCCCCGGTCTTGGATGACTGGGCAATATAGGCCTTCATTCAAAACCTAAACAAATGAGGCCCGACGATTTCAGGGCAATTCAAACAAAACTTGATTAGGTACCCAGCCAAGACCTGGTCGGATGCCCATACCCGGCATCAGTCGCAAATCAGGGTCATCGATAACTATCCGGGAGCCTCCTCGGGCTCAGATTACCCAAACAGGCTCCTGGCAAAGAAACTAATGCCAAACAAAGAGAGGTACCGCTCGTGCACCGCAGACAGGAAGAAAGCCCCGAGATGCAATCTACCTCGTAACGATCGGAGAATGGCCCGAGGACAACATCCTCTAGGAATCGTTAAGAAAGCCAAATTTGATGAGGACACATGGCCGGCAAGGGCACATCAGCCAGCAGAGTACAATTTCCACATCACTATACCAAACATCGTGTTCGTCGCAGGCGAAACCAGGGACATCAAATGGTTCGGACCAATTCGGTCAAATTCCTCTCAAAGGAATCACAGCCTGGCGTGGGAACTACATAGCAAGTGCAGCCGCTAGGCCGAAGATAGCCACGAACTCCGAAAGAAAGATGCCAAGCCACTCGACAAAAATCAACGCCGAGAATTGATGAGCGACCGAGTTCAAGTTCAGTCCCCAGTGTGGAAGGCGGCCAGGAGAAATGAAGCAAATGGGTCGTAGCGCATTACCACGATAATGGAGGAGCGACGACCCTTTCCAAGAACTTGTAAAAGGGAGAGCAAAATTTCTCGTCACCGGAGAAAGGCAGATCTAGGGATATACCCCCAAGGAAGCCCTTACATTCAGCAAAGAGGATACCGAGACCTCGTCTCGACCTCATAACGGCGCACTGGTAACCTTCTTCCTCACTTGATCCATTTTAAATAAAACATATGCACATGAGTGCAGGTGGCTCGATCAGCACTGTCGGTCCGAGGATGATGGGGTGGCTCGGACCACCGGGTCAAAACACAACCACCTCTCAAATCTTTGACAGATTCCAAACGGTAATCGCTACGACAAGGAGAAAGACCATTCTCTTAGTATAGCATGACTGGCCTAGACCGGAACGCTGAATTCCTTATCATCAAAGGAGGCGCAAGACACAGACGCCTTATTTAGACGATCACGGGCGCATCACCCGAAGACACTTCAACAAAAGGATGAAATTCCACGCAAGGGACGGAATTAAAACCATCGACAGGAAGTAATACGCGACAATGGGAAATTCCACATCACATGACACATCGCCGGTACCAATATCTCCACTTTCGAAAGAGTCAAAGGGTAAGCGAACCACATCTTCAGCCAAGCCCGATTAAACACAGCGGTGGGCTGTACTAGAGTCCACACCCCGAAAAAGCAAAAACATACCAAACCTCGAAACATCACCTACACAACCCACGATAAATAAAACTACCTCCCTCCTTTGCTATTTTTCATTAACCTGTATGCAGACAACCGGCCAGGACGTTCGAAAGTTCTCACTCTACCCGGAGACCCCAAGGCCTTAACAGAACTCGTCGCTCTCTTTCACCTCGGTTGGACTTCCGCCCCAAAGAGGGTCTCGCCAGCGAGGTTCTTAGTGGAGCAACGTACCCCTGAGGAGGATCCGACAAGATCATAGGCCTTCTTCTACAATCAAATGATGAAGCACACCCCCTTGAAGGCGCCGCCATCTCGGAAGGGCCGGGAAACTGCAGATTGAGTTTCTATAGGGAATCATGTAGCAGATCAAACAGTCCAAGGAGCCGCGCCCGCTCAGGCAAAGCTCATAACAATGAAACGATATGTATTTACGCCAACTGATAAAAGAATATCTTTCAGCATCTCATACTCCAAAAAAGGAAATTTCAGCATACTCTCGGCAGGGATCCCTCCTCCAAATGTGTTTCGAAATACTCGGGGACTTTGCATCAACAAGTTGGCACCCACACGACCCCAGTGTCAGAACTCCGGGCTCATAAAGCCCAAACAAGGTAACTTCGAGCCCACGAATAATGGCCTTTGAGCCTAAGCAAACTCAATGACTAGAAGACTGTCGCCAATCGCCATACATTGGAAAACCCAAGGCCGTAAGACCCCGAGCGGGCAGACTCGGTATAACCAGATCTGTTCTACATAGCAACAAAACTATTAGTCCTCAATATGCATGACAAACTGTAAGACATCAAAAGGGATGAAAAACTGTAAGACCTCAACAGGCATGACAAACTATAAGACCTCAACAGGAATGAAAATTTTGTAAGACCTTACTACAAGCATAAAACTCAATCCCGAAGTTTAGGCCATACGTCGCATTTGTAAGAATCCCGAAAGGGCATACCCTCGGTGGAGACGCCTAAACTATCACTCGAGATCAAAAATGGCTCCGGCCAAACACATAAGACTACGGTCAAAACGGTTGCACCAGCCAAATTAACGCGACTCGGGGATGCCCGACTGTCGCTAACAAAATCGTAGGCCATTACTTCGAATATACTTAAAAAAGAATCGGTTAAAACAAGCTTCACTAAACAGGCAAATGAGCTTCGACCATGTCAGCTCCAAATCACGAGGCTTCGAGCTACTCAACCTACGAGCTAAGAACCTTCCGAGGTGTTCGAACATCGCCACTAACGACTTGAAATCGAGGTTCTTCCCTAACCGATGACGGGTCAGGCAAAATCATTTCAAAAAGACCTTAACGAAAGGAAAACAAAGCCTACAAAATGCCCACGGGCAAAATCATAAGAGCTTTTTTCGCCAGCCAAACGAGACACACAAAAAGGTCTCAACGACCAAACAGCGTAAGAGCCACTGTCGCCAGCTTGAAAAATGAAAACTTGAGGATTAAAATGAGCTCTTCGTAACCCGATACGGAGACTGGATCCAAAATAGTTAACTACGCATGCCTAAGGGCACAACGTAAGTGCCATTACCGCCAGCCAAACAAGCCTCCAGACCACACACTTAAAAGGTCGCTTCGACCTGAAGCGCAAAGAGCCATCGTCATCTGCCCATGTAGGCACGCAAAAACTTGAGGTTCAATTAAAGCTCGAGTCGCAACGCGACTCAGAGACTGGACCTAAAATAGTTGAAACACAAATGCCCAAGGGAAATGATCAAGAACAATCACCATCCGTCCATGCAGGCACAGAAGATTGAAGGTCAGGTAAGCTCAAGTCAAGGCCTGACTCAGAGACTAGGTCTAAACAGCTGGGCAAAGCACAAAGGCCCTAATGCCTACTCGCGTCGAAAAATCGCATTTAAGAGCCTCCAGCGCTGCCTAATTAGCTCCGGCCCCACGGGGCTCCCGCCAAAAATCGAAATCAGCCTGCCTGGTCGAAAGTAATGCAGAAAGAGATACAAAAGAGATTAAACTTCAAGTTTTCTCTTATTTACATACACAAAAGGCACGCTTTCCATCTACAAACATGCTCTGCAAATATCAAATACAAAATAGAAAAGTAGCAACATCTACGCTCCGCTCTAAAAGGCTATAACATGCCAGCCCCAGATTCGCTCTTTGTGACGTTATCAAGAAGTGACCGAGCATCGCACTCATCCGCCTTTGCTCGAGCCAACTACTCTGAGAGACTGAAGCCCCTAGCACCGATTTCCTCGAGTATCTCTCTTCGGGATCTACAACAAACATATTCCTCGATCTTCTTCGCACGATCGAGGGCCTATTTCAACTCGACTTGGGCATCAGCAGCGTCCTTCATATGAATTGCCATCTCCTGATTAGCCTCGGTTCAACTTAATACTGCTTTAGCTCGGGCATTGATTATCTCAGCCCTGACTTTCGAGAGATCAGCCTCGAGCTTCGCAATCGTATCTTCTTGAACTATAGCATTGTCATGAGCCAAGCAGAGTTGGGCCTCGAAGACTGGCACATTGGCCAATGCGCCCCTCTCCTCTAAAGCTTGAGCCTGCACCTGAGCCCTTAGTTCACCGCAAGCATTCCTTACGCGGTCGGCTTCGCCCGTAAGGTACTCCAAAGCCTCCGTTTTTTGCAGCTGAGATAGGTAAAAGGATTAACCTAAAGGGTCAAAAAGAGCAAAGCACGTACTACGAAAGGTTACCTGCTGCATCAAATAACTCTCCTAATTCGAGCTCCGATATGCCTCATATCGCCAGTGCATCAACTCAACCTCCTTCTCCTCGCTAAGGAGCCTATGGGACTCACCCTCATCCAGAGCTTTCTGAATCCTGGTCCCATGATGGAGCATCTCAGAACTGAGCCTATCAAAGGTTTGCAAAAGAGAAACTCGATAAATAAAGAAAGACGCGAAATACAGAAGGATTGCGCCGAAACTCACCATGAAGTGAAGCCATCGGACTTCCTCGAAGGAGGAGCACACTCCTGTTGGTCCTGTCCCTTCGGTCCTGGAAGAACCAACCTCAGGCAAAGCATATTCACTCGGAGGAACCACCGTTCTAGAATTAGACGCTCCAGGAACAGCAGGCTCGTGCGATGTCCTCTCCTTGAAGACACGGGCCCGTTGAGCCCCATTAAAAGCTCCATCACACTGAGGGTGCGAATCCCGTTTATCGCTATCGTTCCTCAGCTCGGAGGCCAACGACTCCTTCCCCTCTCTGGAGGAGCACAACCTCACCCCAAGGAACCGCCCGATACCTGCAACGGCAAAGTCGATACAAAAGAAAGAGTCGCAAATTGAATGGGTCGCCATACCCTTGTATTTGGCTTCCCATCTGTCATGGAACACAGCTCGCCACCTACGCTCATCGCAAATTGAATGGGTCACCAACCTTCGGACCCAGTCGGGCAGATCGAGAATTTCGCCCGACGTCCATGAAGTTGCTTCAAAGGGGAAGGATACACAATTACTCAACTGATTTTTACCATAAACAAATCTAAGGAAGCACGAGACACTCCACTCACACGTATAATTCCATCTCTCAGGAAACAACATGAGTTCCACGGGGATAATGTCAGTCGTCCGGACCCGGACAAATTGATGGACCCACTCTTGATCCCCATCTTCTTCATCATCAACAACAAAGGGCGTGGACGAATGGCACCGCAAGGTTAATAGACCTCGGTGATAAAAGGTCTAGTACAGCCTGACGAGGTGGCTGAGCGTGAATTCAAGCCCAGCCTTCTCGGCAAAGAACCTCATCATCAGTACCACTCGCCAAAACGACGGATGCATCTGCGCCAAAGTAACCCGATACTTCAAGAAGAAATCAAGCAAGACCCTATCAAGGGGGCCAAATGCGAAAGGATATAGGTATACGCTCAAGAATCCATCATCGAAGTACGTAATACAATCCTCCGGGGAAAGCACCTACAGCATTATCCCCTCGCTCCATCCACAGTATCTCCTCACCATCTCCAGAGGTTCCTCTCTTATCATAGACACAGTCTTCAGAGTGAACTCCCGCGGATCCTAAACACTGGGAGTGGAACTCTCTCCTCCCTGTTAGGCCGACCCCAAAGTAGCTGCCATGGCAATGTTAAAATTGACAGACTAAAGCAAGGACGTGCACCAACATTTTTTGCGCCTGAAGAAATGAAGGACCCGATGCCAAGGCAAAGGGATAACTATCCAAAATAATGAGATCTCCCAAAAAGGCGAAAGCCACCCCACATATACATAGGAAACAACAATGATTCACCTATCCAGAGTAAGCCCCGGGAGGCCAACAGCCTCGGTACAGATCTTGGGGTGGTACCCGACCCCACAGGCATCCATCGACAAGAAGTTAGGCCTCTAGGAGTCAACTATATCATCTCCAGTCTCGAGGTAGTTCCCTACCTCGAGGATCGCTGCTAAAAAAGAAGTTAGGCTTCAGAAAGCCTTCAACGCCATTATAGAACTCGAGGCGGTACCCAGTCTCATGATTTTTCTTTCTAAAAATAAGAGTAAGCACGCGAAGCTCCGATCAGGAAGGATCTAGGAGGGCTAGAGGCATTGCCTAAGTATAGGAAACCCCTCAACAGAAGTCTATCCACTACGCGTTAAAAGGCTATCCGCATCAAGTTCAAAGCAGACCCCCAGGTACCCGAAGCTGACCTTCGCTCAGGATACCACTCTCGAAGCTCCAAAACTAAGAGTACTATCTCCATGCTACTCGAAGGGCCCGACAACCCGAGTTTATCATATCAATTCAGGCTTAGCCCGAGGTACGACGATGGGCTCGGAAAAGAGCCATGGCAATCGGCAGAGGATCAGAAAGAACGCTCGCATCCAAGTTAGATGTCAGCGGTCAACAACAAAGGAAACATTCAAAGGTCTCGAAGCGCACGAGAACATGCAATAATAGGGCAAAAATTGAAAAAAGAAATCGAGGAAATATCTTTGTATTCATAAAAATCCATGTACAACAGCCCTCGAGGGGTCCTTACATAAAATTACAAAGGCCTACAGAGGATCTCTACACGAAAACGGAGGAATGGAAGGATGTACATGTGATGAAAATTGAGAACTCGGTCTATCCTCGAAAGTCCATCTCCGATATCAGCATCCTCGAGCACCGCCCCCTCGAGCTCACATCCTCGAGGGAGATTCCTTCGACCGCCATCTCCTCTAGGTTCCTAGCTCAATCTCGCGGAAGTTCCCCGTCTAGGGAAAAGATGAAAAATAGGAAAAGGAGGAGATGCAGAGGAGGCAGAGAAAAGAGACATGGCCCGCCAAAGCCAAAGGTTGAAGATTCGGCAGGCCCCAGCCTCGACGGCTGATAGTGCCATTTTATCCCTTGGGAAAGGAAAAACCTAAGGGATAAAGTGCCACACCAGGCCTAGGTAGGAGAGTGAGCAGCGGTGCATAGTCCGAGTGACTATCTACAAAAGGGGAGAACCGATTCCCCATCTATCACCATCTCGGGCCAACGACAATAGCAATAACAGACGTAACAACAACCACAACAACGACGGGATTACATGGTCGTGCTCGGCAAAGGGAAGCTCCAACAAAAGGCCACAACACAGCCTATGGGAGCTCCGCCAAATGGCCTTGAGGCCATGAGCCCCAAACATAATGTTCAAGGATGGAGGAAGATGATAAGAAGAAGTGGGCAAATGAGCCAACGAAGGTACTTGGATAGAAAAAACAACGCCAAAGCACCCCCATTTATAGGGGTAACAACACGGTCATCGAGAATTTGAAAGTTCGACCGGCGGATGCAATTACTATGTTCTTGAAGAACCAAACCGACGGAACATTCATCTTGGAGAATGGGAATCGATAGTGCATTGAATGATGTCAAATACACAAGTCCATGGGACACCCGGTTGCCGCAAAAATCTCGAGCCACAGGTTGCATCATTGGTATAACGTCACCGTAAAAAGCTCGTGGAATCAGGTGTTAGAATCATTTCCCATCGCATCATTTTGGGAAACGCAGAGACTATCTGTATGCGGCAAAATAAGCGGACTTAATTTCTCGCTATAAAGCCATTACGGAAGAATACCTCGAGACCCCGAGGACGTGGAGTTGCAACCGAGTCCCCTCCCTCAGGGCTCGTCGAGGCCCGACTCAAAGAAGAAAAAGGTTTAGGCTAGAGCAAAAGGGGAAATTCCCAAGACACACGGCAAAGTCTGGCAGAGCCGGTCTATCCTGAGCCTATGCCGAAGCGTCACGTCTAGCCATCCCATCTCCATACTCTACAATTAATACATATTGTACTATTACCGGGTTCCCCTCATATATAAAGGGAACCCACACTACTTTGTAAAGGGCTGATGTTGCTCCAACTATTTTCTCCACAAGATCATTAATATCTCTCTCTTTCCTCTCTAACTTGCTCGTTTCTACTGGCTTGAGGCCACTCTTAGCGTTCACTGCTTTCATACTTGTTCTTCATTTATTGCTTGGTATTGGCCATAAAGAGCCTTGTTTGATCATACCTTAACTGTTACCCCATTCCCGACTACCCCCGATAGCTCAAGCTCGTGCCAGATATCGACCTCGAGGTCCTTCATCGACCAGTCCGAGGCTCGGGTGGCAAGCCCCTGGGTTTGATTACTGTCCCGTTTTAGCTTGCATCTCTTCATTAAACTCCATACTCTTAGCATCAACTGCTCTAACAACTAGCATAAAAATAGATTACATATTTTTAGAATTCCATGTACAAATTTAATTGTTGTTACCATTTTCACGGTAAACAAACAACAGTAAGGATAATATCCAAAGGTGACTCCGAGACCAACAAACGTCAAGCAGGTATACCTTGAAGTCTCTAGCCGTGCAGACACAACTCTCAAAACTGACACGATCCGAAGTACCTGGATCTCTATAAAAATATGCAAAAGTGTAGCATGAGTATGCCAGATTGATATGCAGTAAGTATCAAGACTAACCTCGATGGAGTAGTGACGAGGTAAGTCGAGACACTCACTAGACATAAAACTTGTGCAAGATATTATCATAAAGCTAACAATGGAAGGAACGTCAATGTAAGGACAATATCGAAAAGTTTATTAATATATAGCAAACAATTGAATAGTAGAAACAATTGGCAATAAGGAATAATCAAGTAATAAAGTAGCAACCCAATTAGAACATAGATGAAATTTGAATGATCTCAACTAAGGAATTAGATGACAATTCAAGTAATCCAATTGTTCCCAACACATGACCTTCAACTAGACCCCGAGACATCACACCTCATAATCCACAAATCATAAGTCATACTTCCGAATCTTACACGCAAGGCACCTCGTGCCCACATCATCATTCACTTCGCACGACAAAGTCTACGTGCTACGATGTACATTAAGTACCTATCAAATGTCAAATAAAATATTCGAGAAATTTATTTAAATACAATAAGATATAATAACACTCTTGTATAAATTAAGGCAAAAAATAAAACAATGAGTTTATTTTTAAACCAAATAAAAGAAACTAAAATACAATTTATGCAAAAATAGAGTATCAAAAAAGTTTAGTTTAGAAATCAATAAGGTAAAGTAAAATAAGGGTTTTAACTAAGACATCAGACAAGTTAATGAATAAAATATAGATTTGTTAAAGAAAAGCGTGGTAATAATTTTAAGTAAAGTAAAACATCAAATGAGGTAATGATTTAATTTGAAAACTCAATTAAAGTAAGATGTAATAACCATTTAAAAATAGTAAAGTACCTAGAGAGATAATGAGTTCTACATTAAGAGTCACATTAAATAAAGCATGTTAATAATTCTTTTATAAAACCCCATCCACGGTATACCGACAACAGCCAAACACATTAAGATAAGTCTTCTTCGTTGCGGCATACAACCCGATCACAAATATATATATTGCAACGCACAACCCGATCCACAAATATATAAAGAAATACCATTGTGGTGTGCAATCCGATCCCACCATATCTTATCTGTTCAAATCATATCATGTCCTTATTTCTTCATATCATGCCATATCATATCAATATTGTTGCGGCATGCAACTCGATCCCAAGCAATAATATAAATAACTGTTGTGGTGTGCAAACCGATCCCAAACAATATGAATTAAACGAACAAACTACAACCAGCTACGGCAGATCACAAAATTAAATGCAATAAAGGAACTAAATAAAGAAAGTCATAAAACACATAAAATAGTTATATGATAGCATACAAATCAAATAGCAAGTAATGACAATTCATAAATAAATACATGGCTGCAAAGAATTAATTAACAATTAAGGCATGTAATGGATAAAGGCATGAATTCAACAAGTAATTGCAAATAACAATTAGGAGCAATAAGAGTAAAATTGACAATAAAAGATAGGATATGTACTGACAACTTCAAATAAAGCATGTAAGAGCAAACTTAACAATAGAAGATATAACATGAAATGACAACTTCAATTAAATGCATGAAAGAAGACTAAGAGTCTAAACTGGTCAAATACCACATATAAGCTTGTATACACTCGTCACCTCTTGTACACGTTCCACATAATTCAAATAGTGCAATTAGCCCAAAACCTAAGGGGTAGTCCCCCTCCATCCCCGCATAAAGTTAGGCAAGATATTTATCTCAATTAGGCCAATTCATCACTCAAAATAGCTTTTCCTTTAAAATTCAACTCCGTTTGGCTCAAATCTAGCACAAAATGACTTAATATTAAGAAACAATGCAAGAGAAACCAATTCTGGTTAATAAAGTTAAGATCTTTAACTAAAATAAAAAAGGTCCACCCAAAAGTCAACCATGGGCCCGTACCTCGGAACCCGATAAAACTCACAAATTCCAATAATCTATTTGATTACGAGTCCAACTATACTAATTTCACTCAAATCCGACTCCGAATCGATGTTCAAAATTCAATTATTCGCTTTAGGAATTTTTTGACAAAACCCCCCAATTTTTCTTTTAAAAATCATCAATTAAATGCCAAAATCAATAATGAAAAACGTGTTATGTAATCACAAACGAGTCAAAAATACTTACCACAATCTATGTGATGAAAATACTCTCCTAAATCACCCAAATTCGAGCTCCCCAACTCAAAATGTGATAAAATAAGCTCAAGGTCCGAAATAGAGTACTTTGTAACACTACTCCAGGGATGCCCTTCACAAACACGGAAGAAGCTTCACGTTCGCGATGAATAAAATGCGCTGCCTCATATAACAATACGCGTTCGTGGAACAACACTCACAAACGTGATGAACAACTCATCTAGACTTTCACGAACGCGAAGAAGAGGTCTTCAAGAATGCCCAACTCAGCTCAACACTATAAGAACAGATAAAGCTGGACGCAGACAGGAAGAATACCAGTCCCTTACACTATGTGATCGCATCCTCAACTTTGCGATTGCAAAGAACAATTGAAGCACCAGAAATTAGTAGAAATCAATAGCGCCAAAATAGTCTGAAACCCGTCCGAAACTCACCCGAGCCCCTCGAGACCATGTCCGAACATGCCAGCAAGTCCTAAAAGATAACACAGACCTACTCGAAGCCTCAAATTAAATATAACAACATCGAAACCCCAAATCGTACCTCAAATCAAACTTAATGAATTTTGAACTTTTAACTTCCAAAACTCGTGTCGAACCATATCAAATCAACTCAGAATGACCTCAAATTTTACACATATGTTTCAAATGACATAAAAACCCCATTTCAACTCCTAGAACAACAATCCAAATGTGATATCATCAAAGTCAATTTCCAATCCAGCTTATAAACATTCCAAACCTTCAAATTGCCAACTTTCACCTAATAGCGCCAAAACCTTCTAGAAACATCTAAATGCAGATCCGGGCATATGCCCAAGTCCAAAATTATCATCCAGTTCTAACTGAACTATCAAAACTCCAATCCAATATCAAATACACAGAAGTCAAACTTGATCAACTCTTCCAACTTAAAGTTTCCTAATTAAGAATCATTCTCCCAAATCAATCTCGAATCACCCGAAAACCAATACCGTCCATACATGCAAGTCATAATATATAATAAGAAGCTACTCATTCCCTCTAACTACCGAACAGAACATAAATGCTCAAAACAACTAGTTGGGTCGTTACAAAGCCTAAAACCTTTTTTTTGTTAATTGACTATCTGTTTGACCCTTTTACCTCTCTTGAGCACTTGAAGTTGTTATGAGCTTGTTAAAAGTTAAGTTGAGGTATGGTCAAGGTTTTTGAATGGAACAGAAAACAATAGGAGAAATGTGCACTGTTTTGAAAAATAAGTGAGAACCAATTGTAAGAAATTGAAAAAGAAAAGAAAAAAATCAGAAGATAAGAAGAAAAAAGTGTTTGTATGTATTTTTTGGAAAAATAAATATTCTTTGCTAGTGGTAGCTCTTGATATATTTGTGCTTAAAGAAATTGGGAGCTGACGTTATTATAACATGAAGGTTGGTGTTTGGTTCAACATAGGTATGGGGTTTGAATTGTTAATGTATATGTATTAAAGTGTCGGGGAGGTATAGTCACTATATCCAAATATATCCTAACCGTCCCACAGCTTACATTACAATCAAATAATGTCCTACTTGATCTTTGACTGAATGAGCTTAATTAGTAGTGTATTATACTACGGACAAGCCCATGATGCATCTTATGTGGCATATGAATTTTAATTCTGAGAGTTAGTGGATTCTTTCTATCTTGAGGTCCTATTTGTTCTTGAACTTTATTGTATGTGAAACTACACTCTATTATTGGTGGGAGGGAACATGATTTGCGAAGGTAAGGTAAAGCCTTTTACCTCAGTGTTAGAGTGAATGAGCAGGTTGTGAAAAATGTGTGGTGTTGTTGAGTCGAGTCTTGAGGCTAGGATGTTATGATATGGTGCTTAGTCTGCTTTAAATATTTTTGGCATGATATGTTAGGGAAGTTGTTTGATAAGAAGGTTGTCTTTGCATGAAGTGTAGTTTGATTGTTCGAGGACGAGCAATGATTTAAGTGTAGGGTATTGACGGTAGGCTAGAAACCCATGTTTTAGTCATATTTTGCACTCTAATCATTGCGCTTTACTTGTAATTAAGCTTAAATAATGGTGATTTATGCTTGTTACGTGTGGTATGACTTCCAGAAAATGATTCCGAGTTAAAAGGATAAATTAGAGCTAAATCGAATAATTTGGAGCTTTGAAGTTTGAGTAAAAGTCCAAAATATTAAACTAGGATGACGTTCGGGAGTCAAGGACCAAGTCTGGATTCCAAAAAGTGAAGAAACAATTTACTCTGAGAAAATTACATAGCCACGCTGCATGGGGTGCCGCATGGCGCGACGCGGCTGTGTACTGGGAGAAACTCTGTCAGAAACATGTCTTCAAACTTCTCCGAAGAATCAACATGCAATATAAATAGTAAAGTAATAAGAACACAGTTAAAGTACAAGTGAAACAAATAAGGAAAACTAATGACAACCAATTAATCAAACCATTCTAACACAAGTCTCACAACGAGTTACTCTGAGATACCTCAACTCATAATAACAAGTCACGAGTCTCAAACCACAAATAATATGCTCATGACACCTTGTGCCCACATTACTAATCACAACAACACAGACAAATCACGTTCCAATAGCTCAATCTACACGGCATGATCACAGGCTCACAATCACAATCCGTCCCGCGTGGTTACAAGCTCACCATCACAATTCACCCAGCATGATCAAGGGCAAAAAATCACAATCTGCCCGGCGTGGTCAGAGGCTCACTATCACAATAAGCCCGGCATATTCACATGCTCAATATTATAATAAAGCAGATAATACAAAACTACATGGGCATGATAAATAAATGTCAAGTTTCATACTCTTGTACTGGTATAAGTGGCATGCTATGGATGTTTGTGCGAGTGTACCATAATAGCCCAAGTTGACAAGTAATATCAAAGACATTGAGTAGCTCACCGAGAGAAACACAACAAGTCACGTAATGTGAATAACATACATAAGAAAAATTACACCATCACATGAATATCAACAACATATTGCCCCACGTCATGACATCTTATCCTTGACATAGCCACCTTTATCTCTCTGTATTGATAACATCATAACACGATAGCACCATTATCTCTCCGACCAGACAATTAACATGATAGCCACCCGTATCACTTTGATAGCCACCTGTAGCACTCCTCCATGATAATATCATTAGCCACCTATATCACTCCACACAATCATCTACAGTGAGATGCCACCCTTATGCGACGCATAACGACAACCAATCCGCATAACAAATTCACATGTTCTAACATCACAGAAACGACATATCAGCTCGTACCACAAGTGCCCATAGGCCACAACCTCTTAACAACAACAATACTAATATCACTATAACACATAGCCCGCGGCTCAAACACGATGTGTACAAAATCTTAATAATAACAAAATGAACGGGAAAAGTAACTCAACAAAGAACATATCCCATTAAATAATAACTTCAACTAAAATAGGTTAATGACTTTTAATAACTTCAACTTCAATTAATTTCTTAAGTGTAAACTCAATATTGAAGTTATTTTCATGAAATGGCAAATTTCAGATTCTAGTGTATGAAATAAGCTAACAAAAAAAGAGATGACATGAACTAGCAACTACGTCTAAATGTATGAGAATTATCTGGCAACAAAAGAATATCATGTAACCATAATTTCAATTAAGAATAACTCAATAATAAAGGAAGTCCCATAATGATAAAAGAGGTAACAACTTTAAGTAAAGCCTACAAGAGTGAAGTAAAGAAGGATAAGACATGTGCTAACAACTTCAAATAAAGAATGTGAGAGTAAATATGACAAATAAAATATATAACACGTGCTAACAATTTCAAACAAATATTTTAAATAAGACTAAGAGTCTAAACCAGTCAATTTCCATATATAAGCCTGAGTACGCACTCGTCACCTACATGTCTTTCATTTCAAATAACAAAATCAACCCAAATTCTAAGGGGTAGTACCCCCACACAAAATTAGGTAAGAGACGTACCTCATAAATTTAAATCAACACTCTAAAATGACCTTCTCGTATGAAACAACCTCCGGATGGCTCAAATCTAACCAAAATAACTTAATATCATAAACATAAATCATAAGAAATTTTTTTTGGGTAATAAAGCTTCGATCTTTAATGAAAACCAAAAAGTCAACCCCGAGACCACACCTTGGAACCCAACAAAACCTATAATATCCGAACAACCATTCCGATACGAGTCTAACCATATAAAATTATCCAATTCTGACATCAAATCGGCCTTCAAATCCTCATTTTACGTTTTAGAAAATTTTTGCAAAAATCTCAATTGTTCCAATTCATAACACTAATTTTATGATAAAAACAAAGTTGGAAATCATGAAATATAATCAAATCTAAGTTAAGAATATTTACCCCAATCCAAATGGTGAAACTCCCCTCGAAATGGCCCTAACCCAAAAAGTGATAAAAATAATAAAGCCCTCAAAATAGAGTACTTTTATTTTCTGCCCAAATATAATACATCGCGATCGCGGAACAGACTACGTGATCGCGAAGATCAAAATCCATCAGCTGCCAAAATGTGCTATGCGAATGCAACACTAGGTCGCAAATGTGGTGACCAAGATCTTTGGAATCTATGCGAACGTGTCTGCGTACTAGTGAACGCAAATAGAAAATTGCCTAATGCCTTTCCCGCCTTACCTTCAGTGCAATTGCGGACTGCAGCATGCGAACGCGAAACATAAGTCTTCCAAGCTTTGTGAACCCATTCACATATTCGCAAACGAAAAGAAAAAATATTGCCTGCCTCCAAATTACATTATGCGAATGCGATCCTACGGACATAAACGCGATAAAGAAAACCTTCAAAACATGAGAATATGGACCGTAACCCATCTAAAACACACTCGTGACCCCGTTCGAACTTACCAACAAGTTCCATAACATAACGTGGACCTGCTCAAGCCCTTAAATTACATCAAACAACATCAGTACTATGAATGGAACCTCAATTCAAGCCTAATGAACTAATGAACTTCCAACATCTACAACTCGCGCAAAATTATATTAAATCAATCCGGAATGACCTCAAATTTTGCATGCAAGTCTCAAATAACACAATGGAGCTATACCAACTCTCGAAATCAAATCTAAACCCGATATTAACAAAGTTAACTCCCGGTCAAACCTTTCAAACCTTCAAGTTTCCAATTTTCACCAAAATGCACCAAATCAACCTACGAACCTCTAAATCCAAACTTGGACATACGCCTAAGTCTAGAATTACCATACGAAGCCATTGGAATCATCAAAATACCATTTCGGAGTCATTTATACAAAACTCAAACTCCGGTCAACTCTTGCCACTTAAGCTTCAAAAACAAGAATCATTCTTCCAAATCAATCTCTAATCATCCGAAAACTGAACCCGACCACACACGCAATTCATAATACATAATAGGAAGCTACTCAAACTGAACGGGATGCTAATTTTCAAAATGACCGGTCCGGTCGTTACATCATCGAGTGAATTCGTTAGAATTATTAGAATATTAGAATGAATTGAACTAGAGTTAGATGTCAAATAGCTATCATGTACCTATTCTGTCACGACCCTTATTTCTCCCACCGATATTTCTGTATTGCTCATTTCTTGTTCTCTGTGATCAATTATTAATTGTTTTAATTTTAATAGTTAATTTTAGTTCAAAATCACTCAAATCAAGTGTTGATCATCCTGAATAGCGTTAAATTACAAATTATTTGAACATTGTTTAAATCCAATCCTTGTGGAGAAGATAATTATATTATACTATCTTTGGCTAGGGAGCGACAATTTTGTGATGTGATTTGCGCTCTTCAGTATAGCACAATGATACCCAGTAAGTATCAAGCCTAACCTCAATAGATTAGTGACGAGGCCAGGTCAAGACACCTACTAGTTATATAATTTTATGCAGAATATTAAGATAATATAAAAGTGGAGAAGTAAAGGCAATTAAATGACATTGAAGCAATTTATCAATACAATATTAACATAGGAGAATAAAGGCAATACAGGATAACAAAGGTAGAATATAGGATTTGAACAACAAGTTATCAAATACCGTCAAAACACAATTAAAATGAATGAAAGATAGACAATAACTATTCAAATTAGCAAGCCGTCCCAATATAGAATGTACAACAAGAATCACAACCGAGATACCACACCATATATTCACATTTCACAATCCGTTATCACAACCTTCCTTATATCACCGCGTTAACCTTGCATTTATTTTAAAAATAGTTTTTTTGAAATAGTTACACGCGATTTAGCCCTCTTATCTCACCGCATGGCTCGAAGCAATTCCCTTACTTGCAATGCGCGTACAAATCCCACCTTATCTCACTGCATGCATTCAATATCCACCCTTATACTACCGTCGTATCAATAGAACAACACAATAATCAACTCACATCATACATGCTCCGATGCCGCAACATTACCAAAATTAACAATACCAATGTTACCACAACTATAACGACCCGGTGGGTCATTTCGTGAATTATAGCCCAATTTTCCCCATTTCTTCTTCTTTATGTGTTCCTCAGCTATATTTCATCGTATTGTGTTGGTTGGTTCGGGTCTGGAGTGGTTTTCGGTGTGAAATTAGACACTTAGTCTCCTATTTAGAAGCTTAAGTTGGAAAAGTCAATAGGATGTTGACTTATGAGTAAACGATCTCGGATGTGAATTCTGATGATTCAGTTAGCTTTGTTAGGTGATTTTGGATTTTGCAGCTCGTCCGAAATGTAATTTGGAGAACCGTGGTAGAATTTGGCTTGAATTGGCGAAATTGGAAATTTAGTGTTTTCGGTCGGTAGTGAAAATTTTAAAATCGTGGTCGGAATAGAATTCCGAAAGTTGGAGTAGGTTAATAGTGTCATTTGACGTGTGTGCAAAATTTTGGGTCATTCGGATGAAGTTTGGTATGTTTCGGTATCGTTTGCAGAATTTGGAAGTTTAGAAGTTCTTAGGCTTGAATCCGAGGGTAATTTGGTGAGTTGATATTATTTTGAGTATTCCGAAGGTTTGACTATGTCTGTATGATGATATCTGACTTATTGGTATGTTTGGTAGATGTCCCTAGGGCCTCGGGTTGATTTTGGGTGGTTAACGGAACAAGGTTGGAATTTGAGGAATGCTGAAGATTTCACTCAGCTGTCATAACCGCAATTACGGAGTGGGGACCGCAGGTGCAGGCCGCAGAAGCAACCATAGCTGAGAAGGGTAGGAGCCACAGGTGCGAATAGTGGACCGCACCTACGAGACCGCAGGTACAAGAATCGAACCACAGAAGTGGATTTTGATATTTAAGTGAGAACTGTACCTGCGATGGATTTTCCGTAGGTGTGGCATCGTAGAAGTGACATGTAGACCGCAGATGCGCAAGTTCTGGGTAGAATATATAAAAGGTGGGCTTTGCGAATTTTGGGTTATCTTCCACCATTTTTAGACAGCATTGGAGCTTTTGAAGGCGATTTTGAGGAGGAATTCAGGGGTTTATCAGTAAGGTGAATGGCTTGAGCCCTAAAACTTGTATATGTGATGATTTCCCGTTGACTAATCATGTAATTAGTAAAGACTAGGGGTGAAAATGAGGGGTTAGGGCTTGGGTTTTTTTGAGAGTTTGATTGAGGATTTGAGGGGTCAAATGGAGTTGGATTTTGATAAATCTAGTATGTATGGACTCGTGAGTGAATGGGCTTTCTAGTTTTGTGATTTTTGTTGGATTCTGAGACGTGGGCCCGGGGGCCGGGTTTGGGTAAATTTTTAGATTTTGGTCTAAACTGATAGTGTTTCGTGTGGAATTGACTCCTTGGCCTATATTGATTGCATTGTATTGCTTTTGGTTAGATTCAGGACATTTGGAGACTGATTCTAGAGGCAAGGGTGTAGCGGAGTAGGATTTGACTTGGTTTGAAGTAAGTAATGCTTCCAAACTTGGTTCTGAGGGTTCGAAACCCCGAACTATATGCTATATGATTGTATTGAGGTGACGCACATGCCAAGTGACTGGCGTGCGGGCATGCACCGTGAGAATTGTGGCCTGGTTTATTCCATGGCACCTCTTGGTGACTTTTTCTTGCTGATATCCTTATTTCTACCATGTGATTAAGTAAATGTGCTGTAAATCATGCTAGCTATCTTGTTCGGGCTTCACGCCGATACTGTTGAGACCCGAGTGGTCGTTTCTTGCTATTATTTCATTACATTCGTTGATATTCTGTACTCATCCTTATTCATTGATATCATATCATGTATCAGTCTCCGTTGTTATTATTTGGCACATCATATCATTGTTTCGGGCTAGTTTCATGGCATTGTGAGCCCGTGTGTGTGAGGCTGGAGAGTGATGACTGAGTGAGGCAGAGAGCCTGATTATGAGTGACAGTTATGGGATCGGGTTGCACGCCACATCGGTTATGTTGATGATTATGATAGCGCTTGGGCTGTAGGATCCCCTCCGAAGTCTGTAGCACACCCCCAGTGAGCGCAAATGATATTTTGAGGGATGGATTTATCTGGACATGGATTTTTCCAAAGTATTGATATTTAGAGATGGATTTCTCCATAGGGTTGGATTACTCTTTACCTTGGTACCGAGTGACTTATAGTCAGTGATGAGTATGTTCCAGGATGTATTTCCTTGGGTCGGATGGCCATATGTGGTACCGAGTGGTTGAGTGTATATATATATATACCTGGAGATGAATTTCTCTTAGGGTTGGATTACCCTTGTTCCTCGGTACCAAGTGGTTGAGCACTTGAGAGTGGGAGCACATGGTGCATTTCATACACCATGTATTCAAGTGGTTGAGCTTCTCAAGTGATTGAGCACTAGAGTTAGCTGAGCTTTACATCTCACATTATTTAGATCTGTATTTATTTTACTGCTTGAGATGTATTCCTGAACTGATAGCATGCCTACCCTTTCTGCATAGTTTATTTCTATTTCCTATTGAGGTTACATTCGTCACTACCTATCAGTCCATTGTTTGGACTTGTTACTTACTGAGTTGGTGTACTCGCGTTACCCCCTGCACCTTGTGTGCAGATCTAGGTATCTCAGGCCACAATAGTGGTTGTAGACTATTCCGGTCGCGGAATTTCATCGGAGATAGCGAGTTAGCTACTTGGCGATCGCAGTCCTGCCTTTGTCCTTTTTTATCTTCCTTTTAGTGTACTTTTGGCTACTCTCAGACTATGTTAGTCTTGTTATATTTCAGAACAATAGTATTTGCTCATGACTTAGTGACACCTGAGGTCGGGCTTTTATTTCCGCATTTTGGTTTTTGAATTAATCTCTTTTAAGGAATTTCAGTGTGAAAAAGGTTATTATCTAAATTTTAGTGAAATATCGAATTATTTGGAAATATGTCAGTTGGCCTAGTTCCATGATAGGCGCCATCACGACCAGGTTCGTTTTGAGTCGTGACAACAACACATAGCCCACGCTTCACCACAATATGTACAAGAATCTCAATAACAATAAAATGAATGAGAAATAGCTCAACAAGGAAAGCTATTCCAACAACCAACAATTTCAACCATAACGTGTTAATAGCTTCCAAAAACTGCATCTTAAATAACTCAATAATAAAGGTACTTCCATGAAATTCTATCCTCAATTTTTAGTGCATAACATAAGCTTAACAATGAAAGAAATAACATTAAATAACAACTACGACTAATGCATAAGAATGGCTCAACAATTGGTGGGATAGCATATAACAACAACTACTAATAAATGCATACAATGGAAACTAGAACATGTAACAATAACATCAATGAAAACATCTAAGAATAAGCTTGAAGACAAAACAATTAATAACAACTTCATTTAAGTTCTTATAAGTAACCTAAGAGTCTAAACTAGTAAATTTTCACTCATAAGCCCGCGTACACACTCGTTACCTCATGTATGTAACGACCCGATTGGTTATTTTGTATAATTTTGCCCCGTTACCCCTTTTCATTCTTCACACATATGTGTTTATCATTTATGACTTGCGGGGTTGGTTAGTTTCATTTCGTGAAGCCCTTGGGTTGATTTGGACCCTTTTTTTCAGAATCCACTAGGCATTGCGCCTAGGGTTGGTTTTCATATATATAACATAAAGTACAATAATGGAGGGGGACATAAACCTGACCTCCATAAACAAGATGAAAGGGCATTTGATTGTCTAATTATGACGACCAAATGGATCCTATACACTATAAAGGGTTAGACCTATAATGATGTTCCAATTACCTATCCACAGATGATAGATAATTAGATATACAAAAACAAGCTGAAATAAACCTAGGTCAACTATACAAAAAAAAGCACAAGTGATCCTAAATCTATTATGGAAGTGAGTTGGAAGATTATCTTCCATATACAAACAATTCTACATCTAATGAAAGTATAGAAGTTCCCTAAGGAGAATGACAAAAAATATGTGATGCTGGGAGGGGCTATCTTCAACCTTGCTTTGACATTGAGTACAAAGAAAGTTAGGTTTAAGATAGCTATCAAAAAGGCCCCATGAATTGGGTAAAGAAGTTGCTGATTCCTGCTGGTGACAGAAGAGAGTGAGAATTGGCTTGCTTTATTTTTCCAAGTTAGCCTATGGTCTCCAAATGTCTTCTAATTGTTGGATATGTCATTGCCAGGGGTTATTTTTTGTTGTTGAAACCTGATGAGTGTACAAGGCAGGACAGCTAGGTCTGGACCCCTAGGGATTTCCTACTTAGTAATTGTGTTGATGCCATGTTGTTGCTTATAGAGTTGTTGTAGTGAATCAGGAGGATGGGGGGGGGGGTTCTCCTGAAAGTTGTTACTTTGTACAGGCACAAGGCAGCAAGGTTGAAGCTTTTGTTGAGTGAATACTGAAGGCATCTTGGATGTGCTGTTTACCATACATTGCATCCAATAGTTGGGAAGCTGAGGTGTGTGTGTGAAGATTAGTTGAGAGACTTGATACATTTGGTGCACTTTTAGCTAAATGAGCATCTGGGATGTTGATACCACTAACTGAAAGTGTATCAATTGACCAAGTCTGCTCCATGTACCTGCAAAAAATAGCAAACATGTTACTGAAGGGGGACTCAATTTCCAGGTTCTTATGGGTTCTGGAAATGAGTATGGGTGCAGAGAAGGTGATGGTATCTCTGATTTCTGATGAACAACTGTTTGCAGGTTCTTGTGCTGACTACAACCAATTGTGTCGTTATTTCTATGGTTTGGAGGGTGTGCAGAGGGTGAAGAAAGAATGTTGCAGGTGTTTAGGTTCTTGTGTAAATTGAGGTAGGATATTTGATTGCTGCTGAGTTTAGGCAAATGTTCAGATGGGAGAGTCCCATGACAACTGGCAGCTGAGGTATTACAGTGTTTTTGTCTGGGCTTAAATGAATGGGGGTGATTGGACTCTTGTGGAAATCTAGAGCTGTAATTTTTCAGAAGTGGTATGGAGACTTTTTTAACTAAGCTGGATGTTTTTGTGAGCATCTGTGGGTTGATGCTATAGTTGGAATGATTGATTTTTTGCACTTGAAACTGCTGCTTCATTTGTTGTGGTGATGATGCATTTTTGAGTTCCTGTGTGTAGGTGTGCACAGGACTGGCAAGCCCAGAAATAGAGTCTGAAACAAATGTAAAGTGCTGCAACTGGAGCTACTGCTGCACTTAATTGATGTACTTCCAGGAGAATGAGCATCATGGATGTTAATACCACACCCTATGGGCACATCAATTGAGTGAGCACCATGGAGAGATTGAAACCTGCAAAAAAGAAAACTGAATTATAGAAAAATTGCACATTTCTGCCCAGATTCTTGTGTCTCTTTTTAGCTGAGCTTCAAGATGGAACAATGTTCTCCTAGATTCTTGTGGGTTCTAGGAGCATATGTTAGGAAAGAACAGAAGATGTATTTTGGTGCACTTTTTTTGGGAAGATGTTAGGATCAATGGTCAGGATTTCTCTATCTTTTTTCCTACAACTATGTAATCTGATGTGCTTTTTATCCTCATAGTTGCATTGTGTGTGAGTGTTGAGAGCTGCTTCAAACCATTGATCCTTCTTCATTAGATTGAACAGCATAAATGTTAATACCACACTCTAAGAAAGGGCTAATGGACTGTGCAGTCCCATGATAATGGTACCTGCAAAAAAGAAACAGAGGTTAGCATAGGCAGTGATTGCCCTCAATTTATGCATGGTGTGATTCCTTTGGACTGATAGTTGTGCCCCCTTTTTTGGACTAGATTCAACCATATCCATGAGCTGTAGAAGAGGAGCCTGCAGTTTGTGGAGATACCAATAGCCTGTTAGTTTTCTTGTGCCTGAAGGCTAGGGTACCCAATTGGTCCTATATAATTTTACCCCTGATGTGTGATGGTAGTGAGGAAATAGTGGTGAAGTTGGTTAGTGTACTAAGGTCATGGATGAGTTTTGAAAGAGAATTGGCAGGGCCATTTGCTTCTCTATATACATGAGAAACTTTGAATTCCTCAAATTGGGTGCACATAAGCCTAAGTTGAGAGATCTTCACAGTCAATGCCTAGGGTGAATCATTAACCTCTGTCAACCATCTGACCAAAAAAGCTGAGTCTGTTTCTAAATGGATTATGGGGATTCCATTATCTAAGCACCACTAAATTCCTATTCTGGCTGCTTCAGTTTTAGCATAATTATTGGTACCTTCCCCCAGTGGAATGGCCATTGCATAAATGAGTTGGCCTTGGTGATCTCTAATGATAACACCACCTCCAATCTTTCCAGGATTAGTCATTGCACTCCCATCAGTGTTGACCTTAACAAAACCATTGTTAGGTTTGTGCCATGTGACTTTGGTTGAGGTAGTGTGATGATGAAGGTTTTCAATGAAGAAATATAGTTCCCCCCAGTTGAAAGGCCACTGAAGATCATGATAGTTGGATCTTAGGAGTAGGTTGATGTCAGAGTTGATAGAGTAGAGGACTCTAGTCAGGGAGGTGGATTTTTCCCCATACATAATACTACATCTATTCTTCAACATGTTCCAATAGATACTGATAGGAAGGGTATCTAAAATGAGTTTATGCAAATAATTGTGGCTCTTCATCATCCACCATTTCATCATAAGCAATCGTAGAGGCAGGTTCTCTGTTTGAATGCCCACATGGCCTCCGTATTTCTTGCATATGATTCTTGCAAAATTCCAAGAGATGAAAAGATGGTCTACTATTTCAAGAGCATGCATGGAACAACATACAAACCTAGACACAGTAGGACTGTTGAACTTTATCACTCTATCATCAGTTGGTAGCTTGTTTCTAAGTCCTCACCACAGGCAGAATGACCACTTGAAGGGAATCTTCCTATGCCAAGTCTTCCTGTTCGTGAAGTTGGGGAGTTTTTTTTATTTCTGATGAGATCCCATGCAGAAGCACAGGTGAAATTACCTTTGACAGTAGGAGACCAGATAGGCTTATCAGGGATGTCAGGGCTAAAGTAGATAACTGTCTGCAGGATCTTTGACATTTTGTGAGCTGGGGCGCTTTCACTGAACTTTTGAAGGTCCCATTGGCCTTCATTCCAGTAATAGGACACTGATATGTTACCAGGTCTGTCCCCAATTGTTCTACTATATTCCAAGGGCCCTTAGCCAAGCCAATTATCCCACCAAAAGCTGCAGTTCCCGTTATGGATCCTCCATTGGATTACTCTTTCTGCTTTTTTCTTATTGAGCATCAGTCTCTTCCAAGCTTGTGATTAGCCTGAATCGCATTTCTTGGATATGTGGTTTGATCTTTGATAGTATTTTGCCTTCAGAAATGAACTCCAAAGAGAGTTTGTAGTTTTGAAATGCCACCATTTTTTGAGTTCCACAACTTTACAGGAGTCATGGATGATTTGTACCCTTTGATTCTTGACTTAGAAGTTTAACCTTGAAATATTGACCAAACTTTGACTTTTTAAAAATGATCATGGAAATATAGTTTTATGATTCTGATAGCTTCGAATCGTGATTTTATATTTAGGCATATGACCAAGATTGATTTTGGAAATCCGTAGGTTGATATATGTTGATATTCCGAAATTTGGAAATTTGAAGTTAAAAAGTTTGATCGTAGGTTAACATTTAGATATCAAGATCAAAATTTGATTTTAGTACTTATAATAGGTTCGTTATGGTATTTAGAACTTGTCTACAAAGTTTGGTATCATTTGGAGTTGATTTGATAGGATTCAGATTTCTAGAGGGTCTTGAATTTTATTTTGAAATTTATGCATTTCAGTGTTTGATTCATAGTTTTAGATGTTATTTTTGTATTTTTATCACAAGAATGTGTTCTAATGATGTTTTGCTAACTTTACCCAAGATTTGTAAGTAAAAACCCCCTCTCCAAATCGCCTCTTACCGAGTCTAGGGTTCAAAAATGAGAGAATGTGTTCAAAAATCCCGTCTCCCAGCCCCTTAACCATCTGCAGATGTCGCACTTGCAACACAATGCAAACCCTCGCAATTGCAGACCACGGCTCGCATTTGCAACTCCTAACAGCATCATGCATCCTCGCAATTGCGAAAAAAGCTTCACAATTACAAACTGGTGACCCTCGCAAATACAAAAACATTATTTGTGATAATTTGTGACTTACCCAAATACAAAAATAACGTCACAAATTATCACTTACCCAAGATAATTTTGCATGGAAGAACTACCCCTTAGGATTGGTATTGATTGATTCATTTGTGCTATGTGAAAGCCATATGCGCAAGATGACGAGTGGGTACACGGGTTGTCCGTGATATTTGACTGGTTTAGGCTACTTAGACTCTTTCCATGCTTTAATTGAATTGTAGTGTCATGTTTGAAATTCTCATAGACAGTCTATTCCTACTTGAGTTAGTCTATCCTTACATTCCTTAAATGATTTCATTAGCCCTTGTTCTACATCCTAAATGATAAATTGCTCTCATGCTTTAGTTGAACTTGTTGCCTCTATTATTGTTACATATTCTCTCTTCCATTGTTGATTATTATTATTTGAAGTTATTGTTCGCGTGGTCTCTTCCATTATTGATTGTCTTACTTAAAGTTATTATTCATGTTATCTCTTTCCTTGTTGATTTACATTATTTGAAGCTATTGTTACACATTATCTCTCCCCTTGTGAGTTATTCTTATTTAATAACTTCATTATACATTATCTCTCATTGTTGAGTTACTGGTGTTGAAGTTGTGAAAGTTGTTACCGCATTGAGGCAAATTGAAACATATTCCTTGTTGAGCATTTTACATTCATTGTTGTTGTTGATATCCTTGTACACGTTGTGGTAGATTCGTGAGCTATTATTGTGGAAATACTGATATTGTTTATTGTTGGCAAGTTGTGATATATGGGTACTTGTGGTGCAATTTGTTATTGTAATGTGATATTGACGCGCATGCGGCGCTATAAGACTTGGGGTTAATGTGCATGCGGTGGTATAAGGTGGGACTTATGTGCGTATTGCTTATAGGGGAACTACATGAAGCCACGCGACTTCATAAGGTTGGTTAAAGTGTGTGTAGCTATTTTGAGAAAAAAACTATTTTCAAAACCTATTTCAAATGTAAGACTCACGCGACGGTATAAAGAAAGATTGTGATTGAAATTGGGAAATGTAAGTACGAAGCGGTACCTTGGTTGTGATTCTTAATTTATACGAGGAGGTACCTTGGTGGTGATTCTTACTGTATACAAGGCAGTACCTCGTTGTGTTATTTTGTTGTTTATCTCATGTTGCAAAGAGCTTTGGCAGGAACGTTTCTTGTTGTTTTGTTCTTTCTTGTTCTAGCAGTTGTTGTCCGTATATGATCATTTTGTTTCTCTTTTGTTGCTTCTTTATGTTATTTCCATGTTTGATTCCAGTATGATTTCATGCTATCATCTTGTTTAGTATCATATATTTATCCGCTTTCCCTTATTATTTTCGTTCTTATGTTTCATTCTAATTATTTACATCCTAGTAGGTGTCTTGACCTGGCCTCGTTACAACTCTACCGAGGTTAGGCTTGATACTTACTGGATATCGTTGTGATGTACTCATACTATGCTTCTACACAATTTTTGTGCTGATCCAGGTATGTAATCCTGTGCTCAAGCCTCTGAGTCATATTCCTTTACTTTTACTATTGTTGTATTTTTCATTCGAATAGTGATGTACTAGACACTTTAACCTACTCTGTAGAGCTTATTACTCTATTCTACCATTGGGAAGTGTACAATTGTGATTCTATTTTTTTCCAGAAGCTTATATGAGTTTATCATGCTAGTTTTTAGTATTTATTTAAATATATTTGTTTAATTGTTATTAAATATTAGGCTTACCTAGTCATAGAGACTAGATGGCATCGCGACATCCTACGGAAGAAAATTGGGGTCATGATAAGTTGGTATCAGAGCTCTAGGTTCATAGGTGTTACGAGTTATAAGCAGGTTTAGTAGAGTCTTGAGGATCGGCACGGATACATCTGTACTTATATTTGAGAGGCTACAGAATTATTAGGAAAACTTCACATCTTTTATTCCTTATCGTGTGAATTGGTTGACTTAAAAATTTGAATCTTTGACTTTATAATGTCTCATATATTGTGACGACACACACTGTTGGATATGATGATCAGACACCTACTCCCCCCGCTAGAGTCGTGAGAGGCTGGGGCCGTTTTAGAAGCTGAGAAAGGGCACATAGTGTAGCTAGAGCACCTGCCTGTGTTGCGATAGAGGAGCCACTAGTAGCCCCAGTTGGGGGACCGAGGCGCCTATTGCCTCCCAAGCACTTCAAGAGACCCTTGCATAATTCTTGATCATGTTTGGTACTCTAGCTCAGGCAGGGTTGATTCCACTTGCATTAGTCATATCTCAAGCTATGGAAGAAGCTCACACTCCCGCGGCCGGTACCTAGAGCAATGGGTCTAGGTTGATCAGGTCCCAGAGGTCATACTGGTATAGCTTGGTTCTCTTTTCAGCCCGTGGTTAGGGCAACAACATCCGATGAGGAGGAGCTTAGACTTGATAGGTTCAAGAAGTATCACGCTCCTACTTTCAATGGTTTAGCTTTAGAGGATGCACATGGTTTTCTTGAAAAGTGCCACTATATTGTCCGCACATGGGTATTGTAGAGTCGAGAGGGGTTTCTTTCACTTTTTTCCGGTTGTTCGGAGTGGCATATCAGTGGTGACGGGAGTACAAAGAGGGTAGCCTAGCCGATGCAGCTTCACATATATGGACTCAGTTTTCAGAGTTGCTCTTGAGAGAATTTGTTCCTCAGACCCTTCAAGATACATGGCGCATAGAGTTTGAGCACCTGCGCCAAGGAACTATGATCGTGTCAGAGCACGCTGTCTGATTTAGTGATTAGTCTAGACATGCACTTTCCTTGGTTTCTATAGTTAGAAAGCGAGTCTGTCGATTTATCGAGGGGCTCAACTATGGTATTAGGTTCATTATGGCTCGAGAGTTGGAGACAGATACCCCATATCAGAAGGTGGTAGAGATTGCATGGAGGTTGGAGGGTATGCGAGGTCGTGAGAGAGATGATAGGGAGGCCAAGGTGCCTCGAGGTACTAGAGGATTTAGTGGTGGCCACACTGTAGCTACAGCCCATCATGGTAAAGGATATCTGAGTCTTCTAGTTCACTCAACACTTCAAGCTTCTAGTGGTGCTCTGAGTATTTCAAGATCTCAGGTTGCCCACTTTGCTCAGCCACTTTCTATTACGCCTCCCGGATGAAGTGCCTTCAATAGTTAGTCCAGCCGACAAGGCCCTAGCCAATCCCAACAGCCACGCCCACTAAGATCTTGCTTTGAGTATGATAATACCTGCCATATGGTTAGAGACTACCCCAGGCTTAGGAGGTGTGCACCTCCCTAGACTACTCAGGCTCCACGGATTCAGTTAGGTCTACTGACTTCTCAGGTTATGATTGCTGCCCCAATTGCCGATCCACCAGCACAGCTAGCTAGGAGTGGGGGTTGGGCGGGTAGAGGTCGTCCTAGAGGGGAAGGCCAGGCCAGATTCTATGCCTTTTCGGGTAGAATGGATGCAGTTACGTCAGACTCAGTCATTACAAGTATGATCCTGGTTCTCCATAGAGAAGCATCAGTCTTATTTGATCTGGGATCCACTTATTCATATGTGTCATATCACTTTGCTCCATATTTGGATATATCTTGTGATTTTTTTGAGTTCTCCTATTTATGTGTCCACACTTGTGGGAGATTTTATTGTTGTAGACCATGTGTATCAGTTGTCTTTAGTTGTTATTGGTGGTTTTGAGACTAGAGATAATCTATTATTACTTGGTATGGTAGACTCTAATGTTATCTTGGGCATGGACTGGTTATCGCTCTATCATGTTATTCTATAATGTCACGCAAAGACTATAACATTGATTATGCTAGGTTTTCCAATATTAGAGTGGAGGGGTGCTTAGGATTATGTTCCAAGCAAGTTTGTATCATTTCTAAAGTCTCAGCGGATGGTTGAGAAGGGGTGTGATGCTTATCTAGCCATTATGAGAGATGTCAGTGTCAATACTCCTACTATTGAGTCAGTTTTGGTAGTGAGAGACTTTTTAAATGTATTTCCAGCGGATCTTACAGGCATGTCGTCCTATAAGGATATCAATTTTAGTTTTGACTTATTGCCAGACACTCAACCTATTTTTATTCCACCATATTGTATGGCTCCAGTAGATTTGAAGGAGTGAAAGGAGAAGCTGCAAGTGTTGCTTGATAAGGATTTCATTCGGCCTAGTATGTCATCTTGGGTGCTCTGGTCTTGCTTGTAAAGAAAAAGGATAGTTCTATGCGCATGTGTATTGATTATCGGTAGTTGCACAAGGTTATAGTGAAGAACGTATATCCATTGCCACATATTGATGACCTATGTGATCAGCTATAAGGTGTCAGAGTGTTCTAAAAGATTTATTTGCGGTTAGTTATCATCAGCTAAAGATTCGGGATCCGAATATTCCAAAGACTGCCTTTAGGACTTGGTATGGTCACTACGAGTTCCTTGTGATATCATTTGGGTTGACCAATGCCCCAACATCATTTATGCACTTGATGAATAATATTTCCCAGCCTTATCTTGATTCATTTGTCATTGTGTTTGTTATGGACATCTTGGTGTACTCCCATAGTTGGGAAGATCATGAGCAGCACTTGAGTATCATGTTCCAGACCTTAAGGGAGAAGAAGTTGTATGCAAAATTCTGAAAGTGCGAATTCTAGGTTGATTCGGTGGCATTTTTGGGTCATATGGTGTTGAGTAAGGGGATCAAGGTAGATCCGAAGAAGATTGAAGTAGTGTAGAGTTGGACCAGACCATCTTCTGCCACTAATATTCTGAGTTTCCTTCGTTTGGCCGGGTATTATCGTCATTATATAGAGGGTTTCTCATTTATTGTTGAACCTATGACAAAATTGACCCAAAAGGGTGCTCTTTTCAGCTAGTTCAAGGAGTGTGAGGCGAGCTTTCAAAAGCAAGACTGTTTTAACTATGCTCCCAATGTTAGTGTTGCCAATGGGTTCGGGGTCTTATACTGTGTATTGTGATGCGTCATGTGTTGGCCTTGGCATGGTGTTGATGCAAGACGGTAGGGTGATTGCCTAAGCATCTTGACAGCTGAAGACCCATTAGAAGAAATATTCAGTCCACGACATAGAGTTAGCAGCCATTGTTCATGCATTGAACATCTGGCAGCACTATTTGTACGGTGTCCCTTATGAGATCTTTACCGACCATCAGAGTCTGCAACATCTGTTCAAACAGAAGGATCTTAACCTGTAGTAGCGGAGGTGGTTATAGTTACTTAAGGACTATGATATAATCATTCTATATCATCCCGTGAAGGACAATGTGGTGGCCTATGCCTTGAGTCGAAATGCGGAGAGTTTGGGTAGTTTAGAAAATCTACCGGCAGCGGAAAGGCCATTAGCATTAGATGTTCAGGCCTTATCCAACCAGTTTGTTAGATTGGATGTTTTGGAGCCCAGTCGAGTTGTTGCATGCGTGGTTTCTCAGTCCTCTCTATATGATGGTATTAGAGAGTATTAGTATTACGACCCCCATTTGCTTGTCCTCAAGGACACAGTTTAGAATGGCGATGCCAAGGAGGTTACTATTGAAGATTACAGGGTGTTGTGGATGTAGGGCGGTGATGTGTGCCTAATGCGGATAGTTTGCGTGAGTTGATTCTTCAGGAGGCCTATAGTTCACGGTACTCCATTCCCAGGTGCCTCTAAGATGTATTAGGACTAGAGGTAGCATTAATGGTGGAGGAGGATAAAGAAAAATATAGTGGAGTATATAGCTCGGTGCCTAAATTATCACAGGTGAAGTATGAGCATCAACGGTCGGATGGTTTGCTTTAGTGACTTGAGATTCCCGAGTGGAAATAGGAGCGTGTCACCATGGACTTTGTTGTTGGGCTCCCAAGGACTCGGAAGAAATTGATACTGTTTTGGTGACTGTGGAATGTTAACCAAGTCGGTTTATTTCATTCTAGTAGTGACTACCTATTCTTCAAAGCAGCTGGCTCAGGTTTATATCTACAAGATTGTCTGACTTCATAGAATATCGATATCTATCATCTCTGACCGGGGTACACAATTCACATCACATTTTTGGAGAACTGTACAGTGTGAGCTAGACATGCGGGTGGAGTTAAGTACAACATTTCACTCTTAGACGGACGGATAGTCCGAGAACAATATTTAGATATAAGAGGATATTCTTTGTGTCTATGTTATGGTTTTAGAGGGCTCTTGGGATCAGTTCTTGTTGCTTTCAGAGTTTGCCTACAACAACAACTACTAATCGAGTATTCAGATGGCTCCTTATGAGGCCCTATATGGGAGACAGTGTCGTTCTCTAGTTGGGTGGTTTAAGTCAGGAGAGGCTAAGTTATAGGGCAGAAATTTGCTTCGAGATGCCTTGGAGAAGGTAAAGTTGATCCAGGAGCACTTCGTACATCCTAATCTAGACAGAAGAGTTATGTGAATAGGAAGGTTCGCGATGTTGCTTTCATAGTTGGAGAGCGAGTCTTGCTCCGGGTTTCACCCATGAAGGATGTGATGAGTTTCGGGAAGAAGGGAAAGTTGGGCCCTAGGTATATCAGACATTTTGAGATCCTTGAGGGGATTGGTAAGGTGGCCTACAAGCTTGCAATGCTGCCTAGTTTATCTGTGGTTCATTCGGTGTTCCATGTCTCTATTCTCCGAAAGTATTATGGAGATTTATATCAAGTTCTAGACTTCAGCACAGTCTAATTGGACGAGGATTTGACTTATATTGAGGAGCCTATGGCTATCTTGGATAGACATGTCTGGAAGTTGAGATCAAAGAATATTGCTTCAGTTAAGGTTCAATGGATGGTCATCCGGTCGAGGAGGTGACATGGGAGACCGAAAACGACATGCAGAGCCGTTATCCTCATCTATTCACCACTTTAGGTATACCATTATGCACGTTCGAGGACGAACGTTTGTTTGGTTTAGGAGGGGGAGAATGTAGTGACCCTATAACGACCCGGCCGGTCGTTTCATGAGTTACCGCTCTATTTCTCCCATTTATTCTTCTTATCGCATTGTTCAGCTGTATTATGTATTATTGGGTTGGTTGGCTCGGGTTCGGAGAAGTTTTGGTAAGGTTTGAGACACTTAGTCTCTTTTGAGTAAGCTTAAGTTGGAAAAGTCAACCGATTGTTGACTTATGTGAAAAAGGGCTCGAATATGAATTCCGATGGTTCGTATATCTTCGAGAGATGATATGGGACTTAGGAACGTGATCGGAACATGTTTTGGAGGTCCGCAGTAGGTTTACGCTTGAATTGGCGAAATTGGAATTTTGGCATTTTCTGGTTGATAGGTGAGATTTTGATATAGGGGTCGGAATGGAATAACGGGAGTTGCGGTAGCTCCGTTGTGTCATTTGGGATGTGTGTGCAAAAGTTTAGGTCATTCGAACGCGCTTTGATAGACTTTTTGATCAAAAATGGAATTTCGAAGTTTTTGGAATTCTTAGGCTTGAATCCGATGTGATTTGGTTGTTTCGATGTTGTTTGAGGTGGTTTGAAGATTGGTATAAGTTTTGTTGGTGGTATATGACTTGTTTGTGCTTTTAGTTGAGGTCCTGGGGACCTCGAGGCGATTTCGGATGGTTGACGGAAAATTTTGGAGTTGAGTTTGGCAGCTGAAGTATTTTGGTTGCTGTCATAACCGCACTTGCGATTGGGAGGCCGCAGGTGCGATGCCTGCAGAAGCGGAAGGCAAGCCGCGGATGCGGCCAAGAGGAAGATCAGGTGGAGCCGCAGAAGCGGACATATGAGCGCATCTGCGATGGCGCAGGTGCGAGGGAGTGACCGCAGGTGCAGTCTTGGAGATTTAAGTCATTTTTGCAGGTGCGTACCTGGGACCGCAGGTGCGGGTCCGTAGGTGCGACCATTTAACCGCAGGTGTGGTTTTGCTGGGCCAGAAAGTATATAAACTCTCCTTCACAATTTTCAGTCATTCTTCACCATTTTTAAAGCGATTTTGGAGCTTTTTGGGGGATTTGAAGAGGGAATCCAAGGGAACTTTCATTGAGGTAAGATTTTTTAACATAAAACTCGTTCCTATGGTGTTATTTCATTGATTAGGCTTGAAATTTATGGAAATTTGTGGGTAAATATTGAAGAAACTAGGGCTTGAGAGTGAAGACCTTTGAGTAAGGGTTTGAGGGGTCATTTGTAGTCGGATTTTGGTACTTTTGATATGGATGAACTCCTGGGAGGATAAGGAGTTTATTGATGTAATTTTTATCGGATTTCGAGATGTGTGTCCGGGAGTCGAATTTTGGTTAATTTCTAGATTTGTTTTGTAATTTGATTTCCTTCAAGTGGGCTTTGTTCCCTTAGCATATTTTAATGGTTATGTACTGAAGTTGGTTAGATTTGGAGCATCCAGAGGCCGATTCGAGAGACAAAGGCATCGCGGGCTAGAGTTTGGACCGGATAGAGGTGAGTAATGATTGTAAATATTATCCTGAGGGTATGAAACCCCGGATTTCACATCGTTGTGCTATTACGAGGTGACACACACGCTAGATGACGAGCGTGGGGTCGTGCACTATTGGGGATTTTGACTTAGTCCGTCCCGAACGATTGTTTTACTGCGTGTTTGATTGAAAATTGTTTGCTATCATCATGTTTTGGGTTGAATGCCATATTTGGGCCTCGTGCCAACTGTTTTGGACCCTTAGGGGAATTTTACTAATATTCCTCACTATTTTGACTTTATATTTGTACTCAGTAATGCTATATTCTACTGTTTTCAGAACTTATCCATGTTTACTCTGTTTTGACATCTTAAATGACATTTTGAGCTGAGCATCATATTTTACTATGCCTGAGTGGCTTTTAGAGATTTCTGACTGAGTAGGGCCGAGGGCTTGTGTTGTGAGGTTAATATGGGATCGGGTTGCGCACCGCAGTGATATTGTATTGATTCATGATTATGAGGTTGAGGGCCTGAGTTGTACGCCACAAGGTGACTTGATTGAGGACGAGAGCCTGTTTGATTATGCCACGAGATGGCTTGTTATTGCGCTTGGGCTGTAAGGGGACCCTCCTGGAGTCTGTACACCCCTAGGGAGCATGAGTACCCAGTGTGAGATGTGTTATAGCTCGAGGGGCTGATGTTGTTCCATGCTATTGCCCAAGGGGCTGATACGAGTGATTGTGAGATAGCCCGAGGGGCCGATTCTGTTGGTACTTGGCCCGAGGGGCTGGTCTTATGTGTTTATCTTTTCTCACAGCCTTTCATTCACTCGTTTAACTGTTAAAAGATGTTTTAAAGAAGCTTATACTAAACTAATGTGTTTTTTACAAGTTTTCACTGTTTATTTTCATTGTATTGGTTTTACACTGCCTCTTTGTAGCATTTTGCTATATTTTACGTGTTTTCTTATCGCTCAGTTGCCTTTAGTTTTATTACTCACTGAGTTGGCATATTCACATTACTCCATGTACCCTGTGTGCAGATTCAGTGTCCTCGGGTCCCGCTAGCGAGGGCTGATTGCTTCCAACAGGCTGTTCGGAGTCCACTAAGTAGCTACTCGGCGTTTGCAGCCCAGTGCTTCTCCCTCTTATCTTACTTTACATTGTATTAGTTCTGTATTAGACTGTGTAGTCTCTTTCATACTCTTAGACAAATGTTTAGATGCTCATGACTGGTGACACCCCGATGTCGGACTGTGTTTATTTCCGCACTTGTTCTATTTCACTGTATTTTGGGGTTATCACTTATTAATGACTTAAATTGAATTATTATAAATGTTTAAATGGATTGGTGGTTTGTATTGGCTGGCCTTGTTTCACGATAGGCGCCGTCACGACCAGGTTTGAATTTTGGGTCGTGACAGACCCGATCGGTTATTTTGTATGATTTTACCTCGTTAAACCTTTTCATGCTTCACACATATGTGTTTATGATTTTATGACTTCCGGGGTTGGTTAGTTTTTTTCCTGGAAGCTTCGGGTTGATTTGGACCCTTTGATTCTTGACTTAGAAGTTATACCTTGAAATGTTGACCAAACTTTAACTTTTGTGAAAACGACCCTGGAATTGTATTTTTATAGCTTTGCATCGTGATTTCGGACTTAGACGTATGCCCAAAATTGATTTTGGAATTCCGTAGGTTAATTTATGTTGATTTGCCAAAATTTGGCAATTTAAAGTCGAAAAGTTTGACTGTAGGTTGACATTTAGATATCGATCTCAGAATTTGATTTTGGGACTTGGAATAGGTCTGTTATGGTATTTAGAACTTGTCTACAAATTTAGATGTCGTTTGGAGTTGATTTGATAGGATTCAGACGTTTTGTTGTAATTCTAGAGGTTCTTGAACTTTACTTTGAAATTCATATGTTTTATGTTCGATTCATAGTTTTAGATGTTAGTTTTGTATTTTGATCACACGAGTGAGCTCGTATGATATTTTTAATCTTGTGTGGATGTTTAGTTTGGACCTCTACAGGATCGAATGAGTTTCGGACATGTATCAGAATGGTTTTTGACTTAAAATGAACTGCTGGTATGTTGATGCTCTGTTATTGCAATTAAAGTACCAGCCTCGCAATTGTGAAGGTGACAGTAGGAGGTTAAATGTCACAAATGCAACTTCCCATTCTCATTTGCAAAGGCAGCAGAACTTTAGCTTTGTTTGCATTTGCAAACAAATGTTCACTTTCGCGAGGGTGGCCAGTTCGCATTTGCGAAGCTTTTTCTCGCAATTGTGAGGAAGCATGAGCCTGTTAGGGTTCACAAATGCGAGCCCCAGTCCGTAATAGTGAGGGTTCATAAATACGACCCATGTGTTGAAAATGCGACATCTGCAGCTGGTTAAAGGGATAGGAGATGGGATTTCTGAACACATTCTCTCATTTCTTAACCCTAGACTCGGTAGGAGACGATTAATAGAGGGGATTTTCACCTACAACCCTTAGGTATAAGATGGGACTTATGTGCGTATTGCTTATAGGGGAACTACGTGAAGCCACACAGGATCATAAGGTGGGATACAGTGTGTGTAGCTTTTTCTAGAAAAAAAAATGTTTTCAAAACCTCTTTAAATGTAAGGCTCACGCAACGGTATAAGGAAAGATTGTGATTCAAATTGGAAAATGTAAGTAGAAAGAGGTACCTCAGTTGTGATTCTTGATTTATACGAGGCGGTACCTCGGTGGTAATTCTTATTGTACACGAGGTGGTACCTGTAAGCACGTGATTTTTGACCCTCCCCGAGAATTTTCACATTTTTAGTGTGAATATGTGAAATTGGGTCTAGTATAGCTATTTTAACTATTTTTACTTTATTTCGTTGCAAAAAGAAAAATTACAAAAAAAGTATATATATAAATTTTAGTTTATGTATCCCTCATAAACTTGAAAAAAATCAAAAATTGCACTTTATTTTGGTACTTTATATAAATTCGAAAATTAACAAAAAATATATATATAATTCTATTAATGTTTTGAAGTCATTTTAATACAAAAAATATTATTTCATATTTTTGTCTTTATTAAAAAACGAAAATTACAAAAAAAATAGTTTTATTAATATTTTATAGTTATTTTAACTTTGAAAATACAAAAAAATATTACTTCATATTTTATCTTAATATTTACGAAAATTACAAAAATAGTTTTATTAATATTTTGTAGCTATTTTAAAACCTTAAAAATATTTAAAAAAAAGATATAGTTTTGTTAAATACTAGTCTTATTTTCGGTAGTTATTTTGCTTACATAGGACTAGTTAAGCAACGTGTTCCTATTTCTCGGGTCCGGGCAAAAGAATAATATTCGGGTTCAAACTACCCGGTTTTAGGCCTAATTTTCGGACCTAGCCCATAATAACCGTGTCCAGGACACGTGGGGAACCCCACCACGCGTGGGGAACATATGCCTTGAACCCCACCACGCGTGGGCTCATTTTTCTGGGCAAAACCGATGCTAAATACACGGATGAAACAAAGAAAGGGGGGATTTTTGGGAATTTTGGAATTTAAAAAAAAAAAGAAAAAAAAAGAAAACAGGTACTGTTGACGCTTCTTCTTCATAAAAGAAGAAGAAGCAAAACCCTACTGAAAGGAGAAGAAAACCAACAGACCACCCTCCTCAACCCATCAACTTCCCCCACCGATCTCCACGTCCAAACACCACAAACGACCCTACTGACCACGACCACCCCTCCCGTCGTCAACCTCCGAACAACCCCCCACCATCAACACTCCATGAACGACCACCCAACTCCTCCATCGCCGACCACTGTCAAAACGCCATAACCATCGACAGACCACGCCCCCCCCAGCGTCGAAAGCCCACCGGCAACCCCCTCCTCCTCCTGTCCAAACAACTAACTCCATCTCCATCCCATCACCTTCCCCGGCAGCCCCACCACCAGCAAAACTGCCCAAGCAGGCCCGTCGTCAACCTCCATTGCCGCCCGCTGCAAGCTCTCGTCGTCAACTGCCCAAACGACCTCTCCAAATGCAGCATCAACCAGCTCCTTGACACCACCCAAACACCACCACTAAACAGATCCCTCCATCGTCCAGCTGCTGCCCGTCAAGCAGCATCTATCGCTGCTGCATCGTCAAGCCTCATCGTCGACCACTCTCCGAACAAGCACCCCTTCTCCTCTAATCCCATCGCAACCGGGCGATTATACAGTCGCCATTCGCGTGTCCAGTGACCGCTATTTCTTCGCTGTCGTCGTGTAGTCCGTCCGAGGTCGTCGTTGGGTTGTGTTCGTGGCTTCCGGTCTGATATCGTTGAGCTTGACGTCGAGTTTGGTCGTTGAGGTCTATGTAGAGGTTTGGTCCCTGGTTCTATTCGTTTCTGCCTGTTCAGGTTAGTAAGCCTCACTGTATTAGATAAAGAAATTTTACGTTCAATGTTCGAAGTTGCAATATATCGATTGATATGATAATTTTCTGCCCATGTTTCACCGTACGCATTTTTGCTCATTTTGCGTTATGTGACTCTTGTTTATTCGATGTCATTCAATTAAGTTGGACTAGTTGTTTTACGACACAAGTTTGACGTTAATTTGTTCGTACTTTCCTTCGCTTAGTTCATTCGAAAAAAAACAAAATTTATTATCAGTACTTGTTGTTATTACTTCCAAAACACTCATTTTGCTAGATTCCTTTTATTAAATTTGTGACGAGTTATGAGATTTCAGTTGTCAATAGGTTATAAAGTTTAGTATTGTTAAAGGCGTAAAAATGGCTTCCTTTTAAAAAAAATATAAAAAAAAAGGTAAATAAAACAAATAAATAAATAAACAAAAAACGAGACTAGCTTCGCCAAAAATAAAAATGTACATATTGTGGAGCCCTCGCAAAATATATGTATTAAGTACTTAGATTTCGGGACGGGCCGTTTAGTAAATTTCACGGCCCTACCCAAAAATAATAATGCGCTAGTTGCTTCAGGCGCGCCTTTAATAATTTGATTTTCCTAAACTCGGGTGCACATTTATGTGACCCAAATCTAAATCTCAACGGAGTCGAAATATGTCTCTAGTCACGGGCGCATTGATTGTGGCGTGGCCCGGGATGCATTTCCATGACGTTGCAAATTCTTTAAAAAAATAAGAATGAGATGAGCCTCGCCGAATAAAAAATACAAATTGCGGGGCCCTCAGCAAATACTTGTTTAAAATTACTTAGAATTCAGGAGAATCGATTAGCGAATTTCACGGCCTCCGTAAAATAATAACGCGATAGTCTCTTTAGGCGCGTGTTTAATAATTTACTTTCTTAAGCTCGGGTGTGCATTTCATGCGACCCAAATCCAAATCTCAAAACATCAAACAAAATGCGTTCCGGATTGTGGGTGCATTTCATGTGACGCAGTCCAAAGACGTGTTTTAAGCGATGTTCACATTTTTGTAAAAAACAATAATAATAAAGCGGTAAAAGATAAAATTTGCACATGGTTCATAATTGTATTAAAAATCAGATGAATAAGCCGAATATAACAGTTGAGCGACCGTGCTAGAACCACGGAACTCGGGAATGCCTAACACCTTCTCCCGGGTTAACAGAATTCCTTATCCGGATTTCTGGTACGCAGACTGTAATATAGAGTCATTATTTTCCTCGATTCGGGATTAAAATTGGTGACTTGGGACACCCTAAATCTCCCAAGTGGCGACTCTGAAATAAACAAATAAATCCCGTTTCGATTGTCCTTTAATTGGAAAAAACTCCCCCTGCGCCCCCGCGGGTGCGGAAAAAGGAGGTGTGACAGCTCTGGCGACTCTGCTGGGGATAAGAGACCCAGAACCAGTGGTTCAGGGTTAGAAATTCGAGCTCATATAAATTGTTATATTTGGTTTTATCTGATTTTTACATGTTTGAGCCTAATGTGCTAAATGCTGCTTTTACCGCTTTGATATTACGTGAACTGTGTATAAACTGTGCCGAAACCCATCTCCTCTCTGAGTCTTCTAAATCATGAAGAAGGGTGTACTTCGTACGACTTCTTTTCTGTATAGTGTCAAATCCCAATTTAGAACGAGGTTCGGACAAGTTGCTAAGCCGGTGAAGCTTCTGTATTCCCGGTACGCTGCCCCCCTCGGCTCGAGCTGTCCGCTCGGGTACACTGTCTAGAACACCGACCCAGGTTTTTGAACCTAGTATAACAAAGCCACATGCCGGATCCCTAGTAGGAACGTTTATTTGCATCATGTGCATTTGACTTAGGGGACTCAACATAGGGGTTGGGTCCGTCTAGGACAAGCAACCTGAAAATAATAGACCATCTTTCGGCATCCTATGTGCTACATGTTGTATTTAGTCAAGGGCGAATGGGTCATTTGGTCATTTCCAGCATGGTGTTATTTTAATCAAAGCATGGGGAACATTTGTGGAATCCAAGGAGCCTTGGAATTCCCTATGTCCCCCACGCTTCATTTTTGGGAAAAGCACATGGGGAACATTTGTGGAATCCAAGAAGTCTTGGAATTCCCATATGTCCCCCACGCTTCACATGTTGGGAAAAGCGCATGGGGAGCATTTGCGGAATCCAAGAAGTCTTGGAAATCGTTATGTCTCCCATGCCACATTTTTGAAAGAAATAATAAATATAAAAAAATAAAATACAAATAAAAACAAAGCATGAAAATTCAAAAAGATTTTGTATGTTGTCATCATTTTCCACATATAAGAAAATCGTGAAAAAGAGGAGAAAAAATGACAGTGTAGAGATATAACTACTTATTTTTAGAGAAAGATCAATGTCCGAGTAGTATTGAAACTCTGCCGAAATTTTGAGAAAATGAATGTCTTATTAGTTTGTTATATTAAAAGCAAAGGAAAAATAGAGAAAAATTATCATTGTTTTGTCTTGTTTTTTTGAAAAAAAATATATAAAAAAAATAGTTTGTTTTGCCATAAAAATGAAAAAAAAAGGTTTTGTTTTAAAATGGGTTTTTATTTATTTATCTGTTTATGAAAATGTCAAAATAAAAATAAAAATAATAAAATAAAAAGAGTCCGGCGTTGAATGTGATTTTATTATTTGCTCCCAAAAATAAGTATATATATAATCCAAAAAAAAAAATTCGAAAGAAAGTTCAAAATTCAAAAAAGATAAAATAGATAAATAAAAATCCGAAAATATTTTGATTCTTCTTTAGAAAATTCAGAAAAAAAAACATTTTAGAAGCATTTCTTTTATTAAAGGTAAAATTCCAAAAAATATTTTCTTCTTCTTCTTTAGAATAAAAAAAAAGCAAATGAAATTCAAAAATATATCTTAGAAGTGTTTCTTTGAAAAAGAAAATCAATCAAAAATCAAAAAATATACTTCCTTTCTTCTTTTAAAGTAGTTCTTTCAAATTAAAAAAAAAAAAAGTTAGTTCATCTACTTATCCTTGATGGACCGAACTACGCGGGTTTGATTCTCACCGGATGTGAGATACATAGGCAACCCTCATCGGGTCCAACCCCACCGTCTCAAAAAAGAAGGAATGTTTTATGTTTTTCGTTAATTCGTTTGTTTGTTATAAATGAAAATAATAGAATAATAGTCTATTTGATTGTTGTGAAAATAATAATAATAAAAAAAATATAGAAAATGGAAAAGGGTCTTCTCAAAAATAGTTTATTCGCCCGAACTACGCGGGTTTGATTCTCACCGGATGTGAGATACGTAGGCAACCCTCATCGGGTCCAACCCCCTTTTTGCTAAAAAAGCCAAAAACAAATAATAATAAAAATAAAAAAACATGTCAAGTTTTTATTCATAAATAAGTCGGGTGATGTCCAACTTCCCCTTTTACAAAAAATAGCAAATATGTCAAGTTTCATAAAGAAGTCGGGTGATGCTGTTTTATCAAGACATAGCCGAATGTTCCCGAAAGGGACGCCGGAAGGCTGACTTTGCATAAACAGCCACTTTTGGGTCATTTTTAAGACTTGGTCCATTTGACCCCCACAGCCTAAAAATCTTCGTCCCCGAGACGTTGACAGGCCGTGTTTGCAATATTGAGTTTTCTAATTTGAAAAACGATGAAAAAAGAGTTATAAATAAGTCAGGTGATGCTGTTTTGTCATAAATAGCCGAATGTTCCCGAAAGGGACGCCGGAAGGCTGACTTTGCATAAACAGCCACCTTTGGGTCATTCTGAGATATGGACCCACACAGCCTTAAAAAAATCTTCGTCCCCGAGGCGCTGAAGGGCCGTGTTTGCAACACTAAGTTTTCATTATAATTTGAAAAAAAAACAAAGGGTCAGCGGTCAGGTGAATACCGTTTGAATTTTGTCATGATAAGCCGAGACAGCTTCGACCGCGTCTTAAATCGTTCTTGCCGAAATAGCCTTAGAGTATATTTCAGTTGTCAAAAGGTTATTTTTGTAAAAGAACGGACAAGTTTGTAAAGTATCATAAATAATCCTCCCCGACCTCAAAATTCATGTGAAATTTGGAAGGGGCCACATTTGCAAAAATAACCGTTTGGTTGCATTTGTCGAACAGAGAAAGGGAGCTAGCCTTTTGTTTTTGAGTTTGTAAAGCTTTTGATTAAAATATGTGGGTTGTTTGATTTGCCGGTTTGTAGGCCATCTTCAAACCTTTGAAACCCAGTTTGTTTTAATATGAAAATTGAAAAATATTTTGTATTGTGTATCTTTCAGCGGTCCGAACTACGCAAGGTCTGATTCATGCGGGGACATGATACGTAGGCAATCTCCATAAGATTCGACCACTACTAAAATGAAAAAATAATAAATAAAAAAAAAGAAAATAAAATAAATATATAATAATAAATAAATAAAAGAGAGTGTGGAAGATTTTCCGGGGGCACAATTGCCTAACTGCTTGGGTACATTATTGATATATGATTGTCTGTCCAATGCCCTAACACTAACGTGATGACTTCCCTTTGATGTGTCCATATATAGAGAGTGGTTGGTTGTGGTAACTCCGCCCTGCAAAGCAAAGTCAAAAGACAATGGATCAGAACCGCAGAACCGAGTGGGTCGGTACTGATGACCGACAACAATTGGTCAAACGGAACAACGGGTTGGCGGAAGAAGTAAAAATGCTGAGACAACATGTGGCAGACATGTATCAGGCGTGGATAACTGGAAAAGCACCGCCCCCTCCCCCGCCAAGCTTCTTGAACTCTGTCGCTTCCCAAGCACCCAACACCATAGCGGAATATCCCCCATACTCACCATCCCGACCCGCTTATGACAGTTTTCCCAGCTACCCGAGTAGCTCCATCACTCCTCAATGCTTCTCCACTCCCCAACACCACTTCTTTCCCCGCCATACTTCACTTTCCAGGCACCCGGCTCCACAAAATGCCTACCCACCTACACAAGCCTACCAAAAGCCACCTGGATCAGTTTTCCGGCCCTGTCAACATGCAAGAATGAAGAGGTTGCTGAAACGAGGAAAGGCTCTCGCCCCCATCGGGGTATCTTATGCCAGTCTGTTTGAAAGGCTAAGGCATGCTGGTTCGATTGAGCCACTCCCCGCATGTACTATAAATCCGCTTGCAAGGAGCTTTGATCCGGCAGCACGATGCGCCTACCACTCCAATGTCGTAGGGCACAACATTGAGAGCTGTCATAGCTGGAGAAAGGAAGTAGAGAAAATGATCCGAGAAGGGCGGGTTGCGATTAATAACAGTGACATGGAGCACTCGAACCTCCTCGAGAACTTGCCTACGGAGGTTGATGAGGTTGAAGCTGGTAATATTGATGCAAAGCTCAGTGGCTAAAATGCCAATTTTGATAAAGTGGGAGGACGTTTTGTTCCTTGGTCAGCAAGAGAGAAGCTTGTGGTGGCTCATTTTGTTGTCATTTCTGTTGTTCGGATTATTAGGGTTATGAGTCGGATGTTGTCTTGTCCAGTTTGTTTTTAGGATTTTGTTCTGGATTGTTTTGTTTGTTTTGTTATTTAAACCATTTCACCGGTAGTCTAATACAAAGTCCGGTCTTTTATTATTTCCAGTCATCTTTTTGTTTAGTCCTTTTATCATTTCGTTCAATGCCGATTCTAGAGACATGACATGCGCACCCAGTTTGGGCCTAATCTTAAAAGTTAATCATAAAACCCTGGAAAGGCGATTCAGACCATTTAAAGGAAATAAGGACGGTTGAGATTATTCAGAGCTCCAGTCATGTGGAACTGGGGCAAGTTAAGCACAAAGAAAACCGTTAAAAGCAAGATTCGCCAAATTGGCATGAGGGTCAGTCATGATAATGAGAGTGTCGCCCAACGGTGCTTAGAAATGACAAAGGAAAAATAAAATGTTTAACATAATTGTCAAGTCCAGCACCATCAGAAGAGACTACAAATTTAAAGTGTGTTGTTTGCACTTGGCATGTTTTGAAGACTGGAATGACGAAGGCATTTTGTTCTGCTACCCAAACACTTTATCCTTCGTTACCCCTTTTGAGCCTTATTTATTTTCTTTCATACCCCTCGTTCGGAATTAGTAGCAACGAATAGAATACGCAAGCGCGGCAGGTAAACAAAAGAAAAAAAAAGAAAAGAAAACAACAAAACGAAAGAAAAGAAAAGAAAATTGATAACAAAAAAAAAAAAGAAGAAAGTCAAATGGAAAAGAGGAATTGGGAACTACGTTTGACCTGATTCCTCAAAGAGGATACGTAGGCGCTTCACGGCTCGGTCATAGTTTTGAAAAATGAAAAGAAAATCAATTAAAATATCCCCAAGCAAAAAACTGGGGCAAAGGTTGCGTTTGTTGTAAATAAATCTAATTCCGAAGGTTGTAATTAATAACCCAAAATTAATGCATTTTTGAGCCTTTAATACCTTTTTCTTTCTAGCCCTATCCAAAACCCACATTACGGTCCAAGAAAGACCTTCTGATCAGTCTTCAAAAGATGCCAAGTCAGACAAATGTTGTCTTACCGGCGAACATGACGTTCTGTTCCACAGCAGAAAGGACTCTACTCTCCAAAAGAAAGAGTCATGCCGGCAACACTCCAAACCCCCAGCTGGAGAGTGATACAAATGAGAGAGTCTTATCGGTGAAAACCTTCACAGGCACCATAAGGCGATGAAAGCTGAGAGAAAAGCCAAAAATGAGAGAGACTTGATAGTGAAAACCCTTCGGGCACTACAAGTCGAATAAGATTGAGAATCAGAGGGGGAATCGCCAATGGAAGATCTTAAAAGATGATTGACGGCAGAGGATAGGCCACATACGCATGTCATGGCCATTAGAGTCGGTATCTGCGTTTGATAGGTTTTTATTTATAGTTTCTTTTGTAAAAGAGTCATCGTTTCCTTTGTCTTTTATTTTGTTTCTGTTATCTTTCTCCTTTCATAAAAAATTTTCCCCAATAGAGTCTGTCCGGTCAGAACAAGTATGAAATGACTTCAAAATATGCCATCAGCTTTCCAAGATGAGATCTGACTAGTATATCCGAATGGTATAGTCAGCAAGGAACAAGCGCGAGGTCAGTGTCAAAAAAGATATCCCCAGCAAAGGGAATTGACAAAAGGATTGACGAGCATCAAGAGGGATATCCTTGCCAAAACCAAGGTTATAAACCTCAAAGACAAGGCCCGTGAACAAAGCAAGGAGAGCAGTGAGCATGATTTGGCGAAATCCATACTAGACTAAAAGGTCGGGGAAATGCCAGTTTCCGAGCTATGCCCCAAAAGAAGAAGGATATCCCCAGTAGGAAGGGATTATCCCCAACAAATAATATCATCCCCAACAAGTTGCGGAACACAGAGCAAGGATGGAGAAAGGGAAAACCATCCCAGCAGGAGTATCACAACCAACCACCGCGTTTTAAACTAACAATTTTGTTTGATTTAAAACATGTAAAGGAAATGGCATTGATGCCAGAACTGCATGCCACAAGGGATATTATCAAACTGGGGCAGAAAATTTTCCTTCCATTTAGAAAATTTTCTAGAAGTCAGGTACCCTCAGCTGATAACATTTTACCACCCAACAGGTAAGTAAATCAAGGGAGGTAGTCTTTGAAGGAAGAAGCTATGCAAAAACAAAACAAAAAAAAAGGAATTAAAAAAAAAAATAAGAATAATAATAAAAAATGGGGAAGGTAGAAAAGGAAAATTCATCCCAATCCCCAGCAAGTATTCGAGGTAAGACATTTTCAAGTCTTAAAGATATTTTGGGTTCATCCGCCCTCAAATAGGATATGTCGGGTTCATCCGCCCTCAAATAGGATATGTTGGGTTCATCCGCCCTCAAATAGGATATGTCGGGTTCATCCGCCCTCAAATAGGATCTGTTGGGTTCATCCGCCCTCAAATAGGATATGTTGGGTTCATCCGCCCTCAAATAGGATATGTTGGGTTCATCCGCCCTCAAATAGGATCTGTTGGGTTCATCCGCCCTCAAATAGGATATGTCGGGTTCATCCGCCCTCAAATAGGATCTGTTGGGTTAATCCGCCCTCAAATAGGATCTGTCGGGTTCATCCGCCCTCAAATAGGATCTGTTGGGTTCATCCGCCCTCAAATAGGATATGTTGGGTTAATCCTCCCTCAAATAGGATCTGTTGGGTTAATCCGCCCTCAAATAGGATCTGTCGGGTTAATCCGCCCTCAAATAGGATCTGTCGGGTTCATCCGCCCTTAAATAGGATCTGTTGGGTTAATCCGCCCTCAAATAGGATCTGTCGGGTTCATCCGCCCTCAAATAGGATCTGTTGGGTTAATCCGCCCTTAAATAGGATCTGTCGGGTTCATCCGCCCTCAAATAGGATCTGTTGGGTTCATCCGCCCTCAAATAGGATATGTCGGGTTCATCCGCCCTCAAATAGGATATGTTGGGTTAATCCGCCCTCAAATAGGATCTGTCGGGTTCATCCGCCGTCAAATAGGATCTGTTGGGTTAATCCGCCCTCAAATAGGATCTGTCGGGTTCATCCGCCCTCAAATAGGATCTGTTGGGTTCATCCGCCCTCAAATAGGATAGGTTGGGTTAATCCGCCCTCAAATAGGATCTGTTGGGTTAATCCGCCCTCAAATAGGATCTGTCGGGTTAATCCGCCCTCAAATAGGATCTGTCGGGTTCATCCGCCCTCAAATAGGATCTGTTGGGTTCATCCGCCCTCAAATAGGATCTGTTGGGTTAATCCGCCCTCAAATAGGATATGTTGGGTTCATCCGCCCTCAAATAGGATATGTTGGGTTCATCCGCCCTCAAATAGGATATGTTGGGTTCATCCGCCATCAAATAGGATATGTTGGGTTCATCCGCCCTCAAATAGGATCTGTCGGGTTCATCTGCCCTCAAATAGGATCTGTTGGGTTAATCCGCCCTCAAATAGGATCTGTCGGGTTCATCCGCCCTCAAATAGGATCTGTCGGGTTCATCCGCCCTCAAATAGGATATGTTGGGTTCATCCGCCCTCAAATAGGATCTGTTGGGTTCATCCGCCCTCAAATAGGATCTGTTGGGTTAATCCGCCCTCAAATAGGATCTGTCGGGTTCATCCGCCCTCAAATAGGATCTGTCGGGTTCATCCGCCCCCTCAAATAGGATCTGTCGGGTTCATCCGCCCTCAAATAGGATCTGTTGGGTTCATCCGCCCTCAAATAGGATATGTTGGGTTCATCCGCCCTCAAATAGGATATGTTGGTTTCAGTCTTTTATTTCAAGTGTTGAAATTGGGAGCCCGCCCAGATAACAGAGGCATAAATTCAGTCTTTACTTTTCAAGTGTTGAAATTGGGAGCCCGCCCAGATAATAGAGGCATACATTCAGTCTTTACTTTTCAAGTGTTGAAATTGGGAGCCCGCCCAGATAATAGAGGCATACATTCAGTCTTTTATTTTAAGTGTTGAAATTGGGAGCCCGCCCAGATAACAGAGGCATACATTCAGTCTTTTTATTTCAAGTGTTGAAATTGGGAGCCCGCCCAGATAATAGAGGCATACATTCCACGTCTTTACCCATAGGAGATGCATTTCCTCCTAAGTTTTAGTTTTACCCATAGGAGATGCATTTCCTCCTAGGTTTGTTTAGTTTCACCCATAGGAGACGCATTTCCTCCTAGGTTTGTTTCAGTTTCACCCATAGGAGATGTAATTCCTCCTAAGTTCAGTTTCACCATAGGAGACGCATTTCCTAAAGCAAGTTTCACCAATAGGAGACGCACTTCCTAAAGTTCATTTCACCCATAGGAGACGCACTTCCTAAGTTCAGTTCTACCAATAGGAGACGCACTTCCTAAGTTCAGTTCTACCATAGGATACGCATTTCCTAAGTTTATTTCACCCAATAGGAGACGCACTTCCTAAGTTCAGGTACCAACAGGAGACGCACATCCTAAGTTTAGTTTCACCAGTAGGAGACGCACTTCCTAAGTTTATTGTACCCACAGGAAACGCACTTCCTCAAAGTTAAGTTTTACCCATAGGAGATGCATTTCCTCCTAAGTTGTTTTTGAAAAAAAAAAAAGAAGTAAAACCTAGTCTGATGAACTTTCTCCTAGGATCAAAGTCTTAATCTGACGAATGTTTCTCCTAAGATAGAGACCTAGTCTGATGAACCTTCTCCTAGGATCCAAATCTTAGTCTGACGAATCTTTCTCCTAAGATAGAGACCTAGTCTGACGAACCTTCTCCTAGGATCGAAATCTTAGTCTGATGAATATTTTTCCTAAGATACCAAAAAGAAAAGACCTAGTCTGATGAACTTTATCCTAGGATCAAAATCTTAGTCTGACGAATTTTTCTCCTAAGATAGAGACCTAGTCTGACGAACCTTCTCCTAGGATCCAAATCTTAGTCTGATGAATCTTTCTCCTAAGATACCAAAAAGAAAACCTAGTCTGATGAACCTTCTCCTAGGATCAAAATCTTAGTCTGACGAATTTTTCTCCTAAGATAGAGACCTAGTCTGACGAACCTTCTCCTAGGATCAAAATCTTAGTCTGATGAATTTTTCTCCTAAGATAGAGACCTAGTCTGACGAACCTTCTCCTAGGATCAAAATCTTAGTCTGATGAATCTTTCTCCTAAGATACCAAAAAAAAATCCTAATCTGATGAACCTTCTCCTAGGATCAAAATCTTAGTCCGATGAATTTTTCTCCTGAGATAGAGACCTAGTCTGACGAACCTTCTCCTAGGATCAAAATCTTAGTCTGATGAATCTTTCTCCTAAGATAACCAAAAAACAAAAATGACCTAGTCTGACGAACCTTCTCCTAGGATCAAAATCTTAGTCCGATGAATCTTTCTCCTAAGATGCTAAAAAAAAAATTGAAAAAAAAGAGTCATTTTCCTAAAGCCAGGCGCCCACCTGTATAACGAGAGGAATACATTTCAGTCCTTACATTTCAAGCATTGAAGTTAGGCGCCCACCTGCATAACAAGGGAATACATCCTAATCTAGTGTTTAGTTCACTCTCAGCACTGCACCAGTAGTATCAGTGGGCTACGATTTTGCTAACGACTCACAAACCTTCCCAGTGCAAACTGGGTTAGGAAATTTTGTTTGTTTTGTTTGTTTTGATTGTCAGGGGCCTGCCTGTAGAGCAGAAGATTGTTATATGTCAAAGATTGAAGAAGTTAGGGGTCCGCCTGTAGAACAGCGGGATCGTTCAAAGTCAAGCCGTAACCCATTGGAAGGCAGAAGGCTACAACAAAAATCCCCAGCACTCAATCCAAGATAGAAGCAACAAGAAGCTCGCCCCAAGAATGCGAGTCAACAGTCTGAGAGGGTCAACAAAAGCTAGTCACAAAAACAAAAACAAAAAAAAAGAAGAAAAAAGAAGAAAAATGAATGAATCCAAAGCACGGAAGTGGAAAACAGATGTGATCTGCTCAAGAACTAGCGCCTACAACTAGCAAGTATCAAGGTTCAAATCCAAAGTCTGCATGAAGCACCATTCAAGACTCAAGACCAAGTTTCAGAAGACTTAAGAGATAGGAATCCTTGTAACTAGTAGCTGATAGGCTTAGTTAGTCTTTTTCAGTTTTCATTTTTGTTGTAACGACAGGACCGCGGACCGGAACCTCAACGGAACGGCACCTCGATCGGCTCTTCACCTCGGTACACTTCACTATCTCTCTCATTTCCGAACTACACGTGGCCTGATTCCTGTATAACCAAGGATATGTAGGCAGCTCGGATACCAGGGCTCGGTCACATTCCCTCCCTTTCCTGAAGTGTAGTCCGTCCAAGTAATGGTCGGGTCAAAAACACGGCTAGTCGTTCTTTGTCGGAAAACTCTTCGTGTTTCCAGTCAAAGAGGGGCAGCTGTAAGCACGTGATTTTTGACCCTCCCCGAGAATTTTCACATTTTTAGTGTGAATATGTGAAATTGGGTCTAGTATAGCTATTTTAACTATTTTTACTTTATTTCGTTGCAAAAAGAAAAATTACAAAAAAAGTATATATATAAATTTTAGTTTATGTATCCCTCATAAACTTGAAAAATCAAAAATTGCACTTTATTTTGGTACTTTATATAAATTCGAAAATTAACAAAAAATATATATATAATTCTATTAATGTTTTGAAGTCATTTTAATACAAAAAATATTATTTCATATTTTTGTCTTTATTAAAAAACGAAAATTACAAAAAAAATAGTTTTATTAATATTTTATAGTTATTTTAACTTTGAAAATACAAAAAAATATTACTTCATATTTTATCTTAATATTTACGAAAATTACAAAAATAGTTTTATTAATATTTTGTAGCTATTTTAAAACCTTAAAAATATTTAAAAAAAAGATATAGTTTTGTTAAATACTAGTCTTATTTTCGGTAGTTATTTTGCTTACATAGGACTAGTTAAGCAACGTGTTCCTATTTCTCGGGTCCGGGCAAAAGAATAATATTCGGGTTCAAACTACCCGGTTTTAGGCCTAATTTTCGGACCTAGCCCATAATAACCGTGTCCAGGACACGTGGGGAACCCCACCACGCGTGGGGAACATATGCCTTGAACCCCACCACGCGTGGGCTCATTTTTCTGGGCAAAACCGATGCTAAATACACGGATGAAACAAAGAAAGGGGGATTTTTGGGAATTTTGGAATTTAAAAAAAAAAAAAGAAAAAAGAAAACAGGTACTGTTGACGTTTCTTCTTCATAAAAGAAGAAGAAGCAAAACCCTACTGAAAGGAGAAGAAAACCAACAGACCACCCTCCTCAACCCATCACCTTCCCCCACCGATCTCCACGTCCAAACACCACAAACGACCCTACTGACCACGACCACCCCTCCCGTCGTCAACCTCCAAACAACCCCCCACCATCAACACTCCATGAACGACCACCCAACTCTTCCATCGCCGACCACTGTCAAAACGCCATAACCATCGACAGACCACGCCCCCCCAGCGTCGAAAGCCCACCGGCAACCCCCTCCTCCTCCTGTCCAAACAACTAACTCCATCTCCATCCCATCACCTTCCCCGGCAGCCCCACCACCAGCAAAACTGCCCAAGCAGGCCCGTCGTCAACCTCCATTGCCGCCCGCTGCAAGCTCTCGTCGTCAACTGCCCAAACGACCTCTCCAAATGCAGCATTAACCAGCTCCTTGACACCACCCAAACACCACCACTAAACAGATCCCTCCATCGTCCAGCTGCTGCCCGTCAAGCAGCATCTATCGCTGCTGCATCGTCAAGCCTCATCGTCGACCACTCTCCAAACAACCACCCCTTCTCCTCTAATCCCATCGCAACCGGGCGATTATACAGTCGCCATTCGCGTGTCCAGTGACCGCTATTTCTTCGCTGTCGTCGTGTAGTCCGTCCGAGGTCGTCGTTGGGTTGTGTTCGTGGCTTCCGGTCTGATATCGTTGAGCTTGACGTCGAGTTTGGTCGTTGAGGTCGATGTAGAGGTTTGGTCCCTGGTTCTATTCGTTTCTGCCTGTTCAGGTTAGTAAGCCTCACTATATTAGATAAAGAAATTTTACGTTCAATGTTTGAAGTTGCAATATATCGATTGATATGATAATTTTCTGCCCATGTTTCACCGTACGCATTTTTGCTCATTTTGCGTTATGTGACTCTTGTTTATTCGATGTCATTCAATTAAGTTGGACTAGTTGTTTTACGACACAAGTTTGACGTTAATTTGTTCGTACTTTCCTTCGCTTAGTTCATTCGAAAAAAAACAAAATTTATTATCAGTACTTGTTGTTATTACTTCCAAAACACTCATTTTGCTAGATTCCTTTTATTAAATTTGTGACGAGTTATGAGATTTCAGTTGTCAATAGGTTATAAAGTTTAGTATTGTTAAAGGCGTAAAAATGGCATCCTTTTAAAAAAAATATATATAAAAAAAGGTAAATAAAACAAATAAATAAATAAACAAAAAACGAGACTAGCTTCGCCAAAAATAAAAATGTACATATTGTGGAGCCCTCGCAAAATATATGTATTAAGTACTTAGATTCCGGGACGGGCCGTTTAGTAAATTTCACGGCCCTACCCCAAAATAATAATGCGCTAGTTGCTTTAGGCGCGCCTTTAATAATGTTATCTCCCTAAACTCGGGTGCACATTTATGTGACCCAAATCCAAATCTCAACGGAGTCGAAATATGTCTCTAGTCACGGGCGCATTGATTGTGGCGTGGCCCGGGATGCATTTCCATGACGTTGCAAATTCTTTAAAAAAATAAGAATGAGATGAGCCTCGCCGAATAAAAAATACAAATTGCGGGGCCCTCAGCAAATACTTGTTTAAAATTACTTAGAATTCAGGAGAATCGATTAGCGAATTTCACGGCCTCCGCAAAATAATAACGCGATAGTCTCTTTAGGCGCGTGTTTAATAATTTACTTTCTTAAGCTCAGGTGTGCATTTCATGCGACCCAAATCCAAATCTCAAAACATCAAACAAAATGCGTTCCGGATTGTGGGTGCATTTCATGTGACGCAGTCCAAAGACGTGTTTTAAGCGATGTTCACATTCTTGTAAAAAACAATAATAATAAAGCGGTAAAAGATAAAATTTGCACATGGTTCATAATTGTATTAAAAATCAGATGAATAAGCCGAATATAACAGTTGAGCGACCGTGCTAGAACCACGGAACTCGGGAATGCCTAACACCTTCTCCCGGGTTAACAGAATTCCTTATCCGGATTTCTGGTACGCAGACTGTAATATAGAGTCATTATTTTCCTCGATTCGGGATTAAAATTGGTGACTTGGGACACCCTAAATCTCCCAAGTGGCGACTCTGAAATAAACAAATAAATCCCGTTTCGATTGTCCTTTAATTGGAAAAAACTCCCCCTCGCGCCCCCTCGGGTGCGGAAAAAGGAAGTGCGACATTACCTCGTTGTCTTATTTTGTTATTTCTCTCATGTTGCAAATAGCTTTGGCGGGAATGTTTCTTGTTGTTTTGTTCTTTCTTGTTCTAGCATTTGTTTTATGTATATGATCATCTTGGTTCTCTTTTGTTGCTTCTTTATGTTATTTCCATGTTTGATTCCGGAATGAGTTCATGCTATCATCTTGTTTCGTATCAGTTATTTCTCCTATTTTCATTATTAATTTCTTTCTTATGTTTCATTCTATTTATTTATATCCTAGTAGGTGTCCTGATCTGGCCTCGTCATAGCTCTATCAATGTTAGGTTTGATACTTACTAGGTACCATTGTGGTGTACTCATACTACACTTTTGCATAATTTTTGTGTAGATCCAGGTACGTCTGCCTATGTCGGAGGCTAAAGTTGATTAATTTGCCGCTTTTAGAGACTTTAAAGTATACCTGCTCTACGTCCGCAGGCCTTAGAGTACCTTTCTTTACTTTTACTACTATTTTATTTTTCATTTAGATAGTGATGTAGAGCTTGTGACTCTGTTCCTCCATTCTTGGGAAGTGTATGGTTGTGATTCTGTTTTTTTTTCTCGGAAGTTTATATGAGTTTATCTGGCTGGTTTTTAGTATTTATTTAATTATATCTGTTTAGTTATTATCAAATGTTAGGCTTACCTAGTCATAGAGACTAGGTGCTATCATGATATCCTACGGAGGAAAATTGATATCTTGAGAAAGTACAAGTCTTTCATATAATTAAATAATACAATCAAGCCCAATCATAAGGGGTAGTTTCCCCCCACACAAAGTTAGGCAAGATATTTACCTCAAACAAGCTAAATCAATCGACTAATAAGCCCTTCCCGTGAAAATACAACTCCGTACGGCTCGAATCTAGCCAAAATAACTTATTATCATAAATAAAAGCCATAGGAAATAATTCTGGACAATAAAGATTCGATGTTTATGAAATTCAAAAATTCAACCCCGGGCAGCACCTTGGAACCCGATAAAATTTATAAATTCCAAACACACATTCAGTAACGAGTCCAACCGTACTAATGTCATCGACAAATCGACCCTCGAATCACCAAATCTCACTCTCCAATACCATAGCCAAAAATCCCCAAATTTCACTATAAGTTCACATAAACTAGGTGTAATAATCAATGGGTAATTAATATTTATCTTCAAAAGTGATTAAACCTCACTTACCTCTTCAATTATGGTGGAAAACACTCCAAAAATTGCTCTAGAGCGAGCTCCAAAATCCAAAATGAGAAGAAAAAGACCAACCCCTCGATTTGTAATCATGTCCAACAAATCCACATTTGTGGCCCAATAGGTCACATCTACGATGCCGTACCTGCCGACAAACCATCACAGGTGCAGAAATTCATTAAACCCCGAACAATGCACACCTGCGGTCCATAATCCGCACCTACGGGACTGCTTTTGCGTATGAACTCCCACTCCTGTGCATCTGCACTTGCAGATCCCTTATGCATCCGCGACTCAAGCCTATTCGGTCAAACTACGCTTCTGCGGACCTACTTCTGCATCTGCGAACATCTGTCCGCACCTGCAAACCTACCTATATCAACCTTCCCTTCGCTTCTGTGATCTTGCAGCCGCACCTGCGACTTCGCATCTGTGGCCAAGCCCAGCACAGATGCGTAACACCAACAACCAGCATTCTGCAGCCATAAACTCTAAGGCCGAACATGATCCACCAACCATCGGAATCACACTCGAGGGCCCCGAGACTATATCCAAACATACCAAAAAGTCCTAAAATACAATATAAACTTACTCAAAATCTCAAATCACATCAAAAAATATCAAAACCATGAATCACATCTTAATTCAAGCCTAATGAACTAATGGACATTTTCAAATTGAAAACTTGCACCGAACAAGCCTAAACAATTCTGAATGACCTCAAATTTTGCATATAAGTTCCAAATGACAAAACAGACTTATGCCAACTCCCAAAAGTAATAATCCGAGCCTGATATCAATAAATTCAACCCCCGGTCAAACCTATCAATCTTCTAAACTTTCGACTTTCAAATTTTTGCCAAAAAATACCAAATCAACTTACGGAAATCTGAATCAACATTTGGACATACGTCTAAGTCCAAAATTACCATACGAAGCTATTGGAGCCATCAAAACTCCATTCTGGAGTCTTATACATAAAAGGCAAACTCTAGTCAATTATTACAACTTATGCTTCTAACTTTGGTACTAAGTGTCCAATCCACTTCAAAGTTCTCCCGAAACCACTCCAACCACCTCGGGAAGTAACATAACCACAAATGAACGTAGAAAAGGTAATAAATAGGGAAAGTGGGATACAATTTACAAAATGGCCTGCCAGGCCGTTACAGTCTATTAAGGGAAGTTGTGTTTATTAACAATAATTGTACTAACAGAAGGTATTAAAAGTACTTGTCGTTTTCCTTCTAAATGTACATAACTTATAATATTTTTTTCTTAAAATCAATTACTTTTGTTTTACATCACAATTGTTTATATTTTTATGGATCAAATTCACACTGAGTAGTCAAAATATACGAATTGAGTCAAATTTTGGGAAGAGAGGGGAGGGAGCAAAACCAAATTGAGTCATACATCAATCATGATCTAAACTATCCAAATATGTTTCCAGAGTAGTTAGAAGATGTGGATCGAAATAACAAGGCATCAAGCGAAAGCAAATCAGATGATAATTTCGTCAATTGACCTATATATAAGAAAACTAATATAAAAGAAAGTGTAAGAACTATTGTCACGACCCCAAACCCGGACCCGATCGTGATGGCGCCTCTCGTGAAGACAAGCCCAACCGACACATTCCCAATTCATTTTTAAGCAATTAAATAATACGAATTAAGTCTTAACCATAATAATAAATCCCAAAGGTAAGGTAATAATATAGTTTGCGGAAATAAGACATAGCCTGACATGGGGGTGTCACCAGTCATGAGCATCTAAAATAATACTACAAGTTTGAACGAGTCTGCTCCACTATTACATAACTAAAACACAAAGAAATAAGATAGAGGGAGAAACACTGGGCTGCGAATCGCCAGGCAGCTACCTAGTGAATCTCCGAAATCTGCTGGACAACTCTCAACCCTCGCAAGCAGGACCTGATGCGCCTGAATCTGTACACGGGGTGCAGGGAGTAAAGTGAGTACTCCAACTCAGTGAGTAATAATAATAAATGCAGGCTGAGTAATAAGAAACCACGCAAAGGCACGTCAACAGGCTATGAAGAAGCTGTAAAAGCCAGTAAAAGCAATGAAACAGTGAAAAATAGGTAAAATCACTTTAGTTCAGTTAAAATTTCTTTGGAATGCCTTTTAACAATTAAGCAAGTAAATGACAGGCAATTAGGAAAGATAAACACATAAAGAACCGCCCCTCGGGCTCAATACCACAAAATCACCCCCTCGGGCAACACATGGAACAATACCACCCCCTCGAGCTATATCTCATGTCACAATGGGTACCCGCGCTCACTGGGGATGTGCAGACTCCTGGAGGGGCCCCTTACGGCCCAAGTGCAATATCAAGCCATCTCGTGGCATAATCACATAGGCTCTCGGCCTCATATCAACAAGCCACCTCGTGGAGTACAAATTTCAGACCCTTGACCTCATAATCATAATCAGTGTTTCCTCACAACATAGGCCATCGGCCTTACTCAGTCAGAATCTCACAAGCCACTCGGGCAACAGAAATATGATGCTCAGCCCAAAATATCATTTAAAATATTATTTTGAGTGCTAAAGTAGAGTAAACATGGCTGAGTTATCAAAACAATAGAATATAGCATGACTGAGTACAAGTATAAAGTCAAAACAATGAGGAAAGATCAGTAAAAATCCCCTAAGGATTCAAATAGTTGGCACGAGAACACAATGATAACAAACATTTTTCAATCTAATACGCGGTAAAACAATCATTCGGGATGGACTAAGTCACAATCCCCAGCAGTGCATGACCCCACGCTCGTCGTCTAGCGTGTGCGTCACCTCAATATAGAACAATGATGTGCAATCCGGGGTTTCATATCCTCAGGACAACATTGACAATCATTACTCACCTCTACCCAGTCCAAATCTCTAGCTCGCGATGCCTTTGCCCCTCGAATCGGCCTCTGGATGCTCTAAATCTAACCAAAATCAGTGCAATCATCAAAATATGCTAAGAGAACAAAGCCCACTCGAATGAAATCAAATTACAACATGAATCCCAAAATTGGTCAAACCTGACCCCGGGCCCACGTCTCGGATTCCGATAAAAATTACATCAATGGACTCCTTATCACTCCATGAGTTCATTCATACCAAAAGCATCAAAATCCAACCACAAACAACCCCTCAAATCCCAACTTCTAAGTCTCCAATTACATGCCCTAGTTCTTCAATATTAGGCTTAATTTCCATGATTAATTAGGTAGAATTCACATTATAATCGAGTATTAAGTCCATAAATATTACCTACAAGTGTCTCCCCCTGAATCCCTCTTCAACTCCCTTCAAAAAGCTCCAAAATCGCTCAAAAATGGTGGAAATTTACCCCAAAATCGCGGACAAGATGACTATTTAAACATTTTGCCCAGACCTCAATTCCTTCTTCGCGAACGCGGTCAATGCCTCGCGTTTGAGAAGTACAATATAACTTTAACCAAAATTCCTTCTTCGTGATCGCGACGGCCAGCTCGCGAATGCAAAGGCATAGCTCCCTAACTCATCGCGATCGCGACTCCCCTCCCGTGAACGCGAAACACAAACCAGCCTGAACCTCAGCTGCTCAACTCCCTCTATGCGAACACGACTCCACCTCACGAACGTGATGCACAACATTCCAGCCCTTCGCGAACGTGGAGACTTCTTCCTGAACACGAAGGCTAAATCCTCAATCTCCTCAACTAACCCTTCGCGAATGCGAGGGCCTACTCACGAACGCGAAGGCCATTTCTCTGCAACATTGAACAACAATTTTCTACAACTCTCAACATCTAGAAATAATCTGATTGACCACCTAAAACTCACTCGAGGCCCTCGGGACCTCAACCAAACATTCCAACATATCCCATATGACACAACGGAACTACTGCAACTCCCAGAATTCCATTCCGACCCCTATATCAAAATCTCACCTATCAACCGGAAAACGCCAAAAATCTAATTTCGCCAATTCAAGCCTAAATCTACTCCGGACCTCCAAAACACATTCCCATCACACTCCTAAGTCCCAAATCACCTCCCAAATCTATCCAAACCATCGGAACTCACATCCGAGCTCTCTAACACATAAGTGAACATCTGGTTGACTTTTCCAACTTAATCTTCCTCAAATGAGACTAAGTGTCTCAACCCTTACCAAAACCTCTCCGAACCCGAGCCAACCAACCCGATCACACATAGAACCGATAAATAAAGCAATAAAAAGCATAAATAGGGGAAACAGAGTAGTAATTCATGAGACGACTGGCTGGGTTGTCACATCCTCCCCCTCTTAAACAAACGTTCGTCCTCAAACGAGTAAAGAAACATACCTGAAGCCTCAAACAGGTGAGGATATCTTCTCTGCATCTCCTGCTCGGTCTCCTAGGTAGCCTCCTCCGCGGGCTAACCTCTCCACTGCACTTTCACTGAAGCTATATCCTTTGATCTCAACTTTCGAACCTGACGTTCCAAAATAGCTGTTGGCTCCACATCATAAGTCAAAATCACCATCCAACTGAACCGTGCTGAAATCATGAACATGAGACGGATCCCTAATATACTTCCGGAGAATAGAAACATGAAATACCGGATGCACACTCGACAAGCTGGATGGCAAAGCAAGCTCATAAGACACATCCCTAATTCTCCGAAGCACCTCAAAAGGCCCAATGAACCGAGGACTCAATTTACCCTTCTTCCAAAATCTCATAACACCCTTCATGGGTGAAACCTTCAACAGGACCTTCTCACCAACCATGTAGGACACATCCCGAACCTTCCTGTCAGCATAACTCTTTTGTCTCGATTGCGCTGTACAAAGCCTCTCCTGAATTACCTTCACCTTTTCTAAAGCATCCTGCACCAAGTCTGTACCCAATAGCCTAGCCTCACCCGGCTCAAATCAACCTGAATACCCAACTCTCGCTGCACCGACATCCAAAATTGTGAAGTGAACTGAGTGCCCCTATCTGAAATGATAGAAATTGGGACACCATGCCAACGAATAATCTCCCGGATATAGATCTTTGCCAACCGCTCTGAAGAATAGGTAGCACACACAGGAATGAAGTGTGCGGACTTGGCCAGCCAATCCACGATCACCCAAATAGCATCGAACTTCTTCAGAGTCCGTGGAAGTCCAACCACAAAGTCCATAGTGATCCGCTCCCACTTCCACTCTAGAATATCCATCTGCTGAAGCAAGCCACCCAGTCTCTGATGCTTATATTTCACCTACTGACAATTGAGACACCGAGCCACAAATCCCACAATGTCTTTCTTCATTCTCCTCCACCAATAATGCTACCTCAAATCCTAACACATCTTCACAGAACCCAGATTTGATGGAATACCGCGAGCTATGGGGCTCCTCCAGAATCAACCCCCGAAGCCCATCTACATTGGGCACACATATCCGGTCCTGCATCCTCATTACCCTATTATCACCAATGGTCACCTCTCTGGCATCATCATGCTGAACTTTGTCCCTAAGGACAAGCAAATGAGGATCATCCTACTGGCGCTCTTTGATGCGATCATATAAGGAAGACCGAGAAATCACACAAGCCAATACCCGACTAGGCTCCAAAATATCTAACCTCACGAACCGATTGGCCAAGGCCTAAACATCAACTGCAAGAGGTCTCTCCCCAACTGGAATATATTTCAAACTCCCCATACTCACCACCTTTTGGCTCAAAGCATCGGCCACCACATTGACCTTCCCCGGATGGTACAGTATAGTGATATCATAATCCTTTAGCAACTCTAACTATCTTCGCTGCCTCAAATAGATATCCTTCTATTTAAACAAGTGTTGGATGCTACGATGATCAGTAAACACCTCACAAGACACACCATACAAGTAATGCCTCAAAATCTTCAACGCGTGAACAATGGCAGCCAACTCCAAATCATGAACGAGGTAGTTCTTCTCGTGGGGCTTCAACTGACAAGAGGCATAAACAATAACTCTACCCTCATTCATCAATATACACCCAATACCAACTCTCGAAGCATCACAATACACGGTATATGAACCTGAAGTTGATGGCAAAACTAACACTAGAGCTGTGGTCAAGGCTGTCTTGAGCTTTTGAAAGCTGTCCTCACACTCAACCGACCATACAAATGAAGTACCCTTCTGAGTTAACTTGGTCAAGGGTGATGCGATAGATGAGAACCCCTGAACAAACCGGCGATAATAGCCTGCCAAACCAAGAAAGCTGCGAATCTATGTGGCTGAGGACGGTCTGGGTCAACTTTGAACCGCCTCTATCTTCTTCGAATCAACCTGAATACCCTCACTGAACACCAAGTGCCCCAAGAAAGCCACTGAACTGAGCCAAAACTCACACTTGGAGAATTTTGCATAAAGATTCTCCTCCCTCAATCTCTGAAACACAACTCTCAAATGCTCCGCGTTCTCCCCCTGACTACGCGAATACACCAGAATATCATCAATGAATACTATGACAAATGAGTTGAGATAAGGCCGGAACACGCTGTTCATCAAATACATGAATACTGCTAGGGCATTGGTTAGCCCAAACAAAATCACCAAGAACTCATAATGACCATATCGGGGTCCTGAAAGTCTTCTTAAGAATATCCGAGTCCCTGATATTTAGCTAGTGATAACCTGAACGGAGATCAATCTTGGAGAACACTCTCGCTCGCTGAAGCTGGTCAAATAAATCATCAATGCAAGTCAAAGGATACTTGTTCTTAACTGTTACTTTGTTCAACTGCCTATAATCAATGCACATCCTCATAGTGCCATCCTTCTTCTTCACAAATAAAATTGGGGCACCCCAAGGTGACACACTAGGCCGAATGAACCCCTTATCAAGGAGTTCCTGAAGCTGCTCCTTTAACTCCTTGAACTCCGCTGGTGCCATACGATACAGCGGAATAGAATAGGGTTGAGTGCCCGGCACCAGGTCAATACCAACGCTAATATCCCTGTCTGGTGGCATACCCGGCAGGTTTGCAGGAAACACATCGGGAAAATCCCTCACAACTGGAACGAAATCAATACTGGGAGTCTCTGCACCGACATCCCTCACAAAGGCTAGATACGAAAGACAACCCTTCCCAACTATACGCTGGGCCTTCAAGAATGAAATTACTCTACTAGGAACATAATCAGACAAACCTCGCCACTCAAGTCGATGTCACTATCTTAGCATGACAGTCCAGAATAGCACGACACAAAAATAGCTAATCCATGCCTAAAATGACATCGAAATCCACCATACGTAATAATAACAGATCCACTTGGGTTTTCAGACCCCCAATAGTCACCACGCATGACCGGTACACACGGTCTACAACAACTGTATCGCCCAACATAGTAGATACATGAACAGGTTAAACAAGAGACTCACAGGGTGTATCCAAATAACGAGCAAAGTATGATGACACATAAGAAAAGGTGGAACCGGGATCAAATAATACAGAAACATCTCTGTGGAAGACTGAGACAATACCTATAATAACAACATCGGAAGCAATAGCATCGGGTCTAGCTAGAAGTGCATAGAAACGGGCCTGACCGCCACCTGATCGACCTCCCCCTCTAGGGCGACCCCTAGCTGACTGACCTCTACCCCTAGATAGATTGGCGGGTGGTGGTGAAGTAACTGGCGCTGAAGCTGATGGCTGACTCATCTACTGGGATGAACCTACAAGACGACGAGGATACTGCCTCCACATATGACCCATCTCTCCACACTCATAGCAACTCTCGAGTGCTGGAGATGGGGACTGAAGGGAACCCCTAGCACTGGAATGACTAGTAGATGCGCTCGACATATAAGAGCCCTGAACTGATAGAGCATGGGACGAACTCTGAGCTAGAAGGACACTAAGTGAAGACTGGCCCTGATGAGAACTATGAAAACCATGACCCAATGATGCCCCACGATAACCTGGGCGAGCTGGCTAAGGATGCTTGAATGGACGGCCTCTGCCGTGCTGAAACTTACCTCTCGAAGGAGCACCACTATAACTACCAGATCCGTGAGGCCTCTTGGCCTCCCTCTCGTCTTGCTCCTAGCGACGAACTAACTAAAATCACGAGCAATGTCTACAACCTCCTCAAAAGTAGCACCAGCTACCCTCTCTCTTGTCAAGAGAATACGAAGTTGATAAGTGAGGCCATCAACAAACCTCTTAATCCTCTCTCTATCTGTTGGAACCAACAAAATTGCCTGGCAAGCTAACTCAGAGAACCTCATCTCATACTGCGTCACAGTCATCTCTCCCTGACACAACCACTCAAACTGCCTGCGCAGCTCCTCTCTACAAGACTGCGGCACATACTTCTCTAGAAAGAGAACGGAGAACTGTTTCCAGGTAAGGGGTGTTGCGCCAACAGGCCTACGCCTCTCAAAATCTCCCACCAAGTGAAGGCAGCTCCAAAAAACTGATAAGTAGTGAAAGCGACCCCACTAGTCTCCAGAATACCCGTTGTACGAAGCATCCTCTGACACTTATCCAAGAATCCCTAGGCATCCTCGTCCTCTACACCACTAAAAGTCGGAGGCTGAAGTCTAGCAAACCTCTCCAACCTAAGCTGCTCGTCCTTTGACATGACAGGAACTACATACTCCTGAGCAGCTGCAACCGGCTGGGCTGGATGCGCCCCTAGTGTCTGAAGTCCCTGCACGACCTGCTCAAGTGTGCAAGCGGAGGGAGTTTGAGTGCCTCCCCCGGCCTGAGAAGTAGCTGCAACTGTAGTAACTAAGACCGCCTGAGCTAGGCCAATGCAAACTGATAAAATCTGAGCCAAGGCCTCCTGAAGACCCGGAATCACAATGGGCACAGCTGGTGCTATTGGAGAATCCACAACTGGGACCTGATCCTAAAATAGGGCGGCTAGTGGATCTGCAGGTGCTGCTCTCTGCTGTACAGGCCACACCTCTTCCCCGACCGCGACCACGACCGCGTCCTCGGCCTCTAGTGGTCACCGTTGGTGGTACTGGTGGTCGTCCATCCTGACCGGTAGGGCATGTCCTCACCATCTGTGAGAGAATAGAATAACGGAAGTTTAGTACTCAGTTCAACAAATTCACACAACAAGAATTTCAAAAATATGAAGTTTTTCCTAAAGGTTCAGTAGCCTCTCGAGGATAAATACAAACGTCTCCGTACCGATCTGCGAGACTCTACTAAACTGCTTATGACTCGTGAAACCTATGTAACATAGGCTCTAATACCAACTTGTCACGACCCCAAATCTTGACCGGTCGTGATGACGCCTCTCGTGAAGACAAGGCCAACCTACACATTCCCAATTCATTTTTAAGCAAATAAATAATACGAATTAAGTCTTAACCATAAAAATAAATCCCAAAGATAAAGTAATAATACAGTTTACGAAAAAGGACATAGCCCGATATCGGGGTGTCACCAGTCATGAGCATCTAAAATAATACTACAAGTCTTCTCCACTATTACATAACTAAAATAGAAGGAAATAAGATAGAGGGAGAAGCATTCGACAGCGAATCGCCAGGCAGCTACCGAGTGAATCTCCGGAATCTGCTGGATAGCTCTCAACCCTCGCAAGCAGGACCTGATGCGCCTGAATCTGCACACAGGGTGCAGGGAGTAAAGTAAGTACTCCAACTTAGTGTGTAATAATAATAAATGCAGACTGAGTAATAAGAAACCACGCAAAGGCACGTCAACACGCTATAAAGAAGTAGTAAAAGCTAGTAAAAGCAATGAAATAATGAAAAATAGGTAAAATCACTTTAGTTCAGTTCAAACTTCTTTGGACTGCCTTTTAACAATTAAGCAATAAATGACAGGCAATTAGGAAAGATAAACACATAAAGAACCGCTCCTCGGGCACAATACCATAGAATTAGCACCTCGGGCAACACATGGAACAATACCAGCCCCTCGGGCTATATCTCACGTCACAATAGGTACCCACGCTCACTGGGGGTATGCAAACTCTTGGAGGGACCCCTTATGGCCCAAGCGCAATATCAAGCCATCTCGTGGCATAATAACATAGGCTCTCGGCCTTATATAAACAAGCCACCTCATGGTATACAAATTTCAGGCTCTCGGCCTCATAATCATAATCAGGGTTTCCTCACAACATCGGCCCTCAACCTTACTCAGTCAGAATCTCACAAGCCACTCGGGCAACAGTAAAACATGATGCTCAGCCCAAAATATCATTTAAAATATCATTTTGAGTGCTAAAGCAGAGTAAACATGGCTGAGTTATGAAAAGAATAGAATATAGCATGACTAAGTACAAGTATAAAGTCAAAACAGTGAGGAAAAATCAGTTAAAAATCTCCTACGGGTTCAAATAGTTGGCACGAGGCCGAAATATGGCATTCAGCCCAAAACATGATGATAACAAACAATTTTCAATCAAATACGCGGTAAAACAATCATTCGGGATGGACTAAATCACAATCCCCAATAGTGCATGACCCCACGCTCGTCATCTAGTGTGTGCGTCACCTCAATATAGCACAACGATGTGCAATCTGGGGTTTTATACCCTCAGGACAACATTGACAATCATTACTCACCTCTACCCGGTCCAAATCTCTAGCTCGCGAAGCCTTTGCCCCTCGAATCGGCCTCCGAATGCTTCAAATCTAACCAAAATCAGAGCAAAACCATCAAAATATGCTAAGGGACAAAGCCCACTCGAAAGAAATCAAATTACAACACGAATCTCGAAATTGGCCAAACCCGATCCCCGGGCCTACGTCTCGAATTCCGATAAAAACTATATCAATGGACTCCTTATCACTCTCCAAGTTCATTCATACCAAAAGCATCAAAATCCAACCACAAACGACCCTGCAAATCCCAAATTCTAGGTCTCTAATTACAAGCCCTAGTTCTTCAATATTAGGCTTAATTTCCATGATTAATTAGGTAGAATTCACATTAGAATCGAGTATTAAGTCCATAAATCTTACCTCCAAGTGTTTCCCCTTGAATCCCTCTTCAACCCTCTTCAAAAAGCTCCAAAATCACTCAAAAATGGTGGAAGTTAACCCCAAAATCGCGGACAAGATGACTATTTTAACATTTTGCCCAGGCCTCAATTCCTTCTTCGCGAACACGGTCAACGCCTCGCATTCGCGAAGTACAATATAACTTTGACCAAAATTCCTTCTTCGCGATCATAACAGCCAGCTTGCGAACGCGAAGGCATAGCTCCCTAACTCATTGCGATCGCGACTCCCCTCCCGCGAATGCGAAGCACAAACCAGCTAAACCTCAGCTGCTCAACTCCCTCTATGCGGACGCGCCACTACCTCGCGAACGCGATGCACAACATTCCAGCCCTTCGCGAACGCATAGCCTTCCTTGCAAATGCGAAGGCTAAATTCTCAGCCTCCTCAACTAACCCTTCGCGAACGCGAGGTCCTACTCACGAATGCGAAGGCCATTTCTCTGCAACACTGAACAACAATTTTCTTTAACTCTCAACATCTAGAAATGATCTGATTGACCACCCTAGGACCCCGGGACCTCACCTAAACATGCCAACATATCCCATATGACATAACAAAACTATTACAACTCCCGAAATTCCATTCCGACCCCTATATCAAAATCTCACCTATCAACCGGAAAACGCAAAAAATTCAATTTCGCCAATTCAAGCCTAAATCTACTCTGGACTTCTAAAACACATTCCGATCACGCTCCTAAGTCCCAAATCACCTCACGAAGCTATCCGAACCCTCAGAACTCACATCCGAGATCTCTAACACATAAGTCAACATCCGATTGATTTTTCTAACTTAAGCTTTCTCAAAAGAGACTAAGTGTCTCAACCCTTACCAAAACCTCTCCGAGCCCGAGCCAACCAACCCGATCACACATAAAACTGATAAATCAAGCAATAAGAAGTAGAAATAGGGGAAACAGAGCGGTAACCCATGAGACAGCTGGCCGGGTCGTCACAACTATTGAGAGAAAAATCTCCCCCTAAATAAGACTCTTTAAAGGACTACATTTGAATGTTATTATGTTGTTGTATAAGAAGGAAGGATCTTCAATTTATAAAAATATAAAAAAATTTATCCAAGAAAAGGATTTGTCAAATATGAAAAAGATTTATATTTTTCTTTTACTAAAAATAAAACCAATTATTGTAAACTCTTTGTCATTTCTTTAAAAACAAGTAAAATTCAAATATGATAAGAAAATTAAGACAAAATACTAACGAGAGATTGTCCTCAAATATATCTTCAAATTGTCAACAGGTTGAGGACTTGCACTAATGATTTGCAATATCTACTCCACTATGTGATCAACGGAGGAAGCACCAGGTGTCACGACCCAAAATCCACTATGGGTCGTGATTGCACCTAACCCCCCCCCCCCCCGCGTCAGGCAAGCCAACGGTGAGTTATCTGTTTGATTACCCATTTTATTACTTTAAACCACAATTATAATTAATTCAATAGCACAAAATGGAATTTACAGTATGAAATGATAAAAATTCCGTGAACCATAAATACTAAACATCTAGTAGAAACCCCCCAAAATCCGGTGTCACAAGTACATGAATATCAACTAGGAAATATAAAAAAAATACAACCTCTGTCTAGAATACAAATTAGATAGGAGAATATAAAAAACTCTGATGGAGACTCTGCAGGCTGCGAATCGGAACAAGGAAGTGCAGCTCACTGAAAGTCCCCGTAACAGCCAAGCCTCTGCACCCAAAGGGCCACCAGAACCATATGTGCATACCTGCACAACGTGTGCTGCAAGTGTAGTATGAGTACGTAAATCAATGCGTACCCAGTAAGTATTTAGCCTCACCACGGAAGAGTAGTGACGAGGGATCGACATCAGCACTTACTAGAGATCCAAATGACTAAACAATACAATAAGTCATAACTAATATTAGGTGCACAATAATAGGGGAGTAATCTGAAACTTCATGATGTTCCACTTATTTCCTTTAAAGCCTAAATTTCTCGATCATGTATCCCACCTTAATATCTCAGAAAAATGCCATGTGTCAATGCTAATTAAGTAAGAAATACCATAAAATGTCGGACGTCAGTGGAACGTTTATCTTGTGAATATTCAATCTACTAGTGATAATGCACGATTTTGCCGAGGTCGTTCAGCCCGATCGAAGGTGGTGTGTACACCATCAAGGGTCGAATGGTACGAACTAAAGATGCACCTCTATATATTGTCGAGGCATTTGGCCCGCTCCACAAGAAAGGGAGGAATTTATCGAATTACAAGATGCGTGTTTACAATATAGTACATGAGCACAAGGTAAATATAACCTTTACCGTTTCCCAATTTTTCTTGCCAGCAATTCAGGTGATAAGGTTGGTCCTAAGATGTATTAATTTTCGAAATCTAGTTCAATCATATTTCCAATTAATTAAGTCAACAGAATAAGTTCAAGTAATTCAGATATTGCATGATAAAATCCTATGTCTAACCGAACATAAACATGTTTTAGCTAAGTATGTACTCTCATCACCCCGTACGTATGTAGCACCCACATAAGAATTAATATCACTTAGGGGGAAGTTTCCCCCTCACAGGGTTAGACAAGAGACTTACCTCGCTCTGAAGTTCCATAACCGGCTTGAACGTCGCTCTAACACCTCAAACCGGTGCTCGTCGCTCCAAAACTAGACAATTAATGAGCAAATCAATAAATATATGCTTTAATACTAATAATAAACAAATTTATAACAATTTTCAACTCCGCTCGAAAAAGTTGATAAAGTCACCTTCGAGCCCACGTGCCCGGATTCCAAATATTTTTGAAAATAAACATTACCCATAACATCACGAACTCAAATATATAAATTATTCAAAATTCCATGTCCAATCTCGTGGTCAAAATCTAAAAATATCAATTTCTATGTTTTTCTTCAAAATCCCAAATTTCTATAAATTTTCATGTTTAAATCAATATATAAACCTTGTATTTAACTCACAACTAGTAAAAATCACGTACCTCATGATTGGCGATGAAAATGGTGCTCCAAAATTGCTCTTAGGTCGGCTCATATGGAGGAAATAAGATTAAATGAGCCAATCCTATTTTTGCTAACTTATATTCTGCCCAGGCCTCCCTTTTACGCGATCAGGGAAAAGACATCGCGATCGCGAAGGCCAAACAGACCTCACTCAGAATTCCTTCTTCGCGAATGCAAAAAACCCCTTGCATTCTCGAAGCACAACCTGCTTCACCCCCCTAGTTTCCTCTACGCGAATGTGTGAAAGGGCCCACGAATGAGAAGCTTTGCCAGCCAGCTTCGCGAACACGTGTGCCAAGTCGCGAATGCACAGAGCAAAAAGGGCACAATGCAAAATTCCTTCTTCGCGAAATCTTGAGGGCTTTCACATTCCCTAAGAACAACACCAGCACCAGCAAACCAGCAACAATAGCTCAACCAATATTGGCCCGGAACCACCCCGAAACTATAACGACCCGGCCGGTTGTTTCATGGTTTACTGCTTTGTTTCCCCTATTTCTGCTTCTTATTGCCTTGTTCAGCTATATTTTAGGTTATCGGGTTGGTTGGCTCGGGTACGGAAAGGTTTTGGTAAGGTTTGAGACACTTAGTCTCTTTTGAGGAAGCTTAAGTTGGAAAAGTCAATCGGATGTTGACTTATGTGTTAGAGGGCTCAGATGTGAATTATGATGGTTTGGATAGCTTCGGGAGGTGATTTGGGACTTAGAGTGTGATCAGAATATGTTTGGAGGTCCGGAGTGGATTTAGGCTTGAATTAGCGAAATTGGAATTTTGGTGTTTTCCGGTTGATAGGTGAGATTTTGATATAGGGGCCTGAACGGAATTCCAGAAGTTGCAGTAGGTTCGTTGGGTCATTTGGGATGTGTGTGCAAAATTTCAGTTCATTCAGACGTGGTTTGATAGACCTTTTGATCGAAAGCGGAATTTAGAAGATTTTGGAATTCTTAGGCTTGAATCCGATGTGAATTTGGTGTTTTGATGTTATATTCAGCGTTCCGAAGGTTGGGACAAGTTTGAATGATGTTATGGGATATGTTGGCATATTTGGTTGAGGTCCCGGGGGCCTCAGGTGAGTTTCGAGTGGTTAAACGGACCATTTCAAGTTGTTGAAAGTTGCAGAAAAATCTTTTGAAGTGTTGCAGACAACAGTGCTTTGCGTTTGCGAGTGGACCCTCGCATTCGTGAAGAGTTAGCAGGTGAGGCTGAAGTTTTAGCCTTTGCATTCGTGAGGGAGATTCCGCGTTCGTGAAGGTCTGGGGTCATTGTGCATTGTGTTCGCGAGGTATCAGACGCATTCGCGATGGTTTGCGGTGTGGAGTCATCGCGTTCGCGAGGGAGTGGTCGCGTTCGCAAAAGAGAAAAATGTGGTCAACATTAGTTTGTGCTTCGCGAACGCGAGGATTTGACCGCGTTCGCGAAGAAGGTTTTTAATTCCTGGGCAAAATATTTAAATACCCATTGTCCGCGATTTTGGGGCTAACTTTTACCATTTTTGAGTGATTTTGGAGATTTTTGAAGAGGATTGAAGAGCGATTCAAGGGGGAACTCTTGGAGCTAAGATTTATGGACTTAATTGTCATGTCCCGAGCTCGGGGGCGAGACTGGCACCTAGTGCCTCATCTATCCTTGCGTACCACTTTCGACTAAGAGACTTTGGACATGTAATGTCATACTTTGGCTATGGGCCACATTACAATATAATGTGCGATACAAAATATTAAATGAAATGGAGACTAACGCTGACTAATGTCAACAAAAAGCTGGGCCGGCAAGGCTGTCATAATTACTACAACTGACAAGCCAACAAAATATACGTACAGGGCCTACAAGGCTAACATACTGCACTAACCGATAGGATATGTCTTCAAGCCTCTACTAATAGATGTACTGTGATCGGAACAACGCCTAGACCTACCCATAACCTATCTACATATATACACAAGATATACACCACATTGCTAGACTCGTCAACTCCAAAAGAAGGGGAGCTTGCCAATAAAGCTGAACTCGGACAACACCTACTGAGAAGGTCTACCCATCTATCTATATGAACCATCACACATGAAATGTAGCGCCCACAGAAAGGGACGTCAGTACGAAATAATGTACCGAATACGTAAGGCAATATACCAAAGCTGAAACTGAACTGATAATATTATAATAACTTAAAACAACTGGGAGTTAAAGAAAATCTGAAGATATGCTCATCTATTGATACTGACTCAACTATCTGAATATAGTGAGTAAAATAGCTGCCCGGCCCTATATACTATATATATAACTGCTTTGCCGTAGTAGGCTCGCTCATAGGCACTCGGCCATACTAGGCTCTGTATCTCGACCAACTGGTCTCGCTCATAGGCGCTCGACCAAAGAAGGCTCGATATATAACTTACCATTTGGTCAGAGGTTGCCAAATAGGGGCATGCCCATCGATTATAGCTCGATGGTAATGAAAATACTTTAATACTGTATATATAAATCTCTGCTCTCTTGACCGGAAAAAGGAAATACTCAACTGAATATGCAGTCTCGATAAGAAGAATATGGTAACTTACAAAACTAGAAAAATATATGTAATTTGCGAGACTAGCAAAATATATGTAAATTTTCGGACATGAATTTTTCTTTATGCCTCGTTATCAAACTTATGTAATTACAATATCATGCTAAAAAGAATAAAAAGCTTAGCCTTAACATAGCTGCAGTAGGAAAAACTTTGTATAATATCTGTTGGAAACCTTCGTGAATTGAACTTAGAACCCAAAAATCAGATTAAGCTTCTGCATTTTGAAATTGATGAACGAAATCTCAAGCTTCTTGCTTGGTGATGTATTGAACGAATTCCTTAAAATTGTTCTTGAATATTTCAAATTAAGAGAGAAGGCATCCTTGCTTTTGGAGTGACCAAGACTACATTACTTAAGAAAGACTTAGATCTAATTTTAGTGTCTTGGGATTGAGACTTTGAAAGTATTTTAACGTTTTTCCCCATCTTTTATGAAGGAAAGGTTTCTGATCTTGTCATGTACTTGAACCTAAGAAGAAATAAAGATAAGACTTATTCAAGTCTTATGTTTGTTAGATTTTTAATATAACTCTAAGCAGCCACATGGCATAATAAATGTCCTTACATTGCCACATGGCATGATGACTAATGAGTCATTTTTGTCATGGTGGTTTTTTGCCACATTTTAGATGGGTATATTTTATAAATTTTTATCCACTTATTAATTAACTGGGTAATGTTCTGTTACCTGATAATTAATCATTTACCCGCATAATTTAAAAAGTACTGCAAATTACTCAAAATTCAATTTATTTTTAAAATGCTTCATATATACTTTATATATTATACTACCGTGGTCATATGGTACCTTGCATGTTACTAGTTCATAATTATCGGGTATTATCGCTCGACCCATATTTTATCCCAAATTGGCCACTTTCAACGAAACTCGTTTTCTTTAATTCATGTACATGTTATCCTTCATGACACTTCTTTATCGCTTGTTATAAATAGCGTAAGTACGTTATCTTCAAGATGATATCATCCCCGAGTCTACGTCGGTTAACTGAAAAAGAAATTTTAACGTACGAAAAAGCGAGATGTAACATCCTTCCCCCTTACAAACATTTGTCCTCGAATGTTCAACTTCCTATGATCTATATAACTTTGGCAAGGTCGCCTATATAACAACACCACTACCAATTTTTCCCCGTAGAATCTTAAACATCCATGATTATGAATAATGACAATGGCCTCACATGACCAATGATAATAACCAATACATGAATTTATACTCGTACCTTAAAGTTATGACGTCTCAGTCGGACCCTTCTCTTGAGGAGGGAATAAATAGGAATATCTAGACTTTATGTCTCCCTTAGCCTCCTAAGTCACTTCTTCCATATTGTTGTTTCTTCGAAGTACTTTCACTGAAGCTATGTCTTTAGCTTTCGATCTCTGAATCTATCCGTCTAATATAGCAATGGAAGTTTCTTCATATGATAGCTGCTCTGTGACCTGAATGTCATCAACTAACACAATTCTGGAAGGATCTTCGATACATTTACAGAGCATAGACACATGAAAGACTGGACGTACAGACTCCAAGTCCGAAGACAAGTCTAACTTATATATTACCTGGCTTACTTTGCATATGATCCTCTATGGTCCCATGTATCGAGGGCTAAATTTTCCTTTTGTTTTTGAACCTCATGACAGCTTTCATCGGTGATACCTTTTTGGAATACCCAGTCGTCCACCTGAAATTTCGAGTCTCGTCGTCGATTATCCGCATAAGCCTTTTGACGGCTTTGAGCTGCAGTAGCCTTTCCTGTATAAGCTTAATTATCTCGATTTCCTGTTGTACCAATTCTGGTCCTACTAACGTAGTTTCCCCAATATCAGACCACACTATAGGCGACCTACACTTCTATCCATAAAGAGTTTCGTATGTAGCCATCTGAATACTGGAATGGTAACTATTATTATATGTAAAATCAATAAGCGGCAGATGATAATTCCAGCTACCTTTGAAGTCTATTACACATTCTCGTAACATACCCTCCAGTGTTTGAATAGTATGCTCGGCCTGTCCGTTTGTCTGGGGATGAAATGTTGTACTAAGACATACTTGAGTCCCCAACCCTTTTTGGAAGGACCTCCAAAAGTTAGCTGTAAACTGAGCTCCTTTATCTGAGATGATAGACATAAGGACACCATGCAGTCGTACTATCTCCTTGATATAAATCCCCGCATAATTCTCTAAGAAATATGTAGTTCTAACGGGTAGAAAATGGGCTGACTTTGTAAGCCTATAAACAATCACCCATATGGAATCGAACTTACGCTGGGTACGAGATAAGCCTACAACGAAGTCCATATTGATTGTTTCCTATTTACAAGTCAGAATCTTCATAGCCTGCAACAATCCATCGGGTTTTTGATGCTCAGTCTTAACATGTTGATAGTTAGGACACTGAGCAACAAATTCTGCTATATCCTTTTTCATTACGTCCCACCAATATACTTCCCTAATGTCGTGATACATCTTTGTCGCTCCTGGATGGATAGAGTAACGAAAATAGTAAGTCTCTCCCATAACCTATTGATGCAACCCTGCAACATTAGGTACACATAATCGTCCTCAATATCTGAGGACCCCATTTTCTGTAATTTCAAATGGCGTCTTCTCCTTCTGAAGGGTGGTATCCCTATAATGAACTAACACAGGATCCTCGTACTGACGTTCCCTTACTTCAGTTACTAAAGAGGATGTTGTCGTATCCTGAAGAGTAATTCCAATGTCACCTGAGTCCAGTAATCAAACTCCAAGACTAGCTAGCTGATGAACCTTATGGGCTATCCCCCTCTTTCCTGGCTGTAAATACGACAGGCTACCCATAGATCTACGACTGAGGGCATCGGCTACTACGTTCGCCTTCCCCGGATGGTATAAAATATCAATGTCATAGTCTTTAAGTAGCTTCAACTATCTCCTTTGACGAAGATTCAATTCCTTTTGCTTGAAGATATACTGGAGGCTCTTACGATCCGTATAGATATCAACATGAATGCCATAAGTAGTGCCTCCACATCTTTAGTGCATTAATCATCGCGGCTAACTCTAAATCGTGGGTCGGGTAGTTCTTCTCGTGCTTACTTAGTGTAGACATGTGATATTTGACCCTCCCCAAGATTTTTCATATTTTAGTGTGTAAATATTTAATTTAGGCACAATATAGATATTTTAAGTAATTTTGACTCTTTTACTTTATTTTATTACAAGAAAATAAAAAATCACAAAAATATGTTCATTAATGTTTTGTGGTCATTTTTAATCTTAAAAAAATCTTTAAAAAAAATACGAAAATAGTATCGTATTTTTATTTTAATATGATATTTGAAAATACCAAAAATAGGTTTGTTTTAATGGTTAGTTTTATTTTAGTAATTATTTGAATAGTAGGATTAATTAATAAATGAGATCATATTTTTAATCTCGTTCGTAGGGAAAGAATAAAACTTGGGCTCGAGCGGCCCATTTTTTAAGCCTAATTTTTGGACCTAACCCATAATTTTCAAGCCCATAAGTTCTAGGCCCATAACCCTTAACCTAAAAACTCCTCTATATAACCAAAACTAGTCTTAAAATAACCCTAGACTACACTTAGCATAGTCAGCCGCTAGAGCTCTTTCTTCTTCCCAAAAAACTTGGGAAAACTTTAGAGCTGAAAATAGACCTAGAAATATACAAGGGAGCTAACGCCTAAATCAACAAAGGAAATACACACAAAAAAGAGAAGACAAAAAAAGTTGACCGAAAATCCAAAAGGAGGAGGCGCCGCAACTCTTACGCCCCTAAAATTGGAATTGTTTCTTTCTTGGCAATGAATAAGAATGGGCCATAAGGTAGGCCTTGGACTACAAGGAATCTAGCCAAGTAATACATCATGTTAGCTAACTTATTTGTCCCAATAATATCTTGTTCATAAATTTGGCATCACAACAACCTCAAAGATTAGGAAAATAATTAGATGCGCTAGTTGCTTTAAGCGCGTTATAATAAAATTATCATACAGTTCCCGTAACGTAGTTGTGATACGCAATCCTAAATTCGGGTGCGCATTTATGTGACCCAAATCCAAATCTCAACAATGTTAGATAAAATATGTTGCGGACCATGGGTGCATTTATGTGACGTGGTTCAAGACGTATTTTTGATAACGTTGAAGTTTTCTTAAAATTAATTGAACAAAAGCGGTTAAAAAGTTAAAATTGCACCATAGGCTGAAACATGTACTAAAATCAGATAATTAAGCCAAATATAACAGTTTAGTGACCGTGCTTGAACCACGGAACTCGGGAGTGCCTAACACCTTCTCCCGGGTTAACATAATTCCTTACCCGGATTTCTGGTTCGCGGACTGTAATATAGAGTAAATCTTTTCCTCGATTCGGGATTTGAACCGGTGACTTGGGACACCATAAATTATCCCAAGTGGCGACTCTGAATCTTTAAATAAAATAATCCCGTTTCGATTGTCCTTTAATTGGAAAAACTCCCTTATACACCCTTTACGGGGGTGTAGGTAAAAAAAGAGGTGTGACAGCTCTGGCGACTCTGCTGGGGATCGAACCCAGAATCTCTGGTTCAGGGTTCAAAATTCGAGCTTAGCCGAATTGTTAAATTTGGTTTTATTTATTATCTGATTTATTTACATGTTTGGGCCTAATGTGCTAAATGTTGCTTTTACCACTTTAATATTATTTGAACTGTATATATAAACTGCTACGAAACCCTTCTTTTCTCATCTTCGGGGATATGCTCACTGGCCGAGACTCCCTATTCTGTTAGTGTCATACCCTGAAATAAGAAAGAGGCTTGGACAAGTTACTAAGTCGGATGGCCTTTTGGTTCGCAGTACGTAGCCTCCTCCTCGGCTCGAGTTGTTCGCTTGGGTACACAGTCTAGAACACATACCCAGGTTTTTGAACCTAGAATAACTCAGCCTCATGCCGGATCCCTAGTAGGAACGTTTGTTTGCATCATGTGCATCTGACTTTGGGGACTCAACACAGGGGTTGGGTCCGTCTAGGACAGGTGTACCCAAAATAATAGACCATCTTGATGCATCCTATGTGCTACATGTTGCATTTCTTCAAGGGTAAAAGGGTCATTTGGCGGACCAATGATAATTGAGGGCGAATGAAAAAAAAAGAGAAAAAAACAAAGAGAGAGGCTGAAGTGTGAGGATGAAGCGAGTAGGGCCCAATTATATTTTTGTTACATTTTATTAAGAAAAAAAAGAGCATGGAAACTTCAAAAAGATTTTGCACTTTTTATCATTTTTCAAAAATAAAAAAAAAATAAAAAAAAATAAAAGAAATCCAAAAAGATTTTATATGTTTCATCATTTTTCGAAAAAAAAAAGAAAAAAAATGTGTTTTCTATATGTCAGTTGTTGTTTTTTTATTATTCTTGCCCGTATCCAATCTGCCCGAACTACGCATACCTGATTCTCGTCTTTCGGGGCGTGATACGTAGGCAACCCACATAGGGTCCGGTCTTCCTAGTAATCTTAGGTTCATGGCTTTGCGGGGTCTTAGCCAAATTTTGCACTTCTAGCCATCCTTTGGCCAAATAAGCCATTTTGCAAAAAATAGCCTCAATCATGTCTTGCATGTGTCTTAGGGAATGTTATTGTCTCACATAGTGTTGGTTTAAGTTTTCTCATACATGTGTGAATCTATTCACCGGAGTTTGAGCATGACAGATACCCCAGGATCACTGCATTCAGGAGCTGCTCGATGAGCCATTTTATGTTTTTGAGTCAATTGTTTTTGTTTTATTTTCTAGTCCTGTATAGTAATATTCAGTCTTTTAGGTGATGTTAGAGTTTGTATTGTCTAGTTAAGTTTGCCTAGTCTTTTGTTATTGTATTTCTTATTTTGCATTTGGAAATGTGTTACAAGTCAAAAATCAAAAAAAAAAAATTGCGTTTTTATATTTTCGTCATAAGTTTTCTTTAGAATACTAATTCTAGAAATAAAAAAAAAGTCCTTTGAGGTTGTTTTTCTTTTAGGCAACTAATATCAAAATAAAAATTGTTTTTATATTTCCTTTAGTATATTAAGACTAAAAATCCAAAAAAAAAAAAAAGAAGAGAATTTTCTTTTAGTACCTCTTTAAAATATTTTCCTTAAGATATTAATTCCAAAAATCCAAAAAGATTTTCTTTTGAGGTTCTTCTTTGGGAAATTAATGAAAAATAAAAATTTATTTTTATTACAACTTTAGGATATTGTACATAGAAGAAAAAAAGAACATACTTTATCTTTTGTTTAAAGTTTCTTCCTTTAGGCAATCAATTTGAAATCCAAAAATATTTTGTTTTATCTTTTTCATTGCTTGTTTCAAAATCTTGCGTCAGGATATCAATTGAAAATTCAAAATATGTTTCTTTGGTTTATTCTTTAGATTTCCTTCTTAAAAAAAAAGAATCAAAAATATTTTTCTCTTGTAGGACTTTTCCTAAATAATTTCCCATAGATTGTTTGTTTCAAAAAAAAAAATATATGCTCGATAAGATTGAGCATAGGATAGGTTATAGCACATTAAGTCTGGAAAATCTAAAAAAAAAGATATTTGTTTCTTTTATTTCCCTTTTCTCATCAGAGTAGTTATTAAGGAAAAAAGGAAAAAGAAAAAAAGAGCGTTAGTTTGTTTACTTTATTTCCGTCCTTCCGGAACTACGCAAAGATCTGATTCATGTGGCGTCATGATACGTAGGCAACTTACATAGGATTAGATCGAATCATTTTTTTATTTTTTAAAAAAAAAAAGAAAAAAAGAGAGAAAAAGATGGTGAAATTATGGGATGTGAAAATTGAGAAGGAAGAAAAGAGCGACAATCAGAAAGAAAAGGGGAAAGAAAATGAGCGAGCTAAGAAGTGAGAGGAAACAAAAGAAAAGAGAAGATTCAAATGGACAGATTGGGATGATGCCAAGTGACCTTATGACCCTCGAAGTCATTCCAGAACCATTAACTGTTGCTAGGTGCATTGCACGCAATGTGATATTTCTGGTGTTAAATGCCTTAACGCTAACGAGATGACCTCATTTTGTTCCTTTTGATATCTTCATAGCAGAAAGGTGGTTTGTTTGTGGTTCTCGAAGTAGTAACTCCTCTCCACAACCTAAAGTCAAAAGGCAATGGAAGACAACAACAAAACCGAGTTGGTTGATACCGGTGCCCGGAAGCAGTCGGTTGAACATGCCAATGGGTTGGTTGAAGAGGTAAAGATGCTAAGACAACACATGGCGGACATGTATTAGGCCTGGATGACTGGGAAGGCACCACCCCCGCCACCACCTAGCTTCCTAAATGCTACCCTTACCCAAACACCGGTCACAGTGCCAGATGATCCCCCATACTCTCCAGATCCACCCGCTTATCATGGCTTTCCCAACCACCCTAGTAGCTCCATCACTCATCTTCCAATTACCTTTCCCAAAAATTGACCTCCTGTCTTATCCACCATCCCCAACAATGAACACCCACTCAAAGCTCATGATGCCCAATATTACCCCTCAGAGGTTTCCCACAAGGTTGCCAACTCATACAAGGAAGGCCCCCCGTGGGATGAGCCTCATGTTGAAAATGAAAAGTTCACAGGAAGAAAGGGGCGAGATGGGATACCTAGGAGGCTAAAAGGCATAGAACAATCCTTAAAGAACAAACAAGGAATGGGAGACCAGGGTAGCATGTCTTCCAAAGAATTGTCTATGTCCCTCGACGTTCGTCTGCCTGCGGGGTTTAAAGTGCCAAAGTTTAACTTGATGATGGGTGTGGAGATCCGGTATCCCATTTGAGGGATTATTGCAGTAAAATGAGAATTGTTGGAGAGAAAGATGATTTGTTGATGGCGTACTTCAGTGAGAGCCTGACTGGGGCAGCTTTGGAATGGCATAATCGTCAAGATGTTGGTACGTGGCCTACATTGGGTGATATGGCTCAAGATTTTGTTCGATACTTTCATTACAAATCAGACGTTACCCTAGAGCTCTCCTCCTTATCTAGATGGAAAAGAAGCCGGAGGAAAGCTTTAGAGAGTTCGGGCTCAGATGGAGGGAACAGGCTGCTCGAGTCAATACCCCGATTGGTGAAATGATTGAGCTTTTCCTACAAGCCCAGGGTCCCACCTACTTCAGTCATTTGATCCCGACCTTGGGAAAGCCTTTCAAAGATGTGTTAAAAATAGGGGAGCTAGTGGAAGAGGGAATCAAGTTAGGCAAAATCATGAGTTGTTCGAAAGACATTCAGAACACCCCAGTAAGCTTGGGTGGAAGAAAGAGAAACAGAAAAGATGATCCGATGAGGTTTCCCGATCAACACTTCCAGCCTCGACATCGTCCCCGTGGATATCCTTTTGCGCCAGATGATCCTCCCCAATGCCACTTCTCTCCACGGAACTCCCAAAATCGTACATCACTTTCCCAGTACCCAGCTCCACAAAATGCCTATCCACCCCCACGAGCCTACCGAAAACCTCCTAGATCAGGTTTCCGGCCCAATAAAGCATTTAAGAATGAGAGGTTGCTGAAAAAAGAAAAGGCTTTCACCCCTATTGGAGAATCATACGCCAGTTTGTTCCAAAAGTTGAAGCAATTGGACATGTTGAAGCCGATTCATATAAAAATGTCAAACATTCTGTCAATGAAGTTTGATTTTTCTCAAAGGTGAGCATATTGCTTAGATGCCCAGGGGAATGACATAGAGAAGTGTTGGAATCTAAAGAAAGCAATTCAGAAGCTTATTGATGTAGGTGACATTGTCGTGCAAATTCCAAATGCAGCAGACACTAGCCAAAGTCCATCGCCTGTTCGTAATGAGATGCATATGGTGAGTATGATTTGTTTTGAAAAGAAATATGAGAATTCTTATGAGATCCTCGAAGGTCCACGCGCTGCAAAGTTTTCAGTGCTATCAGAGGTTGATCTTAAGAATGATCCAGCAGAGGGAACCCAAAAGCAATTTATTAAGAACAATGTGATGGAGGTTTGTGAGGGTCCTAGTAATGTTGATGCGGAATTCAGTGGCTAAGAGGCCGAGCTTGACAATTTGAAAGACGCTCATTTCTCGGTTAGTTAGGGAGGAGTTTTGGTGGTTTATTTTGTTGTCATTTCTGTTGTCCGGTCAGGGTTGTAATCTGGATATTGTCTTGTGACTCAAACCCTTCTATCCTTTTATTTTGCCTAGTTTGTTTAGTCATAGTAGCCCGTCTAGTGTTGTCTAGGTTTGTTCTAGGTTTGTGACCCCAGTTTAGTTTGTTTGTTTTGTTGTTTAAACCCTTTCACCATCTGTCTAATGCAATTTTTTGTTTTCTGTAATTTCTAGTCATTTTCATTTATTTCCCTTTTCTTTTATAGTTCTTTTCCTGTTGACTCTAGTAACATGACATGCATGCGTAATTCTCAGCTTGGTCTTAAAAAATCAGTTTAGTCACGAAGAAACGAAACAATGTTGAAGATGTAGGGACATTTGAGGGAAATAAGTGAAGGCATTTTGAGATCACTTCAAGCCCGAATTGTGTGAAATTGGGGCAGATAGAACATAAAAATACACTATTGAAATGCATCATGCTACATCAGGTGAAGATAACGGCAAGTTTGCCCCAAATTTGTAGGGGGTCGTTCGTGGTAGTGAGAGTGAGAGTGTCGTCCAATGATGCTTTGTATGTAACAGATGTAGAAGGCGAATGTGTGAATATGGTCATCAAGTCTGGCGCAATCAAAAAATGTTACGAATGTTTTCCTTGGTTTGTTTAATTGTGTTGTTTGTACTTGGTATGTTTTGAAGATTAGAATGACGAATGCATTTTTTTCTGCTATCTAAACACCTTATCCTTCGTTACCCCTTTATGGCTTGTTTATTTTCTTTCATACCCCTTTTTCGGAATCAGTAGCAAAGATCAGAAACACAAGCGTGAAATATAAGTAAAGGAAAAGGAGAAAAGAAAAGAACGAAAAGAGAGAGAAGAAAAATGAAAATCAAAAAAAAAAGAAAAAAGAGAAAAAAAGGAAAAAAAAGAATGAAAAGAAAAAAAGAAGAAAAACAACAAAAAGAGAAAAAGAAAGCAAAAAAGAGAAAGAAAAGAAAGAGAAAAGAGAAAATTACAACAACAAAGTAATTCTTATGTCATGAACTACGTTCGACCTGATTCCTTTTAAGGATACGTAGGCAGCCTCACGGTTCGGTCTCATCAAAATAAAAAAATCCAAAAGTCCTCAAGCAAGAAACTGGGGCAGAAGTTGTGGTTGTTGTAAGAAATCTGATTCCGAAAGTTGTAATTTTGAACCCATGTGAATTGTTTTGAGCCTTTGATATCCTTTCTTTTTAACCCTATCCAAAACCCCACGTTACGGTCCAAAGAAAGACCTTCCGATCAGTCTTCGAGAGATGCCAAGTCAAGCAAGGAGAGGTAATTCATATCAGGGGCAACACTCTGGTCCAAGCAGAAAAATAATGAAAATGAGAGAGTCTTATTGGTGAAAACCCTCACGGGCACCATAGGGCGACAAGAGCTGAGAGAAATCCAAAAATGAGAGAGTTTTATTGGTGAAAACCCACGCGGGCACCGTAAGGCGACGGTAAGTTGAGAGAAAGAACATAATGAGAGAGGCTTGATGGTGAAAACCCTTCGGCACTACAAGTCGAATAAGGATTGTGAATCAGATTGGATAATCGGAGCATTGAAATCCTGTTTCACAGTTCAAGGGTATAACAAGAGTTGAACATCAGACTTGTTTGACCGATTAGGCCACTTAATCAACATGTGCATGTCATGGTCATTAGAGTTGGTATCTACATCTGATAGGTTACTACTTTGTAGTTTTCTTGTTAGGGATCATCTCTTTCTTTTGTCCTTTACTCTGTTCCTTTTGTCTTGTTTACTTCTTCTTCTTGAGTCCGTTTGGTCAGAATAAGTGAGAAATGACTTTAAAATTTGCCATCAGCTTTCCAATTGCACAAAACGGGATCTGGCCAGCACATCAGTGTCATAAGTCAGGAAAGAACAACAAGCGCATTGAGTTAGTAACAATCAACGTGCTTTGGGGTCCATGAGAAATACAAAGGTTTGGTATATTTCAATTCGTGAACAGTGAAACAGATAGAGGATGTTGGGTGAACGGGTCAAAGGTATTCTCTGTGATAAGATCAACAAAGAAAGTGGTTAACCAGTGACAAGCGAGGTCTTCCAAGCAGAAATCAAAGTTATCGTGACAATGTGAGGGAACAGTAGACTTCAAGGCCAAGGCCAGTAATTTAAGTCAGGAAAAAAAGCATGCGCACTAAGTGGATGGCAATTAACCTGATTTGGAATTCATGAGAAATACAAAGGTGCAGTACATATCAACACAAGAGCACGATGCAACAGATAGAGGGTGTTAGGTGGACGAATCAAAGGTATTTTCGGTAAAACACAAAGGTTGGTAAATATCAGTTCATGAAGCAATGCAACAGATAGAGGGTATTGGGTCTGAACAGAGAAGAGGTATTTTCTTTGATAAGGATGACAAAGAAAGTGGTTAGCAAGGTCTTCGGTTCGAAGTCAAAGTTATCATGGGAAGTGGAGGAGCAATCGCCCTCAAAGTTATGGCCACAAACCAACCACCATATTTTTAAACTGACAAGATTTTTCTTTGATTTGAAACAGGGGCAGAAAATTTCGTTTGTTTCGGAGAAACCCTCCGCAAGGAAAAGCAAGCACCAGACAGGTTTGACCGTAAACTCTCAGGACCCTCCTAGAAAATGGGATTTAGTTTAAAATTCAAAACAATTATGAGTAGCAAGATCTAGCATAAGTGCGCCCCAAAGGAACATAAGTAGTCTTCAAAGTTTACATGTTTGAGATAGGATTCAATTAGGAGTTTTCAGGACCCTCCTGAATAACGGGACCTAGCTTTAGGATTTCCATTGGATAACAAGGTTTAGAGTAAGTTCTGTTGTAGGGTAATATAATTTAGCCGTGAAATTGTCACTCTTAAGATAAAACATGACTTTTAATTTTCAGGACCCTCCTGGATAATGGGACGTAGTTTAAAACTGGCTTGCATAACAAGATTTAACGGAAGTAACACCTTTAGAAGATATGACTTAGATTTAAAATTGTCGTTTAGTTAAGAGTTGTCAGGACCCTCCTAGATAATGGGGAGTAGTTTAAGACCTTCTTAGATAACAAGATTTAGCGGAAGTCATGCATTTAAAACATATAGCTTAGATTTAAAATTGTCGTTTAGTTAAGAGTTGTCAGGACCCCCTGGATAATGGGACCTAGCTTTCAAATTCTTAGTAATATGATTCAGTTTAACACTCACATATGTGCCCAGCTACCAAACTGGGGCATAAAAATTTTCTTTGCTTTTGTCTATTTTGTCGAAGTCAGGAGCCCGCCTGGAGAGCAGTGAATACATTCAAGTCAGTAGTCAGGAGCCCGCCTGGCGAGCAGGGAATGCATTTCAAGTCAGCAGTCAGGAGCCTGCCTGGAGAGCAGGGAATACATTTCAAACCAGCAGTCAGGAGCCCGCCTAGAGAGCAGGGAATACATTTCAAATCAGCAGTCAGGAGCCCGCCTGGAGAGCAGGGAATACATTCAAGTCAGCAGTCAAGAGCCCGCCTGGAGAGCAGGGAATACATTTCAAACCAGCAGTCAGGAGCCCGCCTGGAGAGCAGGGAATACATTTCAAATCAGCAGTCAGGAGCCCGCCTAGAGAGCAGAGAATACATTTCAAATCAGCAGTCAGGAGTCCGCCTGGAGAGCAGGAAATACATTTAAAATCAGTAGTGAGGAGCCCGCCTAGAGAGCAGGGAATACATTTCAAATCAGCAGTCAGGAACCCGGCTGGAGAGCAGGGAATACATTTCAAGTCAGCAATCAGGATCCTGCCTTGAGAACAAGGGAGTACAATTCAAGTTTTAGCTTTTAAGTTCTTTTTGATATTTGGCAATGTGGTTCGTTTTAAACTTACATATGCGCCTAGATACCCAAACTGGGGCAGAAAATTTTTCTTTGTTTTGTCTATTTTGTTGAAGTCAGGAGCCCGCCTGGAGAGCAGGGAATACATTCAAGTTCAACAGTCAGGAGCCCGCCTGAAGAGCAGGGAATACATTCAAGTTTAGCAGTCAGGAGCCCGCCTGGAGAGCAGGGAATACATTCAAGTTAGCAGTCAGGAGCCCACCTGAAGAGCAGGGAATACGTTTCAAGTCAGCAATCAGGAGTCCACCTAGAGAACAAGGGAGTATAACTCACGTTTTAGCTTTCAAGTACTTATTGATATTTGGTAATGCGGTTCGTTTTACACTTACATATGTGTCCAGATACCCAAACTGGGGCAGAAACTTTTCTTTGTTTTGTATATTTTGTTGAAGTCAGGCGCCCACCTGGAGAGCAAGGGAATACAATTCAAGTTCATGCAATCAGGCGCCCACCTGGAGAGCAAGGGAATACGTTCAAGTTCAGCAGTCAGGAGCCCACCTGGAGAGCAGGGGAATACAATTCAACTTCAGCAGTCAGGCGTCCACTTGGAGAAAAGGAAAGCATCTCAAAGTACAATTTGAGTTCAACAATCAGGTATCCACCTGGAGAAAGGAAAAGTAACTCAAATTACAATTCAAGTTAGCAACAAAAGGAGCTCGCGGCAAAAATGTGAGTCAACAGTCCGAGGTGATCAACAGAAGTTAGTCACAATAAAGAAAAAGGAGAAGGGCAAGAAGTTAATCCAAATGCAGAAGTTGATGGAGGATGTGAACTGCTTAAGACATGGTGGAAGTCACAAGCACTACAGGTCCGGTCTTGACCCAAAAAGCTGAAGAAGAACGAGCTAGCACCTGCAGCTAACAAACGCCAAGGTTCAAATCTAAAGTCTGCATGAAGAACCATTCAAGACTTAAGATCAAGCTTCAAAAGACTTATAGATAGGAATCTTGTAACTCGTAGTTGAAAGGCCTAGTTAGTCTTTTTCATTTGATTTTTGATGTAATAACAGGAATCGCGGACCGGAAACTCAGCAGAACGACACCTCGACCGGATCTCCACCTCGGCATACTCCGTCATCTCACTCATCACTGAACTACACGTGGCCTGATTCCTTTATAGCCAAGGATATGTTGGCAGTTCAGATACCAGGGCTCAGTCACATTCCCCTCTCTCTTAGTTTTAGTCTCTCCAAATAAGGGTCGGGTTAAAAACCTGTCTAGTCGTTCTTTGTCTAAAAACTCTTCGCGTTTTCAGTCAAAGAGGGGCAGCTGTAGACATGTGATTTTTGACCCTCCCCAAGACTTTCATATTTTAGCGCGTGAACTTAATTTAGGCATAATATAGATATTTTAAGTAATTTTGACTCTTTTACTTTATTTTATTACAAGAAAACAAAAAATCACAAAAATAGGTTCATTAATGTTTTGTGGTCATTTTTAATTTTAAAAAAATCTTTAAAAAAAATACGAAAATAGTATCGTATTTTTATTTTAATATGATATTTGAAAATACCAAAAAAAGGTTTGTTTTAATGGTTAGTTTTAGTTTAGTAATTATTTGAATAGTAGGATTAATTAATAAATGGGACCGTATTTTTAATCTCGTTCGCAGGGAAAGAATAAAACTTGGGCTCGAGCGGCCCATTTTTTAAGCCTAATTTTTGGGCCTAACCCATAATTTTCAAGCCCATAAGTTCTAGGCCCATACCCCTTAACCTAAAAACCCATCTATATAACCAAAACTAGTCTTAAAATAACCCTAGACTACACTTAGCATAGTCAGCCGCTAGAGCTCTTTCTTCTTCCCAAAAAACTTAGAAAAACTTTAGAGCTGAAAATAGACCTAGACATATACAAGGGAGCTAAAGCCTAAATCAACAAAGGAAATACACACAAAAAAGAGAAGACAAAAAAAGCTGACCGAAAATGCAAAAGGAGGAGGCGCCGCAACTCTTACGCCCCTAAAAAACAGGAGCCAAACCCCATTCTGGACAAAAAATCCAAGAAAAGCTTGCCATTTTCCCTTCCCCAAGATCTGATTTGAAAATATGATAACACCACCCAATAAAATGTCTTCATCTACCAAAACGCAAATGGCAGGCAAGAAGAAAAGCAAAAGGGAAAACCTTTTGATAAGCCTAATATAGTGACTGGAGCTAATGTGCAGATTGCATCTTTGAGATTTCCAAAAAATTACATCTCCTGTTGAACAATTTCGTCCTTTATTGGAACAGAAGAAAGAAATAATGGCTTAAAGTACCTTACACGTGATTTTTAGCTAGAATTTCGATTTGGATTTCGAGTGTTCCGGTGTCGATTCGAGGTTTCGGTTCGCAATTTCGTTGTTTCGGTCCAAAAATTGTTGCTTGTTTAGCCCGATTAATTTGCAATTTTCGACTTGGCTCATCAATAAAGGTTCATTTCTCACTTTTCATTCTCATTTTAATGTGTTATAATAGCTCGGTGCGCGTGTTGGTTAATTTGTGATTAGCATGTCTTAGTTTTCATTTAATTTGTTTTAATTAGTTTTTATTTCGATTGTGATGCATTTAGTCTCGGGTTCTTGAATAAATACTTTTAATCAGTAGGTGGAAAATTGGAATTATTTCTTTCTTGACAATGAATAAGAATGGGCCATAAGGTAGGCCTTGGACCATAAGGAATCTAGCCAAGTAATACATCATGTTAGCTAACCTATTTGCCCCAATAATATCTTGTTGATAAATTTGGCATTACAACAACCTCAAAGATTAGGAAAATAATTAGATGCGCTAGTTGCTTTAAGCGCGTTATAATAAAATTATCATAGCTACGGGTACGGTTCCCGTGACATAGTTGTGATACGCAATCCTAAATTCGGGTGCGCATTTATGTGACCCAAATCCAAATCTCAACAATGTTAGATAAAATATGTTGCGGACCATGGGTGCATTTATGTGATGTGGTTCTAGACGTATTTTTGATAACGTTGAATTTTTCTTAAAATTAATTGAACAAAAGCGGTTAAAAAGTTAAAATTGCACCATAGGCTGAAACATGTACTAAAATTAGATAATTAAGCCAAATATAACAGTTGAGCGACCGTGCTAGAACCACGGAACTCGGGAGTGCCTAACACCTTCTCCTGGGTTAAAAGAATTCCTTACCCGGATTTCTGGTTCGCGGACTGTAATACAGAGTCAATCTTTTCCTCGATTCGGGATTTGAACTGGTGACTTGGGATACCATAAATTATCCCAAGTGGAGACTCTGAATTTTTAAATAAAATAATCTCGTTTCGATTGTCCTTTAATTGGAAAAACTCCCTTATACACCCTTTACGGGGGTATAGGTAAAAAAGGAGGTGTGACACTTAATTGTTTAGAAGAATAAGCTATAACCTTACCATGCTGCATCAGTACACAACCCAACCCACTGCCCGAGGCGTCACAATAGATAACATAACCATCGGTCCCTTCTGGGAGCGTTAGAACCGATGTTGAAGTTAATCTGTCCCTCAATGCCTGGGAACTTCGTTCGCAAGCATCAGTCCATTAGAACTTGGCTCCCTTCTGAGTTAACTTATATGGGTATTTTAATCTTTCATAGTTCATGAAATTCCCCTCTTCGAAGGCCCAAACTTTATCCTACGCCCTTACTCCACTACCAGGGTAGTATCTATTCCAAATGTTACTAGTCTTAGACTCCTTTGAGTTCATTCAGGCTATATTGAGCCTTCTATAATTTAGAGAAACCATCAGCTCTCTTATAAGCTTAACCCCAAGGACTTATCCATTCTTTTTACCTTTTTACTATCTTTTCTTATCCTTCTTCCTCTCCTCCTAGAACCTTGTCGCTCTACCATACTTTAGCTTGCGACCTACACATATCTATTTATATTTATAAGCAACCTTTCTTTAACTTGCTTGCACCATAGATTTTCTTAAGTTATTCCGGAACATCAAGCAAGACACCACATACCACTTTGGTCAAAGGTGCTTTGAAGAGAATAAAATTTCGTTACAAGTTTCTTGTAATAACCTGCCAAACGTAGAAGCTACTAACCTTCATCAGTGTTGTGGTCTAGGCAAAGTCTTCACTGCCTCAGTCTATTGAATATCCACTCGGATGTCTTTACCCGAAATAATATGCCCAAGGAGAGCTACAGAGTTCAACCAGAATTCATATTTAGGGAGTTTTGCATACAACTTCCCTTTTTGTAGAACTTTGAGTACAGTACGCAAGTGATCTGCATGCTCAGCCTCTAAACTAGAATATACCAATATATATATATTGTCGATAAATATGATTATGAACAGATCTTTAAAAGGGTCTGAACACACGGTTCATTGAGTCCATGGATACTGTTGGGGCATTGGTTAGACCGAACGACATAACCCCAAACTCAAAGTGCCCATATCTAGTCCTGAATGCTGTCTTCGGAATATCTTCATCCTTAACCCTTACCTGATGGTACCCGAACCTCAAGTCTGTCTTTGAGAAATACTTGGCACCTTCCAATTGATCAAATAAATCATCAATTTTCTGGAGCAGGTACTTATTCTTGATCGTCACCTTATTCAGCTGCCTATAATCAATACAAATTCGTAAGGAACCATCTTTCTTACAAACAAAACAGGTGCTCCCCACGGTGACGTACTAGGTCTAATAAAACATTTTTCAAGCAAGTCCCTTAGTTGTTCCTTTAATTCTTATAGCCCTGTAGGGGCCATTCTATTGGGGGAATATATATATATATATATATATATATATATATATATATATATATATATATATATATATATCAGACGAGTATCTGATAGTAGGTCAATGACAAACTCAATTTCTTGCTCTGGCAGAAGACCCAGAAGCTCATCGGGAAAAACATCGGGAAACTTATTAAATACAGGAAAGAATTGAATATTTAATAACTCTACTTCCACATCCCAAACCCGAACTAAGCGATAAATGTAGTCCTTTATGATTATCTTCCTTGCCTTGAGATAGAAAATAAATTTACCTCTTGGCGATGTGGTATTACCTTTCCATTAAAACAGACTCTCCTGGAAGCTGAAATCAAACCATCTTTGATATACACTTGATGTCAACATAACAAAAGGCCAATTAATCCACACCTATTATAATATCAAGTCCTTCCCAACCGAACACCATGTATCTTATCCTTGTTCATTATCAAATCTATCACGGGCCATTTCAGGACACATCCATATATATAAGTAACAATATTAAAACATAACTTGCAGAACTAATTTACAAAAAGGTTTATATACATAGGGGTCGACTAGGCCATAGACATGTCATACCCAAAACTATATACAGAATAATGTCTGCAAAACCTCTAAGTAGGCATAACCATAATATATACAAGTCGGGGTGGGGCTCTCTACGTCCTCATAAAATAACCAAACACATTTAGAACCCTGACTTGGTAATATTCCGAGAAGAGATGGAACTCATCAACCAAAACTAACACTTGGAGGACGTCTATAGTAGAGGGTCCTTGCCTCATCCTATATGAGAGCATCGATCGGACACACTTTGAAGTGGAATCTTCATGTCCTTATCAGTTAACTTCCTCCTCTTGGACCGACTACTATCTTCTTCCTCTGCGCATCCCATAACATATACCGACGAACCTTGATTGACGGACTCCCAAGACTGTGGACTATCTGGAATCGCAAGAAGAGCTGGTGTCCGCAAATACCTTGACATAATTTTGAGCCTGAGGGAATCACAGTTGTGCCAATCCATGCACTACTCCCCTCATACTCATACCCTGATCAACGGGTTGTGATAATGAAACTAAGGGCCTTGGTGAGGTCGAAACGTCTCTCACCCCATCTACTGCCAGAGTGATCGAAACAGCTCGAACGGATGACTCATATGGATCCTCGAATGGTTCATGCTCAATAGAACCTATGATCTTCGATAGGTTTGAATCCATGGTATAACTTATCTCTCTTTCTAACACCTTCGTAGCCTTTTGACCCATGCTAGCGGTTGTAGTCTTCGGAGGCATCGCTAAAAACGTAACACATCGTTAGGAACATGAATGCTTATATCGCACGATCTAAGATAAGAAGAGAGGATAAGATCCTATATGTCCTATAGCCTCCTATCTATTATAAGTGTGGTGCACAACACACCCATAAATAAGATTCTACTAGACACGGCTTGAAGACTCCCTAGGACAGAACTGCTCTGATATCACTTTGTCACGCCCCGAGCTCGGGGGCGAGACCGGCACGTAGTGCCTCATCTATCCTTTTGTACCACTTGCGACTAAGAGACTCTAGACGTGTAATGTCATACTTTGGCTATGGGCCACATTATAAGATAATATGCGATAGAAAATATAAAACTAAACGGAGACTAACGCTGACTAATGTCAACATAAAGCTGGGCCGTACTACAACTAACAAGCCAACAAAATATACGTACAGGTCCTACAAGCCCAGCATATTGTACTAACCGACAGGATATGTCTACAAGTCTCTACTGATAGATATACTGTGATCGGAATAGGGCCCCGACTTGCCCATAACCTATCTATATATATACACAAGATATACACCACACTACTAGACTCGGCAACTCCGAAAGAAGGGGAGCTTACCGATAAAGCTAAACTCGGACAACACCTTTTAAGGAGGTCTACCTGTCTATCTGTCTGAACCTGCATGCATGAAATGCAGCACCCCCAGAAAGGGACGTCAGTGCAAAATAATGTACTGAGTATGTAAGGCAATATACCGAAGCTGAAACTGAACTGATAATAATATAATAACTGAAAACAACTGGGAGTCAAAGAAAATCTGAAGATATGCTCATCTACTGATATTGACTCAACTATCTCAATATAGTGAGTAAAATAGTTGTCCGGCCCTATAAGGCTCGATATATATATAAACTGCTCTGTCGTAGTAGGCTCGCTCATAGGCGCTCGACCATACTAGGCTTTGTATCTCGACCAACTGGTCTCGCTCATAGGTGTTCGGCCACAACAGACTCGGTATATAACTTACCATCTGATCAGAGGTTGCCCATTGATTATAGCTCGATGGTAATGAAAATACTTTAATACTGTATTTATAAATTCTCTGCTCTCTTGATCGAAAGAAGGAAATACTCAACTGAATATGCAGTCTCGATAAGAATAATATGGTAACTAACAAAACTAGGAAAATATATGTAATTTGTGAGGCTAGCAAAATATACATAAATTCCGGGATATGAATTTTTCTCTATGCCTCGTTATCAAACTTGTGTAATTATGATATCATGCTAAAATGAAGGAAAAGCTTAGCCTTAACATGCCTGGAGTAAGAAAACCTTTGTATAATATCTGTTGGAAACCTTCGTGAATCGAACTTAGAACTCAAAAATCGGATTAAGCTTTAGCGTTTTGAAATTGATGAACGAAAGCTCAAGCTTCTTGCTTGTTGATGTATTGAACGAATGCCTTAAAACTGTTCTTGAATTTTTCAAATTAAGAGACAAGGCATCCTTGATTTTTGGAGTGACCAAGACTACATTACTTAAGAAAGACTTAGGATCCAATTTCAATGTCTTGGGATTGAGACTTTGAAAGTATTTTAACGTTTTTCCCCATCTTTTATATAAAGGAAAGGTTTCTGATCTTTTCATGTACTTGAACCTAAGAAGGAATAAAGAAGTCTTATGTTTGTTAGATTTTTAATATAACTCTGAGTAGCTACATGGCATATAAATGTCCTTACATTGCCAAATGGCATGATAACTAATGAGTCATTTTTATCATGGTGGCTTTTTGCCACATTTTAAAGGGATATATTTTATAAATTTTTATCCACTTATTAGTTAACTGGGTAATGTTCTATTATTCGGTAATTAATCAATTACCCGCATAATTTAAAAATTACTAAAAATTACTCAAAATTTTATTTATTTTTAAAATACTTCATATATACTTTATATATTATACTACCTTGGTCAAATAGTACCTTGCATGGTACTAGTTCATAATTATCGGGTATTATCGCTCGACCCGTATTTTATCCCAAATTGGCCACATGCAACGAAACTCGTTTTCTTTAATTCGTTTACTTGTTATCCTGCATGACACTTCTTTATCGCTTGTTATAAATAACATAAGTACGTTAACGTCAAGTTGATTTCATCACCGAGTCTACATCGGTTAACTAAAAAAGAAATTTTATCGTACGGAAACGCGAGATGTAACATTAATACTCGATCCTAATGTGAACTCTACCTAATTAATCATGGAATTTAAGCCTAATATTGAAGAACTAGGGCTTGTAATTGGAGATCTAAAATTTGGGATTTGAGGGGTCGTTTGTAGTTTGAATTTGATGCTTTTAAAATGAATGAACTCGGGGAGTGATAAGGAGTCTATTGATATAATTTTTATCGGAATCCGAGACGTGGGCCCGGGGTCGGGTTTGGCCAATTTCGGGATTTGTGTTGTAATTTGATTTCTTTCGAGTGAGTTTTGTTCCCTTAGCATATTTTGATGATTTTGCACTGATTTTGGTTAGATTTGGAGCATCCAGAGGTCGATTCGAGAGGCAAGGGCATCGTGGGCTAGAGATTGGACCGGATAGAGGTGAGTAATAATTATAAATGTTGTCCTGAGGGTATGAAACCCCAGATTACACATCGTTGTGCTATATTAAGGTGACACACATGCTAGATGATGAGCATTGGGTCGTGTACCGTTGGGGATTGTGACTTAGTCCATCCCGAATGACTGATTTACCGCGTATTTGATTGAAAACTGTTTACTATCACCATGTTTTGGGCTAAATACCATATTTGGGCATCGTGCCAACTATTTGAACCCTTAGGGAATTTTTACTGATATTTTTTCATTGTTTTGACTTTATACTTGTACTCAGTCATGCTATATTCTACTGTTTTCAGAACTTGGTCATGTTTACTCTTCTTTAATATATTAAATGATATTCTAAATAATAATTTGAGCTGAGCATCATGTTTTACTGCTGCCCGAGTGGCTTATGAGATTCTGACTGGGTAAGGCCGAGGGCCTGTGTTGTGAGGATACACTGATTTATGATTATGAGGCTGAGGGCCTGAGATTCTACGCCACGAGGTGGCTTGTTGATATGAGGCCGAGAGCCTATTGATTATGCCACAAGATGGCATGATATTGTGCTTGGGCCGTAAGGGGCCCCTCCTGGAGTCTCTACACCCCCAGTGAGCACGTGTACCCATTGTGATATGAGATATAACCCGAGGGGCTGGTGTTGTTCCATGATATTGCCCGAGGGGTGGATTCTGTTGACATTGTGCCCGGGGGGGGCGGATTTTATGTGTTTATTTGTTCTAGCTGCTTTTCATGTAATTTTTTAATTGTTAAAAAGGTGTTTTAAAGAAGCTTCTTCTAAACTAAGGTGTCTTTATATGTTTTCATTGTTTCATTGCTTTTACTGGTTTTATACTGCTTCTTTATAGCATGTTGATGTTCTTTTACATGATTTCTTATCGCTCAGTCTTCATTTATTGTTATTACTCACTGAGTTGGAGTACTCACTTTATTCCCTGCACCCTGTGTGCAGGATCAAGAGCTTCAGGTCTCGCTAGCGAGTGTTGATTGCTTCCAGCTCAGGCGGATTCAGAGATTCATTAGGTAGCAGCTTGGCGTTCGCAGCCCAGTGCTTCTCCCCCTATCTTATTTTCTCTTATCTTATGTTCTGTAATAGACTATATAGACTCTTTCTGTTATAAACGGCAAGTAATGGCTCATGACTGGTGACACCCCAATGTCAGGCTATGTCTATTCCACAAATTGTATTAACCTTTATTTTTGGATTATTATTATTATTTTAAAGAATTAATTTGTATTATCTTAATTGCTTAAAAATGAATTGGGTGTGTGTCGGCTAGCCTTATCTTCACGAGAGGTGCCATCACGACCGGGTTTGGGTTTAGGGCCGTGACACGTTGGTATCAGAGCCTAGGTTACATAAGTCTAACGAGTCATGAGCATGTTTAGTAGAGTCTTGCGGATTGGTACAGAGACATCTGTATTTATCCTTGAGAGGCTGCAAAACCTTTAGGAATAACTTCACATTCTTGAAATTCTTGTCATGCGAATCTGTTGATCCGAGTATTAAACTTCCGTTATTCTATTCTCTCAAAGATGGTGAGGACACGTGCTACCAATCAAGATGGACGACCACCATTACCACCAGTTGTGGCCACTAGAGGACGAGGGGTCGTGGTCATGGTAGGGGTAGGGGTGTGGCCCGCACAATAGCTAGGGCATCATCTGTAGATCCACCAGCCACCCCGGTTCTGGATTAGGTTCTAGTTGTGGACGCTCCAGCAGTACCAGCTCAGGCACCAGCTGTGCCCATTATGATTTCGGGTCTTCAGGAGGCCTTGGCTCAGATTCTATCAATATGCACTGGCCTAGCTCAGGCGGTCTCAGTTACTACAGTCGCAGCTACTTCTCAGGCTGGGGAAGGCACTCAGACTCCCGTCGCTCGCACACATGAGCAGGTCATGCAGGGACTTCAGACACCGAGGGCACATCCAGCCCAGCCGGTTGCAGATGTTCAGGACTATATAGCTCCTGCCATGCCAGAGGATGAGCAGCGTAGGTTGGAGAGGTTTGGTAGACTTCAGCCTCCGACTTTCAATGGTGCAGAGGGCGAGGACAAGTGTCAGCGGATTCTTCGCACATCGGGTATTCTGGAGACCAGTGGGGTTGCTTTCATTACATTTTAGTTTTCTGGAGCTGCCTTCAGTTGGTGGGAGGCTTATGAGAGGTGTAGGCCTGTTGGTGCAGCACCCCTTACCTGGCAGTAGTTCTCTGTTCTTTTTCTGGAGAAGTATGTGCCGTAGTCTCGCAGAGAGGAGCTGCACAGGCAGTTTGAGTGGTTGCGTCTGGGAGATATGACTGTGACGTAGTATGAGATGAGGTTTTCCGAGTTAGCTCGTCATGCTATTTGGTTGGTTCCAACAGATAGAGAGAGGATTAAGAGTCTTGTGGATGGCCTCACTTATCAGCTTCATATTCTCATAACCAGGGAGAGGGTGTTCGGTGCTACTTTTGAGGAGGTTGTGGACATTGCTCGTGGGATTGAGTCAGTTCGTCGCCAGGAGCGAGATGAGAAGGAGGCCGAGAGGCCGAGAGGATCTGGTAGTTACGGTGGTGCTCCTTCGAGAGGTCAGTTTCAACACGGCAGAGGTCGTCCATTCAGGCATGCTCAGCCAGCTCGCCTAGGTTATCGTAGGGCATCATCGGGTCATAGTTCTCACAGTTCTCATCAGGGCCAGTCATCACTTAGTGCCCTTCCAGCTTAGAGTTCATCCCGTGCTCTATCAGTTCAGGGCTTTTCTATGCCAGGTGCATCTACTAGTCATTTCGGTTCTAGATGTTCCCTTCAGTCCCCGTCCCCAACATCCGGGAGTTGCTATGAGTGTGGATAGATAGGTCATATATGGAGGCAATGTCCTCATCGTCGTGCAGGTTCATCTCAGTAGAGGAGTTAGTCATCGTCTTCAGCACCACTTACTTTACCACCACCCACCCAGCCAGCTATGAGTGGAGGTCAGTCAGTTAGGGGTCGCCCTAGAGGGGGAGGTCGACCAGGTGGCGGTCAGGCCCATTTCTATGCACTTCTAGCTAGACCTGATGTTATTGCTTCTGATTCTGTTATTACAGCTATTGTCTCAGTCTTCCACAGAGATGTTTCTGTATTATTTGATCTCAGTTCCACCTTTTTTATGTGTCATCACACTTTGCTAATTATTTGGATACACCCCGTGAGTCTCTTGTTTCACCTATTCATGTATCTACTCCTGTGGGTGATACTGTTATTGTAGACCGTGTGTACCGGTCGTGTGTGGTAACTATTGGGGGTCTAAAGACCCGAGTGGATCTCTTGTTGTTATATATGGTGGATTTTGATGTCATTTTGGGCATGAATTGGCTATCTCCGTGTCGTGCTATTTTGGACTGTCATGCTAAGACAGTGACATTGGCTATGCCGGGTGTGCCATAGATTGAGTGGCGAGGTTCCACTGATTATGTTTCTAGTAGGGTAATTTCACCCAGCGTATGGTTGGGAAGTGTTGTCTTTTGTATTTAGCCTTTGTGAGGGATGTCGATGCGGAGACTCCCAATATTGATTCTGTTCCAGTTGTGAGGGATTTTCCCGATGTGTTTCTTGCAGACCTACTGGGCATGCCACCGAACAAGGATATTGATTTTGGTATTAACCTGGTGCCAGGCACTCAACCCATTTCTATTTCGTTGTATCGTATGGCACCAGCGGAAATGAATGACTTAAAAGAGCAGCTTCAGGAACTCCTTGATAAGGGGTCCATTCAGCCTAGTGTGTCACCTTGGGGTGTGCCGGTTCTATTTGTGAAGAAGAAGGATAGCACTATGAGGATGTGCATTGATTATAGGCAGTTGAACAAAGTAACAATTAAGAAAAAGTATCTTTTGCTCGTATTGATGATCTATTCAATCAGCTTCAAGGAGCGAGAGTGTTCTCCAAGATTGATCTCCGTTCAGGTTATCATCAGTTAAAGATCAGGGACTCGGATATTCTTAAGACAGCTTTCAGGACCCGATATGGTCATTATGAGTTCTTGGTAATATCTTTTGGGCTGACCAATGCCCCAACAACATTCATGCATTTGATAAACAGCATGTTCCGACCTTATCTTGACTTGTTTATCATAGTTTTCATTGATGATATTCTGGTGTATTCGCGTAGTCATAAGGAGCACGCAGAGCATTTGAGGTTTATGTTGCAGAAATTGAGGGAGGAGAAGCTTTATGCAAAATTCTCCAAGTGTGAGTTTTCGCTTAGTTTAGTGGCTTTCTTGGGGCACGTGGTATCCAGTGAGGATATTCAGGTTGATCCGAAGAAGATAGAGGCGATTCAGAGTTGGCCCAGACCGTCCTCAACCACAGAGATTCACAGCTTTCTTGGTTTGGCAAGTTATTACCGCCGGTTTGTTCCGGGATTCTCTTCTATCGCATCGCCCTTTACCAAGTTGACTCAGAAGGGTGCTTCATTTGTATGGTCGGATGAGTGTGAGGAGAGCTTTTAGAAGCTCAAGACAATCTTGGCCACAACTCTAGTGATATTTTTGCCATCAGCTTCAGGTTCATATACCGTGTATTGTGATGCTTCGAGAGTTGGTATTAGGTGTGTATTGATGCAGGAGGGTAGAGTCATTTCTTATGCTTCTCGCCATTTGAAGCCCCATGAGAAGAACTACCTTGTTCATGATTTGGAGTTGGCTGTCATTGTTCACGCATTGAAGATTTGGAGGCATTATTTGTATGGTATGTCTTGTGAGGTGTTTACTGATCATCGTAGCCTCCAGCACAAATTCAAGCAAAAGGATCTCAATTTGAGGCAGCGGAGATGGTTGGAGTTGCTAAAGGGTTATGATATTACTATCTTGTACCATCCGGGGAAGGTCAATATGGTGGCCGATGCTTTGAGCCAAAAGACAGTGAGTATGGGGAGTTTGGCATATATTCCAGTTGGGGAGAGACCTCTTGTAGTTGATGTTCAGGCCTTGGCCAATCGGTTCGTGAGGTTAGATATTTCGGAGCCCAGTCGAGTTTTGGCTTGTGTGATTTCTCGGTCTTCCTTATATGATCGCATTAGAGAGCGCCGGTATGATGATCCTTATTTGCTTGTCCTTAAGGACAGGGTTCGGCATGATGATGCCAGAGATGTGACTATTGGTGATGATGGGGTGCTGAGGATGCAGGGCCGGATTTGTGTGCCTAATGTATATCGGCTTTGGGAGTTGATTCTGGAGGAGGCCCATAGCTCGCGATATTCCATTCATCCGGGTGTTGCGAAGATGTATCAGGATCTGAGACAGCATTATTGGTGGAGGAGAATGAAGAAGGAAATTGTGGGATTTGTAGCTCGATGTCTCAATTGTTAGCAGGTGAAATATGAGCATAAGAGACCGGGTGGATTGTTTCAGCAGATGGATATTCTAGAGTGGAAGTGGGAGCGGATCACCATGGACTTTGTAGTTGGGCTCCCACGGACTTTGAAGAAGTTCGATGCTATTTGGGTGATTGTGGATCGACTGACCAAGTCTGTGCACTTCATTCTTATGTGTACTACCTATTCTTCATAGCGGTTGGCAGAGATCTATATCCGGGAGATTGTTCATTTGCATGGAGTCCCAGTTTCCATCATTTCGGATAGGGGCACTTAGTTTACTTTGTAGTTTTGGAGGTCTGTGCAGCGAGAGTTAGGTGCTCAGGTTGAGTTGAGCATAGCTTTTCACCCTCAGACAGACGGATAGTCCGAGCGCACTATTCAGATATTGGAGGACATATTGCATGCTTGTGTCATTGATTTCGGAGGGTCATGGGATCAGTTTCTACCACTCGCAGAGTTTGCATATAACAACAGCTACCAGTCGAGTATTCAGATGGCTCCATATGAGGCTTTGTATGGGAGGCGGTATAGATCTCCAGTTGGTTTGTTTGATCCAGGTGAGGCTAGGCTATTGGGGACAGACTTGGTGCAGGATGCTTTAGAAAAGGTGAAGGTGATTTAGGATAGGTTTCGTTCAGGAGAGGCTTCGTACAGCGCAGTCGAGACAAAAGAGTTATGCTGACAGGAAGGTTCGGGTAAATTCCGACTACCAATGACCCCATTAGTTCATATATGTGATTGGTTTCAAAATCGATTCTCAAAACTCAATTTCTTAGTTTTCAAAAAGTTAATAAAGTTGCAAAATTTTTCACTTTGATTCACTTGATTTTGATGTTAAAATATAAGATATGTTGAGGGAATATGTTTAGAAATAGATTAGAATCACTTACCTAAGGTTTGTAGGTGAAAATCCTCTCTCAAGATTGCCTTCTACTGAGTCTAGGGTTCAAAAATGAGAGAATGAAAGATAAAATCTTGACTTTCAGCCCTTATGTCCCGCTGCAATTATTGCAATTGCGATATGGGTTCGCAATTGCAGCACTGATAGGCCTGGGAAGCTCTTCGCAAATACGAAGATGGGTTCGCAATTGTGAACCATGCTGCCCTCGCAAAAGCAACATATTTGTTGCAAATGCGAACTACCTAAGATCCTAGACCACTTCACAAATTGTGAACCTGGCATCACAATTGTGACACTTGAGGCTCCCTACTAAGCTCGCAATTGCGAACATAGTGTTCGCAAATGCGATACCGGAGGCTGCTGCGCACCAGTTTTTTGGTTTTCGACCGAAAACAATAATACATGTCTGAAACTCACCCAAGCCCTCAGGGCTCCAAACCAAACATCCACAAAAGTTTAAAAATATCATATGAACTTGCTCGCGTGATCAAAATACAAAAATAACATCTAAAACTATGAATCGAATACGAAAACGCATGAATTTCAAAGTAAAGTTAAGATTTTCTAAAGTTACAACTAAACTTCCGAATCCTACAAATTCAACTCCAACCGACACCAAATTTTGTACACAAGTTCTAAATACCATAACAGACCTATTCCATGTCCCAAAATCAAATTCAGAGCTCGATAACTAAAAGTTGACCTACGGTCAAACCTTTCAACTTTATATTGCCAAATTTTGGCAAATTGACATAAATTAACCTACGAACTTCCAAAATCAATTCTGGGCATAATCCTAAGTCCGAAATCATAATATGACGTTATTGGAGCCATAAAAATACAATTTTTGGGTCATTTTCAGAAAAGGTAAAGTTTGGTCAACATTTCTAATTTAAACTTCTAAATCTATAATCAAAGGGTCCAAATCAATTTGAAAGCTTCCCGGAATAAAACTAACTGACCTCTCCATTTATAAAATCATAAACACACATGTATGAATCAATAAAAAGGGTAACGAGGTGAAATTACACAAAATGGCCGATCGTGTCGTTACATTCTCCCCCTCTTAAAACAAATTTTCGTCCCTGAACGTGCATAAGGACATACCTGCAGTGGTGAATAGATGAGGATAATGACTCCGCAAGTCGTGCTTGGTCTCCCAGGTCACCTTCTCGATCAGATGACACCTCCATTGAACCTTTCCTGAAGCAATATTCTTTGATTTCAATTTTTGGACCTGTCTGTCCAAGATAGCCACATGCTCCTCAATATAAGTCAAATCCTCGTCCAATTGGATTGTGTTGAAGACTAGAACATGAGAAAGATCACCATCATACTTCTGGAGCATAGAGACATGGAACACCAGATGAACCGTAGATAAACTAGGTGGAAAAGCAAGTTTGTAGGCCACCTTCCCAATCTTCTCAAGGATTTCAAAAGGTCTTATATACCTAGGACCCAACTTTCCCTTCTTCCTGAACTTCATCAAACCCTTCATAGGTGAAAATTGGAGCAAGACTCACTCTCCAACCATGAATGCAACATCGTGGACCTTCCAATCCACATAACTTTTCTATCTATATTGGGTTAAACGAAGCCGATCTAGGATTATCTTGACCTTCTCCAAAGCAACTCAAACCAAATATGTGCCTAATAACTTAGCCACTCCTGACTCAAACCACCCAACTGGATAATGACATCGTCGCCCATATAAGGCCTCATAAGGTATCATCTGAATACTCGATTGGTAGTTGTCATTGTAGGCAAACTTCGTAAGTGGCAAGAACCAATCCCAAGTACCCCCGAAATTCATTACACATGCTCAAAGCATATCCTCCAATATTTGAATAGTGCGCTCCAATTGTCCGTCTGTCAAAGGGTGAAACATTGTACTCAACTCAATCTGTATGTCTAACTCCCATTATATAGCTCTTTAGAAATATGATATGAACTGTGAACCCTGGTTAGAGATGATTGATACTAGTACGCCATGAAGTCGGACAATCTTAGGGATATAAACCTGAGACAGCTACTCTGAAGAATAGGTAGTGACTACTGGAATAAAATGAGCCGACTTGGTCAACCTGTCCACAATCACCCATACCACGTCAAATCTCTTCTGAGCTTGTGGGAGACCAACAATGAAGTCCATGGTGACACGCTCCCATTTCCACTCAGGAATCTCAAGTCGCTGAAGCAAACCACCCGACCGTCGATGTTCATACTTCACCTGCTGATAATTTAGGCACCAAGCTACATACTCCACTATGTCTTTCTTCATTCTCCTCCACCAATAGTGATGCCTCAAATGCTGATACATCTTAGTGGCAGTCGAATGAATGGAGTACCATGAACTGTGGGCCTCTTAAAGAATCAACGCACACAACCCATCTACATTGGGAACACATGCATCCGCAAAACACCTCATCCCCAATAGAAACCTCCTTGGCATCGCGGTGCTAAATCATGTCCTTGAGGACAAGCAAATAGGGGTCGTCATACTGACACTCTCTGATACGATCATATAGAGAAGACCGAAAAACCACGTAGGCAAGAACTCCACTGGGCTTCGAAATATCCAATCCAAGAAACTGGTTGGCTAAGGCATGATCATCCCATGCTAATGGCCTCTTCGCTGCCGGTAGATATGCTAACCGTCTTTCTAATCAAGGCATGGACCACCACATTGGCCTTCCCGGGATGATATCGAATGGTGATATTATAGTCCATAAGAAATTCTAACCATCTCCACTGCTGCAAGTTAAGATCTTTCTGTTTGAACAGATGTTATAGACTCCGGTGGTCGATGAAGACCTCACAAGGGACACCGTACAAATAATGTTGCTAGATCTTCAATGCATGAATAATGGCTGCCAAGTTGAGGATGTCGAATGGATAATTTTCTCATGAGTCTTCAACTATATAGACCAGTAGGCAATCACCTTACAGTCTTGCATCAACACTATGCCAAGGCCGACACGTGACGTATCACATTACACTGTATAAGACCTCGAGGCTGTAAGCAGCACCAACACTGAGGCTATAGCTAAAGCAGTCTTGAGCTTTTGAAATCCTGCCTCACACTCATCGGACCAACTACAAGGAGCACCCTTCTAGGTCAACCTAGTCATAGGTGCAGCAATAGATGAGAAACCCTCTATGAAACGATGGTAATACCCAGCCAAACAAAGGAAACTCCGAATCTCAGTGTTGAAGAAGGTCTAGGCCAACTCTGCACTGCTTCAATCTTCTTCGGATCTACCTTGATCCCCTCACTCGACACCACATGACCCAAAAAGTCTACTGCATCAAGTTAGAATTCACACTTCGAGAATTTTGCATACAATTTCTTCTCTATCAAGGTCTGAAGCACGATCCTCAAGTACTACTCATGATCTTCCCGACTGCAGGAGTACCCCAAGATGTCATCAATAAACACAATGACAAAAGAATCAAGATATGGCTAGAATACACTGTTCATTAAGTGCATAAATGTTGATGGGGTGTTGCTTAGCCGAAATGACATCACAAGGAACTCATAGTGACCATACCGAGTCCTACAGATAGTCTTCAGAATATCCAGATGCCGAATCTTTAGCTGATGATACCCTGACCACAAATCAATCTTTGAGAACACTCTGGCCCCTTGTAGCTGATCAAATAAGTCATCAATGCGTGGTAATGGATATTTATTCTTCACTATAACCTTGTTCAACTGTTGATAATCAATACACATGAGCATAGAACCATCCATCTTCTTCACAAACAAGAGCGGAGCACCCAGGGTGATACACTAGGTCGAATGAAACCCTTATCAAGCAGCTTCTGCAAGTGCTCCTTTAACTCCTTCAACTCCGCCGAGGCCATACGATATGGTGGAATATAAATGGGCTGAGTGCCCGGCAACAAGTCAATGCCAAAATCGATATCCCTATCGGGCGACGTGCTCGGAAGATCCGCTGGAAATACATATGGAAAGTATCTTACTAATGTAACTGACTCAACGGTAGAAGTATCAGCACTGGCATCTCTCACAAAGGCTAGATAAGTATCACATTGATACATCTCTTCTCAACCATCCGCTGAGCCTTTAGAAATGATAGAATCCTGCTATGAACATAATATAATGCACCCATCCACTCTAACTGTGGTAATCCTGGCATAGCCAGCATCACAATCTTAGCGTGACAATCTAGAATAGCATAATAGGGCGACAACTAGTCCATTCCAAAGATAACATCAAATTATACCATACTAAGTAACAATAGATCAACTCTAGTCTTAAAACCACCGATAACAACTAAACACGACTGATACACACGATCTACAATAATAAAATCTCCCACAGGCGTGGACACATAAACAGGAGAACTCAAAGAATCACGAGATATATCCAAATACGGAGCAAAGTAAGATGACACATATGAATAAGTGGATCCCGAATCAAATAAGACTGATGCATCTCTATGGCAAACCAAAACCATACTTGTAATGACTGAGTCTAAAGCAACTACCTCCGTTATACCCGAAAAGGCATAGAATTGAGTCTGGCCTCCCCCTCTAAGGCGACCTCTACCCGTATATCCCCACCCCTAGCTGGCTGTGCGGGAGGAGCAGCCATCCGGGGCAGCAATCATGGCCTAAGAATCTGTGGACTTGACTGAATCCGTAGAGCCTGAGTACTTTGTGGAGATGCACCCCCTCCTGAGTCTGGGCAGTCTCTAACTATGTGGCGGGTATTACCACACTCAAAGCAAGATCTAGTGGACGTGGCTGGTGGGACTGGCTCAGGCCTGGTCGGCTAGACTAACCACTAAAGGCACCCCGTTTAGGAGGTGCACTAGAAAATGGCTGAGCAAAGTATGGAACCTGAGACCTCTGAACAACTAGAGAACCACTAGAAGCTTAAAGTGCTAAATGAATTGGATGACTCACATAGACTCTACCATGACGGGCTTTAGCTGCAGCATGACCACCACTAAACCATCCCGTACTATAAGGTTTCTTGGCCTCCCTGTCCTCTCTCTCACAACCCCGCATACCTGCAAATTCCGTGTAATCTCTACCACCTATTGATATAGGGTATCTGTCTCCAACTCTTGAGCCATGTTGAACCTAGATCCATAGTTGAGCCTCTTGATGAATCAATGGACTTGCTCTCTGACTGTACAAACCAAGGCAGGTGCATGTATTGACAAATCACTGAATCAGATAGCATACTACGATAATGTCATAGTACCCTGGCGCAGCTGCTCAAATTATGCATGCCATGCATCCCAAAGGTCAGAGAAACAAACTCTCTCAAGAACAACTCTGTAAACTGAGTCCATATAAGTGAAGATGCATAGGCTAGGCTAACCTCCTCATACACCCGCCATCATTGATACGTTGTTCTTGACAGCTGGAATGTAGTAAAGCAACCCTGTTCGTCTCTACAATACCCATGGTGCAAAGAATACAGTGGCACTCGTAAAAAAAACATGTGCATCCTCTAAAGTTAAACCATTGGAAATATGACGGTGATACTTCTTAAAACTCTCAAGTATAAGCTACTCCTCCTCTGATGTCACTTCTTTAACCACGGGTTGAACTGGAGCAATAAGTTGTACCGCTATGACCTTTAGGACCTGATTAACCTGGACACATTGCTTTGGGGTACGGGCCGCGGGAGTCTGAGCTCCTCCCCCAGCCTGAGATGTGGCTAGTGCAAGTGGAATAAACCCTGCTTGAGATAAGGTGCCGAACATGGTCAAGATTTATGCGAAGGTCTCGTAAAGTGCTAGGGTGGCAACAGGCTCCTCGGGTGCCTGTCCCCCAACTGGAGCTATTGGTGGCTCCTCTGTCGTAGCTCAAGTAAGTACTATGGCTACACCACGTGCCCTTCCTCGTCCTCTGCCAAGCCCTAGCCTCTCGCGGTTCTAGTAGGGGCACGGGTGTCTGATCGTCGGATTCGGTAGTGTGTGCTCACAATCTGTGAGAGAATAGAAAGTCAAAGATTCAATTTTTGAAGTCAACCGTTCACACAATAAGGAATCAAAGAAGTGAAGTTTTACTAACAGTTTTGTATCCTCTCGAAGATAAGTACAGACGTCTTTGTACTAATCCGCAAAACTCTACTAAACCTACTTATGACTCATAGCACCTATGAACCTAGAGCTCCGATACCAATTTTTCATGAACCCAATTTTCCTCTGAAGGATGTCGTGATGACACCTAGTCTCTATGACTAGGTAAGCCTAACAGTTAATAATAGCTTGATGTAAATAATTAACAAAATACTAAAACAAGGCTGAACATCTGATATAAACTTCTGAAACCAGAATCAACAACAAAACACTCCCCAAGAATGGTGGAACATAGTCATAAGTTCTACAGAGTAAGCTAAAGTGTCTAGTACATCACTGTCTGAATGAAAAATACAACAGTAGTAAAAGTAAAGGAAGGTAACTTCGAGGCCTGTAGACGTGGATTAGGCATACCTTGAAGTCTCCAAAACAGCAACTCAAATCAACTCTAGTGTCCGACATGGGCATACGTACCTGGATCTACACAAAATATTATGTAGAAGCGTAGTATGAGCACATCCCAACGGTACCCAGTAAGTATCAAACCTAATCTCGATAGAGTAGTGACAAGGCTAGGTCAAGACACCTAATAAGATGTAAATAAATAGTATGAAAAGGTAATAAGGATAAATAATGGAAAGCAGAAAAATAACTGGTACGGAACAGTTAACAACATGAACTAATAATGTCTTCAAAAATGGAAATAACATAAAGAAGCAACTAAAGAGAACCAACATGATCGTATACGGACAACAACTACTAAAACAAGAAGGAAAAAAGCAACAAGAAACTTTCCCACCAAAACTCTTTGCAACATGAGATAAACAACAAGAATCACAACGAGGAACCACCTTGTGTACAATAAGAATCACAACCAAGATATCGCCTCGTGTATATATATCAAGAATCATAATCGAGGTACCGCCTCGTATTCACAATTCACAATTCACAATCTCAATCACGATTTTTCCTTATACCGTCGCGTGAGTCTTATATTTGAAATAGGCTTTGAAAATAGTTTTTCCGAAATAGCTACACGCACTTTAGCCCACCTTATGACGTCGCGTGGCTTCACAAAGTTCTCCTACAAGCAACATGCAAATAAGTTGCAACTTATACCGCTGCAAGAACATTAACTCTAAGCCTTATACCGTCGTATGCGCGTCAATATCACATCCCAATAAAAACTCGCACCACAAGTACCCATATGTCACAACTTGCTAACAATCAACAATATCAATATTTTCACAACAATAGCCCATGGCTTCACTATAACGGGTACAAGAATATCAACAACAACAATGAATGTAAAATGCTGAATAAGGAAGATGTTTTAATAATAACAATTTTGTCTCAACGTGATAAGGGCTTGCACAACTTCAATACCAATAACTCAACAATGAGATAATGTATAACTATGATATTAAATAAGAATAACTCATAATAGAATAGAGAATGTATAACAATGACTTCAAATAATAGAAATCAATAAGAAAAGGGATAAAATGAACAACAACAATATACCCAATAAAATCCCACTACTGGGGTCTGGGGAGAGTAGAGTGTACGCAGACCTTATCTCTATCCTGAAAAGGGTAGAGAGGCTGTTTCTGGAAGACTCTCAGTTCAACAGGAGAGACAATAATATCAGAAAAGAAACAAGATAAAAGGTATGTAACAACAAAAAGATGTCAGAAAGAAAATAACAACAACGAATAAGTGAAAGGACAATAACACAAAACTATGCAAAACAACAATGTGAACACAACATAGACCACTAACAAACCTAAACAAAACTCTATCAGACTACCCGTACAAAGAGGGAAGAACTCTCGACTACCCTATATCCTACCACCCTAATTCTCGACATCCACATGTTCCTATCAAGAGCCATGTCCTCAGAAATCTGAAGTCGTGACATGTCCTGCCTGATCTCCTCGCCCCAATACTTCTTAGGCCACCCATTGCCTCTTCTGGTACCTGCCAAAGTCAATCGCTCACACCTCCTAACCGGTGCATCTAGGCTTCTCCTCCACACGTGTTCGAACCATCTAAGTCGCGCTTCTCGCATCTTGTCGTCCATGGGAGCCACGTCCACCCTCTCCCAAATATCTTCATTCAGAAACTTATCCAGCCTAGTGTTCCCACAAATCCATCTCAACATCCTCATTTCTGCTACTTTCATTTTCTGGATATGTGAATTCAAATAACATGAACAATAACTTCAAAAAATGATAATCAATAATGAAGGAGATAACACGAACAATAACTTCAAATAATGGTAATTAACAATGAATATGTAGCATGTAACGATAAAAAGGCAACAAGTTCAACTAAAGTATGAGAGTAATTTATCAAGTAGGATGTATAACATGTGTTAAACAAGTCAACTAAGGCATGAGGATAGACTAACACAATTAAGGATAGGTTAACTATAAGAATTTAGAACATGATATGACATCTCAATTAAAGCATGAAAATAGTCTAAGTAGACTAAAACAATCAATTACCATGTACAACCCGTGTACCCACTCGTCATCTTGCGTACACGGCTTTTACATAGCACAAAATGAACCAATGCTAGTTCCCCCACAAAAAGTTAGGCAAGATACTTACCTCAACTAACCAATTCAACACTTAAAAATAGCTTTTCCTTAAAGTTCGCCTCCACACAACTCAAATTTAACCAAAATTGACTTAATATCATCAAACAATACTAAGGAAATCAATTGAAATAAATAAAGCTAAGTTCTTTACACTTTTACAAAAAAGTCAACAAAAGTCAATGCGGGACCCGCCTGATCAAAACTCGGGTTCAATGGTACATTCGGACTATCCATGACCCCACGAGTTCATAAATGTGATTAGTTTCAAAATTCGAGTTCAAATCGACTCTCAAAACTCAATTTCTTAGTTTTCAAAAACATAACAAAGTTTTACAAATTTTCACTTTGATTCACGTGATTTTGATGTTAAAATCTACAATATGTTGAGGGAATGTGATTAGAAATAGATTAGAATAACTTACCCAAGGTTTGTAGGTGAAAATCCCCTCTCTAAATCGCCTCCTACCGAGTATAGGGTTCAAAAATGAGAGAATGAGAGATAAAATCCCGACTTTCAACCCTTATGTTCAGCTGCAGTTACCGCAATTTGTGATATGGGTTTGCAATTGCGAAGAAAATCTTTCAATTGCGGCACTGACATGCCTGGGAAACTCTTCGCTAATATGAAGATGAGTTTGCAATTGCGAACCCTGCTGCCCTCGCAAAAGCGACATATTTATCGCAAATGCGAACTACCCAAGATCCCAGACCACTTCGCAATTGCGACACCTGAGGCCCCCTGCTAAGCTCGCAATTGCGAACTTGGTGTTCGCAAATGCGACATCGGAGGCTGCTGCACACCAATTTTTTGGTTTTCAATCCAAAACACTCTGATATACATCCGAAACTCACCCAAGCTCTCGGAGCTCCAAACGAAACCTCCACACAAGTCTAAAATCATCATACGAACTCGCTCGCATGATCAAAATATAAAAATAACATCTAAAACTACAAACCAAATACTAAAACACATGAATTTCAAAGTAAAGTTCAAGATTTTTTGAAGTTATAACTAAACGTCCAAAACCTATCAAATAAACTCTAAACAATACCAAATTTTGCAGACAAGTTTTAAATACCATAACAGACCTATTCTAAGTCTCAATATTAAATTCCAAGCTCGAAAGCTAAAAGTCAACCTACGGTCAAACCTTTGAACTTCAAATTACCAAATTTCGGCAAATCAACATAAATCACCTACGGACTTCCAAAATTAATTCCGGACATACGCCCAAGTCCGAAATCACGATACGAAGCTATCAGAGCTATAAAATAAAGTTTCGGGGTCGTTTTTACAAAAAGTCAAAGTTTGGTTAACATTTCTAATTTGAACTTGTAAGTCAATAATCAAAGGGTCCAAATCAACCTGAGAGCTTCCCAGAAGAAAACTAACCAACCCCACAAGTAATAAAATCATAAACACACTTGTGTGAAACAGTAAAAGGGGTAACAGATGAAATTACACAAAATGACCGATCAAGTCGTTATAATATTAGTTACTAACTTCTAATTATTATTTTTTTAAATATGCAATTTAAATACATAGTTAAAAATAACATCTACTCTTTCTTATATGTACATATACTTTTTGTACATCAAAATTTGATTTGATTACTCTATATTTTACTATTTTTATTTTCTAATCATTTGTATAAATAATATTTTTATAAAAAAATATTTTCTAAGCTCATATCTAATTTATTTATAATTACATGAGTTGATAAAAAATAGATATATTATTTATATTCTTATTAATTTATTTAAGTAATAATATTATTTATCTATAAGATATGAGTTATTTTTATGATATTATATTTACTAATTTCGAATTATTTAATATATCTTTCAGAAATTTATTTATTTAAAATACCTCATAATAAATTAAATTTGATATTTACCATTTGCATATATGTTTCTCATGCAGTAAACTTTTTTACATGTTAATCTGGAAAAACAAAAGCTTCTTTAACAGTGTGTACTTATCCAAAAACATGAAAGTGAGAATTGCATTATAATTATGTCATAACAAACAAACAAATTTAATTACTATACTACATAATTATCACGAAATATAATTATTACCCTTGTAATTACACCACCAAAATAATTACACAACATTCCAAACAGAAGAATGGTTGAGACAACAAACATTCATCACGTTCGCCCTTTTAGAAATTAGGAGATCGTGAAAACAAAAGAACGTTGTTAGAATTATCTTTTCATTTCTATCTAATTTCAATATGGTTGATATTAAGAAAGGATTTCTTTAATTTTTTCAAAGAAAAAGTCAACCAAACAGCATTAGAAAAAGATTTGCCGTTGTAGAGCCCGTTTGACCAAGTAGCCAAAAACTGCTGATTTTGAAAAGTGCTTTTGTTCAAAAATATCTTTTAAAAAGTATTTTTGCAAAAGAGCAATTTGTGTTTAGCCAATTCGTTTGAATTGTACTTTTTTTTTTCAAGCTCATTGTGTTTGGTCAGTATTTTAAAAACGCACTTTTAAGTATCAAATTACGAAAAAGGACAGGAAAGGTTCAACTTACGATTAATATTATTTATAAAGAAAAACCAATTTAAAAACTTATTATAAATGAATTCGATTAAAATATAAAATGTAATATAAAAATATAAATTAAAATTTTCAATAAATATAAAATATATTTATTTCAAAATAATAATATTGGTTGTTTCGTATTGCTTATTGTTTACATAATATCTAAATATATTAGAATACATCATTCAATATAAAATTAAGGCATACTCTTAGAAATAGGAGAAAGAGAACAAAAATATGATTGTAAAAAAAAAAGAGAGAAGAATATATAGTAGAAATAAAAAGAAAAGAAAAATATTAAATTAATGAGAGATAATTTAAAAATATAAATTTATTGTAAGATTATTTTTATCTTGAATTAATTAATTTTCAAGTGCTTATGTGCTGCTCCTCAAAAGTAATTTGGCCAAACACCTTAAAGTTGATAAAAAAAATACTTTTGATCTTCTAGAAGCTTTGGCCGCTCTTCATAAAACATTTTCACCGGTTTTTGAAAGAATAAAAAGGAGGCCGAATAACATATGAAGTACACTAGCCCTTGTTACTACCAAGTATTGCCCGCCGCCTAGGAGTTTACAAACCGAATCGAAAAATCGCATCAAACCGAAAAACCAAATCAAACCGAATATAAACCCCGATTAAGTTTGGTTTGATTTGATTTGGTATAATTGAGTAAAAAAATTCGAACAAAACTGACATATAAATATATAATTTTTATATATACTTTTAAGACTTTTTATAGAATTTTCCTCAAAAAGTATTTAGAAATGTTTGTGGTTCTCTTATGGGATGTAATATTTAATTAAATATGAAGTGTTCAATTTTTATTAACTTGAAATAATGGATTGTATGATCACTTTCTTATCAAGTGTTAGTGAAATACGTCAATCTCTTTATTCTTCCATATTCATATGTCAAGATCTATTAAATTCTTATATCTTGGTATTTCGATAAGTTAAAATTAAACAAAACATTATCATTATATAGGTATCATATTGGTTTTTATGTTTAATTATTAAATTCGATTAACTTTTAAAGTGTACACCAACGAAAAATTATTGACAAACGACTCAAAAAATAACTATCATGTGTTACTAAGGAAATATTTTCATAAAAACATTTTAATAGATCATATGTTGGTCAATTTTTTCTAAACATATATTTACTTATAAAAAATTTAACAAACAAAGATTGAAATAATATTCATGTAACACAAAAAACCAAAAAACCCGACAAAATCGAAACAATATAGTTGATTTGGTTTGGTTTTGATAAAAATCGAACCAACCCGGTCCATGTACATCGCTACCGCCGCCTATTCAATTCTCTTATATCGCATGAACAAATAATGCAAATACTACTAAATATTCAATTCTCTTATATTGCATGAGTAAAATTCTGATTTACCTTCAAAATCCTACTAAAACTTAGTCAACTAGTCATATTTAATTAGTCTTCATTCCCTAATAACATGCGTATCTAAAGTCCTGCTACGCTTCTACTAACATTTATTATTTCTCCATTCCCTCTAGATATCAGTCCATTCGTATTCCCAAGAATTTCGAATACAACAAAATCAACAGATTCATCTATATATATTTGATTTTTGGGTTTATCAGTTTTCAGTCTATTAATCTTTTCAATAAAGTAATAGAAGAATGCCAAGAACTCTTAACATGGAGCAAGAGATGGCGAATATACCGTTCCATCAACAAAATCTGCACTCTGCTCAATCTAAAAGTTCAGCCATTTTCAGGAAATCTAATCGTCCTGTTACTCTTAAGGTGATTCTTGGATATTTCATATGATAAAAACTGATACTAGCGTAGTTTTTTGGAGAAAACTTGCATGCATGTATTTATCAATTCTTTAATCCGATAAGATTATATAAAGGTGATGATAGATTTAAAAATATCAATTCTACATTGATAATAATAAGATTTTCATATTCTTTTTCATCGGAATTCCGTGGACGTGTCCATGTATATATGTCCCCTGTAGCCTGTAGGTCACGGGTTCGAGCCATGAAAACAACCACACTAACCCTTACATTAGGGTATACTGTCTACATAACACCCCATGGGTCCGGCCCTTCGGAATACAATTCTGGAATGCCTTGTGCAACAGGTTGCCTTTTTCATCGGAATTCCAGGAGTGTTGGATGCTGGCTGACTATTGACTAGGCATTAATAGTTTACCTTGCTTTAATTAATTCTATTAATTTCCTTTTGTATCAGTATTATTAGATGCTCCTGTATCAGTATTTTCTTTTAACTTTTCAACTTTTTTGGCCCAGAAAATGCAGTGTGTGTTAATTTCACTTTTGTTTAATTGGAGACATCCGATAAAAATTGGGGACAGGAAAGAGATGCACAAAGAATTCAGAAGTAGAAATAAATAAGTGCCATTTTAATCTGTCACTATGAATGCACTGAATAATTATTTTTCCTAATCAAGTTCTGTTTCTTTTTAGGATTTTACTTAAAATACTCCATATAATGGTGTAACGAGTTTATACATTGTTTTTTGAAACATAAACGACTCTCGGCAATGAATATCTCGGCTCTCGCATAGATGAAGAACGTAGCTAAAATATTCCTATCTGTTTAGATGATCTTAAAGTGTAATAGGAACCTTTTTCTCAACTCAAACTGCTGATTATTAGATGCTAGTTCTCACAAAAAAAAAACATACAAGCTATCAAGTTAATAAATAGTTGCTCCTTTAATTTGATCCTATGAAATTATTATTTTCTGTTATTTGCTATATAATGCTTTGGGTGATCAAATCTTGCAGTTTGAGAATGTTGTTTACAAGATTAAGCTTGTGAAAGAAGGGTGTATCAATTCCTCTAAATCAGTAGAAGAGAAAATAATATTGAAAGGTGTCTCAGGTATAGTTTCTCCAGGTGAAATGCTGGCTATATTAGGCCCTTCAGGCAGTGGCAAAACAACTCTACTAACAGGATTAGGAGGCAGGCTCGTTCATGGCCATCTCGATGGCGCCATAACATACAATAACAAGCCATTTTCCAATGCCATGAAGCGTAACACGGGCTTCGTGACACAAGATGATGTTCTTTACCCTCACCTTACTGTGACAGAAACACTCGTATTCACTGCTCTCCTTCGTTTGCCTGGAACTCTTACAGTTCAGGAGAAAACCGCGCATGCTGAAGCGATTATAACTCAGCTCGGATTAACAAGGTGCAAGGATAGTATTATTGGAGGTCCGCTATTGAGAGGAATTTCAGGAGGGGAGAGGAAAAGAGTTAGTATTGGACAAGAAATGCTTATTAATCCGAGTTTGTTGTTCTTGGATGAACCAACATCAGGGCTTGATTCTACTACAGCTCAAAGGATTGTGTCGACGTTAAGGGATTTGGCTAAGGGCGGTAGGACTATTGTCATGACAATACATCAGCCTTCGAGTAGGCTATTTTACATGTTCCACAAAGTGTTGCTATTATCTGAAGGAAATCCCCTATATTTTGGGAGAGGCGAGGATGCCATGGGGTACTTTTCTAGCGTTGGATATTCACCGTTAGTTGCTATGAATCCCTCGGACTTCTTATTGGATCTTTCAAATGGTATGTTCATCTAACTTCTTTTTGTGCTTCACTTAGAGTCATTTGTCATCTTATATTGGAATACTGTCACATATCTTACCCTTTTAAAGACACGTCGCAGAATTCTTAAAGTACTTTGGCTCTTATGGCTCAAGCCACCTTTTACCAAAGTACCTAGAAATTCTGTTTTTGTTCGACTAATTATGCTGTTATATATGAGCTACAGGCGCAGAATTGATGCATAAAAATGGTAAAAAACTGTTTATGCTTGTGTGATCAATTCTCTATTGATGCAAACTCGTTCATAGCTTGGCGATTATTTCCAGAATTGTCACTCGTGTAATATATACTCTTTTAGCAATTGGTGTTATGATTACTGAAGTGGTGAAATTTAATTTTTTAGGTATATTATCGGATGATCCTCGCATAACATCAGATGATCCTGGAGAAGATCCAGCATCAATCAAGCAAACTTTAGTGACTGCTTTCAAAAACAATCTAGCGGAGAACTTGAAGGGACAATTGCAAGAATTTGATGATCATCAGGTTGCTGATAAATTACACGAGAAGAAATTCAATCAATGGTCAAATACCTGGTGGCAGCAATTCTCAGTATTATTTAGAAGAGGGATGAAAGAACGAAAACACGAGTCCTTCTCTGGCCTCAAGGTTGGACAAGTCTTGGTGGTGTCTTTCCTGTGTGGATTGTTGTGGTGGAAATCCAGTAACTTGCAAGATCAGGTAATTAATCGATTTTTCTCCTTGTTAATATTAGTCAAAGTAGGGCATCCTCCTGTGTATTTTAACTTGTAAATAGTACTTGTAACAATGAGAGAATAGTCCAACTATATTCAGGTTTGAAAAATTATGTAATGCGACTATTTGAGTCCGTTATCCAGGAAAAATATTCTAAAAGTGTAGGAATTTTTAAGGATTTAACTTATGTATACATACGGTGTAAAGAATTTTTATATTTTAACTTGTTTTGTCTATTAGAAACAGTCTCTCTGCCCTTCCAGGATAGGTGTAAGGTTGCGTAAATCTTACCCTCCCCAGACCCCACTTGTGTGAATCCACTGGGTAGTTGTTGTTATTGTTGTATATTTTAACCTGTTTTAGCAAGTAACCTACATTATTTCCAGGTTTACTAATCCTACTTATTTTGAACTGTTGCAGATTGGGCTACTGTTCTTCTACTCTAATTTCTGGGAGTTTTATCCTATGTTCCAAGCTATTTTTACCTTCCCACAAGAGAGGATGATGCTGGAAAAAGAACGATCATCAGGAATGTACAGACTCTCGGCATATTTCATGGCTAGGACTGTAGGTGACCTTCCGATGGAGCTAGTCCTTCCAACAATTTTCGTCGTTATAACATACTTTATGGCTGGCCTGAAACTGTCCGCTGGGCACTTCTTCTCTACCTTATTCGCCCTCCTCTATAATGTATTAGTCTCTCAAGGACTTGGACTTGCTATTGGTGCAATGGTTATGGACCAAAAATCAGCCACAATACTCGGTTCAGTCATCATGTTATCCTTCACCTTAGCTGGAGGGTACTTTGTTCAGCATGTCCCGAGCTTCATTGCCTGGATCAAGTACGTTTCAATTAGCCAATACGCATACAAGCTCTTGTTAGGATCTCAGTATAGTCCAGGTGAAACATACGCGTGTGGAATAAACACGACATGTCTTGTTGAGGATTTTCCTTCGATAAAGACTATAGGGCTCGGAGGTAAGGGCATTTCAGTGCTTGCATTGGCTATTATGCTTTTGGGTTACAGATTCTTGGCTTATGTCGCTCTTATGAGGATTGGTGTGACAAAGAAATAGATCTGCTTTTACTTAAATATAGTAGAAACATTGTAGGATGGGCTTTAATCAAAGCAAACATTAGTTTGGTATCAGCAAGTGTTCCATTTGTAATTTTGATTTTTTCTCTGCTGAGATATGTACTAGCGATATGCCAAAAACCTGCGATAGATTGTTTGTCTAATTCTTCCATTTCTAGATCATCTATTGAAAGATTGAGCAAAATTTACTATTCCCTCCGTTTCAATTTATGTGAACCCATTTGACTGGGCACGAAGTTAAAGGAAAGAGAGAAGACTTTTGAACTTGTGGTGTAAAATGAAGCACATATATTTTGTGTGGCTATAAATCACTGAATAAATATAAATTATTTCCAAATAGGGAAAGAGGTCATTCTTTTTTGCACGGACTAAAAAGGAAATATGTTCACATAAATTGAAACGGAGGGAGTATTACATTATTTCTCTTCTGTTTTGTTACTCCCTAAGTGTAGTATTAATCTAAAAATTTGAGTTACTGGGTATTGAGAACCTTTGAATCCATTTCTCTTATGACATTGAGTCAAAATCACGAAATCTCGCGACTATAATCCTGGCATTACAACCGGGACAACCAGGATTATAACTTGGATAATCAATCCACTTATATATGAGATATGTTATACCAAGATTTTGACATAAAAATAATACTTGATTTTGTCAATACTTTCAACCAAATACGAAATAAATTTAATCCTAGAATTTATATCGGGAATCTTTTTTTTTTTTTTTGCATGCTTAGATAATAATACAATGTTCATACCATTAGTTAGGGGTGTACATAGGCCGGGTTGATTCTGATTTTTCAATTACCAAACCAAACCAATTGTCTCGGTTTTTTAAATTTATAAACCAAACCAAACCAAACCAACAAAAGTCGGGGTTTCAATCACGGTTTTTCTCAGGTTTTTCGGTTTCCTGGGGTTTTTTCAATTTTTCGGGTTTTTTTCCGACAAAATCTTCATAGCATAAAATTTATAATTTGTGTTCTAATATTTCTTAGGTCCTAGTAGGATAAAATTATATAAGATGTTACCTAATAAAATAATACAAAATAATGTGCGATGAGTCACAATTATACCAAAATACTCAAAAAATCGCATAAGATAAATATTGCTAATTAATAAGTCATAATAAAAATAAACATAATCTAAAAGTACTAAGTCATGTTAAAATAAATGCGACTAATAAGTACTAAGTATTAATTATATGACTAAATAATATTAAAAGTGAGTTATGCATTTTCACTATCTAAATATATGTGAAACTAAAAAAAATAAATATCCAATACTATTGTCATTTCTAATATTGAATTGAATTTTTTTTGAGCATTAGTATTAATTTGATTTTGCTTTGGGCTTTATTTGAGTTATTAACTTTTATGGGTTATAACACATATTTGACCCTTCAAAAGTTATAAGTCCAAGCTTGAAATAATACATTAAAAGAGAGAACTATTATAGAGTTTAAATTATATTTATAAATTACATTACAATAATTATTTTACGTATAAAATATTTTTAAAACTTGTATACATGTAATGTCGGGTTGGTTTGGTTTCAGTTTGACTTTTTTTAGTTAAAACCTAACCAAACCAATTATGATCGATTTTTTTTTCTAACACCAAACCAAATAATAGTCGGATTTTTTTTCTCGGTTTGACTCGGATTATCGATTTGGTGCGATTTGTCGGTTTTCTTTGAACACCCCTACCATTAGTCATAGCTGGCCGGATAAAACCTACTCAGGGTTGTCTTGTTTATTTTCAATATTCTTTCAGTTTGGTTAAAAGAAATAAAAGCGCTATGTTTTGGTTAACTTCTTATGCTTTAAATTCGAACAAAATTAAACAAACAAATATCCTCTACAAGCAGTTAAATATGTGAAGTCGGGCGATATGCGGAGAAGTATGGGAATTGCAGAGATCTTTCGAAATTTTCAATAGAATGTTTTTCCTTCACATTAGTAAGCAGAGCTTCTACGATATTGGAAGAGAATCAAGTAGCTCTTCTCTTTGTCGGTGGGTGATGCTAGCCAATATGTGCCGTCTGGCTGATGATTAAGTCGGCAAACATTAGGCTAACGATATATGCATGTAAAAGAAATACTGAGAAGGATGGACAGAATATTGCAAGTAAAAAAAAGATGCAAGTAAATATGGCATAAGATAGGAAAAAACTCCTCAAAAAAGTAAAAAGACACGGCAAAAAAATAATAATTTGGAGCTGATAACAAGTGCTTCAACAATTGAAAGGAAGGTCGAATGATATTTTTCCAACACCAGTTATCAAGTTTGGCAAACTGGAAGTACTTTTTACGATATTCTCAAAATAGTCTATAATTTCAAACAAATTTTTTTTTAGCTCCAACTAACCACCTCCATTTGCAGTGACTTTCCGTAAAAGTCAGTATTAAAGAAGACATTCCATTTAAAGGCTCTGGTCAATCAAAATCATAAAACTTCCACACATGTAGTTAACTCTGAAAAAAACTGCATGATTAATTAACCTTCATGCTGAGCAAAGTAATTAGGTAGCTGATGATACAAGCCTGAACAACCTCCACTCCCCCACCTCAACCTTTCAATAATCGGAGGTGGACCCAGGATTTTAACGTGACAATGCACCAGTATTCTGCTTAACCGTTGCCCTCTAAAAACTTTTAGTGTTCAGGGTGTCAAGCGATGTAAATTCACCGTTTTTAAGGCATAAATATACGTATATAAGATCTCTGGTGACGTCTACAGTATCCAGTAACCCCTCACGATTATACATAAGTCTGCCTTTTTGCTTTTATCCAATGCTTCTTAAGATAAATCAAATATTTGCACAATTTAACACTCTTAAGACTCAAGCCTAAGCTCAACAACATAAAGTTAGATATCTTTATAGCTGAAAACAGATGTGGAAGTAGTACAGTACTGCTTTTATCCAATGCTTCTTATTTCAAAAGGAATATTTATATTTTTATATTTACAAATAATTTATTTTTAAATTTTCATAATTTTACCTAGTGTTTTAAAAGGCGTGGGCATAAGGCAAGACATTTTATATATACCGCAGCGAGGCATAAGCTCTGAGGCACGGGGCGTAAGCCCCATGAGTATTTAATTTTTAATATTTCATAAAATAATATAATTATAGGAAATATTTTTAAATAGGTAAAATTCCATAAAAATTGAAGAAAACTATAATAAATAAGTGAAAAATATAAAAAGATGTGCTCCTCCCCAAAAAAAACTAGTAAATAATCTATTATACGCTGCTTACAAGCACAAGTAATTTGAGTTGAAAAGAATAAAATTTTCTACGTGGAGGAACAAAAAGGATGACTAACCTGCAATTTGAATTTTCAACTTGTTGCTATGGAGGAGAATGAGTTTTCTTTGTATTTGCAAAAAAAAAAAAAAAATTATTCATTGCTTTTGGGAGATAGTATCAGGCTAGTGGACAAGATAAATAATTGGGAAAGACTATAAATTAAGGCTTATAACAATAAAAAAAAAAGGTCTTGACTTATAAATTTAATGTTGCAGTTCCCTTTTTAAAACTTTTGAGTAATTACAAGCTGACTTTTGAGAATTTGGGTATTATATTAAGAATTTATTCAGCAAAATTTATTTTAATATGAAAATGCCTCTATGGCTTATGCCTGTTGAAAATGGCAATCTCGCACATCGGTGGGAGACTTAATTTGGGAAGAATTTCTCCCTATAAAAGAAGGCCTAATGTTTAGGATTAATACACACCTCTCATTTGCCTTCTTATCTTCTTAAGGCATTTGTATCTTCTCTCTTTAGTATTATTTCACTTGTATTTTTGGAGATGAATAAAATATTGGTTGTATCCGAGGAGTAGGCAAAATTAGCCGAACCTCGGGTGTTCCTTTTATTGTTGCTTTATTGTCTTATTTATTATTTGGTGGGTGTCATAATTTTTGGTATAGTAGTTGTGACTTATTCACACTATATACATTTGGCTTCCGCAACAATTGGTATCAGAGCCAAGGTACTGTCTAAGTATGCTCTGTGATTGCAGCATAGTCTGATCTTCCACATCAGAAAAGATTTATCTTGGTAATTGAGTGAAGTTTCTGTCTGAGTATGCTCTGTGGTTGCAGCTTAGTCTGATCTTCCACACCAGAAAGGAAATAATCTTGATTTGTGTCGTCAGCTATTAAATAATATTTGTCTCAAAGATGGGAGACAATAAACAAGAAGAATCTACATCAAGTGTCAACAATATGTCATCATTGGCATCTTCGCTTATGACAAGAATTGTGTCAAATGCAAAATTTGCGGTAGAAATTTTTGACGGGTCAAGACATTTTGGGATGTGGCAAGGCGAGGTTCTAGACGTTCTTTTTCAACAAGGGCTAGATCTTTCCATTGAAGAAAAAAGACCAAATGTTATTGGAGAAGAAGATTGGAGAATTATCAACCGTGTTGCTTGCGGTACCATTCGATCCTACCTTGCTAGAGAGCAGAAATATCCATACACAAAGGAAACTTCTGCAAGTAAATTATGGAAAGCACTGGAGGATAAATTTTTGAAGAAAAACAGTCAAAATAAATTGTACATGAAGAAGAGACTGTTTCGCTTCACCTATATTCCTGGTACCACGATGAATGAACATATCACCAGTTTCAATAAGTTGGTCACAGATTTGCAAAATATGGATGCAACTTTTGATGATGGTGACTTGGCCTTGATGCTGTTGGGGTCACTTCCTAATGAGTACGAGCACCTTGAAACTACGCTACTCCATGGAAATGACAAAATTTCTCTTAGAGAAGTTTGTTCGGCTTTGTACAGCTATGAACAAAGAAAGGGAGAAAAACAAAAGGGCGGAGAAGGAGAAGCACAAGTTGTGAAGGGTCGTCCTCAAAATCAAACGAGGATAAAGAAAGGAAGATCCAAGTCAAGATTTAGACCCAGCAAAGATGAATGTGCCTTTTGTCGAGAAAAGGGACACTGGAAGAAAAACTGTCTGAAGTTGAAGAATAAGGCCAAACATAATAATAGAAATGTCATTATGGATTCAAATGTAGCTGATGGTGATGATTCAGACTTCTCATTAGTTACAACAGAGCCATCAACATTATTTGGTTGATGGACTCGGCTTGTAGCTATCATATGTGTCCCAGTAGGGACTGGTTCGTTGATTTTCAAGAAGGAGAATATGGAGTCGTCCACGCAGCGGATAACAACCCTCTTACCTCATATGACATTGGTTCAATACGATTAAGAAACCATGATGGAATGATCAGAACATTAATAGATGTTCGATATGTACCGGGTTTGAAGAAAAATCTCATCTCTGTGGGAGCCCTAGAATCAAAAGGGTTCAAAATCATTGCAGAAAATGGAGTAATGAGAGTATGCTCCAGTGCACTAGTGGTAATGAAGGCCAATCGGAAGAACAATAACATGTACGGTTATCGTGATAGTACAGTTATTGGGACAGCGACAGTAACATCCAGTAACGAAAAAGAGGCAGAAGCAACCAGGCTGTGGCACATGCGCTTGGGACATGCTGGAGGAAAATCCTTGAAAACTTTATCAGATCAAGGATTGTTAAAATGAGTAAAGGCTTGCAACTTGGAGTTTTGCAAGCATTGTGTCAAAGAGAAACATACAAGGGTTAAATTTTGTACAGTGATCCATAATACTAAAGTCATTTTGGATTATGTACACTCCGATGTTTGGGGTCCTTCCAAAACACCTTCATTAGGTGGGAAGCACTATTTTGTAACCTTTATTGATGATTTTTCCCGAAGAGTGTGGGTGTATACAATGAAGAGCAAAGATGAAGTGTTGGAAATTTTTATCAAATGGAAGACGATGGTGGAGAATCAAACAGGCAAGAGGATCAAGTGTATTCGCACGGACAATGGAGGTGAATACAAAAATGATCATTTCAATAAGGTATGTGAAAATGATGGCATCGTCCGACACTTTACTGTCTGACATACACCACAACAGAATGGAGTGGCAGAACGTATGAACCGGACCTTGCTGGAGAAGGTACGGTGTATGTTGTCCAATGCTGGCTTGGGCAAAGAATTTTGGGCCGAGGTAGTTATATATGCATGCCACCTCATTAATCGTCTACCATCTACTGCTATTGATGGCAAGACACCATTTGAAAATGGTATGGAAAGCCTGTTGTAGATTATGACTCTTTGCACGTATTTGGCTGAACTGCATATTATCATGTGACAGAGTCAAAAATGGATCCAAGGGCAAAGAAGGCTATTTTTATGGGGATTACTTCTGGAGTCAAAGGATATCGCTTATGGTGTCCTATGACAAAGAAAGTAATATTCAGCAGGGATGTTACCTTTGATGAATCTGCTATAATAAATATGGTAGCAGAAGATACCAAACAAAATGATGGTGCTTCTAAGCAGGTGGAGTTTGAGAGAAAATTTATTTTTCCTACACAAGAAGCAGAAGAGGAAACAAATGAAGATTATCCTCTGAAAGGAGAGCCAGTAGAGGAGATTCCAATTCAGGAAGCTCAGCAACAACTTGAATCAATAGCAACCAGTAGGCCAAAAAGGACAATAACGAAACTTGTTCGTCTCATAGAGACAGTTGCTTGTGCAACCTCAATTGTAGTTGATGATGTTCCTACCACTTATAAAAATGCAGTCCAAAGTTCAGAAGAAGATAAGTGGAGGATTGTCATGAATGATGAAATACAGTCCCTTCATCAGAATCATACATGGAGATTGGCCAATCTCCCGAAAGGAAAGAAAGCAATTGGGTGCAAATGGGTATTTGCAAAGAAGGAAGGATTTCCTAACCAAGTAGATGTTCGCTACAAAGCAAGATTGGTGGCCAAAGGATATGCTCAAAAGGAGAGAATTGATTACAATGAAGTATTTTCTCCAGTTGTAAAACATTCCTCCATTAGAATTATGTTGGTTTTGGTAGCACAGTTGGATTTGGAACTAGTTCAGATAGATGTAAAAACTGCATTTTTACATGGAAACTTGGAGGAGGAAATCTACATGACTCAGCCAGAAGGATTCAAAGTTGCTGAAAAAGAAAATATGGTGTGCAAACTTGAAAAATCATTGTACGGATTGAAACAATCTTCTAGACAATGGTACAAGCGATTTGACGAGTTTATGTTGCGGCAAGGGTACAAGAGAAGGAAATACGATCATTATGTGTATTTACACAAGCTTAAAGATGGTTCATTTGTATATCTTCTCCTACATGTTGATGATATGTTGATAGCTTCCAAGAATTAGGAAATAAGTTGAAGATTCAACTGAAGAAGGAGTTCGAGATGAAGGATCTGGGTGAGGCAGAGAAAATTCTTGGTATGGATATAATAAGAGATAGACGTTCAAAGAAACTCTGTTTATCTCAGAAAGAATATTTGAAAAGATTACTACAACGTTTTGGCATAGATGAAAAGACTAAGCCAGTTAGTACTCCACTTGCTCTCCATTTTAAGCTAAGTACTACTATGTCGCCAAAAGATGAAGCTGAACGAGAGTATATGTCAAAGGTACCATACACAAATGTTGTTGGTAGCTTGATGTATGCAATGGTCTATACGAGACCTGACATTTCACAAGCTGTTGGAGTTATTAGCAGATATATGCATAATCCAGGAAAGGAGCATTGGCAAGCTGTGAAGTGGATTCTACGGTATATTCATAATACTGTAGATGTTGGGTTATTTTTTGAGCAGGAAGACAATCAGTCTGTAGTTGGATATCGTGACTCGGATTTTGCGGGTGATCTGGACAAACGAAGATCAACTACTGGTTATGTGTTTACTTTTGCAAAGGCACCCGTTAGTTGGAAGTCTACTTTGCAGTCTACAGTTGCTTTGTTTACAACAGAGGCAGAGTACATAGCTATTACAGAGGCTGTGAAAGAGGCAATTTGGCTTCAGGGGTTGCTAAAAGAGCTTGGTGTTGAACAAAAAAGTATCACAATTTTTTGTGATAGTCAAAGTGCTATTCAATTAGCGAAGAACCAAGTTTATCATTCAAGGACGAAGCACATTGATGTTCGGTATCATTTCGTCCGAGAAATCGTAGAAGAATGTGGAGTCATGGTGAAGAAAATTCATACTACAGAGAATCCTGCTGATATGCTGACAAAAGTGGTGACTGCGGTGAAGTTTCAACATTGTTTGGATTTAATCAACATTGTTGAACACTGAAGATTGAAGATGAAGACACAACCAAAATTTGTTACAGAGAGAAAATTGAAGATGTGGAAATTTGCCAAGGTGGAGATTTGTTGAAAATGGCAAACTCCCACATCGGTGGGAGACTTAATTTGGGAAGAATTTCTCCCTATAAAAGAAGGCCTAATGTTTAGGATTTATACACACCTCTCATTTGCCTTCTTATCTTCTTAAGGCATTTGTATCTTCTCTCTTTAATATTATTTCACTTGTATTTTTGGAGTGGAATAAAATATTGGTTGTGTCCGAGAAGTAGGCAAAATTAGCCGAACCTAGTAAATTCTGGTGTTCCTTTTATTGTTGTTTTATTGTCTTATTTATTATTTGGTGGCTGTCATAATTTTTGGTATAGTAATTGTGACTTATTCACACTATATACATTTGGCTTCCGCAACAATGTCTCACTACAAAAACTCACCTCATCGCCCATGTGTATGCTCTGTCCCATTTTATGTAGCGCTAGCTCCGTTCTTTTACCTTAGTCCAAAAAGAATGTTAAGACTTTTATATTTACAAATATTATTTTTAAACTTCCATAATTTTACCATAAATAACATGCTTTTTTGTCACAACAATGGTATACATGACATGTTTAAAACTATAGATTTTATTTTATTTTCTCAATCTCTGTACGTAATTTCCCAATCAAACAACTCCACATAAAATAAAAAAGTGTGAGTATTTATTAAGAAAAGTACCCCTTAGATTTGCACCAAGGCGTAGAGAGTGTTGGCGAATTTCATGGTAAGAGAGTGTAGGGTTAATTGTTGTTAAATATGTGTTTCTTCAGGAACACACAAAATGTGTTGACAAATTGGGATCATGACAATAGAGGGTATTAAATTTTAGTTTAAATCTACTCCGTATGTTGTATGTTAACGTGTATGGTCAATATACTATGTAAGAGTTTAATTTCTGTGAAATGATATAGTAAAATATTTTTATGTGAATCTGAATTGTCGGGCTATATGAGTTCCGGATACCTAATGGTTGTAATTAAAATAAATAAAATGTACGTAGTGGATTTTCGTGTGACATGAATTATCAAGGAACATAATCCTAAAGCAACAAATTAAAGGCTAGCAACTCATAAGAGCAAACAGAGAACATATAAAAAAGAAAAAAAAATTGTTTGGCCTTAATATAGTACGTAGTTAATATACATGCATAAGGACAGTATATTGATGAGCACCATAGTCCATAAACAGAGAAGAGAGAAGTAAAATTGAGTCTGGATATCTGGGATATGGCTCCCCTTAAGTAATCTGCCATTTTTACGGCAAATCTGAATAACCATGGACGTAATAAAACAGCCTGTAGCCCCACCACTGCCATTATCACCTCTGCACCCAAACTCATGATTACAGGAATGACTGCAAACAATCACAGAGGAGCGTCGTGGAATAAATGGATCCCTTTACTGTTAATTAGATGGCTTGTGTTCAGGTTCGAGCCTTGAGAATGGAACGCTGCCTCCTCTTTGTAGGCCTTGTATGGTGCGAATTTGGATTAGTCTACGCCACTATGCTTTGAATAACGGAGCGCAAGCAAACAACTGGTTCAGATAATCACCATTCACCACCAATACTGGTCTCCAAATCTCCAAATATATGGAATCTTCTACCAACTTCTTAATATACTAGATGTGCGCTAGTGTTGGAATATGATGTGTGCATACTTTATCTGTCACGACCCGAATTTTTCACCCACGGGAGTTGTGATGGCGCCTACTAGTGAAAGCTAGGCAAGCCGACAATTACAGATTTTATTACCTTCTTTTTTCTAACCTTTTAACAATTTCACAAGTTAACATATGATCAACATTAAAATAAAAAATGCGGAAGACGAAATTTAACAATTTAACTAAATACTGGTACGAAATCCAAAATACAACTCCTCCCATAATTGGTGTCACAATGTCACGGGCTATCTAAGAATACTACAAATAGGGTCTGAACAAAGAAAAATACATGTCTGTCTCTGAAATATGTAAGAACAGAAGGAAATAGGATAGAAGGGGACGCCAAGGCCTGCGGACGTCTGCAGGACTACCTCGGGTCTCCGCTGGACTGAAAGCAGCAACCTCACTTGGTCTAAATGCTCCAGCACCGGATCTCCACACAGTGCAGAGTGTAATATCAGTACAACTGACTCTATGTGCTGGTAAGTGTCGAGCCTAACCTCAGCGAAGTAGTGACGAGGCTAGGACAAGATTACCAAATAAACTTGTGTAGTTAAATCATATACGACAAATAATGATAACAAAAACTAGCAGTTAAAGATGGGAAGGTGGAACATGTTGCAGGGAACATCAAGTACTAACAGAATTTCAGTAGAGAAGCATAAAGAACATCATAACTTCATATCAGCAAGAATAAAGAAAACAGTAACAAGTGCACGACATCACCCTTCGTTCTTTTACTCTCGTTCTCACCATAAGAATTAATATTCACTTTTATTCTTTCTTGTTGCGGCGTACAACCAGATCCCGACCATATAATACTATTGCGGCGTGTAACCCGATCTCAATCATATAATACTATTGCGGCGTGCAACCCGATCCCAATTATATAATGATATTGCGGCGTGCAACCCGACCCCACCTATCTACCCCTATTACTCCTTGTTGCGGCGTGCAACCCGATCCCATATAATATTGTTGCGGCGTGCAACCTGATCACAATATACAAATCAACACCAATGACAAAGAATCCCGGCAAGGGAACAATAGTATAACAACAATATCCCAGCAAGGGAAACAATATCATAAGCAATAACATCCCGGCAAGGGAAACAATATCATAAACGATAACATCCCAGCAAGGGAAACAATATCATAAACAATAACATCCCGGCAAGGGAATCAACAATATATCTCATCTCGTTTCCACCATCTCTTTACAACATAAGTCTCAACTTGAGCCAATGCTCAACAATGGTCAATTACTAAGAATACTTTCATAAGCCTTGCTCAATACTTATAATCATCATATTAAGCATGGACAATACATAACGGAGTCACAACCATCATAGTATAAGACTCACGAGCATGCTTGACACCAACGTGTAGATACTCGTCACCACACCTATACGTCGTACTCAACACTTAACACATAGCAAATAAGACCACAACTCCTATTCCCTCAAGCAAAGGTTAGGCCAAACACTTACCTCGATTACACGGATAAATTAAGCCTCAACTACCTCTTTACCCCTCAGTTCCATCCCAATTCACTAGTATCTAGTCATAATTTACTTAATAACATTAATATATGCTAAATAAACCAATTCTAATGCATGAAAATAGATTTCCCATTGATTTCCCAAAAAAGTCAAAAATCGACCCCGGGCCCGTTGGGTCAAAACCCGAAGTTTGAACCAAAACCCGATCACCCATTCACTCACGAACTCAAATATGTAATTAGTTTTGAAATCAAACCTCAAATTGAAGTCCAAATCCCCAAAATTTGAAAATCCTAACTTCTACCAAAAAATACCCAATTTCCCATGAAAAAACCCTTGATTTTGAAATGAAATCATGTAAAAAGAGGTTATAAATTGAAAAAAATGAGTTAGAAATTACTTACTAATGATTTGGAGAAGAATCTTTCTTTGGAAAATCGCCAAAGAGAGTTTAGGGTTTGAAAGAGTTTGAAAAATGGATGAAATCCCGTCTGAAATCCCACTTATCAGGTGCAAATGTCGCAATTGCGACCAGGGGTTTGCAATTGCGAACCCTTTGAAATTCTGTTGTCTTTGCAATTGCGAAGAAAATGTCGCATTTGCAACCCCTGAAAATTATTGTAACCTTCGCATTTGCGAAGAAAGTGTCACATTTGCGACTGCTGGGATTTACTGACGGCTTCGCATTTGCGAAGAAATGCGAGCAAGCTGGCAAGGGCAAAATTTCGCAATTGCGATCTGCCCTTCGCAATTACCAAGCTGACAGCCTTCACAATTGCGATCCCTGATCTCGCAAGAAGCCAGTTCCAGATCTGCAACCTGCAATAATTTTCTCTAAGTTTAAATTCACTCCGTAGCCTATCCAAAACTCACCGGAGCCCTCGAGGCTCCAAACCAATCATGCACACAAGTCTAAAAATATCATACGGATTTGCTCATGCGATCAAATCATCAAAATAACATCAACAACTACGAATTCAACCTCAAATTCATAAAATTACTCAAGAACATTGAAATTTTCATTTTCTCAACTAAAGGTCCGATTTATACCAAATGAACTCCGATTCTTACCAAACTCCACAGATTTGACTAAATTATTATTTTAAATCTATACCAAGATCTGGAACCAAAATACGGGCCCGATACCATCAAGAAAATGCATCATTTCACTTCTAAAAGTCTTTATATTTTCCAGCAAATAATTTTCTTTAAAAATTCTTTTCTCCGGCTTGGGACCTCGGAATTCGATTCCGGGCATACGCCCAAGTCCCATATTTTACTATGGACCCGATGGGACCGTCCGATCACGAGTCTGGGTCCGTTTACCAAGAATGTTGACCAAAATCAACTTTAATCAATTTTAAAGGCAAATTTCCTTATTTTACTTAGATTTCACATAAAAGCTTTCTGGAAATGCGCTCGGACTGCGCACGCAAATTGTGGTGAGATAAAAAGTGATTTTTAAGGCCTCGGAACACATAATTTACTTTCAAAACAAGTGATGACCTTTTGATTCATCACATTATGTGATTGTTGGAGCATGTAGCTTTCATATGTCAAACCAAACTGAATACCCCATGTTTTAATGCTAATGGTTATAGCTCACCTACCAGAAGGACGTGGCTTGTGTTTTTGCATGCATATGGTTTTGCTTGAGTTATGCAACTACCAGTCTCTTGTTTGAAGCCAACTTTCTCTTTCCAGAAATTTTCAGAATTCTCACACTTGAATCTAGCCAGTTCAAAAGACTTTTTAAGGTTGTATTATTCTAGGAGGAGCAACATATATGGGTTGGCTGAAATGATCTTCTAAAGAATAGTCCTAGTTTGGACGGGTTGATGACCGTTTCTTTATTAACTCAATCCAAGTACGTGTTGAAAGTGTATTATGTCTTAGAAGCTCCATGATAATCGTGTGGGAGTAGAATATGTACTATGGAATAGCTAAATTAAATAATCCTCTATTAAGACAGATTTTATATATGATTGGGCTAAAAGCCCACCTTAAAGAATTATTGTGAATGTCACGATCCAAAATCTATAATAGGTCACGATGGCATCTAACGCCGCTGTTAGACAAGCCCACAAGTGAAACTACAATTTAATTACCCTTTTTTAACATTTAAAACAAAAGTTTTCCTTTTAAAAGAACAAAATAAGTAAGATCTCATGCAACCGTACATACTCTTTTCTCAACAAAATGCCAGCATGATAAGTACATCCATTATAGTAATAGTAATGATAAGTACAAGTACATAAATGCTAAAAGTCTCATAAATTCGGTGCCATAAGTACATAAGCAATCTAGAGAATATACAAAACTAATACAACTATTGTCTGAAAGGTAATAGACAGAAATAATAAACAAGGTAGAAGGAGACTCCGGTGCTGCAGATCGTAGCAAGGCAAGCAGCTCACCACTAAGTCTCCGTAGAAGATTGGCTACGCACCCGCATGACCACTGGTAGTACCCGTCTCAGTACATGCACATTCAATGCAGAAGTTTGGCGTGAGTACGGAAAACAACACGTACCCAGTAAATATCTAGTCTAACCTCAAAGAAGTAGTGACGATGGGTTGACTTGATGCTTACTAGAGGTTAAATAGTAATAGAAATACATAAAGTATACATAGTGAGTGTACAACAAGTAGCAAGGAATAAAATAAAAGTACTACAGTAATTCCACACATGAGTCTATACTAAAACGCTAAACATGTCATAACCGGCCTTGAAGGCCCTAACATAACTGTTACCAAACCAAATCCGTTCTCAATTATTAAGCACGAAGTTGCCGAGGCGACCGGCCCGATCCCATAGGAATAGTTGTACTATGTACTGCCGAGGCAAACAGCCCGATCCCATAAAAATAGTATTACAAACCCGCCGAGGCGAACGGCCCGATCTCATAAGAGTAGTGTTATCAACCTGCCGAGGTGAATGGCCCGATCCCATAAGAGTAGTGTTATCAACCTGCCAAGGCGAATGGCCCGATCCGATAAGAGCAGTGTTACCTTACTGCCAAGGCGAACGACCCGATTCCATAAGAGTAATTTATTAAACTACCAAGGTGAACGACCCGATCCCATAAGAGTAGAGAAATTTTCCTTGCTCGCGGAAGCACATACGAGACGAGAAAACACGGATCTATAGTTTATCAAGTGTTTCCATTTTTTTCCAAAGTAAGAGGTTAAGTCAGTATCTTTATTAAAATCCTCCATTTCAGTCATAATCAAGAGGATTAATACACACGATAGGCATAAATAGCACAACTAAAGTCATGCTGTGAATCTAAGTCTATCCGGAAATATCATGAATATAGCTACGTACGGACTCTCGTCACCTCGTGCGTACGTAGCTCCCCACAACAAATAGCACACAATAATTAATACACCTAAGGGGATAAGTTCCCTCTTCCAATGTTAGGCAAGAGACTTACCTCGATTCCAAGTCCTCAATCCGGCTCTTCAACCTCACTAAAACTCGTCAAACGACGATGAGGACTCCGAAACTAACCAAAAGTCATATAAAATAATAAATACATGCTCAAAAGTCATAATTTAGTTATTAGAGGAATTACCCACCCAATATGGAAGATTCCTAAAATTTACCCCCTAAGTCCACATGCCCGAATTTGAAAATATTTCGTATATAAATATTACCATGACCTCACGAACTCAAATATATTATTTATTCCCAATTACATAATCAATTTTGTGGTCAAATCTTTTTTTTACCAAATCCTAGGTTCCACAAAAATCCCACAATTTTCCCTTAATTTCATGATAAATCCACAAAATGCTCTCAAAATCGCCTAAGACCAAGTGAAAATGAGGAAAAAGAGGCCAATCTCGTATTAAAACTCAAGTCTGCCCAGTTATCCCTTCTTTATTGCGGAAGAAGCCTCGCGATCGCGAAGGCATAACTGGCCCAGGCCCTGAAGACCTTCTTCGTGAATGCGAGGGCAGTCTCGCGATCGCGAAGGCTTTCCAGCTTGAGCTTCGTGAATGCGGTCAGCCCTTTATGAATGCGAAGAGCAAAGTGACTGACCCACCCCAGGCTCTTTATTCTACACGAACGTGGGCCCTTATACGCGAACGTAAAGGCTACTAGTCCCCGACCTTCGCGAACGCGACCCCATGAAGGCGAACGCGAAGGGAAAAATACCCAGTCCCCCAATTCCTTCTCCGCGAACGCGACCCCACCTTCGCGTTCACGAAGAAAGAAAATAGAACCAGCAATATCAGATTTTCAGACTTAGCTCTGGGCGGTCCGAAATTCACCCGAGCTACCTGGTACCCCGACCAATTGCACCAACAAGTCCAAAAAATATAATACGGAGCTGCTCGAACTCTCAAAACACGTAAAACAACATCGAAATCAAGATTCGTACCCCAAAACCAACTTGAATCAACTTATGAACTTCAAACTTTTCAATTAACTCTGAACGGGTCAAATCATACTTAGACTATTCGAAATGACACTAAATTATGTGTACAAGTCATAAATCACCATACGGTACTATTCCCAGACTCGAAATAAACAAACTTCGATAACACCAAAGTCTACTCCAAACCAAATTTAAAGTACTAGAAAACCTTCAATGAACCAACTTTCCACATTAAGCATCGAAACACTCCTGGATCACCTGAAACCCGATCCGAACACACCCAAGTTCAAAATTATCATACAAACTTATTGGAATCATCAATAGGTTCTAATAGGTATAAAATTGTATAAAGGTATATAAAAGTATACAATAGTGTATACGAGGTATTTATACACACATATACACTATTATATAATATTATACATTATTATACAAAAACAGACTTCGTCTTCTTCCTTGACACTTTTCTGAAATTTAACTCAAATCTACTCGAAATCACTTCAAATTGTAATTTTGAACTCCTCTTGATATTTACAATCAATTAGAACAACACCAAACCAAACAACTAATAAACTCGAAAAATCCTATTTTCGAAAGCGAAGTTTTGAATGGCCTTCAATGGTTGGCTTCTATTCTTCAATTTTCTAAACTTCAATTTTCTTACATCCACATGCATATATTGCAACTAGGCGATACACTTATAACTTTACAAATCTGTAGCCCAAAAGTAATAGACGGAGGTTTTAAAAAAGTTATTTTTTTTCACATAATCAACTACTATTTTTACATAAAGGTAGCAGATAATGTAACGCAGAAGCTCCAAACAACTAAATAGGGTAGCTTGCAATAATTTCTTTTCAAATCATGTACACATTGGGCTAAACTAGGTAAAGATTGGAAATATGGGCCAATTTGTGTTATGTGGTCGTGCGAAGTGATTCTAAGTGTAATTTTTCCTTAAAAAAATCACTCTCTTTGTTTTTCTTTTCTTCTTTTTCAGTGAAGACCATGAACGCCGATGACCTTCTCCAACGAACTATTTTTCCTCTAATCTTATTCCTCTCACTATCACCACCATCTCGATACCGTAACCACCACTTTCACCTTCCCCCTTCTCCTTTTTATTATTCATACATTTAATCTTCATCTCGGCACCACCATCTCGACACTATCATCATAACCCAAAATCATATATTATCTCTCCAGCTTCCCATTGAAACATAGAAGTCACCGAAAAAATAAAATTAAAATTGGAACTTAGAATTGGCGCAAATACTCTCTTGCCGGTAAAAATGGAGTTCTTCAAATTTTCATATGAAACAAACAACAGACCCGCATACACATATTCTAATAAAACAAGGACTAGATCAAAGAATAGATATTTATGAACTGTAGAAATTTTGAATGTGAAAAAAGAATGAAAAAAAGAAGAAAAAGAATAAGAAAAAGTGTAATTGGATAAGAAAGAAAAAAGGAAAAAAAGAGAAAAAAGTTCCAAAATTACGAAAAAGACACGTGAAAGTGTGTGTATTTCAATTCCTACCAAGAATTTGGTTATCTAGTTTTAGGCTGATATTTATTCTATTTTAAAAAGGTTTAGGGAGGTGACAGGATCCCCACAAAGATAAGGTGTGTAGTTGGAACTTTGACCTTAGTTCAAGGGGGTACTTATGCATTTTTCAGAATTACGAAACAAAATAATATTTAAGAAAATACTAAAATTTAAGTAACTAAATAATGTTTAACAAAAGATGTCCCTGAAAAGGGTTTTGCAGCTCTTATGGTATGCTATGATGTTGCACCTAATGCTATAAACTGTGTTATTGCTTTTTTATATTTGCACTCTCTACTATCCTTTGCAAATCATTTTTTTGCTAAAGAAAGGAGAGTCTATTATATTAAAAGCATAGAAAATTTAGTTATTATATAAGATAGGGATAGACCGCATTGCGGTTTTCTCCGATTTGTCTTTACTAAAAACTAGTAAAATAAAAGTTGGAGGTATTTCCCAGTAAATAATGTTACCTTCCTCCGTTGATATATGTTGCATGGTGCTTCCATACTTTGCCAAAGCATCTACTACAGTGTTACTTTTCCGATATATATGTGTTATCTATGCCACTCAAATAGCATCAAGAAGAAAACTATAATATATGTTGCTTGGTGTAACGACCCGACCAGTCGTTTTGAGCTCTAGCACGTCGTTCGGCAGTTTGAGGCATTGAGTAACTTCACTTCTAGTATCATAACTTGTATGTGTGGTCGGAATTGAATTTTGGGAAGTACGGAGTTGATTTGGAAAGGAAATTCTAAATTCAGAAGCTTTAAGTTGGAATAGTTGACTAATGTTTGACTTTTGATTGAAGGACCTCAAAATTGGGATTTGAAAGTTCCAATAGGTTTGTATGATTATTTTGGACTTGGGCGTATGTATGGATCGAGTTTTGGAAGACCCGGGAGCGTTTCGGCCCTAATTGTGGAAAGTTAGCATTTTGGAAGAATTTCATGAATTTGGGTTGAAGTGTATATCAATGTTATCAATGTCCGTTTGGTTTTTCGATCCTGAGAATAGCTCTGTATGGTGATTCTAGTCTTAGGAGCACGTCCGGATGTGGATTAGGAGGTCTGTAGGTCATTTCGGGTCATTTGGCTAAAGTTGGAAATTTGAAGGTTTTTGGGAAGTTTGATCGGGAGTGAAATTTTTTGTATCAGATTCGGATTCGGATTCCGGAAGTTTGAGTAGGTCCGTAATGTAAAATGTGACTTGTGTGAAAAATTTGAGGTCAATCGGACGTGATTTGATAGGTTTCAACATCAGATGTGAAAGTTAGAAGTTCAGTAGTTCATTAAGCTTGAATCGATGCGCAACTTGTAGATTTGACGTTGTTTGATGTGATTTGAGGCCTCGAGCAAGTTTATGTTATGTTATGGTACTTCAGGTGTGTTTCTCTCATGACCCTAAACCCAGACCCGGTCGTGATGGCGCCTCTCGTGAAGACAAGGCCACCCGACACACACCCAATTCATTTTTAAGAAATTAAGATAATACAAATTAAGTCTTTAACATAATAATAATCCCAAAAAAGGTGAATAATATAATTTGCGGAATAGACATAGCCCGACATCAGGGTGTCACCAGTCATGAGCATCTACTAGTCGTTTAAAACAAAAAGAGTCTATATAGTCTATTACAGAACATAAGACAAGAGAAAATAAAATAGGGGGAGAAGCACTGGGCTGCGAACACCGAGCAGCTACCTAGTGAGCGCTTGAATCTACACATAGGGTGCAGGGAGTAAACTGAGTACTCTAACTCAGAGAGTAATAACAATAAATAAATTCTGAGTGATAAGAAATCACGTAAAAGCACATCAACATGCTATAAAGAAGCAGTATAAAACCAGTAAAAGCAATAAAACGGTGAAAAAAATATAAAGACACCTTTGTTCAGAAGAAGCTTCTTTAAAACACCTTTTTAATAGTTAAAGAATTACATGAAAAGTAGCTAGAACAGATGAACACATAAAATCCGCCCCTCGGGCACAATGTCAACAGAATCTGCCCCTCGGGCAATATCATGGAACAACACCAGCCCCTCGGGCTATATCTCATATCACAATGGGTACACGCACTCACTGGGGGTGTATAGACTCCGGGAGGGGCCTCTTATGGCCCAAACGCAATATCAAGCCATCTCGTTGCATAATCAATAGGCTCTCTGCCTCATATCAACAAGCCACCTCGTGGCGTACAATCTCAGGCCCTCGGCCTCATAATCATAAATCAGTGTATCCTTACAACACAGGCCCTCGGCCTTACCCAGTCAGAATCTCATAAGCCATTTGGGCAACAGTAATACATGATGCTCAGCTCAAATTATCATTTAGAATATCATTTAATATGTTAAAGCAGAGTAAACATGGCTGAGTTATGAAAATAGTAGAATATAGCATGACTGAGTACAAGTATAAAGTCAAAACAGTGAGAAAATATCAGTAAAAATCCCCTAAAGGTCCAAATAGTTGGCATGAGACCCAAATATGGCATTTAGCCCAAAACATGATGATATCAAACAGTTTTCAATCAAATACGCGGTAAATCAGTCATTCGGGATGGACTAAGTCACAATCCCCAATGGTGCATGACCCAATGCTCGTTATCTAGCGTGTGCGTCACCTTAATATAGCACAACGATGTGTAATCTGGGGTTTTATACCCTTAGGACAATATTTACAATCATTACTCACCTTTATCCGGTCCAATCTCTAGCCTGCGATGCCTTTGCCTCTCGAATCGACCTCCGGATGCTCCAAATCTAACCAAAATCAGTGCAAAACCATCAAAATATGCTAAGGCAACAAAACCCACTCAACAAAATCAAATTACAACACAAATCCCAAAATTGGCCAAACCCAACCCCTGGGCCCACATCTCGGATTCCGATAAAAATTACATCAATAGACTCCTTATCACTCCCCGAGTACATTCATATCAAAAACATCAAAATCTAACCACAAACGACCCCTCAAATCCCAAATTTTAGGTCTCCAATTACTAGCTCTAGTTCTTTAATATTAGGCTTAAATTCCATGATTAATTAGGAAGAATTCATATTAGGATCGAGTATTAAGTCCATGAATCATACCTCCAAAAGTTCCCCCTTGAATCCCTCTTCAATTCTCTTCAAAAAGCTCCAAAATCGCTCAAAAATGGTGAAAGTTAGCCCCAAAATCACGGACAATGGCTATTTAAACATTCTGCCCAGGCATTCAAAACCTTCTTCGCGAACGCGGTCAAAGCCTTACATTCACGAAGCACAAACTAACGTTGACCACATTTTCCTCCTTCGTGAACGCGACCACTCCCTCGCGAACGTGATGACTCCACAACCCAAACCATCGCGAACGCGTCTGATACCTCGCGAAAGCGATGCACAACGACCCCAGCCCTTCGCGAACGTGGAACCTCTCTAGTGAACGTGAAGGCTAAAACTTCAGCCTCACCTGCTAACCCTTCGCGAACGCGAAGCACTGCTGTCTGCAACACTTCAGCAGATTGTTTTGCAACTTTCAACAACTTGAAATGGTCCGTTTAACCACCCAAAACTCACCCGAGGCCCCCAGGACTTCAACCAAACATGCCAACATATCCCATAACATGATTCAAACTTTTCCCAACCTTCGGAATGCTCAAAACAACATCAAAACACCAAATTCGCATCAGATTCAAGCCTAAGAATTCCAAAAGCTTTTAAATTCCGCTTTCGATCAAAAGGTCTATCAAACCACGTCCGAATGACCTAAAATTTTGCACACACATCCCAAATGACCCAACGGACCTACTACAACTTCTGGAATTCCATTCCCGCCCCTATATCAAAATCTCACCTATCAACCGGAAAAAGCCAAAATTCTAATTTTGCCAATTCAAGCTTAAATCCACTCCGGACCTCCAAAACACATTCTGATCACGCTCATAAGTCCCAAATCACCTTTCGAAGATATGTGAATAATCAGAACTCACATCCGAACCCTCTAACACATAAGTCAATATCCGGTTGACTTTTCCAACTCGAGCTTCCTCAAAAGAGACTAAGTGTCTCAAACCTTACCAAAGCCTTTCGAACTCTAGCCAACCAACCCGATAACCCAAAATATAGCTAAACAAGGAAATAAGAAGCAGAAATGGGGGAAACGGAGTGGTAGCCCATGAAATGACCGGCCAGGTCGTTACATCCTCCCCCTCTTAAACAAACGTTCGTCCTTAAATGAGACAAGAAACATACCTGAAGCCTCAAACAGGTAAGGATATCTTCTTCGCATCTCCGGCTCGGTCTCCCAGGTATCCTCCTCCACGGGCAGACTTCTCCACTGTACTTTCACTGAAGCTCCAAAATAGCTGTTGGCTCCACATCATAAGTCAAATAACCATCTAACTACACCATGCTGAACATGAGACGGATCCCCAATATACTTCCGGAGCATAGAAATATGAAATACCGGATGCACACTCGACAAGCTGGGTGGCAAAGCAAGCTCATAAGCCACCTCCCCAATCCTCCGAAGCACCTCAAAAGGCCCAATGAACTGAGGACTCAATTTACCCTTCTTCCCAAATCTCAAAACCCCATTCATGGGCGAAACATTCAACAGAACCTTCTCACCGACCATGTAGGACACATCCCGTCAACGAGCGGGCTCCGGATTGACTTCTGTTGACTTTTTAGAAAAAGTATAAAGATCTTAGCTTTATCTATCGCAATTGGTTTCCGTAGAATTGTTTGATGATATTAAGTCGATTTTGGTTAGATTCGAGCCGTGTGGAGGCAAAGTTTAAGGGAAAAGCTATTTTTGAGTGTTGAATTGGCCTAGTTGAGGTAAGTATCTTGCCTAAGTTTGTATGGAGAAACTACTTCTTAGGATTGGTATTGGTTGATTCATTTTGTGCTATGTGAAAGCCATGTACACAAGGTTACGAGTGGGTACATTGATTGTACATTGTTATTTACCGGTTTAGGCTACTTAGACTATTTTCATGCTTTAATTAAAATGCCATATCACCGTATTAGTATGCTTGTAGTTGCATGATATCTTCTTCTAGTTTGGTCAATTTCTTTATGTGTGTTCGTGATTCCCCTTAGTCTATCATAGGTATAGTGGCTATGGTTTGGGATGGTCGAGTGAGGTCATGTCCTCGGGGGAAGTGAGGGGTGGGTCAGGAGGTAGAGCAGGGGTTATGGGGTGGGTCATGAGGCAAGGTAGGAAAAAGGAACAAGGGTGTCTATAGGTTGAGAATTTGGTCATGGAACATAGGTACATTGACGGGTAAGTCTATAGAGTTGGCGAAGATTCTGCAGAAGAGAAGGGTGAATATACCGTGTGTCCAGGAGACAAGGTGTGTAGGGTCGATGGCGAAGGACGCGAACATGTATAAACTTTGGTAATCATGAGTCTAGAAAGGTAAGAATAAAGTGGGTATCTTAGTGGATATGGAACTTAGAGAGTCTGTAGTTGAGGTTAGACGAGTGAATGATAGATTGATGATTATTAAGTTGGTGGTTGGAGAGTACACCCTAAATGTCGTTATCCCTAATGTGCCGCATGTAGGCCTAGATAAAGAGGTTAAACGGCGGTTCATGGAGGGGTTAGATGAGATTGTGTGCCAGGTTTTCAATAGTCATATTGAGTCGACCGCAGGTGGTTATGGAAAGGTTCATGGAGGCTTCGGTTTTGGGGAGAGGTACGGAGGAGGTGCCTCACTGTTGGACTTGGCTAAGGCTTTCGGGTTGGTAATTGCGAACTCTAGCTTTCCGAAGAGGGAGGAACATTTGCTTACTTTTCAAAATGCAGTGGTGAAGACTCAGATTGACTATCTCCTCCTCAAAAGGTGTGATAGAGGGGTTGTACAAGGATTTCAAGGTGATTCCGGGTGAGATACACGCGATGCACCATAGGCTCTTGGTGATGGGCATTGGTATTATGTTAAGGAGGAGGAAAAGTTTTGCTCGAGAAAGACCGAGAATCAGGTGGGGAGCCTTAACTAAGGATAAAGCCCAAGAGTTAGAAGGGCGGTTGTTGGCTATGGGAGCTTGGAGAAACAGTGGTGATGCGAGCACTATGTGGTCAGCGACAGCAGATTGTATAAGAGAGGCTGCGAGAGAGGTGTTAGGGGTCTCGACGGGTTTCTCTAGTAGGCACAAATAAGACTGGTGGTGGAATGAAGTGGTTCAAGGTAAAGTGGAAGTGAAGAAGATGGCATACCTAAAGTTAGTGGGGATCATAGGTGAGGAGGAGAGACGAGCGTGCATGGAAAGGTATAAGGTAGCTAGGAAGGAAGCTAAGTTGGCGGTTACGGAGGCTAAGACTGCGGCTTATGGTCGTATATACGAGAAACTGGGGAAAAATGTAGGGAAAGAAGTTATTCCGGCTGGACAAGTTGAGAGAGAGGAAGGCTCGGGATTTGGACCAAGTGAGATTCATCAAGGATGAAGATGATAGAGTATTGATAGAAGATGCCCAGATTAAGAGGAGAGGCAAACTTACTTTTGTAAACTTCTGAATGAAGAAGGGAATTGAGATATTGTGCTAGGCGAATCGGAGCATTCCGAGAGTCACCATGACTTTGGGTACTACAGGCGTATCAAGGTTGAGGAGGTCGTGGAAGCTATGCGTAAGATGAGTAGGGGCAGAGCGACCGGACTAGACGAGATTCCGGTGGAATTTTGGAAGTGTGCGGGGAGTGCAGGTTTGGAGTGGTTGACTGAGTTGTTTAATGTTATTTTTAAGACAAAGAGGATGCCAGATGAGTGGAGGTGGAGTAGTATAAGAACCAAGGTGATTTCCAGAGTTGTAACAATTATAGGGGTATCAAATTACTGAGTCATACCACTAAAGTGTGGGAGAGGGTGTTTGAAGCGAGTCTGAGGATTCAGTGTCTGTATCTGACAACCAGTTCGTGTTCATGCCAAGTCGTTCTACTACAGAAGCTATACACCTTGTTAGGAGGTTGGTGGAACTGTACAGAGAGAGGAAGAAGGATCTGCACATGGTGTTTATTAACCTAGAGAAAGCATATGATAAGGTTCCTAGAGAAGTTCTCTGGAGATGCTTGGAGACAAAAGGTGTGTCGATTCCCTACATTATAGCAATTAAGGACATATATGATGGGGCTAAGACTTGGGTTAGGACAGTAGGAGGCGACTCTGACCATTTTCCGGTTGTAATGGGGTTACACCAAGGTTCTACACTCAGTCCGTTCTTATTCGCCCTGGTGATGGACACGTTAACACACCATATTCAAGGGGAGGTGCCATGGTGCATGCTATTCGCCGATGACATTGCTCTCATTAATGAGTCGCGAGCTGGTGTTAACGAGAGGCTGGAAGTTTGGAGACATGCTCTTGAGTCTAAGTGTTTCAAACTGAGCAGGACGAAGATGGGATACTTGGAGTGTAAGTTCAGCGGTGAGCTAGGGGAAGTGGGTATAGATGTGAGGCTTGAATCATAGGTCATCCTAAGTAGAGGCAGCTTCAAGTACCTTGGGTCGGTTATCCGGGAGGGAGGGGAAATCGATGAGGATGTCACACACAGTATTGCAGTAGGATGGATGAAGTGGAGGTTAGCATCTGGAGTCATATGTGACAAGGGAGTGCCATCGATACTCAAAGGTAAGTTCTATAAAGCGATGGTTAGACCGGACATGATGTTTGGGGCTAAGTGTTGTCCTATTAAGAACTCACATATCCAGAAGATAAAAGTAGCAGAAATAAGGATGTTGAGGTGGATGTGCGGGCAAACTAGGATGGATAAGATTAGGAATGATGATATTTGGGAGAAGGTGCACGTGGCTCCCATTAATGACAAGATGCGGGAAGCGAGGCTCAGATGGTTCAGGCATTTAATGAGGAGAAGCCCAGATGCTCCGGTAAGGAGGTGTGAATGGCTGGTTGTGGAGGGCACGAAAAGAGGTAGAGGGCAGCCTAAGAAGTATTGGGAGAGGTGATCAGGTAGGATATGTTGAGGCTTCAGATTTATGAGGACATGACACTTGATAGGAAGATGTGGAGGTCAAGTATTTGGGTTGTAGGTTAGGAGGTAGTTGAGTCTTGCCTTACTTCGTACCTTTGTGAGACTAGTCTGGTAGGGTTTTTGTCTAAGATAGCTAGTGGCAATGTTGTGTCTTACTATTCGCTTTTCAGTGCAGGACCTATTTACTAGTTATCACTTTTGCTTTGCATCTTTCTTCTGGATTTCATGTTGTTCCTATTTTTCTTATGATTTCTGTGGTAATACTAATATTGTCTCCTTTTGTCTTTTTGGTTTCTTAAGCCGAGGGTCTTTCGAAAATAGTCTATCTACTCCTTCGGGGTAGGGGTAAGGTCTGTATACACACTACCCTCCCCAGACCCCACTAGTGAGAATTTACTGGGTTGTTGTTGTTGTTGTTATTATAATTGAAATGCCATATCATGTTCTAAATTATTATATTTAATCAATACTTAATTGTGTTGGTCTATCCTTACATGCCTTAATTGACTTGTTTAACACTTGTTTTACATCCTATTTGATAAATTTCTCTCATGTTTTAGTTGAACTTGTTGCCTCTTTAATCGTTACATGCTACCTCTTCATTGTTAATTACCATTATTTGAAGTTATTGTTTGTGTTATCTCCTTCACTACTGACTATCATTAGTTGAAGTTATTGTTCATGTTAACCCTTTCCTTGTTGATTTTCATTATTTGAAGTCATTGTTATACGTTCTCTCTTCCATTGTGAGTTATTCTTATTTAGTATCGTAGTTATACATTATCTAGTTGTTGAGTTATTGGTGTTGAAGTTCTGCAAGTTGCTATCATGTTGAGGCAAAATTGTTATTGTTGAAACATCTGCCTTGTTCAGCATTTTACATTCATTGTTGTTGTTGCTATTCTTGTACCCATTGTGGTGGAGCCATGGGATATTGCTATGGAAATATTGATATTAATGATTGTTAGCAAGTTGTGATATATGGTCACCTGTGGTGCGAGATTTTATTGTGATGTGAAATTGACGCGCATGTGGTGGTATAAGGCTTGGGGTTAATGTGCATGTGACGGTATAAGGTGGGACTAAGTGCATGTTTCTTGTAGTGGAACTATGTGAAGCCATGCGACGTCATAAGGTGGGCTAAAGTGCGTGTAGCTATTTCCAAAAAAACTATTTTCAAAACCTATTTCAAATGTAAGGCTCACACTGCGATATTAGGAAAGATAGTGATTGAGATTGTGAATCGTAAATACGAGGTGGTACCTTGGTTGTGATTCTTGATACATATATATACACGAGGCGGTACCTCGATGGTGACTCTTATTGTACACGAGGCGGTACCTCATTGTGATTCTTGTTGTTTATCTCATGTTGCAAAGAGTTTTGGTGGGAACGTTTCTTGTTGCTTTGTTCTTCTTGTTCTAGCAGTTGTTGTCCGTATACTAACATTTTAGTTCTCTTTAATTGCTTCTTTATTTTATTTCCATGTTTGATTCCGGAATTAGTTCATGCTGTTAACTGTTTTGTACCAAATATTTCTCTACTTTCAATTATTTATCCTTATTATCTTTTCATACTGTTTAATTACATCCTATTAGGTGTCTTGACCTGGCCTTCTTACTACTCTACCGAGGTTAGGTTTGATATTTACTGAGTACCGTTGTGGTGTACTCATACTACATTTATGCATAATTTTTTGTGTAGATCCAGGTACGACTGCATATGCCGGACGCTAGAGTTGATTTGAGTTTCTACTTTAGTATAACGACCCGACCGGTCGTTTTAAGAGTTGTAGCCTCATTCCCCTATCTACTGCCCATTTTATGCTTTATAGCTGTTATGTGACTTACCAGAATAGTTGGTTCAGATCCAAAGGGATTTCGAAATGAATTGAGACACAAAGTCTCAAGGTTGAAATCTTAAGTTGAAATGGCTAACCGCATGTTGACTTATGCGTAAATGACTCTGGAATGGAGTATTGATGTTTCTGTTAGATCTGTTGGGTGATTTTGGACTTAGGCTCCTGTCCGAGTAGTGATTTTGAGGTCCGTATTTGAGTTAGGCTTGAAATGGCGAAAGTTGGAAATTAGGAAGTTTGATTAAGAGTGGACTTTGTGGTTACCGGGCTCGGATTGGGATTCCGGGAGTAGGAGTAGGTTCATAGTGTCGTTTGTCACTTGGGTACAAAATATTGGGTTAATCAGATGTTAGTTTCATTAGTTTCGAGTCTTAGCCCCATCATACATGTCAAGAGTAGGTTCGTGGTGCCATTCAAAATAGGTTTCGGCATCGTATGTAGAAGTTGGAATTTCATTAGTTTTAATAGGCTTGAATTGGGGTGCGACTCGTGTTTTTTATGTTGTATGATGTAATTTGAGGGCTCGACTAAGTTCGTATCGTATTTTAGGACTGGTTGTTATGTCAGGTTGAGGTCCCGGGGGCCTCAAGTTGATTTCGTATGGTTAACGGATCGAAAATGGGACTTAGTGCATTGCTAAAGCTGGAGTTTGCTGGTGTAATCGCACCTATGGAGCATTGATCGCATGTACGAGCTGGGAAGAGCAAAAGTGGCGGTTGTACTGGGGATTGTGGAGCGTAGATATGGAAGGAATTCCATAGGTGCGGACTCGCACCTGCGCGTGGTGAATTGAAGAAGCGAAAGAGGGCTTGGGTAGGTCGGTCCACAGTTGCGAATGATTTGTGCAGATGCGCACCCGCAAAAGCGGGATTTTGACCGCAGAAGCGGTTGTTCGGCATAAGTTGACTTCTGTAGGTGCGGATGGATGACCGCAAAAGTGGTGCCGCATAAGCGACTAAATGAGCTGTAGAAGTGAAATGGCTGACAGAACCTTAAACTCAAGGGTTCATAATTTTTCTTCATTTTGAATATTTCAAGCCCGGGATTGGGCAATTTTGGAAGGATATTTTGAGGGGTTTCTTGAGGTAAGTAACTTGTGCTCATTTTTATTCAATAATCTTGTTTCCCCATTGATTTTCCCACACCCAGATTGTGTGGTTTTGAGGTGGAAATTGGGAATTTGAGGATAGGGATTTGGAGAGTTTGATTTGGTGATTTGGGTGGTGATTTGGTTTCGGATTTTGGTAAATTTGATATGGTTGGACTCGTGGTTGAATGGGATTTCGAGTTTTGTGACTTTTATCATATTTTGAGTCGTGAGCTCGGGGGACAGCTTTTGAGGTACACTTTTGGCTTTTGATTAATAACTTAGTATTTCCTTATGGAATTGATTCCTTTAGCTTGTTTTGATTGCATCATATTGTTTACGGCTAGATTCGAGGCATTCAGAGGACGTTTCGCGAGGCAAAGGTGTGTTGGAGTAGAGATTTTCTTAGATTAAGGTAAGTAACATTTCTAAACTTGACCCTGAGAGTTCGAAACTCTGAATTATGTGTTATATGATTGATGTTGAGGTGACGCACATGCCAAGTGACAGGCGTGTGTGCGTGCACCGTAAGAACTGTGACCTGGCCAATTCCATGGAACTTTATAGTGGATTTATATTGTTGATATCTATATTTTCATCATGTGATAAAGTAATTGAGCTGCCAATCATACTAGAAATCATGTTTAGGCTATATGTTGGTACTATTAGGACCCATAATGGTCGTTTCTTGTTGTTGACTTATTGATTACATTGAAATTTTGTACCCAGTCATATTTATTCATTGCATATCATACCTTAGTCTCTGCTGCTATTTATTGATACACCATATCTTCATTTTTGGGCTAGTTACACGATATTGTGACCCCGAGAGAGAGACAATGGAGAGGTTGATGACTAAGTGAGGCCTAAGGCTTGATTGTGAGTGATATTTATGAGATCGGACTGCACGCCGCAAGATATTTTATTGATTTATGCCTGGATCTAGCTTATTATAGCGGTTGGGCTGAAGGAGTCCCTCTAGAGTTTGTACACATACCTAGTGAGCGCAGTTGATTTATATTGCGAGATGGATCTTCTCTAGGCATGGATCTTGCCCGAATCATTTATACCTGGGGATGGATCTTCCCCTGAGCTGGAGTAGCCCTGTCCAGTACTGAGTGACTGACTGTCAGTTGATATGTATATATCTGGGATGGATATTCCATAGGTTGGATTGACCATATATAGTACTGAGTTATTGAGTATCTTGAGAGCGTGAGTACACGAGGCTTTCGACGTGGTACATCACATACAGGATGTGCATTGGCATGTAGATGTAGAGAAGTTATATTCCTCATATCATTCAGAGTTGATCTATCTTACTTGTATTGATTTTAACTGTTGAACTAGAAAGCATGCCTATATTTCTGTACTGTTGTTGGTATATTGAATTGTACATGTTGAGTTCGTCACTACTTTCAGTCCAAAAGTTAGATTTGTTATTTATTGAGTTGGTTATACTTAAGCTACACCCTGCACTTCGTGTGCAGATCTAGGTGCTTCCGGTTATGGCGATTGTTGAGTTGTGGAGTCCGGATTTTCAGAGATTATCGAGGTAGCTACTTGGCGTTCACAGACCTTGATTCTCCCTCATGATCTTTCATTTTATGCTTCAGTTTTATTTTATCTAGACGGTGTACTACACTATATCTTTATGTAGATGCTCATGTACTCGGTGACGCCCCGGTTCTGGGAGAGATTTTGTATTGAGTTATGACTTCTTATTTTGTTTTTAAAAGATTTTCCTTAAATTTAGTTGCTTCCATATTCTTTCAAAGCTTTAGAGTGTTGGGAATGTCTGAGTAGTCGGCTTGTCTAGTTCTACGATAGGCGCCATCACGACGGGTTAGTTTTGGGTCGTGACATTGGAGACTTCAAGGTATACCTACTCCACTTCTGCAGGCCTCGAAGTCATATTCCTTTACTTTTACTACTGTTGTATTTTACATTTAGACGGTGATGTACTAGACACTTTAGCTTACTCTGTAGAGCTTATGAATCAGTTCCACCGTTCTTGGAGAGTGTTTTGTTGTTGATTCTGGTTTCAGAAGTTTATATCAGATGTTCAACCTTGTTTTAGTATTTTGTTAATTATTTTTGTCAAGCTACTATTAGGCTTACCTAGTCGTAGAGACTAGGTGTCATCACGACATCTTTCAGAGGAAAATTGGGGTCGTGACAAATATCGTAAAGAATAATCAGTGTCTTCTATCTTTCCAAAAACTAATGTCTCAATTTAAGATAATAAATAAAATCTTCAATTATGAATTTAACTGTTTACCAACTCACATGAATATAATATAAAGTTTATATTAAGTTTTAATAATTATTTATACTAATAAATAGAAAATAATGTTAGTAAAATAGGAAATTATGTTTAACAACTAAGAGAAAAAAAAGGAGAATATGAGAAGATTTAAAAATACATATATGGAAACACACTGTTACACCCCATGTTTTCGTACGTAGGAGTACGTCTTAAGTCAATTGATGTAAGATCAAAAATGAGATTATCATGAACAACAAGTACAAATAGGGTTGGAAGGTTTAGAAGCTAAGGAATTGAAGAAAATAATGTTTCGTCGAAAGTCGACAAGTTGGGAATGTGATAACATATACTTTTGGGTTGAGACTAAGGTGCTTAACTTGATAAGAAGGTTATATTATGAGTTATGTTAGTTGTATGATAATCGTGTGTTATGTTTGAAGTCAAGTGAGTTGTGGAACAAAAGTCGATGAAAGTCATCACAAGTTACATTTATAAGTTTTAGTGAAATTTTGGGTCGAATATAACCGCGATTTGCTCCCGACATACATAGAGTTATGGGGTGTTCCACCCATAAAATTGAATCTCTATGAGTGTACTTTCTAAATCATTAAACCATTTGTCAATACGACATAGGAATTAATAGATATTCACATTTTTACGAGACTGCGCAGACTGGTAGGTGACAAGTAGGTGCATCACCTACTTGCCAAAAGGAGAGTCCTCAATTAAACGCTCCAAGGTTGGCAAAAGAGACCTTTTAAAGTCTGATTTCCTTCATATATTACACTCACAATAGATCAAAAAATCAGATGTACACACCAGCAAAATCCTCCCAAAAATCAACACAAAACCCTAAACAATTTTCTCTACTTTTCAAGTTCTAGTTGGAGAAAAACCTAAGAGTTGAAGAATCAAGATAGGAGCTGAGATATTCACAAAATATGGTAAGTATACTGCTCTTTTTAATCCATTTTTTTCTATTGTTAAAGTAGATAAATTCATTCAATAATTTTAAGAACTCAAGAGACAGTGATCGGAAGTCATGAGTTCGAGTTGTTCAACTTGTAGTGGAATTTTTGTGGGTTGTTTCATATTGTTGTTGGGTTGTCTCTTTTGCTGCCATTTTTATGGAGTTTTGGAGGAGAAAGAATGTGGAAAAATACCACATAATGGTATGATGGTTGGCTGGTCATCGTCGCTACATTTTTGGGTTGTTTGATACTACTATGGTTGTCATTTTGTGTATGGAATGATCGGGGTATGTTGGGATATTTTGTGGTATTTTGTGATGGATATTATGTTTGAAAATGATGTATATATGTTGTTATTGTTGTGTTCTTGCGTTGTTGGTGTTATGTCGAATTAGGGGGAAGTAAAGATTATAGGGGAAATGCTGCCCGTTTTGTTACAAAATAAGCTTGTCGTTCGTTGTGTGATAGTTGTACCTTGCATAATTTGATGATAGTATTGTTATAACTATTGTAGATTAAGGTGCAACAAGACAAGTTTAACGTGGTTATTGGACATATTGTGATAAGGTATTATAAGGCTAAACCTTTCTTTCATTTTGGCATGATCCAGTAACTACATGTATTTGATACCGAGCCATAAAGAGAAGTTCTTATTCTTGAATTTATGTACATTATCTTAGGCTCATAAGTTACAGCATTATCCCTTATTGGGACTTCATATTCAGTTAAGTTTTATCTTCTTTCAGCCAAGAGAGCAGAGAGTCTATATATACATAGTATTACAATATTTTCACCACCATCGAGCTATAATCGATGGGCAGGCCCCTATTGGAAAACCTCTGATCAGATGGTGAGTTATATACTGATCCTATTGTGGTCGAGCGCCTATGAGCGAGCCCAGAATGGCTGAGATACAGAGCTTAGTATGACCGAGCGTCTATGAGCGAGCCTACTACGGCAGAGCAGTTACAGATACCGAGCCTTATAAGGTCGTACAACTATTTTACTTACTATATTGAGAGAGTTGAGTCAGTATTAGCATGTAAGCATATCTTCAGATTATCTTTGACTCCCAGTTACTTTCAGTTATTGTATTATTAGTTCAGTTTCAGCTTTCAGTTATTCTGTGACCTTACATACTCGGTACATTATTTCGTATTGACGTCCCTTTTGCTGGGGATGCTGCCTTTCATGCCTGCAGGTCTTGATTGATAGTTGGACAGACCCTCCAGCAGACAGAGTCTAACATCATTTTGGTTTGTAAGCTCCACTTCTTCAGAGTTACCAGGTCTAGACCTTGGAGTCCATTTTATATATACAGGTTTAATGGGTAGGTCAAGGCCCTGTCCCAACCATGATACAGTTCAACTATCGCTAGAGGCTTGAAGACGAGTCCTGCATATTTTTATATCATTAGATGTTCGTGGCGGCTTCATCGGCCTACACAGTTATATATATATATATATATATATATATATATATATATATATATATATATATATATATATATATCAGTTTTTGGGTATGTTTACCCCACAGATAAGAGAGACATTATTTTAAGACGATTCAGAATATGGCCTCATCGGCCTAAGTTGAGGATTACCCCTCCAGAGTTCACAGTTACAGAGTGGTACGCCACTTCAAGTTTGGGGCGTGACACACACCATAAGTGACGTGTTAAACATGGAGAATATGTCAAATGAAAGAGAAATAGTATAAAAAGAATAGTACTTAATTTATTTGAAAAAACTATAATGAAATAAAAATAGAAAAGTTGTACTAGCTTGTACTTACGTGTAATTATCACTAATTTTATCTCTCATTGAGAGTTAGATAGTGTAATTATACCCTTAAATTATACCGAACTCCCTGGTGATCAAGTAATTATTTCGCTAGACAAATATATCAAATTATGTAATTGCACCTAATTACATACAAGTCAAGTTCCTCTGTGATTTTTCAGACATGCTCTTAGTTCCAATCCCGCTAAAGAAAGGATTAATTTAGAACAACATTTTTGTGTTGTTATATGGTGGTAAAACAATCCCACAAAAAAAAATTAGAAAAATACGAAATAACATAGAAACTTATTATTTTAAAAACAAAAAATAAAAGATATGAATTCACTGTTTCTCAACACATTTTAAAAGAAAAAAGAAAGCTAATGGTTTCACCTTTTATTACTTCTGATTTTTGAACTCTCTGTTTAGCATGTTTGGCCAAATTATGGAAACTAAAACTGATTATATGAAAAACTACTTATCGAAGAGAGTTGTGGTGTTTGACAAAACTTTTATATAAACTTGTAACTTCTCTTTGGAAGTAGAGGTAGAAGTTTAAAAAAAAAAAAAAAAAAACTTAGGACGAAATATCCTTATAAAAAAATGTTTGCTGAATCATTCCTTCTTAATATAACCTATTTTAGCCATAAATATAAGATGTATATATTTGTCACAACTAGTCATCATTTACAATACCAACCACTACTAACCACCACTAATAATCATCACCATCAGCTATCGTCAATCTCTGCTATCGATTGTCACCATTATTATCTAATACCATTATCCACCGTAACTATTAGTTGCCACCACCAACTACCACAATTAAGTATTAATAATAACTACAAGTATAAGCCGCTATCACTACTAGTTGCAACCCACAATCACCATCGTTAGCCATCACTACCACCTGTCACCATATAAATTTATTTTTTATTATTTGATATAATATTATATTATTAAATTTTATATTTATAATTTTTAATAAATATAAATATTATATATTCATATTTGAGAAATATATTATTCACCTTAATTATGTAGTATTCGTATCTTGATATAAGATAACATAATATATAATATTAAAATATGCATTCATATTTAGATGTCTTAATCTTACATTTTTAATATACATCTTAATATTTAATGTGTATTCAGATTCAGAAATCTCAATTTGAAAAAAAAAAAAGATACCAATGAATTTTCTAGTAGATAGTATTAAAAAATTAATTAACTATTTAAACAATATTTATTATATAGTGAATCTTTGAGAGAGATTTGCACAAAAGTATAGTCCTCACACCACATTGTGTGATAACCCTATTGGTCGTCGTGTGCATTTGAGCCATGTTTTTTCTTTTAATGATTCACACATGTGTATTTGTGATTTTATAAATTGTAGGGAGAGTTGGTTTCATTTCGGGAAGAATTTGGGTTGATTTGGACCATTTGGTTCTTGGTTTAGAAGCTTAAGTTGTAAATGTTGACCAGGGTTGGACTTTTGTGAAAACAACACCGGAATATTATTTTGTTGGTTCCGATAGGTTCGTACCGTAAGTTTAGACTTGGGCATATTCCCGGAATTTAATTTAGAGGTCCGTAGGTTGATTTGACTTGTTTTACCGAAAGTTGGTAATTTGAGGTTTAGAAATTTCCTTAGGTTTGACCGTACGTAGAATTTATGGATACCAGATTCAGAATTTGATTTTGGGACTTGTTATAGGTCCGTTTTTGTCATGACACGGAATCCCAACCTCGGAGTTGTGATGACGCCTAACATCCACTTGCTAGGCAAGCCGACGTGAGATAGTCAAATAGCCAAATTTTAACAGTTCAAACAAATGTTGATAAATGACGAGAGATAGGAATTTGATTTACTACAACACTAGCATAAGTCATGTAATAATATCTACTCCCCAAAGATCTGGAGTCACGAATACCCAAGTAACTAGAAGTTCTACAAACAGAGTCTAAAATAAATATAACTGTTTCGAAGGAAATGAACAGTAAAAGAGGGAAGAGGAAGGCGACTCCAAGTTCTGCGGACCCCAACAGATCTACCTCAAATCTTCTAATGCAATGATCCAAGCTGATGCACCTCACGCACTACTGGGACCAATACCAAGATTTGCACAAGAAGTGCAGAAGTGTAGTATGAGTACCACCGACCAAATGTACTCTGTAAGTGCCGAGCCTAACCTCGATGAGATAGTGATAAGGCTATGACAGGATACCTACGTAAATAAACCCATGCAAGTATATATACGAAGCAATAATAAACACATAAACTAACAATGTACAAACTGGGAGGGGACATGCGAAAGGGGAAAAATATGACAACAACAGCTAGAGTAACATCACGTAACAGCCGAAATAAATCATCAACAATAAAGACAGATGAACCGATGATATGAAAATGGCACGACACCACTCTTCATTCTTTTACTCTCATCCATACCATGAAATGATGACATAAGTAACATGAAATGGCACGGTATTACCCTTCGTGCTTTTACTCTCTTCCTTACCATAATATAATGAATAAATAATATAAATGGCACAGCATCACCCTTCGTTCTTTAACTCTCTTCCTCACTATGTATAAATCAATAAATAAGGTAAATGCAACGGCACAATATTACTCTTCGTGCTTTTACACTCTTTCTTACCATAAAACAAAGATAATATAATTTTGGAAAGTAAATAATGCGAAGATTTATATTTAACGTCAAATATGATACCAAGGTAACAACTTTAACGTAAAAAATACTCAGCAATTACTAAGTAAGCAATAAATACAAAAATAATGATGAAATAAGTAATAACCTATCCTAAGCATAGATGTCGTAATTAAAAAGACAGTAAATCACAAGGAAACAAGTTCCACTTGCATGCTTTAACCCAACAACAATGCATAAATAATTGTCACCTCACATATACGTTGTGCCCACACATTTAATCATATAGCAATTGGGCAAAGAGGTCCTAATACCTCAAATCAATGTTAACCACAATACTTACCTCGCTCCGCAATCAAATCAAAGCTCAACCAGTGTCTTTCCTCTAGAATTCGCCTCCAAACCTCTCGAATATCGTTCAAATAATTCAATCTTTAATGATTTCGGAATAAGTCAACAAAAATTAACCCCGGACCACTTAGTCAAAACCCGAGATTCGGACCAAAATCCAATTACCCATTCACTCCCGAGCCCGGTTATGTGATTAGTTTTAAAATCTGACCTAAATTTGAGGTCTGAATCTCAATTTTTACAACCCCTACCCCCTCCCCCACCCAATTCTTCCCTAAATCCCTAGTTTTTTACCATGAAAGAACATATATTAAGCTTAAAAATTAATGGATGCTGATGGAAAAGGAAGAAAATAAGTTTAAGTATATTAACCTATGAATTAGTGATGAATTTTCTCTTCAAAATTGCCTCTAGACCGAGCTCTAATGAGAAGATGGTGAAAATGGGTAAAATACCGTGTTTGAAATATTTTAAATCACTGGCGTCAAGCCTTATCTGCATTCGCGAAGGGCCTACAACGTTCGCGATGCACAACGACCCAAATTTCCTTTGCGTACGCGAGATGTCCTTTGCGTTCGCGATGGCTCTTCCCCTGGCCATCGCGTTCACAACCCAATGGTCGCGTTCGCGTAGAATAATAGCCCAGTACCCCCTCCCAGATCCATAATCCTAAGCATTCATGAGAAGTTGGTCATATTCGCTAAGGGTAAATCCCCAAATGCTCCACGTTCACGACCCAGCTATCACATTCACGATGAAGAAATCCACACTAGCCCCAGTTTCCCCTTCACGAACGCGAGAGTGGTTTCGTGATCGCGAAGCACAAATCATCAGATGACAGCAGACTTAAAAAAACTAGCAATTCTAAGTCTGAAATGGTCTGCAGCCTATCCGAAACTCACACGAGCCTCTCGGGCTCCAAACTAAAAATTCACACAAGTGTAATAACATCATACGAACTTGCTCTAGCAATCGAAATATTAAACTAGAACCATGAATCAGACACCAAAATGAATGAAATTTTTAAAGAAACTTAAGACCTTTGAATTTTCAACCGTACATCCGAACCACGTCAAATCAACTACGTTTTACACCAAATTTTGCAGACAGGTCATAAATACTGAAATGAACCTATTCCAAGTTCTGGAACCAAAATCTGAACTCGGTACTAATGAAGTCAACCTACGATCAAACTTATGAATTCTTTAAACCTTTAAATTGCTAGTTTTCATCAAATTACGTTAAATAAAGTAGGGACTTTCGAATTCGATACCGGGCATACTCCCAAGTCCCAAATTATGATACAGACCCACTGGGACCATCAAAATACTGATCCATGTCCGCTTACACAAAGCGTTGACTGTAGTCACCTCAAATAAGTTTTAAGGTACAATTTCACATTTTCATCAGTTTTCTCATAAAACATTTTGAAAAAAGGACACGAACTGTGCATGCAAATTGAAAAAGAATATACGAAGCTATTAGAGGTCTTAGAACATAGAGATAAAGGTTAAAACTGAAAATGACCTATCAGGTCATTACATTCTCCACCTCTAAAATAAACTTCCGTCCTTAAATGGACATAGAAACTTACCTATACTAGCGAAAAGGAGTGGATATCTACTCTGCATGTTCGACTCGGACTCCCACGTGGTTGCCTTAATTAGTTGACCTCTCCACTGCACTCGAACCGAAGGATAACTCTTATACCTTAACTGTCGGATCTGCCGGGCTAGAATAGCCACCGGCTCCTCCTCATAAGTCAAATCCTTGTCCAATTGGAATGAATTGAAATCTAACACATGGGACGGATCACTGTGATACTTTTGGAGCATAGACACATGGAACACTAGATGGACGACTGATAAACTAGGTGGCAATGCGAGCCTATAGGCCACTTCATCCACTCTCTCAAGAATCTCAAAGAGTCCGATATACCTAGTGCTCAACTTGCCCTTCTTTCCGAACCTCATCACACCCTTCATGGGTGAAACCCAGAGCAATACCCTATATCCAACCATGAATGCAACATCACAAACTCTACGGTCGACATAGCTTTTCTGCCTAGACTGAGTTGTGTATAGTTGATCCTGAATAATCTTGACCTTATCCAAGGCATCCTAAACCAAATCTGTACCCAAAAATCGAGCCTCTCCCGACTCAAACCAACCAACTGGCGAACGACACCGCCTCCCATACAATGCCTCAAAAGGATCCATCTAAATACTCGTCTTGTAGCTGTTGTTGTAGGCATATTCTGCAAGCAGCACGAATAGTGCACTCGGATTGTCCATCTGTTTGTGGATGAAATGTCGTACTCAACTCAACCCACGTGCCTAACTCACGTTGTACGGCCCTTCAAAAGTGCAAGGTGAATTGCATACCTCGATCAAAAATGATAGACATAGGCACACCGTGAAGACAGACAATCTCGCGGATGTAGACCTCAACTAATCGCTCTAAATAATATGTAACTGCCACTAGAATGAAATTTGCTAACTTGCTCAACCTGTACACAATGACCCATACCGCGTCAAACTTCTTCTGAGTCCATGGGAGTCCAACAACAAAATCCATAGTGATATGCTCCCACTTCCACTCAGGAATCTCTAGCCTCTGAAGCAAACTACCAGGGCTCTAATGCTCGTACTTTACTTGCTGACAGTTTAAACATCGAGCTACATATGCAACTATATACTTCTTAATCCTCCTCCACCAATAATGTTGTTGCAATAACATGAACATAATGGTATCAACAAAGTACCTGTCCTAGAACAGAACTCGGCCCCTATGCCGAGCTCTACTAAGTCAAATGAACAAGATGAAAATAAAGCGGACCTATTAGGGATATCCAGCTTGAGGTTTGTTCTTCTCGGTTCAAATTCTAATGGAGAAGGAATCTAGACTGGCGTACTCGAGCAAACAACTCGAGGCGAGTAGGGTCAGCGTACCGGTAGCATTACTTTCTGGGTTAGCTGGTGTTGCGCCCCGCCTAAAACATATGAGACTAAAAATCCTTCTGTTATTACCCTAATTTCCCACTGAATGATGTCACAATGGTATCTAGTCTCTACGACTAGGTAAGCCTAATATTAGATCACCACTGTGCAGATATAATTGATAAAATACAAAGAAAACTAGTCTGATAAACTCATATAAACTCCCGAGAACAGAATCTCAACAATACATTCCCCAAGGACGGTGCAACAGAGTCATAAGCTCTACAGAGTAAGCTAAAGTGGCTAGTACATCACTGTCTAAATGAAAAATACAACAGTAGTAAAAGTAAAAGATGGTGACTCCGAGGCCTGCGGACGCCGAGCAAGCTTACCTTGAAGTCTCCATAAAGCAGCTAGCAGATGATCACTAACAATCGGAATGAGTAGACGTACCTGGATCTGCACAAAAATGTAAAGAAGCGTAGTATGAGTACACCACAATGGTACCCAGTAACTATCAAGCCTAACCTCGGTAGATTAGTGACAAGTCCAGGTCAAGACACCTGTTAAGATATAAATAACAATACGAAAATGTAATAAGGGTAAATAATGATAAGCGGAGAAATAACGGATACGAAACAGTTAACAGCATGAACTAACACCGAAATTGTAACCACGAAAATAACATAAAGAAATCAGTTAAAGAGAACCAAAATGATCATATACAAACCATAATAGATAAAAACAAGGAGGAACTCAACAACAAGAATCACAACGAGGTACCGCCTTGTGTACAATAAGTATCTCCATCGAGGTACTGCCTAGAGGGTATATATCAAGAATCAAAACCGAGGTACCGCCTCATATTCACAATTCACAATCTCAATCACAATCTTTACTTATACCGCCGCATGAGCCTTACATTTTAAATAGGTTTTGAAAATAGGTTTTTTTGAAATAGCTACATGCACTTTAGCCCATATTATGACACCCCGTGGCTTCACATAGTTTCCGTACAAGCAACACGCACATAAGTCCCAACTTATAATTCCACATTTACATTAACTCCAAGCCTTATACCACCTCATGGATGTCAATATCACATCACAATAACAACTCACATTACAGGTACCCATATATCACAACTTTCCAACAATCAACAATATCAGTTTTTCCACAACAACAACCCCCGGCTCTACCACAATTGGTACAAGAATACCAATATCAACAATGAATGTAAAATGCTCAATAAGGAAGATGCTTCAACAATAACAATTTTACCCCAACGTGATAACGGCTTGCACAACTGCAACACAAATAACTCAACGACGAGATAATATATTACTACGATATTAAATAAGAATAACTCACAATGGAAGAGAGAACGTATAAAAATGACTTCAAATAATGGAAATCAACAAGAAAGGAATAACATGAACAATAACTTCAAGTAAAGATAGTCAATAATGAAGGAGATAATACGAACAATAACTTCAAATGATTGTAATTAACAATGAAGAGGTAGCATGTAACAATAAAAGAGTCAACAAGTTCAACTAAAGCATGGGAGTAATTTATCGAGTAGGATGTAGAACAAGTGTTAAACAAGTCAATTGAGGCATGTAAGGATAGACTAACACAATTAAGGATAGATTAACTATAAGAATTTAGAACAAGATATGGCATTTCAATTAAAGCATGGAAATAGTCTAAGTAACCTAAACCGGTCAATTACCACGTAATCCCCGTGTACCCACTCGTCACCTTGCAAGCACAGCTTTCACATAGCACAAAATGAATCAACCAATACAAATCCAAAGGGGTAGTTCTCCCACATGAAGTTAGGCAAGATACTTACCTCAACTAGGCCAATTCAACACTCGAAAATAGCTTTTCCCTTAAAATTTTCCTCCACGCAAGTCAAATTTAACCAAAATCGACTTAATATCATCAAACAAATTCTAGAAAAATCAATTGCAACAGATAATGCTAAGATCTTTATACATTTTCCAAAAGTCAACAAAAGTTAATCCGGGGCCAGCCCTATCAAAACCCCGGTCCAATGGTAGATTCCTGCTATCCATGAACCCACGAGTTCATATATGTGATTAATTTCAAAATTCGAGTCCATATTGATTCTCAAAACTCAATTTCTTATTTTTGAAAAACGTAACAACGATTCACAAATTTTCACTTTGATTCACATGATTTTGATGTTAAAATATAAGATATATTGATGGAATATGATTAGAAATAGATTAGAATCACTTACCCAAAGTTTGTAGATGAAAATTCCCTCTCCAAATCGCCTGCGAAGGGGAAGTCGCACTTGCGACTTCTGACCCCCTACTATCACCTTAGCAATTGCGATGTTGGTGCTCACAATTGCGATAACAGAGCACCAGCACACCAGTCCAATTTCCGTTCAAAACTATTCTGATACATGTTCGGAACTCATTCGAGCCCTCGGGGCTATAAACTAAACAACTACACGAGTCTAAAAATATTATACAAACTCACTCATGTGATTAAAACACAAAAATAACATCTAAAACTATGAATCGAACTCTAAAATGCATGAATTTCAAAGTAAAGTTCAAAGTTTCTAGAATTAGTACAAAACGTCCGAATCTTATCAAATCAACTCCAAATGACACCAAATTTTGCAGACAAGTTCTAAATACCATAACGAGCATATTCCAAGTCCCAAAATTAAATTCTAAACCCGATAGATAAATGTCAACCTACGATCAAACTTTCCAACTTCAAATTGCCAAATTTCGACAAATCAACATACATCAACCTATGGACTTCCAAAATCAATTTCGGGCATATGCCTAAGTCCGAAATCACGATACGACGCTATCCGGGTCATCAAAAGGCAGGTCTGGGTTGTTTTTCACAAAAGTCAAAGTTTGATCATTATTTTCTAATTTAACCTTTTAAGCCAAGAATCAAGGGCTCCGAATCAACCCGAAATCTCCTCGGAACAAAACTAATCGACCCCGAAAGTCATAAAATTATAAACACACATGTGCAAAGCAATAAAAGGGATAACAGGGCTCAATTTCACAAAATGACCAATCAGGTCGTTACAGCTTCATCGGGTGGCAAGCACCTCGGCTATCTCAAATAAAGCAGGTTATGTCAAGTAAATTCCCAATTTTAATTTCAAGAATACTTAGAGGGGGTGTGTGAGATGACAGTTTATAATATACAGTTAATCAATATCAAAGTAGTAAAAATCAAAAAAATAGCACATTAGGCCCAAATAAATCACAGTATATACAAAATAAATATTTGCAAATAAAAGTCAACATGTACATGCTCGAATTCTTATTAGATCCCCAGCAGAGTTGCCAAAGCTGTCACACCCCCTTTTACCTTGCAAAGATATATGTTATGGATTGTTGTAGGTTAAAGAATTTTTTCAATTAAAGAGACAAATTTGAGTAGGGATTATTTTTGCAGAATTGCTACTTGGAATTGATTTTTGGGTATTTCAAGTCACCTTTTATTTGAATCTCTATTCAAAGGAAGATTTTGACTCTATTTATTATTAGTCAGCAAAAATAAGAGACTAGGTAAGGAATTTTGCTAACCGGGGAAAAGGTGTGAGACACTCCCCAAATATCGTGGTTCTAGCACAGACACTTTATTGACTGAAACTTGGCTTGAGTTAATTCTAGACAAACTGTGCTTTATTTGATTTTCATGTTTTACCTATCATGTCTTGTTTCTTGATTATTAGAATTATTAAAGAGAGACTTGGATAATAAGATGTCATAACCACACTACGCAAGCAAATGCGTGATCGAGACGAAATTGATTAATTTTTTTCATTACAGTGTAGCGCAAGTGAATCCGTAGTCAAGACAAAGGATTATTAGCACGTTATTACTTTTCAGAAAAATACTATATTTGAGGAAATTAGTTTTGAGATTTATGAAATGTCAACTACCGCGCTACGCAAGCGAATCTGTGGTTATAACAAGAGATTAATTAAATTAGAAATTAATTAGAGATATTAGATATGGTATATGATTATTGAATTAATTTAAAGAAGGTTAAACATCACTCTACATAAATGAGTCTATGAATGAAAAAATTAAACCGCGTCTACTAGTTGCTCAGTGTTTAAATTAATTAATTAAGAAGTGATTAAATTATTTTAATTTTTAGAGGATAACCTGATTTTTGTTAATTAATTGTGGGATAGCAATAGCATTAAAAGTTGAATCAGCCTTGTTAACAAGTGAAAATGGGCCAGCTGTGAAAATACATTGGTTTTGGGTTGCTGGAATTTATTTATAAACAAGACCCAGCAGCTTATTAAGAAGATATGGGCCTGCTGAAATTATTTGTAACGACCTGACCGGTCGTTTTGAGAATTGGTGTCCCGTTCGGTGGCTTAAGGCTTCGAACAGCTTCGTATTAAGTTGTATAACTTGTGTGTGTGGCCGAGTTCAGTTTTCGGATGATTTAGGATCAATTAGAAAGAAGGGTTCTTGTTTTAGAAGTTTAAGCGGTAAGAGTTGACAGGAGTTTTGACTTTTGTGTTGAAGACACCGAAATGGCATTTTGATGATTCCAACGACTTTGTATGATGATTTTTGACTTAGGCGTGTGTTCGTATTTGGATTTGGAGGTCCGTAGGTAATTTGAAGCATTTCGGCAAAAATTGGAAAGTTGGAGTTTTGGAAGGTTGATATGTTTGACCGAGAGTTGACATTGGTGATATCAGGGTCAAAATATTATTTTGAGAGTTGTATTAGCTTTGTTATGTCATTTGGGACTTGCATGCAAAATTTTACATCATTCCGAGTTGATTTGATATGTTATAATGCGAGTTTTGGAAGTTAGAAAATCGGACGCGACAGATATACCTTGAAGTCTCTTGATGCAGTCGCCTCACCTCAAGGGTGATAGGACTAAGTCGAAGTACTTGGATCTGTACATGAAAAGCATGCACAGAAAGGGCATAAGTACACCACAACGGTACTTAGTAAGTGCCAAGCCTAACCTCGGTCGGGTAGTGACGAGGAAGGTCAGGGCCCTACTGAGATTAAATAAAATATAAGGGATGATAGAATAAGATAAACAGTACAATTGAAAGCTGACAGTAAGAATTTAATACAGGATAATAAGGAATACAATAACTGGAACAGGGATAAAAATAATCACAAGGAAATACCACTCTTCACAAGGATAATAACCGGCGATCTCTCAGTATCCCGAAGATCTTTTAGTACCCTTAATATATACCAGGGATCTCTTGGTATCCCGAGGATCTCTTGGTATCCTCAATATATGATAGGGATCTCTTGGTATCCCGAGGATCTCTTAGTATCCTCAATATATGCTAGGGATATCTTGGTATCCTCAATATACGTGCCAGGAATCTCTCAGTATCCCGCACCTCAGCTCAAATCATTAATACGTACAGGCGATCTCCCGTGATGTCGTCCCGTAGTCCCAAAGTAAAACACTTAGCAACAACACAAAGAATACTCAATTAAGCTCAATTTCGTACCAAGTAAAACATGTAATCTAACCTAATATGTTTCACATAATACAATTAAGGCAGCTTAAACAAATAAGCAATTAAGTCAATTAGACATGCTTTTTCTAAGCTAACAGCAGGCTTAAATTGCAAGTAGTATAAAAACAGGAAAAAGGAACATAGTTGAAATTACTTAAAGAAAATCGGGTTTTCAACAATTAGCTCAAGTACGCACTCGTCACCTCACGTATAAGACATTTCAATTATCAAATATACCAAATCCTAAGGGGAAGGACCCCCACACAAGGTTAGGCAAGCTACTTACCTCGAACCAGCTCAAATAAACCCAAAACTATGCTCTTACCACGAGTACTCGACTCCAAATGGCCCAAATCTGTTCAATTCAATTGCATAATGTAAATAACACTTCAAGTAACTGATTTTACAATTAAATTCTAAGCTAATACACAAGATTAGGTAAAATTACAAAATTCCCCTCGGGCCCATGTCTCGGAATCGAGTAAAATTTATATTTCCATAATCTTCACACTCTCACGAGTTCAATCATACCAAAAGTACCAAAATCGGACCTCAAATGGTCTCTCAAATCATCACTCAAAGGTCTCTAATTAATCAAGCCCTAACCCCCAAATTACCACTGATTTTACTTAAATTTTCATGCTTGTAACGATAAAAATCACTCCAATAATGCGTTTAGGGACCAAAGACCTTACCCCAATGAACTCCTCTGAAAATCTCCCTTGAAAATGCTCCCCAAGGCTTCTTCCCATTTGAAAAGAGGTTAAAATAGCTAAATTTCGCGAAGGCAAGTATTTATAAGTTTCTGCCAAGCTAATAAACTTCCGCGGTCCCACCTTTGCGGGACAAGGGTCGCATTTGTGACAAATCATTAAACTCAGCCTTCCACACCTACGACTCCCCATACGCAGATGTGGTACCGCTTCTGCAGTAAATCGCCTGCTTCTGCGGCTCCTGTTGTTCCTCCCCATTTCCGCTTCTGCGATGACAATGCCGCTTCTACGGCTACGCACATGCGGGACCCAACCACATATGCGGTTATAACAGAAGACAAGCAGCTGAAGCTGCTCAAAAAACTCCCAATTCTTCCGATAACCTTCCGAAACCATCCCGAGGCCCCCGGGACCTCAACCAAAGACACCAACAAGTCTAATACCACTATCCAAACTTGTACCAATCCTTAAAACACCTAAAACAATATTGAAACGACGAATGAACTGCGAATTCAAGCTTAAGAACTCCAAAACTCTAAAAATACGCTTTCGATCAAAAAGTCTATCAAACCTCATCCGAATGACCTAAAATTTGGCACACACATCACATTCAACACTATGGAGCTACTCCAACTTCTAGAATTCCATTCTGACCCTCGGATCAAAATCTCACTATCGAACTGGAAACTTCAAAATTTGATTTTCAGCTTTTCAAGCCTAAATTAGCTACGGACCTCCAAAATACAATTTGAATACGCCCCTAAGCACGAAATCACCCAACGGAGATAATGGAACCATTGGAATTCCATTCTGAGGCCCTCTTCATACTGTTCCGACTATGGTCAAATTTCCATAACTTAAGCTCTCATTTAGGGATTAAGTGTCCTAAAACTCTCCGAAACTCAAAACCGAATATCTCAACAAATCAAAGTAGCAGAAATAAATACAGGGAGAGCAGTTAATAGGGGATCGGGGTGTAAATTCTTAAAACGACCGGCCAGGTCGTTACATTCACGATCACATGTTCTGGTTCGCGATCGCATAGTATATTTCTTGGGGCATCAGTGTTTTCCTTCTTCGCGATCACATGTATATGTTCGCGATCGCGTAGTACAATTTCTGGCAGTGGTCATTTCCTTCTTTGTGATCACAATACTTCTTCCGTGATCGTGATGTGGACCTCGGTTTAGAGTGATTTTTCGTTAGTTTTTCATGAAAATCATTGTTTTAAGTGTTCTTCACCTAGAATTTATTATATTTGTAACGGCCTGGCCGATCTTTTTGAGAATTAATGCCCCGATCCCCTATTAACTGATTTCCCCGTACTTGTTTCTGCTATTGTGAGTTACCAGGAAGATTCGTTTTGAGTTTCTGAGTATTTTGGGACACTTAGTCCCTAAATGAGAGCTTAAGTTTTAGAATTTTGGCCGTAGTTGAAATAGTGTGACGACGACCTCGGACCAGAATTCCATCAATTCTGTTAGCTCTGTTGAGTGATTTCGGGCTTAGGAGCGTGATCAGATTGTGTTTTGGCGGTCCATAGCTTATTTAGGCTTGAAATACCGAAAGTTGAATTTTTGAAGTACCGGATCGATAGTGAAATTTTGATATCTGGGTCAGAATACGATTCCGAAAGTTGGAATAGCTCTGTATTATTGAATATGACTTGTATGAAAAATTTGAGGTCAATCGGACATGGTTTGGTTTGTTTCGGCATTGGCTGTAGAATTCTTGAGATTTCAAGTTCATTAAGCTTGGATTGGAGGGTGAATCGTGGTTTTAGCATTGTTTGATATGATCCGAGAGTTGGACTAAGTTCGTATGATGTTTTAGGATTGGTTGGCATGCTTAGTTGAGGTCTTGGAGGCCTCGGGTGTGTTTCAGATACAGAAAATCTGAGGAGCGTGATCAAATTGTTGCAGAGAAATCCTTCTTCGCGTTCGTGAGAGGGGTCTCGCGTTCGCGAAGAGCATCGGGGAGAGGCAACTGAGTTGTGCTTCGCATTCGCGCAGGAGTGGACCCTTTAGCCTACGCGTTTGTGACAAGGTACGTGTTCGGGAGTGGACCCTCGCATTCGCGAAAGAGGAATTTAGCTAGTGGGAATTTTGTGCATCGCGTTCGCGATAGTAGTCTCCCATTCGTGATAGTAGTCTTGCGTTCGCGAAGAAGAACACATCTGGGAAGAATTTAAATTCCAAAATTGAGGGTTTGAGTTCATAACTCAAAAACTGGATTGATAGCTCGGTAGGAGGCGAAATTTGGAGAGATTTTCGGAAGAATTTTGTGGGTAATGATTCCTAACTCCTTTTTTCTTATAACCCATTAAACTAAACATGAATTCATCATCTAATTTTGGATTTGGGGTGAAAATTGGGGAATATTGAGAAAAGTTCTTAGGCCTAATTTTGGGGTTTTGATCAAGATTTTAGTATCGGATTTGAGTGAATTTGGTATGGGTAGACTCTTGAGTTAATGGGTGTTCATAATTTGTGACTTTTACCCGATTCCGAGACATGGTCTCGGGGAGGATTTTTGGGCGTTTTTCTATTTTCTTACCTTATCTTTGATTCTTTTAGATAAACTCGTTGTTTGTAGTTATATTGACATTATGATATTGATTTGATTAGATTTGGGCCACTTAAAATTGGATACTCATGGCAAGAGCGTGATTTCAGATTAATTTTGAGCTGTTTCGAGGTAAGTGGCTTGCCTAACCTTGTGTGGGAGAACTCCCCTTAGAATTTGGTATTGTTGTTATATGAATGCCGTGTACGTGATGTGATGAGTGCGTACACGTGCTAATTGTTGGAAAAACCCCCATTTTCATTAAGTAAATATCTGTGTTTCCTTTCTGTTGAACATTACTTGCATTTTAAAGCCTAATGTTTATCTTAGGAAAGAATGCTTAAGTGACTTAACTGTTCTATCTGCTTAAACTGTTTGCTTAAAATTTTGTGCAGCATGTTTAGAATAGAAATCTCTGCTTTCTTGGTACGAACTTGGGTAGAACTGTATATTCTTTCTTGAGACTGTTGTGTTTTTACTTTGGGACTACGGGACGACATCCCGGGAGATTCCCCTGTACTGGATATTTACTTTGGGACTACGGATCGGTATTCCGAGAGATTCCCCTGCACATTTATATTTGCGACTACAGGACAACATCCTGGGAGGTTCCCCTATACTGGATATTTACTTTGGGACTACGGATTGGTATTCCGAGAGATTCTCTTGCATATTTTTGATTCGGACTACGGGACGATATCACGGGAGATCCTTTGCACATTTACGTTTGGGACTACGGGATGATATCTTGGGAGATCTCCTGTTGCTATATCTGTGTATTGAGTTATATTCTTTCTGTGATTTTATTCTTTATTGACTGTTAGTATTTTAAATTATACTGTCACCTCTCATATTTTTTTACCTTGTTTTATATATCTATAACTAGTAGGGCCCTGACCTTCTTCGTCACTACTCGACCAAGGTTAGGCTTGGTAGTTACTAGGTACCACTGTGGTGTACTCATGCCCTTTCCTGCACATGTTTTTCATGTGCAGATCCAAGTCCTTCAGCTCCATCATTCTATCAGTGAGGCGGGCGGTATCAGAGACTTCGAGGTACATCTGCCGCATCCGCAGACCTAGAAGTCCCTCTCTATTCTCCCTTTTTAGCTTTAGACATCCTATATTTACCTTTGATTAGACATTTTGGAGTTAGAACACTATGTAGTTTTCTATAGCTTGTGATTTCCAGAGATTCCGAGTTTTGGGAGTTCGATTCAGTTTTGAGAGTATGTATTCTATATGCCAAGCGGCATTTTTAAACTCTTTTATTATGTTTTTACCCGTAACTTGCCAGTTTCGTATTTCATTTCCTTTTTCTACAATTTGTTAGGCTTACCTAGTCGTAGAGACTAGGTGCCGTCATGATAGTTCACGGAGGGAAAACTTGGGTCGTGACAAGTTAGTATCAGAGCTCTAGGTTCATAGAAGTCGTGAATCACAAGCCGGTTTATTAGAGAAGTACGGAGACGTCTGTACTTATCTTCGAGAGGCTATGTAACTATTAGGAAAATTCCACTTCAATTGATTTCCTTGTCGTGAGAGATTTTGATGTCAAAAAAATTCTAAACCTCTATCTTCTATTCTCACACAGATGGTGAGGACATGTGCTACCAGAGATGACCAGGCACCCACGCCCTCTACTAGAGCCGCCAGAGGTCGGGGCCGGGATAGAGGCCGAGGACGCGCATGTGGTACAGCCAGAACAACCGCACGAGCTACCACAGAGGATCCACCAGCAGCTCTAGCCAGAGCCCAGGCACCTGATACGCCTACTGCTACTACTATTCCAGCTCTTTAGGAGATCCTTGCACAAGTCGTGAGCATGTACACCACTCTAGCTCAGGCAAGGATGATCCTCCTTGCTGCAGCCACATCATAGGCCGGGGAGGAGTGCAGACTCCCGCTGCCCGCACCCTAGAGCAGCGGGTCCAGGTTGATCAGATTCCAGAGGTTATACCGGTACCACCTGCAGCCCCAGTTCAGCCCGAGGATAGGGCAACGACTTCAGAGGATGAGCAGCGGAGGCTTGAGAGGTTCAAGAAGTACAAGCCTCCTATATTCAGTGGTCTAGAATCAGATGATGCCTAGGATTTCTAGAGGAGTGCTACTATATTCTCCACACTATGGGTATATCAAGATCGAGTGGGGTTTCTTTCACTGTCTTCCAGCTTCGAGGAGCAGCATATCAATGGTGGCGTACTTATGAGTTGGACAGCCTAGCTGAGGCATCTTCCCGTACATGGACCCAGTTTTCCGATATGTTTTTTAAGGTGTATGTTCCTTAGAACCTCAGGGATGCATGGCATACAGAGTTTGAGCATTTGCACTAGGGTACTATGACTGTTTCGAAGTATGCTGTCCGTTTTACTGATTTGGCTAGGCATGCACCGGCCTTGGCTTCTATAGTTTATGAGAGAGTTGTCCGGTTTATTAGGGGCACATTCCTAGCATCAGGTTTAGCATGGCTCGGGAGTTGGAGATGGATATTTCTTATTAGCAAGTGGTGAGCATTGCCAGAAGAGTAGAGAGTATGCATGCTCGGGATAGAGAGGAGAGGGAGGCCAAGAGGTCTCGAGAGTCGGGCCATTATTCTGGTGCCCGTACCCCAACTGCAGTTTGTCATGGTAGGGGTTATATGAGTCGCCCCGTTTATTCGGCTCTTCCAGCAGCCAGTGGTCTTCCAGCTCCTCCTAGACCTCAGGAGCCTTATTATGCACCTCCAGTATCTAGTGCGCCTCCTGCACGGAGTGCTTTCAGTGGTTAGTCCAGCAGACCTAGACCGAGCCAGTCACAGCCTCCATATCCTCCCAAAGCTTGTTTTGAGTGTGGCGACACACGCTATATGGTGAGGGATTGCCCCAAACTTAGGAGGGGTGCACCTCCACAGACTTCTCAGCCACAACATGCTCCGTAGAGTTCCCAGGATATGATCACAGCACCAGTTGTTTCCCTACCTACCCATCCAGCTAGAGGTGGAGGTTGGGGAGGTAGAGGTCTCCCTAGAGGGGGAGGCCAGGCCAGATACTATGCCCTTCCTACCCGTACTGAGTTTGTCACCTCCGATTCTGCAATCACAGGTATTGTCGTGGTTTGTCACAGAGATGTATCGGTTTTATTCGATCTAAGATCCACTTATTCTTATATTTCCTCTTATTTTGCTCCGCATTTGGGCGTATCTGGGGATTCCTTGAGTTCTTATGTTTATGTTTGTACTCTTGTGGGAGATTCTCTTGTTGTAGACCACGTTTATCGGTCGTGTTTGATTGCTCTTAGTGGTTTTGAGACTAGAGCGATTTATTATTGCTCAGCATGGTAGATTTTGATGTTATCTTAGGCATAGATTGGTTGTTGCCCCATTATGCTATTCTTGATTATCACGCCAAAACCGTGATGCTAGCTATACCAGGTGTACCGCTAGTAGAATGGAGGGGTACTTTAGATCATACTGCTAGTAGAGTTATTTCATTTCTTAAAGCTCGGTGAATTATTGAGAAGGGTTGTGACACGTATCTAGCTTATGTGAGAGATGTCAGAATTAATACCCCTACAGTTGATTCAGTTCTAGTAGTGAGGGATTTTCCTGATGTGTTTCTAGCTGATCTTTTGGGTATGCACCCGATAGAGATATTGAATTCGGCATTGATTTGTTGCCGGACACTCAGCCCATTTCTATTCCTCCTTATTGTATGACTCCTCTTGAGTTGAAGTAGTTGAAGGGGATGTTGCAGGAATTGCTTGACAAAGGTTTTATTCGGGCCAGTGTATTACCTTGGGGTGCTCCAGTCTTGTTTGTGAAGAAAAATGATAGTTCTATGCGTATGTGCATTGATTATCTCCAGTTGAACAAAGTTACAGTGAATAAGCGATATCCTTTGCCTCGTATTGATGATCTATTTGACCAATTACAGGGTGCATGAGTGTTTTTTCAAAGATTGACTTGCGTTTAGGTTATCATCAGTTAAAGATTCGGGAGCCAGATATCCTGAAGACTACTTTCAGGACTCGATATGGTCATTACGAGTTCCTTGTTATGTCATTTTGGCTGACCAATGCCCCAACAGCCTTTGTGCATTTGATGCACATCGTATTTCAGCCATATCTTGACTCGTTCATCATTGTCTTTATTGATGATATTCTGGTATACTCCCGGAGTCGGGAAGATCATGAGTAGCACCTGAGGACAGTGCTTCAGACTTTGTGAGAAAAGAAATTATATGAAAAGTTCTCGAAATGTGAGTTTTGGTCTGATTCCGTGGCATTCCTAGGTCACATGGTATCGAATGAAGGGATCAAGGTGGATCCAACGAAAGTGGAAGTAGTGCAAAGTTGGCCCAGACTATCCTCAGCTACAAAGATCCATAGTTTTCTTGGCTTAGGGGGTTATTACCGTCGATTTGTTGAGGGATTTTCATCTATTGCAGCACCTATGACCAGGCTGACCTAGAAGGGTGCTCTATTCCAATGGACGGAAGAGTGTGAGGAGAGATGCCAGAAGCTCAAGGCAGCTTTGACTATAGCCCCAGTATTGATATTGCCTACAGGTTCGTGGTTTTATACTGTCTATTGTGATTCCTCGAGGATTGGCCTTGGAGCGGTATTGATGCAGGACGATAGGGTGATTTCCTACGCGTTCAGATAGCTAAAGTTGCATGAGAAGAACTATCATGTACATGATCTCGAGTTAGCTGCTATTGTTCACGCTTTGAAGATCTGGCGTCATATTTGTACAGTGTGCCTTGTGAGATTTATATTGATCACCAAATTTTGGGGAGTTTGGCTTATCTACTGGCAGCGGAGAGACCCATGGCGATGGATGTCCATGCCTTAGCCAGCCAGTTTGTGCGATTGAATCTTTCGGAGCCTATTCAGGTTCTAGCTTGTGTGATTTCTCAGTCTTCCTTGTTTGATCGTATCAGAGAGCGTTAGTATGATGACCCTTATTTTCTTGTCCTCAAGGATAAGTTTCTGCATGGTGATTCCAGAGATGTGACCATTGGTGATGACGGGGTATTGAGAATGCAGGGTCGGGTATGTGTACCCAATGTTGATGGGCTTCAGGAGTTGATTCTAGAGGAGGCCTATAGTTTGCGATATTCCATCCATCCGAGTGTCACGAAGATGTACCAGGATTTGAGATAACATTATTGGTGGAGGCGGATGAAGAAAGATATAGTTGGGTTTGTAGCTCGTTGGCTCAATTGTCAGCAGGTAAAATATGAGTACCAGAGACTGGGTGGTTTGCTTCAGCATATAGAGATTTCGGTGTGAAAGTGGGAGCGTATCACCATGGACTTCGCAGTTGGACTCCGACAGACCTTAAGGAAGTTCGATACCATTTGGGTGATTGTGGATCAGTTGACCAAGTCAGTGCACTTCATTCCTATGTGTACTGCCTATTCTTCAGAGCGGTTGACAGAGATTTATATCCGGGATATTGTTCGTCTTCATGGTATCCCAGTTTCCATTATTTCAGATAGAGGCACTCAGCTTACATCACGGTTCTAGAGGGTCGTACATCATGAGTTGGGTGCTCGGGTGGAGTTGAGCACGACATATCACCCCCAAATTATTGAGGATATGCTCTGTGCCTGTGTGATGGAGTTTGGAGGTTCTTGGGATCAGTTCTTGCCACTGGCGGAGTTTTCCTACAACAACAGTTATCAGTCCAACATTCAGATGGCACCGTATGAGGCATTGTATGGTAGGCGGTGTAGATTACCAATGGGCTGGTTTGAGCCAGACGAGGCTAGATTATTGGGCACAGACTTGGTTCAGGATGCTTTGGAGATGGTTAAGGTGATTCAGGATAGACTCCGCACAGCCCAATCCAGACAGAAGAGTTATGCGAACTGGAAGGTTCGTGATGTTTCCTATATGGTTGGAGAGCAGATTTTGCTTCCGGTTTCGCCTATGAATGGCATTATGAGATTTAGAAAGAAGGGGAAATTGAGTCCGAGGTTTATTGGTCCTTTGGAGGTATTGCGACGTGTTAGGGTGGTTGCTTATGAGCTTTCTTTACCTCCCAGCTTGGCAGGAGTTCATCCGATGTTTCATGTTTCGATGCTCCGGAAGTATCACGGTGATCCATCACACATGTTGGATTTTAGTTCAGTCCAGTTGGACAAGGATCTATCTTATGTTGAGGAGCCAGTGGCGATATTGGACAGACAAGTTCGAAAGCTAAGGTCAAAGAACATTGCATCAGTAAAGGTTCAGTGGCGGGGTCAGTCGGTCAAGAAGGTGACTTGGGAGACCGAGCAGGATATGCGCAATCGTTACCCTCATCTTTTTACCACTTCAGGTATGTCTCTATGCTCGTTCACGAACGAACGAATGTTTTAAGAGGGGGAGGATGTAATGACCCGACCGGTCGATTTGAGAATTAATGCCTCAATCCTTTATTAACTATTTTTTCCGTGCATGTTTCTGCTATTGTGATTTGCCGGGAAGATTCGTTTTGACTTTCGGAGTGTTTTGGGGCACTTAGTCCCTAAATGAGAGCTTAAGCTTTAGAATTTGATCTGTAGTCGGAACAGTGTGAAGAAGGCCTCGAAATGGAATTTCGTCGATTCCATTAGCTCTGTTAGGTGATTTCGGGCTTAGGGGCATGTTCGGATTGTGTTTTGGAGGTGCGTAGGTTATTTAGGCTTGAAATGTCGAAAGTTGAATTTTTGAAGTACTAGATCGATGGTGAGATTTTGAAATCGGGGTTGGAATCCGATTCTGAAAGTTGGAATAGCTCCGTAGGGTTGAATATAACTTGTGTGCAAAATTTGGGATCAATCGGACATGGTTTGGTTGGTTTCGGCATCGGTTGTAGAATTCTTGATATTTCAAGTTCATTAGGCTTGGATTGGAGGGTGAATCGTGGTTTTAGCGTTGTTTGATGTGATCCAAGGGTTGGACTAAGTTCGTATGATATTTTAGGATTGGTTGGCATGTTTTTTTTAGGTCCCAGGGGCCTCGGGTGTGTTTCGGATGCTCAACGGGTCATTTTTGGACGTAGAGAAGTGGTAGATTTTTTGGTGTTTTGTTGCAGAGAAATACTTCTTCTCGTTTGCGATAGGGGTCTCACGTTCGCGAAGAGCATCGGGGACAAGAAGCTGGGTTGTGCTTTGTGTTCGCGATGATGCTCCCACGTTTGCGAAGGAGTGGACCCTTTAGCCTATGCATTGGCGACAAGACCCTCACGTTCGCAAAAGAGGAATTTAGCCAATGAGATTTTTGTGCATCGCGTTCGTGATAGTAGTCTTGCGTTCGCGAAGAAGAACGCGTCTGGGCAGAATTTAAATTCCAAAATCGAGGGTTTGAGTTCATAACTCAAAAATTGGATTGAGACCTCGGTATGAGGCAAAATTTGGAGAGATTTTTGGAGGAAGTTTGTGGGTAATGATTCTTAACTCCTTTTTACTTATAACTCATTAGTGTAAACGTGAATTCATCAACTAATTTCAGATTTGGGGTGAAAATTGGGGGGAAATTGAGAAATGTTCTTAAGCCTAATTTTGGGATTTTGATCAAGATTTTGGTATCAGATTTGAGTGAATTTGATATGGTTAGACTCGTGAGTGAATGGGTGTTCATAATTTGTGACTTTTACCAGATTCCGAAACGTGGGCCCGGGAAGGATTTTAGGGTGTTTTTCTATTTTCTTACCTTAGCTTCGATTCTTTTAGCTAAACTCGTTATTTATAATATTGACATTATGAAATTGATTTGATTAGATTTTGGCCACTCGGAGTTGGATACTTGTGGCAAGAGCGTGATTTCGGATTGATTTTAAGCTGGTTCGAGGTAAGTGGTTTGCCTAATCTTGTGCGGGGGAACTCCCCTTAGGATATAGTATTGTTGTTACATGAATGCCGGGTACGTGAGGTGACGAGTTCATACACGTGCTAATTGTTGGGAAAATCCCGTTTTCATTAAGTAAATATCTGTGTTTCCTTTCTGTTGAACACTATTTGTATTTTAAAGCCTTCTGTTTAGCTTAGAAAAGCATGCTTAAGTGACTTAACTGTTCTATCTGCTTAAACTGTTTACTTGAAATTCTATGCAGCATGTTTAGAATAGAAATATCTGCTTTCTTGGTACGAACTTGGGTAGAACTGTAGATTCTTTCTTGAGACTGTTGTGTTTTTACTTTGGGACTACGGGACGATATCCCGGGAGATCCCCTACATGTTTACTTTGGGACTACGGATCGATATTTCAGGAGATCCCTATGCACATTTATATTTGGGACTACAGGACAGTATCTTGGGAGATTCCCCTGTACTGGATATTTACTTTGGGACTACGGATTGGTATTCTGGGATATTCCCCTGTATATTTATGATTCGGACTACAGGACGATATCCCGGGAGATCCTTTACAGATTTACGTTTGGGACTGTCGTGCCCCCTTTTTCCATTTTGCGGGGAAGTCCGGGTTTCGACATTCATGGGGGAACAACTCATTTTATTTTGGGAATTTGGTGTTTTGAAGAGTCGCCACCTAACGGATTATGGTGCCTTAGGTCACCTAAAGAGATTAGCTTATGTAACTAGTTTGCATTACCAGAGATTAGGGTAAGGGCTCAAAATGACCTTGGGGGGAATGTGTTAGGCACCCCTCGTAGTCCACAACGGTAGGTCCCGACCGAACTTAAATTATGTGAATTAGTCAATTAACAAGTAAGAAAGTATTTGCAAATAAAGTAGCTTTCCCCATCTAAATGCATATAATCGAGGAAGTTCAGATAATGAAGGTAAAGAGGTTTGGGACTGCTTACACATATATATGTAAATAAAAGGAAGTTTATAGAATTTAAACACATATAGGAATTGGGAAAGGGAAGTCCTAAGTTGATTATCCTACAAGATCATACCCGTGCAATGCCCGGTAATCACTTCTCAATGAGAGGGGTTACGTGTCGCATTAGCATGCAAGTCATCATATCATTTTACTACCCATTACCCTGCCCTTAGTGGTTATATGAGCGAGTTTAATTAACGACCTCTAAGCGTGCTGCTACCTGTCCCTTCCTTATGGTCTTGGAGAAATTTGGGACCTCTAAATCTGGACAGTTCTAGACAATCTAATGGTTTTTAAAAGGTAAAAATCAAGGCGATAGGCAAATGACATATAGGACAAGAAAATAGGGACCAACAGTTAGAAGGCTCATATATACCTCCACATGTATACAGGCAATCAAACAGCATGTCTGAAACACAGATTTTTGAAAAAAGTTCATAAATCCTAAGAACATGATATCTAGGTGAATGTTACAGATACAGAATATGCATAAGGAAAGTGGCAGAATCCTAACCAGTTTTGCCTACTGGTTTTATAGCCTGTTAAGCTTGGATAATTTCACATACAAATAGAACAAGTTTCACAGTTATTTAATGCCCTAAGGCTTGCCTAAGTGTGTGTATGCAGTCACAATTCTGGGAAGACATTTTGAAGTCATGTATCCTATAAGCATGCTTTCTAGTGATATTAATTAATACAGTGTTGAAGACTATTAAAGAAACGAGTAGGATAATTGATTAAACTGATTCAGAACCAACAGGTGTGAGTTCTAATTAAACTAATTTTAGATCTTATAGGCATGATTTTTATAATTAAAGCTAATTTTAGATCCTATAGGCATGATTTCTAAATAGACAAATTTGAATATATGCTGTAATAGAAATTGAACCTTAGTTATTTTATTCCTTATAGGCATGGTGTCTAATCATGCAAAGTAAAGCAGGTAGAACTTATTTGACCAAAGCAAAACCTTATAGGCATATTATCTAACAAAACACATTTGAACCAAAATGAACCCTATAGGCATGTTATCTATCCAACTTTACCCAAAATGAACCCTATAGGCATGTTATCTATCCAACTTTACCCACAGTATACAGCTACCCTCCCTTTTCACTTGTCACCCCAATATTTGTTTATAATTAATTATTATAGATCAATGATCAAATAAAAATTACGTAAGTAGAATATACATTAAGTTATAGGGAGCCTGAAGTAGGCCCAAAGCAAATCCTGGCGTACCAAGCCTTCACTAGTCTCAAATGCCCAAGATTCATTGCCACATTTGTGTCCAGGTGTGTCAGAGTTCCCTAAGGACCTCAAGGATCCAGGGCAGTGCTCACACCTAGACTTTCTCAAATAAAGACTAATTATGTGAAGTATGGAAGGGCCATCCCTGATATACAAGAGTTCAGAGAGATCTCAGGGACCTCTAAGCAGTACACATACTAGAGGGGTAGGACATAATAACCTAAGAATGAGTGAGAGTGCATAATTTGAAAAGGTTTTGGTGAACAGTATAAAGAAGGGTCTTAGGAGTGAAAAGATTTTCTGAAAACCAGTACTATTTTGGTAAAACATTAGTTAGAAAAAAGCATGAAAAACATTTTGAAATCAGAACACAAGTCACAGAACAAATATCTTCAGAAAACACTTTGGTAAACAGATTCCACACAAGGAGAGAGGGGTTGGGGACACATAGAATACACCTTAGTGTACAATAGAGCATATAAACAACATGGTACATAGAATTCTCATGGGGTTCTGCAGAACTAATAGGCCAGCTATAAAGTAGGTCATTGAGACATGGAGCAAGGATCACAGTAAAGCCACATTGAAAACACATGAACACTGAACAGAACCAACAACACAACTAGAGTTACCTGAGGGACTAGATGACTTAACATGAGCAAAACAGAATGGGCAAGAACTTAAATGGACACGCTAGGCAAATATCAACAAGTAGACATAGTGTAGGCATGCTGAACAAATAAGATTTAAACATGCTAGGTAAACAAATGACAGGCCAGCATAATTTAGACATGCTAATCATATATGGAACTAGGCAGTATTAGGAATGTTAGATAAATGTTAGACAAGCAAGTAAGTTAAGACATACTAATTACATATTGAACAAGGTGTATTAAGCATGATAGATAGACAGTAAACAGGAGCAGAAATGAACTCAGGACTGATGGACTAAGGTAGTAAAGAAACACATAGGGTTTAAGTTCTAAAATTTAATCAATGGCATACCAGTTAGGGAAAGAGAACACAAGATGTAAGACAGGTGTTGTGCAATTTCCAGCCTTGGCTTACAGCTGGCAAGACTAATGAAGATCACAAGTGGCAGAAAGAATAGAGAGCTTTTTGAGTGTAAGAGTAGTGATGAACTAATGTTCGTGTGTAAGAAGTTAAATAAGAGAGTTTATATAGTAGTTTAAAAGTAGAGCAAACAAGGTAAAGTAATCAAAAATCAGCAAATAAGGGATCCCAGAATCAATCACACAAAGAGGTTCAGCATAGTCTTCCCCTTAATTAAGGGAAATTAGCCAACGGTAATGACAGGAACTAGTTAAGGCAAGAGGTTTAAATCAGACTGAGTAAAGAAGTAAAGAATCAGAGGCCTTATTAAGGAAAGGAGTTCAAATCAACCAAATAAAGGACTTCAGAATAAAAAAATAATCAAGGGTTTTATTAAGGAAAGAATCATGTAAAGAATCGGTAAATATACAACAATCCAATAAGGTAAAGAACAACTAATTAAGGTCATAAATACGGAAATAATCAAGAATCATGCACACGAATCTTTTAACAGAGCAAATCACTCAGAAACTCTAGAAAGAATATATTAATTCCCATAAACAAAATAGGTTAGGTAAAACTTTTAGGAACACAGAGAAATTAGACGGAAAATGATTCAAGAAAACCCTAATTTGAAAACACTTAAAGAAGGAAAACAACCATGGAAAACTTGAAAGCACATCAACACACAAAGATTCAAACAACAGAAATCATAGAAATCGAAATCTGAAGTTGCGTATTATTTAAAATCGGTTAGTAGTAGAGAAGTAGAAAAACCTAAAAGAATAGCCATGGAAGTTTGAAAATACTTCAGATACCTAGAGGTTCGACCAACAAACAACAAGAAAAACAAACCCTAATATAACAAAATGTTCAAAAATCGATTAATCAGTAAAGAATTAAAGGAGCCTTAAGGAAAAAGCAATGACGAACTCAAATCGCTCCAGATCTACAAGGATCTGGACGGATTCAAGTCCAAATGCTATGTTTTTGAAGAAAAGAGAAAGGGTAAAGAGAATCTGGCCTTTGAATCAAAGATTTGAGCCATGAAACTCTGATGGAAATCACTCACAGAACATAGACAAACTCTTGAAGAGTTTTAAACGAGATCTAGACCAGATCCCTTTGAGGTCCTTCCACAAAACCATACAATCAAGCAACCAAGGGAAATATGAGACAAGTAGAGGCCTCGTACAGCCATGGGAAGCCATAGATCGAGTAGGAATCAAAGGGATTAGGGCTGGTTTTAGGTGGCGGCGATTAGGTTTAGGGGTTAGTCTCGGAGAGAACCAGAGAGGAGGGTATTCGAGGGCGGCTGTATGGAGGGAAATGATTTAGGGTTAGGGGTCATTAGGAATAAAAAAGGAAAGTCTTAATGTGGATCGTTGATCTAAAGGATCAACGGCCACGATTTGATGGAGTTTTGGGTCGGGTAGGTGTCTCCAGGTTTAGGTTAGGTGGTTTTTGGGCCTGGTTTAATTTAATTGGGATTGGGGGTGGTCAAATTTGGGCTGATTTAATAGGCTAAATCCGAAAATAAGAGGGCTATTTATTAAATACCCATTTATTTGATAAAACAATTTTTAAAAATAACTAATAGGTTGTAAAAATGATTTTCATGCCTGAAAATATTTTAAAATAATTACTTAATATTTAAAAAATGTAAAAAGGCTATTTTCAAGTAAAATAATGTAATAATGCATACATAGGCTATAATTGCAAAGTAATAGCAATTGTATCCTAAAAATACAAATGTGGCTATTTGTGCAATTATTGAAACTTAGTACAAATGCAAATGATAAAATTAAGCCACAAAAAATTATTATAAAACTATTTGTGATGCAATCAGTGATTGTTTTATAAATAAAATGCTGGGAGAAATTAATTAAAATATTTTAAAATGCAGAAATTGTATGAAAAATACTAATTGATGCCAAAGCACAGTTTGAAAATATTATGGGAAAAACTGGGTATCAACAAGGACTACAGGACGATATCCTTGGAGATCCCCTGTTGTTATCTCTGTGTACTAAGTTATATTCGTTCTGTGATTTTATTCTTTATCGACTGTTAGTATTTTAAATTATATTCTCACCTCTCATATTGTTTTACCTTGTTTTACATATCCATAACCAGTAGGGCTTTGACCTTCCTCGTCACTACTCGACCGAGGTTAGGCTTGACACTTACTGGGTACTGTTGTGGTGTACTCATGCCCTTTCCTGCATATGTTTTTCGTGTGCAGATCTAGGTCCTTCAGCTCAACCGTTCTATCAGTGAGGCGAGTGATATCAGAGACTTCGAGGTACATTTGTCACGTCCGCAAACCTAGTAGTCCCTCTCTATTCTCTCCTTTTGCTTTAGACTTCCTGTATGTACTTTTGATTAAACATTCTGGAGTTAGAACACTATGTAGTTTTCTATAGCTTGTGATTTCATGAGATTCCGGGTTATGGGAGTTTGAATCAGTTTTGAGAGTGTGTATTGTATATGCCGAGCGGCATTTTTAAACTCTTTTATTATGTTTTTACCCGTAACTTGCCAGTTTTGTATTTCATTTCCTTTTTTCGCAATTTGTTAGGCTTACCTAGTCGTAGAGACTAGGTGTCGTCACGACAGTTCACGGAGGGAGAACTTGGGTCATGACAATATTCCATGATTTTGTATTTATTTTTATCGTATAATTAGTGGTTTGACTTGAGGGAAAATGGGGGATTTTTTGAAGTTCAGAATGTAAAATGACGATATGAGGGATGAATTGATAGCGGAATTTGATAATTTTGGTATGTTTGAACTCGTATCGGAATGAGTATTCAGATTTCGTGAATTTTATCGGGTTCCGAAGTGCGGGCCCAGGGTTGGGTTTTGGGTTGACTTTTTAGTTTTAATTAAAGATTGAAGTTTTATTATCTGGAATTGTTTCCTATGAGTTTCATTTATGATTTGAAGTTATTTTGGTTAGATTTGAGCCGTCTGAAGGTTGTTTCACTCGAGAAGGTCATTTTAGAGTATGAGTCTAGCTTCTTTGAGGTAAGTATGTTGCCTAACTTTGTGGGGGAACTACCCCTTAGGACTTGGGTCGTTTGTGCTATTTGTGTCTTGTGAAAGCCATGTACACGAGATGACGAGTACGTACTCAAGTTTATATGTAGAAATTGACATGTCTAGACTTTTAGGCATCCTTTTTGTTTTGATAGTTCTATTATGTGTTCCTCTTTGCATATTTAGTCGTATTCACGTTGTTCTTATTAGGTTTAGCTTACGAGTTGTGTGCCCAAGTGGCCTCAGATGTGACTTGTCGATTTGAGTGAATAGTAATGGCATCTTCATGTTTCTTGCTTCGTTGCCGGTGTTGTGGAGGTTTGGAATAGGGTTCTAGCTGATATAAGGTTAATTGTCTGAGCTGGGTTAGATTATAGGTAGCTATTGTTACTAGATATATGGTTATGGGCATATGTGTGATGTGTCACGTCGTGTGGTTGTACCTTGTAGGTGTAGACATACGTTTTTGCAGCTGATTGAGGTTGATACCATGTGTTGATGTAGGAATTGGGTGTTTTGGTAATGATCGGTTGGTGAGAAATTTGGTTCTATGGCTTATAGGTATTGGTGGAAGGAATAAATTATCAATTGAGGTGGTGTTGTCGGGCCTATATAGATTGGGGTGATGTGGGGTCACCCACGAGTATATTTTCGGTAAGTTCATTTAGTGATTTGAGTACTTCGGAACGGATCTTGGCACTTTCGAGGACAAACATTTGTTTAAGAAGGGGAGAATGTAATGACCCAATCGGTAATTTTGAGAATTAGCATCCCATTCGGTGGCTTAAGGCCTCGAGCAGCTTCTTATTATGTGTTATGACTTGCGTGTGTGGCTGAGTTCAGTTTTAAGATAATTCGAGATCAATTTGGAAGAAGGATTCTTGTTTTTGAAGCTTAAGCAGTAAGAGTTGACTGGAATTTTGACTTTTGTGTAGACGACTCCGCAGTAGAGTTTTTATGATGCCAATGCCTTCATATGATGATTTTTGACTTAGGCATGCGTCCGTATTTGGATTTGGAGGTCCGTAGGTAATTTGAAGCATTTCGGCGAAAATTGAAAAGTGGGAGTTTTGGAAGGATGAGAGGTTTGACTGAGAGTTGACTTTGATTATATTGAGGTAGGAAGGTGATTCCGAGAGTTGGATTAGCTCTGTTATATCATTTGGGACTTGCATGCTAAATTTGACGTCATTTCGGATTTATTTGATATGTTTTGGCGCGAGTTTTGGAAGTTGGAACATTTGAAAATTCATAAGTTTGATTCATAGTGCAATTCATAGTTTTGATGTTATTTGGTATGATTTGAGACCTCGAGCAGGTCCGTGTTATGTTATAGAACTTGTTGTCGTATTTCAACGGAGGCCTCGGGTGTGTTTCAGATGCCACAGGCCATTTCTTCATGCTTTAGAGTTGCTGATTCTGTCATTTGGTTTTCTTCATCGCGTTTGCGTCAATTCCTCCGCGTTCACGTAGTGTAATTTTGGAGGCAGGCAATATTGTTCTTTGCGTTCGCATGTTACTGCCCGCGATCGCGTACGTGTGCATCTTCCTTCACCATGTTCGCGTAGCACAACTCAGTGGCTGGTATATTTTTCCCTTTTACTGATCGCATGTTCTGGTTCGCGATCGTGTAGTATATTTCATGGGGCCTCAGTATTTTCCTTCTTCGCGATCACATGTATATGTTCGCGATTGCGTAGTATAATTTCTAGTAGTGGTCATTTCCTTCTTCGCGATCGCAATACTTCTTCCGCGATCGAGATATGCAAAGACCTGGGCAGCAGAATATGTTTTCCATATCGAGGGTTTGGCCATTTTTACCATATCTTGTGTTGTAGACCTCGTTTTTACCGATATTTTGTGGATTTTTCAAGAAAATCATTGGGATTAAGTTTTCTTCACCTGAATTTATTATATTCCATGATTCTATCTTTATTTTTATCTTATAATTAGTGGTTTGAGTTAAGGGAAAATGGGAAATTTTTAAAAATTCTTTCAAAATGTAAAATGACGATTTGAGGGACGAGTTGATATCGAAATTTGATAATTTTGGTATGGTTGAACTAGTATCGGAATGAGTGTTCGGATTTTGTAAATTTTATCAGGTTTCGAGGTGTGGGCCAGGGGGTTGACTCTTTAGATCAAAGATTTATTATCCGAAATTGTTTCTTATGAGTTTTATTTATGATTTGAAGTTATTTTGGCTAGATTTGAGCCGTCCGGAGGTTTTTTCACTCGAGAAGGTCATTTTAGAGTATCGGTCATGCTTCTTTGAGGTAAGTATGTTGCCTAACTTTGTGTGGGGGAACTACCCCTTAGGACTTGGGTTGTTTGTGCTATTTGTGTCTTGTGAAAGCCATGTACACGAGATGACGAGTATGTACTCGAGCTTATATGTAGAAATTGACATGTCTAGACTCTTAGGCATCCTTTTTGTTTTGATAGTTCTATTATGTGTTCCTCTTTGCATAGTTAGTCGTATTCACGTTTTTCTTATTGGGTTTAGCTTACGAGATGTGTGCCCAAGTGGCCTCAAATGTGACTTGTTGATTTGAGTGAATAGTAATGGCATCTTCATGTTTCTTGCTTCGTTGCCGGTGTTGTGGAGGTTTGGAATAGGGTTCTAGCTGATATAAGGTTAATTGTCTGAGCTGGGTTAGATTATAGGTAGCTATTGTGACTAGATATATGGTTATGGGCATATGTGTGATGTGTCACGTCGTGTGGTTGTACCTTGTAGGTGTAGGCATAGGTTGTTGTAGCTGATTGAGGTTGATACCATGCATTTATGTAGGAATTGGGTGTTTTGGTAATGATCGGTTGGTGAGAAATTTGGTTCTATGGCTTATAGGTATTGGTGGAAGGAATAAATTATCAATTGAGGTGGTGTTGTCGGGCCTATATAGATTGGGGTGATGTGGGGTCACCCACGAGTATATATTCGGTAAGTTCATTTAGTGATTTGAGTACTTCGGAACGGATCTTGGCACGTTCGAGGACAAACGTTTGTTTAAGAGGGAGGGAATATAGTGATCCAATCGGTCATTTTGAGAATTAGTGTCCCATTCGGTGGCTTAAGGCCTCGAGAAGCTTGTTATTATGTGTTATGACTTGCGTGTGTGGCTGAGTTCAGTTTTCGGATTATTCGAGATCAATTTTGGAAGAAGGATTCTTATTTTAGAAGCTTAAGCAGTAAGAGTTGACCGGAGTTTTGACTTTTGTGTAGACGACTCCGCAATAGCGTTTTCATGATTCCAATGCCTTCGTATGATAATTTTGGACTTAGGTGTGCGTTCGGATTTGGATTTGGAGGTCCATAGGTAATTTGAAGCATTTCGGCGAAAAATTGGAAAGTTGGAGTTTTGGAAGGATGAGAGGTTTGACCGAGAGTTGACTTTGATGATATTGAGGTCAGAAAGTGATTCCGAGAGTTGGAATAACTCTATCATATCATTTGGGACTTGCATGCTAAATTTGACGTCATTTCGAGTTGATTTGATATGTTTCGGCGCGAGTTTTGGAAGTTGGAAGATTTGAAAATTCATAAGTTTGATTCATCGTGCAATTCGTAGTTTCGATGTTATTTGGTATGATTTGAGACCTCGAGCAGGTCCATGTTATGTTATGGAATTTGTTGTCGTGTTTCAACGGGGTCCCGGGGGCCTCGAATGTGTTTCGGGTGGGCCATGGGCCATTTCTTCATGCTTTAGAGTTGCTGATTCTGTCATCTGGTTTTCTTCATCGCGTTCGGGTCAATTCCTCCACGTTCGCGTAATGTAATTTTGGAGGCAGGCAATATTTTTCTTTGCGTTCGCATGTTACTGCCCACGATCGTGTATGTGCGCATCTTCCTTCACCGTGTTCGCGTTCACAATTACGCATTCGCATAGCACAGCTCAGCAGCTGGTATATTTTTCCCTTTACTGATCGCATGTTCTGGTTCGTGATCGTGTAGTACATTTCTTGGGGAATCAATATTTTCCTTCTTCGCGATCACATGTATATGTTCGCGATCACATAGTACAATTTCTAGCAGTGGTCATTTCCTTCTTCGCGATCACAATACTTCTTCCCCGATCGAGATGTGCAAAAACCTGGGCAGCAGAATATGTTTTCTATATCGAGGGTTTGGCCATTTTTACCATATCTTGTGTTGTAGACCTCGTTGTTTAGCAATATTTTGTGGATTTTTCAAGAAAATCATTGGGGTTAAGTGTTCTTCACCCTGAATTTATTATATTCCATGATTCTATCTTTATTTTTATCTTATAATTAGTGGTTTGAGTTAAGGGAAAATGGGAAATTTTTTAATATTCTTCCAAAATTTAAAATGACGATTTGAGGGACGAGTTGATATCGAAATTTGATAATTTTGGTATGGTTGAACTCATATAAGAATGGGTATTCGGATTTTGTAAATTTTATCAGGTTCTGAGGTGCAGGCTCGGGAGTTGACTTTGTAGATCAAAGCTTTATTGTCAGGAATTGTTTCCTATGAGTTTTATTTATGATTTGAAGTTATTTTGGCTAGATTTGAGCCGTTCGGAGGTTGTTTCACTCGAGAAGGTCATTTTAGAGTATCGGTCTAGCTTCTTTGAGGTAAGTATTGGTGTGCCGTAGGATTTCGACACTTTTGATACCAATTACATAGACTTTAGTTCGTCTTTGAATGCGTTTGTAGTTAAATCTTATAAATATTTGGTGTTTTGTAGTGCATAAGACTTGAAGACCCAAACACATAGAAAAGAAGTCAAAAGGCCACAAAAGAGTAGGAATGCTGCAAGTATGCGATCGCAGAAGTACTATGCAGACCGCATAACCACCGCAAACTGAAGCAGCTATTTTGCCAAATGAAGAGAAGATTGTGCGATCCATTATGCAGTCGTATAATACTTTTGCGAGCCCCATAATGACCGCATAACTAAAATTGAAAGAACATGCGTAGCACTTCTGCGATGGAAATGCGATCACATAACTGATATGCGGACCACATAATAGAAATGCAGTGGAATCTGAGCTTGAGGATCTGAATTTCTGTGATGCAATTTCAACTATGCAGATTGCATACATGGTCTGCGACCATTATGCGGTCGCATAAGAGCTCTGCAGGGATATTTTTGTCCAATCTTGATCCTGACTTTAGTTCACTATAAATAGATTTACTAGGGTTTTGTGGGGTATTAAGTCTGAAAAGGGACTACATTGAAGGCATTGAATACACCACTAATTTGGAAGCTTGTGAAGAGAGAATCTTGCACTTTTGTAAGCTTTATGACTTTATTTATTGCTTTGCTTTTGTATTTTAGTATGAGAAGCTAGTTTTAAATACTAAGGTTGTGGACCCTAAATGGGTATAATGTTAATGGGTGTTTAACATTGAATATATATATATATCAACCTAAGGTTGTGAACCCTAAATGGGTATAATGTTAATGGGTGTTTAACATTGAATATATATATATATATATATATATAAAATGGTAGGTTGATATTTATTCATTTCTTGTGCTTTATTTATTGTTGGTGGTTGCAAACATTAACTTATTCCATTTTACTCTTTCTTTACATGGAAAAGTGGGTTAGGATTTGGTAGAAGTGAATATCAAGAACTCAAGATCTTAAACCTTGTTTAATAGAATCGCTTAGGAATAAGTGAGTTCTGTTTGGCATAAATTGGTTGTTTTTAAGTGCAACTCTTTTAAATTTGGGAAAATCATAAAGAGAAAATACTACCCAACCATTGAAAAATATTGGGTAGTCATTTAGAAACCATTTGCATATCAAAGGACCTTCCATTAGAAATATATCATATTAACACCAATAACATTACATTTCATTGATGGGGACACAACCTTGGTTTCCTTAATCAAATTAATTACATTCTCATAACAAAATAGTTATCTTGTTAAATCACAATTATATCATTCTCTTGTTAAGCTAAAGGAATAGTATTACGACTTAAGTCAAGTTTCACACTCCTCAAATAAACTTTTCACACCCATTCCCTGTGGGATTCGACCCTTACCTTGTTGGGTTATTATATTTGACACTGACCGCCTTACACTATTTATTTAAAGTGTAATTTGAGCGTATCAAGTATCTTGCCTAAATTTTTGTGGGGGAACTACCCCTTAGGACTTGGGTTGTTTGTGCTATTTGTGTCTTGTAAAAGCCGTGTACGCGAGGTGGTGAGTATGTACTCGGGCTTATATATGGAAATTGACATGTCTAGACTCTTACGCATCCTTTATGTACTTAATTGGAATTATTAGCACAAGTTGTATATTTTATTCGTTATATCTACTATCACATGCTTTATCTGAAGTTGTAGTTACATGTCACATTCTTTACTTGTCGAGTTTTCTTCATTATGCTTTATTTGGAGTTGTTATCAATTTGTGTCAGTATGTGATTTCTTTTATTGTGGAGCTACTCTTAGTTGAAATTGTCGTCACATTATATTTTTTGTTGCCGGGTTGTTTCCATGCATGTAGACGTAGTACTAGTTCGTGCCATCTCTCTCATTATCAACCTAATTCATACATTAGAGTCCGAAGTTTGCCATTCCTTGGAAGTACTATCATCATCATCGAGGTTATCCTTAAACAATTAATCAGAATTGAAGTTATCAAGAGATTAATCTATTATAATCAAAGTTATGTTTAAAAAGGGGTGTTGTTCCTCATTGAGTTATTGTTCCATTCATTTGTTGTTATTAAGATTCTATATGCATTATGTTGATCTATGGGCCATTTGTTGTGAAAATATTGATATCGTTGAATTTTTGGAAAGGTTGTGGCCTATGGGCAATTGTGATACGATTTGTTATGTTATATTGTTGAAATGATAGCGCATGAGGATTGTTGTGTGATTTGGTTGTTGTTATGCAGAGTATAAGGGTATCATTTCACTATGTTGTTGTTATAGGGGCATAAGGGTGGCATTTCACCGTGTTATTATCCAGGTGGAGCGATAAGGGTGGCTATTATACGGAGTGATACGGGTGGCTATAGGAGAGATAAAGGTGGCTAATCATATTGTCAGGGCGGAGTGATATGGGTGGCTATCTGAGAAATAAGGTTGGTAATGTCAGGGATGATGTGTGATGGTTTTTGGAGACATTGTGTTGCAAATTTTAGTGTCACTGTGTGTTTTTCCTTGTGTTTGTCATACACTTTACGTGACTTGTCTTGTTATTTTGATGAGCTGTTAGATGCCTTTGGTATCACTTGTTGACTCGGGTTGCATTAGTACACTCGCACAAGCATATACCGTAACATGCCACTTACACTAGTTCAGGAGTATGAAACTTGTCATTTATGGATCATGCTCATGTGTTCTTGTATTACCCGTTTTCATGTTGCTACGAGGCCTATAACTTTGTCGGGCATATTGTGATTTTGGCACGTGAGTTGTCACGTGCGATTGTGATTCAAGATGTGGGTACGAGGTGTCATGAGTATATGATGGGGGGTTGAGGCCCGGGACTTTTGACTATGATATGAGCTACCACAGAGTAATTTCTTTGTGAGACTTTGTGTTAGATTAGCTTGATTGGTTGATTGTCCTTTGTGTTTCCTTATTTGGTTTTAATGATACTTTGCGATGTTCTTATTGTTTATTGTTTATGTCACTTGTTGGGTCTTGTTGCCATTTACTGATTTTTGCTTTTCGTTATTCGCATTATTCTACTAAACTGCACAGGTTATTTTTGTCTGGTGAGTGTCTTAACTTGTACCTCATCATTACTCCACCGAGGTTATTCTTGATACTTACTGGGTGCCGACCGTGATGTACTCATACTACACTTCAACATATTTTGTGCAAATCCAGGTACTTCAGAGTCTGTTGTTATTAAATAGCGAATCAACTATTGCTGTGAAGAATTCAAGGTATACCCGCCGTGGCGTTCGCAGGCCTCGGAGTCACCTCCAGAAGTTATTTTGTACAGTTTATTTCTTTTTCGGAACACTTGTACTTAGAGATTTTTTTTTAGTAAACTCAGTAGAGCTTATGACTTGTACTATCGGTTTTAAGATTGTGAGTTTTGTATATAGATTTCTATTACATGTTTAAAAATCATTGGTTGGATTTTGCTATTAACTCAGTAAGTGTCAGATTTACCTAGTCTTAGAGATTAGGTGTCGTCACGATATCCTACGGAAGAAAATTGGGGTTTTGACATTATTAAATGGAAAGGAGCCATATAATTAGAACAATTTGGACTTAACCACATTGGCCTGGGCCTAGTATTTCAGCCCAAAATCTTTTCTTTTCTGCTTTGCAAACCCACTACCCAATCTTATTTTTGCCTATTTGTATTTTTATTTATTAAACTAGAAACAAACCTCAACCTCTCTTTCAATCCAATATCAAAGTTTAAAACTCACAACAAATCAATAATATCCACATGTATTTTATTGACAAAAAAATACAGCAAACTAAAAAAAAAAACAAGAAAAGAAACATAATTGATTATCTTATTTCTTTTAATTCCAAATAAATGATTCAATGACTCAAAAATAAATTATTCAATGACTCAAAAATAAATGATTAACTCCTAGTCATGTATAATCTATCACCTTGAACCAAAAAATATGATTTCAAGGTAAAAATAAAGTAAAAAAGAACAAGTTAATAATACTCTTAAAATGTTACCAAGTTCCATGAAACCTTGCAGCCACGAGCTTACAATATGTTAATGACGTGACATCTCAAAACACACACCAAGAGCACTATTAATGAGATTACAATCACCAAAACTTATTCTTTGCAAATACATCCATCTGTTATTTCAAGTTGCACCTAAAAGGCAAGAACCTTAATCGATACTACATGCTATTAAATAAACTAATCAACATTGGCACCTCAACATAAACTATTCATAAATACTAGCTTCTAATAAATATTCACAGAACATGGCTTCAACTAATCATGTGAAGCAAAATTGATGTTTTAACCAATTCCTAATAGATTTGCGTGTTCAAACATGTGTAAGGAAGAATGACAATTTGAACTAGTAATTACATATTCACATGCTTGATACATAATCATAAAATCCAAAATTTCAATATTTTGCGCAAAATCTGATCGAAACATGTTCAAACTATTCTTATTATCTTCAAGAAATATGCAAAAAAATAAAGGATTTAGAAGTTACCTAGTTTACAGGGGAAAAAAATCACCAAAACACCAGAAACAGCAGCAGAAACAACCTAGAAAACCAACAAGGATGCTTGAAACTAATCGATAAACAACTTCACAAATTGTCTAAAAGGTCTTTCTATTTTTTGTCACGACCCTAAACCGAGACCCGATCGTGATGGCGCCTATCGTAAACCAAGGCCAACCGACACAACAACCAATTCATTTTAAACAATTAAAATAACACAATTTAAGTCATTATCGTGATCAAATCCCAAAAGAAACAGTGAAATAGTACAATTTGCAAAAAAATCAACACAAACCCGACATCGGGGTGTCACCAGTCATGAGCATCTAAACATGTGTCTAAGAGTCTAAAAGAGTTTATACAGTCTATTACAGAACTAGAAACAGAAAGTAAGATAGGAGGGAGAAATACTGGGCTGCGAATGCTGAGCAGCTACCTAGTGGACTCCGAATGGCCTGTTGGGAGCAATCAACCCTCACTGGCGGGACCTGAAGCTCCTGAATCTGCACACAGGGTGCAAGGAATAAAGTGAGTACTCAAACTCAGTGAGTAATAACAACAAATGGAGACTGAACGATAAGAAATCACGTAAAACACAACAACATGCTATAAAGAGGGAGTGTAAAACCAATAAAAATACAATAAAATAGTGAAATATTATAAAAACACCTTAGTTCAGTATAAGCTTCTTTAAAATACATTTTTAATAGATAAACAAGTAAATGAAAAGCGACTAGAAAATATAAACACATAAAATCCGCTCCTCGGGCACAATGTCAACAGAATCAACCCCTCGGGCAATAACCTAGAACAACACCAGTCCCTCGGCCTATATCACATATTACACTAGGTACCCGCTCTCACTGGGGTGTACAGACTCCGGGAGGGGGCCCTTACAACCCAAGCGCAATATCAAGTCATTTCGTAGCTGTCGCGCCCCCTTTTTCTATAAAAAAGCGAAATCGGGCTTGTGACATTTGGGAGGACAACTCGTTCCCTTTTGGGAATTGGGTTTTGGAATTTGAAGAATCGTCACCTAATGATTAAGTGCATTAGGACACTAAGAAGGGTTTGAGTTTGAAGAACCAGAGTTTGGGTAAGGGCTAGAAATTATCTCGAGGGGAAGGTGTTAGGCACCCCTCAAGATCCACTAGTGTGGTTCCCGGTCATGTTACAATTGTGACTTCACATAATCAAATAAGCAATTAAGGACTCAAGTAAGAAGGGGTTCACATACAACATTACATGTAAGTTGAAACTTGATAAAGGGTAAAAAGGGGCAGGAATTTGATAAAGGATTTAAACAATTCTACAAGGAATAGATGAAAAAAAATAAAAGGGAAGGGGGGCCCTAGGCTTATGATTACTATGGATCACATCAATGCAAAACCCGGTAATCACTCCACAAAAGAGGGGCTACACGTGGTATTAGTGCACTGGTCATCATATTCATAACTACCCTTCCCACCCCATTTAGGTATTAAAGCGCAGAATGGTGTTGTTACTTATTGCATGTTATTACCCGTCCCGATCCTATCAGCCCCGTAGGCATTTGAGACTACTAATCCTAAAGGGGAGGGAGTTGGGGCTTTTCCAGAGTTTCAAAACGATAAAAATCTAGGCGACACGCAAAAACAAACAACAGTTAAAGGGTGAACAAATAGCAATTAAGGCTCAAGTAGGCCTCCTCATTCAAAGCAGCAAGTTATTTAGCATGACTTACAAGTACTGGTTCGGTCTTTAATAAATTAAGGCGTAGGACAGGCTGATTTATCATATATTTTTTCAGATAAGGAGTCTGAATTAGCCCTATCTGGATGTAGTTATCAAAACTGATACAGTTGGTTAATTACCTAGTAGTTTTCCTAAGTAAAACCTATAGGCATGATATCTAACAGTATACACTAATATTTTACGAAAAGGATGTTGGTTTTATAAACGAAAATCTACGGACTTATGACAGATTTTAGACTCGAAACGAAACTGATTCAACTGATTTGCTCCTATAGGGATGATCTCTAAGTGTCATTGGTTTAAAACGGTTACGTAAGTTCAGGAGTCCTATAAGCATGGTGTCTAGGATGCAATTGATTATTTTAACCTATAGACTATTTGCCTAATGTGTATATGCAGAAGTGCGGAAGCCTATAGTCATGATTTCTATATGCAGAAGTATAGAAACTTATAGACACGTTTTTTGATGCTGAAATGAAACAATCTTATAGGCAGGATTGGGAGTTAGGACCTATTGTAGGTCAGGTTCAATCTCGGGTAGTAATTTAGATACTGCCAGGCCAAAACCATTAACTCAGATACATAAAAGGGAATAGGGGGATAGGGATTCATAATAGAAGATATAAGGAAAGAAACACACATCATTTAACTACTGAACATGAACAGCAAAGTGGGAAAGAGTACTGAAACTATAAAATAAACACATAGGGGGTGATGCAAGAAATTAAATTAGACATACCAGTTTCAGGAAAGACAGGTAAGTAAAACAGCAGTCTTGAAAAGCCAAATTGCAAAGCAGTACAAAAGTCTCAGCAAAGAGTAGAAGGTATTGACAAAAGTATTGTGATTGAAAATGTATGTGAGAGAGTAAGGTTTTATCAAAGCTTAAAGCTTAAAGCCCCGTTTTTATAGTGCAGAAGGGTCGAGCCCTTTTTATAGTGTAGCAAGTAAGCAAGAAAAGGCAAGAAAATATCATTCTGATCAGTCTCCCTTTAATTAAGGGATTCTGATCTCAAGCGGGTAAAGCAATTATGGAAAGGAATTTTAAAAACTATTTTCCCAGTAATATAATAAAGGGTAAGTACATAAAAGCTATTTAAGGCAACAAGCTAATAGTACATGGCTTGTAAAGAAAAAGGAAAGGGAATCAACCAGTAAAATTAAAAGTTCAGACTTTTAATCGAATGAATCGAGTCAGGAAAAGGGGTAAAGAAAGGTTCAATTACGGAAAAACCAGTAACAATCAAGTGAACACAATTAAAGGAATCCGGAATCAATTAGTAGTTGGCAAAGTCTTTTTGAAAGAAGAGTTCTCACATATATAAACACTCAAACATGTAAATCAAGAAGAGACTGTCAAGTTGTTTAAAAGATAATTTTAATCGAAGAGAAGTTCAGAATCATAGGCAAGGAGATTCAGGTTCAACCTGCAGACTTATAGTGAGTCATAGTGAGTCTGAGAGTCCAGGGTCCCATTGTGGAACCCTGACTCGAACGCAAAAATCAAAATCGTCAAAAGGAAACCCCAAATCCAAGGGTTTCAAATGTTGAATCAGACATGGAGGTGGGAAAGCAAACCATTTGTTTTTCAGAGTCTCAACAAAACAGACATGATAGCATGCTTGAACAACAAAGGAACAAAAATCATGAAAAACATATTCGAGAAACTCAGAACATAAACGAGTTCAAAAGAAAGAGACAGTGCAAACTTGAACACAAGAAGATGAAGCATGTAAGAACATGAACAGAGTCAAAAATCAAATAACTTTAACGGTAGGCACATATAGTAGAAGAGTGGTGAAAACATAGCAGAATTTAATAGGAGAAAAGAAGAAGGTAAAAGACAAAATATGCATAAAATAAAAGAAATCATACGAGCAAGGTATAAACAAACACACATAAATCAAAGAAGAAAAGAATCAGAAAGATTTTTTCAAAAATCCTTGCGGAAAACCTAAAAATCGGAGAAACGATTTTGACAAAAACTTTTGGGGAAAACACTCTAGATATAAAGAAAAGTAGAGACATAGTACAGGTCTAAACAAATAACGGTGAAAGAACCTCGAATGGCTTAGGGTTTCAGAGAAACCCTAGAAATGAGAAAGTCTTAGAGACAGGTCTGGTTCTGAGTCGGGAAGGACAAGAACCGGGCTCCCGAGTCTCGAATGTACCGGAGCATGGCCGGACAAACCATGGAATCGAAGATTGGAGAAGATCGGAGAGGGAATCATCGAGGTAAGGCCTCACAACTCGAATAACCAAGGTCTAATGGTGGAGAGGGGTGAGTATAGACCATCCATGGCCTGAAAAGCCATGGATTCCGGTGTAAGTACGGTGAAAAAGGGGTCGGAGACGGCTAGGGTTCCGAAGAACCTTCGAGAGAGTTTGAGGGTGGAGAGCATTCAAAGGAGGCTGGCTAAACAGAAATGGGGACTAGGGTAAGGTTTGGGGAATTAAAAATGGAAAGGGGAGATCGTGACCGTTGATCAGATTAATCAACGGTCTGGATTAAAGGAGCCTTGGGTCGGGTTGTTAAATGGGTCAAATGGTATGGAATTGAGCTGGCCTGGCTGGGATTCAAATTGGGTCAATTGGGGGGGGGGGGGGGTTAATGTGGATATAATCAAAATACAAAATGAGTTGCAATTGAAAAAAAATTAGGCCAGTTTTTAAATATCTAATTTTGTCCCTTTTTATTTCATAAAATAGTAAAAAAAAAATTAAAAATAAATTAAAAGTACTGAACCAACTAATAATGCATAAATATTAATTTAAAAATATTTAAAACAATTTTACAATTATAGAAGTGTTATTAATCTTAAAATTGGCTATAATTGCAATTATATGCAATTTAGTTTTAAAAATACTAAATAAATTTATAAAAATATGCAAAAATCATCTTAATTATATTTTGGTGTAAATATGAGAATGGAAATAAATTATTTGCAAAGATGATAATTTTGGGAAAAATTATTGGATTTTGCAAAAATAAAATAGGCAATAAATTGATTTTAAAAATCCTTAAAAATTAGAAAAAATACCAAAACTCTTGGGCATGCTTATATATGTATACACATGCTATTTTGAAAGTATTTTGAGCATAAAAATACATAGGAAAAAATTGGGTATCAACAACTGCCCCTCTTTACCCGGTAAGGATGAAAGAATTGTCGGGTAAATATATGATGGCCAATTTTGACCGAATGAAGCGATTTGAAGAATTTTGACCGAGCTCCGGTTCCTGAGCTGCCTACATATCCTTGGTCTTACAGGAATCAGGCCATATGTAGTTCAAGATCCATTGACGGAATATGCCGATGGAGATTTCGAAAGACGGACGCGATGTTCAGGTTGGGAAGGATGGTTAGAGTCTGATAGGCTACGGGAACTGGAGCGAGATCGCTCCTGCTGAGACGGCCATTGCTAGCCGGTTTACCTGCAAATAAGCATATATTGTGCATAAATTTAAACGTGATGCAAGTTCCCATTGGACCATGCTGTCTTTGGACGGTTAGGATGACGTCCTTGGACCATGACGTCCTGGGCCATGAAGCGTATGATAAAGGATTCGTAGGCTATGAAATGATGTTCTCGGGCTATGAGAATGATGCCTCCGAACTATGATACCTTTGAATAATGATATGCAAAAGATAAAATGGGGTCCTCAGGCCATGGCATGGCGATCTCGGGCTATGCAAATAGTGCCTCCGAACAATGACACCTTTGGACAATTCGGCGATCTTTCAGCCCATGAAATGCAGAAGGTGGCAATATTTCAACCGATGCAAGACGTAAATAAAAGGTGGCGATATTTCAGCCATACAAGAGTGATAATGTGGCGATATTTTAGCCATGCAGGATGAGGGCAGAGCTTAATCTCGGAAGGCAGAACAGTAGCCTTATGCAATGCAGAGAAATGCAGGATGGAGACAATGCTTAGTCTCGAAAAGCAGAACGGTAGCCTTATGCAATGCAGAGAAATACAGATGGAGACAATGCTTAGTCTCGGAAGGCAGAAAGGTAGCCTTATGCAATGCAGGTAATGCAGATGGAGACAGAGGTTAGTCTCGGAAGGTAGAAAGGTAGCCTTATGCAATGCAGAGAAATGCAGATAGAGACAATGAAGAGAAATGCAGATAGTCTCGGAAGGCAGAAAGGTAGCCTTATGCAATGCACAGAAATGCAGATGGAGGTATAGCTTAACCTCGGAAGGTAGAAAGATAGCCTTGTGCAATGTAGGAAATGTAGATGGAGACAGAGCTTAGTCTCGGAAGGCAGAAAGGTAGCCTTATCCAATGCAGAGAAATGCAAATGGAGGTAGAGCTTAACCTCGGAAGGAAGAAAGGTAGCTTATGCAATGCATAGAAATGTAGATGGAGGTAGAACTTAACCTCGGAAGGCAAAAAGGTAGCCTTATGTAATGCAGGAAATGCAGACAGAGATAGAGCTTAGTCTCGGAAGGCAGAAAGGTAGCCTTATGCAATGCAGGAATGCAGATGGAGACAGAGCTTAGTCTCGGAAGGCAGAAAGGTAGCCTTATGCAATGCAGGAAATACAGATGGAGACAGAGCTTAGTCTCGGAAGGCAGAAAGGTAGCCTTATGCAAGGTGTAAAATGGAAAAATAATGATAGAATTTTCTTAGCTGATAGCGGATCGAGATATTGCGACTGTTGGGGATATTGTGTTTGCTGGGAGCACTGCGTGCGGATATCAACTGTGAGTAAGTGCAACGGTTCAGAGAGTTGTATTTCTGAGCAATGTGAGTCTCATGAATGTATAGTATATTTGATGAGTTTGCACTCAAGTGCCTGCATTCAAAGAAAAATCATGAGTTTTGTAAAGAGGGGAGGTTAGTTCGTATTCCCGCTGGCTCTGCTTGACCTACTCAGCGCCGTTCCGTAAATACAATTTCCGGGGAGGATAGAATTTCCGCTAGCTCTGGTTAGTTCGTAAATACATGCATAATTTAGTAAAGAAATATGACAATAAATATATAATTAAGAATAGTTTTCTTTAGATGAACTGACGACTACGATGTGGTCCAAGATATTGCAACTTTTCTCGCTCCAAAATTTTGAGGGTCCTCTTCAAAATTCTGCCCCAGTTTACTGGGTTGTTGCTTCAGACGGCTGTTTGCGTCGAATGGCTGAAATCACTTCGGAATTTTGAGGGTCCTCCTCAAAATTCTTCCCCAGTTTCCAATAGCGGGGGGAAATGAAAATTTTATTGAATTATGACCGAACCCATAGGGATGCCTACGTATCCCTTCTTAAACGGGAATCAGGTCAGGCGTAGTTCAAATTGCATCATACAGGAAATTATAAGAGTTACACATAGTATCTTTTCACTGCATCTGAATTGATCGGCTTCGGCCAAACTTCACCGTCCATTTTTGCAAGTATGAGGGCTCCTCCGGTGAGGACCCAGTGAACCATGTATGGACCCGTCCAGTTGGGAGAGAACTTCCCTTTGGCTTCCTCTTGATATGGGAAAATCTTCTTTAACACTAGCTGCCCCAATGTAAATTGTCTCGGCTTGACTCTTTTGTTGAAGGCTCTGGACATTCTTTTCTAATAGAGCTAGCTGCTCGTAGCTACTCTCTACCCATTCTGCATAGTCAAGTTCTGCTTCCTGTATGATTCTTAAGGAGGGAATTTTAACCTCGGCGGGAATGATTGCTTCTGTACCATAAACCAACATATAGAGAGTAGCCCCGGTTGATGTGCGGATTGTGGTGCGGTATCCCAACAACGCAAATGATAACTTCTCATGCCACTACTTATGCTTTTCTATCATCTTCCTTAGTATCTTCTTGATATTCTTATTGGCAGCTTCTACAGCTCCGTTCATCTGAGGTCTGTAAGCTGTAGAATTCTTGTGTTTGATCTTGAAGGTTTCACATATGGCTTTCATCAGGTTGCTGTCGAGATTGGAACCATTATCAGTGATGACTGACTCTGGAATTCTGAACCGACAAACAATACGGTCGCAGACAAAATCTGCTACCACTTTCTTAGTCACTGCTTTGTACGATGCTGCTTCAACCCATTTGGTGAAATAATCAATTGCCACTAGAATGAACCTGTGCCCGTTTGATGCGGCAGGCTCGATAGGTCCGATAACATCCATTCCCCAAGCGGCGAACGGCCATGGCGAGCTTGTTTCAGTAAGCTCATTTGGAGGCACCTTTATCATGTCTGCATGTATCTGACAGCGATGGCATTTTCGGATATACTGGATGCAGTTTGTTTCCATAGTTATCCAAAAATAACCAGCTCGGAGTATTTTCTTGGCTAAGACAAAGCCGTTCATATGCAGACCGCAGGTCCCTGCATGAATTTCCTCCAATAGCCTGGATGCTTCCTTTGCGTCGACACACCTTAGTAACCCCAAATCAGGAGTCCTCCTATACAGGATTCCTTCGCTATGAAAGAAGTTGTTAGATAATCTCCGAAGTGTGCGTTTCTGAGTAGGATTTGCGAGTTCTGGATATTCTCCTTTCGTCAAATATTTCTTGATATCATGAAACCAAGGTTTTCCGTCCGCTTCTTCTTCTACATGAGTGTAGTAAGCTGGTTGATCATAGATCTTTACCGGAATAGGATCAATGAAGTTCTTGTCTGGGTGTTGTATCATGGACGATAGGGTAGTCAATGCATCGACAAACTCATTTTGACCTCTATCTTTGTGAACTTCTTCCTCAATTCATGTATATGATGCAGATAAGGGAGTATCTTGGAGTTCTTGGTTGCCCATTCTTCTCGAACCTGATGTATAAGCAGGTTTGAATTTTCGATCACTAGCAATTCTTGAATATTCATGTCAATGGCCATCTTGAGACATAAGATGCAGGCTTCGTACTCAGCCATGTTGTTGGTGAACGGGAACCTGAGCTTGGCAGACACCGGATAATGGTGGCCGGTTTTTGATACTAGGACCGCTCCTATGCCAATTCCTTTGAAGTTTTCTGCTCCGTCGAAAAACATTCTCCAACCATCATAGGATTCTGCAATATCTTACCTTATTAAAGATACCTCTTCATCAGGAAAATCCATCTTTAGAGGCTCGTATTCTCCATCCACGGGATTTTCAGCAAGATGATCTACCAGTGTTTGTCCTTTGATTTCCTTATGAGTTACGTAAACAATGTCGAATTCACTCAGTAGGATTTGCCACTTGGCTAGCTTGCCAGTGGGCATGGGCTTCTGAAAGATGTAGTTCAAAGGATCCATTCCTGATATGAGGTAAGTGGTATAGGCACAGAAATAGTGTCTCAACTTCTGAGCTACCCAAGTCAGAGCACAACAGGTGCGTTGCAATAGAGAATATCAGGCCTCGTATGGGGTGAACTTCTTGCTGAGATAATAGATGGCCTGCTACTTTCTTTCCATTTCATCCTGCTGCCCCAGAACACAACCGAAAGCTCCCTCCAATACTGCGAGGTAGAGTAATAGAGGTCTACCCGGCTCGGGCGGGGACAAAAACTGGCGGCGTTGATAGGTATTGCTTGATTCTGTCGAAGGCTTTCTGACAATCATCAGTCCATTTGGTAGCGGCATCCTTCTTCAACATCTTAAAGATTGGCTCACAAATGACAGTGGATTGAGCTATGAACCGGCTGATGTAGTTAAGTCTTCCCAAGAAACTCATAACCTCTTTCTTGTTCTTCGGTGGTGGCAATTCTTGGATGGCTTTGACCTTTGACAGATCCAGTTCTATTCCTCGGCGACTCACAATGAACCCAAGTAGTTTTCTGGCAGGAACCCCGAATGCACATTTGGCGGGATTCAGCTTCAAGTTGTACCTTCTTAGTCTGTTGAAGAACTTCCTCAGATCTTCCATTTGGTCATTGACTCTCTTGGATTTGATGATGACGTCGTCTACATATACCTCTATCTTTTTGTGTATCATGTCATGGAAAATAGCAGGCTGGCCCTCATGTAGGTGGCCCCAGTATTCTTTAACCCAAACGACATCATCTTGTAACAATACATCCCCCACGGCGTAATGAAAGCCTTTTTCTCCGCGTTTTCCTCATCCATCCATATCTGATGATACCCAACAAAACAATCAACAAACGACTGCAATTTATGCTGGGCGCAGTTGTCAATTAGAATGTGTATGTTCGGCAAGGGGAAGTCATCTTTCAGACTGGCCCGATTGAGATCCGGTAGTCGACACAGACTCTAACCTTCCCGTCCTTCTTTGGCACTGGCACAATATTGGCTAACCATGTTGGATACTCTACTACCCTGAGAACCTTGGCTTTGAGTTGCTTGGTGACTTCTTCCTTGATTTTCAAACTCATGTCAGGTTTGAACTTCCTGAGCTTCTATTTTACTGGTGGGCATGTCGGATCGGTTGGTAGTTTGTGCGCTATAATAGATGTACTGAGACCAGTCATGTCATCATAAGACCAGGCGAATATGTCCTCATATTCCCTTAGAAATTCTGTGTACTCTTTCTTTTTTGATGGTGACAGATGAACACTGATGCACGTTTCTTTGACATTTTCTGCATCTCCCAAGTTGACGATCTCAGTTTCGTCCAGGTTAGACTTAGGTCTGTTCTCAAAATCCTCAGCCTCTTTAACAACCTGTTGTGGTATACCATCTTCTTCTGAGTCTATATCTGCTTGTTGTGTTGCCTCGTTGCATGTCACAATCATCAATTCATCAAGATAAGTAATAGTAATGCTGTGTAAATAAAGTAAACGATAAAAAGTAATAAGAGCAAGATTTGTAAGAAACTGAAATGCTTTGATAAATTTCATAATTGTTTTGAACATTGTAGCTCTTATTTCAATATTAAAAATGCTGAAAGAAAGTCAACTAGCGAAAAATAAAGATAATACATGGTGCTTTGTTCAACCTTGCTACCCCGAAGCTTTCTGGGCCCTGGTGGTTCTGATGGACCAATTGTTGAGGCGTGCTCCTCGGCTCACAGCTTGTCTAGAAGGGCCTTCCTTCCCCTCCTCCTTGAAAATGACACAACAGTCCATATTATATCTTCCAAAACAAATTCCTCATCGCTTCTAGTGCTTCCTCTTCTCCCGACCCATATATGACATTGGCTGGCTGGAAAGTCTGCTCCAAGCGAGGTATAGGATGATCCAGTGGGTAGTAGGGACTATGCCATGGTGGCGACCAGTGGTTGAACTCCTCCCAAGTGTATTCATATCCCAAACCGAAAGTGGTACCGTGTTTCTTCAACTTGATAGGCTTAGCGATTCCTTGGAGATTCTTGCCAAGTCCCTTGCCAGGTTCGTATCGATACCAATTCAATATACTTTCAATTTTGTTATCCCACCATTTATCCTTGTCCACGTCGTTGACTCGTTCAATGTGATGGTAGGTTTCTCCGCATATCTTCCTTCTTCCTCCGATTGCTGGGATGGTCCGGCGACTGTATATGGGATTGCTACCGTCGCCGTGAATAATTACCTCTTGTTGATTCCACTCAAATTTCACTGCTTGATGTAGGGTTGATGCTACAGCCCAGCGGCATGGATCCAGGGCTGTCCCAATAGCAAGTTGTAAGATGCTGGGACGTTTATCACTTGAAAATCAACGTCGAACCAAGTCGGTCCCATTTGCAGACACAAACTGATTTACCCAATAGTGGACCTTTGGGATCCATTGAAAGTTTGACATTGATGGATCCATCCTTGATCTCAAGCAGGCTTTTTCCCAATGTTCTGAGAGTCACCAATGGACAAATATTGAGGCTGGACCCTCCGTCAATCAGGATTCTGGTGATGAAATAATCTTCGCACTGCATAGTGATGTGCAATGCCTTGTTGTGACTTACCCTTTCAGGTGGCAGCTCATCTTCATGGAAAGTGATTTTGTGACTCTCCAATACTTGCCCTACCATGTTTGCCATTTCTCCTCCAGTTATGTTGCTGGGTACATATGCCTCGCTCAGCACCTTCAATAAGGCGTTCCTATGTGCGTCAGAACTTTGTAGTAGAGCCAAGATAGAGATCTGGGCCGGCGTTTTGTTTAACTCATCAATGATCGAATACTCTTTGGTTTGTATGTTTCTCCAGAGATTATCAGGCACAGTTTCAGTGATGGTTGGTCGTCCAGAAGCCTGCTTACTCGACTCGGCTAGATGTTCTAGGGTATAAACCCTACCGGTACTTGTCATACCCTGTGCTGCAATTGCTTCTCCAAATTTGGTTTTCCCTTTCCTTCTCGCCTCGGTGGTGTAATCCCATGGTATGGCCTTCGTATGGAATAGTGTTACAGCTGTCATGCCAACTGGAATGGGCTCCTTTGCCTTGGATGGTAACACAGCCACTTCGAATGGTACATGTGTCTTTGGAGACCCAAACCTGACCTCAATAGGTCCTGCCGTCTTTACAGAAGAAGGTGCTTCGAACTCAAGTGGTATGGACATGTTTACTTCAGCGTTTTCAGAAGGCTGGATCTGGACCACAATCGGATTAAGTGTGACCGTTGGTTCCTTTGGCTCGTCACCTTTAGCGATCAATCTGATCGACCCTTTGGGGTCCCAATCGTCCTCTATCTCAATCATGTGAACTCCTCCACCCTTGTGGTCAGGCAGAGGGTTATTGCGTACATTCGGAGCTGGCTCCTTTGCTACGATGATCTTGTTGTCAATCAAATCTTGGATCTTATCCTTCAGAGAGCGGCACTCATCCATGGTATGCCCCTTCATGCCGGAATAGTATGCACAAGTTTTGTTTGGGTTGACCCATTGGGAGGGGTTTTCGGGGTTTATGGCAGGGATAGGGGTGATGTAACTAGCAGTTTTGAGCCTTTCATACAGCTGGTCGATAGGTTCGGCAATGGCTGTATACTTTTTGGGGGGTCTTCGGTCGAAGTTTGGTCGGGGTCTAGGAAAGTTTTGGTGGGTGGGAGGTGATTGATAGTGAGAGGGTTGAGTATTGTAGGTTGGTACACATGTGTGGGTTGGGAATATCTGGGTGAAGTAGGCTGATATGTGGGAGGTGGAGGTGATTTATAAGTAGGTGGTGGAGTTTGGTAAGAGGGAGAGGGTGCTTGGTAATTTGGGGTAGGTTGATATGTGAGTGGAGGTATTGGGTAGGTTTGGTATTCGATTGGGGATTTTGTTCTTTGTGCAACCATCACGGCACTCACGTTCCTTTTCTTGGACGTGCCACCAGACTGTAGAGACTTGTTGGTGGCCTTCAAAGCTTCAAAGTTAGTGACCATACCACTTTTAATACCTTCCTCGATCCTTTCCCCTAGCTTGATGATGTCGGAAAATTTTTGGCTTTCAATCAGCATTAACCTTTCATAGTACTGTGGGTCTTGAGCTCGGACGAAAACTTGTTCATTTGTTCTTCTTCTAAAGCCGGTCTGACCTTAGCAGCTTCTGATCTCCAATGAGTAGCATACTCGCAGAATGTCTCCGTGGGTTTCTCCTTTAAGTTCTGGATGTAGAACATATCTGGTGCATTTTCCGCGTTGAACCTGAACCTGTCCATGAAATCGGACGCCATACTTACCCAATTTGACCACTTCTTAGGGTCTTGGTTGATGTACCAAGACAAATTATCTCCCTTCATACTCCTCATGAAGAGCTTCATGCTAATCTTTTCGTCCCTCCTTACTCTGACCAACTTGTCGCAGTATGTCCTCAGATGAACTCTCGGATCCCCGGTACCGTCAAACATTTCGAACTTAGGAGGTTTGTACCCCTCTGGAGGTTTGACATCGGGTTGAATGCAAAGGTCTTCGTAATTTAGTCCTTCAATCCCCTTACTTCCCTCGACACCCTGAATTCTGCTAGTCAGCTTCTTGAGTTCTTCTGCCAGATTCCTGATAATCGAGTCCTTATTATCAGACTCGGGTGTGATTGAAATGAGTTGAGTATAGTGTGGCATGGTTTCCACATAGATGGGGGCTTTGTGGGGATGATCATTTGTGGAATTTAGTGGTTCAGGGATGAGAAGTGGGGTGTTGTCTGAAGTGTGGCATGTATTGCAATGGTGATGGAGAGCGGGTTGTTTTTGTGGTTTTGGGATGTTTTGCGGGGGTGTGGGGTTTTGAGTGTTTGGAAAACTGACATCTGGGGTAGTGAGGGAAAACGACAAACTTGCCAAGTTCCGAACTTGGTCCACTTCCTCCTGAAATATCAATAACTTTTGTTCGAGCTGAGAGGCACTTTCCTTGGAAACCCGAATACCCAAAGGAACCTCTACCCTATCAACTGAGTTCTCCTTTCTGATGTTGCTCAAATCTTCTATTTTTCCCTTGTTCTTGTTCCTGATAGGACTTGAAGGAGGAGGAGGTGGAGGGCCCTTAGATCTTGTGGAGTATGATGATGATGCCAGAGTGCACGAACTAACCTTTGGGAGGGGAATAAACAAAAGGTAAAAACAAAAAGGTAGCAAGTTAGTGTGGATTATGAGAAGAAAACGTTGCAATATTTAAACACATAGTGCAAGAATATGAATCGTGTCCTAATTTGGGAGCCTCGTTGTGCTCGAGGTAGGCCTAGAAACAAGTTAATTTGGAGAACTTATAATGCTAAATGCCTCATTTTATTGATAAAAAATAAGACGAATCCCAAAACGACACTAATAGCAGAAAATAAAATGTCACTAATGGTCGTCAGCCTTATTACATTCTTAAAGCAAAAGAAAAGACTCCTAGCTACTTGGTCCCAGAAGGACCTTCTTCAGGTTGAATGTTTTCGTTAATCAGATCCTCCAGCTCGCACAGATTTTCTAGTAAAAATGCCTTCGCCAGGGGTTCTCTTTTGCCTTCCTCAGCATTCTGACAGTCAGTGACTCTTTTCCTCACTTTCCTTTCCAACTCTAGCAGACTGCATTCCAGATATTCCAGCTTCTCACTAGCCCTGGTGACTCTCTCTTTCCATTCGTTGGTTTGGTTACTTGATGGGAGGTTCCTCCACCAGGTCAGCAAGAGTGTGGGTATGTTGATCATACCAAAGTCGGGAACTTTGTCATTCATTTCTGCAAAACAAAAGGGTGAGGCCATACTTCTGACAGACTCGGCTATTAAATATCAACAATTAGCATGAGCAGCATTTAGTTCTCCAAATAAATGCACATACATGGTAGTGTTTGTCTGGGTTCCAAGGAAACCCAGTGGACTTTGGACAAGGCTATCTTAAAGAGTCATTATGTGGACAACATAACTAACTCGACTAGGTTTGACAGTGATGCATGTACAATTGAACATAGTAGGGTTTCTATAGGGTATTAGACCGGTACCCTTGAGTGGATAACTCAAGAGGGAAAGGCACAGAACCGTCGACTACACCGTTGATCGACTGGTTTTACCGCAAATATGCCTTTGCCAAATTTAGGGGGTAATGATATCGGAAGGGCGCAACCACTCATTATAAGCGTTGCTATGGTATTTTGTTTGGCACGAGTGGAATATGATGTTGAAAACATGCTTATGCAATAATTAAAAAAGTTGTCACGTATCTGCACGTTCATAAGGTAATGATTACAATAATTGCTCATAATTACAACATTATTGAAGGAAAGCAGTAAAGGAAAGCATTAAAGAAAAGAAACAAGGAGCCAAGTTAGTTTCATAATAGAAGAGAAATAAAGACATTAAATAAAGGCATTAAAGAAGCAGTAAAGTCACAAATAACATGAAATGGTAAAAGCCTAGAAGAAATGTCCCCAACAGAGTCGCCACGCTGTCACGCCCCCTTTTTCTAAAAAAAAAAGCGAAATCGGGCTTGTGACATTTGGGAGGACAACTCGTTCCTTTTTGGGAATTGGGTTTTGGAATTTGAAGAGTCGCCACCTAATGATTAAGTGCATTAGGACACTAAGAAGGGTTTGAGTTTGAAGAACCAGAGTTTGGGTAAGGGCTAGAAATTATCTCGAGGGGAAGGTGTTAGGCACCCCTCAAGATCCACTAGTGTGGTTCTCGGCCATGTTACAATTGTGACTTCACATAATCAAATAAGCAATTAAGGGCTCAAGTAAGAAGGGGTTCACATACAACAGTGCAAGTAAGTCGAAACTTGAGAAATGGTAAAAAAAGGGCAGGAATTTGATGAAAAATTTAAACAATTCTACAAGGAATAGATGAAAACAAATAAAAGGGAAGGGGGGGTCCTAGGTTTATGATTAATATGGGTCACATCAATGCAATACCCGGTAATCACTCCTCAAAAGAGAGGTTACACGTGGTATTAGTGCACCGGTCATCATATCCATAACTACCCTTCCCACCCTGTTAAGGTATTAAAGCGTAGAATGGTGTCGTTACTTATTGCATGCTATTACCTGTCCCGATGCTATCAGTCCGGGAGGCATTTGATACTACTAATCCTAAAGGGCAAGGAGTGGGGGCTTTTCTAGAGTTTCAAAATGATAAAAATCTAGGCGACAAGCAAAAACAAACAACAGTTAAAGGGTGAACAAATAGCAATTAAGGCTCAAGTAGGCCTCCTAATTCAAAGCAACAAGTTATTTAGCATGACTTACAAGTACTGGTTCGGTCTTTAATAAATTAAGGCATAGGACAGGCTGATTTATCACATACTTTTTCATATAAGGAGTCTGAATTAGCCCTGTCTGGATGTAGTTATCAAAACTGATACAGTTGGTTAATTACCTAGTAGTTTGCCTAAGTGAGACCTATAGGCATGATATCTAATAGTGTACACTGATTTTTTACGAAAAAGATGTTGGTTTTATAAAAGAAAATCTACGGACTTATGACTGATTTTAGATTCGAAACGAAACTGATTCAACTGATTTGCTCCTATAGGCATGATCTCTAAGTGTCGTTGGTTTAAAACAGTTATGTAAGTCTAGGAGTCCTATAAGCATGGTGTCTAGGATGCAATTGATTATTTTAACCTATAGACTGTTTGCCTAATGTGTATATGCAGAAGTGCGGAAGCCTATAGTCATGATTTCTATATGTAGAAGTATAGAAACTTATAGACACGTTTTTTGATGCTGAAATGAAACAATCTTATAGGCAGGATTTCTAAATTCATAATAAAGCAATCTTATAGGCAGAATTTCTAAATGCAGATATATAAACGAAAATGTTGTGATTGCAGAAATAAAACCTAAAGCATGATATCTACCCCATATGCATAACATGAGAAACCCTCCCCCATTTTTACTATACACCCCATAGTTATCACAAATTATTACCACTTGAATGAATCCAGAAAAAAGTATATTTCATCAAAAATTCCAACACATCTGAACAGCCTAATTCAGACTCAAAGTCCAATAATATGATATAAACTAACTTCCAAGATCAGATTCCCAAATCCTTTCTCATCTTTCGGGTGTGTCAAAGTTCCACGGAGCTTTGTGAACTCCAGGCAGTGCTTACACCTAATTATATTACAGAATTATAGTGCAGTGAGGAATGGCCAGCCCTCTAATGTCCAAATTCAGAGAGAACTCCAGGTTCCCAAGGCAAGGCTCATAGGAGGGGGGCAGAACTTAGAGTCTAAGAGTAAGTGTAAGTGCAATAGACGGGGAATTAGGGAGGAGCCATGACAAACTAGTGGTCATGCCCAGCAATTGGAATGCTGGCACACCCCTGACCAGACTGTCAGCTTAAATTGGGAGTTAGGACCTATTGAAGGTCAGGTTCAGACCTGGGCAGTAATTTAGATACTGCCAGGCCAAAACCATTAACTCAGATACATATAGGGGAATAGGGGGATAGGGATTCATAATAGAAGCAAATACAAGGAAAGAAACACGCATCATTTAACTACTGAACATGAACAGCAAAGTGGGAAAGAGTACTGAAACTATAAAATAAACACATAGGAGGTGATGCAAGAAATTAAATTAGACATACCAGTTTCAGGAAAGACAGGTAAGTAAAACAGCAGTCTTGAAAATCCAAATTGCAAAGCAGTACAAAAGTCTTAGCAGAGAGTAGAAGGTATTGAAAAAGTATTGTGATTGAAAGTGTATGTGAGAGAGTAAGGTTTTATCAAAGCTTAAAGCTTAAAGCCTCGTTTTTATAGTGCAGAAGGGTTGAGCCCTTTTTATAGTGTAGCAAGTAAGCAAGAACAGGCAAGGAAATATCATTTTGATCAGTCTCTCTTTAATTAAGGGATTCTGATCTCAATCGGGTAAAGCAATTAAGGAAAGAGATTTTAAAAAATATTTTCCCAATAATATAATAAAGGGTAAGTACATAGAAGCTATTTAAGGCAACAAGCTAATAGTACACGGCTTGTAAAGAAAAAGGAAAGGGAATCAACCAGTAAAATTAAAACTTCAGACTTTTACTCGAATGAATCGAGTCAGGAAAAGGGGTAAATGAAGGTTCAATTACGGAAAAACCAGTAACAATCAAGTGAACACAATTAAAGGAATCCGGAATCAATTAGTAGTTGGCAAAGTCTTTTTGAAAGAAGAGTTCTCACATATATAAACACTCAAACATGTAAATCAAGAAGAGACTGTCAAGTTGTTTAAAAGAGAATTTTAATCGAAGAGAAGTTCAGAATCATAAGCAAGGAGATTCAGGTTCAACCTGCAGACTCATAGTGAGTCTGAGAGTCCAGGGTCCCATTGTGGAACCCTGACTCAAACGCAAAAATCAAAATCTTCAAAAGGAAACCCCAAATCCTAGGGTTTCAAATGTTGAATCAGACATGGAGGTGGGAAAGCAAACCATTTGTTTTTCAGAGTCTCAACAAAACAGACATGATAGCATGCTTGAACAACAAAGGAAGAAAAATCATGAAAAACATATTCGAGAAACTCAGAACATAAACGAGTTCAAAAGAAAGAGACAGTGCAAAATTTAACACAAGCAGATGAAGCATGTAAGAACATGAACAGAGTCAAAAATCAAATAACGTTAATGGTAGGCACATATAGCAGAAGAGTAGTGAAAACATAGCAGAAATTAACAGGAGAAAAGAAGAAGGTAAAAGACAATATATGCATAAAATAAAAGAAATCATACGAGCAAGGTATAAACAAACACACATAAAGCAAAGAAGAAAAGAATAAGAAAGATTTTTTAAAAAATCCTTGCAGAAACCCTAAAAGTCGGAGAGAAACGATTTTGACAAAATCTTTTGGGGAAAACACTCTAGATGTCAAGAAAAGCAGAGACATAGTAAACGTCTAAACAAATAACGGTGAAAGAACCTCGAATGGCTTAGGGTTTCATAGAAACTCTAGAAATGAGAAAGGCTTGAAGACAGGTCTGGTCCTGAGTCGGGAAGGTCAAGAACCGGACTCCTAAGTCTCGAATGTGCCGGAGCATAGCCGGAGAAACCATGGAATCAAAGATCTAAGAAGATCGGAGAGGGAATCATCGAGGTCAGGCCTCACAACTCGAACAACCAAGGTCTAATGGTGGAGAGGGGTGAGTATAGACCATCCATGGCCTGAGAAGCCAAGGATTCCGATGAAAGTACGGTGAAAAAGTTGTCGGAGACGGCTAGGGTTACGAAGAACCTTCGAGAGAGTTTGAGGGTGGAGAGCATTCAAAGGCGGCTGGCTAAACAGAAATGGGGACTAGGGTAAGGTTTGGGGAATTAAAAATGGAAAGGGGAGATCATGACCGTTAATTAGATTGATCAACGGTCTGGATTAAAGGAGCCTTGGGTCGGGTAGCTAAATGGGGCAAAGGGTATGGAATTGGGCTGGCCCGACTAGGATTCAAATTGGGTCAATTGGGGGGATTAATGTGGCTATAATCAAAATACAAAATGGGCTGCAATTGAAACGAAATGAGGCCAGTTTTTAAATATCCAATTTTGTCCCTTTTTATTTCATAAAATAGTAAAAAAGATTTTAAAAATAAATTAAAAGTACTGACCCAACTAATAATACATAAATATTAATTTAAAAATATTAAAACAATTTTACAATTATAGAAGTGCTATTAATCTTAAAATAGGCTATAATTACAATTATATGCAATTTAGTTTTAAAAATACTAAATAAATTTATAAAAATATGCAAAAATTATCTTAATTATATTTTGGTGTAAATATGAGAATGGAAATAAATTATTAGCTAAGATGATAATTTTGGGAATAATTATTGGATTTTGCACTGCTAAAATAGGCAATAAATTGATTTTAAAAATCCTTAAAAATTAGGAACAAATACCAAAACTCTTGAGCATGCTTATATATGCATAAACATGCTATTTTGAAAGTATTTTGAGCATAAAAATACATAGGGAAAAATTGGCTATCAACAGTGGCATAATCAATAGGCTTTCGACCACATATCAAGCCACATTGTGGCGTACAACTCAGCCCCTCGGCCTCAGAATCATAATTAATACCACACTGCTGCAGCGTGCAACCCGATCCATAATAATCCTCACAACACAGGCCCTCGGCCCTACTCAGTCAGAAATCTCTAAAAGTCACTCAGGAACAGTAAAACATGATGCTCAGCCCAAAATATCATTTAAAGTGTTAAAACAGAGTAAACATGCTGAGTTATGAAAACAGTAACATATAGCATGACTGAGTACAAATATAAAATTAAAATAGTGAGGAAATAACAGTAAAAAATCCCCAAAGGGTCCAAAACAGTTGGCACGAGGCCAAAATATGGCATTCAGCCCAAAACATGATGATAGCAAATAGTTTTCAATCAAATACGTGGTAAAACAGTCATTCGGGGTGGACTAAGTCACAAGCCCCAACGGTGCATGACCCCACGCTTGTCATCTAGCGTGTGTGTCACCTCAATATAGCACAACGATGTGAAATCCAGGGTTTCATACCCTCAGGACAACATTTACAATCATTACTCACCTCTATCCGGTCCGAACTCTAGCCCGCGATGCTTTTGCCTCTCGAATCGGCCTCCGGATGCTCCAAATCTAACAAAAATCAGTACAAAACCATCAAAATATGCTAAGGGAACAAAGCCCACTAGAAAGAAATCAAATTACCACATAAATCCTGAAATTGACCAAACCCGACCCCCAGGCCCATGTCTCGAATTCCAATTAAAATTACATCAATAGACTCCTTATCACTCTCCGAGTTCATTCATATCAAACCCACCAAAATCCAACCATAAACGATCCCTCAAATCCCTAATTTTAGGTCTCCAATTACAAACCCTAGTTCTTCAATATTTAGGCTTAAATTCTACAAATTCCATGATTATTTAGGTAGAAATCACATTAGGATTGAGTATTAAGTCCATAAACCTTACCTCCAAGTGTCCCCCCTTGATCCCCTCTTCAATCCCCTTCAAAAAGCTTTAAAATCACCCAAAAATGGAAGAACTTAGACCCAAAATCGCGGAAATTGGTTTTTTAAACATTCTGCCCAGCACTTAAAAATCCTTCATCGCGAACGCGGTCAAAGCCTCGCGTTTGCGAAGCAAAAATTTGAGTTGACAAATTTTCCTTCTTCGCAAACGCGTCTCCACTCTCGCGAACGCGAAGGCTCCGCTTCCCAACCCATCGCGAACACTGCTCCCCTCTCGTAAACGCTTAGCTTGACGACCCCAACCCGTCGCCAACGCGGGATCTCCCCCGTGAACGCGAAGGCCAAAACCTTCAGCCTCACATTCTAGCCCTTTGCGAATGCGAGGGTCCACTCACGAACACGAAGCACTGCTGCCTGAAACAATACAGCAAATTTTTCTGCAATCTTTTTCAACATGAAATGGTCCGTTTAACCACCCAAAACTCACCTGAGGCCCTCGGGACCTCAACCAAATATGCCAACATATCCCATAACATCATCCAAACTTGTTCAAACCTTCAAAACAACATCAAAACACCAAATTTGCATTGGATTCAAGCCTAAGAATTCCAAAAATCTTCTAAATTCCGTTTTCGATCAAAAAGTCTACCAAACCACGTCTGAATGACATAAAATTTGCACACACATCCAAAATGACATTACGGACCTACTTCAACTTTCAGAACTCTATTCCGACCCCTATATCAAGATCTCACCTATCAACCGAAAAATGCCAAAATTCCAATTCCGCCAATTCAAGCCTAAATCTACTCCGTACCTCCAAAACACCTTCCGATCACGCTCCTAAGTCCCAAATCACCTCCCGAAGCTATCCGAACCATCAGAACTCACATCCGAGCCTTTTAACACATAAATCAGCATCCGATTGATTTTTCCAACTCAAGCTTCCTCAAAAGAGACTAAGTGTCTCAAACCTTACCATAACCTCTCTGAACTTGAGCCAACTAACCCGATAACACAAAATACAGCTGAACAAGGCAATAAGAAGCAAAAATAGGGGATACGGAGCGGTAACTAATGAAATGGTTGGCTGGGTCGTTACATCCTCCCTCTCTTAAAGAAACGTTCGTCTTCGAACGAGTCAAGAAACATACATGAAGCCTCAAACAGGTGAGGATATATGCTCCACATCTTCCGCTCGATTTCCCAAGTAGCCTCCTCCCCGGGTCGACCTCTCCACTGCACTTTCACTGAAGCTATATCCTTTGGCCTCAACTTTCGAACCTGACGCTCCAAAATAGCTACAGGCTCCACATCATAAGTCAAATCATCATTTAACTGAACCGTACTGAAATCCAGAACATGAGACAGATCCCCAATATACTTTCGGAGCATAGAAGCATGAAATACTGGATGCACACTCGACAAGCTAGGTGGCAAAGCAAGCTCATAAGCCACCTCCTCAATTCTCTGAAGCACCTCAAAAGGCCTAATGAACTGAGGATTCAATTTACCCTTCTTCCCAAATCTCATAACACCCTTCATGGGTGAAACCTTCAACAGAACCTTCTCACCAACCATGTAGGACACATCCCGAACCTTCCTGTCAGCATAATTCTTTTGTCTCGACTGCGCCGTACGAAGCCTCCCATGAATTACCTTCACCTTTTCTAAAGCATCCTACAACAAGTCTGCCCCTAATAGTCTAGCCTCACCCGGCTCAAACCAACCAACTGGAGATCTACACCACCTCCCATACAAAGCCTCATATGCAGCCATCTGAATACTTGATTGGTAGCTATTGTGATAAACAAACTCCGCGAGCGGTAAAACCTGATCCCATGACCCTCCGAAATCAGTGACACAAGCACGCAATATGTTCTCCAATATTTGAATAGTGCACTCGGACTGGCCGTCCGTCTGAGGGTAAAAAAATGTGCTCAACTCAACCCGAGTACCCAACTCTCGCTGCACAGACCTCCAAAACTGTGAAGTAAACTGAGTGCCCTATCTGAAATGATGGAAACTGGGACACCATGCAAATGAACAATCTCCCGGATATAGATATCTGCCAACCGCTCTAAATAATAGTTAGCACACATAGGAATGAAGTGCGCGTACTTGGTCAGCCAATCCACAATCACCCAAATAGCATCGAATTTCTTCAAAGTCCGTAGGAGCCCAACAACAAAGTCCGTGGTGATCCACTCCCACTTCCACTCTAAAATATCCATCCTCTTAAGCAAGCCACCCGGTGTCTGTAAGCACGTAATTTTTGACCGGCGCAACTTTTAAAAGTAGTATTTTTTAAAAAATATTTACTTATTTTTATTTTAATTGGATTTAGCCTATATTTCACTTTAATTCTAATAATAGAACATAAAATTCAAAAATACAAAAGAAAAATTATTTTATCTTTTATCTTTGTATTTAAGTTAAGGCCATTAGTCTTTTGTAGTAATATTAATCTAAGTTTGCTATCATTCTAATTAACTTTTCTCTACTTTCATTTTAATATATAAGTTTTCAAAAATGATGGTTTCATATCAATATAAATTTTATGTAGTTAAAGTCAATTACTAGTATTCTAGTAGTAATTTGCTATTGATTTTTAGTCTTTGAGCCCAATTTGAACAACCCCCAAGACTAGCCCAATTTCAAACTTTCCTAAGCATTTTGGACCAAGACCATTTTTTTTAGCCCACAACCCCATCAGATGGTCTTCTTCTTCAACAAGAGATAAAAAAAACCCTAAGACAGAAGAGGGGACCCAAATCTTCAAGAACACCTCCATAGCTGCCACCCCATCTTCAACCTCAAAACTCATCGGAAAACACTTCCTATAAGCGACATCTGCTGCTGTCCCTCACCTCTCGCCGCCGGATCTCACAGCAGCCACCGCTGTCGCCGTTGCTGCCTCTTCACCTCACCACCCAAACACACATTACTGACCCCTTTATTCCTCTTCGATCAGAACACCACGCCCTCACCAGCCGCCGACCAACAACACCCAGCAACGCCCAGTTCTGCAGAACCAAGACCACACAAAACGACCGCTGCTCACCTCCTCACGACCACCAAGCAATGAACCATATCTCTTTCTTCACCTCCGTCGTTGCCGTGACCCTCCTCGGCGACCTCTCTGCTGGACCCAAAAGAACGCACAACCATGGCTCCCCTCGTTTTCAAATACACATGAACACACAAATCCAACTCTCTAGTCTTAGAAAGTGTCTATTGATCTCTGGCTTAGCGAGGACAGTCAGATAATGAGTTCAATTCGAGGTTGTCGGGTTCGGCGCAATTCCGATCGGAAGGTTTTGTTCATATTCTAGTTTGGACGTCCCCTTCTTCAATGTAATACTGGTACAATTTTGTTGTTGCTGCTTGTCATCTTCCTTTTAGTCGGAATTCTTGTAATTGTCGGAGATTCAAATGTATTGGAAATCAATTCAGTGTCGTTTGCTTCTGTTCTTTGCTGTGTTTTTCTCTTTTTGCAAGTTTGATATTGCTTCAGTCAGCTGATGTGAAGGTTCGCTCGCCGATTCGAGTTACCGTCCGCGATCCGATACATTTTTGAGTTTAAAGTAGTGCAACGATCAATTTTCAGCTATATCAAGGTTAATTTCTTCTACCCTTTGTTTAATTAATTTAGTTTGCTCGATTAGTTAGTTTACCTTGAGTTCATGATATGCCTGGATAAATGCTTTGGTGGATTACTGAAATGGAAAAAGGATATTGTTCATTGTTGAGGGATTCGGTGGATGTTGGGGTAATAATTTGATTTAATTTAAATGAACCAAGTTAATTGAAAAACAAAGAACCATTGATGGTTCATGCTACTGTTTCGCTGCCTTTCATTTTATTTATTTAAAAATTGTTAGGAGCATGCTTTAGGCCGACCATGCTTGGGTAGGCAAATCTTAGGTTTTCTTTATTTTATTTTTGAGGCGAGAGGTCGTTTCCCTTAGTTTATTATTCGGGGATGCCCTGAGGAATTTGTATATATTTTTATCCGAGGTATGCCCCAAAGTATTCTGTAATTGGAGTCAGTGGCGAACATCGTAGAAGAAGTAGCGTAGAATAATTTAGAACTTTAATTTTCCTTCTTTTAATTTTATTTCATTTAAGTTGGGACGACCTCGAGCCTCATGTGTGTTTATTTTGCTTTTTTCGTGATTTTACCTCAACCCGAATATTTTAAAAGCCAACTAGATCGAGTACGCAACCGTGACCTTCACGGTACTTGGGGAGTGTCTAACACCTTCTCCCCGAGTCAAATGAACCCCATTACCTGAATCTCTGGTGCACATTTAGTTTTGGAGTCCTAAGTGTTTTTAAAAGGAAAAATCATTTAAAAAAAACGGTGACCTAACACACCAAAATCAAATGTCAGGTGGCGACTCTGAGTTATTTTCATTTTGAATACAATTTTTGTTACTTTCTAATTAGAAAACCCTTTCGAGCTTCACAAAATCCTTTTACTTATTTTAAGAGGGCTGGGTTAGTGAGGTTTGGTTAAAAAGGGGTGTGACATCTCTGGCGACTCTGTTGGGGACACTTGCGGGTTCGAGCCAGTACTTGATTTTGTTGGCTTTTAGAATATTTGGTTGAGGTTTTTATGCTTTTTCATTAGCTTTACTTAATTTTTATTATGTTTTTATATATTGTTATTTGCTAGTTGTTTATGTGTTTACAGTTTTTGCTTTATGTGTTTACTATTTTATAACTGTCATCATATGCATTACCCAGTCAATTCTTTCTGCAACAAGTCTCAGAGCACGCGTCGCGTGCACAAACTCTTTGTTGAGTAACCCTTTATTTAGGAGGGGGGGGGGCCGTCGGACGTATGGAGTGGGTGGAAAGCTTGAGCAGCCACCATCGACCATATGCTCCCCTGAATTGCCTTGTTAGTGAACCCCAAACTTAGGTCAGCCTTTAGGTCATATTTATTTGCATCATGTCATTTAGACCTAGTAGGGCTCGGTCCCAGGTACCGTGTCCCTTTGTAGGAAGCTTGTCAAAATTTTGTCAAAAAGGGCTCGTGGCCCAAAATGACAGTTAATCATCCTATGTGCTAAATGTTGCACCTGTGAGGGTAAAAAGGTCATTTGGCGGACCGATGCTTGGGAAAGGAGGGTGAAAATGAAGCAAGCAGGGCCCAGTTATATTTTTCTTTCACTACTTTTTCAAAAAAAAATGAAAATGAAAAATCCAAAAAACAAATTTTACACTTTCCCATTATTTTCCAAAAATTCAAAAAAAAAAAAGAAAAAAAGAAAATCCAAAAAGATTTTACATTTTCATCATTTTCCAAATATTCAAAAAAAGAGAAAAGAAAATCCAAAAAGAGTTTACATTTTCCATCATTTCTCAAAAAGACAAAAAATATGGTTTTTCCAAATTAGCTGCATTTTTTTAAGGCTTTCTCCCATGACCAATCTTCCCGAACTACGCGAACCTAATTCTCATCTTTCGACACGTGATACATAGGCAACCCACATAGGGTCCGGTCTTCCTAGCAAGTCTTAGGTTCTTGGCTTTGCGGAGTCTTAGCCATGTCTTGCATGTTTAGCCACTTTTGGCCACATCGGTCATTCTTGTAAAATGAGGTCATTTTCGCAAAAGTGGTTCATTGACCCATGTCTCAGAATCCTGAGTTCGCAACTAAGTGTCCCACTACCTTAAGGTTCGTCCTTCCGAGTTTGCATTTTTAGCCACTTCTGGCCAAAATGACCATTTCCGCAAATTAATTTTGGTCCATGATATTGGGAGTTTGAATCCATAAAAGCCTTAGTGAGGTATTTTCCATGTCCATGAGGTCAATCTTGTTGAGTTTGCATTAATAGCCACTCTTGGCCATGCAGGTTAATTTTCAAAAATAATTGTTTTGCATGTGTCCAATAGGAGGTGTGGTCTCACATAGTGTCTTGAGTCGCTAATCTATTTGGTCCTATTTTTCTCATTCAGGTGTGGATCTATGTACCAGGACTCGAGCATGACAGATACCCCAGGACAATTGCGTCCAGGAGTTACTTGAGGAGGCTTTTTATATTTTAAGCCTGTTTTTAAGTCTCTTAGGTGGTTTAAGAGTTTGTCGAGTCTTTCATTATCATACTTTCTATTTTGTATTTGAAAGACCAAAAAAAATATAAATGAAAAATTCAAAAAGAATTTTGTTTCTTAATTTATTTTGTCCATTACTTTCCTAGAACTACACTTGATCTGATTCATGAGGGACATGATACGTAGGCAACCTACATAGGGTTCAATCGAATCATCATTAAAAAAAGATAAAAAAAAAGAAGAAAACAAAAAGAAGAAAAAGAGAATGAAGTTGTGGGACATGAGAAATGAGAGGAAAGAAAAGAGGGGGAAAGAAATGAAAAACCAAGTGGTGTTAGAAAGGAAAATGAAAAAGGAAACGGGCCAAGAAGAGTGAAACTGGGATGATGCCGTATGACCTTCGTACCCTCGAAGCCATTCTAGAACAGTTAATTGTGACTAAGGGAATTGCACGCAATGTGATATTTTTATCTGATAAATGTCCTAACGCTAACATGTTGGCTTCGTTTTGCTCCTCTTTGCTACTTTCATTGTTATTATAACAGAGATTGGTTAGTTTGTGGCACTTTGGTGATTCGTCCATACAACACCAAAAAGCACAAAACAGTCATGGCTAGCAAAGAAACAGACACTGGGGTTGTACACCCACCAAGGAAGATTGTAGAATCAGAATCGGAGTTGAAAGAGGAGGTCCGAAGGTTGAAACAGCAGATGGCAGAAATGTATCAATCTTGGATCAGGGGGCATCCTCCACCTTCCTTCCCCACTAAGTACACTGAAAACCCTGCAACTATCCCACCACTAACACAAGCCCAGGTTCCTACTACTGTTGCTCTTTCCCCTCAATACGCCCCAGGCTTCACCCCTTACCACAATTACCCTGGCACTTCCTTCCAAACTTTTCATGCTCCACCAGCCAAAACAACCGCATTCCCAGCTCCAAATACCCAATACTATGCCACGGAACCCACTTTCAAAGTCCCGGATCCTTACTCTTACACTCCCCAATTCGAGCCTCATGTTGAAACTGAGAAACCACTGAAGAATGCAGAGGAAGAAAAGATGTTTAGGAAGGTACAAAGTCTGGAGCAATCATTGAGAAATATGCAAGGGTTGGGAAACCAGGTGAGTATGGCCTATAAGGATTTATGCTTGTTTCCCGATGTCCAATTGCCTGCCGGTTTCAAGATGACCAAGTTTGACTTGTATGACGGACATGGGGATCATGTAGCTCATCTGAGAGGCTACTGCAGTAAAATGAGAGGCACCGAGGGAAAAGATGAATTACTGATGGCATATTTCAGCCAGAGTCTGAGTGGGGCATCTCTAGAATGGTACACCGGCCAGGATGCCGGCAGGTGGTACACATGGGACGATTTGGCTCAGGCCTTTGCTCGGCATTTTCAGTACAACATAGAAATTGTCTTGAATCGCCTGTTCCTGACCAAGGTAGAAAAGAAGCCCAGTGAAAGCTTTAGAGAATATGGTTTCCGATGGAGGGAGCAAGCTGCATGGGTCAATCCTCCGATGGAAGAAGATGAGATGGTTGAATACTTTCTTCAAGCCCTGGAGCCTACTTACTTCGGCCATTTGATCTCAGCCATTGGTAAGTCTTTCAATGATGTGGTAAAAATGGGATAAATGGTGGAAGAGGGACTGAAGTCAAGCAAGATCATGAGCTATTCTGCCTTAAAAGCCACAACATAGGCAATTCAGAAGAAACATGATGATGTTTCCATGGCTGTATCAGGATCGCGACATAATCCAACGGGTACACCTTACCAATATACTCAGCCTCGATCCCGACCCCAACCCCAAACCCATCCCCGAGCTCCATATAATCCACATCAGTACTATCCTCCGAACAACGTCTAATCATTTGTTCGACCACTGGGTCACTCCTTATGGTGAGCACCAGCACCGCATAATACTCTTTCTCCTTCACAACATTGTCGAGCACCCAACAACCCTAGGAAACAAGGTAATAGAGGGGAACAAAGGCAAAGAAATAGTTTTACACCAATCGGAGAATCCTACACAAGCTTGTTTGAAAAGTTAAAACAGTCTGGCCTGATTGAGCCGCTCCGTGGCTATACTCCGGACCCATATGCAAAAGGTTTTGATCCTACTGTACGGTACATGTACCACTCTAATGTCCAAGGGCATAGCATTGAAGATTGTCGTGCTTTGAAAAGGGAAATAAAAAGAATGATTCAAGAAGGGATAATTGTGGTCCAGAACAGTGACACCCAGAATATCGCGCAAAATCCTTTACCTGCACATAATGATGCACACTTTGTGGGGAAGATGCGTGGCGACAGGGAATATGAGAATCCTCTCGGGAACTTGCTGACTGAAGTTAATGATATTGAAATTGGTGAAGGCCCCAGTAATTTTGATGTGCAACCTAGTGGTTAAGATGTCGAGCTTGGTAATTGGAAAGACACTCCTTTCTTGGCTAGCCAGGGAGCAGTTTTGGTGGTTTATTTTGTTGTCATTTCTATTTGTCCGAGTTATTTCAGAGTTGTAATCCTGGTATTGTCTTGTGGCTCAAACTCTTCTTCTTCTTCTCTTTTTGTCTAGTTCATTTAGTTGTAATAACTCGTCTAGTGTTATTTAGGATTGTTCCAGGGTTGTAACCCATGTCTATTTTTCTTGTCTTGTTCAAACCATTTTCATCATCTGTCTAATGCAATCTCCTATTTTCTGTTAATTCTAGTCAATTTTTGTTTAAGTTAGTTTTCCTTTTATAGTCCTTTTCATGCCCACTCTAGTGACATGACATGCACGCATAATTCTCAGCCTTATCTTGAAAGTTCGTCTAATCATGAAGCAATGGCACAGTTTTGAATATGATAAAAGGATGTGTTTGAGGAAACAATTAACGATTCACGCATTCTGAGAAACCTGAAGCTTGAATTCAGTGAAACTGACGCAGTTAGCTTGGAAATCATGAGGTTGATGAGAGCATACAACAAGGGAATGTCTCTCAAGAAGTTTGAGGTAGATCAATCAGTGTTGAAATGCATTCTTCCACATCAAGATAAGTTTGAATCAAGTCTGCTTCAAAATGGCAAGGATAATTCATTGGTACAGAGGTATTACCCATTGGCGCTTTTGTTTGGATTTCTTTGCTTATCTTCAATTGCATGTTTGTACTTGGCATTTTTAAAGTTTGGTATGATGAAGGCATTTTATTCTACTACCCAAATACTTTTATCCTTTGCTACCCATTTTGAGCCCTAATTTTTTGTTTCATACCCCTCTTTTGGAATCAGAAATAGAGTGAGGAACTAGAAAAGGAAAAGAAAAAGAGAAAGACAAGAAAAAAAAAGGGAAAAGAGAAAAAGAAAAGACAAAAAAAACAAACAAAAAAAAAGAGAAAAGAAAAAAAAAAGTAAAAAGTAAAAACAAAAGATAGAAGGGAAAAAAATAACTTTGTTCTGTGAACTACGTTCGTACCTGATTCTTGTCACCACAAGATACGTAGGCAGCCTTACGGTTCGGTCACACCGAATAAAATATTTCATAATCCCCCGAAGTCGAAAATGGGGAAAATTTTCTTAGAAATCCCATAAAAAAATCCAAAAATCCCCAAGCTCCAAGAAACTGGGGCAAAAGTTTTGGTTTTGCAAAAGATCTGACTCCAAAAGTTAAAATTTTGAACCATTTTCATTTTAAATTATTTTGAGCCTTCATGCCACCCTTTCTTTCTAGCCTTGTCCAAAAGCCTAAGTTACGGTCCAAAGAAAGACCTTCCGACCAATCTTTGAGGATGTCAAATCAAGTGTGTGGTCAAAGTATAATCTTCTTGTATCATGGGTAATACTTTGTTCTCAAAACAAAGAGAGAAATGATAAAATGAGAGAGTCTTATTGGTGAAAACCCTCATGGGCACCGTAAGGCGACGGTGAGTTGAGAAAAAGAGCAAAATGAGAGAGACGTGATGGTGAAAACCCTTCAGGGCATTACAAGTAGACTGAGGATTGTAGATCAGATGGGACAATTGAAGCGTTGAAGTCCAGTTTCATAGCGAAGAGGTATAACAAGAGTTGAATATTAGACTTGCTTGAGAGATTAAGCCACTTAATCCAAAGGTGCACGTCATGGTCATTAGAGTTGGTATCCACATCTGATAAGTTTCTACTTTGCAATTTTCTTGTTAGGTATCATCTCTTTCCCTTGTCCCTTATTTTGTTTCTCTTGTTTTGTTTGAGTCCCTTCTTCAGTCTGTTTGGTCAGAACAAGTGAGAAATGACTTCAAAATTTGCTACCAGCTTTCCAATTGCACAAAGCAGAGTCTGGCTAGCACATCCAAATGGCATAATTCAGGAAAGAACAGTATGCGCACGGAGTTGGTAACAATTAACATGCTTTGAGATTCATGTGAAATGCAAAGATTCAATAAATGTCAATTCATGAGCAAAATGCAACAAATAGAGGATATTGGGATCGAATGAAGCGAAGGTATTTTTTGTGATAAAGGTTGAAAGAAAATGGGTAGTCGATAACAATCAAGGTCTTCCAAGTTGAAATCAAAGTTATCTTGGCAAGTGCAGAAGCAGCCGTCCTCAAAGTCAACCACAAACTAACCACCATGTTTTAAACTCACAAGTTTTCTTTGTCTGAAACAGGGATGAAGTCTATGTTCATATCAAAGCTTGAATTTTTCAGGTGTAATGTCCCAATTCTTCTTATGCAAAGGCTATTGAGAAGATCACACATCACCCCTAGGAGAAGCACTTCCTAGTCTGGGCCTTTCAAGTTATGTTTTATTTTAGGAGACACACTTCCTAAATTGAGAATTTTCCCCTAGGAGACGCACTTCCTAGTTTTGGGCCGTTTAAATTTATTCCTAGGAGACGCACTTCCTAGCTTGAGTCATTGAAATTTTACCCTTAGGAGATGCACTTCCTAGTCTGGGTCGTTCAGGTTGTATTTTCATTTTAGGAGACGCACTTCCTAAATTGAAGTTTCACCTTTAGGAGATGCACTTCCTAGTCTGGGTTTTCAGGTTATATTGTTGTTTTAAGAGACGCGCTTCCTAAATTGAAGTTTCATCCCTAGGAGACGCACTTCCTAGTTTGGATTTTTCAAGTTATATTCTTGTTTTAGGAAATGCACTTCCTAAATCGAGATTTTACCCTAGGAGACACACTTCCTAGCTTGAGTCATTGAAATTTTACCCTATGAGACGCACATCCTAGTCTAGGTCATTTAGGTTATATTTTCATTTTAGGAAACGCACTTCCTAAATTGAGATTTTACCTATAGGAGACGCACATCCTACTTTTGGGTCATTAAGTTTACTTCCTAGCTTGAGTCATTGAAGTTTCTCCCCTAGGAGACGCACTTCCTAGTCTGGGTCTTTCAGGATATATTTTTGTTTTAGGAGACGCACTTCCTAAATTGAGATTTTACCCCTAGGAGACACACTTCCTAGTTCGAATCATTGAAGTTTCACCCCTAGGAGACGCACTTCCTAGTCTGGGTCTATCAAGTCATATTTTTATTTTAGGAGACGCACTTCCTAGTTTGGGTCTATCAAATCATTTTTTTTAGGAGACGCACTTCCTAGTCTAGGTCTTTCAAGTTATATTTTTGTTTTAGGAGACGCACTTCCTAAATTGAGATTTTACCCCTAGGAGATGCACTTCCTAGTTTTGGGTCATTTAAGTTCATTCCTAGGAGACGCACATCCTAGTTTGGGTCATTCAGGTTCTATTCTTAGCAGACGCACTTGCTAGTCAAATATTCTTAGTTTGATTAACAGGAGCCGCACATCCCAGTCAAGTCTTTAGTTTTACTCTCATTATTGCAACAATACCATAGGTGATTTACAATTTTGTTAACAACTCACAAATTTTCCTAATGCAAACTGGGGCAGAAAATTTTGTTTGTTTTGTTGTTTTGATTGCAGGCGCCCACCTGGATAACGAGGGAATACAATTCAACTTTTAGATATCAGGCGCCCACCTGGATAACGAGGGAATACAATTCAAGTTTTAGCAATCAGGCGCCCACCTGGATAATGAGGGAATGTAATTCAAGTTTTGACAATCAGGCGCCAACCTGGATAACAAGGGAATATAATTCAAGTTTCGAAAATCAGGCGCCCACCTAGAGAACAAGGGAATACATTTCAAGTTTTTGGTAATCAGGCGCCCACCTGGATAACGAGGGAATACAATTCAAGTTTTGGCAATCAGGCTCCCACCTGGATAACAAGGGATACAATTCAAGTTTTGGCAATCAGACACCCACCTGGAGAACAAGGGGATTCATTTCAGAGTTACTTCCAATTCGCAAATTCAAGAAGCATCAGGAGCCCGCCTGAAGAACAGGGTCCATTTTTCAGTTTCATATTGGTAGAGATTCAAGGAAGATTCAAAACGAAAAGTAGATAGGATCTTATAATTTTCTTTTACTCCTACTGTAATTTTTCCTTTTTTTTCGATGTAATGACAGGAACCGCGGATCGGAACCTCGACGGCACCTCGATCGGCTCTCCACCTCAGTGTACTCCATCACCTCATTCACTTCTGAACTACACATGACCTGATTCCTTTATAGCCAAGGATATGTAGGCAGCTCAGATACCAAGGCTCGGTCACAATCTTTTTAGCCATCTTTATTTTCTTTTGAATAAGCGTCGGGTCATAAATCAATTACGTTGCTTATTATTCTTTTCTCCGAAAACTCTTTGTGTTTACGAGCAAAGAGGGGTTGTTGTAAACACGTAATTTTTGACCCGCGCAACTTTTAAAAGTAGTATTTTTTTTAAAATATTTACTTATTTTTATTTTAATAGGATTTAGCCTACATTTCACTTTTAGTCTAATAGTAGAACATAAAATTCGAAAATACAAAAAATATTTTTTATTTTATCTTTTATCTTTGTATTTAAGTTAAGGCCATTAGTCTTTTGTAGTAATATTAATCTAAGTTTTCTATCATTCTAATTAACTTTTCTCTGCTTTCATTTTAATATATAATTTTTGAAAAATGATGGTTTTATATCAATATAAATTTTATGTAGTTAAAGTCAATTACTAGTATTCTAGTAGTAATTTGCTATTGATTTTTAGTCTTTGAGCCCAATTTGAACAACCCCCAAGACTAGCCCAATTTCAAACATTCGTAAGCATTTTGGCCCAAGCCCATTTTTTTTAGCCCACAACCCCCTCAGATGGTCTTCTTCTTCAACAAGAGATAGAAAAAAAACCCTAAGACAGAAGAGGGGACCCTAATCTTCAGGAACACCTCCATAGACGCCACCCCATCTTCAACCTCAAAACTCACCGGAAAACACTTCCTATCAGCGACATCTGCTGCTGTCCCTCACCCCTCGCTGCCGGATCTCACAGCAGCCACCGTTGTCACCGTTGCTGCCTCTTCACCTCACAACCCAAACACACATTGCTGACCCCTTTCTTCTTCTTCGATCAGAACACCACGCCCTTACCAGCCGCCGACCAGCAACACCCAGCGGCGCCCAGTTCTGCAGAACCAAGACGACACAAAATGACCTCTACTCACCTCCTCACGACCCCCCAAGCAACGAACTAGATCTCTTTCTTCACCTCCGTCGCTGTCGTGACCCTCCTCGGTGACCTCTCTGCTGCACCCAAAAGAACGCACAACCATGGCTCCCCTCGTTTTCAAATACACATGAACACACAAATCCAACTCTCTAGTCTTAGAAAGTGTCCATTGATCTCTGGCTTAGCGGGGACAGTCAGATTATGAGTTCAATTCGAGGTTGTCAGGTTCGGCGCAATTCCGATCTGAAGGTTTTGTTCATATTCTAGTTTGGACATCCCCTTCTTCAATGTAATACAGGTGCAATTTTGTTGCTGCTGCTTGTCATCTTCCTTTTAGTCGGAATTCTTGTAATTGTCAGAGATTCAAATGTATTGGAAATCAATTCAGTGTCGTTTGCTTCTGTTCTTTGCTGCGTTTTTTCTCTATTTGCAAGTTTGATACTGCTTCAGTTAGTTGATGTGAAGGTTCGCTCGCCGATTCGAGTTACCGTCCGCGGTCTGATACATTTTCGAGTTTAAAGTAGTGCAACGATCAATTTTCGGCTATATCAAGGTTCATTTCTTCTACCCTTTGTTTAATTAATTTAGTTTGCTCGATCAGTTAGTTTACCTTGAGTTCATGATATGCCTGGATAAATGCTTTGGTGGATTACTGAAATGAAAAAAGGATATTGTTAATTGTTGAGGGATTCGGTGGATGTTGGGGTAAAAATTTGATTTAATTTAAATGAACCAAGTTAATTGAAAAACAAAGAATCATTGATGGTTCATGCTACTGTTTCGCTGCCTTTCATTTTATTTTTTTAAAAATCATTAGGAGCATGCTTTAGGCCGACCACACTTGGGTAGACAAATCTTAGGTTTTTTTATTTTATTATTGAGGCGAGAGGTCGTTTCCCTTAGTTTATTATCCGGGGATGCCCCGAGGAATTTGTATATATTTTTATCCGGGGTATGCCCCGAAGTATTCTGTAATTGGAGTCCGTGGCGAACATCGTAGAAGAAGTAGCGTAGAATAATTTAGAACTTTAATTTTCCTTCTTTTAATTTTATTTCATTTAAGTTGGGACGACCTCGAGCCTCATGTGTGTTTATTTTTCTTTTTTCATGATTTTACCTCAACTCGAATATTTTAAAAGCCAACTAGATCTAGTACGCAACCGTGACCTTCACGGGACTTGGGGAGTGACTAACACCTTCTCCCTGAGTCAAATGAACCCCCTTACCTGAATCTCTGGTGCAGATTTAATTTTGGAGTCCTAAGTGTTTTTAAAAGGAAAAATCATTTTTAAAAAATGGTGACCTGACACACCGAAATCAAATGTCAGGTGGCGACTCTGAGTTATTTTCCTTTTGAATACAATTTTTGTTACTTTCTAATTATAAAACCCTTTCGAGCTTCACAAAATCCTTTTACTTATTTTAAGAGGGTTGGGTTAGTGAGGTTTGGTTAAAAGGGGGTGTGACAGTGTCTGATGCTCATAATTCACCTGCTGACAATTAAGACACTGAGCTACAAATTCCACAATGTCCTTCTTCATTCTCCTCCACCAATAATGATATCTCAGATCCTAATACATCTTCGCAGCACCCGGATGAATGGAATACCGTGAGCTATGGGCCTCCTCCAGAATCAACTCCTGAAGCCCATCTACATTGGGCACACATATCCGGCCCTGCATCCTCAACACCCCATCATCACCAATGGTCACATTTCTGGCATCATCGTGCTGAACTCTGTCCTTAAGGACAAGCAAATGAGGATCATCATACTAGCTGTCTCTGATGCTATTATATAAGGAAGACCGAGAAATCACACAAGCCAATACCCAACTGGGCTCCGAAATATCTAACCTCACGAACCGAGTGGCCAAGGCTTGAACATCAACTACAAGAGGTCTCTCCCCAACTGGAATATATGCCAAACTTCCCATACTCACCGCCTTTCTACTCAAGGCATCAACCACCATATTGGCCTTCTCCGGATGGTACAATATAGTAATATCAAAATCCTTTAGCAACTCCAACCATTTCTGCTGCCTCAAATTGAGATCCTTCTGCTTGAACAAGTGTTGGAGGCTACGATGATCAGTAAACACCTCACAAGACACACCATACAAGTAATGCCTCCAAATCTTCAACGCGTAAACAATGGCGGCCAACTCCAAATCATGAACAGGGTAGTTCTTCTCATGGGGCTTCAACTGACAAGAATCATAAGCAATAACTCTACACTCCTACATCAACACACACCCAATACCAACTCTCGAAGCATCACAATACACGGTATATGAATCTGAAACTGATGGCGAAACTAACACTGGAGTTGTGGTCAAGGCAGTCTTGAGATTCTGAAAGCTCTCCTCACACTCATACGACCACCTGAATAGATCACCCTTTTGAGTCAACTTGGTCAAGGGCGATGCGATAGATAAGAATCCCTGAACAAACCGGCAGTAATAACCCGCCAAACCAAGAAAGTTGTGAATCTCTATGTCTGAGAACAGTCTAGGCCAACTCTGAACAACCTCTATCTTCTTCGGATCAACTTGAATACCCTCAACGGACACCACGTGCCCCAAGAAAGCCACTGAACTGAGCCAAAACTCACACTTAGAGAACTTTGCATAAAGCTTCTCCTCCCACAATCTCTGCAACACAACTCTCAAATGCTCCTCGTGCTCCTCCTGACTACGTGAGTACACCAGAATATCATCAATGAAAACTATAACAAATGAGTCAAGATAAGGCTGGAACATGTTGTTCATCAAATGCATGAATGCTGATGGGGCATTGGTCAGCCCAAAAGACATCACCAAGAACTCATAATTACCATATCGGGTCTTGAAAGCTGTCTTAAGAATATCCGAGTCCCTGATCTTCAACTAGTGATAACTTGAACGGAGATTAATCTTAACAAACACCCTCACTCCCTAAAGCTGGTCAAACAAATCATCAATGCAAGGAAGAGGATACTTGTTCTTAATTGTTACTTTGTTCAACTGCCTATAATCAATGCACATCCTCATTGCCATCCTTCTTCTTCACAAATAGGACAGACGCACCCCAAGGCGATACACTAGGCCGAATGAACCCCTTATCAAGGAGTTTCTAAAGCTGCTCCTTTAACTCCTTCAACTCCATTGGTGCCATACAATACGGTGAAATAGAGATGGGCTGAGTGCCCAGCACCAGGTCAATACCAAAATCAATATCCCTGTCTGGTGGCATGCCCGACAGTCTGCAAGAAACACATCGATAAAATCCCTTACAACGGGAACATGATCAATACTAGGAGTCTTTGCATCGACATCCCTCACAAAGGCTAAATATGAAAGACAACCCTTCTCAACCATATGTTGTGCCTTCAAGAATTAAATCACCCTACTGGGAACAAAATCAGTAGAACCTCGCCACTCAATTTGTGGCCCACCCGACATGGCCAACATCACTGTCTCAGCATGACAGTCCAAAATAGCACGACACGGAGATAGTCAATCCATGCCCAATATAACGATGAAGTCTACCATATATAATAACAACAGATCCACTTGGGGTCTCCAGACCCTCAATAGTCACCACACATGACCGGTACATATGGTCTACAACAACAGTATCGCCCACTGGAGTAGATATACGAATACATGAAACAAGAGACTCACGGGGCGTATCCAAATAACGAGAAAAGTATGATGACACATATGAATTAGTGAAACCAGGATCAAATAATACAAAGGCATCTCTGTGGCAGACTAAGACAATACTTGTGATCACGACGTCTGAAGCAATATTATCGGGTCTAGCTGGAAGTGCATAGAAACAGGACTGACCGCCACCTGATCAACCTCCGCCTCTAGGGCGACCCCTAGCTGACTGACCTCCACCCCTAGCTGGCTAGGTGGATGGTGGTGAAGTAACTGGCGTTGAAGCCGATGGCTGACTCCTCTGCTGAGATGAACCCCTAAGACGACGAGGACACTGCCTCCCCATATGACCCATCTCTCCACACTCATAGTAACTCCCGGGTGCTGGAGACAGGGACTGAAGGGAACCCCTAGCACCAGAACGACTAGCAGATGCACCTGGCACAGAAGAGCCCTGAACTGAAGGAGCACGGGACGAACTCTAAGTTGGAAGGGCACTAAGTGATAACTGGCCCTGATGAGAACTATGAGAACCATGACCCGATGACGCCCCACGATAACTTGGGCGAGCTGGCTGAGCATGCCTGAATAACGGCCTCTGCCGTGCTGAAACTGACCTCTCAAATGAGCACCACCATAACTACCAGATCCCCGAGGCCTCTTGGCCTCCCTTTCATCTCGCTCCTGGCGACGAACTAACTCTATCTCACGAGCAATGTCTACAGCCTCCTCAAAAGTAGCACCAGACACCCTCTCCCTTGTCATGAGAATACGAATCTAATATGTAAGGCCATTAACAAACCTCCTAGTCCTCTCTCTACCTGTCGGAACCAACCAAATAGCATGACGAGCTAACTCTGAGAACCTCATCTCATACTATGTCAAAGATAAATCTCCCTGACGCAACCACTCGAACTGCCTGCGCAGCTCCTCTCTGCGAGACTGTGGCATATACTTCTCCAAAAAGAGAACGAAGAACTGCTATCAAGTAACGGGTGCTGCACCAACAGGCCTACACCTCTTATAAGCCTCCCACCAAGTGAAGGCAGCTCCAGAAAACTGAAAAGTAGTGAAGCGACCCCGCTGGTCTTCAGAATACCCGCTGTGTGAAGAATCCTCTAACACTTGTCCAAGAAACACTGGGCACCCTCGCCCTCTGCACTGCTGAAAGTCGGAGGTTGAAGTCTACCATACCACTCCAACCTACGTTGCTCGTCCTCTGGCAGGGCAGGAGCTATATAGTCCTAAGCAACTGCAACCGGCTGGGCTGGATGTGCCCTTGATGTTTGAAGTCACTGCACGACCTGCTCAGGTGTGTGAGCGGCAGGAGTCTAAGTGCCTCCCCCGGTCTGAGAAATAGTTGCGGCTATAGTAACTGAGACCGCCTAAGCTAGGCCAGTGCATATTGATAGAATCTAAGCCAAGGCCTCCTGAAGGCCCGGAATCACAATGGGCACAGCTGGTGCCTGAGCTGGTGCTGCTGGAGCGTCTACAACTGGACATGATCCTGAACTAGGGTGGTTGGTGGATCTGTAGGTGTTGCCCTAGCTGCTATGCGAGCTACACCTCTGCCCCTACCGCGACCTCGACCGCGTCCTCAGCCTCTAGTGGCCACATCTGGTGGTACTGGTGGTCATCCATCTTGACTGGTAGAACGTGTCCTCACCATCTGTGAGAGGATAGAATAATAGAAGTTTAGTACTCGGATCAATAGATTCACACGACAAGAATTTCAAGAATATGAAGTTTTTCCTAAAGGTTCTGCAGCCTCTCGAGGAAAAATACAGGCGTCTCCGTACCGATCCACGAGACTCTACTAAACCTGCTCATGACTCGTGAGACCTATGTAACCTAGGCTCTGATACCAACTTGTCACTACCCTAAACCCAGACCCGGTCGTGATGGCGCCTATCGTGAAACAAGTCCAGCCGACACAACACCCAATTCATTTCAAACAATTAAAATAACACAATTTAAGTCATTAACGTGATCAAATCCCAAAAGAAATAGTGAAATAGTACAATTTGTGGAAAAACCAATACAACCCGACATCGGATTGTCACCAGTCATGAGCATATAAACATGTGTCTAAGAGTCTGAAAGAGTTTATATAGTCTATTATAGAACTAGAAATAGAAAGTAAGATAGGAGGGAGAAACACTGGGCTGCGAACGACGAGCAGCTACCTAGTGGACTCCGAATGGCCTGTTGGGAGCAATCAACCCTCACTGGCATGACCTGAAGCTCTTGAATATGTACACAAGGTGCAGGGAGTAAAGTGAGTACTCCAACTCAGTGAGTAACAACAATAAATGAAGACTGAGCGATAAGAAATCACGTAAAACACAACAACATGCTATAAAAAGGTAGTGTAAAACCAATAAAATGCAATAAAACAGTGAAATCTTATAAAAATACCTTAGTTCAGTATAAGTTTCTTTAAAACACCTTCTTAACAGTTAAACAAGTAAATGAAAAGTGGCTAGAAAAGATAAACATATAAAATCTGCCCCTCAGGCAATAACCTGGAACAACACCAGCCCCTCGGGCTATATCACATATCACATTGGGTACCCGCGCTAACTAGGGGTGTACAGACTTGGGAGGGGCCCCATACGGCCCAAGCACAATATCAAGCCATCTCGTGGCATAATCACTAGGCACTCGGCCTCATATCAAGCCACTTTGTGGCGTACAACTCAGGCACTCGGCTTCATAATCATAATCAATACCACATTGTTGCGGCGTGCAGCCCGATCCATAATAATCCTCACAACACAGGCCCTCGGCCCTACTTAGTCAGAAATCTCTAAAAGACACTCGGGCACAGTAAAACATGATGCTTAGCCCAAAATATCATTTAAAGTGTTAAAACAGAGTAAACATGGCTGAGTTATGAAAACAGTAGAATATAGCATGACTGAGTACAGATATAAAATCAAAACAGTAAGGAAATAGCAGTAAAAATCCCCTAAGGGTCCAAAACAGTTGGCACGAGGCCCAAATATGGCATTCAGCCCAAAACATGATGATAGAAAAAAGTTTTCAATCAAATAAGCGGTAAAACAATCATTCGGGATGGACCAAGTCACAATCCCCAATGGTGCACGACCCCACGCTCATCATCTAGCGTGTGTGTCACCTCAATATAGCACAATGATGTGAAATCCGGGGTTTCATACCCTCAGGACAATATTTACAATTATTACTCACCTCTATCCTGTCCAAACTCTAGCCCGCGATGCACTTGCCTCTCGAATCAGTCTCCGGATGCTCCAAATCTAATCAAAATCAGTGCAAAACCATCAAAATATACTAAGGGAACAAAGCCCACTCGAAAGAAATCAAGTTACAACACAAATCCCGAAATTGGCCAAACCCGACCCCCACGCCCACGTCTCGGATTCTGATAAAAATTACATCAATAGACTCCTTATCACTCCCCGAGTTCATTCATATCAAAATCACCAAAATCCAACCATAAATGATCCCTCAAAATCCCTAATTTTAGGTCTCCAATTACAAGCCCTAGTTCTTCAATATTTAGGCATAAATTCTACAAATTCCATGATTATTTAGGTAGAAAACACAATAGGATTGATTATTAAGTCCATAAACCTTACCTCCAAGTGTCCCCCCTTGATCCCCTCTTCAATCCCCTTCAAAGAGCTTCAAAATCGCCCAAAAATGGAGGAACTTAGACCCAAAATCTCAGAAATGGATCTTTTAAACATTCTGCCTAGCACCAAAAAATTCTTCATCGTGAATGCAGTCAAAGCCTCGTGTTCGCGAAGCACAAATTTGAGTTGACCAATTTTCCTTCTTCGCGAACGCGTCTCCACTCTCGCGAACGCGAAGGCTCAGCTTCCCAGCCCATTGCGAACGCAACTCCCCTCTCGCGAACGCTTAGCTTGACGACCCCAACACTTCGCGAATGCGAAGGACAAACCTTCAGCCTCACATTCTATCCCTTCACGAACGCGAGGGTCCACTCGCGAACGCGAAGCACTGCTGTCTGCAACACTACAGCAGATTTTTCTGCAATTTTTTTCAACATGAAGTGGTCCGTTTAACCACCCGAAACTCACCCGAGGCCCTCGGGACCTCAACCAAATATGCCAACATATCCCATAACACCATTCAAACTTGTTCTAACTTTCAGAACGCTCAAAACAACATCAAAACACCAAATTTGCATCGGATTCAAGCCTAAGAATTCTAAAAATCTTTTAAATTCCACTTTTGATAAAAAAAAGTCTACCAAACAACGTCCGAATAACCTGAAATTTTGCACACACATCCCAAATGACACAACGGACCTACTGTATTTTCCGGAATTCCATTCCGACCCCTATATCAAAATCTCACCTATCAACCGGAAAATGACAAAATTCCAATTCTGCCAATTCAAGCCTAAATCTACTTCGTACCTCCAAAACACCTTCCGATCACGCTCCTAAGTCTTAAATCACCTCCCAAAGCTATCCAAACCATCAGAACTCACATCTAAGCCCTTTAACACATAAGTCAACATCCGGTTGACTTTTCCAACTCAAGCTTCCTCAAAAGATACCAAGTGTCTCAAACCTTACCAAAACCTCTCTGAACCCGAGCCAACTGACCCGATAACACAAAATACAGTTGAACGAGGCAATAAGAAGCAGAAATAGGAGAAACAGAGCGGTAACTCATGAAATGACCGGCCGGGTCGTTACATCGCAAAGCTTTTGCACTCTAATAAACACTCATAAAGCTCATAATTTCCAGCTTACAATTAGTATTCAGTTGCTGATTTTTCTCAAAGATAAATATTTTTTTATAGTGTAAAAGACGCCTTTTAACTGTCATAAAGTGTGTCCTAAGTGTGAAGAGAGTACCTCTTTAAGTAGGCAAAGAAAGCTACATTTTGGATATATTTTAGTTTACCAAAAATTTATCCAAAAAGATTGACTTTGTTTGCCAAAACATCACCTAATGACTGTCCAAAAGGTCAAAGACATCCTGCAACTTATTGTGGAAAAAGCATCTAGTGAAAAGGTCTTTTTAGTCACTCTAGTAGTGAAAAACAAGCTAGTAGTATACCTTCATGATTACACTAACTAAACTTCAGCTTTGAACTAATTCAATATCAAAAACATTAATTTTAACCAAATCAAACTCAAACGACTAAGAATTGTCAAAACAGAATCAAGACTTCAAATGAGACTAATACTCAAACTAACTAGATTAAAAAAAATTAATTTATGCAACTAACAGGAACGACGATCGAAATCAGGAAACACTGCCTAAAACATAAATTAAATGAGCATTGTTAAGCTATTGAACAACAATTAATATCAACTTAAATAAACGACTATCTAAATGACGATTCGACGACACTAAGATCAATTCGGTCAATGATGATCTAATAAACAACTAGAATAAATAGAGATGACTAATCAATAATCATACTAACTTAAAACTCTAATTAACAGTAATCAATCAATATAGAGAAACAAACTAGAAACTACAACAAAAAAAAAGTAAAACTTTAAACTAAAATAAAAATAAAAAAAGAGTTAGTGATTGTATCAAACGATCCAAATCAGTTGTCCTCAAATCTCAAGGACGATGCAAACCGCAATAAATCGACCACCCGAGCACTATTTTTTCGATAGCATATGCTGGAAAAAATAAATCCCGGCCTTACCGAGGTTAATTCCAAATCACGCCAAAGAGTAAAAGGTGTTGTGGGGTCACATTTATGCTAGAAGAAGAGTTACAGGGTTTGGTTGAGTGGTGGATCAATGGTGGTTGTGGATGATATGATAGCGAGCTGGTCGTGGCAATGGGGGTGGTTGGTCAGCGACGGTGAGGCTTTTCAAGGTAAATCTAGAGGGAAAACGTAGATCTCAAGGAGATCTACATGTTTATGTTAGAGTTATGGGGTGGGGATGACTAGTTTATCACGAATTTAAGAAAGAACAGAAAGAAAATTTGGGTGGCTAGGGTTTCGGTCAAGGGTAGATCGGTGTGATTGAGAATTACTATGGGTATTTGGGGTTTGAATTGGTGTAGAGGATGAAGAGAGGAAGAGAACGATATAAAAATGAAATGGTTTGGTGGTGTTCTGTCGGTGGTGGCGATTTCCGGCTGGCGGAGCCACTATGGGGAAGGTGGCGGCGGTAAAATTGGGGAGAGGGAGAAGAGAGAGTGAAGAAGAGAAGAAATAAGGGGAAACTGGGGACAAAAATTGGAGAATTAAGGCTTTAAATACCTGGGATAATGAGGAAGGAGAGCCATTGGGTCAAATGAGATTGAATGGATGAGATTTAGCTAGCGTTTGGACATAGATTGAGTTGAAACTTGAAAAAATAATTTTTGAAGTAGTTTTGAAAAAAAAAATTTGGAAGTTGAAATTATGTTTGGACATGCATTTTATTTGAAAAAAAAATTGAAGTTTTGTGAGTAGGAACTTGATTTTCACCCAAAATCTACCATAAACTAGATTTTGAAAACTTGAAAAATATTTTCAGAAATTTTTCAAAAACAGATCACTAATCTATGGACAAACAATTGTTTTCAAAAAAAAATTGAAAAAAACTTGCCAAAATGTATGGCCAAATGGGGGCTTAATCTCACCTCACAAATGAGTCGTTGCATCACTCAGACCATATGGTCTGGCCCGGGTCTGGGCCGCCATTTTTGTCCAAATTTGGGTCAATTTCGTCTTTAAAATAGAAAGCTCAGTCCCTTAACCCCCTTAACAAACTAATTAAACTAAAACTTAATTCAAAAGTATATGAATGCATACATATAATCATATAATGTAGAAGAAGAAAAAAAGTAAAAATTAGGCATTTACACTACTTATATCACACTCTTTAGGGTACAACACTTTCCTAAACCCTGCATAAACAAGGGATACTTCGTGCACTGGGATGCCCTTTGCCTTTTTGGGAGACTATACAACAACAGCAACAGACCCGGTATGATCCCACAAGTAAAGTCTGGGGAGAATAGTATGTACGCAGACCTTACCCCTATAGCAATCCTTATTTTATCCTCTTCTGAGTTCTTCTTTTATTCCTTTTAGTTTTGCAAAACCATTCTCCACAAAAAGAATAAATGCATGTAGTATCTTTTACTGTACTATGACAAATAAATATTCAGTAAGGATCCAAATTCAATAGGAGAGATGTGTTGGTAATTTAACTCGCCGGTTTATTACTCCCTCTCCCAGTAATTTCTCACGTTTGAGTTAAGAAAGATGCATTGTTTAAAAGGGATATAAGTATGAAAGTTTTGTTGGTAAAAAAAAAATAATAATAATTAACTCTGTGGCAGTCTGCTTCACCGTAAGAAGTAAAATCTCTAGAGAACATTAGTGTTTGTCTTTGTTTAAACCTATCTTCAGTTGTTTGTTTTCATTTTGGAAATCATTCTTGCTCCTTTCGTTGTATAATTAACAACAATGTTAATCTCTAATTCTCTCTGTCTTTTTCTGTTCTTTCTTATTTATTTTCGGTATTTTCAATTAAAACTTGGTATCCATTTACGGATAATATTTCTTTATCCATTCAATAAACTATGTATATTAAACTTATCTAATCCAAACATTAGTTAGGCAACTACGTTAATTTCTGTCCTTAGAATTGAAAAAGAGATACTCGTAATGAAAGAGAAAACGAATTTGTGCGCTTTCCTCTATTGGATTATCGGATATGCAATTGTAAGTGTGAAGTTAGACTAATACTACTGGCCAAAGACAATATACTAAGTACTAAGTATTAAAGTCTTCTGAACTTACTAGATTCGATCAAGTGTGAGGATTGTGCAATCTTAAAAGGAGAAAGTTGGCTGCAAAAAGAGACTGGTAGTTGCATATTAAAAGAAAACCATGTGCATTCAATAGCCAACTCTGACAGGTACGTAAGAGTTAAACTTGACATTACATTCTGTTTTGTGTGGCAAATTAAATGAAAGCCACATACTCCCTCGTGTATATTAAAAATAAATTTTTATTTTTACTTATTATTTTACGTATATCAAAAAAAAAATTATTTTTTTTCCTGTTATACTCACGGTATTAGTATTCATTTCAAATCATTTTCTCAAATCCAATAAAATATGCATCAATTAATATAGGTATCATGATAAATTATGCACTTCATTTATTATTTTTTAAGGGGCGTGAAAAGTCAAAATATGTCAAGTAAAAGTAAACAGAGGGAGTATATACAAAATCTAGGGTAAGCGCATTGAGAATTAGCACACTATTAATATTTTGAATTATTAATTATTGTGACTTATAATACGTAGTTTTAAATATATAAATTTTATTTCAAATAACTTAAAGATTCTATATCAGAATATACAATCAAAATTAAGAAGTTTGACTCTTAAAACACATAAAATTAGGACAGAGAGAATATTAAATATAGAAACATATTATGTTTTTAAGATCAACTTATAGAGAAAGAGTGTCATATAAATTAGGATAGAAGAAGTAGCAGCTAATAAATGCACATGTCAGTGCCAATGCTTGAGCAAGAATACTATAAGAAGTTGGAGGAAGGCGAAATAAACTTGAAGACATTAATCATGAGTTTGGGTGCTGAGATTATGATAGGGGTGGTGGGACTGTGGGCTGTTTTCTTGCGTCCATGCTTTCCATAATTTACTTGCAGAAGTTTCCTTTGTGTATGGATATTTCTGCTCTCTAGCAAGGTAGGATCGAATGGTACCGCAAGCAACACGGTTGATAATTCTCCAATCTTCTTCTCCAATAACATCTGGTTTCTTTTCTTCAATGGCCAGATCTAGCCCTTGTTGAAAAAGGACATCTAGAACCTCGCCTTGCCACATCCCAAAATGTCCGGACCCGTCAAATATTTCTACCGCAAATTTCGCATTTGACACAATTCTTGTCATAAGCGAAGATGCCAATGATGACGTATTGTTGACACTTGATGTAGATTCTTCTTGTTTATTGTCTCCCATCTTTGACACAAATATTATTTAATAGCTGACGACACAAATCAAGATTATTTCCTTTCTGGTGTGGAAGATCAGACTAAGCTGCAACCACAGAGCATACTCAGACAGAACCTTGACTCAGTTACCAAGATAAATCTTTTCTGATGTGGAAGATCAGACTATGCTGCAACCACAGAGCATACTTAGACAGTACCTTGGCTCTGATACCAATTGTTGCGGAAGCCAAATGTATAGAGTGTGAATAAGTCACAACTACTATACCAAAAATTATGACAGCCACCAAATAATAAATAAGACAATAAAGCAATAATAAAGGGAACACCAGAATTTACGAGGTTCGGCTAATTTTGCCTACTCCTCGGACACAACCAATATTTTATTCCACTCCAAAAATACAAGTGAAATAATACTAAAGAGAGAAGATACAAATGCCTTAAACAGATGAGAAGGCAAATGAGAGGTGTGTTTCAATCCTAAACATTAGGCCTTCTTTTATAGGGGAAAAATCCCCCCCAAACTTAACTCCCAACCAATGTGGGACTTTGGCATTTTGCCAAACTTCAACAAATCTCCACCTTGGCAAAATTCCACATTTTCAATTCTCTCTCAATAACAAATTTTGGTTGTGTCTTCATCTTCAATCTTCAGTGTTCAACAATGTTGATCAAATCCAAACAATGTTGAAACTTGACCGCAGTCACCACCTTTGTCAGCATATCAGCAGGATTCTCTGTAGTATGAATTTTCTTCACCGTGACTCCACCTTCTTCTATGATTTCTCGTACGAAATGATACCGAACATCAATGTGCTTCGTCCTTGCATGATAAACTTGGTTCTTCGCTAATTGAATAGCACTTTGACTATCACAAAAAATTGTGATACCTTTTTGTTCAACACCAAGCTCCTTTAGCAATCCTTGAAGCCAAATTGCCTCTTTCACAGCATCTGTAATAGCCATGTATTCTGCCTCTGTTGTAGACAAAGCAACTGTTGACTGCAAAGTAGACTTCCAACTAACTGGTGCCTTTGCAAAAGTAAACACATAACCAGTAGTTGATCTTCGTTTGTCCATATCACCCGCAAAATCTGAGTCACAATATCCAACTACAGACTGATTGTCTTCCTGCTCAAAAACTAACCCGACATCTACAGTATTATGAATATACCGTAGAATCCACTTCACAGCTTGCCAATGCTCCTTCCCTGGATTGTGCATATATCTGCTAATAACTCCAACAGCTTGTGAAATGTCAGGCCTTGTGCAAACCATTGCATACATCAAGCTACCAACAACATTTGCGTATGGTACCTTTGACATATACTCTCGTTCAGCTTCATCCATTGGCGACATAGTAGTACTTAGCTTAAAATGGGAAGCAAGTGGAGTACTAACTGGCTTAGTCTTGTCATCTATGCCAAAACGTTGAAGTACTCTCTTCAAATATTCCTTTTGAGATAAACAGAGTTTCTTTGAACGTCTATCTCTAATTATCTCCATGCCAAGAATTTTCTTTGCCTCACCCAAATCCTTCATCTCGAACTCCTTCTTCAGTTGAATCTTCAACTTATCAATTTCTTCCAAATTCTTGGAAGCTATCAACATATCATCAACATATAGGAGAAGATATACAAAGGAACCATCTTTAAGCTTGTGCAAATACACACAATGATCGTATTTGCTTCTCTTGTACCCTTGCCGCAACATAAACTCGTCAAATCGCTTGTACCATTGTCTAGAAGATTGTTTCAATCCGTACAACGATTTTTCAAGTTTGCACACCATATTTTCTTTTCCAGCAACTTTGAATCCTTCTGGCTGAGTCATGTAGATTTCCTCCTCCAAGTTTCCATGTAAAAACGCAGTTTTTACATCCATCTGAACTAGTTCCAAATCCAATTGTGCTACCAAAGCCAACATAATTCTAATGGAGGAATGTTTTACAACTGGAGAAAACACTTCATTGTAATCAATTCCCTCCTTTTGAGCATATCCTTTGGCCACCAATCTTGCTTTGTAGCGAACATCTAATTGGTTAGGAAATCCTTCTTTCTTTGCAAATACCCATTTGCACCCAATTGCTTTCTTTCCCTTCGGGAGATTGGCCAATCTCCATGTATGATTCTGATGAAGGGACTGTATTTCATCATTCATGGCAATCCTCCACTTATCTTCTTCTGAACTTTGGACAGCGTCTTTATAAGTAGTAGGAACATCATCAGCTACAATTGAGGTTGCACAAGCAACCGTCTCTATGAGACGAACAGGTTTCGTTATTGTTCTTTTTGGCCTGCTGGTTGCTATTGATTCAAGTTGTTGTTGAGATTCCTGAGTTGGAATCTCCTCTACTGGCTCTCCTTCCAGAGGGTAATCTTCATTTGTTTCCTCCTCTGCTTCTTGTGTAGGAAAAATAAATTTTCCCTCAAACTCCACCTGCTTAGAAGCACCTTCATTTTGTTTGGTATCTTCTGTTACCTTATTTACCATAGCAAATTCATCAAAGGTAACATCTCTGCTGAATATTACTTTCTTTGTCATAGGACACCATAAGCGATATCCTTTGACTCCAGAAGTAATTCCCATAAAAATAGTCTTCTTTGCCCTTGGATCCAATTTTGACTCCGTCACATGATAATATGCAGTTGAGCCAAACACGTGCAAAGAGTTATAATCTACAGCAGGTTTTCCGTACCATTTTTCAAATGGTGTTTTGCCATCAATAGCAGCAGATGGTAGACGATTAATGAGGTGACATGCATATGTAATTGCCTCAGCCCAAAATTCTTTGCCCAAGCCAGCATTGGACAACATACACCGTACCTTCTCCAGCAAGGTCCGGTTCATACGTTCTGCCACTCCATTCTGTTGTGGTGTATGTCTAACAGTGAAGTGTCGGACGATGCCATCATTTTCACAGACCTTATTGAAATGATCATTTTTGTATTCACCTCCATTGTCTGTGCGAATACACTTGATTCTCCTGCCTGTCTGATTCTCCACCATCGTCTTCCATTTGAGAAAAATTCCCAACACTTCATCTTTGCTCTTCATTGTATACACCCATACTCTTCGGGAAAAATCATCAACAAAGGTTACAAAATAGTGCTTCCCACCCAATGAAGGTGTTTTGGAAGGACCCCAAACATCAGAGTGTACATAATCCAAAATGCCTTTAGTATTATGGATCGTTGTACCAAATTTAACCCTTGTCTGTTTCCCTTTAACACAATGCTCACAAAACTCCAAGTTGCAAGCCTTTACTCCTTTTAACAATCCTTGATCTGATAGAGTTTTCAAGGATTTTCCTCCAGCATGTCCCAAGCGCATGTGCCATAGCTTGGTTGCTTCTGCCTCTTTGTCGTCACTGGATGTTACTGTCGCTGTCCCAATAACTGTACTGCCACGATAGCGGTACATATTATTATTCTTCCGATTAGCCTTCATTACCACTAGTGCACCGGAGCATACTCTCATCACTCCATTTTCTGCAATGATTTTGAACCCTTTTGATTCTAGGGCTCCCACAGAGATGAGATTCTTCTTCAAATCCGGTACATATCGAACATCTATCAATGTTCTGATCATTCCATCATGGTTCCTTAATCGTATTGAACCAATGCCATATGAGGTAAGAGGGCTGTTATCCGCTGTGTGGATGACTCCATATTCTCCTTCTTGAAATTCCATGAACCAGTCCCTGTTGGGACACATATGATAGCTACAAGCCGAGTCCATCAACCATATGTCTGATGATGTTGATGACTCTGTTGTAACTAATGAGAAGTCTGAATCATCACAATCAGCTACATTTGAATCCATAATAGCCTTTCCATTGTTATGTTTGGCCTTATTCTTCAACTTCGGACAGTCTTTCTTCCAGTGCCCTTTTTCTCGACAAAAGGCACATTCATCTTTGCTGGGTCTGGATCTTGACTTGGATCTTCCCTTCTTTGTCCTCGTTTGATTTTGAGGATGACCCCTCACAAACAGTGCTTCTCCTTCTCCGCCCTTCTGTTTTTCTCGCTTTCTTTGTTCATAGCTGTACAAAGCTGAACAAACTTCTCTGAGAGAAATTTCGTCATTTCCATGGAGTAGAGTAGTTTCAAGGTGCTCGTACTCATCAGGAAGTGACGCCAACAACATTAAGGCCAAGTCACCATCATCATAAGTTGTATCCATATTTTGCAAATCTGTGACCAACTTATTGAAACTGGTGATATGTTCATTCATCGTGGTACCAGGAACATAGGTGAAGTGAAACAGTCTCTTCTTCATGTACAATTTATTTTGACTGTTTTTCTTCAAAAATTTATCCTCCAGTGCTTTCCATAATTTACTTGCAGAAGTTTCCTTTGTGTATGGATATTTCTGCTCTCTAGCAAGGTAGGATCGAATGGTACCGCAAGCAACACGGTTGATAATTCTCCAATCTTCTTCTCCAATAACATCTGGTTTCTTTTCTTCAATGGCCAGATCTAGCCCTTGTTGAAAAAGGACATCTAGAACCTCGCCTTGCCACATCCCAAAATGTCCGGACCCGTCAAAAATTTCTACCGCAAATTTCGCATTTGACACAATTCTTGTCATAAGCGAAGATGCCAATGATGACGTATTGTTGACACTTGATGTAGATTCTTCTTGTTTATTGTCCCCCATATTTGACACAAATATTATTTAATAGCTGACGACACAAATCAAGATTATTTCCTTTCTGATGTAGAAGATCAGACTAAGCTGCAACTACAGAGCATACTCAGACAGAACCTTGACTCAGTTACCAAGATAAATCTTTTCTGATGTGGAAGATCAGACTATGCTGCAACCACAGAGCATACTTAGACAGTACCTTGGCTCTGATACCAATTGTTGCGGAAGCCAAATGTATAGAGTGTGAATAAGTCACAACTACTATACCAAAAATTATGACAGCCACCAAATAATAAATAAGACAATAAAGCAATAATAAAGGGAACACCAGAATTTACGAGGTTCGGCTAATTTTGCCTACTCCTCGGACACAACCAATATTTTATTCCACTCCAAAAATACAAGTGAAATAATACTAAAGAGAGAAGATACAAATGCCTTAAACAGATGAGAAGGCAAATGAGAGGTGTGTTTCAATCCTAAACATTAGGCCTTCTTTTATAGGGGAAAAATCCCCCCAAACTTAACTCCCAACCAATGTGGGACTTTGGCATTTTGCCAAACTTCAACAATAAGTTCCAATGAAGCTATGGTTAGCCAACCCTTCTGCAGACATGCATTTCTATTTTCTGATGAAGAGCATGCTCAGTACTTCAGTAGTGAAGAACAGAGGCGTAAAAATCCCAAAATGGTGGAGCAAGTTATGGTGTGGAAGGCAATTAAGAGATGGATTTGTTCTGCTTGGATTTCCATAATAATTATGAAAAAATTCAAAATAAAATAAAATGATGTAGATGGTTTTCGTTCTGCAACTGCTTTTTTCTGACTCTACTCGTTGAATCTTGTCTAATTCCATTATATTGTAGACTAGGACAAAAATTGACAAGAAAGACAAGTTTTATGTCTTCTTTTATGAGTTACCTTTGATTTATTATTGCGTTCGAATATGTTCCTATCAATAAACTCCGTTATATTACAACAACAACAACAACAACTCAGTATAATCTCACTTAGTGGGGTCTGGAGAGGGTAGTATGTACGCAGACCTTACCCCTACCCTGGGGTAGAGAGGTTGTTTCCAAATAGACTCCTGGCATCCTTCCCTCCAAGAACTTCCCACCTTGCTCTTGGGGAGACTCGAACTCACAACTTCTTGGTTGGAAGTGGAGGCTGCTTACCATCACAGCAACCCCTCTTGTCTAAACTCCGTTATATTAATTTCACGAAAATTCACTTCAATTGTTGTTCTTCTTTCAAATAATTTTTTTGTATAAATGAATAACCTCACACCCCTTAAGGTGGAGTAGTTTGCCTTTTAGTGCCCATGCTAAGTTTTTGTCCTTTTTATATCTCAGTCCCCATCTCTGGATTATCATGAAAGAATAACTGATAAAATGCACATATATGTTAGTTCAAGACCTAATAAAGATATTATTAACAATTAAGTTTAACTATACACACTCGGACTCAAGAAAACTATACACCCTGACTCAACAAAATTAAAGGCCAAAATACTTACGGGCTTACGTGGTAAGGGTATGTGGGGAATTACACTCCTTGTCACTTGGCCCAACAGTCCATCAAAAAATGGTCTACATTTGAAGCCCTTACCTGATATGGCCCGGATTGTACATAATTTGAGAATTATTTTTCATCAGTTAGCCTACCCTATTTAATTATTTTTTTCTTTTCTTCGTTCTTCTTCTTCCTCTTTCACGACTTTGCACTCCAAAATTTCTCTACCATTATATATATTCTTCAATTCTCCTTCGAGATTCAAAGTTGATAATCACTATTAAGATGAGCAGAAAAAATACCACTTAAGAGAACTATTATTTTTGGAGTCATCATTAAAGGTTATTTGAAGCTTCGATTTCAGAAATTGGTTTTTTCGATTTTGTTAGTTGTTTTGATTGGGTGTTGGCCCAATTGATTGGGATCGTCAAGGGGAGTTTAAAACTCAAATTTGAAGTGATTTGGAGCAGATTTAAGGTAGATTTGAGTTGAATTTCAGAAGATGCCCAAAGAAGATGAAGAACCAGTGAAGCTCCATTAATAGGATTCATTTATATAATTGTGTGTAATAGTGTATAATATTGTATAAGTAATGTATAATAGTGTATAAACACATCTTATACATTATTTACAAGTATTTGGTAGATTTCTCACATTTCTTCTTGTTCTTCTTCAACTGCTACAACTATATACATGGTGTATCACTAACATTTTTACTACTGTGTTTATACATCTTTATACACTTTTATACAACTATATATATAATATACCTCTTTATGTAAAAGTATATAATATTGTATAAGTGTATAAGTATCTTTGGCGAACTTTTGTACGATTTTCACTTGCAATTCTTGATTAAAATTATTACAAATCTCCACTAAATGACTTCAAACTTTGTATACAGTCTACTTAGACTAATTTTAATATGTTCAAACAATACCCACTCCAAATTTCTCACAAAATCATATTAAAAAAACTAACAAGATAAGCATTAAAGAAGATGAGATTTTAGATTTCTCGCGTCTGTTTGGGAATTTTCGTAGTTGTGATAGGTATGTAGAAACTTGAGGAAAAAGGAGAATGGAAATATTTCACGCTTGAAGATATAGAGAACAAAAAAACTGGAAAAGAAATTCAGATCTAACTTATTGATATTTGGCTACACATTTGCAAACTTGTAAGTGGGCTAAAATAATGCAAGGTCAACTTGTGGAATGCATTATTATGTAATTTTGTCGGGGTGTGTTTACATGAACCCGTGCTTCCTTCTTTAAATAATATATAGTAGTAATATTTTCGGATTATACACTTAAATAAATACGGGTGAATCAAAGGTTATGTGAGCACTTTATCTCAGTGGTAAGAGAGTGCACATTTACCTCCAAATTCAGGAGATCGATCCCCGCTTGTTACATTAGTATTTTTGAATTTAAAGATGCTCATGTTTTTTTATTGTTACCTTTTCCTTTTTGGTTACTCTATATTGGCTATTCTTTAAAAGAAAGCTATAACTAAAATATTTTTTTGTAGAATAATTTTTAGTACGTTTGCTACATAGAACATAAGTTTTTGTATTTAAATGTAAGTAATGATGCTATTATTGATAATTTTTAGAGTATGAAACTCATCTAGGACATAAATAATACGAATAATATTAATTATAATCTGCTCGTCAACTGGTTGTCACCGTAAAAAATATTATGTAGTTTAACCAAGCATCTATCTTCCAAGCAGTAGTGTACCTATGCTCTTAAAATTCTGGATACACATCTGAGTATATTGGACTCCTTGGTGCAAACATAATGTGTTCTTTCTTATAACGATAAAACGTAAAAAATTACCCCTTTACAATTAGATATTTTAAAGTTATTCTCCATTATACTATTCGATCGAATATAATCTGCCGTCTAACTATTTATCAGATTTACCCCTCATTTAATGCAGGGGACATGTGGAGTGCATCTAAACCTCTTTAAGCGTCAACCCATTTAATTAACATATTGAACTCACATAACCCATAACCCGACCCATTCTGAGCCTTAAACAACAAAAGGATGGTATGCTTCCTTGTATTTGCCTCTCCTTCACTGGACCATTACAATTACGGTCAAATAAAACCTCTCGCGATGATATGCCCTATGCCTTTGCTGCTGCTTCTTCTCAAATGCAGCAAAGTTCGGCGACTTTTGGAGATGTAATAGTATAATGAAGGGTAATTTTAAATAATATTCAATAGAATCTGATCAATAGTTAGACGGTAAAAGTATATTCGATTGAATAGTATAAAGGAGGGTAACGTTAAACAATATTCAAGAGATATTTTTGGCCATTTTCACTTCTTATAAACATATACCACGGCTAATAATTTATTTACAAAAATAAAAAATAATAAGTCAACTGCCTAAAATCGTCCAGAAATACCGATCGAAATCGATCGAAAATTAAACTGAAAAAACCGACCGATTTTCGACCAACTTTAATTTGTCAAAATTAGGCTGGTCGATAATAAATAGCAATCGAAGTCGGACGCAATTTTCGACCGGTTCGGTCGATCAATAAAATTTCACAAGCGACCAAAAAAGAAAAAATATGCCCAAAAAAATCGACCGAAGTCAGTTAGTATTTTAATCATGCAATTAGAAAATGCACCATCTGGGAATCGAACCAGGGTCTGTACTGTGGCAGGATACTATTCTACCACCAGACCATTGGTACATTTTAGTTTAATACTATCTTTTACTTTATTTGTATTCTTTAATTGCATTTTCGCGCGAAAATAACTGATCAATTTCGGTCGATTTTATTAAAAATATAAAATTATCGACCAAAACCGTTAGTTAGAAATGACCGACTGAAATAACCAACCGAAATTCGGTTGGTTTTTTGAATATTAATTTTAATTTATTTTATATGAAAACCCGACCAAAATTGGTCGGTTTCTTAAAAAATAAATTTCGCGGGATGCCAAAATAGTTTTCCGTATTTTTGCGCCAAAAAAAAGGAGACGGAATTCATTGAAAAAATTGAAAAATAAAATATTTTAAAATACCGACCGACTTCGATCGATTTTTTGGTTGGTATGCCGCAGTCAGTTTTGGCAGAATTCTAATAGTGTACTCACCTAATTTATCTCTTAACAATGATAAATTAGTATAATCTCGTATAAATACGAGTAAATTTTTAACCTTCCAACTTAAGTGGCATTCTCCAGATAAACGACCATCATAGTCTATCAAACTTCTTATTATGGGAATTAATTCTTTCATCATTTTACAATTGAATTTTTCCCTTTTTCTTGTAAGATTTTTTTGCCTCTACACTTGTTCAATTTTGTCTTTAATATCTATAATAAAGTTGAAAAGCGAATTAGGGTGTAGAATTGCACAAATTCCTGAAAAAAAAAGAAGCCCGCACTCTCTACACAAACTCGAACTTTTCAAAGCCAAAAGATATATTATTAATCTTGTTCTTCAGTAAACCGACAAGAAAGAATAGAATGGGAAACTTGGAAGAGCATTTGCTAATGTAATTAACCGACAGTTTATAGAGTTTCTATTATATATAACACTATAGCAATTAGTGGCTGTAGTTAAGTGGGGAGAATCCCACGTTGTGGCCGTGGAGACCTTGGCTCTAATCCCAGCAGCCACAATAAATTATTTTTCTGTGTTTATAAATCCAGTTTAAACTTTTGATATCTGTATATTAACCCCCCACCCCTCTTTTTTTTGTTTCCTTTCGAAATCTTCTTTTGCTATTCATTTCTTTTCTAACTCCCTTGTATTATGACTAGTTATTTAGTTACCAAGATGCTAGTATGCAATTTAGTAGAATTGCAAATCTTTCGTTACAGAAATGCAAAGTCACAAAGAACATTTAGTTAATCAAAATAGATTACGTTTATTCAGCTATAAACTAAACTCAGAATGCTTTATACATTGTTCCAAGATAACTTCAAATATGATGAGTCTATTAAAAGAATGTTGCGACAATCAAACCATAGGCAGGTTATCTAACATACAGATAAGCATAATATATTAAAACAATTAAATACATATAGGCAGGATTTCTACCTGTTTATGCAAGCATTAGAATAGACCCATTTCCTCAATTTTACTAACACCCCAATTGTTATTAAAGCATTATTACAGACCCAATGAATGAAATAAATTACAAAGTTACAAAATACTATAGTGGGCTTAGGACAGGCCCAAAGTGTACCCAGCATTTCCCAGGCCTTCAGCAGCATGCCCGGAAGTCACAGTCAATCCAATACAAAATAGCCAAAACCCAGTAGCCATCAAAGATTCAGAAAATAGCCATGCACACAAGCTCATTAGCTTATTTAGTAGGTGATAAGGGCAAAGTTGAGTAATCAGAAAAATTGGCAAAGAACCTTGAACCCTAGTGTGTCAGAGTTCCCAAGGGCTTCAAGAACCCAGGGCAGTGCTCACACTAGGGAGGTTAATAGAGGAGATTCAGGGAATGACTGGGGACCAAGTCCTAGTATGTCAGAGTTCAAAAGGGTCTCAATTGGACTCCGAGCAGTACTCACACTGGAGAGATCAATGATAGAGTTTAGGTAGCATTGGCTTTCAACCAGCTAAGAATGAGAACTCAAAAGAGTCTAGGTAATAAATGAAAGAGAATAAACTAAGGTTGAGGGACAACACTGCAGGATACAAACATAATCAAGTTGAGCATATATAGCAGATAACAGAACAGGCTTAGGTTTCAAGAACAGACGTAACAAAGTTTCAGAAGAACAAGTCCAACACCTTATGCATAGGTAGTCACACATTAACACAACAGGTTTGCAGGATTGGTGTACACAGACTTATAGTAAGAAAAGGTTCAAATTATGCTAAGTATAGATCCTAGTGAGAATCATGTTAATTGGTAGCAGAATTTAGACAGGATGACAATAAGTCATTGCAAGAATTATGTAAGTAAAGCATGTTTAGGTAACAGGATTGGTAACAAAATCAAACACTAAAGAGAGGCTAAAGTGTAAAGGTTCTAAACATCAGTAAGTTGCAACACATAGGCTAAATGAGCTTGAAAAGAAATTAATTAACTCAAACCAGGTTTAAGCATGTTTCAGATTACCAACATAATGAAGTTAAAGGTTAAAGAGACCTAAAATTGAAATAAATCAATCAGAACTGCACACAAGAACAACCCAAAAAACACACTAAACTACAACCTCGAGAAGTGAAAAACATATGCAAATGACAGGTAAATAGGAATGGAGTGACAAAAGTCCAGAAACTTACCAGTTAAGCGAAAATACAAGAAAGAACAAAAGTCCACAGTATTCTGAATATCAACGAAGAGCAAGAACCCAGAATTTCTGCCCTTGGCTTTCAGCCGGCCAAGAGCAACACAGAATAGAATATTCAACAAATATAGAGTAGAAAACTTCAGTTTTTAGTGAGGAGATAGTGATTTCCATGTTCCATCCACAAAAGGGAAGGGGAGATCAGTTTATATAGCAGTAGAACAAGCACATATATAAGGAAATATTATCAATCAGACCATAAAAGGAAAGAAACACATAAATCAATTAAAATCAAATTAGGAGAGTAAGCCGATAAACCCTAATTTTTGATAAAAATAAATATTAACAATCAAAAACAAAGTAGCACAAGATGAATAGAGACACAAACAACACTAAAATCATAGAATCGAACTAATTAAGAAAATCTGAAAATCGTAATTTTTGGGTAAGACACATATTGACAGAAATAAAATAAAAACAGGCCATAGTAGAATATAGGGTGAATATGGATATAATAATACCTAAAATCAGAGAATCGAACCTATTTTGGCTAGATTAAAAGAGATCTGAAAACCCTAATTTAGGGTAAGTAAGAATCAACAGAAGATATAGAAATATTCGTACTTTCAATAGAGCACATGACGAATATAGAAAGAATAATCAGAAAAGTTAAGGATATGAACCGATATTTGGTTCAATTCTTATGAGATCTGCTTGCCATGTTTAGGCAAGCAGTATAGAAAATGATCCAGTACCAAAGAAAGGCCATATATGGCATAGGGTAGCCATAGAATCCCATATCGTGTAAGATTAGGAGAGATTTTAGGGGAGGCAGCGGCTAGGGTTCTTAGGAGGGAGAAGGGAGGTGGGATATGAGGGAGCAGACTGTGGTAAGTGATTAGGGTTAGGGGGTTTGGGCGGTAATTAAAAGTGAGGGTGTAATGTGGGTCATTGATCTCAAAGATCAACGGCCATGATTTAAAAAAGGGCCTTGAGTCGGGTGGTTAAATGGGTTGCGTCCAGGTTGTGGCGTTGGGTTAATTGATTTGGGCTAGGGTGTTAGATTTGGGCCAACAATTGTTCTGAAAATGGGTAGGTTTTTTTAGGCTAGTTTTTAAATACTTAATATTTAGCAAGAAATAATTTATAAAAATAATTAATAAATAAAAAATATGATTTGTGCACTAAAATAATTAAAAATAATAACTTAATATTATAAAAATATAAAAATATATTTTGTGCATAAATAATGTAATTATACATGAATATAGGCTATTATTGTAAAAATATTTAATTAGCCTAAAAAATATAAATGTAATTATGAGAAATAAAATAAAATATTTAAAAATATGCATGTTGGTTTAAATGATGAGTTTGGATGATTAAATCATCATAAAAAGAATCTGAAGGATAATTATTGGACATTTCTACAATAAAAATGTAGAAAGAAATTAATTTAAAGCCTTTAAAACTATGAAAAATGCTTGTATAGGTTTATTGACTAAATGATGATGCAAATATACTATTTTGAAAGTGTGTTTGTATGTGTGTGCGTATATATATATATATATATATATATATATATATAATTTTAGAAATATGAGGGGAAAATTGGGTTCAACAGCTGCCCCTCTTTACCCGGGAATGATGAAAGAATTATCGGGTAAAGAAATGATGACCGATTTTGACCAAATGGGGTGATTTTAAAAATAGAGGCCGAACTCCGGTTTCTGAGTTGCCTACATATCCTGGTTTTACAGGAATCACGCCATGTGTAGTTCTGGATCCAACGGTGAACGAAACCGATAGAGTTGTTATAGGAATGGTTGTACGTTTCGGAAAAGGTCTTTTGGAAAGGGTAGTATCGGATGGATTTATGCAGAGTTATGAATGTAAATCTGAAACGTAACGGATGTGTTATAGAGCAAGTATTTGAATAGCCATAGAGCAAGAAGCGGGAATTGATGGTGGTCGGTTACATTTAAAACATTTGCGGAATGTGAATGTTATGAACGGAAACAGGAGCGAAGGTTGCTCCCATTTGAAGAACGGTTATTTCATGGATTACCTGCAAAACTTAAAACACGATGCATAAATATATATATATATATGGATTATGGCGGGAATTTAAACACGATGCAAATTCTCTTTGGACTATGGAGATCGTCTTTGGACGGTGAGGATGATGTCCTTAGACCATGATGTCCTTGTCCATAAATCATGTGATAGGGGATTCACAGGCCATGAAATGATGTTCTTGGGCCATGAGAATGGTGCCTCTGAACCATGACGCCTTTGAATAATGATGTGCAATATTGAAGATCTTTAGGCCATGTAATGGTGTCTTCCTACTATGAGGATGATGCCTTCGGACTATGACGCCTTTGGACAAAATGGCGATGTTTCAGCCCATGGAATGTAAAGACATGATGCTGGGTTATATAAGAAGCGAAACAAGACAGAGCTTAGTCTTGCATAAGATTGGGGGCAAAGCTTAACCCAGAGAAAAATGGAAATAGTGCTAGATTTCAAGTAGCATAGCATTTGGTATTATGTAAGGAAAAACATAGCTTAGCCTTATGCAATTTAGGGAGGCAGTGATTAGTCTCATGCAAGAAAGGGAGATTGTTGATACCCAAATTTTTCCTGTATATTTTTATATGCAAAATACTTTCAAAATAGCATATGTATGCATATATAAGTATTTACAAATATTTTTATTATTCTTCCTTAATTTTAAGGCTTTTAAAATCAATTTTATCGCCTTATTTTATCAAGAAAAATCCAATAAGTGTCCAAAATTATCATTTTTGGTGATTCACTTGTTGAATTCTCATATTTATGCTAAACTACAGCCTAAATAATTTTTGCATATTTTTACAAATTTATTTAGCATTTTTAAAGCTCAACTGCATATAATTGCAATATTAGCCTCATTTACGATTTGATTGCATTTATATTTATAAAAATTAAGTCCAGTATTTTTAAATTGATAATTATATGTTATAAATTATTTTAGTACTTGCAATTTATTTTCAGATTTTTTATTTCCTATTGTTTTATAAAATAAATTGGGAAAAGTGGCTATTTAAAATCTAGCCAGATTTCATTTCAATTTCAGCCTAATTTGCACCCCTAATCCAACCCAATTTCAATTTCAAATCACCTAGCCCAATTCCTAAAATTACTCGATGCACAGCCCATTTAAATGACCCGCCCGACCCCCTTTTAATCCAGGCCGTTGATCGAAATTATCAACGGCCACAATTCTTCCTTACCATTTTTAATTACCTGACCCCCCTAAACCTAAATCATTTTCCACCTGCCAAGCCGCCTCTGAACCCTCCCCATTCTCTCAAACCCTCTCAAAACTTCTCGAACCCTAGCCACCTCCCACCACTTCCACCCTGAAAACCACCGGAATCCATGGCTTCCAAGGCTATGGAAACCCTACACCGGCCTCCTACGGCTCCTACGCGCTTGATTTATGAAGATTCAAGGCCTGACCATGAAGGGTCGTATCCAGACTTCTGTCGATTCGAAGTTTCATGGTCATCTCTGGCTTTGCTCCGGCATACCATGATTGTTTGAGCCTGATTCTGACATCTTCGACTCAGATCAGTGACTTTTTAAAGCCTTTCTCATTTCTAGGATGTTGATACCCAATTTTTCCCAATATATTTTTATATGCAAAATACTTTCAAAAATAGCAGGTATATGCATATATAAGTATGTCCCAAGGTTTACTATTTTTCTCTTGATTTTTATAGATTTTTAAATCTATTTATTGCCCTATTTTATCAAGAAAAATCCAATAATTATCCCCAAAATTATTATTTTGGGTGATTCACTTATTATATTCTCATATTTATATTAAAATATAGGTGGCATGATATTTGCATATTTTTACAAATTTCTAGTATTTTTAAAGCTAAATTGCGTATAATTGCGAAATTAGCCTATTTTAAGATTTAATTATTTTCATGACTATAAAGTTGACTCCAGTATTTTTAATTTGATAATTACGTATTATTAATCATTTTAGTACCTTTAATTTATTTTCAGAAATTATTATACTATTTTATATAAAATAAATAAGGGAAAAATAGCTATTTAAATGTTAGCCCCCTTTATTTCAATTTTAGCCTTATTTAAACCTCCAATTGAACCCAATTTTAAACCCAATTACCCTGACCCAATCCCTGTTTGAACCGACCCAAACCCAACCCTGGTAAACCGCCCCACCTACTCAATTAATCTAGGCCGTTGATCAAAATGATCAACGTCCACCAAATACCCTTTCCTTTTTTAATCCCAGCCTACCCCCTAACCCTAGCCATTTCAGAACCCCAGCCACCTCTGAAACCCCGCACTCTCTCAAACTCTCCCGAGCCTTCTCAGAACCCTAGCTGCCTCTCACCGCTTCCACCTTGAAAGCCACCGGAATCCATGGCTTCCAGGGCTATGGGAGTCTTATACCTACCTTCTGTTGCTCTTACACGCCTGATCTCTGAAGATTCAAGTCCTGGCCTCGAAGGTTTGCACTCAGACCTCTGCCGATTCAAGGTTCCAAAGTCATCGTTGGCCTTGCTCCAGCGTACCATGATGTTTTGAGCCTGGTTCTGACCTTCCGACTCAGATCGGTGACCTTTTCAAAGCCTTTCTCATTTCTAGGGTTCTTCTGAAACCCTAACCCTTCGAGGTTTTCTCCAATCTCTTTAGATCCGTTGTGTATCTGTGCTCTCTTTGAGTTTTCAAGCGATCTCCCTAACTTTTCTTTCGAAAATTACTTTTCAAAGTCTTTCTTTTACGATTTACGATTTTTTGAAAATGCTTAAGTGTTTCTCTGACTTTCTTTTCCTTTTCTTTTGTGTGTATTTGCCTCTACTGTGTTCTATGTTTTCCTTCTACCATGTATGTTCTTCTACTGTGCTTTCTATGTTCCGTTCTTGTATGTTCTTCTACTGTGCTTTCTATACTATGCTCTTGTATGGTTTTCTACTATGTCTTGCTATTTTCTTCTACTATGTTCTGGTATGTTTCGCCTACTGTATTCTTCTACCGTGTTCTTAAGTGTTCTTACTATTTTTCTTCTATTGAACTTTGTTTAAGTTCCTTTTAAAAGGATCTTCTTAAGCATGCTTTCTTCTACTGTTCTTATTAGTCTTTTCTCATCATGTTTCGAATTAGTTTCTTTACTCTGTTTGCCTTGAACCCCTCTACTATATTTACATGCTATTCATGAGTTCTGTTGCTGGAAGAAGCATGTTAGAAGTTTCAGTTCTTTTCTGGAACCTCTAAACGTGTTTCGATTCGACTACTTGCCTCCTCATCTCTGCACTTGATTCAAGGTGGAAACCCTAGAATTTGGGGGTTCTGCCGAGGTTTGATTGAACTAGGGTTTTATTTTAGAACCCTTAACTCTTTCAGACTGACTTTGAGTCACTGAACTGAGTTTTCATACAATGCTGAATTTTTTGCTAAACTCTTCTACATTTTTTTTACTGATTTACACGACAGTCTTCTTTCATGCTCACATGCTCCTTATATATGATGAATTTTCCTCTAAATGGTTTTCAAATTTGCAATTAGTGCAAACTTCCTTCTGAATATGGCTCGATTGATTTCTTTCCATTGTTTGCTGATTCTCCCTGTTACTCGGCCTAAGTTAAAACCCTTCTTCATCTTTTCTGACTCGGTTCATTCATGCAAAATCTCAGACTCTTTTGATTTACTGTTTGTTAATTGATTTGCTTACCTTATTTTCTCAAACCGTGTATTTCAAAACCTTGTCTTTAAATAACTTTTTATGTATTTGCCCCTGATTACATGCTGTGCACAAAGTGCTTACTCAATTTCTTTCCTTAAATGGTTTTCACACGTTTGAATCTGAAACCATTGCTGGGTATGCCCTTCAACCCGCTTTTCTGTTGCCTCTTGCAACTTCCCATTCCCCTATACCCTTATGTGTAATGATGTGAGCTGCTTCCCTTTTCTCTTTTCCCCTTTCAGAATCCTACTTCTGCACTTGCACTCTCTCTTAGTCCCTATGTTCTGCCCCCTCTTGTTAGCCTTGCCTTGGGACCTTGAACTCCCTCTGAACTTAGACACCTGAGGGCTGACCCTTCCACTGTAACATGGCTTAATCCATGATGCATATGGGTGTAAGCACTGCCCAGAGTTCATATGAGACTCTTAGGGAACTCTGACATACCCCAAATAGGAGAAAGGCTTTGAAATATGATCTCTTGGAGTTGGTTTACTCCACACTTCAGACAGGAAGTCTGAATCAGGCTCTCCTTGGTTGTAATTTTCAACTTCTGATGTATTTTCTTTACTTTATTTTTTCTGGACTGTAATAACTTTGTAATAAACTATTGGGGATGGCTAGTGAAAAAGGGAGAATAACTATGTATGTAAAAGGGGTAGATATCTTCCTCATAAGGAATTCCTGATTTCTGCATATCACATAGATATCCTGCCTATGGGAATTCTGCACTTTCATATGTAGATACTATGCCTATAAGGAATTCTGCACCCATATAGATATCTTGCCTATAGGTTTCTGAAATTCTGTATTCATATGAATATCCTGCCTATAGTTAAATTTATGCGTCTCTCATATAGATACCATGCTCATAGTTAACTGGAAATCCGAATCCTGTATATGCATCTTTCACTAGGCAAACCCGTTTATAGGGCTTAAATAACTAACTTCATTTAGATATCATGTTCATAGGCCTAAACGAAGTACAATATTTAGATGCCATGCCTATAGGATTTCTGTAACTCTTACTATGTCTGTAAAAAGGTTTAAAATCAACAACGCCTAGAAAGCATGCCTATAGGAATTAATAACCAAGTCTGAAACATCTCACTCGCCTACAAATCTAAAATCATTGTCTAATGTCTGCAGAATATATGATCTTTTATCAAAACTCGTCTTTCCTGAATAACTGGCAACCTTTTTTCTAAAATCAGTATACTTCATCTTTTCTGAAATCAGTAGATATCATGCCTATAGGTTTTTGTCTAACACTTAGGCAAGCCATAGGACAATTTATGAACTGAATCAGACTTTTATCAGCTACAATCAGCAGGTAGGCATGATTTGGGCTTCTTATCTGAACTATGTAATAAATCAATCTGCCTCCACCATTTAAGTTTTAATCAGACCCTAAACATTACATGCTAGTCATGCTACATTATGTGCTTTCTTTGGTTTAAAGGAGGTCTGTTTGAGCCCTTTTATTTGTTTATATGCTTCCCCAAACTTGTTATATATTTTGTTTGTCACCTTAGTATTTTACCTTTTGAGACCACAAATAAGCCCAATACCTTATCTCTCTAGGATTAGTAGTCCCAAGTGCCTCCGGGGCTGATAGGATTGGGGCGGGTAATAGCATGCAATAAGTAAACGAGACCATTCCGCGCTTTAATACCTTAACGGGGTGGGAAATGGTAGACATGGATATGATGACCACGGGATAACATCACGTGTAGCCTCTCACTGAGGAGTGATTACCGGATGTTGTGTGGGGTGATCCATATTATTAATAAACCTAGGACCCCTCTTCCCTTTGTTTTCTTTGTTTCTTTTAAATCTTTTTAATCTATTTCTTTTAAGGAAATCAACTCTTTTTAGTTCCTTTTTCTTACTTTTGTTAATTTGTAACCATTACGTGAAAATCCCCTCTTATTTGAAGCCTTTACTTGTCTATGTGTCATTTGCACTTAAGTCACAACAATAGTTTAACCAGGAACCACACTAGTGGATCCTGAGGGGTGCCTAACACCTTCCCATTGGGATAATTTCAAGCCCTTACCCAATATCTGATTACTCAAAACAAACCTTTCCTAGTGTCCTAATGCACTTTAATCATTAGGTGGCGACTCTTCAATTCAAAACTCAATTCCCGAACGGGAACGAGTTGTCTCCCAAATGTCATAAACCCGATTTCGCGAGAAAAAGGGGGCGCGATATAGCATTCTTCTGAAACCCTAACCCTTCGAGGTTTTCTCCGATTCCCTTAGATCTGTTGTGTATCCATGCTTTCCCTGAGTTTTCAAATGATTTCTCTGTTTTTTCTTTCAAAAATTACTTTCAAAACCATTTCTTCTCCGATCTAGGGATTTCTGAAAATATTTAAATGTTTCTCTGACTTTCTTTCTTTTTACTTTGTGTGTATTTGCCTCTGCTGTGATCTTGTATTTTTCTTTTACCATGTTCTTGTATGCTTCTCCTACTGTGTTTTCCTATACTATGTTCTCGCATGCTTTTCTACTGTATTTATTTTCTCCTGTGTTCTAGTGTTTCTTCTATTGTATTTTTTAGTTCTTAAGTCTTCTTATTAAGTTCTTTCTACTGAGCTCTGTTTAAGTCTCTTCTAAAATATCTTCTTAAGCATGATTCTTCTACTTATCTTATCAGTCTCTTCTCATCATGTTTCGAATTAGTTTCTTCACTCTATTTGCCTTGAACCCTTCTACTGTGTTTGAATGTTACTCAGGAGTTCTGTTGCTGAAAGAGGCATGTTGGAAGTTTCAGTTCTTTTCTGAAACCTCTAAACATGTTTCGATTCAATTGCTTGCCCTCTCATCTCTGCTTTGTGGTTTGCTTATTTCAAAACCCCCAACTCTTTTAGACAAATTTCGAGTCTCTGAACTGAGTTTGGATATCTTTTTTTCATACAAATATGGCTTTTTACTAAACTCTTCTACACTGGATTTTCCTACTAATTTTGCAATGGCACAACATCTTCTGTCAACTCAGCTTGTTTGTATGCTCTTTATATGTGATGAACCTCCCTCTATAAGGGTTTTCATATTTACGATTAGTTCAGACTTCCTTTTGAATAGGACTAATTGGTTTTCCTTCCTTGTTTGCTGATTTTCCTCATGACTCGACTTAATTTTAAAACCCTTTTTAGCTTTTATGACTTGGTTCATTCATGGATCAGTAATTACAAGATCCCTGACCATTTGATTTACTAGCTACTAATTGATTTTATTACCTTATTTGTACAACCGTGTACTTCAAAACCCTGTCCTTAAAATAACACTTTATGTATTTGCCCCTAATTGCATGCTATGCACAAACTGCTTACTCAATCTCTTTCCTGAAATGGTTTTTACCCGTTTGAATCTAAATCCCTTAATTAAGGGAAGTCTTGTATAATTGATTCTTAATTGACAATCAGTTCCTCAACTATTTTATTACCTTATTTCTTCCTGATTTTGCACTATAAAAGGCACGACCCTCTTCAGAAACAGGGGACACTTTCAGAATCCTTCTGAACTCATACTCTCTCATAATAATATTCTCTTCTTGTCTGCACTGTGGCCTATTTTACAAGACCTACTGCTTTTCTTTACTTGTTTCCCTAAAAACTGGTATGTCCGGATTTAATTCTTAACATCATCACAATGTGTTAATTTACATCTTTTATATCCATGTCTACTGTACTGTTTCTGTAAAGTTCAATGTTTAAGTTAGTATGCTCATATCTTTCTGCCTTTTCTGCTGTGAATCCTTGCTTCCTATCCCCATTACCCCTATGTGTTTGAGAGTTGTGACTTAAGGCATGACAATGTGAGTTGTTGCCTATGAATTAAGTTTGAACGAATGAGGTTTTAACCTTTAAGTAAACAGGCTGGAGGATGTGCCAACATCTCCTATTGCTGGGTATGCCCATCAGCCTGCCTTTCTTTTGCCTCTTGCAACTTCCCCATTCCCCTATACCCTTATGTGTACTGATTTAAGATGCTTCCCTTTTCCCTTTCCCCTTTCAGAATCCTACTTATGCACTTGCACTCTCTCTTAAGTCCCTAGGTTTTGCCCCCCTCTGGTGAGCCTTGCCTTGGGACCTTGAGTTCCCTCTGAACTTGGATACCTGGGGGTTGGCCCTTCCACACTACACTATGTCCTAATCTGGTGATACATTTGGGTGTAAGCACTGCCCGGAGTTCTTATGAAATTCTTAGGGAACTCTGACACATTCAAATGGGAGAAAAACTTTGAAATTTGATCTCTTGGAGTTGGTTTACTTCATATTTCAGAGAGGAAGTCTGAATCAGGCTCTCCTTGGTTGTACCTTTTAATTTCTAATATATTTTCTTTTTCTGGGCTGTAATAATTTTGTAATAAATCTTGGGGATGTCTAGTGAAAAGGAAGGGATAACTATGCGAAGGGTAGATATCCTGCCTATAGGTTATTTCTGAATTTCTTCACTCTCATATAGATATCTTGCCTATAGGTTATTTCTGAATTTCTGCACTCTCATATAGATATCCTGCCTATAGGTTATTTCTGAATTCTGCATTTCTCATATAGATACCATGTCTATAATTACCTGGAAATCTTAATCCTACATATGCATATAGAAGATATGCCTATAGGTCTTTCAGAATCTTGCATATACATTCTTCGTTAGGCAATCATGCTTATAGGGTGTCCACATTTTACCATGTTTCTTAAAAGGGGTTTAAAATCAGCAACGCATAGAAAGCATGCCTATAGGAGCTATTAATCAAGTCTGAATTGCTTCACTCACTTATAAGTCTAAAACCAGTAATAGTGACGCGTGCTCTTTTGCTAAAACTCGCCTTTCTTTAATAACAGACGATTTTTCTTAAATTAGTATGTATTCATGTTTACTTCATTATTTCTGGAACCAGTAGATATCATGCCTATAGGTATTCGTCTAGCACTTAGGCAAGCCATAGGGTGAAAGTTTATAAACTGAATCAGATTTTATATGCTACAACCAGCAGGCAGGCCTGATTCGGGCTTCATATCTGAACTATGTAATAAATCAGTCTGCCTCGACCCTTTAAGTTTTAATCAGGCCTTAAATAGTACATGCAAGTCATGCTACATTATGTGCTTTCTTTGGTTTAAAGGAGGTCTATTTGAGCCCTTTTATTTGTTTATATGCTTCCCCAAACTTACTATATGTGTTTTGTTTGTCGCCTTAGTATTTTACCTTTTGAAACCACAAATAAGCCCAATACATCCTTCCTCTAAGATTAGTAGTCTCAAGTGCCTCCGGGGCTGATAGAATTGGGGCGGGTAATAGCATGCAATAAGTAAACGAGACCATTCCGTGCTTTAATACCTTAACTGGGTGGGAAAGGGTAGATATGGATATGATGACCACGCAATAATATCACGTGTAGCCCCTCACTGAGGAGTGATTACCGGATGTTGTGTGGGGTGATCCATATTATTAATAAACCTAGGACCTCCCTTTCCTTTATTTTCTTTGTTTCTTTTAAATCTTTTAAACCATTTCTTTTAAGAAAATCAACTCCTTTTAGTTCCTTTTTCTTACTTTTGTTATTTGTAACTGTTACGTGAAAACCCCCTCTTATTTGAAGCCTTTATTTGCCTATGTGTTATTTGCCCTAAAGTCACAATAATTGCCTGGCCGGGAACCACACTAGTGGATCCTGAGGGGTGCCTAACACCTTCCTCTTGGGATAATTTCAAGCCCTTACCCAATCTCTGGTTGTTCAAATCAAACCTTTCTTAGTGTCCTAATGCACTTAAATCATTAGGTGGCGACTCTTCTATTCAAACCCAATTCCCAAAAGTGAACGAGTTGTCCTCCCAAATGTCATAAATCCGATTTCGCGAGAAAAATGGTGTGCGACAACGTGGCGACTCTGCTGGCTTTTACCATTTCAGACTATTATTGTGAATTTATGCTTCTTCATGCGAATTATTTGTTTGTTTCTTTTAAGCATTTAATTTCCTTTTCGATTGCAAAACTGACTTGTCTTTTTGTTTCTTCCCTTTATTACTTTCCTTTACTGCTTTCCTTTGCTGCCACTTTAAGTTATGAAAACTATTGTATTTACTACTTTCCTAACGTGCAAATACGTGACAATCTACTTTAATTATTGCATAATCATGCTCAACATCATATTTCACTCGTGCCAAACAAAATACCATAGCAACGCTTATAATGAGTGGTTGCGCTCTTCTGATATTATAACCCCCTAAATCCGGAAAAGGCGTATTTGCGGTAAAACCAGTTGATCAATGGTGTAGTCGACAGTTCCGTTCCTTTCCCCCTTGAGTTGTCTGCTCAAGGGTACTAATATAAAACCCCATATAAACCTTACTCTGTTTAATTGTGCATGCATCATGGTCAAACCTAGCCGAGTCAGTTATGTTGTCCGCATAATGACTCTTTAAGATAGCCTTGTCCAAAGTCCACTGGGTTTCCCTAAAAGCCAAACGGACATCACCACGTTCTGTGCATTTATTTGGAGAACTAAATGCTTCATGCTAATTGTTGATGTTAAATAGTCGAGTCTAGTGGGGGTAAGTGCCTAACCCTTTTGCCTTGCAGAAACATGAGGCACGAAGTCCCCAAATTCGGCATGGTCACCAACATCCACCCAAAATTAGTAAGCTGGTGGGAGGATCTTCATTTCAGTGATCAGACTCTTGTCCGGAAATACCTAGGAAATCTACCTTTCCTCATGGAGGTCCAACCTAACAACAAGATCATAGAAGTTGCTACTCTGTTTTGGGATTGTGATAGGTCCGTATTTCACTTCGGGGATATCGAGATGACACCCCTGCTGGAGGAAATAGGAGGATTAGCTGGTATACCATAGGAAACTCCGGGTTTGTTAATGCCGGAAAATCGCAAGGGTAGAGGTTTCCTCAAAATGATGGGTCTAAAGAAAAATCCAGACTTGACATGTTTCAAGGAGTCCTACATTCCCTTTGATTATTTGTATGAGAGGTACGGTCACAACAAATCCTACCGTACTTATCCTGACGAGTTCGCCCTATCAACATTGGGGCATATTCACCGAAGGGTCTTTATCTTCATGTTTTTCTTCCTGGGGATGATAGTATTTCCAATGAATAAAGCCATGATCCACACCAGGCTAGCCATGGTAACCAAAACTCTAATAGAGGGATTTGCTACTTCATCTTTGGCTCATGGAACATCTCCAAAGGGGTGAATACCGATAGGAAATTCAGCGAAGAGACTGGGACGATCATATCGCCTTCCACCATCTGCAACGAATGAACTACATGCCCAACATGTTCGCCCAGCCAGAAGACGCCAAGGGATGGTTAGAGATGTTTGAAAATCTAACTGAGGATCAAGTACAATGGATGTTCGAGTGGTTCCATACTGAGGAGTTCATCGTCCGATCCAGGGATACGCCATTTCTGATACTAATTGGTTTGAGAGGAACCTACCCTTATGTCCGTCTCCGAGTTATGAGACATGCTGGTAGGAAGCAGGTTATACCAAGGGTGGACAAAATAAGTCACTTCCGGGCTGACTTCCAAGCTGATGACAATCCTTATAAGTGCCAAACTCAGCATATGTGGCATTGCAAGATTATCATGGGAAGAGACACTATCGAACCAGACAGATACCATGCTGGTTGTACTCCATACTTTTCAGGCTGGTTGGAATCTAATCACGATGGTCTGGGTCAGCCAGGACTGGCTAGGGGCCACAGGATCATAGATGAAAGGGCCGAGGCACAAGTCAAATACAATCAACTGCGCAAGAGGATCCGAGATGTGAAAGCGAGCACCGTGAGATACAAGAAACCAATCAAAAACTGATCGAGGAGTGGAAAGACATGGTTGTCAGTGCCAACAAGCGACTGGGACACTTGGAGTGAGGCATAGTGGAGCTAGAAAGGAAGTTCCTCAAAAGGATCGAGGATTGCCAGAACGCTGAGGGAAACAAAGGAGAACACCTGGCAAAGTCATATTTACTGGTGAACCTACGCGAACTGGAGGATCTGATCAACGAGATCATTCAACCTGAGGAAGGTCCTTCTGGTACCAAGTAGATAGGATCTTGTTCTTTTGCTTTAAGAAATGTAATAAGGCCCATGGCCACTAGTGACATTTTATTTCCTGTTATTTAGCGTCATTTTGGGATTCGTCTACTTTTATCAATAAAATGAGGCATTTTGCATTCTAAGTTCTCTAAATCAACTTGTCGCTAGGCCTACCTCGGGCACAAGAGGTTCCCCAAATTAGGACACAATTTACATTCTTTCACTATGTGTTTAAATATCGCAACATTTTTCTTATAATTCACACTGACTTGTTACCTTTTTTGTTTTTACTTTTGTTTTATTTATTCCCCTCCTCAAAGGTTAGTTCGTGTACTCTGGCATCGTTATCATATTCCACAAGATCAAAGGGCCATCCACCCACTCCTCCTCCTAGTCCTATCAGAAACAGGAACAAAGGAAAGATGGATGATTTGAACAACACCAGAAAAGAAAACTCAACTAAACAGGTAGAGGTAACTCATGGTACTCAGGTCTCCAAAGAAAGTATGTCCCAATTCGAGCAAAAGTTGTTGAAATTTCAAAAGGAACTTGATCAGGTTCTGAATCTGGCAAACTTGTCATTTTCCCTCACCACTCCAGATACTAACCCCACACCTCCATAAAATACCCCAAAACCACAAAACCATCCCACTCCCCACCACTACTGCAATACTTGCCACACATCCAACAATACTCCGCTGCTCATCCCTGAACCTTTGAATTCCACAAATGACCATTTCCACGCCCACCATAACACATCATCTATGTGGAGACCATGCCACACTCCACCCAACCCGTCTCAAGCACACCCGAGTCTGATGATAAAGACTCACTTATCAGGAACCTGGCTGCGGAACTCAAGAAATTGACTAGTCGAATTCAGGGTGTCGAAGGAAGTAAGGGGATTGAAGGGTTGGACTACGAAGATCTTTGCATACAACCGAATGTCAAACTTCCCGAGGGGTACAAACCTCCTAAGTTTGAGATGTTTGATGGTACAGGAGATCTAAGGGTCCATCTGAGAACATACTGCGACAAGCTGGTCGGAGTAGGGAAGGACTAAAGGATTCGTATGAAGCTTTTCATGAGGAGTTTGAGAGGAGATGCTCCATCTTGGTACATTAGCCAAGACCCGAAGAAATGGTCGAACTGGGTGAGTATGGCATCTGACTTTATGGACAGGTTCGGGTTCAATATAGAAAATGCGCCAGATGTGTTCTACATCCAGAATTTAAAGAAGAAGCCTACGGAAACATTCCGCGAGTACGCTACTCGTTGGAGACCAGAAGCCACTAAGGTTAGACCGGCTTTAGAAGAAGAACAAATGAACATGTTTTTCATCCGGGCTCAAGACCCGCAGTACTATGAAAGGATGATGTTGATTGAGAGCCAGAAATTCTCCGACATCATCAAGCTAGGGGAAAGGATCGAGGAAGGCATAAAAAGTGGTATGGTTACAAACTTTGAAGCTTTGCAAGCTACCAATAAGGCTTTACAGTCTGGTGATACGTCCAAGAAAAGGGACGTAGGTGCCGTAATAGTTGCACAAAGAGACAAATCCCCTATCAAATACCAAGCCTATCCGATACCTCCACTCACATATTAGCCTACCCCGAATTACCAAGCACCCTCACCCCTCTTACCAAACTCCACCACCTACTTACCAATCACCGCCACCTCCTACATATCAACCTACTTCACCCGAATATTCCCAACCCGCACATGTCTACCAAGCCTACAATGCTCAGCCATCCCACTATCAATCACCTGCCACACCTCAAAACTTTCCCAGACCTCGACCAAATTTTGACCGCAGACCTCCCAAACAGTATACCACCATTGCTGAACCAATTGACCAACTGTATGAAAGGCTCAAAGCTGCTGGTTATGTCACCCATATCCCTGCTATAACCCCTAAAACCCCCTCTCAATGGGTCAATCCAAATAAATCTTGTGCATACCATTCCGGCATGAAGGGTATACCATCGATGAATGCCGCTCTCTAAAAGACAAGATCCAGACTTTGATTGATAACAAGATCATTATGGCAAAGGATCCTACTCTAAATGTCCGCAACAACCCTCTGCCGGACCATAAGGGTGGAGGTATTCACATGATTGGAATAGAGGATGATTGGGATGCCAATGGATCGATAAGTTTAATCACAGAAGGTGACGAACCAAAAAAGCCAATAGTCACCCTTAATCCGATTGTAGTCCAGACTCAGCCTTCTGGGGATGCCGAGGTAAACATGTTTGTACCACTTGAGTTTGAAGCACCACCCCCTACAAAGATTCCAACACCAATTGAGGTCGAGTTTGGGCCTCTAGCAAAGGCACCCGCACCGTTTGAAGTTGCAATTTTACTTCCCAAGACACATGCTCCGTTCGGAGTAAAGGTGCCCATTCTAGTAGCAGTGTCGGCCGTAACACCGTTCCATACAAATGCCATACCTTGGGATTACACAGCCGAGACGAGAAGGAAAGGGAAAGCCATGTTCGGGGAAACAGTTGCGGCACATGGTATGACAAGAACCGGTAGGATTTATACTCCGGAGCATTTAGCTAAGTCGAGTAAGCAGGCCTCTGGTCAGCCGACCATCACTAAAACCGGGCCTGATGATCTCTGGAAAAAGATACAAGCCAAGGAATACTCAGTCATTGATCAGCTGAACAAAACACCGGCACAAATTTCTATCCTAGCTTTGCTGCAAAGTTCCGATGCACATAAGAATGCCTTGTTGAAGGTGCTGAGTGAGGCATATGTACCAAGTAACATCACCGGAGGAGAAATGGCAAACATGGTAGTGCAAGTATTGGAAAGTCACAAGACCACTTTTCATGAAGATGAGCTGCCACCAGAAGGGTTGAGTCACAACAAAGCATTGCACATCACCGTGCAATGTGAAGATTATTTTATCACTAGGATCCTGATTGATGGAGGGTCCAACCTCAATATTTGTCCGTTGGTAACACTCAGAACATTGGGGAAGGGGATGCATGAGATCAAGGACGGGTCCATCAACGTCAAAACATTCGACGGTTCCCAAAGGTCCACTATTGGGGAATTAGTTTGTGCTTGCAAATGGGGCCTACTTGGTTCGATGTCGATTTCCAAGTAATAGATGTGCCGACATCGTACAACTTGCTATTGGGACAGCCGTGGATTCATGCCGCTGTGTCTATAGCGCTAACACTACATCAGCCAGTGAAGTTTAAGTGGAATCACCAAGAGGTGATCATTCACGGCGACGGTAGCAATCCCATATACGGTTACCAAACCATCCCAATGATAGGAGGAAGAAGAAAGATAGGCGGGGAAACCTATCACCACATCGAGCGAGTCAACGCCGTTGACAAAGACAAATGGTGGGACGACAAAATTGAAAGCATATTGAACTGGAGTGGATATGAACCTGGCAAGGGACTTAGAAAGAACCTCCAAGGAATCGCCAAGCCTATCAAACTGAAGAAACATGGCACCACTTTCGGTCTGGGATACGAATATACTTGGGAGGAATTCAACAACTGGTCGCCACCATGGCGCGGTCCATACTACTCGCTGGAGCAGCCGATACCACATTTGGAGCAGACTTTCCAGCCGGCCGATGTTATCTCTGGGTCGAAAGAAGAGGAAGCACTGGCAGCAGTGAAGAATTTATTCCTAGAAGATGATGACATGGATTGTTGTGTCATCTTCAAGAAGGAGGAGGGGGGAAGGCCCTTCCATACAGGCCATAAGCCGGGGAGCATGCCTCAACAATTGAACCATCAGAACCACCAGAGCCCAAAAAGTCTCGGGGTAGCAAGGCTGAACAAAGCATCATGCACTATCTTTTATTTTTACTAGTTGATTTTCCTTTCGCATTTTGAATTTTCTCAATAAGATCTTCCAATGTTCAAAACAGTTATGAAATTTATCAAAGTATTTCGGTTTCCTTACAAATCTTACTCTCATTATTTTCTCTCATTACTTTATTTATAAAGCATTACTATTACCTATCTTGATGAACCAATGACTATGACATGCAACGAGACAACGCAACAAACGGACATAGATTCAGAGGAAGACGATATACCAAAAGAGATTGTTAAAGATGTTGAGAATTTTGAGAACATGTCGAAGTTCAACTTGGACGAGACTGAGATCGTTAACCTGGGAGATGCAAAAAATTTCAAGGAAACCCGAATCAACATTCATTTGTCACCGTTAGAAAAGGAAGAGTACACAGAATTTCTAAGGGAATATGAGGACATATTCGCCTGGTCGTATGATGACATGACTGGTATGAGTACATCTATAGTGGCTCACAAACTGCCAACCGATCTAACATGTCCGCCGGTAAAGCAAAAGCTCAGAAAGTTCAAGCCTGATATGAGTCTGAAGATCAAAGAAGAAGGCACTAAGCAGGTCAAAGCTAAGGTTCTTAAGGTAGTATAATATCCAACATGGTTAGCCAATATTGTGCCGGTGCCGAAGAAGGATGGGAAGGTCAGAGTCTGTGTCAACTATCGGGATCTCAACCGGGCCAGTCCAAAGTATGACTTCCCCTTGCCAAACATACACATCCTGATTGACAATTGCACCAAGCACGAGTTGCAATCATTTGTAGATTGATTCGCTGGTTATCATCAGATCTGGATGGATGAAGAAGATGCTGAGAAAACGGCTTTCATTACACCGTGGGGAATGTACTGCTATAAAATTATGTCGTTTGGGTTAAAAAATGCAGGGGCCACCTACATGAGGGCCATGACCACCATTTTCCATGATATGATACATAAGGAGATCGAAGTATATGTAGACGATGTTATCATCAAGTCTAAGAAAGCCACTAATCACATGGAAGATTTGAGGAAGTTCTTCAATAGACTGAGAAGGTACAACCTAAAACTGAATCCCGCAAAATGTGCATTTGGGGTTCCTACCGGAAAACTACTTGGATTCATTGTAATTCACCGAGGAATAGAACTGGATCCATCAAAGGTTAAAGCTATTCAAGAATTGTCACCGCCAAAGAACAAGAAGGATGTACTGAGTCACTTGGGGAGACTTAACTATATCAGCGGGTTCATAGCATAATGTACTGTCATCTATGAGCCAAACTTTAAGATGTTGAAAAAGGACTAATGACTACCAAAAGGCCTTCGACAGAATCAAGAAGTACATGTCAACACCATCAGTTTTGGTCCTGCCCGAGCTAGTTAGACCTCTATTACTCTACCTCACAATATTGGATGGATCGTTCGATTGTGTTCTGGGTCAGCATGATGAAACGGGGAGGAAAGAGCAGGTCATCTATTACCTCAGTAAGAAGTTCACCTAGTATGAGGCCTGGTATTCATTGTTAGAGTGCAACTATTGTGCTTTGACTTGGGTGGCGCAGAAGCTGAGGCACTATTTCTGTGCCTATACTACATATCTCATATCGAGTATGGATCCTTTGAAGTACATCTTTCAGAAGCCCATGCCCACTGGCAAGCCAGCCAAGTGACAAATCCTGTTGAGTGAATTTGACATTGTCTACGTAACTCAGAAGGCGATCAAGGGACAGGCACTAACAGATCACCTCGCTGAAAATCCCGTGTTCGAAGAATACGAACCCTTGAAAACGTATTTTCCTAATGAAGAGGTATTATTCATAGGAGAAGACATTGTAGAATCCTATGATGGTTGGGGGATGTTTTTCGATAGAGCAACAAATTTCAAAGGAGTTGGCATAGGAGCAGTCCTGGTATCAGAAACCGGTCTCAGCCAAACTCAGATTCCCGTGTACCAACAACATGGCCGAATACGAAGCCTAGGGCTCAAGATGGCTATTGATATAAACATTCAAGAGTTGCTAGTGATTGGGGATTCAGATTTGCTTATACATCAGGTCCGAGAAGAATGGGCAACCAAGAACTCCAAAATACTCCCTTATCTGCATCACGTACAGGAGTTGAGAAAGAGGTTCACAAAGACAGAGTTCCAGCATGTTCCCAGAGTCCAGAATGAATTTGCGGATGCACTGGCTACCCTATCATCCATGATACAACATCCAGACAAGAATTTCATTGATCCCATTCTGGTAAAGATCCACGATTAGCCAGCCTACTATGCTCATGTCAAAGAAGAAGCAGATGGAAAGGCTTGGTTTCATGATATCAAAGAATACTTGGCAAAAGGAGAATACCCAGAACTCGCAAACGCTACTCAGAAGCGCATGCTTCGGAGGTAATCCAACAATTTCTTTCACAACGGAGGAATCCTGTACAGGAGGACTCCTGATTTGGGATTACAAAGGTGTGTTGACGCAAAGGAAGCATCCAGGCTATTAGAGAAAATTCATTTAGGGACCTGCGGTCCACATATAAATAGTTTTGTCTTAGAAAAGAAAATATTCTAAGCTGGTTACTTTTGGATGACTATGGAAACAGACTGCATCCAGTATGTCCGAAAGTGTCACCGCTACCAGATACACGCAGACATGATAAAGGTGCCTCCAAACGAGCTTAATGAGACAAAGCTCTCCGTGGCCGTTTGCCGCATGGGGATTGGATGTTATTGGACCAAACAAACCCGCCGCATCAATTGGGCATAGGGTTATCCTAGTAGCAATTGATTATTTCACAAAATGGGTTGAAGCATCATCTTACAGAGCAGTGACTAAGAAAGTCGTGGCAGATTTCGTCCGCGACCGTATCATTGCCGGTTCGGGACCCCGGAGTCAATTGTCACTGATAATGGTTCCAACCTCAACAATGACCTGATGAAAACCATGTGTGAAACCTTCAAGATCAAACACAAGAATTCTAGAGCCTACAGACGTCAGATGAACGGAGCCGTAGAAGCCGCCAACAAGAATATCAAGAAGATATTAAGGAAAATGATAGAGAAACATAAACAGTGGCACGAGAAACTATTATTTGCTTTATTGGGGTACCACACCACAGTCCTTACATCAACTGGGGCAACCCCCTACATGCTGGTATATGGTACAGAAGCAGTCATTCCCGCCGAAGTAGAAATCCCTTCCTTGAGGATCATATAGGAATCAGAACTCGACGATGCAGAGTGGGTGAAAAGTCGTTATGAGTAGCTAGCTCTTATAGATGGCAAGAGAATGAATGCAGTTTTCCATGGTCAGCTTTATCATAATAGAATGTCCAGAGCCTTCAACAAAAGAGTCAATCCAAGACAATTCACACAAGGGCAGCTGGTATTAAAGAAGAATTTCCCGCATCAAGATGAAGCGAAAGGGAAATTCTCTCCCAACTGGCAGGGTACGTACATGGTTTATCGGGTTCTAAGAGGAGGGGCCCTCATACTTGCATAAATGGACGGGGAAGTTTGGCCAAAGCTAATCAATTCAGACTCAGTCAAGCGATACTATGTGCAACCTTTATGCTTTCTTTAATGATGTAATTTTAACTACGCCTGAACTGATTCCCGTTTAAGAGGGGGTACGTAGGCATCCCTATGGGTTCGGTCACCAGTCAATAAAATTTTCATTTCCCCCCGCAATTGGAAACTGGGCAGAATTTTGAGGAGGACCCTCAAAATTCCGAAGTGATTTCAGCCATTCGCCGCAAGCAGCCGTCAGAAGCAGCAGCCCAGTAAACTGGGGCAGAATTTTGAAGAAGACCCTCAAAATTCTGGAGCAAGAGAAGTTGTAATGTCGTGAACCACGTCGCAGTCGTCGGTTCATCTAAAGAAAACTATTCTTAATTATGTATTTATGTTACATTTTCTTTACTAAAATCATGCATGTTTATTTCTGAAATCGCTCTGTTTAGCAACACTACCCCAATGATATGGGCAATATCACTAGATCAAAATCAAGCAGGTCAAGTAAAGCCAGCAGGGATACGAACTAACCCCCCCTTTTACAAACTCACGATTTTTCTTTAGATGTAGGCATTTGAGTTGCAAGACCATCAAATATACTATACACTCACTCACAAAGTTCAGGAATACAACTCTCCAAACCATTGCACATGCTCGCAACTGTTATCCGCACACAACAGTGTCCCCATCAGGCACAATATCCCAAGCAATCACGATACTGCAATCCTCTATCAGCTAAGAAAACTCTACTGCCGTTTGCCCTTTTACTTCCTGCATAAGGCTACCATTCTGCCTTCTGAGGTTAAGCTCTACCTCTATCTGCATTTCTTGCATTTCATAAGGCTACCATTATGCCTTTCGAGGTTAAGCTCTACCTCCATCTGCATTCTCTACATTGCATAAGGCTACCATTCTGCCTTCCGAGACTAAGCTCTGTCTCCATCTGCATTTCCTGCATTGCATAAGGCTACCATTCTGCCTTCCGAGACTAAGCTCTGTCTCCATCTGTATTTCCTGTATTGCATAAGGCTACCATTCTGCCTTCCGAGGTTAAGCTCTACCTCCATCCTCATGGCTGAAATATTGCTACTTTATTTACATCTTGCATGGCTGAAAGATCGCCACTTCAGTTACATTTTGCATTGGCTGAAATATCGCCACTTTATTTACATCTTTCATGGCTAAAATATCGCCACTTTATTTATATCTTGCATGGCTGAAAGACCGCCACTTTATTTACATCTTGCATGGCTGAAAGACCGCCACTTTATTTACATCTTGCATGGCTAAAATATTGCCACTTTATTTACATCTTGCATCGGCTGAAAGATCTCTACCCTCTGCATCTCATGGGTTGAAAGATCTCCAATCTATCCAAAAGCATCATTGTTCGAAGGCACCATTTTCATAGCCCGAGAACGCCATGACATGGCTTGACGACCCCCTTTATCTTTTGCATATCATTATTCAAAGGCGTCATAGTTTGGAGGCATCATTCTCATAGCCCGGGAGCATCATTTCATGGCCTGCGAATCCCTCATCCCATGCTTTATGGCCCAGGACATCATGGTCTGAGTACGTCATACTAACCGTCCAAAGACAACATTCATGGTCCGACGGGAACATGCATCACGTTTAAATTTCCGCACGATATACACTTGTATTGCTTATTTGCAGGTAAACCAGCGAGCAATGGCCGTCTCAGCCGGAGCAATCTCACTCTAGTTCCCACAGCCCTGTTAGACTTTAACCATCCATCCTAACCCGAATATCGCGTCCGTCTTGGAAAATCTCTATCGGCATATTCCGCTGACGGATCCCGAGCTACATATGGCCTGATTCCTGTAAGACCGGGGATATGTAAGCAGCTCAGGAACTAGAGCACGGTCAACCTCTTCAAACCATTTCGTTTGTCAAAATTGGCCATCATATCTTTACCCGACAACTCTTTCATCCTTCCCGGGTAAAGAGGGGCAACTGTTGATACCCAATTTTCCCTGTATATTTCTATATGCAAAATACTTTCAAAATAGCATATGTATGCATATATAAGTATTTACAAATATTGTTATTATTCTTCCTTAATTTTAAAGTTTTTAAAATAAATTTTATCGCCTTATTTTATCAAGAAAAATCCAATAAGTGTCCAAAATTATCATTTTTGGTGATTCACTAGTTGAATTCTCATATTTATGCTAAACTACAGCCCAAATTCTTTTTGCATGTTTTTACAAATTTATTTAGCATTTTTAAAGCTCAACTACATGTAATTGTAATATTAGTCTCATTTACGATTTGATTGCATTTATATTTATAAAAATTAAGTCCAGTATTTTTAAATTGATAATTATATGTTATAAATTATTTTAGTACTTGCAATTTATTTCCAAATTTTTTATTTGCTATTTTTTATAAAATAATTGGGGAAAAGTGGCTATTTAAAATCTAGCCATATTTCATTTCAATTTCGGCCTAATTTGCACCCCTAATCCAATCCAATTTCAATTTCAAATCACCCAGCCCAATTCCTAAAATTACCCGACCCACAGCCCGTTTAAATGACCCGCCCGACCCCCCTTTTAATCCAGGCCGTTGATTAAAATGATCAACGACCACATTTCTTTCTTACCATTTTTAATTACCCGATCCCCCTAAACCTAAATCATTTTCCACCTGCCAAGCCGCCTCTGAACCCTCCTCATTCTCTCAAACCCTCTCGAAACTTATCGAACCCTAACCACCTCCCACCACTTCCACCCTGAAAACTACCGGAATCCATGGCTTCCAAGGCTGTGGAAGCCCTACACCAGCCTCCTACGGCTCCTACGCGCCTGATTTCTTAAGATTCAAGGCCTGACCATGAAGGGTCGTATCCAGACCTCTATCGATTCTAAGTTTCATGGTCATCTCCGGCATACCATGATTGTTTGAGCCTGATTCTGACCTCTCCGACTCAGATCGGTGACTTTTTAAAGCCTTTCTCATTTCTAGGGTTCTTCTGAAACCCTAACCCTTCGAGATTTTCTCTGATTCCTTTAGATCTGTTGTGTATCCATTCTTTCCCTGAGTTTTCAAATGATTTCTCTGGCTTTTCTTTCAAAAATTACTTTCAAAACTATTTCTTCTCCGATCTAGGGCTTTTTGAAAATATCTAAATGTTTCTCTGACTTTCTTTCTTTTTCCTTTGTATGTATTTGCCTCTATTGTGATCTTGTATTTTTCTTTTACCATGTTCTTGTATGCTTCTCCTACTATGTTTTCCTATACTATGTTCTCGCATGCATTTCTACTGTATTTCTTTTCTCCTGTGTTCTTGTGTTTCTTCTACTGTATTTTTTATTTCTTAAGTCTCCTTATTAAGTTCTTTCTACTGAGCTCTGTTTAAGTCTCTTCTAAAAGATCTTCTTAAGCATTCTTCTTCTATTGTTCTTATCAGTCTCTTCTCATCATGTTTCGAATTAGTTTCTTCACTCTGTTTTCGTTGAGCCCTTCTACTGTGTTTGCATGTTACTCAGGAGTTCTGTTGCTGAAAGAGGCATGTTGGAAGTTTCAGTTCTTTTCTGAAACCTCTAAACATGTTTTGATTCAATTGCTTGCCCTCTCATCTCTGTTTGTGGTTTGCTTATTTCAAAACCCCCAACTCTTTCAGACCAATTTCGAGTCTCTGAACTGAGTTTGGACATCTTTGTTTTCATACAATTCTGGCTTTTTACGAAACTTTTCTACACTAGATTTTCCTACTAATTTTGCAATGGCACAACATCTTCTGTCAACTCAGCATGTTTGTATGCTCTTTATATATGATGAACCTCCCTCCATAGGGGTTTTCAAATTTATGATTAGTTCAGATTTCCTTTTGAATAGGACTAATTGATTTTCCTTCCTTGTTTGCTGATTTTCCTCATGACTCGACTTAATTTTAAAACTTTTCTTAGCTTTTATGACTTGGTTCATTCATGGATCAGTAATTACAAGATCCCGGACCATTTGATTTATTGGCTACTAATTGATTTTCTTACTTTATTTGTACAACCGTGTTCTTCAAAACCCTGTCCTTAAAATAACCTTTTATGTATCTGCCCCTAATTGCATGCTATGCACAAAGTGCTTACTTAATCTCTTTCCTTAAATGGTTTTTACCCATTTGAATCTGAATCCCTTAATTAAGGAAAGTTTTGTGTAATTGATTCTTAATTGACAATCAGTTCCTCAACTATTTTCTTACCTTATTTCTGCCTGATTTTGCACTATAAAAGGCATGACCCTCTTCACAAATAGGGGGACACTTTTAGAATCCTTCTGAACTCATACTCTCTCATAATAATATTCTCTTCTTGTTTGCATTGTGGCCTATTTTACAAGACCTACTGCTTTTCTTTACTTGTTTCCCTGAAAACTGGTATGTCCGGATTTATATCCATGTCTATTGTACTATTTCTGTAAAGTTCAATATTTAAGTTAGTATGCTCATATCTTTCTGCCTATTTCTATTGCGAATCCTTGCTCCCTATCCCCATTACCCCTATGTGTTTGAGAGTTGTGACTTAAGGCATGGCAATGTGAGTTGTTGCCCATAAATTAAGTTTGAACGAATGGGGTCTTAACCTTTAAGTAAACAGGCTGGATGATGTGCCAGCATCTCCCATTATTGGGTATGCCCATCAGCCTGCCTTTCTTTTTCCTCTTGCAACTTCCTCATTCCCCTATACCCTTATGTGTACTGATTTAAGTTGCTTCCCTTTTCCCTTTCCCCTTTTAGAATCCTACTTCTGCACTTGCACTCTCTCTTAAGTCCATAGGTTCTACCGCCCTCTGGTGAGCCTTGCCTTGGGACCTTGAGTTCCCTCTGAACTTGGACACCTAAGGGCTGGCCCTTCCACACTACACTATGTCCTAATCTGGTGATACATTTGGGTATAAGCACTGCCCGAAGTTCTTATGAAATTCTTAGGGAACTCTGACACATCCAAATGGGAGAAAGGCTTTGAAATATGATCTCTTGGAGTTGGTTTACTTCATATTTCAGACAGGAAGTCTGAATCAGGCTCTCGTTGGTTGTATCTTTTAATTTCTGATGTATTTTCTTTTTCTGGGCTGTAATAATTTTGTAATAAACTCTTGGGATGGCTAGTGAAAAGGGAGGGATAACTATGCGAAGGGTAGATATCCTGCCTATAGGTTATTTCTGAATTTCTGCACTCTCATATAGATATCCTGCCTATAGGTTATTTCTAAATTTCTGCGCTCTCATATAGATATCCTGCCTATAGGTTATTTCTAAATTCTTCATTTCTCATATAGATACCATGTCTATAATTACCTGGAAATCTGAATCCTGCATATGCATATAGAAGATATGCCTATAGGTCTTTCGGAATCTTGCACATACATTCTTTGTTAGGCAATCATGTTTATAGGGTGTCCGCATTTTACCATGTCTGTTAAAAGGGGTTTTAAATTAGAAACACATAGAAAGCATGCCTATAGGAGCTATTAATCAAGTCTGAATTGCTTCACTCACTTATAAGTCTAAAACCAGTAACTGTCACGCATGCTCTGTTGCTAAAACTCGCCTTTCTTTAATAACAGATGATTTTTCTTAAATCAGTATGTATTCATGTTTACTTCATTGTTTCTGGAACCAGTAGATATCATGCCTATAGGTCTTCGTCCAGCAGTTAGGCAAGCCATAGGGTGAAAGTTTATAACTGAATCAGATTTTATATGCTACAATCGGCAGACAGGCCTGATTCGGGCTTCTTATCTGAACTATGTAATAAATCAGTCTGCCTCAACCCTTTAAGTTTTAATCAGACCTTAAATAGTACATGCAAGTCATGCTACAATATGTGCTTTCTTTGGTTTAAAGGAGGTCTGTTTGAGCCCTTTTATTTGTTTATATGCTTCCCTAAACTTACTATATGTGTTTTGTTTGTCGTATTAGTATTTTACCTTTTGAAACCACAAATAAGCCCAATACCTCCTCCCTCTAAGATTAGTAGTCTTAAGTGCCTCCGTGGCTAATAGGATTGGGGCGGGTAATAGCATGCAATAAGTAAACGAGACCATTATGTGCTTTAATACATTAACGGGGTGGGAAAGGGTAGATATGGATATGATGACCACACAATAATATCACTTGTAGCCCCTCACTGAGGAATGATTATCGGATGTTGTGTGGGGTTATCTATATTATTAATAAACCTAGGACCCCCCTTCCTTTGTTTTCTTTGTTTCTTTTAAATCTTTTAAACCATTTCTTTTAAGAAAATCAACTCCTTTTAGTTCCTTTTTCTTACTTTTGTTATTTGTAACCATTACGTGAAAACCCCCTCTTATTTGAAGCCTTTATTTGCCTATGTGTTATTTGCCCTAAAGTCACAATAATTGCCTGGCCGGGAACCACACTAGTGGATCCTGAGGGGTACCTAACACCTTCCCCTTGGAATAATTTCAAGCCCTTACCCAATCTCTGGTTGTTCAAATCAAACCTTTCTTTATGTCCTAATGCACTTAAATCATTAGGTGGCGACTCTTCTATTCAAACCCAATTCCCCAAAGGGTACGAGTTGTCCTCCCAAATGTCATAAACCCGATTTTACGAGATAAATAGGGAACGATAGAGATAGTACTTAGTATCATGCAAAATAGGAGACAATTCTTAGACTCATGCAAGGAAAGGCGATGCTTATCCTTATGCAATTGAGGAGGCTTGGCTTAGCCTCATGCAAAATGGGAGACAGTACTTAGTCTCAATGCAAGGAAAGGCGGTTCTTAGCCTTATGCAATTGAGGAGGCAGGGCTTAGCCTTATTCAGAATGGGAGACAGTGCTTAGGCTCAATGCAAGGAAAGGCAGTGCTTAGCCTTATGCAATTGAGGAGGCAGGGCTCAGCCTTAAGCAAAATGGAGACAATGCTTAGTCTCATGCAGGGGAAGACAGTGCTTAGCCTCATGCAGTTAAGGAGGAAGGGATTAACCTCATGAAAAATGGGAGACAGTGCTTAGTCTCGATACAAGGAAAGACAGTGCTTAGCCTTATGCAATTGAGGAGGCAGGGCTTAGCCTCATGCAAAATGGGAGATAGTGCTTAGTCTCGACGCAAGAAAAGGAAGTGCTTAGCTTTATGCAATTGAAGAGGTAGGGCTTAGTCTCATGCAAAATGGGAGACAGTGCTTAGCCTCATGCGAGAAGAGGAGACAATGCTTGGTCTCATGCAAAGAAAGGAGACAGGGATTAGTCTCATGGAAAGAAAGGAGATAGGACTTAGTCTCGATGCAATGGAAGGTAGCGCTTAGCCTTATGCAATTAGGGAGGCAATGCTTAGCCTCATGTAGAAAAGATAATGAGTGATAGCAGAGTATTTCTTATCTGGAGACATGTTTGTCTTTGGTAGCTTGTTATTATGAAGATAGTGATTTTGATGTGTGTATATTTGTGAATGCTCCTGTTATGTTCATTGTGCCTGCATCCAAAGAAAAATCGTGAGTTTTTTAGGGAAGGTTGGTTCGTGCCTCCTTTTGCTTGCTTTGCTTTGGAGATCCTGTTTGAGTTACCCTGGTTAACATCTGGATGTCAAAAAAATAAAGTTTTCGAAAAACATGTATTCACCTGATAAATATAGTTATTTAAAAACATAGTAGTATGCGATATCAAGTAAATAAGATGAACCAATGATTGTGACACTTTTAGAGACATTGCGACATCTTTTTACTAGAATTTGAGGGTCCTCCTCAAAATTCTGCCCCAGTTTAGTGAGCGATTCTTCGGTCGTTCCGCATATGATGAAATTGGTTAGACTTGCTCTGGAATTTTGAGGGTCCACCTTAAAATTCTGCCCCAGTTTTTGACTATTAGGAAGATGAAGATTTTATTAAGATGTGACCGACCCATAGGGCTGCCTACGTATCCCCTCTTAAATGGGAATCAGATCAAGCATAGTTCAGCAACATCAAATGAAGAAATGCAAACAATCCTAAACATAGTATCTTTTGACTATGTCCGAGTTGATAGGTTTTGGCCAAATTTCTCCATCCATTTCTGCAAGTATGAGTGCTCCTCCTGTTAGTACTATGTGAACCATGTAGGACCCTTGCCAATTTGGTGAAAATTTTCCTTTGGCTTTATCTTGATGCGGGAAGATCCACTTTAGCACCAGCTGCCCCGATGTAAACTGTCTAGGTCTGACCCTTTTGTTGAAAGCTTTGGACATTCTGTTCTGATAAAGTTGACCATGGCACGCATTCATTCTTTTACCGTCAATAAGAGCTAATTTTCATAGCAACTTTCTATCCATTCTGCATCACTAAGTTCTGATTCTTGTATAATTCTCAAAGGAGGAATTTCGACTTTGGCGGGAATGATAGCTTCCGTACCGTATACCAATATGTAGGGAGTTGCTCCAGTTGATGTGCGGACTGTGGTACGATATCCCAATAAGGAAAATGGTAATTTCTCGTGCCATTGCTTGTGATTTTCTACCATTTTCCTTAGAATCTTCTTGATGTTCTTATTGGCAGCCTCCACAACTCCATCAATTTGAGGTTTGTATGCTGTGGAGTTCTTATGCTTGATTTTGAAAGTTTCACACATAGCTTTAATTAAGTCGTTGTTGAGGCTAGCGACGTTGTCGGTGATGATGGATTCCGATACCCCGAATTGGAAAACAATATGATCCCTGACAAAATCTGTGACGCCTTTTTTGTTTACAGCCTTGTAAGATGTAGCCTCAACCCATTTCATGAAATAGTCTATGGCCACTAGAATAAACCTGTGCCCGTTCAAAAGGGCGGGCTCGATCAGACCAATGACATCCATTCCCCAAGCGGCAAAAGGCCAAGGTGCACCTTTAATCATACCTGATGTAGTCCGTTTCCATAGTCATCCAAAAATATCCTGCTCTCAATAGCTTCTTGGCTAAAATGAAATCATTCATGTGTGGTCTGCAGGTTCCGGCATGTATCTCTTCGAGCGGTTTGGAAGCTTCCTTGGCGTCAACACACCATAATAATCCTAGGTCTGGAGTCCTTCTATACAGAATTCCTCCACTGTGGAAGAAATGGTTGGATAATCTTCGAAGCGTGAGTTTCTGAGTATGATTTGCATGCTCCGGGTATTCTCCTTTTGCCAAGTACTCTTTGATATCATGGAACCACGAATTCCCATCCGTTTTTTAACATGAGCGTAATAAGCCAGCTGACTATGGATTCTTACTAGAACAAGGTCGATGAAATTCTTGTCCAGATGCTGTATCATGGAGGAAAAAGTAGCTAATGCATCTGCGAACTCATTCTAGTTTCTTAGAACATGTTTGAACTCTATCTTTGTGAACCTCTTCATCAGCTCTTGCACATGATATAGATATGGTAATATTATGGTATACTTTGTAGCCCACTCTCCTAGAACCTGATGTACCAGAAGGTCTGAATCACCAATTACCAGCAATTCCTGGATATTCAATAGCCAAATTAAGCCCTAAGATGCAAGCCTCATATTCTACCATATTGTTGGTGCACGGAAACCTGAGCTTCGTGGATACCAAATAATGTTGACCTGTCTCTGACACCAAAACAGCTCCAATACCCACTCCTTTGAAATTTGCAGCTCCATCGAAAAATATTCTCCAACCATCATATGTTTCGGTGATATCTTCTCCTACAAATGATACTTCTTCATCGGGAAAATACATTTTCAATGGTTCGTATTCTCCTCATACAGGATTTTCTGCAAGATGATCTGCTAATGGTTGTCTTTTGACCGCCTTCTGAGACACACAGATAATATCAAATTCACTCAACAGTATCTGCCATTTTGCTAGTTTCCCTGTAGGCATTGGTTTCTAGAAAATGTATTTCAGGTGACCCATACTTGATATGAGATACGTGGTATAGGCATAGAAGTAGTGCCTCAATTTCTAAGCTATCCACGCCAGAGCGCATCAGGTGCGTTCCAGCAAATAATACCATGCTTCATAGGATGTGAACTTCTTACTCAGATAATATATAGCTTGTTCCTTTCTTCTCGTCTCGTCGTTTTGTCCCAAAACACAACCGAAAACTCCATCTAGTACGGACATATAGAGTAGTAGAGGTCTACCAGGTTCCGGTGGGACAGGACTGGTGGTGTGGACAAATATTCCTTGATTTTATCAAAAGCTTTCTGACAGCCTTCGGTCCAGTTTATTGCGATATCCTTTTTTAACATTTTGAAAATTGGCTCACAAATCATAGTTGATTGTTCTATGAAGTGACTGATGTAATTGAGACGCCCCAAGGAACTCATCACATCTTTCTTGCTCTTCGGAGGTGGCAAATCTTGGATAGTTTTGACCTTTGACAGGTCTAGCTCTATTCCTCGGCGGCTGACGATAAATCCTAATAACTTTCCGGCAAGGACCCCAAGAGCACATTTTGCAGAGTTCAGTTTCAAATTATACCTTTGAAGCCGATCAAAGAATTTCCTCAAGTCTGCTATGTGATCCATGCTTCTTCTGGATTTGATGATGATGTCATCCACGTGCACCTCTATTTCTTTGTGAATCATGTCATGGAAAATAGTCGTCATAGCTCTCATATAAGTGGCTCCAACATTCGTCAGGACAAACGACATCATTTTATAACAATACATCACCCACGAAGTGAGAAAAGCTATTTTCTCAGTATCTTCTTCATCCATCCAGATTTGATGATACCCCGCGAAGCAATCCACAAAGGATTGGAGTTCGTGCTTGGCACAATTATCGATCCGTATGTGTATATTGGGTAATGGGAAATCATCTTTGGGACTTGCTTTATTTAAATCTCAATAATCGACACATACTCTGACCTTCCCATCCTTCTTCGGAGCTGACACGATGTTAGCCAACCAAGTAGGGTATTCGACCACTTTGAGAACCTTAGCTTTGATCTGCTTGGTGACAGACTCATATACGGCTTGAACTTTCTGAGCTTCTGCTTTAAAGGCGGACACATCGGATTGGTAGTAGTTTATGAGCCACTATAGATGTGCTCAAACCAGTCATATCATTGTAAGACCATGCAAAAATATCTTTGTACTCTTTCATGAAACATGTGTATTCTTCTTTCTCTGATGGTGACAGGTGAATGCTTATGCGAGTTTCTTTGGTTGTTTCAGAATCTCCCAAATTGACTATCTCGGTTTCGTCCAAATTGGACTTAGGCTTATTCTCAAAAAATTTCACCTCTCTGACAATTTCCTCAGGTATTATATCTTCTTCTTCTATTTCCTCTGAATTACTATCCTTATATTGCGTTGTCTCATTACATGTCACAGTCTTCGGTTCATCAGGATAAGAAATAATAATGTTGTAGAGAGAAAATGTAAAGGATAATAATAAATACTAAAATAGCAATGCACTAGATAAATCTTGAAAATATTAAAAGAAGTACGACTCGATGACTCGAGCAATTATTTCAAAACAAAATATAAAATAAAATACTAAAAATGTCTTAAATGCTGAAAATTGCTTTTAAAAATAGATCATACTAATTGCTAGGCTACCTAGGAACTCGACGAGCCTGGGACGATGCAGCGGTCTAGTTTTTTAGAAGAGCTCCTTTTCCCATGGTCTGAATTGTGAGGTCTTCTTCCTTCTCCTCCTCAACTATTGCATTGCAATCCAGCTTTTGATCATCCAAAAACAGGTTCCTTAGGCCAGCTAAAGCCTCATCTTCTTTAGATCCCCATATCACATCAGTCTGTTGAAATGTCTGATGCAGATGCGGTATTGGCTGTTCAAGAGGGTAATATGTACCATGCCATGGTGGCGACCATTTCTGATACTCGTGCCAGGTGTATTCATATCCCAGCCCAAAATTTGTGCCATGGCACTTTATCTGTATCGGTTTGGTGATCCCTTGGATATTCTTGCCGAGACCCTTGCCAGGTTCGTATCCTGTCCATAACAATATACTTTCAATCTTATTACTCCACTACTTGTCTTTCTCAATTGCATTGACGCACTCAATGCGATGGTACGTTTCTCCACCCAACTTCCTTTTACTCTCGACAATTGGAATAGTTTGATTGGTGTAAATGGGGTTACTCCCATCCCCATGGATGATAACTTCCTGATGAATCTATTCAAATTTTATAGCCTGGTGTAGAGTGGAGGCTACGACCCCAGCAACATGTATCCACGGTTGACCCAATAACAGATTGTATGTGGCAGATATGTCCAATACTTGAAATTCAACATCAAACCAAGTCGGCCCATCTGCAAACATAGGTTGATTTCCTCGATCGTGGCCCTTTGGGACCCATCAAATGCTTTCACATTCATAGTTCCTACTCATATCTCATGCAAGCCTTTACCCAACCTCTTCAAAGTAGTCAACGGACAAATGTTAAGACTCGAACCCCCATCTATTAGGACTCTGGAAATGAATTTGTCCTCAAACTGTACTGTGATATGCAATGCTCTGTTGTGACTCAGTCCCTTGGGCGGCAATTCGTCTTTATGAAAAGTGATCTTGTGGCTTTCCAATACTTGCCCTACCATATTAGCCATTTCTCCACTAGTGATATTATTGGATACATAGGCTTCATTCAACACTTTCATCAATGCATTCCTATGCACCTCAGAATTCTGTAGTAGCGATAAATGGATATTAGAGCAGGGGTTTTATTCAGATGATCAACCACAAGATACTCTCTTGCTTGCACCTTTCTCCAAACATCGTCTGGGCCAGTTTCAATGATAGGCTGCTTGGGAGCGGCTTCTTTACTTGTTCCTCCCAAATGCTCGGGCGTGTAAACCTACTGGTCCTGGTCATACCTTGTGTTGCACTGGTTTCTTCCATTTCCCCTTTCATTTCCTTCTCACCTCTGTAGCATAGTCCCAAGGTATAGCATTGGACTTGAAGGATGGTGTAGGTGCTACCGTCACCATGAAGGGTGTGGTCACTTCCACCTCAAACGGAGTTGGCGTGGCTGAGGGCGTTGTTACTTCAACCTCAAACGGGGTTGGTGCGGCTACTTCTACCTCAATTGGTGACTGAATCTGCACCAAAATAGGCATAAGAATGACTGGAGATATTTTAGGTTCATCCCCTTCATGAATAAGCCCGATTGATCCTTCCAAATCCCATTCTTCATCAGTTTCTATCACATTTACCCCTTCACCTCTGTGATCTGGAAGGGGTTGTTGCGAACATTTGGTGTGGCCTCTTTGGCTTGTATAACCTTGGTGTCAATCAACATCTGGATCTTCTCCTTCAAAGTGCGGCATTCATCAATAGTACGACCCTTCATGCCCGAGTGATAGGCACATGTCTTGTTTGGATTGACTCACTGAGAGGAACTTTCCATGGAAACAACGGGAATGGGAGTGACATTACTAGTAGCTTTCAGCCTCTCATACAACTAATCGATGGGTTCAGCAATAGGAGTGTATTGTTTGGGCGGTCTATGATCAAAATTTGGTTTAGGTTTTTGGTAGTTTTGGTAGGCTGGTGGTGGTGAGTGGTAATATGTAGGTCGGGTATTATAAGTATGGTAAGTGGCAGCGGGTTGCTGGTATATGGAGGTAAAGGCTGATATCTGGTAGTGGTGTTTGGTATGTGAGGGGAGATTTCGGACATTGGGCTACCATCACTGCCCCTACTTCCTTCTTTTTAGAAATACTGCCTCACTGCAAAGCTTTGTTTGTAGCCTGTAATGCCTCAAAAAATTTCACCATTCCGCTTTTAATTCCTTCCTCTATTTTTTCTCCCAATTTGATGATATCAAAGAACTTAGGGTTTTCATTAGCCATCAACCTTTCGTAGTATTGTGGATCTTGGGCTCGGACAAAGAACTTATTCATCTGTTCTTCTTCCAATGTTGGTCTTACTTTCGCAGCTTCTGATCTCCATCGGGTAGCATACTCATGGAAATTTTCTGTTGGCTTCTTCTTAAGATTTTTAATGTAAAATTCATCTGAAGCATTTTCTTTGTTGAACCTGACCGATCTATAAAATCTGATACCATGCTTACCTAGTTAACCCATTTCTTCGGGTTTTGACTAATGTACCAGGATATGGCATCTCCAGTGAAGCTCCTCATGAACAACTTCATGCAGATCCTTTCATCTTTACCTACCCTACGAGCTTGTCACAATATGTTCTCAATTGTACCTTTGGATCACCTGTCCCGTCAAACATTTCAAACTTAGGAGGTTTGTAACCCTCTAGTAGTTCTACATCTGGCTGAATACACAAATTCTTATAATTCAAGCCCTCAATGCATTTACCACCTTCAATGCTTTGAACTCTGCCTGTAAGTTTCTTGAGTTCTTCCGCCATATTCTTAATGAGCAGGTCCTTCTCGATGGATTTAGGTATGTATAGGGTTTGTTGTGGAGTGTGGGGTAAGGTTTCTACATATAAAGGGTTGCTTTGATGGACTTCATGAATTTGGGCGTAGTGGTGGTCATTGGTTGAGTTTTGGGGATCAGGGGTAGGTTGTGGTGCGTTTTGAGGAGTGTGGTAGGTGGTGGTTTGTGGATACTGGGTTGGATGGTGATGATGTTGTGGAGGGGTCGGTACTGGTGGAGGATTAGGATTTTGAGGAGGTGTGGCATACTGATGAGGTGCGAGAGGATTTTGTTGGTTTTGTGTGTTCGGTGGAGGTGCTGGGTTTTGGGCATTTTGTTGGTTGACGTCGGGGACGTTCAAGGTAAGGGAAAGGTTTGCCAAGTTCCAAACCTCCTCGAGTTCCCCTTGTAGTGCCAGTATCTTCTGTTCCAACCGTAAGACCAAGTCAATCTGTGCCGGAGTACTCCGACCATCTGAAGTCTCAACATTCTTTGCATGTGTAGCATTGTCTTTCCATATACCTCTCGTATCATCCATTCTTGCTTTTCCTTGATTTTAGGATCACTTTGAGAAGGAGGAGGTGGTGGAGGAGCTCTAGATCTTGTATGATATGCTGGTGATGTCAGTATGCACGAACCAACCTTAGGGGATGGGAATAAACAAATAAAGAAAAGAAGAAAACATAAAGGTAAACAAGTCAGTAAGGAGTATTAAAAGGATGTTTGCGGTATTTAAACACAAATTGCAAAATTATAAATTTGTGTCCTAATTTGTGGACCTCATTATGCCCGAGGTAGGACTAAGCGTCATATAGATTTGGAGAAAATCGATGCCAATAACTGCGTCATTTCATTAATATGATAAATAAACAAAATCTCTACTAAAACGATAATAATTATAAAGAGTCACTAATGACATTTGCCTTATTACAACCAAAGTCTAAAACGAGTCTAGAAAGTAAGTAAAACATAATTCACAATCTATTTGGTCCTAGAGGGACTTTCTCCATGCTTGGCCTTCTTTGCTCCATTGATCAGATTCCCCATATTGCGCATGTCCGACAACAGATATGCTGTCGCGCCCCCTTTTTCCTCGCGGAGTCTGGGTTTTGACATTCATTGGGAACAACTTATTTCCTTTCGGGAATTGTGTATTTGAATTTGAAGAGTCTCCACCTAACAGATTTAAGGTGCGTTAGGGCATCTAGACCAAATAACTTATGAAATCGGTTTGCATTACCAGAGACTTGGGTAAGGGCTCGAAATAACCTTGAGGGGAAGGTGTTAGGTAACCCTCGAGGTCCACAACGGTGGGTCCCGGCCAAACTTATTTTTTGTGAATTGGTCATTTAACAGATAGGCGGTCTAAGCACACATATAAGATAAAGGAGATTTAATGGATAAGCAATCTAAGCACACATGTGTAAATAAGATGAGGGAAGTCCTAGGTTTGTTAGCCTATAAGATCATATCTGTGCAATACTCGGTAAACCTTCCTCAACTAGAGGGGTTACATGTGGCATTAGCGCACAAGTCATCATATCCTTTACTACCCAATTACCCTCCCCTTGGTCATAGCCTAAAGCGTTCTAGCAACCTTAAGATGTATCCTATGCGTTCACTACCCGTCCCTTTATTTATATAGTCCCGAAGGTATTTAGGACTTCTAGTTAAGATAGATCTAGACTCTCCTACAGTAATTGAAAAGAGAAAATTCTAGGCGACAAACAAAACAGGTAGGACTAGACTAATGATAGAACAGTTAAAAGGCTTATATTTTACCTCCACAAATAGAGCAAGCAAGTGCACATCTCAAACAACAGTATTTTAGACACTTTTTTTAAAAAAAAGAATCCTAATAATAGGATATCTAGGTGAGCACAAATCAGAACAAATGCAAAGTTTTATTAAAGTGGAGAACCAATACCTAATCAGTTGCCTACTGATTTTAGAGGGGCTTGCTGAATCTGGACAGTTAACAAAAGTACAGTTTTACAGTATACATGATTTTAATCGCTCTACAGGCTTGCCTAGGAGTGTATCAGTGATGTCCTATGAACATGGTATCTAATTAATCAGAAGTAAAATAAACCAGTAAACAATTTTGAACAGGCAGCTTGGTTCATTAGACCCTATAGGCATGCTATCTAGATGTAATGATTGATTTTAGACAATAGAAAATAAATGCAACAAATAGTTTTAAAACCTCATTGGCATGCAAAAACTGATTTTAAGTTACAGGCATAGTGTCCAGAATGCAAGATTGATTTTACCATATAAGCATGGTTTCTAAATGTTGAATACGTTGAACCTATTTGACATGGCTCATAAATGCAGAAATAATTTTTTAACCTATAGGGGCGATATCTAAAAGTGCAAGATTGATGTGTAACTTATAGGCATGGTATCTAGAATGCATGCAAACAGACAAACAACGCAATGATATGATCTCTGATTACAGAAGCAGATTTGAACCCTATAGTCATGATATCTAGTATGCACACAAGTTATGAACACTGCAATGTCCTATAGGCATGGTTTCTACAATGTAAACACTGATTCTAAAACCTATAGGCATGATATCTACCCATTTCCAACAAAATATGTATAAGAGTTCCCCCCAGTTTTACTAATTTCCCCAATATCTGTTTACAAAGTAATTAATATTACAAGTCAAATGTAAATAAATTACAGGAATGATAATAGTATACTATAGGGAGCCTGGATAGCCCGAAAGCAAAACTTGGGGAACCAGGCCTTCATGCAGTCTCAAATGCCACATCTTATAGTGCCAGGGAGGGTACCCTGATGTGTCTAAGTTTCCAAGGGTCTCAGGGACTCGGGAAGTGCTCACACCAAGGTCCTCTTTAAAGATCAACAGATTGTGCAGTGTATCAAAGTTTAGAGGGGTCTTATGGACTCCAAAACAATGCTCACACTGGAGAGGCAGGACTCTAGATGTTCTAAGAATTTGAAGTGGATAGTGATTTACAAGAATAGTTTTGAGAAAAAGCAGTTTTAGAATTTTAGGAAACCAGAAGCAAACAAAGTCATTCAATTCCTGGAACTTAAGCAAAGGTTCCAGCAAACAAACAGCATTCAGAAATGGGATTACTTAAGTTAGCTATTACTAAGTGGCCAAACACACGGCAAGGCATGCTAAGGATCAAACAGCCATATACAGAAGGGAAGCAGGGATTAAGGAGTAATGTTGTCAGGAGTCTGTGAACATTTAGAACAGAAAAGCCTAGTGGGAAGTAACAAACATAGATCCAATTTAGAAATAAACATGCAAATTTGTTGAAAGCAGAAACCCATAATTCTAATTTTTCTTTTAAAAAGTAAATATGCTATTGTAGTAAACACATGTATTGGGCAGCAGTAGGTATGCTAGTGCAATAAACACATTAATTGACATGCTAGGAAACACATAGTTAGACATGTTGTTGAACATACAGAAGTAACCACATAGACTAGACATAAGCAATCATGTTAGTAAACACATGGATTAAATAGAAGTAGTCATGCTAGTACACATATAGATTGAACAGAAGTAGATATGCTAGTAAACACATAGTTTAATTGAATAGCAGTAGTGGAGGCATACCAGTTGGAAATTTGCAGTTGGAGAGTAAAGTAAATAGGATCCAAGATCTAGTCTTGGCTTCCAGCCGACTAGATAGTGCAACAGACAAGTAGCAGTAGGTTGCAATAGAGAGAGAACAAGAATTTTTAAAGTATTTTCCTTTGGTCTCTGTGTGTGTGAACTATTGTCCATGTTTAAAGAAATCAAAATAAGAGTTTATATAACACTTAGTAAGGTAGGATAAATACGGTAAATAATAAATCAGAGTTCATAAAACAGGGTAATCATAATAAATCAATCAGTTAATTGGGGACTTAACCCGATCAATTTCCAAAGAAGAATCCGGAAAGGACCCCCTTAAATTGGAGAGAATCCCCTAACGATTCAGATTGGGATACAAATAAGGAAAACAAATCAATCATATACCATATAGGAGTCAATTAGATCCCCAAATTAGACTAATAGTCTAATTAAGGCAAGCAGTACTAATTAAAGTCACAAATAAGGAAAATAGGTAAATCACATAGAAGTACTGATTTTAATGGGAAGAATTGGTTCAAATCCTTAATAGAAATCAATTAAGTAAAAAGAAATCTCAAAAAAATACTTGTTTTAACAGGAAAATCGTTCAAGACTAAAGAGTAGAGTCAGTCAATACAACAGGTTCACAGAAATAAACACAATAACGAAAAAAATGAAGAAACCCGTGTCACAAATAGGAACATCTAGGGTTTAAACATATACACAAAAATTTAAAAAAATTTAAAGAGACCATTAGTTTAACACTGAAAGGTTTAGAAAAATCTTTGAGAAAAGTCTGGCAGGAACCCTAATTTCAGAGAGAGTAAACAAAGTTGAAACAATTAATTAAACCAAGAGATTTTAAAGGAAAATACCCAATAATACTCGAATCACCTTAGATCTATAAAGATCTGAGAAGATTCGAACAATATTGAAACTAGGGTTTTCAGAAGATAGTAGAGACAAAGAGAATAGGTCAAAAACCCATGGATTCGTACTAGAAATAAGAGGAAATCCATACTCACAAACGAAAGTGGCCTGAGATAGGCCGGTAAACAACTTTCAAACTGGAACAGGTTGGATTTCTATGAGATCTTCTCAAAGACTCATGAAATCAAGCACCCAGAGAGTATATGAGACCGGTGGTGGTCGGAGAATGCATAGAAACATCATGGAAAGGAGGCCTCCGCCGGTGACGACGATTAGGGTTAGGGGTGAGTTGAGAGAGAGTTGGAGAGGTTTGGGAACGAGGGTGGCGGAAATGAAAGAATGAAGGGGCTTAGGGGATCGTTTGGGATTAATATGGTAAGTTTAATTGTGGATCGTTGATCTAAAAGATCAACGGCCACGATTAAACGGGGTTATTAGGTCAAGTAGGTTTAATTGGGTTAGGGTTGTTTTAAATTGGGCCTGGGCTTGATAAATTGGATGGGGTGGGGTACGATTTTGGGTGCAAATTAGGGGTTGTTTTTTAAATACCCATTTTACTAATTAAAATAATTTTAAAAATAGCTAATAAAATGATAAAAATAATTTTCAAGCATGAAGGTGATTTAAAATAATTATTCAATATTATAAAAATACAAAAAAGTCATTTTATGTATAGATAATGTAGTTATGCCTATGTAGGGGCTATATTTGCAAAATATGCAATTATAGTCTTAAGCATGCAAATGTAATTATATAAAATGCAATTAAAATGTTTGAACACTCATATAAACATAAATGATGAATTTAGATGATTAAATCATCATAAAATAATATGAGGGATAGTTTTGAACATTTATGTAATTAAAAAATGCAGAAATAAATGGATTTAGGGTCTTTAAAAATTGTAGAAAAATTATAAAACACTTGTGCATATTTGTAAATGCATGTACAATATTTTGAAAGTATTTATGAAAAATCTAAAATATATGAGGGAAAAATTGGGTATCAACAGCTGCCCCTCTTTACCCGAGAAGGATGAAAGAGTTTTCGGGGTAAAGAAATAATGACCGATTTTAACCGAATGGGTGTTTTGAAAAATTAGAGGTTGAACCCTGGTGTCTGAGTTGCCTACATATCCATGGTTTTATAGGAATCAGACTGTGTGTAGTTCTGGACATAGCGATGAACGAAGCCGATGGAGCTGTTATAGGAATGGGGGCCAGTTTCAGCAAAGGTTCTTTTGTGAAGGGTGATTTCAGATGGAGTTATGATTATGGGTCTGGGGTGTAATGGATGTATTATAGGGTAGATATCTAAACGGTCACAGAGTAAGGTGGGTGATTTCGGTTATAATGGCAAAGTGAAAAATGGCATGAGCAGAAATCAGAACGAAGGCTACTCCTGTTTGAAGAACGGTTACCTCCTGGATTACCTGCAAAACTTAAAACATAATGCATGTGAGTATATAGAGGATGCAAATTCCTTTTGGACCATGAAATGATTTTCTCGGGCCATGAGGATGGTGCCTCTAAACTATGACGACTTTGAATAATGATGTGCAAGTATTAAGGGATCCTTAGGCGATAACATGGTATCTTCAGGCTATGAGGATGATGCCTTTGGACTATGACGCCTTTGGTTAATGATGTGGAAGTATTGAGGAATCCTCGGGCCATGACATGGTGTCTTCAGGCTATGAGGATGATGCCTTCGGACTATAACGCCTTTGGACAGGCTGGCTATATGTCAGCCCATGAAGTACAGAGATATGATAAAAAATGATAGCGAGACAAAGCTTAGTCTCATGCGGAGTTTGGGGCAGAGCTTAGCCCGAGAGAAATAGTGCCAAGAATAGAGCAACATCCATGCAGGGAGGGACAATGCTTAGTCCCATGAGAAGGCAGTGCTTGGCCTTATGCAAATATTGAGGCAGGGCTTAGCCTCATGCGATATTGAGACAGAGCTTAGTCTCATGCAAAGAGAAGGCAGTGCTTAGCCTTATCAAATATGGAGGCAGTGCTTAGCCTCATGCAAGATTTGAGATAGGGATTAGTCTCATGCAAAGAGAAGGCAATGCTTAGCCTTATGCAAATATAGAGGCAGGGTTTAGCCTCATGCAAGATTTGAGACAGGGCTTAATCTCATGCAGAGAGAAGGCAATGCTTAGCCTTATGCAAATATGGAGGCATGGCTTAGGCCTCATTTGTTTTTTAAGATTAAGACATCTGAATCTGAATACACATCTGAATATCATGATGTATATTAAGATTAAGACATTCGAATCTTAATATACATCTGAATATATTAAGATGTGAATTAAGATTTGAATACTAAAAATTAAGACTGTTTGATTTTTAACATCTGAATGTATAAAATTTATCTTTATTTGAAAAATAATAAACATAAAATTCAAATGACATACTAACTAATCTAATATTTTATCAATAAAATTTATAGTTTTTTAAAATATGATAGTTGGTGGTGGTAATGGCTAAAGGGTAAATGCCGACTAGAGGCGGTGGTTGGTGGTAGTTTGGTTGATGATGGTGGTTCATGCTAGTAGCTAGTAGTGATTGGTAGTGGTGGCGATTAAGATTGAGGACGGTGGTGGTGGGTGGTGATAGTTAATCATGGCGGGCGGTGGTTTGTGATTGAGGAAGGTGGTGGTAGATTATTATGATGGGCGGTGCCGGCTGTGGTTGTTAATGGTGATGGATTGGTTGGTTGTGGTAGTTGAGGTGGATAAGTGTTGATTGTGGGTGAGAATGATGGTGGTCGGAGTGGTGCAGATGGTAGATGGTGATGGCCGATAATAGTGGAGACTATGATTGATGATGATGATGGTGGTGGTTGAATATGGTGGTGGTGGCGGCGTGGTGGTAGTTGATAATGGTAGGCAGTGACGGTAGGTAATAATTAATATGTGATAACATCTTAATGAAATTAAGTCTCTATTATAGATCTTAATCATAGATACCTATTCAGACCCATTAAGTGGTTGTGAAGTAAAAAAAAAATAAACACACTTAGTGATTAAGATCTGAATAATTAAGATTCAGACTTTAAAAATAAACGCACTTAATGTCTGAGATCTGAATGATTAAGATTCAGACCTCCATTAAGTGCAAACAAATGAGGCCTTAGCCTCATTCAAAGATTTGAGATAGGGCTTAGCCTCATGCAAGATTGGAGACAGAGCTTAGTCTTATGGAAAGAGAAGACATTGCTTAGCCTTATGAAAATATGGAGGCAGGGCTTAACCTCATGCAAAGATTTGAGACAGGGCTTAGCCTCATTCAAGATTGGAGATAGAGCTTAGTCTCATGCAAAGAAAAGGCAATGCTTAGCCTTATGCAGGTGAGAGGCAGGGCTTAGCCTCATGCAAGATGGGAGACAGGGCTTAGTCCCCTGCAAGAAGAAGGCAATGCTTAGCCTTATGTAGTGAACAGGTAGCAAATAGGAGTAGATTGTTTCTTAGCTGGAGATATATTTGTGTATGGCAGCTTGATTGGTAGTATACTTGCGAATACTTCTATTATGTTCACCATGCCTGCACCCAAAGAAAATTGTAAGTTTTGTGAGAGGAGGTTGGTTCGTGCCTTTGTCCGCTGGCTTTGCTTTGCTTCGTTCTGGAGGCCCTATTTTAGTTGCCCTAGGTAACACCTGGTGTCACGAAAATAGAGTTTTCGAAAATATACACTTATTGATAAAAATGGAGTTATTTCAGAAAATATAGTGAAATATTAGTATTTTAGATGAACTGATAACTGTGATACATTTCAGAGACATTGCAGCTTTCTTGTATTAGAATTTTGAGGGTCCTCCTCAAAATTCTGCCCCAGTTTGGTAAATGATCCTTCAGCCATTTTGCGTGCGATGAAACTTGCTGAACCATCTCCAGAATTTTGAGAATCCTTTCTCAAAAGTTTGCCCCAGTTTCTTAACTGATTTCTGACTTTCTAGCCTATAAAGGCGTTGGCTGGACTCGATCCGGAATTTTGAGGGTCCTCCTCAAAATTTTGCCTCAGTTTCTAGTTCTGGGGGGAAAATGAAAATTTTATTATGATATGACCGAACCCACAGGGCTGCCAACGTAACCCCTCTTAAATGGGAATCAGGTCAAGCGTAGTTCAATTACATCAGATGAATGAATATAAACAATCTAAACATAGTATCTCTTGACTGCGTCTGAATTGATAGGTTTTGACCAAACTTCTCCGTCCATTTCTGCAAGTAAGAGTGCTCCTCCTGTTAGTACCTTGTGGACCATGTAGGGACCTTGCCAGTTGGGAGAGAATTTTCCTTTAGCTTCGTCTTTGTAAGCATGTGATTTTTGCCCTATATGAGAATTACTCCCAAAAAATTCAAAAATAAAATAATTTTTCTTGGTGTGCAATTTTGTGATATTTTGTGTAACTATTTGTATGTTTGTCTGTGCATGTTTATTTGTTAAATTATTAAAAATACAAAAATATGTCGCATTTCGCATGTAGGATTTAATTATACAATTGTTAGTAACTAAGTTTGTTTTACAAAAAAATAAAAATTACAAAAATAGGCATCGTTTGCATTTTTAGCATTTAATGTCCAAATATACAATTTTATGCTTAATTATTACTTAATTATGCGTTAATTGTTATTGGGAGTTAATTTGCGCTTTTATAACTTAATTTAGTTCTTAATAATAGTTTAAGTATTTTTATAATTTAGTTTTAGAAAAATAAAAGAAGAAAAGAGAATGAAAATATAAAGAAAGTCGGAATTGGGCCTCTTCTTCGATTTCAAGCCACAAGCCCAAAAAATGGCCCAATCTTTCCAAACGACCCAGTCCATTTCGAACTGGGTCGACCCAGTCCAGTACCAACAACCTAACTCCCCCTCTTCATTTTCATTTTTTCATTTTTTACAAAACAAAAACAAAACAAAAAAAAATTAAGAAAACCCTAAAAAACTAAGAAAGGATCCGCCCCCCCCCCCCAATTTTGGTTTCTTCTTCCCCAAAGCTCCAAACCCCACCTCCCTTGGCAGCCTTTCAACCTCTTCACGCCCAGAACAAGCTCCAACACCATCGTCGCTGCCTCGTCGAGCTCGAGCATGAGCTTGCATGGTCGTTGGTCGCCATGTCTTCATCTTCTTCGTCGAAGGCAACACCTCACCACCATGAACGACCAGCCATGGCTGACCCTACTGCTTCTTCTTCCTCACTTCAATACAAATGTCACTGCGTCATTTCCTCCTCCAAAAACAGGAAGTCGCCATGGCTGCTGTCGCGACTGCGTCTTCCAGCTTCGTCGTCGCTGCTTCGTCACGGCCAAGCTGAACCACTGCTGCAGCTACTGTTCCCATCGCTGCCATGGCAGTTTTATCGCAGGCTACTGCTGCGTCGATCCCAACCTCAAGCCCCGAGTTGCCTAGCCAACGACCAGCTGCTGCCCGCATCCGCCATTGACGCAGCTGTTTCAGCTCCCAGCTGCTACTGCTTCATGCTGCTTCTTCTTCCTCCATCGTTCTGCTGCCGGGGCATCTGCGTCAGGCTGCTTCTCGACGGACTGTTGCTGCTGCTCGTCGCAGCAGTTGCTTATGTTTTGCCATGTCTTCATCTTCTTCGAATCGTCAAAATTCGAAGGTTTTTCGTTGAGTCGAGGCCCGGACATATTTGTTTACAATCGTTGTTCGTCGTTTCATTTTCGGTTAGTTGGTTTTGAATCTCATTTATCGTCCATATTTTTGTTTGGTATTTTTCGGATCCAAAATCGATAAATGATTCAATTCCTGTTTGATTTGTTCGTCGTTGAAATAATTTTCTAGTTTGTTCATATGTTTTGTTGAATTAATTTTTAGATTTCAAATGGAAATTAATTAATTTGTTTTTCATGTTTATTTCATGTTTGTTTTGTTGTTTAGGTAAATATTTGTTAGTTTGATGTTTGTTAAGATTCAAATTGAAATTTAATTGATTATTTCTTCAATTCGTTTCGTGTTGTTATATATTTTCCAGAAATTATTAATGTTGTTTGAGTCGAATTCGTCATGTTGTTTTTGTTTAAAACAAATTTAATTCATGTCTATACTTTGTTTGATTGTTCTTGAATCCGAAATTTGTATAGTTTGATTTCTTGTTTATCATTTATGATTATTTCTTGAATTTGTCTCATAATCTTGTTTAAGTTTAATATAGGAATTGTTTGTTGTAATGTTGTTAGAGTTGATTTTAAGTTCAATATTATTGAATTTAGAAATCTGAATATACTTGTTTGTTGTTGTTGTTGTTGAATCTGAAAATAGGTTTGTTTGTTGCTAAAATATTGTTCAATCAAATTTTAGTTGTTCTTTGTTGTTCAATTTGTGTTCATGTGATTTGTTGTTGAAATGTTGAAGAAATCATGTTCATGTGATTTGTTGTTGAAATATTGAAGAAATCATGTTCATGTGATTCGTTGTTTGAACATTGTTAGAAATTGATCATATTGTCTATATTTTGGTTAAGTGTGATTAATTGATTTGTTATAGCTGATGGGGGTAATTTGGTAAATCGCAGTACGTTTGGGGGTAAAATAGTAATTGTAATAAGGTCGGAAGGGTAGTTTAGGATTTGTACATGTTTGTAATTTTTTATGTGAAGCATGGGGGACAAAATGTAATGGGGTGGGTTGTGATATAGTTGTTTAATATAAAGGGGGGACAAGACAAATTTTAGTGTGGGGGAATCTTGTATTTATTTATGTTAGGCATGGGGGACAAAATATAATGGGGTGGTGTGATATATTTATTTAATGTAATGGGGATGAGTGGGAAGATAATGGGTTTGGTAGGGGAAAGTGATTGATTTTAATTGAGTTTGGGGAATGTGTTATATATAGAGAAGTTTTGAACACAAGACAAATAATAACAGAGAAAAGAATACAGATAAGAGGAACTAATCTGAATATAGAGAAGAACAGAGAATAATAAGAGAGAGAATTAAAACACAAACAGAAAAAAAAGAGCTGAATATTTAAGAGAGAGAAAAATTCCGAAAAATATTCAAACTTTCAAAAAAATCTTCTGCTTTCTTTCATTGTTTGAAATTAGCATTAATTGTTGTTGTGTCATCAAAGCTGGAAGCTTTTGTTTTTTTGGGATTACTGCTCTACTGGTTTGCAAACTCTTTTCCTGGGTTGTTACTGTTGCTGGGTTGTTGTTGCTGTGCTGTACTGTTATTACTGCTGTTGATTCTCACCTTCATTTTCTTTTGCTTCCAATATCAGGTACACAACTGACACGCTGGTTATTGTAATCCGAATATGAAGCATGAATACGAAAAATGAAGAGTTGAAATTCTAAATTTACTTTAATTATATTCTGAATTTTATTTGTATGTATAATTTATTTAGTTTGCAAAAAATCAGAATCGTGTAGCTATTTAATACATATAGTGGAACATCCGACGATAGCTTAATGATTGAATTATCTATATATTGCCTAAAAATAAATAAATGGTGTAGTAACTCCGTCAAGTAAAACGAATAGGCCATCTAGTAGGAACTTCGTAAAAATATTGTTTAGTTAAATAATATTGGTTAATTTCAGCATGTAAATGGTCTAGGATTAAAATTAGATTGCTAAGTTTTTTTTTTAATTTGACAAACTGAGAGCATGCCTAGTATAATGTAACTAGGTAATAACATGTGAATAAGACGGCCCAGGTCTAGTTTTATGTCATACACGTTGGGCCTGGGCCTGCAGTGGCAACGGACTGTCATGTTTGCATCATTTTTAGATTTTATGAATCATATTCAAAATTCATCTATAATAACTCAAGCATGTAAATAAATTAAGATATTTTCTCTTTTATTTTGTAGAGACAAATTTCAATAGAAAAATGTAGGCATTTTAGGATTGTCCTTTTAAAAAAAAAATGAGACGAGCCTCGCTTAATAAAATATATAGATTGCGGGGCCCTCATAAAATGTTTAATTAAAATTAATTAGATTTTGGGATGAGCCGTTTAGCCAAATTCCACGGCCTTACCCAGAAATAATAATACGCTAATTGCTTTAGACGCGCATTTTAATAAGCTTACATTCTTAAACACGGGTGCGCATTTTTGCGACCCAAATCCAAATCCCAAAACATTGAATAAAAATACGTTCCGGATCGCGGGTGCATTTTATGTGACGCAATCCAAAGACATGTTTTAGAACGATGTTCACATTTTTAAAAAAAAAATATATAATGATAAAAGCGGTAAAAAAATAAAATTTGCACATAAGTTTATAATACGTATTATATCAAATAATCAAGCCAAATATAACAGTTGAGCGACCGTGCTAGAACCACGGAATTCGGGAATGCCTAACACCTTCTCCCGGGTTAACAGAATTCCTTATCCGGATTTCTGGTTCGCGGACTGTAATACAGAGTCATTCTTTTCCTCGATTCGGGATTAAAATTAGTGACTTGGGACACCCTAAATCTCCCAAGTGGCAACTCTGAAATAAATAAATAAATCCTGTTTCGATTGTCCTTTAATTAGAAAAACTCCTTGTACCCCCGCGGGGCGGAAAAAAGGAGGTGTGACAGCTCTGGCGACTCTGCTGGGGACAAAACCCAGAACCACTGGTTCAGGGTTAGAAATTCGAGCTTAGATAAATTGTTATATCTGGCTTTATCTGCTTTTTACATGTTTTTAGCCTAATGTGCTAAATGATGCTTTTACCGCTTTAATATTATCTGAATTGCGTATATACAACTGCTACGAAACCCTTCTTCTTTCTGAGTCTTCTGAACTTATGGTGTACACGTGCGCGTGGCCCACCTTTCTGTTAGAAGTCATACCAAATAAGACGAAGTTGGGACAAGTAACTAGGCCGGGCAGACTTTCGTGCTCCCGGTACGTTGCCCCCACTTCGGCTCAAGCTGTCCACTTGGGTGAGCCAGGGCTAGAACAATATGCCTCAGGTTTTTTCACTTAGAATAACTCAGCTTCATGTCGGATCCCTAGTAGCAGCGATTGTTTGCATCACGTGCATTTGAATTTAGAGGCTCAACACAGGGGTTGGGTCTGTCTAAGACAGGTGTACCAAAAAAAAATGAAAATGACCATCCTGATGCATCTTACTTGCTGCTACTTGCGCATTTATTTGATCCGGATTTGTGTGTTGACTGACTTTTGAATATCAGGAATAATATTTTGAAATTGAAAAAAAAAGGAAATAGCGGTTAGGGAATTGATTGTTTATTTTTGAAAAAAAAAACCAATGCCCAAATACTGTCAAAACTCTGCCGAAATTTTGAGAAAATGAAAAAAAAATGTTTTATTAGTTTATTTTATTAAAAGCAAAGAAAAAATAGAAAGAAAAAAAATCGTTGTTCTGTCTTATTTTTCAAAAAAAATAAAAATAATAAAAAATATATATAAAAAGGAAAATAGTTTGTCTTCCCCTGAAAATGACAATGAAAAAAAAAGGTCTTATTTTTAAAATAGTTTTTTTTATTTTTCCGAAAATGCCAAAATGAAAATGAAGGAGTCGTGCTTGGAAAGTGTTTTTGTTATTTGTTGCTGAAAAAGAAAAAAAATTCTGTTTTAAAATAGTTCGGTTTATTGGCCCGAACTACGCGAGTTTGATTCTTACCGGATGTGAGATACGTAGGCAACCCTCATCGGGTCCAACCCCCCTTTTTTGCTAAAATAACCAAAAACCAATAAATAAATAAAAAAACGTGTCAAAATTTTAATTTTTTGTCATAAATAAGTCAGGCGATGTCCAACCTCCCCTTTTGCTAAAAACAATTGCCAAAAAAATATGTCAAATTTTAATTTTGTCATAAAGAAGTCGGGTGACGCTGTTTTATCAAGACATAACCGAATGTTACCGAAAGGGACGCCGGAAGGCTGACTTTGCATAAACAACCACCTTTGGGTCATTTTTTAAAATTTGGTCCGGTTGACCCATACAGCCTTAAAAATCTTCGTCCCCGAGGCGTTGAAAGGCCGTGTTTGCAATATTGAGTTTTCTAATTTGAAAAATGATAAAAAGAGTCATAAAGAAGTCGGGTGACGCTGCTTTATCAAGACATAGCCGAATGTTCCCGAAAGGGACGCCGGAAGGCTGACTTTGCATAAACAGCCACCTTTTGGGTCATGTTTAGGATTTTTGGTCTAGTTGACCCACACAGCCTTAAAAATCTTCGTCCCCGAGGCGCTGAAGGGTCGTGTTTGCAACACCAGGTTTTATTGTAATTTGAAAAAAAAAACAAAAAACAAAGAGTCAACGGTCAGGTGAATACCGTTTGGATTTTTGGTCAAAATAAGCCAAGCCATCTTCGGCCGCATCTTAAACCGTTCTTGCCGAAATAGCCTCAGAGTATATTTCAGTTGTCAAAGGGCTATTTTCGTAAAAGAATGGACAAGTTTGTAAAGTGTCAAAATAATCCTCCCCGACCTCAAAATTCACGTGAGATTTGGAAGGGGCCACATTTGCAAAAATAGCCGTTTGGTTGCATTTGTCAAACGGGGAAAGGAAGCTGGCCTTTTTGTTTTAAGGTTATAAATCTTTAATTAGAATATGTGGGTTGTTTGATTTTTCAGTTTATTTTAATATGTAAATAAAAAAAAATGATTAGTATTGTTTATCTTTTATTGGTCCGAACTACGCAAGGTCCGATTCATGCGGGGTCATGATACGTAGGCAATCTCCATAAGATTCGACCACAACAAAAAATGAGAAAAAATGAAGAAAAAAAATCGAAAAAAAGAAAAGAAAAAATGAAGAAAAAAAATCGAAAAAAGAAAAAAAAATGAAAAAAAAATGAAAAAAAGAAGAGGAAAAGATGTTATTAATAAGGGGGACCGACGGAGTCCATTCTAACCTGTTTCGCTTTGAATCACAAAGAAAGTTAAGGTGGTTGGTTTGTGGTAAGCCGGAAATACAAGACCCAGAAGCACATTTTGCGGGGATCAGGCATGATAACAGAAGCACTCGAATCCTATTGGGACTTGTTGACTAAGGTTGATGATATCGAAGTTGGAAATGGTCTGGACAATGCTGATGCAAAGCTCGGTGGCTAAAGATGCCAATTTTGATAAAGTGGGAGGACGCTCCGTTCCTTGGTTAGCAAAAGAGAAGCTGGTGGTGTCTTATTTTGTTGTCATTTCTGTTGTCCGGATTATTCTTAGGGTTGTAATCCGAATATTGTCTTGTGTCAAACCTTCTTATCTTTCCAGTTTGTCATATCAGTTTGTTTAAGTTTTGTCAAGGCTGTGTTAGGATTTTATTCTGGTTGTTTTGTTTGTTTTATTATTCAAACCATTTCGCCGGTAGTCTAATACAAAAGCCGGTCTTTTATTGTTTCCAGTCATCTTTTTGTTTAGTCCTTTTATCATTTTTGTTCAGCGCCGATTCTAGTGACATGACATGCGCACACAGTTTGGGCCTAGTCTTAAAAGTTAATTATAAAACTCCGGAAAGGTGATCAGACCATTTAAAGGAAATAAGAACGGTGTGAGATTATTTGAAGCCCGAGTCATGTGGAATTAGGGCAAGTAAAACACAAAGAAAACTGTTAAATGCAAGATTCGTCGAATTGGCATGAGGGTCGTTCATGAGAGTGAGAGTGTCGCCCAGCAGTGCTTTAGAAATGACAAATGAAAAGCAAGTGTTTAACATAATTGTCAAGACCAGCACCGTCGGAAGAGACTATAAATCTATGTTCAATTGTGTTGTTTGCACTTGGCATGTTTTGAAGACTGGAATGACGAAGGCATTTTGTTCTGCTACCTAAATACGTTATCCTTCGTTACCCCTTTTGAGCCTTATTTATTTTCTTTCATACCCCTCGTTCGGAATCAATAGCAACGACTAGGAAATACGAGCCTGGAAGGTAAAGAAAACAAAATCAACAAAAAACGAAAAAAAAAAGAGAAAAATGATAACAAAAAAAAATGTCAGAAGAAAAAAGAGGAATTGGGAACTACGTTTGACCTGATTCCTCAAAGAGGATACGTAGGCGCTTCACGGCTCGGTCATAGGGTGCATAATAGCCACAATGGTCACAGTGTGCATGGTGTAATAAAAATTTTAAAAAAAATTAATTATAAATAAATAATCCCCAAGCAAGAAACTGGGGCAAGGGTTGCGCTTGTGGTAAGCAAAATTGGTTCCGAAAGTTGTAATTTTAAACCCCAAATTTATGTTGTTTTTGAGCTTTTAATACCCTTTCTTTCTAGCCTGTCCAAAAAAACACATTACGGTCCAAAGAAAGACCTTCTGACCAGTCTACAAAAGATGTCAAGTCAGACAAATGAGAGTCTTACCGGCGAACATAACATTCTGTTCCACAACAGAAAGGACTCTAATCTCCAGCAGAGAGAGTCATACCGGCAACACTCCAAATCCCCAGTTGGAAAGTGATACAAATGAGAGAGTCTTATCGGTGAAAATCTTCACGGACACCATAAGGCGATGAAAGCTGAGAGAAAAACCAAAGTGAGAGAGACTTGATGGTGAAAACCTTTTGGGCACTACAAGTCGAATAAGATTGGGAATCAGATGGGGAATTGCCAATTGAAGGTCTTGAAAAATGATTGACGGCAGAGAATAGGCCACATGTGCATGTCATGACCATTAGAGTCGGTATCTGCGTTTGATAGGTTTTTATTTATAGTTTCTTTTGTTAAAGAGTCATCTTTTTCCTTTGTCATTTATTCTGTTCCTTTTTATCTTTCTCCTTTCATAGAAAATCCCCAGTAGAGTCTGTTTTGGTCAAAACCAGTGGGAAATGACTTCAAAATAGGCCATCAGCTTTCCAATTATGCAAGACGAGATCTGACTAGTACATCCAAGTGGTATAGTCAGCAAGGAATAAGCGCGAGGCCAGTGTCAAGAAAGATATCCCCAACAAAAGGATTGATGAGTGTCAAGAGGGATATCCTTGCCGAAATCAAAGGTTATAAACCTCAAGGCCAAGGCCTGTGGACAAATTAAGGAAAGCAATAGGCATGATTTGGGAAATTCATACGAGACTAAAAGGTCGGGAAAATGAGAGTTTCCGAACTATGCCACAAAAGAAAAGGTTTATCCCCAGCAGAAAGGGATTATCCCCAGCAAATAATATCATCCCCAACAAGTTGTGGAACGCAGAGCAAGGAAGGAGAAAGGGAAAAGCCATCCCAGTGGAGTATCACAACCAACTACCACGCTTTAAGCTAACAAATTTTGTTTGATTTAAAACAGGTAAAGGAAATGGCATTAATGACAGAAATGCATGCCATAAAGGAGACTGTCAAACTGGGGCAGAAAATTTTCCTTTCATTTGGAAAATTTTCTGGAAATCAGGTACCCATTCGAGAAAGAATAAAGATAACACCAGTCTCAAGGGAAGTGGTCTTTGAACCAGTGTTGCCCCAATATAATAAGTTTCAATGGAGGAAGTTGTTCCCCAGCAGACAGAACAAAGGGATGACGCTTGTGCTCAGAAAAGCAAAAGCCATTATCATCCCCAGCAGCTTCCAGAAGAATGAAGCATCGATTGGAAGGGATAAAATTCCCCAGCAGCGTTATCCTCAACAACGTTAACCCAAGAAGATAACACTTTTATCCCCAGCAGTGTTGAGAGAAAATAAATAAATAATAATAAATAAAAAAAAAACAAAAAAAAACCAAAAAAAAAAATTTGAATTTGAAGGAGGGGAAGAAAGGAGACTCCCATAGTGGTATTATCCCCAGCAAGCAAGAACAAAGCAGCGTGAAGGAAGGAGAAAAGAAAAGAAGAAATTACGAAGGTAAGTTTCTCAAATCATTGATCTTTATATTTTCCTCCTGGGATAAAAGTCCTAATCTGATGAATTTCTTTCCCGATACAATCTTGGTCCGATGAAATTTTTCTCCCAAGATAAGATATCAAATCTTAGTCCGATGAATTTTTCTCCTAAGATATCAAATCTTAGTCCGATGAATCTTTCTCCTAAGATAGAAATCTTAGTCCGATGAAATTTTCTCCTAAGATAACAAATCTTAGTCCGATGAATCTTTCTCCTAAGATCATAACAAAATGGACCTAGTTTGACGATTTATCTCCTAGAGTCACAATCTTGGTCCGATGAAATTTTTCTCCCAAGATAAGATATCAAATCTTAGTCCGATGAAATTTTCTCCTAAGATACCAAATCTTAGTCCGATGAATCTTTCTCCTAAGACAGAAATCTTAGTCCGATGAAATTTTCTCCTAAGATATCAAATCTTAGTCCGATGAATCTTTCTCCTAAGATCACAACAAAATGGACCTAGTCTGACGATTTATCTCCTAGAGTCAAAATCTTGGTCTGATGAAATTTTTCTCCCAAGATAATATAATAAAATCTTAGTCGGATGAATCTTCTCCTAGGATCAAAATCTAGTCTGATGAATTTTCTCCTAGGATAATTTGAAAAAAAGAAGAAGAAGTTTGAATTTGAAAAAAAAGGGTTGTTGAAGTCAGGTGCCCCCCTGAAGAATAGAATGGCGATTTATTGGTTGAAGTCAAGAACCCCCATGATGAATAGAATGGCGATTTATTGGTTGAAGTCAGGAGCCCCCTGAAGAATAGAATGGCGATTTATTGGTTGAAGTCAGGAGCCCCCCTAAAGAACAGAATGACGATTTATCGGTTGAAGTCAGGAGCCCCTCTGAAGAACAGAATGGCGATGTATTGGTTGAAGTTAGGAGCCCCCTGAAGAATAGAATGGCGATGTATTGGTTGAAGTCAGGAGCCCCCCTGAAGAATATAATGACGATTTATTGGTTGAAGTCAAGAGCCCGCCTGAAGAAAGGAAAGGCGTTTTATTTTTAAAAGTTGTTGAAATCTCGCCAATCTAAAGAAAGGAATGGCATTTTTAAAGTTGTTGTTGAAGTCAGGAGCCCCCCTGAAGAACAGAATGGCGATTTATTGGTTGAAGTCAGGAGCCCCCTGAAGAATAGATTGGCGATGTATTGGTTGAAGTCAGGAGCCCCCTGAAGAACAGAATGGCGATTTATTGGTTGAAGTCAGGAGCCCGCCTGAAGAAAGGAAAGGCGTTTTATTTTTAAAAGTTGTTGAAATCTGAAGAATAGAATGACGATTTATTGGTTGAAGTCAGGAGCCCCCCATGAAGAACAGAATGGCGATTTATTGGTTGAAGTCAGGAGCCCGCCTGAAAAAAGGAAAGGCGTTTTTAAAAAAGGGTTGTTGAAATCTCGCCATCCAAAGAAAGGAATGGCATTTTTTGAAAAGTTGTTGAAGTCAGGAGCCCTCCTGAAGAATAGAATGGCGATTTATTGGTTGAAGTCAGGAGCCCCCCTAAAGAACAGAATGGCGATTTATTGGTTGAAATCAGGAGCCCGCCTGAAGAAAGGAAAGACGTTTTTAAAAAAAGGGTTGTTGAAATCTCGCCATCCAAAGAAAGGAATGGCATTTTTTGAAAAGTTGTTGAAGTCAGAAGCCCCCCTGAAGAATAGAATGGCGATTTATTGGTTGAAGTCAGAGTCAGGAGCCCCCCTGAAGAACAGAATGGCGATTTATTGGTTGAAATCAGGAGCCCGCCTGAAGAAAAGAAAGGCGTTTTTAAAAAAGGGTTGTTGAAATCTCGCCATCCAAAGAAAGGAATGGCATTTTTTGAAAAGTTGTTGAAGTCAGGAGCCCCCTGAAGAATAGAATGGCGATTTATTGGTTGAAGTCAGGAGCCCCCTTGAAGAACAAAATGGCGATTTATTGGTTGAAGTCAGGAGCCCGCCTGAAGAAAGGAAAGGCGTTTTTAAAAAAGGGTTGTTGAAATCTCGCCATCCAAAGAAAGGAATGGCATTTTTTGAAAAGTTGTTGAAGTCAGGAGCCCCCCTGAAGAATAGAATGGCGATTTATTGGTTGAAGATAGGAGCCCGCCTGAAGAGAGAAATGGCGATTATTTTCAAAGTTGTTGTTGAAATCAGGAGCCCGCCTGAAGAGAGGAAAGGCATTTTATTTTAAAAGTTGTTGTTGAAGTCAGGAGCCCGCCTGAAGAAAGGAATGGCGATTATTTTCAAAGCTGTTGTTGAAATCAGGAGCCCGCCTGAAGAGAGGAAAGGCATTTTATTTTAGAAGTTGTTGTTGAAGTCAGGAGCCCACCTGAAGAGAGGAATGGCGTTTATTTCAAAAGTTGTTTATTTGAAGTTGGGAGCCCGCCCAGATAACAGAGGCATACATTTTAGTCTTTACATTTCAAGCATTGAAGTTAGGAGCCCGCCCAGATAACAGAGGCATACATTTCAGTCTTTACATTTCAAGCATTGAAGTTGGGAGCCCGCCCAGATAACAGAGGCATACATTTCAGTCTTTATATTTCGAGCATTGAAGTTGGGAGCCCGCCCAGATAACAGAGGCATACATTTCAGTCTTTACATTTCAAGCGTTGAAGTTGGGAGCCCGCCCAGATAACAGAGGCATACATTTCAGTCTTTAATTTTCAAGTATTGAAGTTGGGAGCCCGCCCATACAACAGAGGCATACATTTCAAGATCAAGTCAGAGGACAATAAAACAGAGGGTTACAATAGGAATCCCCAGCAGGAAACAATAAAATTCTCCGGCACCGGGAAACAGAAGGTTGCAACAAGAGGTCACAGTACAAGCTCAAGTACATGTGTCAAAAGAAGAAAAAAAGCACCGGAAGAAATGCATGCAGACAAGAAAGCAAGGCAACAAGAACAAATTGCAGTCTAGCCTAGCTTCTTGTTTTCTTTTAAGCACGGTGTAACAAGGAGATCGGTAAGCAGTGGTAATAGCATGCAACAACAGTAACATTGCAGTCCCACGGTAGTCCCAGCTACCAAAACTTCCCGAACTACATTGACCTGATTCCTGTTTAGCCCAGGATATGTAGGAAACCTTTGAAGCAAAGGTTCGGTCAAATCTTTTTCAAAAAATGCTTCACACGGAGTACTCGGATGGGCAAAAATCGCTCGCTTTATCTTTGCACGAAAACCCTTCGTGTCTTCGGGCAAAGAGGGGCAGCTGTAAGCACGTGATTTTTGCCCTATATGAGAATTACTCCCAAAAAATTCAAAAATAATCTTGGTGTGCAATTTTTGTGATATTTTGTGATATTTTGTGTAACTATTTGTATGTTTGTCTGTGCATGTTTATTTGTTAAATTATTAAAAATACAAAAATATGTCGCATTTCGCATGTAGGATTTAATTATACAATTGTTAGTAACTAAGTTTGTTTTACAAAAAAATAAAAATTACAAAAATAGGCATCGTTTGCATTTTTAGCATTTAATGTCCAAATATACAATTTTATGCTTAATTATTACTTAATTATGCGTTAATTGTTATTGGGAGTTAATTTGCGCTTTTATAACTTAATTTAGTTCTTAATAATAGTTTAAGTATTTTTATAATTTAGTTTTAGAAAAATAAAAGAAGAAAAGAGAACGAAAATATAAAGAAAGTCGGAATTGGGCCTCTTCTTCGATTTCAAGCCACAGGCCCAAAAAATGGCCCAATCTTCCCAAACGACCCAGTCCATTTCGAACTGGGTCGACCCAATCCAGTACCAACAACCTAACTCCCCCTCTTCATTTTCATTTTTTCATTTTTTACAAAACAAAAACAAAACAAAAAAATAAAATTAAGAAAACCCTAAAAAACTAAGAAAGGATCCGCCCCCCCCCCCCCAATTTTGGTTTCTTCTTCCCCAAAGCTCCAACCCCCACCTCCCATGGCAGCCTTTCAACCTCTTCACGCCCAGAACAAGCTCCAACACCATCGTCGCTGCCTCGTCGAGCTCGAGCTTGAGCTTGCATGGTCGTTGGTCGCCATGTCTTCATCTTCTTCGTCGAAGGCAAAACCTCACCACCATGAACGACCAGTCATGGCTAACCCTACTGCTTCTTCTTCCTCACTTCAATACAAATGTCACTGCATCATTTCCTCCTCCAAAAAACAGGAAGTCGCCATGGCTGCTGTCGCGACTGCGTCTTCCAGCTTCGTCGTCGCTGCTTTATCACGGCCAAGCTGAACCACTGCTGCCGCTACTGTTCCCATCGCTGCCATGGCAGTTTTATCGCAGGCTACTGCTGCGTCGATCCCAACCTCAAGCCCCGAGCTGCCTCGCCAATGACCAGCTTCTGCCCGCATCCGCCATTGACGCAGCTGTTTCAGCTCCCAGCTGCTACTGCTTCATACTGCTTCTTCTTCCTCCGTCGTGCTGCTGCCGGGGCATCTGCGTCAGGCTGCTTCTCGACGGACTGCTGCTGCTGCTCGTTGCAGCAGTTGCTTCTGTTTTGCCATGTCTTCATCTTCTTCGAATCGTCAAAGTTCGAAGGTTTTTCGTTGAGTCGAGGCCCGGACAGATTTGTTTACAATCGTTGTTCGTCGTTTCATTTCCGGTTACTTGGTTTTGAATCTCATTTATCGTCCATATTTTTGTTTGGTATTTTTCGGATCCAAAATCGATAAATGATTCAATTCCCGTTTGATTTGTTCATCGTTGAAATAATTTTCTAGTTTGTTCATATGTTTTGTTGAATTAATTTTCAGATTTCAAATGGAAATTAATTAATTTGTTTTTCATGTTTATTTCATGTTTGTTTTGTTGTTTAGGTAAATATTTGTTAGTTTGATGTTTGTTAAGATTCAAATTGAAATTTAATTGATTATTTCTTCAATTTGTTTCGTGTTGTTATATATTTTCCAGAAATTATTAATGTTGTTTGAGTCAAATTCGTCATGTTGTGTTTGTTTAAAACAAATTTAATTCATGTCCATACTTTGTTTGATTGTTCTTGAATCCGAAATTTGTATAGTTTGATTTCTCGTTTATCATTTATGATTATTTCTTGAATTTGTCTCATAATCTTGTTTAAAGTTTAATATAGGAATTGTTTGTTGTAATGTTGTTAGAGTTGATTTTAAGTTCAATATTATTGAATTTAGAAATCTAAATATACTTGTTTGTTGTTGTTGTTGAATCCGAAAATAGGATTGTTTGTTGCTAAAATATTGTTCAATCAAATTTTAGTTGTTCTTTGTTGTTCAATTTGTGTTCATGTGATTTGTTGTTGAAATGTTGAAGAAATCATGTTCATGTGATTTGTTGTTGAAATATTGAAGAAATCATGTTCATGTGATTCGTTGTTTGAACATTGTTAGAAATTGATCATATTGTCTATATTTTGGTTAAGTGTGATTAATTGATTTGTTATAGCTGATGGGGGTAATTTGGTAAATCGCAGTACGTTTGGGGGTAAAATAGTAATTGTAATAAGGTCGGAGGGGTAGTTTAGGATTTGTACATGTTTGTAATTTTTTATGTGAAGCATGGGGGACAAAATGTAATGGGGTGGGTTGTGATATAGTTGTTTAATATAAAGGGGGGACAAGACAAATTTTAGTGTGGGGGAATCTTGTATTTGTTTATGTTAGGCATGGGGGACAAAATATAATGGGGTGGTGTGATATATTTATTTAATGTAATGGGGATGAGTGGGAAGATAATGGGTTTGGTAGGGGAAAGTGATTGATTTTAATTGAGTTTGGGGAATGTGTTATATATAGAGAAGTCTTGAACACAAAGACAAATAATAACAGAGAAAAGAATACAGATAAGAGGAACTAATCTGAATATAGAGAAGAACAGAGAATAATAAGAGAGAGAATTAAAACACAAACAGAAAAAAAGCTGAATATTTAAGAGAGAGAAAAATTCCGAAAAATATTCAAACTTTCAAAAAAATCTTCTGCTTTCTTTCATTGTATGAAATTAGCATTAATTGTTGTTGTATCATCAAAGCTGGAAGCTTTTGTTTTTTTGGGATTAGTGCTCTACTGGTTTGCAAACTCTTTTCCTGGGTTGTTACTGTTGCTGGGTTGTTGTTGTTGTGCTGTACTGTTATTACTGCTGCTGATTCTCACCTTCATTTTCTTTTGCTTCCAATATCAGGTACACAACTGACACGCTGGTTATTGTAATCCGAATATGAAGCATGAATACGAAAAATGAAGAGTTGAAATTCTAAAATTTACTTTAATTATATTCTGAATTTTATTTGTATGTATAATTTATTTAGTTTGCAAAAAATCAGAATCGTGTAGCTATTTAATACATATAGTGGAACATCCGACGATAGCTTAACGATTGAATTATCTATATATTGCCTAAAAATAAATAAATAGTGTAGTAGCTCCGTCAAGTAAAACGAATAGGCCATCTAGTAGGAACTTGGTAAAAATATTGTTTAGTTAAATAATATTGGTTAATTTCAGCATGTAAATGGTCTAGGATTAAAATTAGATTGCTAAGTTTTTTTTTTAATTTGACAAACTGAGAGCATGCCTAGTATAATGTAACTAGGTAATAACATGTGAATAAGACGGCCCAGGTCTAGTTTTATGTCATACACGTTGGGCCTGGGCCTGCAGTGGCAACGGACTGTCATGTTTGCATCATTTTCAGATTTTATGAATCATATTCAAAATTCATCTATAATAACTCAAGCATGTAAATAAATTAAGATATTTTCTCTTTTATTTTGTAGAGACAAATTTCAATAGAAAAATGTAGGCATTTTAGGATTGTCCTTTTAAAAATAAAAATGAGACGAGCCTCGCTTAATAAAATGTATAGATTGCGGGGCCCTCATAAAATATTTAATTAAAATTAATTAGATTTTGGGATGAGCCGTTTAGCAAAATTCCACGGCCTTACCCAGAAATAATAATACACTAATTGCTTTAGACGCGCATTTTAATAAGCTTACATTCTTAAACACGGGTGCGCATTTATGCGACCCAAATCCAAATCCCAAAACATTGAATAAAAATACGTTCCGGATCGCGGGTGCATTTTATGTGACACAATCCAAAGACATGTTTTTAAACGATGTTCACATTTTTTTAAAAAAAATATATAATGATAAAAGCGGTAAAAAGATAAAATTTGCACATAAGTTTATAATACGTATTATATCAAATAATCAAGCCAAATATAACAGTTGAGCGACCGTGCTAGAACCACGGAATTCGGGAATGCCTAACACCTTCTCCCGGGTTAACAGAATTCCTTATCCGGATTTCTGGTTCGCGGACTGTAATACAGAGTCATTCTTTTCCTCGATTCGGGATTAAAATTGGTGACTTGGGACACCCTAAATCTCCCAAGTGGCGACTCTGAAATAAATAAATAAATCCCGTTTCGATTGTATTTTAATTGAAAAAACTCCTTGTACCCCCGCGGGGCGGAAAAAAGGAGGTGTGACAGTCTTGATGCGGGAAGATCTTCTTTAGTACCAATTGTTGATACCCAATTTTCCCCTATATATTTTTAATATACATAAATACTTTTAAAATATCATATATATGCATATATAAGCATGCACAAGGTTTTTATAATTTTTTCTATAATTTTAAAGATCTTAAATTGATTTATTTCCTCCTTTTTACTCATAAAATTTCCAATAATTATCCCTCAAATTATTGTTGTGGTAATTTAGTCATTTAAATTATATATTTATGCTAAAATATTGTTAAAATATTTTTTAGTGCATTTTTTATAATTACTTTATGTTTTTAAAACAAATTTGCATATAATTATAATATTAGCCCTATTAATGTATAATTACATTTATATGCATAAAATCGACCTTTTATATTTTTAAAATGTTCAATATCTATTTTTAAATCATTTTAGTATATGAAGTTATTTTTTAGAAATTATCTATTATTTATTATAAATTATTTGGGGATAAATTGGCTATTTAAAATCTAGCCAAATTGCATTTCAATTTTAGCCTCGATTAAACCCAATACCCAAACCCAATTTCGAATTAAATAACCCTACCCAAGCCCTAAATGCACCTACCCAACCCAAAGCCTATCAAATCCTGGCCGTTGATCTAAAAGATCAATGGCCCTCATTCAGTCTTGCCTTTTTTATTCCAAACGACCCCCCAAACCTAACCTTTTTCCCTCATCCGCCACCCTAAGATCCTCTACTCTATCAAAACACTCTCAACCTAACCCTAGCCCTTCAAACACCGACCTCTCGTCTCCAGTCATCTTCGGTGACCTCTCATCGTGTCCTAAGCCTCCAATGGCTTCTCTAATGCCATGTCTGCCTTCTCTAAGGTCTTCAAGGGCCTAGGGCCATGCCTACTTGCATCTAGGGTTCGTCACTTGTCTGTTCTTGGCTACTCCAGTGTTATTTTGAGCAAAATCATGCTGTATTTGTTACGATCCTTGGGATTCTAAACAGGTTCTTTCATCTCAATATGGGTTTCTTTTAAAACCCTAATTTCTTCCTATATCTACAGATCAAGGACGATTTGAGTTTGTTTCTTTAATGTTTTACACTGTCGTTGGACTCTTTACAAGAATCGTTGATTTCAAGTATTTTTCACCTTCTTCTAAAAATTAGGGTTTCGAAACTTCTTTTAAAACTTTGTTTAACTGATTCTTTGTATTTAAACTTCTATTTTTTGCGTATTTTGACTGATTCTATGATTTTACTACCTCTTCAACTCGTCTATGTTGAAAGCCCTAATTTTCTAGGTTTCTTCATTTGGTTCTATGTATCAGCATGACTGACCGATTCTTGTTTGAGTTTCTGTGACTATATTGCCTCGAATGTGTTCCTACTGAGTTTTTAGCCTAACTTATATCAACTCTATGTGCTTGTGTTCATCTCGACTGATTCAAGACTTGCCTCTTTCTATTAGTGATGTTCAACCTTCATGATTGCTATATCTGGTTATTCTTATCTTACTCTATTTATATGCTAAACGCTGACTCATGACTTTCTCTTTGATTGATTCTGGATTCCCTGTTTCGTGGAAGGCCTTCCTTTAAACCTTCGATTCCTACCCTTTCTATTCAAATTGATTGATTCTCCTGCCTTGTCTGCATTGGTACTGTATTCTTACTGACTATCTCTTTAATTAGAATTTTCTGAACATATCCCTAATCGTTTACCCTTAATGAATTTAAAATCTTTCCTTATTGGTCGTACATTGATTTCTTTCCTTATTTGTTACTTGTACTTACCGTTTGAACTAATTCCCTTAACTTAAGGGAGTACTTGTACTGATTTTGCTCTAATTGGTTCTGACTTCCATAATTACTATACTATTGTGATTCTTGCCTTATTTTACCTAGTTTTGAACTACTATATATACATACTCTCTCATTTACACAAACACATGAACATTGATTCGAAAAACTCTCTCACACTTAAACACATTTCTGCTCTCTCTTGTGTTACTTCCTATTGTCAGCCAGTTGTAAGCCAAGGCTAACTATTGGGTGCTCTTTAACTTTGTGTTTACTATCTCTTTACTGGTATGTTCTAATTTCTATTCAAGTCCCAAAACAATACGCTTTTCCTATTACTTCAATTTGTCATGTTTCTAATATGCTTCTATCTATGGTTTTGCTGCTCAACCTGCAATTAACATGTCTACTTCACTGTCCCCTCTACTGCATGCTATATACTCCCTTAGGATTAGCCTGCTCATGAATCCTTTTCTAGTGTGCCCCAATGTGACTATGTTTTCTCTGATTCCTGGCATGCACCCTCCTATGTGAAGTGATTGGCTATTCTAAGCCTGTTTGATTCTGTATTAACTCTAAAGTTCATGCTATCTTTAAAAGCCCTTGGCCCCTTTCAAGGCTCCTCTGATTCTGTACCTATGTGCATCTGTGCTCACTATGTGTCCTATATCCCCATTACCCCTGACTGGATGTGTACCTGTTTGACTCCATGTATTGAAGTGTTGATGAACCTCTTCTGGTTTTGCATTGATTGCTAATCACTTTACCCTTTTCAAATTGTCTTATTTAGTAACTCCTTATGTTTTTTTACAAAACTATTTCAAGAAAATCACTTTTAACCCTGTTTTCCTACTAAAAACCTTTTTTCAAACTATGTCAAGCACTCTCACTCTACTCCTAAGTCACTACGTTTTTTCGCCTCCAGTGTGTGTACTACCTTGGGATTCTTTTGAGAACCCTCCGAACTCTAGCACACTGAGGCTGGCCTTTCCACACTGCACTTACTCAATTTGGTTACAAAGTCTAGGTGTGAGCACTGCCCGTGATCCTTGAGATCCTTAGGGAACTCTGACGCACCTAGACAATGATATTGTCTATGAATTGGCATTTGAGACTATTGGAGGTTTTGGGAAATCACTTGGGCCTGCTTCAGGCTCCCTATAGTGTAACGTCTTCTTTTTCTTTTTATCTATTTATGTAATTTATTCATCTAGTTTGTAATAATTTGTAAACGAATATTGGGGTGACTAGTGAAAAAAGGGTGGGTAGTTACATTTTGTGGAAAATATGGGTAGAAATCATGCCTATAGGATTCTATATTTGCTATGTTTTCCTTACCATGTTAGAAATCATTCCTATAGGTCTCAAATGGTTCCAATGATAGAAATCATTTTAATAGGTCTTAATTCAACTTCACCAGTAGATACCATTCCTATAGAATATTATTCAGTTCAACTTCGGTTATAATGGCTATTTACATGTGTTTTCATTGTTATCATGCCTACAAGTTTCCAACATCAGCTCTTAACAATTAGATATCATGCCTATAGGGAACAACTTCATAAATTCTGCCTATAGATCTAAAATCAGTTTAGTTTAAATAAGTCAATCCAGTTCATGATTAGTTTACTTCTAAACTAGTTTAATTAGTGGTTTGTTTTTCCTGAAATTTCTTTCGAGTACTACTCTAATTTACTATTAGAAAGCATGCCTATAGGAACTCAAGAGTCTGTTTTAAAATCTGCACACTGTTTTAATATAGCAAACGTAGTTATCATGCTCTTAGGACACCACTATTCAGTGTATATGTAAGCCTATAGGGCGTCTTCAAATCCTGCAACTCTGAAACTGTTTCTACTATTTAATGTTCTTCTAATTAACATGCTTAAAATTAGCTGGCAAATTGATAGGGCTATTACTTCTGAGTTTATAAAAACAAATAAACTGCCTATCTTCTATGTCTTGATATTCACATAGACATCATGTCTTAGGATACTATTTAACAATATGGTCCTTATTTGTGTTTGAGTCGTGCTTCTTATGTGTGTTGTTTGTGGAGGTAAACCTGAGCCTCTAATTGTTTTTTTTCCTGCCTTATGTGCTAAAGTCCTATTTGTTCTTGCCTATCGCCTTAGTATTTTCTCCTTTTAACCTTAGGAGTCTGTCTAGAACTGCCTATAGGTAGAGGTCCTAATTTCCTCCAGGGCCATTAAGAAGGGACGGGTAACAGCACGCAATAGAGATTTCTAACCAACACTCGCTTTAATAACCACTAAGGGTGTGGGAAGGGTAGATATGGGATATGATGACTACGCGCTAATGTCACGTGTAGCCCCTCATTGAGGAGTGTTTACCAGACATTGTGTGGGGTGATCCTGTAGGCTAACCAGCCTAGGACCCCTCCTTTCCCAAATCCCTTTTGTTTAAAACTTTGTTTTATACAACTTGTTCAAAATCTTTGTCTTATTGTTCGAGTTATACAACGTCCAACGTGCTTTACTTGCAAATTATTTGATTCAACTTTTTATTTATTAATGGAATGATTCATAAGTTAATTCGGCCGGGACCCACCGTTGTGGACCGTAAGGGGTGCCTAACACCTTCCCCTCAAGGTTATTTCGAGCCCTTACCCTAAATCTCTGGTAATGCAAACCAATCCAAGAGTTAATCGCTCTAGGTGCCCTAACGCACCATAATCCGTTATGTGGAGACTCTTCAAATACCCAATTTCCAAAAGAAAATGAGTTGTTCCTAATGAATGTCGAAACCCGGACTTTCTCTATGGAGGAAAAAAAGGGGGCGCAATACCATGGCGACTCTACCGGGGATACCTTTTAGGCTCTTACCATAACGAACTTATCTTATGAATTAGTCCAAGCATGCTTATCCCATACCCTTTTCCCTTATTTGACGCTAACTGTCCATAATTCTTTGTCCCTGAAATTGACTTGTCTCTTTGTTTTCTTTTTCCTGTAACTGTCTTTCAATTATTTAAATACTGTATTTATTTTTACCTACGTGCAAATACTTGATTACATGTTATTAATTGCTGCATAAATCATACACCACATCATATTCCACTCGTGCGTATCAAATCATATAGCAACACTTTAATGAGTGGTTGTGCTATTCCTATTTACTACCCTTAAATTCGGAAAGGCTTATTTGTGGTAAAACCAGTCGATCAGTGGTGCAATCGACGGCTCCGTGCCTTCCCCTCGAGTTGTCCGCTTGAGGGTACCTATTTAAAACCCCATAGAAACCTTACTCTGGTTAAAATTGTGCATGCATCATGGTCAAACCTATCCGGATCAGTTATGTTATCCACATAATGATCCTTTAAGATAAGTCTTATCAAAAGTCCATCGAGTTTTCCATAATCCCAACAGACACATCCACGTTCTGTGCATTAATTTGGAGAACTAAATGTCGATATGTTGATCATAAATGTATAAATAGTCGAGTCTGGTGGGGGTAAGGTCTAACCCTTTTGTTTTGCAAAAAATTAGGCATGAGGTCCCCAGATTCAGTATGGTTAGCAACATCCCACGCTTGCTGCTAGATTTGTGGGAGGACCTTCCCTCAAGTGACAAGAAACATGTGAGAAAGTACCTGGGTAACCTGCCTTCCTTGCTAGATATTGAGCCAAACAACAAATTGATCGAGGCTGCCACCTTATTCTGGGATTGTGAAAGGGATGTGTTTCATTTCGGTGACATAGAAATGACACCACTCCTAGAAGAAATTGGAGGTCTTGCGGGGTTGACTTGAAATAGTCTCGGGTTATTGGTACCAGAAAACTATACGGGCAGGGGATTTTTGAAGATGATGGGGCTGAAGAAGAATGTCGACCTAGAGTGCTTGAAGTAATCTTACATACATTTCGAATACCTGTACGAGAGGTATGGCCATAGCAAGTCTTTCCGTATCTACGATGATGAGATCTCTCTCACTTCTCTAAGTCACATCTACCACAGAGTGTTCGTATTCATTGTGTGCTTCTTAGGCCTGATAATGTTCCCAATGAAAAAGGGAAGAATCCATACTAGGTTGACCATGGTCACCCAGACTTTGATGGAAAGGATTAATTACATATACCATAGTCCCCATGATCATAGCCGACATCTACAGGGCTTTGGAGCGTTGTCATAGAGGGGTCAAGCATTTCAAGGGTTGTAACTTGTTGCTGCAGTTATGGTTGTTGGAGCATTTCCAAAAGGGTCGCTATCGCCAAGAATTTTCGTGAAGGGCTTGGAACGACCATATTGCCTTCCATCACCCCAAGTAGATGACTTACATTCCAGACAGATTTGCTCAGTCGGAAAGCGCTAAAGAATGGGTAGAGTTCTTCGACAATCTGACCGAGGAACAATTGCAATGGATGTCTGAATAGTTCCCAACAGACGAATTTATTATCACATCCAGGGATGCTCCGCACTTGGTGCTAATCGGGTTGAGAGGGATATACCCATATGTCCCTATGCGAGTTATGAGGCAAGCAGGTAGAAAATAGGTTGTACCAAGGGTTGTCAAGATGAGTCATTTCAGGGCAGACTTTCAATACAACAATGTCCCTTACAAGTGCCAAGCTCAACACATGTGGCACTGCAAAATCATTGTGGAGAAGAACACCGTTGAGCCAGACAGGTATCATGCAAGGTGCGAGCCTCTCTACCCGGCATGGTTAGAGGACAATCTGAAAGGAATGGTGACACCAGGGGCCGGTCAAGGGAACAGAATCATAGATGAAGAAGCTGAAGCTCAAGTCAAATACAATAGGCTGCGCAAAAGGGTCCACGACTCTGAGAATGAGCACCAGAAAATACATGAGAGAAATGCGAGGTTGATCGAAGAATGGAAGGAAATGGCAGTCACTTCCAATAGGAAACTGGAATATCTGGAGCGAGGAATAATGGAGCTGGAAGGTAAAGTCATAAAGAGGATTGAAAATTTCCAGAACACTGAAGGAGGACATCTGGACAAAGCATACTTGCTGTTGGGGCTGCGAGAGCTGGGGGATCTATATGATGGAGTCCAAAAGATCGAATCTGGGGAAGGTCCTTCTGGGACCAAATAGGCTAGATTTATTTGCTTTTTCCTAAAAATATAATAAGTCCAAGTGCCAGTAGTGACTTTTTATTATTATCTTAGTGTCATTTTGGGATTTGTCTATTTTTATATTATGAAATGAAGCATTTATTGGCATTAAAAGTTCTCCAAATTTATTTGTCACTAGGCCTACCTCGGGCACAACGAGGTTCCCAAACTAAGACGCGAATTTACATTTCCACAATACGTGTTTAAATACTGCAAACATTTCAGGATCCTCACTGACTTGTCACCTTTTTGTTTTTGCTTATTTTTTTATTATTATTCCCATCCCTTTAGGTTGGTTCACTCATACTGGCCTCATCAGCGTATCATACCAAATCCAGAGGCTCTCCATCTCCTCCTCCTCCAAGCAACACAAAAGGCAAAGGAAAAGCAAAAATGGATGACTTAAGTGGAATCCGAAAGGAGAATATTGAGAACGCAGAAACTTCGGATGGTCGTAGTACTCTGGCACCAAATGATCTAGTCCTAAGATTGGAACAAAAAATACTGAAATTGCAAGGAGAACTTGAGCAGGTTCACAACTTGGAAAACTTGTCACTCACCCTCAGTGTCCCCGATATCCACCAACAAAACACAAAGAACCCAATACCTCCTTAGAACACACAAAACCAAAAGCCACAAAATCCTACCGCACCGAATCAATACGCAACTCCACCCAAAAATATCAATCCGCTGCCAATACCAACTCCACCGTAACATCATCATCAACCGATTCAGTACCCACCAACCACCACATACCATACTCCCCAAAACACACCACAACCTATTCCCGATCCCCAAAACTCCACCAACGATCATCATTACACTCAAGTCCCTGGCATCCATCAAAACAACCTTATATATGTGGAAACTGTACCTCACTCTACTCAACTAATCTCATATACACTGGAATCCTCCGAGAAGGACCTGCTCATTAAAAACATGGTTGAAGAACTCAAGAAGTTAACAAGCCGAGTTCAAGGTGTTGAAGGCGATAGAGGAATAGAAGGTTTGAACAATGAAGATCTGTGCATACAGCCAGATGTCGAACTGCCAGAGGGATACAAACCTCCCAAGTTCGAAATGTTCGATGGCACAGGTGATCCCAGGGTTCATCTAAGGACCTATTGTGACAAGCTTATCGGGGTCGGGAAAGATGAAAAGATCGGGATGAAGCTCTTTATGAGGAGTCTTACTGGGGATGCTTTGTCCTGGTATATCAGCCAAAACCCCAAGAAATGGTCCAATTGGGTAAGCATGGCGTCAGATTTCATAGACCGGTTCAGGTTCAACATAGAAAATGCACCAGATGTTTTCTACATTCAGATTCTTAAGAAGAAACTTACTGAGACTTTTTGTGAGTATTTTACTCATTGGAGGTCGGAAGCAGCCAAGGTCAGGCAATCTCTAGACGAAGAACAAATGAACAAATTCTTCATCAGAGCGCAAGATCCACAATATTATGAGAGGTTGATGGTTATCGAAAATCAAAAATTCTCCGACATCATCAAAATAAAAGAAAGAATCGAAGAAGGAATCAAGAGCGGGTTGGTAACGAACTTCGAGACACTGCAAGCCACGAATAAGGCACTACAATGAGGTGGCATATCAAAGAAGAAAGAGGTTGGAACAGTAATGGTGGCTCAGGGCCCAAAATCTCCATTTACCTATCAAACACCTCCACCCATATATCAAACACCTCCACCCACATATCAAACACCTCCTTCCCAACCATCCCATTTCCAATCGCCTCCAACTTGCCAAAACTTTCCAAGACCAAGACCCAACTTTGACCGCAAGCCACCCAAAAAATACACCGCCATTGCTGAGCTCATCGACCAACTGTATGAAAAGCTGAAAACCGCAGGTTACGTCACTCATGTTTGCGCAGTGGCATTAGAAAATCCATCCCAATGGGTCAATCCGAACAAAACTTGTGCGTACCATTCCGGTATGAAAGGGCACACCACCACTGAGTGTCGAACGTTGAAGGATAAGATCCAGACGCTAATTGACAACAAGGTCATACAAGCAAAGGAAGCCGCACATAATGTCCGCAACAATCCCCTCCCTGATCACAGAGGTGATGGTGTACATGTGATAGAGACAAATGAAGAATGGGACCCTGAAGGGTCGATCGGGCTTATTCGAGAAGGCGATAACTTTAAGGTTGCAGTCACACTTACTCCTATTATGGTTCAGACTCAGTCACTAACTGAGATTGAGGTAACTGCATCAGTTCCATTCAAGGTAGAGGTGGCTCCACCTGCGGCCTCCCCCGCTCCATTTGAAGTAGAAGTGGTCACGCCTTTCACCGTGACAGTATCAATGACACCTACTTCAACTCAAAAGCAATACCCTGGATTTATGTTGCCGAGGCTCGGTGGAAAGGGAAGGACAAAGTAGAGGAATCTGACGCTACACAAGGAATGACTAGAACCAAAAGAGTCTATACACCTGAACACCTGGGAGGTTCAAGTAAGGAGGCCACTACTAGGCAGCCTATCATTGAGACCGGGCCAGATAACCTGTGGAGGAAAGTACAAGCAAGGGAGTACTCTGTTGTTGACCATCTGAACAACGTCCCTGCTCAGATATCTATCCTGTCACTATTGCATAATTTACAGGCACACAAGAACGCCTTAATGAAAATGTTGAGCGAGGCTTATGTACCCAATAACATCACCGGTGGAGAAATGGCCAACATGGTTGGGCAAGTACTAGAAAGTCATAAGATCATATTCCACGAAGATGAGCTACCACCCGAAGAACTAAATCAGAATCGAGCATTGCATATTACGGTGCAATTTGAAGACAAGTTCATTGTGAGGGTCTTGGTTGATGGAGGTTCGAGTCTAAATATTTTTCCATTGGACACTCTGAAAAGGTTTGACAAAGGTTTCCATGAGATACGGGCGAGAAACATGAATGTGAAAGCTTTCGATGGGTCCCAGAGGGCCATGATCGGGGAAATCAACATTTGCTTGAAGATGGGGCCGACTTGGTTCGACGTTGAATTTCAAGTGCTTGACATACCAGCCTTATATAATCTTCTGTTGTGTCGGCCATGGATCCACACTGCTAGAGCTGTGCCTTCTACACTACATCAAGCTGTAAAGTTTGAATGGAATCACCAAGAGGTAATCATTCACGGAGATGGAAGTAACCCCATCTACACTAGTCAAACCATCCCGACCATTGGACATAGAAGAAGGCTAGGAGAGGAAACCTATCATCACATTAAACGGGTCAATGCCATCGAAAAGGATAAGTGGTGAAGTAACAAAATAGAAAGCATACAAGAATGGTCTGGATATTGTCACGACTCAAATTTGAGGGCCATGACTAGCACCCGGCCATACTTGCCGAGCAGCAACGTACATTTTATCTAACCTTCTTTATTATCTTTTAGGGCTGACAAGATCAATATAAATGGTAGACATGGATCAGGTACAACCAATAATAAAATACGATGGCATGAACATACATAACATGGGATGACCATACAATCAAGAAACTATACATAAAGTACGAGCTACCACGCTGCCATGAAAGACTATACAACAAAATTTCAGTCGACAAGGCATACCAAACTATACATGAGTCGACACCAGTCTATAAGCCTCTAAAGGAACATAATTGCTGCAACATAGCCGGAATAGGGCCCCGACATACCCATAATGTCTATAACAAAAATGCATACCAAGACCACGGCAAGTTCGGAGAAGGGATCTTGCCAATCACCGCTGAATTGGATAGCCTACTATGGTGGGGGAGCTGCATCGGCCTGTCTAGCTGGACCTGCAGCACGACATGCAGCGTCGACAAATAAAAGGACATCAGTACGAATAAAGTACTGAGTATGTAAGGTAGGGAACCATAAGTACGAACTTGTAACATCTGCGTACCTCTGAATGCTACTGACATGAAATGCATGATACATATGTATATATACATAAACTTTTAAAACATATGCCTCTGTGGGCATCATCATCATCATATCGTACCCGGCTGTAATAGGCTCGGTAAAAAACGTACCTGTCCATCATAAGGCTCAGTAGTATCGTACCCAGCCACGTAGAGCTCGGTAAAACCCAACTGATCAGTGGTTGCACAATATATGTTGTACCCGGCCGACTATAGCGCGACTCGGTAGAGTAAAATAGACACATATATATAATGCATGCTCGACTCATGGAATCACATTCTAAACCTTTTGGAGTGACGTAAGGTCGGTATCCTCTGTACACGTTATTAGGACTAACTCTTCACTATGAACCTTATAAGAATCAGGAAGTACCAACAACATTGATAACATAAGAATAAGAGAAGCAACATTAACATCAATCGTTCCATAAGAGGGGAAACAATGTAAGTACTGCTAGCTTCTAAGAGTAGAGTATCTTTGGAAGCTCGTTCATTACATTATGTACCATCGGGGTCATGCAAAAGAAGGAAAGGGATAGGCTCACATACCTTGTATATACTGCCCCAATCTCAAGCTATGCAATTGTCACGACTCCTTAGTCTACAATAAGAGAAACGATACAATCGTTATCATTTAAGCGTCATAACTATTATGTATCGACCACAACCTATTTTAAGATGAAATGGACAACACCTCCCCTATATATATGACTTCACACAATTCAAAACAATCACCAAACAGCCCAAACAACATCAATAATAGTCATATTAAGCCTCCCAAAATAGTCCACGCACAACCTAATCACTTCATACATACGACGGCCACCGTAGTCGTGTCAAACAACCCAGAAATGTTACGAAGAACTACCAGCCCACAACCCTACATCTATATGGTGTTTATCCACACCCTTCCTCCTCCAAAACTCCACAAAATAGTAGTAAAACACGCAGCCCAACAGCAACACAAAACAGTCTGCTACAAGTGAATAACTCGAACTCACGACTTCCGATCACCGTCCCGTGAGTTCTTACATGTATAGAACGAATTACCATGAATTCAAAGCAGAAAAAATGGATGAAATAGAGCAATAAACTTACATTACAGGTTGTATAACTCATCCCCTCCCTTGGTTCTTCAAACTCTAGGTTTTACCCCCAATTAGAACTTGAAAGAGAGGGAAAATCGATAGGGTTTGTGGATAATTTTTAGGAGGACGTTTGCAGGGGTTTAGGTCTGGTTATTTGTGATATATAATGAAGGTTATATTTCAGGAGATAACCCTTTAAATGGGCTCTTTGGCCGACCCGAAATTTCCTATTTTTGGGCTATCATTTAACCAAGTAGGTGACACACCTACTTGCACCTAGCAGCTTGTGCAGTCTCGGAATAATGCTTATATCTCTCTACTGCAATGTCGTATCGATGAACGGTTTAATGAGTTGGAAATTAGATTCATAGATATTTAATTTGGTGGGTAGATCACCCCGTAATTACTTGTAAATTGGGAGAAAAGCTTAGTAACATTTGACCTAATGTTTAAGTAAATTATGAACCTAAGTTGCGACAACATTTGTCGACCTTTGTTTCATAACTCGTTTGACTTCAAGCCTTACGATACGGATATTATATGATTCAAATACCTTAAAACGCAACATCTTGAGTGTATTAAGCACCTCTAGGTTTACCCGAAAATACGACTGACAACACCCTTGATTCGTTTATCTTCTAATACTTGTTAACCACTCTTATACACCTTTGTACCATTTAAGACTAATAGGATTAACTTCTTATCATCTTTAAGATAATCTCTTCATGGATTTACATCGACTACCTTATGGCATGAACTAAGTGAATATGGGTTGTAACAGATACGAACCCGGCAAAGGGTTGGGAAAGAACCTCTAAGGTATCACCAATCCAATACAACTGAAAAATCATGGTACCACCTTTGGGCTCGGATACCAGTATACATGGCAAAAGTACAATGATTGGTCGCCTCCATGGCGTAGACCATATTACCCTCTTGATCAGCCAGTGCCACGCTTGGAACAAGCTTTTCACCAGGCTGACACAATATGGGGGACTGCGGAAGAAGAAGCACTAGGTGGGTGAAAACTTTGTTCTTGGAAGATGAGGACATAGACTGCAGTGCCATAATTGAGGAGGAGGAGGAAGAAGGCCTCACTATTCAGACTATGAAGAAGGGATCTGTTCTCAGAAACTGGAGCGCCACACCATCTCGAGCCCATCGAGTCCCTGGATAGCTTGGTAGAATTTACTTCTATAAGCCATTTTAGGCATTTAAAATCTCCCGTAAATTTGTTTTAAGTTTTACTTGTTTCAAAATGAATGCTCGATTCATAGAGCCGTACTTTGTCTGGACAATTTTTCAAGTTTTAATCAAATGCATTTGCTCTTTATTATTCACTACTATCTTTACATTTTTCCTTTCTACAGCATTATTATTACTTTTACTGATGAACCAGTGAATGTGACATGTAATGAGGCAACGCAACACGAGAATAGTGATTCAGAGGAAGAAGATAAGGTACCCGAGGAAATTGTCAGGGAGGTTGAAATTTTTTTAGAATAAGCCTAAGTCCAATCTGGACGAGACCGAAGCAGTAAATTTGGGAGACGCCGAGACCGTCAAGGAGAACCACATCAGCATTCACTTATCACCAACAGAGAAGGAAGAGTACATTCGTTTCCTAAAAGAATATGAGGACATTTTCGCATGGTCATATGATGACATGACTGGTTTGAGCACTTCCATAGTGGCTCACAAGTTGCCTACTAATCCCATGTGTCCGCCAGTAAAATAGAAACTCAGAAAGTTCAAACCAGACATGAGCTTGAAAATCAAAAAGGAAGTTACCACGCATATCAAAGCCAAAGTTCTTAGGGTGGTTGGATATCCAACCTAGTTAGCTAACATTGTTCCAGTTCCAAAGAAGGACGAGATGGCCAGGGTATGTGTTGACTATCGGGATTTAAATAGAGCAAGTCCCAAGGACGACTTCACGCTGCCGAATATACACATCTTGATCGATAACTGCGCCAAGCATAAACTCCAATCTTTTGTAGATTGCTTCGCGGGCTATCACCAGATCTGGATGGATGAAGAGGATGTAGAGAAGACAACTTTTATTATACCATGGGGTGTATACTGTTACAAGATAATGCCATTTGGTTTGAAAAATGTTGGGGACACTTACATGAGAGATATGACAACCATTTTCCATAATATGAAACACAAGGAAATAGAGGTGTATGTGGACGACATCATTATCAAATCCAAGAGGGTCGCAGATCACATAGCGGACCTGAGAAAGTTCTTTGACAGGCTCAAGAGGTACAATTTGAAGTTGAACCCCGCAAAGTGTGCATTCGGGGTTCCCGCAGGAAAGTTACTAGGATTCATCGTGACTCATCGAGGGATCGAGCTGGATCCGTCTAAAGTCAAGGCTATTCAGAGGTTACCACTACCTAAGAGCAAAAAGGATGTAATGAGCTTCCTAGGATGGCTCAACTACATCAGTCGATTCTTAGCACAGCCCACAGTTATATGTGAACCCATTTTCAAGATGCTGAGGAAAAATGCTGAAACAAGCTGGATAGAGGATTGTCAGAAAGCTTTTGACAAGATCAAGGAATACATGTCTACACCACCAGTTCTGGTCCCACCAGAACCAGGACGACCTTTGCTACTATATCTATCTGTATTGGATGGAGACTTTGGATGTGTTTTGGGACAACATGACAAGACGGGAAGGAAGGAGCAAGCCATATATTACTTGAGTAAGAAGTTCATGCCTTATGAAGCACGGTATTCTTTGCTTGAATGCACTTGCTGCGCTTTGACCTGGACAGCTCAGAAATTGAGGCACTACTTTTGCGCCTACACTACATATCTCATATCCAGGATGGACCCTCTGAAGTATATATTCCAGAAACCCATGCCTACTGGGAAGTTGGCTAAATGGCAGATACTATTAAGTGAGTTCGATATCGTCTATGTAACTCAAAAGGCAGTCAAAGGGCAAGCATTGACAGATCACCTTGCTAAAAATCCGATGGGAGGAGCATACGAACATTTGAAAACATATTTTCCTGATGAAGAAGTGTCGTTCGTAGGGGAAGACATTACCGAAGCATACGATGGTTGGAGGATGTTCTTCGATGGAGCCGCAATTTTAAAGGAGTGGACATTGGAGCAGTCTTGGTATCAGAAATGGGTCAACACTATCCAGTATCTGCTAAACTCAAATTTCATTGCACCAACAACATGGCGGAGTATGAAGCTTGCATACTAGGGCTCAACATGGCAATCGACATGAACATCCAGGAGCTGCTAGTGATCGGAGATACAGATTTACTCGTGCACCAGGTACAAGAAGAGTGGGCACCAAGAATTCCAAGATATTGACATATCTACACCATGTACAGGAATTGAGAAAGACGTTCACGAAGATAGAATTTCGACATGTGCCTAGAATTCAGAATGAGTTTGATGACGTATTGGACACCTTATCATCTATGATACAACATCTAGATAAGAATTATATTGATCCCATTCCCGTGAGGATCCATAATCAACCGACATATTGTGCTCATATTGAAGAAGAAAGGGATGGAAAACCTTGGTTCCACGACATCAAAGAGTACTTATCAAAAGGAGAATACCCAGAGCATGCAAATCACACTCAGAAATGCACACTCCGAAGATTGTCAAATCACTTCTTCCACATCGGAGGGAACTTGTACAGAAGAACTCCTGATTTAGGTTTACTAAGATGTGTTGACGCAAAGGAAGATTCTAAGCTACTTGAGGATGTGCATGCTGGGACCTGTGGCCCCACACATGAATGGTTTCGTCTTGGCTAAGAAGATACTCAGGGCCGGTTTCTTTTGGATGACCATGGAGACGGATTGCATCCAGTATGTCCGCAAATGCTTTCAATGTCAAGCGCATGCCGATATGATAAAAGTGCCGCCAAACAAGCTCAATGCAACAAGCTCACCTTGGCCATTCGCCACTTTGGGAATGGATGTTATTGGTCCAATTGAGCCCACTCCTTCAAACGGACACAGGTTCATTCTGGTAGCCATTGATTACTTCACAAAATGGGTAGAGGCTGCATCTTACAAAGTAACTAAGAAATTCGTCGCAAATTTTGTCAATGATCGTATTGTCTGCCGATTCGGAGTTCCCGAGTCCATTATTATTGAATGCCGCCAATCTCAACAGTGATATAATGAAAGCTATGTGTGAATCTTTCAAAATCAAGCACAAGAATTCCACAGCCTACAGACCTCAGATGAATGGAGCCGTAGAAGCCGCCAACAAAAACATTAAGAAGATACTAAGGAAAATGGTAGAGAACCACAAAAAATGGCATGAGAAATTATCCTTTGCTTTATTGGGGTATCTCACCACAGTTCGCACATCAATCGGGGAAATTCCCTACATGCTGGTTTATGGTACCGAGTCTGTCATCCCAGCCGAGGTGGAGATTCCTTCTTTAAGAATCATACAGGAAGCTGAATTCAGCGATGCAGAGTGGATAAGAAGTCGCTATGAACAATTGGCCCTTATCAGTGGAAAGAGGATGAACGCCGTATGTCACAGCCAACTTTACCAGAATAGAATGTCTAGAGCTTTCAACAAAAGAGTCAAACCAAGAAAATTTGCACCAGGACAGTTGGTGCTGAAGAAGATCTTCCCACATCAAGATGAAGCCAAAGGGAAATTCTCTCCCAACTGGCAAGGTCCGTACATGGTTCACAGGGTACTGACAGGAGGAGCACTCATACTTGCACAAATGGACGGAGAAGTCTGGCCAAAACCAATCAATTCAGATGCAGTCAAGAGATAATATGCCTAAATTACTTTACATTTCTCTTCTGATGTAATTGAACTACACTTGACCTGATTCCCGTTTAAGAGGGGGTACGTAGGCAGCCCTATGGGTTTGGTCATATCATATTAAAATTTTCATTTCCCCCAAGATCAGAAACTGTGGTAGAATTTTGAGGAGGGTCCTCAAATTCCGGAGCAAGTCCAGCCAACGCCAACAGGTTCTAGACGGTCAACAATCAGTTAAGGAAACTGGGCAGAATTTTGAGGAGGACCCTCAAAATTCCGATATAAGAGAGCTGCAATACCTTTAAAATATGTTACAGTCACTAGTTCATTCAAAATTACTTGATATATCAATACATTTCTAAAATAACCCTATTTTTATCAATGATTGCATATTTTTCAAAAACTCTATTTCCGTAACAGTCAGGTGTTAGCCAGGGGAACTCGAAAGGGGCTTTCAGAACGGAGCAAAGCAAGGCCGGCATACGAAGGCATAAACCAACCAGCCCTCACAATACTCACAATTTTTCTTTGAATGTAGGCACATTTGACGTAGTGATAGCATCCGCAAATATAGGCACGTAGCAACATTACTATCAATCAGGCCATCAAACACCGAATATATATCCAGCTAAGACATATAATACTCTTATTTGCCACTTGCTCTTTGCATGAGGCTAATCCTTGCCTCCATATTTGCATGAGGCTAATCCTTGCCTCCACATTTGCATGATTCTAATCCTTGACTCCATAATTGCATGAGGCTAATCCCTGCCTCCCTGTTTGCATGAGGCTAATCCCAACCTCCTTGTTTGCATGAGGCTAATCCCTGCCTACCTGTTTGCATGAGGCTAATCCCTGCCTCCACATTTGCATGAGGATAATCCTTGCCTCCATGCTTGCATGAGGCTAATCCCTGCCTCCACATTTGCATGAGGCTAATCCCTGCCTCCATATCTGCATGAGGCTAATCCCTGCCTCCCTATTTGCACAAGTATAATCCCTAACTCCATATTTGCATAAGACTAATTCCTGCCTCCATACTGGCGTGAGGCTAATCCCTGCCTCCCTATTTGCATGAGTCTAATCCTTGACTCTATACTCGCATGAGGCTAATCCTTGCCTACATGAGGCTAATCCCTGCCTCCCTATTTGCATAAGTCTAATCCTTGACTCCCTACTCGCACGAGGCTAATCCTTGCCTGCATAGCATGAGGCTAATCCCTACCTTCCTATTTGCATGAGTCTAATCCTTGACTATATACTCGCATAAGGCTAATCCTTGCCTCCATAAGGCTAATCCCTCCCTCCCTATTTGCATAAGTCTAATCCTTGACTCCCTGCTCGCATGAGGCTAATCCTTGCCTCCATAGCATGAGGATAATCCCTGTCTCCCTATTTGCATGAGTCTAATCCTTGACTCTATACTCTCATGAGGCTAATCCTTGCCTCCATAAGGCTAATCTCTGCCTCCCTATTTGTATAAGTCTAATCCTTGACTCCCTGCTCGCATGAGGCTAATCCTTGCCTCCATATATGCGTAAGGATAATCCCTGCCTCCCTATTTGCATGAGTCTAATCCCTGACTCCATATTTGCGTGAGTCTAATCCTTGACTCCATAGTTGCATAAGGCTAATCCCTGCCTCCTTGTTTGCATGAGGCTAATCCCTACCTCCATATCTGCATGAGGCTTATCCCTTCCTCCATGTTGGCATGAGGCTAACCCCTGCTTCCATATTTTCATGGGACTAAGCATTGTCCCTCCTTGCATAAATATTGCTCTATTACGATACTATCTATTTGCTTTTAAATCAGGCTAAGCTTTGCCCTCCATCTCGCAAGACTAAGCCTTGTCTTATTAACATTATATTATTGCATATCATAGGCTGAAATATCACCAATCTATCCAAAGGTGTCATAGTATAAAAGACATCATCCTCATAGCCAGACACCATGCCATGGCCTGAGCATCCCTCAAATTTTCATATCATTATTCAAAGGCGTCATGGTTCGGACGCACCATCTGCATGGCCCGAGAATATCATTTCATGGCCTGCGAATCCCTCACTGAACAATTCATGGCCCAGGACATCATGGTATGAGGACGTCATCTTTAACCGTTCGAAGACATCTTTCATGGTCCAAAGGGAATTTGCATCATGTTTAAATTTTCGCAAATACATGTTTTATTTGCAGGTAACCAGTAAGCAACCAGTATCCTAGCAGGAGCGATCTCGCTCCAGTTCCTTCAACTGTTTTGAGCTTTGACCGCTCACCATAGCTGCTTCGGCACCTCGTGTCCGTTCTTGCAATGATTCTAAAGCATCCCGCCGGTCAAAATTGGACATCATTTCTTTACCTGAAAATGCTTTTCATCTTTCCTAGGTAAAGATGGGCAGTTCTTGATACCCAATTTTTTTCTATATATTTTTAATATATATAAATACTTTTAAAAATAGCATACATATGTATATATAAGCATGCACATGTTTTTATAATTTTTTCTATAATTTTAAAGATCTTAAATTGATTTATATCCTCCCTTTTTACTCATAAAATCCCCAATAATTATCTCTCAAATTATTGTTGTGGTAATTTAGTCATTTAAATTCTATATTTATGTCAAAATATTGTTAAAATATTTTTTAGTGCATTTTTTATAATTACATTTATGTTTTTAAAACTAATTTGCATATAATTGCAATATTAGCCTTTTAATGTATACTTACATTTATATGCATAAAATCGACCTTCTATATTTTTAAAATGTTGAATATCTATTTATAAATCATTTTAGTATATGAAGTTATTTTTTAGAAATTATCTATTACCTATTATAAATTATCTGGGGATATATTGGCTATTTAAAATCTAGCCAAATTGCATTTCAATTTAGCCTCAATTAAACCCAATACCCCATCCCAATTTCGGATTTAATAACCCGCCCTAGGCCCTAAATGCACCTACCTGACCCAAAGCCTATCAAATCCTGACCGTTGATCTAAAAGATCAACGACCCTCGTTCAGTCTTGCCTTTTTTATTCCAAACGACCCCCCAACCCTAACCATTTTCCCTCATCCGCCGCCATAAGATCCTCTCCTCTCTCAAAACACTCTCAACCTAACCCTAGCCCTTCAAACACCGACCTCTGATCTCCAGTCATCTCCGGTGACCTCTCATTGTCTCCTAAGCCTCCAATGGCTTCTCTCATGCCATGTCTACCTTCTCTAAGGTTTTCAAGGGCCCAGGGCAATGCCGACTTGCATCTAGGGTTCGTCACTTGTCTATTCTTGGCTACTCCATTGTGATTTTGAGCAAAATCATGTTGTATTTGTTACGATCCTTGGGATTCTAGACAGGTTCTTTCATCTCTATATGGGTTTCTTTTGAAACCCTAATTTCTTCCTATATCTCCTAGATCTGTACAGATCTAGGACGATTTGAGTTTGTTTCTTTAATATTTTACACTGTCCTTGGAACTCTTTACAAGAATCGTTGATTTCAAGTGGTTTTCACCTTCTTCTAAAATTAGGGTTTCAGAACTTCTTTTAAAACTCTGTTTAACTGATTCTTTTGTATTTAAACTTCTATTTGTTGTGTATTTTGATTGATTCTATGATTTGACTACCTCTTCAACTCGTCTATGTTGATAGCCCTAATATTCTAGGTTTCTTCATTTGGTTTTGTGTATCAGCATGACTGATCGGTTCTTCTTTGAGTTTCTGTGACTATCTTGCCTCGAATGTGTTCCTACTAAGTTTTTAGCCTAACTTATATCAACTCTATGTGCTTGTGTTCATCTCAACTGATTCAAGACTTGCCTCTTTCTATCAATGTTGTTCAATCTTCATATTTACTATATCTGGTTATTCTTATCTTACTCTATTTATATGCTAAACACTGACTCATGACTTTCTCTTTGATTGATTCTGGATTCCCTGTTTCGTAGAAGACCTTCCTTCAAACCTTCGATTCCTACCCTTTCTATACAAATTGATTGATTCTCCTACCTTGTCTGTATTGGTACTTTATTCTTACTGACTATCTCCTTCATTAGAATTTTCTGAACTTAGCCCTAATTGTTTACCCTATACTTACTGAATTTGAAATCTTTTCTTATTGGTCGTACATTGATTTCTTTCCTTATTTATTACTTGTACTTACCATTTGAACTAATTCCCTTAACTTAAGGGAGTACTTGTACTGATTTTGCTCTAATTGGTTCTGAGTTCCACAATTACTATACTATTGTGATTCTTGCCTTATTTTACCTAATTTCGAACTACTATAGATACATACTCTCTCATTTACACAAACACACGAACATTGATTCAAAAAACTCTCTCACACTAAAACACTTTTCTGCCCTCTCTTGTGTTACTTCCTACTGTCAGCTGGTTGTAAGCCAAGGCTAACTATTGGGTGCTCTTTCACTTTGTGTTTACTATCTCTTTACTGATATGTTCTAATTTCTATTCAAGTCCCAAAACAATATGCTTCTCCTATTACTTCAATTTGTCATGTTTCTAATATGCTTCTATATATGGTTTTGCTGTTCAACCTAAAATTAACATGTCTACTTCACTATCCCCTCTACTGCATGCTATATACTCCCTTACGATTAGCCTGCTCATGAATCCCTTTCTAGTGTGCCCCAGTGTGACTATGTTTTCTCTGATTCCTGGCATGCACCATCCTATGTGAAGTGATTGGCTATTCTAAGCCTATTTGATTTTGTATTAACTCTAAAGTTCATGTTATCTTTAAAAGCCCTGGGCCCCTTTCAGGGCTCCTCTAATTCTGTACCTATGTTCATATATGCTCACTATGTGTCCTATATCCCCATTACCCCTGAGTGGATGTGTGTACCTATTTGACTCCATGTATTGAAGTGCTGATGAACCTCTTCTGGGTCTTCATTGATTGTTAACCACTTTACCCTTTTCAAATTGTCTTATTTAGTAACTCCTTATGTTTTTTTACAAAACTATTTCAAGCAAATCTCTTTTAACCCTATTTTCCTACTAAAACCTTTTTTCAAACTATGTCAAGCACTCTCACTCTACTCCTAAGTCACTAGGTTCTACCCCTCCAGTGTGTGTATTGCCTTGGGATCCTCTTGAGAACCCTCTGAACTCTAGCACACTGAGGCTGGCCTTTCCACACTGCACTTACTCAAGTTGGTTACAATGTCTAGGTGTGAGCACTGCCCTGGATCCTTGAGATCCTTAGGGAACTCTGACGCACCTAGACAATGATATTATCTATGAATTGGCATTTGAGACTATTGGAGGTTTCGGGAAATCACTTGGGCTTACTTCAGGCTCCCTATAGTGTAACTTCTTCTTTTTCTTTTTATCTATTTATGTAATTCATTCATCTAGTTTATAATAATTTGTAAACGAATATTGGGGTGACTAGTGAAAAAAGGGTGGGTAGTTACATTTTGTGGGAAATATGGGTAGAAATCATGACTATAGGATTCTATATTTGCTATGTTTGCCTTACCATGTTAGAAATCATGTCTATAGGTCTCAAGTGGTTCCAATGATAGAAATCATGTTTATAGGTCTTAATTCAACTTTACCAGTAGATACCATGCCTATAGAATATTATTCAGTTCAACTTTTGTTATAATGGGTATTTACATGTGTTTTCATTGTTATCATGCCTACAAGTTTCTAACATCAGCTCTTAACAATTACATATCATGCCTATAGGGAACAACTTCATAAATTCTGCCTATAGATCTAAAATCAGTTTAGTTTAAATAAGTCAATCCAGTTCATGATTAATTTACTTCTAAACTAGTTTAATTAGTGGTTTGTTTTCCCTGAAATGAATTCTTTCAAGTACTACTCTAATTTACTATTAGAAAGCATGCCTATAGGAACTCAAGAGTCTGTTTTAAAATCTGCACACTGTTTTAATATAGCAAACGTAGTTATCATGCTCTTAGGACACCACTATTCAGCGTATATGTAAGCCTATAGGGCGTCTTCAAATCCTGCAACTCTGAAACTATTTCTACTATTTAATGTTCTTCTAATTAACATGCTTAAAATTAGCTGGCAAATTGATAGGGCCATTACTTCTGAGTTTATAAAAACAAATAAACTGCCTATCTTCTATGTCTTGATATTCACTTAGACATCATGTCTTAGGATACTATTTAACAATATGGTCCTTATTTGTGTTTGAGTCGTGCTGCTTATGTATGTTGTTTGTGGAGGTAAACCTGAGCCTCTAATTGTTTTTTTTCCCGCCTTATGTGCTAAAGTCCTATTTGTTCTTGCCTGTCGCATTAGTATTTTCTCCTTTTAACCTTAGGAGTCTGTCTAGAACTGCCTATAGGTAGAGGTCCTAATTTTCTCCAGGGCCATTAAGAAGGCACGGGTAACAGCACGCAATAGAGATTGCTAACCACACTCGCTTTAATAACCACTACGGGGGTGGGAAGGGTAGATATGGGATATGATGACTACGCGCTAATGTCACATGTAGCCCTTATTGAGGAGTGTTTACCTGACATTGTGTGGGGTGATCCTGTAGGCTAACCAACCTAGGACCCCTCCTTTACCAAATCCCTTTTGTTTAAAACTTTGTTTTATACAACTTGTTCAAAAACTGTCTTATTGTTTGAGTTATACAACGTCCAACGTGCTTTACTTGCAAATTATTTGATTCAACTATTTATTTGTTAATGGACTGATTCATAAGTTAAGTTCGGTCGGGACCCACCATTGTGGAATGTGAGGGGTGCCTAACACCTTTCCCTAAAGGTTATTTTGATCCCTTACCCTAAATCTCTGGTAATGCAATCCAATTCAAGAGTTAATCGCTCTAGGTGACCTAATGCACCATAATCGGTTAGGTCGAGACTCTTCAAATACCCAATTTCCAAAAGGAAACGAGTTGTTCCCAATGAATGTCGAAACCTGGACTTTCTCCTGTAGAGGAAAAAAGGGGGCACGACACCAACTGTCCTGGTAAAACCTGTCTTGGTTTAACCTTTTTGTTGAAAGCTCTAGACATTCTGTTGTGATAAAGTTGATCGTGACATACTACGTTCATTCGTTTTCCGTCTATAAGGGCCAATTGTTCATAGCGGCTCTTTATCCATTCTGCATCGCTGAGTTCAGCTTCCTGTATGATCCTTAAAGATGGAATTTCTACCTCGGCTGGAATGACAGCTTCGGTACCATAAACCAGTAAATAGGGAGTTTCCCCAGTTGATGTGCAGACTATTGTACGGTACCCCAATAAAGCAAAGGGTAACTTCTCATGCCATTGTTTGTGGTTTTCTATCATCTTCCTTTGTATCTTCTTGATATTCTTGTTAGCAGGTTCTACAACTCCATTCATTTGAGGTCTATATGTTGTAGCATTTTTGTGCTTGATTTTGAAGGTTTCACACATGGCTTTCATCATGTCACTGTTGAGATTGGCGGCATTATTAGTGATAATGGACTCGGGAACTCCGAATTGGCAAACAATACGATCCTTGACAAAGTCTGTGATGACTTTCTTGGTTACAGCTTTGTGGGATGCAGCCTCTACCCATTTTGTGAAGTAGTCAATGGCTACTAAAATGAACCTATGCCCGTTTGAAGCAGTGGGCTTGATTGGACAGATGACATCCATTCCCCAGGCAGCAAAAGGCCAAGGTGCGCTTGTTGCATTGAGCTCATTGGGTGGTACCCTTATCGTGTTTGCATGTACATGACATTCGTGGCATTTTTGTACATATCGAATGCAATCAGTCTCCATGGTCATCTAAAAGTATCCAGCTCTGAGTATTTTCTTGTCTAGGACAAAATCATTCATATGTAGTCCACACATTCCGGCATGTATTTTTCGAGCAATCTGAAAGCCTCCTTTGCGTCAACACACCTTAACAACCCTAGATCAGGAGTTCTCCTGTATAGGGTCCCTCTACTTTGGAAAAAATGATTAGATAGCCTCCACAATGTGCGCTTCTGAGTATGGTTCTCCTGTTCTAGGTATTTTCCTTTTGCCAAATATTCCTTTATGTCGTGAAACCAAGGCTTTCCATCCGTTTCTTCTTCAAGATGAGCATAGTAAGCTGGTTGATTATGGATCCTTATCGGGATGGGATCGATGAAGTTCTTATCTGGATGTTGTATCATTGATGACAGAGTGGCTCGTGCATCTACGAACTCATTTTGAATTCTGGCCACATGTCTGAACTCTATCTTTGTGAATCTTTTCATCAATTCTTGTACGTTATGCAAGTATGGTAGTATCTTGGTGTTCTTCGTAGCCCATTCTCCTTGAACCTGATGTAGCAGAAGATCCGAATCACCGATTACCAGCAACTCTTGTACATTCATATCGATGGTCAGATTGAGCCCCATGATGCAAGCCTCATATTTTGCCATGTTGTTTGTGCACAGAAACCTAAGCTTCGCGGACATATAGTAGTGTTGACCTATTTCTCACACCAAAACTGCTCCAATGCCCACTCCTTTGAAATTTGCAGCTCCACCAAAGAACATTCTCCAACTGTCGTAGGCTTCAGCAATGTCTCTCCTACGAACGATACTTATTCATTAGGAAAATACATTTTCAAAGGTTCGTATTCTCCTCCCACAATATTTTCAGTGAGGTGGTCTGCCAATGCTTTTCCTTCAACTGCCTTATGAGTTACATAGATGATATCGAACTCACTTAACAGTATCTGCCACTTGGCTAACATTTCGGTTGGCATGGGCTTCTGAAAGATGTACTTTAGAGGGTCCATCCTGGATATGAGGTATGTGGTATAGGCATAGAAGTAATGCCTCAGTTTCTGAGCCGTCCAGGTCAAAGAACAGCAAGTGTGTTCCAACAGAGAGTATCGTCTCGTCATGTTGTCCCAAAACACATCCAAAAGCTCCATCTAATACAGTTAGATAGAGTAGCAAAGGTCTCCGAGGTTCTGGAAGAACTAGGACTTGTGGTATGGACAAGTATTCCTTGATTTTGTCGAAAGCTTTCTAACAATCTTCGGTCCAACTCGTTTCAGCATCTTTCCTCAACATTTTGAAGATGGGTTCGCATATAACTGTGGACTATGCTATGAAGCGACTGATATAGTTGAGACGTCCTAGGAAGCTCATCACGTCCTTCTTGCTCTTTGGTGGCGGTAACTCTTGAATAGACTTAACTTTGGATGGGTCCAACTCGATTCCTCGGTGGCTGACAATGAATCCCAATAACTTCCTTGCGGGAATCCCGAATGCACATTTTGTGGGATTCAGTTTTAGATTGTACCTCCTTAACCTGTCAAAGAACTTCTTCAGGTCTGATATGTGATCTGTGGCCCTCTTGGACTTGATGATGACGTCGTCAACATACACCTCCATCTCCTTGTGTATCATGTCATGGAAGATGGTTATCATGGCTCTCATGTAAGTAGCCCAGCATTCTTTAGACCAAATGGTATCATTTTGTAGCAGTATACTCCTCATGGTGTAATGAAAGCTATTTTCTCTGCATCTTCTTCATCCATCCAGATCTGGTGATAACCCGCAAAGCAATCTATATAGGATTGGAGTTCGTGCTTGGCGCAATTGTCAATCAGGATGTCTATATTTGGCAGTCGAAAGTCATCCTTGGGACTTGCTCTATTTAAGTCTCAATAGTCAACACATACTTTGATTTTTCCATCTTTCTTCGGAACTGGTACAATGTTGTCTAGCCATGTTGGGTACTCAACTACCCTGAGGACTTTGTCTTTGATTTGCTTAGTGACTTCCTCCTTGATTTTTAGGCTCATGTCTGGTTTGAATAATATGAGTTTCTGCTTCACTGGCGAACACATTGGATTGGTAGGCAATTTGTGAGCTACTATGGATGTGCTTAGACTAGTCATGTCATCATATGACCATGCAAAGATATCCTCGTATTCCTTCAAGAAACAAATGTACTCTTACTTCTCTGATGGTGATAAGTGAATGCGTATGTGAGTCTCCTTAACGGTTTCAGTGTTTCCCAAATTTACTGCTTCGGTTTCGTCTAGGTTGGACTAAGGTTTATTCTCAAAGTTCTCAACCTCTCTGACAACTTCCTCAGGTATCTCATCCTCTTCTTCTGAATCACTATCCTTATGTTGCGTTGTCTCACTACATGTCACAGTTATTAGTTCATCAGGTAACAATGTAGAAAGAAAAGTATGAAATATAATAATGAATAATAATAGCCATGCATTGATAAAAATTGAAAATATCCAAAACAAGTACGGCTCGATGAATCGAGCAATTATTTCGAAACAAAATGCATCTTTTAAAAACAAAATTATTGAAAACATCTGAAATGTCTAGCGTAGCTATAGAAATAAATTTAGGCTAAATGCCAAGCTACCCAGGGACTCGGCGGGCCCAGGATGGTGTGGCAGTCCAATTCCTAAGAACGGCTCCTTTCTCCACAATCTGAATGGTGAGGCCTTCTTCCTCCTCCTCCTCAATTATCGCACTGCAATCCATATCCTCGTCCTCTAGGAACAAATTCCCCAGCCCAGATAAAGCTTTTTCTTCTGCAGTTCCCCATATTATATCAGCCTGGTGAAAAGTCTGACCTAGATATGGCACTGTCCACTCCATAGAGGCGACCAATCATCATACTCTTTCCATGTATAGTGGTATCTGAGCCCGACGGTTGTACCATGATGTTTCAATTGTATTGGTTTAGTAATGCCCTGTAGATTCTTCCCAAGCCCTTTACCGGGTTCATACCCTGACCATGCCAGTATGCTTTCTATTTTGTTACTCTACCATTTGTCTTTCTCAACTGTATTGACATATTCGATGTGGTGATAAGTTTTCCCTCCTAGACTTCTTCTATTCTTGATAACCGGGATAGTTTAACTGGTGTAAATAGGATTACTTCCATCTCCATAAATGATCACCTCCTGATGATTCCATTCGAACTTCACGGCCTGGTGTAGTGTGGAAGCCACAGCCCCAGTGGCATGTATCCAAGGTCGACCCAATAGAAGATTGTATGTATCTTATATGTCAAGCACTTGGAATTCAACATCGAACCAAGTTGGCTCCATCTGCAGACAAAGATTAATTTTCTCAATCGTGGCCCTTTGAGACCCATCAAAGGCTTTCACGTTCATACTTCCTGCCCATATCTTATGGAAACCTTTGCTTAATCTTTTCAGAGTAGTCAAAGGACAAATGTTGAGGCTTGAACCTCTATCTATCAGGACCCTGGCAATGAATTTGTCTTCAAACCACATCGTGATGTGCAATGCCCGGTTGTGATTTAAACCTTCGGGCGGTAATTCATCCTCATGGAAGGTAATCTTATGACTCTCCAGCACTTGCCCCACTATGTTAGTCATTTCTCCGTAGGTGATATTGTTGGTCACATAAGCTTCATTCAACACCTTCATCAAAGCATTCTTGTGCGCCTCTGAATTTTGCAATAGTCATAAGATGGATATCTAAGAGGGGTTTTTGTTCAGGTGATCGACAACGGAGTATTCTCTCGCCTATACTTTCCTCCAAAGATCGTTCGGTCCAGTTTCAATGACAGGTTGTTTAGTAGAAGCCTCCTTACTTGATCCTCCCAAGTGTTCATGTGTATAGATCCTTCCCGTTCTAGCCATCCCTTGTGCAGCATCATATTCTTCCATTTTTGCTTTTCCTTTTCACCTAGCTTCAGCAACGTAATCCCAAGGTATGGCCTTGGAATTAAAGGGAAGTGTGGTTGATACCGTCACTATGAAAGGTGTGACCACTTCTACCTCAAATGGATTAGGTGTGGCTATAGGTGGAGCTATTTTTACCTCAAATGGAACCAATGCGGTTACCTCAACCTCGACTGACAACTGCGTCTGCACCATAATAGGAGTGAGTGATATTGCAAGTTTAAAGTCATCGCCTTCTTGAATAAGACAGATTGACCCTTCAGGATCCCATTCTTCATCCGTCTCTATCACATATACCCCATCGCCCCTATGATCCGAAAAAAGATTGTTGCGGATGTTGGGTGTAGCTTCTTTTGCTTGTATGACCTTGTTATCAATCAATATCTGGATCTTATCTTTCAATGTTCGGCATTTGTCAATGGTGTGCCCTTTCATACCAGAATGATATGCACTGGTTTTGTTTGGGTTGACCCATTGAGATGAGTTCTCCATTGCCACAGTAGGAATAGGGGTGACATAACTGGCGGCCTTCAACCTTTCGTACAGCTGGTCGATAGGTTCAACAATAGTGGTGTATTGTCTGGGTGGTTTTTGGCCAAAGTTAGGTCGGGGTTTCTGGTAATTTGGACTAGTTGGAGGTGAATGATAGTAGGCTCGCTGGGTGTTATAAGTATGATAGGCGGTGGCGGGTTGAGAATATCTGAGAGATGAGGGTTGGTATGTACGTGGAGGTGTTTGGTATATGGGTGGAGGTGTTTGGTATGTGGGTGGAGGTGTTTGATATGTGAGTGGAGATTTTGGGCCTTGAACCACCATTACTGCCCCTACGTCTTTCTTCTTTGATATGCCACCTGATTGCAATGCTTTGTTTGTGGCCTGTAATGCCTCGAAATTTGTCACCATCCCGCTTTTGATACATTTTTCAATCCTTTCCCTGAGTTTGTTGATATCGAAGAACTTGTGATTCTCAAAGACCATTAGCCTTTCATAATATTGTGGGTCCCGTGCCCTGACAAAGAACTTGTTCATTTGTTCTTCTTCTAGTGCTGGTCTGACCTTGGCTTCTCCTGACCTCCACTGAGTAGCATACTCGCGGAAGGTCTTAGTTAGCCTCTTCTTTAAGTTCTAAATGTAGATGACATCCGTTGCATTCTCCGTATTGAACCTGAACCGGTCTATAAATTCTGATACCATGCTCACCCAGTTGGCCCACTTCTTAGGGTTCTGGCTTATGTACCAGGACAGGGCATCTCCGGTTAGATTTCTCATGAAGAGCTCCATTCGGATCCTCTCATCTTTTCCGACCCCTATGAGCTTGTCACAGTATGTTCTAATGAACCTTGGGATCACCTATTCCATCAAACATTTTGAACTTGGAAGGTTTGTAACCCTCCGGCAGTTCTATGTCTGGTTGTATGCATAGATCCTCAAAATTCATACCTTCTACCCCTTTGCCTTCTTCGACACCCTGAACTCGACTTGTTAATTTCTTGAGTTCCTCGGCCATGTTCTTGATGAGCATGTCCTTCTCAGCGGATTCTGGTGTATAAGAGATTGGTTGAGTAGAGTGAGGTACAGTTTCCACATATATAAGGTTGTTTTGGTGAGTGTCAGGGACTTGGGTGTAGTGGTGGTCGTTGGTTGAGTTATGAGGGTCGGGAATAAGTTATGGTGTGTTTTGAGGAATGTGAAAGGTAGTGGCTTGTGGGTACTAATTGGTTGAGGATGGTGTTGTGGTGGAGTTGGTATTGGCAAAGGATTGGGATTTTGAGGTGGAGTTGCATATGGATGTGGTGCGGGAGGAGGCTGGCTTGGTGTGTTTTAGGGAGGGCTGGGTTTTTGGTATTTTGTTGGTTGATGTTAGGGACGTTTAGGGTGAGGGAGAGGTTTCTAAGTTGTGGACCTGCTCGAGTTCTCCCTGTAACTCCAGTATCTTTTGTTCCAATCGCAAAACCAAGTCATTTGGTGTCGGAGTACTCCGACCGTCTGAAGTTTACGCATTCTCAGCATTTTCCTTTTGAATACCACGTAAGTCATCCATCTTATCTTTACCTCTACTTCTCGTATTACTTGGGGGAGGAGTAGGGCCTCTGGATCTGGTGTGATATGCTGATGATGCCAGTATGTGCAAACCAACCTTAGGGGATGAGAATAATAAAGAATAAAGAAAAGCAAAAAGGTAAACAAGTCAGTAAGGATTCTGAAATGTTTGCAGTATTTAAACACATATTGCGGGAATGTAAATTCGCATCCTAATTTGGGAGCCTCGTTGTGCCCGAGGTAGACCTAGTAACAAATAGATTTGGAAAAATTCAGTGCCAATAATTTCCTCATTTCATTAATGTAAAAATAGACGACTCCAAAACGACACTATATAAGATAATGTTACTAATGACACTTGGCCTTATTACATTAAAAAAGCAAGTAAACCTAATCTACTTGGTCCCAGAAGGATCCTCTCCACACTTGATGCTCTTGTCAATCAGTTCCCCCAGTTCGCGCAGGTTCAGTAGTAAGAATGCCCTTGCCAAATGTCCTCCTTCATTTCCCTCAACATTCTGGCAATCAGTGACCCTCTTTCTCATTTTCCCTTCCATTTACATCAGACTGTACTCCAGATATTCCAACCTTTCGTTGGATTTGACAGCCCTCTCTTTCCGCTCATTGATTATTTCCATGTTGGCCTTCGTGGAAATTCCTGACGGTATTGACCCTTTTGGATATTCTAGCAACCAAACTTGCAGCAACAAATTGCAACCCTCGAAGAATCTGAACCCCTTCTGACAGCGTTCTAAGTCCTGGTACATGTCTGCAATGATCATAGGGACAATGGTATTGTCTGCCCCTCGATCCTGTCCATTAAAATTTTAGTCACCATGACCAGCCTAGTGTGGATTCTGTCCCCTTGGGTCGGGAACACTAGCATGCCCAAGAAACACACGATGAACACAAAGACCCTACGGTGAATCCAACCCATGGAGGTGATGGAGAATTCATCATTGAAAATACGGTAAGACCTGTTGTGGCCATATCATTCATAGAAAAAGTCGAAAGGTATGTAGGATTCTTTCAAACACTTCAAGTCATCATTCTTCTTTAACCCCATCATCTTAAGAAATCCCCTAATGGTGCGATTTTCAGGTACCAATAGACCAGGGCTATCCCAAGGCAACCCAGCGAATCCCCCTATTTCTTCCAAGAGAGGGGTCATTTCTATGCTTCTAAAGCGGAACACAACCCTTTCTTTGTCCCAGAACATGGTGGCGGCTTCGATCAACATTTTATTTGTCTGAAGGTCCAGCAAAGAAGGCAAATTTCCTAAGACCCTTTTCACATGGTTTTGGTCACATGAAGGAAGATCCCTCCACCAATCTAGCAAAAGTGAAGGTATGCTACCGACCATGCCGAACCTGGGGACTTCGTGCCTCATTTTTCTGCAAAACAAAATATGGTTAGGCCCTTTCCACCTCCAGTTTCATCTATTTATACAACAATGATTAGCATATTGGCACTTATTTCTCCAAAATTAATGCACACAATCGTGGTTGCGTCTGTTGGGATTATGGAAAACCCGATGGTCTTTTGGGTGAGGCTTGTCTTAAAGGGTTATTATGTGGACAACATATTAACTCGGCTAGGTTTGACCATGATGCATACAAAATTAATTAGATTAAGGTTGTTATAGAGGTCTTGACTGGGTCCCTCATGAGGAAAACTTGAGGGGGGAAAACACAGAATCGTAGAACGCACCACTGATCGACTAGTTTTACCGCAAATACACCTTTCCGAATTTTAAAGGGTGACATATAGGAAGAGCGCAAACACTCATCAAGCGTTGCTATAGGATTGATTAGGCACGAGTGGAATATGATGTTGAGCATGATTTATGAAACAATAAATAGCATGTTGTGAAGTATTTGCACGTTTAAAAATGATAAATGCAGTATTTAAATAATTGAAATATAGTTACAGGAAGAAAACAAAGAGACAAGTCAGTTTCAGGAAATAAAGTAAATCATAAATGCTTGAAAATAAGCAATTAAATCCAAGTAAAGAGGGGAAAGGGGAAGGGTGCATAGGATAAAGCATGCTTAACATTAATTCACAAAAACAAGTTCGCTATGATAAGAGCATAAAATATCCCCAGCAGAGTCTCCATGTTGTCGCGCCCCCTTTTTCCTCGTAGAGTCCGGGTTTCGACATTCATTGGGAACAACTCATTTCCTTTCAGGAATTGGGTATTTGAAATTGAAGAGTCGCCACCTAACGGATTTAAGGTGCGTTAGGACACCTAGAGAAAATAACTCATGAAACCGGTTTACATTACCAGAGGCTTGAGTAAGGGCTCGAAATAACCTTGAGGGGAAGGTATTAGGCACCCCTCGAGGTTCACAACGGTGGGTCCTGACCAAACTCATTTTTTGTGAATTAGTCATTTAACAGATAGGCGGTCTAATCACACATATAAGATAAAGGATATTTAACATATAAGCAATCTAAGCACACATGTGTAAATAAGATGAGGGAAGTCCTAGGTTTGTTAGCCTATAGGATCACATCTGTGCAATACCCGGTAAACCTTCCTCAACTAGAGGGGTTACACGTGGCATTAGCACACAAGTCATCATATTCTTTACTACCTAATTACCTTCCCTTTGGTCATAGCCTAAAGCGTTCTAGCAACCTTAAGATGTATCGTATACGTGCACTACCCGTCCCTTTACTTATATAGTCCCGGAGCTATTTAGGACTTCTAATTAAGGCAGATCTAGACTCTCCTACAGTACTTGAAAGGAGAAAACTCTAGGCGACAAACAAAACGCGTAGGACTGGACCAAGGATAAAACAATTAAAAGGCTCACATTTTACCTCCACAAATAGTGCAAGCAAGTACACGTCTCAAACAGTAGTGTTTCAGACACTTTTTTAAAAACGAATCCTAATAACAGGATATCTAGGTGAGCAAAAATCTGAACATATGCAAAGTTGCCAGGCAAGCCAACGCGATGAGTTAAAAGGCTCACATTTTACCTCCACAAATAGAGCAAGCAAGTGCACGTCTCAAACAGCAGTGTTTCAGACACTTTTTAAAAAATGAATCCTAATGACAGGATATCTAGGTGAGCACAAATTAGAACATATGCAAAGTTGTCAGGCAACCCATTTTCCATAATAGGTCATGATGGCGCCCAACACCGTTGTTTGGCAAGACAACGTGGAAGTATTAGTGAATTCTTATTTTACTTATCCAAAACAGTTACAACATTTGTTTTCTTAATATGCAATTAAAAGCTGGTGATAATATGCAACATTCATTAATAATTATACAATCAAAAGAAACGTCTACTAATGTGTGTGCCAAGACATGGTGTCACAAGTTGTGGGCAACTAGTAGAATATACAAAATAATACATCTACCCCACTGTCTGAAACAGAATAGACAGTCAAAAGTTAGGAAGACTCCATCGAGCTGTTGATCGGCACTAGAAGGGAAGCAGCTCACCATGGAAGTCTCGAACTATGATCAGGGACGCGCATCGGTCTGATAGCCAGATGAACCTGCCTCAGATCCTGTACAATTAAGTACAGAAGTGTAGTATGAGTACATAAACAATATGTACCCCGTAAGTATCCTGTCTAATCTCGAAGAAGTAGAGACGAGAAGTCGACTTGACACTTACTAGGGTCAAATAATATGAGAGATGAGTTATACTGAGCATGGATAAAATAAATAATTAGCAGTGTATAGCAAGAACTAACAAGTCTTCTCCTAGGTAATGTCACAGCTGGCAACTCCCATTCCAGAACAAATAATAAACCCAAGTCATAGGATAATACTGAGTAAAGCATGCGCAAGTAGTGCCGAGGTCATATAGCCCGATCCAATATAAAAGTAAATTGTGCACTGCCTAGGGTCGAACGGCATGAACCATAGATGCATCTATTACCCCGATCGCGAATCAACCATGCGACACAGTCAATGTAATTAAACATAGCAACAAGCAGACAAGAATACATAACTGAGGAGAAATTAATCACTGAGTTATCAACTTCTCTTTAAGAAGGCCAAGAAGGATCGTGATCCTCTTAACTAGTCTCATTTATCATAATCACCAATATTTAAGCAATCCAAATTAAACATAGCGTTGCAAGAATGCTACATAAAGCATGTTTTTGGGCCCTAAACTACCCGGACTTAGCATAATAGTAGCTACACACGAACTCTCGACACCTAGTGCGTGCGTAGCCCCCATATTTAATGGAAAATTATTAGATTACATCACCTATGAGGACAATTCCCTCTTACAAGGTTAGATAGGAGACTCACCTCGCTCCAAAGTGCATTTCCAATGCCAAGAACGAGCCCGAACTCTCAATTTGGAGCTGAATGATCCCAAACTAGATAAACGAGGTAGGAACTAGTCAATACAAGCTCACAAGATCACATCCTAACTATTAAAGCAATTTTACAACCTTAAACACAAGTTTCCTAAAATCCGACCCCGGGCCCAAGTGCCCAGATTCCAAAATTTTTCGAAGAAAGTTGTTCTTTGTAACCTAAGGATCAATAATATATAATTTCTACTTCGCTTCATACCCAATTTCGTGGAAAAATCTAAGCTTTATAAAAACCCTAGGTTTTGCTCTAACCCCATGATTTTACCTAAATCCTAGTGTTTAATCTACCTAGGACACAGGTATTAAACTAAGAATAGGTGGGATAAACTTACCTCAAGATGCTAGGTGGAAGTCTTCTCTCAAAAGCTCCCAAAATCACCAATTGAGGAGTGAAAAGTGGCAAAAATGACTTAGAGCCCGTATTAAATGAAGCTCACAGCTTCAGCGATTTCTGCATCTGCGGTCCTGCTTCTGCAAGAAATTGGGCACATCTGCGGAACCGGCCAAGCAGGTTGCGATCGCTTCTGTGGTCTTGAAGCCGCTTCTGCGGCTTGGGAGCCACTTCTACGGTTCTGGGCATGGCCTACCTTGGCCGCATCTGCGATAGGCAGACCGCTTCTGTGGTCTCGCACCTGCGGTCGACCAACCGCAGGTGCGGTTATGACAGAAGCAGATGCTTCAGCACTTCTCAATATTTCCAACTTCACTCGAGCCCCGTCCGATTGACGCTCAGGGCTCTCGGGCCCCGCCCGAACATACCGACAAGTCTGAAATCATGAAACGGACCTACTCGAACCTTTGGAACGCCCGAAACAACGTAAATCTAAGAATCACCCCCTAAAACCAATTGAATCAAACTTATGAACTTCAAGTTCTTAATTTTCCTCTAACGAGCCGAAACACCCTTAAACTACTCGGATTGACATCAAATTTTGCGGGCAAGTCTTAAATGTTATATTGGACCTATACCGGGCTCCGGAACCAACATACAAGCCTTTTACCCATGTGATCAATCATTATTTAGTTTCTTTAAATCCTTAGAATTTCAGTTTAAAATTTCTAATAAAAATTCATTACTCGACCTAGGGACCTCAGAATTCAATTCCGGGCATACGTACAGGTCCCATATTTTTCCTACGGACCCTTCGGGACCGTGAAAACACGAATCCGGGTCTGTTTGCTCAAAATGTTGACCAAAGTCAAACTTAGCCTTTTAAAAAAATCTTAAGGAATCAAATAAGTGTATTTCAACCCAAATTCTTCCAATTCCCGAACCAACCATCCCCGCGGGTCGTAAATTAGTTAAAGAAAGCACGGAAAGTTTTATTTAGGGAAACGGGGTTCTAAAAAGCAAAACGACCAGTCAGATCGTTACAATGTGCAATGTGGAAAAGACAGCCCTGATATGCCAGAGTTCAGAGAGATCTCAAGGATCCCTAAGCAGTACACATACTAGAGGGGCAGAACTTAATAACCTTAGAGTAAGTGAGAGTGCTTGAAAAGACTTAGTGAAAACAAGGTGGAGATAACTTCTTAGGAGTGTAAAAAGATTTTCTGGAATAGACCAGTTTTAGGAAAATACTAGGAATGAAATCCAGTTTTTAGAAAAATACAGATAACCTTTTTGAAAACAGTTCAAAAGAGAGCAAGATTCAATAGGCAGCCAATCAATCATAGAAGGTTTAGATTCACAGGCACTTTAGTAGGTAGGTTTGCACACAAGGGTGAAAGGAATTGGGAACATATAGAAATCTCATTGAGGGTGCATGAATAGGGGCAGGGAGGCATTTAGACAACATAGAACACTTAGGAGCTCCATAGTCTTAATGAATTAACCAGGATATCATGCAACTAAGACATGGAGCAAAGATGTAGAAGACAGAATCAGACACACAAGTAGGGTCATAGCATGATCACATAGCTAAAAGATTGATCATAAATCAACACACAGGCTGGTCAAGCATCAGATAAACAAGTAAAGTGTAGACATACTAGTTGTACGTTGAATAGGACAGAATTTAGGCATGCTTGAACAAAGAAGTCAAATACATAATGAACTAATGCAGGAATGAAACACATAGAGTTTGGATTTCAATTGTAACTAGAGACATACCAGTTGAGGAAAAAAAGTGCCGAATATAGAGCAAGTATAGTCTCACTATCTAGCCTTGGCTAGACCCACAATAGCACAAGTAACATAAGTAGCCAAGAAGGAGAAGAGTTTGAGTGTGTGTGTACTATGAACTAATGTTCGTGTCTGTAGAATGAGAATGCACACATATATATATAGGAGTCGAATAGTAAAGATAAGTAAGGCAAGGAAGATTGTCATTGCAAAAATAAGGTAAGAAAATAATCAAACAATCAATCAAGTAAAGTTAGTCATGAACAAATTAGTAGTAAAACTAGGCTAGTACTACTTGATTTAAGGAAAATTGTATATGAAATCAATCAGTAATGAAGGGCTAGGTTAAATAAGTCAAGAACTAACTCCAAAATCAATTAGAAGTTGGTTCTAAAAATCAAAGCATAAAATCAGGCCAGTAGAACCAATTATTAATCGCACATAATGTAAGAACAGGTAAAATCTAATAAGGAAACGCCTGTATTAAAGGAAATCCCAATTTCAAGCACTAATTTAGGTAAGTAAAATTAATTAACAATTAGTCGACAGAGCTTAAGGCAAATGGGTAGAAATAGTAAAATGATCGGTTAAATAATTAGAACTATAAGAGATTAGGCAGAAGTACAGAAACATATAGTAAACAAAATAAATAAGAAAACCCTAATAGATACTCAGAGACGAAAACGTTTAAAAGTTAAATATTTTGTAGAAAATCTGTTGCAATCAAGACCCTAATTCTAGGGTAAACCAAAATTAGTCAGGAATAATAATTGTCACGACCCAGATTTCCCACCCTCTGGAGTCGTGATGGCGCCTACTAATGTGATCTAGGCAAGCTAATCCTTTGAACTAATTACGTCATTATCCATTCATTACCTTTTAACAATTATAAAACAACTACGTGTAAACAATGAAAATTTAGAATGATTGGAAGAAAACGATAAAATATCTGAACATGTAACTATTACAATAGTTTAAGCCTTAATCACCCAGAACGGGTGTCGCAGTACCACAAACGATCTAAGAGTGCTAAATTCAAAGTCCGAAAAATAAAAGACACACTGTTTCTGAAGCGAAGAGATGAAACAGGAGGATAGAGGAGATGCCAGGGCCTGTGGACGCCTGTAGGTCTACCTTGGATCTCCGTGTGGATTGAAGGTAGCCTCCAAACTACGGTCCAAAAACTGCTCCAAGATATACACATAGTGCAGAGTGTAGTATCAGCACAATTGACCTCATGTGCTGGTAAGTGTCTAGCCTAACCTCGGCGAAGTAGTGACAAGGCTAGGACCACTCTATCAGATAAACCTGTGCAATTCAAATATATACAACGGAAAAGAAGTATAGAAGTAAACAGTCAAGTATGGGAGGGGGCATGCTGCGGGGGAGATATCAATTCCGAATAGAAAGACAACAGGTAAATGAAAGAAGCAATATATCTCAGATATCAACAAAAGAACCAGAAATCAATTAATGCACGGCATCACCCTTCGTGCTTTTACTCTCATCCTCACCAAAGCAATCATATAATGAAAACGTACACGGCATCACCCTTCGTGCTTTTACTCTATTTCCTCACCATATAATCAATGTAATCGGCACGGAATGATACATCGTGCGGCAGGCATCACCCTTCGTGCTTTACACTCTTTCCTCACAAAAACAATACACAACATCACCCTTCGTTCTTTAACTCTCTTCCTCACCCAAACAACAATCACAAACAACAGGGCAAGGAAAATAAATGAAATTGCAATAATAATCCCAGCAAGGGAACAATAATCCAACAACAAGTCCCGGCAAGGGACAACATCAAAACAACAACCAAATCCCGGCAAGGGAGTCAATGTAGTGAATCTTTTCTCTTTTTTCGCTTTTACTTCACAACTCGCTTTACAACTTGAGCCAACGCTCCAAGAATTCGATTACCACTTATTCTTTCACAATTTGTTATACAACTTGAGTCAACGCTCCTCATAGGTCACAATTTCTTCCATAAACTTTGCCCAACAAATAGAAATCTCTACCAAGGCATGAATAATACAACGAAGTCATGATAAGCACAAAAAAATAGGACTCACGGGCATGCTAGACACCAACGTATAGATACTCATCACCATGCATATACGTCGTACTCAACAATTACCACATAGCAAATAGGACTCGACTCATAATCCCTCAAGCTAAGGTTAGACCAAACACTTACCTCGATGCCACGACCACAATTCACATTTCAATTATAGCTTTACCCCTTAATTCCACCACCAATTCGCTCGTAACTAGTCACAAGTTACTTAATTACATCAATAAACACTAAATGAATCAATTCGAATGCATGAAATGAGATTTCCAAAGTTTTGCCCAAAAAATCAAAAATTGCCCCCGGGCCCACAGGGTCAAAACCCGAGGTTCGAACCAAAACCCGATTACCCATTCCCCCACGAACCCAAATATATAATTTGTTTTGAAATTGGACCTCAAATCGATGTCTAAATCCCCAATTTTTGAAAAACCTAGGTTCTACCCAAAACACCCAAATTTCCCCCTGAAAACCATTGATTTTAAGTTGAAATCATGTTAAAAGATGTTAATGATTGAAGAAAACTAGTTAAAAATGACTTACAAATGATTTGAGGAAGAAGAAGCCTTTGAAAAATCGCCCTAGTGTGTTTATGTTTTGAGAGGATATGAAAAATGGGCTAAAATTCGTCTAAGTATAAAAATTGCAGGTCTCGGAAGTGGGAATTGCGAACAGGGGTTCGAAATTGCGAACCCCGACCTCTGGTGGCTTGGGAATTGCGAAACAGGACTCGTATTTGCGAACCCTTCAGGAAATTTGGGCTTTCGCATTTGCGATCAGAAATGTCGCATTTGCGACTTCAAGCATTTCCAGCATACATCGCATTTGCGAGGTCGGAATTGCGAGGAACATCTCGCATTTGCGAGGAAGGACAGGCCTGGGCTAGTTCGCATTTGTGAACAAGCCCTAGCATTTGCGATACCGCATTTGCGAGCCAGGCTTCACAAATGCGAAGCCTGCAGGCCTGATCATACCAGCAAAAATCCAGCAATTTTCGAAGTTCAAAATGCACCCCGTGGCCTATCCAAAACTCACCCGAGCCCTCGGGGCTCCAAACAAAATATACACCCAACCTCAAAAACATCCCACGTATTATTCGTGTAATCAAATCACCAAAATAATATCATGAACATCGAATTAAACCTCAAGATCAATGAAATTTCTCAAAACTTCTTTAACCATCAAATTTTGCAATTAAGGTCTGAATCACGTCAAATGGATTCTATTTCTTACCAAACTTTACCGACAACACATATAAATCATATTGAACCTGTATTGGGCTCCAGAACCATAATACGAGCCCGATACCACAGGTTTCACATAACATTTCACTTTCAAAAACCTTTATATTTTTCAGAAAATAATTTCTTTCAAAAATTCATTTCTCGGGCTTGGTACCTTGGAATTCGATTACAGACATACGCTCAAGTCCCATATTTTCCGACGGACCCTTCAGGACCATCAAATCCCGGGTCCGGGTCCGTTTACCTAAAATGTTGACCAAAGTCAAATTAATTCATTTTATAGTCAAAATTTATCATTGTTTTCACATATTTTCACATATAGGCTTTTCGGTGATGCGCCCGTACTGCGCAAGCAAATTGAGGTGATGCTAAAAGAGGTTTTTAAGGTCTCAAAATGCAGAATTCACTTTTAAAACAAGTTAACAATAATAATAATAATAATAGGGAAAGATCAGAAAATATCGAGGTGGAAGTACTACAAATTTACAGAATAAATACCAAAATAAACATGAAATCATTTCAGATCTGAGAAGATCTAAACAGATTCAACCAAAAATTAGCCAGATCCATAAAAAAAATAGAGGTTGAACCAAATGTGATTTGAACCGGAGATTTGAAACCCTAAAAATACGAAGATATTCGTACTTACAGGTATTGGGATGAACAAAGACGGAAATAGTCAAGACATGAAAGATTTTAAACCAGATCTGGCTTGAGCTTGGCCAGATTTGTTTTGCCATGTTAGGAAGCAACTAAATAGGGTCGTAGACAATTAACCAGCAGTGAAGAGAGACCAATAATGTAAGGGAATCCATGGCTGATTCCATTTTGGGTCGGAATTAGAGGGGGTAACATGTGACGGTGCTAGGGTTAGAGAGGGGTGAGGGACGAGAGCATATGAGGGCGGAGGGTTTAGAAAAATGGGTAGGGTTAGGGTTTTGATATATTAAAATGGGTCGGTTGATTTAGGGTCGTTGATCTTCTGAGACCAACGGCCAGGATTAGATGTCTAGGTGGGTGGGTTTAATTAAATGGGTATTTGATTTTGGGTTTGGTTTGGACGGGTATGGGTATGGGTAATTAGGCTAGGCTAGGTCTGAAATTGGGTATTTTCTAGGTGCTAGATTCTAAATACCCAATTAATTTAGGAAATTAATTTTACAAAATAATTTGTAAATGATAAAAATGTGATTTGTGCATGAAAATGCTTTAAAATACTTACTTAATATTTTAAAAATATGAAAAGTTATTTTCTGTATAGATAATATAATTGTACATATATATAGGCTATTGGTGCAAAATGTGCAATTCTAGCCTAAAAATACAAATGTGATTGTAAAAAAAATGCAGTTAAAAAATTTAAGCATTATATGGTCATAAATGATGAATTTAGATGATTAAATCATCATAAAGTAATATGAGTAATAATTATTGTATATTTGTATAAATAAAAATACATAAATAAATTGATTTAAGGCCTTTAAAATTATAGAAAAATTATAAAAAAAACTTGTGCATGTTTGTAAATGCATATACAATATTTTGAATGTATGTATGCAAATTTAAATATATATGAAGGAAAAATTGGGTATCAACAGCTGCCCCTCTTTACCCAGGAGGATGAAAAGTTTTCGGGTAAAGAAATGATGGCCAATTTTGACCGAATGGGATGTTTAAAAAATAGAGGCCGGACTCAGGTCTTCGAGCTACCTACATATCCCTGGTTTTACAAGAATCAAGTCATGTGTAGTTCCGGATTTATCGGCGGAATATACTGATGAGGTCATCGCAAGAACGGACACAAAGTTTCGGGATAGGTGAAAGAATAGTTACGATGAGAGGTCAAGTTTGATATAACTGAGGGGATCGAAGCGGGATTGCTCACCAGATCACCTGCAAATAAAGATACTACAAGCATATATTCGTGCGGAAATTTAGACATTATGCAGATTCCCTTCGGACCATGAAAGTTGTCTTCAGACGGTTGAGGATGGAATCCTTAGACCATGATATCCTGGGCCATGAATTATGAGATAATAGATTCGCAGGCCATGAAATGATGTTCTCGGGGTGATGAAAATGGTGCCTCCGAACCATGACACCTTTAAATAATGATATGCAAATTTGAGAGATCCTCAGGCCATAGCATGGTGTCTTTCGGCTATGAGGATGATGCTTTTAGACTATGGCGCCTTTGGATAGGTTGGCGATATTTCAGCTCATGAGATGTAATAATATGATGCTAAAGTGAACAATACGAGGCTTAGTCTTGTGAGGTTAAGGGTAGAGCTTAGCCCGAAAGAGGAGTAAATAGATAGTGTCGGAATAGAGCAATATTTATGCAAGGAGGGACAATACATAGTCCCACGAGAAGGCAATGCTTAGCCTTATGCAAAATCGGAGACAAAGCTTAGTCTCGTGCAAGATGCGAGACGAGGCTTAGTCCCATGCGGATGAAAGGCAGGGCTTAGCCTTATGCAGATATAGAGGTAGGACTTAGCCTCATGCAAGGTTCGGGACAGGGCTTAGTCCCATGCAAATGGAAGGCAGTGCTTAGCCTTATACAAATATGGAGGTAGGGCTTAGTCTCATGCGAGATTTGGGATAGGTCTTAGTCCCATGCAAATGGAAGGCAGTGCTTAGCCTTATGTAAATATGGAGGCAAGGCTTAGCCTCATGCGAGATTTGGGATAGGGCTTAGTCCCATGCAAATGGAAGGCAGTGCTTAGCCTTATGAAAATATAGAGGCAGGGCTTAGCCTCATGCAAGGTTTGGGACAGGGCTTAGTCCCATGCAAATGGAAGGCAGTGCTTAGCCTTATGCAAATATGGAGGCAGGTCTTAGCCTCATGCAAGGTTTGGGACAGGGCTTAGTCCCATGCAAATGGAAGGCAGTGTTTAGCCTTATGCAAATATGGAGGCAGGGCTTAGACTTATGCAAGGTTTGGGACAGGGCTTAGTCACATGCAAATGGAAGGCAGTGCTTAGCCTTATGCAAATATGGAGGCAGAGCTTAGCCTCATGCAAGGGCTTAGTCCCATGCAAAGAACGAATAGCAAATAAAGGTAGAATGTATCTTAGTTGGGGATACGTTCAGTGTCTGGTGGCCCGTTTGATAGTGATTTTGCTTCGTGTATATATATTTGCAAATTCTATTGCTACCTCAGATGTGCCTGCGCTCTAAGAAAATTGTAAATTTCATAAGGGGAGGTTGGCTCATGCCTTCATCTGTTGGTCTTGCTCTGCTCTGTTCTGGAGGCCTTGTTTGAGTTTCCCTGGGTAACACCTGACTGCTACGAAAATAGAGCTTTCAAATATATGCAATTATTGATAAAAATAGAGTTATTTTAGAAACATAGTGAAATATCAAGTAATTTTAGATGAACTAGTGATTGTAACACATTTTAGAGACATTCCAGCTTTCTCGTGTTAGAATTTTGAGGGTCCTTCTCAAAATTCTTCCCCAGTTTGGTAGATGATCCTTCGGTCACTCGCAAGTAACGAAACTTGTTGAACCTTCTTCGGAATTTTGAGAATCCTTCTCAAAATTCTGCCCCAGTTTCTTAACTAATTTCTGAATATCTGGCATATACTAGCGTCGGCTGGACTTACTCCGGAATTTTGACAGTCCTCCTCAAAATTCTGCCCTAGTTTTTGATCTTAGGGGGGGGATGGAAATTTTATTATGATATGACCGAACCAACAAGTCTACCTACATATCCCCTCTTAAATGGGAATCAAGTCAAGCGTAGTTCAATTACATCAGATGAAGGAATGTAAACAGTCTAAACATAGTATCTCTTGACTGCGTCTGAATTGATTGGTTTCGGCCAAACTTCTCTGTCTATTTCTGCAAGTATGAGTGCTCCTCATGTTAGCACCATGTGAACCATGTAAGACCTTTCCAGTTGGGAGAGAATTTCCCTTTGGCTTCGTCTTGATGTGGGAAAGATCTTCTTCAGCACCAGCTGCCCTAGTGCAAACTGTCTTTGTTTGACCCTTTTGTTGAAAGCTCTAGACATTCTGTTCTGATAAAACTGACAGTGACATACTACGTTCATTCTTTTTCCATCTATAAGGCCAATTGCTCATAGCAGCTCCTTATCTATTCTGCATCACTAAGCTCGGCTTTCTGTATGATCCTTAAAAAAGGAATCTCTACCTCGGCTTGGATGACAGCTTCGGTACTATAAACCAGCATGTAGGGAGTCACCCCAGTTGATGTGCAAACTATAGTGCGGTATCCCAATAAAGCAAAGGGTAGTTTGTCATGCCATTGTTTGTGGTTTTCTACCATCTTCATTAGTATATTCTTGATGTTTTTGTTGGCAGCTTCTACGGCTCCATTCATTTGAGGTCTATAGGTTGTGGAATTGTTGTGCTTGATTTTGAAAGTTTCGCACATGGCTTTCATCAGATTACTGCTGAGATTGGCGGCATTATCAGTGATGATTGATTTTGGAACTCCAAACCGGCAAATAATCTGGTCGCAGACAAAATCTCCCACGACTTTCTTAGTTACTACCTTATAGGATGCAGCCTCTACCCATTTTGTGAAGTAGTCAATGGCTACTAGAATAAACTTGTGCCTGTTTGAAGTAGTGGGCTCGATTGGACCGACGACATCCATTCCCCAAGCAACGAATAGCCAAGGTGATCTTGTTGCATTGAGCTCATTTGGCAGCACTTATCGGCATGCACTTGACATTGGTAGCATTTTCGGACATACTAGATGCAATTTGTCTCCATATTCATCCAGAAGTAACCGGCCCTAAGTATCTTCTTGGCCAAGATGAAGCCATTCATATGTAGGTCGCAGGTCCCAGCATGTATCTCCTCCAGTAGCCTAGAAGCCTCTTTTGTGTCGACACATCTTAGCAATCCCAAATCAGGAGTTCTTCTGTATAAGTTCCCTCCGCTGTGGAAGAAGTGATTGAAAGATCTCTGAAGTGTGCATTTCTGAGCATGGTTCGCATGCTCCGGATATTCTCCCTTCGCTAAATATTCTTTGATATCATGAAACCAAGGTTTCCCATCTGTTTCTTCTTCAACATGGGCACAATATGCTGGCTAATTATGGATTCTCACTAGGATGGGATCAATGAAATTCTTGTCTGGATGTTGTATCATTGATGACAAAGTGGCCAGTGCATCTGCAAACTCGTTCTGAATTCTGGAAACATGCCGAAACTCTATCTTCGTGAACCTTTTTCTCAATTCCTGTACATGGTGCAGATATAGCAATATCTTGGAATTCTTGGTGGCCCACTCTCATTGGACCTGGTGCACAAGCAAATCTGAATCACTATTACCACCAGCTCCTGAATATTCATGTCGATTGCCATGTTAAGCCCTAGTATGCAGGCTTCATACTCTACTATGTTGTTCGTGCAAGGAAATCTGAGTTTAGAAGATACCGGGTAATGTTGACCTGTTTCTGATACCAAAACTGCTCCAACGCCCACTCCTTTGAAATTTGCGGCTCCATCAAAGAACATTCTCCAACCGTCATATACTTCAGTAATGTCTTCTCCCATGAATGATACTTCTTCATCATGAAAATATGTTTTTAAGGGTTTGTGTTCTCCTCCCACCGGATTTTCAGCAAGATGGTTTTCTAATGCTTGTCCTTTGACCGCCTTTTGAGTTATATAGATGATATCGAACTCACTTAACAGTATCTGCCATTTGTCTAACTTCCCAATTGGCATGGGTTTCTAAAATATGTACTTCATAGGGTCTATCATGGATATGAGGTATGTGGTATAGGCACAGAAGTAATGCCTCAATTTCTGGGTCGTCCAGATCAAAGCACAGCAAGTGCGTTCCAGCAGAGAGTATTGTACTTCATAAGGTGTGAATTTCTTACTTTGGTAGTATATGGATTGCTCATTTCTCCCTATCTCGTCATGTTGTCCCAGAACACGTCTGAAGACTCCATCTAACACAGATAGATAGAGTACCAAAGGTCGACTTGGCTCTGGTGGGACCAAGACCTGTGGCGTGGATAAGTACTCCTTGATTTTGTTGAAACTTTCTGACACTCCTTGGTCCAGCTTGTTTCAGTATCTTTCCTCAGCATCTTGAAGATGGGTTCACATATGACTGTGGATTATGCTATGAAGCGACTGATATAGTTGAGACGTCCTAGGAAACTCATCACGTCCTTTTTGCTCCTAGACGGCGGTAACTTTTGAATAACCTTAACCTTAGACGGGTCCAGCTCGATCCCTTGACGGCTGACAATGAATCCCAGTAACTTTCCTGCGGGAACCCCAAATGCACACTTTGCGGGGTTCCGTTTCAAATTGTACTTTCTTAACCTGTCAAAGAACTTTCTCAAGTCTTCTATGTGGTTCACGGCCCTCCTGGATTTGATAATGACATCGTCCACATACACCTCTATTTCTTTTTGTATCATATCATGGAAGATGGTTATCATGGCTCTCATGTAAGTAGCCCCAGCATTCTTTAGAACAAATGGCATCATTTTGTAACATTATACCGCCCCCACGGTGTAATAAAAGTTGTTTTTTCTGTGTCTTCTTCATCCATCTAGATCTAGTGATAACCTACGAAGCAATCTACAAAGGATTGGAGTTCATGCTTGGTGCAGTTATCGATCAGGATGTGTATATTTGGTTGTGGAAAGACGTCATTGGGACTTGCTTTATTAAAGTCTCGATAGTCAACACATACTCTGACTTTCCCATCTTTCTTCAGAACTGGTACAATGTTGGCCAACCAGGTTGGGTACTCAACCAGTCTGAGGACTTTGGCTTTGATCTGCTTAGTAACTTCCTCCTTTATTTTCAGGCTCATATCTGGTTTGAATTTCCTACGTTTTTGCTTCACCGGCGGTCACATGGGATTAATAGGTAGCTTGTGACCCACTATGGACGTGCTCAAACCGGTCATGTTATCATATGACCATGCGGAAATATCCTCATATTCCTTTAAGAAACGAGTGTATTCCTCTTTCTCTATCGGTGATAAGTGAATGCTGATGCGAGTCTCCTTAACGATCTCGGTGTCCCCCAAATTTACTACATTTTCATCCAGGTTGGACTTAGGTTTATTCTCAAAGTTCTCAACCTCCCTGACAACTTCCTCAAGTATTTCATCTTCTTCATCCGAGTCATTATCCTCATATTGTGTTGCCTCATTGCATGTCACAGTCACCAGTTCATTAGGAAAAGTAATAATAACGTTGTAGAAAGAAAAAGTATGGAAGATAATAATGAATAATAAAGAGCAACGCATTTGATTAAAACTGAAACATCCAAACAAGTACGGCTCGATGAATTGAGCATTTATTTTGAAACAAGTAAGTCTTTAAAACAAAATTACTAAAAATCTTAGATGCCTAGAATGGCTATAGAAAAAAAATCTGCCAAGCTACCTAGGGACTTGGCGGGCGTGGGATGGTGTGGCAGTACAGTTCCTGAGAACGGCTTCCCTCTCCACAGTCTGAATAATGAGGACTTCTTCCTCCTCCTCCTTAATTATTGCACTGCAATCCATGTCTTCATCCTCCAGGAACAGATTCCTCAACCCAGCTAATGCTTTTTCTTCTGCAGTTCCCCATATTATATCAGCTTGGTGGAAAGTTTGACCCAAATGTGGTACTGGTTGCTCGAGAGGGTAATAGGGTTCGCGTCATGGAGGCGATCAATCATCATACTCTTTCCATGTATACTGGTATCTGAGCCCGAAGCTAGTACCATGACATTTCGGTTGTATCGGTTTGGTAATACCCTAGAGATTCTTCCCAAGCTCTTTGCCGGGTTCATACCCAGACCATGCCAGTATGCTTTCTATTTTACTACTCCACCATTTGTATTTCTCAATGACATTGACACGTTCGATGTGATGATAGGTTTCCCCTCCTAGCCTTCCTCTGTTCCCGATGACCGGGATGGTTTGACAGGTGTAGATGGGGTTACTTCCGTCGCCGTGAATGATCACCTCCTAATGGTTCCATTCGAATTTCATGGCTTGGTGTAGTGTGGAATCCACAGCCCCAGCGGCATGTATCCATGGTCGACCCAACAGAAGATTGTATGAAGCTGATATGTCAAGCACTTGGAATTCAACGTTGAACCAAGTTGGCCCCATCTACAGACAAAGATTAATCTCCCCAATCGTGGCCCTTTGAGACCCATCGAAAGCTTTTATGTTCATGCTTCCTACCCATATCTCATGGAAGCCTTTGCCCAATCTTTTCAGAGTATCCAACGGAAAAATATTGAGGCTTGAACGTCTATCAATCAAGATCCTGGCGATGAATTTGTCTTCAAATTGTACAGTGATATGTAATGCTCGGTTATGATTCAACCCTTCATGCGGTAATTCATCCTCGTAGAAGATTATCTTATAGCTTTCCAGCACCTGCCCTACCATGTTGGCCATCTCTCCGCAGGTGATATTGTTGGGTACATAAGCTTCACTCAACACCTTCATCAAAGCGTTCTTGTGCGCCTCTGAATTTTGCAATAGTGATAGTATGGATATCTGATCTGGGGTTTTGTTCAAATGATCGATGACGGAGTATTACCTTGCTTATACTTTCCTCCAAAGGTCCTCTGGCCCTATTTCAATGGTAGGTTGCTTGGTAGTGGCATCCATACTTGGCTATCCCAAGTGTTCAGGTGTATAAATTCTTCCGGTCCTAGTCATTCCTTGTGCAGCATCGGATTCCTCCATCTTTGCCTTTCCTTTTCACCTAGCTTCAGCAACGTAATCCCAAGGTAATGCTTTTGAATTGAAATGAGGTGTAGTTGATACTGTCACTATAAAAGATATGGTCACTTCCACTTCAAATGGAATAGGGGTGGCCGCAGGTGGAGCTACTTCTACTTCAAATGGGACCGATGCGACTACTTCAACCTCAACTAGCGACTGAGTCTGCATTACAACAGGAGTAAGTGTGACTGTAGGCTTAAAGTCATCGCCTTCTCGAATAATCCTGATTGACCCCTCAGGATCCCATTCCTCATCCATCTCTATCACATGTATTCCACCGCCTCTATTATCCAGGAGAGGATTGTTGCGGACATTGGGTGCGACTTCTTTTGCATGTATGACCTTGTTTTCAATTAGTGTCTATATCTTATCTTTCAATGTTCCGCACTCGTTAATGGTGTGCCCCTTCATACTAGAGTGATATGCACAAGTTTTGTTTGGGTTGACCCATTGAGAGGGATTCTCCACTGCCACAATGGGAATAGGAGTGACGTAACCAGCGGCATTCAACTTTTCATATAGTTGGTCGATGGGTTCAGCAATAGCAATGTATTGTCTTGGTGGTTTGCGGTCAAAATTGGGTCGTGATCTTGGATAATTTTGGCGAGTTGAAGGTGACTGGAAATGAGATGGTTGGGAATTATAGGTATGATAGACAGTGGCTGGTTGGGAATATCTGGGAGGTGAGGGTTGATATGTAGGTGGAGGTATTTGGTATGTGGGTAGAGGTGCTTGGTATGTGGGTGGAGATGTTTGATATGTGAGTGGAGATTTTGGGCCTTGAGACACCATCACTCTCCCCGTGTCTTTCTTCTTTGATATGCTGCTTGATTGTAATGACTTGTTTGTGGCCTGTAATGCCTTGAAGTTTGTTACCATTCCACTTTTGATGCCCTCTTCGATCCGTTCCCCAAGTTTGATGATATTAGAGAATTTATAGTTTTCAATAACCATCAACCTTTCATAGTATTGCAGATCCTGTGCTCTGACGCAGAACTTGTTCATCTGTTCCTTGTCCAATGTTGGCCTGACCTTGGCCGCTTCCGACCTCCAACGAGTAGCATACTCGCAGAAAGTCTTGGTAGGCTTCTTCTTGAGATTTTGGATGTAGAAGACATTTAGCGCATTTTTTGTGTTGAACCTGAATCGGTCCATGAAGTCGGATGCCATACTCACCCAGTTAGACCATTTTTTAGGGTCCTGGCTGATGTACCAAGACAAAGTATCTCCTATAACACTCCTCATGGAAAGCTTCATTTGGATCTTTTTATCCTTTCTGACCCCGACAAGTTTGTCACAATAGGTCCTTAGATGAACCCTGGGATCACCTGTACCATCAAACATCTTGAACTTGGGAGGTTTGTAACCCTCTGGCAGTTCTACGTTCGGTTGTATGCACAAGTCTTTGTAGTTCAATCCTTTTATCCTTTTACCTCCTTCGACACCCTGAACTCGACTTGTCAATTTCTTGAGTTCCTCAGCCATGTTCTTGATGAGCAAGTCCTTTTCAATGGATTCTGGTGTATAGGAGGTTGGTTGGGTAGAGTGAGGTACGGTACCACATATATAGGGTTCTTTTGGTGAGTGCTAGGGACTTGGGTGTAGTGGTGGTCATTGGTTGACTTTTGAGGATCTGGAATGGGTTGTGGTGTGTTCTGGGGAGTATGATAGGTACTGGTTTATGGGTACTAGATAGGTTGATGATGGTGTTGTGGTGGAGTTGGTATCAGTAAGGGATTGAGATTTTGAGGTGGTGTTGTATATTAATGTGGTGCAAGAGGGTTTTGTGGATGTTGGTTCAGTATATTTTGGGGAGGTGCTGGGTTTTTGGTGTTTTGTTGGTTGATGTTGGGGACATTCAGGGTAAGGGATAGGTTTGCTAATTTGCGGACCTGCTCAAGTTCTCCTTGTAGCTCCAGTATCTTTTGTTCCAACCTCAAAACTAAATCATTTGGCGCCGGAGTACTCTATCCGTCTGAAGTTTCTGCATTTTCCGCATTTTCCTTTCGAATACCACTTAAGTCATCCATTTTAGTTTTCCTTTTTATCTTTGTATTACTTGGAGGAGGAGGAGGTGGATGGCCTCTAGATCTGGTGTGATACGCTGATGATGTCAGTATGTGCGAACCAACCTTAAGGGATGGGAATAAAGAAAATAAAGAAAACAAAAAGTAAACAAGTCGGCAAGGGTTCTGAAATGTTTGCAGTATTTAAACATATATTTCAGGATTGTAAATTCGCGTCCTAATTTGGGAGCCTCGTTATGTCCGGGGTAGGCCTAGCGACAAATAGATTTGGTGAAATTCAGTGCCAATAATTGCCTCATTTTATTAATGTAAAAACAAACGCCCCAAAATAACACTAGATAAGACAATGTTACTAATGGCACTTGGCCTTACTACATTTAAAGCAAGTAAATCTAATCTATTTGGTCCCAGAAGGACCTTATCCAGACTAGATGCTCTTGTCGATCAGCCCCCCCCCCCAGCTCGTGCAAGTTTAGCAGTAAGAAAGCCCTTGCCAAATGTCCTCCTTTATTTCCCTCGGCGTTCTGGCAGTCGGTGACCCTTTTCCTCATCTTCCCTTCCAACTCCATTAGACTATACTCCAGATATTCCAGTCTTTTGCTGGATTTAGCAACTCTCTCTTTCCACTCATTGATAATCTCCATGTCGGCATTATGCTGCTCCATATGCTCAGCTTTAGACTCACGGACTCTTTTGCGCAGCTTGTTATACTTCACCTCTGCTTCAGCAACCTCGTCTATGACACTGTTTCCTGGACCAACCCTTCGCTCGAAGATCCTGGCTATGTTGTCATCCAACCATGAGGGGTAAAAGTATGAGTGACCCGCATGGTATCGGTCCGGCTCGATGGTATCCTTTTCCACAATAATCTTTGAGGTCCACATATGTTGTGCCTCATTCTTATATGGGATGGCGTCACCTTGAAAATCAGCTATGAAGTGACTCATCTTGGTGACTCGCGGTATGACCTGTCTCCTGCCTGCTTGTCTCATAACCTTGAGAGGAGCGTAAGGGTATATGCCCCCTAACCCAATCAACACCAAGTGTGGAAAATCCCTGATCTGATGATGAAGTCGTCTGTAGGGAACCACTCAAACATCCACCGGACCTAATCCTCGGTCAAATTGTTGAAAACCTGTACCCATCCCACAGTGTCCTCCAGTTAAGCAAACATGTCTGGAATATAGTTCATTCTTTTGGGATGATGGAAGGCTATGTGATCATTCCACGTCCTTCGTGGAAATTCTTGATGGTATTGTCCCTTTTGGAGATGTTCCAACAACCAGACCTATAACAGCAAATTGCAACCCTCAAAGAATCTGAACCCCTTTTGACATCGCTCCAAATCCCGGTACATGTCTGCAACGATCATTAGGACAATGGTGTATGTTTGTCCCTCAATCCCGTCCATTAATGTTTTGGCCACCATGGCCAGCCTGGTGTGGATTCTGTCCCCTTGGATTGGGAACACTAGCATGCCCAAGAAATACACAATAAACACGAAGACCCTGCGATGAATCCAACCCAAGGAGGTGATTGAGAACTCATCAGCAAAAATGCGGTAAGAGCAACTACGACCATGTTGTTCCTAAAGAAAGTCAAAAGGTATGTAGGAGTCCTTCAAGCATTTCAAGTTGTCATTCTTCTTTAGCCACATCATTTTCAGAAATCCCCTAGTAGTGCGATTTTTAGGTGCTAACAGACCAGGGCTATCCCAAGGCAACCTAGAAAATCCTGCTATTTATTCTAGAAGGGAAGTCATTTCTATGTACCCAAAGTCGAACACGGCCCTTTCCTTGTTCCAAAACATAGTGGCAGCCTCGATTAACATTTTGTTGGGCTAAATATCCAACAGAGAAGGCAAGTTTCCTAAGACTCGTTTCACTTGATTTTGGTCACATGAAGGAAGATCCCTCCACCAATCTACAAAAGTGAGGGTATGCTACCGACCATACCAAATCTAGAGACTTCGTGCCTCATTTTTCTGCAAAACAAATGATAGTTAGGCCCTTTCCCCCTCCAGGTTCGTCTATTTATACAGCAATGATTAGCATATTAGCACTTATTTCTCCAAATTAATGCACACAATCGTGGTTACGTCCGTTGGAATTATGGAAAACCCGATTGACTTTTGGGTGAGGTTTGTCTTAAAGGGTCATTATGCGGACAACATATTAATCCGGCTAGGTTTAACCATGATGCATGTACAATTAATTAGAGTAAGGCTACTATAGAGGTCTAGACTGGGACCCTCAAGCAGACAACTTGAGGGGGAAAGGCACGGAATCGTCGAACGCACCGCTGATCAACTAGTTTTACCGCAAATACGCCTTTCCGAATTCAAAGGGTGATATATAGGAATAGTGCAAACACTCATCAAGCGTTACTATGGGATTGATTACGCACGAGTGAAATATGATGTTGAGCATGATTTATGCAACAATAAATAGCATGTTGTCAAGTATTTGCACGTAAAAATGATAAATGTAGTATTTAAAATAATTGAAAGACGGTTACGAAAAAAGAAAATAAAGAAACAAGTCAGTTTCAGGAAATAAAAGAAATCATAAATAAGTAGTTAAATCTAAATAAAAGGGAAAGGGTACACAGGGTAAATCATGCTTAGACTAATTCACAAAAATAAGTTCGTTATGGTAAGAGCCTACAAATATCCCCAGCAGAGTCGCCATGTTGTCGCGCCTCTTTTTTCCTTCGTGGAGTCCGTGTTTCGGCATTCATGGGGGAACAACTCGTTACCTTTTGGGAATTGGGTATTTGAAGAGTCACCACCTAATGGATTAAGGTGTGTTAGGGCACCTAGAGTGATTAACTTATGTAACTAGTTTGCATTACCAGAGATTAGTATAAGGGCTCGAAATAACCTTGAGGGGAAGGTGTCAGGCACCCCTCGCGGTCCACGACGGTGGGTCCCGGGCGAACTTAAACTATGCGAATTAGTCAATTAACAAGTAAGCAGTCTTAGAACATATTTGCAAATAAATGTAGTTTTCATAGTCTAAATACGTATGCGATCAAGGAAATTTAGATAATGAAAGTAAAAGAGGTTTGAACATCTTAAATATATATATATATATATATATATATATATATATATATATATATATATATATATATATATATATATATATATATATGTGTGTGTGTGTGTGAAGAAAGAGGAAGTTTAGATAATTTAAACATATATAGGAATTGGGAAAGGGAAGTCCTAAAATGATTAGCCTGTAGGATAAATCTGTGCAATGCCCGGTAATCCTCTTCAACTCGAGGGGCTACACATGACATTAGCGCGCAAGTCATCATATCCCTTTACTACCCATTACGCTCCCCTTAACGGTTTTATAAGCGAATTTGATTAACGACCCCTAAGCGTGCTGTTAACCGTCCCTTCCTTGTGGCCCCGGAGGAATTTAGGACCTCTAGACTTAGGCGGTTCAAGACAATCCTAAGGTGTTTAAAAGGGAAAAATCTAGGCAACAACGAATAACATATAGGATTGTCAATTAAAGAAGCAGGTAAAAAGATCATGTTTACCTCGACACATACATAGGCAAATAAACAGCACGTCTCAAACAGCTGATTTTGGAGAAGTTCAGAAAGCCTAAGAACATGATATCTAGATGAATGTTACAAATACAGAATATGCAATGTTTGTTTTAAGGGAAGTGGTAGAATACTAACCAGTTTGCCTACTGGTTTTATAGCCTGTTAATCTTGGATAATTTCATACATAAGCAGAACTGATATCACAATTATTTAACGGCCTAAGGCTTGCCTAAGTGTGTATATGCAATCACGAATCTGGGGAATACTTAAACAGTATGAAATTCTTTTATCCTATAGGCATGCTTATCTAAGTGATACAAATTATAACAGGCGATTTATTAATTTGTGTCTAGAGACATGATACCTATGTGTGAGTCTGTTATAAACCTTTTCATGGACAGCTATTTAATCGAAATAGTCGTGGTTCAAACAAATACAAACAGAGTACCTAAGAACATGGTATCTAATGCATACAGGAATGGCAGTTTTTATTAAGATTATTTGATAGCAGGATGTCTATGTGACAGCACTTGCGAAGAACCAGAAATTAAGCATGCAACATGCTAAAGCAGTAAACGTGAAGGCCCTAAAAACAGGATATCTAATGCATAGGTTCAACACGGTTTAAATGTAAATGAACACATCAATCCTAGAACATGGATTCTAATGCATATTTGCAGAATATAAAGCCTATAGCATGTTTTCTACCCAATTTTACTCACAGTATCATACAACTACCTCCCCTTTTATTATTTACCCCAGTATTTGTTTACAAATAATTATTACATACCAGAATTGCATAAATTACACAGACGAAATGTAAAGTAATACTATAGGGAGCCTAAAGTAGGACCAAAATAAACCTGGGAGCGTCAGGCCTTCAATGTAGTCTCAAATGCTCAGAAATCTCATAGCCAACAAGTGTCTAGGTGTGTTAGAGTTCCCTAAGGACCTCAAGGATCCCGGGTAGTGCTCATACCAAGACTTTTCTCAAGTAAGGACTGGTTATGTGCAATGTCGAAAAGCCACCCCTGAAATGACAGAGTTTAGAGAGATCTCAAGGATCCCTAAGCAGTACACATACCAGAGGAGCAGAACTTAATAACCTAAGAGTAAGTGAGAGTGCTTGAAAAGACTTAGTGAAAACAAGGTGGAGATAACTTCTTAGGAGTGAAAAAAGATTTTTTTGGAATAGACCAGTTTTAGGAAAATACTAGGAATGAAAGCCAGTTTTTAGAAGAATACAGATAACCTTTCTGAAAATAGTTCAGAAGAGAGTAAGATTCAGTAGGCAGCCAGTAAATCATAAAAGGTTCAGATTCACAGGCAGGCAAGTTTGCACACAAGGGTGAAAGGGATTGGGAACATATAGGAATCTCACTGAGAGTGCATGAATAGGGGCAGGGAGGCATGTAGACAACATAGAACACTTAGGAGCTTCATAGTCTTAATGAATTAACCAGGATAGCAGGCAACTATGACATGGAGCAAAGATGTAGAAGACAGAATCAGACGCACAAGTAGGGTCATAACATGATCACATAGCTAAAGGATTAATCATAATCAAGACACAGGCTGGTCAAGCATCAGATAAACATGTAAAGTGTAGACATACTAGTTGTACGTTGAAAAGGACAGAATTTAGGCATGCTTGAACAAAGAAGTCAAATTCATAATAAACTAATGCAGGAATGAAACACATAGAGTTTGGATTTCAATTGTAACTAGAGACATACCAGTTGAGACAAAAAAGTGTAGAATATAGCGCAAGTATAGTCTCACTATCTAGCCTTGGCTAGACCCACAATAGCACAAGTAACACAAGTAGCCAAGAAGGAGAAGAGTTTGAGTGTATGTGTGTTATGAACTAATGTTCGTGTCTAAAGAAAGAGAATGCACACATATATATAGGAGTCCAATAGTATAGGTAAGGCAAGGCAGATTGTCATTGCAAAAATAAGGCAAGAAAATAATCAAACAATCAATCAAGTAAAGTTAGTCATGAACAAATTAGCAGTAAAATCAGGCTAGTACTACTTGATTTAAGGAAAATTATATATGGAATCAATTAGTAATTAAGGGCTAGGTTAAATAAGGCAAGAACTAACTCCGAAATCAATTAGAAGTTGGTTATAAAAATTAAAGCATAAAATCAGGCTAGTAGCACCAACTATTAATTGCACATAAGGTAATAATAGGTAAAATCTAATAAGAAAATACCGGTATTAAAGGAAAGCCCAATTTCAAGCACTAATTTAGGTAAGTGAAATTAATTAATAATTAGTCGACAGAGCTTAAGGCAAATGGGGAGAATAGTAAAATGATCGGTTAAATAATCAGAACTATAAGAGATTAGGCAGAAATACAGAAACATATAATAAACAAAATAAATAAGAAAACCCTAATAGATACTTAGAGATGAAAACATTTAAAAGTTAAATATTCTATATAAAATCTGTTGAAATCAAGACCCTAATTCTAGGGTAAACCAAAATCAGTCAGGAATAATAACAATAGGGAAAGATCAGAAAATATCGAGGTGGAAGTACTGAAAATTTAAAGAAGAAATGCCAAAATAAACATGAAATCATTTCAGATCTGAGAAGATCTAAACATATTCAACCAAAAATTAGCCAGATCCATAAAATAAACAGAGGTTGAACCAAATCTGGTTTGAATCGGAGATTTGAAACCCTAAAAATACGAAGATATCCGTACTCACAGGTATTGGGATGAACATAGACGGAAATAGTCAAGACATGAAAGATTATGAACTAGACCTAGCTCGAGCTTGGCCAGATTTGCTTTGCAATGTTAGGAAGCAACTAAATAGGGTCGTAGACGAGTAACCAGCGGTGAAGAGAGGCCGATAATGTAAGGGAATCCATGGCTGATTCCATTTTGGGTCGGAATCGGAAGGGATAACAAGTGATGGTGCTAGGGTTAGAGAGGGTGAGAGACAAGAGCATATGAGGGCGGCGAGTTTGGAAGAATGGGTAGGGTTAGGGGTTTTTGATATATTAAAAGGGTTCGGTTGATTTAGGGTTGTTAATCTTTTGAGATCAACGGCCAGGATTAGATGTCTAGGTGGGGCAGGTTTAATTAAAAGGGTATTTAGGCTTGGGTTTGGGTTGGACGGGTATGGGTAATTGGGCTAGGCTAGATCTGAAATTGGGTATTTTCTAGGGGCTAGATTTTAAATACCCAATTAATTTAGGAAACTAATTTTATAAAATAATCTATAAATGATAAAAATGTGATTTGTGCATGAAAATCCTTTAAAATACTTACTTAATATTTCAAAAATATGAAAAGCCATTTTCTGTATAGATAATATAATTGTGCATATATATAGGCTATTATTGCAAAAAGTACAATTCTAGCCTAAAATTGCAAATGTGATTGTAAAAAAATACAAGTAAAATATTTAATCATTATATGGGCATAAATGATGGATTTAGATGATTAAAGCATCAAAAGAATAATATAAGGAATAATTATTGTATATTTGTATAAATAAAAATATAGAAATAAAATGATTTAATGCCTTTAAAATTATAGAAAAATTATAAAAATACTTTTGCATGTTTGTAAATGCGTATACAATATTTTGAAAGTATGTATGCAGATTCAAATATATATAAAGAAAAAATTGAGTATCAACAAGCAGTACAAATTAAAGTCACAAATAAGGAAAATAGGTAAATCATAGAGAAGTACTGATTTTAACGGGAAGAATTGGTTCAAATCCTTAATAGAAATCAATTAAGTAAAAATAAATCCCAAAGAATACTGATTTTAACTGAAAAATCGTTCAAGACTAAAGAATAGAGTCAGTCAATACAAAGGGTTCACAAAAATAAACACAATAACGAAAAAATGAAGAAACCAGTGTCACAAACAGGAACATTTAGGGTTTAAACATATACATAAAAATTAATCAAACATGTAAAGAAACCATTAGTTTAACATTGAAAGATTTAGAAAAATCTTTGAAAAAAGTCTGGCAGGAACCCTAATTTCAGAGAGAGTAAACAAAGTTGAAACAATTAATTAAACCAAGAGATTTTAAAGGAAAATACCCAATAATACTCGAATCACCTTAGATCTATAAAGATCTGAGAAGATTCGAACACTAGTGAAACTAGGGTTTTTTGAAGATAGTAGAGACGAAGAGAATCGGTCGAAAACCCATGGATTCGCACTAGAAACAAGAGGAAATCCATACTCACAAACGAAAGTGGCCTGAGAGAGGCCGGTAAACAACTTTCAAACCGGAATAGGTTGGATTTCTATGAGACCTTCTCAAGGACTCATGAAATCAAGCAGCCAGAGAGTATAGGAGACAGGTGGTGGTCGGAGAATGCACAGAAACATCATGGAAAGGAGGCCTCCGTCAGTGACGGTGATTAGGGTTAGGGGAGAGTTGAGAGAGAGTTGGAGAGGTTAGGGAATGAGGGCAGCGGAAATGAAAGAATGAAGGGGTTTAAGGGGTCGTTTGGGATTAATATGGTAAGTTTAATTGTGGACCGTTGATCTAAAAGATCAACAGCCATGATTAAACGGGGTTTATTGGGTTGGGTAGGTTTAATTGGGTTAGGGTTGTTTTAAATTGGATTGGGGGGTCCGATTTTGGGTGTAAATTAGGGGCTGTTATTTAAATACCTATTTTACTAATTAAAATAATTTTAAAAATAGCTAATAAAATGATAAAAATAATTTTCAAGCATGAAGGTGATTTAAAATAATTATTCAATATTATAAAAATACAAAAAGATATTTTTTGTATAGATAATGTAGTTATGCCTATGTAGGGGCTATATTTGCAAATATGCAATTATAGTCTTAAGCATGCAAATGTAATTATAGAAAATGAAATTAAAATGTTTGAACACTCATATGAACATAAATGATGAATTTAGATGATTAAATCATCATAAAATAATATGAGGGATAGTTTTGAACATTTATGTAATTAAAAAATGCATAAATAAATAGATTTAGGGCCTTTAAAAATTGTAGAAAAATTGTAAGACACTTGTGCATGTTTGTAAATGCATGTACAATATTTTGAAAGTATTTATGCAAAATTTAAAATATATGAGGCAAAAATTGGGTATCAACATATGCCATTGTTAAGAGCCCTCCTTCATTGCAATCCATGTTTTGACAACCTGCAACCCTCTTTCTCATCTTCCCTTCAAGCTCCATCAACCCCTGCTCTAAATATTCCAACCTCTCTGTTGACTTAGTAGCGATTTCTATCCACTCATTGATTGCTTCCATGTCCACTTTATGTTGTTTCAAATGCTGGCTTCAGACTCGAAAACACTTTTGCGCAGCATCCTGTATTTGACTTGTGCTTCAGCAGCGTTATCTACAGCCCTATTCTTTAGATTAATCCCTGGCTTGACATCCCCACTATATCATCTACCAACCATGATGGATACAAGTGCACATGGTCGGCATGATACCGATCTGGCTCGATGGTATCTTTCTCTACAATGACCTTTTGGTGCCACATGTGTTGTGCTTCGAACTTGAATGGAATGGCATTCCCCTGGAAGTCTGCCTTGTACTGAACCATTTTGGAAACTCGTGGTATAACCTGCTTTCTCCCAGCTTGCCTCATAACCCTAATAGGAGCATAAAGATAGATCCCCCTCAATCCGATTAGCACTAGATAAGGAGTATCTCTCGACCTGATAATGAATTCACTGCTAGGGAACCATTCGAACATCCAATGTACCTTTTCATCAGTTAGATTGCTGAAGAAATGTGCCCAGCTCATAGCGTTTTCCGGTTGTGCAAGCCTGTTTAGGATAAAAGTCATTCTCTTCGAATGGTGATAGGCTATGTGGGAATTCCATGATCGTCGCGGAAGTTCTTGATGGTATTATCCTCTCTGAAGGTGTTCCAACAACTATACTTACAGCAACAGATAGCAACCCTCGAAATGCCTATACCCTTTTTTTGCGACGGTCTAAAGCCCAGTACATATCAGCTAGAATCATAGGGACAATAGTGTAAGTTTGCCCCTCAATTCCCTCCATTAAAGTCTTAGTGACCATAGCTAGGCGAGTGTGGATCATTTCTTCCTGTAATAGAAATACCAGCATCCTTAGAAATAGACAATGAATATGAAAACTCGGCGGTGAGCCCAACCCAAAGAAGTGATGGCAAACGCATCATGGTAAAGGCAGAATGACTTGTTGTGCCCATAACGCTCATAAAGAAAATCGAATGGTAAGTAGGACTTCTTCATACAGACTAAATCATCATTTTTCCTGAAACCCATCATTTTCAAGAAACCTTGAGGAGTGCGGTTTTCCGATACCAACAAACCAGGGCTATCCCATGGGAGCCCATCAAAACCTCCTATTTCTTCTAAAAGGGGAGTCATTTCTATGTCACCAAAATGAAAAACGACTCTCTTCTCATTCCAGAACATAGTGGAAGCCTCAATTAATGCATTGTTTGGCTGAATGTCTAACATAGAGGGTAAATTCCCGAGGACTCTTTTCACATGGTTTTTGTCACTTGGTGTAAGATTTTCCCACCAATCTAGCAGCAAAGGTGAGATATTTCGAACCATGCCGAACCTGAGGACTTCGTGCCTCATTTCTTCAAAACAAATAGAGTTAGCCCTTTCCCCCTTCCGGATTTGGCTATTTACACGTTAATGATCAATATATTGGTATGTTTTCTCCAAATAATGCACAGATCATGATTGTGAGTATTGGGATTATGGAAATCCCGACGAACTTTGGACAAGGCTTGACTTAGCGAGTTATTACGCGAACTACATTCTAACCCATACTAGTTTTGGACATGAAGCATGCATAGTTAATATTAGAGTGGGAGTTTCTAGAAAAGTCTAGACCGGTACCCTCAAGCGGACAACTTGAGATAGAACGGCACGGAACCGTCAACTGCACCGTTGATCGACTAGTTTACCGCAAATAAGCCTTTCCAAATTTAAAGGGTGAATTAGGAAGAGCGCGGACACTCATCAAGCGCTACTATGGTATTAATTACGTATGAGTGGACTATGATGTGGGGCATGCTTTATGCAAAGATAAAACAACACGTTGTCAAATATTTTTGCATGGTGAAAGTAGTAAATGTAGTATTGAATGAAACGTAAAGACAAAAAAAGAAAAACAAGGAAGAAGTTAGTTCACGTAATGTGAAAATTGTAATAGAGTAGACAAGAGAGTGAGAGTGGCGAGAGACATGATGTAGCAATTCTTAAAAAATGTCTAAAGGAAGGCGCATGTTATGACCAAATTGAGCAGAGATTTGCATGCAAATTCAAATAAAGGAAAAATGGGGAAAAAGGTATACAGGTAGCAGTAAAAAGGAAACGGGAGCGGGATATTCCTATAACAGCAAAAAATAATAAAGACACGTTTATCAGAGAATACTAATTCATATAGACCAAGTTTGCTATGGTAAGAGCCTAAAAATATCCCCAGCAGAGTCGTCATGCTGTCGCGCCCCTTTTTCTCGCGAAATTGGGTTTCGACACGTGACAACTCTTTTAAGGAAGGTGTTAAAAAAAGAGCCACCACCTAATGGGTTTGAGGTGCGTTAGGGCACCTATTTTCAAATAACTCTATTTGACTAGTTTGCATCACCAAAGATCGGGTAAGGGCTCGAAATTTCCTCGAAGAGAAGGTGTTAGGCACTCTTCGAGGTCCACAACTGTGGTTCCCGCCCGAACTCGAATTATATGAATTAGTCTATATGATCAAATAAATGAAAAGAGAGCCCAAAAATTTAAGAAGTTTATTATAAACAGATTTTGAACAAAGGATATAACTATTTTGATTCTAATAGGAAAGAGAGAAAATGGGGGGGGGGGGTCCTAAGATTCTTTAGCCTAAAGGATCACCCCGTGTAACATAAATAATACTTCGTAACTCCCTCCAGATGGGATGTTACTTGTATTATTCAGTGGACACAGACTATTATTTCTTGTTACCCAATTACTATCTTTAAGTTGTTACCTAATACGTACTAGTTCAATTATAACTCGTACTCTCTGCGCGCACTGCCCATCCCATGCCTACGGTCCAAGAGGCGTTTGGACTTCTATTTTGGGTGGTTCTAGACTTAACTTAGGTTGCTCAAAATTAGAAAGCTAGGATACATACAAAACAAGTTGGACTTCATGTAAAAGCAATTAAGGGCTCAAGTTAGCCTCCACACGTAGACAACAAATGTACGTAAACAAATTTGGCATTTAACAATTCCAGAATTGAGACGAGTTAAAGCCATTAAGCCCTATAGACATGATTTCTATGTGACTTTGGAGTTCAAACATGCAGGCATTTTCAGATGCAAGGTGTTATTTTAGAGGCGTGACTTCTAAATAACTACATAGTTTAGGGAACCTGATGTTATATGCTAATTATTATAGATTAGAAGTGTTTAAAACTATGGACATGATATCTAGGTGCAGTAGTTGGAAGTGATGACCATGGAGTACATTAGAATTACTTAATTTGATCCTATAGGCATGCTTCCTAATAGTGGCAACGAAACAATGTTGAAAGTTCAGTATCAGCACTTAAAGAGAGTGGGATTACCCTATATGCAGGATTTCTAATGATTAACGATTGAAACTGATTTTTATATACTTAGCTCCTATAGGCATGATTTCTAGATGAACATAAGCTAATAGAATCCTATGATCATGATAGCTAATGAACATGTTGCAATTGAAAGATTGGTCATTTTATTTCCTATAGGCATGATATCTAATAAAACATATGGAGCAGAACATGTTAAATGAATTGAACATTAAAGTCTTATAGGCAGGTTATCTAACAAACAGATAAGCAGAATATGTTCAAGCAATTAAATACCTATAGGCGGAATTTCTAGCCGTTTCATGCAAGCATTAGAATAGACCCATTTTCCCAATTTTACTCACACCACAATTGTTATTACAGCATTATTACATGCCTAATGAATGAAATAAATTAAAAAGTTACAAAATGCTATAGTGGGCTTAGGACAGGCCCAAAGTGTACCCAGCATCGCCTGGGCCTTCAGCAGCATGCCCGGAAGTCACAGTCAATCCAACACAAAATAGCCAAAACCTAGTAGCCATCAAAGATTCAGAAAATAGCCATACACATAAGCCCATTGGCTTATTCAGTAGGTGACAGGGGCAAAGTTGAGCAATCAAGAAAAATGGCGAAGAACCTTGAACCCTAGTGTGTCAGAGCTCTCAAGGTCTTCAAGAACCCAGGGTAGTGCTCACACTAGGGAGGTTAATAGAGGAGATTCAGGAAATGACTAGGGACCAAGTCCTAGTGTGTCAGAGTTCATAAGGGTCTTAATTGGCCCCCGAGCAGTGCTTACACTAGGGAGGTCAATGATAGAATTTAGGTAGCCTTGGCTTTCAGCCAGCTAAGAATGAGAACTCAAAAGAGCCCAGATAATAAATGAAAGAGAATAAACTAAGGTTGAGGGACAGCACTGCAGGATACAAACATAATCAAGTTGAGCACATAGAGCAGATAACAAAACAGGCTTAGGTTTCAAGAACAGACTTAATAAAGTTTCAGAAGAACAAGTTCAACACCTAATGCATAGGTAGTCACACATTAATAGAACATGTTGGCAGGATTGGTGTACACAGACTCATAGTAAGAAAAGGTTCAAATTATGCTAAGTATATATCCTAGTGAGAATCATGTTAATTAGCAACAGAATTAAGATAGGATGAGAACAAGTCAATGCAAGAATTATGTAAGTAAAACATGTTTAAGTAACGGGATTGGTACCAAAATCAAACACTAAAGAGAGGCTAAAGTGCAAAGGTTCTAAACATCAGTAAGTTGCAACACATAGGCTAGATGAGCTTGAAAAGAAATTAATTAACTCAACCAGGTTTAGGCATGTTTCAGATTACCAACATAATGAAGTTAAAGGTTAAAGAGATCTAAAATTGAAATAAAGCAATCAGAACTGCACACAAGAACAACCCGAAAAACACACTAAACTACAACCTCCAAAAGTGAAAAACTAATGCAAATGACAGGTAAATAGGAATGGAGTGACAAAAGTCCAGCAACTTACCAGTTAAGCGAAAAACAAGAAAGAACAAAAGTCCATAGTATTCTGAATATCAACGAAGATCAAGAACCAGAATTTCTGGCCTTGGCTTTCAGCCGGCCAAGAGCAAAACAAAATAGAATAGTGAACAAATATAGAGTAGAAAACTTCAGTTTGTAGTGAGGAGATAGTGATTTCCAAGTTCTGTCCACAAAAGGGAAGGGAGGATCAGTTTATATAGCAGTAGAACAAGCACATAAATAAGGAAACATAAACAATCGGACCATAAAAGGAAAGAAACACATAAATCAATTAAAATCAAATTAGGAGAGTAAGCCGGTAAACCCTAATTTTAGGAAAAAATAAATATTAACAGAATATTCACAAACAAAGTAGCACAAGATGAATAGAGACACAAATAACACTAAAATCAAAGAATCAAACTAATTAAGAAAATTTGAAAACCCTAATTTTAGGGTAAGACAAATATGGATAGAAATAAAACAAAAAATAGGCCACAGTAGAATATAGGGTGAATATGGACATAATAATACCTAAAATCAGAGAATCGAACCTATTTTGGCTCGATTAAAAGAGATCTGAAAACCTTAATTTAGGGTAAGTAAGAATCAACAGAAGATATAGAAATATTCGTACTTACAATAGAGCACATGACGAATATAGACAGAATAATCAGAAAAGTCAAGGCTCTGAACCGTTTTTGGTTCGATTCTTATGAGATCTGCTTGCCATGTTTAGACAAGCAGTATAGAAAAGGATCCATTACCAAAGAAAGGCCATATATGGCATATGGTAGCCATAGAATCCTATATCGTGTGGGAATAGGAGAGATTTTAGGGGAGGCGGCGGCTACGGTTCTTAGGAGGGAGAAGGGAGGTGGGATATGAGGGCAGCGGATGATGGGAAGTAATTAGGGTTAGGGAGTTTGGGTGGTAATTAAAAGAAAGGGTGTAATGTGGGCCGTTGATCTCTAAGATCAATGGCTACGATTTAAAATGGGTCTTGGTTCGGGTGGTTAAACGGGTTGCGAGCGGGTTGTGGGGTTGGGTTAATTGATTTGGGATGGGGGTTATTAGGGCTAGGGTGTTAGATTTGGGCAAGAAATTGTTCCGAAAATGGGTAGGTATTTTTAGGCTAGTTTTTAAATACTCAATATTTAGCAAGAAATAATTTATATAAATAATTAATAAATAGCAAAAATATTATTTGTGTACTTAAATGATTAAAAATAATAACTTAACATTATAATAAAATAAAAAAGATATTTTTTGCATAAATAATATAATTATACATGAAAATAGGCTGTTATTGCAAAAATGTGCATATTATTAGCCTAAAAATACAAATGTAAGTAGGAGAAATGAAATAAAATATTAAAAATATACATGTTGGTGTAAATGATGAGTTTTGATGATTAAATCATCATAAAAATAATTTGAAAGATAATTACTGGATATTTCTACAATAAAAATACAGAAAGAAATTAATTTAAAGCCTTTAAAAATTATGAAAAATGCTTGTATAGGTTTATAAACTAAATGATGATGCAAACATATATATATATATATATATATATATGTTTTAGAAATATGATGGAAAATTGGGTATCAACAGTGACAATTTGAACCCAAACTAATTTGACCTGCCCACCCCGTCTAAGGTTGGGTTGGTCATTGACCTGCCGATTTGTTGAACTTAACCCATTTTAACCCAACCCATTTCAACCCATCTAAAATTGGGCTGAATTTTAGCCCAAATTGATCCATAAACAACTTTGCTAAAATATCTTTAAAATCATATTTTTTTTTGTTTGATATGTTATATGTGACCATAACAAAAGAAAAAAGTCTTATTTGATAACTAAATAATATATATAAGAATATAATACATATTAATTAAAGCTTGTAAGAGTGTGGCAGGTTGGGCTATGACCCAAATTTAGCCCAACTTGGTCCAGCCCAAGCTCTTTTGGGCGGGTCAATTGACCCGTCCATTTATAAACTCAACCCATTTTGACCCGCCTAAAAATTAGCACATCCCTCCCATTTGACACCCCTTGTCACGCCTCCTTTTTACATACCCGCGAGGGGCGTAGGGAGTTTTTTCCAATTAAAGGACAAACGAAACGGGATTTGTTTATTTATTTCAGAGTCGCCACTTGGGAGATTTAGGGTGTCCCAAGTCGCCAATTTTAATCCCGAATCGAGGAAAAGAATGACTCCATATTACAGTCTGCGTACCAGAAATCCGGATAAGGAATTCTGTTAACCCGGGAGAAGGTGTTAGGCATTCCCGAGTTCCGTGGTTCTAGCACGGTCGCTCAACTGTTATATTCGGCTTGATTATCTGATTTTATACAAATATGAACTTATGTGCAAATTTTATCTTTTAACCGCTTTATTATTATTGTTATTATTATTTGCAAGGAATTGCAACGTTGTAAAAATGTGTCTCAAACCGCGTCACAATCAATGTACCCGTGGTCGTCGACACATTTTGACTCTATTGAGATTTGGATTTGGGTCACATCAATGTGCACCCGTGTTTAAGAAGGTTAAATTATTAAAGGTGCGCCTAAAGCAACTAGCGTATTGTTATTTTGGGAAGGCCGTAAAATTCGCTAAACGGCCTGTCCCGAATTCTAAGTATTTTAATATATACATTTAGAGGGCCCCGCAGCTTGTGCATTTTTGTTTGTCGAGGCTCGTCTCATTTTTATTTAAAAGGATAAACCTACAGTGACTATATTTTCCTATTAAGTTCGTCTCTAAAATAAAAGAAAATCTTTTAATTAATTACATGCTAAAACATAACTTATTAGTTATTAGTTTACGGCTAATGCGAATGGAAAATTGCGACCGAGTTTGTACAAAGAAAAACTGCTTTCATTCTATATTCTATTATTCAATAATACTAAAACATGAGATTGACACACCATAATATCAAAACAGATTAACTATTTTTTGATTAATTTAAACTAATATTATTAGATGAAGAAGTTATACATATGCGACATCATTACTTATTTAATCAATCAACTACATTTTTATACAAAAGAAAGGAAAATTATATTCAAACACAAATCTAAACAGGAGGAATTCAACAGGAACAAAGCCTGATTAATATTTCATTTCGCTTCAAGCCGAGAGTGTACAAATGTGTACCTGGAAATGGCAGTACAAAAACAAAAGAAGTAGGAGTCAGCAGCAATAATACTACAGCAACAGCAGATTCAGCAACACCGCAAAACCAGCAACAACCAGTAGGATAACCCAGTAACGGATTGAAAAATCAGCAATACCAAAGTGCAATCGCAGTCAAAGCAGAAGAGAGATGGATACAAGATGCAGTAGTTTACTGACTTTTGAATAACACTCGAGAAAAGACAAACAGAATTTATTCAAGTAGAAGTTCAAGTTGTCTTTCTCTCTTTTACTCTCAAAATGTTTCAAGTCTTTCTTTTTGTTCGAGTTCTAGTCCTAATTCCATTTCCCCCTTTTTCTCTCAAATCTTTTTTTTAATGTTCAATTTCTAATTCCCGTCCCCTTTTTTTTTCTCTCTAATCTCCTTTTTTGTTCTCCCCTCTATTTCTGTCTTCCGTCCTTTAAAATCTGATTCAAGACTTCTATATATATCTCATCCCATAAATCTTTTAATCAATTAAAATCAACCCATTTTCTCCTACCAAACCTCATTATCTTCTCACTCATCCACATTACATTAAATAAGTATATCAACCCCACTCCATTATATTTTGTCTCTCATGCCTAACATAAACAAATACAAGATTCCCCCACACTAAAATTTGTCTTGTCCCCCATTAAATTAAACAATTATATCAAAACCCACCCCATTATTTTTTGTCCCCCATGCTTAACATAAAAAATTGCAAAATGTACAATTCCTAAACTACCCCTCCGACCTTACTGAAATTTACCAAACTACCCCTGAACGTACTTCAAATTACCAAACTACCCCCATCAGCTATAACAAATCAATTAATCACACTCAACCAAAATATAGCCAATATGACCAATTTCTACACAAATTCAAACAACAAATCACATGAATATGATTTCTTCAACATTTCAACAACAAATCACATGAACACAAATTGAACAACAAAGAACAACTAAAATTTGATTGAACAATATTTTTAGCAACAAACAAACCTATTTTCAGATTCAACAACAATAATCAAACAAGTATATTTAGATTTCTAAATTCAATAATATTGAACTTAAAATCAACTCTAACAACATTACAACAAACAATTCCTATATTAAACTTTAAACAAGATTATGAGACAAATTCAAGAAATAATCATAAGTGATAAACAAGAAATCAAACTATACAAATTTCGGATTCAAGATCAACCAAACAAAGTATGAACATGAATGAATCTATTTTTAAAACAACAAACATGACGGATTAAATGACTCAAACAACATTAATAATTTCTGGAAAATACATAACAACATGAAACAAATTGAAGAGATAATTAATTAAATTTCAATTTGAATCTAACAAACATTAAACTAACAAATATTTACCTAAACAATAATACCAACATGAAATAAACATGAAAAACAACTAAGTTAACTTCCATTTGAAATCTGAAAATTAATTTAACAAAGCACATGAACAAAACAAACATTTGCCGATTTTAGATTCGAGAATATCAAAACAAGATACGGACAAAATAAAACTCAAAAACTACTAACCGGACTGAAACGAAGAATGTATGGACTGACTCGACAAACCTCGACCAAACCTCGACCAAATGACGACGAACTCAAACCTTATTAGCAATTGAAGCCATGCCGAAGCACTAGCCGCAGTTGACGCGGCAGAACAGGAGAAGCTGGGGTGCGATTGAAGAAGAAGCAGCGGCGACTGGTTGTGTACGCGAAGAAGATGAAGGTGAGGCAGCAGCTCGGAGACGGCTTGGCCATGGCGATGCTCAAGCTTGAAGAAGACGAAGTGAGGCAGCAGCTCGCGAAACAGACGAAGTGAGGCAGCAGCTCGGTTGTTCGAGCTTGAAGCGGACGACGAATGAGGAGCAACGCAGCAACCAACGACTGCTCGCGAGAGATGAAACAACGACGACAGCAGTAAGGTCGGCGAGAGGGGGGGCTGCTGACGGGCCTATTTGGTGGTGGCGTTACTGTGGTGGTGTTTGGACGTGAGGCTGGTTTTTGGGTTACGACGGGAAGGTGACGGGAGGTTTGGAGGGTCTGTTTGGTGGTGGTGTTTGGGCGTGGACGCAGAAGAAGCCATGGGAGGAAGCCATGGTTGGCTTGGGATGAAGAAAGCCAAAATGGGGGGGGGGGCAGATCCCTGTCTTAGTTTTAGGGTTTTTGGTTTCTTTATTTTTTTGTTTTGTTTTGTGTTTGGACAAAAAATGAAGAAGGGGTGTTGGGTTAATGGGTTAATGGGGCGGACCGGGTCGACCCGGTCTGAAGTGGACTGGGTCATGGGGAAGATTGGGCAATTTTTGGGCCTTTGGCTTGCAATTGAAGAAGTGGCCCAATCCGATTTTTCTTTGTATTTTTGTTCTCTTTTCTTCTTTTATTTTCTAAAACTAAATTATAAAAATACTTAAATTATTATTAAGAACTTAATTAAGTTATAAAAGCGTAAATTAACTCCCAATAACAATTAACGCACAATTAAGTAATAATTAAGCATAAAATTGTATATTTGGACATTAAATGCTAAAAATGCAAAAGATGCCTATTTTTGTAGTTTTCATTTTTTTGTAAATCAAAATTAATTACTAACAATTGTAGAATTAAATCCTACATGCAAAATGCGATATATTTTTGTATTTTTTATTAATTTAACAAATAAACATGCACAGACAAATACAAATAATTATCCAAAAATATCACAAAATATCACAAATTTGTACACCAAAGAAAATCATTTGATTTTGAATTTTTTGGGAGTATTTCTCATATAGGGCAAAAATCACGTGCTTACAGCTGCCCCTCTTTGCCCGAAGACATGAAGGGTTTTCGCGCAAAGATAAAGCGAGCGATTTTTTGCCCATCCGAGTACTCCGTGTGAAGCATTTTTTGAAAAAGATTTAACTGAACCTTTGCTTCAAAGGTTTCCTACATATCCCTGGCTAAAGGGAAATCAGGTTAATGTAGTTCGGAAAGTTTTGGTAGCTGGGACTACCGTGGGACTGCAATGTTACTGCTGTTGCATGCTGTTATCACTGCTTACCGATCTCCTTATTACACCGTGCTTAAAAGAAAACAAGAAGCTAGGCTAGACTGAAATTTGTTCTTGTTGCCTTGCTTTCTTGTCGGCTTGTGTTTCCTCCGGTGCTTTTCTTCCGTGAATTTGGGAATGATACTGGTCCTTTGCTTTTCTGAATACCAGTTTTCATCATTTTGCTCGGTCCGCTAGGGACATGGCTTTCTTCATCAAGCTTTTCGGCGGTTCCTCTGGTGGGTACGACTCTCTTTATCAGACTTGTTATGCTGGGCATGATTTAATGTTCACCAGCTGCTTCTTTCAAGACGCGTCTTTTCTTCCTTTTGACTCATGCGCCTGAATTTGTGCTGGGACCTCTTGTTGCAACCTTCTGTTTCCCGGTGCGGGGGATTTTATTGTTTCCTGCTGGGGATTCTTGTTGTAACCCTCTGTTTTATTGTCTTCTGACTTGATCTTGAAATGTATGCCTCTGTTATATGGGCGGGCTCCCAACTTCAATACTTGAAATATAAAGATTGAATGTATGCCTCTGTTATATGAGCGGGCTCCCAACTTCAACACTTGAAATGAAAAGACCAAATGTATGCCTCTGTTATATGGGCGGGCTCCCAACTTCAACACTTGAAATGAAAAGACCGAATGTATGCCTCTGTTATATGGGCGGGCTCCCAACTTCAACACTTGAAATGAAAAGACTGAATGTATGCCTCTGTTATATGGGCGGGCTCCCAACTTCAACACTTGAAATGAAAAGACTGAATGTATGCCTCTGTTATATGGGCGGGCTCCCAACTTCAACGCTTGAAATGAAAAGACTGAATGTATTCCTCTGTTATTATGGGCGGGCTCCCAACTTCAACACTTGAAAGTAAAGTCTGAATGTATGCCTCTGTTATTATGGGCGGGCTCCCAACTTCAACACTTGAAATGAAAAGACTGAATGTATTCCTCTGTTATTATGGGCGGGCTCCCAACTTCAACACTTGAAAGTAAAGACTGAATGTATGCCTCTGTTATTATGGGCGGGCTCCCAACTTCAACGCATGAAATGAAAAGACTGAAATGTATGCCTCTGTTATATGGGCGGGCTCCCAACTTCAACTCTTGAAATGTAAAGACTGAAATGTATGCCTCTGTTATATGGGCGGGCTCCCAACTTCAACACTTTAAAGTAAAGACTGAAATGTATTCCTCTGTTATTATGGGCGGGCTCCCAACTTCAACGCTTGAAATGAAAAGACTGAAATGTATGCCTCTGTTATATGGGCGGGCTCCCAACTTCAACGCTTGAAATGAAAAGACTAAAATGTATGCCTCTGTTATTATGGGCGGGCTCCCAACTTCAACACTTGAAAGTAAAGACTGAAATGTATTCCTCTCGTTATACAGGTGGGCGCCTGGTTTCAACAACAACTTAGGAGGAAATGCCTCTCCTCTGGGTAGAACTAAACTTATGAGGAAATGCCTCTCCTATGGGTGAAACTAAACTTAGGAGGAAATGCCTCTCCTATGGGTAAAACTAAACTTAAGAGGAAATGCCTCTCCTACGGGTAAAACAAACTTAGGAGGAAATGCATCTCCTATGGGTGAAACTAAACTTAGGAGGAAATGCCTCTCCTATGGGTGAAACAAACTTAGGAGGAAATGCATCTCCTATGGGTGAAACAAACTTAGGAGGAAATGCATCTCCTATGGGTGAAACTAAACTTAGGAGGAAATGCATCTCCTATGGGTGAAACTAAACTTAGGAGGAAATGCCTCTCCTATGGGTAAAACAAACTTAGGAGGAAATGCCTCTCCTATGGGTAAAACAAACTTAGGAGGAAATGCATCTCCTATGGGTGAAAACTAAACTTAGGAGGAAATGCCTCTCCTGTGGGTGAAACTAAACTTAGGAGGAAATGCCTCTCATATGGGTAAAAATTAACTTAGGAGGAAATGCCTCTCCTATGGGTGAAACTAAACTTAGGAGGAAATGCATCTCCTATGGGTGAAAACTAAACTTAGGAGGAAATGCCTCTCCTGTGCGTTAACCATTTCCTTCTTCCTGAATTATTTACTTACCTATGTTGTCTTCCCTCGAAACTGTTGGGGATTATTTTGATGGGGATGACTTTTCCTTTTCTTCCTTACCCACTCTGTGTTGCCCGAAACTCTGTCGAGGATGCTTCTACATCTCGATGATCCGCTAGGGATAACACTGCTGAGGATAACTCTGCTGAGTAAATATGTTATCTTACTCCTTCCAAGATTATTTCCTTTTAAGTAGGATGTTTCATTCCTCTACAAACTGCTTCCCCTTTTTTTCTTTTTTCTTTTTTTTATTTTTTTTTATTCTTTTTTTTTGTTTGTTTTTTGCATAGCTTCTTCCTTCGAAGACTACCTCCCTTGAGACTCGTTTTGCCTTTCCCTGAAAGGAACCGCTGGGGATACCGATTTTCACCAAACTTGTGTTGGACTCCTCGAATCTGCTGGGGATAACACTGTTGGGGAATTATTTACTTACCTGTTGGGGGGTAAAATGTTATCAGCTGGGGATAACGCTGTCGAAGATAACACTGCTGGGGGATTCTGATTCCTTCAGAACTAATGCTTCACTCTTCGGAAGGCTGTTGGGAATGATGCTGGCCTCTTGCTTTTTCTGAGCTCAAGTTTCATCCCTTTGCTGGGGAACAACTTCCTCCATTGAAACTTATTATGTTGGGGGCAACACTGGTTCTAAGACCACTTCCCTTGAGACTGGCGTTATCTTTATTCTTCCCCGAATGGGTACCTGACTTCCAGAAAATTTTCTAAATGGAAGGAAAATTTTCTGCCCCAGTTTGATAATATCCCTTGTGCATGCATTTCTGGCATCAATGCCATTTCCTTTACCTGTTTCAAATCAAACAAAATTTGTTAGTTTAAAACGCGGTGGTTGGTTGTGATACTCCTACTGGGATGGTTTTCCATTTCTCCTTCCTTGCTCTGCGCTCCACAACTTGTTGGGGATGATATTATTTGCTGGGGATAATCCCTTTCTGCTGAGGATATCCCTCTTCTTTTGTGGCATAGTTCGGAAACTGGCATTTCCCAAATCAGGCTCACTGCTCTTCTTGCTTTGTTCGCGGGCCTTGGCCTTGAGGTTTATAACCTTGGTTTTGGCAAGGATATCCCTCTTGACACTCGTTAATCCTTTTGTCAATTCCCTTTTGCTGGGGATATCTTTTTTGACACTGGCCTCGCGCTTGTTCCTTGCTGACTATACCACTTGGATGTACTAGTCAGGTCTCATCTTGAATTGGAAAGCTGATGGCATATTTTGAAGTCAATTCACACTTGTTTTGACCAGACAGACTCTATTGGGGAGTTTTTCTATGAAAGGAAAAAGATAAAAAGGGAACAGAATAAAAGACAAATGAAAAAGATGACTCTGTAACAAAAGAAACTATAAATAAAAACCTATCAAACGCAGACACCGACTCTAATGGTCATGGCATGCATTTGTGGCCTATCTTCCGTCGTCAATCGTCTTTCAAGACCTTCAATTGGCAATTCCCCATCTGATTCTCAATCTTATTCGACTTGTAGTGCCCGAAGGGTTTTCACTATCAAGTCTCTCTCATTTTGGTTTTTCTCTCAGCTTTCATCGCCTTATGGTGTCCGTGAAGATTTTCACCGATAAGACTCTCTCATTTGTATCACTTTCCAGCTGGGGATTTGGAGTGTTGCCGGTATGACTCTCTCTGCTGGAGATTAGAGTCCTTTCTGCTGTGGAACAGAATGTTATGTTCGCCGGTAAGACTCTCATTTGTCTGACTTGGCATCTTTTGAAGACTGGTCAGAAGGTCTTTCTTTGGACCGTAATGTGGGTTTTGGATAGGGCTAGAAAAAAAAGGGTATTAAAGGCTCAAAAATGCATTAATTCTGGGTTATTAGTTACAACTTTCGGAACTAGATTTATTTACCACAAACGCAACTTTTGCCCCAGTTTCTTGCTTGGGGATATTTTACTTGATTGATTTATATTTTTTCAAAACTATGACCGAGCCGTGAAGCGCCTACGTATCCTCTTTGAGGAATCAGGTCAAACGTAGTTCCCAATTCCTCTTTTTTCATTTGACTTTCTTTTGTTTTGTTTTTTTTTGTTAGCATTTTTTCTCTTCTTCTTCTTTTTTTTTCGTTTTTTTTTGTTGATTTTTTTTTCTTTACCTTCCAGGCTCGTATTTCCTAGTCGTTGCTATTGATTCCGAACGAGGGGTATGAAGGAAATAAATAAGGCTCAAAAGGGGTAACGAAGGATAAAGTGTTTAGGTAGCAGAACAAAATACCTTCGTCATTCCAGTCTTCAAAACATGCCAAGTGCAAACAACACAATTGAACATAGATTTGTAGCCTTTCCCGATGGTGCTGGACTTGACAATTATATTCACACATTTTATTTTTCCTTTGTCATTTCTAAAGCACCGTTGGGCGACACTCTTACTCTCGTTATCATGAAAGGTGAATCTTGCTTTTAACGGTTTTCTTTGTGTTTTACTTGCCCCAGTTCCACATGACTCGGGATCCAAATAATCTCAAACCGTTCTTATTTCCTTTAAATGCTTTGATCACCTTCCCAGGGTTTTATGATTAACTTTTAAGATTAGGCCCAAACTGTGTGCGCATGTCATGTCCCTAGAATCGGCATTGAACAAAAATGATAAAAGGACTAAACAAAAAGATGACTGGAAATAATAAAAGACCGGCTTTTGTATTAGACTACCGGCGAAATGGTTTGAATAATAAAACAAACAAAACAACCAGAATAAAATCCTAACACATCCTCGACAAAACTTAAACAAACTGATATGACAAAATGGAAAGATAGGAAGGTTTGACACAAGACAATATTCGGATTACAACCCTAAGAATAATCCGGACAACAGAAATGACAACAAAATAAGCCACCACAAGCTTCTCTCTTGCTAACCAAGGAACGGAGCGTCCTCCCACTTTATCAAAACTGGCATCTTAGCCACTGAGCTTCGCATCAATACTGCCAAGACCATTACCAGCTTCAATATCATCATCCTTCGTCAACAAGTTCCTAATAGGACTCGAATGCTTCTGTCATCAGGCCTGATCCCCGCAAAGTGTGCTTTTGGATCTTGTATTTCCGGCTTACCACAAACCAACCACCCTCTTTCTTTGTGATTCAAAACAAAACAGGTTAGAATGGACTCAGTCGGTCCTTTTTTCTCTTTTTTTTTCTTCGATTTTTCATTTTTCATTTTTTTTTTCATTCTCTTTTTTTTCATTTTTTTTTTCATATTTTTTTCTTTTTTGTCGTGGTCGAATCTTATGGAGATTGCCTACGTATCATGACCCCGCATGAATCAGACCTTGCGTAGTTCGGACCAATAAAAGATAAACAATACTAAACATTTTTTCAATTTTCATATTAAAACAAACTGGGTTTCAAAGGTTTGAAGATGACCTACAAACTCGAAAATCAAACAACCCATATATTCTAATCAAAAGATTTATAACCTCAAAACAAAAGGGCCAGCTTCCTTTCCCCGTTTGACAAATGCAACCAAACGGCTATTTTTGCAAATGGGGCCCCTTCCAAATCTCACATGAATTTTGAGGCCGGAGAGGATTATTTTATGACACTTTACAAACTTGTCCATTCTTTTACGAAAATAACCTTTCGACAACTGAAAGATACTCTAAGGCTATTTTGGCAAGAACGGTTTAAGACACTGCCGAAGCTGGCTCGGCTTATTTTGACCAAAAGCCCAAACGGTATTCACCTGACCGCTGACCCTTTGTTTTTTTTCTTTTCAAATTACAATAAAAAAAACCTGGTGTTGCAAACACGGCCCTTCAGCGCCTCGGGGACGAAGATTTTTAAGGCTGTGTGGGTCAACTGGACCAAAATCCTAAACATGACCCAAAAAGGTGGCTGTTTATGCAGAGTCAGCCTTCCGGCGTCCCTTTCGGGAACATTCGGCTATGTTTTGACAAAACAGCATCACCTGACTTATTTATGACTCTTTTTATCGTTTTTCAAATTAGAAAACTCAATATTGCAAACACGACCTTTCAACGTCTCGGGGACGAAGATTTTTAAGGCTGTGTGGGTCAAATGGACCAAATCTTAAAAAATGACCCAAAGGTGGCTGTTTATGCAATGTCAGCCTTCCGGCGTCCCTTTCGGGAACATTCGGCTGTGTTTTGACAAAACAGCGTCACCCGACTTCTTATGACAGAATTAAAATTTTGACATGTTTTTTTATTTATTTATTTGTTTTTTGCTACTTTAGCAAAAAGGGGTTGGACCCGATGAGGGTTGCCGACGTATCTCACATCCGGTGAGAATCAAACCCGCGTAGTTCGGGCAGATCATAAATAAGTAAATGAACTAACTTTTTTTTTTTATTTGTTTTTTGAAGGAAAGACTTATAAAGAAGAAAAGGGAGCATTTTTTGCAAAGAAGGATTTCTAAGAAAATATTTTTTGGAATTTTACTTCCAATGAAAGAAAGGCTTCTAAAAATATTTTTTTGAATTTTGAATTTTCTTTTCAATTTTGAAAGAAGAAGGAAAATATTTTCGGATTTTTTATTTTATTATATATATATATATATTTTAATAATTAAAAAGATTTTCTAAAGAAGTCAATAATGGAAAATATTTTTGGATTTTTGTTTTGAAAATTGGGGGTCTAAAAGCTTTTCTAGACTTTTTGGCAAGACAAATATTTTTTGCAACAAATAAAGATATATATATATATATATATATATATATATATATATATTTGCAACAAATAATGAAAACCACTTCAACGCCCGACTCTTTTTTTTTTGGCATTTTCATAAACAAATAAATAAATAAATAAATAAATAAACCATTTTAAAAACAAGACTTTTTTTTTATTTTCATTTTCATGGCAAGACAAGCTATTTTCTTTCTCTATTTTTGAAAAACAAGACAGAACAATGAACCTTTTTTTCTCTATTTTTCTTTTGCTTTTAATAAAACAAACTAATAAGACATTTTTTTTCTCATTTTCTCAAAATTTCGGCAGAGTTTTGACAGTATTTGGGAAATAAATGCACGGAAAACAAATAGGATGCATCATGGTCTTTTCATATCAGGTTGCTAGTCCTAGACGGACCCAACCCCTGTGTTGAGTCCCCTAAGTCAAATGCAACGTGATGCAAATAAGCGTTCCTACTAGGGATCCGGCATGAAGTCACGTTATTCTATGTTCAAAACCTGGGTCGGTGTTCTAGACAGTGTACCCGAGCGGACAACTCGAGTTGAGGAAGGAGCTCCTTTCCGGGAACCAAAAGGCCAGCCGGCTTAGAAACTTTCCGAGCCTCTTTTATTTCAAGGTATGACACTAACAGAATAGGGAGTCTCAACCAGTAAGCACATCCCCGGAGGTAAGAAGAGAAAGGTTTCGGCACAGTTTATATACAGTTCAGATAATATCAAAGCGGTAAAAGTATCATTTAGCACATTGGGCTCAAAACATGTAAAAATCAGATAAAGCCAAATATAACAATTTATCTAAGCTCGAATTTCTAACCCTGAACTAGTGGTTCTGGGTTAATTTCCCCAGCGGAGTCGCCAGAGCTGTCACACCTCCTTTTTACATACCCGCGAGGGGCGTAGGGAGTTTTTTCCAATTAAAGGACAATCGAAACGGGATTTGTTTATTTATTTCAGAGTCGCCACTTGGGAGATTTAGGGTGTCCCAAGTCACCAATTTTTATCCCGAATCGAGGAAAAGAATGACTCCATATTACAGTCTGCGTACCAGAAATCCGGATAAGGAATTCTGTTAACCCGGGAGAAGGTGTTAGGCATTCCCGAGTTCCGTGGTTCTAGCACGGTCGCTCAACTGTTATATTCGGCTTGATTATCTGATTTTATACAAATATGAACTTATGTGCAAATTTTATCTTTTAACCGCTTTATTATTATTGTTATTATTATTTGCAAGGAATTGCAACGTTGTAAAAATGTGTCTCAAACCGCGTCACAATCAATGTACCCGTGGTCGTCGACACATTTTGACTCTATTGAGATTTGGATTTGGGTCACATCAATGTGCACCCGTGTTTAAGAAGGTTAAATTATTAAAGGTGCGCCTAAAGCAACTAGCGTATTGTTATTTTGGGAAGGCCGTAAAATTCGCTAAACGGCCTGTCCCGAATTCTAAGTATTTTAATATATACATTTAGAGGGCCCCGCAGCTTGTGCATTTTTGTTTGTCGAGGCTCGTCTCATTTTTATTTAAAAGGATAAACCTACAGTGACTATATTTTCCTATTAAGTTCGTCTCTAAAATAAAAGAAAATCTTTTAATTAATTACATGCTAAAACGTAACTTATTAGTTATTAGTTTACGACTAATGCGAATGGAAAATTGCGACCGAGTTTGTACAAAGAAAAACTGCTTTCATTCTATATTCTATTATTCAATAATACTAAAACATGAGATTGACACACCATAATATCAAAACAGATTAACTATTTTTTGATTAATTTAAACTAATATTATTAGATGAAGAAGTTATACATATGCGACATCATTACTTATTTAATCAATCAACTACATTTTTATACAAAAGAAAGGAAAATTATATTCAAACACAAATCTAAACAGGAGGAATTCAACAGGAACAAAGCCTGATTAATATTTCATTTCGCTTCAAGCCGAGAGTGTACAAATGTGTACCTGGAAATGGCAGTACAAAAACAAAAGAAGTAGGAGTCAGCAGCAATAATACTACAGCAACAGCAGATTCAGCAACACCGCAAAACCAACAACAACCAGTAGGATAACCCAGTAACGGATTGAAAAATCAGCAATACCAAAGTGCAATAGCAGTCAAAGCAGAAGAGAGATGGATACAAGATGCAGTAGTTTACTGACTTTTGAATAACACTCGAGAAAAGACAAACAGAATTTATTCAAGTAGAAGTTCAAGTTGTCTTTCTCTCTTTTACTCTCAAAATGTTTCAAGTCTTTCTTTTTGTTCGAGTTCTAGTCCTAATTCCAGTTCCCCCTTTTTCTCTCAAATCTTTTTTTTAATGTTCAAGTTCTAATTCCCGTCCCCTTTTTTTTTCTCTCTAATCTCCTTTTTTGTTCTCCCCTCTATTTCTGTCTTCCGTCCTTTAAAATCTGATTCAAGACTTCTATATATATCTCATCCCATAAATCTTTTAATCAATTAAAATCAACCCATTTTCTCCTACCAAACCCCATTATCTTCTCACTCATCCCCATTACATTAAATAAGTATATCAACCCCACCCCATTATATTTTGTCTCTCATGCCTAACATAAACAAATACAAGATTCCCCCACACTAAAATTTGTCTTGTCCCCCGTTAAATTAAACAATTATATCAAAACCCACCCCATTATTTTTTGTCCCCCATGCTTAACATAAAAAATTACAAAATGTACAATTCCTAAACTACCCCTCCGACCTTACTGAAATTTACCAAACTACCCCTGAACGTACTGCAAATTACCAAACTACCCCCATCAGCTATAACAAATCAATTAATCACACTCAACCAAAATATAGCCAATATGACCAATTTCTACACAAATTCAAACAACAAATCACATGAATATGATTTCTTCAACATTTCAACAACAAATCACATGAACACAAATTGAACAACAAAGAACAACTAAAATTTGATTGAACAATATTTTTAGCAACAAACAAACCTATTTTCAGATTCAACAACAATAATCAAACAAGTATATTTAGATTTCTAAATTCAATAATATTGAACTTAAAATCAACTCTAACAACATTACAACAAACAATTCCTATATTAAACTTTAAACAAGATTATGAGACAAATTCAAGAAATAATCATAAGTGATAAACAAGAAATCAAACTATACAAATTTCGGATTCAAGATCAACCAAACAAAGTATGAACATGAATGAATCTATTTTTAAAACAACAAACATGACGGATTAAATGACTCAAACAACATTAATAATTTCTGGAAAATACATAACAACATGAAACAAATTGAAGAGATAATTAATTAAATTTCAATTTGAATCTAAAAAACATTAAACTAACAAATATTTACCTAAACAATAATACCAACATGAAATAAACATGAAAAACAACTAAGTTAACTTCCATTTGAAATCTGAAAATTAATTTAACAAAGCACATGAACAAAACAAACATTTGCCGATTTTAGATTCGGGAATATCAAAACAAGATACGGACAAAATAAAACTCAAAAACTACTAACCGGACTGAAACGAAGAATGTATGGACTGAATCGACAAACCTCGACCAAACCTCGACCAAATGACGACGAACTCGAACCTTATTAGCAACTGAAGCCATGCCGAAGCACTAGCCGCAGTTGACGCGGCAGAACAGGAGCAGCTGGGGTGCGATTGAAGAAGACGAAGCAGCGGCGACTGGTTGTGTACGCGAAGAAGATGAAGGTGAGGCAGCAGCTCGGAGACGACTTGGCCATGGTGATGCTCAAGCTTGAAGAAGACGAAGTGAGGCAGCAGCTCGCGAAACAGACGAAGTGAGGCAGCAGCTCGGTTGTTCGAGCTTGAAGCGGACGACGAAGGAGGAGCAACGCAGCAACCAACGGCTGCTCGCGAGAGATGAAAAAACGACGACAGCAGTAAGGTCGGCGAGAGGGGGGGCTGCTGACGGGCCTGTTTGGTGGTGGCGTTACTGTGGTGGTGTTTGGACGTGAGGCTGGTTTTTGGGTTACGACGGGAATGTGACGGGAGGTTTGGAGGGTCTGTTTGGTGGTGGTGTTTGGGCGTGGACGCAGAAGAAGCCATGGGAGGCAGCCATGGTTGGCTTGGGATGAAGAAAGCCAAAATGGGGGGGGGGGGGGGCAGATCCCTGTCTTAGTTTTAGGGTTTTTGGTTTCTTTATTTTTTTGTTTTGTTTTGTGTTTGGACAAAAAATGAAGAAGGGGTGTTGGGTTAATGGGTTAATGGGGCGGACCGGGTCGACCCGGTCTGAAGTGGACTGGGTCATGGGGAAGATTGGACAATTTTTGGGCCTTTGGCTTGCAATTGAAGAAGTGGCCCAATCCGATTTTTCTTTGTATTTTTGTTCTCTTTTCTTCTTTTATTTTCTAAAACTAAATTATAAAAATACTTAAATTATTATTAAGAACTTAATTAAGTTATAAAAGCGTAAATTAACTCCCAATAACAATTAACGCACAATTAAGTAATAATTAAGCATAAAATTGTATATTTGGACATTAAATGCTAAAAATGCAAAAGATGCCTATTTTTGTAGTTTTCATTTTTTTGTAAATCAAAATTAATTACTAACAATTGTAGAATTAAATCCTACATGCAAAATGCGATATATTTTTGTATTTTTTATTAATTTAACAAATAAACATGCACAGACAAATACAAATAATTATCCAAAAATATCACAAAATATCACAAATTTGTACACCAAAGAAAATCATTTGATTTTGAATTTTTTGGGAGTATTTCTCATATAGGGCAAAAATCACGTGCTTACACCCCTAATATTGTGCAAGGTGCTACGGAAATATATTCCTAAAATATTAAAAGCATGTGAAAAAATAGCAGTAACAGAAACTCGCTTAACTCTCGAAATCCCGAATACTGCTACATACATTGGGATAGAGGAAGTACTAGTTACCGCTGCATCGTCAGAAGTAATATCTTATGATAAATTCTTCCCAGTTCATTGACCCTTGTAGCTGTTTGATTATTGATATACTAGCGGAGGGATAGCCCGGGCTTTGCCCGGGCCCAACATTAATATTGACTTGCAAACTTATAAGCACTCAAAGATTTATTCTACAATATTATATATACTGAAAGTAAATATTTTAATGTTATAAATCTGTTTCAGAACCTGATTTACTTTCATTATTTTTTTCGCTCATAGTCAGGCAAATAAACTAATGGTTGTTGTAGAATGTTGATACTGCTTAATTTTAGCAAAAAATTCAACCTAGCGTGAATCTTACAAGTTTTTAATCAAATTGCATCTATGATCATCAAATCTCTACATGAGATGTCTTACTTCTGTGTTTGTAGTATGAGAATAAGTGATGAAACATATTTTTATGTTATTGCCTGTATTGGTTGTCCCTTTTTAATAGGAATTAATTTTCAATAACTATTACGTTGCATGTTTATTTATCATATTATAAAAAGTCTCTTGTAAAACTATTTTCGCCTGCATGATTATCCATGTTAGTACTTCTGAGCAGGAACAATTGCTTACTTTGCTCTTTTTATGTCCAATACCTACATTAAACACTGAAGACTTATTAGAGCAAAAAATAATATAGTATAGCTCCTAGAATTTTTACTTGTTGTAAAAAAAAAAAGAAGCGAATGAACAATAAAGTAGCAGAATCTTATAGGAGATAGGACCAATAGCTAAACATAGGGTGTTCAAAACTGATCCGAAACCGAAAATTGAACTGAACCGAAGCTTAATGGCTTACTAGTAACGGCTTAACGGACGGGGAACAAATTAAATTTTTTTTATTAACGGCTTATCGATTTGAGGGCGGATTATTCAATTTTCTTAACGGCTAATCCGTTAAGCCGTTAAGAATATATATATATATATATTAAATATAAAAAAAAAAAACCTTGAATAAGTCATGGTCTTAATAATGCATATAAAATGGTAACGGGGAGAATATTAAATTTAAAACACCAGGTCAAACCATTATATGTTTCTTTAACATTGCAAAACTACAATCTACTACGTACTATGTTTCTGCTATCAGACATCTCTCTTTATAAAATTAAAGTCAACCATCACTTTGTAACTATTCTATCCAGATCGCGCGCTTATGCATGATTTGCCGTAGTGTATATGTAAATGATAACTTACAAGAATCTCGCATGCACCAAAAAATAATTAAGAAGATATATTAAAGCCGAATTAGGGGAGGTACTACATTCTATTACAAGGCTGAAGTGGTGGTTGGTCACTTATAATTTCCCTCTTGCTCCCAAGCAATTAGGACGGCAGCGAGCAGGAGATGAATGGGCGTTAGCATTTGGTAGGGGGAGAGACGAATGATAATTAGTACTTATTTTCAGTTTTATAAATCTAGAATCATTGATAATTTTGCTAGGCCGATAAACCGCCCGATAAGAGCTAAACCGATACTAATCCGCCCGATACCTTATCAGGTGGCTAGCGGATTAATACATTTAAAAGTCGATAACCGATAAGCCAAACCGCTAAGAGTAAATAACCGCCCAATCCGCCCGATAAACAGCCTTAGCTAAACATAGTATTGGTAGAAACCCAATGATCAAAACTCTAAGAAAACCTAAAAAATCCACTATGTTGTTGACGTAGATACCTCTGAGTTCTCTAATAAAATTCAAGATAGGACTATAATACATTGATACTTGAGAACATTTTTATTGTATATAGATTGTTTACTATCCTTAGCATAGTAGAGAAACTCTAGTAAAAAGATATAGTACATACCAAATAGTAGGACAAAAATGAAGTTCTTGAGAAGCAGCAAGAACATGTCACACCTATAATTTATGTCATGCATTCCACTCTCTCCATATTATATTCGTTCTCTCTCTCTTCTTATCTCATCAGCCCAATACCAATCTGAAAAGTACTATTTCTCTGATCTTATGCAGTTTATTTTTCCATTCTTTTTTTGTATGTGTCCTGTTTGCATTTTCTTATCTTTGTTATGGTAGTAGTGTTCTTTGGCTCCTATTATGAATTCCAGTTTCTATTTACTTTTTACTTGCTCTGCTTCTTCTTCTTTTTTTCCTTATCTCTACGGGCTTCCTTTCAGGTAAAATAAAAATGATATTGATGGTTTGTTAGCCCTAATTATACAATCTTATTAATATTAGCAATAGGGCCAATATATTTTTATTTAATCTTGTAAAATTGTGTAACTACTATAATTTTATTCATTTGTCAATCGGTGATTCGTTTCTAATCCTACTATCAAAATCAATTAACTAAATAGAGATAAATGACAAGAATTAAATTTTATCAAACAAAAAAGAACCTTTATGGGGTTGAAGATAATATTAGTGAGATTATTAGTTTAAATTTATAAATTTATAAATCTCAACTTTTAAGACATTGGATAAAAGAAATTAACATTTCTACATACTCATCTATAATAACTAATTATAACGTAAAAATAGAATCAGTAAAATAAGACATTTATTTTGGGTGAATACATTTAATGTGGATAAAACTATTAAGTACCACTATAACTTACTTAGCATCAAAGTAGAGAATTTCCTTTTCTAATTCATGGCAAACTTGTAAGGATACACTATCAGATATATTAAAACCAAATAGAGCTCTACAGTCTTAATAATTAATATCACTAAATTTCCTAACAAAATCAAATGCATTCTCGTTTGAGATTCTTTTTGCTGACTATATATTTGTTCTCTTAACTATTTATGAGTGCCTTATGAATTTGTAAAGATAGTGCACACGAAAAGTTGAGTCAACAATGCTAAAAGTTAGTCTGATAAGGAAGGCCCACGTGGTGAGATAGTAAATAGCCATAAAGCATGCGACTGTACGTGTCTGGAAAAGTCAAGTGGGACCTAATGGTTCAGTAATGTGAATGACGCGTGTTATGGAATAAACTAAAATATCAGGGTTTTTCGGTCATTCACTTTGACCGGAAGCTCCTCTCGATTCCCCTTTATTAATAGTAGTAATGCTCATGAATTTTGGGTCGGGGTGGATCGGTCCTTTTTAATTTGGGTCAATATTTATTAGATTAAAAATGAAAATAGAAAATATGAAGTAAAACATTATTGCAACAGAAAGTTGGTTTTCTAGTAGTTTGGACCTTTTTTTTGTTAGGTAGTGGAAGTTCTGCAATTTCTGTTAGAAAATATTGTTATGTCGTTTTAGTAAAAAAAAATCATAGTTATATGATTATTTGTAAAATTCATCCCAACATAATAATGAAATCACAAAATTTCCAACTTATTACAATTCTCTTTAATTTCTTTCAGTTAAATATTGCTTAAATGAAATATTTTTAATGCATGTGTAACTATATATGGCTTATGTAGCAATATTCTCCACTCCACTTTTTTGGCTTATTCATTCTTTGTTCTCTTGCATCCTTCTTTTACTTTATACAAAGATAAAAAGGAAGTAAATGATAAAAGTAGATTCTGGTCAATGTTTCTCCATGACTTAACTAAACCTTATGTTGCTCTTTAATCCCTCTTTATTGGAGTTATTGCTTATTTGGTGATTTCGACCCACAACCCTAGAGTTGTAGGTGGGGGCTGAGTTTGATATATATATATAAAAGTAATTACTTAAAATTTTAACTGTTCATCGAATAACCATCACCTAATCTTTTTCTTCTATTTTACTGTTAAACCCAAGTTCATTTTATAATACTATATGTTCTGCTGTATACATTTTAGTAAAATTAGGAAAATTTATGGAGAGAAAATATAATGTCAAATAAATTTTTTGTTATATACTACGCAATATATACTAATTTGTTTCAATTAGCTTTTAATTACTGTGATTAGCAGATGAGACTACCACACAGTAATTAGAAGCTAATTGAAACAAAGGCGTAAATAAACTGTTTTTTCCTGTGATAGGCGCTCATTTGACCCCAACTATATGGTAAATTTAGACCATTTCATATATTCTCGGGCAAGTTTTGAACTTTTATTCCCTAATAAAATGCACATTTTCCAGTTTTTTGTTCGCAACATGGAAAATTGGAAAAGATTAAACGGCGGACCACCACATCATCACATGTGTCGTGGGATATCATCAGCCAAAAAACGTCTGTTTCCACACTCTATTCTATCTCTATGAATATGAATATGAATCTTATTCTATTCTTTCCGAGTAGCTATCGTCATCATAATAACCTCCAAATAAAAACACCAACCATAGATTAAAAACTACGTGTCGGATTTAGCTTATAGTATAAAGAATTTTTGGCAATATCAATATATTTCAATAATTAATACTTTAGTATTTTTAATTTTATTTTCCAGATTAACGAATTATGATTATTTTACACAACCGTCTATTGTTTTATGCTACTCTTACATAGTATTTCAGTATTAATTTTAAACTCGTTAGGTTTCATATCAACAACTCAACTTAACCCACCATATCTTTTTCTTCTTTCTTTTTGTTTTTTGATTTGTATGCATTTTTCCTTTGGGATTTTACTTTTAATATATATATATATATATATATATATATATATATATATATATATATATATAATACAATAGGTAACAACCATCCAACAAGCTGAGGGTAGCTAAAACAGTAAATTTTAAGATATATTAAAAAAAAAAAAACTAAGTTATACTATAGACGAATGACTTACCATCTCCCTTTTTAACAACAAAAACGTATAAATACTAGCTAGTACTAGTAGAAAACGGAAATCCGGTTGATAAATGTACTCAATTCGTATTTAATTAAGTCGCTGAACCTTTTCGAAAAAAAGACGAGAGAACAAAAAAGGTGGCAAGAAAATGAGAAGAATGGTGTGGTTGTAGTTACAGAATACTAAACGTTAAGTAGTAGCATTCAGCTTTAAGTATTCTGGTGAACAGCTGAAAGTTGAAACGTCGTTACATTTATTGGTGTCCCCTCACTTTTTTTTTTGCTTTATTACTTACTCTTCTTCTTCATTACGCAAAATGCTATTATTACATGTATATAGACAGGTGATGAAACTGAAACTACATATATAGAGTACTGAGAGAGACAGAGAATTCTGTGTGTGTGTGTTTTAATCTGTGTATATAGAGAGAAAAAGAAGTTTTCAATTTTATCGATTATGGCTTCGAAGTTGTTAATGATCACTGTCTTTGTTTTGGATCTGATTGCTTTTGCTTTGGCTGTTGCTGCTGAGCAGAGAAGGAGCACCGTAAGTACCTACGTTACTATTCTTCTTTTCATTTATAGAATCTTTGTCTGTTTAGATCAATTAGAGATATCATATATTACTTGCTTTTTGGTATTTGATTTGTTTAATTCTTGAGAATTTAATTGTGTTTTAAAATTTCTGTTTTTCTAGTAATATTATTTTGTAGCATTACTGGTTATGTGCAAAGATTTGATGATTTTCTTGAATTGGCAGAATTCCTCTGCTTGGCATTTACTTGAATGGCAGCATCTATGATATTACTCTTTTGAAAGTTATACCATTTTTTCTTCAATTAAGATTCTTAAAGGCATGTTTTTAATAGTTTTGACTTTATATGTAACTCCTAAGTTTGAAAGGGAACCTTGGGGTAAAGTTGTTGTCATGTGACCAGGAGGTTAAGGGTTCGAGTCGTGGAAACAGCCTCTTGCAGAAATGTAGGCTAAGGCTGTGTACAATAGGCCTTTGTAGTCCGAACCCTTCCCCGACCCGTGCATAGCGGCTGTGTACAATAGACCTTTGTGGTCCGAACTTGGTATACGGGCTGCGCTTTTCCTAAGTTTGAAAGGTGTTCTTATGTTAAGAAATTAGTGTCCAAACGCAAAAGTAGTAATATTTTGTTTTTGCTACTTTGAGAGAATGAGGCAAAAGTGAAAAAAACCCACTGGAGTACTGTTGCATATATGCTTCATTTTGATTAAAAAAGGTCTCTGTTTCATTGATAGGCCACGATCCAAACAGACAGTGAGCAGGTATATAGCTATTGTGTCTATGACTCTGACATTTCAACTGGATTTGGCGTTGGTGCTTTCTTATTCCTCATGGTTAGTCAAGTCCTTATAATAGTTGCGAGCAGTTGCTTCTGTTGTGGAAAGGCTTTGAGCCCTGGCGGTTCAAGGGGTTGTGCTGTTCTTCTATTCATCATATGCTGGTAAATATGATAACACGTTATCACATATCTTGATACTAGAATCTTCCTGTGAAATTTCTGGTTCCGCCACTGATCTAACTTATATTTCAGGGTTACATTTTTCATTGCCGAGGTATGCTTGTTGGCTGGTTCGGTTAGGAATGCTTACCACACCAAGTATAGATCATCGCTCTTGTTTAATGATAAGCCTGTATCTTGTGAGACGGTGAGAAAGGGAGTGTTTGCAGCTGGAGCAGCTTTCATATTCTTCACCAGCATAATCTCCCAGTTTTACTATGTGTCATACTCCAAGGCCAGGGGTAGCCCCGGGCCATATGGTGGAGAAGCCAGTGTGGGAATGGCAGCCTACAAATGAGAGCTATGGCGAGTTTCTGTACTAATGCAACTTTTCAAATTTTTAGTTGCAGTTTACTTCATACGATAGGAGTCTGGTTTTTTGTTGGAGAAAGTTTGTAATACCATAGTGTTCAAAAGGCTTGATTCTTTCCTGCTGCTGCAAAAGAGTTTACAATGTTTTTTTTTTGGTATGAATGTACATCATATAAACTTCTCCTTTGTGAGGTATGAAATTGATAGCGGGTATAATAGGAGTAGCTTTATTTGACTATAGGGGCGTCAGTAGTGGCAAATCAGCGGGTTGAGTTAAATTTGAACGGGTTAAAATTGATTGTGTCACTAGAGGGATCATGACCCAACCCGCCTAAATTTGGCTTAAGTCAAAATAGGTTAGGTTAAGGTAGGTCAAATAACAGGTCATAACCCAACCTACCCAATTATTACTCAAATCAAAGCAACTAATATATACACAACAAGTTACGCTTACTCAAACATATGTTTTCTTCATATTTTAGTAGCAGCAGAATTTTGGTCAAAATGTTAGTTTAGTGATTGCAGAAGCTTTATGTTTTTTCACATTTTTGCAATCCTTAATCTATAAAAAGTTCCAATGCAATGATTTATCAAACTCTTATTTTCTGATTGAAAAGTCGACTAAATTAAACTAGAATATAAGAGGTTTTAAATTTTGATACTAAAATCAACCTACCAGTACCAATTTCACAAAAATTTAAAGAAGCCTCTGAAATTACAGTTTTTTATTTATACGTCCAATTAATGTTTAACCAAGATGGTGTAGTTCATTTATCCATAAGAAAGTATAGAGGACATCCAGAAGCTACAATACAGCCATGGCACTCACTGAACTGATGGCATTTCGAAGGAATTTTTGTTACGGCTTTAAAAGTCATCAAGCGGATAAAAAAACAGGAAGATCACGGGTTAATAAACTGACCCGTTGAGTGACCCAAATTGACCCATTTAGGAGATGGGTCAGTTTGGATTACACTCCAATTTAACCAGATACGAAAATGTTATTGGCCCAACCCATTAAAGTTCGGGTGGATTGGGCAGGTTACACATTTATGGGTCAAATTTGGCACCTCTAGGGGCATGCCACAAAGCGAGGAGCTCGTTTAACCGGTATTCGCGCACTTAGACCTTGAAGGAGACATTTGTTTTTTCTTTCGGTGTTGAATATCCTCAGTAAGGGTCCCGACTAATCTGGAGGCATAAGGTCCAGCCCATTAAAGAGGTAAGAGCTCTGAAATCTCTAGTTAAGGGTGAAAGGATCCTAGCCATCCCACCACAAACTCTTGATAGTCGACAAGACATATTTTCTCTTAGGTTTTTCTCCCCTTATCTTTAATTCTCAAACTCTTATTACAGTGGTGGATCCAATCATGAGTTTATAGGTTTAGTTGAATCTACTATTTCAGGTAAGGTTAGATGTAATTTCAGAAATCACTCTTTCAACTTAAAACCCGCAATGTCCAACTTATAAATCTGTTTCTATCTTGATGCAAGACAACAATTTAACAACCCTTGTTCTTGGTTCCTCATCAATAGTATTTCTAGTATTAATTTCGATGTTGTTTTAAGGGATTGTGTCAATTTGTAAGTTTTCACACTAATCTCTATAGTGGCATTGACATAGTAAAAGAAGAATGAGCAAAATAGAGGCGTCATTAGAAGAAAATCCCTTTTACTGTTTTGCACGCTTTCATAAATTTGTTTGCACGCGCAAGAAACAAGCAACCTTCGATAAATCTATATTTGGTAAATCAATCAAAAAGCAACCAAATCTAAAGCATACTTGCTCTCTTCTACTCTACATCATTTTAATGAATTTGACTTTGACTTCTTACTAACAATTTTTATTTTTATTTTTTCGTTTAATTGATCTCCTTGTGAAACTGATACTATTGAGAGAGACCTCTATATACTAACCAACCCATTGCTGAAGCACGCCTGCAAATTACACTATGCTAATTAGGAATTTTTACATTCCTATACATTATATAAGACTATATTACCATCTCTACTCAAGTTTTACTATAATTACATTTTATATACTCAATTACCATTTATGTACATTTTAAGGAAATTAATGATAATAATTAGTGTCTTAAAGTTACTCTAACGTATCTTCCACTCCCCCACGTTTCTCTCTCCACATCCCACCCTCCTCCCCCACGTATCTTTCACCCATCCACGATTCCACGTATATATAGTTTTCATCAATTAGCCACGTTACTGTCCCCACTCTCTTTTTCTTTATGCGGAGGAATTTTTTTCATTCCCAATTCATAATTCTAATCAGTTTTCTCTTTCAGATTTTCTCCCCACCCCTCTTTCTCTCTCATTTTCAGTTCGCTCCTGCTCTTTCTCTCTCTCTAGCAAAATAGTCGAGTTCTTTTTCAGATTTTCTTGCTACGTTTCATCTGTATCTTCCTCTTCCACAAAATAATACTGTTGAACAATCCACATCCGGGTCTATCTTTTGTAGTCTTTTTCTTTTCGATTCAGCGCTCGTCGAAGCCGATTCCGACTTTGACATTAGAGGATCCTTTTATTTTCTGGTCGTTGGTGAATATATATATATTTGATTCATTCCTGGTACTTGAGTTTAGTGTCTTACTTGAGTTTGATAATTGTTGAAGTTATACTGCTTTTGGCATTTTGGCGAATTTTGTTACATAAAGTTGTACTGGTTGAATTAAACTTGTGGTTCATGTATTACCCAATGGTAAATGTTAGTTGTGCTGCTTTGCTTTATGAAGAAAAGCTGGGTTACATCCCGTTCGAAGAAAAATAAAATATTGAGTGGTTATTTCTTTTATTCTTGTCACTTCTAATGACTTCCAAAGGGAGGAGGAATGATGTATATGTTGTGTATAACTATATATACTTTGTATAATCATGTATAACCATGTATATTTGTGTGTATTCTCATAGTTATACATAATTATACACAAGTATACAAGATTATATATAATTATACAATATAGATAATTGTAAAAAATATTTGGATTTCTTGCCTTCAGATAATGTGTATTATTATATATTTGTGTATAATTAACGTATGACTATGTATAACAACGTATATAAGGTGTTTAATAATGTAAAATTTTATTTTTTCCAGTGAAATAAGAATTTCCCTTACAAAACTTTGAATTTTTCAAAAATAAAATAAAATTATAGACTTTAAGGATGAATATATTTTTTACTTCAACTTCTTGATATTGTGAATTTTAGGAAATACTATACAGAGGGAAGTAAAAAATAAATAAGAATGAAAATGGAATAAAGGAAAAGATAAAAATGAAAGAAAAAAGCGAAATCTGGTGTGAAAAGATTGGAAAAGAAAAAAGTAATCAAAAAGAGTAAAAGCTTGACGAAGTACGATGTGATTTATGGGTAAACAGTTGACGAAGTTCGATGAAATTTGTGAGTTTAACTTGTTTTCAGAAAATTGATTAATGTTTGTGGGTCACCGGATGAAAACTGTATTTGTGGGTTAGGCGGGTGAAAAGTACTTCCTCTAACTGTATTTTCATGTAAATTTCCCTGAAATAATGTATGAAAATTGTAGATAAGCTGTATAATATATAATTAGTTGTTTTTACTATGTATAAATCAGATACAAAATATACAAAAGACATATTATATAAATTTTGTATTTAAGTTATATGTTATTGTAGTTGTATTTAACTGGGTAGAAATAATGTGTGAAAGTTGTAGATAAATTATATAATATATAATTAGTTATATGAGAGTTGTTTTTACTATGTATAAATCAGATACAAAATATACAAAAGACATATGGTATAAATTTTATATAAAATTTGCATTTAAGTTGTATGTTATTATAGTTGTATTTAATTTTGGACCACGTGTACCGTGCCAAATGCCAAAACATCCAAAAGGAAGAAGGGGCAAATTAAAGAGGAAATGCAGAAGAAAGAAAGAGAAGTGGTGACGTTGCAAAGCTAAACATCACAAGATGTCTAATCCATTTCCCCTTCACTCAAACTACTGCTTACTTAATTAATAAAGCGCCCAAATTCAGAAAAAAAAAAAAAAGATACGCCCTACAAACAAGCAACACTCCTTATGTTCAATCTATTTTCATGAGGTTTGTTATTTTTACTTCTTTATGTTTCCAGAGTGTTTGAAATTTTCTTGCAAATGAATAAGACAAGAATTAATTTGTTGGTCTTTTACCGATTGAATATGATTCTGCATTTGTATTGTATATGTGCCCTTCATTTTAGCTTAGAGCATTCTAAACTTTGGTCCTCTGGGTGCAACTGGAAAAAAAGAAAAGATATTGCCAATGATGCTATTTTTAGATGCTTGTGCATGTTTAGCTTTGTAAGGTGCAATTTCAATGTTGAAAAAGAAAACTGAAGTAAGTTTTGGCCAAAGATACTTTTAACCTTTTCTGTACACTTTGGCTCCCTTGTGATTCGGTGCTGTCTTCCACTCCCCATATTGACCTATTATATATATTATATATAAGTTTTAGCTTTTAAGGTGGAATGTATATATTTTATAAATAAAACTTGTATAGGTAGGGTAATTTACTAAATACGAACATTTAGGATAATAAAGTTTTCAATAGTGTATAGAAATGAAAAAATCCCTATCAATTATATCACGGCCAAGAGTTTTAACTTTTAATTATTATGACTTATGATGAAGCAAAGAGTTGGTCTACTTTTAGAGATAACGAAAAGCTCGGCCTCAAACTTGTTAATGCTAAATTAAAACTCTTTTTTTAATTAAAATATTGCCAAACTTATACTCCTTTGTCTCATTTATTTGTCTTAATTTGACACATAGTTTAAGAATATAAAAGAAAATATTTGAATCTTGTGACTTTTAACTAAAGTTGTATATAACTATAAGATATGGAAATTACCCTTTGAATCTTACAACTCTTAAATATGCAATCACAACCAACTCTTAAATAAAATGAAAATGTTGGAACAAAAAACTTACTCTAGTATATATAGAAATATGGTATTTATTCTATATATAACACAAAAAAGTAAGTCATATATTGAAAGAGATGGAGTAACTAAATGTGAAATACCCTATGTACCTTTCCTCTTCTTCCAATCGCCATATGATGCCAACTTCAATAACCAAACTAAGACTTCTTAAACTGAAATTAAATACCCTTTTTAAAACCAATCATCATCTAATTATGCAGATAAGCCTAATTAGGATTTGAAGTTTATGAGTTTTGGATTATAAATTTTTTAAGTTACTGAATGCTAAAATACTAATTTATACATATTCAATGAATTTCTTAAGACAGATGCATAATTTGGACCAAAACTAGTGGGTTTGGCCGAACTCTTAGCCTATACTCTTCCTCCGCCCCTAGTCTAATGCATGCCTTACTTTTTTCTTATGGAACTAAAACTTCTAATATTTGAACATTATTGTATAGAAAGGTAGTATTCATTACTTACTAATCACAAAAGCAAGTGGCTAGCGAGGTAAACGAACCTCCATCACTTAACAAGTAAGTAAGATTGGGTTGGCTTCTACAGAAATGCAAGAGTCATGCCTTTTTATGTCAACAAAAACGTGCTCGCATGCAAACGCAACTGACTTTTGCTGTCCCTTTAGTGTGAGAAAAATGAACTCTCTTGTGTTGTTGAAAAAGAAGGCTTCAATTAAATGTCAGCATCCATGTTTCTTGTCCTCTTTATCAAATAAACCTAAGCTCCAATTAAGCCTTTTCATTGTAATATTGCTTTGAACCATCTCGTACGAGCACAAAAAATGGAATATGTCGAATCAATTAGCAATATTCAATCCACTATGTCGATTGATAGACCGTTAAAGAAGCTCAAAATCCCATCATCAGAACACAAAGACCTTAGAGCTGCAACTTATGATCCAAAACAGTCTACTTACACTGCCCATAATTCAAGATTTAGTTTTCCTTTTGCCCTTGATGATCAACTTCCTATGCAATCACCTGTTCAGAACCAAACTATGATTTCTTTTGCACCTCAAAATTGCTCTCTATACCCGTGCCATCTTGCGCTAGTTCAGTGTCGGAACACTTACAATTATGGCACTGTTTCCACAACCCCTAAGTGGTACAGGGGAGTTAGACAACGCCACTGGGGAAAATGGGTAGCGGAGATTCGTCTTCCACGAAAAAGAACTAGACTCTGGCTAGGCACGTTTGACAGTGCTGAAGAAGCCGCTTTTGCTTATGATGTTGAGGCCTTTAGGCTCCGAGGATCAAATGCGCGGCTTAATTTCCCGCATCTGTTCCTTAGTGACCCGTCCGTTAACAACATAGTCGAAACTAATTCAGCAGCAGCCTCAAGCACTTCACTCTCAAATAATAGTTACCAAGTCCAACACAAAAATAAACGGTATATCAAACAATGTCAGAAAGAAGACATGACACCTTCAGACGGGGGACAGAGTACCTCTGTTTTAGACAGTAATATACTACAAGTAAATAGTGATTATCAGGCTTCTACTGACGCAATGCAATTAAAGGAAAGACTATTTGATAGTATATCAGATAAAGGGTGGATAGATATACTTCAATCTGGTTCCTCTATTGGCAGTCCATTTGGGAACAACATTTCTACTGATGATAATTTGCAGTAGCAGGAGTGTGATTTCACCATCGATCCAGGCTTCGCGGACGATCTTTTAAGCGCCACTATTGACCCTGGAATAGGTGACAACTCCCAAGGACGGCTTTAGGGCGAGGTTCAACTGAACCTATATCAGCTCGAATTATGTACACATATGCAAAAAGAATACAGACTGTGTCAGCAGAATACTTAGCTTTTACATGATTCATGGTTTTTCAGGCATGCAAAGTTATTTACTGTAATGTTTAGTTTAAAAAATGTGTATACGGACTGAGTCAAGATGTGGTCAAGGATTTTTCTGTAGTTGCTATTGTCTTATTGATCTGTTCATTCCAGCCCATTCCAGAAGTCTATACTTGTTATTTGATATTTCCATTTTCCTCTGAAATTTTGATTAATTCTGTAGTACTAGCTGATTCTTTAACTCAGTACATGGTAAATATTAACCCACACCAAATCAATAGTACGCTATGGGATCATTTGATTCACCACATTAACAAAAATTATCCCAAAAATAAAATCTAGCTTAAAGAAATTCAATGTTGGGTTGGTTTGTACAATAAAACAAATCAACGCATAATTCAATACAATGTTTAGTTGGCTTTATTAAACTCCACATTGTTAATACCAGCATACAGCAGTGAGTCAGAAATTTGAGATATATTAACCTATGTCAAAGGAATTCAATAGTTTATATACATACAAAGGAAATTGTGTTTACCCTTTTTGCTCAGTGCAATTCAAATTGTTTTGGTTAAGTTTCTTACGTCTATAGTTATTTTTAATTTGTTTTATATTAGTTTAGGTTCACATGTAAACGTTGGATCTTTGTCTTATCAAAACCATTGTTTTAGACTCGTATAAACTTTGCTAACTGATAGTTGTTTCTAACGTGTATATAAGAAAATTTATATAAGGTAAAACTCTTAATTGATTTTGAAGGACTAAATATAAGAATTTTCTATCTAATTCAATAAGGAAAAGTTAAATAAGCAAATTTTTAACTGATTTTAGATGATTGAGTTAACAATTTGAGGATGTATGATGGGCATGCATCAAACTTATCCAGGAGTGCTGTTATGAAAGAAGGAAAATTGACGTCTATGAAAAGCTACAATTATCACATTTTCATGAAAACTTTGATGTCTATTGCATTCAATATGCCTTGCCTAATAGATATGGAAACTCATCATAGAGATGAATTTCTAGTGTAAGGATTTGTTTTCTAACAATATTGAGGAAAGACAACCTAGCTTTCATGGAGAGTAATATTCGCTTAACCTTAAACAAGCTAGAGAATATTTTTACTCTTGATTTTTTTGATGTAATGGAACATCTTCTAGTTCACCTTGCGTGAGAGTACGACTTGAAGAGCCAATTCAATGTAAATGGATGATTTCCTCAGAGCTTTAGATTATCCTCAAGAAACTTCCCATGCGCTTTCTCCCACCAAGATATATAATTGGTGGATAAAAGCTTCTTCACAGGATCTCCCGTTGGGGGAAAAGTCGCATGTGACATAGACCGATACAGTGTGCAAATCCTCCAAAATTTGAGTCCTTCATCTAGAGGGGCACTACGGATATCATTCTCCAAAAAGGGGATGTTTTGGTAAAATCTAAATTGACGACCAAACCGATGCGGACTATATGGCGCGACGTCCCAACAGTAGCATTTGTTTGGGCCCTAACAAATCCTGTGAAGGCCTCTGTAGCATTTTCTCTTTCAACATTTAGTGCATTGTTTTTATTTTGATCACAGACATAGTTGTAACTAATAACACTTTGCGCATAAAAACCATATAAATTAGAAAAGAACAATAATCTTTTTATATATGTATGATCGTTTTTTAGCTATCGTGGACATGGTTGGTCCAAAGAGCTGAGAAGCGTTGGGTGTATTTAGAATTTAGTTGCCGATTGGAATTAGGAGCCACCACGTAAGTAAATAAAAAAAGGGGGATTAATTATGTAAACCCATTGGAAATAGTTATTATATTTTTTTCAAATAACTTTTTCTTCCCATAGAATTGTGACATTCCTAGAATAGGTTTTTATATACTTTTCCTTACATAGAAATCATAACCTATTAATTCAGGAACTGTATTGTAGCAATTTCCCAGCCACGCCCATGACGAGAGCTAAAGTAACAATTGTTGCGGAAGCCAAATGTATATAGTGTGAATGATCATAATTACTATACCAAAAATTATGACAGCCACCAAATAATAAATAAGACAATAAAGCAACAATAAAAGGAACACCAGAATTTACGAGGTTCGGCCAATTTTGCCTACTTCCTCGGACACAACCAATATTTTATTTCACTCCAAAAATACAAGTGAAATAATAGTAAAGAGAGAAGATATAAATGTCTTACGAAGATAAGAAGGCAAATGAGAGGTGTATCTAAATCCTAAACATTAAGCATCCTTTTATAGGGAAAATTTCCCAAACAAAAGTGTCAACCACCGATATGGGATATTTGACAATTTCAACAAATCTCCACCTTGGCAAAATTCCACATCTTCAATTTTCTCTCAATAACAAATTTTGGTTGTGTCTTCATCTTCAATCTTCAGTGTTCAACAATGTTGATCAAATCCAAACAATGTTGAAACTTGACCGCAGTCACCACCTTTGTCAGCATATCAGCAGGATTCTCTGTAGTATGAATTTTCTTCACCGTGACTCCACCTTCTTCTATGATTTCTCGTACGAAATGATACCGAACATCAATGTGTTTCGTCCTTGCATGATAAACTTGGTTCTTCGCTAATTGAATAGCACTTTGACTATCACAAAAAATTGTGATACTTTTTTGTCCAATACCAAGCTCTTTTAGCAATCCCTGAAGCCAAATTGCCTCATTCACAGCCTTTGTAATAGCCATGTACTCTGCCTCTGTCGTAGACTAAGCAACTGTTGACTGCAAAGTAGACTTCCAACTAACTGGTGCCCTTGCAAAAGTAAACACATAACTAGTAATTGATCTTCGTTTGTCTAGATCACCCGCAAAATTTGAATCACAATATCCAACTACAGATTGATTGCCTTCCTGCTCAAAAACTAACCCAACATCTACAATATTATGAATATACCGTAGAATCCACTTCACAGCTTGCCAATGCTCCTTTCCTGGATTATGCATATATCTGCTAATAACTCCAACAACTTGTGAAATGTCAGGTCTCGTACAAACCATTGCATACATCAAGCTACCAACAACATTTGCGTATGGTACCTTTGACATATACTCTCGTTCAGTTTCATCTTTTGGCAACATAGTAGTACTTAGCTTAAAATGGGGAGCAAGTGGAGTACTAACTAGCTTAGTCTTTTCATTTATGCCAAAACGTTGTAGTACTCTTTTCAAAAACTCTTTCTGAGATAAACAGAGTTTCTTTGAACATCTATCTCTTATTATCTCTATGCCAAGAATTTTCTTTGCCTCACCCAGATCCTCATCTTGAACCCCTTCTTCAGTTGAATCTTCAACTTATCAATTTTCTTCGAATTCTTGGAAGCTATCAATATATCATCAACATATAGGAGAAGATATATAAAGGAATCATCTTTACGCTTGCGCAAATACACACAATGATCGTACTTGCTTCTCTTGTACCCTTGCCGCAACATAACTTGTCAAATCGTTTGTACCATTGTCTAGAAGATTGTTTCAATCCGTACAATGATTTTTCAAATTTACACACCATATTTTCCTTTCCAACAACTTTGAATCCTTCTGGCTGAGTCATATAGATTTCCTCCTCAAAGTTTCCATGTAAAACTAGTTCCAAATCCAACTGTGCTACCAAAGCCAACATAATTCTAATGGAGGAATGTTTTACAACTGGAGAAAATACTTTATTGTAATCAATTCCCTCCTTTTGAGCATATCCTTTGGTCACCAATCTTACTTTGTAGCGAGCATTTTCTTGGTTAGGAAATGCTTCTTTCTTTGCAAATACCCATTTACACCCAATTGCTTTCTTTCCCTTCGGGAGATTGGCCAATCTCCATGTATGATTCTGATGAAGGGACTGTATTTCATCATTCATGGCAATTCTCCACTTATCTTCTTCTAAACTTTGGACAGCGTCTTTATAAGTGGTAGGAACATCATCAGCTACAATTGAGGCGGCAAAAGCAACCGTCTCTATAAGACGAACAGGTTATGTTATTGTCCTTTTTGGCCTGCTGGTTGACATTGATTCAAGTTGTTGTGAGGTTCCTGAGTTGGAATCTCCCTCTCTACTGGCTCTTCTTCCATAGGATAATCTTCATTTGTTTCCTCCTCTGCTTCTTGTGTAGGAAAAATAAATTTTCCCTCAAACTCCACCTGCTTAGAAGCACCCTCATTTTGTTTGGTATCTTCTGTTACCTTATTTACCATAGCAGATTCATCAAAAGTAACATCCCTGCTGAATATTACTTTCTTTGTCATAGGACACCATAAGCGATATCCTTTGACTCCAGAAGTAATCCCCATAAAAATAGCCTTCGTTGCTCTTGGATCCAATTTTGACTATGTCACATGATAATATGCAGTTGAGCCAAATACGTGCAAAGAGTCATAATCTACAGTAGGCTTTCCATACCATTTTTCAAATGGTGTCTTGCCATCAATAATAGCAGATGGTAAGCGATTAGTGAGGTGGCATGCATATGTAATTGCTTCAGCCCAAAATTCTTTGTCCAAGCCAGCATTGGACAACATGCACCATACCTTCTCTAGCAATGTCCGGTTCATACGTTCTGCCACTCCATTCTGTTGTGGTGTATGTCTGCCAGTGAAGTGTCGGACGATGCCATCATTTTCACTGACCTTATTGAAATGATCATTTTTGTATTCACCTCCATTGTCTGTGCGGATACACTTGATCCTCCTGCCTCTTTGATTCTCCACCATCGTCTTCCATTTGAGAAAAATTCCCAACACTTCATTTTTTCTCTTCATTGTATACACCCACACTCTTAGGGAAAAATCATCAACAAAGGTTACAAAATAGTGCTTCTCACCCAATGAAGATTTTTTGGAAGGACCCCAAACATCAGAGTGTACATAATCCAAAATGTCTTTAGTATTATGGATCGTTGTACCAAATTTAACCCTTGTCTATTTCCCTTTGACACAATGCTCGCAAAACTCCAAGTTGCAAGCTTTTACTCCTTTTAACAATCCTTGATCTGATAGAGTTTTCAAGGATTTTCCTCCAGCATGTCCCAAGCACATGTGCCATAGCCTGGTTGCTTCTGCCTCATTGTCGTCACTGGATGTCACTGTCGCTGTCCCAATAACTGTACTGCCACGATAGCAGTACATATTATTGTTCTTCTAATTAGCCTTCATTACACTAGTGCACCGGAGCATACTCTCATCACTCCATTTTCTGCAATGATTTTGAACCCTTTTAATTCTAGGGCTCCCACAGAGATGAGATTCTTCTTTAAATTCGGTACATATCGAACATCTGTTAATGTTCTGATCATTCCATCATGGTTCCTTAATCGTATTGAACCAATGTCGTATGAGGTAAGAGGGCTATTATCCGCTGTGTGGGTGACTCCATATTCTCCTTCTTGAAAATTCACGAACCAATCCCCGTTGGAACACATATGATAGCTACAAGCCGAGTCCATCAACCATATGTCTGATGATGTTGATGGCTCTATTGCAACTAATGAGAAGTCTGAATCACACAATCAGCTACATTTGAATCCATAATGGCCTTTCCATTGTTATGTTTGTCCTTATTCTTCAACTTCGGACAGTCTTTCTTCCAGTGCCCCTTTTCTCGACAAAAGGCACATTCATCTTTGCTGGGTTTAGATCTTGACTTGGATCTTCCCTTTTTTGTCCTCGTTTGATTTTGAGAACGACCCTTCACAACCAGTGTTTCTCCTTCTCCGCCCTTCTATTTTTCTCCCTTTCTTTGTTCATAGCTGTACAAAGATGAACAAACTTCTCTGAGAGAAATTTCGTCATTCCCATGGAGTAGAGTAGTTTCAAGGTGCTCGTACTCATCAGGAAGTGACCCCAACAACATCAAGGCCAAGTCACCATCATCAAAAGTTGCATCCATATTTTTCAAATATGTGACTAACTTATTGAAGCTGGTGATATGTTCATTCATCGTGGTAACTAGGAACATAGGTGAAGCGAAATAGTCTCTTCTTCATGTACAATTTATTTTGACTGTTTTTCTTGTAAAATTTATCCTCCAGTGCTTTCCATAATTTACTTGCAGAAGTTTCCTTTGTGTATGGATATTTTTGCTCTCTAGCAAGGTAGGATCGAATGGTACCGCAAGCAACACGGTTGATAATTCTCCAATAACATCTGGTCTCTTTTCTTCAATAGCAAGATCTAGCCCTTGTTGAAAAAGGACATCTAAAACCTTGCCTTGCCTCATCCCAAAATGTCCTAACCCGTCAAAAATTTCTACCGCAAATTTTGCATTTGACACAATTCTTGTCATAAGCGAAGATGTCAATGATGATGTATTATTGACACTTGCTGTAGATTCTTTTTGTTTATTGTCTCCCATTTTTGATACAGATGTTATTTAATAGATGACGACACAAATCAAGATTATTTTCTTTCTAGTGTGGAAGATCAGACTAAGCTGCAACCGCAGAGCATACTCAGACAGAACCTTAACTCAGTTACCAAGATAAATCTTTTCTGATGTGGAAGATCAGACTATGCTGCAACCACAAAGCATACTTAGACAGTACCTTGGCTCTTATACTAATTGTTGCGGAAGCCAAATGTATATAGTATGAATGAGTCACAACTACTAAACCAAAAATTATGACAGCCACCAAATAATAAATAAGACAATAAAACAACAATAAAAGGAACACCAGAATTTATGAGGTTCGGCCAATTTTGCTTACTTCCTCAGACACAACCAATATTTTATTTCACTCCAAAAATACAAGTGAAATAATACTAAAGAGAGAAGATACAAATACCTTAAGAAGATAAGAAGGCAAATAAGAGGTATATCTAAATCCTAAACATTAGGCCTCCTTTTATAGGGAAAATTTCCCAAACAAAAGTGTCAACCACCGATGTGGGATATTTGACAACTTCAACAACAATCCCAAATGGGAGAAAGCGATCCAAGACTAAATTGCAATAAGCAAGATGAAGAGCTGATTAGCGATATTTGCGGTAAAATCGGAGTAGAAAAACAGGTTCTTAAGGTATGGCTGCACAATAATAAGAAAACTTTCGGCGTGAGGAGAGCCACAACAGACATATTGCCTTTACAAAATAGTCTCTTACCTTAGTTTTAAAGAAGCAACCAAGATGAGTATTCTCTCCAAAATATGGCTACAAGCCTGGTTCACTCATCCCTACGTGGAATTCAGAGTTGGCTATCCACTATTGTCTTCAAAAAGCAATTTGAAAATAGTGCATATAAAAATAGTGGATAAAATCATGAAGAGATATAGGGATGGAAAAATCCACATTGAGAAATTTGAATTTTTGAAGCTTTTGGACTCAGATTCTAGTGAAATTTTTCCGCTGATTGATAAGTGGCTTGGCATCGTTCTTCAGAATAGTATAAAACATCTAGTCTATGGAAATCCTAGACGCTTGATTCCATCCTACCCTTTGCCTGTATTCAAAATCTTGGCAGTAAAATCTTTAAGAGAATTTTTTCTGGAAGGCTGTGATCTCATGATGAATGTTTCACTATCTAATAGTGTGGGCAACTGCCGTTCTTTGAGAAAGCTTTCTCTATCTTATTTAATTTTAGATGAAAACACGCTTTAGACTTTACTTAATAGTTGTCCTTTGATTGTTGCTTTCATCCTTAAGTATTGTTCAGAGATAGAAAAGATTGAGTTGTTGAATCTTCAAAAGATCAAGTCAGTTTCTCTTAAGGCAAATAGCAACCAGTGTGTTAAAATCCAAGCACCAACTCTTCAACACATGTCTAATTCTAGTTATTTATCTAAAGAATTGGATGCTATAACTGAATGTCAAAATCTTAAATTTTAAGATCTATCAAATGAGATGATATCTAATGGATTTCTTCCGTACCTTTCTGGATTTCAATTCCTCAAGACATTGAAATTAGTTAATGTTACTAGGTTGGAAGGGTTTAACATTTGCGGGAGTCAATCCCTGAAGGTCTTAGAGATTCAGCATTGTGAGGGCATAAGGGAGATTGATGCTCCAAATTTGGTATCACTAGATTATGAAGGAGATCAAGCTCCTGAGCTCAAATTAAAGTTGCAAAAGAACCAAACCAATTGAAGCACTTAAAAATTATTCTCCATTGCTCCAATTTAAATGCTGCATGGTTTTGTAAGTTGAGGAAACGTCTATCAAACCTGACCTCTTGGTCTAACATTTCCCTTCATTTTTACAGATGCAATGAGATCAATATGAAATATTTGCAATTGCACCCCAAGTGGAAGTCTTAAATGTAGATATTAGACATGGTTTGGGAAGTGCCCAATGCTTGTGGATGCTTTGTTATAGGTTGTCATCCTAGAAGGCTCAACCTACGAGCAACAAGCAAAATGATTACATGTTTCATCGATCGTTTGATGTATATGAAGAATTTAAGTCAGTCTACTTTTTATGGAAACAATCATGACATTGTCACTTAAAAGAAGTAGAAGCTTACAAAGTTTACTCAAAAAGTCAGCCTGTGAAACTTAGAAATGGGGAGCTAGCAATAACGAGCCTTAAGGAGAGTGAGAAAATTTATTTTTTGTTAGATTGGTGATATAGTTAATTTGTCTCTACTGCAAGCTGAATGCACTCATTCATGTTCCAGTTTATTTTATTTGAACCTATTTTCTTTTTGGTCTGTTCCAAAAAGAATGAACCCTTTCTAAATTTGGTAACAATTTAGCTTAAAGTTACAAATCTACCCTTAATGAGAAGCTTTTATAACCACACAAATACTCTAGGCCCCATTTAGACTTGTTTAGGACCACAAATTCCAAAAGTCTTCATTTTTTTCTTAAACTCCGTACCCAGTCAAACAGGTTCACATAATTTGGAACGGAGGGAGTAGTACTTTGTAGTTTTCGAAAAAGATTATAGATACTTAAGAATAACCTTAAGTTCTTCCATTAATTTTTTTGGAAAGGATCTTTTGTCAAATATGACTAAGTTGGAAATATCAAGGCATAGAAACACTATGTCTGGTGTTTTACCTTTTCCGTAGTTCATGTGAATTTGACTTACAGATATTGTTTTAGCAGATTACTTGGTAAGTGATACGTTGTGGTTGCTACTTTTTTGTATCTTATAAAACCATTTCGCATTTAAATTGGAGAAAAAATGGAGAATAATTTTTGAGTGCTTCAATTGGCTCCGACTCTTTTGCAATTTCAAGTTCGGGAATTTGATCTCCCTTATACTCAAGGGATATCAAATTTGGAGCATCACTCTCTGCTATGCCCTCACAACCCTGAAAAGAACAATGAAATATAATTTTGTCGACCGTCTTGAAATTAACAATAAGATCTAACTTCTTCTAGATTGATTACGCCAGATATTATGTTCCTTCATCACTGCCAAGTTATAATTTGCTGCAACACAGGATAATGAAGGTACCATCACAATTATACATATCCTCGCGTCCAAACTTTATTGTTTTCGTCATTGTCCAGTCTATTTAGATATCATACTTCATTTATTTCTTTAACATTTAGAACATTTTTTTTCACTTTGATCATTAGGACCCATGGAAAGGAAACAAAGAAAAAGATGACAAAAAAAAGGTCAAATTAGGTGGCTAAACAAATTTTTCAATTCAGGCGGATGGAAAAAGTTGCTTCAATTTAGGCGGATTGAAAAGGTTGCCAAAAGTCACAAAACGTGTTTTGACAATGGCAATCCAATTCTCTATAAATAGAATGCTTCACTTCTCTGTTAAACACACCAAAAAATAAAGAGAGAAGCAACATATAGTTAGTGAGAGTAATCCACAGATTATTATCTGTGAGATAATTAGTGAGTGGTAGTAATATTGTAGTGAAGTGTGTTAAATAAAGAGTGTTATTTCTTTCAAAGTTGTAGTAGTTTCTTGATACTACTAAGTTGCAATATTATAGTGATAATATTGCTCCACTCGGGTATTGTATTTTACCCCGCTAAAATATTTGGTGTCATTGTTACTCTCTTGTGTTATTATTATTTGCTGTGGATATTATTCCTGGGCGAGATTATTTATTTTATCCCAACAACGTGGTATCAGAGCCATGACAAATAATGGTCCGCTATCTTTTCAGTACCCCCGTCTGACAAAAGATAATTATGAGAAATGGTGTCTACGTATGAAAGCCATTCTTGGCTCTTAGGATGTATGGGAAATCGTAGATAGAGGGTATGCAAAACCCGATAATGAGGAAGCTCTGCCCCAAAATGAAAAAAAGGTCTTGGCAAAGACAAGGAAGAAGGATCAACAAGCCCTCACGCTCATCCACCAATGTTTGGATGATGCCACGTTTGAGAAGGTGGCAGATGCTACCACCTCAAAGGAAGCTTGGGAGATTTTACAAAATTCTCTTCAAGGAGTTGACAAGGTGAAAAAGGTAAAACTTCAAACTCTAAGGGCTGATTTTGAAGTTTTAAAAATGAAAGAATCCGAATGCATCTCGGATTATTTTTCAAAAGTGAAGGCTGTTGTAAATCAACTAAGAAGATACGGGGAGGACATAGAAGATGTCCATGTGGTAGAAAAGATCCTTCGCACTTTAACACCTAAATTTGATTTTGTGGTGTGTGATATTGAGGAGTCTAAAGATTTAGACTCTATGATGGTGGAGCAATTGGAAGGTTCTTTACAGGCCCACGAAGAAAAGATCAAAAGGAGACAAGAAGTGCCATTGGAGCAACTTCTTAAAACTCAGGCATCCTTCAAGGATTATGGAGGTGAAACAAGCTATCGAGGAAACGGACGAGGATGAGGCCGAGGTCGAGGAGGTCATGGAAGAGGAAGAAGTAATGGTAACAAATTCAACAATGAAGTTAAAATCCACCAAACATTCAGAGGTCGTGGTCGTGGACAAAAAGGAGGAAGAGGACGTGGATACTACCAAGAAAATAATGGACAAAGGCATGACAAATCAAAAATTGAATGTTATAATTGTCATAAATTTGGCCATTACTCTTGGGAATGTCGGAGCAATGTTTAAGAAAAGTCTAATCTTGTTGACGACAAGAAAGAAGAAAATGAGTCAACGTTATTGATGGCACTCAAGGAAGAAGACAGAGATGATTGCAGCTCGTGGTATTTGGACAATGGAGCAAGCAATCATATGTGTGGGTGCAAAGAGAAGTTTGTGGAGATCAATAAAACAGTGAGAGGTAATGTGTCCTTTGGAGATACCTCAAAGGTTCAAATCGAAGGGATAGGTACGATTCTGATCTCCTGTAAAGATGGTAGTCACAAGTTAATTCAAGATGTTTATTATGTGCCAAAATTAAAAAGTAATATTTTAAGTTTGGGCCAACTTCTTGAAAAGGAATATGACATCCACATGAAAAATATGCATCTTTGGCTTAGAGATTCAAGTGGAATTCTAATTGCTAAAGTGCATATGGCAAAGAATAGATTGTTTTCTCTGAATCTTAAAACAATTGATGCAAAGTGTTTGAAGGCTAATGTGCAAGATGAATCATGGTGTTGGCACATGCGATTTGGGCACTTAAATTTTGAAGCGCTCAAATCAATGGGAGAAAAGAACATGGTGCATGGGATACCATCAATCAACCATCCCAATCAATTGTGTGAAGCTTGTCTTCTTGGAAAGCATGCAAGGAAGAGTTTTCCAAAGGAGGCCATGTCAAAATCAACCAAGCCGCTCCAGCTTGTCCATACTGATGTGTGTGGACCAATCAATCCACTTTCTTTTGGTAAAAGAAAATACTTTATGCTTTTCATTGATGACTTTAGTAGAAAGACTTGGGTTTATTTCTTGAACCAAAAATTTGAAGCTTTTGCTGCTTTTAAAAATTTCAAAGTACTTGTAGAGAAAGAAATTGGCTATGAAATTAAAGCTCTAAGGTCCGATAGAGGAGGGGAATTCACCTCAAATGAATTTAATGACTTCTGTCAACTTCATGGAATTCGTCGCCCTCTAGCGGTACCTTATTCACCTCAACAAAATGGTGTTGCAGAGAGAAAGAATCGAACGATTCTTAATATGGCTAGATGTATGTTGAAAGCTAAAAGTATGCTTAAGGAATTTTGGGCCGAAACTGTTTCTTGTGCAGTTTATTTGAATAACAGGTCTCCAACAAGAAATGTTAGAGATCAAACCCCTCAAGAAACATGGAGTGGAAGAAAGCCAAGTGTCAAGCACTTAAGAATCTTTGGGAGCATAGCCTATGCTCATGTGCCACATCAAGGGAGAGCGAAGCTTGACGATCGAAGTGTCAAGCATGTGTTTGTTGGCTATGATACGAGTTCAAAAGGCTACAAGCTATACAACCCAAGCAGCGGCAAGGTGGTGGTAAGTCGTGATGTTGAATTTGATGAAGAATTGGCATGGAATTGGGAAGCTGAGGAAGAAACTTCATATGATTTTCTTCCATACTTTGGTGATGAAGAAGAACCAGAGACCGTGGAACCTGTTCATGACACAACTCCACCTCCTTCTCCAACAAATGTTGCATCTCCCTCTTCTCAAGAAGGTTCAAATGAACAACCACAAAGGACAAGAAGCATTCAAGAGCTCTATAAGGACACAGAAGAAGTTACTAATTTTGATTTTTATGTTGTCTCTTTGCTGACAGTGAACCAATGAACTTTGATGAAGTTGTTACAAACAAAAGGTGGAGACAAGCCATGGAGGAGGAGATTGAGTCAATAAAGAAGAACAACACTTAGGAGTTAACAACTCTTCCCAAGGGTCATCGAGCAATTGGAGTGAAATGGGTATACAAGACAAAGAAGAATGCCGATGGAGATGTGGAGAGATACAAGGCACAACTTGTGGCTAAAGGGTACAAGCAAAGGCAAGGCATTGACTATGAAGAAGTCTATGCACCTGTTGCCCGCATGGAGACGATTCGTTTGCTGATCTCTTTGGGCGCAAATGAAGTGGAAGATTCATCAACTAGATGTCAAGTCAGCCTTCTTGAATGGTTATCTTGAAGAAGAAGTCTATGTTGAACAACCATTGGGCTTCATGGTCAAAAACCATGAAGATAAAGTGTTGCGGTTGAAGAAAGCTTTATATGGATTAAAGCAAGCCCCGCGAGCATGGAATAGTTGCATCGACAAATATTTTCAAGACAATGGGTTTACTCGTTGTCTCCATGAATATGCTCTTTACCTTAAAGTTCATACTAATGGAGATATCTTACTTGTTTGTCTTTATGTTGATGATCTTATTTTCACGGGTAATAACCCAAGTTTGTTTGAAGCTTTCAAGAAAGATATGTCCCGTGAGTTCGAGATGACAGACGTAGGGCCCATGTCATATTACCTGGGCCTAGAAGTGAAGCAGATGGAGGATGGAATTTTTATCTCTTAAGAAAGCTATACAAAGGAGATATTGAAGAAGTTCAACATGCTCGATTGCAACCCCGTGAACACACCGATGGAAAGTGGGACAAAATTGTCCAAGTTTGATGAAAGAGAAAAAGTGGATCCCACATTCTTCAAAAGTCTTGTGGGAAGTTTGAGGTACTTGACTTGTACCAGACCAGATATACTTTTTGCAGTTGGAGTAGTAAGTCGCTTCATGGAGGCTCCTACCTCTACTCACTTGAAGGTCACTAGAAGAATTCTTCGTTACCTAAAAGGTACGATTGATTTTGGGTTATTTTATTCTTCTTCTAATGATTTCAACCTTGTGGGATTTTGTGATAGTGATTATGCGGGAGATATTGATGATAGAAAAAGTACAACTGATTTTGTATTTTTCTTGGGTGATTGTGTTATTTCTTGGAGTTCAAAGAAACAGTCCATTGTTACTCTCTCGACTTGTGAAGCCGAATATATAGCAGCAACATCATGTGCCTGTCATGCTATTTGGCTAAGAAGATTATTAAAGGAGCTCAATTTGCCACAAATGGAATCCATAGAGATTTGTATTGATAACAAATCAGCACAGGCACTCGCGAAGAATCTAGTGTATCATGATCGAAGCAAGCATGTAGATACAAGATATCACTTCATCAGAGAATACATTGCCAAGAAGAAAGTCGAGCTCAAATATGTGAAGTCTCATGATCAAGTTGCAGATATCTTCACAAAGCCTCTCAAGTTTGAAGATTTTCAAAGATTGAGATCAAGACTTGGAATGAAGAAGAAAAATCAAAATTAAGGGAGAGATTTGTAGGACCCATGAAAAGGAAACAAAGAAAAAGATGACAAAAAAAAAGGTCAAATTAGGTGGCTAAACAAAGTTTTCAATTCAGGCGGATGGAAAAAGTTGCTTCAATTTAGGCGGATTGAAAAAGTTGCCAAAAGTCACAAAACGTGTTTTGACAATGGCAATCCAATTCTCTATAAATAGAATGTTTCACTTCTCTGTTAAACACACCAAAAAATAAAGAGAGAAGCAACATATAGTTAGTGAGAGTAATCCACAGATTATTGTCTGTGAGATAATTAGTGAGTGGTAGTAATATTGTAGTGAAGTGTGTTAAATAAAGAGTGTTATTTCTTTCAAAGTTGTAGTAGTTTCTTGACACTACTAAGTTGCAATATTATAGTGATAATATTGCTCCACTCGGGTATTGTATTTTACCCCGCTAAAATATTTGGTGTCATTGTTACTCTCTTGTGTTATTATTATTTGCTGTGGATATTATTCCTGGGCGAGATTATTTATTTTATCCCAACAGATCACACGTGGTTGTAATTAATAGCACTTTGTGCATAAAAATCATATAAATTAGAATGGAACGAATTATATATATATATAAAGTACGAATAATTTATGCTAAATGTTAAACGACTAAAATATCTTGAAATGTTGATAGACTTTTATAACATTAAATATTTATATAACTTGATGATACAATTGTAAATCACCTAAGGCTGAAATTCTTTTCCCCATTTAAACCACAATTGACAAGCCTAAAAAGTAGATTTTGGGTCAAACTAACTTGGAATTTATTTGAATAAGTGCTTCAACGTGGATATTGAGCACAATTGTGAAAGAATAAGAAAAATTGAACATAAATGGAGAATTCACTATTGTGACCATTTTGAGAATATTCTGCTCACGAATATTCAAGTGATGCAGCTACCCTTTTTTTTTTTAAATATATATATTTATATATATATAATATTGCGGGAATGAGAAATGTGATATGGCATGTGTCAACTGCTAGGAATTATATTTATCTAATTTCTCAATTTTTTAGGGATTTCCTCTCATTTCAATACAATACTCGCCTCTTTCTTTATTTTTTCTTTATTTTATTTATTAAAAGAATCACAACAGTCAACTTCTTCCATAACTGCCCCGACTAAAATCAATAGTTATATCAGTTAAGGATCAAAAAATAAATGTCGCTTCATTCTTCTCTGAACGCCACTCTATATTGTATCTCTTCCCCTTCCCAATAATTAACAGTTACTACTATTAATATGTACTAATGTTAGCCCGTTTGAAATTCTGCCAAAAAATGCATATGCGTGGACTATATTGCTCCCTATTTCATTCACATTGAGTCGAGTTGGGGAACGACGCTCATTAGAGTTTCAATGGGAGGCTGACAAATTCATAGTTTTCTTCGTTCTTTTACTCACAAATTCAAGTGATGTGCATCTGTTTCTTTGTTATTCCCAGTATGTTTTGTGAAGTTGCTCCAAGTATTGTTGTTGTATTATTTATCTTGTGATACCAGGTAAAAATTTTAATAAATGTCACTGAGTTATTTCCTTGAAATTGTCTCCTCAGATTGTCCATTCTTTTTCTGCTCCTAATTTTGATTTTTGCATATTATGCAATCAATCTGGATGTTGTAAATGTTTTAAACCATTTTTAATTCTTTAATGGTATACAATTCCGAAGGCTCCAAAGTGGAGAACAAATCAACGAAGACGAAAGAAGTGAAATTTTAGAAGCATCTTTAGTAAATCTTTTATTTCAAACATAATTATTGTTTATTTACTTTGTTAGTATTTCTTTTGTGTGAGATCATTGCATCCGTTTTAATTCTTTAAGCTTTTAAAAATTTTGGTGTGCTTTTCATTTGATATGTTTGAATTATAGTTTTTCTTCCTTTAAAGATGGATAACTTTGTTTTAGAAGATGTATATATAATTAACTGCAATATAAAATTAAACCAAGTTACATAGTAATATATTGTTTTGAGTTATGCAAATTTCTACCATGAAGATCAACAAAGTAAAATCATAATTTTGAATGTTTTTATTGATTTGATCTTTCTTTCGTCAATTTATGGAATAACCTTTGAGTTGGAAATTTAATTGATTTATGGAATCTAATAGGAAGCCTGAGTGTTCTCTGAAGAAGGTGATCATAACTCTGTCTCATCTTCTAGCCATTTGCAATATATATAGCTGCTTCATTGATGTCCTTATATATATATATATATATATATATATATATATATATATATATATATATATTATAACTTACGTAAACTTCTTGCACGAGCCTATTTGCAATACACAATTGATTTATAACTTGGTTACTAATGCCTATAAATAATGGCAAAGCTTAAATTTTTAGTAAGAGGTATCAAAATATAAAAATTAACCACTCGAATAAGTTAAGGGGATTCTATATATATATATATATATATTATAACTTACGTAAACTTCTTGCACGAGCCTATTTGCAATACACAATTGATTTATAACTTGGTTACTAATGCCTATAAATAATGGCAAAGCTTAAATTACATTTTGTCCCTCCGTTTAATCATTCAAGGCTTCGTGTAAGAGTTAAATAGAATTCTCTTACATAAATACAACAAAGAAATGATGATTTTATCTAATTTATATTTTTTATTTTTACAGAGTTTTCTCAAATTTTATCATATTTATAACCGCGCGAAGCGCGGACAAATTTACTAGTTGTTATTAAATTTTATATATAGTGAGTAACAATTTAGAATATCTATTTCAACTGAAATTTTATAGCTTTTGATACACACTTCGTAATATTTCACCATCGATATTTTAAACCACTTTACCTCTTCACTTGAATTTTCTTTTATGTCAAGAAAATTTAACAACTTACATAATTTTTAAAAAATAGTTTTGTGCTATTTCTAAATATAATTTTCAAACGACGCAGATTTACTTGAGTCCCCATTCTTTAACCTTGCTCAGCCACTAAAGATATTGGCGTGTCTTAAGAACATAGAGAGTAATCTATATCCAGGGGCGGAGCCACCTTATTGGAAGCTGTGTCATGAGATACCGCTTCATCGGAAAGATTCATTAAATGTACATGTATAAGCATAGGCAAAACCAGATTATTTGTATAAAAAGAAAGAGGTGACACCGCTTAAACAAAGAAGTGTCACTAGTCTAGTGGTTAAGTGCTACTAACGTGATCTTGACGTCAAAAGCTCGAATCTGTTTGATTGCATACTTTATGTTTTTATCATTTTCGAGACATTATTTATTAGAAAATAGTTTGTATTACTGAGACTTGAACCATTGACCTATCATAAAATTAAGGAGTAACAAGAACTAGTTGAACTAGAATCCACTTGTTAATAAAATTAACAATAAGTATAATCAAATAATTCATAAAAAAGACATATTTAGTGCTGTTTCATAAGACTATTATTGATATATTTCAAAAAAAGAAAAAGTAGTCGTAGAGAGTTATAGACTTATAGAAATGTTTTGGATTTCGTGCCTTTTTAATATGAGGTTACTATAGTAACTATTTATTTATTCACTTTTTTGTCTACTTATAAAAAAATATGACACCGTTTACGAATATTTTTGCGTACGCCACTGGCTATATCTATATTTATATTTATATTTATATTTATATCTATATCTATATCTATATTCTATATTATTATAAAACTACGAATATTAAAACGCTAAATGTTAGTATAAACATCCCTGAAATAATAACAGACGATTATGCCCTTTAAAGGTTAAATTATTCTTTGAAGTATTTAACTCCATATTTTGACAAAATCATATTATTTGTGATTCTGACTATTGGTCAGGAGTTTGAAACCAACTAAGATTTTAGTTCTAGTTCACTAAAAAGATTCCATGTTGATTAGGATAAAGTCTATTGTTTAAATACCAAATCACTATGCATGGTCAAAAGCGGTTTGAAAGTGAAATATTATATGCCAATAATTCACCACTCATAAGGCTGAATCGGACTCGAGGAGTCTTCCTTAGCAGAAGTTACATGGAATTAAAATCTTTTTACAAATTTGAATTCTTTTTGTACACAGCCAAACATTAATCCGCTTCCATCTAAATTATGTTTGCTTTCTAATGGCGGCTCTATTTAAAAAGCTCAATATGTAAACCGTTGTCACGAGAGTTTAAGAGTCTTTTTTGAAATAATCCTCCATACCATGTGTACAAATTTCAATATAAGTATTGTTGCGTTATTAAGTAATTTTACAATTTTAATTGCTACATGTTTGGTAATATTTGACACAATCAAGTTAATGAGAATTATTTGACTTAAATATTTTATTATTTTTTTGTACAAATTATATAATGTTTGACTTAAGATATTCGTACAACGCACGAGTATAGATACTAGTACATGTAAAAAAAAGAATAAAAAAGATGACTTGGCATCTCTCTTTGGCCAAGAAATCCATTTATCTTTTTCCTTCTTTTTTTTGTCTTTTCTCCATATTTTACCCTCATATTATAAGAATAAAACCACTCAATTAAAGGCCATCATCAGCACTTCGTTGTACGAAACGGTTCAGTAACTAAAAGAACGGTGCATTTCAATTTAAAGGGGATGCCATTTTATTGTATGAAATGCTGCATTACTCAATTGAAAACTGATGCATTACTCAATTATAAGAATTGTCACTCCATTGTACGAAACGGTGCATAATTAAAGGTCATTAAATTCATTTGATATGAAACGATGTAACTCTTCCTTTCATTTTTCTCATACTATAAATGAATGAAAACAATATTCCTCACAAGCTATATAGGCCATGTTAATCGTGAATTGGGGTTAAGCTACTTGCTTTGTGTATATTGGGATATCTACTTATAAATAATGCAAAAATTCTGAACAAGTTGTTTGACAAAAAAAATGTTGAACCTTTTAGCTAAACTAATTAATGATGAGATATACGGTGAATTTTAGTTAAGGATAATAAATTCTTGATCAAATGTGTAGAGAAATCGATGTAGGGAACGACGTTTGATAGCGTTAAAGAGTACGTTTATATTCAATGAATGCTAATAATGTGATAACATAAATATGTAATAGAAGATATCAATAAATGTAATAAGAAGGAATCTACTACCCAATTATTGTATGATTTGGATGATTCCTTCTCCTGACAACAACGTGGAAGTAAGAGAAGTGGGGATGGATATGAGATCTTTGGATCTTGTGGATCAAGATCGGATGATATACACCTGAACTATACAGTCAATAAACAAGAAAATTTTTTGCATACTCTCTTGAGTCAACTTTTTACAATGTCTTTTTTCTTAGAAAGTGAAGATCCCCCTTTTGTTCCATATCTCTTACTATTTATAAGGGATCTTCCCAAGAAAACCCTAAAAAGTACAATATAAGAAATATTCAAGGGAATATTCCTGATGTCCTTTCACAAGTCTATCCTACCGTTACAATTATAACTCCAGTTACTCGTCCTCGACAATGATCCTTACGAGGGCGACCCCTTCGTATAATGCCGTGGTCGACTCCGTCCTTGGCATGACTTATCTGCAATTACCGAGTTGCCAAATTTTGACCAATATAGTTAGTCTCTCTGCTTGTTGAGATCGTGATCCTGCACGCCCTCGAGAAGCGGACTTTATCATCGTTAGTTTAGGAGAAATTTGGTCGTATAGATTAGGTCAAAGCAACTGGGGTCAAGGAGAGGAGGGGTGGCCAGCAAGGCTGTGATTGGCGTGACTGGCATAGGGTGACGTCACATCCACGCGCGTCATCATTACGCGTCTTTCCGAGGCAACACCTGTGCTTCTGTCATTTCAATTTTGGTGCCATTGTCGGTTTGCTGCTTCGATTTTGGTGCCAGCCAACCTTATAAATAGATGGAAGCTTATTTTTTCGGAAGTTTCTACCATCCTCTACTTTGCATGAGCATTGTTCTTCTTCGATCTTCTTCCCCAATATCTGAACTTAAATTCTGCTCCTCCGATTCTATTTTCCTCTTTCTTACCCAACTGTTATCTTCTTCTTTGGGCTTGGTACAATATGTTTCACCATTAAAATATGTCACAACCCTCTCATATTCATGACGACGTTTCTGATGCCACTCCGTTATCGGTGGCTCCTCCTTCCGGCGGTGAGGAGTTTGTGGCTGAAGAAGATGATAGCTTCCCTACCGCGGAGGAGGTAGTTCCTAGAAATACTTTGGCTAGAAACGATTTTCCAAAGGAGCCTGCTCCTGCTCATGTGCTCTCCGAGACTGGACTGTCTCATATAGCCGACCTTCGGTCCAAGTATTGCATCCCTCTCCATGTCGAGAACACTTCAGCCGGTGGCGACATCATGGAGGTCCATCGACTCGGGTGTTGTGCCTTCTATGTCTACCCATTCTTGATCAATTATACTCTCCCTCTTCTTCCTATAGTGGAGGAATTTTGTCAATTTTACAACGTCTGCCCGACGCAACTCTCTCCTTACTTGTACAAAGCTTTCTTGATACTAACGAAGTACGCAGAGTTGGCTGGTTGTGAGATTAATATTCGTCATCTGCTGTACTTATTTTTACCAAGTTTCTATAGAGGTGCCATAATACACCTACGACATCATGGGACCAGAGGGTTGGTAGTCGGAATGGATGATAGAATGAATCGGATGTTCTGGCACAAATATTTCTTTATCAGGACCGAGTACTTGGTAGTGGACCCGATTGGGTTTCCTGAGCAGTGGAACCATAATCGTAAGTGTCTCTACTGTGCGTTTGTTGTCTTCTGTCGTGATTTTGTTTTTAGCTTATTCGTGGTTTGTTTTTCAGCTGAAAGGCGTGCACCCGCTCCTGTCTTCAACATTGAATATTGGGTGGCTCGCGTGTTGCCTCATATGATAGGGATTCGTGATTGGGCGGCTTTCCATAGGCGTTTTGGACCTAAGGTTCCGTCTGGTAAGTGTTATTTTTGCTTCAGCTTTTTGCTATTTACCATTGCCTATTGATGCGACCTTCTTATGGTGCTAGGTCGGAAAATTTCTAAGAAGAAGGCTCCAGTGTCGGCATTTCGCCAAGCTATCGCATCGGCTGGGATGCAGTTTTCTTTAGCCGAATCCGTTCGTGGGGGTCGTGCTCAAATTCCATCGATAAGGGATCCCGTCCCTCAGACTGTTATGCGTGATGAGATCTCTTCCCGGCCTACCTATCATCTTATAGACGAGTCATCTGATGAAGAGGAGTCGCCATCGAGAAAAAGGCGAAGGATGGAGATTGGGAAGGCCATCATCACTGATACTGAACCGGAGCAACTTATTGTTCCAGAAGCGGCATATGCACTTAGACCAGATGTAGGGATATGTTTACGACAAATACTATTGTGGAGGGGAGGCCTTCTGAGGCCGAGGGGGTGCATGGTGACGAGGAGCTTGTCAGGACTGCAGAAGGCGACGCGTCATCTGCGGCTAAGAGGGATAGGGTGGTACCTGCGGGGGACGACGACTCTAGCTCGGACATCGATCCTGAAGTGGTATGGGCCTTCTTGGAGAGGAATACTCGCGTGGAGGTGAGGATGGAGGGTCCTAACAGGCACGTGATCATTCCCGTGGTTTATGACCTTTTGGCCAACGTTGAACAGGCGGTGCCATCCTTTGCTCCCTTGTGCGCGGCTTCTGAGAACACGACGCTACAGGCGATGAGCGATGCGGAGCTATCACTAAGTATTTCTGGCATGGCTTTGCAAGTAAGTGCTTCTTGATGTTAGGATTTGTGTCGTATGCGTAATCTACTCATATTGACTTCTTTCTTTTGCATGTTAGACTCTCATCATGGGGATCGAGCGTGACCGGTGGGAGGAGCAGAGGATGGCCATTTTTAATAAGGTGACCTCTAAGTACAAAGAGTACCGTACTAAGTACCGAACACTGGCTGAATCAACCAAGATAGCGAGTTTCAGTTGTTTTGTGATGGGCTTAAACAGAAGGAGGAGAAGTTGGTGAGGAAAATGAAGGAGCTAAATGAGCGAGACGATGAGCTAATGAAAGCCATCGGTCAGTGCAGTGAGCTTGAGGTGGGTCTTAAGGCCAAGAAGGATGAGCTCGAGGAGAGCAAGGGGTGATGGCTAAGAATGCCAACCGTCAAACGCGAGTGGCCTCCTTAACTACTGAGCTTGGGCGGAGGGAAGCGGAGGCTGTCGATCTAAGGGGCGAGTTGAGCATTAAGGTCGAGGAATTGACTCGTTCCGAGAAGGCAGAATGGCCGCTATGTCTGAAGTGGAGGCCTTAGATGATTCCCTCCATGTTTGTATGTCTGAGCGGGATAATGCGGTGGAGATATCGGTGCTTAAGATGGCGATGTTAGAAGAGCGATCTAGGATATGGGGGTGGAAATGTCCGGATTGAACGAGCAGGTTGTTTCTTTGAAGGTTGAGGAAGTGCGACGGTAGTCACAACTATCTACGTCTCATACTTCTGCCGACCCCGTTGTGCCGCAGGATTTGTATGAGATGTGCGTTCTGATCGAGGCTAACCCTGCACTACTATTGAGTAGCGAGAGAGGTCGAAGCAGCTTTTATCCAATTAAGGTCGGGATCGATTTCCACAGGGAGCTAGATATTGGAGTCGGGTGTCTATTTAAATGGGAGATGCGTATTTGTTCCAAATTACACTTCTACACATTTTTGGTTTTGATTATGATTCTAATTTTATAAAACTACAATGCTCAACTAAACTAAAATAAGCTAACGTTAAACTATTGCGAGTTGTTCAAATGATTAAAAGGCACTAGGGTAGTGACTTTCGTCTAAGTGGTCAATTGACGGATACTTGAGTTTAAAGTGTGATTGTTACATTTAGGGAGTATGATATAACCATTGCATGATTCCACTTGCTCTATACCTCTCGGTAGTTCGAGTGATTTCCCCCGAATTTACTTTCTCAAGACCAATGGGTATGCAAATTTGCATAAACAATCAAGGTTCAAGTTGGGTATTACTATCTCTAGGTTTAACCCTTTAATTGAGACTATTAATCTCTTGAGTACGCCCCAATTCCTTGTTGGACCAATTTCAGAGACTTAGGCTCTCTTTCTCAAGAAGATCCAAAGTCAACTAAACACAAACTAGTGTTTGCAACCACTAATTCAGCAACTAAACATGAAATTAGTACAAATATCAAACACCCATAGACAATAAAGCATCAAAACACAAGACCCATCAATTACCCACACTAGGGTTGAGCTACAACCCTAGATTATGGGTCTAGCTACTCATAATTAGAGAAGAAAACAAAGAAATAAATGAAGAAAAACTCATATTAATTAATTGCTAAATTAAACTTGAAGATTCAATGTTGAAATGAAGCTAAAATTACTCAAAATAGATAAAATAAGTGAAGTCGCGAGCGCAGCTCTGTCCAAAAACTATCTGATGACCCAAAAATGGAAAAAGAAGCTATTTATACTAAGCTGGCAATTTTGGACAAAAATACCCCTGCGGGGCTAGTGCAGCCGCACTAAGGCTCTTGACTTGAATATCTAGCTCTCTGAACTTGGGAAATGCGAACCGCATAGAATCGAGTGCAGCCGCGGTGGCTTCTAGTGCGGTCTGCATGAAATGGAGCGCGGACCACATTGGGCTTCAATCTTCAAACTGGCAATTCTCTGAACCTTGGCTCTGTGGACCTCATTTGTACGGACCGCACAGAATGGTGTGCGGCCGCACTAACCCTGTTTGACTGAGCTTTGCCTTGTCTTGGTATTTGTGCAAGTTTTACTCCTTTTTGAGTTGATCTTTGACATCTTGTCACCTTGTTGATCAAACCTGCAATCAAGCACAACTTCTGAGCCTTTGGGACTATTTTGTACACATTTCTAATCAAAACTTGAGCATGAAGGAGTGTAAAATGCGTCATAATTGCTAGATATCAATTCCCCCAAACTTAAGCTTTTGCGTGTTCTTAAGCAAACAAAATAAGACTCACCCCTTAAGAGAAAATCCAAGAAAATTTAGCTGTCTTAAAGTGACCTTATCTAACATCAATTGGGACTAACAATTGCCCTCAATACAAATGAATCATTAACAACATTTTACTCTTTTAAACACCGTGGATTAAGTGCGACACAAGAGTATCAAGAGTTGACTTAACACATCAAAGAATTCCTTCTATTACTTTGGTTTTTGTGGAACCCAAACTAACACATCCTTAACTGACCCTAAGCAAACCTCACCTTTAAGATTAGTGGCACTCAAAACGAGGTTAATGGAAATACACTCATCTCTCTCAAGGAAAAGTCAAAAGTCCGGCTCTAAGTACCATGTGCTTGCCCTTTATGTGAGTTACCATTGATGTAAGTTTCACTCAACTCAAGATCATATAGGGCTTTTGTGGAGACATAGTGAAGGCTTTTGGTTTAGGGTAGGTAATGTTTGGTCTAAGTAGGTTCCATCTTCCCTTAAGCACTTCTTTTGTTTCATTTTGGCACACATTCACTTGACTTTTTGAGTCATTTCACCTCTTTCTAAGGGGTTAGAGAGACACACTGTCACTCTTTCTTATTCACTTCAAATCTTTTCCCCTTTCTCAATTTTTTACACCTTTCATTCTTTGCTTTTCTTGAATCCCTTTTATTCATTTCTACATTGAACATTCTTTTTTTTTCTTTTTGCTTTTCTTTCTTTTTCATTGCCTTTCCTTTTCTTCATTTTGTACCTTTTTAGCACTTTGTTGTCATCCTCATATCTCCCCCCCAAACTTATACTTTTACCATGTGCTAAGGAAAGATCGGGTTCAAGTTATCATATGGATCAAAGAAAGCCTATAATCATGTATCAAGTCAAGTTACACTTAGGATTTCGCCTCGACAAAAATTCAGGGCAAGTTCTAGACCAATGGCTCGGGACTTGGACTTGCAATTTTCTCACCACACAAGCAATGGGATCGCTATAGACATAGAGTCGGGGGCCCACAATGACCTTAGATATGATTTGAGCACACAATGGTCCCGAAAAACCACTTGATGATTATCGGTGAACACAAGAGTCTCAAGGTCACGACTTTCACCATCCTAAACACAACAATTTATTTTTGACCATGAGATCAAAGGCAAATGTGCTAGGCTAAAGTGAAGCTTTGCTTGAGGCACCCTTAACCACCAACTACTAAAAAGCAAAGAGAAAAGAAAAACAGACTCAAACCCTTAAGAAGGTAGTCATGCCATCCATCATCAGGAAGAGCCACCCGGTTCACACAAATTTCACATTTGGAAAGAACCGTGGCATTAAGAAAACCAAAGGCTTATTGCAAAAATCCAAAACAAGAAGCTGCGAACACAATTAAGAAGCTAAAAAAGAAAAAAAATTACGGAAAGTAAAATGAATATTTACAAGAGGGGGTTCAATCGAATATATAATAAGGAAGATGAATATATACAATGGAACATACTTTTATATATAGACCCAAGATAAAAAGTATGAAAAATGTAATGAAGTGCTAAAGTTATATACATACAAAAGATGAAAAATAAAGAAAGCATAAAATCTGTCAAATATATACAGTCATCCAAATCAAATCAAAGTAGGGCCTACCCCCTCAAATGAATGCTGGCATTGTCCTCAATGCCAACTAAGAAAAATAAGCACCAAAAATAAAAGGGAGAGGATACAGAAACTCCCTATGGACCATCTGTCTGCATGGGATCCTAAGTGGTCCCTGGGTCTTTTGTAAGCTCGGGAACTTGAGACTGGCTCCCTATGACCTGCTGCTCTGCTGCTGGGACCTAGACCTAGACCGAGGCCTGGGCTAACTCCTGGGGTTGGCTGGAGGACTCTCCCTGCGAGTCTTCCAACTATATGACTGCGTCATTTGCACGAGAATCACCCTCTTCATCCTGGGAGGCCTCTCCGACTGCACTGACTGGGGATGGGTTGTCGGCACCGAGTCATCTAACAATAAATCCAAAAGCAGGTGATCTACCTTCAACCTGTCAACCTCAATCCGCAACTCCTTCACAGACTCCTTGGAAGCCCGCATCTTCCTCATCTTCTTGGCCTCCCTAGAAAGCTCATTGGGAGCTTTCCCATGAGAAACTATAGCGTCCGTAAGAACTTTATGAGTGTCAAGGATTTTCTTCTGGTTGTCTAGAATATCCTTGAGGGCATCCTCAATAGACTGTGGGATCTGTGGAGGTGGAGGTGCCGACTGAGCTGCCACTGTAGAAGTAAGGACAGACAACTTATAATCCAGTTGTTGATGCTGAAAAGGGCTTGGTTCAGATGGTGGGCAGTCACTGGGTGGGCCGGGATGGAGGGTATGTCTGGAACTACTGAAGTGGATGGACCAGGGGGCATGTCCGCTGAGGTGGAAGAAGGCTGAGTAGGAGCCACTACCACTACTGGCTCTTCAGACTGACCAGTTGAAGTAGTGGATGTTCCCTTGTAGTTCTTGCTTTTAGGGTTGTCATCACCCTGCATGCTGTACCATGAGAACGGAGCCTTTGCTTTCACTTTGATACCAAATGGCCACTTATCTACCTTTAGGTCCCTGAAGTACATGGTTAAGAAGGTAGGGAAAGGGTAGTTTATGTCACCTTCACTGACTACCTGCGTAATCACCCGAAACATCACCTTCCCGACGTTAATCGGGTACCCCGCCATAGTTGATGCTACCAATACTACTCGGTGAAAAGGGAGTGAGTTGCCATGGGTAGTGGGGTCCAGTCTGCTGCATATGAATGTTTCCCACCCCTTAGCCTCGAAATTCAAACTTCTCCTTAAGATCTTCACTCCTGCATTCAACCAATCAGGGGTGGTACCTAGGATTGCCAGATACTGTGCCAACCAAGGACGGGCCTCCTCACCTAATTCCATCTTTGCCAGTCCAAGGAAAAGATTATTTTGAGATTATAAGGATTATGCTATTTCAAACAAGTGATGGGTAAATTTGTGAAGGTGAGAGGGGAAGCAAGTCAAAGAAAATAAATTTTCGTCCAAGTTTAGCATGTTGGGATAAAATACGGGCCGAGCGTTAATACCTGATATTTATGGACTAGTGCCATACAAGATACTACATGACCATGACAGTAAGGTGTATAAGGTATGTTAAAAGTGAGTAGTTTTTAAGTAATTTGAGGTAAATCTTAATTATGTGGGTGATTGATTAATTATTGAATAATGGGATTCTTAATAATGAGATATTACTCATCAATTATATTGCATGAGGTGGCAGCCCCCTTGCAAATTGAAATGACTCATGTTATAACATGAAAGGTGGCCATCATTTAAGAAAGGATTGAAAATTTCTTCTTAAGTCCAAGACTTGTATTATTCACAAAATAGATGGAATTCACAAGAAAAGCCATAAAGGCTCTAACGTATTGCTTCAGTAACAACCTTGAAAGGTTGTGATCAAATTAACCAAGTGAGCATATGAAATTTTCTACAAAAATTCGTATGAGATTTCACAAGGTAATATCAATGATATTTTGAGATTCTAAGGGAATACGGTGCAATCTTTCTCAAGAATATCATACGGATTTTTCCCTACTCCGATCTTGCCGTCACGTGTTTGTCGAAATTAACATGTGTTAGAGGAATTGCCAAGAGAATTGACTCAGGTATGCTAAGGTTATCCCTTCTTTCTTTTTGACATGATCCATATGATACGAACGAAACGAGCAAATACACAATTTTCATAAATGACTCTATTCATAGAAATATTAGAGATGCTTATGTTCTTGATTCTCCATGTGTCATATTATCCTATCATTTTCTAATGGGTCTCAGAAAATACGTAAATTGATAAAGTTTACTGTAAGGTATTATTCAAAGGCAAAATGATCTTATGTCACTCCGAGAGATTTTATTGACGTACTTCTCATGTATTGCATTCATGTACATTGACCCATGACTAGATGGAGTTATATACGCATATATATGTATATTATATGTATATGAGATATGGAAAAAGGTTATAGTGTTATATACGCACCACCACCTGATCAGTTGGTATACATTGATGATTTGCCCACAGTGGCTGAGATGATATGATGGGATGCCCTCAGAGGCTTTATGATGTTATAAACGTATATACCCATACATGGTATTATACTTATATGCATATGCATGACATTATAAAAATAAAATGATTTATAGAGCTATGCAAAAGCATATGTCGAGTCTTTTACTCCATGTTTCTCTCATGTCTATTATTTACTGATTTTCATTCCTTACATACTCGATGACGTTCTTTTTTCTTAGGGACACTGCTTTTCATGCCCGCAGGTCCCGATAGACAGTTCGAGAGCCCTCCAAGTAGGCTATCAACTCAGCGGAAGATGTTGGTGCGCTCCATTTGCTTCGGAGTTACTTGTTTGGTTAGTATGATTTAGATGTATATTGGTTGGTATGGCGGGACTCTGTCCCGACCTTTATGAAAATTATGTATTCTTAGAGGTTTGTAGATAGATGTCATGTACGTAAAAGATTGTATGGCCTTGTCGGCCTATGTTCAATGTACGAGTGGTTATTTTGGCCTTATAGTCCAGTACGTCTTATATATAAGTTGGTATCACATGTTGTATTCTACTTATCTCACAGCAGCCTTTCGGCTCAATTATCTATGATAGTATGACATGAAAAGATACATTATGTTGGTACTCAGTTGAGTAAGGTACCGGGTGCCCATCGCGGCCCATCGGTTTGTGTCGTGACAAAAGTGGTATCAGAGCAGTTCTTTCCTAGGGAGTCTACAAGCCGTGTCTACTAGAGTCTTGTTTATGGGTGTGTTGTGCATCACACTTTTGAGCAGGAGGCTACAGGGCATTTATTACTGTCACCCTTTCTTCTTACTCTAGATCGTGTGGTAGAGCTCAGTTGTAAGAACTCAATTTCCTAAAGTCTATCTTATTCATAATACGATGACGCTTACATTTAGAAAGATGGTTGGTAAGGGATTGAATGCGGTTGTGAGAGAGTTGAGTCAGAAGAACCTAGTGAGCTTCTGGAAAAGGAGCCTTAAGGCAAGAATATCTATCCACCTTTATGGTGAAAGACAATGAGAGATTCAGAAAATAAATACAAGTTTCATTAAGTAAAGGAAGCAAGGTGAAAGAGGGTACGAGGTACCCAGCTAGGGAAAATTATCCTTATTTACCATTCAGGAAGAGAGATATAAGCATTTTGAGTTACCTTCAACAGTAATAGAGGCATGTATAATTGGCCACACCGATCTAAGTTATGCTCTATGGGAGCTAACAAATATAGTCTAAGAGAAGGACGGGATATCAGGATCCAACTGATGTTAAAGTAATCCAAAATGTTAGATGGATTGTTAGCATTAGGTGACATTCCGAAGGATATTGCAAATGTGCTAATAGATCTCTTTGTGAGACACCCAAATGGTGCACTCCAGAATATAACACTTAGATGTGAATACTAGCATGATCAAAAAAAAATTCAGAAGATAGGAATTAAAAGCCTAGAAGGGATAATTATTACCTTAGTATGACTCTTGTCCCTAGTATAGCGAGGATGTTGAGCAACCCGAATAGCCGATGAATGAAGCAAGGAGAGCTAAATGCAAAAGAATGTCGTGTTGAAGTTTTCACAAGAAAGGGATGGACAAAAATATTAGCAGAGTAATGAGAAGAGAGATAAGGAAGAATTATAAGTGATATGTGATACATGGATGACAACGATAGAGTGTTACAGAACCTATAGTCAAATGAAGAAAGAGACGAAAGGTGATGGGCCTTAAGACAACAAAAAAGTGTATGACATACAGTTACATCCTTATTTCGAGAAATAAGTTCGCGACTCTAACGTGATTAACAGAATGAAATGTTCCCAGAGTAATAGAAATCAATATGGACTGGTGAATAAGATAAACTAAACATGAATTAAGGACTGAGTGATTTGATAATAGTCAGTATCATGAGAATTTCAGATGACGTTCCGGCGATAATAGAATGGACAATAGAAGAAGATTCATGAGAAATTCAGAGAATGGTCCTTTAGGAAGACGCTTCCCTAAAGCCAGAAATGAGAGCAAAGTTAAGCTTAAGGAAATGTATGTGCTAGTTACACTAAGTGTCACCATCGTGAGTAAAGAATTTTGTTATCCTTGGTACAGATGGATTACCGCAAAGCGAGTAAGGGTCATCGATGATGTGAAAGGACACTGAAAATGAAGAGGTAAAACATCTATAGGCAGGTCGTCGTAGCTCCAACTCTTAGTACTCCCCTAAAGGAGGAAATATGGAATGATGTGGCATTAAGTCAGAATTAAGTGGATCTAGTAACTAGGGAATGATAAAGGAATAATGCGATTAAAATGAGAAAGGGATGAGATGATCAAATATTACAGATGTGCTATGATTCCAGAACTTTATGTAAGCACGACGTCAAGAAAAGGAAGTAAGGGTTCCTGCCCAGGATGTTTTTGATAGATAAGGAGCCAGTACGTGAGGTAAGTTAAGACAAAGGAAATAACCCAAGAAAGATTACACGGAATATAGATATGAAAATGGGCCAACGAGTAGTTAGTAGTTAATTCAAGAAGAGCCTAGTCATGACTGGACAGGAAGTTACAGACAAATCAATAGATCATGCAAGATAAATGTAGTAAACCCCAACATAGAGAATTCAGCCTCGCAGTAATATCATTTTAATATTTGAGATATATTCAAATATGAGTCGGGGTAGTTAAAGGTACCGTATGAGTGTTATGGGGATAAAAGAAAGTTCCACTAGGAAGGCAGTCAAAATATCAGTTCAGAAGCAACCCTACAAGCACAAGGGCACAGAGGTAAGCAACTACGGATGATTATAGGCAAGGAAGGATATCAAAAGGTCCGTAATAAGCTCACAACTTTATGAGAGTCAGGGGTCCTCCCTAAGTACTACAACAAAAGACTAGCTGAGGAAATAAGGAAGGAGGCTTCAACCTAAGCACAATGACCTAAAGAGGAAATGGTCATGTAACAACAGTCTTACAACAACATTGTAAGCACTCCAAAGGAAAGTGCCACCTACCATGGTTAATGAATGGGAAGTGAAATTAAAAGTAATATTCGAGATCATATGAGTTGTACGAAAACTCTGTTATATGTGGGCACTAAGATAAGCTAAGTATGGATGCAACAAGGGGGCAAAAAGACCAGGAAAAGTAATAGCTTACGTTGAAAGAAAGCTAAGATGGAACGAAAGAAATTATTCGATTAATGATCCAGAGATGGTTATGTTATGAATGCACTTAAGGGTTCAGAGTTTTATACATGCAACATATACAGCCGTAGAAGATTCCAGTATAAGTTAAAAGAAAGAATTGAGCCCATGACATAGACGAATGATCAAATTATTAAAGGATTGTATCATGGATATTCCTCAGCACCCATGAAAGGCTAAACATAATAACTAATACCATGAACCGCAGATCAAGAGGTAGCTTAAGCCTACATAAAGTCTGATCAGAAGAAGGAGAAAACTAAAAAGTTACATCAACGAAGTAAATCAGGAATCTGATTATTAGACTCAGAAAATTATAAACCTCGTGTGAGAACATTGTAGGATTACTCTTAATATCTGAGGTACAAAAGGGATAGTACAGTCACCATATTCTATAATAGTCCTATGTTAAATTTAGCCAGTTAGAATAGTACCAGCCTCGTAATAAGTTATCATGAAGCTCCTACCAGATTGTGTATGCACCAGAGGTGCAAGTATTGTAATAGAGCTTCAAGTTATGGACGTGAATTATACCTATGTGGAAGGGAGGTCATGAAAGAGATAGAAGATACAGTACGAGGTTTTAAGGTGAGTAAGGTAGGTGAATAATGTACGGGATACTCAAATGCAGAAGGTTATGAATAGTCCATACTTCGGATAGAATGCTAGAAGTGCTGGGATCTAGTATCCAGGAATGATAGCGGCGTCATCAGTGGCGTACCTTCCATCCTATGGTTTCTAAGTACCAAGAGATCTAGTCAAGAGGGTAAATAAGAGTTAGAGATGAGGTGATGTCTCGCTTGATATTCCAGAATAACACAAGGAAATCTATGGTGCAAGCAAGTTGGTGGAAGGCTACGAATAGTGTAAATAGATACGTATAGGTCGCAAGCTAAAGTATAGTAAAACAACAAGTTTTATGACAAGAGTAATGATAAGAAGGCAAGTGAGAAGGTGACGAAAATGGATAAGTCCTCGGGACTAAGCCTGTGAAAACAAAGGAGCTGATGGTTCCTCTAAGTTATAGAAAGCTCAATTTAGCCTAAATAAACTCAAAGGAGTCTAAGACTAGTAGCATTTAAAAGAGATGGGATGCTGCCCTGGTAGTAGAATGAGGGTGTAACTGTGATAGATGAAGGATGGTGTTTGGGCATTCAATTGAGTAATGATTTCATGAATTGTACAAGATCAAAATACTCACGTAAGGTAAATCACATTGGGATGCTTTGAAATATGATTATGGAAGTATAGTATCGTATCGCCCCCAGGTGGATCAAGACAATGACTTCAAATGTTCCCTGATGAGACGTGAGCCCTAACAACAGTGTTACATAAGAGATCAAGTTATCAGTGACAGATGATACATCAACATTAAGGTGAATCAATAATGGATGGACAAAAGTCACAAAGTATGATGTGAGATTAAGCCGTCATTCTTAAGATGAATAGTAATAAAGAAGCATTAAAGGACATAGATTTATACATATAGGCTAAGGAATGAGAGTAACCTGGAGTTGGTTGCAAACCATAGTAACGATAAATAGAAGTATGAGTTATAGTATAGTATGACCAACCTAGATGCAGTAAAGTCATATGAATGGATAAACGAATCTATGAAATAAGGTAGAACAATATTCGTAAGTTCAACAAAGTACTGAGCGAAGAACTTTAGTACACTTATAGATGCCCAGAGAGGCATCCTATTAAGCGTTGTATATGTTTACAAAGTAAGGCCTAGCGATTGGCTAAAAGTTGGAGGAAAAATGAGAGACGATTCGCATAGGCACACTTACAAGGTCAAAGTCGTAGAGGCTGCATGATCGAAGGTAGCAACAATTACGAGATTGGAAGGATTTCGACTATAAGTTGTGGTGTAAGAAAGAGGCCTAAAGGGGGGAATTCCCTGGCCTTTGGATTTATTCACAAAACAACTGCCTAAATGGCAAGGGGAGTATTAAGGTATTCACAAGAGCTATAAGTTATGAAAATGATAAGACCATCAGTCAACATTCAAGGACGAATGTTCCAAAAGGGAAATGACGTTATGCCCCGCAATATTACGTTGATATTACGTCCCACAATATTATATTACGATGATGTTATGTCGTGCAGTAGTATATTACGATGATGTTATGCCCTGCAGTATTATATTACGATGATGTTACGCCTTGCAGTATTACATTACGATGATGTTACGCTTCGCAGTATTAAATTACGACGATGTTGCACCCTGTAGTATTGTACGTTGAATTTGTCATAAGGTAATTGACATCAGCCCAAGAAAAAGATTATTTGGAGATTATAAGGATTATGCTATTTCAAACAAGTGATGGGTAAATTTGTGAAGGTGAGAGGGGAATCAAGTCAAAGGCTCTAACGTATTGCTTCAGTAACAACCTTGAAAGGTTGTGATCAAATTAACAAAGTGAGCATATGAAATTTTCTACAAAAATTCGTATGAGATTTCACGAGGTAATATCAATGGGATTTTGAGATTCCAAGGGAATATAGTGCAATCTTTCTCAAGAATATCATACAGATTTTTCGCTACTATGATCTTGTCATTACGTGTTTGTCAAAATTAACATGTGTTAGAGGAATTGTGAAGAGAATCGACTCAGGTATGTTAAGGCTATCCCTTCTTTCTTTTTAGCATGATCCATACGATATGAACAAAACAAGCAAATGCACAATTTCCATAAATGACTCTATTCATAGAAATATTAGAGATACTTATGTTCTTGATTCCCCATGTGTCATTATATCCTCTCATCTGCTCATGGGTCTTAGAAAATACATAAATGATAAAGTTTACTGTAAGGTATTATTTAAAGGCAAAATGATCTTATGACACTCCGAAAGATTTTATTGGCGTACTTCTCATGCATTGCATTCATGTACATTGACCCATAAACAAATGACGTTATATACGCGTATATATGTATATTATATGTATATGGGATATGGAAAAAGGTTACGGCGTTATATACACACCACCACCTGATTAGTTGGTATACGTTGATGAATTGCCCGCAGTGGCTGAGATAATATGATGGGATGCCCTCAGATGCTTGATGATATTATGAATGCATATACCCATGCATGGTATGACTTTTATATGCATATGCATGACATTATAAAAATGAAATGATTCACATAGCTATGCAAAAGTATATGTCAAGTATTTTACTCCATGTTTTTCTCATGTCTATTATTTACTGATTTTCATTCCTTACATACTCGGTACATTATTTGTACTGACGTTCCTTTTGCCTGAGGACGCTGCGTTTAATAATCGCAGGTCCCGATAGACAATTCGAGAGCCCTCCAAGTAGGCTATCAGCTTAGCGGAAGATGTTGGTGAGCTCTATTTGCTTCGGAGTTGCTTGTTTGGTTAGTATAATTTAGATGTGTATTGTTTGGTATGGCAGGATTCTATCCCAACCTTTATGAAAATTATGTATTCTTAGAGGCTTATAGACAAATGTCATGTACGTAAAAGATTGTATGGCCTTGTCGGCCTATGTTTAGTGTACGAGTGGTTGTTTTGGCCTTATAGGCCCGTATGTCATATATATAAGTTGGAATCACATATTGTATTCTACTTATCTCACAACAGCCTTCCGACTCAGTTATCTACGATAGTATGACATGAAAAATATGTTATATTGGTACTCGATTGAGTAAGGTACCGGGTGCCCGTCGCAGCCCATCAGTTTGGGTTGTGACACATTCGAAGCTTTTTGGCTTCCGTTTTGTCCGATGGGAGTACTCCCTCCAGTAAGTATGTTATAATACGATTGCGCCAGTCCCAAGTCAAATTTACAGAGTGTACCTCAAGTTGGTCTATTGACGAGTGGAGGGGGGTGACCACGTTTTCTTTTGTAATATTTTTGGTAGCCGCTACTAATTTGGCAAGCCTGTCTGCCTCGATGTTTTGTGCTCGAGGTATCTGGTCGAGTCGACATTCATTGAATTTTGGCAACAGTTTATGAAGTTCTGCCTCGTAGTTTTGTAGCCTCTGCTATTTGATTTGGAAAGCCCCTATGACTTGGTTGACAACTAGTTGGGATTCGCATCCGAGGATGACTCATCGTGCTCCATATTTGAGAGCTAGCTTTAGTTCTGCAATTATGGCCTCATACTCAGCCTCATTGTTAGTCATATCAGGGTACCATATGGATTGGCGGATAGCTTCGCCTGTTGGGACCTCGAGTACAAGTCCCAGTCTAGATCCTGACGCGTTGGATGAGCCATCAGTGTATAGGACCCATAGGTCGGGTAGCCCGAGAGGGGTACGAGAAGTGTCCTGCTCAACCTCGGGCATTATTTTGGCACTGAAATCGGTGAAGAAGTCGGTGAGTACCTGCAATTTATCACTGTTCACGACTGATATGTTATATCGTGCTCGCCCAATTCTATGGCCCACTTGGCCAATCTTCCCGACAATTCGGGTTTATGTAGGATGCTTCGTAGGGGGAATGTCATTACCACTGATATGGGATGACATTGAAAATAGGGTCTAAGATTTCGTGAAGCTATAACCAATGCCAAAGCCAGGTGGTTTTACCTCATTTTGGCGTCGACCAGGGTTTTGCTAATGTAATAAATTGGAGATTGTGTACCTTTGTTTTCACGGACTAACACTACGCTTACCGCAACCTCTAAGACGGTCAAGTATATTAGAAGGCATTCGCCAGGTTCTGCTTTGGCAAGTAGTGGGGTGAAGACAAGTATGCCTTTAGTTCTCTTAAGACATCAAAGCATTCTGAATTCCACTGGAGTCCATTGTCTTTTTTCAGCACGTTGAAGAATTTTTGGCACCTGTCGGATGACCGTGAGATGAACCTTGACAGGGCGGCTATGCGGCCAATTAGTTTTTACACATGTTTCTTGCTGGTTAATACTTCAAGTATCCCTTCAATGGCTTTGATTTGATCAGGGTTGACTTTGATGCCTTTTTGTGACACCAAGAAGCCGAGGAATTTGCCCGAGGTTATGCCGAAGGCACATTTTTCGGGGTTCAATTTCATGTTGTACTGCCTTAATATACTGAAGGCCTCTTTCAAGTGGTCGATGTGGTCTTCTTTCCTTTTAATTTGACCAACATGTCGTCGATATAAACTTCCATTGTTTTGCCAAGTTGATCCTTGAACATCTTGGTGACCAACCTTTGATACGTTGCCCCTGCATTCTTTAACCTGAATGGCATGACTCTGTAACAGTACGTTCCCTGATGGGTGATGAAAGTAGTATTTTCCTAGTCCTCCTCCTCAATGAGGATTTGGTTGTAACCTGAGTAGGCGTCCAAGAAGCTTAACAATTCATGCCCCGTTGTTGCGTCGATGAGCTTATCGATGTGAGTCAATGAAAATGAGTCTTTTGGGCAGGCCTTATTTAGGTCTGTGATACCCACACACATCCACCACCACGTTTTTCTTTTTTGCCATGGCCACATTGGCGACCCATTGGGGGTATTTTGATTCCCGGATGGAATCATTAGTAAGTAACTTGTCCACCTCATCACTAACGGCCTCGTTGATTACGACATTGAATTTTTTTTTGCCGCACTGGGGTGGGGGGGTAAAGTGGGTCGACGTTCAATTTGTGTGTGGCAATGTCTTTCGGGATACCTGGCATATCTGCATGGAGAAGGTGGATAAATCGGCATTGCCAATTAAGAATTTATGAAATTTACCTAGTTTTGAGAGTTTATACCCGATGTAAGCCTTTTTTCTGTTGTCGCTGCTGCCCAATTGTACGGGATCGAGGTCTTCTACCTTTGATCCTACGGCTTCCATGATGTCGGGGTCCCTGATGACATATGTTTGTGCATCGAGTCTGGTCCCCGACTTTGGTAATTGCTACGCTTCTGAGTCTGTTCCCTTTAGCTGTTGAGTGTACATGCAATCCTGAGCGATTCGATAACATTCTTGGGCAGTGCGTTGTTCGCCTAGGATGCTAAATATCCCCCATGGAGTAGGGAACTGGATTACTTGATACAAGCTTGACCGGATGGCTCTCATGGCATGTATCCATGGCCTCCCTATGATGGCATTGTAAGCTGTGTCCTGGTTCATGACATGGAACGTTGTTTCTAGGATGACTCCCCCAGCCAGAACGAGTAGCATTATCTCCCCTGAGGTTCGCTTAACTACATTGTTAAAACCTGTTAGTATTATGCAACGTGGTACTATCTTGTCTTCGAGTCTCATTTGTATGAGAACTCGATGGTGGATAATACAAGCGCCACTTCCGTTGTCAATCAATATTCTTTTCACATCAGTATCTGAAATACGTAAAGTAATAACAAGAGCATTGAAATAAGGGAAAGTCAAACCGTCGGTATCTGACTTATCGAAGATGATACTATCTCTGAGGTCGTCATACGTTCGTGGGTGATCGATTGCTTTAGTTTGTGTGTGGTGGTGAACTTCACGTGGTTCATCACCTCCGCTGATGATCATTTGGATGGTGTGGACGGGGGAGGGTGGCTTTAGAGGGCCATGGTGTTGTTCATGTCCGGGACCTAAGTTGACTCGTCCACGGTCGTTCATCAACTCCCTCAGGTGCCCTTGGTTTAGCATGTTTACTACATCTTGCCGTAGGGCTATGTAGTCCTCGGTTTTGTGACCCCACTCCTGGTGAAATTCACAGAGGACGTTCGACTTTCGGGTATTTGGGTCGGACTTCATTTTTTGTGGCCACTTCACCTTTGTGCCAAGATTTTCTAGTGTGTACACTATTTCTGAAGGGGAAACACAAATTGTGAGCAGATAAGAGTGGAAACATACCTTTTTTATTTCGTTAAGTCCTTGTATGTGGCCTAGACGGCCCTTCCGCATGTCAAGAAGACGGTGGGATGGCTGTTCTGACGTAGGGTTGATGCCTTTCTCGGTTGAGGCGGGGACTGTAAGCACGTGATTTTTGCCCAATATGAGAATTACTCCCAAAAAATCCAAAAATAAAATGATTTTTCTTTGGTGTGCAATTTTGTGATATTTTGTGATATTTTGAATAATTATTTGTATTTGTCTGTGCATGTTTATTTGTTAAATTAATAAAAATACAAAAATATGTCGCATTTTGCATGTAGGATTTAATTCTACAATTGTTAGTAATTAAATTTGTTTTACAAAAAAATAAAAATTACAAAAATAGGCATCGTTTGCATTTTTAGCATTTAATGTCCAAATATACAATTTTATGCTTAATTATTACTTAATTGTGCGTTAATTGTTATTGGGAGTTAATTTGCGCTTTTATAACTTAATTTAGTTCTTAATAATAGTTTAAGTATTTTTTATAATTTAGTTTTAGAAAAATAAAAGAAGAAAAGAGAGCAAAAATATAAGGAAAGTCAGAATTGAGCCTCTTCTTCGATTTCAAGCCACAGGCCCAAAAAATGGCCCAATCTTCCCTACGACCCAGTCCATTTCGAATTGGGTCGACCCAGTCCATAACCCAACACCCATATTATCTTACAAACAACACAAAACAAAAAGAAAAAATGAACAAAAACCCTAAAAAGGACCTAAACCATCCGCCCCCATTTTTTGCTCCTTCTTCTCCAAAAGCTCAAAGACCCCATCCATGGCTGCCCTCGTTATTTCCCTTCCACCTCACGAACCAACAGTCCAGCCTCGTCGTCACCCCCCTCGTCGGAGCTCGAGCAGCTGTTGCTGCGTTCTTCTCCTTCGACGACCACGGCTGGTTCGACATCGTCGTCACCACCTTGCCCAAATGATCCCTCCTTCCACGTTAAGCAGCAGCAACCGCTGTTGCGTTGTCCAAACCCAGTCACGTCCAAACAGACCCAGCTGCCCCCGACCTCGTTCCAGCTTCATCGGAGCTCGTCACTGTTTCTGCTCCAGTTGCTGCTACTTCCGTTTCGAACTCGACGACCATGGTTTCTTCAGTTGGTGCTGCTGCTCCTTCTTCTTCCTCGACCTCACCTTCATCTTCTTCTCCACCATTGTTGCGTCGAACATTGTTTCTATGTCGACTTCCTCCCCGTTTGTTGCACCGAACAACTTCAAGCTCAAACAACTGAACGCACCCCAGCTTCTTCGTCAATGGTTATTTCTTCTCCTTCGTTCCAGCTGCTGTATCTTCAGACGAGCTGCTGCCACCTTTTCGTTTGGTCGAGTTTTAGTCGAGGTCGTCGAGCGTAGTTTTGAGTTCGTCAAGTTTACAAGGAAGGTAAGTTCGTCGTTGAGTTCGTCTTTGAGTCCGGACAGATTTATTCCCATTCGAGGTTTGTCGAAACAGTCCATACAATCGAATACGTCGTTGTTCATCTCCGGTTAGTAATTTTTGAGTTTTATTTTGTCCGTATTTTGTTTTGATATTTTCGAATCTAAAATCGGCAAATGTTTGTTTTGTTCATGTCTATGGTTAGATATTTGATTTTTGATTTTGTTCATGTTCATGTATTTTTGTTGAATTAATTTTCAGATTTCAAATGGAAGTTAATTAGTTATTTTTCATGTTTATTTCATGTTTGTATTGTTGTTTAAGTGAATATTTGTTAGTTTAATGTTTGTTAGATTCAAATTGAAATTTAATTAATTATTTCTTCAATTTGTTTCATGTTGTTATGTATTTTCCAGAAAATATTAATGTTGTTTGAATCGTTTGAATCCGTCATGTTTGTTGTTTGAAAAATAGATTTAGTTCATGTTCATCTTTGTTTGAAGTTCATGTTTAATCCAGTGATTTAATGTGAGTTTATGTTTGTTTTGGTTTTTGATTTAATTTGAATCATGTATTTTGTTGTTTGTATTGTTGTATCCTTGCTCATACATTCATGGTCTAAATTAACCAGGATTGGTTCCCGATATGGTTAATTCATTCCATTAATTTTGAGTTGTGTTGTTCATCGTGTTCATGTGATTTGTTGTTGAAGATTGTTGAGAAATTTGTCATCTTGACTATATTTTGGTCAAGTTATGATTAATTGAGTGTTTAGAGCTGATGGGGGTAATTTGGTAAATTGTATTGCATTCGGGGGTAGATTTGTAATTGCAACAAAGTCGGAGGGGTAGTTTAGGAATTGTACATTTTGTATTTGTTTATATGAAGCATGGGGGACAAAATGTAATGGGGTGGGTTGTGATATAGTTGTTTAATATAAAGGGGGGACAAGACAAAATTTAGTGGGGAGGAATCTTGTATTTATTTATGTTAGGCATGGGGGACAAAAAATAATGGGGTGGTGTGATATATTTATTTAATGTAATGGGGATAAGTGGGAAGATAATGGGTTTGGTAGAGAAAATGGATTGATTTTAATTGATTAAAGGGTTGAGATTATATATAGGAAGTCTTGAACAAAAGACAGACAAGAAAATACACAGACAGAGAATAAGAACGAGAGAGAAACGAATCTGAAAATAAGAGAGAGAAAAAAAAGGGCTGAACATTTAAGAGAGAGAAAATTCCGAAAAAATATTTAAACTTTCAAATAAAAAAAAACTAAAAAAATATTCTGCTTTCTTTCATTGTTTGAAATCAGAATTAATTGTTGTTTCATCAAAGCTTGAAGCTTTTGTTTTTGGGATTACTGCTCTACTGGTTTGCAAACTCTTTTCCTGGGTTGGTACTGTTGCTAGGTTGTTCCTGCTGTGCTATACTGTTATTACTATTGCTGATTCTCATCTTCATTTTTTTTGCTTCCAATATCAGGTACACAACTGAAAAACTGGTTATTGTAATCCGAAATATGAAACATGAAACATATGAAGAATGAAATTTTGAAGTTTTAATTTCGTTTTTCTTTGTTTCCTTTTGTTGATTGTATTTAAGCTATTTCATGTATTACTAAATAATAATTGGAATAAGAAAAAATAACATAAGTTAGTCTTTAATGAATCAGTTCGGCAAAACAGGTTAATTCACTAGTTATGAAGGTTTCAAGATTATCAACAGTAGGTTAATCATGAATAACTAGCTAAATTTAGCTAAGACATGAATTTAAATTAAAACTTCGTAAATTAGGCATTAAGGCATGACTTGAGTTCAAGCAAGACTAGAAGAACGTTTAAGTCTAATAAACTTTCTAATAAGCTTTAGTAATTAGGGTTAAATCAAGTTTCAAATGGTTGTGAATAATTAATCTCAATAATTTTTTTTAACAATGGTGAGTTTTAATCTAGCTATATTTGATTCTTTTGGATATTAGTTGTTGAACTTTTATTTTATTTATAATTTCGAAATTAAGAATAAAATTCCTTTTTCATCAATATTTGTATTAATCAAGCAATTAGCATATCATCTTTTCTTAATAATAATAATAAATAAATAAATAAAAAAACGTAATTAATTAGGATTTTCTTTATTCATTCTAGAGACTAATTTTAAATAGCAAAATGTAGTCGCTTTAAGATTTGTCCATTTAAAATAAATGAGACGAGCCTCGCCAAATAAAACACACAAATTGCGGGGCCCTCGATAAAAATTTAATTGATTACTTAAACTTCGGGATGAGCCGTTTAGCAAATTTCACGGCCTTCCCCAAAGTAATAAAGCGCTAATCGCTTTAGGCGCGATATAATAATAATACATTCTTAAACACGGGTACGCATTTATGCGACCCAAATCCAAATCCCAAAACATTGAATAAAAATATGTTCCGGATCGTGGATGCATTTTATGTAACGCAATCCAAAGACATGTTTTTAAACGATGTTCACATTCCTTAAAAATATAATAATAACAATAAAAGCGGTTAAAAGTTAAAATTGCACTATAGTTTTTGAACATGTATTAAAATCAGATATTTTAGCCATTACAACAGTTTAAGCGACCGTGCTAGAACCACGGGATTCGGGGGTGCCTAACACCTTCCCTCGGGTCAACAGAATTCCTTACTTAGAATTTCTGGTTCACAGACTTCATTTGGAAAGTCGAATATTTTCCTCGATTCGGGATTAAATTGGTGACTTGGGACACCCTAAAACTCCCAAGCGGCGACTCTGAAATAAATAAACAAATCCCGTTTCGATTGTCCTTCAATTGGAAAAACTCCCTACGCACCCTCGCGGGGGCGGAAAAAGGAGGTGTGACAGGGACCTAACTGATTTCTTTGACCGTTGTTACAGTGATTTTTTCTCGACTCCGTTTGGACTAAATATAACCATTGGATCGGACCGTTAAGGTCATCCTCGTCTGCTCTCACCTTGGCGCAATAGGCATTGTGGATTTCTTCCCAAGTGATGGGAGGGTATTTCATGAGCCTACTTAATAACTTTCTGGCTGCTCTCGACCCATTCCTGTTCAACCCGTTTTGGAAAGCTGCTACCGCCATCCCTTTTGATACATTTGGTAGGCTCATTCTTACTTTATTGAACCGGGCGAGGAAGTCCCTGAGTCTCTCGCCAGGCGATTGCCTAATGGCCAATATATCATTTACCCTGGCCTGCGCTTTTTTAGCCCCGGCATGGGCGGTGACGAACTTGCCGGCCATTTCTTCGAATGTTGTTATTGACCATGCCGGTAATTGTGAATACCAGGTTAAGGCTCCCCCCGTTAGTGTTTCACCGAACTCTTTCAGTAACACTAATGGTACTTTCTCCTTCGAAAGGTCATTGCCCTTCACCGCTATGACGTAATGAATGATGTGATCTTCGAGGTCTGTAGTACCGTCGTATATCTTCAAGTATGATGACATTTTGAAGGTCTTGGGTATGGTATGTGGATTCATCTCCTCGTTGTACGGTTGTTCGACGAATCGACCAACATCCCGTTTTGGCAACAGTTTTGGGGCGCCCGATATCTTATCGACCCTTTCTTGATGTTCCCTCATATGGTCGTAGAGCGCCTTGTTCTCGTTTTCCATTTCTTCCATTTTTCTTTAGAATAGCTGCAAGTGCGTCATTACCTGCATCAACAGTGGTGTAAGTGTTACCTGTTTGGGGGGCGGGCTGTTCGCCGGTGGTTGTTGTGGTATCTGCTTGCCCGATGTTTCTATTCTCCCTTTGAACGGGTTTGTCGAGTATGTTGTTTAGAGTGCTTGTCAGCCACTCTTCCAGTAATGTTTTCACTGCTGGTGGTGCTTCCTCATTTGTAGACGTGGAGGCTCCCCTCTCGCACGAAGAGGTTACACTTTTATGAGGGTTAGGTGAATCACTCCGCCTGGGTGTAGCGCTTGGCGTCACATTCTCGTTATCTTCCCAGTCATCTTCGTTGATGGTGTTCAAAATGTTGATAGTGACGCCTGCTATTGCTTTCTATCTTGTATCTCCTTTTCCTGCCATCGTTAGTTTGTGCAAACGAAGAAGAGATGGCTTTTTTTTTATCTAGAAGGAACTAAAATTTCAACTATATCCTCCCCACAGATGGCGCCAAATTGTTTGACCAAAAAAGTGTTGAACCTTTTAGCTAAACTAATTAATGATGAGATATATGATGAATCTTAGTTAAGGATAATAAATTCTAGATCAAATGTGTAGAGAAATCGATGCAGTGAACGACGTTTGATAGAATTAAAGAGTACGTTTATATTCAATGAATGCTAATAATGTGATAACATAAATATGTAATACATGTAGAAGATGGAAATAAATGTAATAAGAAGGAATCTACAACCCAATTATTGTATGATTTGGATGATTCCTTCTCCTAACAACAACGTGGAAGTTAGATTTAAGTGGGATGGATATGGGATCTTTGGATCTTGTGGATCAAGATCGGATGATATGCACCTGAACAATACAATCAATAAACAAGATAATTTTTTGTATATTCTTTTGAGTCAACCTTTTACAATGTCTTTTTCTCAGAAAGTGAAGATTCCCTTTTGTTCTCTATCTCTTACTATTTATGAGGGATCTTCCCAAGAAAACCCTAAAAAGTACAACATAAGGAATATCCAAGGGAATATTCCTGATGTCCTTTCATAAGTCTATCTTACTGTTACAATTACAACTCCAATTACTCCTCCTCCGCAATTATCCTTACAAGGGTGACCCCTTCGTATAATGTCGTGGTCGACCCTGTCCTTGGCACGACTTATCTGCAATTACCGAGTTGCCAAATTTTGATCGAAGTCGGGTATGTCTTTGTTATGTTTGCAATGTCGGGTAAAGTTGGGCATAGACGAAGTGACGTGGCAACTCTCTATGACCATCAAATGTAATATTTTTTCATCTTTATTGCATTTTTTCAGTCAATTTACTCATCAACTATGTGAAGGCAATAGATTTGTAGTAAATTAAAATAATGAAGAGTCATGGCATGGGCAGCGTTACCCAAGAAATGAAGAGTAGTGAAGACATTGAAGAACTTACACAAATGAAAATAATGAAGAGTCATAGCATGGAGTCGTCTTGAAATAGAAGAGTAGCATTATATTTGTAGTTTTAATTATAGGAATCCCAGAATTGTGCCCTCCATTGATCGAGCATCTATTGCTAGATGTGAGACAGACAATTTGCAAGGCGTTCAGATAAATTTTTATATTTAAAGCTGTCATTGTTATACTATGGTTGCAAATAGGTTTCTAGCTATTTTGTTTTGCTATGAATTGTGCAGGTTGTTTGTTGCGGTCAAAGTACGACAATTGCAGGTAATATGAGCATTTAGGAATTGGAATTTAGAAGGCGATCCAATAATTGATATTGAATAATTGTATTTCTAACTGTAATAGCTTTAGATGTTGAACAGAGAATTGAAAAATATGTCATAATAATTATGTAGCATAGTAAATCTGAAAGACATGTAATTCCTACTTTGCGTTAGTCGTTAGACACTATTATAGTTGTTTTCTACCTTCCTTGAAAGCCTATGTTCGGTGGACTTTGGTCTTCTAATATTTAATCTTATCTTACTTAGAATATAATGCTTTTAAGAGCATACCAGTACGTAGCATGAAAATGATGATGTCTTATTGTAAATTAAAAAAATATTGCGTTAGCGAATTTGATCACAAATGGTTTATCACGAAAGATGATATCCCTCGTATGGACCGCTTTAGAATAAATTAAGCTTCTGGAGTGAGAGAGAGAGAGAGAGAGTGCGCCACCAACAAAGATCGAAAATCAGCAGGTGTCTATCTATTATATGTGTGTGTTATTACATTTTCTCATAAAGTTATGCTCACAAAATATTCGTTTTCATGCATATGCATAAAATTATTTTTTGTAAAAAATTATGTATGGTAATTCAATAACAAGTGTCCAGTTTCCCAAACATTAGTACTTACTTTTTCTCTGTAGCATAAATAATACCGATAGTTAATATTTTATTGTTTATTAAGCATATATTATCTTAATTATCCAAATTTATTTCATAATTGAAGAAAGATTTTGCACTACAACCCAAACCTTCATAACTGATATTCTTGAGAAATAGTATAGTTTACGTCATAAAATTGAAGGTTCTATACTTCCATGTATATAAACAAAGAGAAAGCGAAGCTAGATTAATTAGAGAAAAACAATCAACTGTGAGAATTTAATTATATCAAGAAACAATTGGGGAATATAGAAAAAGATAAAATTGGTCAAAGAATATATATTATTTTGTTGTTAATATTGATTATAAAAATAACTATTAAGACATATTTTAATTTTTTTAATGACCGTGCGAAGCGCGGATAAATTTACTAGTCTTTAGTATAAATGTTTTTAATTACATTTAGTACAAGTCAGTGGCGTACACAAGATTTTACACAGGCAGTATCATAATTTGAAGAAATGAGCAATGAATAAATCACTATAATGACAAGTGGTGTCATTTTCTATACGTGAAACATATCCCCAATATTTTTATTTTTCTTATAAATATCTAGATAAAATTTACCGCATGGTACAAGGTGAAAACGCTCCTGGTACAAGTATGGTCGTCTTTTAGTTCTCGTGGACAAGCTTGGTCCCAAGAGCTGAGAATGATTGTCTTTAAAATCTTTTGCCAATTGGTAAAGTTAGGGGATATCATGTAGCTATAATAGAAAAGGAGGTTAAATTATGTAAACTCGTTAGAAATAAAATTCCTAGAATAGGTTTTTATATGCTTTTCCTCACATAGAAGTGTGACACTTTACCTAAACCATAACCTACTATAAATTGAACAATCTGTATCATCAGCAAACGCCAAGCCGCGAACCATGGGGAGAGCTAACGTAACAAACCCTAATGGGAGAAAGAAATCGGGGGCTAAATTCACTCAGTATCAGAAGGAAAGAATGTTGGAATTCGCCGAAAGAGTTGGATGGAAATTGCAAAAGAGAATTAGCAATTTTTGCAGCAAAATCGGAGTTAAAAACGGGTTCTCAAGGCATGGATGCATAATAATGAGAATACTTTCGGCATGGAGAGAGTCATATCAGACATATTTCCGAGTGTCTGATTCACAAAATAGTCTCTTACCTTAGTTTTAAAGAAGCAGCCTGAGCATTCTCTCTAAAACATGGTTACAAGCCTGGTATTACCAAAAAAAAATGGTTACAAGCCTAGTTGACTCATCCCAACTTGGAATTCAAAATTAGTTATCTCAAAGACAATATGAAATAGTGGATAGCATCATAGAGAGATATAGGGATGGAAAAATCTCTATTGAAAAGTTCAAATTATTCTCTAGTGATTTTCATGACGTTCCCCTTCTAATTGATAAGTGGTTTGACATTGCACTTCAGAATGGAGTAAAAGATCTGGTTTTTGGAATTCACAATTTTACATCATTAAGAGAATTGCTTCTGAAACGACGTGTTCTGATATTGCAGGGTTCATTATCTAGTGGTGTGACGAACTGCATTTCTTTGAGAAAGCTCTCTCGGCGACAACATGCTTCAAACTCTACTTAATAGTTGTCCCTTGATTGACACTTTCATCCTTGAGCATTGTCCGGTGTTGGAAAAGATTGAGTTGTTGAATCTTCAAAAGATCAAGTCAATTTCCATTAGGACGCTTGGAAACCAGCGTGTTAAAATTCAAGCACCAACTCTTGAACGCTCGTTTTGTTGTGGTGCTTTTGAAGAGTCTCCTATGTTGGATGTTGCCAAATGTCAAAATCTGAAATCTTTAGAGCTATCATGTATGAGTATATACGATGGATTTTTCCAGCATCTTTTTTCTAGATCTAAGTCCCTTGAGAGTTTAATATTAGACTGTGTCGATAAAGGGTTGGAAAGGTTTAAGATTTGCGGGAGCCAATCCTTAAGGATCTTGAAGATTACGGATTACAATGGCATAGCTGGAGAGATTGATGCTTCAAATTTGGTATCATTTGATTATTCGGGATATCAAATTCCTATGCTTAAAATTGAAAAAGTGTCGAGCCAATTGAAGCACTCACATATCAGTCTTGATTCCTACCCCGGGGACAATTTAAATGCTTCATGGTTTTACGAGTTGAACAAATTCCTATTAAATTCGATTTCTTGGTCTCAAGTTTCCCTTCAATTTTACGAATGCAACGAGATCAACACGAAAGATTTGCAACTCCACCAGAGAGTTGCTACCCCCAAGTGGACGTCTTAAATGTAAATTTTCTTTGGCCGCTGATAGATCTGTGCCAACTTTTGTGGATGCTTTGCTATGGAGTTGTCATCCGAAGAGATTCAACCTAAGATCGTCAACTCTTGAATAACCAACTATTGAAATGATATGTTTCATGGATCGTTGATTAAATATGAAGAATTCGAGTCATTCAACTTCTTGTGGAAGTAATTCTTGGCATAGTCAATTAAAAGAAGTGAAAGCCTACACAGTTTTAAAAAATCAACCTATGGAACTCAAAAGTGGGGAGCTGGCATTAAGGAGCCTTAGGCAGAAGGGGGAAATTTGTTTTTCCTTAGATTGGGGATGCAGTTAGTTTATATCTATCAAAAATTATTGGACTGGAATCTACAACCTGGCCCCTAAATCAAGAGCTGGTCGGCATAGAGCATATACAGTCGAAGAAGACGACGAGGAAGAGATAAAACAAGTGTATCAAATGACCTAAAAATCAGAAGACCAGCACATATGATTTAGGTTATATCAGGCTCAAACAAGAAATTGGGCCAATATGTTATATTGGTCCAATAAATAAATAAGAAGCCCAAAATACAAAGTAAGGTCTAGCCGAAACTATTTAAACATCCAGTCCATTTTCTTGTAGCATAATGGATACAACTCGAAGATACTTGTTCTTTCCAGAACATCACTATCCAAATGCAATATATAGTTGTACATGTTATAGTGCAAACATGAGTAGGACAACAAATTAAGAATTACACACTTGTACTTAGTATAGTTGTAATTGTCCCTAGTTTGATTCCTAAAATAGGTGTATACATATGCATTATGTACAACATATTATCGATTGAAGAAAAGAAAATTTTCCTAAATCTCTACATGGTATCAGAGCAGTAGCTATGTGAAACACTTTGCCTACATTTTTTTTATTCTTTCTCTTTTTATTGAAATGACACCAAACTCCACAGATGACTCCTCAAATATTTCTGCAGCTAGAACAATTAACCAACCAGCTGCTATCGTCTTCGATTCCACTCACCTCTATTACCTTCATCCATCTGATTCACCAGGAATGGTTCTGGTCAACTCAATTTTTGATGGAAAAAGATATGGAGGATGGCGTAGAGGCATAATTATTGCACTCTCTGCCAAGAACAAACTTGGTTTCATCGATGGAACATTTTTTGAACCAGATGCAACTTTCACTAATTTCAAGCAGTGGAATCGCTGCAATGATATGGTTATATCATGGATTTTGAACTCTCTATCTAAGGACATAGCTGAAAGTGTCCTTTATTCTAAAACTACCAATGAGATTTGAAAAGAACTTGAAGTTAGATTTGGGCAATGTAATGGTGCTCAACTTTATCAATTACAAAAGGAGTTGAGTGATATAGTGTAGGGAACCTCTGATATAGCAGGATACTATACAAAGGTGAAAAGAATTTGGGATGAGTTAGATACCTTGAATACTTGTGTGCATTGTACATGTGAATGCAACTGTGGAGGAAAATCAAAGACTTTGAAGTCCCTTCAAGATGGCAGGCTCATCCAATTCCTCACGGGACTTAATGATATCTATTCAGCTGTGAGGAGTAACATTCTCATGCTTACCCCTCTGCCTAGTGTCAATCAAGCCTACTCTCTTCTCGTTCAAGATGATAAATAAAGGAAATTCATGTTGCACAACACCCCGTCGAAACTGCTTTTCTGGCAGGAAATCAACAAACCTATTTTCGAAAGTATGCTAATGGAGAAGGAAAATTCAAAGCAAGCCTTGAAGGAAAGAAGAGTAACCTGCTGTGGAACTATTGCAAGAAATCTGGTCATTCCACTGACAAATGCTATAGAATCATTGGTCTTCCCTCCACTTTCAAGTTCACCAAATCCAAAAGATATCATGGAGGAACTCACAGCAATGCAGCAATTATGCATGAAGTAAACACAACTTTGTCAGAAAATACAATAGTAGAAAATACAGCAGGTAAGGGCATAACTCAAGAACAGTTCAGTCAACTTTATCAACTTCTTCAACAAGTAAAGGTATAACAGGGTGAACAGATTTATGATGCAAATGCTAGTGCCAACTGTGCTAGTAAAACCATCAATACCCCTAATCTATATTGTCTTTCCTATTTTCCTTACATGAATTCTACTTCCTGGATAATAGATTCAGGAGCTTCAGAAAATATGACTTTTGATCATTCCATATTATTTAATCTGAAACCTCTAACCAAATCTCTATATGTCAATCTGCCGAATTCATATAAGGTAAAGGTCAGTCAAGTTGGTAGTGTATATGTTCTGCCAGATTTAATCCTAAACAATGTGTTGTATGTTCCAGATTTCAAGTCTAATCTAATTTCAGTTCACAAACTCACTAATTAACTCATGTGTACCTTGCTTTTCTCATCTTTTGGTACATTATTGCAGGGCCCTTCACTAAAGAGGCCAGTGGTAGTTGGTGAAGTGAAGGAAGGTCTATATCTACTTAATCCAGTTTCTCTAAGTTCCGGACTAGTTCATGGAAATCAATCAGTTTTTAAGTCTTTTTTTAGCTTGCAACAACCTTAAGAAGGACATTGTGTCTTATTCAGTTTCTTGTTCAACTAGAGTCAACTCTAATGTAAGCCTATGGCACAAAAGATTGGGGCACATGCCCCTATCTAGTATGCAAAATCTATCAAGTTTTCATTTTCCTTCTCTTGCCACATTTAATCATCCTTGTGATGTATGTGCTCAAGCTAGGCAGGCAAAGTTGCCTTTTCATTCAAGTCATATAAACACAAATTCCATTTTTCAACTAATTCATGTTGATACTTGGGGACTTTACAAGCTCCCAACGCATGACGGTTATAGATATTTTTTGACTATTGTGGATGACTATAGTAGAGCAACTTGGACCTACCTATTACGAACAAAAAGTAATGCTTTTTCAGTTTTAAAATCTTTTCTAATAATGGTAGAAAGACAATTTGCCAGAAAAGTTAAAATCATTCGTTCCAATAATGCTTTGGAATTAGGATCGGGATCTATTTTTTCAAAAAGAAATTCCTCTAATGGAATCCTTCATCAAACCTCTTGTGTTGCCATACCACAACAAAATGGAGTGGTTGAGTGAAAATACAAACATCTTTTAGAGACATGCATGACTCTATTATTTCAATCGAATCTCCCCACCATGTATTGGGGTGATTGTTTGTTAACTGCTACTTTTCTAATAAATCGATTTCCCTCTAGAGTTCTTAATTTCAAAACACCTTTCGAAATTCTTTTTTGGAAAATTTTCATCTTATGATTTTCTGAAATGTTTTGATTGTCTATGTTATGCATTTACTTTACCTCATCACAGAACAAAACTTGAATCTAGATCTGTCAAGTGTGTTTTTATAGGTTATCCTTTTGGAAAGAAAGGCTACAAATTGTTGGATCTTCACTCTAAAGCCATTTTTATTTCACGAGATGTTATATTTTATTAGGACATATTTCCTTTCTTCTCTCCTTCATCTAAACAACCAATTTTTCCTAAAGAAGTTTCTACTGTTCAAGACCCAAATCACTCTTTCTCTCAGTCTGATATCCATTTTCCACAGAATCAGACTCTAACTCCCCTATACAACCTTCAATAACTTCACCTCGCACATCTCCTACCTCATCTCCTATCTCCAAGGATATTTCTTCTCCATCTTCCCTACCCCTTCAACCTGAACTAAGGCAGTCTACTAGGGACTACAATCCACCATCATATTTGGCAGATTATGTGCGCAATGCTGTGTACTTGACTGATCTAACCAAATTTTATTTTGCAGCACCAATCTCACATACTACTATGAATTTCACTGACCTCTCTCCTACAAACCAGTCCTTTTTTAACTCTATCTCTCATATCGCTGAACCTACAAGTTTCTCCCAGGCAGTTTTACATCCCAGTTGGTAGGAAGCAATGACACAAGAACTTCTAGCCTTGGAAACTAATCAAACCTGGGACGTGGTTGAACTACTGAGAGGCAAGAAACCTTTACCTTGTAAATGAGTTTATAAAGTTGAATACAATTCTGATGGGAGCATTGAAAGGTTTAAAGCTCGCCTAGTTATCCGCAGGGACATCCAAAGAGAAGGAATAGACTACACTGAAACTTTTAGTCCAGTGGTGAAAATGACCACTGTTAGATGCATTTTAGCAGTTGCAGTTAAACGACACTGGAAATTGTTTCAATTAGATGTCAATAATGCTTTTCTTCATGGTGATCTACAGGAAGAAGTATATATTAGATTCCCCCCAGGATTGCCTTCACCTTCTAATAATCTTGTATGTTGCCTTCACCTTCTAATAATCATGTATACAGGTTAAAAAAGTCCTTATACAGACTTAAACAGGCTTCCCGGCAATGGTACGCACGACTTACTGGTGCACTCAATTTCAAAGAATATTCTCACTCTCTTAATGGCTATTCTCTATTTTTCAAGAAGACATCTACTGGAATTTCTATTGTTGCTATTTATGTCGATGACATACTTCTCACAGGTGATGACCCTACAGAGCTTTCTAATCTCAAAGAATTCCTCAATTTGGAATTCAAAATTAAAGATCTTGGAGAAGCTAATTATTTTCTTGGCATGGAACTACTAAGGGAAAAAATGGACTAATTATCAGTCAACGAAAGTTCACCTTGAAGCTTCTTTCTGAGTTTGGTATTCTTGATTCACGGCCAGTGTCATCTTTGCTAGACCCCAGTTGCAAGCTTCGAGCCGATGTTGGCGAACTTCTTCAAGACCCAAACATCTATAGATTACTGATCGGAAAGCTCAATTTTCTAACTCATACTCTCCCTGACCTCTCCTTCGTAGTTTAGCATCTAAGCCATTATATGCAAAGTCCTCGTAAACCTCATCTCAATGTTGGTTTACACTGTCTTCGTTATCTGTTGTCTTCAACATCAATTGGGCTTTTCATGAATTCAGAACCTTCTTTTCAATTAACCGCTCTTTATGATTTTGATTGGGGAACTTATCCGGAATCTCGTCGCTCAATCAGTGGTTTCTATATCAACCTCGGAGGATCCTCTATTTCATGGAAATCAAAGAAACAATCTTCAATATTCCTTTCCTTTGCTGAAGCCGAATTTTGGTCTATGAAGAAGGTTGTTTCAGAACTTACATGGCTTGTACGCCTCCTCACGGATCTTTCATTTTTCCCCTCCTTGCTAGTTTCCCTTCACTCAGATAGCCAAGCGGCTATTCACATTGCAAAAATCCCATTTTCCACGAACGCACCAAGCACGTAGAAATTGACTGTCACTTTGTCCTCCAACAGTTCCTCGCCGGACTCATCTCTTTATCATTTGTTCCGACCAAATCGCAGCTCGCTGACATCCTCACAAAACCCCTTTCTTGACCTCTACACAGGGCCATCGTCTCCAAGTTGGGTCTGTTTTCTCACCCTCCAACTTGAGGGGGGGTGTTGGACTGGAATCTACAACCTGGCCCCTAAATCAAGAGCTGGTCGACATAGAGCATATACAGTCGAAGAAGACGATGAGGAAGAGATAAAAGAAATGTATCAAATGACCTAGAAATTAGAAGACCAGCACATATGATTTAGGTTATATCGGGCTCAAACAAGAAATTGGACCAATATGTTATATTGATCCAATAAACAAATAAGAAGCCCAAAATAAAAAATAAGGTCTGGCCCAAACTATTTTAACATCCAGTTCATTTTCTTGTAGCATAATGGATACAACTGGAAGGCACTTTGTGACGACCCGGCCAGTCGTCTCATGAGTTACCGCTCCATTTCCCTATTTTCAGCTTCCTTATGCTTCATTATCCATATCTTGTGTAATCGAGTTGATTTGAAGTGGTTTTAATAAGAAATAAGACACTTAGTCTCTTTTAAGAAGGCTTAAGTTGGAAAAGTCAACCGGATGTTGACTTATGTGTTAGAGGGTTCGGATGTGAGTTCTGATGGATCGGTTAGCTTCGGGAGGTGATTTGTGACTTAGGAGAGTGATGGGAAGTGGTTTTGGAGGTACAGTGTAGAATTAGGCTTGAATTGGCGAAGTTAGTATTTTGGCGAATTCTGGTTGATAGGTGAGATTTTGATCCGAGGGTCGGAATGGAATTCCGAGAGTTTCTGTAGCTTCGTTATGTCATTTTGGACTTGTCTGCAAAATTTGAGGTCATTCGGACGTGGTTTGGTTGAGTTTTTGATCAAAAATGGAATTTGGAAGTTCTTGAGATTCATAGGCTTGAATTCGATGTGATTTGATGATTTTTGGTGTTAGTCGAGGTGTTTTGATGATTGGAATGAGGTTGAATAATTTTTGGTGTTAGTCCTGGGGGCCTCGGGTATGTTTCGGGTGAGTTTTGAGCGAGTAAGGACACCCCGGAACTTAGAAAAATAGAGGGAGCAGCAGTTTTGGCGCGGACCGCGCTCCTTTTCGCGCTGGGCGCGCTGGCCTAGTGTTGGCCGCGTCAAAGTGGCCGCGGCCGTGAAGACTGCAGGTTGCTGGTCCTACTTCGGAAGCTCATATCTTTTGATCTATAAGGAATTTTGAGGTGATTCAAAAAGGAAAGTTGTAGCTCTTCGTGTCAAGTTTCCAGAAAATTAAAGATATCGCAATTTGGACATCTGTAGCAAAGGTTATGGACAAAATACTAAAGCCTGTCACTGCAGAGGAAGGCCTGTGCGGCCGCGTGTTGCCTTTGCGCGGACCGCACTGGCTTGCACGGACCGCGTGCGTTTTGGTGCGGCCGTGTGAGCTGGAAACCTGAGGGGTACCTATAAATACGAGGTTTTGGGTTTTATTTAATATTTTGACCTAGAGAGCTCGGATTTTGGCGATTTTTCGAAGGTTTTTCAAGAAATTCATCGGGGTAAGTGATTTTAACTCATATTTGGATAGAATACATGAATCTATCACTGAATTCATCATTTAATTCGTGATTTGAGATGGAATTTGGGAAGAAATTGTGGAACCTTTCAAAAATGTAAAATGATGATTTGAAGGACCAAATGGTATCGGAACTGGATATATTTGGTATGGTTAGACTCGTAAGGGTATGAGGATTCTGAAAATGTAAATTTTACCCGATTCCGAGATGTGGGCCCGAGGTTCGGGTTTTGCTAATTTCGAGATTTTTGATATTTTTCGAATGTTTTCGCTTGGGCTTTGTTCCCTTAGCATAGTGTGACGTATTCGTTCTGATTTTGGATAGATTCGATGCGTGTGGAGGTCAATTCGAGGGGCAAAGGCATCGCGAGCTAGATAATTAGCCAGTTCGAGGTGAGTAATGGTTGTAAATGATGTCCTGAGGGTTTAAAACCCCGGATTGCACATCATAGTGCTATATTGAGGCAAGATACGCGCTGGATGATGAGCGTGGGGTCTTTCGCTACTGGGGATTGTGACTTGGTCCATCCCGATTGATGACTTTACTGAATATTTGAATGAAATTCATTTTTTATAATCATGATTTGGGCTGATTGCCATATTTGGGCTTCGCGTCAACTATTTGAACCCTTCGGGGATTTTTATCACTGTTTCCTCACTACTTGACTTATTATTTGAACTCAGTCCTGTTGATATCTACTGTTTTACAAACTCAGCCACCTTTACTCAGTTTTGAAACTAAAATGGTATTTCTACATCATGTTTTGGGCTAAGGACTACTGTTTTACTAATGCCCAAGGGGCTTATGATGATTTCTGGACTGAGTGAGGCCGAGGGCAATATGTGAGGATATGCTGAGTGATATGAGGCTAAGGGCCTGAGATACTATTTATGCCATGCGGTGGTTTGAGTGATGTGAGGATATGCTGAGTGATGATGCCATGAGGTGGCTTGATATAGCGCTTGGGTCGTAAGGGGCCCCTCTAGATTCTGCACACCTACAGTGAGCGCGGGTACCCATGTGATTTGAAACAGTGGTAACAATGACACTGTATGATGAAATTTTGTCAGGTAACAATGGCTGACCATTATGTTGAGTGATTGTGAGGTAGCCCGAGGGGCTGATATTGTACTGAGAGTGAGCCTGAAGGGCTGATACTATGCTGAACGGTTGATACTGTGCCCGAGGGGCGGATTTCTACTTCTTAATTACCCGTTTTACTTGTTTTAAAAGGGAATATCATTTGATTTCTTCACTGATTTACTGCTTTAAATGATTTTACTGCTTGATATGGAATTGCTTTGTGCCTTTACGTGTTTTCATACTTTCAGCCATTATTTGTAATTATTACTCACTAAGTCGGAGTACTCACATTACTCCCTGCACCATGTGTGCAGATTCAGGTATAGTAGAGTCCGCACCTGAGCGCTGATTCCTTCCAGGCTAGGCGGTGATTTGGAGTTACGAGGTAGCTGTTGACGTCCGCAGCCCCTTGTCTCTCTTATCCTCTATCATTTATGTTTTCTTCAGACTATTGTATCGGATTTCGTGCTTTGTAAACCTATAGCAGATTCTGTAGTAGCTCATGACTTGTGACACCCCGGTTTGGGATGTGTCGGGATGGTTCCTGCTGTTATTATCGTTAAATTCCGCAATTTATGAGTATTATATTATATGTTATTACTGTTATGATGATTAACTATTTGAAAGAGGTATTCTGTTTTGGTCTGGCTGGCCTTGTCTTCATGAGAGGTTCCATCACGACCGGGTGTGGGGATTGGGTCGTGACACACTTGTTCCTTCAAGAACATCACTATCCAAATGCAATGTATAGTTGTACATGTCATAGTGCAAACATGAGTAGGACAAAAAATTAAGAATTACACACTTGTACTTAGTATAGCTGTAATTGTCCCTAGTTTGATTCCTAAAATAGGTGTATAAATATGCATTCTGTACCGCATATTATCGATTGAAGAAAAGGAAATTTTCCTAAATCTCTATAAAAATTGAAGACACTTATTCATTTTTAAAGCTTATTAGTTAGTACCTTTTGTTTTTCGAAAAAAAGATTCTAAGTTGGAAATATCAAGACATAGAGATACTATGTCTAGTGTTATACCTTCTCCATAGTTCATGTGAATTTGGTGTACGTTTTTTGACTTATCGATGTTGTTCGGTAGATGACTTGGTAGTGCAACATTGTGACTGCAAAATTTTCAGATACTTAAATTAGATTATTTTAATTGTTGGAATCTTTTAGAGAGTTCCACATAAATTCTTGAAGGTCTGACTTATAATTGACAACCTTGTAATTTCTTTTTGGCTTATTTCAAATTCGATTTGAGGCCTCTGAAATATGTACTTTGTTGAAAAGAGAAGTTATGTTGCATTCATATAGTGTTGTTCTTTGCATCTTTTCTTATTTGGTAGGAGTATAGAACCAAAAAAACACCTTTTTCAGGGCTCTCTGGATCAGGTTCCTCTGCTTAATTTAGAGATAAGAACAAGCTGAAATACTTGAGTAAAAATTGAGGTGTTGGCATATTAATTTCTCTGTAACCACCCAATATATCTATTTTCCTTCTTCTAAGATGCTCACAAGCGCTTTCTGAACGTTACCATGTTTTAGCTGGATTTCCCTTGTTACTTCAGCTGTGTTACTCAAAATTAAGTGGCCATTTGTTTCTGGAGCAGCTTTGTTTTGTGTACCAGCCTGACCAAGGCAACATAGAGTATCAATTGAAACTTGTTGTGTATACTAATACTAAGATGATTAAATGTAGTTATAGCATGGTATATACTAATACTAAGATAATGCATTGGATTGTAAACTTGTTTAAGATGACGTTATATTTCTAGTCATAATGTTCAAATATCTGCACTTCCTCCAGGTTGTAATCGTGTTGTTCTCTACCATCAATGAGCCAATTGTAATGGGAAGATTCGCAGAAAGGTGGCCGTTGTTTCCCAAGTAAACGTTTCAACAACACTTTTTTGTATCTTTTTCCAGATAATAAGTTGGCTGAGAAGTCAATGGTATATCAGGACATGATCAGTATAGTTTCTGTAACGACCCGACTGGTCGTATTACTTTTTAGAACCCCGTCCGCCTAAATAAAACTTTTCGTATTTGCTTTAACAAATTAACGACCTGCGGGGATGGTTGGTTCGGGATTTGGAAGAGTTTGGGTTGAAATATGCTCATTTGATTCCTTAGGATTTTCTTAAAAGGATAAGTTTGACTTTGGTCAATATTTTTAGCAAACGGGCCCGGATTTATGTTTTGACTGTCCCGGAGGGTCCGTAGGAAAATATGGGACCTGAGCGTATGCCCGAAATCGAATTCCGAGGTCCCTAGCCCGAGTAATGAATTTTTATTAAAAATTGTTAAACTAAAATTCTAAGGATTTAAAGAAACTAAATAATGATTGATCACGTTAGTATCGGGCTTGTATGTTGGTTCTAGAGCCCAGTACAGGTCCAATATAACATTTAAGACTTGCCCGCAAAATTTGGTGTCAATCCGAGTAGTATAAGTACATTTCGGCACGTTATAAGTGAATTGAAGAAATTGAAGTTCATAAGTTTGATCCATTTGGTTTTAGAGGGTGAATCTTAGATTTAGCGTTGTTTCGGGCGTTCTGAAATTTCGAGCGGGTCCATTTCATGATTTCAAACTTATCGGTATGCTCGGGCGGGGCCTGGGAGCCCCGAGTGTCAATCGGACGAGGCTCGAGTGAAGTTGGAAATTTTGGGAAGGAGCTCAAGCCCCAGTTATCTGTCATAACCGCACCTGCGGTTGGTCAGCCGCAGGTGCGAGACCGCAGAAGCGGTCAATCCCTCGCAGATGCGGCCAAGCCAGGCTAGGCCCAAAGCCGTAGAAGCGGCTATTTTTCCGCAAAAGCAGAGTCGCAAATGCGACTTGCCTCTCGCAGATTCGGCCCAGCGGCCCAGTTGAGATTTAGCAGAAGCGGGCTCCTTTCCGCAGATGCGGCCCAGGACCGCAGATGCAGAAATCACTAAAGTAGAGACCTTCATTTAATACGGGCTCCAGCCATTTTTGCACTCGTGTATTGGGCGATTTTGGAGCTCTTGAGAGAGGATTTTCGCTTAGCACCTTGATGTAAGTTCATCCCCCTTATTTCTAAGTTTAATATTTGAGTTTTGGGAAGATTAACACATAAAGATTAGAAAAAATCAAGGGGTTAGAGCAAAACCTAGGGTTCTGATAAAACTTTGATTTTACCACATAATTTGTTATGAAATGAAGTAGAAATCATATATTATTGATCCTTAGGTTATAAAGAATAACTTTCTTCAAAAAAATTCGGAATCCGGGCACATGTGCCTGGGGTCGCATTTTAGGAAACTCGTGTTTAAGGTTGGGAAATTGCTTTAATAATTAGAATGCGATCTTGTAAGCTTGTATTGGCTAATTCCTACCCCATTTAACTAGTTTTGGATCGTTCGGCTCCAAATTGAGAGTTCGGGCTCGTTCTTGGTATTGGAAGTACGCTTTGGAGCGATGTAAGTCTCCTTTCTAACCTTGTAAGAGGGAATTGTCCCCATAGGTGTAATAATTGAATAATTTGCTACTAAATGCGGGGGCTATGTACGCACTAGGTGACGAGAGTCCGTGCGTAGCTACTATTATGTTAATTGTCCGGGTAGTTTAGGACCCGTATCATGCCATAATTGCAAATGTCTATATTTTCTTGCTAATGTGATCACTTAGGACTTGTTGAACACTTGTATGAATTTATTTGAATATAAATGCGCCTCCATGTATTTTCCTGATGATAATTGATATTTGTGGATCAGGTCGATTGCCTCGGTAGAAGTAGATGCATCTATGGTTCGTGCCATTCGACCCTCTGGCAGTGCACAGTTTCTTTTCTGTTGGATCGGGCCGTTGACCTCGGCATAATGTGCGCATGATATCTATATGAAACCTTATTCATGACTTGCTTGTTGAGTGTTTTGAAATGTAAATGGCTATTTGTGATATTGTTAAGGACAAGACTTATTACTTCTTGCTACAACTGTTAATTATTTGTGACTTATGTGCCTAGCATAACACCATATTATATTATTTGACCCTAGTAAGTATCAAGTCGACCCGTCATCTCTACTTCTTCGATATTAGACGAGATACTTACTGGGTACATATTGTTTATGTACTCATACTACACTTCTGTACTTAATTGTATAGGATCTGAGGCAGGTACATCTGGCTATCAGTTTGGTGTGCATCCCTAAGCACATTCCGAGACTTCTTCGGTGAGCTGCTCCCTTCCTGTGCTGTTCAATAGCTTGATGGAGTCTCATTTTATGTTTTTGCTATCTATTCTATTTGGGACAGTAGGATAGATTCATTCTTTTGTATATTCTACTAGTTACCCACAACTTGTGACACCAGGTCTTGGCACACACTTTAGTAGACTATTCTTTTGGAAATTTTATAATTATTTTTGGTACATTACTGGTTATTACTTGTTTTAACTTTAACTTAAGAAATTACTGTAATTATTTTTGTAAAAAGTAAAATGAGAACTTATTTATATTTCTGCGTTGGCTTGCCTGGAAATGGAGTTGGGCGCCATCATGACCTATAATAAAAATGGGTCATGACAACATGGTATCGGAGCACTAGGTTCACGTAGGTCTCACAAGTCATGGGCAAACCTAATAGTGTCTTGCGGATCGGTACAAAGACATTTGTATTTATCTTCGAGAGGCTATAGGGTGTTAGGAAACTACTCTTTATTCATTTGCTATCATGCAGTTGTTGGTATACTAAATTTCTCTTTTCTATTCTCTCACAGATGGTAAGGACACACAGGACTGGTGTTCCATACCCGGGATGAGCTGCTCCCCCTGTTGCTAGAGGCTGAGGTAGAGGCCGGGGGAGGGCACCAGCCCGAGTTAGGGGACGAGGGCATCCCAGAGCTGTCCCAGTAGCACCACCAGCAGATCTTGTGGGAGATCCTATCGTTGAGGAGCAGGGCGAGGTGCCCACAACTGAACCTACCCCGTCAATCTTTATGACAACATTGGGTTTCCAAGAGGTCATGGGTCGTATGCTGCGGTTCATGGACACCATGACATAGGCTGGTTTATTTCCAGCAGATCTAGCTACATCACAGGCAGGAGGGGGAACACAGACCCCTACTGCTCAGGCTCCTGGTCATGCAGCTGCAGTGTATCTGACTCCGAGTGCACTACCCGTAGATGGGGCTCAGCCAGTTGCTGCAGTGGTGCTCGAGCCCAGACCAACTGCGGATGGTGACCCATAAAAGTTATTGGATAGATGGACTAGACTTCACCCTCCTGTCTTCGGGGGTGAGCGTCATGAGGATGCCTAGGATTTCATCGATAGGTACAGGGACAGACTGCACAACATGAGGATATTAGAGTCGCATGGGGTTGACTTCACTACTTTCTAGCTGGAGGGTTGGGCCCGTAGATGGTGGCAGTCCTGTGTTCTTGGCAGGCCAGTAGGTTCTCCTACCATCATTTGGGGTCAGTTCACACAACTATTCTTGGATAGGTATATCCCACCCTTTGAGAAGGAAGAGCTGTGGTACCAGTATGAACAACTTGAGCAGGGTTGGATGATACTTCCTACTAATGCAGAGAGGGTGCAGAGGTTTGTTGCATGTTTGTATTCTGGCATTAGGGTCAACATGGCCCGAGAGGTGGAGATGAGGACTCCTTATCAGCTAGTAGTGGAGATTGCTCGGAGGATCGAGGGCTACCGTTTGAGGGGTAGAGAGTAGATGCAGCAAGATAAGAGGGCTAGATTCTCCGAAGAGTTCAGAGGCGCCCCGAATAGGGATAAAGGTCAGTTTGGGAGGGGTCAGCCCAGCAAACCCCCATATTCAGCACCACCACCGCTCAGGGTGATCCAACGCGCCCCTATTTTAGCGCCATGGCAGAGAGTTCTTACCGCCCGCCAGCTATTCAGGGTTCCTCTAGTGGGTATTCAGGTCCCCAGGGTTCTTTTGGTTCCTATTTCAGTGCTATGCCGGAGAGTTCATACCATCCACCGGCTATCCAGGCTTCTCCCAATGGGTCTATAGGCCATCAGGGTCAGCCATCAAGGCATCAGATCACCACATCGCGGGGTTGTTTTGAGTGCGGAGGCCTTGGTCATATGAGGAGATACTGCCCCAGGCTTTGGGGCAAGGCAGTACAACAGGGTGTCACACCTCCTTTTTACTACCCCTAAACAAGTATAAGGGAGTTTTTTCCAATTTAAGTGACAATCGAAACGGAATTATTTATTTTAAAAAAATAGAGTCACCACTTGGGATAATTCATGGTGTCCCAAGTTACTGGTTTAAAATCCCGAATCGAGAAAGTTTGACTCTATTATACAGTCTGCGAATACAGAAATACGGGTAAGGAATTCCGTTAACCCAGGAGAAGGTGTTAGGCATTCCCGAATTCCGTGGTTTTAGCACGGTCGCTTTGATCATACTTGGCTTAAACAAATTGTTTGATTACTGATTTTAGAACCTATGTGCATTTGCCTCTTTTAATTAAGAAATTATCTTAAAATGGGTCACGTGTACATGTACCCATTTGTTTGGCGCGTCAAAAATCATGTCACGTGAACGTTTCCACAATTAGTAATGCTTTATTATTATTAAGAAAGTTTGGCCAAAGTTGCGCTAATGCATACTCCGAATATCATTTTAATGTCTAAGTTATAATGTTAATGTGAGGGCCATATGCTATATGATTAGATGTCACACCTCAATTTATTTAAAGAAGAGAATTGTATTCACTAAGGTAAATTAAAGATGTTCAATTTTAATCTAAATTAAAACTTAATCTGAAATCACTAATTATAAATGGGCATTAGATGGTATACTAAGCATTTAACTATTTGAGAAGATTTCTGGGCTTACGGTAAGCCCGAAATTGTTTAAATTGTCTTGATAGTACATCAAGACAATTAGGCTCAGCATGGGGCCCCAAGACAAGGACAGGGCAAGAGGCCACAGTTGCTTTGAATGGCCAAGTACCAAGGCCAACCCTTTCATAATCGAACTTCCAGTTATAAAAAAAACCATTTCCATTTTACAACATGTAGAAACTTAACAAATTGGAGCTGATGAACCTAATAGAGCTCGAGATCGAGCCCAAAAAGTGAAAAGAAAAACAGTGGAACACATTTTGAATTTAACTCCAAACGGACCACCTCACATGGGCCAAGGTTGGCCTAATAGCCTCTAACAAAGAGGACCTTTAACATTAAGGCCCTTTTAGGCTTAGCTCCCCTAACTCACTTATGACAAAATAGGCTAGCAATTTCAAGCATTAGAGGTACATAGATGTCAAGGTTATAAACTAACTTTAGATGATTTAATATTAATAATGACAGTGCGGGGACAATTTACATATTCCAACTAATTTTAACCAAACCTAGAATAATTCAGTACCATGAGTACTAATGTAAACTTACAATACATTTATACTGGCTTCAAATAACTTTGACACTTATCAAAACTTAGTTGAAGGCATTTGTCCATACCAGTGTGCGCAAATAATATACAATCATAAGTCTAATACAGTCCCCAATATTACAGTTTTCAAATAGTAACAAAGCTATTCAAACATGCATGAAATACTAAACCAACTCCAACTTTCAACATATGACTGACTGAATAGAAACATACATCAAATCTACAGAGAAGGGAAACAACTTAAACAAATGGAAGGAAAACTACCAAATAAAGGAAGAAAAGGAAAGATACTAAACAAGAAATGGATCTGAAGTTGCACTTCCAATCAGCATATTATAGCTTCATATTTTGCATTTCAAAGGCTGTGAAAGTACCTAGATACAACAATAAGGGAAAAGAAAAAACCTGAAATTAGCTAAACAAACAGCAACAGAAAGCCAGCAGCAAGACAACAGCAGTGATAATCGAAATCACCGCTTCAATAACCAGCCATGTTTCAGCTTAGAAAACAAGAAAATCCATGGAAAACTTTTCAAAAGCTCAAAAGAAGACGAGAAAGACGAGACCAGTGATGCAGAAAATCCTAATGTGTTTTTATGATTTTTAGTACAGAGAATGATGCTCAGAAATCTCATCTTAGAGTGAAAGAAAGGGCCTCCTTTATAGGCCTCTCAGCCATGTGCTTAAAATAGAAAATGGGAATTATTCCCAGCCTGCAAAAGGCATCTTTTTCAACCACCTGAGACAACTGGCCGTCCCTTATTAGCTCAGCACATTTGTTCTAACCAAATAGAGATATCTGCCCCCTATTATAGAAGCTTCTAAGTGTAGGAATTATCTGAAAATCATTATCCCATTTCAAGCTTAAACCCTTAAGTTTTTAGTTATTCAATTAACACCCTAAAAGTTTTAGACATTTACAAGCCAAGGCAAACAACTCTCTAAGACAGAACCAATAGGCAATCAAAATCAAATGGCACCAATTTCCTAAAACCTAAATAGGTTTAACATTGAAATGGAATAAAAAATGACCCAACATTTGAACAATTGAAACAGACATTAGCAAGAATTAACCAATGAATGAACCTATTTCTGAGATTCGACCTTTGAACCAATTAATACAGTCATTTAACAGGGAATCAAACCACCACGATGTACTAACATGTTGATTTCGAAACAAATTTCATTAACCCTAATCGAAAAACTAGAAAACTAATGACCATAATGGTAAATTCAAGAATTAATCCTAAACTAATGACTAGCATTAATGATTAAGCACAGAAGTTAATTAACAAATCTAAAAAAAAACTAAGTCATGCAACTAAACAGAATAACAATCATGAAGAAAAACTACGAGAAGGGAGAAGAAAATAACATAGAAAAATAAATAAAATAAAACAAAAGAAAATTACCTATGTTTACTCCAAACGGGATCCACTATGAACTTGATCAGATTTTATCGAATCATAAGTGAACTCGAACTACCATTAATCGACGTTCTTAACAAGAACAGTCGACTAATGGATGCTTTGGGTTCACTTGACCAATCAGTTGACCAGAAAATAAGTGGGGATTAGGATTCATGATTTCCAGATCCAAAATTCGAGCAATTCAGATGGGAATATTTGGGAATCAAAGGCAAGGTAGCAACGAGGGAAGGTCAGGGGTCATATGGTGTGAGTTTGGGGTTATTTGGGTGAGTTAGGATTTTGGGCATCGATCTTAGATCTAAGATTCAAGCCGTTTGGTGATGATTCGAATGACACGGATTAGGGATTTGGAAAGAGGAAGCAACGGTGGTTTTGGGGTGTTAGTTTGGAGTGAATTAGAGCGCCTGAACTGCCGTGAGGTGATTTCCGGCGGGTGAACTAAAACGGAGATGGTGGGGATTTTTAGGGCGGTGGCTAGGGTTTCTATTCTCTGAACTTGAGAGAAGGGAATGAGGGGGGGTGAGCGATTTCAGACAGTTATATAGTTGGGGGTTGAAGAGTTCCAGCCCGTCAGATCATCATGGTTAGACGGCTGAGATTGAATGCATCCAAAACGGCATCGTTTTGGTTAGTTGGGGCTGGAATGGGTATTTGGGGATATTGGGCTTGATTTTGGGGCGGGTTTTTAAAGAACATTTGGGATTTTGGTCCAAATAACAGCAAAATAAAACCTTTTCAATTAACTCCTTTTTTACATCACGACCCATTTCCATAATAGGTCATGATGGCGCCCAACACCATTGCAGGGCAAGCCAACGCGGAATTACTAAATAAATTCTCATTTACTATTTCCCAAAATAATTGCAATAACTTATTAAGTTGAACTAAGAATCATAAATGACCAGTAAAGCCAAAATAATCATACAATCCCAAAATAATAGTCTACTAATATGTGTGCCAAGACCTGGTGTCACAAGTTGTGGGCAACTAGTAGAATATACAAAAGAATCACACTATCCTACTGTCCGAAACAGAATAGACAACAAAAATACATAAGAGAGACTCCTTCAGGCTACTAAATGCCATGGGAAGGGGAGCAGCTCACCGTAGAAGTCTCGAAATCCGCTCAGGGATGCGCACCAGACTGATAGCCAGAGATACCTGCCTTAGATCCTGTACAATTAAGTACAAAAGTGTAGTATGAGTACATAAACAATATGTACCTAGTAAGTATCCCCTCTAATCTCGAAGAAATAGAGACGAGAGGTCGACATGATACTTACTAGGGTCAAATAATATGAGAAAGAATTTATAATAAGCATGGATAGCACAATTAATTAATATTTTATGGCAGGGAAGAACAATTCTTTCTCCGGATAGTATCATGAGTATCTATTTATGTTTCAAGGCATATATGAATTTCAGTCCACAGAAAATACTAAATAAAACATGCGCAAGTAACACCAAGGGACGTACGGCCCGATCTAACATAAAAGTAAATTGTGCACTGCCGAGGGTCGAACGACTCGAACCATAGATGCATCTATTACCCTGCTCGCGAATCACACGTGCGACGCGATCTAATATAAATAAACTCATCAACAAGCAGAGGATAATGTATATTTGACAAGTAGTTATTCACAGGAATATTCAAATTCTCTTTTAAAAAACCAAGCAGATAAGGTTCCTCTTATTAGTCTTATTTACCTTGATCACATAATTCATACGAATCCGAATTTATCATCAAGTTACAAGAATATCACATAGAGCATGCTTTTCTGTCTTAGACTACCCGGACATAACATAATAGTAGCTACGCCCAGAGTCTCGTCACCTAGTGTGTACGTAGCCCCCGCATATAATAGCAATTAATTCAATTATTACACCTATGGGGACAATTCCCTCTTACAATGTTAGAAAGGAGACTCACCTCGCTCCAAAGTGCACTTCCAATACCAAGAACGAGCCCAAGCCCTCAATTCAGAGCCGAACGATCCAAAACTAGTTAGATGAGGTAGGAACTAGTCAATATAACCTAACAAGATCGAATTCTAGCTATTTAAGCCATTTCCCAACCATTAATACAAGTTTCCTAAAATCCGACCCCGGGCCCACGAGCCTGGATTCCGAAATTTTCGAAGGAAGTTATTCTCTGCAACCTAAGGAATAATAATATATGATTTCTAATTCATTTCATAACCAATTTCGTGGTAAAATCTAAGTTTTATTAAAACCCTAGGTCTCGCTCTAATCCCTTGATTTCTCCAAATCTTTATGTGTTAATCTACCCAAAACTCAAGTGTTAAACTTAGAAACAAGGGGGATGAAATTAACTCATGATGCTATGTGGAAATCCCTTCTCAAGAGCTCCAAAATCGCTCAATACCCGAGGGCCAAATGGTCAAAAATGGTTGGAGCTCGACTTAAATGAAGCTCACTACTTCAGCAGTTTCCTTATCTGCGGTCAGGGGACCGCATTTGCGAGAGTAGACCGCATCTGCAGAATTGGTTAAAAGGGTTGGGACCGCTTCAGTCTAGAAGGCACATCTGCGGTTTGGCCTGGCCAGCTCTAGGCCGCATCTGCGAGGCTACGACCGCTTCTGCGGTCTCGCATCTGCGGTCGACCAACCGCTAGTGCGGTTATGACAGAAGCAGATGCTTCAACACTTCTCCAAATTCCCAACTTCACTCGAGCCTCATCCGTTTGACGCTCGGGGAACCCGGGCCCCGACCGAACATACCGACAAGTCTGAAATCACGAGACGAACCTACTCGAACCTTCGGAACGCCCGAAACAACAACAAATCTAAGAATCACCCCTAAAACCAAATAAATCAAACTTATGAACTTCAAGTTCTTAATTTTCCTCTAACGAGCCAAAACGCCCTAAAACTACTCGGATTGACACCAAATTTTGCGGGTAGTCTTAAATGATATATCGAACCTGTACCGGGCTCCAGAACCAACATACGAACCCGATACCTATGGAATCAATCATTAATTAGTTTCATTAAATCTTTAAGACTTCAGATTAACAATTTCTGATTAAAATTCATTACTCGGGCTAGGGACCTCGGAATTCGATTTCGGGTATACACCCAGGTCCCATATTTTCCTACGAACCATCCGGGATCGTCAAATCACGAATCTGGATCCGTTTGCTCAAAATGTTGACCAAAGTCAAACTTAGCCTTTTAAGAAAATCCTAAGGAATCAAATGGGCATATTTTACTCCAAACTCTTCCAAATCCCGAACCCACCATCCCCGCAAGTCGTAAATTAGTTATAGCAAGCACGAGAAGTTTTATTTAAAGGAACGGGGTTCTAAAAGGCAAAACGACCAGTCGGGTCGTTAGATTCTCCACCTCCTAAACAAATGTTCGTCCTCGAACGGGCATAGAAAAGTACCTGAGCTGCTGAATAAATGTGGATATCTGCTCTGCATGTCCTCCTCAGACTCCCAGGTCGCCTCCATGATTGGTTGGCCCCTCCACTGGACCCTCAGTGCAGAAATCCTCTTGGACCTCAATTGGTGATCTTGTCTATCAATAATGGCAACTGGCTCCTCCTCATAACCCAAACTTTCATCCAGCTGAATAGTACTGAAGTCTAACACATGGGACAGGTCGGCATGATACTTTCAAAGCATCGATACATGAAAAACCGGATGAACTCCCGATAAGCTGGGGGTAAAGCAAGCCCGTAAACAACCTCCCCAACTCGCCCCAACACCTCAAATGAGCCAATAAATCTTGGTCTTAGCTTGCCTTTATTCCTGAATCTCATAACGCCCTTCATTGGCGAGACTATCAAAAGGACCTTCTCACCAACCATGAATGATACATCACGCGCTTTCTGATCCGCGTAGCTCTTCTGTCTGGACTGAGCTGTGCGAAGACTTTCCTGAATCAACTTTACCTTGTCCAAGGCATCCTGTACCAAATTTGTACCGTATAAATTAGCCTCACCAGGGTCAAACCACCCGATAGGAGAATGACAATGTCGACCATATAAAGCCTCGTATGGAGCCATCTCTATGCTTGACTAATAGCTGTTGTTGTACGCAAACTCTGCTAAGGGCAAGAACTGATCCCACCGCCCTCCAAAGTCAATCACACATGCTCTGAGCATGTCCTCTAAAATCTGAACTGTCCGCTCCGACTGCCCGTAGGTCTGTGGATGAAATGATGTGCTAAGCTCCATGTGGGTCCCCAACTTACCCTGAACAACTCTCTAGAAATGTGAAGTGAACTGAGGGACTCTATTTGATATGATGGAAACAGGTGTCACACCTCCTTTATACGCACCCGCGAGGGTGCAAGGGAGTTTTTCCAATTAAAGGACAATCGAAACAGGATTGGTTTATTTATTTCAAAGTCGCCACTTGGGAGATTTAGGGTGTCCCAAGTCACCAATTTTAATCCCGAATCGAGGAAAATAATGACTCCATATTACAGTCTGCGTACCAAAAAATCCAGATAAGGAATTCTGTTAACCCGGGAGAAGGTGTTAGGCATTCCCGAGTTCCGTGGTTTTAGCACGGTCGCTCAACCATTATATTCGGCTTATTTATCTGATTTTAAATACAATTATGAACTAATGTGCCAATTTTAACTTTTAACCGCTTTATCATTATTGTTTTTACAAGAATGTGAACATCGCTTAAAACACGTCTTTGGACTGCGTCACATGAAATGCACCCACAATCCGGAACGCATTTTTATTTGATGTTTTGAGATTTGGATTTGGGTCACATGAAATGCACACCCAAGCTTAAGAAAGTAAATTATTAAACAGGCGCCTAAAGAGACTATCGCGTTATTATTTTGGGGAGGCCGTGAAATTCGCTAAATGGCCCGTCCCGGATTCTAAGTGTTTTAGTATATATGCATTTAGAGGGCCCCGTAGCTTCTACATTTTTTGTTTGTCGAGGCTCGTCTCATTTTATTATTAGAAAGGATATCCTATAGCAACTACATTTCTTGTCGCGTTTGTCTCTACTAGTTGAAAACAGGGATAGTCCTAGTTAATTACATGCTTGCAGGTTATTTATAGCAGGCTTCAAAACGCTTTTACACGATCAGAATCACGACCACATACCCAGGTCGCACCCCGAATATTATGGGCCCAAACCCAGCCCACACAGTATCGGCAGGGTCCTGGGCCACTGCTTTCCCGATGGAAGCCTGCTGGGTTCGTTCGACTTGAGCCCAACCTTCGTGTGGTTGAGAAATGCAGGCTTGTATTATTTATTCTAAGGGCAATGATTTGCCAATTATAATGAGGCAGCTTGTTGAAGGGAAATGAATTCAACTATCAAGGGATAACTCCATACTTGGCGTGCATTACAGGATATGCTAAACACAATTAACCAAAGTATAAGATACAACCTACTGCACTGTAAATCCTTCTATCACCAACCTATATACACAATCTAACATTCAATTACCATACATTGACATTTATTAGGCATGAGGACTATCTCCAGTATCCAAACAAGAATGTAAACTATTATACATTATATGAGGCTTAACATAATAGTCTATGTATATATAAACATCTGCAGATCTTCACCTTTACATTCATGCTCAAACTTTTCAAGTTACATTGGTAGTATATTTGTGTACCTGGTATAGAGAACAAAAGGAGGAAGAAAATGATCAGCTGAGTGGTACGCAACAAGCACAGCAACAGCAGATAATACAGCCCAACACAGCAACAACCAAACAGCCACAAAGATGAAGTTCACACGTTGGTCGAGCAACAGACAAATAATCCCAGGAAACAGGATGGGAAACAAAACCAATCGAGAAAAGAACCAGAATATTTTGTGCTATAGCCACAGAAATTCAATAACCACCAAAGCTCAGCAAACAACCAGCACAGTTTCAAACAATCAGGGAGACTAAAACTCAATGTACAACACACAGAAACTCAATGTAGTAGCAATCACAGCTGAAGATACACAGACTTCTCTTAATGGATCAATAACAGCCCCAGTTAGGATAACCAACTTGGTTTCTTTGTGCAGTTTTTGGACAGTGTTCAGTTACAGTATTTCTGGAAATTTCTTTCTGTTTTTTTTTTCAGTTTTCTTCAACTCACTAGGCCCCTCTCAGGACTAAAATTTCCAGCCCCCTTTATGTTCTGAGAATAGCTTATTTATAAGCCAACAAACCAGTGCAGTCAAGCTGCCTGGATTCTGCCAATTGCAGACTGCCCATACCTATTAAACCCCATGCCTAAGCATCTTCTTGATGCCAGCCATTTGTTCCCCACGCCTGGCTTATTCCCATTGTTCAAGAGTTATGGGTTCATTTAAGTATTCATTTTAATTCCCATGCTCTTATGTCTTGCTCCCCATTGGCGTTAATTTAATCCTATTTCAGTACCCTACTTGTCAGCTCACTTAAACTAAGCCTTTCTGTTCTTTTCGAACCCCAGACTACCCTCATTAAACCCTGGTTATGACTATACTAACCCTCTGCAACAATGGGGCATTTTGAACTTCTGAAAGTCCAAATTCAAGACTTCCCTAGCCTGATTCTTTTAATTGTTTAAAAATGCAGTTACAAATTAGTATTCACAGATAATGTCAAACATCCAATTAACAACACAGGTTTGTTCAGTTATGTGAAGTTGTACGCATTAGCATATCTGAACATTCAGTCCTAGGAAATTAATCGATGACGTTTATCAAGTCGACTATACTAATTATAACAAGGAATAATCAGTCGCTTATATAAACAACACAAACAGGGTCCCAAATGGCTTCAGGCAACCTTGCTCTACATTTGAGGGGGCTATATGATAACTTATTTGACGATTAATCTAATTGACGATCACGTATATCACAGAATACATTCAGAACACACACAGACAAACCAACGACCAAATAAAGTCCTTACAAAGATGGAAGGAATTAAGAAAAATACCAGAAATAACAAGCAATCACAACAAAGCATGCTAACAACTTAATTACCACTTGAATAAAACAGAAAGGCAAAGAAAAACTTACCGAAAAATGTCCAAACAAAATTGACCCAAGTCTAACTCCACTTTGACCATTTGAGGCCGAACAAACTTTAATCAGGGTGTTCTCACACGAGAACACCTTGATTAAGGTCTATTAGACCTTAAACCCCTGCTAAGACTAGCCGGATTCCAAGGCTATTCGTGTTCTAGGGTTTGGATCTTTAGATCTGGTTTTTAGGAGTTGTGGGTAGATTTGGACCAAACCAAGCCTGGTTTGGTCACGAGGGAGGTTAGGGGAGTGTCTGGTACGAAGATGGTGAGGTTTGGTATAAGTCAGAGTTCGACTCGAATCTTCAGATGAAGATTCGAGACGAAGGAAGGTGATTCGAGGCTAGGGGGTAACAGATCCATGTTCAGGAGAGTGAGGTGGTCCTAGGGTGTTCAGGAGGTGGTCATCGGCGTTCATGCCGCCGGGTTCTGGTGAAACCAAAATCAAGGCGGCTGCTAGAGTTTCAGGGGGGTTCAGTGTTTGGTGAAGACGATGAGTGGAGGGGGTTCGAATAGGGGGCGTGGGGTACGATAGAAAGCTTATATACGATCTAGGGGTTTAGATCCTGGCCGTTGGATCAAATGAGATCTATGGCCAGGATCTATTCACTTAGGGAAGACGGTGTCGTTTGGGTTTGATAGTGGGTGAGACCGGGTAAGGCTGGATCGGGTCAAAGTTTGACGGGTTTAGGGGGAAAGGCCTGGGTCCGTTGGATCAAGGGGTTGGACGGCTTAGATTAATTTTCCTGAAACGACGTCGTTGAGGTGAAGTGATCAACCTGATCAGGACCGTTTGTTTGAGTCAGATCAACGGTTCTGATAAGGACACTGATATGGCATCACTTGAATCAGTGTTTGGGCAGGCCTGACTTGGACTGGGTCCTTGTGTGCTGGTTTTGGGCCTATTTTTGTTTCATTTCTTGGGCCCAAATCACTCTTTTCTTTGTTCTCTAATTTTAAAACAAAAATGAAATAACAAATAAATAATAAAACAAATGAAATTAAAACAAACAACAATGTAACACTTCAACACAATTATCACACCAAATTAAAATGTTTAAGTAAGTTAAATCACAACCTAGAACGAACGATGCATATATATTTTTTGAATTTTCTTTCAACGACCGAATTACGGTTTGATTACCATGACAGACATACTTTCTATTTTGATTGATAATATCAAATGCAACTTGGGCCGAACCACAAATGACTAGCAACACATGTCATGAAAAATTGAAAATTTGTACAGCGAGGTCACTGGTCACTATTTTTGTTTTCTTTTAGAGCGATTGTCCGTGAAGCAAAAATCACGTGCTTACAGCTGCCCCTCTTTGCACGAAGACACGAAGGGTTTTCGCGCAAAGATAAAGCGAGCGATTTTTGCCCGTCCGAGTACTCCGTGTGAAGCATTTTTTGAAAAAAAAAAAAGATTTGACCGAACCTTTGCTTCAGAGGTTTCCTACTTATCCTGGGCTGAACAGGAATCAGGTCAATGTAATTCGGGAAATTTTGGTAGCTGGGACTACCGTGTGACTGTGGTGCTCGCTGTTGTTGTGCGGTATTGCATGCTACTGCAGGATGCTACCGCTCACCGATCTCCTTGTTACATTGTTCTGAAAGGAAAAACAAGAAGCTAAGCTAGACTATGGATCTTGAGATCTCATCTATCTTCAACTTGTTCTTGTTGCCTTGCTTTCTTGTCGGCTAGCGCTTTCCTCCGATGCCTTTATTTTGTGAACTTGGGGGATGATACTGGTCCTTCGCCTTTTCCGAATGCCAATTTTCATCACTTCGCATGATCTGCTGGGAACATGGCCCTCTTCTTTAAGCCTTTCAATGGTTTCTTCAGTGGTTATGGCTTTCTTCATCAGAATTGTTATGCTGGGCATGCTATAACGTTCCCAAGCTGCTTCTTTCAAGACGCATTCCTTCTTCCTTTTGAGTCGCGCGCTTGCCTTTGCAGCCTTCTACTTCTTGGTGCTGAGGATTTTATTGTTTCCTGCCTGGGGATCTCTGTTGTAACCTTCCCGCATCTCTGTTCTCTGGGCGACCTAGAACTTAAATGTATTCCCGCATTTTACTGGTGGGCGACCTAGAACTTAAATGTATTCCCGCATTTTACTGGTGGGCGACCTAGAACATAAATGTATTCCCACATTTTACTGGTGGGGGACCTAGAACTTAAATGTATTCCCGCATTTTACTGGTGGGCGACCTAGAACTTAAATGTATTCCCGCATTTTACTGGTGGGCGACCTAGAACTTAAATGTATTCCCGCATTTTACTGGTGGGCGACCTAGAACTTAAAAGTATTCCCGCATTTTACTGGTGGGCGACCTAGAACTTAAATGTATTCCCGCATTTTACTGGTGGGCGACCTAGAACTTAAATGTATTCCCGCATTTTACTGGTGGGCGACCTAGAACTTAAATGTATTCCCGCATTTTACTGGTGGGCGACCTAGAACTTAAATGTATTCCCGCATTTTACTGGTGGGCGACCTAGAACTTAAATGTATTCCCGCATTTTACTGGTGGGCGACCTAGAACTTAAAAGTATTCCCGCATTTTACTGGTGGGCGACCTAGAACTTAAATGTATTCCCGCATTTTACTGGTGGGCGACCTAGAACTTAAATGTATTCCCGCATTTTACTGGTGGGCGACCTAGAACTTAAATGTATTCCCGCATTTTACTGGTGGGCGACCTAGAACTTAAATGTATTCCCGCATTTTACTGGTGGGCGACCTAGAACTTAAATGTATTCCCGCATTTTACTGGTGGGCGACCTAGAACTTAAATGCATTCCCGCATTTTACTGGTGGGCGACCTAGAACTTAGATGTATTCCCGCATTTTACTGGTGGGCGACCTAGAACTTAAATGTATTCCCGCATTGTACTGGTGGGCGACCTAGAACTTAAATGTATTCCCGCATTTTACTGGTGGGCGACCTAGAACTTAAATGTATTACCGTATTTTACTGATGGGCGACCTAGAACTTAAAAGTATTCCCGCATTTTACTGGTGGGCGACCTAGAACTTAAATGTATTCCCTCATTTTACTGGTGGGCGACCTAGAACTTAAATGTATTCCCGCATTTTACTGGTGGGCGACCTAGAACTTAAATGTATTCCCGCATTTTACTGGTGGACGACCTAGAACTTAAATGTATTCCCGCATTTTACTGGTGGACGACCTAGAACTTAAATGTATTCCCGCATTTTACTGGTGGGCGACCTAGAACTTAAATGTATTCCCGCATTTTACTGGTGGGCGACCTAGAACTTAAATGCATTCCCGCATTTTACTGGTGGGCGACCTAGAACTTAGATGCATTCCCGCATTTTACTGGTGGGCGACCTAGAACTTAAATGTATTCCCGCATTTTACTGGTGGGCGACCTAGAACTTAAATGTATTCCCGCATTTTACTGGTGGGCGACCTAGAACTTAAAAGTATTCCCGCATTTTACTGGTGGGCGACCTAGAACTTAAATGTATTCCCGCATTTTACTGGTGGGCGACCTAGAACTTAAATGTATTCCCGCATTTTACTGGTGGGCGACCTAGAACTTAAATGTATTCCCGCATTTTACTGGTGGGCGACCTAGAACTTAAATGTATTCCCGTATTTTACTGGTGGGCGACCTAGAACTTAAATGTATTCCCGCATTTTACTGGTGGGCGACCTAGAACTTAAATGTATTCCCGCATTTTACTGGTGGGCGACCTAGAACTTAAATGTATTCCCGCATTTTACTGGTGGGCGACCTAGAACTTAAATGCATTCCCGCATTTTACTGGTGGGCGACCTAGAACTTAGATGTATTCACGCATTTTACTGGTGGGCGACCTAGAACTTAAATGTATTCCCGCATTTTACTGGTGGACGACCTAGAACTTAAAAGTATTCCCGCATTTTACTGGTGGGCGACCTAGAACTTAAATGTATTCCCGCATTTTACTGGTGGGCGACCTAGAACTTAGATGTATTCCCGCATTTTACTGGTGGGCGACCTAGAACTTAAAAGTATTCCCGCATTTTACTGGTGGGCGACCTAGAACTTAAATGTATTCCCGCATTTTACTGGTGGGCGACCTAGAACTTAGATGTATTCCCGCATTTTACTGGTGGGCGACCTAGAACTTAGATGTATTCCCGCATTTTACTGGTGGGCGACCTAGAACTTAGATGTATTCCCGCATTTTACTGGTGGGCGACCTAGAACTTAAATGTATTCCCGCATTTTACTGGTGGGCGACCTAGAACTTAAATGTATTCCCGCATTTTACTGGTGGGCGACCTAGAACTTAAATGTATTCCCGCATTTTACTGGTGGGCGACCTAGAACTTAAATGTATTCCCGTATTTTACTGATGGGCGACCTAGAACTTAAAAGTATTCCCGCATTTTACTGGTGGGTGACCTAGAACTTGAAATGTATTCCCACATTTTACTGGTGGGCGACCTAGAACTTAGATGTATTCCCGCATTTTACTGGTGGGCGACCTAGAACTTAAAAGTATTCCCGCATTTTACTGGTGGGCGACCTAGAACTTAAATGTATTCCCGCATTTTACCGGTGGGCGACCTAGAACTTAGATGTATTGAAATTGTTTCCTCGTTCTTCCGAGAAAATTTTGACAATCGGCAGAAAATTTTCTGCCCCAGTTTTGGTGATTTTCCTGGCATCGCGTCTTGCTGCCATCGTCAATGTTTATTTTCCTGCAGTAGACAAAAGGATTTAGTCAGTTTCACTTATGGTGGGAAGAGGTGTCTTTCCGATGGATGATTTTCCTTCGCTTTCCCTTTTCTTGCTCTGTGCCCCCATAACTGGTTGGTGGACAAAGTTGCTTGTTGGGGGTTTCCGGCCTGCTGGGGGCTGGTTTTCAATTTATCCCCCTTTCTACTTTCTCTTAAGTACATGCTGTGGGAGTCTGCTTTTACTCCCGAAACCACTCCCTTTAGGAGTTCACTTCCTCCAAAACTGCAAGGCACAATCATTGCATTGCCTGGGGCGAGCCTTTAAGACTGTTTGTGTTATCCTGCATTGGATGAATCCCTCTTCGGTCTTTGGTAGTAAGCTTTGAAAAATCCTTTTCAAGACAAATTTTTAGAAAGAGAAATAAAAAGGAGAAAATCTTTCTGACCTAATACTTGGTGGAAAAAGAAATGCAGATGAACTTATCTGGACGACATGACTGGTCCCCGTGATCACGACGTGCACCATAGATTCCCGACCCAGTCTATTTGTATCAATCGACTTGCCCGATGGTCTGACTTGCTGGGGATAAATGAGTGTCCATTTTTTTTTTGCGAACGTGGACGCTCTTGTTGATCTGTCTTGTCGCCTCATAGTGCCCTTCGAGGGGTTTTCACTAATGAGACTCTCTCTTTTCTCTCAACTCCCGGCACCTTATGGTGCCTGTGAAGGTTCTCACCAATAAGACTCTCTTATTTTATATCTCTCATCTTACGTCGCCTTTCGGTGCCTGTGAAGGTTTTCACCGATAAGACTCTCTCATTTTATTTCTTCATCGAGGAATCGGAGGGTTGTTGATATGACCTTCTCTTCTGGAGATTCCTTGGACTATCAATTCATTCCCAGTCTTATGATCCTCTTCTTTGCTGGGGATCGGTGTATTATTCTCGGCTTTATTTGCCTGACTTGGCATCTCTTGGATATTGATCGGGAGGTCTTTTGGACGTCGATGTTGGTTTTGGTGTGGGGCTAGAAGAAAGGCTTATCAAAAAATGAAATAATTTCGACGGGTGATTTGCTACAACTTTTGGAATCAAACCTTTGTTGGAATTTTAAAACATAGCCTCTGCCCCAGTTTTCTTGCTTGGGGGATTCTATTTTTTTACTCTATGTTGAGCTATGTGCGTTATGTACACTGTGCCTTTTTATGCGTATTTATGTACATTATGCATCCTATATACACTATGATGCACACTATGACCGATCCGTGAGGCGCCTACGTATCCTCTTTGAGGAATCAGGTCAAACGTAGTTCCCACCGGTTTGTGGTTTTTACCTTCTTCTTCTTCTTTTTTTTATCATCATTTTTTCATTTTTCCTTAAAAATTATCTTTTCTTCTTTCTCTTTTCATATCTTTTCCGTTAGTGATTCCAAAAGAGGGGTATGAAAGAATAACTTAAGGCTCAAAAAGGGGGAAACAAGGGTTAAAGTGTTTGGATAGAAGAAAGAATTGCCTCCGTCATCTCATTATCCAACAAATACCAGATACAAACAAACGAACCAAAAATTGCCCTAATTAAAGAAATTACGCATAATACCTCTTGACTGCATCAGAATTGATAGCCATGTCGACACATCTCCCCTCGATATCTGTCAAACACAAAGCACCGTTGGACAATACTCTGGTCACAATATAAGGCCCCTGCCAATTGGGGGCGAATTTGCCTTTTGCCTCAACCTGATGTGGGAGGATCTTCTTCAATACCTGCTGCCCTACTTCAAACTTCCTGGGGCGCACCTTCTTATTATATGTTCTCGCCATTCTCTTCTGGTATAGCTGACCATGGCACACTGCTGCCAATCTTTTCTCATCTATCAAGCTCAACTGTTCCAATCGAGTTTTGACCCATTCCTCATCATCAATCCCGGCTTCAGCGACAATCCGGAGGGACGGAATTTCGACCTCTGCTGGTATTACGGCCTCAGTTCCGTACACCAACAAATAAGGAGTTGTACCTATGGAAGTCCGGACAGTAGTGCGGTAACCTAACAAAGCAAAGGGTAATCTCTCGTGCCATTGTCTGGATCCTTCCACCATCTTTCGCAGTATCTTCTTGATGTTCTTATTGGCTGCTTCGACCGCTCCATTCGCCTTGGGACGATATGGGGTGGAATTGCGGTGTGTAATCTTGAATTGTTGGCATACCTCTCTCATCAGGCTGCTATTAAGATTCACATCATTATCCGTGATGATTACTTTTGGGATCCCGAACCTGCAGATGATATGGGAGGGCACAAAATCCACCACTGCTTTTTTGGTTACCGACTTAAAGGTTTTAGCCTCAACCCATTTGGTGAAGTAATCAATGGTCACTAGAATGAACCTATGACCGTTGGATGCTGCCGGCTCAATAGGTCCAATGACATCCATGCCCCATGCCACAAACGGCCAGGGTGCTGACATCGTATGTAACTCTGTTGGCGGAGAATGAATCAGATCTCCATGTATCTGGCACTGATGGCATTTCCTCACGAAAGTGATACAGTCGTGTTCCATGGTGAGCCAATAACACCCTGTTCGAAGGATCTTCTTTGCCAATACATATCCGCTCATGTGTGGCCCACAAACTCCAGCATTTACCTCTGCCATAACCGTCGTGGCTTGACCGGCATCTATGCATCTCAACAATCCTAAATCCGGGGTTCTTTTATACAACACTCCTCCGCTGAGGAAGAAACCATTCGACAAACGCCGAAGGGCTCTTTTTTGGTCTCCAGTGGCCTGTTCTGGATATGTCCCCATCCTGAGATATTCCTTGATATCATGAAACCAGGGTTCGCCACCTGGTTCCTCTTCTACGGTGTTGCAATAAGCGTGCTGATCACGGACCTGGATGTGCAGAGGATCAACATACATTTTGTCAGGGTGGTGCAGCATTGATGCTAAGGTGGCCAAGGCATCCGCAACCTCATTGTGAACTCTCGGGATATGTTTGAACTTCACCGATCGAAATCGCTTGCTCAGATCATGCAAGCATTGTCGGTATGGTATGAGCTTTAGATTTCACATTTCCCATTCACCCTGAATCTGATGTACCAAGAGGTCCGAGTCTCCCAAGACCAAGACGTCTTGGACATCCATGTCCGCAGCCAAGCGCAGACCCAGAATGCAAGCTTCATACTCGGCCATATTATTGGTGCAATAGAAGCATAGTTGAGCCGTAACAGGATAATGACGTCCTATTTCAGAAATGAGTACTGCTCCTATTCCAACCCCTTTCGCGTTTGCAGCTCCATCGAAGAAAAGCTTCCAACCTGGTTCCTCAGGTAATTCCAACTCATTTGTATGCATTACCTCTTCGTCGGGAAAATACGTTCTTAAGGGCTCGTATTTTTCATCAACGGGATTCTCTGCCAAATGGTCGGCCAGCGCCTGGGCTTTCATGGCTGTCCTCGTCACATAGACGATATCAAACTCTGTGAGCAGAATTTGCCATTTTGCCAACCTTCCCGTGGGCATAGGTTTCTGAAAGATATACTTCAATGGGTCCAAACGGGATATGAGATAAGTAGTATACGAAGACAGGTAGTGCTTCAACTTCTGAGCTACCCAAGTTAGGGCGCAACATGTTTTCTCGAGTTGAGTGTACTTGACCTCATGTACTGTGAATTTCTTGCTAAGATAGTAGATGGCCTGCTCCTTCCTTCCTGTGTCATCATGTTGCCCCAGTACACAACCAAATGAATTTTCCAAGACCGTCAGGTAAAGGATTAGGGGTTTCCCGGGCTTAGGCGGGACCAATACGGGTGGATTAGACAGATACCCTTTGATTTGGTCGAAAGCCTCCTGACACTCTGCCGTCCAACCTACCGCAGCATCCTTTCTCAGCAGCCGAAATATGGGCTCACAAGTTGCTGTGAGTTGAGCGATGAACCTGCTGATGTAATTGAGTCTACCCAGCAAACTCATTACCTCTGTTTTGTTCCTTGGTGGTGGCAAATCTCGGATGGATTCAATTTTGGATGGGTCTAACTCAATCCCTCGTCGACTGACGATGAACCCTAGCAACTTTCCTAATGGAGCCCCGAATGCGCATTTGGCCGGGTTGAGCTTGTTATCATACCTTCGGAGTCTTTGGAAAAATCTCCTTAGGTCTGCTACATGGTCCTCCTGATGCCAAGACTTTCTGATCACATCATCGACGTACACCTCGATTTCTTTGTGTATCATGTCATGAAACACAACAGTCATTGCTCGCATGTATGTTGCCCCGGCGTTCTTCAATCCGAACGGCATTACCCGATAGCAGTAAGTTCCCCATGGCGTAATAAAGGCTGTCTTTTCCGCATCCTCCTCGTCCATTAGGATCTGATGATAACCCGCATAGCAATCTACAAAGGATCCGATCTCGCGCCCAGCGCAATTATCGATCAAGATATGGATGTTGGGCAATGGAAAATTGTCCTTGGGACTTGCTTTGTTGAGGTTGCGGTAGTCGACGCACACCCTGATTTTCCCATCCTTCTTTGGAACTGGTACCACATTGGCCAACCACTCGGGATATCGAGTGACCCGAATGACCTTCGCCTGCAGCTGCTTAATCACCTCTTCTTTGATCTTTACACTCATTTCTGTTTTAAACTTCCTTAGCTTTTGCTTGACCGGAGGGTATGCCGGGTCAGTGGGCAATTTGTGAACCACTAAATTGGTGCTTAATCCAGGCATATCGTCATATGACCATGCAAAAACATCTTTGAATTCCATGAGGGTTTTGATCAATTCTTCCCTGACATTCGGCTCAATGTGGATGCTGATTTTGGTTTCTTGGACGTTATCAGCGTCTCCTAGATTTACAGCCTCAGTGTCATTTAGGTTAGGCTTGGGTTTTTTTTCAAATTGGCATAGTTCTCGGTTTATCTCTTCGAAGGCCTTATCTTCGTCATATTCAAATTCATCGTCGCAAACGACCTCTTGCATCATTAAGTCGGATTTAGATTGATTTATTAGACTAGGTCGATGATCCACTGTGCATGCCATGTCATTAGAACCAGTAAAAAGAGAACTGCTCAGAAAGAAAAAAGAACAAAACAAAATTAAAATGGGACAAAAGAAGAGAACTTTATTAAACTTGCGGGATAAAAGGGTTCACACTTTTACAAAAACGAAAGTAAAATTTGGATTACACCTTGGAATAATACGAACAAAACAAAACACACAAAACATAAATCAAAGCCTACTACCAAGACTCCCCTCGGACAGGAAGAGGAGTAACTGTCCAATTGTTGGTTTTGGCCTCCGGCCCCACAAACTGTATCTCTGTTTTGCTGGAACCTTCCCCAGCTTCTACCATACTGACATCAGCGAATAGCCTCTCGAAACCCTGATTCAGGTCCCCATCCATACCAATCAATGGTCCTAGAATCTTTGGGACTGGCGACCCCTTGGCACTTGCTTTGACAAAAGACCTTGAGAGACGTGGCACCGGTTTGGGCAGAAACCAAACCCTCTTCTTCATTTTTCGTGCCTGCTTCCTATCTGCTGCGGTTGGTTTAAACCCCAATCCGAAAGTTTCCAGATTTTTAGGAAGGGAGACAGGTTGGACAATGCCTTGAAGCTCGACTCCCAGGCCTTTTCCTGGCACAAATCCATTACCCAGCATTTCTGAGACCATCATGACTGTTGCGGCAGCTACCCTAGGGTGCGGAATGATTTCTCCTTAAGAAATTTTGTTGGCCGACCCTGTATCGAAAATTTGGTAGACCCAAGGACCTTTGTCATCAGCGGTCTCTATGAAAGGTACAATGGCTCCGCCCATGGTGCACGTTGTGTCCTCGCCGTGTAACACGACCTCTTGTCTTTCCCACTCGATCTTTACCATCTGATGTAGGGTGGAGGGCACTGCTTTGGCTGCATGAATCCATGGTCGTCCTAACAGTAGGTTATAAGATATTGTGGCGTCTAACACCTGGAATTCCATGGTAAACAGGACTGGACCGATGGTCAGTTCAAGTACAACATCCCCCACAGTGGCTGTTCCGTTTCCGTCGAACCCTCGGACACATATGCTGTTCTTGTGGATTCTTCCGTGGTCGATCTTTAACTGGTTCAGGGTAGATAGTGGACAAATATTGGCACTTGAGCCGTTATCCACCAATACTCGAGTTACCACCGAGTCTTCACATTTGATAGCTAGGTATAGAGCTTTATTATGCTCCGTACCTTCCACCGGCAGATCATCATCTGAGAATGTCACCCCATTCACCTCGAAGATCTTGTTGGCAATGGTTTCCAAGTGGTTTACAGAAATCTCATTGGGTACATGAGCTTCGTTCAATATCTTCATCAGGGCCCGCCGATGCTCCTCAGAATGGATCAGTAATGATAGCAGTGAGATCTGGGCCGGTGTTTTTCTCAGCTGTTCGACCACGGAATAGTCCTGCACTTTCATCTTCCTCAGGAACTCCTCAGCCTCTTCTTCGAACACAGGTTTCTTGGTTGCAGCTGGGTTGGTTCTCCTTAGTTCCACCGGAGCGAAACATCGACCTGATCGAGTCAGCCCTTGCGCTTCACAACTAACTTCTTCCACCTGTTTTCCTTTGTACATAACCACCGCCTTTTCATATTTCCAAGGCAAAGCCCTGCTATCAATCATCGGCAGCTAGACTACAGGCTTTATGGTGACCAGTTCTCTATATACCCCTTTCAACACAACTACAGGTGTGGGCGGAATCCCTGATTTTACCAACTTGTTTGGCTTGGGTTTGCTCGTTATGGCCGACGGGCTCTTTCCCAATATCACTACTGGCTTGATGCCTTCTCCCTGCGACTGTACCCTCGTTCCCCCACTGGTTGAGACTTCTTTCGGGGCGGCCTGGATCATCATCACTGTTTGTGAGGGTTTTCTCAACTCTCCTCCCTCATACACTAACTCAATCATGTGAGTCTCGTGGTGCGCTGGCAGTGGGTTCTGGTTGATGTTAGGAGCTTCCGGTGTCTGGACCTCGATCTTATTAGTGTCAATAAGATCCTGTATGGCATACGTCAATTTCCAACACTTCTCGGTATCATGCCCGAGCATCCCTGAGCAGTATTCACAACTTATTGATCGATCCAAATTCTGAGGGGGGGGATTTGGTTCTCGAGTCTGGATAGGACTAACCAAACCTAATTGCCTCAGTTTGTGGAACAAAGCGGTGTAGGTTTCTCCCAACTCCGTGAAAGTTCTTTGTTTCCGCAACCTGTCATTCCTAGCATCTGGATTTCCCCGAAAGCCTGCCCCTGAAGGGTTTCTATACGCCCTCGGTGGAGGATAGGTGTTTTGTGGTGGTGCATATATGTTCTGGGGAGCCGGAGCGTGCCATTGCGGGCGAACCGGAGGCGGAGTGTATGCCTGGGCCTGGTGTACGGAACAATGTGGTTCTCGCGGTGGATAGAAATTTTGGGGTGGGTTGTATGGGTAGTTTGACCTGTGAGGTCTGGGTTGGTTGTAGTGTGGCTTGCCAGCCCTGGACCAACTGCCTGCCTCGATCATGGCAACCTCTTCTTTCTTTCTTCTCAGCGCACCTCCTGTGCCGCTCTGAATAGCCTGGGTTGTGGCCTTGAGTGCCGAGTAGTTCAAGATTTTGTCAGACCTCAGGCCCTATTCTATCATGATCCCTATCTTGACCACCTCGTTGAAGGATTTTCCAACCGTTGTCACCAAGTGACCAAAGTAGGTTGGATCCAATGTTTGTAAGAAATAGTCCACCATCTCTCCCTCTCTCATGGGAGGGTCGACTCTAGCTGCCTGCTCTCTCCAGCGGAACCCGAACTCGCGAAAACTTTCCCCGAGCTTCTTCCCAGTTCTTAATAATGTGAGACGGTCAAGGACTATCTCGAGATTGTACTGGAAATGACCTGCAAAAGCCTGCGCCAGATCATCCCAAGTATACCACCTACTGGAATCCTGCCTGGTATACTATTCTAGCGCAGATCCGCTCAGACTTTGGCCGAAATAGGCTATTAACAGCTCATCTTTGCCGCCTGCCCCTCTCATTTTGCTACAGAATCCCCGCAAATGTGCCATGGGATCACCGTGGCCTTCATATAAATCAAACTTAGGCATCTTGAACCCAACTGGGAGTTGGACGTCTGGGAAAGGGCACAGATCTTTGTAAGCTACGCTGACTTGGTTGCCCAATCCGTGCAGGTTTCTGAAGGATTGCTCCAGGCTTTTGAACTTTTCCAATAGCTCATCCTGTTCAGGGGCTTTAACCGGCTTTTCAATCTCTGCTGGTACCTCCAAGTGTGGATTGTAAGCCTGTGGTTCGGGTGCATGGAATGTAGGCTCAGGGGGATAGTATTGTGTATCGCGAGCCTGAAACAATGGCTCACTGGTCGTTCTTTGCAAGGGGGCTGATGTAGGTCCCACAAAAATTGGAATATTGGGTGTTGGGAGAGGTTGATGGGGTGGTGGAGCTTGGGAATCATGAGGGCTTCTTTCTTGATGATAACGGGGGTTTGGGAGGCTTGTCGAAGGGCCGGAGTGAGGGTATTCCGACATGTGCCCCAGTGGTTCAGGGCTCTTTTGTGCTTTGGCTAGGGCTAGCTGCATTGCATTCATCTCTAGTCCCATCCTTTCAATCTTTTCCATCGCTTCTTTTAACAACTGGCTCATCGGCCTTTCTTCCTCATTACTATTCTCTGAAGTAGTCATGCTTGTTGCTACTGGTCCTTTGGATCTGGTTTGGTAAGAGTGTGTTGCCAGAATTCTTTAACAACTAACTGTCTGGATTCAGACAACAACAAACTTTGTTAGCGTTAGAGCTTAACAGATTTGATCATAACACATAGAGGATGCAATGCTCCTAGGCAGTTAACCGTTTCTACATGCTTTGCTTCAAACAACATGCGTCATCCCGGCTTGCTCATTTATCCCCTTTTTAAAGTACTTTGGGAAACCCTGCATTTTATTTTATTTTTGTATTTTCTTTCTTTCTTTATTAAAAATGGTCGAATCTTATGGGGATTGCCTACGTATCACTTCCCCGCACGAATCAGACCAGGCGTAGTTCTGCCTTAGAGTAAAGAAACACAAAATTCTTTTGGAATCATTAAATTCATTCTCAAAATTTTGCTATTACAAATTACTTCAAACAAAGAGTAGCAATAGTACAGATTCCTATCTGATTAAAAGAAAAGAAAATAACATATGGGAAAGCGGCAAAGCCAAATAAACAAGGCATCGACCAAAGATTAATTTTCCAACTTAAGGGCCCGTGAGGCATCATTCGGCCTTCTTGCGGCCCTTGGTGTGAGGTCCCTCTGCAAGCTCTTCAACTCGTTCATAATCCGGTGGACGCAGCCCATGATGGAAACAAGGAGGGTCTTCCGAGGTGTTCGCTCACATGCTAAGCATTTCATGTAGATGTAATGCCCAATTTCGTCAATCCTTCCTCGAATGCTGTCCCTTTCAATGAACAATTGCCTGATTTGTCAGTTCTTCAATCCCAGTGCCTGAGCATTGTCGGCAAGTCGATCCTGGAACAACTCCATTTGTCTTTCCATGCAGGCCATTGCATCGTAACAATGTCTTCTGTCGGCCTGAGCATCTCGTGCTTGTTTGACGATCCGATCATGTAGAGTGGAGTTTGTCTCCCTTAATATCCCGATGCTCATTTCATAATCCCTTATGACCTGTTGCAAACGCTGCTTCCGGGCCATTGTGTACTTTGCCCATCTGACCTTCATCCTTGCTATGCAAGCTTCTGATTGTTCTAATTCTTCTTGGCTTTAGATGACCTGATTTCTCAAACTTGCTATTAATCTTTCGTCAGAGCGACGCTTCTGTCGGTCAACGTTATTCTTACTGGCTTGGCGAAGGCGGGCCTTTAGGGTTTGGTTTTCTTGGGCTAGCTTGTTTCTTTCAGCCTGCTCCGAGGCGACTTGCACATTGTTCTCAAATACAAGCCTTTCAACTTGTTGCTTTAGTTTCCCGATTTCAACCCGGTAACCTTCCTCCCTTTTTAACCATCCTCATTGCTCCTGTGAATCATCTGTGAAGTGTTGGACGTGGGCTCTTTTAGCAGGTCTTTGCCAAATCTGAAACCTTCTTTCGAACCAAGCATCGTACTTTGGGTCAACCTCACCTTTAGCTAGTTCTCGCACTAGGGTCTTGGGTTCCAAGAATCTACATTCGTGCCACAGCTTTCTAATCTTCCCCTTGGGAAATATGACTCCCGGGCTCAGCTCCAAGGCGTGCTTGCTCAGATCTTCATCGGTAGGGATTACTTGAAACCTGCCCAGCTGTCGTAATACCCGATGAGGGGCATATGGCTGGATGCTGCGAAGTCCCATTAAGAGAACATGACATTCTCCAGCCGACATGTAGATCACCTCAGTATCAATCAACCAACCAAATGCCCATTCAATTTGGTCAGTTGTTGTTGACCTTAACCGTGTAAACCACGCTTCGACACCTTCAGGAAATCTGGCGCCTGCTATGCGCTTCTCGAATCCGCTGATACAATTCCTCTCGGTCAACCCGTGGTTCATGTATCCTACTCGGTGATGGAGGTGTTCCTGCATCCATAGCTGAAGTAACAGATTGCAACCTTGGAAGAACTTGCCTCCTTCTCGGCATATAGTCAGAGCTCGGTAGATTTCGGACAAAATCAAAGGAACCACAGTACTATTGGTTCTTTTGATTGCAACGTCGGCCATCCCTACCAGGCCTATCTCTATCTTTTTATCCTTCCTTGGACAAACCATGACTCCCAAGAACGCTGTGATGAAAGCCAAAGTACGTCTTGCTTCCCATTTGTTTCTGTTCCCACCGTGAGTCAGCCCAATGTTTGGTTCCTCGAAACCCTGCGGAGCTCTGTACTGCTGATACAAGAAATGGAGATCACAACATCCTCTCGATAAATCGTCATGCTGTATCTTCCGACTGATGCTTAGTAGATCCAGAAACGCATGCGGAGACACTGGCCTTGGCGAAAGTAAATATTGCCCTCTTAACCTCTCATTCAATCCCGCATATCCGGCAACTTCCTCAAGTGTTGGTGAAAGTTCAAAGTCAACAAAGCGGAATACATTGCGGGTTGGGTCCCAAAATGGTATTAGAGCTTCAAGAATATCTGTCCTCGGCCTAATGCTCATCAAATTGACAAAACCTCCCAACACTCTTCCCACTATCCCTTTGCAATCGGCTTCCAAGTCATTCCACCACATGTGGAGTTGTAGAGGGACCTCGCTGAGGGCAGAGAACGGTTCATTTGGCTCTGTGCTCATCCTGCACATTTATTACGGCATTTTTTAGGCGAAAGCAAAATCTTTATTTTGGTTCCAACCAAAAATCTTTGAAAAATACAATATATGTATATATATATACATGTGTATATATATATACATATATACTTTATTATATCTTTATTTGGTAAAAATGAAAAAGGGAGTTGGACCCGATGAGGGTTGCCTACGTATCCCACATCCGGTGAGAATCAAACCGACGTAGTTCGGGTAATAAACCAACTAGCTGATTTATTTATTATTATTATTATTTTTATTTTTATTTTTTTTAAAAAAAAAAATAAAAACTCATTCATCATTCTCAGCTTGCTATTTTTCTCTTTTCTCTTTTCCTTTATTTTTTATAAAACAAACTATTAAAATAAATATACCCATTTTTTCTTCTATCTGAACTTCGTCCCAACATTCAAAACCGGTCATCATGCATGTTTGAAGCAAATAAATGCACAAGCAGTGAGCAGGATGCATCAGGATGGCCTTTTCTGTTTCAGGTTGCTATTCCTAGACGGACCCAACCCCTGTGTTGAGTCCCCTAAGTCAAAAATGCACATGATGCAAATAAGCGTTCCTACTAGGGATCCGGCATGAAGTTGAGTTATTCTAGGTTCAGAACCTGGGTGTTTGTTCTAGACCTGGCTTACCCGAGCGGACAGCTCGAGCCGAGGGGGAGGGGCAGCGTACCGGGAATACAGAAGCTTCACCGGCTTAGCAACTTGTCCGAACCTCATTCTAAATTGGGATTTGACACTATACAGAAAAGAAGTCGTACGAAGTACACCCTTCTCCATGATTTAGAAGACTCGGAAAGGATTGGGGTTTCAGCACAGTTTATATACAGTTCACGTAATATCAAAGCGGTAAAAGGCAACCAGTTAGCACATTAAGCACAAACATGTAAAAATCAGATAAAACCAAATATAACAATTTATCTAAGCTCGAATTTCTAACCCTGAACCAGTGGTTCTGAGAAGTCCCCAGCAGAGTCGCCAGAGCTGTCACACCTCCTTTTTACGCACCCGCGAGGGTGCAAGGGAGTTTTTCCAATTAAAGGACAATCGAAACGGGATTGGTTTATTTATTTCAGAGTCGACACTTGGGAGATTTAGGGTGTCCCAAGTCACCAATTTTAATCCCGAATCGAGGAAAATAATGACTCCATATTACAGTCTGCGTACCAAAAAATCCAGATAAGGAATTCTGTTAACCCGGGAGAAGGTGTAAGGCATTCCCGAGTTCCGTGGTTCTAGCACGGTCGCTTAACCGTTATATTCGGCTTATTTATCGGATTTTAAATACAATTATGAACCAATGTGCCAATTTTAACTTTTAACCGCTTTATCATTATTGTTTTTACAAGAATGTGAACATCGCTTAAAACACGTCTTTGGACTGCGTCACATGAAATGCACTCACAATCCGGAACACATTTTTATTTGATGTTTTGAGATTTGGATTTGGGTCACATGAAATGCACACCCAAGCTTAAGAAAGTAAATTATTAAACAGGCGCCTAAAGAGACTATCGCGTTATTATTTTGGGGAGGCCGTGAAATTCGCTAAATGGCCCGTCCCGGATTCTAAGTGTTTTAGTATATATGCATTTAGAGGGCCCCACAGCTTCTACATTTTTTGTTTGTCGAGGCTCGTCTCATTTTATTATTAAAAAGGATATCCTATAGCAACTACATTTCTTGTCGTGTTTGTCTCTACTAGTTGAAAACAGGGATAGTCCTAGTTAATTACATGCTTGCAGGTTATTTATAGCAGGCTTCAAAACGCTTTTACACGATCAGAATCATGACCACATACCCAGGTCGCACCCCGAATATTATGGGCCCAAACCCAGCCCACACAGTATCGGCAGGGTCCTGGGCCACTGCTTTCCCGACGGAAGCCTGCTGGGTTCGTTCGACTTGGGCCCAACCTTCATGAGGTTGAGAAATGCAGGCTTGTATTATTTATTCTAAGGGCAATGATTTGCCAATTATAATGAGGCAGCTTGTTGAAGGGAAATGAATTCAACTATCAAGGGATAACTCCATACTTGGCGTGCATTACAGGATATGCTAAACACAATTAACCAAAGTATAAGATACAACCTACTGCACTGTAAATCCTTCTATTACCAACCTATATACACAATCTAACATTCAATTACCATACATTGACATTTATTAGGCATGAGGACTATCTCCAGTATCCAAACAAGAATGTAAACTATTATACATTATATGAGGCTTAACATAATAGTCTATGTATATATAAACATCTGCAGATCTTCTCCTTTACATTCATGCTCAAACTTTTCAAGTTACATTGGTAGTATATTTGTGTACCTGGTATAGAGAACAAAAGGAGGAAGAAAATGATCAGCTGAGTGGTACGCAACAAGCACAGCAACAGCAGATAATACAGCCCAACACAGCAACAACCAAACAGCCACAAAGATGAAGTTCACACGTTGGTCGAGCAACAGACAAATAATCCCAGGAAACAGGATGGGAAACAAAACCAATCGAGAAAAGAACCAGAATATTTTGTGCTATAGCCACAGAAATTCAATAACCACCAAAGCTTAGCAAACAACCAGCACAGTTTCAAACAATCAAGGAGACTAAAACTCAATGTACAACACACAAAAACTCAATGTAGTAGCAATCACAGCTGAAGATACACAGACTTCTCTTAATGGAACAATAACAGCCCCAGTTAGGATAACCAACTTGTTTTCTTTGTGCAGTTTTTGGACACTGTTCAGTTACAGTATTTCTGGAAATTTCTTTCTGTTTTTTTTTCAGTTTTCTTCAACTCACAAGACCCCTCTCAAGACTAAAATTTCCAGCCTCCTTTAAGTTCTGAGAATAGCTTATTTATAAGCCAACAAACCAGTGCAGTCAAGTTGCCTGGATTCTGCCAATTGCAGACTGACCATACCTATTAAACCCCATGCCTAAGCATCTTCTTGATGCCAGCCATTTGTTCCCTACGCCTGGCTTATTCCCTTTGTTCAAGAGTTATGGGTTCATTTAAGTATTCATTTTAATTCCCATGCTCTTATGTCTTGCTCCCCATTGGCGTTAATTTAATCCTATTTCAGTACCCTACTTGTCAGCTCACTTAAACTAAGCCTTTCTGTTCTTTTCAAACCCCAGACTACCCTCATTAAACCCTGGTTATGACTGTACTAACCCTCTGCAACAATGGGGCATTTTGAACTTCTGAAAGTCCAAATTCAAGACTTCCCTAGCCTGATTCTTTTAATTGTTTAAAAATGCAGTTACAAATTAGTATTCACAGATAATGTCAAACATCCAATTAACAACACAGGTTTGTTCAGTTATGTGAAGTTGTACGCATTAGCATATCTGAACATTCAATCCTAGGAAATTAATCGACAACGTTTATCAAGTCGACTATACTAATTATAACAAGGAATAATCAGTCGCTTATATAAACAACACAAACAGGGTCCCAAATGGCTTCAGACAACCTTTCTCTACATTTGAGGGGGCTATATGAATTAACTTATTTGACGATTAATCTAATTGACGATCACGTATATCACAGAATACATTCAGAACACACACAGACAAACCAACGACCAAATAAAGGCCTTACAAAGATGGAAGGAATTAAGAAAAATACTAGAAATAACAAGCAATCACAACAAAGCATGCTAACAACTTAATTACCACATGAATAAAACAGAAAGGCAAAGAAAAACTTACCGAAAAATGTCCAAACAAAATTGACCCAAGTCTGACTCCACTTTGACCATTTGAGGCCGAACAAACTTTAATCAGGGTGTTCTCACACGAGAACACCTTGATTAAGGTCTATTATACCTTAAACCCCTGCTAAGACTAGCCAGATTCCAAGGCTATTCGTGTTCTAGGGTTTGGATCTTTAGATCTGGTTTTTAGGAGTTGTGGGTAGATTCGGACCAAACCAAGCTTGGTTTGGTCACGAGGGAGGTCTGGGGAGTGTCTGGTACGAAGATGGTGAGGTTTGGTATAAGTTAGAGTTCGACTCGAATCTTCAGATGAAGATTCGAGACGAAGGAAGGTGATTCGACGCTAGGGGTAACAGATCCATGTTCAGGAGAGTGAGGTGGTCCTAGGGTGTTCAGGAGGTGGTTATCGGCATTCATACCGCCGGGTTCTAGTGAAAGGGAAATCAGGGCGGCTGCTAGGGTTTCGGGGGGTTCAGTGTTTGGTGAAGACGATGAGTGGAGGGGGTTCGAATAGGGGGCGTGGGGTACGATAGAAAGCTTATATACGATCTAGGGGTTTAGATCCTGGCCGTTGGATCAAATGAGATCTATGGCCAGGATCTATTCACTTAGGGAAGACGGTGTCGTTTGGGTTTGATAGTGGGTGAGACCGGGTAAGGCTGGATCGGGTCAAAGTTTGACGGGTTTAGGGGGAAAGGCCTGGGTCCGTTGGATCAAGGGGTTGGACGGCTTAGATTAATTTGCCTAAAACGACGTCATTGAGGTGAAGTGATCAACCTGATCAGGACCGTTTGTTTGATTCAGATCAACGGTTCTGATAAGGACGCTGATACGACGTCGTTTGAATCAGTGTTTGGGCAGGCCTGACTTGGACTGGGTCCTTGTGTGCCGGTTTTGGGCCTATTTTTGTTTCATTTCTTGGGCCCAAATCACTCTTTTCTTTGTTCTCTAATTTTAAAACAAAAATGAAATAACAAATAAATAATAAAACAAATGAAATTAAAACAAACAACAATGTAACACTTCAACACAATTATCACACCAAATTAAAATGTTTAAGTAAGTTAAATCACAACCTAGAACGAACGATGCATATATATTTTTTGAATTTTCTTTCAACGACCGAATTACGGTTTGATTACCATGACAGACATACTTTGTATTTTGATTGATAAGATCAAATGCAACTTGGTCCGAACCATAAATGACTAGCAGCACATGTCATGAAAAATTGAAAATTTGTATAGCGAGTTCACTGGTCACTATTTTTGTTTTCTTTTGGAGCGATTGTCCGTGAAGCAAAAATCACGTGCTTACAACAGGCACACCGTGCAACCGAACTATCTCCGGAATGTAAATCTGAGCCAATCTCTCTGAAGTATAAGTAGTCACCACCGGTATGAAGTGTGCCAACTTGGTCAATCTGTCGACAATGACCCACACTGAATCAAACTTCCTCAAAGTCCGCAGCAACCCAACTATGAAATCCATGGTAATATGCTTCCACTTCCACTCTGGTATAGGCATCTGCTGAAGTAGACCACCCGGCCTCTGGTGTTCACACTTGAACTGCCGGCAATTCAAACACCTAGCCACATACTCCACTATGTCCTTCTTCATCCTCCGCCACCAATAGTGATGTCTTAAGTCACGATACATCTTCATAGCTCCCAGATGAATAGAATACCGCGAACTGTGTGCCTCTTCTTGAATCTTCTCCCTCAGACCATCAACATTAGGAATACATAGACGACCCTGGAGTCGCAAAACACCATCCTCACCCATAGAAACCTCCTTGGCACCTCCCTGAAGCACCGTCTCTCTTAGAACTGCCAAATGTGGGTCATCAAACTGCCGGGCCTTGATCTTCCCCAATAATGAAGACTGAGCAACAACACAGGCAAAGACTCGGCTGGGCTCTGAAATATCCAACCTCACAAATCTATTAGCCAAGGACTGAATGTCCAAAGCTAGTGGTCTCTCATCTGCTGGAATGAATGACAAGCTACCAATACACTCTCCCTTTCTGCTTAAGGCATCTGCGACCACATTTGCCTTACTTGGATGATAAAGAATGGTGATGTCATAATCCTTTAGTATTTCAAGCCACCTGTGCTGCCTCAAATTAAGATCCCTCTGTTTGAACAAATGTTGTAAGCTACGATGATCCGTATAAACCTCACATGGCACCCCATACAGATAATGCCTCCATATCTTAAGAGCATGAACGATCGCGGCCAACTCTAGATCATGCACAGGATAATTCTTTTTATGAACCTTTAGCTAGCGCGAAGCATAGAAAATAACTCGCCCCTCCTTCATCAATACACATCCCAATCCAACACGCAAAGCGTCGCAATATACCGTATACATCCCTGAACCGAAAGGCAACATAAGGTCTGGTGATGTAGTCAAGGCTGTCTTGAGCTTTTGAAAGCTTGCCTCACAATCATCGGACCAATGGAAAGAAGCACCCTTCTGGGTCAAGCTAGTCAGATGTGATGCAATAGATGAAAAGCCCTACATGAATCATCTGTAGTAACCTACTAACCCCAGGAAACTCCTAATCTCAATCACCGAAGTAGGACGTGGCCAACTCTGAACTGCCTCAATCTTCTTGCGGTCCACCTTAATACCCTCTCCTAACACAATATGCCCCAAGAATGCCACTAACTCTAGCCAGAACTCACACTTAGAGAACTTAACATATAGCTTCTGCTCTCGTAAGGTCTGAAGCACTACCCTCAAATGCTGCTCGTGCTCCCCCAGGCTACGGGAGTATATCAAGATGCCGTCAATGAAGACGACGACAAATAAATCAATGTAAGGCATGAATACCCTGTTCATCAAGTCCATGAATGCTGCTAGGGCGTTAGTCAAGCCAAAGGACATCACCAGGAACTCATAGTGGCCATATCTAGTCCAAAATGCAGTCTTCGAAACATCCGAGTCCCGAATCTTCAGCTGATGATACCCTGACCTCAAATCAATCTTAGAGAACACCCTAGCACCCTAAAACTGGTCGAACAAATCATCGATACGAGGAAACAAATACTTGTTCTTGATGGTGACTTTGTTCAACTGGCGGTAATCAATGCACATCCGCATAGTTCCATCCTTCTTCTTCACAAATAATACTGGTGCACCCCAAGGTGATACACTGGGTCTAACAAACCCATTTGCTAACAACTCCTCAAGCTTCCCCTTCAACTCTTTCAACTCCTTCGGAGTCATACAGTACGGTGGGATAGATACAGGCTGGGTTCCTGGAGCCAACTCAATGCAGAAATCAATATTACGATTCGGTGGCATGCCAGGAAGATCAGAAGGAAACACATCAGCGAACTCTCAAACTACTGGAACTGAATCAATCATCGGAGACTCTACGGTGGTGTCTCGAACATAATCCAAACACCCTTTCTCGACCATTTGCCGAGCTTTCAGGAAAGAGATAACCCGACTAGATGTATCAACTGTAGAACCCTTCCACTCCAACCTCGATGACCCTGGCATCGCTAAAGTAACAGTCTTGGCATGGCAATCTAGGACGGTGTGATACGATGATAACCAATCCATGCCCAGGATGATCTCAAAATCGATCATATCAAGCAATAGGAGATCTCCTCTAGTTTCGAAACCACAGAGTGTAACCACACAGGACTGGTAGATTCGATCCACTACCACAGAATCACCCACAGGAGTAGACACATGAACAGGAGTGCCCAAAGTCTTAGGAGAAATAACCAGGAAATGAGCAAACAATGATGATACATATGAATAAGTAGACCCTAGATCAACTAATACCGAAGCATCTCTACCGACGACAGAAATAATACCTATGATGACGGCATCTGAGGCCAATGCATCTGGCCTGGCTGGAAGGGCATAAAATCTGGCTAGAGCACCGGTTGGCTGTCCTCCACTAGACTGAGCAGTAGCTGGCTGACCTCTCCCTACCTGGCCTCCACCTCTAGGACGACCCCTACCCATCTGCCCTTCACCTCTAGGTGGTGGGGCAGCTGGTGCTGAAATCATAAGTTGCTGACTCTGCTGCACTGCCTTGCCCCGAAGTCTGGGGCAGGTCCTCTTTATGTGGCCCGGATTTCAACACTCGTAGCACACTCTCGGTACCATAGCCTGCTGCCCTAAAGTCTGAGCCTACTGACCTGAATACCCACTGGAGGAACCCTGGATGGCTGGTAGGCAATATGAACTCTCTGGCACGGCACTGAAGTGAGCACTGGAAGAATCCTGATGACTATAATACCCGCCGGAGGAACCTTGAATAACTGGTGGGCGATATGAACTATCCGGCATCGCACTGAAATAAGGTCTCACTAGAGCACCTCAGGAAGGGGGTGGTGGTGCTGAATACGGGGGTCTGTTGGGCTGACCCTCCTGAAGTGACCTCTACCCCTAACTGGGGCGCCTCTGAACTCTCCCGAAAATCGGGCCCTCTTGTCCTTCTGAATCTTTTCTCTACCCCTTTGGCGATACCCTTCAATCCTGCGAGCAATCTCTACTACTAGCTGATACTCAGTACCCATCTCCACATCTCGGGACATGCTAGCTCGAATACTGTGGTGCAACCCCGCAACAAATCTCTGCACTCTCTCTGTATTTGTGGGAAGTATCATGAGTGCATGGTGAGACAGCTCAAAAAACCTCGCCTCATAATCGGTCACAGACATCTGACCCTGCTCAAGATGCTCAAACTGATACCACAGCTCTTCCCTCTCAGATGGTGGAATATACCTATCCAAGAATAACTGTGTGAATTGACCCCAAGTGAGGGGAGGGGAACCTGCTAGCCTGCCAAGAGCATAAGACTGCCACCATCTACGGGCCCTGCCCTCTAGCTAAAAAGTAGTGAAGTCAACCCCATATGACTCCAATATCCTCATGTTGTGCAGTCTTTCCCTGCACCTATCTATGAAGTCATGGGCATCCACATGACACTCACGCCCGAAGATAGGAGGGTGAAGTCTAGTCCATCTGTCCAACAACTTCTGCGGGTCACCGTCCGCAGCTGGTCTGGGCTGGGGGGCCACTGCAGCAACTGGCTGGGCCCCATCTGTAGGTAGTGCACCCAAAGTCTGATACACTATAGCTGCATGTCCAGGAGCCTGAGCAGTAGGGGTCTGTGATCTCCCTACTGCTTGTTATGTAGCTGGATCTACTGGAAATAAACTAGTCTGAGTCATAGAATCCATGAACCGCAGTATACGGCCCATGACCTCTTGGAATCCCGGTGTTGTCATAAAGTCTGCTGGTGTAGCTAGATCTGCTGGAAATAAACCAGCCTCAGTGATAAGATCTCCCACAGGATCTGCTGGTGGTACTACTAGGATAACTCTAGGACGCCCTCATCCCCTACCTCGGGCCGGTGCCCTCCCCCAGCCTCTTCCTCAGCCTCTAGTAATGGGCGGAGCAGCTCCGCCCGGGTCTGGAACATCAGCCGTGCGTGTCCTCACCATCTGTGAGAGAATAGAAGACGAAAATTTAGCATAACAACCACTGCACGATAGGAAATGATTAAAGAGTAGTTTTTCATAACACTCTATAGCCTCTCGAAGATAAATACATACGTCTTTGTACCGATCCGCAAGACTCTATTAGGTTTGCCCGTGAGTTGTGAGACCTACGTGAACCTAATGCTCTGATACCATGTTGTCACGACCCATTTCCATAATAGGTCATGATGGCGGCCAACACCATTGCCGGGCAAGCCAACGCAGAAATACTAAATAAGTTCTCATTTACTTTTTCCCAAAATAATTGCAATGACTTCTTAAGTTGAACTAAGAATTATAAATGATTAGTAAAGCCAAAATAATCATACAATCCCAAAATAATAGTCTACTAATGTGTGTGCCAAGACCTGGTGTCACAAGCTTTGGGCAACTAGTAGAATATACAAAAGAATCACACTATCCTACTGTCCGAAAAAAATAGACAGCAAAAATACATAAGAGAGACTCCTTCAGGCTGCTGAATGACATAGGAAGGGGAGCAACTCACCGTAGAAGTTTCGAAATCCGCTCAGGGATGCGCACCAGATTGATAGCCAGAGACACCTGCCTTAGATCCTGTACAATTAAGTATAAAAGTGTAGTATGAGTACATAAACAATATGTACCCAATAAGTATCGCATCTAATCTCGAAGAAGTAGAGACGAGATGTCGACATGATACTTACTAGGGTAAAATAATATGAGAAAGAATTTATAATAAGCATGGATAGCACAATTAATCAACATTTTATGGCAATGAAGAATAGTTCTTTCTCCAGATAGTATCATGGGTATCCATTTACGTTTCAAGACATATATGAAGTTCAGTCCACAGAAAATACTAAATAAAACATGCGCAAGTTACACCGAGAGACGTACGACCCGATCCAACATAAAAGTAAATTGTTCACTGCCGAGGGTCGAACGGCTCGAACCATAGATGTATCTATTACCCCGCTCGCGAATCACACGTGCGACGCGGTCAAATATAAATAAACTCATCAACAAGCAGAGGATAATGTATATTTGACGAGTAGTTATTCACAGGAATATTCAAATTCTCTTTTAAAACACCAAGCAGCTAAGGTTCCTCTTACTAGTCTCATTTACCTTGATCAACATAATTCATACGAATCCGAATTTATCATCAAGTTACAAGAATATCACATAGAGCATGATTTTCGGTCCTAGACTACCCGGACTTTACATAATAGTAGCTACGCACGGGCTCTCGTCACCTAGTACGTACGTAGCCCCCACATAATAGCAATTAATTCAATTATTACACCTATGGGGACAATTCCCTCTTACAATGTTAGAAAAGAGACTCATCTCGCTCCAAAGTGCACTTCCAATACCAAGAACGAGCCCAAGCCCTCAATTCGGAGCCGAACGATCCAAAACTAGTTAAATGGGGTAGGAACTAGTCAATATAAGCTTACAAGATCGAATTCTAGCTATTTAAGACATTTCCCAACCATTAATACAAGTTTCCTAAAATCCGACCACGGGACCACATGGTCGGATTCCAAAATTTATCGAAGGAAGTTGATCTCTACAACCTAAGGATCAATAATATATGATTTCTAATTCATTTCATAACCAATTTCTTGGTAAAATCTAAGTTTTATTAAAACACTAGGTCTAGCTCTAATTCTTTGATTTCTCCAAATCTTTAGGTGTTAATCTACCCAAAACTCAAGTGTTAAACTTAGAAATAAGGGGGATGAACTTACCTCACGATGCTATGTGGAAATCCCTTCTCAAGAGCTCCAAAATCGCTCAATACCCGAGTGCCAAATGGTCAAAATTGGCTGGAGCTCGACTTAAATGAAGCTCACTACTTCAGCAGTTTTCGCATTTGCGGTCCCGCATCTGCGAGAGTAGACCGCATCTGCGGAATTGGTTAAAAGGGCTGGGACCGCTTCTGCGGTCTGGAAGCCGCATCTGCATAGCCACTTCTGTGACTGGGGAGCCACTTCTGCGATTGAGCTTGGCTAGCTCTGGGCCGCATCTGTGAGGATACGACTGCTTCTTCGGCCTTGCACCTATGGTCGACCAACTGCAGGTGCGGTTATGACAGAAGAAGATGCTTCAGCACTTCTCCAAATTCCATTTGACGCTCGGGGCTCCCGGACCCCACCCGAAAATACCGACAAGTCTGAAATCACGAGACGGACCTACTCAAACCTTCGGAATGCATGAAACAATGTTTTTTCTAAGAATCACCCCCTAAAACCAAATGAATCAAACTTATGAACTTCAAGTTCTTAATTTTCCTCTAACGAATCGAAATGCCCTAAAACTACTCGGATTGATACCAAATTTTGCGGGCAAGTCTTAAATGATATATCGGACCTGTAAAAGGCTCCGGAACCAACATATGAGCCTGATACCCATGGAATCATCATTAATTAGTTTCTTTAAATCTTTAAAACTTCAGATTAATAATTTCTGACAAAAATTCACTACTCGGGCTAGGGACCTAGGAATTCGATTCTGGGAATACGCCCAGGTCCCATATTTTCCTACGGACCCTCCGGGATTGTCAAATCACGAATTCTGGTCCGTTTGCTCAAAACGTTGACCAAAGTCAAACTTAGCCTTTTAAGAAAATCCTAAGGAATCAAATGGGCATATTTCACTCCTAACTCTTCCAAATCCCGATCCCACCATCCTTGCAAGTCGTAAATTAGTTAAAGCAAGCGCGAAAAGTTTAATTTAAGGGAACAGGGTTCTAAAAGGCAAAACGACCAGTCGGGTCATTACATTTTCTATTAAATTCTTTCATTCCTTTTCTTTTATTTATCTTTTCTTTTCTTTTTATTTAATTAAAACCTAAATTAAAATCCTAAATTTACCTAAACTGTAGCACCAACCAATTTTTCTAAAATTATAAAAAAATCCTAAATTCTAAATCAAAAAGAAAAATCAATAATCTATCATTTAAAAGGGTAAAAATGTAAAATGGGCCATTTTTGTAATTTTCAATTTTAATAAAACAAATAATTAACAAATTAACCCTGAAAAAATTTAAAAATAAAACCTTAATGTAATGCATGGTATTTTTGGCATTTTCATGATTTTAATAAAAGTAAACATGCATAGAAATGCAAACAATTAACGAAAAATCCTACAAAATTCTATAAAATAGCTAATCATTGGAAAAAATCTATTTTCTTGGATTTTATAGGAGTAATTCATATAGGGCAAAAATCACGTGCTCATACAGGGTCAGCAGCCCATGATTTCAGCATCGGTTGCCTAGCCGTCTAGAGATGGGGGTAGACTGGTAGAGACCGTCCTAGAGGTGGAGGCCAGATAGGGAAAGGTCAGCCAGCTACTGCTCAGTCAGGTGGAGGCTAGCCAGCCGACGCTCCAGCCAGATTCTATACCCTTCTGGCTAGGCTAGATGCATTGGTCTTAGATGCCGTCATCACAAGTATTATTTCTATCTATGGTAGAGATGCTTCGGTATTATTTTATCCAGGGTCTACCTATTCATATGTATCGTCTTTGTTTGCCGTTTCCTAGTTATTTTTCCTGAGCCTTTGGGCACTCATGTTCATGTTTCCACTCTTGTGGGTGATTCTACGGTTATAGATCGGATCTACCAGTCCTGTATGGTTACATTTTTGTGGTTTCGAGACTAGAGCGGACCTCCTGTTGCTTGATATGATCGACTTTGAGATCATCCTGGGCATGGATTGGTTATCTCCATATCACGCCGTCCTAGATTCACATGCCAAGTCTGTAACATTAGCAATGCCAGGGTTACCGAGGTTGTAGTGGAAGGGTTCCACAGTTAATGCATCTAGTCGGGTTATCTCTTTCATGAAGGCTCGACATATGGTCAAAAAGAGGTGTTTACCTTATCTAGCTTATGTTCGGGACACCACCGCAGAGTCTCCGACGATTGATTCAGTTCCAGTAGTCTGGGAGATCGCCTATGTGTTTCTTTCTGATCTTCCTAGCATGCCGCCGGATCACGATATTGATTTCTGTATTGATTTGGCTCTAGGCACCCAGCCTATATCTATTCCACCGTACCGTATGGCTCCGAGAGAGTTGAAAGAGTTGAAGGAGCAACTTGAGGAGTTGTTAGCAAAGGGATTTGTTAGACCCATTGTATCACCGTGTGGTGCACCAGTGTTAATTGTGAAGAAGAAGGATGGGACTATGCGGATGTGCATTGATTACTGCCAGTTGAACAAAGTCACCATCAAGAACAAGTATCTATTGCCTCATATCGATGATTTGTTTGACCAGTTGCAGGGTGCTAGGGTGTTCTCTAAGATTGACTTGAGGTAAGGTTACCATCAGTTGAAGATTCGGGACTTGGATGTTCTGAAGACTGCATTTCGGACTAGATATGGCCATTATAAGTTCCTGGTGATATCATTTGGCTTGACTAATGCCCCGACGGCATTTATGGACTTGATGAACAAGGTGATCATACCTTATATTGACTCTTTTGTCATCGTCTTCATTGATGACATCTTGATATACTCACGAAGCCTGGGGGAGCACGAGCAGCATTTGAGAGGAGTGCTTCAGACCTTGCGAGAGCAAAAATTGTATGCTAAGTTCTCCAAGTGTGAGTTTTGGCTAGAGTCAGTGGCATTCTTGGGGCATATTGTGTCAGGAGAGGGTATTAAGGTGGATCCCAAGAAGATTGAGGCAGTTCAGAGTTGGCCACGTCCTACTTCAGTGATCGAGATCAGGAGTTTCCTGGGGTTAACAGGTTATTACAGACGATTCTTGTAGGGTTTTTCATATATTGTATCACCTCAAATTAGATTTACCCAGAAGGGTTCTCCTTTCCATTGGTTCGATGATTGTGAGGCGAGCTTTCAGAAGCATAAGACAGCTTTGACTACAGTACCAGTTCTTGTGTTGCCTTCCAGTTTAAGGATGTATACGGTATATTGCGATGCTTCGTGCACTGGATTGGGATGTGTATTGATGTAGGAGGGGCGAGTTATTGCATATACTTTGCGTCGGCTAAAGATCCATGAAAATAATTATCCTGTGCACGATTTGGAGTTGGCCGCGATTGTTCATGCTCTTAAGATATGGAGGCATTATCTGTATGGGGTGTCATGTGAGGTTTATATTGATCATCGCAATTTACAGCATTTGGTCAAGCAGAGGGATCTCAATTTGAGGCAGCGTCGATGGCTTGAGTTACTGAAGGATTATGACATCACCATTCTTTATCATCCGGGCAAGGCAAATGTGGTCACGGATGCCTTAAGCGGGAAAGCAGAGAGTATGGGTAGCTTGGCATTCATTCCAGCAGAGGAGAGGCCACTAGCTTTGGACATTCAGTCCTTGGCTAACAGACTTGTGAGTTTGGATATTTTAGAGCCCAGTCGAGTTCTTGCGTGCGTTGTTGCTCAGTCTTCATTATTAGAGCAGATCAAGGCTCGGCAGTTCGATGATCCACATTTGGCGGTTCTCAGAGAAACAGGGCTTCAGAGTAGTGCCAAGGAGGTTTCTATTGGCGAGGATGGTGTTTTGCAACTCCAGGGTCGCCTATGCGTTCCTAATATTGATGGTCTGAGGGAGAGGATACTAAAGGAGGCATAGAGTTCATGGTATTCCATTCATCCGGGTGCGACAAAGATGTATCGTGACTTGAGACAGCATTATTGGTGGCGGAGAATGAAGAAGGGCATAGTGGAGTATGTGGCTAATTGTTTGAATTGCCAGCAGGTTAAGTATGAGTACCAGAGGCCGGGTGGCCTACTTCAATAGATGCCTATTCCAGAGTGGAAGTGGGAGCGCATTACTATGGACTTCGTAGTTGGGTTGCCCCGAGCTTTACCGAAGTTTGATTCAGTATGGGTCATTCTTGGTAGGTTGACCAAGTCGGGGCACTTTATTCCGGTTGTGACTACATACACTTCAGAGAGATTGGCTCACATCTACATTCTGGAGATAGTCAAGTTGCACGGTGTGCCTATTTATATCGTATCAGATAGAGGCCCTCAGTTTACTTCCCATTTCTGGAGAGTCGTTCAGTGTGAGTTGGGGACCCGTGTAGAACTTAGCACAACATTCCAATTTCAGACCTAAGGGCAGTCGGAGCGGACAGTTCAAATTTTGGTGGACATGCTCAGAGCATGTGTGATTGACTTTGGAGGAGAGTGGTATCAGCTCTTACCTTTGGCGGAGTTTGATTACAACAACAAATATTAGTCCAACATTGAGATAACTCCATTTGAGGCTTTATATGATCGGCGGTGTCATTATCCTATCGGGTGGTTCGAGCCTAGTGAGGCTAAGTTATACGGTATAGATTTGGTGCAGGATGCCTTGGACAAGGTAAGGTTGATTCAGGAGAGGCTTCGCACAGCTCAGTCCAGATAGAAGAGTTAAGCGGATCAGAATGCGCGTGATGTATCATTCATGGTTGGCGAGAAGGTCCTCTTGAAAGTCTCGCCAATGAAAGGTATTATGAGGTTTGGGAAGAAGGGCAAGTTGAGCCCAAGATTCATTGTCACATTTGAAGTGTTAAGGTGAGTTGGAGAGGTTGCTTACGAGCTTGCTTTACCCTCTAGTTTATCAGGAGTTCATCCAGTATTTCACGTATCCATTCTTTGGAGCTATCATGCCGACTTGTCCCATGTGTTAGACTTCAGTAATATTCAGCTGGATGAGAGTTTAGGTTATGAAGAGGATCCAGTTGCCATTATTGATAGACAGGATCGCCAGTTAAGATCCAAGAGGATTTCAGTGGTGAAGGTCCAGTGGAGGGGCCAACCAGTCGAGGAGGCGACCTGGGAGTCTGAGGAGGACATGCGGAGCAGATATCCACATTTATTCGGCAGCTCATGTACTTTTCTATGCCCGTTCGAGGACGGATGTTTGTTTAAGAGGTGGAGAATGTAACGACCTGACTGGTCATTTTGCTTTTTTAGAACCCCGTCCCCCTAAATAAAACTTCCCGCGCTTGCTTTAACTAATTTACGACCTGCGGGGATGGTTGGTTTGGGATTCGGAAGAGTTTGGGTTGATGTATGCTCATTTGATTCCTTAAGAATTTCTTAAAAGGCTAAGTTTGACTTTAGTCAACATTTTTAGCAAATAGACCCGGATTTGTGTTTTGATGGTCTCGGAGGGTCCGTAGGAAAATATGGAACCGGGCGTATGCCCGAAATAGAATTCTGAGGTCCCTAGCCCGAGTAATGAGTTTTTATTAAAAATTGTTAAACTGAAATTCTAAGATTTAAAGAAACTAAATAATGATTGATCACGTTGGTATCAGGCTCGTATTTGGTTTTGTAGCCCAGTACAGGTCCAATATAACATTTAAGACTTGTCCGCAAAATTTGGTGTCAATCCGAGTAGTATAAGTACGTTTCGGCACGTTATAAGTGAATTGAAGAACTTGAAGTTCATAAATTTGATCCAATTGGTTTTAGGGGTGAATCTTAGATTTAGCGTTGTTTCGGGCGTTCTGAAGATTCGAGCGGGTAAGTTTCATGATTTCAAACTTGTCAGTATGTTCGGCGGGGCCTGGGAGCCCCGAGTGTCAATCGGACGAGGCTCGAGTGAAGTTGAAAATTTTGGGAAGGAGCTGAAGCTCCAGTTATCTGTCATAACTGCACCTGCGGTTGGTCAGCCGCAGGTGACCCCTCGCAGATGCGGCCAAGCTAGGCCAGGCCCAAAGCCGCAGAAGCAAATATATTATATTATATTATATTATATTATATTATATTATATTATATTATATTATAATTTAACTAAAATAGTCAAATATAGAATAAAGTTACCATATACTATTGACATTTATTAGCTTGCCACTTGGCTTAGCGGACAGTTCAAATTTTGGTGGACATGCTCACAGCATGTGTGATTGACTTTGGAGGATAGTGGGATCAGCTCTTACCTTTGGCGGAGTTTGATTACAACAACAAATATTAGTCCAGCATTGAGATAGCTCCATTTGAGGCTTTATATGATCGGCGGTGTCGTTCTCCTATTGGGTGGTTCGAGCCTGGTGAGGCTAACTTATACGGTACAGATTTGGTACAGGATGCCTTGGATAAGGTAAGGTTGATTCAGGAGAGGCTTTGCACAGCTCAGTCAAGACAGAAGAGTTACGCGGATCAGAAGGCGCGTGATGTATCATTCATGATTGGCGAGAAGGTCCTCTTGAAAGTCTCGCCAATGAAAGGTATTATGAGGTTCGGGAAGAAGGGCAAGTTGAGCCCAAGATTCATTGGCCCATTTGAAGTGTTGAGGTGAGTTGGAGAGGTTGCTTACGAGCTTGCTTTACCCCCCAGCTTATCAGGAGTTCATCCCGTATTCCACGTGTCTATGCTTCGAAGCTATCATGCCGACTTGTCCCATGTGTTAGACTTCAGTACTATTCAGCTGGATGAGAGTTTGGGTTATGAGGAGGATCCAGCTGCCATTGTTGATAGACAGGATCGCCAGTTAAGATCCAAGAGGATTTCAGTGGTGAAGGTCCAGTGGAGGGGCCAACCAGTCGAGGAGGCGACCTGGGAGTCCGAGGAGGACATGCGGAGCAGATATCCACATTTATTCAGCAGCTGAGGTACTTTTCTATGCCCGTTCGAGGACGGATGTTTGTTTAAGAGGTGGAGAATGTAACGACTTGACTAGTCGTTTTGCTTTTTAGAACCCCGTCCCCCTAAATAAAACTTCCCGCGCTTGCTTTAACTAATTTACGACCTGCGGGGATGGTTGGTTTGGGATTCGGAAGAGTTTGGGTTGATGTATGCTCATTTGATTCCTTAAGAATTTCTTAAAAGGCTAAGTTTGACTTTAGTCAACATTTTTAGCAAACAGACCCGGATTTTTGTTTTGATGGTCTCGGAGGGTCCGTAGGAAAATATGGAACCGGGCGTATGCCCGAAATAGAATTCTGAGGTCCCTAGCCCGAGTAATGAGTTTTTATTAAAAATTGTTAAACTGAAATTCTAAGATTTAAAGAAACTAAATAATGATTGATCACGTTGGTATCAGGCTCGTATTTGGTTTTGTAGCCCAGTACAGGTCCAATATAACATTTAAGACTTGTCCGCAAAATTTGGTGTCAATCCGAGTAGTATAAGTACGTTTCGGCACGTTATAAGTGAATTGAAGAACTTGAAGTTCATAAATTTGATCCAATTGGTTTTAGGGGTGAATCTTAGATTTAGCGTTGTTTCGGGCGTTCTGAAGATTCGAGCGGGTAAGTTTCATGATTTCAAACTTGTCGGTATGTTCGGCGGGGCCTGGGAGCCCCGAGTGTCAATCGGACGAGGCTCGAGTGAAGTTGGAAATTTTGGGAAGGAGCTGAAGCTCCAGTTATCTGTCATAACCGCACCTGCGGTTGGTCAGCCGCAGGTAACCCCTCGCAGATGCGGCCAAGCTAGCCAGGCCTAAAGCCGCAGAAGCAATTATATTATATTATATTATATTATATTATATTATATTATATTATATTATATTATATTATATTATATTATATTATATTATATTATATTATATTATATTATATTATATTATATTATATTATATTATATTATATTATATTATATTATATTATATTATATTATATTTGTATTTAACTAAAATAGTCAAATATAGAATAAAGTTACCATATACTATTGACATTTATTAGCTTGCCACTTGGCTTAGCGGACAGTTCAAATTTTGGTGGACATGCTCACAGCATGTGTGATTGACTTTGGAGGATAGTGGGATCAGCTCTTACCTTTGGCGGAGTTTGATTACAACAACAAATATTAGTCCAGCATTGAGATAGCTCCATTTGAGGCTTTATATGATCGGCGGTGTCGTTCTCCTATTGGGTGGTTCGAGCCTGGTGAGGCTAACTTATACGGTACAGATTTGGTACAGGATGCCTTGGATAAGGTAAGGTTGATTCAGGAGAGGCTTTGCACAGCTCAGTCAAGACAGAAGAGTTACGCGGATCAGAAGGCGCGTGATGTATCATTCATGATTGGCGAGAAGGTCCTCTTGAAAGTCTCGCCAATGAAAGGTATTATGAGGTTCGGGAAGAAGGGCAAGTTGAGCCCAAGATTCATTGGCCCATTTGAAGTGTTGAGGTGAGTTGGAGAGGTTGCTTACGAGCTTGCTTTACCCCCCAGCTTATCAGGAGTTCATCCCGTATTCCACGTGTCTATGCTTCGGAGCTATCATGCCGACTTGTCCCATGTGTTAGACTTCAGTACTATTCAGCTGGATGAGAGTTTGGGTTATGAGGAGGATCCAGCTGCCATTGTTGATAGACAGGATCGCCAGTTAAGATCCAAGAGGATTTCAGTGGTGAAGGTCCAGTGGAGGGGCCAACCAGTCGAGGAGGCGACCTGGGAGTCCGAGGAGGACATGCGGAGCAGATATCCACATTTATTCAGCAGCTGAGGTACTTTTCTATGCCCGTTCGAGGACGGATGTTTGTTTAAGAGGTGGAGAATGTAACGACTTGACTAGTCGTTTTGCTTTTTTAGAACCCCGTCCCCCTAAATAAAACTTCCCGCGCTTGCTTTAACTAATTTACGACCTGCGGGGATGGTTGGTTTGGGATTCGGAAGAGTTTGGGTTGATGTATGCTCATTTGATTCCTTAAGAATTTCTTAAAAGGCTAAGTTTGACTTTAGTCAACATTTTTAGCAAACAGACCCGGATTTGTGTTTTGATGGTCTCGGAGGGTCCGTAGGAAAATATGGAACCGGGCGTATGCCCGAAATAGAATTCTGAGGTCCCTAGCCCGAGTAATGAGTTTTTATTAAAAATTGTTAAACTGAAATTCTAAGATTTAAAGAAACTAAATAATGATTGATCACGTTGGTATCAGGCTCGTATTTGGTTTTGTAGCCCAGTACAGGTCCAATATAACATTTAAGACTTGTCCGCAAAATTTGGTGTCAATCCGAGTAGTATAAGTACGTTTCGGCACGTTATAAGTGAATTGAAGAACTTGAAGTTCATAAATTTGATCCAATTGGTTTTAGGGGTGAATCTTAGATTTAGCGTTGTTTCGGGCGTTCTGAAGATTCGAGCGGGTAAGTTTCATGATTTCAAACTTGTCGGTATGTTCGGCGGGGCCTGGGAGCCCCGAGTGTCAATCGGACGAGGCTCGAGTGAAGTTGGAAATTTTGGGAAGGAGCTGAAGCTCCAGTTATCTGTCATAACCGCACCTGCGGTTGGTCAGCCGCAGGTGACCCCTCGCAGATGCGGCCAAGCTAGGCCAGGCCCAAAGCCGCAGAAGCAAATATATTATATTATATTATATTATATTATATTATATTATATTATATTATATTATATTATATTATATTATATTATATTATATTATATTATATTATATTATATTATATTATATTATATTATATTATATTATATTTGTATTTAACTAAAATAGTCAAATATAGAATAAAGTTACCATATACTATTGACATTTATTAGCTTGCCACTTGGCTTAGCGGACAGTTCAAATTTTGGTGGACATGCTCACAGCATGTGTGATTGACTTTGGAGGATAGTGGGATCAGCTCTTACCTTTGGCGGAGTTTGATTACAACAACAAATATTAGTCCAGCATTGAGATAGCTCCATTTGAGGCTTTATATGTTCGGCGGTGTCGTTCTCCTATCGGGTGGTTCGAGCCTGGTGAGGCTAAGTTATACGGTACAGATTTGGTGCAGGATGCCTTGGACAAGGTAAGGTTGATTCAGGAGAGGCTTTGCACAGCTCAGTCCAGAAAGAAGAGTTACGTGGATCAGAAGGCACGTGATGTATCATTCATGGTTGGCGAGAAGGTCCTCTTGAAAGTCTCGCCAATGAAAGGTATTATGAGGTTCGGGAAGAAGGGCAAGTTGAGCCCAAGATTCATTGGCCCATTTGAAGTGTTGAGGTGAGTTGGAGAGGTTGCTTACGAGCTTGCTTTACCCCCCAGCTTATCGGGAGTTCATCCAGTATTCCACGTGTCCATGCTTCGGAGCTATCATGCCGACTTGTCCCATGTGTTAGACTTCAGTACTATTCAGCTGGATGAGAGTTAGGGTTATGAGGAGGATCCAGTTGCCATTGTTGATAGACAGGATCGCCAGTTAAGATCCAAGAGGATTTCAGCGGTGAAGGTCCAGTGGAGGGACCAACCAGTCGAGGAGGCGACCTGGGAGTCCGAGGAGGACATGCAGAGCAGATATCCACATTTATTCAGCAGCTCAGGTACTTTTCTATGCCCGTTCGAGGACAAATGTTTGTTTAAGAGGTGGAGAATGTAACGACCTGACTGGTCGTTTTGCTTTTTTAGAACCCCGTCCCCCTAAATAAAACTTCTCGCGCTTGCTTTAACTAATTTACGACCTGCGGGGATGGTTGGTTTGAGATTTGGAAGAGTTTGGGTTGAAATATGCTCATTTGATTCCTTAAGATTTTCTTAAAAGGCTACGTTTGACTTTAGTCAACATTTTTAGCAAACAGACCCGGATTTGTGTTTTGATGGTCTCGGAGGGTACGTAGGAAAATATGGAACCTGGGCGTATGCCCGGAATAGAATTCCGAGGTCCCTAGCCCGAGTAATGAGTTTTTATTAAAAATTGTTAAACTGAAATTCTAAGATTTAAAGAAACTAAATAATGATTGATCACGTTGGTATCAGGTTCGTATTTGGTTTTGTAGCCCAGTACAGGTCCAATATAACATTTAAGACTTGTCCGCAAAAATTTGGTGTCAATCCGAGTAGAATAAGTACGTTTCGGCACGTTATAAGTGAATTGAAGAACTTGAAGTTCATAAATTTGATCCAATTGGTTTTAGGGGTGAATCTTAGATTTAGCGTTGTTTCGGGCGTTCTGAAGATTCGAGCGGGTAAGTTTCATGATTTCAAACTTGTCGGTATGTTCGGCGGGGCCTGGGAGCCCCGAGTGTCAATCGGACGAGGCTCGAGTGAAGTTGGAAATTTTGGGAAGGAGCTGAAGCTCCAGTTATCTGTCATAACCGCACCTGCGGTTGGTCAGCCGCAGGTGACCCCTCGCAGATGCGGCCAAGCTAGGCCAGGCCCAAAGCCGTAGAAGCAAATATATTATATTATATTATATTATATTATATTATATTATATTATATTATATTATATTATATTATATTATATTATATTATATTATATTATATTATATTATATTATATTATATTATATTATATTATATTATATTATATTATATTATATTATATTTAACTAAAATAGTCAAATATAGAATAAAGTTACCATATACTATTCATATTTATTAGCTTGCCACTTGGCTTAACCATAATGTCGAATATATATATATATATATATGTCAATAGTATATGGTAACTTTATTCTATATTTGACTATTTTAGTTAAATACAAATATAATATAATATAATATATATATACAGAATTTTAAAAAAAAATTGAATTTATAGATAAAGTTCTAAAATTCAAATTTACATATATATATATATATATATATATATATAATATTATATTTGTATTTAACTAAAATAGTCAAACATAGAATAAAGTTCTTATATACTATTGATATTTACTAGCTTGCCACTTGTCTTAACCATAATGTCAATTTTATATGGTAACTTTCTTGCTTATATATATATATATATATTCAAATTTTAGAACTATATCTAGAAATTCAATATATATATATATACACACACACACATATTGTGACGACCCGACCGGTTGTCTTATGAATTAACGCCCCAATCCCCTATTAACTGTTTTTCCCAAGTTTATTTCTGCTAATGTGATTTGCCGGGATGTTCGGTTTTGAGTTTCGGGGAGTTTTGGGACACTTAGTCCCTAAATTAGAGCTTAAGTGTTGGAAAGTTGACCGTAGTCGGAACAGTGTGAAGACGGCCTCGGAATGGAAATATGATGGTTCCGTTAGCTCCGTTGGGTATTTTGGGGTTAGGAGCATGTTTGGATTGTGTTTTGGAGGTCCGTAGATAAATTAGACTTGAAACGCCGAAGGTTGAATTTTTGAAGTTTACGGTTTGATAGCGAGATTTTGATTCGAGGGTCGGAATGGAATTCCGAGAGTTGCAGTAGTTCTGTTGTGTCATGTGGGATGTGTGCGCAAAATTTCAGGTCATTCGGACGAGGTTTGATAGACCTTTTGATCGAAAGCGTATTTTGAGGAAAATTGGAGTTCTTAGGCTCAAATCCTTGATTAATTCGAGGTTTCAATGTTGTTTTAGGTGTTTTAAGGGTATGTACAAGTTTTAATGAGGCATTAGGTGATGTTGGTGCTTTTGGTTGAGGTTCCGGGTGCCTCGGGGTGATTTCGGATGGTTGACAGGAAGTTTGAGAAATTGTTGCAGCTTATGTATTTTTTTTTTGTTGATTCTGGTATTTTCGCATCTGCGGTTTGGGGACCGCAGATACGTCGCCGCAGAAGCAACTAAGAGGTCGTAGAAGCGGGTTTGAGAGAGGCTAGCAGGTTCCGCAGATGCGAGGGATATTTCCGTAGAAGAGGAATCGCACCTGCGAGCTGCAGACCGCAGGTGCGGAAATTGGCCATTTAATGAAAAGTCGCAGATGCGACTAAGTCTCCGCATAAGCGGGACCGCAGATGCGGTCTATGATGATCTTTTGAGTAAAACTTTGGAAAACTCATTTTCATGCATTGGGGTTGATTCATTTAGCGTTTAATGATGTAATTAGGTAATTTGTGACTACATACGAGCGAATTGGCGGTGGAATCAAGGGGTAAAGCTATAATTGAAGCTTGAGTTGTGTTCGAGGCATCGAGGTAAGTGTTTGGTCTAACCTTAGCTTGAGGGATTAGGAGTTGTGTCCTATTTTCTATTTGCTTCTTGTTGAGTACGACGTATAGGCATGGTGACGAGTATATATACGTTGTTGTCAAGCATGACCGTGAGTCTTATATTGTGATTTTCATGATTTCGTTGTATTATTCATGCCTTGGTGAAGATTTCTAATTGTTGTATAAAGTTTGTGGAAAGAATTGTGACCTATGAACATTGAGGAGCGTTGGCTCAAGTTGTATAGTAAAATTGTGAAAGTATAAGTGACAATTGAACTTTTAGAGCATTGGCTCGAGTTGTGAAAGTATAAGTGAGAATTGAAACTCTAGAGCATTGGCTCGAGTTTTTGAAGTGAATTGTGAAGTAAGAGTTAGGAAAAGAAGAGACCATTATGTTTCCCCCTTACCGGGCTATTGTTGAATTGTGGTTCCCTTGCATTGTGTTCTTAATTGATATTACAGATGCTTAGGTTGATGATTCTGTGTGTTGGGTAGGGATTATGGGTATAGCTGAGGTAGTTAGGTGTGGTGACGAGTTTGGTTATAGCTGAGGTGGTTAGATGTTGTAACAAGTTTGGTTATAGCGAGGTAGTTAGGAGTGGTAACAAGTTTGGTTATAGCTGTTTCTCCTTTACAGGGACGTGATTGCTTATGCTGTCGAATCCCTTGCCAGGACATTGTAGACCTTATTGATCTCCTGTCGCGACTCTCGTTATAATTGTAAATATTATATGTAGATCGGGTTGCATGCCGCAACAATATTATATGTGGATCGGGTTGCATGTCGTAACAATATTATATGTGGATCGGGTTGCACGCCGCAACAATATTATATATGGATCGGGTTGCACGCCACAACAATATTATATGTGGATCGGGTTGCACACCGCAACAATATTATATGTGGATCGGGTTGCACGCCGCAACAATATTATATGTGGATCGAGTTGCACGCTGCAACAATATTAAATGTGGATCGGGTTGCACGCCGCAACAAAGATATAATGAAATGGGAGCGAGTGGTACGTCTACCACAAGATATAATAAAATGGGAGCGGGTGGTACTCCTACCACAAGACAAGTGAAATGGAAGCGGGTGGCACGCCTGCCACGAGATATGAAAAGAAAGTGAAATCTGCCTTTGTTCCCTTTTTCGTGTTAGTGAGTGGTTTTGATTCCTTAATAATTCTCTTGATATTCTGTTTTACCTGCTATTCCCCGAAGCATGTTTCCCCTCCCAACTTTAGTTATTTATTTCTGTATTTCTTTCCCGTTGTATATAATTGAACTGTATAAGTTTATTTGGTAGTCTGGTCCTAGCCTAGTCACTACCTCGTCGGGGTTAGGCCAGGCACTTACCAACACATGGGGTCGGTTGTGCTGATACTACTCTTTGCACTCTTTTGTGCAAACCTCAGTGTTGAAGACTTTGGACCGCAGTGAGATTGATGATTCTTGTTTATCAGGCGACCCGAGGTAGCCCTGCAGGCGTCCGTAGGCCTAGGCATCTCCTTCCATCTACTTTCCTGTTTCTTACATGTATTTCCAGAGACAATGTTGTATTTAGTTCTTTCAGACCTTTATTTGTAGTATTCTTAGATCGTCTGTGAAACTGTGACACCAGTTCTGGGTAGTCGAGACTCAAACAATTGTATTAGACATTCATGTTCGGATGGCTTATTGTTTTCGTCCGCTTATGTTATATTCCGTTGTTTAAATGTTATTTCTTCGTAATTATTAAAGAGAATAAAGTTGGTAAAAAGATAGATGGTTCAATAATTGGCTTGCCTAGCTCACATTAGTAGGCGCCATCACGACCCCCGAGGTGGGTAATCTGGGTCATGACAAGTTGGTATCAGAGCTCTAGGTTACATGGGTCTCACAGTTCACAGACAAGCTTAGTAGAGTCTGAGGGATCGGTACGGAGACATCTGTATTTATCCCTCAGAGGCTATGGAGTTAGGAAAAAACTTCACATTCATTCTTTCCTGTCGTGCGATTTTGTTCTCTCAGTGCTAAGTTGAATCCCCAACTCTTGTCCTTTCGCAGATGGCGAGGTCACATACCGCTTCTTCAGTCGAGCAGCAGCACAAACCGGTGATAGATCAGCTACGTCTTCGGAGGCTTTGTGAAGGTTGGATAAGTTTTACCAAGCTCTTCACTACTACATTCAGCAGTGCATCTACTGAGGATCCCCAGGAATATCTAGACAGTTGTCATGAGGTTCTCAGGAACATGGAGATCGTGAAGGCCAATGGGGCCGATTTTGCCACTTTTCACTTGTCTAGATCCACCAAGACTTGGTGGAGGAATTTCTATTTTGCTATACCAGCCGAATCGCCAGCTTTGACTTGGGAGCAGTTCACACAGCTATTTCTGAAGAAGTTTCTCCCCGTCACTCAGGGAGAGGTCTATCGGAGGCTGTTTGAGCATCTCCAGCAGGGTTCTATGACTTTTACTCAGTACAAGATCAGATTCTGACTTGGCTCGTCATGCACTTATCATACTTCCCACTGTGAGAGAGAGTGAGGAGGTTCATTAGAGACTCATCCAGCCCGCTCAGTTAGCTGGAGGTAGAGGTAGAGGTATTAGAGGTAGAGGTAGAGATACTAGAATGGAGGTAAAGGTATTAGAGGTGGAGGTACAAGTACTGTTTTGGTATTTTTGCATCTGCGGTTTGGGGACCACAGATGCGGTGCTGCAGAAGCGAGATAGAGGGAGGTTAGCAGGTTCTGCAGATGTGAGGGATATTTCCGCAAAAGCGGAATCGCACCTGCGAGTTGGAGACCGCAGGTGCGGGAAATTGGCCATTTAATGAAAAGTTGCAGATGCGACTAAGTCTCCACAGAAGCAGGACTGCAAATGCGGTCCCAGGGCCGCAAATGCGAAAATCGCTGGGCAGAATATATAAATAGTTGCCTTTGCAAATTTGAGGGATTCTTTCACCATTTTCATCCAAGTTTGAAGCTTTTGAGAGTAATTTTTTAGGGAAACAAAGGGGAATCGCTTGGAGGTAACGTCCTTGACTTCATAACTCGTTTTTATGTGATTAAAGACTTAATTAGTGGTGAGAAATTTGGGGAAAATGGGTAATTAGGGCTTGAGTTTAAGAGGCCTTTAATTGAGGATTTGAGGGGACATTTGGACTCCAATTTCAGTGTTCTTATTATGTATAGACTCATGAGAGTATGAGGTTTCTGAAAATGTAAATTTTACCTGATTCCGAGACATGGGCCCTAGGGACATTTTGATCATTTTACATAATTTCGTGTATTAGCTTAGAATTTAATTGTAGAATCAGTTACTTGAAGTATTATTTACATTATGCAAATGAATTGAATAGATTTGGGCCATTTGGAGTCGAGTACTCGTGGCAAAGAAGTGGTGTCGGTTTGATTTTGAGCTGATTCGAGGTAACTGGCTTGTCTAACCTTATGCGGGGGACCTTTCCCTTAGGATATGATATATTTGGTAATTGAAATGCCTTGTACGTGAGGTGACGAGTGCGTACTTGCGCTAATTATTGAAAATCCGGTTTTACTTTTAGTATTTCAATTGAGTTCCTTTTCCTGCTTTATTCTACTTGCGAATTTAGCCTGTTGTAGATTTGAAAAGCATGTTTAGTTGATTTAATTGCCTATTTGCTTAAACTGCCTTAATTACATTATGTGAAGCATGTTAGGCTAGAATTAACTGTTTAGTTGGTACGAAATTTTGCATCTAATTGAGTATTCTTGTGTTGCTTTTATGTATTTTTAATTTGGGACTACGGGACGGCATCCCGGGAGATCCCCTGTACGTATTTAGTATCTTGACTGAGGTGTGGGATACCAAGAGATCCCTGGCACGTATATTTAGGATACCAAGAGATCCTCGGGATACCAATAGACCCCTAGCATATATTGAGGTTACCAAGAGTTCCTCGGAATACCAAGAGATCCCTAGTGTCACGACCCGGATTTCCCACCCTCGGGAGTTGTGATGGCGCCTACTCGTAGAAGCTAGGAAAGCCAGGAAAATTTAGAAATCTTTAACTACTTTATTTTAAGCCTTTTAACAACTTGCATTAGAAGGTGATAAACATTTAAATAATAGCGGAAGATGAAATTAAACGAAAGACTTAGATGAATATAATACCAAAATCGGTACGAAAAGCCAACATATGTCTCTACCCAGAAACCAGTGTCACAACATTCACGGACCGTCTATGACTACTACATACAAATGTCTGAAGGAAAGAAACACAGTCTGTCTTGGATACAAGTGATAATAGAACATAATAATAGATAGAAGAGACGCCGGGCCTGCGGACGCCTGCAGGACTACCTCAGAATCTCTGTGGACTGAAGGGTGGCTCCCAAGCTACTGACCCAATGTTGCTCTGATATCTGCACAGAGTGTAGAGTGTAGCATCAGCTCAACCGATCCCATGTGCTAGTAAGTGTCTGGCCTAACCCCAGTGAGGTAGTGACGAGGCTAGGACCGGACTCCAGATAAACCTGTGCAGTTATATAACATATGGCGGAAAATAAACAGGAATAAGCAGTTTAAATGGGAGGGGGTACATGCTTCGGGGAACATATCAAATCCAACAGCAACTTAATAAGATATGAAAGGACAATTCAATATCTACAACAATACAATAACAATACTGTTGCGGCGTGCAACCCGATCCCTTATCATTTAATATTGTTGCGGCGTGTAACCCGATCCACATATATAACTGTTGTGGCATGCAACCCGATCCAATATGATATCTGTTGTGGCGTGCAACCCGATCCAATATAATATCTGTTGCGGCGTGCAACCCGATCCATAAATATATATAATAATGTTGCGGTGCGCAACCCAATCCATATATATAATAACAGTGTTGCGGCGCGCAACCCATCCCAAATATACTGTCAACAATGATCATAATAACATTCCCGGCAAGGGGTCAACAATAAACTACACTATCCCAGCAAGAGAATTCAACAGTACAAGTATATACGTCCCGGCAAGGGAGAATCAGCTATAACCAATCTTAACTCAACTCCTAGTCATCTCAATTATCACCATTTCTCAATCATAAGTATCTTCCACGAAAATAAACTTAAGTCTTTACTCATTATCAAGAATTCACCCACTATAGCATTCGTAGTATCATTTAAGAATACAACAAGTATCAATTTAGGACTCACGGTCATGCTCGACACCAACGTATAGATACTCGTCACCATGCCTATACGTCGTACTCAACAAGAAGCAATTAGCAAATAGGACTCAACTCCTAATCCCTCAAGCTAAGATTAGACCGAATACTTACCTCAATGCCTCGAACACAACTCAAGTTTCAATTATAGCTTTACCTCTTGATTCCACCGCCAGTTCGCTCGTATCTAGCCACAAGTTATTTAATTACATCAATAAATGTTAAATGAATCAATTTGAATGCATGAAAATGAGTTTTCCAAAGTTTTACCCAAAAAGTCAAAATCGCCCCCGGGCCCATGTGTCAAAACCCGAGGTTCGAACCAAACCCCAATTACCCATTCCCTCAAGAACTCAAATATATAATTTATTTTGAAATCGGACCTCAAATCGAGGTCCAAATCTCCAATATTTGAAAAACCTAGGTTCTACCCAAAACATCCAATTTCCCCCATGAAAATCATTGATTTGAAGTTGAAATCATGTTAAAAGATGTTAATGATTGAAGAAAACTAGTTAAAAATAACTTACAATTGATTTGGAGAAGAAAGGTTGTTTGAAAAATCGCCTCTTATGTTTTTGGGGTTTTGAAAAATGAAAAATAATTGAAAATCTCGTCTAAATATACTACCCTCGGATGCCCTGTGCGGACCGCACAAAATCAACCGCGGCCGCACAGGCCTCCCTGTGTTCTGCAGTGACAGGTCTTAGTAATTTGGCCATAACTTTCTCTACAAATGTCCATATTGTGATTTTCCAATCTTTCTGGAAACTAGACACGAAGTACTACAACTTTCATTTTTGAATCATCTCAAAATTTCTTTATGAATCAAAAGATACAGGCTTCCGAAGTCGGACCAGTGAAGTATTTTTCACCGCGAATCGCACAAAAACTAGTGCGGCCGCACAAGCCCCTCTGCGGCAGCAGTCCATATCGTGCAGACCGCACTAGCCTGTTTAGAGGCCTCCCACCTCTTTGAGCCTACAACAACTCAGTTTTTAAGCCTAAGACACCCCGGAACCTACCCGAAACTCACCCGGGCCCTCGAAACTCCAAACCAAGCACACACAAAACCTCAAAAACATCTTACGGACTTATTCGTGTAATCAAATCATCAAAATAACATCATAAACATCAAATTAAATCTCGAGATCAATGAAATTTTCTCAAAACTTCTTTAAACATCAATTTTGCGATTTAAGTCCGAATTACGTCATATGACATCCGTTTTTCACCAAATTCCACCGAAACGTCTTAAATCATATATAAGACCTGTACTGGGCACCGAAACCAAAATACAGGCCCGATACCACCATGTTCTAAGCAAATTTCATTTCAAATTTCTTTAAACAATTTTAGAAAATAATTTTCTTTTAAAAAAATTCGTTTCTCGGGCTTGGGACCTCGGAATCCGATTCCGGGCATACGCCCAAGTCCCATATTTTCCTACGGACCCTCCAGGACCATCAAATTATGGGTTTGGGTCCGTTTACCCAAAACGTTGACCGAAGTCAAAATTTATTCATTTTACAATCAAAACTTATCATTTTTCACAGATTTTCACATTTAAGCTTTTCGGCTACGCGCCCGGACTGCGCATGCAAAACGAGGCGGTGCTAAGGGAAGCTTTTAAGGCCTCGGAATGTAGAATTTCATTGCAACACAAGTGATGACCTTTTGGGTCATTACACCTAGCATATATTGAGGATACCAAGAGATCCTCGGAATACCAGAAGATCCCTAGCATACATTGAGGATACCGAGAGATCCCTGGCATATATTGAGGGTACTAAGAGATCCTCAGAATACTGAAAGATCCTCGGTTATCATCCTTGTTATGAGTGGTACTTCTTGGTGTTTGCCATTATTTCTGTTTTCGTTATTGTACTCCTTATTATCCTGTGTAGATTCTTACTATAGATTTTCAACTGTACTGCTTATCTTATACTATCATGTCTCATATTCTCTATTTTTATTTAATCTCAGTAGGGCCCTGACCTTTCTCGTCACTACGTAACCGAGGTTAGTCTTGGCACTTACTGAGTACCGTTGTGGTGTACTCATGCCTCTTCTGCGCATGTTTTTCATGTGCAGATCCAGGTACTTCTACTCAGGCCTACCATCCTTGAGGGAGGTGACTGCTTAAAGATTTCGAGGTACATCTGCCGCGTCCGCAGACCGAGAAGTCTCTTTCTATTCCTGCTTTTAGTATTTAGCCCTTCTGTACTTCTGTTATTATTAGACAAAATTTCGGAGTTAAAGCTATGCATTATTTCTTTTTCTTAGCTTGTGATTCGTGGGATTTCGGGTCTGGATTTGGATATTGGTTTTGAGATTTATATATATGGTGTATGCCGAGCGGCACATTTAAACACTGTTATTGCCTTATTTCTATTTTTAAATTGTTTACTTCCGCAAGTTTTGGTTATCTTCCGCAATTTAGGCTTACCTAATCGTAGAGACTAGGTGCCGTCACGATGGTTCATGGAGGGCGAACCAGGGTCGTGTATATATATATATATATATATATATATATATATATATATATATATATATAATGGAACAAATTTCATATATTATATTTGTATTTAAATAAAATAGTCAAATATAGAATAAAGTTACCATATACTATTGACATTTATTAGCTTGCCACTTGGCTTAACCATAATGTCAATTATATATGGTAACTTTCTTGCTTTAATATATATATATATATATATATATATATATATATATATATATATATATATATATATAGCCAAGTGGTATTGTTAAGACAAAATAAACTACTTTTCTAACTAATTTTTTTTTAATTTTAAATTTTGAGTTAATGGTTACACTACTTACATTAATAAATATAGATATCTTATAATTATCAATAAAAACGAAAATACAAAAAAAAAATTACTCATTCAAATTGGAGTTTTAAAAATATTTAACTGTAAAAAATTTAAAAAATAAAAACTACCAATTCAAATTGGAGAGTAATTTCTTCCTAATATAGTAGTAGTAGCAGTAGTAGTGGTAGTAGTAGTGGTAGTAGTAGTGGTGCGTGTGTGTATATAATATATGGGAGTAGTTATTATACTAAATTAAAAATTTATTAATAATTCATATGTCAATTTAACAATATTAAGTAATGGATAATACAATTAGATAACAAAGGAACAAATATATATATATATATATATATATATATATATATATATATATATATATATATATATTATGAGAAAATCATAATAATTACAATTATTATGAGAAAAGTTGTACATATATACATAACTAAAATCATAATAAACAAATAGTCATAAATGAAGAATAATAAAAAAAAAATCAAATGATATCGTAAAAATACATATACTAATTAAATTTTTCATGTAGGAAAATTTAGTTAATAAATAGAACTCTTAATTTCATAATAAAAAATAAAAAAATATAAATAAACTATTATGATATTATACATAAGATAATATATTATATATAAAACACATTTTATTTAATTATTAAAAATATTAGTACGCTTTTTATAAAAATAATAAAAGACTTATCTCTTTCTACTTTTGATGAATTCAAAATTATAATTTAGTGAAAAATATATATTATTTAAATTTTTAGTAAAATATAAAATAAAAAATGAATCAAATATTATAGTAGAAAAGAATGTACGAAAAGAGGTGGATAAAGATATTTTATAATATTTATATTTTAAATTAATTAATAAATAAAATATAAATAAATAACAGTCAAGAAAATTATTGCTAAATTTAGACCATTGAATAATTTTAAACTGTATAACATAAGTTTAAAAATATATATTTCCAGAATAAGAAAATATATACATATGTTTTACTAGAAGAGAAGTAGTATCAAAAACATTCATCTCTGGGCTAGAGTGAGAAGGTCTACCTTTTTCACTACTCTCCTCCATCGGCATCTACAAAGAAACAATGGATAACCTTCCACAATCCACCCACCAATCTCTTCAAATCCCCCCAAGCCACCAGATATCAATCATGCAAATGAAGGTAATAATTCTCCTACTCCTACTTCAACCAATGCACTTCAACCTCCCACTACATCATTCAAAGAGAGTATCCTTTTGGACTCTATCAACAAACACATGTCCCAACCCCCCCCCCCAGATCCAGCTACTTCTCATGACTCTCTCATGCAGCTCGACTACCCATTACAAGATTTACCTAACCTAAATATTTGCTCTCAAAAAATCCAAGACATAAATGAAAGCCTTCAAATCCCATTATCATAGGATGACCTCCAGAGGATTTACTAACCTTGAAAGTACTCACTCATAATCAAGTTAATGGGGAAACGAGTCCTCCACCAATACTTAAAAAGAAAACTATACCAATTGTGAAAACCAACTGAAAATTTTAATTTATGGATCTTGGGGCTGATTACATCATAGTTAAATTCAACAAGGAGGAAAATAAGTCCAAAGTTTTAAGTAACGGTCCTTGGTTTATTAATGTGTCACGAACCATTTCCATAACAAGTCATGATGGCGCCCAACACCATTGCCTGGCAAGCCAACGCGGAAATATAATAAGTACTCAGTTTACTTTTACCAAAATATTTGCAGCAATTTCTTAAGTTAACGTTAAAACAAGTAATAATCAGTAATGTGCTAAAATGATTATACAAATTCCCAAAAGAATAGTCTACTAATGTGTGTTCCAAGATCTGGTGTCACAAGTTGTGGGAAACTAATAGAATATACAAAAGAATAGATCCATCCTACTATCCGAAATAGAATAGACAACAAAAATAAATAAAGAGAGACTCCATCAAGTTGCTGAACGACACAGGAAGGGGCAGCTCACCGTGGAAGTCTCGAACTTTGCTCAAGGATGTGCACCAGACTGATAGCCAGATGTACCTACCTCTGATCCTGTACAATTAAGTACAAAAGTGTAGTATGAGTACATAAACAATATGTACCCAGTAAGTATCCTGTCTAATCTCGAAGAAGTAGAGACGAGAAGTCGACTTGACACTTGCTAGGGTCAAATAATATGATAGATGAATTATACTGAGCATGGATAAAACAAATAATTAGTAGTGTATAGCAAGAACTAACAGGTCCTCTCCTAGATAATGTCACAGCTGGAAACTCCCATTCCAGGACAAATAATAAACTCAAGTCATAGAAAAATACTAAGTAAAGCATGCGCAAGTAGTGCCGAGGTCGTACGGCCCGATCCAACATAAAAGTAAATTGTGCACTACCGAGGGTTGAATGGTACGAACCATAGATGCATCTATTACCTCGCTCGCGAATCAACCATGCGACACGGTCAAATATAATTAAACACAGCAACATGCAGACAAGAATATATAAATGGGGAGCAATTACTCACCGAGTTATCAACTTCTCTTTAAAAAGGCCAAGAAAGATCATGTTCTTCTTAAGTAGGCTCATTTATCATAATCACCATGATTTAAGCAATCCAAATTAAACATAGAGTTGTAAGAATACCACATAAAGCATGCTTCTGGGTCCTAAGCTACCCAGACTTAGCATAATAGTAGCTACGTACGGACTCTCGTCACCTAGTGCGTACGTAGCCCCCACATTTAATAGCAAATTATTACAACACCTATGGGGACAATTCCCTCTTACAAGGTTAGATAGGAGACTCACCTCCCTCCAAAGTGCACTTCCAATACCAAGAACGAGCCCGAACTCTCAATTTGGAGCCGAGTTATCCAATACTAGATAAACGAGGTAGGAACTAGTCAATACAAGCTCACAAGATTGCATTCTAACTATTTAAGCAATTCCCCACCCTTAAACACAAGTTTCCTAAAATTCAACCCCGGGCACACGTTCCTAGATTCCGAAATTGTTTCAAACAAAGTTGTTCTTCATAACACAAAGACCAATAATATATGATTTCTAATTCATTTCATAACAAATTTTGTGGTCAAATCTAACTTTTGTCAAAACCCTAGATTTGCTCTAACCCTATGATTTTACCTTAATCCTAGTATTTAATATACCTAAGACACAAGTATTAAACTAGGAATAGGTGGGATAAACTTACCTCAAGATGCTAGGTGGAAGTGTTCTCTCAAAAGCTCCAAAATCGTCCAATGGATGAGTGAAAATTGGCCAAAAATGACTTAGAGCCAGCAATAAATGAAGCTCACTGCTTCAGCGATTTCCGCAGCTGCGGTTAGAGGACTGTATCTACGGTTAGGGGACCGCATCTACGGTCCCGCTTCTGCGAGAAAGTGGCCGCATCTGCAGAATTGGCCAAGCAGGGCTGGGACAGCTTCTGCGGTCTTGAAGCCGCTTCTGCGGTTTTAGGCTTGGCCTGCCTTGGCCGCATCTATGAGGGGATGACTGCTTCTGCATTCTCGCACCTGCGGCTGACCAACCACAGGTGCGGTTATGATAGAAACCAGATGCTTCAGCTCTTTTTAACTTTTCCAACTTCACTCGAGCCTAGTCCGATTGACGCTCGGGGCTCCCGGGCCCCGCTCAAACATACCAACAAGTTTGAAATCATGAAATGGACCCGATCGAACCTTCGGAACACCCAAAACAAAGCTAAATCTATGAATCACCCCCTAAACCCAATTGAATTAAACTTATGAACTTCAAGTTCTTAAAATCACTTCTAACGTGCTGAAACGTACTTATACTACTCGGATTGACACCAAATTTTGCGGGTAGGTCTTAAATATTATATTGGACCTGTACTTTGCTCCAGAACCAACATACGAGCCAGACACCAATGTGATCAATCATTATTTAATTTCTTTAAATCATTAGAATTTCAGTTTAACAATTTCTAATAAAAATTCATTACTCGGGCTAGGGACCTCGGAATTCGATTCCGGACATACGCCTAGGTCCCATATTTTCCTACGGACCCTCCGGAACCGTCAAAACACGAATCCGGATCTGTTTGCTAAAAATGTTGACCAAAGTCAAACTTAGCCTTTTAAGAAAATCTCATGGAATCAAATGAGCATATTTTAATCAAAATTCTTCCAAATCCCAAACCAACCATCCCCGCAGGTCGTAAATTAGTTAAAGAAGCACGAGAAGTTTTATTTAGGGGGACGGGGTTCTAAAAAGCAAAACGACCAGTCCGGTCGTTACATTCTCCACCTATTAAACAAATGTTCGTCCTCGAACGAACATAGAAAAGTACCTGAGGTGCTGAATAAATGTGGGTATCTGCTCCCAATGTCCTCCTTGGACGCCCAGGTCGCCTCCTCGATTGGGTGGCCCCTCTACTGGACCTTTACCGCTGAAATCCTCTTGGATCTTAACTGGTGATCCTATCTATCAATAATGGCAACTGGTTCCTTCTCGTAACTTGAGATCTCATCCAACTGAATAGTACTGAAGTCTAACACATGGGACAAGTCGGCATGATACCTCCGAAGCATAGACACGTGAAAAATTGGCTGAACTTCCGATAAACTAGGGGGTAAAGCAAGCTCCTAAGCAACCTCCCCACTTGTTTTAAAAGTAAATTCTACGTTCCAAGGCCTCAAAAACCTCTTTCGGCATTACCTCAATTTGTGTGCGCAGTTTGGGTGCGAAGTCGAAAATCCATTATGTAAAAATCTGTGAAAATGATGAATTTTGACTTTAAAATAGATTTAAGTTGACTTCGGTCAACATTTTGGGTAAACAGACCTGGACCAGTGATTTGACGGTCCCGGAGGGTCCATAGGAAAATATGAAACTTGGGTGTATGCTTGGAATCGAATTCTGAGGTCCCAAGCCCCAAAAATAAATTTTTTAAAGAAAATTATTTTCTGGAATTATCTATGAGTTTTGGAAATAAAATGTGTTTAAAACTTGATGGCATCGGGCTCGTATTTTGGTTCATGCACCCGGTACAGGTCTTATATGTGATTTAAGATAAGTTAGTGAAATTTGGTAAGAAACGGACGTGAAATGATATGAATCGGACCTTATTTGAGGAAATTGTAAAAAATTAAAATTCTTAAGAAATTTCATGACTTTTATGCTAAATTTATAGTTGTTGATGTTAATTTAGTGATTTGAATGCACGAGCAAGTCCGTATGATGTTTTAGGTTGGTGTACATGTTTGGTTTGGAGCCTCGAGTGCTCGGGAGAATTTTGGATAGGCCACGGGGTAGAATTTGGACTTAGGAAATATGCAGGTTTTCAGCTGGTATGATCAAGTATGCAGGCTTCGCAAATGCGAAGCCTGGCTCGCAAATGCGAGCAAAGTCTTGGGATGGCCTGATCACAAATGCGACCATTTGGCTCGCAAATGCGGAAGGCCCTAGTCACAAATGCGACACCTGCTTCGCAATGCGAACCACTCAAAAATAAGGGGTGGTCACAAATGCGATAAATTTCTTCGCAAATGCGAAAGTCTCAGAATTCTGAAGGGTTTGCAATTGCGAACCCTGGTCGCAATTGTGACATCAGAGACCTGTAAATTCATAACTTAGATGTATTTCAACCATTTTTCACACTCTTTCAAAACCAAAACACTCTTGGGCAATTTTTCAAAGATAACTCTTCTTCCAAATCGATTGTAAGTCAATTTTAACTCATTTTCTTCAATCATTAACATCTTTTCACATGAGTTCAACTCAAAATCAATGATTTTCATGGGGGAAATTGAGTGTTTTGGGTAGAACCTAGCTTTTATATTTCCGTTGTGCATGATTTAACTACACAGGTTTATTTGGTAGTCTGGTCCTAGCCTCGTCACTACTTCGCCGAGGTTAGGCTAGGCACTTACCATCACATGGGGTCGGTTGTGCTGATACTACACTCTGCACTGTGTGTAGATACTAATACCGGAGCGCTTGGACCGTAGTGAGGGTACTGTCTTCAGTCTACACAGGTGACCCGAGGTAGTCCTGCAGACATCCGCGGGCCTTGGTGTCACCTCCTATCTTTCCTTTATTCGGTTTCCTTTAACTATTTCAGAAACAGTGTATCTTTTATCTTTCAGACTTTGTATGTAGCATTCTTAGACCGTCTGTGAAACCGTGACACCAGTTCTGGATAGTCGATGCTCAAACAGTTGTATTAAATACATATTCAGATAATTTATTACTTTTCTTCCGCTTATTGTAAATTCCGCTGTCTACACGTTATTGCTTTATAATTGTTACAAAATATAAAAGGGGTATAAAGGTAATTGGTTCAAACAGTCGGCTTTCCTAGCTCACAATAGTAGGCGCCATCACGACTCCCGAGGGCGGGAAATCCGGGTCGTGACACCAATAAACCTTGGGCTCAGCTTTCCCTTCTTCCCGAACCTCATAACACCCTTCATGGGCGAGACTTTTAAAAGGACCTTATCGCCAACCATGAATGACACATCACGCGCCTTCTAGTCTGCGTACCTCTTCTGTCTGGACTGAGCTGTGCGAAGCCTCTCCTGAATCAACTTTACCTTATCCAAAGCATCTTGCACCAAATATGTACCGTATAATTTAGCCTCACTAGGCTCAAACCACCCGATAGGAGAACGACACCACAGACTGTATAAGGCCTCAAATTGAGCCATCTCAATGCTGGACTAATAGTTGTTGTTGTAAGCAAACTCTACCAAAGGAAAGAACTGATCCCACTGCCCTCCAAAGTCAATCACACATGCTATGAGCATGTCCTCCAAAAGCTGAATTGTCCGCTCCGACTGCCCGTCGGTCTGAGGATTAAATGTTGTGCTAAGCTCTACATGGGTCCCTAACTCATTTTGAACGGCTCTCCAAAAATGGGAAGTGAACTGAGGGCCTTTATCTGGTACGATGGAAACGGGCATACCGTGCAGCCTGACTATCTCCCGAATGTAAATCTGGGCCAATCTCTCTAAAGTGTAAGTAGTCACCACCGGAATAAAGTGCGCCGACTTGGTCAATCTATCAACAATGACCCATACAACATCAAACTTCTGCAAGGTCCAGGGCAATCCAACTACGAAGTCCACAGTAATGCGCTCCCACTTCCACTCTGATATAGGCATCTGCTGAAATAGGCCACCCAGCCTCTGGTGCTCCTACTTAACCTGTTGGCAATTCAAACACCTAGCCACATACTCCACAATGTCCTTCCTCATTCTCTGCCACCAATAATGCTGCCTCAAGTCACGATACATCTTCGTCGCACCCGGATGAATGGAATACCGCGAACTGTGTGTCTCCTCTAATATCCTCTCCCTCAGACCATCAATATTAGGAACACATAGGCGGCCCTAGAGTCGCAAAACACCATCACATAGTCTTGAAGCTGCTTCTACGATTTTGGGCCTGGCCTGCCTTGGCTGTATCTGCGAGGGGATGATCGCTTCTGCGGTCTCGCACATGCGGCAGACCAACCGTAGGTGCAGTTATGACAGAAACTAGGTGCTTCAGCTCTTTTCAACTTTTACAACTTCATTTGAGCCTCGTCCGATTAACGCTCGGGGCTCCCGGGCACCGCCTGAATATACCGACAAGTCTTAAATCATGAAACGGACCCGCTTGAACCTTTGGAACACTCGAAACAACGCTAAATCTATGAATCACCCCCTAAAACCAATTGGATCAAACTTATGAACTTCAAGTTCTTAAATTCTCTTCTAACGTGCCGAAACGTACTTATACTACTCGGATTGACACCAAATTTTGCCGGCAGGTCTTAAATGTTATATTGGACCTGTAATGGTCTCCGAAACCAACATATGAGCCTGACACCAATGTGATCAATCATTATTTAGTTTCTTTAAATCCTTAGAATTTTAGTTTAACCATTTCTAATAAAAATTCATTACTCGGGCTAGGGACCTCGGAATTCGATTCCGGGCATACGCCCAGGTCCCATATTTTCCTATGGACCCTCCCGAATCGTCAAAATATGAATCTGGGTCCGTTTGCTAACAATGTTAACCAAGTCAAACTTAGCCTTTTAAGAAAATCTCAAGGAATCAAATGGGCATATTTCAACAAAAATTCTTCCAAATCTCGAACCAACCATCCCCGCGGGTCATAAATTAGTTAAAGCAGTGAGGGAAGTTTTATTTAGGCTGACGGGGTTCTGAAAAACAAAACGACTAGTCGAGTCATTACATAATGATTTTCATCTTTTGGTACAAAAATGGGAACCACGTTTTGTAGCCAGTGAAGCCAAACAACTTAAATCAGCAGTATGGGTTCATCTTCCTCAACTCCCTACTGAATTTTATGATTCTACCATAATTCAAAAAATTGGTAACAAAATAGGTAAATTACTTAGAATTGATACATATACCTCCTCTACTCTAAGATGTCGATATGCTAGACTGTGCATAGAAGTTTCGATGCCAGTCAAGCCATTTGTATACATTGGAAAGTATAAACAACAAATCCACTATGAGGGGGAAAACATCCTATGCAAAAACTGTGGCAGGCTAGGCCACAACCAATCAAAATGTTAAGTCACTTTACAAACTTTAAATTCCTAGAAGCAACAGGAAAATCAAGACACTACTACTCAACAAAGAGTCCAAAGTGATTGGGTGACTGTCACATTAACCAAGAAAAAACCTACTGACTCAAAGATAACCTCACCAGCTAGGGTATCCAATCCAGGTATGAGATCAAAATTCAATGACGCGGACACAAGTATGTTTTTTAATTCCAAAATTTAATTCTCAGAAGTTCAAATATATGGAAAAAAATTCCCACGCTTCATCCACTCCTGACACAAAGGATAGACAATTTACTGAAAGTAACATCAATGTTAATGCATCTTCCTCAAATGTTGGTATAAAATACACCAATCCATCTGAGATACTAGAAAGTGAGCCCATGGTTTTTGAAACTAGCTTAACAAAACATCTGGCCAAAATCCCTAACACCCAATGCATGCAAAGTGAATACAAGAACCCCTACACGTGGACAAACCTAAGGAAGCCTTGGTAATATCACCCCAATCATTAGATGAACCTTCCAGAAAAAATAAAAAATATGAGTACCCGGCTACCCCTAATATAGAGAAATTAACTAATTGTAAAGTGCATAATACCACTACCCACGCCCTCACTTCCAATACCTCCAAATTACAGATGAACTTGCATGCAAAGGAGGATTGCCAAATGGTAGACTCCTCAAAGCACCTAGCAACAACAAAATCCCCCCTAAATCTTATTTATTCCCACATGCCAAGTCAAGTATCCCCTGGGCAGATTGAGAATTCGATAGAGATCATTAAGCCTACACATCCTAATACTACCACTAATGTAATAAATCAACCACAAGAAGAGGATCCCAAGGCTTCCACTATCAACAAGGAGAAGATTTCGACTTGTCCATATCCCAATTCATTACAAGATACCCACAATGGACAACTTGCCACCCATGCCACCCCACTTCCCAAATCAACCACTATTCTTCACATCACCCCCTACAACCACAAAACTACTAACCGACTTCTTGGCTGGAAGCAGGCATTCTGGGTCATGCAATAACCTTCAATATCCAAATCAATGGGCAAGAGATGGTAATCATAATCCAAAACACTTGTTACCTAGCCCAACTAATATCAGAAGGAATGCACATTGCCATGAACAACTATACAAATAAAGCTTGGATCAACAACATTCTTCATTTACTAGCACCCCCATAAACCATATACTAATCCAAGCCATGCAAGAGCAGTGGAATCTACAACAAACTCCCAACCAGTTCATCAACCTTGCATTGAATCTTCCATTCTTTACATCGGAGGAGAGCATGAACATCAACCTTATTTTTATGCCTTGGAACCACCAAGAACATCAGGAACCAAACAACCTTCCACATATGGCCCCAGTAAACCTGGAGACCCACCCCCAAGTCAATGTTCCAGGACAAAACATGAATCCACCAGAACATCCAGTAGAGGAAGAAGAAGAACCCCTTCAACAAGGTACTCAACCGAGTGTGGGATTTTCAAGCCTAAATGAGGTAAACATACTACTCTTCCCAGAACTATGGAGCAAGAAATACATATTCAGTTGCCCAAGCACCATGTACAAATGCTCAATGCATATTCGACAACCACAAGATCCCACAGTAGGAAAGCAAACAATAATCCTGGTCCCATTAAGAAGGAGGAGTCACAACACAGTGGAGAGGGAATCCAGTGTCAACCAACAACAAACACTACCAATGAATAGAGCCACTACTATAATCTTTTGGAATGTTACAGGTGCAAACAATGACATTTTCGTCTAAATTTTAGGAAATTAATTGACACTCATAGGCCTTGCCTGGTGGCCCTTTTTGAGACTAGGATGATGGTGCATGCACCACTCCTAAATGAGTTCAAGTTTTCCGAACTCATAGAAGTTCCTACGGAAGGTCAAGCTGGAGGCTTGGCCATTCTCTACAATCACAATATGGTGACTGTTGAGTACTTCACAAAAAATGGTCAGGAAATTCATGCACATAGAGGTACGCCTGTTTAACTTTAAATGGCTTTTTTCAACAATTTATTCTACCACAAAAACTCACTTTCAAGAGATTATGTGGGATAATCTTAAATCCCTCTCTAATACTTATAAGGGGCCTTGGTTGTTAGGAGGAGACCTTGATGATATTACTGGTAGTAACAAAAAAATAGGAGGCAGGCCCATGAATATGTCTAGAGCTTCAAAACTTTGAAAAAATATTGACTATTGTAAATTAATTGACCCTGTCTTCAAAGGAAGCAAACTCACGTTGTCACGATCCCAAACTAGGCTCGGTCGTGATGGCGCCTCTCGTGAAGACAAGGCCAACCGTCACAATTCCCAAATTCATTTTTTACAATTTTTGATGAGTCAATTTAAGTCATTGATAAGAAATAAATCCCAAAATTAAGCGAAATAAAACAAGTGCGGAAATAGATACAGCCCGACATTGGGGTGTCACAAGTCACGAGCATCTACTAAGGTCTAAATACAACGGAAAGTTTGAAAATGTACTAAATACAGTCTAATGAAATCAAGAGAGAGAAAATCAGTGCTACGAACGTCGGGTCGCTACCTTGCTAAACTCCAATGACTCTGCCTCTAAGCAACCAACACCCACTACCGGGTTTAGAAAAACCTGAATCTGCACACAAGGTGCAAGGAGTAATGTGAGTACTCTAACTCAGTGAGCAATAACAATAAATGAAGACTGAGTGATAAGAAATCACATAAAGCACATCAACATGTTATATAGAACCAGTAAAAGCAATGAAGCGGTGAAATCTCTTAAAACATCTTAGCTCAATTTAAACTTCTTTAAAACACCTTTTAACAATCAAACAATTAAATGGAAAGCAGCTAGAACAAATAAGCACAAAAAATCACCCTCTCGGGCACAATACCAACAGAAATAGCCCCTCGGACAACAACATGGAACAATACCAGCCCCTTGGGCTATATCTCACATCACAATGGGTACCCGCGCTCACTGAGGGTGTGCAAACTCCTGGAGGGGCCCCTTACGGTCCAAGCGCAATATCAAGCCATCTCGTGGCATAATCACATAGGCTCTCGACCTCATATCAACAAGTCACCTCGTGGCATACAAATCTCAGTCCCTCGGCCTCATAATCACAATCAGTGTATCCTCACAACACAGGCCCTCGGCCTTACTCAGTTAGAATCTCATAAGTCACTCGGGCAATAGTAAAACATGATGCTCAGGCCAAATTATAATTTAAAATACCATTTAATGTATTAAAACAGAGTAGACATGGCTGAGTTATGAAAATAGTATAATATAGCATGACTGAGTACAAGTATAAAGTCAAAACAGTGAGGAAATATCAGTAAAAATCCCCTAAGGGTCCAAATAGTTAGCACGAGGCCCAACTAAGGCATTCAGCCCAAAACATGATGATAGCAAATAGTTTTCAATCAAATACGCGGTAAAACAGTCATACGGGATGAACTAAGTCAGAATCCCCAACGGTGCACGACCCCACGCTCGTCATCTACCGTGTGTGTTACCTCAATATAGCACAACGATGTGTAATCCGGGGTTTTATACCCTCAGGACAATATTTAAAATCATTACTCACCTCAAACCGTTCCAAACTCTAGCCCGCGATGCCTTTGCCTCTTGAATTGGCCTCCAAATGCTCCAAATCTAACCAAAATCAGTATATTATCGTCAATATATGCTAAAGGAACAAAGCTCATGCGAAAATAATCAAATTAACTCAAGAATTCTGAAATTGCTCAAACCCGGCCCCCGAACCCACGTCTCGAAATCCGACCAAAGTCTCAAAATACGACAACCCATTCAATTATGAGACTAACCATACTAGTTTCACTCAATTCCGACTTCGAATAGGCTTTCAAATCCCACATTTTATATAGTTAAATAATTTTTCCCAAATTTATATCCCAAATCTCTACTCAAATGATGAATCCAACGTTATAATCATGTATTTTAGCCAATATTGAGTTATAATCACTTGCCCCGATGATTTTTCTTGAAAATCCCTCGAAATATCGCCAAAGCCCGAGCTCTCTAAGTCAAAATATGAAATAAACCCCAAAACTCGTATTTATAGAGTACCTTCCGGATCCCCATCATCGCTGACCTCGGTGACCACCGCTGACCATGGTAAAACCATTGCTACAACGGAAAATATTGATTGCAGTGACATGATTTAGTATTTTGGCCATAACTTTCTCTACAGATGTCCGAATTATGATATCTTTACCTTTCTGGAAACTAGACATGAAGGTCTAAAACTTTTGTTTTTGAATAAGCTCATAATTCCTTGTAGATTAAAAGATATAGGCTTCTGAAGTTGGACCAACGACCAGCGAATTCTTCATGACCGCGGACCGCAGACCATTTTCCGCGACCACAATAAAACCACCGCGCCCAGCGGTAAAACTTCCACCGCAGCTGTAAATTTAAGCACCAGAACCAATGCCTGAGTCCCGATAATGCCCGGACTCGCTCAAAACTCATCCGAAACACACCCGAGGCCCTCGGGACCTCAACCCAAACATACCAACACCTCCCATAACATCATTAAAACTTAGTCAAGCCTTCAAATCACTCAAAACAACGCTAAAATACCAAATCAACTTCGGATTCAAGCTTAAGAACTTAGGAACTTTCAAGTTCCACAAACGATGCCGAAACCCACCAATTCAACTCCGAATGACCTGAAATTTTGCACACATGTCACAAATGACATAACGGACCTATTCCAACTTCCGGAATTCCATTCCGACCCCTATATCAAATCTCACCTACCAGAAAATGCCAAAATCCCAATTTCGGCAATTCAAGCCTAAACCTTCCATGGACCTCTAAAATACATTTCGATCATGCCCCTAAGTCCCAAATCACCTAACGGAGCTAACAAAATCATAAAAATTCCAATCCGAGATCAAATACTAACAAGTCAAATCTTGGTCTAACCTTTTAAATTTTAAGCTTCAAACTGAGAACTGTTCTTCCAAATTCATTTCGATTACCCTGAAAACCAAAACTGACTATTTACATAAGTCATAATACATCACACGGGGCTAGTAATGCTAGAGAACTGGTGAGCGAAGTGCAAAAGCTCAAAATGACCGGTCGGGTCGTTACATCCTCCCCCACTTAAACGTACGTTTGTCCTCGAACATGCCCTAAGTTGTTCCAAAAGTCAATCAATCGCTGAATAACCTTACCATACACATACTCGGGGGTGATCCAACGTCACCCTATCTCATATAGGCCCGATAACACCCTGCAACTGAAATGTCACAATCCAACCTAGCCCATAAACCTTAAAACCACATTTCCACTCCTGAAATCATCCACAAGATCAGAATCTCACATCTATACTCTGAATAAGCCCGAATAAGCTGTAACAACCCATACCTGTAACCTCAAGTGCAATTACATGATATACCATATAACTCAAACACTTGTAGCGATAACTTCTAATCACAGCAGTTGCACACAACAATCAAATACCGATAGTAAACCTCTTATCAACTAAAGTCTCAATCCAACACTTTCATATACTGCCAATGACAAATGAAACACGTAGAAAGTCATAACCATTCCTCAGGTCAACCATTCGTGAAGCCACTTCTCCTTTGGCAAGGACCATAGCTAATTTCTGGGCCGAACATCGATATTATCCTTCCAACATGCTGAAACTGAATCCATTTGTATCCATTATAGATCCCAACGATCTCTCCCAATCCAACACTACTACTCTAGTGACATGACACATCAATACAAACTAAAGCCACAACACGTGCAATCCGCACACCAATAAGCAACAATCCGAACATACTCAAGTCATGAAAATGACTCAAATGAAAGAGTTGTACCGCAAGCTCACCATACCACCACAACAAAATGCTGGGAGCCTGTCACACATCATAAAAACAAAACACATGAATCTAACCCGAAGGGTCATACCTCCACATAACTTCGCTGCAATGTGCGACCCTATCCAAACACTGGTCCACATGAAACACCTCAAGTCACTATGCTCAAAATCGACAACCACGGGGAACTCGATGTCTAGAACCAAAGCAAGTCATCATAACCACGGCGAAACAATTTACATAACATTACACAAACCCGAAAGGACACAATTGATGTGCCATCCGCCGAGCAATACCCAATACTCCTCCCGCTTGAATTCCATTTAGAGACCCCAATAACACCGCACCACATGTGCCTATAACTAATAAATCCCAATGCCTCGCAACACGGAAAGGTAACTCATAGATCTCCCCAGATTACTAATAAGCTCAATAACAATCAAATCAACACATCCCTCAACAATACAACTCGGAGCCAACCAAGCCGACTCAAGTTAGAACACACATCCACATTGGCCTGCCAACGAACCCCTTATCAAGGAAACCTTGAAGATGCTCTTTCAACTCCTTTAACTCTGACAGAGCCATGTGATATGGTGCCCGGCACCAAACCAACAACCTTGTCCGGCGACATGCCCGGCCACAAGAAACACATCCAAAAAGTCCCTCACCACCAGAACTGAATCAATGGTAGGAGTCTCTGCACTGACATCCATCACAAAGGCCCAAATAAGAAAGACAATCCTTCCCGGCAGTCCGCTGGGTCTTCAAAAATGGAACCACCCTACTAAGAACATAATCCGTCGAACCTTGCTACTCAATCTGTGGCATCCCGGCATAGACGACGCCACTCGGGTCTCCAAACCTCAATTGTCACTACACAGTGCTGATATACGCGACCCACAACCACAACATAACATGTTTATGAGAACTCCCAGTCTCCAACTCCATATAGAACACGAATCACCATATCTGATCCCAACTCTGTCGTCCAAACACATGCCACACCTCTAATACCCCAATCTTTCCACGAGATATACTCCAAGAATCCTTCCGTTCCACCAAGCAAACTCGAATATCAGCAGTTAATCCAACAAGAAAGTGCCACAATACTATTGAAATATCCTCAACTCAATCACTTGCCCCTTTTTTTAAACGTATACCCATATCAAGCCACACCAATCAATAATATCATTTCCCAAGTCATCTGAAGATGTCTGTGCTGCCTAATAATTTAATGACCTTCCTTTCAGAACTGGACCCTGACCTTACACATGCAAATCTCAATCCTACACAACATACCACATAAACCATACCATTCTAGGATAACCATGAGAACTTCATATCCCTTCCGAGACACAAGTAACTATGTACTCAACTGGCCAAGAACTTTTCCATTAGATCCCATCTAAAAGAAAATCACTATACATCTCATGCTCCTCATGCCCGTGGAAAATATACATCTCTAACCGTGGTAGAAATCATCAAGATCTTTCTGAATTCCATTCACACAAAACTAAACCGTCAGGACTGAATCCTTCTAACTCAACCAAGCTACGCATGCCACTAAAAACCAAAGAAGATTGCCGCGAAACACCTGCAGAAACTCATTACTTCATAAGCATCCAAAGAACTAATCATGACCTTACCATGTCGATCTGGCCTACTACCAAGATATCCCATATATCCAAGTTTCCTTCTGATTTACCTTCAACTTGATACTCCTTCTTGCTATAATACCACAATTTCTCAACCCAGGCTCACCACACGAGACCCAAGTACAAAACCACACCGTCTAAGGTTCACAGGCTGCTAAATACTCTCTTTACTATTCCCAAAAGCGCCATATTCAAAATACCTACACTAAAGAGACTTCCTATGAATACGGGACCATTACCTTCCTAATACTGATATATAGAATCCCATAGTTGATATAAAAATGACACAAGCCTTGACACTCTCCAATGCAAACTTTAGTTTCTAGCCAAATTATACACTTGAAAATTTCCAATCTTGAACTCATTAGGACCATTCTCGAGAGTCATCCACTCTACTCAAACCTCAATTATACTGATCAAATGAACTGAACAACCGGTGCCTCATTAGCATTCCGACACCGCAGAATATAACCTCATCTTAATGCAACCAAGCAACTTCCTGTTCTATGCATTGCACATCCTTTACCAATAACCACTCAAGACATTCCGTGATTCTCATACACCTATGAAGCATGACATAACCTTTATTGAAATTTCCTTTACTCGATCCATCCTCGATCTTAATCTCCGTAAGCTATAACTTATTTACTAGCACGCCTCAAACTGGAACCAACATAGCCCATAACCGTGCAATCAACTAATCAATAGCAGACTCCCCCACTTGGCTCAAAGCCATAGATCAAAACACATACAATAACTCATAATGCATATACTCTATTACTGACATAATACCATGGTGAGATTAAACTCAACCCTTCATAAGCTCGTGAAATACGGACCATCTAGTACTTTAAATCTTCTGCAAATCTCGCATTCGCCCTCGCAACAGTCAAGCCTACTCTCTTCGGCGACCCAAATTCAAACTCCAACACATATATTCCACTAGTAATAGAGATCTTCCAATAAACGACATAAAGGATCATGCAAACTTCAGAACAATCCATAGGAGATAACCCACCTACTTCTCCCCAATTAACATTCCTTTATATCCTTCCACCGTCATAGACATTACGCAGCCACTTAATCTACTTTAGTCTGAACTCATATCATAACGTGAAATCCACTTCACTCCCCTAATTAGAAAACATGAAAAGATTCTTCACACACCCATAACTCGGGGCTATACCTCAACTCAAGATGGAAATCAAGCACCTAATAGTTCTTCTATCCTCCAGCAGACCATTCTCGTTGCTTCCCAATCATATGAATACATCTCGCAGTCATATCATACTTATCACATAGTTACCAATCATTACTACCACTAACAGGGACACTACCAAACATACAAATCCACAAGCATGTACTCACACAATCAACGCCTCAGTGCTCAAGCTGTAGGCAAAAACCCAGCTTCAAGTCCTCCAGACTGGCCCAACATCCACACACATAGATCATGTCTCGCCCCTCGATCAGGGGATCACAAGCCATCGATGCATATCTGATACGGAACGCTCATGCGCACATAAAAATGCGTGGAAGGAATTCAAAGAGTTACATTTCAAACTGAACCAAGGACGCATGATAAGAATTCAAGAATGTGAAGTTTTTCCTAAAGGTTCTGTAGCCTTCCGAGGATAAGTACAGACGTCTCTATACCGATCCGCGTGACTCTACTAAACCTGATCATGACTCGTGAGACCTATGTAATCTAGGCTCTTATACCAACTTGTCACGACCCCAAACCGGACCCGGTCGTGATGGCACCTCTCGTGAAATAAGGTTAGCCAACACAATTCCCAAATTCATTTTTTACAATTTTTTATGAGTCAATTTAAGTCATTGACAAGAAATAAATCCCAAAATTAAGCGAAATAAAACAAGTGTGAAAATAGATACAGCCCGACATCGGGGTGTCACAAGTCATGAGCATCTACAAGGTCTAAATACAACGGAAAGTCTAAAAAAATGTACTAAATACAGTCTAATGAAATCAAGAGGGAGAAAAGCAGTGCTACGAACGTCGGGCAGCTACCTTGCTAAACTCCGATGACTCTACCTCTGGGCAACCAACACCCATTACCGGGTTCAGAAATACCTGAATCTGCACATAAAGTGCAGGGAGTAATGTATGTACTTCGACTCAATGAGTAATAACAATAAATGAAGACTGAGCGATAAGAAATCATGTAAAGCACATCAACATGCTATATAGAGCCAGTATAAAACCAGTAAAAGTAATGAAGCAGTGAAATATCTTAAAACATCTTTTCTCAGTTTAAACTTCTTTAAAACACCTTTTTGACAATCAAACAATTAAATGGAAAGTAGCTAGAACAAATAAGCACCGAAAATCCACCTCTCAGGCACAATACCAACAGAAACAGCCCCTCGGGCAACAATATGGAACAACACCAGCCCCTCGAGTTATATCTCACATCACAATGGGTACCCACACTCACTAGGGGTGTGCAGACTCCTGCAGGGGCCCCTTACGGCCCAAGCAAAATATCAATCCATCTCGTGGTATAATAAAATAGTCTCTCGGCCTTATATCAACAAGCCACCTTGTGGCGTACAAATCTCAGGCCCCCGGCCTCATAATCATAATCAGTATACCCTCACAACACAGGCCCTCGGCCTTACCTAGTTAGAACCTCATAAACCACTCGAGCAATAGTAAAACATGATGCTCAGCCCAAATTATCATTTAAAATATCATTTAATGTATTAAAATAGAGTAGACATGGTTGAGTTATGAAAACAATAGAATATAGCATGACTGAGTACAAGTATAAAGTCAAAACATTGATAAATATCAGTAAAAATCCCCTAGGGGTCCAAATAGTTGGCACGAGGCCCAAGTATGGCATTCAGCCCAAAACATGATGATAGCAAATAGTTTCCAATCCAATACGCGGTAAAACAGTCATACGGGATGGACTAAGTCACAATCCCAAATGGTGAACGACCCTACACTCGTCATCTAGCATGTGCGTCACCTCAATATAGCACAACGATGTGCAATCCATGATTTCATACCCTCGGGACAACATTTACAACCATTACTCACCTCAAACCGGTCCAAACTCTAGCCCGTGATGCCTTTGCCTCTCGAATCGGCATCCAAATGCTCCAAATCTAACCAAAATCAGTATATTATCATCAACATACACTAAAGGAACAAAGTCCATGCGAAAATAATCAAATTAACTCAAGAATCCCGAAATTGCAAAAAACCTGGCGCCCGGGCCCACGTCTCGGAATCCAACCAAAGTCACAAAATTCGACAACCCATTTAATTACGAGACTATCCATACTAGTTTCACTCATTTCTGTCTTCGAATCAGCTTTCAAATCCCAAAAATTTATTTTATGAAGTTCCATAATTTTTCGCTTATTTACATCCCATATCTCTACTCAAATGATTAATCCAACGTTATAATGTATATATTAGCCAAAATTGAGTTAAAATCACTTACCCTAATGGTTTTTCTTGAAAATCCCTCGAAAAATTGCCAAAGCCCGAGCTCTCTAGGCAAAATATGAAATAAAACCCTAAATCTCCTATTTATAGAGTACCTTCTAGATCCCCATCACCGCTAACCGCGGTGACCACTGCTGAACGAGGTAAAACCATTGCTGATCGTGGTAAAACCATTGCTACAGCATAAAATGTTGATTGTAGTGATATATTTTAGTATTTTGGCGATAACATTTTCTACAAATGTCTAAATTATGAATTCTTTACCTTTTCTGGAAACTAGACACGAAAGACTACAACTTTCGTTTTTTAATCATCTCAAAATTCCTTGTAGATCAAAAGATATAGGCTTCCGAAATTGGACCAACGACCTGCGTATTCTTCATGACCGCGGACCATTTTCCGCGACCGCAATAAAACCACCGCGCCCAGCAATAAAACTTCAACCCCAGCTGTAAATTTAACCACCAAAACCAATGCCTGAGTCCCGTTAATGCCCGGACTCGCTCAAAACTCACCCGAAACACACCCGAGACCCTCATAACCTCAACCCAAACATACAAACACCTCCCATAACATCATTAAAACTTAGTCGAGCCTTCTAATCACTCAAAACAACGCCAAAATACCAAATCAACTTCGGATTCAAGCTTAAGAACTTAGGAACTTTCAAGTTCCACAAACGATGTCGAAACCCACCAATTCAACTTCGAATGACCTGAAATTTTGCACACACGTCAAAAATGACACAACGAACCTATTTCAACTTCTGAAATTCCATTCCGACCCCTATATCGAAATCTCACCTATCAACCGGAAAACGCCAAAATTCCAATTTCGGCAATTCAAGCCTAAACCTTCCACAGACCTCCAAAATACATTCTGATCACGCTCGTAAGTCCCAAATCACCTAACGAAACTAACTAAATCATAAAAATTCCAATCTAAGATCATATACTAACAAGTCAAATCTTGGTCAAAACTTTCAAATTTTGAGCTTCAAACTGAGAATTGTTCTTCCAAATTTATTCCGATTACTCTGAAAACCAAAACCGACGATTTACATAAGTCATAATACATCACACGGGGATAGTCATACCTGAGAACTGGTGAACAAAGTGCAAAAGTTCAAAACAACCGGTCGGATCGTTACACACGTGGTCAAACTATAGAAAAAAGAAAGGGCTAATAATGGAAAGATTAGATAGTGTATTAGTGAACGAAAATTGGTTAAACAATTTCCAAATATTTCTATCACCCAGCTTCCAAAACTCATTCGGACCACAAACCGATTTTAGTTAAATTAAATAATTATAACCACCATAGTGACAAGGTTTTTCGACTTGAGAATATTTGGTGTACCCACCCAAATTTTGGAAACATAATTGCCACCCAATGGAGAAATAAGGAACTGCTGGAAGCTAGTGAATCCTTCACTGACTTTATAAAAATTTGGGGTAGAATCCAGCCTATAGGACTTGAGTGTTTAATCTTGGTCAACATGCTCTGTTTCTATGTGTTTGTTTGCTAACATGCCTATAGGACATGAATAATCTCACATGTTCACACATTATTATCTGCCTACTATACTGCAACACAGTGATTGTTTGTTCAATTTGCTCTATGTTAGATGTCATGCCTATAGGATTATGTTGAGTAATAAATACCTACTCTTCACAATACTCGCGTAGATATCATGCCTATAGGAACATAATCAAATTAGCTACTATTACTGTTATTCCCATCATTTGGGGTAGTTCAGCCGGGTGTTGCGGCACAGATCGGTGATGGTACAACTATGTCTTCTGAGGCTTTATGGGGATTGGATAGGTTCACTAAGCTTTTCCCAGTTTACTTCAGCAGTGCATCTTCAGAGAACCCCCAAGACTATCTGGACACATGTCATGAGGTGTTACGGAACATGGGCATGGTGGAGACCCATGGGGTTGATTTTGCTGCATTCTAGTTATTGGGTTCCTCCAAGAAACGGTGGAGGGTTTATATGTTGACCAAACCAACAAGGGTCACCTGCTCTCATTTGGGACCAGTTCTCTCGGCTATTTCTTGAGAAGTTCCTTCCTGTCATATTGAGAGAGGACTATCGGAGGTAGTTCGAGCGTCTTCAGCAGGGATCTATGTCTGTCAATCAATACAAGACCCGATTTGCGGATTTGGCCCATCATGGTATTCTTCTGCTTCCTACCGAGAGATAGGGTGAGGAGGTTTATTGAGGGACTTGCTCAGCCTATCAGATTGTAGATGGCTAAGGAGACTGGGAGTGAGATTTCTTTTTAGACGGTTGCCAATGTTGCCAGGCGAGTCGAGATGGTACTAGCTCAAGGGAGCGGTCAGGGATCTGACAAGAGACATCGTCATTCTGGTGGATTCAGTGGTGACTCATCTGGAGACAGGGGTACTTTTGGTAGAGGCCATCCTTCCAGGCCATTTCATTTAGCACTCCAGGCATCCTACGGTGCTTCAGGTGGTCGTGGCCCCCATATGCATTATTTCGATCAGTTAGCCTACAGCATAACACTAGCTCATATTAGTGCACCTCATATGTGCTTCAGGTGGCTGTGGCACTCATATGCATTATTCCGATAAGTTAGCCTATAGTGCACCACTAGCTCCTATTAGTGCACCTCCGCTCCAGAGTTTTCTGGGTGGTTACGCATGCCAACAGGGTCAGTTTCAAGGTCAGCAGTCACAGCAGCCGAGGTCTTGTTATCTTGTGGTGATCCGAGGCACATTTCTAGGTTTTGTTGTTGAGCATCGAGCAATTCTCAGCATCAGGGTTCTCGTGCCATGGTTCCGGCACCGGGTGCTTCACTGCCCACTCAGCTAGCTAGGGGTAAGGGTCAGGCAGTTAGAGGTGGAGGTCGGGGAATTATAGGTGGGGATCAGGCTGCTAGAGGTGGAGACTAGCCAGCCAGGGCCCATCCTCGAGATATAGTTCAGAATGGTGGGGCCTAGCCCTTATGCTATGCTTTTCTAGCCAGGCCTGAGGCTGAGTCATCTAACGCGGTTATCACAGGTAAGGCTTCAGTTTGCAGTAGAGATGCCTCAGTACTACTTGATCCGGGTTCTACTTATTCCTACGTGTCATCCTAATTTGCTTCATATTTGGTTGTGCCTCATGATTCTTTGAGTGTCCCTGTGTATGTGTCCACCCCTATGGGAGATGCTATCGTTGTAGATCGCGTTTATCGTTCCTGTGTGGTTACCATTGGGAGTCTTGAGACTCGTGTAGATCTCCTACTTCTTGATATGGTCGATTTTGATGTCATCTTGGGGATGGATTGGCTGTCACCTTATCATGCCATATTGGATTGTCACTCCAAGATGGTGACTTTAGCCTTGCCGAGGTTGCCTCGATTAGAGTGGAAAGGGACCCCTGGCCATTCTACCAGCAGATTTATCTCGTATGTGAAGGCTTGACATATGGTCAAGAAAAGGTGTCTATCTTATTTGGTTTATTGTCATGCCCCAAAATCCGAGGAGCGCAACCGGCGCTCAACCGAGTAAACCCGACTGAGCAAGCCTGTTAGATTTCATTCTACCCAAACTATTTCATGAATAAAGAGGGAATGTTATCCTATCTTATCAAAATACTAAGCAATCTTCCATTAGCGACTTTCATTTCATTCCCGTTAATGACTTCATTCATAGTTTACAAAATATTACAGGTTTACAAGTTTAATGAAAAACATGTTTATCAAGTATAAACTTTTCTAGTCCGGACTTCCAACATCAACCACCACCTACAAACAGTCTACGGAGCCTCTAAATACAAGAGAAGAGTAATAGAGAAATGTCGGCAACAAAGCTCCGGTTATACCTCAAAACGTGATGAGAAAATAAATAAAAGATACATGACCTGACCCCGAGATGGAGTGGGGCTCACCAAGTCTGTTGGGAAGGGAGTACCACTATCACTGGCTGATGCCGCCCGCTGTGGAACTACCTGTATCATGAAACGATACAGCGCCCCCGGCAAAAGGGACGTTAGCACCGTCAAATAGAACTAATATGTAAGGCTAAAAGTCCTCTTTCAAAATAGAATGTCCATATAAGCAGAAACGACACATAGAAGCAGCAAGTCACAATCAACAATATCCAAATAACTAATTCAAACATAACGATTTTTAAGTAAGAAAATAGTGTCTATATATATATATTTGGTTGGGAGATCACTAGCACCGATATTACCACCGTCTTTGTTAGCACGGAGTCCGATCACGCCCGATCGGCTAGGCCATCTCCCCACAGAACAATGTGAGTTGACATTGTGATACGAAAGAAAGTTGTCACAAGAATAGTACCACCATGTGCACAACATGGAGTCTGATCTCCACCCGATCAGCTAGGCCGCCTTCCCACATATTCCGTGTGGGTTGGCTTTTTCCTTTCAAATTCACAGGTATTGGTTTCATCCCACTTTGGGGGAATAGTCACAAGTTCACCAATATTTCAATTTCATCCCAAGTCACACTCCACTCTTACACCGGCACGTGTAGTTTCAGGTGCGGGCCTTATGATCCACCTTTCCTCGATATTGCTAATGATTCTCCCAAAAATATTTTTGATTCAATTTAATATTGCACACAATTGTAATATAAATACAAGTATACAAATATAGCATAAATGCAACCATGCTTACCTAAATACCTTTCACATTTTATAGTCTTTTTATTAATGTCCTCAATCTCTCCCGATAACAGTATCTCTTTGGCCCATTGGGCATTTCACAAGATTCATCTTTTTCATGGCACGAAGGTCGTATTTGGTTTTTCCACATTTTCATCCTTTTATTTCCAAGGATCACCAACCAATATCAATGTACCAAATATTCCGGGAATAATATATTTTCGAGTCAATAGTAATAGAATCATCAAGCACAAAGGATTCTTCCCAAAGGGGGACATGCCAACCAACAATTGAAATACGCATTAAAGTTATAAGCAAGCAATCACCTCAATTATCCTTGAATTACCCCTTGTCCCATCATGACAAATGCACAACTTCAACATCGGAATGTGTAAGAAATAGCATTACATTGAGAATATTTATAAAGAAAGCAGTATCTAAAACAGCCACTTGTGAGTATAGTTCAGGTACAAGGCTTTTAGGCCATTCTATTTTTGGAAGTTAGTTCATAAGGGTTGAGTCGAGACTCATTTCATAATTTGATTCACATTTACTCATTCGATTCATTTCCAAACATGTTTACAGATTATCAAAAAATAGGCACATTCAATCACGGCACTTAATACACATACGAGCAACTGGGAGCATTAAACAAATCGAATTCTTCTTACCCGATTAGTATACTAACCGTCTTTTGAAAATGTGACTCAAGGCTATATAATTTTTGGTAGGCAAACTACACATAAACTTACAAAAGAAATATGGAATTTACTTCCGAGGGAGAAAGTTTAGCCTACATACCTTGTTTAATATTTCCTTAAGTTACTACGACGTTCCGGAAATTCTAGCAATCCCAATCTACTTTGAGACATAACAAAATTGAACACAAATTAGGAAGGTATTCATGGTTTTAGCTCATTTGAGCATTTTATCAAATACTAGATGAGCATCTTGATTTCAAATCTCTTTTACAAGATTTCCTTCATTCCCCAACCCAATCTTTACTTATTTATGTCCAACACTCTTCCCACAAACCTAATTTTTACATGCATGTATACATAATACTATTACACCCAAGAATCATACCTCAATAACCCATCTCATAATCTATACAACACCAACACAACCTAGGTTAGGAACTTATGGCTTCCAATCTCTATCCCATGAGTTCTAATGTATATATCATACATAAATAATCACCATAGAGTAGTTAGAGATGATAGACATACCTCTTGTAGCAAGAATCTTAAGAATCCCCACTTGTAGTGTTCTTGATCAATTTAGGAATTTGAATGGGAATCTATGGATTTCAAAATCAATCCTTGTTAATATAAGTGTTTAGGAGTAGTAATCAACTCAAAATACTCCAAAAACATTGCCTTGGATCATAGGAGGAAAGTATGGGACGGATTCCCCTAGATAGAGCAAGCCCTAGCTCAAAAAAATGACTTAAAGACTCTCCATACCCGATCTTGGGCTATTTATAGGGCTGCCAGGCACGCGACCGCAGTCAAACCGCGCCCGGGATGCGGTGGCCGTGCTCTTACCGCGGTCTGGCCGCGCTTGGAGGCAGAAAATATCAGTTTTCCCACGGTCGCGCCGCGGACGCACATCTGACACAGGTCCGGTAAAATGGTCATAACTTTCTGTATATACCTCCAAATGACAAACGGCTTGATTAGTTGAAAACTAGACTCCAAGAGCTTTAATTTGATAGGTTGTGCACCACATAAAACCTTATATAACTGGAGATATGATTGTCCAAAGTGAGGTCTTGTGCGTACTCATTCACAACTTTAGTCCATTATGAAATTTTCCAACTTGGCTTAGACTTAGGCCCTCCTTAGACCCCAAATCACTTATAATATGACTTATACGCTTATTAACATAATCAATTGTTATCCACTATATCATGAATCCTCATTTGCACACAAAATAAAATAATTAGCCTACCTTGGCACCACAAAATCTTAAATTACTTAGCAAAATTTTCCGGGGCCTTACATTCTCCCTCCCTTAGGATCATTCGTCCTCGAATGAGGAGTAGAGTCCGCCCTAAACACTTAACACAGTATATCCCCTTTTTTCACCTACCTCAATTCCCTAAATTTAGACTAACTCCCAAATATTTCAGAAATTTCGGCAGAGTCTCCTTTGTAACTAGGCCTATCCACCTGCCAGAGAACTACCAAGACCATCCTAAAAACTCATCCACAGCTCGACAAAACACCACAATGTATATATCAACAATTCTAATCTCACAATTACAAGCACTACATTATCATAATGATACCTGACATAGACTGCACTTTTTTAAATCACAACACCTATAAGGTACCTTTCAAATCAAAACCAATTGTTATACAATCAAGCGAAAATATTTTCTTTCCACGACACTTTCGGCCTTCAAGGTGGACTCCTCGACTTGCAAGCTTTGCCATAACACATTTACGGAAACAACCCCAACCTCCAAACTTATCTAACAAGGATGACAGCTAGATACCTCGCATAATCTAACTATCTATTAACTTCTCCTTCGATAATTCTCACCGGAATGATATACCAATGATTCCCAATTACCTTCTTAGACATAGATACATGGAACATCAGAACCATGGAGGGCAACGATACGATAGGGGGGCGGGGGACATCATACTCATAACTTGATCCATCTTTTTCAAGGTTCCATAACTTCTGAAGTGCACTACACCTACTTCATCCTTAAGGACAATTCACATAGCATCTTCCTAGAGGAAACCTTGAGAACATCTTGCTTACTTTATTTGACCCTAAATCTCTATGTCGGACACCCGAGTCGAACACTTGGTGACTTTTAACCATTATTCTGTGGGGGGCTAGAATGAATAAGACTATAGAGTTTCCACCCGATATGATTGACCATGGAATGACGCTACCTTTTGACATGCTTGAACCCATACCCTTAATAGATTTACCATAAATAGGAACAACGAGGTTCGAGATTGGACTGGAAATATCTTAAGAATTCATCAATGTAGATGTGTTGAGCAGGGTGTCCTATGAGGTTATATCATTTTAGGAAACATTAAGCTTACTATGGATCATGACGGCACGATTAATCATTGCGATGAAATCATTTGTTTGAAACAATGAGGCATAGAGTTTAGATGACACATCAGAAATAGAAATCATTTACGGAGGTATATTCAAGTATGTGGCCCCAGTCATCTCCTGGAGTGTAGAAAAGAACAATTTATCAAGAATGAGAATACTCTGGCACGTTGAATGAGATAGGGGTTTTCAGAATATAAAGTCGAATTACATTCCTAACATTAATTGACACAAGGAATCTACGCCACAAGCCCATGAGAATGAAATAAAAGTTAAACACTTGTGAGATTACTATAATTCAAACCGCTCAACCCTCCCGGATAGTTGATCCTATACAAGAGTACTAAAGATACGACAACTTGTCTTTCAAATTAATATGATATGTGCCAAACGCGTGACATCCAATATGAACCTCTTATGATAAAATCCACATTGCTAGGACTTCTCAATAGGGGGGGCGGGAATCATGTGCTGGCTGGAGAGGGAATGAACTGCTTCCTATGTGATTAACACAGTTCTGCTATCATAATTCTCCGGCTGCGATACCAGGCCACTTCACGGGCAACTTCAATACCAAGAACAAGGTGAGCTACTTATTGCGGAACGATTTAAGTGAGCACGAAAGTCATATTACAATGGGAAAAGAAAAGATCTTTTTGTGGCGGATTTGTGAAAACCTCAAATTTCTCAGAAACTTATACAGACAAACGATCTACTTCAACAGGTATGAATACATATGATAGGAGCTGAGATAGGCTCTCATGTTACCAGATAGTGAAATACTTCGTGATAATATTGACAAAGGAGCAAAGTGATTGTTTGAACCATAGAAACTACCTACACCAGGGAGAAAATAGTGACTTAAGAAGGATCATAACACCGTGTTGCTTTACATTGAATTTTTCACCATATAGGCAAATTTTTACGACGGTTCATGCGTAAGCACAAGTGAGTAGATGTTATCCATTTGAATAAAATGACCTGTAAGAAATTTATCAGATATAGTTCCTTGGTGAGGGTCTAGGAAAGCAAGTGGAAATAGTTACCCTCGGATTCCGATTCAATTCAGGAAATCATCATGGGACTCAATTCCTCATGAGGCTTCGAGTAAGATAATTGAAATAAAGAGGCTTCACAAATAATGCATCCCGCTTAAAGAGTAGATACACATAATAGATCATAAGGTTGCCCTGACTCTACCCCAAATCCTATAGCAATGTAAGGATTGACATATGACAAAGCAAAACCGGTGTCAATTAAAACATATACACCACGAGATTGAAAAGTCAATATACATGTAACCATACCCGGAAAAGCCTCCGACCTTTGATGCCCCCTCATAGCATAGAACCTGTCGGGCCCTCCCGAGCTCTGAATACTACCCACGGCTGCTCTACATCCTGAAGGCGCTATAGATGAAGCAGCTGAAGAACTGGCTGGCTGCGCCACACCCCTGCCCATGATCTGGCGAGATGATTGACAATATCTTTGAAGGTGACCTGACATACCACACTGGTAGCATACATTGGTACCATAGCGACATACCCCTGGATGACATTTCACACAACGGGGATGAGGTCCACTAAACTAACTCGCCACATCGACCTGATACTCACCATTTTTGCATACATTATAAACTTCCCCCTTATCCTTCCTCCAGGCTTCCGATGCGGGAGTACCAATTCCAGTATTGGTTCGATGTGCGGGCCCTTGGAATTGCCCTGATCTACCACCCCAAACACGTAGCTGGTCATACTCACAACACGTCGTCAAATGTTCCTTCCCACATACCGGGTAGACGGGGATAGGTGTACCCAACCTAGGGCATTTATTCTTCTTGTGCCCCCTCTTTCCACAACTGTAACATATCTCGAGAGTCATCCAACATCTCCCCAAGTGACGCTTCTTGCAAACTGAACAATCCAGCTCATTAGCACCAACAACCCTTTTTCGTTTCTTAGATGCTCTCACCACATGCTCTGGTGGAGCGGTGACATTGGCAGGGACAAGGACACTTCCCTTAGCAAGAAGTTCTTCCAACCTTTCCACGGCTTGGCGTATCCTCCCTACGAACTCATGCGCAATCTCCCCCAAATTCAATGGCGGGGTTATTCCTCCCTCGCTGCTTCGGACTCCTGGATTACTCATCTAGAAAAAGGGACATAACAAGGAAATTCGATCTCTACCTTGAGCTCTATGGCACGATCCGGAATATCAAAGAAGGGTAGAATTCCTAAATGTCCAAATAGCCTCCAACTTATAGATGTGGTCGACAACACACCAATAAGAAGGACTCTGCTAGACACGGCTCCGAGACATCCTAGGACACTTTAAAACCTTAGGCTCTGATACCAAGTTTGTCATGCCCCAAAATTCGAGGAGCGCGACCGGCGCTCTACCGAGTAAACCCGACTGAGCAAGCCTGTTATATTTCATTCTATTAGCACTGATATTACCACCGTCTTTGTTAGCATGAAGTCCGATCACTAGCACTGATATTACCACCGTCTTTGTTAGCATGAAGTCCGATCACGCCCGATCGATTAGGCCATCTCCCCACGGAACAATGTGGGTTGACATTGTGATGAAAAAGAAAGTTGTCACAAAAATAGTACCACCATGTGCGCAACATGGAGTCTGATCTCCACCCGATCAGCTAGGCCGTCTTCCCACATATGCCGTGTGGGTTGGCTTTTTCCTTTCAAATTCACAGGTTTTGGTTTAATCCCACTTTGGGGGAATAGTCACAAGTTCACCAATATTTCAATTTCATCCCAAGTCACACTCCACTCCTACACCGGCACGTATAGTTTCAAGTGTGGGCCTTATGACCCACCCTTCCTCGGTATTGCTAATGATTCTCCCAAAAATATTTTTGATTTGATTTAATATTGCACACAATTGTAGTATAAATACAAGTATACAAATATAGCATAAATGCATGTTTACCTTAATACCTTTCACATTTTATAGTCTTTTTATTAATGTCCTCAATGTCTCCCGATAACAGTATCTCTTTGGCCCTTTGGGCCATTCACAAGATTCATCTTTTTCATGGCACGAAGGTCGTATTTGGTTTTTCCACATTTTCATCCTTTTATTTCCAAGGATAACCAACCAATATCAATGTACCAAATATTCCGGAAATCATATATTTTCGAGTCAATAGTAATAGAATCATCAAGCACAAAGGATTCTTCCCAAAGGGGAACATGCCAACCAACAATTGAAATACGTATTAAAGTTATAAGCAAGCAATCACCTCAATTATCCTTGAATTACCCCCTGTCCCATCATGACAAATGCATAACTTCAACATCGGAATGTGTAATGACTAGCATTACATTGAATATATTAATAAAGAAAAGCAGTATCTAAAACAACCACTTGTGAGTATAGTTCAAGTACAAGGCCTTTAGGCCATTCTATTTTTGGAAGTTAGTTCATAAGAATTGAGTTGAGACTTATTTCATAATTTGATTCACATTTTCTCATTCGATTCATTTCCAAACATCTTTACAGATTATCAACAAATAGGCACATTCAATCACGGCACTTAATACACATACGAGCAACTGGGAGCATTAAACAAATCGAATTCTTCTTACCCGATTAGTATACTAACCTTCTTTTGAAAATGTGACTCAAGGCTATACAATTTTTGGTTGGCAAACCACACATAAACTTACAAAAACAATATGGAATTCACTTCCGAGAGAGAAAGTTTTGCCTACATACTTTGTTTAAGCTTTCCTTAAGTTATTACGACGTTCCGGAAATTCTAGCAATCCCAATCTACTTTGAGACATAATAAAATTGAACACAAATTAGGAAGATATTCATGGTTTTAGCTCATTTGAGAATTTTATCAAATACTAGATGAGCATCTTGATTTCAAATCTCTTTTACAAGATTTCCTTTATTCCCCAACCCAATCTTTACTTATTTATGTCCAACACTCTTACCACAAACTTAATTTGTACATGCATGTATACATAATACTATTACACCCAAGAATCATACCTCAATAACCCATCTCACAATCTCTACAACACCAACACAACCTAGGTTAGGCACTTATGGCTTCCAATTACTATCCCATGAGTTCTAATGTATATATCATACATAAATAATTACCATAGAGTAGTTAGAGATGATATACATACCTCTTGTAGTAAGAATCTTGAGAATTCCCAATTGTAGTGTTCTTGATCAATTTAGGGATTTGAATGGGAATCTATGGATTTTCAAGATCAATCCTTGTTAATATAAGTGTTTAGGAGTAGTAATCAACTCAAAATACTCCAAAAACATTACCTTGGATCATAGGAGGAAAGTATGGGACGGATTCCCCTTGATAGAGCAAGCCCTAGCTCAAAAAAATGACTTAGAGACTCTCCATACCCGATCTTGAGATATTTATAGGTCTTCTAGGTGTGCGACAGCGGTCAAACCGCGCCCGGGATGCGGTGGCCGTGCTCTTACCGCGGTCTGGCCACGCTCGGAGGCAGAAATTATCAGTTTTCCCACGGTCGCGCCGCGGACGCACATCTGACACAGGTCCGGTAAAATGGTCATAACTTTCTGTATATACCTCCAAATGACAAACGGCTTGATTAGTTGAAAACTAGACTCCAAGAGCTTTAATTTTATAGGTTGTGCACCACACAAAACCTTATATAACTGGAGATATGATTATCCAAAGTGAGGTCTTGTGCATACTCATTCACAACTTTAGTCCATTATGAAATTTTCCAAATTGGCTTAGACTTAGGCCTCTCCTTAGACCCCAAATCACTTATAATATAACTTATACGCTTATTAACATATCCAATTAATATCCTTTATATCATGAATCCCCATTTGCACACAAAATAAAATAATTAGCCTACCTTGGCACCACGAAATCTTAAATTATTTAGCAAAATTTTCCGGGGCCTTACAATTATGTTCGTGATTGATATGCGGAGGTCCCTTTCGTGGATTCATTACCAGTTGTTCGTGAGTTCCCAGAGGTATTTCCTGCAGACCTGCCAGGGATGCCACCCGACAGAGATATCGACTTCTGTATCGATCTGGCTACAATCACTCAGCCTATTTCTATTCTGCCATACCTTATGGTCCCGCCAGAGTTGAAAGAATTAAAGGAGCAGTTGCAAGATTTGCTTGATAAGGGCTTCATTAGACCTAGTGTCTCTCCCTGGGGTGTACCCGTGTTATTTGTAAAGAAGAAGCACGGATCTATGAGGATGTGCATAGATTATCGGTAGTTGAACAAAGTCACCATCAAGAACAAGTATCCATTGCCAAGGATTGACGACTTATTTAATCTGCTTCAGGGTGCCAAGGTGTTTTCAAAGATCGATTTAAGGTTTGGCTACCATCAGTTGAGGATTCGGGCATATGATGTCCCTAAGACAACTTTTCGGACTCAGTATGGGCATTATGAGTTTCTGGTGATGTCATGTGGGCTGACAAATGCCCCAGCAGTATTTATAGATTTGATGAACCGGGTGTTCAAGCTATTTATTGATGATATCTTGATCTACTCCCATAGTCGAGAGGATCATGATGACTCGCGAAGATGTCCTTCAGTACTTGAATCAGTCATGTTTTGATGAGCTTTGCAATCTAGAATATACCAATGGCCTAGTTGGTCTATGGAACAATGTTGGAGAAGTTGCTATTTGCAATCCTTTCACAAAAAACATGTCTTTCTTCCACGTCAACAACCTAAAGAGAAAGTTTACATGACTTGTTGCTCCCTGGGTTTTGATTCCATCACCAAGAAACATAAAATATTCAAGGCACACAAACATATTATAAATGGGATCAAAATTCATGTGAAGTGACATGCTGGATTTTCACCGTTGGAGTAACCAAATCATGGAGGGAGATTCCCGATTGCACCAAATTTTCCCCCGTAAAATATAATTATGTTTATAATGGCAGAGTCATTTATTGTGTAAATAGACTTGCAAAGTCTTACAACATAGTTGCATTCAGTGTTGGAGATGAAAAGTTAATCAGAATAATCTTGTTCCCAGATGAGGTAACGACCTCAAAATCTCCACCAAAAATAGTAGAAATAAAGGGGCAAGTAGCACTTCTAGATCCCATAAATTTTCGAGTTAATGGCAACATTCATTTATATATTCTCAATGATATTGGTGAAACTAAGACATGGGTGAAGCAAATAATTGAGCTACCATCAAATTTAACAAAGACAATTTATTGGTCTTCATTTAACACCAACCTTAAGGGAGAGATTGTATTGATTTCAGACAGTACTAGCAGAATTTTTCCCGTGTTCTTTTGTGACAAAAACTTTGGTAACATCACTAGAAATAAAAATAAGCTCTTAGAAAGACTTAATGGTATCCAAAACTTCTCACATTATATCCATAGTCCTTTTCTACAAGACTTAAAGGAGGATCTCATCAAAGATTATAACAACATTCTTAAGCTAGAAGGGGACTATTGGAAGATGAGATCCCAAATTGATTGGCTTAATGAGGATGATGTCAATACTAAGTTTTTTCCAAATATCTGCCTCAAATAGGAAGTGACAGAATCATATTAGTTTCTTCAAAAATAGTGAAGGTGCATGGATGGATAGCCATCAAGATATCTTAAACCATACCCTTTTGACCATTTTACCTCTATATTTACCACTAGCCATAAAGTTACAAATTAGTCTAATATGTTACATAGTCCAACTAGTTTTGATAACATTGATCTTACATCCCTAGATAACCCTCTTCTCAATTGTGAAAGTAATACAACTATCTTTTCTTTTAATCCCTTCAAATCACCAGGGCCTGATGGATTTCACCCTTTCTTTTATAAAAAATATTGAAAAAGTTTAGGTACCTCTGGTAGGGATTTTTGTCATAAAGTTTTTAATGAAAATACTATCCCTTCGGAACAATTCTATCTATCTCTGCTTAATTCCCTAATGCGAACAACCTCAACAATATTTGACCAATTAACCTTTGCAATACTATTTATAAGGTAATTATAAAAATGATTGCAAACAGACTTAAACCACTGCTTGATAGTATTATAAGCCCTAGTCAATCCAGCTTCATCAAAAACAGAAAGGCCAATGACAATGCCATTATTATCCAAGAACTTATTCACTAATTCAAAAAACTCAAAGGAAATTCTGGCAAAATGTTAATTAAAATTGACCTAGAAAAAATGTTTGATAAATTAGAATGGTCCTTTATATATAGGACACTTCTATACTTCAAATTCTCTCCTAAAATTACCAAATTAATTATGTCTCGTATCACTACAACATCCATTGTTGTTCTTGTCAATGGAACAAAAACTAACTTCTTCTAACCAAGTCGGGGAATTAGGCAAGGTGATCCAATGTCCCCCTACATATTTATATTATGCATGAAAATATTATCAAAATATATAAACTATCAAGTGGACATTAGGATATGGGCCCCCATTAACCTGGGCCATAACTGCCCTCCTCTATAACATCTCTTCTTCGCAGACTTAGTACTTATTGGCAAAGCTAATAACAAAACTGCCTCATCCATTCAGATAGTTGTTAAGCACTTCTGTGATCTATCTGGGCAATCTATTAACTTCACTAAGTCCAGAAAAATTTTCTCAACGAATTGTAGCAAACTAACTAATACCAACATTTCCCTATTGCTAGGCATTAAAATATACAATTCCTTTAGGAAATACCCGGGATTTTCAATTATTGATAGTACCCCTAAGCACAAAGACTATCAATATATCATTGATATTATGAGATCTAAACTTTTCAGGTGGAAATACGATAAATTAAATTTGCCTAGTAGGGCAACTTTAATATTTTCAATATTTTCTAACCAACCAGCATACTACATGCAATACACAATGTTACACACCTAAGACAATCAAGAAGATAGACCAAATACAAAGGAATTTTCTATGGGGTACAACTGACTAAAAAAAGATCTTGTCAATTGGAATTTGGTAACAAAAAATAAAGCTCAAGGTGGATTAGGATTAAGAAAGGCTAGAACCAAGAATTTATCATTATTAGCTAGTCTAGCCTGGAGATTAGCCAATAACCTGACTAACTTATGGGCAATTACTCTATTACGAAAATACTCTCAGAAACCTAGTGAAAAGGGCTCTTTTGTCCGAAAAAATATTATCAAATGATGGAAAATTTGACAATAAGGAATATCATGATCCATCCACAACTCCTCTTCCTAAAACTTGTGGGAAAACAAATGGATACCCAACTCAATTAACATTAATACCCATGTGATAGACCTTTTAACCAAAGAAGAGAAATCTCTTAAAATATGTGATGTTAAATCCGAAAATAAGTGGAACTTAAATAAAATATCCTTTGATATCCCGCCGAAGATAAAAGGCAAAATTCTATCTACATTCATCTCTAGTGAAAGCAATAAGGATTTTGTAACCTGGGACATCAATGAGAATGGGATCTTTACTACAAAATCATGTTATGAGCTGGTTGAGTGTAACACTCCCTCGATAATAGACTTCAATTAGGTATGGAACTTGCATTGCCCTAATAAAATTAAATTTTTCTTATGGCTATGTAATCACAATAAATTACCTTGCAGAATCTATCTACCACATATTGGTATGAACATAGACGAGCAATGCACAATTTATCGTAAGGAGCCAGAAACAATTACTCACATCTTCATCACTTGCTCTCTAGTTCAATTACTATGGAATGAACTAGGTATCAATACTAGTTATTTCCAGTCAAGCAATCATAATTGGCTCCTTTACCCCAAAGAAAATAACCCTCAAATTCAAAACAAACACATGTCTTGGTGTACATTATTCTCTTTCATAATCTGGCTAACAAGGAACGATAACAATATTAATAATACATTCATCCCTATCTCTCAAATCGGATCTTGAATCAGTCCATCGGATATAATTTACTAACGGATCGTGAGTCCAATTGGGATAGAAAAATTGATCTAACAATTAGTTTGACTAAACCTCTAACTGGTTGGTATAAGCTGAATATCACTGGAGCTTTTGATAAGGCAAATGCTACTGGAGGTGTAGAGGAATTATTAGAAACCATAATGGTGACTGGATGTTAGGTTTCGCTTCAAAAATATCTCCTAAGACCCCAATCCACAAAGAGCTAATGGCACTTTACCAGGGACTTTGTATTGCAAAAAGTAGGAAGATATATCCATTGAAGATAGAGACTGATGTTACACAGGTAATTTCTTACATCAACGAAGGATGCAAAGCTTATGAATCTGTTATTAACTCATGCAGGTTGCTTCTGGCGCAAATGGACATGGTGGTGATGCATCACAACTTCAGGCAAGGGAATAAAGTAGCCCACACCCTAGCAAAGCACGCAAGAGTTTTCCCAGTATTCAATAAAATTGAACTTTGGTTGTTTCCTCCCCCTTTTGTTCTGGCCAGGATGCTGGCAGACAAGGGTGATTTTGGTTTTGTTAAAACTATTTCTTTGAAGTGTTGTAGAAAACTTGCTACGCTTGGTAATCAGCATGCTATGCATGGATTATCATCTACTAATGATCCACAGGATCATACCTACTACTGTAATTCCTAGTTTTATTATAATGAAATAAATATCTTTTCCATAAAAAATAAAAAGTAGTATCAAAATATTAAGCCAATTGACAAATTAATAAAAAATCATATTAGTAAATGTATAGTACTAAGTACTTGCTAATTTAATAAAAATTAAACAAGGAATAAATAATTTATTTGATTACTATAATGCTTTGTATCCTTTGATTTTGTATAAATTTTATTCTATTTATGCACACTACATTAATAATAAAATAGTAACTAATATTTATTAAAATAATATGATATATTAGATCATAATTTAATTTATAAGATTAATATTCCATCAAATTATTCGCGAATCGCACGGGTTCTAACACTAGTTGTATAGAAACTTACACTTTATTTTTTTACTTTTTTAAAAGTTTATAAGTCAATTTCTAATAATATTTATATGATTGTTAAGATTTTTGTAATCAATAGTTCATATGGGGCACAAGCAGCACGTGTACAGAGACTAGTTATACTAAAAGTAAGAAGCTCCAAAGTGTAAAATTAAATTATCAAAATGTCTATGGAAAATTAAATGACCATTTTATCCTCCATCTATTCTTATAATAGACAAAATTAGCCGTAAAATGTTATGTAAATACCTGTTAGGAAACTATGTTATTCCATCATAAATGGGCACATTTACGAGGCTTTTATTCGTGAATACCACGACTGAAGAATTTGAAGAATTGTAATTGTTGGGCTAAAACGGTCCAAAGATGTTTTTAATATGATGTGATACTATCCGCTTTGGATAAAATCCGTACAATTTTTTCCCTAAAGGTCTTACGCCATTAAAAGCATCCACTCCTTATTAGTTGATTATTTTTCTCTTTTATTTTTCATGGGGGACTTTGTTCAACGGTTTTTTTCCGAAAAAGGTCTCACACTATTAAGAATATTCATCTTCTTATAAGCAAATAATTTTTCTTTTCTACTGAGACTTTGTTCATACACTCCCAATTAATGAAAACTAAATGATTTCTTCTTAAATGGGTACGTTAACCATGCTTCTCTGTACCCGAAAAAAGAAAGTTAATCAAGCTTCTCTTCTCTTCTTCAATGTGACAATAAAACTTTAAAATCAAAAATACGATTGCAATATTTAATTACTCAATGTGACAATTAGAGTTCTATCCGATTGCCCTTTATCCACTGTGCCACTATCATCGCTAGTATTTTCCATGCTGAAGCCCATACCTTATGGAAGTGGGTTGCATTGGGTAAAGAGCCAAATATATCCTTTTTTTTTTTTTTACTAGGTAACATTATATTATAGGATATTTTATGTCATATAAGTACCAAAAGGAAATCCAAAAATTGAAGCCTGATTGGTGGCTTACAATTGACGTGGGACATACTTCCTTACAGAATTTATCTTATCCAATTGATACTCAAGATTGGTTTGTCTCAAATCACTGTAACACCCCATCACTCTCACTGCATATATAACTGCTCAAATTCTTACCACTCTCACACTAGCAGTAGTACCAGTCCAAGAATTATTATTTAATTCTTCAGCTGACAATTTAGATAAAAACTCAATATAATTCCTTGTATTCATGGCTCTTCAGGCAGCTGCACTACTTCCTTCTGCTTTCTCTATTCCCAAGGAGGTTTGTGTTTATTTCTTTAGTCTGCATTTGAAATCTGAAGCGTCAACTAGTACAGTAGTTTTAGTTCTTTTTTATTAATCATTCTGTTATCTTGCAGGGCAAAGCAAGTGCAACTTTGAAGGATTCTAGTCTCTTTGGAATTTCCCTCTCGGACCATATTAAATCTGATTTTGGCTCCTCTTCATTTAAAATCAAGGTACCTAAGAAATACATTTTCTAAAAAGCTTTTAGAGCTGTTGTATAAACTTGGTTCCATTGTATCTAAATTAGAAGGTTCCAAATTGACACATTTTTCGTGTGTTATTGCTGAACTTTACCAACTATAACAGTAAAATTACAGTATTATTCTTTGTTTACATTAAAGTAAGTGTACTTTACCTACTATAATGTAAAGTCACAAAACTATTTTGCATCACGGTGAAGTAGCTCCCCTTTGCTCATAAAATTTAGTAACTCTTTTTGAATTTTTTTCGAAAATATCGTTTGTTCATAGAATATGATCAGTTTTTTTAAAATATTTTTTTTAAAAAAATCAAGTTCCCGAAAACTGAACTTTAGGGCAGTTTTTAGTGAAATTTTTTCTTCCACTCACAAAACCTCCAACGTGTTTTTAAATAAAATGCATTTTCAAGCATAACTTCAACTTTCAAAAATTATTTTTCAACACAACTTTAAAAACTCTTTTTCAAGTTTCAGTCAAATCTATGTCCAAACGCTAGGATAACTCAAGTTTACTTACTACTATAACAATAAGTTCAGTGATCATACGTGAGATTAACTCATTCCAAATTATTAACTGAGATTGAATTTTCATACAGAGCCAAAGAAGGTTGTCCCATGGAGCTATTAGAGCCGAGACAATGGTTGCAACTCCAGGTGTTACCAATGCCACAGTGTCAGGAAAGAAAACTTTAAGAAAAGGGTGTGTAGTAGTTACTGGAGCCTCTTCAGGATTAGGCCTAGCCACAGCAAAAGCACTAGCTGAGACAGGAAAATGGCATGTGATTATGGCATGTAGAGACTTTCTAAAAACTGAAAGAGCAGCAAAATCTGCAGGCATGCCTAAGGAGAACTACACCATAATGCATTTAGACCTTGCGTCGCTCCACAGTGTTCGCCAGTTTGTCGATAACTTCCGGAGATCAGGCCGCCCTCTTGATGTATTGGTTTGCAATGCAGCAGTTTATCAGCCAACTGCTAAAGAGCCTTCTTTCACTGCTGATGGATTTGAGCTTAGTGTTGGGACTAACCACCTTGGTCATTTCCTTCTTTCAAGATTGTTGCTTGATGATTTGAAGCAGTCTGATTACCCTTCAAAGAGACTCATCATTGTTGGTTCAATTACAGGTAACTAAAGCAACCTATGACGGATCCAACAATGGGTTCACGGGTTCAGTAAGATCCAGTGTTTCTAGGTCGAATCCTATATATAGGAAGGACAGCCCCGTGCACTAAGCTCTCGCTATGCGCGGTATCCGGAAAAAGGCCAGATCACAAGGGTCTATTGTATGTAGCCTTATCCTGCATTTCTGCAAGAGCTGTCTCTACGGCTGAAACTCAATACCTCCTGGTCACATGGCAACAACTTTACCAGTTACGCCAAGGCTCGCCTTCTCGAATCCTATATATATGTGTGCCAAAAACAAGTACACATAAAGTTACATATACATTTCAGAACCCACAATGTCTAAATTCTGGATCCGTCACTGAATGCAACTAGTCACCAAGTCAAATCGGATTGAGAATATGAATTTACTACTTTTTTCACTGTGAGACTAAACTTTGTTACTGAACTCATTTTTCAGGAAACACAAATACTTTGGCTGGAAATGTGCCTCCAAAAGCAAACCTTGGGGACTTGAGGGGGTTGGCAAGGGGACTGGACGGGCTGAACAGCTCAGCCATGATCGATGGTGGAGACTTTGATGGTGCTAAAGCATACAAAGACAGCAAAGTTTGCAATATGCTCACTATGCAGGAATTCCACAGGCGATACCACGAGGAGACTGGCATTACATTTGCCTCTTTATACCCTGGCTGCATAGCAACAACAGGGCTTTTCAGAGAGCATATCCCATTGTTTAGACTCCTTTTCCCTCCATTCCAGAAGTACATTACCAAGGGATTCGTCTCTGAGACAGAATCTGGAAAGAGACTCGCACAGGTATTGACCACCAGCAGTAGCAAAGCTAGAAATTTTAATAAGAGGATATAAGGAATTGCAAAAACGCCACACTTGGAGTTCGAACATACCACTTAAAGTGAACCACCTATGCTACTGCACTAGAAGCTTCCCTTACAGAAAGAGTTTCCAATATAGAAAGAATTTCACTAAAATCATGTCGCTAAGGGTAAAATAGGAAAGTTATAGCAAAAGAGTTTCCAGTTTAGAAGGGTATCGGACTAAAAGAAAAGAATGTCATATAAAATGAAACAGACGTAGTAATAATTAACAGTAGCCTAGTACTACTAGAAATTAAAGAAAAATGGCCTAACCTTAACAAGAAAAAAGATTAACCTAAGATGTTGTTTATTCCTTTTGTACAGGTCGTAAGTGATCCAAGCCTTACAAAATCAGGTGTCTATTGGAGCTGGAACAAGAATTCTTCTTCTTTTGAAAATCAGCTGTCACAAGAAGCCAGTGATGCAGAGAAAGCGCGTAAAGTGTGGGAAGTCAGTGAGAAACTCGTCGGTTTGGTAGATTTTTCGGACTGAACTTAACTTTTGCTAAGGCAAAGAAGAAAAAAGAGTTCATGAGTGAGGATATGAATTGAAATTCTGTTTTGTTGTAGAAAAAGGTTGTTATGTTGTAAGGTTCTGAGTTAGGAATAAAAAATACCACTCCAATTGTTGCGGAAGCCAAATGTATATAGTGTGAATAAGTCACAACTACTATACCAAAAATTATGACAGCCACCAAATAATAAATAAGACAATAAAGCAACAATAAAGGGAACACCAGAATTTACGAGGTTCGGCTAATTTTGCCTACTCCTCGGACACAACCAATATTTTATTTCACTCCAAAAATACAAGTGAAATAATACTAAAGAGAGAAGATACAAATGCCTTAAACAGATGAGAAGGCAAATGAGAGGTGTGTTTCAATCCTAAACATTAGGCCTTCTTTTATAGGGGAAAAATCCCCCCAAACTTAACTCCCAACCAATGTGGGACTTTGGCATTTTGCCAAACTTCAACAAATCTCCACCTTGGCAAAATTCCACATTTTCAATTCTCTCTCAATAACAAATTTTGGTTGTGTCTTCATCTTCAATCTTCAGTGTTCAACAATGTTGATCAAATCCAAACAATGTTGAAACTTGACCGCAGTCACCACCTTTGTCAGCATATCAGCAGGATTCTCTGTAGTATGAATTTTCTTCACCGTGACTCCACCTTCTTCTATGATTTCTCGTACGAAATGATACCGAACATCAATGTGCTTCGTCCTTGCATGATAAACTTGGTTCTTCGCTAATTGAATAGCACTTTGACTATCACAAAAAATTGTGATACCTTTTTGTTCAACACCAAGCTCCTTTAGCAATCCTTGAAGCCAAATTGCCTCTTTCACAGCATCTGTAATAGCCATGTACTCTGCCTCTGTTGTAGACAAAGCAACTGTTGACTGCAAAGTAGACTTCCAACTAACTGGTGCCTTTGCAAAAGTAAACACATAACCAGTAGTTGATCTTCGTTTGTCCATATCACCCGCAAAATCTGAGTCACAATATCCAACTACAAACTGATTGTCTTCCTGCTCAAAAACTAACCCGACATCTACAGTATTATGAATATACCGTAGAATCCACTTCACAGCTTGCCAATGCTCCTTCCCTGGATTGTGCATATATCTGCTAATAACTCCAACAGCTTGTGAAATGTCAGGCCTTGTGCAAACCATTGCATACATCAAGCTACCAACAGCATTTGCGTATGGTACCTTTGACATATACTCTCGTTCAGCTTCATCCATTGGCGACATAGTAGTACTTAGCTTAAAATGGGAAGCAAGTGGAGTACTAACTGGCTTAGTCTTGTCATCTATGCCAAAACGTTGAAGTACTCTCTTCAAATATTCCTTTTGAGATAAACAGAGTTTCTTTGAACGTCTATCTCTAATTATCTCCATGCCAAGAATTTTCTTTGCCTCACCCAAATCCTTCATCTCGAACTCCTTCTTCAGTTGAATCTTCAACTTATCAATTTCTTCCGAATTCTTGGAAGCTATCAACATATCATCAACATATAGGAGAAGATATACAAAGGAACCATCTTTAAGCTTGTGCAAATACACACAATGATCGTATTTGCTTCTCTTGTACCCTTGCCGCAACATAAACTCGTCAAATCGCTTGTACCATTGTCTAGAAGATTGTTTCAATCCGTACAACGATTTTTCAAGTTTGCACACCATATTTTCTTTTCCAGCAACTTTGAATCCTTCTGGCTGAGTCATGTAGATTTCCTCCTCCAAGTTTCCATGTAAAAACGCAGTTTTTACATCCATCTGAACTAGTTCCAAATCCAATTGTGCTACCAAAGCCAACATAATTCTAATGGAGGAATGTTTTACAACTGGAGAAAACACTTCATTGTAATCAATTCCCTCCTTTTGAGCATATCCTTTGGCCACCAATCTTGCTTTGTAGCGAACATCTACTTGGTTAGGAAATCCTTCCTTCTTTGCAAATACCCATTTGCACCCAATTGCTTTCTTTCCCTTCGGGAGATTGGCCAATCTCCATGTATGATTCTGATGAAGGGACTGTATCTCATCATTCATGGCAATCCTCCACTTATCTTCTTCTGAACTTTGAACAGCGTCTTTATAAGTAGTAGGAACATCATCAGCTACAATTGAGGTTGCACAAGCAACCGTCTCTATGAGACGAACAGGTTTCGTTATTGTTCTTTTTGGCCTGCTGGTTGCTATTGATTCAAGTTGTTGTTGAGATTCCTGAGTTGGAATCTCCTCTACTGGCTCTCCTTCCAGAGGGTAATCTTCATTTGTTTCCTCCTCTGCTTCTTGTGTAGGAAAAATAAATTTTCCCTCAAACTCCACCTGCTTAGAAGCACCTTCATTTTGTTTGGTATCTTCTGTTACCTTATTTACCATAGCAAATTCATCAAAGGTAACATCTCTGCTGAATATTACTTTCTTTGTCATAGGACACCATAAGCGATATCCTTTGACTCCAGAAGTAATTCCCATAAAAATAGCCTTCTTTGCCCTTGGATCCAATTTTGACTCCGTCACATGATAATATGCAGTTGAGCCAAACACGTGCAAAGAGTTATAATCTACAGCAGGTTTTCCGTACCATTTTTCAAATGGTGTTTTGCCATCAATAGCAGCAGATGGTAGACGATTAATGAGGTGGCATGCATATGTAATTGCCTCAGCCCAAAATTCTTTGCCCAAGCCAGCATTGGACAACATACACCGTACCTTCTCCAGCAAGGTCCGGTTCATACGTTCTGCCACTCCATTCTGTTGTGGTGTATGTCTAACAGTGAAGTGTCGGACGATGCCATCATTTTCACAGACCTTATTGAAATGATCATTTTTGTATTCACCTCCATTGTCTGTGCGAATACACTTGATCCTCCTGCCTGTTTGATTCTCCACCATCGTCTTCCATTTGAGAAAAATTCCCAGCACTTCATCTTTGTTTTTCATTGTATACACCCACACTCTTCGAGAAAAATCATCAACAAAGGTTACAAAATAGTGCTTCCCACCCAATGAAGGTGTTTTGGAAGGACCCCAAACATCAGAGTGTACATAATCCAAAATGCCTTTAGTATTATGGATCGCTGTACCAAATTTAACCCTTGTCTGTTTCCCTTTGACACAATGCTCACAAAACTCCAAGTTGCAAGCCTTTACTCCTTTTAACAATCCTTGATCTGATAGAGTTTTCAAGGATTTTCCTCCAGCATGTCCCAAGCGCATGTGCCATAGCTTGGTTGCTTCTGCCTCTTTGTCGTCACTGGATGTCACTGTCGCTGTCCCAATAACTGTACTGCCACGATAGCGGTACATATTATTATTCTTCCGATTAGCCTTCATTACCACTAGTGCACCGGAGCATACTCTCATCACTCCATTTTCTGCAATGATTTTGAACCCTTTTGATTCTAGGGCTCCCACAGAGATGAGATTCTTCTTCAAATCCGGTACATATCGAACATCTATCAATGTTCTGATCATTCCATCATGGTTCCTTAATCGTATTGAACCAATGCCATATGAGGTAAGAGGGCTGTTATCCGCTGTGTGGACGACTCCATATTCTCCTTCTTGAAATTCCACGAACCAGTCCCTGTTGGGACACATATGATAGCTACAAGCCGAGTCCATCAACCATATGTCTGAAGATGTTGATGACTCTGTTGTAACTAATGAGAAGTCTGAATCATCACAATCAGCTACATTTGAATCCATAATGGCCTTTCCATTGTTATGTTTGGCCTTATTCTTCAACTTCGGACAGTCTTTCTTCCAGTGCCCTTTTTCTCGACAAAAGGCACATTCATCTTTGCTGGGTCTGGATCTTGACTTGGATCTTCCCTTCTTTGTCCTCGTTTGATTTTGAGGACGACCCCTCACAAATAGTGCTTCTCCTTCTCCGCCCTTCTGTTTTTCTCGCTTTCTTTGTTCATAGCTGTACAAAGCCGAACAAACTTCTCTGAGAGAAACTTCGTCATTTCCATGGAGTAGAGTAGTTTCAAGGTGCTCGTACTCATCAGGAAGTGACGCCAACAACATCAAGGCCAAGTCACCATCATCATAAGTTGTATCCATATTTTGCAAATCTGTAACCAACTTATTGAAACTGGTGATATGTTCATTCATCGTGGTACCAGGAACATAGGTGAAGTGAAACAGTCTCTTCTTCATGTACAATTTATTTTGACTGTTTTTCTTCAAAAATTTATCCTCCAGTGCTTTCCATAATTTACTTGCAGAAGTTTCCTTTGTGTATGGATATTTCTGCTCTCTAGCAAGGTAGGATCGAATGGTACCGCAAGCAACACGGTTGATAATTCTCCAATCTTCTTCTCCAATAACATCTGGTTTCTTTTCTTCAATGGCCAGATCTAGCCCTTGTTGAAAAAGGACATCTAGAACCTCGCCTTGCCACATCCCAAAATGTCCGGACCCGTCAAAAATTTCTACCGCAAATTTCGCATTTGACACAATTCTTGTCATAAGCGAAGATGCCAATGATGACGTATTGTTGACACTTGATGTAGATTCTTCTTGTTTATTGTCCCCCATATTTGACACAAATATTATTTAATAGCTGACGACACAAATCAAGATTATTTCCTTTCTGATGTAGAAGATCAGACTAAGCTGCAACTACAGAGCATACTCAGACAGAACCTTGACTCAGTTACCAAGATAAATCTTTTCTGATGTGGAAGATCAGACTATGCTGCAACCACAGAGCATACTTAGACAGTACCTTGGCTCTGATACCAATTGTTGCGGAAGCCAAATGTATATAGTGTGAATAAGTCACAACTACTATACCAAAAATTATGACAGCCACCAAATAATAAATAAGACAATAAAGCAACAATAAAGGGAACACCAGAATTTACGAGGTTCGGCTAATTTTGCCTACTCCTCGGACACAACCAATATTTTATTTCACTCCAAAAATACAAGTGAAATAATACTAAAGAGAGAAGATACAAATGCCTTAAACAGATGAGAAGGCAAATGAGAGGTGTGTTTCAATCCTAAACATTAGGCCTTCTTTTATAGGGGAAAAATCCCCCCAAACTTAACTCCCAACCAATGTGGGACTTTGGCATTTTGCCAAACTTCAACACAATTTACTTCCAATATGGATTTAAGATGAATTTAGTTGAAGCAATATGGTCACTGAGGATTTATATAGTCAATTCCGACTTGCTTGATGGATAGTTGTATTCAGGTTAATCCATCCTTTATTAAATTTTCGATGTCATACGCTTTTCCAAGATACTCCCTCCTTCTTAAAGTATTAGTCGTTATTTCTAAAAATAGTTATCTCAATTTTTTGTCATTTTAGAAATACAAGACAATCAATTATTTTTTCCTCATTTTTCACCCTTAATAGTAATTGTTTTTGAAGCTAGCGTCTGGAGATGACACATAAGTAGAGTAAATATTCAATAAAGAGATTATCATATCTTAAAACATAAATAAGAATAAAATAGTCAAAAACCCTCATAATTATGGTTTTATAAAAGAGAAACACGATATATAATTTGAGACGGATGGAGTACTTTTTTCCGACTCCAAAACAAAGTTTCAATGGTTAAATTTCCTGCAATTGCAAAGCAGAACAAGCTCGGAGCAAATATAACAAACAAACTAAATTGAATAATAATAAAAATACTCAGCTACAAGTTTTATTCGCTTATGTGCATTATAATAGACTGGGGAAGTTCCCATTACTTCTAGATCTTGCTTACGGAAGGATAAAATTGAAAGCTAAAATATCATTATTTGTGTTATTGACGAGACGCGTAGCGGAGTTAACGCGAGGTTGGAAATTTGGAGACAGATTTTGAAGTCTAAAGGTTTCAAACTAAGTAGAGCCAAGACAGAATACTTGGAGAGTAAATTCAGTGAGACCCATGATACAGACGTAGAGGTAAAGCTTGATGGTCAAGTTATCCCCAAGAGAGCGAGTTTTAAGTATCTCGGGTCTATTATCCAGGGTGACGGGGAGATTGACGAAGATGTCACACATCGAATCGGAGCGGGATAGAAGAAGTGGAGGCTCGCTTCTGGTGTCCTATGTGATAGGAATGTACCGTTAAGACTTAAGGGTAAGTTTTATCGAGTGGTGTTCGACCCGCTATGTTGTATGAGGCTGAATGTTGGCTAGTCAAGAACTCTCACGTGCAGAAGATGAGATTAGCAGAGATGAGGATGTTGAGATGGATGTGTGGGTGCACCAGGCGAGATAGAATTAAGAATGAAGCTATCCGGGACAGAGTGAGAGTAGCCTCCGTGGAGGACAAGATGCGGGAGTTGCGGCTTAGATGGTTCAGACATGTTAGGAGAAGAAGCATTGATGCCCCTATCAGGAGGTGTGAGAGGTTGGCCATGGAGAGTTTGAAGGGGTCGAGGTAGGCCTAAGAAGTACTGGGGGGAAGTGATTAGGCAGGACATGGCGCTGCTCAGCTCACTGAGGATATGACTCTTGATATGAGGGTGTGGAGGTCGAGGATTAAGGTAGAAGGTTAGTAGGTAGTTTATAGTGTTTACCGATAGGCTTAGTAGCGTGCATGTCCCTTCATATTCTTAGATTTTTATTACGATATGTGATTTTGTTCGCCTCAGGTATTGTATTCCATTGCTATTATTTGATACTACTTATCCTTTATCTTCCCTTTTTCTCTTCCATCTTCCTTCCTTCCTTGCTTCCCTCTTCTTTTTCTTGCCCTTCTTGAGCCAAGAGTCTATTGGAAATAACCTCTCTACCTGCATTAGGTAAGGGTAAGGTCTGTGTACAGATTATCCTCCCCCGATCCCACATATTGGGATCAAACTGAATTTGTTATTGTTGTTGTGTTATTGACTTTGACTTAAACTAATCCTCATTTGTTAACCTGTTCTTATGCTGAGTGCAGCTGTTTCCCTTCTATTCTAAATTAAATACTTAGGACAAGGTGTGACAAGCACATGGTTTTGAAAAAAAGTTCAAAATCGTGCTGAAACATTTCCCCTGTGCTTCAGTGCGGAGCTAGGCGGGCGAAAGTGGGTCTTTCGCCAAAAATTACACTGTATGTACAATATTAAAAAAAAATCATATGTATATATTACATTTTAAACCCCTTTATATTTTTGTATGTTTTCTTTATTTTTCGAATCCTCCCGATGAAAATCATGTTTCCACTACTGGTTAAAGGTATTTAAGAAAAGAACATCATATTATACAAAGTGTTTCAGGACAAGGAGGCTGCCGTCAATCATCTATTCTCCGAAAATCATATTGATCAACAGATATCCTAGCCAAGTTGACAGGAACAACAACAACAACAACGATCCAGTAAAATCCCACTATTGTGTCTAAAAAGGGTAGTATGTATGTAAACCTTACCCCTAACCTGATGGATAGAGAGGCTAGCCAAGTTGAAAGCCAGGATAAAAAGTTTTCAAAAGCTGAATCCTTGTTGATGTTTTCATTTATTTTTCAGGAAGAGAGATATATACACTGGTAACACAAAGTAAGGGGAAGACAACAAACTAAAAGACAACCATAAAATGGAAGAAACACAAACAACAGATCAAAAGATGACCAAATATGGTGTCCATTTTGGAGAAATGCAAAATGGTTTTTAGTAAGAGGTATTCCAATCAGACCAGTTAGCTTCACTTCCAACTCTGGGGATGCTATTAACCCTTGAATACATATCCACTTTGAAATTAGCTCCACACATTGCCCCTTCACTATCTACTCTTGGCATTGCCCTCATCTTGTTCATTGGATGATCAAAATTCATCAGCCCTTTCTCACTGTGAAACATACAACCTGTGCATTTCATTCACAAAAAAAAATGTATCAACCAATCAAACAGAATTCAACAAACTGCCATGTTAAACAATAGAAAAATCATTTTTTCCTCGCTATGACTCAGTGACGGGGACACCCTTTAGTAAGGGGTGTCATCCCGACCTAAATATTATTCTCAAAAATGTGTATATATGTGTGTTTCATTCTGCAGGATAAACTCTAACTTTTTTCATCGCCCCACCCAAGGCGAATCGCACAAAAGATCTTCCCACTAATGCTTTCATTCTCCCGGGTATAATACTGGTAAATAACCCTCTTTCTTCTCTCATACACGGTTGTTGAGACACACTAAGTAGTCATGGGAAAGATAAAAATATCTCTGTGTGGAGAATATTGAGATAGCTTCTTCCTTCTCTGTGCATGGGTTAGCCCTTGATCGGATGATTATTTTTATTTAAAAGTTAAAAAATAGAGTTCTTCTCACTTTAACAACTGAATTTTTTTCTAACAACTCAAAAGGCGATTCCCCCACTATCTACAACTCCAGACGCGACAAGAGTGCTACACTAAGCCAACACCGCAATGTAAGTATTAATTTAGGATAGGAAGTAAAATCCTAAAACTATAATAATCTTGCACAAAATCACGTGTAAGCTAGTGTTTCGACTCTACGGTCAAATCCCAATTACTTGTAGATCGATATTACCTGTGGGAAAAGGTGCAAATGACTTTGCACATCCAGCTTTAATAACCTCTAAATCATCAGAAATCACAACAGAACCATCAGCAGCAATACCCCAGAACAGCTTCACTCCACCATCTGAACCCTACAATTATTTCACAATAGCAGTAAGAAAAGAATATCTTTTTATTTTCCTCTAATAAATAATGCAGACGTTACACAAATTCCTTAGTTAGGTGAATACTTACCAAGGCAACAAATACAGTTCCAGTCTTACTGTCATAGATAACAAAGGCATAGCTTCCATCAAAATCCTTAATAACTTGATCAGCTGGATAGGGTCCCCTGTCCCTCAATGTTCTGTAGGCTTCTATTACTAGCATGGCTTCATTTGTACCTTTTGATAGCCCATATTGTTTTATTTGTGCACATAAGTTGTTCAGGCTCCCCAAAAACAAGCAGTATATATCATCATACCCACAAAACAACCTTCCAAAAGAAGAACACCATCAATCCAAAATTCTTTGGTTTTGACGAAAGAATCAAAATAAAAACAGCAAAACACTTAAGTTTATATTTCCTCCGTTCTAATTTCTATGGTCTAGTTTGACTGCACACAAAATTTTAACAAAAAATTATAGACTTTTAAAACTTGTTAAAAATTTGAGCAGATGCTGGAGTAGAAATCAACCCCAAGCAACCCACTAAAAGTCAAGTTATGCCCCCCTTCCTCCTCTCCTAATTCAACCAATGCAATTGACTATGCTTTAAGTCTTAAGGCCCCAATACATGTTATTTAAGCTATAAACATATCCATTTTTTAAAAAATTACCGGAGGTCAGTGATCCCTAGACCCTAAGGATAGGTTCGCCTCTGCAATAAGATGTTTGATACTTGTGATTTGGACATGCTGTAATATTTGTGTAACTATAAAAACTTTAGGATAAATAAAAAAAATTAATCGTTAATTATTTTCAATGAAATAGTTGTCCCAATCATTTTAAATAAAAAAAAAATAGTGTTAAACAAATTGAGTAATTACCTTTGTGTCTGATGAAGCAAGGAAGTGCGGTGAGGAGGAACAAAGGCAAGAGCAGCAGCATTTCCAAAGCTTACAGAAAAGGCATTTGAGGGGTGAGCTGACACAAATTTTTCAAGAGTTTCTTCAGGTAGCAAACATCTTTTAGATGAAGGGCTACGTAGCTCGTTTGGTGGATTCGCAAATGCCTTGTGAAATATCGCCAACATTGCTTATTTCTTTTTCTTTTATTGCTTGAATATGAGTAATCTAATACAGAGTTCTTGGTTTTGTAGCTATTTAGTTAAAGGAGTGGAATAGGAATTAATAGTTCCTAGTTTGGGTATATATAGAACGTTGAACTCCTGTTTTGATAGTGATAAACGAGGCTAAGGATGAAAAAGTAACATATCCGTAAGTTACCAAACCAATTGAGTACTAATTCAAAACATGTTTTTTAAATATAAAGTTTATTATTTAATTATAATTTAGCAAAGATATTAATAGGATCGCATAATTATCTTATCAAAAAGTTTAAATCGTTAAAAAAATATATTTATATGATTAATTTCGACCATGCCCTTTTTTATGTGTGCTTAATTTTTTTATGAATCTGACAGATCTTATCTGAAAGTTTTAAATTATTAAAAAACTGCTTTACACTCCATCTCAAACTATATTATCATATTATCTATAAAATTTAAGATTAGATTATTTAATTTGATGGTGTCAATTTTATCTTGTAGTGGTTGGAACAGACATAAGAGTTTTGGGTTGGAATGAGGATGACGTGAAAATGCTGAGGACAGGATAAGGTTTCTCGTATTCCCATAAAATGTCTTTATCCGTTTAGTTCTTTTGATTTTCCTTCAAACATTTTCGTTCTATTAATTGTGAAGCTTTGTGGAGGCAGGGCGGTCAGTTGCATATTTTCTTTCTATAAAAAGAAACCTATCTCTTTATCCAAAAAAGGTAAGTGGATGCGGGCCTGTAAATCATGGTTCCGCGAGCCAAGAAGCTTTTGCAGAATCTGTGGGTCATTACCACAATCTCAAAATTTAATATTTCTTCCGTTTTTATTTATATTTATATTCTATCAACAACAACGACAACAACAATCCAGCAAAATCTAATAGTAAGGTGAAGATAATATGTACGCATACCTTACCCCTACCCTAAGGGAGTAGAAATCAAAAGACTCTCGGCTCAAGAAGACGAAAAAAGACAATATCAGTACCACCAACAGATACCATAGGAAAAATAACAACACCATAAAAACCAAAAAATAAATGCAAAGTAAAAGCAATAGCCATTAAATAGACCGGCACTATGAAAAATTAAAGAGTAGTAAGACACAATATTACCACTAGCTGTCTCAGACAAAAGTCGTACCAGACTAGCCTTACGGAGTAAAGAAAGACTCAACTACCTCTTAACCTACAACCCTAGTACTCGGCCTCCATAGCTTCCTATCAAAGGCCATATCCTCGGAAATCTGAAGCATCGTCAGGTCCTGCCTGATCACCTCTCCTCAATACTTCTTAGGTCGCCCTCTACCTCTTCTCGTGCACTCCAAAGCCAGTCGCTCACACATCCTTACCGGAGCATCTAGGCTTCTCCTTTGTATGTGCCCGAACCATCTGAGCTCGCTTCCGCATCTTTTCATCAATGAGAGCCACGTCCACCTTCTCCTGAATATCATCATTCCTAATCTTATCCCTCCTAGTGTGCCCGCACATCCACCTCAACATCCTCATTTCTGCTACTTTCATCTTCTAGATATGTGAGTTCTTAACAGGCCAACACTCAGCTCCATACATCATGGCCGGTCTAACCACCGCTTTATAAAACTTACCTTTGAGTATCGGTGGCACTCTCTTGTCACACAGGACTCTAGATGCTAACCTCCACTTCATCTACCCCGCCCCAATATGGTGTGTGACATTCTCGTCGATCGCCCTTTCCCCTTGGATAACCGACCCAAGGTACTTGAAACTGCCTCTACTTGGGATGGCATGTGATTCAAGCCTCACATCCACGCCCACTTCCCTTGGCTCAGCGCTGAATTTACACTCCAAAGTATTCTGTCTTCTTCCTACTCATCTTGAAACTCTTAGACTCAATAGCCTATCTCCAAGCCTCCAGCCTCTCGTTAACACCGGCTCGCGACTCATCAATCAGAACTATGTCATCGGTGAATAAAATACATTATGGCACCTCCCCTTGAATATGGTGTGTTAACGCGTCCATCACCAGGGCAAATAAGAACGGGCTGAGCGCAGAACCTTGGTGTAACTCTATAACAATCAAAAAATGCTCAAAGTCGCCTCCTACTGTCCTAGCCCGAGTCTTAGCCCCATCATATGTCCTTAATCTCCCTAATGTAGGCAACCGTCACACCTTTTGCCTCCAAGAGTGTCCAAAGAACTTCTCTAGGAACCTTGTCATACGCTTTCTCTAGATCAATAAACACCATGTGCAGATCCTTCTTCCTCTCCCTGTACTATTCCACCAACCTCCTAATAAGGTATATAGCTTCCGTAGTAGAACGACCCGGCATGAACCCGAACTGGTTGTCAGATATAGACATCGTCCTCCTCACCCTCGCTTCAACCACCCTCTCCCAAACTTTCATGGTATGACTCAGTAATTTGATACATGTATAATTGTTACAACTCTGGATATCACCTTTGTTCTTATACAACAGAACCATAGTACTCCACCTCCACTCATCCGACATTCTCTTCGTCCTAGAAATAACATTAAACAATCCAGTCTTCCACTCCAAGCTTGCTCTACCCACACACTTCCAAAATTCAACCAGAATTTTGTCTGACCCGGTCGCTCTGCCCCTACTCATCTTATGCATAGCTCCTATGACCTCCTCAACCTTGATGCGCCTATAGTACCCAAAATCACGGTGAATCTTGAAATGCTCCAGTTAACCTAACACAATATTCTAATCCCCTTCTTCATTCAGAAGTTTATGAAAGTAAGTCTGACATCTCCTCTTAATCTGGGCATCTTCCAACAATACTCTATCATCGTCGTCCTTGATGCATCTCATTTGGTCCAAATCCTGAGCCTTTCTCTCTCTCGTCTTATTTGGTCGGAATAACTTCTTCTCCCTACCTTTTTCCCCTAGTTCCTCGTACATATGACCATACGCCGCAGTCTTTGCCTCTGAGACTGCCAGCTTAGCTTCCTTCCTAGCTACCTTATACCTCTTCATGCACGTTCGCCTATCCTCAACAAATGTGCTCCCTACTAATTTTTGGTACGCCGCCTTCTTCGCTTCCATTTTACCTTGGACCACTTTATTCCACCACCAGTCTACTTTGTGCCCGCCAGAGACGCCCGTCGAGACCCCCTAACACCTCTCTCGCAGCCTCCCTTATATAGTCTGTTGTCGTCAACCACATAATGCTCCTGTTACCACTGCTCCTCTGGGCTCCTAGAGCCGACAACTGCCCCTCCAACTCCTGGGCTTTATCCTTTGTCAAGGTTCCCCACCTGATTCTGGGTCGTCCTCGAGCATACCTTTTCCTCCTCTTTAACATAATACCAACGTCCATCACCAAGAGCCTATGCTGCATCAAGAGTATCTCACCCGGAATAACCTTGCAATCCTTGCATAATCCTCTGTCACACCTCCTGAGAAAGAGATAGTAAATCTGAGTCTTCGCCAACGCGTCTTGAAAAGTAACCAAATGGTCCCCCCTCTTCAAAAAGTTAGAGTTCGCAATCACCAACCCAAAAGCCTTAGCGAAGTACCTCTTCCGTTCCACTCCCCAAAACCGAAGCCTTCATGCACCTCGCCATAACCAGTTGCGGTCGACCCAATATGACCATTGAAATCCCCTCCTATGAATAGCCTCTCAGCAGGCAGAACCTGGCGCACAATCTCATCTAACCCCTCTCAGAAGCGTTGTTTAACCTCTTCATCTATGCCCGTATGCAGTGCGTAAGCGCTAACGATGTGTATGGTGGAATATCCATCCACCAACTTAATAGTCATCAATCTATCATTCACCCATCTAACTTCAACCACGAACTCTCTAAGTTCCCTATCCACCAAGATATCCACTCCATTCTTACCTTTCCGGATTCCGAAGTACCAAAGCTTATACTCGTCCGCATCCCTCGCCGCCGACCCTATATACCTAGTCTCCTAAACACACGTTATGTTGACCATTCTCTTATGTAGTTCTTCGCCAACTCTATACACTTACCCGTCAATGTACCTACATTCCATGACCCAATTCTCAACCTATACACACCCTTATTCCCCTTACATCCCTTGTCTCCCAACCCACCTCCTAACTTCTACCCTACCTTCTGCCCTACCCCCTGTTCCCCCCGAGGACATCCTCACTAGACCATCCCAGACCACAACCACTGTACCTATGGCAAACTAAGGGAAATTAGTAACACACACTAGGCAACAGACCAAACTAGAAGAAGACAAGTTGTAACTACAAGCACGCTAATATGGTGATTAATTTAATACGAAGTAAGATAGCAATAATTTAACTAACATAACAAAGGGAAATAGGAAAACGGGAGGTACCAACTCCCGTGAGTAGAACCTGAAAATTGTCTTGGTATACACGACGGGGTTGCGGCCACCTGACACGTTCACGTCTAACCCCCGCCGCCCCTTGCTGACACTCGCTTGGGGTGTTCTTCACTGCTTGTACATGCACGTCCCGCTCACTGCTAATAGCCACCGACCCTAACCTGAAATACACACAAAATACCACGAAGCCAAACAAGGGGGGAGGGTTGTCACCGCTACCACTGGTGAAGCCCCAGCCATATCAAAGAACCGCAAAGAAAAAAGGAAACGAAGAGAAAGAGGAAGTGAGCAGAGAAAACAGTGGGGGAGGGGAAGGGTTTACACGCAACTAAGAATTAAAAATGAGAAGAAAAGAAAGAGGGAAAAGGTGCCAATGTTGCTGCCCGGTGGAATAATAGTTGTCGGTAATGCTGCAGCTCCAGTATAGCTTGGGTGTAGGGAAGAGGGAAAGAAGAAAAGAGAGAGAGAGAGAGAGAGGAAGGGGAGGCGAGAGAGATGAGGGGGAGGGGGGCTAACCTGCTGGGTAGAGGTAGGGGTGGTCGCCGGCGTGGGGGAAGTCTGGGAGAGATAGCGTAGAGAGAGGGAGAAAGGGGGATGGGGGTGACAAAGATGAGAGGGGTAGAGGCGAGAGAGATGAGGGAGGGGGCTTACCTGTTGGTGGGGGTGGTTGCCGGCATGGGGTGGTCGCCAGCTACTTGTGACCGTTGGGCTGGGGCTGGGTCTAGATAGAGCCGAAGTCAGAAATTTTGTATTTGAAGCTTACGAGTTTAGGATTCTAGTCTTTTTAGGTTATTGGTTTCTTAATTAGTAATAATTTGTACTATCCAATAGATTTTTTAAGATAAATACAGGATTTAATTTGGAATAAAGCTATTGAGTTTAATTTGGCAATTGTAACCTAAATAATAGTTCCTCCCCTGATTATTGAAGATATATATACGATCAGGTCACGTATAAGGTAATTGCAGTTCAGTTAATCTTTATTATAGGCATTACTTTCTAATATATTGAGATTTGATATGTTTTGATGATTTACAAACTTTGTGTACATGTGCTAAGAACCGGGTTCTAGATATTTGGTTGCCAAATTTCACGGGCTAATTAACGAGAATGTATATATGTTTTCCCTTTGTTATGTAGTTCCATCATTCACACAAACTGAGAGCTGGAGTATTCTCTCTACAAACAATTTAATCAAGTTATGTTTGAAGTGCTTAGTCGTTGTTCGTTTAGAGGGTGTATGAAGAACAAGATTGAAGTAGTTCGTCCTTTGGTAATTTATGTTTTAACTTGAGTTTAGTCTTAGTTCAACTGTATGTAATAGGCTATTGAATTTCTATACTGCCTTCATGACACTCATAATTATTTAAACTTGTAAAGTTTTCGCAGTTTCAAGTTAGAGTAACTTAGAAAGTGTCTAACAATCGTGGGACTGTTTGGATAGGCTTACTGCTATTGCAAACTTTGTAATCTAAATATTTTCGGCTCATTTATTTTAGTGGAGTTTGGAGCTAAATCTTACGGCGTAGGTCGTGAGATTTTACAATTTTTGAACAAGGTGATTTTCTACGTTAAATTTTGTGTTCTTTATTTATCTTTCATTTCACTTTGTTACTCTTAAAGGACATAAGACAAAGAACTAAGGTATTTGGGCAAACTCTAGGAAGCACTAAAATTAACATAATCAATAAAAAATGGTACCTTTCCTGTTATAATAATACTAGTTAGAGATGCTTGTGCTAAGCACAGACCCAACAATGTATTCATGACAGACATGATTTTGTTATCTATATAATGCAAGACCAAATTTTCCTTTGTTGCACTTGAATCTCAATTCCTTTGTGCGCTCGTACATACAAAATTATAAAGAAGAATTAAAAATACTAAAACTAACAATTAGTAATATGTATGACCGTACAAAGTTACCAAAATATTCAATTCAAGTTGTTGGCTTGAGATCTCTGTGGAAAAAAATCTCTTCCTTTATTAGCTACAGTAAGGATGTCAGCACCAATTGACACGAGTTTAGAACACCTTGATCATCAAAAAGCTCAAAAACCTCTTCTTTTCCTCTATTGACAAAAACTCAGGAATCTCTTCTTTTCCATTAGTGGTTTTGTAGCAGGCTTCTCTTCGGAGTTTCTTTAGATCGTGTTGCTCTTTCATTGCTTCTTGTAATTTCACATTGTAACCAAGAAGAGGATAAAGAGCAAAGAGATAATAAAAATATATGATGTGTTTGATTAACATCGAAAAGCATGTAATTGGTCTTCCCTGAAAGTTGTGTAATGAAAACTAAGAGGAGCACCACCAAGTTCTTATTAATTCAAGCATGCATAAAATAAATCTTTTCTTTATCATTGATCCAAAATACAATAAAAACTATAAATATCCCAAGCCTTCGATTAAATATAAGACTATGGCAACTCTCTAAAAGAAGTGCCAATACAGCAGCACTCTAAAAGACAAATTAAAAATAAGAAAACAAATATTTATTTAAATAATTCGATTCATGTCTAGCAAAAGTTTTCAAACATATGATTGAAGACAATAACCTTGAAACCATGAGCTTTGTAATGTTATTATACATGAGTTAAACAGTCATCGCCGGAGCCACAGGGTCAGAATAACCATCACATGTCTATATCAAATATCAACCATGGGTCGAGCCAGTAATAAATCTTTTCCTGAATAGACTAATGCTTCATGTCATTGATACCTCTTGATGCATGTCATGGTTCTTTCTGTGAGCGTTACTGTGTTAAAAAATCAGAAAACAAAACTGTTAGAATAATAAAGAAATCTAGAAAAAACAATAAAGAATCAAAATTATTCCGAGTCCACAATTTTTCTTGTGTGTCCTTAAGGAATTTTAACCCCCTCAACGTTGCCAAGGTAATGGATTAAATCCTCCCAGGATAAAGCGGAATAAACCTTCCTGCAACAGTGGCAATACAAACTGCAGGATACCAACGAACTCAAAGAACGGAACAAAATCACACTTACGAATTTGAGAGAGAGAGACTGCGAAGTAGGATGCAGTTTATTCAGAAAGAAAGAAGTTCTGGAGTCTTTTCGTGTCTTGAAGATGCAGCCTTGCCTCAGAATTTATAGGCAAATATCAGAAGAGGTGTCTGGAAAGGTGCCTTTTAAGAAAATACGCGGCCTGCCGCAGTTCTACCGCGACCGCGGCAGAACCGCGGTCAGAGAGGCTCTCTGAATAAACCTGCCGCGGTTCCACCGCGACCGCGGCAGAACCGCGGTCAGAGAGGCTCTCTGAATAAACCTGCCGCGGTGGACCACTGCAGAATCGCGATTCTGGCGTATTTTCAGCAGTGACTTGGCATTTAATTAATTATTAAATAATTAAATAAATTTTGTCCAAAAAATAATCTCATCGATCGATCATTTGACAAATCCAAATCCAAAGCCAAAGCCAAAGTCAAAGTCAAAGCCAAATCGATCGATCATTTGACAAATCCAAATCCAAAACCGGAGCCGGAGCCGGAGCCGAAGCCGGAGCCGGAGCCGGAGCCGGAGCCGGAGTCGTAGACGAAGCCGAAGCCGAAGCCGAGCCGAGCGAGCGAGCGACGACGGCGCGAGGGTTCATTCTCTTCAACTCCTTTTAAGATCTTTAAGAAGTGAAACTATATATAAGCACACAAATGTGATTGTCCCTCACCAATGAGGGACAAAGTGCAAGACAAAAGTTCACTTCTTCAAATTTTCATTTTCCCTCCATTTTATTTCCCTCCATTTCCAATTCACACTTCTTCTACTTTAAATCCCAATGGCTTAAAGTCCAACAATCCCCCACATGAATGGGAATGGCTGTATCAAGAAAGATCATAGATGAAAGCTATGTGATTTTGCAAGTAAGGATTAATTGCATCTGGATAAGTAGGTTTCCCTTTGAACTTTCCGTAGTGAACATATGTCGGATATACTCGGTCAATCGGTAGATTTGATATCTTTGAACCGTCGAACTTTAGTGTATACCTAGACAACCATATGTCACACAACCAACCCTTAACCGTCTTTTGGTTCTCATTGTTGTGTTCATTTTAGCCATGAACACCGCCTGGTCTCATAAGTGCATAGAGAATTGGCCTTACAGAATTCTCCTTGAAGCGGCTTACACTTCACACTTACGTAGGTGATTCCTAAACGTGTAATCCTTTAGATAGACACTATTTGATAGATACCTCATCAAACTTTGGTAATCATTAAAGAACGTGTAAAGTTCTATCCTTGTTACTGAACATTGTCTTCATCACGAGAATGGACCAAAGATTTTATTTTGACAATGTTGAACCGGTCAATCACAACTTTGTTTGAGCTCCTTGAACCTAGATCTCGGAACATCCAAAATTCTAGGTAGAGTTACCGCCATGTTGACTTGTCCTCGGCCATAGTCTCATTCCCTTAGATGATTTCTCAACTCCCTCTCTAGATAAGCCTTTTGTAAGCGGATCCGCCACATTATCCTTTGATCTTACATAATCAATGGTGATAATTCCACTAGAAAGTAGTTTTCTAACGGTGTTATGTCTTCGTCGTATATGACGAGACTTTCCGTTGTACATAACGCTCCCTGCTCGTCCTATGGCAGCCTCACTATCACAATGTATGCAAATAGGAGCCAAAGGCTTTGCCTAGAACGGAATGTCTTCTAAGAAATTTCGAAGCCATTCAGCTTCTTCACCAGCTTTATCTAAAGCTATAAACTCTGATTCCATTGTAGAACGAGCGATACACGTCTGTTTGGAAGATTTCCAAGATACTGCTCCTCCACCAACAGTAAAAACATATCCACTTGTGGACTTTGTTTCTGTTGAGCCGGTTATCCAATTTGCATCACTATATCCTTCGATAACCGCATGATATTTATTGTAGTGCAAAGTGTAGTCTTGGGTATACTCCAAGTATCTCATAACTCGTTTCATTGCCACCCAGTGATGTTTGTTGGGATTACTTGTGAATCGACTAAGTTTACTTATTGCACAAGCTATATCAGGTCGTGTACAGTTCATGATGTACATTAAGCTTCCCAACACACGAGCATACTCCAATTGAGACGTACTTTCACCTTTATTCTTTATAAGATGATGGTTTAAGTCAATTGGAGTTCTTGCACTTCTAAATTCCAAGTGTTTGAATTTTTCCAGTACCATTTTCACGTAATGTGACTGAGACAAAGCTAGACCTTGAGGAGTCCTCTGGATTTTAATTCCTAGAATTACATCGGCAACTCCTAAGTCTTTCATATCAAACTTACTAGCAAGCATACGTTTAGTAGCTTGAATGTCGGCAATGTCTTTGCTCATTATTAGCATATCATCAACATATAAGCAAACAATGACTATATGATTTGGAACGTTCTTAATGTAAACACATTTATCACATTCATTAATCTTAAAACCATTTGACAACATTGTTTGGTCAAATTTCGCATGCCATTGCTCGGGTGCTTGTTTTAGTCCATAAAGAGACTTAACAAGTCTACACACCTTCTTTTCTTTTCCCGGAACCACCAACCCTTCAGGTTAGTTCATGTAAATTTCTTCCTCAAGATTACCATTTAAGAAGGCTGTTTTTACATCCATTTGATGGATTTGAAGACCATACAAGGCGGCTAACGCTATTAGCATCTGAATAGATGTAATTCTTGTTACCGGCGAGTATGTGTCAAAATAGTCAAGACCTTCTCGTTGTCTAAATCCTTTGACAACAAGTCTTGCCTTGTATTTGTCAATAGTACCATCGTCTTTCATTTTCTTCTTGAAAATCCATTTAGAACCCAACGTTTTGTTACCCGGAGGAAGATCAACCAATTTCCAAGTATGGTTGCTCAATATGGACTCTATTTCACTATTGACAGCTTCTTTCCAATATTGTGCCTCTGAGGAAGACATTGCTTCCTTGAAGGTACGAGACTCATTTTCTAACAAGAAAGTCCAAAAATCTGGACCGAATGAAGTAGATGTCCTTTGACGTTTACTTCTTCTCGGATTTTCCTCATTAGGCATACCATCTGTTGTTTCCTCCCGATGTCGTTTTGACTTTTGGCAGATCACTTCACTTTCCTTTTTATACGGATAAATAGTTTCTAAGAATTCAGCATTATCTGATTCTATTATCGTATTAATGTAAATCTCAGGATTTTCTGATTTATGAACCAGAAAACGATATGCCTTGCTATTGGTTACATATCCAATGAACACACAATCAACCGTTTTTGGACCTATCTTAACCCTTTTAGGTTTAGGTACTTGTACCTTAGCTAAACACCCCCACACTTTGAAGTATTTCAAGCTAGGCTTCCTTCCTTTCCACTTCTCATAAGGAATGGACTGTGTTTTACTATGAGGTACACGGTTGATTATTCGGTTAGCTGTAAGTATAGCTTCCCCCCACAAGTTCTGTGGTAAGCCAGAACTTATTAGCAATGCATTCATCATCTCCTTCAATGTTCGATTATTCCTCTCCGCAATTCCATTAGATTGTGGAAAGTAAGGGGCAGTTTGGTGAATAATGCTAATTTCCAAACAAATTTCTTCAAAAGGAGATTCATATTCGCCACCCCTATCACTTCTTATCATTTTGATCTTTTTGTTTAGTTGCGTTTCAACTTCACTCTTGTATTGCTTGAAAGCATCAATTGCCTCATCTTTACTATTAAGTAAATAAACATAGCAGTATCTCGTGCTATCGTCAATAAAAGTAATAAAATACTTTTTCCCACCGCGAGATGGTGTTGACTTCATGTCGCAAATATCTGTGTGAATTAAGTCTAAAGGACTTGAATTCCTTTCAACGGACTTATAAGGATGCTTAGCATACTTTGATTCCACACATATTTGACATTTGGAATTAATGCAATCAAATTTTGGCAATACTTCTAGATTTATCATCTTCCGCAATGTTTTGAAGTTTACGTGACCTAAACGCGAATGCCATAAAGTGTTTGACTCAAGTAAGTAAGAAGAAACATTCACTTTATTGATAGGAACTGCTATTACATTTAGCTTAAAAAGGCCCTCATTTAGGTAACCTTTTCCTACATATACATCGTTCTTACTAAGTACAACACTATTAGAAACAAAAATACATTTGAATCCATTCTTGACAAGAAGTGAGGTAGACACAAGATTCTTGCGAATTTCTGGAACATGGAGGACTTGATTTAGAGTCACTATTTTTCCCGACGTCATCTTCAACGCAATCTTGCCAACTCCTTCAATTTTGGCCGTAGATGAATTTCCCATGAAGATTGTCTCGTCGGGACCTGCGGGGGCATAAGAAGAAAATAACTCCTTGTTAGCACACACATGGCGGGTGGCTCCAGAATCTATCCACCATTCTTTCAGATTTCCTACCAAGTTGCATTCAGACAACATGGCACACAAGTCTTCCATTTCATCTTCAACCATGTTGGCTTGATTCTTTTTCTTCTTATCAGTCTTTGGCGCACGACAATCCACTGCCTTATGCCCAGTTTTTCCACAATTATGGCAATTACCCTTGAACTTCTTCTTGCTTGGGTAATTCTTTGGTCCAGAAGCCTTCTTCCTTTTTCTTATTTTGTGGTGCCTCCTCAACAATGTTTGCCCCCAAAATTGTTGAGTTTCCACGTAACTTCTTTTCAGCATTTTTGTTGTCTTCTTCTATCCTCAGACGAACAATCAAGTCTTCTAGTGTCATTTCCTTCCGCTTGTGTTTAAGATAGTTCTTAAAATCCTTCCACAACGGAGGTAATTTCTCAATGAAAGCAGCGACTTGAAAGGCCTCATTTATGACCATACCTTCAATAAAAAACTCATAATTAGTAATAAGATAAATCTCATTAATAAAATTATTAACTCGGGTCATACCTTCAGCAAGGAGGTCATGCACAATGACTTGTAATTCTTGGACTTGAGTTATGACTGACCTAGTGTCAATCATCTTGAAATCCAAAAACCTTGCAGCCACGAACTTCTTAAGTCCGGCATCCTCAGTCTTGTACTTCTTCTCAAGTGCATTCCATAACGCTTTTGAAGTTTCCATGACACTATAGACATTGTACAAGCCATCTTCCAAACAACTCAATATGTAGTTTTTGCACAAGAAATCAGAATGTTTCCATGCTTCAGTTACAACAAGTCGTTCATCATCCGGAGTATTTTCAGCCATGACCGGAGGATCCTCCTTGATGAAACGTTGCAAACTCAACGTAGTAAGATAGAAGAGCATCTTCATTTGCCAGCGTTTGAAGTCAATACCGGAAAACTTTCCGGGTTTTTCTGCCGGTGCCATAGCATGAGCAGGAGTAGAACGGCTTGACGAGGCAGCAACACTCGTAACAGTAGCAACCGTTCCCACAACACTTCCATTAGTTTGGTTTTCATTCGTCATATTTCTGTAAAATTGAAAACAATACAGAACTTGTTAAATCAGTGAAGTTTTGATATCTTCAAACTGAATACCAAACCAACCATACAACACGTAACAATGGTGAAGTTTTTATATACTTCAAACACGTACGTTTATTATTCCGGCAAAGTTTTTATGTAATTTAAACCGGACAGAAACAATTATAGGAGTAGAAAGCAACAAGGCTTTAGTCTCCAACAAAGTATATAGAAAACAGTTTAATAATCAACACAGAAACGTTAATAATGTAAAATTCCTTAAGCTTGTGAGCATTACTGTGTTAAAAAATCAGAAAACAAAACTGTTAGCATAATAAAGAAATCTAGAAAAAACAATAAAGAATCAAAATTATTCCGAGTCCACAATTTTTCTTGTGTATCCTTAAGGAATTTTAACTCCCTCAACGTTGCCAAGGTAATGGATTAAATCCTCCCAGGATAAAGCGGAATAAACCTTCCTGCAACAGTGGCAATACAAACTGCAGGATACCAACGAACTCAAAGAACGGAGCAAAATCACACTTACAAATTTGAGAGAGAGAGACTGCGAATTAGGATGCAGTTTATTCAGAAAGAAAGAAGTTCTGGAGTCTTTTCGTGTCTTGAAGATGCAACCTTGCCTCAGAATTTATAGGCAAATATCAGAAGAGGTGTCTGGAAAGGTGCCTTTTCAGAAAATACGCGGCCTGCCACGGTTCTACCGCGACCGCGGCAGAACCGCGGTCAGAGAGGCTCTCTGAATAAACCTGCGTATTTTCAGCAGTGACTTGGCATTTAATTAATTATTAAATAATTAAATAAATTTTGTCCAAAAAATAATCTCATCGATCATTTGACGAAGCCGAAGCCGAGGCGAGCGAGCGACGACGACAGCGCGAGGGTTCATTCTCTTCAACTCCTTTTAAGAGCTTTAAGAAGTGAATCTATATATAAGCACACAAATGTGATTGTCCCTCACCAATGAGGGACAAAGTGCAAGACAAAAGTTTACTTCTTCAAATTTTCATTTTCCCTCCATTTCTAATTCACACTTCTTCTACTTTAAAGCCCAATGGCTTAAAGTACAACATTTTCATGGTGTACTACCTAAGCTAATCAATAGATAATAACTTCCTGATAATCAACCACCTCGCTTAAATTTGTCAAGACCTTTTTTTAGGGACCGTTAAAACATTTTTTAACCAGGTATTAGTTTTTAAATCAACAATAAGTTCAGAATTACTATCACATTACCTCATCTCAATGTGAATTCTCCCATTAAATAGTTTGGTCATATGCATTACAATGTTAATCCCCAAACAACAGTTTATCTCAACCAGTTACAAAGTGAAAAGAGTAATCTAATATTAGATAATTCTTACTATAACCAGAAAAGATGCATGCAAAGAAAAAGATAAGTACTCTACAACTTTGATTAAATATATAATATTGAGTGAAATAAAATAATCTAGCAATTAGGTGTATCACCTTGCACAGACATCATTGTCACTACTACTTATAAGGTGCATGAGACATTGAAAAGGAAAAAAAAACAATTAGTGAAAGCTTTCCACAAGAAATTATCATTTATTATCCTTGAATCATCTGTCTGTAATTCTAGGAAATAAATAACAGGGGAGCAAATAACTAAATATAAATCATCTAAAAGAAGAAAAATGGTAATTATATATGCACAAATTGCTTTACTTCCAGGTCTACAATAAAATCAAAGTTGAATTGAGATGGAAAAAAGTTAGCATTCAATATGCTAATATTTGAACTTGTACTTGATTTGATTAAACTACTAAGGACATCCATTCAAATAGTATTTATCAAATTTAAAAGATAAAATAACTAAATGCATTTAATGAACATTAATATAATCAAGAAGATTGCTTTGATTTGCACAAATTAGTATACGTGTGCTTGTGCTTGCCTTAGGAATGCATTCGTTTTGTTTTCCTCTTCTTTTCTGCTTGTCCAATTGTTGCATTCATCATCAAGTACATATTTTATTTGTCTAAAGAGAAAGTATTTCAAAATAAGACATGCCACTGTTTTATTCAAATAAAGTAATATGCTTTAACAACAGTACCCAATATTCCAGTAACAGTATCTCAGGCATCAATATATACCTTTAATTCTTTCCATGTCGTGTGCGTGTATAAATAGTGGGCGCTCTCAACTAACAGAGCAATCCATATTCCACTATTCTAGGTAATCCATCACCCAGAAATACAGAACATTGAAGAGCTAAGACATTTTTCTCTTTTTTCTGTATTCACACACCTCATTTTTTAAATTCCCTAGAAATTTGATGCATTGACTCGTATCAAACTTTTAAAACACCTAATAATTTAATTGACTTTAAAATGTTCCCTTCTAGTGAAACATCAATTTATGTCCTACAACATTTAATCAAGTTCATGAGTAAGTCGTAAATAAGTAATCTAATACCTGAGAGATTGTAGAAAAAGCACATGTGCAATCTAATTACACATCAGAGAGCAGTATGAAAGGAATAGCACATCTAAGCTGAAGATTTGTTGTTACTTTGTGATGACCCGAAAGGTCATCACTTCTTTCAAAATGAATTCTGTGTTCCGAGGCCTTAAAAACTTCTTTAGGCATCGCCTCGATTTGCGTAAACAGTCGGGGCGCGTATCCGAAAAACCATTATGTGAAAATATGTGAAAATGATAAATTTTGACTATAACATGAATTAAGTTGACTTCGGTCAACATTTTGAGTAAACGGACCCGGACCAGGAAAATATGGGACTTGGGCGTATACTTGGAATCGTATTCCGAGGTCCCAAGCCCGAGAAATGAATTTTTAAAGAAAATTATTTTCTGAAATTACTTATTAGATTTGGAAATGAATTGTGATTAAAACTTGATGGTATCGGGCCCGTATTTTGGTTCCGGCACCCAATACAGGTCTTATATGTGATTTAAGATAAGTCTGTGAAATTTGATAAGAAACGGACTTGAAACGACGTGAATCGAATCGTTTTTGAGAAAAATGGAAAATTTGAAGTTCTTGAGAAATTTCATGATTTTGATGCTAAATTCATAGTTGTTGATGTTATTTTAGTGATTTGAAAGCATGAGTAAGTCCGTAGGGTGTTTTTGAGGTAGTGTACATGTTTGGTTTGGAGCCCCGAGGGCTCGGGTGAGTTTCGGATAGGTCTCGGGAGGTTTTTGAACTTAGGAAAAATTGCAGAATCTGCTGTCTGCTGGTGTCCAGGTGTTTGTGCTATGCGATCGCATAGGAAGGTTCGCGATCGCATAGTGTAAATTTCAGGGGTCCATTTTTGTACTATGCGATCGCATAGGTCCCTCCGCGATCCCGCAGAGTAAATTCTGGGAAGTCACAAATTGTTCTATGCGATTGCATTGTTTCTTCTGCAATCGCAATGTGTTAGATCAAGCCTGGGAAGGGAATCCATTTTCCTCTATGCGATAGCATAGCCTACTCCGCGATCGAAATTCCCAGTTCCCTTTACCCTATGCGATCACATTCCCTTGTCCGCGATCGCGAAGACCAAATTTGCCCAGTCATTTAAACAGAACAGAACACATACAGGATTAAACCCAAATTTCATAACTTCTTCTTCCAAGCTCCAAATTGGGCGATTTTTGAAAGAGAACTTCACCACAAATTCATAGGTATGTAATCTTAGACTCATTTTCTTCAATTTTCAATAACACCCATTAGAATTCTAGGCCTAAATCATATTTTTAAAGGTAGAAAATTAGAGAATTGGGTAGTGTTAGGGCTTTTTGTATAAATGGAAATTAGACTTCGTTTTGGGGTCGGATTTCGAAACTAAATACATATGTAGGGATCGTGGGTGAATGGGTGATCGGGTTTTGATCCGAACCTCGTGTTTTGACCAAGCGGGCCCGGGTCGATTTTTAACTTTTTGGGAAGAATGATAGGAAATCTATAATTAAGCATTGGAATTGCATTTGTTTAGCATTTATTGATGTTATTAAGTCGATTATGTCTAGATACAATTGATTTGGAGCCAAATTCAAAAGGAAAACAGTGTTTGAGGCTTGATATGGCCGTGAAAGTTCGAGGTAAGTGTTTGGTCTAACCTTAGCTTGAGGGATTAGAAGTCGAGTCCTATTTGCTATGTGGTAATTATTGAGTACGACGTATAGGCATGGTGACAAGTATCTATACGTTGGTGTCAAGCATGCCCGTGAGTCTTATATTGTGATTTTCATGACTTTATTGTATTATACATGCCTTAGCAATGGTTTCTATTGTTGGCAAAGTTTGTGGAAGTAAATTGTGAAATCTGAACATTTAGGAGCGTTGGCTCAAGATGTATAAAGAAATGTAAAAATATAAGTGGTAATTGAACCTTTTAGATCATTGACTCAAGTTGTAAAGTGAGTTGTAAAGTAAAAGTGAAAAAGAGAAAAAAATCACTATATTGTCTCCCTTGCCGGGATATTGTTGTTGTTTTGATGTTGTCCCTTGCCGGGACTTGTTGTTGAATTATTGTTCCCTTGCCGGAATCCTTATTTTAATTTCACTTATTTCATTTCCCTATTGTTTGTGATTGTTGTTTGGGTGAGGAAGAGAGTTAAAGCATGAAGGGTGATGCCGTATATTGTTTTGGTGAGAGAGTGTTAAAGCACGAAGGGTGATGTCGTGTATAATTTGTGAGGAAAGAGTGTAAAGCACGAAGGGTGATGTCGTGCCGTACGATATACCATTCCGTGCCGATTATATTGATTATAAGGTGAGGACAAGAGTAAAAGCACGAAGGGTGATACCGTGCATATTTTCATTTCTTGATTGCTTTGGTGAGGACGAGAGTAAAAACAGGAAGGGTGATGCCGTACACTTATTGGTTTCTGATTCTACGTTGATATCTGAGATATGTTGTTTCTTTCAATTACCTGTTGTCCGTCTATTCTAAATTGATAGCTCCCCCGCAGCATGTTACCCCTCCCATACTTGACTATATATTACTGTTCTTCTTTTCCGATGTATATCGTTGAATTGCACAGGTTTATTTGGTAGTTTGGTCCTAGCCTCGTCACTACTTCGTCGAGGTTAGGCTAGGATCTTACCAGCATATGGGGTCGGTTGTGCTGATACTACACTCTGCACATAGTGCAGATCCCGGAGCAATTTTTGGATCGTAGATTGGGTGGCTGCCTTCACTCCACACGGAGATCCAAGGTAGTCCTGCAGGCGTCCGCAGGCCCTAGCGTCTCCCTCTATCGCTTTATTTCTGTTTCATTTCCTTCATTCAGAGATAGTGTATCGTTTATTTTCAGACTCTGTATGTAGTATTCTTAGATCGTCTGTGGTACTGTGACACCAGTTCTAGGTGGTTGAGGTTCAAACAGTTGTATTAGATATGTATTCAGATAATTTACTGCATTTCTTCCGCTTATTGTAATTTTTGCTGTTTACACGTTATTACTTTATAATTGTTAAAAAGTATAAAATGGATAAAGAAGTAATTTGCTCAAATAATTGGCTTGCCTAGCTCACATTAGTAGGCGCCATCACGACTCCCGAGGGTGGGAAATCCGGGTCGTGACAAGTTGGTTCATAGCTCTAGGTTTCATGGGTCTCACAATTCACAAACAAGCTTAGTAGAGTCTGAGGGATCGGTACAGAGATGTCTGTATTTATCCCCAGAGGCTACAGAGTTAGGAAAAACATCACATTATTCTTTTCATGTCGTGCGGTTTTGTTTCTCAATGCTAATTGAATTTCTACTCTATTCTTTCGCAGATGGCGAGAACACGCGCTTCCTCATCCACTGACCAGCAGCCCGAGCTCCCAGCAGTAGCTCCCACTAGGGGCAGAGGGCGAGGCCGAGGTCGTGCTAGAGGGAGAGGCCGAGGCCGTGCTAGAGGCCGAGGTAGGGGCAGAGCTCAGCCTAGAGCAGCGGCACCAGCGGTGGAGCCTCAGGTTGACTTTGATGATGAGGTTCCGGGCCTGGCAGTTTCGGTGGGCCCAGCTCAGGTCCCAGAGGGGTTTATTACTACCCAGTACTCCAGGATGCTCTGGTCCGTCTAGTGGGCCTTATGGAGAGTGTCACCCAGGCAGGCTTACTTCTTGTAGCACCAGTCGTCTCTCAGGCTGGAGGAGTAGCCCAGACTCATGCTACTCGCACTTCGAAGCAGGTAGCTCCCCAGTTCCAAACTCCAGCAGTCCAGCCAGTTGGAGCAATTCAGTCGGGTGTGGTAGCTCAGACTGGTGATGGAGCAGCCATGTCTGCCGATGCTTTGTGGAGGTTGGACAGGTTCACCAAGCTCTTCACTACTACTTTCAGAAGTGCATCTTTTGAGGATCCCCAGGATTATCTAGACAACTATCATGAGGTTCTCAAGAACATGGGGATCGTGGAGACCAATGGGGTCGATTTTGCTACTTTTTGATTATCTGGATCCGCCAAGACTTGGTGGAGAGATTATTGCTTAGCTACACCATCCAGATCACCATCCTTGACTTAGGAGTAGTTTACTCAGTTATTTCTGGAGAAGTTTCTCCCCATCACTTAGAGAGAGATCTATTGGAGGCAGTTTGAGCGTCTCCAGCAGGGTTCTATGGCTGTTACTCAGTATGAGACCAGATTCATCGACTTGTCCCGTCATGCTCTTATCATACTTCCCACCGAGAGAGAGGGTGAAGAGGTTCATTGAGGGACTTATTCAGCCGATTCGACTTCAGATGGCCAGGGAGACTGGGAGTGAGATTTCTTTCTAGGAGGCGGCCAATGTGGCCAGGAGAGTTGAGATGGTTCTATCACAGGGAGGTAGTCAGGGGTCTGACAAGAGGCCTCGTCATTCAGGCTGATTTAGTGGTACCTCCTCTAGAGGTCGGGATTCGTATAGTAGAGGCCATCCTCATAGGCCTTTTCAGTCAACACTTCAGGTTTCTCACGGTGCTTTAGGTGGTCGTGGTTCCTATATGCAGTATTCTGATCAGCAGTCCTACAGTGCACCACAAGCTCTTGTCAGTGCACCGCCGCTTCAGAGTTTTCAAAGTGGTCATTCAGGTCGTTAGGGTCAGCAGTCGAGGGCTTGTTACACTTGCGGTGATATGGGTCACATTGCTAGGTTTTGCCCTTGAGTACCGAGTAGCTCTCAACATCAGGGTTCCCGTGCCATAGTTCAAGCATCGAGTGTTCCACAGCCTGCCCAGCCAGCTAGAGGTGGGGGTAGAGGTGCTAGAGGTAGAGGTAGAGGCATTAGAAGTGGAGCTTAGGCTGCTAGAGGTGGAGGCCAGCCAGCAACAGGTCGTCCTAGAGATGTAGTTCAGGGTGGTAGGGCCCAGCCCCGATGTTATGCTCTTCCAACTAGGCCCGAGGCTGAGGCTTCCGATGTAGTTATCACAGGTACCGTTCTGGTTTGTAGCAGAGATGCTTCAATTTTATTTGATCAGGGATCTACGTACTCCTATGTGTCATCTTATTTTGCACCGTATTTGGTTATGCCTAGTGATTCTTTGAGTTCTCATGTTTATGTGTCTACACAAGTGGGTGATTCTATTGTGGTAGATCGAGTCCATTGTTCATGTATAGTTGTGATTGGGGGTCTTGAGACTCGTGTAGATTTGCTTCTTCTGGATATGGTCGATTTTGATGTCATATTGGGGACGGATTGGTTATCACCTTATCACGCTATCTTGGAATGTCATGCCAAGACTGTGACCTTAGCCTTGTCGGGTTTACCTCGTTTAGAGTGGAGAGGGACTCCTGGTCATTCTACCCACAGTGTTATCTCTTATATGAAGGCTCGGCGTATGGTCGAGAAGGGGAGTTTGGCCTATGTCCGTGATTCTAGTGCTGAGGTTCCTTCTATTGATTCTGTGCCTGTTATTTGTGAGTTTCCTGAGGTATTCCCTTCAGACATGCCGAGTATGCCACCCGACAGGGATATTGACTTTTGCATTGATTTGGCCTCGGGCACTCAGCCCATTTCTATCCGGCCATATTGTATTGGCTCTGCCTGAGTTGAAAGAGTTGAAGGAGCAGTTGCAAGACTTTCTTGAAAAGGGTTTCATTAGACCTAGTGTTTCGCCTTGGGGTGCGCCAGTGTTTTTTGTTAAGAAGAAGGACGAATCGATAAGAATGTGTATTGATTATCAACAGTTGAACAAGGTTACAATCAAGAATAAATATCTATTCCCGAGGATTGATGATTTGTTTGATCAGCTTCAGGGTGCCAAGGTATTTTCGAAGATTGATTTGAGATCTGGCTACCATCAGTTGAGTATTAGGGCATCCTATGTCCCTAAGACAGCTTTTCGCACTCGGTACGGGCATTATGAGTTCTTGGTGATATCATTCGGGTTGACAAATGCCCCAACAACTTTTATGGATTTGATGAACCGAGTGTTCAGGTCTTACTTGGATTTGTTCGTGATAGTCTTCATTGATGATATTTTGATCTATTCCCGCATCTGGGAAGAGCACGAGCAGCATCTTAGAGTTGTTCTTCAAACTCTGAGGGATAATCAGTTGTATGCCAAGTTTTCGAAGTGTGAGTTCTGGTTGAGTTCAGTTGCATTCTTGGGTCATGTGGTATCAGTGGAGGGTATTCAGGTTGATCCGAAGAAGAATGAGGCAATCAAGAACTGGCTAGACCAGCATCAGCCACAGAGATCCGGAGTTTCTTGGGATTGGCAGGCTACTATCGTCAGTTTGTGGAGGGGTTTTCATCTATCGCAACTCCGATGACCAGGTTGACCTAGAAGGGTGCCCAGTTCAGATGGTTGGACGAGTGTGAGGCGAGCTTTCAGAAGCTCAAGACAGCTCTGACTACGACACCGGTATTTGTTTTGCCCATAGGTTCAGGGCCTTATACAGTTTATTGTGATGCATCTCGTATTGGACTTGGTTCGATGTTGATGCAGGATGGCAAGGTCATTGCCTATGCTTCACGGCAGTTGAAGATTCATGAGAAAAACTATCTGGTTCATGATTTGGAGTTGGTAGCCATTGTTCACGCATTGAAGATTTCGAGGCATTATCTGTATGGCGTGGCATGTGAGGTGTTCACGGATCACAAGAGTTTGCAGTATTTGTTCGAGCAGAAGGAGCTAAATTTGACACAGAGAAGGTGGTTGGAGCTATTAAAGGACTATGATGTCACCATCTTATATCATCCGGGAAAGGGCAATGTGATGGCCAATGCTTTGAGTAGGAAGTCAGCCAGTATGGGCAGTCTTGCTTATATTCCGGCCGGTGAGAGACCGCTTGCTTTGGATGTTCAGGCTTCAGCCAATCAGTTCGTGAGGTTGGATGTTTCTGAGCCCAGTCGTGTGTTAGTTTGCACAGTCGCTCGTTCTTCCTTATTGGAGCGCATCCGTGATCGGTAGTATAATGATCCCCATTTGTATGTCCTTAAAGACACGGTGTAGCACGGAGGTGCCAAGCAGGTTACTTTAGGTGATGATGGAGTTTTGAGATTGCAGGGTCGAATTTGTGTGCCTAAGTTGGATGGGCTTCAAAAGTTGATTTTAGAGGAGGCCCATAGTTCCCGGTACTCTATTTATCCGGGCGCCTCGAAGATGTATCAGGATTTGCGGCAGCATTATTGGTGGAGAAGAATGAATAAGGACATTGTTGCATATATGGCTCGTTGTTTGAACTGTCAACAAGTTAAGTATGAGCATCAGAGGCCTGGTGGTTTGTTTCAGAGTATTGGGCTTCCTGAGTGGAAATGGGAGCGGATCACTATGGACTTCGTTGTTGGACTCCCACAGACTCAGAGGAAGTTCGACGTAGTGTGGGTTATTGTTGATAGGCTGACCAAGTCAGCACATTTCATTCCTATGGCAGTCTCCTATTCTTCTGAGAGGTTAGTTGAGATCTATATCCGGGAGATTGTTCGGCTTCATGGTGTGCCCGAGTCTATCATTTCGGATCGAGGTACGCAATTTACCTCTCATTTCTAGGGAGCAGTTCAACGAGAATTGGGAACACGGGTTGAATTGAGCACAACATTTCATCCTTAGACGGACGGGCAGTCCGAGCGGACCATTCAGATTTTGGAGGATATGCTCCGAGCTTGTGTCATTGACTTTGGAGGCTCGTGGGATCAGTTTTTGCCTTTAGCAGAGTTTGCCTACAACAACAGCTACCAGTCGAGTATCCAGATGGCTCCTTATGAGGCTTTGTATGGTAGGCAGTGTCGGTCGCCAGTTGGGTAGTTTGAGCCGGGAGAGGCTCGGTTGTTGGGTACAGATCTGGTTTAGGATGCCTTAGACAAGGTCACGATTATTCAGGATAGGCTTCGTACAGCTCAGTCCAGGCAAAAGAGCTATGCCGACCGCAAGGTTCGAGATTTGGCTTTCATGGTCGGTGAGCGAGTATTGCTTCGAGTGTCGCCTATGAAGGGCGTGATGAGATTTGGGAAGAAGGGCAAGCTTAGCCCTAGGTTTATTGTCCCGTTTGAGATTCTTGATCGAGTGGGAGAGGTGGCTTACAGACTTGCGTTGTCACCGAGCTTATCAGTCGTGCATCTAGTGTTTCATGTGTCCATGCTTCGGAAATATCACGGCGATCCATCCCACGTGTTAGATTTCAGCACTGTCCAGTTGGACAAGGACTTGTCTTATGAGGAGGAGCCTGTAGCTATTCTAGACCGGCAGGTTCATCAGTTGAGATCGAAGAGTTTTCCTTCTGCTTGTGTTCAGTGGAGAGGTCAGCCTACTGAGGCATTGACCTGGGAGTCTGAATCCGATATGCGGAGCTGTTATCCCCATCTTTTCCCCGACTTAGGTACTTCCTTCTTATATCCGTTCGGGGACGAACAGTTGTTTTAGAGGTGGAGAATGTGATGACCCGAAAGGTCATCACTTATTTTAAAATGAATTCTGCATTTTGAGGCCTTAAAAACTTCTTTCGGCATCACCTCGATTTGTGTGCGCAGTCCGAGCGCGTATCCGGAAAGCAATTATGTGAAAATCTCTAAAAAATGATAAATTTTGACTATAAAATGAATTAAGTTGACTTCGGTCAATATTTTGGATAAACAGAACCGGATCCGTGATTTGACGGTCCCGAGGGTTCGTAGGAAAATATGGAACTTGGGCGTATGCCCAGAATCGAATTCCGAGGTCCCAAGCCCGAGAAATGAATTTTTAAAGAAAATTATTTTCTGAAATTATTTATGAGATTTGGAACTGAATTGTGATTAAAACTTGATGGTATCAGGACCGTATTTTGGTTCTGGCGCCCGATACAGGTCTTATATGTGATTTAAAATAAGTGTGTGAAATTTGGTAAGAAACGGACTTGAAACGACGTGAATCGGATCGTTTTTGAGAAAAATGAAAAATTTGAAGTTCTTAAAATTTTTCATGATTTTGATGCTAAATTCATAATTGTTGATGTTATTTTAGTGATTTGAATGCACGAGTAAGTTCGTAGGGTGTTTTTGAGGTAGTGTGCATGTTTGGTTTGGAGCCCCGAGGGCTCGGTGAGTTTCGGATAGGTCTCGGGAGGTTTTTGAACTTAGGAAATTGCAGAATCTGTTGTCTGTTGGTGTCCAGGTGTTTATGCTATGCGATCGCACAGGAAGGTTCGCGATCGCATAGTATAAATTTCAGGGGTCCATTTTTGTACTATGTGATCGCATAGGTCCCTCCGCGATCGCGTAGAGTAAATTCTGGGAATTCACAAATTGTTCTATGTGATTGCATTGTTTCTTCCGCAATCACATATGTTAGACCAAGCCTGGGAAGGGAATCCATTTTCCTCTATGCGATCGCATAGCCTACTCCGCGATCGTAATTCCTAGTTCCCTTTACCCCATGCGATCGCATTCCCTTGTCCGCGATCGCAGAGACCAAATTTGCCCAGTCATTTAAACAGAACAGAACGCATACGGGATTAAACCCAAATTTCATAACTTCTTCTTCCAAGCTCCAAATTGGGCGATTTTTGAAAGAGAACTTCACCACAAATTCATAGGTATGTAATCCTAGACTCATTTTCTTCAATTTCTAATAACACTCATTAGAATTCTAGGCCTAAATCATGTTCTTAAAGGTAGAAAATTAGAGAATTGGGTAGAGTTAGGGCTTTTGTATAAATGGAATTTAGACCTCGTCTTGGGGTCGGATTTCGAAACTAAATACATATTCGGGCTCGTGGGTGAATGGGTGATCGAGTTTTGGTCTGAACATCGTGTTTTGACCAAGCGGGCCCAGGGTCGATTTTTAACTTTTTGGGAAGAATAATAGGAAATCTATAATTAAGCATTGTAATTGCATTTGTTTAGCGTTTATTGATGTTATTAAGTCGATTATGTCTAGATACAATTTATTTGGAGCCAAATTCAAAAGGAAAAGCGGTGTTTGAGGCTTGAGTTGGACGTGGAAGTTCGAGGTAAGTGTTTGGTCTAACTTTAGCTTCAGGGATTAGGAGTCGAGTCCTATTTGCTATGTGGTAATTATTGAGTACGACATATAGGCATGGTGACGAGTATCTATACGTTGGTGTCAAGCATGCCCGTGAGTCTTATATTGTGATTTTCATGACTTTATTGTATTATTCATGCCTTATGGTTTCTATTGTTGGCAAAGTTTGTGGAAGTAAATTGTAAAATCTGAACATTTAGGAGCGTTGGCTTAAGATGTATAAAGAAATGTGAAAGTATAAGTGGTAATTGAACCTTTTAGAGCATTAACTCAAGTTGTAAAGTGAGTTGTGAACTAAAAATGAAAACGAGAAAAGAATCACTATAGTGTCTCCCTTGTCGGGATATTGTTGTTATTTTGATGTTGTCCCTTGCCGGGACTTGTTGTTGAATTATTGTTCCCTTGCCTGGATCCTTATTTTAATTTCACTTATTTCCTTTACCTATTGTTTGTGATTGTTGTTTGGGTGAGGAAGAGAGTTAAAGCACGAAGGGTGATGCCGTGTATTGTTTTGGTGAGAGAGTGTTAAAGCACGAAGGGTGATGCCGTGTATAATTTGTGAGGAAAGAGTGTAAAGCACGAAGGGTGATGTCGTGCTGCACGATGCACCATTCCGTGCCGATTATACTGATTATATGGTGAGGACGAGAGTAAAAGCACGAAGGGTGATGTCGTGCACATTTTCGTTTCTTGATTGCTTTGGTGAGGACGAGAGTAAAAACAGGAAGGGTGATGTCGTACACTTATTGGTTTCTGATTCTTTGTTAATATCTGAGATATGTTGTTTCTTTCAATTACATGTTGTCCGTCTATTCTAAATTGATAGCTCCCCCGCAACATGTTATCCATATCATACTTGACTGTATATTACTGTTCTTCTTTTCCGCTGTATATAGTTGAATTGCACAGGTTTATTTTGTAGTCTGGTCCTAGCCTCGCCACTACTTCGCCGAGGTTAGGCTAGGCACTTACTAGCACATGGGGGTCGGTTGTGCTGATACTACACTCTGCACATAGTGCAGATCCCGGAGCAGCTTTTAGATCGTAGATTGGGTGGCTGCCTTCAGTCGACACGGAGATCCAAGGTAGTCCTGCAGGCCTTCGCAGGCCCTAGCGTCTCTCTCTATCCCTTTTATTTCTATTTCATTTCCTTAATTCAGAGACAGTGTATCGTTTATTTTCAGACTCTGTATATAGTATTCTTAAATCGTCAGTGGTACTATGACACCAGTTCTAGATGGTTGAGGTTCAAACAGTTGTATTAGATATTACTGCATTTCTTCCGCTAATTGTAATTTTCGCTATTTACACGTTGTTGCTTTATAATTGTTAAAAAGTATAAAATGGATAAAGAAGTAATTTGCTCAAATAATTGGCTTGCCTAGCTCATATTAGCAGGCGCCATCACGACTCCCGAGGGTGGGAAATCCGGATCGTAGCAACTTAAACAAATGAGAAGATACTATCATGAACCATAACTTTTGACATTTCAGGTGAATTAGGAATTAAAATAGATATCTAGTCAAAAAAAAAAAAACTAACCAATCAATCTTATGCCTAGTACCATCCTTTCTCAGAATTTCAATTTCATCTATAGGGACATATGGGGTAAGTCCGAAAATTGGGCACATATTAATTGGGAACAATAAATCCCAAATAAAAGATGGACAATGACAAAATATAGCAACAATGAGTAACACACTGGTAGCTGCATAAAATTAGAAGAAAACATATACACCTGCGACTCTTAATTAAGCTCATGCTAATTAATTAACTCCAACTCACACCAATCACCACTGCTCCATGAAATATCTCATCTCAAAAAGACTGGAGCGGTGCCCTACAAATTGGGACTTTTATTACCATTGTGAATTAAAATATTTCACCAAGCGGACAATACATGTTAAATCATGCATTTAGTTCATAATGCATCTAAAGTAAAGTAATATTTGAAGCACTACCTGATTATGGATATATTTATAAAATTGGATCATCAAAATGTTTTTATCTAAAGAATTCGAGAGAATATATTCAAGTATTATACTGTAAATAGATGTTTCTCTTACTTAACATTACTATTTGCTTACTGTAATTAGATGATGAAGAAAGAAAAAATAATTATTTATTGTTTTAGGCATACCATCAAACATCATGGGTGCATCAGTGTGCAAAAGGAATTAGGTTTGCTTACCGAAAAATCAGATTCTGTATTCATTAATTATACATAAGCATGCACCTAGGCATCGATTTTCACATATGCAGAAACATAGATCATGCACCCCAAGTATTTTATTCCTAAACATCTATGTGAAAAGAGGTAAAAATAGTGGCATGCAGATAAAACATAAACCAAAAATTTTCAACATAAGAGGAAAACTAACTAAAAGATATTTATCAAAATTCCATCGCAAAGGAATTAGTGCAAAAAGAAAACAAAGAAAGAAACATGAAAAAACTCACCGTAAAATCACAGGCATAGAAGAGCCGAAGAGGTGAAAAGAAATCGCAAATATAAAATCTGGAAATCAAACAAAAATATAAAAGTGAGAGGGATGAAGTAAGAATGAAGGGAAGCTGAAATAAAATCCGGAGTAAAGCACAGAACAAGCGACTATTGAGTGCACATCTAATTATTTGTAAACGGTGTGGCCTACCTGAGAAATTTACAGAGCAAAAATGCACTTTCAGATTAAAGAACCAAGAAACAGGGATGATATCAAAATAGAAGTGAAAATAGTTAATAGTTGTCTCACCAAAATAAAAAAGCTAGCATGTGTAAGGAAATAGTAAGACAAACACTAATATTTACTAAATTGCCCATGTTCGTACACCCAACTCCCAACAACAACAACAACAACAACAACGACCCAGTATAAATCCCACAAGTGGGGTCTGGGGAGGGTAATATGTACGCAGACCTTACCCCTACCCCAAAGGGTAGAGAGGCTGTTTCCAGGAGACCCTCGGCTCAAAAAAGCAACAGGAGCCGATATATTAGTACCATAAAAATGCATAATAAAATAACAACAATATAAGAGATATGAAATACAGAATACGAAATACGAAATAGATGGCTGGTATAGTAAAACTAGCAGGTAAAGCCCTGCATCAAAAGACGACCAATGACATTCTTAGTCTAACTCCTAACTAGCTAGTCTCACTCTATTGTGCTGTAGAAATATTCACAACTTTCCCCTAACCTACAACCTTAATGCTCGACCTCCATAATTCTCTGTCAAGGGTCATGTCCTCAGTAATCCTAAGTCGCACCATGTCCTGTCTGATCACCTCTCCCCAATACTTCTTAGATCGCCCTCTACCTCTCCGCGTGTCCACTACAGCAAGTACACCCAACTCCCATTTTTAAATAATAGTAAAAAGTGATGTTATACCAATCCTATAAAAAAATCTTTACACTACCGACGCATATAACATATGTCTTTTTTTGATTATTTTCACATATTTTAGCAAAGAGGAGAATAAGTAACGTATAGCTAGCAGTAGCGTCCGAGAAAACACAACGATTCAAAAATTGTGTTCTCTTAACTATTAAATTATTCGAGCTGACAGCGTCAAAGAAACAGCTCGACTTAAAATGGATGCAAGAGGCTACGAGAAGTAAATTAAGAGTGTTGGAGCTAGCTAACTCGAAAAATGTTTACATTTGCAATAAAATAAATTTATATTTTATATAATCAACTTTTGTCTGCATGTGCATAATTTTTTTTATTTCTTCTATCTCAAATAAATTACAACAATACTCAATTTCATACTTAACCTGGGTGTCCTAGTACCTCCCTATACTTGTCCATAGCAAATTTAATATCATCCTAAAAGCTGTTCTGGCAAAACAAAAAATAACTTCTTCTTTTTTTGCAAAAAAAAAATGAATTTTCTTGGACTTCATGTTGAGTATTGAAGTTTTGATTATTAACAAAGTATGACTAAATGTTCAAAGAACCAGGTCCTCAACGGAGCTGTTTAACTGTTCTGAAGAACCAGCTCCTTAGGAGGAAGAATCAGCTCCTCATGATTGATACTTTTACATTTGTACATGACAATAACTTTATCTCAAAGTTACCATGTCCGAGTTTGGTGGAAGATGGCTTCTATAAGGGATAAGAGTCGTTGCTCAAGAAGATACGGATAATTCAGTCAGAGACAAAAGACCCAAAGCTTGTGGAATCCTTGGAATAGTAGGAGTCCTATCAAAGATGAAGTTGACTATGAACAGGACTCCTAGAAGATCTCAAGTTGTGTTTTAAATAGGATAGACTTTGGACTTCTGAACTATCCTTTTATTCATCAATTAAAGAGTCATAAGTCATTTACTTGTATTGAGTACTTGCCTTGTATTCTTCCTGAGTTAGTCTAGTGAAAGTATTTTAGGAAATTGAGTTGTAATCAAGTGCTATAAACAATTAATGAGTTGGAGTGAGTATTTTTCTTTACAAGTTAGAGTAACTTATGAATCAAATAGGAGTAGTAGGAGTACTGGAGAGTATTTTATTACAGTCTTGTAATTGATACATTTTGGCTCATTGTTCTAGTAGAGTTGGAGTTGAAAATTCTACGTGGTAGGCCGTATTTTTTGTACCTTTTGAGTCGCGTGATTTTTCACGTAAAAATCGATGTGTTTATTTTATTGCTTGTTTACTTTACGCTTAAGGAACACAGTAAAGAACCAAGTTCTTTAGTAATCCATACGGGCACTTAAACTAACAATTGGTATCAGAGCAGGTTCTCTCATTTACACGAGTAACACCTAGAGAGATCTTGGAAGCAAGATGAGTGCTCCACCCAGAATTAATGAAGGACAATCAACAACCAGGCCACCCCTGTTCAATGAAAAGTATTACAATTGGTGAAAGCAAGAATGGAAGACTTCCTGACAACTGAAGACTATGAATTATGGACCGTAGTGAACTAAGGTCCTTTGATTCCTATTAAACAAAATGCATAAAATGAAACAGTTCCTAAAGACCCCTCCAAATTTGTGGCAGCAGATTTCAGAATGATGGAGAAGAATGCAAAGGCTAAGAAGATCCTTATCTATGGACTTGGTCTTGATGAGTGCAGTAGAATTTCTGTGTGCTCTAATGCGAAGTAGATATAGGATGTATTCATAACTTATCATGAAGGAACAAACCAAGTAAAGAGATCAAGGATTGAACTGCTCATGAGAAGCTATGAGCTTTTCTCCATGAAGGAGTCTGAGCCCATCCAGGATATGATGACTAGGTTCACTATAACAACCAATGAACTGAAATCACTTGGAAAGATGTTTACCTCATAAGAGTTGATTAGCAAAGTTCTAAGAATCCTTCCAGCTTCATGGGAATCAAAAGACACTGCAATCCAAGAAGCTAATGGATTGGACAAAATCTCACTTGATGAGTTGGTTGGAAACTTAAAAACTCATGAAATGAGAAAGATAGAAATGCTCAATGAAGAACCAAAGAAGGATAAGGCCTTGGTTCTTAAATCATCTGAGGATGATGAATCTGACTATGATGATCCTGATCTAGTAATGTTTGCCAAGTTCAAGTGGTTCATGAAGAATTCCAAAATTGCATCCAAGAGAGAGACCAGTAGTAAGCCCAAACAGATCGACAAAACTAACTATGATGGATTCTACAAGTGTTGCAAGCTAGATCACATGGTCGAAGACTGCGCAATGTGAAAAATTGAGTGGAGGAAAGAACGAGCTAAAAAATAAAAACGGGAGAAGATGAGAGAAAGGGGTGCCGACAAAGGAAAAATCCTACGCAAAGGATTTACTGAAGTAATGATGCAGGCATTCTTGGCAGCATATGAGGATAGTGGAAGTGATCAGGAGGAAGAAAAGGAGGATGAGGCTATAAGTCTCTACGTTATGATTGATGAACACCAAGTTGTGAAAACAGAACCCACGATACAGCTTGGAATGCACATTGGAAGAATTCCTTTGTTTGATGAACACCACTATAATGAATAAAAGCTATGTATGTCAGGCTACTGACTTTGACCTATGGGTAATTATCAGTCATGGATCAATTCTCCCAACCAAATTAGATAGTGAAGGTAATAAGTGCCACAAAAGAGAAGAGGAATACGATGAGTAAGATCATCAGCTAGTTCAGAAAAATGCTAAAGCAAAGGACTTGCTCTACATAAGCCTGTCTAGAAACACTCTCCTCAAAGTGTCCTCTTGCATCTCTGCTCATGATATATGGAGGACCTTGGAAACTGACTTTGGAAATGGAAACATCGAAGTGGCTTTGATGGAAATTGTAGAATACAAAACAGAGGAAGAAGTGATAGGAATGCTGACCATGAGTAATTCAGAAACTGAAGATGAAGAGAACCAGGTAAGTATATCTGACTTGAAAGAAAATATTCACACTATGTACAAAAAAAACTAATAGCCATAGTTATGACCTTAATGAATGAAATGGATAAAATGAGTACTGGAAATGATCAGCTAATAAGTAACATTTCTTGTGTCAAACTTGATATCAAAGAGCTTGAATCTGAAAAAGCTAGCTTAGAGAAACAGGTCAAAGACCTTAAGAACCACGTTCTTGAGCTTACTTCTGAGAATGAGAAGTCTCCCTATATACATGGCAAAGGAAAAATGAGTGATATGCAGAATAAGCTTAAAAAGGAAATTAAAGTTGTTAATGATAATCTTTGTGATGCTGAATGTAGAAATAAGTCCTACATGAAAACATAGATAAGGCTAAGTATGAACTCTCTAGACTAAGCAAATGACATAGATCTTCTGATGCTTTGAATTGGCTGAATGAAAACTGTAGCTCTAACAAATCTGGAATTGGCTACAGAAAACTTATCCTTAAGTTTGACCCAAAGTATGTAGGAATTTCTGATAATAACGTGTGCACTCATTGTGGAAGAGTAGGACACTTTAGAGACATTGTCCTGCCTTAATTCATGCTCAGTCTAGAAATACCTTTGGTATTGCTAAAAATGTGAAGAAGGAAGAGGATCCAAAGTTTAATCCTCCAATCCTAAGTGGATTAAGGTTAACAAGAAAATAGCTTCTAATCCTCTCCTCTTCTAGGTAAGAAGGGATTTGATTCATCATTTTTCCAATAAAAAGGGACCTAAGCTTGTCTAGGTTCCCAAAACTAACTTGTGAATTTTGGTGCAGGCTAAGGTGAGAGGAAACAATCAGGACTAGTATCTAGATAGTGGATGCTCAAGACATATGACTAGAGAAAAGAAAAACTTCCTCTCACTGACAGCCTTCCAAAGAGGGAGTGTGTCATTTGCAATTGGGAAAAAGGGTTAGATAACAAGTATTGGAAAGGTTGGCAAGTTACTCTCTCATGTTATAGAAGATGTGTATTATGTGGTAGATCTTAAAGACAATCTTCTTAGCATCTCTCAAATGTGCGACAAAGAAAATGAGGTATAATTCAATTCCAAAATTTGCATTGCCACTAAGCTTGATACTAATGAAATTTTGTTAAAGGGTAAGAGATGTAACAATGTCTACAAGATATTGATTATTTCACTTCCCCAGAGTGAGCAAACATGTTTGAGTATGGTGGAAGATGATCCACTGCTATGGCATAGAAGACTGGGACATGTCAGTCTCTCTCAACTTAACAAGTTGACAACAAAAGACTTGGTCCTTAAGCTACCTAAAGTTAAGTTCACCTATGACAAGGTATGTGATGCTTGTGTTAGAATGAAACATGTTAGGTCATCCTTTAAATCTAAGAAGTTTGTAAGTACTTCTAAACCTCTGGATCTCCTTCACATGGACCTATGTGGACCAATGAGAATAAGAAGCACAAGAGGTAAGAGCCATGTGTTTGTGATTATTGATGACTTCTTCATGTATACCTAGACTTTGTTTTTGGGATTCAAAGCAGAAACCTTTGATGTTTTCTGTGTATTTGTCAGAATGATTCAACAAAAGCTAGGACATAATGTTTTAAGTATAAGAACTGACCATGGAACTGAATTTGAAAATTCAAAATTCCTTGAGTTCTGTGGCTCACATGGCATTGACCATAATTTCTCTGTACCTAAAACTCCACAACAAAATAAGGTTGTAGAAAGAAATAATAGATCCTTAGAAGACATGCGGAAGACCATGTTGATTGCTAGTGGATTGCCTAAGAACTTTTGGGCTGAGGCAATCAATACTGCTTGCTATATGCTAAATAGATGCATGGTCAGACCCATTCTTGAGAAAACTCCCTATGAGTTTCTTCGAGGAAGAAAACTCAACATCACTCAACTGAGAGCCTTTGGGTTCAAATGTTTTGTATATAATAATGGGAAAGAAGCTCTAGGTAAGTTTGATGACAGAAGTGATGAGGGAATTTTCATGGTCTAATCTCCACATAGTAAGGCCTATAAGGTTGTTAATAAAAGAACTATGTATGTGGAAGAAAATATTCATGTTATTTTTGATAAATCTAACAATTTGGCTGAGAAAGGTCTGCGGGATGAAGGCTATGACATAGGATTCATTGGTGATGGAGATACAAAGGAATCTAACGAAGATGGATTTGAAAACCACAAGGAAATTGACAGTGATCATGAGGAACAAGAAGAAGAAAGAACTACTATAACTGCTGACCAGACTAATGAAGCCATACTTATTGAACCTGCTCCTTTGGGTCACTCCTCAGGTGAATCTTCTCTAGGTATATAGATCATGCCATAGAAGCATCAAATCTCATATCCTCTTGAAAATATCATCTCTGATCCAAATGTAGGGGAGCAAACCAGGTCTTCTCTAAGAAATCTATACGCACTCATAACATTCCTCTCACATGTTGAACCTAAGACCATCAAAGAAGCTCTAAAGGGTCCGGACTTGATCATTGTCATGCAAGAGAAGCTAAATCACTTTGAGAGAAACAAGGTCTGCCACCTGGTACAGAAACCCAAGAACAGAACTGTCGTAGGTACCAGATGGGTGATCAGAAACAAGTTGGATGAACAAGGAAATATCATAAGGAACAAGGCCAGGTTGATGGTTCAAAGATACAATCAAGAGGATGGCATTGACTATGATGAGACATTTGCACCTATATCTAGAATGAAGGGTATAAGAATGTTGATAGCCTTTGCTGTCCACATGGAGTTCACTTTATACTAGATGAATATAAAGAGTGCCTGAATGGTTACCTAAAGGATAAAGTGTTTGTCAAATAACCTCCTAGATTTGAAAGTGAAGAATTTCCTGACTATGTGTTCAAACTGGATAAAGCTCTTTATGGACTGAAACATGATCCAAAAGCTTGGTATGAAAGGCTCTCAAAATTCCTCTTAGCCAACAAATTTGTAAGAGGAAAGGTGGACAACACTCTATTTCTAAGGAGCAGAGGGAAAAATATTCTGATTGTGCAAGTGTATGTGGATAACATTATCTTTAGGGCTACCAATGAAGCAATCTGCAAGGAATTTGCTGAGATAATGGGAAATGAGTTTGAAATGAGCATGATGAGTGAATTGAACTTCTTTTTGGGGCTGCAAATCAAGCAAATACCTACTGGAACCATGATACATCAACAGAAATATATCAAAGAACTACTGAAGAAGTTCAACATGGATTCCTCTAAGTCCATTGACACACCCATTGTAACTGCAACAAAGCTGGACCTTGATAAAAAAGGGAAAAGTATGAAATGGAAACTATATAGAGGAATGATTGGGTCACTATTGTACCTCACAAAAAGCATACCTGATATAGTGTTTAGTATGGGATTATGTGCAAGATTTCAGGAAAATCCTAAGTGTTACACCCCATGTTTTCGTACATAAAAGTACGCCATAATAAATTGATGAAAACTCGGAAATGAGATGTTACATCCTGCATCTTCGTACGTTAAAGTTATGTCGTAAGTTAATGACGTAAGCTCGAGAATAAGATTACTTTGAGATTATAAGTATTACGTTATTTCAAACAAGTGATAAGTAAATTCGTGAAGGTGAGAGGGTAAGCGAATCGAAGAAAATGATTTTCGTCGAAGTTTGACAATTTAGGATAGAATACGATCCAAGCTATAATACCTGGTATTTATGGACTAGTGCCATACAAGATATCACATTACCATGATAGTGAGGTGTACAAAGTATGTTAAAAATGAGTAGTATTTTAAGTAGTTTAAGATAATTCTTAATTATATGGATAATGGGGTAATTATAGATTTTTAGTGGGAGATTAACTATGTAATTAAGCATATTTGGATAAGAATTGGTGGGCCTCAACTTGGCAGCTAGATAAAGACCAAATTAATGACTTTTAAGTCATGTAACTTGGTGGCATAATTAGAGGATTGGTGGCTTAGTCATCCCCTAAATTGGGGCCCACTCAATAAGATAAAAATCAATCTCCCTAGTTCATTAAAGGGGGACGGATTAAGAGATTCAACAAGCTAACGGATGGAATTCTCTTTCTCAAGGGGAATTCTTATGAACCCTTATAATGCTACAGTAGCGTAAAATGCGATTTTAAGATAGTACTACAATCTTTCTCAAGAATATCATACGGATTTTTCCCTACTTTGATCCGCCGTTGTTTTTCGCAATAGACGTGTGATAGAAGGATTGTCAAAAGAATCGGCTAAGGTATGTTAAGACTATCCCTTCTTTCTTTTTGGCATGATCCATACAATACAAACGAAATGAGCAAATGCACAACTTTTATATGTTCTTGATTCCCCATATGTCTTATTATTCTATTATCTGTTCATAGGTCTCAGAAAATATGTAAGTTGATAAAGTTTATTTCATTATATTAATCAATGGCATAATGGTCTTATGATGTTCCGAGAGATTTTATTGACGTACTTCTCATGCATTGCATTCATTTATACATGTACATTGACCCATGACCAGATGACGTTATATACGCATATATATATATGTATATGGGATATGAGAAAATGTTACGACATTATATATGCACCACACCTGATTAGTTGGTATGACTTGATGATTTTGCCCACAATGGCCGAGATGATATGATGAGGTGCCCTTAGAGGCTTGATGATGTTATGTACACATATACCTATGCATGGTATGGAGTTTATATGCATATGCATGACATTTTAAATATTAAAGGATTCACAGAGCTATTCAGATTTACATGTCGAGTCTTTTACTCCATGTTTCTCTCATGTTTAATATTTACTAATTTTCATTCCTTACATACTCGGTACATTATTTGTACTAACATCCCTTTTACCTGGGGATACTGCGTTTCATGCTCGCAGGTCCCGATAGACAGGTTGAGAGTCCTCCAAGTAAGCTATCAGCTCAGCGGAAGGTGTTGGTATGCTCCATTTGTTCCGAAGTTGCTTATTTGGTCAGTATGATTAGGACATGTATTTATTGGTATGGTAGGACTCTGTCCCGACCTTTTTGATATTTATGTACTCTTAGAGGCTTGTAGGCAGATTTCATGTATACAGATACTTGTATGGCCTTGTCGACCTATGTTTTGAGTATATAAAGGATCATGCCAGCCTTATAATCCCATATGTCACATGTATAAGTTTGTATTACATGTTGAGTCGTCCTATGTCGAGTGTTCCCTCATGTTTCACTCTAGTTATCTCATAGCAGCCTCTCCGTTTCATCTACCTATGTTTGTATGATACGAAAGATACATTATGTTGGTACTTGGTCGAGTAAGGTACCGGGTGCCCATTGCGGCCCATCAGTTTGGGTTGTGACAAAAGTAGTATTTGAGCAGTTCTGTCCTAGGGAGTCTATAAGTTGTATCTAGTAGAATCTTTTTTATGGGTGTGTTGTGCACCACACTTATTAGCAGGAGGCTACAGGGCATTTAGGATTGTCACACTTTCTTCTTACTCTAGATCGTGTGGTGGAGCTCAGTTGTAAGAATTCAAACTCCTAACTTCTATTTTATTCGTAATAAGATGATCCTTACAGCCAATTGGTAAGAAATTGAATGTGGCTATGGAAGAGTTGAGTCAGAGGAACTCAATTTTTCATGATGTTTATGATGAGTAAATGTAAGGTCTTCAGTTGATCATGGGTGTACTAAGACATGTAAGCCTCTTGATAAGGAGCCTTAAGGCAAGAATATCGATCCACCCATATGGTAAAAGGCAATGAGAGATTCAGAAGATAGATACAAGTTTCAACAAGTAAAAGAAGCAAGATGAAGAATGGTACGAGGCGCCCAGTTAATGAAGATTATCAATATTTACAATTCAGACAGAGGAATATAAGCCTTTGAGTTACCTTCAACAATAACAAAGGTATGTACAATTGGCCACACCTATCTCATTTATGCCCTATGTGGGCTAACAGAAGTAGTATAAGAGAAGGACGGATATCAGGATCCGGTTGGGGTTAGAGTGACCCAATATGGTGGATGAATTGTTTGCGTTAGTTGACATTTCCCAAGGACACTGCAAATGTGCTAATAGATCTTCTTGTGACACACCCAGATGGTACACTCTAAAATAGTACAGTTAGATATGAATAATAGAGTGTTCAAAAATAAATTTTTTTACAAAGATAGGCAAATCTTGGAAGGGATAAATATTAACTTAGTGTGACTCCCGTCCCTAGTAGAGAAAGAATGTTAGGCAACCCGCAGAGTCAGTGGATAGAGCAAGGGGAGCAAAAAGACAAAGAATGTCTTGTTGAAATTTTCAGAATAAAGTCATAGACAGAAATATTAGCAGGGAAATAAGAAGAGAGATAATGAAGCATTATGAGTAAGATGTGATACATGGACGACAACGGTAAAGTATTACAGAATCTATAGTCAAGTGAAGGAAGAGACGAGAGGTGGCAGGCCTTAAGACAACAAAAGAGTATAGGCCATAAAGTCATATCCTCATTTCAAAAAATAAGTTTGTGACTCTAACGTGATTACCAAAAGGAAAAGTTAGACCCCTAGAGTAATGGAAATTAGTATGGGTTGGTGAACAAGATAAACTAAATATGAAATAGGGATTGAGTGATTTGATAATGGTCGTCATCATGAGAATTTTATATTGCGTTTCGGCGATAATAGAATGGACAATAGAAGAAGATTCATGAGAAATTCAAAGGATGGTTATTTAGGAAGACGCTTCCCTAAAGCAAGCAATGTGAGCAAAGTTAAGCTTAAGGGACTGTATGTGCCAGTTACACTCTCACGAGTAAGGAAATTTGTTATCCTTGGTACAGAAGGATTACCGCAAGGTGAGTAAAGGTCATCGATGATATGAAAAGACGCCAAACATGAAAAGGTAAAATATCTATAGGTAGATCGTCGTAGCTCTAACTCTTACTACTCCCCTAAAGGGGGGAATATAGAATGATGTGGCATTAAGTCAGAATTAAGTGGTTCTAGTAGCTATGGAATGGTAAAGGAATGATGCAATAAAAATAAGAAAGGGATGAGATTGCACTTATTCAAATTCTACAGATATGCTACGATTCCAGAACATTATGCAAGCACGACATCAAGGAGAGGAAGTAAGGGTTCCTTCCCGAGATGTTATTGATAAATACGGAACCTGTGCAAGACGTAAGTTAAAACAAAGAAAATAACCCAAGAAAGATCAGCCAGAATATTGATATAAGAATGGGCCAATGAGTAGTTAGTAGTTGATTTAGGAAGAGCCTAGTTATGGCTAGACAAGAGGATACAGAAAAATTAACAGATCATGCAAGATAAATATAGTAAACCCCAACATAGGGAATTCAGTCTCGCAGATATGACATCGTGAATCTTGAAAAATATTCAGATAGGAGTTGGGGTAGTTAATAGTACCGTATGAATGTTACGGAAATAAAAGAGAGTCTCACTGGGAAGACAATCAAAATTTCAGTTCAGAAGCAACTGTACGAGCACATGAGTGTGGAGGTAAGTAACTAAGGATAATTATTAGTGAGTACAAACATCAAAAATTCTATCAGGAATACGATGTATAAGCTCAGCTTTACAAGTGCCATAGGGTTTTCCCTAAGTACTACAACAAAAGACATGCTAAGGAAATAAGGAAGAAGGCTTCAATCTAAGCATAGTGACCTAAAGAGGAAATGGTCTTGTAACAACACTCTCACAACAACATTGTACGCACTCCATAAAAAAGTGGCACTTATCGTGGCTAATGAACGGGAAGCAAAATCAAAAGTAATATTCGAGATCATATGAGTTGCATGAAAATTACGGCACGCGTGAAAACTAAGATAAGCTAAGTATGCATGCAACAAGGGGTAGAAAGACCAGGAAAAGTAATAGCTTATGTTTAAAGAAATCTATGATAGAACAAAAGTAATTATTAGATCAATGATCCAGAGTTAGTTACATTATGAGCGCACTTAAGATTTCGGAGTATTATCCATGCAACATATATGTTGACAATCATACAGCCACAGGAGACTCCGGTATAAGCTAAAATAAAGAATTGAGTCTAGGTCATAGACAAAGGATTGAAATGCTAGAAGATTGTATCATGGATATTCCATAGCATCCACGAAGTGCTAAAGCAATAACTAATGCCATGAGCCACAAATTGATTGTATCATAGATATTCCATAGCGTCCACTAAGTGCTAAAGCAATAACTAATGCCATGAGCCACAAATCGGAAGATAGATTAAGCCTACATAAAAGTTGATCAGAGGGAAAAGGAAACTAAAGAGTTACATCAACTAAGTAAATCAAGAGTCTGATTATTAGACCCAGAAAATTATAGACCTCGTGATTGAGAATATTGCAGAATCACTCTTAATATCAGAGTACAATAGAGATAGTATTCTATAACAGCTCTACGATAAAGCTAGTTAGAAAAGTACCAGCCTTATAAGAAGTCAGTATGAAGCTCCCACTGGATTGTATATGTACCAGAGGTGCAAGTATTATAATGGAGCTTCAAGTGTGGATTTGAATTATACCTATGTAGAAGGGAGGTCATAAAAGAGATAGAAGATGTGATGTAGGATTTTAAGGTAAGTAAGTTAAAGGTGAACAACGTACGAGATACTCAGATGCAGAAGGTTGTGAATGGTCCATACTTCAGATAGAAGGCTAGAAGCGTCGGGATTCAGTATCCAGGAATGATAAAAACGTTGTCAATGGCATATCTTCTACCCTATGGTTTCTATGTATCGAGAGACCTAGTCAAGAGAGTAAAGAAGAGTTTGAGATGATGTGATGTCTCGCTTGATGTTCCAGAATAACACAAGAAAATCTATAGTGCAAGCAAGTTGAAGGAAGGTTGCGAGTAGTATGAATGGATATGTGTACGTCGCAAGCTAAAGTATGGTAAAGCAACAAGGTTTAGGAAGACATGAGTAAGGATAAGAAAAGGCAAGTGAGAAGGTGACGAGAATGGATAAGTCCTCGGGATTTAGCCCATGAAAACAAGAGAGTTGATGGTTTCTCTAAGGTATAGAAAGTTTAATATAGCCTGAATGAACTTAAAGAAGTTTAAGACTAATAGCTGTTTACTGTGAAAATGGTAACAACAATTAAATTTGTAAATGAGATTCTAAAAATACGTGATCTAGTCCCGAGCTAGTTGTTAGAGCAGTTGATGCTAATAATATGGAGTTTAATGATGAAATGCAAGCTAAAACGAGATAATAATAGAACCAAAGGTCCTGCTACCTGAATGTAGGTCTACTCGATAGGGGACCTCGGGGTCAAAGTCGAATTCGAGCTATCGGGGATAGTCGGGAATGGGATAACAGTTGAAGATATAATTAAACAAGGCTCTTTACGGCCAATACTGAGCTTATATGATGAAGAACAAGTAAGAAAGTTATGGATATTAAGGTAACCTCGGGCCAGTGAGAATGAATAAGTTAGAAAGAAAAGAGAGAGAGAGAGAGAGAGAGAGATATTATTGCACTAGTGGAGAAATGGAGCAACATCAGTCCGTTACAAAGTAGCATGAGTCCCCTTTATATAGGAGGGGAACTCGGATACAAGCACATAGGCATTAATTACAAAGTAGAGAGATGGGATGGCTTGACGCGATGCCTCAGCATAGGCTCTGGATAGGCCGGCCCTGTTAGACTTAGTCGTGTGCCTTGGGAGCTTCCCCCTCTATCCTGGCTTCGATCTTTGTTTTCTCTAAGTTGGGCCTCAACGAGCCCCGAGGTCGGGAACTCGGTCGTGGCCTCCCGTCATTGGGGTCTTAAGGCGTTCTTCCGAAATGACTTGACAGCGAGAAATCAAGTCCTCTGAGTTTGACGCGTACAGATAGTCTTTGCGTTTCCCATAATGAAGTGATGGGAAATGATTCTGACACTTGACTCCTCAAGCTTCTTACGATGACGTCATACCAATGATGTGACTCCTGGAGTGAGTTTTATGATAAATTGGGCATCCACGAGCTCGTGTATTTTCGACTTCATTCAATACACTCCCGATTCCCACTCTCTAAGGTGAAGGTACCGCCGTTGATTCGGTTTTCCAAGGATGCATTAACTGCGTCCATCGGTCAATCTTCTAAAGTCTCGACGACCGTGTCATAATCCCCTATAAATGGGGATGTTTTGGCGTTGTTTTTCTTATCCCAGTGCCTTTGTTGGATTGCTTGATTATTCGTTCTTATATGCGTAGAGATCCTCAGTAGGCTTTTGTAATTGTATGTAATGACCCATCGAGGGCTATTGTACGTGGATCTTCATGAATATGAATATACTCCATTGACTTCTGCTTTTGACATTTGCTTTGTTATTGCATGCTCTCGTGCCCTTCGAGGCTTTTCGAATGTCTTCCTTTATTGTTGACCGCTGATATTTAACTTGGGCGTGAGCATCCTTTCCGATCCTCTGCCAATCGACATGGCTCTCTTTCGAACCCATCATCGTGCCTCGAACCAATCCTGGATTGATCTGATAGGCTCGGGCTGCTGGGGCCCTCCGAGTTGTATTGAGATAAAGAATTTCGGGGCCTTCGAGGATGTTATCCCGAATGAAGGTCAGCTTTGGGTACCTGGGGGTCCCTTTTGATCTTGATGTAGATAGCCCCTTTTAGAACGTATAGGATAGACTTCTGTTGAGGAGTTGCCCGTACTCAAGCGCTCCCTCGGACCTTTGTGGAGCTTTCGTGATTAGAGCTTATTGTGTTTATTCCTCCTTTTTAGAAAGGGAATCATGAGATCAGGTATTGTACCGCGTCGAGTGATGGCGTTAAAAGCTTCCCAAAATCTGACTTCTCTTTGGCGGGGATCCTCGGGGTAGAGCGCTGCCTCGAGATAGGAGATAATACAGTCAATCCCTTGAGTCTTGGCTTCTCGTCGGAGGATGCTTTAGGGATCGGGTGTTACCCCGTTGATCTGCATCGAGGCTGTAGGTTTCTCGGGGCTCACTCTGGGTAGGCGAATCGTCGCTGCTTCTCGCATATATGTAGGGCGGCTTCGGCTTCTTCGCAAGACCTCACTATTTTTAGATAGCTGCTCTTCCGCTTTAGCAAAGTGTTGGCGCACACCCTTGCTCTGATCTGTTAGTTTTATCATAGTCATGGCAACCACTTCGGGGCCGGGCCGGTAGGGAGTGGGGAGTGCTATTCCGGCGCTCAGGAATCACGAGGGTTCGCTCTGAAGACGGCGTCTTTGATAAGAGGGGAACATCTAGAGATGGTGAGAAAATACTGCGAATAGAGCGAGGGGATCGCACTACAGGTGCTTCCCCCGGATGAGAGTGTCACGGACTCTACTGATGGATTCTTGAGCGTATACCTATATCCTTTCGCGTTTGGTCCCCTTGATAGGGTTGTGTTTGATTTTTGCTTTATGTATCGAGTTATTTTGGTGCAAATACATCCGTCATTTTGGCGAGTGGTGCTGATGATGAGGTTCTTTGTGGAGAAGGCCGGGCTTGAATTCACGCTTAACCATCTCGTCAGGCTATACCGTCACTTTCATCACCAGGGCCTACTAACCCTGAGATGTTGTTCGTCCACGCTTTTTGTAGTTGACAACGAAGAGGACGGGGATCGAGAGTGGGCCAGTTGGTTTATCCAGGTCCAGACGGTCGACATTATCCCCGTGGAGCTTTTGCCATTTCCCGTAGGGTAGAATTATGCACGTGAGTGGAGCATCTGGTGCTTTTTCAGATTTTGCCCATAGCTAAAATCAGTTGAATAATAGTTTTTTTTTTCTTGCTGCAGCAACTTCATGGACGCGGGGCGAAGTCTTTGACCAGCCTGTCTGGATCCGGAGGCTGATGACTCATTCAACCTGTGATGAGCGTCAGTGGCGAGCTGTGCTTCGTATCCGATGGGGAGCAAAATACCAAGGTATGTGCGCATGCTGACTTTTCCTTGGCCTTCGTATATTTGAGGTAACGTTTTCCCCTTTCATTTGTACCGGATTCGCCGCTTGCAGATATCGGTCGGTTCCTTGGGATGAGACAATGCTCTTCCGAAGAGGGGAAGGAGTCGTCGGTCTCCGAGCTGAGGGATGATGGCGATAAGAGGGATCGGCACCCGCGATGTGATGGAGCTTTTAGTGGTGCTGAATGGGCCCATGTTTCTGAGGAAAGGGCATCGTCCGAGTCTGCTGCTCCCCGAGTATCTAATTTCCGTGCGACGGTTCCTCCGAGTGAACATGCTTTGCTCAAGGTCGGTTATTTTGGGGCCGAAGAGGCAAGATCAACAGGAGTATATTCTAACTTTGAGGAAGTCCGTCAGCTTCACTTTGTGGTGAGTTTGGGCGCAGTTTTCCTGTATTCCGCATACTTCTCCCCTTATTGAGTTTTCCTTGTGTAGACCTGCGATAGGCTTATGTTTGAGCTGCTCCGTCAAGGGGCCATGCTTCAAAAAATTCTGGGCGAGGGAGAGTCCCTTAGGCTCCTTAACGAGGAGAAGGAGGTCGAGTTGCTGCATTGGCGATATGAGGCGTACCGAAGCTCAAACTACGAGAGCTATTTGATGGAGCAGGTAACTATTACAGCTCGTGCTTTGCTCTCTTTGTCCCTCAAGGTTAACCCTCTTTTTGTTATATTAGCTTCATAAAAAGATGGAGGTTTTGGATTACCTCAAGGGTGACATCGACTGCGTCAGAACTGCCTATGGTGAGCTAAGGGCTCAGGTGCAAGCTCAAACTTTAGAGGAGACAGGCGCCTCGACCAAGGTCCCCGCCTTCGAAGTCCAACTCCTCTTGGCTCGTGATAATGCCAAAATTCAAGCGGATATGATCGGGAAACTCAAATCTAACCTCTCGAAGATCAGGGCTGAGATAATTGATACCCGGGCTGAAGCGGTACTAAGCTGAACCAAGGCTGATCAGGAGATGGTGATTCGTATAATAGATGGTACAGACGCTCAAGCCGAGCTGAAGCGAGCCCTCGACCGAGAGAAGAGGATCGAGGAATATGTTCGTTGTAGATTCCGAAGAAAAGTACTCGAGGAGATCGGTGCAAGGGGCTTTGTTCTCTCAGAGGAATTTGCCCAAGCAAGGGCGGACGAGCGTGACGCGCGGTCACTTCTTGCTGACAAGGCGAAGAGCGAACCCGGCAAGTTATAGCCCTTTAGAGCAGAGCATAGATTTTGCCGTTTTGTCGCTTTGTATTTGATAGATATAGAACATGCTTGTAGATGGAGAGTGCGCCCTTCTTCTTTTTTTTCTTTGCGTAAGTAAGATAAGAGGAAACTTGAAGCTTTATTTCTTCTACATCTCTTTTCTGTTATTGCTTTAGACCAGGCGGGCTGGTTTTAGTGTTTGGCGGGATCCTCATAGGTCTGGAACTGATCGGACATGCCTGGGGGCTCTTAAGTGTGATCCTTGATGTGAGCGGGTGTTGGGGCCTCCGTGCTTTGCCCTACTATTTAGGCTCAGTCTCCGAGTCAGGCTTTGGCTCGAGCTTTCCCGCCCTTAAATCATCTATGCTCGTGCGGGCAGGTAGTAATTGTTCCTATTTCTTACCCTTGGGCATTTGCCGTTTCGGCTATTTTGGGTTCAGTCTCCGAGTCGTGTAGCGATTCGAGGTTCAAATTGACCCTCAAGTTTTATTCTACCTGCATGGGCGGACGGTGATAGCCTTTTGTGCTTCGAGTCGAAGTGACCTTATAGGTGGGTGGCCCGAAGTCTCACTCGGCTGGAAATAGTGGCATTTATGCCGTGCCTTTAGGCATATTATAGTTTAACCATTTTGGATCCAGTCTCCGAGTCGCGTTGCGACTCGAGGTTCAATTGACCCTCAAGTTTTATCCTATCTGTATGGGTAGATGGCGATGGCCTTTTGTGCTTTGGGTCGAAGTGACCTTACAAGTGGGTGGCCCGGAGGCTCACTTGGCTAGCGATAATGGCAGTTATGCCATGTCCTTAGGCATATTGTAGTTTAACCATTTCGGGTCCAGTCTCCAAGTCGCGTTGCGACTCGAGATTCAATTGACCATCAGGTTCTTTTCCTGCCTGCAAGGGCGGACGGCGATAGTGCCTCTTACACGGTTTTGGTCATTGATACCTTTCAATATGTGGCCCGGAGGCTTGCATAGTTAATTATTTTGGATTCGGTCTCCGAATCGGGTTACGATTTGAGCTCATTTTAATCATCAAGTTGTCAAATTTTAAGTTGGCAACAATGGCTCTTACGCTGTTTGGTCGTAGAGAACTTTTAATATGTGGCCCGGAGGCTTGCATAGTTAACTATTTTGGATCCGATCTCCAAATTGGGTTACGATTCAAGCTCACTTTAATCCTCAAGTTGTCAATTTTTTAGCTGGTGACAATGGCTCTTATGTTGTTTGGTCGTAGAGACCTTTTAATATATGGCCCGGAGGCTTGCTTAGCTGGCGACAATGGCTCTTATGCTATTTTTGCGCATGGGCTTTTTTGTAGGCTTTGTTTTCCACTCGTTAAGTTCTTTTGTAGTTTTTCCTGACCCGTCATCGGTTCTAGAAGAACCTCGATTTCAAGTCGTTATCGGCGATGTTTCAAGCACCTCGGAAGGTTCATAACTCGTAGGTTGAGTAGGTCGAAGCCTTTGTGATTTGGAGCCGACATGGTCGAAGCTCGTTTTTGCCTATTGAGGGAAGCCTGTTTTAACCGGTTCTTTCCGAAGTATATTCAAAGTAGTGGCCTGCGATTTTGTTTAGCGATGGTCGGGCGTCCCCGAGTCGCGTTAGTTTGGTTGTATCAGCCATTTTGACCGTAGTCATATGTGTTTGGCCGGAGCCATTTTGATCCCGAGTGATATTTTAGGCGTCTACACCGACGGTATGCCTTTTCGGGACTCTTAAAAATGCAGCGTATAGCCTGAACTTCGGGTTTTCATGCCTGTTGAGGTCTTATAGTTTGTCATGCCTTTTGAGGTCTTACAGTTTGTCATGCATATTGAGGTCTTACAGTTTTTGTTATAATGTAGAATAGATCTGGTTACGCCGAGTCTGCCCGCTAGGGGTCTTACAGTTTCTGGTTTTCCAGCGCATGGCAATTAATGACAGACTCTGAGTCATCGAATTTATTTAAGCATGAAGACCACTTTTCGTGAGCTCGGAGTTGCCTTGTAGGGGCTTTATGTGCCCGGAGTTTCGACCCTTGGGTCGTGCGAGTGCCAAATTGTTGACGTTAAGTCTCCGAGTACTTCGGGATGCATTTGGTGGAGGGCCCCCTGTCGGGGGTATACTTGAGATTTCCTTGTTTGGAGAATAAGATGTTGAAAAGATATCCAATTATTTCTTGGTGTAGACAAACATTGTTTCATTATCGTGAGCTCGGCTCGTGCGGGCTCGGCTTCTCGGACCATTCGATCCGGTACATAATTCCCTATCGAGACTTAGTCTACCGTTTCCCGGTCCTCCCGAGGGGACGGTGCCCTTAGAAGAAGATTACCCCTCGTTGTTGGACTGTAGGAGAAGGCCAACGATCTTATTGGATTCTCCTCTGGGGGTACGTTGCTCTGCTAATAATCTTGCTGACGAGGCCCTCTTCGGGGCGGAAGTTCGATTGAGGGGAAAAAGCACGATGGGCTCTTTTTTAGAGCCTAGGGATCTCCGAGTAGAGTTAGAACCTTTGAATATCCTGTCCAATTGTCTGTATACAGGTTTGTGAAAAAATAACAATGGATTAAAGCAGTTCTTCCTCACCGTGGGATGCATAGGCAACGTTTTGAGGTATGTTCCTACTCTTTCGAGGCGTGAGTCTTAATACAGCCCTCGCTGTGTCTTGTCAGGTTTGGTCGAAGATGTGGTTTGCTTACCCTTTGATCCCTCCGAGGGTGGGGGCATTGATGCCGGCAACGAGCTAGATGGAGAAGAATTTTCTCTTATCACGTATTGCTTTCTGTCGACTTATTTTAGTTCTAACCTTTGCGAGGGGTTTCATGCTTTTGGCAAAATGGGGTCGACGTTGTCTCTGGGTGGTGTGTCGGCAATCGTCTGAATAAGAGGCCCGTGCTTTGCGCCTCCTCTAATGGTACAGAGCTCGACGTCCCGGCCCGAGATCAGATGGGCTATATCAAGAGAATGGTCTTTGTGGTGACTTGTCATTTGGAATTCGCCGGGGATTCGGGATGCGGGGGTGATTTGGTCTGTTAGTTCGGACCGCCCCACTAACTTTGGTCCGACATCGTTGTTGCATGTGGACGAACCACCTGAATTCATGAACACATGTTTTATTCAAAATAGATCAAATGAGGAAGAGGGTTACCAATGCGTCAGTGTGATGCTGGGGCGGAGTATCAGTGCCTTTTTCCCTTGGTGTAAGGGTGTCCTTCAAAATATTTCCCTGGATCCATTCTTTCCTGACGGCGAACATTTTTACTTCCCATTTTATGAGTCCCCGTATGGTGTCATCGCTCCTTCGCTGTCGTGGTAATACATCGTGGTTTGTTCGTTTCATCCTCCTCGGTTGCCCTCTCCCTTGGGCCTGGACTCGAGCCTGACTGTTCGATGGTAATCGGTGGTGATTTTTTTTGAGTAGCACGGCTATCGTCCCTCTAAGCTGGTGGCCATTTTTGACCCCATGGCCGCGCGCCCTGCAGTCCCCACACCAGGTTGTGGCTCCTTTGAAAGGGTCTTAGTCAAATAGGCCTAAATCGTTCGGCATCCCTGGTTTCGCTTATGGTGATCATGATATTTTGTATAGCAATGTTGAAATCGTACTCCGCTGAGCGGGGTTCCTCTTCCGGTTGTGCCTCTTTATCCGATTCCGCTGAAGGTTCCTCGAGGATGTTGCCCTCGAACTATTTCCCTACCGTTGCGAGGTAGGTTGCATCTTGTAGCATTCCTCCCATTTGTGGCACATGGATGGTACCTCCATCTGTTTGGCATTAGTTTCTTTGCTGGGAGCCTGCTTTGGTATACCGAGCCCGTAGAGGCTCCAAGACAGTTGTCCGTGGCCCTGATTCATGGCAGGTGCCGGGTACGAGCATCCGTTCATGTCTTGGCTGGGTATATAATTAAGCTTCATTTGAAATGACCCGGAGTCATTGGGCATGACTCGTTTAAACTTTGGGCAAGGGCCTGGGTTTCCCAGTCATCCGAAACTGGGAGCGATCTCATTCGTCCTATCAGGGGACGAGGCGCGACTTCCTATGATGTTTCATTCTCTCTTTGTTTGGCTTTCGATGTGTCGGGCTCTTCCATTACTGCTTTGATGGCATTGGCATATGCTTCTACGGAGGAACCTGCTGGCGCGGTAAGCGAGTTTGTGAGGTCAGGTGCTAGGCTACGGTGCCACATCATGGTTTCTTTCGAGAGTGTTTCCCCGAACTTCTTCAACGAGATGGGCTCGAACGCATCATATTGAAGGTCGCTGCCCTTTTCCGCACATCTGTAAGTAGTGGTGCACTTCTCGGAACGTGAGGTTCTTCGTACCTAGGGAGTTCCGACGTTCTGAATTTTCGTGAAGCGGGTTCTGGGACCGCTTCCCTGGGAGATAACTGTTGCACGAACCTCCATGAACCTGACTCGATTCACTTGGAGTGATCCTCCAGCGGCTTCGTTGTGGCGGAGTCTATTATCGGTCCGTTGTCGCTTGATCTTTTGGGTACTTGTTCGGTGCAGGGAGCCGTTTCCGGTGCTACTATGCTGGGGATCCCCGAATGGCTCTGCAATTGAGCGATAGCCAATTGATGTGCCTGCAATATTTCAAAAATGTCATGAAGACTAATTTCCTGTGTTTCCCGAGCCGGGGTTTGTTGGGATTCCTGTTGGTCGATATGTTGAATGCTCCCATCGGTGTGCGAGGCCTCATCGACCTATTGCGTGTCCTGTGAGTCTGTGTCCACTAGAATCGGTCTGGTCGCGTTATCGAGATTTTGTAGTGGTGCTCCGGCGACCCGGACAACCATGCCATTTTCCCCGTGGTTTTCGAGGTTGTCATTCTCGAGTACGTTTACCGAGCCAGACATTTTGACCTGAAATCAAAGGATCTTGGACAAGAAAAAGTTTGAAGGATAATGTGCGTTTGTGCAATAAAACAGCAAGGAAATTATCACTATTATTATTAGCCCCACGGTGGGCACCAAATTGTTTACAGTGAAAATGGTAACAACAATTAAATTTGTAAATGGGATTCTAAAAATACGTGATCTATTCCCGAGCTAGTTGTTAGAGTAGTTGATGCTAATAATATGGAGTTTAACAATAAAATGCAAGCTAAAATGAGATAATAATCGAACCGGAGGGCCTGCTACCCGGATGTAGGTCTGGTCGATGGGGGACCTCGGGGTCAAAGTCAGGGTCGAATTCGAGCTATCGGGGATAGTTGGGAATGGGATAACAGTTGAAGATATAATTAAACAAGGCTCTTTACAGCCGATACTGAGCTTATGTGATGAAGAACAAGTAAGAAAACGATGGATATTAAGGTAACCTCGGGCCAGTGGGAACGAATAAGTTAGAAAGAAAAGAGAGAGAGATATTATTGCACTAGTGGAGAAATGGAGCAACATCAGTCCGTTACAAGGTAGCGTGAGTCCCATTTATATAGGAGGGGAACTCGGCTACAAGCACCTGGGCATTAATTACAAAGTACAGAGATGGGATGGCTTGACGTGATGCCTCAACATAGGCTCTGGATAGGTTGGCCCTGTCAGACTTAGCCGTGTGCCTTAGGAGCTTCCCTTCTGTCCTGGCTTCGATTTCCGTTTTCTCTGAGTCGGGCCTCGACGAGCCCTGAGGTCGGGAACTCGGTTGTGGCCTCCCGTCCTCAAGGTCTCGAGGTGTTCTTCCAAAATGACTTGACAGCGAGAAATCAAGTCCTCTAATTTTGCCGCATACAATAGCATTTAGAAGAGATGGAATACTGCATTGGTAGTAGAATGAGGGTGTAATTGTGAAAGATAAAGGATAAAGTTTAGGCCTTCGATTGAGTAATGATTTGAAGAAGAAAAAAAGAGAGCGAGGGGGGATTTCATGAATTGTACAGGATTAAAATACTCATGTAAGGTGAATCACATTGGGATGCTATGAAATACAATTATGGAGGTATCATATCTCCCCCAGGTGGATCAGGAAGATCACTTCAAATGTTCCTCGATGCAACGTGAGTCCTAGTGATTACGTAAGAGGTTTCAAGTTATCACTGGTAGATTGTAGATCAATATTAAGGAGAATCAACAATGGATGGATAAAAGTTACAAAGTATGAGATGAGATTTGGCCATAAGATGAGCAGCAATGAATAAACATTAAAGGACTTAGATTACATATAGGATAAGCACAAGAGTAACAGGAGTTTGGTAGCAAACCTCAGAAACGATAAATCTAAGTAAGGGTTATGGTATAATATGATCTACCTAGATACAATAAAGTCATATGAATGGATAACTGGGTCTATGAAGTAAGATATAGCAATATTTGTAAGTTTAACAAAGTACCGAGTGAAGAACTTCAGTATACCTATAGATGCCCAGAGGGACATCTTGTCATAGTTGTGCATATGTTCACAAAATGAGGCCTATAGATTGGCCAAAAGCTGGAGGGGAAGAGTTGCATAGGCGCACATACAAGAAAAAAGTCGTATAGGCTGCATGATAGAAGGTAGCAACAATTACAAGAATGGAAAGATTATGACCACAAGTTGTGGTGTGAGAAAGAAGCCTAAGGGGGGAATGGCCTGGCCTTTGGATTTATTCACAGAAAAGTTTCCTAGATGGAAAGAAGGGTAATAAAGTATTTGCAGGAACTATAGGTTATGATGATGATAAGTGCATTACTCAACATTCGAAGACGAATGCTCCAAAGGGGGGGATGATGTTACACCCCATGTTTTTGTACATGAAAGTATGCCATAAGTAAATTGATGAAAACTCAAAAATGAGATGTTACATCCCGCATCTTCGTACGTTAAAGTTTCATCGTAAGTTAATCGACATAAGCTCGAGAATAAGAATATTTTGAGATTAGAAGTATTACATTATTTCAAACAAGTGATAAGTAAATTCATGAAGTTGAGAGGGTAAGAGAATCAAAGAAAATGAGTTTCGTCGAAGTTTGATAATTTGGAATAGAATACGGTCCAAGCTATAATACCCGGTATTTATGGACTACTGCCATACATGATATCACATGACCATGATAGTGAAGTATATAAAGTATGTTAAAAGTTAGTAGTATTTTAAGTAGTTTGAGATAATTCTTGATTATGTGGATAATTGGGTAATTATGGATTTTTACTGGGAGATTAACTATGTAATTAAGCATATTTGGATAAGAATTGATGGGCCTCAACGTGGAAGCTAGTTAAAGCCCAAATTAATGACTCTTAAATCATGTAACTTGGTGGCATAATTAGAGGATTGGTGTCTTAGTCATCCCCTAAAGTGGGGCCCACTCAATAAAATAAAAATCAATCTCCCTAATTCATTAAAGGGAGATGAATTAAGAGATTCAACAAGCTAACAAATGGAATTCTTTTTCTCAAAAGGAATTCTTATGAACCCTTATAATGCTACAGTAGCGTAAAATGCGATTCTAAGAGAGCACAGTACAATCTTTCTCAATAATATCATACGGTTTTTTCCCTACTTCGATCCACTGTTACGTGTTTTTCACAATAGACGTGTGTTAGAGGGATTGTCAAGAGAATCGGCTCAGGTATGTTAAGGTTATCTCTTCTTTCTTTTTGACATGATCCATACGATACAAACGAAATGAGAAAATGCACAACTTCCATAAATGACTTTATTCATAGAAATACTAGAGATTCCTATGTTCTTGATTCCCTATATATCTTATTATTCTATTGTCTGTTCATGAGTCTTAGAAAATACATAAGTTGATAAAGTTTATTTCATGATATTAATCAAAGGCATAATGGTCTTATGATATTCCGAGAGATTTTATTGACGTACTTCTCATGCATTGCATTCATTTATACATGTACATTGACTCATGACTAGATGGCGTTATATATGTATATATATATGCATATATATATATATATATATATATATATATATAATGAGATATGGAAAAAGGTTATGGCGTTATATATATGTACCACCACCTGATCAGCTGGTATACGTTGATGATTTTGCCCATAGTGGCCGACATGATATGATAGGGTGCTCACAAAGGCTTGATGATGTTATGTACACATATACCTATGCATGGTATGGCATTTATACGCATATGCATGACATTTTAATTATTAAAAGATTCACGGAGCTATTTAGATTTACATGTCGAGTCTTTTATTCTATGTTTCTCTCATGTTTAATATTTGCTGATTTTCATTCCTTACATACTCGGTACATTATTTGTACTAACGTCCCTTTTACCTAGGGACGCTGTGTTTCATGCCCGCAGGTCCCGATAGACAGGTTGAGAGTCTTCCAAGTAGGCTATTATCTCAGCAGAAGGTGTTGGTGTACTCCATTTGCTCCGGAGTTGCTTATTTGGTCAGTATGATTAGGACATGTATTTATTGGTATGACGGGGCTCTGTCCTGACCTTTATGATATTTGTGTACTCTTAGAAGCTTGTAGGCAGATGTCATGTATACAGATACTTGTATGGCCTTGTCGGCCTATATTTTGAGTATATAAAGGATCATGCCGGCCTTATAATCCCATGTCATATGTATAAGTTTGTATTACATGTTGGGTCGTCCTATATCGAGTGTTCCCTCATGTTTCACTCTAATTATCTCACAGCAGCCTCTCCGTTTCATCTACCTATGATAGTATGATACGAAAAATACGTTACGTTGGTACTCGGTCGAGTAAGGTACCGGGTGCCCGTCATGACCCATCGGTTTGGGTCGTGACACCAAGGAATCTCACGTGAAGGCTGTCAAAAGGATACTAAGATATATCAAGAGGATCCCTGACCTCTGTCTATGGTATCCCAGAGGGTATAGCTTTGATCTAGTTGGTTATGCTGATGTTGATTATGCAGGTTTTCATGTTGACAGGAAAAGCACTTCAGGATTAGTTCATTTTATAGGTTCTTGTATGGTGTCTTGGGGAACCAAGAAGCAAAACTCAGTGTCCTTATCTACAGATAAGGCTGAATATGTGGCAACAACATCCTGCTGTGCTCAGTTGCTATGGATAAGACAATAACTAAGGGACTATGGTATATTTGTTGATTGTGTTTTTATTTTCTGTGATAACACTAGTGCCATAAATATTTCTAAAAATCCATGTCAGCACAAGATAACCAAGCACATTGACATTAGACATCACTTTCTCAGAGACAATGTTGAAAAGGGGAATATCTCAATTAACTTTTGTAAAATTGAAGATCAAATTGCTAATATTTTTACTAAAGCTCTAAGTAGGGATCACTTCGAAAGGAATAGACTAGAACTAGGTCTAATCAACTCTTTCCACTAAGTTGAATCCTAGTGATTGGCTAGAAAAGGCATAATACGATGTAGATAATTAAGTACAATGTGTTTGATTTAGCTTTGTGCTTGTATTAAGCTCACACACTTGCTTGGGAAATCTGGCTGATAATTGTGTTGCATGATACTAATATGAAGTGTTGAAGCTTTATTGCAGAAACAAATAAGGAGTTGGTTCTTTGACTTAGGTATGTGTCATACTGTCTTAAGTTACTAGGACTTTATATTCTAAAATTATTGCTATACTCAGACTTCTAATTCCATCGGCATCATTTTCAATCGTCTTCTAATCAAAGAATAAGAGGTTGGAGTTGGCTGTTGAAGAGAATGTCAAGCTTCGTGAAGACAATAATGACCTGAGAAAAGAAACAAAGCAACTCAAGGAAGAGCTCAGAAGAGATAGGAAGGCTCATGCTCAACAGACTGCCACCCTTGTGAAAGCCTTGACCCCCTCTACTTCTCACCCATGAACCTGTTCCTTCCTAGTGTCCTTAGTAATTCCAATGATGCCTTATCTTTTGTTCCTTTTATTTTTCTTAGTCTCAGTAGTTTGCAATATGCTTAGTTTATTTTGTTCTAATGATGAAGACAAGTCCCTGAGCTTCTTTTGGCACTGCTTAATGGCTTCTATTGCTCTGTTTTACTACTTTGTACTATATTGGATCATCAACCTAGTCTATTTGCCTTTTCTTAAGCTTGTGTTGTAGCCTGTTTGGCCTTGAATCTTACATTATCTGTGCTTAATGTCTAACATTTTTTGGTGTGTTTCCAAAAGGGGGAAGATAAGGTTGGAAAAAAGTTGTGAGTTGTAAATATACATGTCTATAGTATTTGTTGTGATTATCTGGTTCTTTGATGTGATTACCTAGTTTTATTATGTACAAAGTTTGTCATCATCAAAAAAGGAAAAATTTGTTGAGTATTGAAGTTTTGATGATTAACAAAGTATGACTAAATGTTAAAGAACCAGGTCCTCAACGTAGCAACTTAACTCTTCTGAAGAACCAACTCCTTAAGAGAAAGAATCAGATCCTCATGATTGATACTTGTACATTTGTACAAGATAGTAATTTTATCTCAAAGTTACCTAGGTCCGAGTTTGGTAGAAGATGGTTGCTATAAGGGATAAGAGTCGTTTCTCAAGAAGATATGGATAATTCAGTCAGAGACAAAAGACCCAAAGCTTTTGGAATCCTTGGAACAGTAGTAGTCCTATCAAAGAGAAAGTTGACTATGAATAGGATTCCTAGAGGATCTCAAGTTGTGTTTTAAATAGGATCGATTTTGGACTTTCGAACTATCCTTTTACACATCAAAGAAAGAGTCATAAGTCGTTTACTTGTGTTGAGTACTTGCCTTGTATTCTTCCTGAGTCAGTCTAGTGAATGTGTTTCAGGAAATTAAATTGTAGTCAAGTTCATAAACAATTAGTGAGTTAGAATGAGTATTTTGCTTTACAAGTTAGAGTAACTTGTGAACCAAATAAGAGTAGTAGAAGTATTGAAGAGTATTTAATTACAGTCTTGTAATTGATACATTTTGGCTCATTGCTTTAGTGGAGTTGGAGTTGCAAATCATACGCGGTAGGTCGTGGTTTTTGCACCTTTTGAGCCAGGTGATTTTTCACATAAAAATCGATGTGTTCATTTTATTTCTTGTTTACTTTACTCTTAAGGAACACGGTTAAAAATCAAGTTCTTTAGTAATCCATACGGGCACTCAAACTAACACTTCCTTTTCCCCACCCTCCTTTTCTCTTCATCTTCAACCCTTCCCATCCCCCACCCCCTTACCCTCCCCCCCCCACACACACACACCCTCCCCCTCTCCATCTCAACACCTTTTCATTCTTTTCAATTTTCACTCCAGGCCTTTTTAAGAGTGGATTTTCTTACTCGTTTCCCATTCTTCTTCATCTTTGTTATGAAGCACTCAATCTTTTAATCTGTGTTGTACGTAAAATTGCATTTCTAATCGCTAATTCATATTCTCTGATGATGGATTAGTCACATTATCAGTTTAGTCTATTACTTAAAATAGTTCTTCAACTTTCAGATTCAATTTAACAGTGTAATAGCAAGAAATGGTCCAAAATTTATTAGTGTGTGAATGACTATTGGCCAGAAAATTTTCTCAGGCAACTTCCATTTTCCGGTGACCTTCAACAAACAAAATCCAACTAGATCTCAACCCCCTTATCACCAACCTATGGCGTCACAAATTTTGTGTAGTAAAATTTTATTTTATTTTTTCCTTGTTTCTTTCATCTCTTTGGACTCAACAAATTAATTTATTCAAAATGAAATCAAAGCCCATGAACCCATTGATAATGAAGGTTTTAGTAGTAAGCATGGAATCAAAAAAATATGTGAATGAAAAAGAAAAAATAAGAAAAAATTTAATTTACCGCATTTCTGACATTGGCATTGACGTGGTGCTGATGTGACTGATGATAGTCTATAATTACATATTTTAGTCGCTTATTACACTCTAATTTACTGCGCTTTAATTGAGTTTGACCTTTAATCGCTAATGTTTTGCACTAATGGTATGTTTTATGCTTTGAAGGAGTGATTCCGAGCTATATAAATGTTATGGAATGAACTCAAGTGATTTGAAGCTTTGAAGTCTGAGTAAAAGCCCAAGGAATTAAGCTAAGATCGTGTTCGGGGATCAACGAATAATAATTAAGAACGAACGAACAATCGAGTAGGCATATTGCGCACTATCTAGTAAAATGCACATAGCTTTTCGCTCAGAACTCCATTTGGTCTCCACAATATATTGTTAGAAAGCTAACTCTTTCATGTTTTATGATTTTCCAAATTCCTAATAGAACAGGGTAAAAAGTGCGCGTCAAGTGCACGTCCGCGCTCAGGCCGCACTCGTCAGGTAGAATCAAAGTGGATATGCGAGGTCCAAACGCAGTCCAACCGCGGCCGCGCACGTTCTATCCGGGAAAAGTGTCCTTTTTCGCGTAGGAGAAGGTATAATTGTTTGGGCCCAACCTGACATGGTATATATACATGGAAAACGGTATTTTCAGGACTTTTGGCATAATTTAGACCTAAGGAGGCTAAGGAGACCGGGGATTCGACCTAAGGAGGAATAACACACTAGGAGCAAGGCGGAGAATTATTCTACGAGTTTTTCACTTCCTTCTCCTATTTCTATTATTGGTTATGAATTCTAGTATTGTTGTTATGCATACTATTATGAATAGCTAATTTGTTATCTAGTGTTTTGATGGAACCTATTGGGGTATGATTTTCCTGTTACGTTAATATAGTTTTGCCGTAGTATTTTTCTCTAATTGTTCAACTACGTTTATATTGTGGTTGGTTGAAGAGCTCTCAATCGACTGTGCCTATTTAGTGTGTATTACTCGGGAGAGAATGCATATTTAGGTAGTTGTTGAACACCATCACTCCTAACGTATATCAGGGATCAATGCGAGGAGTTTAAAGGTGGGATTAGGGATAACGAAACCTTGGGTGCGATCCGAGTCAGTCGCACTTAATGCCAGCTAGCGTAATTCGGGAGAATATATCTAGTAAATTGTGGTAATTACTCGGGAGAGAGTTACGACAGTCAGAGCGCTCATGATCGGTAGAGAATACTTAGGCGAATTTATAGAAAACGTAGCGGGAAAGATTCCGACAATAGGAAAAATCATTACTCTAGACCTCCTTAATCTTGTCTCTAATCCTTAGTATTTTTAGTTGTTAATTTACTCTTTTAATTTGTTAGTTAATTAGTTAAACACAAGAATCTTAATACTTATAACATACGAATTGTCCGAGCTTGTCTTCTTAGCAATATTGAACAACTGTAGCTAAGCCTTAGTTCTCCGTGGGATTAGACTCCGGACTTGTAAACCGGATTATATTTGCAACGACCGCTTAGTCCTTTTTATAAGACATAGTTGGGTGTGATCAGTGACATGCATGTGTGAAGCACCTCACACCATGAACGTGGTATTATACTTCACAAGGTGGTATTAAGTTCGCTTTGAAGTTTGAACAAGTATATTGAGGTACTAGGATATCCGTAAAGGTTAAGTTTGAAACTAACTTTTCCGGATAAATATAGGGTGCATGTTATTTATTTTCCCTTTATTTTATAATCACCCAAAGCACGAATAAATTCACTACCTTAATAACAAATTTTGGTTCACACTTCACACATTTCAACCGAAATTCCATTTCCTGTCATATTCACGAGACCTCTTATTCATATACTATAGTCTAGAGTATATTCGCTTACAAAATAGATTCTGGATCGATTTTCAATTAGAAATAAGGAATTTATTGAGGGCAACAGCTTTGCCCCTAACCCTTCTGGTAGTCAAAAGAAGGTGCCTCAGTTCAGCCCATGTAAAAGATTCATATTTTCTTGGATTTGAAAATGGATCAATAAGCTGAGGAGGGCATTCAATAGTTGCACTGCTTGTTGGACTCATGAAATATGCTATTGATAGCCTCTGCTTCTCCTTATTCACCACTGCCCTGTGTATAACATAACCTCACATTTGTCCAAGCCTGCCCGAAAGAAAAAAAAAACTTTAATAATCACTCGAAAATACAAACATGTATGTGTTTATTTGGTGTGACGAAAGTCTTTTTTCAAAGAAAAATGTTATCGGGAATATTTTTTGTGGAAAATAATTTTTTGGTATTTAGTTGGAGAGTTAAAATATTTTTCGAAAAAGTATATATTAAAATTATTAATAATATTAGCTAATCAGATAGTGCTTTGGAGAAAATTCTGAGTATTTAAAAACCGATATGAGTAATAATGTCTAATTTTAGTTGGAGCAAATGAACGAAATTAAAATTTAAGATGATCGTAAGGGATTAAAATGGCTTCCATCTATAACTAGTGAGGGACCTCATTTTCCCTTTTTTTTTTTTTATAGAAAATATTTTTCTTGAAAAATATGATAACCGCACACTCGAAAATAATTTTTTTTATGAACTTGTTTTCCTGAAAAGTAATTTTTGCGTCATAATTAAATGCGTAGAGGGAAAGAGAGAAGACCTCAAGGGTGTCACCAATATTGATGATAAATGAATTTGCAAGAGGTCTAACACCAACCCATTGTTTGTCATCCTTAAGGATTTGAAGCCCACCAATTTGATCTTGGTGCAATATGGTTAATGTTTGGGGATCTGAATGAATCCCTATCCCTACAATTTTCTCTGGGAGGGGACAAGGAGGATATCTGTTTATCCTAAAATAAGTAGCTTCTTTTTCTTCAAAGTTTTTGCTGAAGAAGTCATCTTCAAGGCCTAATCCATGTGCCAACATCCCAAATATAATAATTCCTAGCTTGTCCATTTCTTTCATGTACTCTATCATTGCATTGCTATGTTATCAAAGTCAAAATCAGCATTTTTGGCATAATAATATATAGTGCATGCATGCATGCATATATAAATCTTGAATATTGAGCCAATTAGCTCGATCGAGAGCAGCACATAGGATTAAGTAAATAGATTGTACTCTTTCTAACGATTTAAACTTATATGAAGTATGGTCACACAACTTAACATAACAAAACGGTATTGATAGAGCAGGCCTTGGCTATGGATTGAAATCTCACTACCACCCTTCATCAAAATAGAATATTAGAATTTAATGTGTTTGGCCTATCAAAATGAATCAGGCTCGTGCATGAAGGGGCTTGTTGAAGATATAATAAAATAAATAATAAGTGTATTTTTTCGAACATATTATACATTTAGATTAGATTAGATCGTCACATAATTTAATATTGGATAGGATAAAGTGTTGTATATATACGTACCTAAATGTGTGATATTGGTCACCATAGACCTTTTTCGCGAATTCGACAACCATTTCTGGTGACCAGCAGTTGTAACACTTCAGCCCAAGGCAAGTTTTGCCCATACTCAGGATTTGAGGCATAATAACCCAATGGCAAATTTGATGTTTTCCCACCTTTGAGTTTTTGTTCCATAGGAAGATCAAAGAGCTCGTGCAATCGAGTGGTATAATTTTCAACAATTTCATTAGGCACCCCATGATTCACAAGCTTAAAAAATCCCCATTTTTCACTTGCTTTCACCAAAACTTGACAGATATTTTCGTAAAATTCTTGATTTTCCCAAATACCATTGTTAAGACTAATCACTGGAATATCGTCGTCTACATCTCCGAAATCGTCATGCTTTAATGTAGGCCATTCTTCCTCAGACCAAATGAAGTTTTTGACTTGCATTTTGTTGTTGCCATTCATTGAAAGTGTCTCAACACCCTCTTCTTCAATTCCAGGTGCCATTGTGAGTAAGTACTCAATTGTGTCTGTATAATACGTTTTTGGTCCAACTACTTGTATATACAGAAAATTCGAGGTGTCTTTTTCGGGCTAGAGATAATATAGAGATTTAGGAAAAGAAAATATGGAATCTTGCATTGTTGAGAACTTTGTTATCTTGTGCAGAACCTTATTTACGTGCCCTTGTGGCCACCAATGTACCCAACAAAATATCTCTAGGATTCTTCGTTACTAAGACATTTTCTAATAAACAACTTTTTTTCTGCGGAAACGTTCATTAATCTAGACACATGTAAATGTCATGTTTAAGCAAACAAAAACTCTACGAATCTCAACAAAAAAAAAAAAAAAATGAAAAGAAAAACGTGAGTGTATCAATGATCTAGAACTCTAATAGAAATAAAAACGAGCATAACATACTGATGCATATTGGGTGCACTGATTTCAGGAAAGCTTAAACAGATGTATGCTACTGCCTCGAGTTCAAGCCTTGAAAATAAAAAAATAAAAACAAAAAATGAAGAACTAACCTAAATAGCCGCCCACCCAATGTGTATTATACCGACTAAAAAAAATAAATAGTAAATCCCAAAAATAGTAAATCTGACCACCTATTCTTGTAAAAATCCCAAAAATCCTAATAGAGAGTGTTTCCCCTATAAAGCCTGATGCGACAATTGGATCTCAATGGGAGCATCGACATCGGATGGGAAACTAAAAAGAAAAGATGCATGCGGAGGGCATCTTTTACTGTTGCCTTTCTGAATGGATTTAACTTTTAGCTATCACCAAAACAAAAACAAACATAAAATAGAGCCAAGCATACTGATGCACATTGGGTATACTGAGTTCGGGTTTTGGCTTGTTGTCCTTTACTGGTACAAGATTCGCCTTTATTTTGTGCCTTTTTCATTTTCGTTCTCTATTTTTTCTAACTTCTTGAATCTCATTACTATTGGCAACGGTTCAAATACTAAACCAGATTTCTTCAAATAGAAATTGGTTTTGAGCTCCTTTCACATTCTTTCCATATATAGCATCGAGGGGAGAATTTTTCTGTAAACTCATAGAAAAGACACGAGCAAGGAAATAGTATAACAGTTTCCACAAAACACGGCTGAGAGTTTACAGCGGTGCAGTGCCAACCTATGCTATGTTTAAGAAAAATAGCAGTGAGCACAAGAAAAAAAAAAACATGAACCGAGGCGATCAGGGACCAAGGGGCGGGGGATGAGTCTTAATGCAAGGTAAATTATCACTAGAGATTAACAGCATTATGGTGGAGCACAAAGTGAAAGGATGGACGGCAGATAATGTTACAAAATAGTACATGAACCAGATTTTAACTCAACTAGCCTAGTATCTAGTAAGACAAGGACAGACTTGCTGAAGAATCTACAATCATATTTGCTCAAACAAAATGAAGAGAGCAGAATAATTAGCCTAGAACAAAATTTTGCAGGACCTCATCTACATAGGAAGATCTGGGTCCAAACGTCTTTGGATAGCAGCTGCAGCCTATCAGGACAACAGAAAATACGATGAATGACTGGAAAAAGAGTAGTGTATGATCAATTAGAGTCTCATGAAATGGAAGGATTATTCTCACCTCAAAGTTGCCAAGCTTGTATTGATAAGCCATCTCTTCTTTTAATTGAGCTTGTTCTTTCATTGCTTGTGCCTTCAAAGATTCAAATTTACAGAAGAAAAAAAAAGGAATTGTCATATCATGAACTCTCACTTGTTGTATGGAGAAGGACAAAGTTAGCAGAAAATATACCATTCCACTCTGCATCTCCCGCTTCAATGCTTCCACCTGTTCTTCCTTGTGCTTTTCACGTTCTCGCAGCAATTCTTGCCTACAGAATCATAATAGGTAACAAATCAAGAATTAAGACTATACAATTGCGTGCAAAGATGAAACTTTCCTTCTTTTTTCCCTTTCAATGACAAAAGCCATGCTCTATAACTTATCTTCAGTAAACAATACTCTAGTATGTTTAACTATATGGTACTTGCTAACCTAGGATTGTGGCTTCCAGGATGCTAGAATAATACCACCATCTTTTGGCATTATAATATGGTCCCACTTTTGAAAGATTAAACTATGGTAATGGCGCAAAGCTATAAGCTATACCACTACAGAAGGATAGTGATTCTGTTCAAAGAGTTTCAAAGAGCAAGACCACATTAGAACAATGGAAGGTTTCTTGTTAACTCCCAAATGACTTCATAGTTTTCTTTTTTCTATAAAATGTTGTTTTATTATCAGAACTCAATGAATAATGGGCACACCCCTCTATCCTTCTCCATTTAAATACCAGATTTGGTTCTCTTACGGGATTCAAATTCGTGACGTGCCCCAATTGACTTCATACTAGTCAACCAAAAAATGACCGCTTTTATTAAAAGGGTGACAGAGACTCTGGCCAGTAAGTAACATGAATTGGAATCATGAAAGTTGGTTCCAGATGATTCAACGAAGCAGGACTTCCAACATCAGCAAATAAATGCCAACTTACAAAAGAGAGCAAAGAAGATAAAGAAAAATAAATAAACTTACAACAGAAAAAACAGCAGTTCATGACAATGAATGTTAAGCAGCACATAACTAACTTACCTGCGCTGTTCTTCATCATCGAAGACAGTACGTTCAGTATCCACGACCTTCTTGATACCTCTTTTGTTTTCCTTTTCCATTTTACATCTATAATAGGCATCAAGGTTATAATATCTGCAACCATGAAGAATAACAAAAGTACTGTTAGATGATTAAAAGCATTGCAATTGCTGACACACTTGGATATAAAGCATCTGTACACCTGTCTGTGTGTGTATGTGTACAAACACACAACTTCCCGGAAGGAACTAGAAGCTTCACACCCAAACATCCAAACTCAATATACGATATTCATAATCAATATAGAACAGAAGCCTCACACCTCCCAGAAAAAAGCAAAAAGAAAAAGAAATTGGATTGAAATAGTGCAGTAGCCTTACTTTTTAGAAGGGAAGGTTGCGGTGTTATGATCCTCCATGAATCTGCACAATAGCTGACTGTCAAAAAGTGGAAGTTCCTCGCATATATTGCTTAAAAAGAGGTATAGAAAAGGCAGGATCAAGCGCTAATAGTAACTAACTTTTCCCTTCTCGATTTACTTACTGCTTGAATAATTGCTTCTCTTCCCAGTTTGGCAGGCTCTCCAGATTCACCTATAAATGACACGAGCAATGAAAACTTCCACAACCAGATGTAATATCTTATACAGACTTGTCTAGAAAGAGAACGTAGATAAGTATTGTGCAATGGTAGCTTTTATAGAAACAATTGACATATCCTACAACAAGTCCGGCATGAATGATCAACATGCATAGGCTTAAAGAGTCACTATGTACCTTCTTTATTTCTGCTAACCATGCAGTAAACTCTGGTCGCTTGTTCCTACAATAAAGAAACATACAAAAGTTAAGTAGGGCAGCAAGGACTAATTCTGGCTACACCCCTGTAAAAGTATTTATAAACTTAATATAAACACTGCAATTGCCTGAAATACGGAGGGAATTAAGAGGATCTGGGTTATTTTGTTTTTTCCTTTTTCTTTCTTTCTTTTTTCCCTGTTTTGTCTGGGCAGGGGCTTTAGTTCAGCCCTGATGATATTAGGGCAAAAGGAGTTACTATAAACACTGACTGGAAAGAATACAGGACTGTAACAAAGGCAACAATGACAAGAAAAAGCAACTAAAATTGAGATAAGATCACTCGGGAGGTTGGAGTGCAGTAACTACGATAGCATAAGTTGCATGGGGCAGCAGATGGATGACTAATCAAGGCTGATAATGCAACTTTCAAAGATGAGATACGAATACCTTTTTTCCTTCTTTGTTTGTTTTCCTGAAGAATAAGATCTCTATGGTGAAATTAAAAAAACACAGACTAAGCGAAATGTTAGTAGTTTGGTTTGTCTACAAAGCTTTGTCGGGCAATACTTTGGCTGACTACAAGTTTTATATGATTTGCACCACCTTTGGTGCCTTTATTTACTTGCAAGAGGAAAAGAATAACAATATGTTCTGCTTACATCAAAAAACGATACAGCACATTAAATTCCATGTAAGTAGTAGTAGACATATAATCTATATTACTAGTTTTCTCGGCACGTACAACGCACATGTATGCTGAGGCTTGTAGTACACGGCGTTGCAAAATAGTATCAATATAACTATAAATAATCGACACAGATGCGACACCGAAAGTGAATAGTCCGAACAACTTAGGCTATAAATCATCTCACTAACAATAAAATTAAAAGTTTAAAGTTGAATTAAAATAAATAGATAGCCCCTTAAACTTGGCACAAAATTTCATTTAGACACTTCTACTTCAGTAATGACCATCTGAACACTTATCTTATTTTAATTTTTTGAGCACTTGATGCTGACATGGCAAGTTTAGTGCTTTTAGCCAGAATGAGGCGTGTGAGATATCATTGAAATGGCTCACTTATTTTCAGTACCTTACAAAATTAGAAGCAAAATTTTAAGACTAAAAATTAGTTTACGAATGTAATAAACATTACACTGAAAGAAGCCAGCTTAACTCTATTATGCTCGTGGGTATGTTTTTTCACTGTACCTTAAGCCTTAATCTACCTCTGGCGTCTTAAGAACTTTGAAGTGTCAGTTGAAACTCTCCCATGTTTACTTGTATCTAACTGCTAAGTTCCCGGCCAAATATATTATTTGCACTTTATAATTATATTCTTAGTACATAAGATATGTTTTTAGGCTATGAAATCAAGGTGATTCGTGTTTACCATATTTACTCCTGCACTATGTTCTATATCCTTCGTCCACTTTTTCCTTTTGTACTTCTGTACATCCATTGCATTTTAGATCTATTCTTTTTTTTTTCTCACACTAAGCTAGAGTTCCATCTGTGTTTTGAAAGCATTATGTCTGATTTAGTTTCAACTGTTAGCTCCTGAAACAAAGACCCTGCAGTTAGCTCCTGAAACAGAGACCAAAATCTCGTCGTTGACATGGAGATTGGATACTTGGGGTGGTTGTGGCGGCATGCAATGGGAGGCATGAGTTGGCTTTTTCTGATGAAGATAAGCAAACAAGAAAAATAAAGGAAGAAAAGGGGCGTTGCTGCAGAGAGTTGAAGGAGAAAAGACCAAGAAGTCAACATGTACCTTCTTGCCAAGGTGTTTTTTTATTCTTCTCCTTTTAATGACATGTCAGCTTCTTATTTGTCTGATTGCCATGTCATCGGCGTTTGTATTACACGCATTTGGATTTGTTAACTCTTGTGTCCACCAGACACATATTTGACAAGTACAAGTGTTCAAAGTGGTCATAGCTGAACTAGAGATGTCCAAATGAAATTTTGCGCCACGTTTGAGGGGCTATCTATGTATTTGGCCTGAATTATTTCTAAATAAGAAAGTATGACATTCTGTTTGGGACGGACTAAACAAAAGTATGGCACATAAATTGGATAGAGGGATTAGTAACTAATTTGTCTTTAAGGTAAATTAGGAGTTATCTAAAATTGATGGTTCTAAATCTCACACTTATTCCTGCCCAAACCTAAAGCTCAAAGGTGATAAAAAGGTGATCAGACCTGGCAAACTTCATACTTACAAGAAATCCACCGGCCTCATTCTAAGCTTGAATCAACCAATAGTTATGGGCATATAAATTTCTTCAATAAAGATGACCTTCTTCACTTTAAGGACAATGACTAAAGCAAACTAATTGTTTGTTTTATTTTTTTATATGTTGGTGCTCAAACAAATAGGGACAAGCTGCTCTACCCTAAGAGTTTATGTTCTATGCAAACTGCAGGTGCAATCAGAGATTCAGGCTGCTTTATTTGCGGTTAACTGGTGCAATCAACAGGGATATTGTAACATCATTTTGGAGTTAGACTCACTGCTGGTGGTAAATATGCTAACTAACAAGAATGGAATTCCTTGGGAATTGTCTCAATGGGTGGAGGAGATTAAGGATAGTGTGCAAATTCACCAATACAAAATCCAACATTGCACAGAGAAGCAAACTCTTAGCAGATGTTCTTGCTAAAGCGGTGAGTAACATGCAAAATGGAGATGCTGTTATTTTCTATAACTGGAAAGACCTTCCAAGGAATGCTAGAGGTTGCTCAAGGATGGATCAAATCCAAATGCCTAATTTTAGGATCAGGAGACAAAGGACAGGGAATTTCTGGTGAGAGTTACAGCTTGTTTGGATGGTTGTTACGCATCGTTTCATAATGTATCGTATCGTACTGTATTGTATTGTACTGTATCATTTAATAAATACAATGTTTGGATAGATTGTGTCGTTTGTCATCGTTTCATTATATCACGCACCAGTATTATGAAGAATAAACTTGCAATATTATAAAGAAAAATTATGATGCAAGGTAAAATTACTATATAAAAAGATAGGGTAAATGATAAAATAAAATAATTTAATAATAATAAAGGGCGATATTGAGAGAAAAAAGACAAGGTAACGACGCGACCACACCAAATCGGTCGTTATATAAAGTGGCACATTTCGTCGTTATGTAACGACGGATTTAACGATACGATACAATAAAATTTAAGTAACAATCAAAACAAACATTGTATTTAAAGTAACAATACGATACAATACAATGCGTAACAACCATCCAAACAAGCTGTTACAGCTTGTTTGGATACACAATTGAGTACTTAGGTGTGTTACAGAAATATCTTTTGGAAAATGCTTTCTGGACAATAAGTGATTGTGTTGCTTTGACATTATCAATCCACAACACTCAGAAATTTCACTAAAACGCTTTCCTATCTTCTAACATTGTTTATTTTCGATCTGAAGACTTTTCACTCAGCAGTCAAACATTAGAAAACATTTTCCAGGAAATATTATCCAAAAAATTGACTTAAAAAACACTAGTGTGCTCCTAAAAAGTAACACTTAAATTAAGAAGAAGCAAGGAAAGGAGAAAAACAACTTACCACATATCAGTTTCCTTGATAATTCCATATTTGCCCCAAGAGTTCGTAACAGCACCAACTTTCCCCTTCTCTTTCTTCTTCTTCTTTCTCTCCTTCTTCTCTTTCTCCTTCCTTTTCCTCTTCTTCTCCTTCTCTTTCCTCAGCTTTCGTTTCTTCTCCTTCTCTTTTTCCTCTCTTCTTTTCCTCTCTCTCCTCTTTCTTCGCCTCCTCTCATCCTCCGACTCATCCGAATACTCCGAACTACCCGACTCCGTATCTGAATCTAAATACGAGTCTTCCGAGTCCGAATACGAATCTTCTCCGGAAGATGAAGAATCCGAATCCGACGAATCGTCCCGTGATCTTCTCCTCAAACTTCGACTTCGACTTCTCTTGTGCTTTTTCGCTTCTCGTTTTGGTTCTGGTTCGGGTTCAGATTCGGATTCGTACTCCGTTTTGGATTTTGATTTGTGACGGTGTCGTTTAGATGGAGCTCCGTGTTCATCTTCCGGCGTTTCTGTTCGCTCTTTGGCCATTTTGAGGTTAGGTTCAAAGGAAGCGTCGAGAGGAGTTGCAAAATGGAGTTCAGCACTTTTCGCTTAGCGGAACACTGAGACCTTGGACTATTCATTAAATTTTAAAGGGATTAGTCACTCATGACCAATTAAGTCGAAGGATTGATTTATTCGTCCTTTTATATGACTACTGAACAAATAATATCCTTTAAATTTACAAAATACGACACTTTAGGTCCAAGATGGGAATTTTAAAACCAAGGTTAGCGAAATTGGTCAAAAGAGTATATTGATGGGTCCCTTCAGTTTGAATTACATGTTTTAGGGAACCCAAAACCTAACTGTGGTCTTTTTTGGACTCCAATACAAAATAGGTGGAAAAAACTACTTACTACCATTTTATATATAGCGTAATTATTCACCGCATTATACCTTAATCGCACATTTGTCCAATAAAGTATAGCATGGTGAACAATCGCGCTATATTTGAACTTTGATGCCCCACCAATAATTTATCTAAACTTTACTGACCCACCAATAATTCAGGGTATAGCACATGCAGTATATGTGCTACATATATAGCGCCAATTATACATGCGCTATACCTCAATTATTGTACCCCGGATTGGTTTTTTCTTATTTAAGGAGTTTTAGAATTTGGTAAAACTCCATTTAGGATCCTTCAGGTCTTCCGAAATATTTGTTCGTTAAGTTATTTTGCATTTTGTCATAATGTCTGAAGAGCAAAAAATTAGGGTTTTATTATATTGGGAGGGTGAGGTTGTAGTGAAGAATAACTCAGTACGCTATAGTTGTTCTCCCCAGTGTCATGTTAAACTACCACTTACAATGGAGTACGATAGATTGATATCGTTGTTATGTAATAAAATGAGTGTAAGCAAACGTTCGGTTAATATTAAAGTAACCGGAAGATATTCATATTTTGTTACTCCGCAAGAGGTTGCTTGTTATGCTGAGTTTAATAACGAAGACGATGAAACTCTGACAGATTTTTAAGTGACAAAGTTTATATGTAACGTTCGGATGACTTTGAGAAACTCATTATTTTATTGGTTGTGCAGTGAAAACGAGCAATTTGGAGGTCTTGTCCTTACTCAATTGCCCGAAGATGACATATTTAATTGGGATCTTACAGATGCATAGAGTCAGGAAGATGATAGTGATTATGACAACAATGCTGATGACTCTAGAGATGACACGCCCTTCCCTAATGAGGGTGATGATGAGGAGGACGAGAATGATGAACCTGATTTGACGAGGGAGCATGCTCCACCTCCCATTAGACCAAGAATGTACGAGTCCCATGTGCCGTTTCATTGAAGGGAGACTCCCTACCTTGATCAGTTGCCAAGTAGGCCGAATGTGGATGTCATCACAAGGGATCTTGACAAAATTCGAACAACAATGTGGGATGAATCTAGAGCAACGGTGCTGTCAAAGGGCATGCTTTTTGTTGATAAAGCGCGGCTAAGTAGGGCGGTGCGAATGTACAGCATAAACGAGTGTTGTGAGATCATGGTTCATGAGTCATCTCCGGAAGTATACAAGGTTATTTGTCATAGATGGTTTCAAGATTGTAGTTGGATGCTGCGTGCGAGAAAGTTAAAAATAAATATGTGGATTATGGAGAAATACATTGGCACCCACACTTGTGAAATGGACACATTCAATGGGAATCATTTTAACTTAAATGTTGACTTGAATTTTCTTATCTTGATTCCACACATTGAAGTGTCCATAAGGTATAAGATCAAAGAGTATATAACATATGTCCACCGGGTATATGGATGTATCATTACCGAAAGAAAGACATTTCTCGGGCATAAATGTGCGTTTGAAATTGTTTATGGTAACTGGGATAAGTCCTTTGCCGCTCAACCCAGATACATGGTTGCATTGCAATACTTAATCCTGAGACTGTTGTTAAATGGAAGCTTGAGCAGAGTCTGGGAATACCAGAATACATATTCAGATAAGTGTTCTGGGCATTTAAACTAGCCATTGATAGTTTTGTACATTATCGGCCGGTAATATCCATAAACATTAAGTTGATATTAAGTTGTTGATCGTCGTTGCAGCAGATGCTAATGGAGGTATATTTCCCCTAGCATTTGCAATTTATGCCAATGAAAGTCAAGAGACGTGGACATTATTTTTGAACCACTTAAAGGAGCACATTGTCAAACAACGTTCAAGTATTTGTCTAATATCTGATCGACATGGAGGTATTTTAAGTTATGTATAGAATTTGCGAGCATGGTAGGAACCGTATGTCTACCACTGTTATTGTTTTAGGCATTTGAAGGCTAACTTCTAGAGGGCTTATCCGAGCAAGGAATTACATGATTGAATATGAATGGCTGCAACAGATCACCAAGAGTGTAAATTCAGGAGGCGAATGGAATTGATTAGGCAGGAAGACCCAGAAGCTTATCATTGGTTGATGCGGCATGAGCTTGAAAAGTGGACTTGGCATAAGGATAGTGGTAGAAGATGTGAAATTTTGACTATAAATATGTCAGAGTCTTTCAAAGGGTTATTGAAGTGTGTATGTGGATTGCCTGTCACTGCCATGGTACATATGTCATTCAAGCAGATGGCGGAGAGGTTTGTTGAAAGATCTAGAGGTGCATCGTCATTGATGGAAATGAGTGTTGAATTTATGCCACAACCAATGAAATGATTTGAGAAATATAGGAAGCGAGCATAGTGGCATTCATTTTTGCGGTATCACAGCGAGCGAAATAATTTGAAGTTTGCACTGATATGCGTAACAACTGCGAGAATAATACATATACTGTCAATGAATCCAGAAGATTATGCTCATGTGGAAAATGGTCAATATATCACTTGCCATGCTCACATGCCATGAAGTGCTTTCAACATATAGGTTTCGCGGCAACGAGGTACGTTGATAAAGATTATAGTGTTGATGCATACTTAAACACCTATAGTGGATAGTTGTCGCAGTGGGTGCTAAGTATTATTGGCCGCCGGAACCATTTAAAATGGTGTGTAATAAGGATTATGTGCATCAAGGTCAAGAGCAAAAAAGAACGCGGATGTGGAACTAAATGGATGTTAGTGATACCGTTTATGCATGTAAATATGGCATATATTCCCAAACAGGACACGACCGTCGTAAATGTCCTTCAGCTGATTTGGGAAGCGGTGGTAATTCAACTCCAGGTGACATTTCATCCAATGTGCCCAATTGTCAAGGATAAACATAGTGTTTTATTGAAGTATTTTTGTTGTACTAAATGTCTGTAAATGTTCAGCTTGTAAAATTTCTGAAATAAAATTATGTTTTCGATGGGGTTAAATCTAATTGATATTTAGCATTAAAGATTAAACAACAATTTAACATACACCCCAAGAAATAAATAACAATTTTCATTCTCTATTATCGTCATTGTTTGGCACTATTTCATGGTCACTGTCTTCATCTTCTTCGTCAACATCTTGTACGCACCCTTCCGGACTGAGGGCATCGTAATCTAGGCCCCAATTGACACACATTTGGCATATTTCATCGCTATCATCAATAAGACTACTTGCTTGATTTCTACAATAATATGGGACTCCTACGTCCAACGTCTGTGGTAGAAACTTAGCTAGTCCCTCCCACTCGACAAGTGTTGGGAAAACAGGATAATCATTATTTCTATGCAATTTTTTATTTTCTAATAAATCCCAATACTGATCCTCCGTTCCTTCCTGGTAGTTAAGATCATCCAGTGCATGATGAACGGTTAGTGCCTTTTCTATCTCTAGAATCTCCTTCATCAAATGTCGCATCACTTCTATTCATTTTTGTGTGTGTTTGTTTGGAAGGTTGCGGACAGTGCTTGTGGTAAAACAAGCCCATGCTAGTGACATAGTACTTTATAATCACATCGTTTTAAGTAAAGGGGAACCCATTGTAGTTTTTCGCCCCAAATTCGCATACCTTCAGGCTTTGTAGAATGCGCTTCGCCCTCAATAATGTGCCTTGCAACTTTGAGATCAGTGTGTATATTGATAGGCTTATTTTCCAAGGGACGTAGAACACCATACCACTTGTCATCAACCAAATCAGTATAGCAACCTAGCATATTTTTTTCAAGGTAGGATCAATTATGTTGTGACATTTTCCATGTGGATCTGTTGAACTACCTTCACCTTTTTGCCTCTTCTTAAACTATTTATTAAATGTTTGTGGCATTTCTGAAATTGATGTTGTAATGGTTCTTCAAATGGTCTTTGAATACTGATCTCTTGGTTCAACTTAAGAAGAACTAAACTGCACTAACTTGTATATTAAACGTAGCACATCACCAATATGCACTATATGTATTGTCATGTCGACCTGAAAATGTTGTAGATCTGAAAATCTGGACCCATTTGTACCCTAAAAAATCATTATCACGCGAAATATAGTGCGCCACCAATATGCGTTATGTGTATTGTCATGTCGACTTAAAAAAGTTATCGACCTGAAAAGCTGCATCCACTTGTAACCTAAAGAATTATTATCACGCGAAACATAGCGCGTCACCAATATGCGTTATGTGTATTGTCATGTCGACCTAAAAAAGTTGTCGATCTAAAAAACTACACCCACTTGTACCCTAAAGAATCATTAGCACGCGATACTTAGTACTTCACCAATATGCGTTATGTAACCTAAAATCACTCCTAGCTGCCTATAAAAAGCTAGCGCATTTCAGTTATTATTTGCGTTGTACTAAAACGAATAGAACAACTTTCCACTAATTTTTCATTTTCGAGCATTAAGACATGTCTTGACGCAATGACATACCAAGGTGTTACTGTGGCAAACAAGTGATTTTGAAACCATGTTGGTCAAATTGCAATTTGGGGCACAGACGTTGGATGTGTAAACAAGTTGTAAGTTATTATTTTTGGAAAAAATGTTTGTTAATAGTTTTATATAACATGTTAATTAATAGTCTTGTGTTATTATCCCATTGGTAGGACAAAAATTAATGTGGTTATGAAGAATGGTATGATGAATTCATTAACCAGGAATACTACAAATCATGTTAGCTAAATATTCAGAATTTGATCAGTGAATACGAACTCCAGATCTTGAAACTACAAGAGCAACTTGCAGTAGTGAAGGAGAAACTAAAAGAGGCAGAAGAAGAAAACAATAGGCTGGAAGGGCAATTTAAGTGATTGAAGCACAGAATAATGGGCGATAGTGACTAAACAAACACATGGATGTGTTTAGTGTAGTATTTTATTTTTATGTTGTGCGTGTCATGTATTGTCTTTAATTGGTGTGAATTTAAATTTATATTAAGCTGTCATTTTTTTGTGTTCTAGTGTTAAACTAATAAATAACCTGAGAAATAAAAATACATACGCAAATTATGTAAAAAATAATTAATGTTGCTATTATATTTAGTGTCATATATACAACTAATAATACATATCAATGAGTCCCACAACATGTATGCTTTAAAGAATTGGTTGGCCTGAGGCGCATCCCATCCCGCCCGGCTATGCTATTAGGATCATCCTCATCACGTCGCCTCTTTATTGGAGGATGCGCTGCAAAATGAACGTCAGTAAGCCTGTCAGACTTGGTAGAAGCGGCCGTTGGGCCAGCAGTAACCTACAGAATAATAACATATTTTAGTATAAGAAATATAAAATACTAACACACATGTTAACAAAAACATTTTAATGGTAATACCATGGTCTCAGCAGGCTCCTGAATAAAATCATCAATCTCCGGCAAGTCAGTATCACACAATATGGCCTCCTTGACGGGCGATGACGAAATCTTTAAGAAAAATAAACACACTTTAGATATTACTAACTAATATATGACATAAAAACAAATTTAAATAATAGTAATACAAACAAACTTGCACCTGAGTAGCGCCACAATGCTTTGTCGGAACATCAAAATGCACTGAAGTAGATGAAGTATGTGAAAGATCAGCATCCCTCGGTGATGAGCCATAACTCAGTCATCGCCCACTATGCACCTATCATATTGGTCGATCAGCAGAAGTCATCGATGGCTCTGAACGATCAGGACAATACTGATCCCACTCCTGCTATGTAATGGTCATTCCCGCGATCAACAATGGAGCTGATGGGGTCACCTGCAAAGTCCCTGCATCAGCTCAAGGCTGAATGACGGCATATCATGAGGAGCATCGTGTGGCTCAGGTTGTTCACTCGGCTGATCATCTCTAATATCCTCCACGGGTGCCTTAACGCTCCCTTGCTGGGGACCCCGTCTTCGTCGACCACTACGACCACGTGGGCCACCCCTTCCTCTCTAGCCACGCCTGCCACGTCTATCACGTTCAAGCTCTAATAGTGGCTCATGATGGTAATCTCCGAGCGACACATAAGAAGCCTCGTACCCTAAGCGCCCATCCTCTCGGGCACGTCTCAATGTGTCGGCAGCAAGATCAATAAACCGACGGCCAAAAATGTGCAAAGCTGCCGCTCCCTTGCCTGTATGCTGCACCATCTCCAGTCCCAACTGGTGTAATCCAATAGCCTGCATAACATATAAAATATTAATTACGGAAGGATAATCTAACATTATAAGTAAGTATAACAAATAACATACCGATGCCTTATGCCTCCCGACATATTGAATGTACCAACCACCAGCACGTTGAACGGGATTCCCGACGGGAAGTCGGGTAATGTTGCGATACCAACCAATGTACTCATGCTCGCCCTACATATGGTCAGGTGGAGGGTATGGTGGAATCAGTCCATACCTTTGGTCCCAAACCTCAATCTGGACCTCTAGCTAGTCCAAACATGTCTGGTCAACCTTGCAATGATCATCCCGCTGGTAATGTGTCATGTGCCAAGTGGGCGGAATAGGTACAAGCTGCGGGCGACCAAACTGGCGAAGTACTCGTTTGGTGGAACGATTCTTGACTATATCGAGACATATCAGTAGGATGGAAGAGCTCTACATAGCTCGGCCACGGGAGCAATAATCGAGCAAACCAGCTATGAGCGCGTCGATGTATGGCCTCCATACGAACTATTTATTAAACACAAGAATCATGAGTAAACGCAACACATATCAAGCCAGACCAAGTAAACTTAAGTATACATATATACATGCGCGCTTTCAAGTAAATCCAGCAAATCCCTATAATAAAGGAGATGATGTCGAGCCTCGACCTCGCATGCGTAGTCTCACCTATCAACCCACCTCCAAGCTAAAGAGAGAAATGGTGGAGGTGGTATATCCGGAGCTATCGGTGGCAGTGGTGGCTGGAACTACAGGAACCGCTCCCAGGCCCAAACCTAATATAGATTATGGACGTAAAACTTAAGGTATATTTTACTATGTATGTTATAATCATGAATAGAATTGACTATGTTTTCACCTGCAGTAGCGATAAAAATCTGGCAACGTCTCTCTAGGTGCCTATGCACGCCCAGCGCATCTGCCTATACATGTAACCTAGAACAGCTGCACCCCAACTATAACTAGATAAATCAGTTAGCCACTCCAGATGATGTAGAAATCTCAAGCTGACTAGGTTTCCCAAAGTGTTTGGGAATAGTATACCACCAAACATCAACAATAGCAACAGTCTCGTGTGCCGGTCGATATCCCCTGGCGGTGAATCATCTGTTATCTCCACGTCCATCGCCACCAAATGCTGTTGAACGGGCATCAGCTACAATCGACTAGCCCCACTCAATGCAGTCGGCTTTGCTGGCTGGAAACCATTGAGCTGCTGTAACATATGAAAGTAATCCACTTCCGTATAGTCTCTAAGAGTATGCGAGTAAGCTACAGGTATACCATCAACAGGTAGTTCAAAAAGAATCTCCACGTCTTCAAGCGTGATGGTAGCCTCGCCGATAGGTCGATGAAACGTGTGCGTCTCCGGTTGCCACCGCTCTATCATAGCCATGATCAACGCCCAGTCAAACTACAATCGGCTAATCTCTATAATCCTGTAGAAATTTGTATCCTGAAGGCATCTTACTATACGAGGATGCAGTGAGTGGTCCTTACTGAAATCCCACATATTGTCTATACGTCTGGGGTGGAATGTCTGGGATAGACACTGACCATCCCAGATGTGTAAAAACCTACGGTTGCCCTGTAGCAACAGTAGCTCTCAAGATGCAGGTCCGGGATGCACAGGAGGAACCTCCATGATGATATCTGTAAATTGAACTATATTAATTAAAGTATTTTTTTGTTTAATTGTTTAACATCTTTAAATATATTGCAATATCTTTTGTATTACTATTTAATCGATATTTTTCTGTATTATTAACTAGGTTGATATATTTTCTATATTATTATTTTATATGTTAGTTTATTACATTATTGTATATATTAGTTTATTATTTTATATGATTGTTTCTTACTCAGCTATTGTTGAGTATAATAGAATTAATTAATTAATTTTTATAACTATACATGATATAATTAATAAGTATTCATATAAAAATACTTAGTTTGACAAATTTTTTATATTGTTGTTTTTATGTTATTTTCTTACATTTGTTGACTAAAATTTGAGAGGGTTTGTGTTGAACTATCATCTTCTTTTCAGGTATTTTTGGGGTTAGCAGATAATTAAATGTTAATTTCAATAACTACAAAGATAATTTAGCAATCATTCATATAATAAATACTTAGGTTGATAAATTTTCTATATTAATATTTCATATGTTAGTTTCCAACATTTTTCTACTAAAATTCTGCATGGTTTTGTTTGAACTATCATCTTTTTAAGTTATTTTTGAATTATAAAAGAATTATAATATATTACAATTCATAATTAATCAAGATATATTCAATAATTAATCATATAAAAAATACTACAAAATTAATAGTAAATAATATTGAATTTATTTTATTTGTAATGATTTATTTGTTAACTTTCATATTTTGCCCAAATTTTCCGGCGAATAATTATTTTATGATTTCTATCTAATATTTGATAATTATTTACTGATTAATTAAATGGACATAAACAAAGTCAACTAGTATAAGTTAAAATTTATTATCAGTTTTACTACGCTAACGGGCACTACATAATAATTAAGGACACAACAAAACACTATAGGGCACTGAACAATAATAAAGTCACATATTAATATACGTACAACAATAAAATTATATATAACAATAATTATTTATAAAATAACCATATATCTTTTTACTAATTTTTAGCACATAAATAATCCACTCCGAATAAAAAATAATAAATTAGTTAAATCACAAAAAAACATAGACCACAGTAAAAAAAATGAGAGGGGGGAGGTGACCGATTTTTTGTCTTCTGTGACTTTCTGGTCGGGGAAGGAGTCGGCCTGTTTTTTTTTTATGTAGGTATAGCGCATATATAGGAGGCGTTGTAGCCTCCTGCATATGCGCTATGCCTCCCGCCAATTTTCAGTTCAAATTGTCACACCTCCTTTTTACCCAAGGAGGATATAAGGGAATTTTTTTAATTTAAGTGACATAATCAAAATGGAATTATTTATTTAATTTCAGAGTCGTCACTTGGAATAATTTATGGTGTCCCAAGTCACCGATTTATTTTTAAAATCCCAAATCGAAGAAAATTTGACTTCATTTAAAGTCTGCGAAACTACAAAAACTAGGTAAGGAATTTTGTTAACCCGGGAGAAGGTGTTAAGCATTCTCGGGTTCCGTGGTTTTAGCACGGTCGCTTAGCAATTTATACTTGGCTTATTTTATCTAATTACTCATTTTAGGACCTATGTTTATTTTACCTTTTACCGCTATTAATCACTTGATAATTCATATCTAAGAAATTAACGTAAGATGAGTTACACGTACGTATACTCAATTCCTAAATTTAGTCTATTTAAAAAGAAGGTTTAGTCAAAATTGCGCGAACACATACTTTGAATTTATTTGACAGAAACGTAATCATAATAACAATTCAAAACTCGCGCCTAAAGCATTTCTACGAATATTCGATTAAGACGTTTTAATAAAAAATATATTTAACCATGGTCACGCGAACGTATACCTTGGCATCACAACCATGTCACACATGCGTATACATAATTGTAATAGTTAATCTAATTTAAAAGTGTACCTAAAGTTGTGATTATGTCTCTAAGTATTCTACATCATGTGGCTAGGTGTAAAGGTTCAATACTATATGAAATACTTCTTTGATCAAATGGGACAACTTATTTATTAAATGCCTTGAAGTTTGGGGCCTGACAAAGGTTGAGTCTAAATGAACTCTAGCCCAAGACATATATTGTCTATTATTCAAACAGCTAAATTAAATCTAAAGAAACTTGGACCTGATTTAATCTAGATGAATTTGGCCCAAAACAAAATTATTAAGCAATCTATCAATTTAAACATAATGGATTCAGGAAGGTTTGGGCCTACTAATGAGTCCAAATGACTCTGGCCCAATATCCATTTGTGGACAAATAAATAAATTTAAAGGATAAGACTCGGACCTGATTATAATGAGTCCAAGTGAACTCTAGTCATATACATGTGATGACCCAATGGTTTTTAAACTGAAATCATAACGGTTTTTAGAAATTGAATAATGTTTGGTCTTGTTGGTATCGGGACCGTATTTTAGTTCCGGAGCTCTGTACACGTTTAATATAGTATGTAAGTCATTCCTGTGAAATTGAGTGAGAAATGGAGTTTATATGACGTGAATCGGACCCTCGGTTATGAAAAATAGAAACTCCATGTGTTATTGAGAATTTCATTGATTTTGATGATAAATCCGTAGTTTTGGGTGTTATTTTAGCAATTTGATCGTCCGAGCAAGTTCATATGATATGATGTATTAAAACTTGTGTGCATGTTTGGTTTGGATACACGGCATCATCCTTCGTGCTTTAACCCTCATCCTCACCCAAACAACAATCACAGAGCAATAAGGGCAAGGAAATCAACAAATTTACAATAAAATCTCGGCAAGGGAACAAATTTACATTGAAACAACAACATCCTGACAAGGGAGACAATATCATAATCCTCTTTTCTTTTTCACATTTACTTCACAACCCAATTAAAAAGTTGAGCCAATGCTCTATAAGGTTCAATTATCAATTATACTTCCTCAAATCATTTTTACAACTTGAGCCAACACTCTTCAACGTTCAAATACCAATATTACTTCCACAACCCTTGCTCAACAATATAAATCATCACATAAGACATGAACAATACAAACAGAGTCACATTAATCATAGTATAAGACTTACGGTCATGCTTGACACCAACGTATAGATACTTGTCACCATGCCTATACGTCGTACTCAACAACCAACACATAGCAAATAGGACACAACTCCTAATCCACTAAGGTTAGACCAAACACTTACATCGATGCCACGAACACAATTCAAGCCTCAACTATCGCTTTACCTCTTGATTCCACCACCAATTCGCTTGTATCTAGCCACAATTACTTAACTATATCAATAAATGCTAAATGAATCAATTCTACTGCATGAAAATAGGTTTTTTTCTAAAGTTTTTCCAAAAAGTCAAAAATCAACCCCGGACCCACATGGTCAAAACCCGATTACCCATTCACCCATGAACCCAAATATATAATTTGTTTTGAAATCGGACCTCAAATCGAAGTCCAAATCCCCAAAATTTGAAAAACCTAAGTTCTACCCAAAACACTCAATTTCCCCTAGAAAACCCTTGATTTTGAGTTGAAATCATGTGAAAAGATGTTAAAGATAAATGAAAACGAGTTAGAAATGACTTACAATTGATTTGGAAGAGTACTTGTCTTTGAAAAATCGCCCAAAGGTGTTTAGGTTTTGAAAAGGGTTGAAAAATGGTTGAAAACGCATCTAAGTTATGATTTGCGGTCGCAATTGCGACCAGGGTTCGCAATTACGAACCCTTAAGGAACCTGCTATCTTCACATTTGCGGTCATATGTTCCCAATTGCGAACTCACATTTGCGACGACTGGGGACATCTGGGGGTAATCGCATTTGCGAAGAATTTCTCGCAATTGCGAGGAAGGCTGGCCAGGGCATATTTCGCAATTGCGAAGTGACCCTCGTAATTCCCAAGCCTAATAGGCTCGCAATTGCGACACCTGACCTCTCAATTGCGAGATCAGGGCCTGCAACACATATATACCAGCTGAAAACCTGTAACTCCCTAAGTTCAATTCCACTCCGTTGCCTATCCAAAACTCACCCGAGCCCTCGGGGCTCCAAACCAATCATGCACACTAACCTAAAAACATATACGGACTTGCTCGTGCAATCAAATCATCAAAATAACATCAACAACTATGAATTAAACCCCAAATTTATGAAATCATTCAAGACTACCAAAATTTCCAATTTTTCTCAACTTTAAGTCCGTTTTATACCAAACCAATACCGATCTTTACCAAATTTTAAAGACTCAACCTAATTATTATTTCAAACTTGTACCGGGCTCCGGAACCAAAAATACGGGCCCGATACCATCAATTTCAAACATATTTTATTTCCAAAAACTCATATATATTCCAGAAAATAATTTTCTTTAAAAATTCATTTCTCAGGTTTGGGACCTCGGAATTCAATTCCGGGCATACGCCCAAGTCTCATATTTTTGTACGGACCTTCCGGGATTGTCAAATCACGGGTCCGGGTCCATTTACCCAAAATGTTGACCGAAGTCAACTTAAATTCATTTTTAAAGCAAAATTCACCATTTTTCATAGATTTTCACATAATGCCTTTCCGGATACATGCCCGGAGTACGCACACAACTCGAGGTGAGGCAACAAGGAGGTTTTAAGACCTCGAAACACAGAATGTATTCCTAAAACAAGTGATGACCGTTTGGGTCATCACATTCTCCACCTCTAAATCAACCATTCGTCCTCAAACGGACATAAGAAGGAAGTACCTGAGTCGGAGAAAAGACGGGGATAACAGCTTCACATATCAGACTCAGACTCCCAGGTCGATGCCTCAACAGGCTGACCTCTCCATTGAACACGAACAGAAGGGAAACTCTTCGAACTCAACTAACGAACCTGCCGATCTAGAATAGCTACCGGCTCCTCCTCATAGGACAAGTCCTTGTCCAACTGGACAGTGCTGAAATCTAACACGTGGGATGGATCGCCATGATACTTCCGAGCATGGACACATGAAACACTGGATGCACGGCTGATAAGCTCGGCGGAAATACAATTTTGTAAGCCACCTCTCCCACTCGATCAAGAATCTCAAACGGGCCAATGAACATAGGGCTAAGCTTGCCCCTCTTCCCAAATCTCATCACGCCCTTCATAGGCGACACCCGAAGCAACACCGCTCACCGACCATGAATGCCAAATCATGAACTTTACGGTCGGGATAACTCTTTTGCCTAGACTGAGCTGTACGAAGCCTATCCTGAATGATCCTAACCTTGTCCAAGGCATCCTGTACTAGATCCGTACCCAACAACCGAGCCTTTTCCGGCTCAAACCATCCAACCGGCGAGCGACACCGCCTACCATATAAAGCCTCATAAGGAGCCATTTGGATGCTCGAATGGTAGTTGTTGTTGTAGGCAAACTCTGCTAAAGGCAAAAACTGATCCCATGAGCCTCCAAAGTCAATAACATAAGCTCAGAGCATATCCTCCGAAATTTAAATAGTACGCTCGGACTGCTCGTCCATATGAGGATGAAATTCTATACTCAACTCGACCCATGTGCCCAACTCACGCTGGACTGCTCTCCAGGAATGTGAGGTAAACTATGTACCTCGGTCCGAAATGATAGACACGTGCACACCATGAAGACAAACAATCTCCCGGATATAGATCTTAGCTAACCTCTTGGAAGAATAGGAGACTGCCACCGGAATGAAATGCGCTGACTTGTTCAGCCTATCAACAATAACCCACACTGCATCGAACTTCCTCTTAGTCCATGGGAGTCCAACAATGAAGTCCATAGTGATTTGCTCCCACTTCCACTCAAGAATCTCAATCTTCTGGAATAAATCACCAGGTCTCTGATGCTCGTACTTTACCTGCTGACAATTCAAATACCGAGCCACATATGCAACAATATCCTTCTTCATGCTCCTCCACCAATAATCCTGCCACAAATCCTAATACATCTTAGCGGCGCCTGGATGAATAGAGTACCGGGAACTATGGGCCTCCTCTAAAATCAACTTTCGGAGTCCATCCACATTAGGCACACAAACTCGACCCTGCAGTCTCAAAACTCCATCATCACCTAATGTTACCTGCTTGGCACCACCGTGTCCCTAAGGACACATAAGTGAGGATCATCATACTGCCGATCTCGGATATGCTCCAATAATGAAGAACGAGCGACTGTGCAAGCTAATACATGGCTGGGCTCAGAAACATCCAACCTCACGAACTAATTGGCCAAAGACTGAACATCCAAAGCAAGCGGTCTCTCACCGACCGGAATGTAAGCAAGACTGCCCATACTAGCTGACTTCCTACTCAAGGCATCGACCACCACGTTGGCCTTTCCCGGATGATATAAGATGGTGATATCATAGTCTTTAAATAACTCCAACCACCTTCTCTGCCTCAAATTTAGCTCCTTATGCTTGAACAAGTATTGCAAACTCTTATGATCCATGAACACCTCATATGACACACCATATATATAACGCCTCCAAAATCTTCAACGCGTGAACAATGGTTGCTAACTCCAAATCATGAACCAAATAGTTTTTCTCATGAATCTTCAACTGCCGTGAAGCATAAGCAATGATCTTGCCATCCTGCATCAACACCGCACCAAGTCCAATATGAGATGCATCATAATAAACTGTATATGGCCCTGAACCTGTGGGCAAAACCAATATTGGCGTCGTAGTCAAAGCTATCTTGAGCTTCTGAAAGCTCGCCTCACACTCGTTCGACCACCTGAATTGGGCACCCTTCTGGGTCAACTTGGTTATCGAGGCTGCAATAGATTAAAAACCCCTCCACAAACCAACGATAATAGCTTGCCAAACCTAAGAAACTACAGATCTCTATAGCTGATGCGGGTCTAGGGCAGTTCTTGACTGCCTCTATCCTCTTCGGATTTACATGAATACCCTATGCTGATACAACATGACCCAAGAATGCAACGGAACTCAACCATAACTCACACTTCGAATACTTAACATACAACTGACTATCTCTCAAAGTTTGAAGAACCACTCTCAGATGTTGCTCATGCTCCACCTGGCTGCTAGAATAGATCAAAATATCATCAATGAAGACTATCACAAATGAATCCAAGTAAGGCTTGAACACTCGGTTCATCAAATCCATAAAATCTGTTGGGGAATTTGTCAACCCGAATGACATCACCAAGAACTCATAATGCTTGTACCGAGTGCGGAAAGTTGTCTTAGGGACATCGGATGCCCTAATCCTTAACTGATGGTAGCCAGATCTCAAGTCAATCTTCGAAAATACCTTGGCACCCTGAATCTGATCAAACAAATCATCAATCCTCGGTAATGGATACTTATTCTTGAATGTAACCTTGTTCAACTGCGGGTAATATATACACATCCTCATCGATCCGTCCTTCTTCTTGTCAAACAACACCAGCGCACCTCAAGGAGAGACACTAGGTCTAATGAAACCTTTATTAAGTAAGTCTTGCAACTTCTCCTTCAATTCTTTCAACTCCGGCGGGCCATACGATATGGCAGAATAGAAATGGGCTGAGTGCCCGGAGCCAAATCAATGTAGAAGTCAATATCCCTGTCGGGTGGCATCCTCGGCAAGTCTGAAGGAAATACCTCTGGAAACTCACGAACTACAGGCACAGAATCAATAGGAGGATCCTCAGCACTAGAATCATGAACATATGCCAAATAGGCTAAACACCCCTTCTCGACCATACGCCGAGCTTTCATATATGAGATAACACTATGGGTAGAATGACTAGGAGTCCCTCTCCACTCTAGATGAGGCAACCTCGGCAACGCTATGGTCACAGTATTGGCATGACAGTCCAAGATTGCGTGGTAGGGTGATAACCAGTCCATCCCTAATATGACATCAAAATCAACCATATCCAAAAGTAACAAGTCTATACGAGTCTCAAGACCCCAATCACAACTATACATGAACGATAGACTTGATCTACCATAATGAAATCACCCACCGATGTAGACACATATAACGGAGCACTCAAAGAATTACTAGGCATGACCAGATATAGTGCAAAATAAGACGACGCATAGGAGTATGTAGATCTTGGATCAAATAGTCTGAAGCATCTCTACTACAAACTAGAACAGTACCTATGATAACTGCATCAAAAGCCTAAGCCTCAGGCCTGGCTGGAAGAGTATAACATCGGGGCTGGGCCCCACCACTCTGAACTACATCTCTGGGATGACCTGCTGCAGGCTGGCCTCCACCTCTAGCGGCCTGATCTCCACCTCTAGTACATCTACCTCTACCTCTAGCACTTCTACCTCCACCACTAGCTGGCTGAGCGGGCTGTGGAATACTCAGTGCCTGACCCATGACACGGGAACCCCGATGCTGAGAGCTGCTCGATGCTCGAGGGCAAAATCTAGAAATATGCCCCATATCACCACAAGTATAACAAGCCCTTGGCTGCTGAGACTGCTGATCCTGACAACCTGAATGACCACCTCGAAAACTCCGGAGCGGCGGTGCACTGATGGGAGCTAGTGGTGCACTGTAGAACTGCTGATCAGAATACTATATATGAGAACCACGGCCACCTGAAGCACTGTGAGAAACCTGAAGTGCTGACTGAAAAGGCCTAGGAGGATGGCCTCTTCCATACAAATCCCTGCCTCCAAACGAGGCACTACTGAATCTGCCTGAATGAAGAGGCCTTTTGTCAGACCCTTGACCACCCCCTGTGATAGAACCATCTCACCCCTCCTAGCCATATTGGCTGCATACTGAAAGGAAATCTCGCTCCCCATCTCCTTAGCCATCTGAAGTCGAATAGGCTGAATGAGTCCCTCTATAAACCTTCTCACTCTCTCTCTCTCAGTGGGAAGTATAAGAAGAGCATGACGGGACAAATTAATAAACCTGGTCTCGTATTGAGTAACAGTCATAGAACCTTACTGGAGACACTCAAACTACCTCCGATTGATCTCTCTCTGAGTAACAGGAAGAAACTTCTCTAGAAATAGTTGAGAAAAATGATCCCAAGTCAAAGCTGGTGACCCAATTGGTTTAGCCAAACAATAATCTCTCCACCAAGTCTTGGTGGATCCAGATAAGCAAAAAGTAGCAAAGTCTACCCCATTGGTCTCCACTATCCCCATGTTCCTAAGAAACTCATGACAACTGTCCAAATAATCTTGGGGAGCCTCAGAAGATGCACCGATGAAAGTGGTAGTGAAGAGCTTGGTGAACCTGTCCAATCTCCACAAGGCATCAACAAACATAACTGCTCCATCACCTGTCTGGGCAACCATACCCGGCTGAACTACTCCAACTGGCTGAGTTGTTGGAGTCTGAAACTGAGGAGCCATCTACTCCGGAGTGCAGGTAGTAGGATTCTGGGATCCTCCTCTAGCCTGAGAGACAACTGGTGCTACAGGAAGCAAGCCTGCCTAGGTGACACTCTCCATAAGGCCCACTAGACGGACCAGAACATCCTAGAGTACTAGGGTTAGCAATGAACCCCTCTAGGACCTGAGTTGGGCCCACCAGAAGTGCTTGGGGAACCTCATCATCAAACTCAACCAGAGGCTCCGTCACTGGTGCTGCTGCTCTGGGCTAAACTCTGGCCCTACCTCGGCCTCTAGCACGACCTCGGCCATGCCCTCTTCCCCTCGTAGGAGTGACTGTTGGGGGCTCGGGCTGTTGATCAGTGGATGAGGAAGCTCGTGTTTTCGCCATCTGCAAAAGAATAGAGTAGAAGTTCAATTAGCATTGAGAAACCAAACCGCACGACATAAAAGAATAGATGTGAAGTTTTTCCTAACTCTGTAGCCTCTGAGGGATAAATACAGATGTCTCCGTACCGATCCCTCAGACTCTACTAAGCTTGTCCGTGAATTGTGATACCTATGTAACCTAGAGTTCTGATACCAACTTGTCACGCCTCAAATTTCCTACCCTGGGGAATCGTGATGACGCCTACTAGTGAAAGATAGGCAAGCCTACTATTGAATTATTTACCTTTTTCCCATTTTAATCCTTTAACTTTTAATAACCAACATTAGATAAACAGCGAAATTTAATAAGCGGAAGACTAAAATGTATTATTTTTATAAATATGTCAATACCAATCCATATATAAACTACCCAGAACTGGTGTCACACTCATAGATGGCCTAAGAATACTACAAATAAAAGTCTGAAAAATAAATACAATAATGTCTCGAAAATATATAAATGAAACAGGATGAAAGGATAGAAGGAGACGCCAAGGCTTGCGGACGCCTGCAGGACTACCTCAGATCTCCGAATGGACTGAAGGCAACAACCCAAAGCTAAGGTCCGTAAGCTCCAGTACCGGGATCTGCACACAGTGCAGAGTGTAGTATCAGCACAATCGACCCCATGTGCTGGTAAGTGCCTAGCTTAACCTCGGCGAAGTATTGACGAGACTAGGACCAGACTACCAAATAAACTTGTATCATATACATCAGAAAATAAAAGCAAAACTTGACAATTAAAGACAGGGAGGGGGAATCATGCTGCGGGGGACAACAAATAGCAACAGAAACCAACAGTTAAATTTAAAGAACACCGTAACTCAATTATCAATAGAAATCGGGAAAATCAAAGACAAGTGCACGACATCACCTTTCGTGCTTTTACTCTCATCCTCACCGTAAAATTAATAAAATCGGCACGACATCACCCTTCATGCTTTTTCCTCACATAATCATGGCAAGGAATGATCCTTCGCGCATTAACACTCATATAAAGGCATGGAATGGTACATCGTGCGGCATGATATCACCCTTCATTCATTAACACTCTTTCACAAATATCATGCACGGCATCACCCTTCGTGCTTTAACACTCTCTCACCAAAATAATACACGGCATCACCATTCGTACTTTAACACTCTTCCTCACCCAAACAACAATCACAGAGCAATAAGGGCAAGGAAATCAATAAATTTACAATAAAATCCCGGCAAGGGAAGAACATCGCAACAATCATATCCCAGCAAGGGAAACAATATCAAAACAACAACATCCCGACAAGGGAGATAACATTGAAACAACAACATCCCGGCAAGGGAGACAATATCATAATCCTTTTTTCTTTTTCACATCTACTTCACAACCCAATTCACAATTTGAGCCTGTCACGCCCCGAACTGGGGGCGAGACCGACACCCAGTGCCTCACCTATCCTTGCATACCAACTTGCAACTAAGGGGATCTGAACGTATGGTGTCATACTTTGGCCATGGGCCACATTGTAAGACGACTGGGAATGCTAACTAAATGTCAAAATAAAACTGGGCCGATAAGGCCGTCATAATTATTAAGGCTGACAAACCAACCAAATATACATACAAGGCCTAGAAGCCCAACATACTACACTAACTGACATGATATGTCTACAAGCCTCTACTTATGGATATACTATGATCGGAACAGCTCCCCAATCTACTCATAACATATATACATATATATACAAGATGTACGTAAGGATCTAGACCCGGAAACTCCGAAAGGCATGGAGTTTACCGATCAAGCTGAACTCGGGCAACACTTATTGAAGAGGCCTACCCGTCTGTCTGTCTGACCTGCACGCATGAAATGCAGCGCCCCCAGAAAAGGGACGTCAGTACGAAATAATGTACTGAGTATGTAAGTCAATATACTGAAAGCTGAAACTGAACTGATAATATAATAACTGAAAGTAGCTGGAAGTCAAAGATAATATGAAGATATGCTTACCTGCTGATATTGACTCAATTTTCTCAATATAGTAAGTAAAATAGTTGTCTGGCCCTGTAAGGCTCGGTATACATATATATCTGCTCTGCCGTAGTAGGCTCGCTTATAAGCGCTCGGCCATACTAGGCTCTGTATCTCGACCAATTGGGCTCGCTCATAAGCGCTCGGCCACAGTAGGCTCGGTATATATATAACTGCTCTACCGTAGTAGGCTCACTCATACGTGTTTGGCCATACTAGGCTCTGTATCTCGACCAACTGGGCTCACTCATAAGTGCTCGGCCACAGTAGGCTCGGTATATAACTTACCATATGATCAGAGGTTGTCCAATAGGGGCCTGCCCATCGATTATAGCTCGATGGTAATGAAAATACTTTTAATACTATATATATATAACTTCTCTGCTCTCTTGACTGGAAGAATGAAATACTCAAATGAATATGAAGCCCTGATAAAGAGAATATTGTAACTTGCGAGACTAGAAAAATATATGTAAATTTCGGGATATGAATGTAATGACGAGATCATGCCAAAATGAAGGAAGGGCTTAACCTTAACATGCCTGGACCGATTTTCTTCACAATCCCTTGTTAGTCGAATCTCAAAATTGTATCCGTAGAGTTCCGCCCATGGAAGAGACTATGGCAACTTAAGTATTTTCATCTTATTATACTTGATTTTCGTAATTCAAGAACTGCTTCATTTACTATGTAAATCTAAATTTGCTCCTTAAGCTATGGCAACAACATTCAATTAAAATATGATTCGGGGTCTGTTAGTGAAAAGTTGAGAATATTGACGAGAATCACTTTTTAAGGCTTGTGGATACTAGCAAATAATGAAGAGTATTATGTTGATTCATGGACAACAATCGTGAAAACAATTATCAAATGCAACAATCCCTCCATTCTGAAAATTTGGACATGTCCGCAAGCAACCATAGAGACGACACGTGTTCATTTCCAAATCTTGCCACATATCTTAATAGGTGTAAGAGTCATAGATTTTGCTAAGGCAAAATCTGCCACGTAGTGGTCTTATTAAAATATTTTAGATAATTACTAATTACCCGCAAAACTGAGAATTATTCCCACTTACTTGAAATATTACTCACTTTTCACATACCTTATATGCCTTACTATTATGGTCATATGGTACCTTGTATGGTACTAGTCCATAATTATCGAGTATTATCGCTCGACCCGTATTTCATCCCAAATTGGCCACTTTCAATGAAACTCTTTTTCTTTAATTCGTGTACCCCTTTATCCTTCATAGCACTTATTTATCGCTTGTTATAAATAGCGTAATACTTATAATCCCAAAATAAATCTCATTCCCGAATTTACGTCGATTAATCTTACGACGAAGCTTTAACGTACGAAAATGAAAAATATAATATCTCATTTTTGGACTTTTATTCCATTGCTTATGGAATACTTTCACGCACGAAAACCTGGGGTGTAACATCATCCCCCCCTTTGGAACATTCGTCCCTCGAATGTTGACTGGTGCACTTATTATTTTTGTAACTTATGTCTTCTAAATATTTTGTATTCTTCTTTCTATCATGGCAACTGTTATGTGAGTAAATCCAAATGCTAGGGTATTCCCCCCTTTAGGCCTCTTTCATACACCATGACTTGTGGTTGGAATTCGTCCAATCTTGTAACTGCTGCTACTTTTTGTCATGCAGCCTGTACGACTTCTTCCTACTATGTGCGACTACGGGACTCTTTCCTTTAGCTTTTAGCCAATCGCCTTTCCTTACTTTGGGAACATATATAGAACTTGACAAGATGTTCCTTTGGGTATTTATAGGTGTACTGAAGTTCTTTGCTCGGTACTTGTTGAATTCACGAATATTTATCTCATCGCATAGGTCCGTTTAGCCATCCGTATGAATTTACTGCACTAATTCTTACTTTAATTTATCGTTGCTGAGGTCTGCTACCAAATCCCAGCTTACTCTCATTTCCTTTTTCACTTGCCTTTCCTGCTTCTTACTCATGTTTTCTTAAAACTTTGTCGCTCTACCATACTTTAGCTTGCGACCTATAAATATCCATTTATAATACTCGCAAGTTTCCTTCAACTTGCTTGCATCATAGATTTCCTTATGTTATTCTAGAATGTCAAGCGATACATCACATCGTCTTCAACTCTTTTCTATTCTCTTAACTAGATCTCTCGGTAATTAGAAACCATAGGTTGGAAGACATGCCGCCGACAATGCCGCTATCATTCCTGGTTATTGGATCCCCAGGCTTATAGCCTTCTATCTGAAGTATGGACTATTCACGATCTTCTGCTTTTGAGTATCTCGTACGTTGTTCACCTTTACCTTACTTACCTTAAGATCTCGCATCGTATCTTCTCTCTCTTTCGTGACCTCCCTTCCACCTAGGTGTAATTCATGTCCGTAACTTGAAGCTCTATTATAGTACTCACACCTCTGGTATATACACAATCTGGTGGGAGCTTCGTACTAACTTCTTATGAGGATGGTACTTCTTCTAACTGGCTTCCTTGTAGAGCCATTATAGATTATAGTTGTTGTGTTATTTTTCTTGAACATCTGATGTTAAGAGTGATTCTGTCATGTTTTAAAGCACAACTTGTATAATTTTCTAGGTCCAATAATCAGACTCCTGATTTACTTGGGTGATGTAATTCTTTAGTTTACTCTTCCTTTTGAGCAGCCTTTACGTAGGCTTAAACTATCTGCCGATCTATGGCTCATGGTATCAGTTATTACCTTAGCCTTTCATGGTTTTTATGGAATATCCATGATACAATCTTCTAATAATTCAACCCTTTGTCTATGCCCTGGTCTCAATTCTTTCTTTTAACTTATATCAGAGTCTTCCATGGTTGTATGATTATCAACAAATTTGTTGCCTGGATAACGCTCCAAAATCTTGAGTGTATCCATAACGTACTAACTCTAGATCATTAATTGAATAATTCCTCTCGTTCCATCTTAGCTTTCTTTAAACGTGTGCAATTACTTTTCCTGGTCTTTTTTTTACCCCTTGTTGCGTCCATACTTAGCTTATCTTAGTGCCCACACTTGCCAGAGTTTTCATACAACTCATATGATCTTTAATATTACTTTTAATTCTTACTTCCTGTTCATTAGCCATGGTAGGTGTTCCTTTGGAATGCTTACAATGTTGTTGCGAGATTGTTGTCACACGACCATTTCCTCTTTAGGTCATTGTACTTAGGTTGAAGCCTTCTTTCTTATCTTCTCAGCTAGTCTTTCGTTGTAGTACTTAGGGAGAACCCTTCACTCTCGTAAAGTTGTGAGCTTATTACATTGTATACTCGACGGAACTCCTAATGTCCTTCCTTGCCTATTCTTATCCGTAGTTACTTACCTCCACACCCTGGAGATTGTGGGTTGCTTTTGAACTGATATTTTGACTGTCCTCCCAGTGGCACTCTCTTTTATTTCTGTAGCACTCGTACGGTACCTTTTTACCTTCCCCATATGAATATATCTCAAGTATTATAATGTCATACTGTGAGGTTGAATTCCCCATGTTGGGGTTTACTTTGTTTATCTTGCACGATCTATTGATTTGTCTGTAACCTGTTGTCTAGTAATGACTAGGCTCTTCCTAAATCAACTACTAACTATTCGTTGGCCTATTCTCATATCCATATTCCGCGTAATCTCTCTTGAGTTATTTCCTTTGTCTTAACTTACATCTCGCATTGGCTCCTTATTTAGTATTAATAGTTCGGGCAGGAACCTTTACTTCCTCTCCTTGACGTCGTGCTTGCACAATATTCTTGAATCATAGCGTAACTGTAAGATTTGGATAAGTGCCATCTCATTCCTCTTTCATTTATCGCATTTTTTTCCTTTACCATTCCATAGTCACTAGAACCACTTAATTCTGACTTAATGCCACATCACTCCATATTCCCCCTTTAGGGGTGTACTAAGAGCTGAAGCCACGAGGATATACCTATAGATGTTTTACCTCTTCATCTTTGGCATCGTTTCACAATATCAATGATCCTTACGCGCCTTGCGGCAATCCTTTTGTACCAAGGATGGCTAATTCCCTTACTCGCGAGGGTAACACTTAATGTAACTGGTACATACAATCCTTTAAGCTTAACTTTGCTAACATTGCTTGCTTTAGGAAAACGTCTTCCTGGATGGCCATTCTCTGAATTTCTCATGAGTTTTCTTCTGTTGTCCGTCCTATTATCGTCAGAACACAATGTGAAATCCTGATGATGTCGACCATTATCAATCACTCAGTCCCTAATTCATATTTAGTTTATCTTGTTTACCAGTCCATACTGATTTTGTTACTCTAGGGATTAACTCTCCCCTCTGGTAGTTGCGTTGGAGTCATGAACTTATTTCTCAAAATGAGGAAATAACCGTATGGCCTATACTCTTTCGTCGTCTTAAGGCCCATCACCTTTTGTCTCTTCCTTCATATGGCTATAGGTTCTGTAACACTCTACCATTTTCATTTATGTATCATACCTTATTCATAATGTTTCCTTATCTCTCTTCTCATTACTCTGCTAATATTTTGGCATATCCCTTTTCTTGTGAAAACTTCAATACGACATTCTTTCGCTTTTATCTTTCCTTTGCTCTATCTAGTGGCTCTTCAAGTTGCTTAATGTTCTCGCTTTACTAGGTACGCGAGCCACACTAAGGTAATATTTATCCCTTCAAGGCTTATAGTGCATGTCTTTGTAGTACTCATATCTGGCTGTACTATTTTAGAGTGCACCATCTAGGTGTCTCATAAAGAGATCTATTAGCATATTTGCAATATCCTTCGAAAATGTCAACTAACACAAACAATTCATCCATCGTATCTTCTTACACTACTTCTATTAATCCCCATAGGGCATATCTGGAATGGGTGCGACCAATTGTATATACCTCTTACTATTGAATATAACTCAAAAAGCTTATGTTCCTATGCCTCAATTATAAATGTCGTTAGCCTTCATTAATTGGGTGCCTCGTACCCTTCTTCATCTTGCTTCTTTTGCATGTTAAAACTTGTATTTATCTTCTTAATCTCTCATTGTCTTTTACCATAAAGATGGATAGACATTGTTTCCTTAAGGCTTCTTATCAGGAAGCTTGCACCTTTCAGTACACCCATGATCTGCTAAAGACCTCACATTTACTTATCGTAGGCATTATATAAAAATCTGATTCCTCTGACTCAGCTTTTCCACAACTATCTCTCTTTACAATCTTTCTTTTTGGATGTAGGTATCGTCTTATTACGAATAAAATAGAATTTCAGAATTTGAATTCTTATAAGTGAGCTCTACCACACGATCTAGAGTAAGAAGAAAAAGTGACAGCCTTAAATGCCCTGTAGCCTCCTGCTTATAAGTGTGGTGCACGACACACCCATAAACAAGACTCTACTAGACACGGCTTGAAGACTCCCTAGGACAGAACTGCTCTGATACTACTTTTGTCACGCCCCGAACTGGGGGCGAGACCGACACCCAGTGCCTCACCTATCCTTGCGTACCAACTTGCAACTAAGGGGCTCTGAACGTATGATGTCATACTTTGGCCATGGGCCACATTGTAAGACGATTGCGAATGCTGACTAAATGTCAAAATAAAACTGGGCCGATAAGGCCGTCATAATTATTACGGCTAACAAACCAACCAAATATACATACAAGGCCTCGAAGCCCAATATACTACACTAACTAACATGATATGTCTACAAACCTCTACTGATGGATATACTATGATCGGAACAGCTCCCCGATCTACTCACAACATATATACAAGATGTACATAAGGCTCTAGACCGAAAACTCCGAAAGGCATGGAGCTTACCGATCAAGCTGAACTCGGGCAACACTTATAAAGAGGCCTACCCGTCTGTCTGTCTGACCTGCACGCATGAAATGCAGCGCCCCCAGAAAAGGGACGTCAGTACAAAATAATGTACTGAGTATGTAAGGCAATATACTGAAAGCTGAAACTGAACTGATAATATAATAAGTGCAAGTAGCTGGAAGTTAAAGATAATATGAAGATATGCTTACCTGCTAATACTGACTCAATTCTCTCAATATAGTAAGTAAAATAGTTGTCCGGCCCTGTTGCTTGGTATACATGTATATCTGCTCTGCCGTAGTAGGCTCGCTCATAAGCACTCGACCATACTAGGCTCTGTATCTCGACCAACTGGGCTCGCTCATAAACGTTCGGCCACAGTAGGCTCAGTATATATATATATAACTTCTCTACCGTAGTAGGCTCGCTCATAAGCGCTCGGCCATACTAGGCTCTGTATCTCGACCAACTGGGCTCGCTCATAAGCGCTCGGCCTAGTAGGCTCGGTATATAACTTACCATCTGATCAGAGGTTGCCCAATAGGGGCCTGCCCATCGATTATAGCTCGATGGTAATGAAAATACTTTTAATACTATATATATATATATATATATATATATATATATATATATATATATATATATATATATATATATATACTTCTCTGCTCTCTTGACTGGAAGAATGAAATACTTAAATGAATATGAAGTCCCGATAAAGAGAATATTGTAATTTGCGAGACTAGCAAAATATATGTAAATTTCGGGATATGAATGTAATGACGAGATCATGCCAAACTGAAGTAAGGGCTTAGCCTTAAGATACTTGGACCGATTCTCTTCACAATCCCTTGTTAGTCGGATCTCAAAATTGTATCCGTAGAGTTCCGCCCACGGAAGAGACTATGGCAACTTAAGTATTTTCATCTTATTATACTTGATTTTCCTAATTCAAGAACTGCTTCATTTACTATGTAAATCTAAATTTGCTCCTTAAGCTATGGCAACAATATTCAATTAAAATATGCTTCGGGGTCTGTTAGTGGAAAGTTGGGAATATTGAAGAGAATCACTTTTTAAGGCTTGTGGATACTAGCAAATAATGAAGAGTATTATGTTGATTCATGGACATCAATCGTGAAAACAATTATCAAATGCAACAATCCCTCCATTCTGAAAATTTGGACAGTCCGCAAGCAACCATAGAGACGACACGTGTCTATCATTTCCAAATCTTGCCACATATCTTAATAGGTGTAAGAGTCATAGATTTTGCTCCACGTAGTGGTCTTATTAAAATATTTTAGATAATTACTAATTACCCGCAAAATTGAGAATTATTCTCACTTACTTGAAATATTACTCACTTTTCACATGCCTTATACGCCTTACTATTATGGTCATGTGGTACCTTGTATGGTACTAGTCCATAATTATCGGGTATTATCGCTCGACCCGTATTTTATCCCAAATTGGCCACTTTCAACGAAACTCTTTTTCTTTAATTCGTGTACCCCTTTATCCTTCATAGCACTTATTTATCGCTTGTTATAATAGCGTAATACTTATAATCCCAAAATAAATCTCATTCCCAAATTTACGTCGATTAATCTTGCAACGAAGCTTTAACGTACGAAAATGAAAAATATAATATCTCATTTTCGGACTTTCATTACTTTACTTATGGCGTACTTTCACACTCGAAAACCTAGGGTGTAACAGAGCCAATGCTCTATAAGGTTCAATTACCAATTATACTTCCTCAAATCATTTTTACAACTTGAGCCAACGCTCTTCAATGTTCAAATACCAATATTACTTCCCCAAGCCTTGCTCAACAATAGAAATTATCACATAAGACATGAACAATACAAACGGAGTCACATTAATCATAGTATAAGACTCACAGGCATGCTTGACACCAACGTATAGATAATCGTCACCATGCCTATACGTCGTACTCAATAACCAACACATAGCAAATAGGATACAACTCCTAATCCCTCAAGCTAAGGTTAGACCAAACACTTACCTCGATGCCACGAACACAATTCATGCCTCAACTATCACTTTACCTCTTGATTCCACCACCAATTCGCTTGTATCTAGCCACAAGTTACTTAACTATATCAATAAATGCTAAATGAATCAATTCTAATGCATGAAAATAGGGTTTTTTTCTAAAGTTTTTTTAGTCAAAACCCGAAGTTTGAACCAAAACCCGATTACTCATTCACCCATGAACCCAAATATATAATTTGTTTTGAAATCGGACCTCAAATCGAGGTCCAAATCCCCAAAATTTGAAAAGCCTAAGTTCTACCCAAAACACTCAATTTCCCCCCAGGAAAACCCTTGATTTTGAGTTGAAATCATGTGAAAAGATGTTAAAGAATAATGAAAATGAGTTAGAAATGAATTACAATTGATTTGGAAGAGTACTTGTTTTTGAAAAATCGCCCAAAGGTGCTTAGGTTTTGAAAAGGGTTGAAAAATGGTTGAAAACGCGTCTAAGTTATGATTTAGCAGATTGCAGATGTTGCAATTGTGAACTCGCATTTGCGACAGCTGGGGCCATCTGGGGGTAATCGCATTTGCGAAGAATTTCTCACAATTGCGAGGAAGGCTGGCCAGGGCATACTTCGCAATTGCGAAGTGACCTTTGCAATTCCCAAGCCTGATAGGCTCACAATTGCGACACCTGACCTTGCAATTACGAGATCAGGGCCTGCAACACATACCAGCTGAAAACCTGTAACTACCTAAGTTCAATTCCACTCTATGGCCTATCCAAAACTCACCCGAGCCCTCGGGGTTCCAAACCAATCATGCACACTAACCTCAAAACATCATACGGACTTGCTCATGCAATCAAATCATCAAAATAACATCAACAACTATGAATTAAACCCCAAATTCATGAAATCATTCAAGAACACCAAAATTTCCAATTTTTCTCAACTCTAAGTCCGTTTTATACCAAACGAATACCGATCTTTACAAAATTTTATAGTTTCAACCTGATTATTATTTCAAACTTGTACCGGGCTCCGAAAACCAAAAATACGGGCCTGATACCATCAATTTCAAACATATTTCATTTCCAAAAACTCACACACACACACACACACACACACACACACACACACACACACACACACACATATATATATATATATATATATATATATATATATATATATATATATATATATATATATAGAAAACAATTTTCTTTAAAAATTCATTTCTTGGGCTTGGGACCTCGGAATTCGATTCCAAGCATACGCCCAAGTCCCATATTTTCCTACGGACCTTCCGAGACTATCAAATTATGGGTACGGGTCCGTTTATCCAAAATGTTGACCGAAGTCAACTTAAATTCATTTTAAAAGCAAAATTCACCATTTGTTTTACAAATTTTCACATAATAGCTTTTCGGATACACGCTCGGACCGCGCACGCAACTTGAGGTAAGGCAAAAAGGAGGTTTTAAGGCCTCGAAACACAGAATGTATTTCTAAAACAAGTGATGACCTTTTGGGTCATCACACCTTCAGGCCATCATGAGACCCAAGGTAGATCTGCCGGCGTTCGCAGACCCCGGAGTCCCCTTTCCTCTATCTTAATTTCCATGTTTTCTTTCATTTTGAGAACAGATATATTTCGTTTAAACCAGTATTTGTAGAAAATTCTTAGAAGTTTGTGGATTGTGACACCAGATCTTTTGGGTAGTCCTGTATTAGTGTTTTAAACTGTTATAAAATTTCCGCACTTCATATTTGTTTAGTTCAAATTATTGTTAATTACTATTTTGGTCAATGATTAATGTATTAGAATTGTATTTGTTGGCTTGTCAGGATCCCGATGGTGGGAGATCCGGGTCGTGACAAGTTGGTATCAGAGCACTAGGTTGCCTAGGTCTTACAATTCATGAACAAGCTTAGTAGAGTCTGAGGGATTGGTATGGAGATGTCTATGCTTATCCCCTAGAGGCTACAGAGTTAGGAACAATTTCACTTCTATTATTCTCTGTCGTACGATTTGATTTCTCAATGCTAATTGAACCTTCTACTCTAGTTCTTTCGAAGATGGCGAGAACACGTACCACTTCATCGGCTGACCAGCAGCGCGAGCCCCCAGCAGTAGCTCCTATGAAGGGTAGAGGATGAGGTCGAGGCCGTGCCAAAGGCCGAGGCAAGGGCAGGGCTCAGCCCAGAGCTCGAGCAGCAACACTAGTGGCGGAGCCTCAGGTATAGTTTGATGAGGAGGCTCCCGCCCAGACAGCTCCAGCAAGACCAACTCAGGTCTCGAAGGGGTTCATAGCTATCCCAGTGCTTCAAGATGCCTTGGTCCACCTAGTGGGCCTTATGGAGAGCGTAGCTCAGACTGACACATTTCCTGTAGCACCAGCCATCTGTCAGGCTGGGGAAGGAGCTCAGACTCCCGCTACCCACACTCCGGAGTAGATAGATCCTCATTTTCAGACTCTAGCAGCCCAGCCAGTTTGGGTAGTTCCGCCGGGTGTTGCAACACAGACCAGTGATGGATCAGTTATGTACTCTGATGCTTTGTGGAGGTTGGATAGGTTTACCAAGCTTTTCACTAATATCTATGGCGGTACATCTTTAGAGGATTCCATGACTATTTAGACAATTGTCACTAGGTTCTACAGAACATGGGGGTAGTGGAGACCAATGGGGTCGACTTTGCTGTTTTTTGTCTATTAGGTTCTGCCAAGAAATGGCGGAGCGATTTTTGTTTGGCTAGACCAGCTGAGTCACCTGCTTTGACTTGGGATCGGTTCTCTCGGCTATTTTTGGAGAAGTTTCTTCCTATCACTCAGAGAGAGGACTATTGGAGGCAGTTTGAGCGCTTTCAGCAGGGTTCTATGACCGTCACTTAGTACGAGACTAGGTTTGTTGATTTAGCTTGTCATGCTCTTCTTATACTTCCTACCGAGAGAGAGAGGGTGAGGAGGTTTATTGAGGGACTCGCCCAGCTATCAGATTACAGATGGATAAGGAGATGGGGAGCGAGATTTCTTTTCAGGATGCGGCCAATATGGCCAGGCGATTGGAGATGGTTTTAGCTCAAGGGAGTGGTCAGGGGTCTGACAAGAGGTCTCGTCATTCTGGTAGGTTCAATGGTGCCTCACCTGGAGGCAGGGATTCTTTTGGTAGAGGCAATCCTCCCAGGCCATTTCATTCGGCACTTCTGGCTTCTCACGGTGCTTCAGGTGGCTGTGGCTCTCATATGCAGTATTCGGATCAGCTACCCTATAGTGCATCACTAGCTCCTATCAGTGCACCTCCGCTCCAGAGTTTTCAGGGTGGTTACTTAGGCCGTCAGGGTCAGTTTTAGGGTCAGCAGTCTCAGCAGCCGAGGTCTTGTTATACTTGTGGCGATCCGAGGCACATTGCTAGGTATTTCCCTCGAGCATCGAGCAGTTCTTAGCATCAGGGTTCTCATACCATGGTCCTGGCACCGAGTTGTACGCAGCGAAATCAAAGGGTCCAATTTCTTGCTATTAATTCATTTCAGAAGAACACCTCGAGGCCACGAGGACGCAAAGCTGTAACTGAGTTCCCTCCCTCAAAGCTCGTCGGGGCCCTACCTAAAGGGAATATTGCTCGAGGCTAGAATAAAAATGGGAAGTTCCCAAGGCACGCGGCTAAGTCTGACAGAGCTGGCCTGCCCAGTATCTGTATCAGGGTGTCGCGTCTAGCTGTCCCATCTCCATATCTTTGTAATTAATGATTTTCGTACTATCTTGGAACTCCCCTCCTATATAAAGGGGATCCCTAACACTTTGTAAAGGGCTGCAGTTGCTCCAACTATTCTGCACAAGATAAATAATAACTATCTCTCACTTTTCTCTCTAACATATCCTCCCGATACTATTGCTATTGCTTACTACTTTCATACTTGTTCTTCATTTATTGCTTGTTATTGGCCATAAAGAGCCTCCTTTAATTATATCCTAACTGTTAGCCCCTTCCTGATTATCCCCGATAGCTCGAGCCCGAGCCCGAGCATCGACCTCGAGGCCCCTCATCGGTTAGTCCGAGGCCCGGACAGCAAACCCCTCGGTTCGATTATAACTCCATTTTAGTCTCGCATTTCATCTTTTATCTTCACATATCTAGTATCAACTGCATAAACAACTAGCATAAAAATAGATCACATATTTTTAGAGTCCCATCAATATTTAATTGTTATTACCATTTTTATGATAAACATGGGTGTTCCACCGCCAGCTCAGTCAGGTAAAGGTAGGGTCATACATCTAGAGGTGAAGGTCGAGGTGTTAGAGGTGGAGGTCAGACCACTTGAGGTAGAGGCCAACCAGCAGAAGGACGCCCTAGGGATGCAGTTCAGAGTGGTGGGGCCCAGCCCCGATGTTATGCTTTCCTAATTAGGCATGAGGTCGAGGCATCCGATGCAGTTATCATAGGTACGGTTTCAGTTTGAAGTAGAGATGCTTAGGTTTTATTTGATCCGGAGTCTACATACTCCTACGTGTTATCTTATTTTACTACGTATTTGGTTGTGCCTCGTGATTCTTTGAGTGCTCCGGTATATGTGTCCATACCGGTGGGTGATTCTATTATTGTAGATCGTGTTTATCATTCGTGTGTGGTTATTATTGGAGGTCTTGAGACTAGTGTAGATATTCTACTTCTCGATATGGTCGACTTCGATGTTATTTTGGGGATGGATTGGTTGTCACCTTATCATGCTATACTGGATTGTCATGCCAAGACCGTGACCTTAGCCTTCCCGGGGTTGCCTCGATTGGAATGGAGAGGGACTCCTGGTCATGCTACTAGCAAGGTTATTTCTTATATGAAGGCTCGACATATGGTCTAGAAGGAGTGTTTGGCTTATTTGGCTTATGTTCGTGATTCCAGTGTAGAGGTTCCTTCTATGGATTCTGTGCCAGTTGTTCGGGAGTTTCCAAAGGTATTTCCTGTAGTCCTACCATGGATACCACCTAACAAGGATATTGACTTTTGCATTGATTTGGCTCCGGGCACTCAGCCCATTTCTATTTTGCCATGTCGTATGACCCCGCCAGAGTTGAAAAAATTGAAGGAGCAACTGCAAGATCTACTTGATAAAGGCTTCATTAGACCTAGTGTCTCGCCTTGGGGTGCACTAGTGTTGTTTGTAAAGAAGAAGGATAGGTCTATGAGGATGTGCATAGATTATCGACATTTGAACAAAGTCACCATTAAGAACAAGTATCCATTGCTGAGGATTGATGACTTATTTGATCACCTTCAGGGTGACAAGGTGTTTTCGAAGATTGATTTGAGGTCTGGCTACCATCAGTTGAGGATTAGGGCATTCGTTGTCCCTAAGACGGCTTTTCGCACTTTGTACGGGCATTATGAGTTTCTAGTGATGTCATTTAGGTTGACAAATGTCCCAGCAACGTTCATGGATTTGATGAACCGAGTGTTCAAGCCCTACTTGGATTCCTTCATGATTGTTTTCTTTGATGATATCTTGATCTACTCTTGCAGCCGAGAGGAGCATGAGCAGCATCTTCGGATCATTCTTCAGACTCTGAGAGACAGTCAGTTATATGCTAAGTTTTCGAAATGTGAGTTTTGGTTGAAGTCAGTTGCTTTCTTGGGTCACGTTGTATCAGCTGAGGGTATTCAGGTGGACCCTAAGAAGATTGAGGCAGTCAAGGATTGGCCTAGTCCCACATCAGCTATAGAGATCCAAAGTTTCTTGGGTTTGGCGGGTTATTACTGTCTGTTTATGGAGGGGGTTTTATCCATAGCAATCTCGATGACTAGGTTGACCTAGAAGGGTGCCTCGTTCAGGTGGCCGGATGAGTGTGAGGAGAGCTTTCGAAAGCACAAGATAGCTTTGACTACGACAATAGTATTGGTATTGCCCACAAGTTCAGGGCCCTATACAGTTTATTGTGACGTATCTCGTATTGGACTCGATACGGTATTGATGCAGGGTGGCAAGGTTATTGCATATGCTTTGCGGCAGTTGAAGATTCACGAGAAGAATTATCCAGTTCATGACTTGGAGCTAGTGGCCATTGTTCACGAACTGAAGATTTGGAGGCATTATCTATATGGCGTGTCGTGTGAAGTATTCACGGATCATAAAAGTTTGCAGTACTTGTTCAAGCAAAAAGAGATCAATTTGGGGCAAATGAGGTGGTTGGAGCTATTGAAAGACTATGACATCACCATCTTGTATTATCCCGGGAAGGTCAATGTGGTGGCTGATGCCTTGAGTAGGAAGCCGACTAGTATGGGTAGCCCTGCGTATATTCCAGTTGGTGAGAGGCCGCTTACATTAGATGTTCAGGCTTTGGCCAATCAGTTCGTGAGGTTGGATATGTCTGAGCCCAGTCGTGTTTTAGCTTGCACAGCCGTTCGGTCTTCCTTTTTTGAGCGTATCAGGGAGAGGTAGTATGATGACCCTCATTTGCTTGTCCTTAGGGACACAGTGCAGCACAGTGATGCCAAGCAGGTTACAGTTGGAGGTGATGGAGTTTTGAGGATGCAAGGTCATGTTTTTGTGCCTAATATGGATGGGCTTTGTGAGTTGATTCTAGAAGAGGCCTATAGTTTCCGATATTCTATTTATCTGGGTGCCTTCAAAATGTACCAGGACTTACAACAGCATTATTGGTGGAGGAGGATAAAGAAGGATATTGTTGCATATGTAGCTCGGTGTCTGAATTGTCAGCAGGTAAAGTACGAGTATCAGAGAACTAGTGGTTTGCTCCAGATGGTTGAGATTCCTAAGTAGACGTGGGAGTGAGAGCATATCACTATGGATTTCTTTGTTGAACTCCCATGGACTTAGAGGAAGTTCGATGCAGTATGGGTTATTGTGGATAGGCTGACTAAGTCAGCGCATTTCATTCCTGTGGCAGTTTCCTATTCTCTGGAGCGGTTGGCAGAGATCCACATCCGTGAGATCTTTCGTCTTCATAGTGTGCCCGTGTCTATCATTTCTGATCGGAGTACGCAATTTTCGCATTTTTGGAGGGAAGTGCAGTGTGAGTTAGGTACGCAGGTCGAGTTGAGTGCGACGGAAGGACAGTCTGAGCGTACCATTCAGATTTTGGAGGATATGCTCCGCGCATGTGTTATTGAATTTGGAGGTTCTTGAGATCAATTCTTGCCTTTAGCAGAGTTTGCCTACAATAACAGTTATTAGTCGAGCATTTAGATGGCTCCCTATAAGGCATTGTATGGTAGACGGTGTCGATTGCCGGTTGGATGGTTTGAGACGAGGGAGGCTCGGTTATTGGGCATAGATTTAGTACAGGATGCCTTGGATAAAGTTAAGATCATTCAAGATAGATTTCGTACAGCTCAGTCCAGGAAAAAAAGTTATGCCGACCATATGGTTTGTGACGTGGCATTCATGGTCGGAGAGAGAGTGTTGCTTCGGGTGTCACCTATGAAGGGTGTGATGAGATTTGGGAAGAAGGGCAAGTTAAGCCCTAGGTTCATCGAACCTTTTGAGATTCTTGATCGAGTGGGAGAGGTGGCTTACAGACTTGTGTTGCCGCCAGGCTTATCAGTAGTACATCTAGTGTTTCATATGTCCATGCTTCGGAAGTATCACAACGATCCATCCTACGTGTTAGACTTTAGCACTGTCCAGTTGGACAAGGATTTGACCTATGAGGAGGAGCCGATAGCTATTCTAGACTAGCAGGTTCGTCAGTTGAGATCGAAGAGTTATCCTTCGATTCATATGCAGTGGAGAGGTCAGCCTGTTGAGGCAGCTACCTGGGAGTCTGAGTACGATATGAGGAGCATATATCTCCATATTTTCTTGAGCTCAGGTACTTTTCTATGTCCATTCGAGGATGAATAGTTGTTTTAGAGGTGTAGAATGTGATGACCCAAAAGTTCATCTCGTATTTTAAAACCCAATTCGGGATTCTGAGGTCTTCAAAACCTCATTTTCTTTTTTCTCGATTTGCGTGCACAGTCCGGGAGCGTTTCCGAAAAACCTTTATGTGAAATTTGAGAAAATATTAAGTTTTGCCTTTAAAATTGATTTAAGTTGACTTCGGTCAATATTTTGAGTAAACAGACCTGGACCCATGATTTGACCGTCCCGGAGGGTCCGTAGTAAAATATTGGACTTGGGTGTATACCCGAAATTGAATTCCGAGGTCCCTAGCCCGAGGAAGGAATTTTTGAAGAAAATTGTTAAATTAAAAATATAATGGTTTTTAGAAATTGAATAATGTTTGGTCTTGTTGGTATCGGGCCCGTATTTTTGTATCGGAGCCCGGTACAGGTTTAATATGGTATTTAAGTTCATGGTGAAATTTGGTGAGAAACGGAGTTTATATGACGTGATTCGGACCTCGGTTGTGAAAAATAGAAACTTCAAGTGTTCTTGAGAATTTCATTGATTTTGATGATAAATCCGTAGTTTTGGGTGTTATTTTAGTGATTTGATCGCCCGAGAAAGTTCATATGACATGATGTGTCAAGACTTGTGTGCATGTTTGGTTTGGAGCCATGGGGGCTCGAGTGAGTTTTAGATAGGCTTCAGGATGTCTATGCTTGGAAAAGACCCGGAGTAGGATAGTTGCAGAGTTACAAGTCTCTGAACTTAGGAGTGCGGCCATGCTGGAAAATTCGCGGACTGTGGTGGAGGGCATCGCGGACCGCGGTGGGTAAGGCCAAATTTCCGCGGCCGCGCCCATTAATTCGTGGACCGCGTTGAGGTTCGCGGACGAGCCCAGTATTTCGCGGGCCACGTAATGGGGATCAGATAGGGCTATTTAAACGGGACTTTTCATCCATTTTTCACTTTTTCAATACCTTAAAACATAAGAGGCAATTTTTTAAATACTTTTTCTTCCCCAAATCATAAGTAAGTGATTCTTAACTCATTTCTTTCACTCTTTTACTTTTTTTTTTTACAAGATTTCATCTTAGAATCTAGAGTTATTTGAGATTTTTGGGTAGAACTTAGGAATTTTGAAATTTGGGAGTTTAGACCTCAAATTGAGGTCGGATTCCAAAACCAATTGTATATCCGGGATCGGAGGTTAATGGGTAATCGGATTTTGGTCCAAACATCGGGTTTGGACCAAGTGGATCCGGGTGTTGAGTTTTTCAAAAATGACCTAAATTGAATTCCTTGCTATCGTGGGTAGTTCCTAAGCCTTAAATTGAATCGTTTGGTTGGTAATTTGCTAGATTCTATTGGTTTGGAGTCTTGTGTTAAAGGAAAAGATGTGATTGAGCTTTGAAACCGGTTATGGAATCGAGGTAAGTGTTGTGGCTAACCTTAGCTTGAGAGAGTAGGCATTGTTGCTTTATTTGTTATATGTTTAGTTGTTGAGTACGATGTATATGTGAGATGACGAGTATCTATACGTTGTTGTCGGGTCATAGCATGCGTGTGAATCTTATACTTGTGACTGCTGTGTTTCTTATATGTATGGTTCATGCTTAAACGGGTTATTCTTCATGTTAAAAAAGTCTTAGTATGTTTTCCTGGTATTGAATATTTGTTGAGTATTGACTCAAGTTGAGATTTATATTGTGAAGTTAAATGTTGAAATGAGGTTGTTTAATGATGATTCCCTTGTTGGGTTGTTATTATTTCTATTGTTTGGGTGAGGAAGAGTGTAAAGCACGAAGGGTGATGCCGTGCACGATATTGCGAGTGAGTGTTAATGCACGAAGGGTGATGTCGTGCCATATTATGTGAGTGTTAATGCACGAAGGGTGATATTGTGCAATGATTATGAGAGAGTTAATGCACCGAAGGGTGATGCCGTCTCATTTCTGTTGTTTCTTATGGTAAGGACGAGAGTTAAAGCACGAAGGGTGATGTCGTGCACATGTTGCTATGTTATTATTTCTATTGGTTCAAAGCATGATATTTACTTGTTTCTCTACTGTATTATCTCCAGAACTTGATATTTTCCCTCATCATGATTTTTCCCTTCTCGTTATTATCTGTAAAATTTCCGTTATTGTTATTTTCTCGTATATGATTTCACTGCACAGGTTCATGTTATTTGTCGTGTCCTAGCCTCGTCATTACTTCGCCGAGGTTAGGCTCGGCACTTACCAGTATATGGGGTCGATTGTACTGATATTGCACTCTGCACTTTCTGTGCAGATTTAGGTGCTGGACCTCGTGATTAGAGTTGGGTTGCTGCCTTCAGTCCATCAGGAGACCCAAGGTAGATCTACCGGCGTTTGCAGACCCTGGAGTCCCCTTCCCTCTATCTTAGTTTCCCTGTTTTCTTTCATTTTGAGAACAGATGTATTTCTTTTAAACCATTATTTATAGAAAATTCTTAGAAGTTCGTGAATTGTGACACAAAATCTTTTGGGTAGTCGTGTATCAGTGTTTTAAACTGTTATAAAATTATTGCACTTCATATTTTTTTAGTTCAAATTATTGTTAATTACTGTTTTGGTTAATGATTAATGTATTAGAATTGTATTTGTTGGCTTTCCTAGAATTCTAAGAGTTAGGCGCCATCACGATCCCGACGGTGGGAGATCCGGGTCGTGACAATACATATTTGAATTCGTTTGAAATTAATATTCGTAATGACAATATGCAAAATTTTACATATCTTTTGTTTATCTTTCAAAACAGAAAATAAAAAGGGGTTTTGAATAAATCAAAGGCTTGTTAAATTTGGACAATTTTCCTACTTATTTGCCTGAGTTTTTTTTAAATGCTGATTTTTAAACTTATTTGTATTTCAAAAATCTTGAAATATAAAGGCCATTGATCAACTCATTTTGTTTAGTAAAAATCAGAACACAATTTCATAAACCCAATTGGTTTTGGGTCTGAAAATGTATTATGGTTATCATTTAGTTACTTTGTAAAAATCTGGGTTTTTCATGACTTTAGGCTAACAATAATCAGAATTATTTAATTATTGAAAAAACAACATGGTAAAGTTGCTAATCTATTAAGCTGACTTAACATACAAGAAAATGAAGTAAAAATTAAATTATTACATTTTTTGCTAACTGAATAATAATAATAATCAAACTGTCTATTGTTATTGTAACATAATTTCTAGAAGATGATCTATGTGATACTACTGCATATGAACATATAAATTTTATAAATGCATGAATCTTTTAGCAGATTCTGTAATTTTCATAACACTTTTAAATAATATATTTTCCTAAAACAGTGTAAATGAATTTGCAACACAACTTTTCAAACAAACAACTTCAAACTAATATGGTTCATGCAGTATTCAAACTAATTGCAGATTTATCAACAAATTCAAGTCATGATTCAACAAAAGAAAGAAACTTTACATTTTGTTAAGAAAAATACCTTGACAGCGGCAAGAAAACAAACAAATAAAAAATGTGTCTCTGAAAACTTGAATAAGAAACAGCAGCAACAATAACCAAACAAGAGATCCAACACAGCTTCAGATTTATGTCCAGAAATCCCAGAAAAATGGTATGAAATCAGTAGGAGTTCTTTACTAAGAGTGAAAGAAAGAGACTCCAAAAGCAGTGCAGAATTAAGAAATTTTTTCCAAGTATATGTCTAGGTCTGTCTATCTCTGTTTTCAGGTGTATTCAGGTCTGTTCAGGTGTGTGTATTATGAAAAGAAGAAGTGTATTTATAGAGTGAGGAGGTGAAAAGGGATAAGAATTAAGGTACAACGAATCTGTCAGAATTCCCAATAAATTAGGGAAAATGGCATCTTCTTTACAGAAATGGATAACTGTCCAATTTCTAGTACCATCCTTATCTCAGAGAATGGACAAGTGTCCTATTTTTGGATCTTATCCTTTTTTTCTACTCAGCATTAGGATAGTTGTCGCTATTCTAGAAAGTTCTAGCACTTTTTGAATGATTTTCAGAATTTAAATTTCCAAAATTGACCCTTAAAGGTGTTGGAATTACCTCTGGTTCTGGGCCTGAGTCAGGTGACTCTTGGCCTGAAAAGCTTGGGCTCTTAAACTTTTAATAAAGCTATGGGCCTGTCCATTTAGCCATGCCCAATTTTAACAACGAAAATAAATAAACAACAATAACAAAGCTATAGCAAGGCCCAATTTTAATAATGGAAATAAACAACAAAAAAATAACAAAGCTATGGGCCTGTCTATTCAGCCAGGCCCAACCAATTAACAGAAATAAACAAAGGAAATAATAAACAAAAACAAAACAGAATAATGTAACACTGTTTTTTTTACTTTTATCTTGATTAATCCGTTTTAATTAATTAACAAACGAATAGCAAATACATAATAATATAAAAATTAACAAAATATAATTAACTGACTTTATATATGTTTTAATTAAGTCCGTTTTTAATTATTTAATTAATTATAGAACAGAATAATAATAATAATAAATAAATAAAATAATGCAGAAAATAACAGAATAATAACAAAAATGCAAGAAATAACAAAAATAGATGCGTAAATAACATAAATAAATAACAAATGCGTAAATAAAATTAATAAAGGCGGAAAATAACAAAAAATAGTAAAACTTAAAGATGGGTCTAACCGTGAAAAAACCCTCAAATCAAGCTCCCGTCTGGGATCTGAGATCCTTGATAGGAGATCTTGGTTGGAGTATTTTTTGGCGGCTAGGTTGATTTTAGGGTTTTAAAACAGATCTAGCCGGAAGAAAAACTCTCATGCCAAGACCCCTATCAGAGTCTGAGACTCGTGAAAGGGGTTCTTGGCCTGAGGATCATTAGATGGACTAGAAAAAATGAAAAGGGGGTGGATCTAGGGTTTCTGCCCTTTTAGATCTAATATCTACGGATTTTGGTTGGGTTTTTGGGGATTCGGTAGGATGAGGTTTAGGAGGATGAGAGGAGGGTATGGGGTGATTTTGAGTGAGTTTAGAGGTCCACCGCCGCCGTAGGCGATTTCTGGCGGCGGGTTACGGTGGCGTAGGGTTTCGGCCCTCTCTTAAGTTTAAAGTTGTTGGTTTTTGTGGATTTGGTTGGTGGGAGGAGGTATAAGAGGAGAATAGGAGTTGATTGATATTATTTTAGTGGTGCTTTGATTTTGGCCGTCGCCGGTGGTGAATTCTAGTGGGCGATGCCATCGTGGGGAAGGGTGGCGGCGGAAGAGAGGGAAGGAGAGAGGGGGCGGCTAGAGTTTAGTGATTTGAGAGAGAGATGTCAGAGAATGGAGAGTTTGAAAATGAGGGGGAGGGGGTGAAGGTTTTAGGACATTTTTATATTAAAGGGGAGGGAGTTCCGGATCGTTGGATCTATTAGAGATCAACGATCAAGATTGAGTGGAGGGAGAAGGTGGGTGGACCGGGTCTAAATGGGTTGGGCTTGGGTTTTTTGGGTTAAGTTTGGGGTTTGGGCTAGTTTAAATTGGCCCAATTTGGCCAAGACCCCCTTTTCTTTAATTTTAAAAACTAATTAATTTAAATAAACACTAAATTAAGTACTAAATTATCTTAATTTATAAAATTTAACTAATTATCTATTTGTATTATTTGCACAATTAGTCAATCTTAAATTTAAAAAGAAAAAATTACTTAACTTTATACTAAACTAAAAATAATGTCAAGAACAAACAATTTTTGTGATTTTCTTTTAATTAAGTAATGAAAAATGTAATTAGGCATTAAACTAAATTAAAAATCTAATAATGCAAGATGATGAAGATTTAAATATTTTTGTTAGTTTTCATAACTTTAAAAATGAAAAATGTGATTAAAATGCAAATAATTCCAAATAAACACCAAAAAATCCTAAAAACAATCTAAAAATAAATAGGAATAATTTAATCATCAATTTTGTAGGAATATTTTGGTAGGGTAAAAATTACATGCTCACAGCTGTCCCTCTTTGCTCAAAAATACGAAAAGTTTTCGGGGAAAGATAAAGTGAGCAGTCACGAACAAATTTTAACCCAATTTGATACTCCATGGGAAGCATTTCGAAAAGTTTGACCGAACCTTGCTTCAAAGTTTGCCTACATATCCTTGGCTATAAAGAAATTAGGTCATTCTCGAAGTTTTGGTAGGTGGGACTACCGGGAAGCTGTGATTTCATTGCTGTTACTACTGTTACTGTTGTTGAACTCCTTATTACACCAAAGTCAAAATGAAGAGAACTGACTAAACCTATCAGCTACGAGTTATAAGATTCCTATCTGTGAATTTCAAAGCTTGGTCTTGAGTCTTGACTGGTTCTTTATGCAGACTCTGATCTGGATCTTGATGTTTGTTAGCTGTAGGTGTTGGTTCAATCTTCCTCATCTTTTTCGGATCAAGACGGGACACGCAAACTGGTGACTTCATTTCTTGTCCATATTTTCTGCTTCTGTACTTTGAGTTTTTAACTTTTCTTTTTCTTCTTTTCCTTTATTCTGGATTGAGACTTCTTCTTTTGGTCATCTCGAACTCAGTACTTTAAGGTATAACCTGTTCAGAAATCAAAACAAACGAAACGAACGAAATTTTTCTGCCCCAGTTTTCACTAGGAAAATTTTGTGAGTTATTTGTAACCAAAACTCTATACTACTTCATTATTGAAAGCAATAAAAATCAAGATTGTGTATCCTTGAAAAAAGGAGATTAGGGAGTGGAGACCCTATGTCTAAAAGTAAAATCAACTAGGGACTGGAAACCCTAGGTCGGGAAAATCACCAGTTTATGCTGGTGTCAACTAGGAAATGGCGACCCTATATTAGAAAGTCGTCAGGTTATACTGACATCAACTAGGGAGTGGGACCCTATGTTGGAAAAATCGTCAGGTTATGCTCACATCAACTAGGGAGTGAGATCTTATATTGTAAAAATCATCAGGTTATGCTGACATCGACTAGGGAGTGAGACCATATGTTGAAAAAGTCATTAGGTTATGTTGGCATCAACTAGGAAGTGGGACCCTATGTTGGAAAAGTCATCAGGTTATGCTGGCATCAACTAGGGAGTGAGATCCTATGTTGGAAAAGTCATCAGGTTGTGCTGGCATCAACTAGGGAGTGGGACCCTATGTTGGAAAAGATGCGGTTAGGGATTGGTGACCTTATACTACCATGGCTTTGAACTTTTATTCTCTTCTTCTTTTTTTTTCTTTGCATTTCACTTTTCATCATTTTTTATTTAAGAGAATGAGTAAAGAATTTGGAGGGGACTTCCCTTTTGGGTTGACTATTGCTGCAGAACCATTTTAGTCTCTGCGTGATGTTGCACCTGCTTCTTTCAAGGTTGCTTTGAATTATACTTTTTCCTTGTTTTTTCAAACAAAGAATAATTTGTCAGTTTGAAACAGTGGTTGATTTTGTGGCCTTGAGCATTTCAATCACTTGATCTTGGCCTGGCTCCTTCGATAAGGTCTCTATTGCTTGCTTTCTTGCTGGGGATTGGTTTCATTCCTAAACCTAGGGATCTTGACTTTATTTTGTCTTTGTGGGCATTTGACCTTGATTTCCTTTCTTTTCAAGAGTTTCCGACTCCAAAGCATCGTCCATCATGGCCAGTCGAGGTCGCCTTGATACACCTGCTGAGGCTGGGTGCTTTCTTGAATATTGGCTTTTTTCAAACAAAACCTTGTAAACCATTCTTGTCATCTTTTCTTTGTTTTAATTCGGAACAGTATTAAACCGAAAGTGATTCAAAGAAAAATAAACAATAGGCAGGATAATGAATTTAAATGAGAGGTGTCCCTTTCGGGGAAAGGAAAGAAAGACTTATCTGGAGTACATGCGGACTTTAATGAACAAGACATGCCTCTTCGACTGGATACCCGATATGTGTAAACCATCCAACTCTCATAAACTCATCATAACTCATACCTCAAAACTAAGAAACCTTGCCAGGACTCTGTCGATACCGATGGCTGTGAGGATCCTTTTTCCGATCAGTGGTGCCCTTTGCGGGTTTTCACCAACTGACCTCTCTCATTTCTCTTCTCAACGTCGCCTGATGGTGCTCTTTGCGAGTTTTCACTATAGAGACTCTTTCATTTTCAATTTCTCTACTTACCATCGCCCTATAGTGCCCATGAGGGTTTTCACCAATAAGACTCTCTCATTTTATTTCTTTCATTTGATTGTATTAGATCCAAGTAACCATATCCTCCAATTTTGAACATCTTTACCGATTGATCAGAAGGACTTGAATAGGATTTGAGGTAAAAAGAATTTGGATTGAATTATAACTTTGGAACCTTCCAGGCAAAACTATCACTGGATCATTGTAACTTCTGCCCCAGTTTCAACTTTGAGGAAATGTGGATTTTTGGGTTGGTGTGACTGAACCCCAGAGAGAGGCTGCCTACGTATCCTTTCGGAATCAAGTCAAACGTAGTTCAAGGAAAACTTTTATTTTTGTTTTGTTTTGCTTCATTTTTCATCATAATATTTTTTATAACAACTTCCAAAGAGGGTAATCAAAGAAGAGTAACCGGCTCAAAGGGTTTGTAAAGGATTGATAGTATTTGGGTAGCGAGAAATGAAAGCCTTCGTCATCCCAGTCAGAAAGTACTAAAATCGCGTAAAAAGGGTCAAACATAGTACCTTTTGACCGCATCAACATTAACAGTTATTTCAAGATCATTTCCTTTGATGTCTCCCAAATACAGTGCTCCTTTCAGCAACGGTTTTCTTACAATATACGGACCTTTCCAATTTGGAGTAAATTTTCCTTTTGCTTCATCATGATATGGGAGAATATATCTCAGAACGAGTTGCCCCACTTCAAAGTTTCTAGGCCGCACTTTCTTGTTGTACGCACGAGCCATTCTTTGTTAATACAACTACCCGTGGCAAACTACGACCATCTGTTTTTCATCAATCATAGTTAGTTGTTCCAACCAGGTCTTAACCCATTCATCATCCTCAATCTCAGCTTCAACATTGATTCGAAGGGAGGGAATCTCAACTTCTGCAGGTATTACGGCTTCAGTGCCATAAACCAATAAATAGGGTGTTGCCCCAACTGATGTGCGCACGGTTGTGCGGTATCCCAATAATGCAAAAGGCAGCTTCTCATGCCATTGTCTAGAATTCTGAATCATTTTCCTGAAGATCTTCTTACTCCCTCCATTTCATATTAAATGAGGTACTTTCCTTTTTAGTCTGTTCCAAAATAAATGACACATTTCTAAATTTGGAAATAATTCAACTTTAAACTCTTTCATTTTACTCATTTACCCTTAATAAGAAGCTTTTATAGCCACACAAATGTTATGGCCCCACAAACTTTTTATCCCTTAATCTTTTAAGACCACAAGTTTCAAAAGTCTTTTTTTTATTAAACTCTATGCCGAGTCAAACTACCTCATATAATATGAAACAGAGAGAGTAATATTTTTGTTTGTCGCTTCAACAACACCATTAGCTTTGGGCTGATAAGGGGTAGAGTTACGATGCGTGATCTTAAATTGTTCGCATACCTCCCTCATCAAATGGCTATTCAGATTTGCAGTGTTGTCTGTAATGATAGTTTTAGGAATACCAAAACGACAAATGATGTTGGAATGCACGAAGTCCACCACCGCTTTCTTGGTGACGGCTTTGAAAGTGACTGCTTCAACCCATTTTGTGAAATAGTCAATGGAAACCAGGATGAATCTATGCCCATTTGAAGCTTTTGGCTCGATCATCCCAATTACATCCATACCCCAGGCAACGAACGACCAAGGTGCTGATATAGGATGCAAATCTGAAGGCGGTGCATGAATCAGGTCACCGTGTATCTGACACTGATGGCACTTTCGGACAAAACTAAAACAATCCTTTTCCATGGTCATCCAATAATAACCCGCCCGAATGATTTTCTTTGCAAGGACATATCCATTCATGTGCGGCCTACATACTCCCGAATGCACTTCGTTCATGATCTTTCCGGCCTCTTGGGCATCTACTCACCTTAAAAGATTCAAATCTAGAGTTCTTTTGTACAAGACCTCTCCACTCAAGAAGAAACTACTGGCTAGCCTTCTAATGGTTCTCTTTTGGTCTCCATTGGCCTGCTCGGGGTATTCCTTTGTTTTCAAGAATCTTTTAATATCATGATACCATGGCTGAACATCTAGTTCTATTTCAACTGTATTGCAATAACCATGTCTTTCTCGAATTTGAATCTCCAACGAGTCAATATGGACATTACCCGGATATGGCAACATTGCCGCCAAGGTAGCTAGCGCATCAGCTAACTCATTATGGAATCGAGGGATGTAACTGAATTCAATAGACTTGAACTGTTTGTTAATATCTTCCACATGTTGCCTATATGGGATAAGCTTAATGTCTCTGGTTTCCCATTCACCCTGAGCTTGTCGAATGATTAAATTAGAGTCTCCCATGATTAATAATTCTTCCACATCCAGATCAATTGCCATGTTCATGCCCATGATGCAATCTTCATATTCGGCAGTGTTATTTGTACAGAAGAACCAAAGTTGGACTGTGGCCGGATAGTGCTGACCAGTGGGCAAAATCAAAATTGCCCCAATTCTAACACCTTTTGCATTTACAGCTCCATCAAAGAACATTTTCCAAGAATTGGTGCCTTCTGGAATTACTTCAACTGAACTCACTTCCTCATCCGGAAAGTAAGTACTCAAGGGTTGGTATTCATCATCAACTGGTTTCTCAGCTCAATGATTGGCTAAGGCTTGGGCTTTCATGGTCATGCGGGTGACATAAAAAATGTCGAACACAATAAGCAGGATTTGCCATTTTGCTAGCCTTCCCGTGGGCATCTGCAATATGTACTTCAGGGGGTCCAATCTGGTTATGAGATATATGGTGTAGGCCAACAAGTAATGTCTAAGCTTATAAGCGACCCAAGTTAGGGCACAACAAGTTCTTTCCAGCAACGTGTATTTGGCTTCATAACCAGTAAATTTCTTGCTCAAGTAGTATATGGCTTGCTCTTTCTTCCCGGTTGCATCATGTTGCCCGAGAACACAACCAAAATAATTCTCCAAGACTGTCAAGTACAAGAACAAAGGTCTTCTCGGCTCAAGCGGAACTAACACCGGTGGATTTGACAGATATATTTTGATTTTATCAAAACCCTCTTGACACTCATTCGTCCATTTAATCGCCGCGTCATTCTTTAGAAGCTTGAATATGGGCTCACATGTGATAGTCAGCTGAGCAATGAACCTGCTGATATAATTCAATCTTCCCAACAGACTCATGACATCTTTCTTGGTTCTCATAGATGGTAAATCCCGAATAGACTTTATCTTGGTTGGATCTAATTCGATACCCCTTCGGCTGACTATAAACCCCAAAATTTTCCTAGATGGAACTCCGAATGCTCACTTAGCCAGATTTAACTTTAAGTCATACTTGTGCAGACGCTCGAAGAACTTTCTCAGATCCCCCACATGATCGTCCTGCGTTCTGGATTTAATGATCACATCATCTACATATACCTCAATTTCCTGGTGCATAATGTCATAGAAGATGGCCGTCATAGCTCTCATGTAAGTTGCCCCGACATTTTCTAAACCAAATGGCATGACCCTATAACAGTAAGTGCCCCAGGGTGTAGTGAATGCCATATTTTCTGCGTCTTCTTCATCCATTAGAACCTGGTGGTACCCGGCATAATAATCCACAAAAGACTGTATCTCATGTTTGGCACAATTGTCGACAAGAATGTGGATGTTTAGCGTGGGCTCGCTTTGTTCAAATCCCGATAATCAACACACACTCGGGTTTTCCTGTCCTTCTTCGATACTGGGACCACATTAACCAACTACGTGGTATATCGGACCACTCGGATCACACCGGCTTTTAACTGTTTATTGAATTCTTCTTTAATCTTATCACTGATGTCTGTCTTAAACATTCTCTGCTTTTGTTAGACAGGTGGGCAACCAGGATAAGTTGGCAATTTATGTACTACCAAATCAACACTCAGTCCTGGCATATCATCATAGGACCATGCAAACACGTCTTTGAACTCAAACAAAAGTTGGATCAATGCATCTCTAGTGCTTTCATTGGTGTGAATGTTTATCGTAGTTTCTTTGACCTCTTTTGAACTACCCAAATTAACTAGCTCGATTTCATTTAGGTTTGGCTTAGGCTTATTCTCAAATTGTTCCAATTCTCGATTTATTTCCTTAAAGCCTCATCTTTATCATATAATGGTTCTTGATTCATTATTTCACAGTTAGACAGCGTTTTAGGATCTGGGCATGAAGTTCGCAAGCATATCATATTATTTAAGTACGCATTATTAGAACTGAAAAGAGGAAGATAAAAGAAATAACAAAATTAGAAAGAATACTGGAATAAGATTCATAGACGATGAAATATTGATTTCATTTCATTGAATTTGAAGATAGGAGGGTTTATATCGAAATTTAAAAGACAACAAACTAAAAACATTCGAGTTACACCCTGAAATAACTCGGAATGCAGAAAAAATGGCAAGACTGAATTACCAAGATTCCCGTCTGACAGGGAATGGAGTAGCTTTCCAATTTTGAAGTTTAGCATTTGGCCCCATGTATTGCATCTCAGCAGTGCTTGAGCCTTCGCCCGGTTGGACCATGTGAACCTCGTACAACATTTGCCTCATTGCTTCACAGATGTCCTCAATTTCATTGGCCATGAAGGCCTCTCCTTCTTCTTCTTCTTCTATATACCTTGACTTAACAAACATCCCGGCGAGGTGCGAGACTGGCTGAGGCAGGGCCCACCCATTTTTCTTACGTTCATTATCCCACTTTACGTCAGCCTCGGTAGCTTGAAAACCTATGCTAAAGAACTTCTCACTGACAGTCAAAGTGACAGGTTCTGTGATGCCTTATAAGGATACCCCGAGCACTTTCCCGGGCTTATACCCATGTTTGATCATTTCACTGGGAACCATGATTGATATGTTCGATAAGCAAGGTTGAGGAAATAGGGTTCTTTCCTCGCACTGGTTTGTGACCTTGATCTCAAAAGCTTGGTAGACGATGTGTTCGCTACCCTCTCTAGCCTCCAAGCATGGGACTGACGGGTCCTTGTAGATTGATTGTTCATCTTCTCCGTGGACCGCTATTTCTTGGTTTTCATATTCGAACTTAACCATTTGGTGGAGAGTAGAGGGCACGGCTCCCGCGACATGGATCCATGGTCTTCCGAAGAGAAATTTATAGGAAGTGTCCATGTTTAGAACTAGGAATGTTACTTCAAAATCTACGGGGCCAATAGTTAGGACCAAGTCAATCTCCCCTATCGTATCCCGCTTGACACCGTCAAAAGCACGTACACAAATATTGTTGGGTCTAATCCTTTCAGTCTCAATTTCCATCCTTTGTAATGTTGATAGAGGGCAAATGTCAACTCCAGATCCACCGTCTAACATAACCCTTATCACATAATATCCTTCATACTTGACAGTCAAATGAAGGGCTTTGTTGTGGGCGGCTCCTTCTGGAGGTAATTCATTTCGGCTATTCGGTTGACCTCAAAAAACCACTTTGCCATTCTTTCCAACTGTTCAACCATAGTCTCAACCAGAACATACACCTCATTCAACATCTTTAGAAGCACTTTTTGATCTTTATTTGAGCTCATTTGCAAAGACAAAAGTGAAATATGGGAAGGAGTCTTTCTATGTTGATCAATTATAGCATACTCCGAGGTTTTCATTTTTCGGAAAAATTCTTCCGCTTCTTCAGCACTAACCAACTTCTTGAGTGGAAACCGTTTCTACTTTGTTTTGTTCAATTCTTCTGGGTTATGATACTTCCCAGATTGGTTCATTTCATTTACTTCTCCCATAACTTCCTTTCCTTTGTATGTGATCACTGTCTTATTGTAGTTCCAGAGGACGACAATGGGGTCTCTCATGGGATTCTGCGGTGCACGGCTGTTGACCAAAGGCTCATCCAAACCGGGTGGAATTATTGGCCTCCGCGCCACGTAAGTCCCTTTTGGTATATACATCTTTAGCATAGTTAGTGTGGCTTTCTTCTATTCAAATCTTTGAGGAGGGCTTACCATGATTTGTCCCTTCTTGGGGGCTCTTGGGACGTAGAGAATGGCATCTTTAGCTGGTGCTACCCTTATATTTGTTTCTACCACCTTTTCTGCATTTTGGGGAGTGGAATTTATCTTTTTTTCATTTCTGACCTATTTTGCCACTATTTTAGGTTTCTTTTCTGTGTCAGCGATGGCAATAATAGCTCTTAGTGCAGGGTCGAACTCTTTATCTTCACAAATCATCTCGATGACTGACTCATTATTGTGTGCCGGTTATGGGTTGTTGGTTATATTGGGGACTTTCTTGTCCCTTAGCACTACCTACTTCTGTTCGATCAAGTTCTCGAATGCTCTCTTAAGGGTCCAACAATCTTCAGTTTCATGCCCTTCCGCCCCAAAATGATAAGCGCACCTGGTACCTGGCCTATAAGATGGAGATTCTGGGTTTTGTCTGTTTGGAGGTACATCCTGCAACAGGCCCATTTGGACTAATTTTGGGAAAAGGCTGGAATATGACTTGCCAATAGGTGTGAAGTCAACTTTTCTAGGTGGTTCACGGGGATGGGTGTTATATTAGTAATTATTTTGTAGTGGATGTGGATTATATGGGGCTTGGTGAGGAGGGTTGTTTCTTGGATGTGGAGATCTATTCTAATTGTAATGTTGTTGTGGCCGGGTGTATGGCTGGGCATTCATTACTGTATAAGGATGAGGGGTCATAGCATATGCTGCATCCTGGTGGAGGTAGCAATGCTACGGGGCCGTAGAAGGGAAACCAAAATAACCTCGGGGTTGACGAGAGTTTCTCAAGCTTAAAGCCATCATGGATCATTCTTCTTTCTTCTTCTAGTTTGCTAAACCTCCCAAGCCGCTCTAGATGGCTTGGGAAGGGGCTCTTATAGCTGATTGACTCATAATGCGGCCTGTTTTTAGGCCGTTTTCTACCATTTCTCCAATCTGTATGGCCTCCACGAATGGTTTGCCCATGGCAGACATAATGTTTTGGAAATAATCGCCCTCTTGGGCCTGTAAGAAGACATTGATCATCTCGGCCTCATCCATTAGGGGTTTTACCCTGGCTGCTTGTTCACGCCATTTGATAGCGTATTCTCGGAAGCTTTTAGAAGCTTTCTTTTTGAGGTTCGACAAAGAATTTCTTTCCGGAGCTATGTCCACATTGTATTGGAACTGCCTTACAAAATCCCTGGCCAGGTCATCACATATGTGCCAATGGGAGATGTTTTGGTCCATATACCACTCCGAAGCAATTCCTGTAAAACTCTCTCCGAAGTAGGCCATCAGAAGTTCTTCCTTTCCACCTGCCCCCCTTAGTTGATTGCAATATCTTTTCAAATGGGCGATCAGGTCTCCATGCTCGTCGTATTTCCCGAATTTTGGCATTTTAAAGCCAATGGGTAAATGTACGTGAGGGAACATGCACAGATCAACATATGAAATGCTCTTTTGGCCACTCAGGCCCTGCATATTCTTGAGGTTTTATTCAATGCTTTTCATTTTTCTTGCTATCTCTTCTTGTTCACAATTCGTCATGACTCTTCCATGTTCTATGGGAGACTCATATTATGGTGGGGAGGATAGGAGTTTGGCGTAACACGAGTAGTGTCCAATTGGAATTGGAGTGCTTGGAAAGTGAAAGTTGATGGTTTGAAGCTTTGTCGAGGCAGTGTTGGTTTTGCCGCAGTAGAGACTATTGGTGCGGTGAATACTGTAGAAGATATTCTCGAAAATGGTGCCTAGGGGCAGACCTCAGAAGGTATACCAGTGAAATTAGCCGACATGGTGGGGTAACCAAACGGGATGAATAGGTTGGTTACAGGAATAGGGACGTTGGTAGTTCCGCTTGTCCTTGGAAGCAGTTCAGGGAACTCGGGGATTGCACTGGGCGTTTCTTTGCCATTAGACTAAGCGTTCCACATATCCATCATACGGTAACGCAATACTCTGTTTTCTTCAGCAGTTGCTGATTCTGACATTGGGATAACCGAAACCAGGCTATCCTTGGAGGGATTAATGATTGTTAGGTGACTTTCTGATGTCATGGAGATACTTCCTTTATATCTCGTGAAATAAGGGTGTGAATCCAGGTTACCATAAAACCAATCACCTAAAAATAGAACCTGTCCTTAATAGCATACACAACAAACCGGTTAGTTGAGATATTTAACACATAGGGAATCGCACATTGGGGGATGCAATGCACCTAAACAGTTAAACGTTTTTCTAAATGCTTTTGCAACGGCTTTGTGTTTCATCCCGGCCTTGCTATTTCAGCTTTCAAATCCTGAATCTTTTCTTCCTTTGCGCTCTTTTATTTCTTCACTCTTTCCTTCTTTTTATTCGATTTTCTTTTTCTTTCTCTCATTCTTTAGGTTTATTCTGGTTGTCTATAGCTATGATCGAATCCGATGAGGATTGCCTACATATCATGACGCCGCATGAATCAGATCATTACGTAGTTCAGGAAATAAATGCGGAATAAAAGAAATTCTTGGGGTTTCAATTTTTCATTAAACAAAAATCTTTTTGGTTTTTCTATTACAGGGACTTAAAGGACTGACGACTATTAAAGGAAACATACAAACTCGAAATAAACAACACCTCTTAAAAAGTAAAGTACAGACTCAAAATTGAAAACTTAAAAGTACATAAGAGCTTCTACTGGTACTCTAGGAGCCTGCGGGACATTAGCAGGTCTTTATGCGGTCCTTTGTGCAATATCTTCTTGGAGACAGTCTAAATCATCCATTACCTGGCGAACGAAGGTCATCATATTAGCAAAGAACATAGACCTAGTCATGTCCTCACATTCGTGATATTTCGTCACGACATAATTAGCTATCTCCTTGATCCTTGTTCTAATAATTCCTTTTTCTTGAAGCAGACGCCCGATTTGATGTGCCCGGGCTTCCAACACTTGTGTTTCAGTGTTGTTTTGGTCCTGTAGCTGTTGTATGCTTTCTTCTAGTTGGCAAATTAAAGCGTAAATGCTCTTTTTCTACCTTAAAATCTTTTGTTTGCTAGACCATTTTATTTTTAAGGGCAAACAACTTTTTCTTTAGAATCGTTACATTTTTGTCATATTTTTGCTTCAACCGATGGGCTAATATGACCAACTTTGTTTGAGCGTTTAGAAAATCTTTTTCGGCCTTCATCGAGTCATCTGCATAGTCATGTACTTTCATTCTCAGGTTGTTGATGAGTTTTTCATCTTTCTCGCTCTTGACAGGCATTTTGGCGGCTATCCTCATGTCCCGGAGTTGGGCTCGGAGTGCCTCGTTCTCTCGTGTCAATTTTCTCTTTTCACCTTCGACCACATGCACCTGTAAGTCATTGTCAAATGCTAGGTTCCTCAACTTTTCCTCTAAGGCATGGATGGTGGCTTTATACTCCTTTCCTTTTTCTCCCCATGCTAACCGCTGTTGGACTTTATCATCAAAATCTTGGATATGAGGCCTTTTGGCGGGCCTCTCATGCTCGGGCTTTGGCTCCTCATTAATGTAGTTCCTTCTTTCAAACCATGTGGAATAGACAGGATCTACTTCACCTTTTGCAAGATCGGGGACTTGGGTATCCTCTATCAAGTATCGGCAACCATCCCAGATTTGTTGGACTAAAGCCTTGGGAATTGAGGCTTCGGGGTGTAGTTCAATAACTTGGACACTCAGGTCTTCATCCTCAAGCCCCAGTTGATACCTTCCCAATTGCCTCACGACTATCAATAGCAAATAATTCTTTGTGTCTGACATGTATGTGACTTCCCTCACCAAGAGCCATCCCAAAGTCCACTCAATTTGATTTACCCTTAAATTTCTCAAGTGGACAATCCAATCTTCAACCCCTTCCGAAGAGTCATAATTTTTCACTCTTTCTTCATAGCTTTCAATGAAGTTGCTCTTGCTTGGGTCATAGTTCATAAAATTTTGATGATGGCAAAGTTGTTCAATTAGCCATATTTGTAAAAGGATCTTTGTCACGATCCAAGTTCGTCCTCCGTGAACTGTCGTGATGGCACCTAGTCTCTACAACTAGGTAAGCCTAACAAATTGTGGAAAAAGTAAAAAAAACTACGAAACTAGAAAAAACTACGGATAAAACTTAATAAAAGTGTTTAAGATGCTGCTCGGCATATACAATAGATGCTCAAAAACTGAAACAAGTTCCCAAAACTGGAAATCTCATGAAATTACAAGCTATAGATATTACATAGTGTTCTAACTCCAGAATGTCTAATCAAAAGAAAATACAGGAAAGCCTAAATCTGAAGGGAAGAATAGATAGGGACTTTTAGGTCTGCAGACGCGGCAAATATACCTTGAAGTCTCTAATGTCGCCCGCCTCATAATAGAATGGCTGAGCAGAAGAACCTGAATCTGCACACGAAAACATATGCAAGAAAGGGCATGAGTACACCACAGCGGTACCCAGTAAGTGACAAGCCTAACCTCAGTCGAGTAGTGACGAGGAAGGTTAGGGCCCTACTGGTTATATATATATATATATATATATATATATATATATATATATATATATATATATATATATATATATATATATGAAATAAGGTAAAACAGTATGAAGTGTGACAATACAATTAGAAACACTAGAAATCAATAAAGAGTAAAATCACAGACAGAATGTACCCAGTACACAGAGAAAGCAAAAGGGGATCTCCCAGGATATCGTCGCGTAGTCCCAAACGTAAATGTACAGAGGATCTCCCGGGATATCGTCCCGTAGTCCGAATCATAAATAGGCAAGGGAAACTCCCGGAATACCAATCCGTAGTCCTAAAGTAAGTATCCAGTACGGGGAAAATCTCCCGGGTGTCATCCCATAGTCCCAAACGTAAAAGTGCAGGGGGATCTCCCAAAATACCGATCCGTAGTCCCAATATAAACATGCAGGGGGATCTCTCAGGAAATCATCTCGTAGTCTCAAAGTAAACACAGAACAGTCTCAAGAAAGAATTTATAGTTCTATTCGGGAATTAAACATGAATTCCACTCTAAACATGTTGCACGGATTACAAGTAATCAGTTACAGCAGGTAAGACAATTAGATCACATAAGCATGATTTTCCTAAACTAAACAAGAGGTTTCAAGTACAAGTATTACTCAATTACAAGAAAACATAGATATTTACTTAATGAAAATGGAGTTTTTCAACAATTAGCACGTGTACGCACTCGTCACCTCACGTACACGACACTCATATACAACAGTACCAAATCCTAAGGGGAGTTCCCTCACACAAGGTTAGGCAAGCCACTTACCTCAAACCAGCTCAAAATCAACCCAAAACCACGCTCTTGCCACGAGTATCCTACTCCGAGTGGCCCAAATCTAATCAAATAAATTTCATAATGTAAATATAACTACAAACGATGAATTTAGCTAAAGGAATCGAAGCTAAGATAAGAAAATAGAAAAATGCCCAAAAATCCTCACTGGGCCCATATCTCGGAATCGGGTGAAAGTTACCTATTTAGAACACCCATTCACTCACGAGAATACTCGTCCAAAAATCACTCAATTCCAACCACTAAAACTCGATCAAAACCCAAAAACTTGGTTGGGGAACTTTTCCTCAATTCTCCCAATTTTTCACCACAAATCCGAAACTAAATGACAAAACTAAGATTAGATTGATGGAATACAACTAGAAAGGGATAAGGAATCGTTACTCACTGATTTTCTCTTCAAAATCCTCCCAAAATTGCCTTACCCCGAGCTCCAAATTTTATTTTCCAAGTTATGAACTCAAACCCTCGATTTTCATATTTCTGCCCAGCGATTTCTGCTTCTGCAATCATGTGACCTCACCTGCGGTCCTGCTTCTGCGGCTGGGGACTTGCACCTGCAAGATTTCATTAAACGGGCGGATACCGCACCTGCGCTCCATTCTCCACAGATGCGGTCCGCTTCTACGGCCCTATAACCGCATCTATGGTCACTGGCCAACAATGCCCAAATCGCACTTGTGATCTACTTCCTCACATCTGCGGGTCGCACCTGCGGGCTCCTCACCGCAGGTGCAAAAATACCAGAAGCAGCACTTCAGAAAATAGCCTAAGTCCAATTCAACTTCCGTTAAGCATCCGAAACTCACCCGAGGCCCCCGGGACCTCAACCAAACATGCCATCCAATCCTAAAACATCATACGGGCTCAGTCCAACTCTCAAATCACATCAAACAAAGCTAAAAACACGAATCACCCTCCAATCCAAGCCTAATGAACTTAAAATCTCAAGAATTCTACAACCGATGTCGAAACCAACCAAATCATGTCCGATTGACCCCAAATTTTGCACACAAGTCATATTCAACACTACGGAGCTATTCCAACTTTCGGAATCGGATTACGACCCCGATATCAAAATCTCACTATCGATCTGGAAACATCAAAAATTCAAATTTCGGCATTCCAAGCCTAAATACGCTACGGACCTCCAAAACAGAATTAAAATACGCCCCTAAGCCCGAAATTACCCAACGCAGCTAACAGAATCGACAAAATTCTATTCCGAGGTCGTCTTCATATTGCTCCGACTACGATCCAAATTCGAAAACTTAAACTCTAATTTGGGGACTAAGTGTCCCAAAACACTCCGGAACTCAAAACGAATCCTCCTGGCAACTTACAATAGCAGAAACAAACATGGGGAAACCGTTAATAGGGGATCGAGGAGTAAATTCTTAAAACGACCGGCCGGGTCGTTACATCCTCCCTCTCTTAAAACATTCGTTCCTCCTCAAACGAGCATAGAGACATACTTAAAGTGGTGAAAAGATGAGGGTAACGGCTGCGCATATCTTTCTCGGTCTCCCACGTCACCTCCTCGACCGGCTAACCCCGCCACTGAACCTTTACTGATGCAATGTTCTTTGACCTTAGCTTTCGAACTTGCTTGTCCAATATCGCTACTGGCTCTTCAACATAAGATAGATCCTTGTCCAACTGGACTAAACTGAAATCCAACACGTGTGATGGATCATCGTGATACATCCGGAGCAACGAAACATGAAATACCGGATGAACTCCCGCCAAGCTGGGAGGTAAGTCAAGCTCATAAGCAACCTCCCCAACATGTCGCAATACCTCAAAAAGGCCAATAAAACTCAGACTCAATTTCCCCTTCTTCCCTAATCTCATAACACCCTTCATAGGTGAAACCTGAAGCAAGACCCGCTCTCCAACCATATAGGAAATATCACGAACCTTCGAGTCCGCATAACTCTTCTATCTGGACTGGGCTGTGCGAAGTCTATCTTGAATCAACTTAACCTTCTCCAAGGCGTCCTGAACCAAGTTTGTGCCCAATAATCTAGCATCGCACAGCTCGAACCAACCCACCGGTGATCTACACCACCTACCATACAAAGCCTCATATGGTGCCATTTGAATTCTACTGATAACTGTTGTTGTAGGCAAACACTGCCAGTGGCAAGAACTAATCCCAAGAACCTCCAAACTCTATCACGCACGCACAGAGCATATCCTTAAGAATCTGAATAGTGCGCTCGGACTGTCCGTCTGTCTAGGGGTGAAATATTGTGCTCAACTCCACTCGAGTACCCAACTCATGATGTACGGCCCTCCAGAACCGTATTGTGAACTAAGTACCTCTATCTGAAATGATGGAAACTGGAATACCATGTAGTAGAACAGTCTCCTAGATATAAATCTCAACCAACCGCTCTGAAGAGTAGGTAGTACACACAGGAATGAAGTACGCGAACTTGGTCAGCCGATCCACAATCACACAGATGGCATCAAACTTCCTCGAAGTCTGTGGGAGTCCAACTACGAAATCCATGGTGATCCGCTCCCACTTCCACTCTAGAATCTCTATCTGATGAAGCAAACCACCCGGTCTCTAGTACTCATACTTTACCTGCTGACAATTGAGGCACCGAGCTACAAACCCAACTATATCCTTCTTCATTCACTTCCACCAATAGTGTTATCTCAAATCCTGGTACATCTTCGCCACACCCGGATGGATGGAATACCGCAAATTGTGGGCTTCCTCTAGAATCAACTCTCAAAGCTCATCAATATTGGGTACACTAACTCGACCATGCATCCTCAATATCCCATCATCACCAATGGTCACATTTCTAGCATCACCATGCAGAACCTTGTCCTTGAGGACAAAAAAATAAGGGTCATCATACTGACGCTCTGATACGATCAAACAAGGAAGACCGAGAAATCACGCAAGCTAGAACCCGACTGGGCTCCGAGAGATCTAATATCACAAACTGGCTAGCTAAAGCCTGAACATCCATCATCATGGGCCTCTCCGCTGCTGGTAAATAATCCAAACTCCCCAAACTCTCCGCCTGGCGACTCATCGGCCACCATATTGGCCTTGCCCGGGTGATACAAGATAGTGATATCATAGTCCTTCAGCAGCTCTAACCACCTTCTCTAGCGCAAATTAATATCCTTCTACTTGAACGGATGCTGCAAACTCCGGTGATTAGTATAAATCTCACAAGGAACACCGTATAAATAATGACGCCAGATCTTCAAGGCGTGAACAATAGCAGCTAACTCGAGATCATGTACATGATAATTCTTCTCATGTACCTTCAACTGTCTGGATGCGTAGGCAATTACCCTACCGTCCTACATAAATATCGTTCCAAGTCCAATCCTCGAGGCATCACAATAGATTGTATAAGACCTCGAACTTGTAGGCAATATCAAAACTGGGCTGTTGAGCTTCTGGAAGCTCTCCTCACACTCTTTTGTCCACTGGAACGGAGCACCCTTCTGGGTCAGCCTGGTCATAGATGCTGCAATAGATGAAAATCCCTCAACAAATCGACGGTAAAAACCTGCCAAGCTAAGAAAACTACGGATCTTTATAGCTGAGGATGGTCTGGGCCAACTCTACACCGCTTCCACTTTCTTCGAATCCACCTTGATCCCTTCACTCGATACCACGTGACCCAAGATTGCCACTAAATCCAACCAAAACTTAAATTTCGAGAACGTTACATATAATTTCTTTTCCCTCAAAGTCTGAAGCACTGTCCTCAGGTGATGCTCATGATGTTCCCGACTCCGGAGTATACCATAATGTCATCAATAAAGACAATGATGAATGAGTCAAGATATGGCCGAAACACACTGTGCATCAAATGCATGAAGGCTGCTAGGGCATTGGTCGTCCCAAATGACATAACAAGGAACTCGTAATGACCATACCGAGTTCTGAAAGCAATCTTGGGGATATCTAGCTCCCGAATATTCAACTAATGGTAACCTAAACGCAATTCAATCTTAGAAAACACTCGTGCACCCTGTAACTGGTCAAATAGATCATCAATACGAGGCAAAGGATACCTATTCTTCATTGTAACTTTGTTCAACTGGCGATAATCAATTCACATATGCATAGAACCATCTTTTTTCTTCACAAACAAGATAGGAACACCCCAAGGTGATATACTGGGCCGAATAAAATCCTTATCAAGCAATTCCTGTAACTGATCCTACAACTCCTTCAACTATGTAGGAGCCATACGATAAGGAGGAATAGAAATAGGCTGAGTTCCCGGCAACAGATCAATGCCAAAGTCAATATTTCTGTTGGGTGGCACACCCAGAAGATCAGGTGGAATGACATCAGGGAAATCCCGTACTACTGGGACCGAATCAACTGTAGGGGTATCATGTCATGACACAAACCGATGGGCCGCGACGGGCACCTGGTACCTTACTCAACCGAGTACCAACGTAATGCATCTTTCATATAATTCTATCATAGATAAATGAACTGGAGTAAAGCATGAGGGAATACAAACTTATACATATGAAGTACGGTCCTATAAAACCAAAATAACCACTCGTATACTGAACACGGGCCGACAAGGCCATACAATCTTTTACATACATGACATCTGTCTACAAGCCTCTAAGAATACATAATTTTCATAAAGGTCGGGACAGAGTCCCGCCATACCAAACAATACACATCTAAATCATACTAACCAAACAAGCAACTCCGAAGCAAATGGAGCACACCAACATCTTCCGCTGAGCTGATAGCCTACTTGGAGGGCTCTCAACCTGTCTATCGGGACCTTCAGGCATGAAATGCAATATACCTAGGAAAAAGGGACGCCAATATAAATAATGTACCGAGTATGTAAGGCACATAAATAAGTACATAACATACATGGAAGAAATATAGAGTAAATAACTCAACCTGTAAATCTGGAAAACTTTGTAATCATGAAATACTTATATTGTCATGCATATGCGTATGAATGTCATGTCGTGCAAAGGTACATGTTTCATAATATCATCAACCTCTGAGGGCATCCCATCATATCATCTCGGCCACTGTGGGCAAAATCATCAACATATACCAGTTGATCAGGTGATAGTGCGTATATAATGTCATAACCTTTTCCATATCCCATTTACATATATATACATACATATATATACGTATATAACGCCATCTAGTCATCGGTCAATGTATATAAATGCAATGCATGAAAAGTACGTTATTAAAATCTTTCGGAATGTCATAAGACCATTTTGCCTTTGAGTAACATCATAAAGTAAATTCTTTTCAATTTTCATATTTTTCTGAGACCCATGAACAGATGATAGAATAATATGACACATGGGGAACCAAGAATATAGGCGCCCCTAGTATTTCTATGAATAGAGTCATTTATGAAAGTTGCGTATTTTGCTCGTTTCATTTGTATCGTATGGATCATGCCAAAAGAAAGAAGGGATAGCCTTAACATACCTGAGCCGATTCTCTTGGCAATCCCTATAACACACGTCTTTTGCAAAGAACACATAACGGCGGATCGAATTAGGGGAGAATCCGTATGATATTATTGAGAAAGATTATACCGTACTCTCCTAGAATTTGCAATTCACACTTTATCCCACGACAGGGAATCAATGAACAACATCTTATATATTTTGTATAGAAATATTTGCTCTTTGAAGGATTTAGTACCAGCCCACTCTCTTAGTTCTCTTATCCTTGATCTTTAGATATTAGGATATAACACATATCACAAGTGTAGGAAAGCTCTTGAGTGTGGCCCACTTATTAGATGAGTAAGCCACCCAATCCTCTAAACTTGCCACCTATGTAACACTTAAAAGTCACTTTAAAAGTGATGGGGGGAATGCTACCACGTTTTTTGGGGAGTTTAAGCCATCCAAGAACTTTAATTATCCATATATTAATTAATCTCTCAATAAAAATCATTAATTATTCACATAATTAAGAATTACCTCAAATTACTTAAAATATTACTTACTTTTAACACACCTTATACACCTCACTATCATGGTCATGTGGTACCTTGTATGGTACTAATCCATAAATATCGGGTATTATAGCTCGGACCGTATTTATCCCAAATTATCAAACTTCGATGAAACTCATTGTTTTCGATTCACTTACTCTCTCACCTTCACAAATTTACTTATCACTTGTTTGAAATATCATGATACTTATAATCCCAAAATAGATCTCATTCCCAAACTTACGGCGAAGCTTTAATGTACGAAAATGCGGAATGTAATATTTCATTTTCGGACTTTCATCAATTTATTTATAGCGTACTTTCATGTACGAAAATGTAGGGTGTAACATCATTCCCCCATTTGGAACATTCGTCCTCGAATGTTGACTGATGCACTTATCATTATGGAAGCCTATAGTCCTTGTGAATACGTTAGTACTCTCCTTGCCATCTTAGGCAATTGTTCTGTGAATAAATCCAAAGTCCAGGGTGTTCCTACCTGTAGGTCTCTTTTTTACACCATGACCTGTGGTCGGGATTCTTCCAATCTCGTAGCTATTGCTACATTCTATCATACGGTATGTAAGCCTTTGTCCTTGTATGTGTGCCTATGCGACTCTCCTCTCCTCTACCCTCTAAATTTTAGCCAATCTCCAGGCTTCACTTTGTGAACATATACAAATTTATGTCAAATTGTCCCTCTGGGCGTCATTAGCTTTACTATATCTAAGTAGGCCATACTATACCATAATTCTTACTCCGATTTATTGTTCCAGAGGTTTGCTACCAAATTCCAGGTTACTCTTATTGCTTATCCCATATGTATAAGTCTTTTAATGCTTCCTCATTACTATTCATCTTAAAAATGACGACCTAATCTCAGCTCATACTTTGTGACTTTTGTCCATTCATTATGATTTGCCGCAATATTGACCTACAATATACCACTGATACCTTGAAACTTCTTACATAAACCTTGACAATAGGGCTTACATTGCATCAAGGAATATTTGAAGTGATTTCCATAATCGTATTTTATAGTATCTCGATGTGATTCACCTTATGGAGCTATTCTGATCTCGTACCATCCGCAAAATCTTTTCTCCTTCTCCCTTTTTTTATCAAATAATTATTCAATTGAAGGACCAAACGTTATCTTTTATCTGCCATAATTACACATTCATTTCACTACTAGGGCAACATTTCATCTTTTCTAAATGCTGCTAGTCTTAGATTTCTTTGAGTTCATTTGGCTATACTGAGCCTTCTATAACTTAAAGAACCCATTAGCTCTCTTGTTTTCATGGGCTTAACCCCGAGAACTTATTCATTCTTGTCACCTTCTTACTTACCATTTCTTGTTCTTACTCTTGTCTTCCTAAAAACTTGTCGCTTTATCATACTTTATAATGCTTGCAATCTTGCTTTACCATATATTTCCTTGTATTGTTCTGGAACATCAAGTGAGGCATCTCATCGTCCCTATCTCTTCTTTACTCTCTTGGCTAGATCTCTCGGTACCTAGAAACCATAGGCTGGAAAATATACCATTGACGATGTTGCTATCGCTCCTGGATACTGAATACTTGTGCTTCTAGCCTTTTATCCGATGTATGGACTATTCACAGCCTTCTGCATTTGAGTATCTCGTACGTTATTCACCTTTACCTTACTTACCTTAAAATCTCGCATCACATCTTGTATCTTTTTCATAACCTCCCTTCCACATAGGTATGATTCACATCCACAACCTGGAGCTTTATTATAATACTACAATCCGGTAGGAGCTTCATACTGACTTCTTATGAGGCTGTTACTTTTTTAATTGGCTTTATCGTAGAGCTATTATAGAATATGGCTATTGTACTATCTCTCGTGTACCTCTGATATCTAAAAGGTAATCCTGAAATGTTCTCAATCACGAGATCTATAATTTTTTGGGTTCAATAGTCACATTCCTGATTTACTTCGTTGATGTAACTTTTTGGTTTCCTCCTTCTTCTGATCAGACTTTACGTCGGCTTAAGTTATCTCCCAATCCATGGTTCATGGTATTAGTTATTCTGTTTAGCCTTTCATGGGCACTGAGGAATATACATGATACAATCCTTTAACAATTTAATCCTTCGTTTATGACCTGGGCTCAATTCCCTCCTTAACGTATACCAAAATCTTCTACGGTTGTATATGTTGCATGTATAAAACTCTGAACCCTTAAGTGGGTTCATAACGTAACCGACTCTGGATCATTGATCTATTAATTTCTTTCATTCCATCTTAGCTCTCTTTCAGCGTAAGCTATTACTTTTCCTGGTATTTCTGCCCCTTTGTTGCGTGCATACTTAGCTTATCTTAGTGCCCACACATGCCGGAATTTCGTGCAACTCATACCATATTACTTTTGGTTTCATTTCCCACTCATTAGCTCCGATAGGTTCCACTGTCTTATAGAGTGCATACGATGTTGTTGTGAGGCTGTTGTTACAAGACCATTTTCTCTTTCGGTCATTGTGCTTAGGTTGCAGCCTTCTTCCTTATTTCCTTAACTAGTATTTCATTGTAAGACTTAGGAAAAAACCTCTGACTCTCGTAAAGCTATGAGCCTATTGCATTATATACTCGATGGACCTTCTGATGTCCTTCCTTGCCTATACTTATCCATAGTTACTTACCTCCACACCCTTGGGCTTGTAGGGTTGCTTCTGAACTGATATTTTGACTGTCTTCTTAGTGGCACTCTCTTTTATTTCTGTAACACTCATACGGTATCTTTAACAACTCCACTCCTATCCGAGTACTTTTAAGTTTTACAATGACGTTACTACGAGGCTGAATTCACTATATTGGGTTTACTATGTTTATCTTGCACAATCTGCTGACTCGTCTGTAACCTCCTGTTTAGCCATAACTAGGCTCTTCCTTAATCAACTACCAACTACTTGTTGGCCCATTCTCATATCAATTTTCCACGTAATATTTCTTGGGTTATTTCCTTTGTTTTAACTTACTGCTGGCATCAGCTCCTTATCTATCAATAATATTTCGGGCAGGAACCTTTACTTCCTCTCCTTGACATCGTGTTTGCATAATATTCTGGAATCTTAGCATATATGTAGGATTTGAATAAATTCAATCTCATCCCTTTCTCATTTTTTTTTTGCATTCTTCCTTTACCATTCCATAACTACTAGAACCACTTAATTCTGTCTTAATGCCACATCATTCCATTTTCCCCCTTTTTGGGGAGTACTAAGAGTTGGAGCTATGATGACCTACCTATAGAAGTTTTACCTCTTCATCTTTGGCATTTTTTCACATCATCGATGACCCTTACTCGCCTTGCGGTAATCCTCCCGTACCAAGGATAGCAAAATTCCTTACTCACGAAGGTGACACTTAGTATAACTGGCACATATAGTCTCTTAGGCTGAACTCTGCTCACATTTCTTGCTTTAGGGAAGCGTCTTCCTGAATGACCATTCTTTGAATTTCTCATGAATCTTATTTTGTCGTCCATTCTATTATTGCTGGAGCAAAATATGAAATTCTTATGATGCCGACTATTATCAATCACTCAATTCCTAATTCATGTTTAGTTTATCTTATTCACCAGTCCATACTAATTTCTATTACTCTGGGGTCTAACTTTTCCTTCTGGTAATCACGTTAGAGTTGTGAACTTATTTCTCGAAATAAGGATATGACTTTATGGCCTATATTCTTTTATTGTCTCAAGGCCTGTCATCTTTCGTCTTTTCCTTCACTTGATTGTAGACTTTGTAATACTGTCATCATTTTTTTGACCTATCGTTGTCATCCATGTATTACATCTTACTCATGATGCTTCATTAACTCTCTTCTTATCTCCCGCTAATTATCTATGTCTACTGCTTTACTCTGAAAACTCGAAAGAAATATTCTTTTGCTTTTGGCTCCCCTTGCTCCATCCCTTGTCTCTTCAAATTGTCTAACATTCTTTCTTTACTGGGGACATGAGCCACACTAAGGTAATATTTATTCATTCAAGGCTTCTAGTGCTCATATCTAGCTTTACTATTTTAGGTTGCACTATCTAGGTGTCTTACGAGGAGATCTATTAACGCATTTGCAATATCCTTCGGAAATGTCAACTAAAGCAAACAATCCATTCACTATTTGGGGCACTCTAACCCCATCCGGATCGTGATATCCCGTTCTCTTCTTAATCTACACCTATTAGCCCCCAATATGGTATAACTGAGATGGGTGTGGCCAATTATACATACCTCTGTTACTGTTCCTTATATTTTTCTGTCGGAACTATAATACTGATAATCTTCATTAACTAGGTGCCTCGTACCCTTCTTCACCTTGCTTCTTTTACTTGCTAAAACTTGTGTCTCCCTTATTTTTCTTTTTTACCGTAAGAATGGATAGACATTCTTGCCTTAGGGATTCTTATCAAGAAGCTTACACATCTTAGTATACATGATCTGCTGAAGACCTCACATTTACTTATCATAAGCATGATGCAAAGTCGAGTTCCTCAACTCAACTCTTCCATAGCCAAATCTCTTACCAACCGTCTTTCTAGATGTAGGTATCGTCGTACTATAAGTAAGATAGAGTTTAGGAAACTGAGTTCTTACAACTGAGCTCTACCACACGGTCTAGAGCAGGAAGAAAGAGTAATAGTCCTAAATGCATAGCCTCCTGCTTATAAGTGTAGTGCATGACACACCCATAAACAAGACTCTACTAGACACGACTTATAGACTCCCTAGGACAGAACTGCTGATACCACTTTTGTCACGACCCAAATTGATGGGCCGCGACGGGCACTCGGTACCTTACTCAACCGAGTACCAACGTAACATATCTTCTATATCATTCTATCATAGGTAAATGAACGGGAGTAAAGCATGAGGGAATACAAACTTATACATATGAAGTACGGTCCTATAAGACTAAAATAACCACTCGTATACTGAACATGGGCCAACAAGGCCATACAATCGTTTACGTAAATGACATCTGTCTACAAGCCTCTAAGAATATATAATTTTCATAAAGGTCGGGACAGAGTCCCGCCATACCAAACAATACACATCTAAATCATACTAAACAAACAAGCAACTCCAAAGCAAATGGAGCGCACCAACATCTTCCGCTGAGCTGATAGCCTACTTAGAGGGCTCTCGACCTGTCTATCGGGACCTTCAGGCATGAAATGCAATATACCCAGGCAAAAGGGACATCAATATGAATAATGTATCGAGTATGTAAGGCACATAAATAAGTATATAACAAACATAGAAGAAATATAGAGTAAATAACTCAACCTATAAATCTGGAAAACTTTGTAATCATGAAATACTTATAATGTCATGCATATGCGTATGAATGTCATGTAGTACAAAGGTACATGTTTCATAATATCATCAGCCTCTGAGGGCATCCCATCATATCATCTCGGCCACTGCGGGCATCATCAACGTATACTAGTTGATCAGGTGGTGGTGCGTATATAATGCCATAACCTTTCCCATATCCCATATACATATATATACGTATATAATGCCATCTAGTCATCGGTCAATGTACATGAGTGCAATTCATGAAAGGTACGTTATTAAAATCTTTCGGAATGTCATAAGACCATTTTGCCTTAGAGTAACATCATAAAGTAAATTCTTTTCAATTTTCATATTTTTCTGAGACTTATGAATAGAAGATAGAATAATATGACACATGGGAAACCAAGAATATAGGTGCCCCTAGTATTTCTATGAATAGAGTCATTTGTGAAAGTTGCGTATTTTGCTCGTTTCATTTGTATCATATGGATCATGCCAAAAGAAAGAAGGGATAGCCTTAACATACCTGAGCCGATTCTCTTGACAATTCCTCTAACACACGTTTTTTGCGAAGAACACATAACGACAGATCGAAGTAGGGGAGAATCCGTATGATATTATTGAGAAAGATTATACCGTACTCTCCTAGAATTTGCAATTCACACTTTATCCTACGGCAGGGAATCAACGAACATCATCTTATATATTTTGTATAGAAATATTTGCTCTTTGAAGGATTTAGTACCAGCCCACTCTCTTAATTCTCTTATCCTTGATCTTTAGATATTAGGATATAACACATATCATAAGTGTAGGAAAGTTCTTGAGTGTGGCCCACTTATTAGATGAGTAAGCCACCCAATCCTCTAAACTTGCCACCTACGTAACACTTAAAAGTCACTTTAAAAGTGATGGGGGAATGCTTCCACATTTTTTTGGGGAGTTTAAGCCATCCAAGAACTTTAATTATCTAAATATTAATTAATCTCTCAATAAAAATCATTAATTATTCACATAATTAAGAATTATCTCAAATTACTTAAAATATTACTTACTTTTAACACACCTTATACACCTCACTATCATGGTCATGTGGTACCTTGTATGGTACTAATCCATAAATATCGGGTATTATAGCTCGGACCGTATTTATCCCAAATTATCAAACTTCGATGAAACTCATTGTTTTCGATTCACTTACTCTCTCACCTTCACAAATTTACTTATCACTTGTTTGAAATATCATGATACTTATAATCCCAAAATAGATCTCATTCCCAAACTTACATCGATTAAGTTACGACGAAGCTTTAATGTACGAAAATGCGGAATGTAATATCTTATTTCTGGACTTTCATCAATTTACTTATGGCATACTTTCACGTACGAAAATGTGGGGTGTAACATATCAATACCGACATCTCTCACATAAGCTAGATACGCGTCAAACCCCTTCTCAACCATTTGCTGAGCTTTGAGAAATGAAATAACTCTACTGGGAGTGTGATCTAAGGTACCCCTCCACGCTACTCGCAGTACACCTGGCATAGCCAGCGTCATGGTTTTGGTGTGAAAATAAAGAATAGTATAATGGGGCGACAACCGGGCCATGCCCAAGATAACATCAAAATGTACCATGCTAAATAATAATAAATCAGCTCTGGTCTCAAAACCACTAAGAGCAACCAAACATGACCGATAAATGTAGTCCACAACAAGAGAATCTCCCACAGGAGTAGAAATATAAATAGAGGAACTCAAAGAATCCCAAGATACGCCCAAATATGGGGAAAAATAAAAGGACACATAAGAATAAATGGATCCTGGATCGAATAGAACCGATGCATCTCTATGATAGACCGGTACAATACCTGTGATGACAGAATCGGAGGCAACAGCCTCGATACAAGCAGGAAGGGCATAGTATCTAGCCTAGCCTCCCCCTCTAGGGCGACTTCTACCTCCCCGACCTCCACCTCTAGCTGGCTGGACAGGCGGGGTGGCAACTGGTGCTGTAATTATAGCCTGATGACCTGGTGGAGCACGATGTGGCTGAGAAGTCTGTGGAGGTGCACCCCTCCTAAGTCTGGGGCAATCCCTCACCATATGGCGTGTGTTGTCATACTCAAAACAAGCTCTGGGAGAACATGGCGGTTGTGATTGGCTTGGTCTAGATTTGCTGGACTGACCGCTGAAAGCACCCCGTGCAGGAGGCGCACTAGATACTGGAGGTGCATAATAAGGCGCAGATCTAGGAGGAGCTAGAACACTACTGGCTACTGGAAGAGCTGAATGAACGGGGCAACTCATATAACCCCTACCATGACGAACTACAGCTGGGGTACGGGCACCAGAATAATGGCCCGATTCTCGAGACCTCTTGGCCTCCCTCTCCTCTCTATCCCGAGCATGCATACCCTCTACTCTCCTAGTAATGCTCACCACCTGCTGATAAGAAATATCCATCTCCAACTACCGATCCATGCTAGCCCTAATGCTGGGAATGAGCCCTTCAATAAACCGGTGAACTCTCTCACAAATTGTAGAAACCAAGGTCGGTGCATGCCTAGCCAAGTCAGTGAAACAGACAGCATACTCCAAAACAGTCATAGTACCCTAGTGCAAATGCTCAAACTCTGTGCGCCATGCTTCCCTGAGGCTCTGAGGAACATACTCCTTTAAAAACATATCTGAAAACTGGGTCCATGTAAGGGAAGCTGCCTCAGCTGGATTGTCCAACTTAAAAGTACGCCACCATTGATAGGCTACTCCTCGAATCTGGAAAGCAATGAAAGAAACCCCACTCGATCCTGATATACCCATAGTGCAGAGGATACGGTAGCACTCCTCCAGAAATCCCAGAGCATCATCTGATGCTAGACCACTGAATATAGGAGGCTTGTACTTCTTAAACCTCTCAAGCCTCCACTGGTCATCCTCTGAAGCTGCTGCCCTATCCTCGGGCTGAACTGGGGCTATAGGCGATACCAGTATAACCTCTGGGAACTGATCAACCTGGACCTGCTGCTCAAGAGTGTGGGCGACGAGAGTCTGTACTCTTCCCCTGGCTTAAGATGTGGCTGCAGCAAGGGGAGTCAACCTTGCCTGAGCTAGAGTGGTGTACATGTTCATGAACTATGCAAGGGTCTCTTGAAGAGCTGGAAGTAGTAGCAGTAGGCGTATCAGGTGCCTGGGCTCCAGTTGGAGCTGTTGGTGGCTCCTTTGTGGCAGCTCGCATGGGTGCTCTAGCTGCACCACATGCGCATCCTCGGCCTCTACCCCGGCCCCGACCTCTGGTGGCTCTAGCAGGGGGCGCGGGTGCCTGGTCATCTCCAGTAGCACGTGTCCTCACCATCTGTGAGAGAATAGAATACAGAGATTTAGAATTTTGATATCAAAAATCTCGCACGACAAGGAAATCAAATGAAGTGGAATTTTCCTAATAGTTACATAGCCTCTCGTAGATAAGTACAGACGTCTCCGCACCGATCTGCGAGACTCTAATAAACCGACTTGTGATTCATGACTCCTATGAACCTAGAGATCTGATACCAACTTGTAACAACCCAAGTTCGCCCTCCATGAACTGTCGTGACGGTATCTAGTATCTACGACTAGGTAAGCCTAACAAATTGCGGAAAAAGGAAACAAAATATGAAACTAGCAAAAACTACAAATAAAACATAATAAAAACGTTTAATATGTCGCTCGGCATATACAATAGATCCTCACAAACTGAAATAAATTCCCAAATCCCGAAATCTCATGAAATCACAAGCTATAGATATTACATAGTATTCTAGCTCCAGAAAGTTTAATTAAAAGAAAATACAGGAAAGCCTAAAACTCAAGAAAAGAATAAATATGGACTTCTAGGTCTGCGGACGCGGCAAATATACCTTGAAGTCTCTGATGTCGCCCGCCTCACTGATAGAACGGTTGAGCAGAAGAACCTGGATCTGCATATGAAAATATGTGCAGGAAAGGGCATGCGTACACCACAGCAGTACCTAGTAAGTGTCAAGCCTAACCTCGGTCGAGTAGTGACGAGGAAGGTTAGGGCCCTACTGGTTATATATATATATATATATATATATATATATATATATATATATATATATATATATATTTATATGAAACAAGGTAAAATAGTATGAAGTGCGACGATACAATTAGAAACACTAGCAGTCGATAAAGAGTAAAATCACAGACAGAATGTACCCAATACACAGAGATAGCAACAGGGGATCTCCCAGGATATCGTCCCGTAGTTCCAAACGTAAATGTACAGAGGATCTCCCAGGGTAACGTCCTGTAGTCCGAATCATAAATAGGCAGGGAAAACTCCCGAAATACCAATCCGTAGTCCCAAAGTAAGTATCCACTATAGGGGAAATCTCTCGGGTGTCGTCTCGTAGTCCCAAACATAAAAGTGCAAGGGGATCTCCCGGAATACCGATCCGTAGTCCCAAAATAAACATGCAGGGGGATCTCCCGGGAAATCGTCCCGTAGTCCCAAAGTAAACACACAACAGTCTCAAGAAATAATTTACAGTTCTATTCGATAATTAAACAGGAATTAAAGAATTTACAATTCTATTCGAGAATTAAACAGGAATTCTACTCTAAACATGCTGCACGGAATATAAGTAAGTAGTTAAAGCAGGTAAGACAATTAGATCACATAAGCATGCTTTTCCTAAACGAAACAAGAGGCTTCAAGTACAAGTATTGCTCAATTACAAGAAAACATAGATATTTACTTAATGAAAATGAGGTTTTTCAACAATTAGCACGTGTACGCATTCGTCAACTCACGCACACGGCACTCATATGCAACAATACCAAATCCTAAGGGGAGTTCCCTCACACAAGGTTAGGCAAGCCACTTACCTCAAACTAGCTCAAAATCAACCCGAAACCACGCTCTTGCCACGAGTATCCAACTCCGAGTGGCCCAAATCTAATCAAATAAATTTCATAATGTAAATATAACTACAAACGATGAATTTAGCTAAAGGAATCAAAGCTAAGATAAGAAAATAGAAAAATTCCCAAAAATCCTCTCCGGGCCTGTAAGCACGTGATTTTTGTCCAATATGAGAATTACTCCCAAAAAATTCAAAAATAAAATAATTTTCCTTGGTGTGCAATTTTTGTGATATTTTGTGATATTTTGAATAATTATTTGTATTTGTCTGTGCATGTTTATTTGTTAAATTAATAAAAATACAAAAATATGTCGCATTTTGCATGTAGGATTTAATTCTACAATTGTTAGTAATTAAGTTTGTTTTACAAAAAATAAAAATTACAAAAATAGGCATCGTTTGCATTTTTAGCATTTAATGTCCAAATATACAATTTTATGCTTAATTATTACTTAATTATGCGTTAATTGTTATTGGGAGTTAATTTGCGCCTTTATAACTTAATTTAATTCTTAATAATAATTTAAGTATTTTTCATAATTTAGTTTAGAGAAATAAAAGAAGAAAAGAGAGCGAAAATATAAAGAAAGTCGGAATTGGGCCTCTTCTTCGATTTCAAGCCTCAGGCCCAAAAAAATGGCCCAATCTTCCCAAACGACCCAGTCCATTTCGAACTGGGTCGACCCAGTCCATAACCTAACACCCCAGCATTTTTCAAACCAAACGGCATGACCCGATAACAATACGTTCCCCACGGCGTGATGAATGCCGTCTTTTCTGCATCTTCCTTATCCATTAGAATCTGATGATAACCCGCATAACAATCCACAAAAGAGCCAATATCATGTTTGGCACAATTGTCGATCAGTATATGGATGTTGGGCAGTGGGAAATTATCTTTTGGGCTTGCCTTGTTAAGGTCTCGATAATCGACGCACACCCTGGTCTTGCCATCTTTCTTTGGCACAGGCACGACATTGGCTAACCAAGTGGGGTACCGTGTAACCTGAATGACCCTTGCCTCAAACTGCTTGGTGATCTCTTCTTTGATCTTCACACTTATGTCTGTTTTGAACTTTCTCAACTTCTGCTTGACAGGGAGGAGTGCTGGATCAGTGGGCAATTTATGAACCACCAAATCGGTGCTTAGACCCGGCATATCATCATATGACCATGCAAAAACGTCTTTGTACTCATGCAATACTTTAATTATCTCCTCCTTGAGTTGTGGCTCCAAATGAACACTTATTTTAGTTTCCCGTACATTGTCTTGGTCCCCTAGATTAACTGCTTCTGTGTCATTTAGGTTAGGTTTGGGTTTTTCTTCAAAGTGACTTAATTCTTTACTAATTTCCTCATAAGCTTCATCATTATTACAATCCACCCCATCATCACACTCGATCTCTTGTATTATTACTTCTGAACTAGATTGGCTTTTAAAACTGGGCCGAAGATTCCTCATGCATGTCATGTCATTGATATCAGCATAAAAAGAACTATACAAAGAAAAGAAAAGAAAATGGAAAGAGAATTAGGGACGAAGAAAATTGCATTTCATTAAACGTAAAGACAACAAGGTTTTAACTCATCCAAATGGACGGAACATAACAACTGGATTACAAACCCTGGAATAATCCAGGTGACAAAAAGGAAAACAAAACCCACTACCACGACTCCCTCCGAACTGGAAGAGGAGTAGCTTCCCAATTGCTGATGTTAGCACGTGGTCCGATGTACTGTATGTCTGCTCTGCTTGACCCTTCCCCGGCCTCAACCATGTTTACTTCAACAAATACTTTCTCAAACACCTTATCCAAATTCCCATCCGCCTCAACTAACGAACCCGATATCTTTGCCAATGACTGTTTCTTGACTTTGCCCCCTTATGTATCAGTTCGATCATGTTGGCCTCATAATGCGCTGGTAACGGATTTTGATTGATGTTCGGGGCCTCTAGAGCCTGTACCTCAATACGGCGATTATCAATGAGCTCTTGGATTGCGTTTTTCAACTTCCAACATTTTTCAGTATCGTGCCCCGGCATCCCTGAGCAATACTCGCAGCTAACAGAGTGGTCCAGGTTTCTGGGAAGAGGATTTGGTGCTTTGGATTCAACTGGGGTCAGCATCCCCAACTGTTTCAATCTGTGGAAAAGAGAAGTGTTATTATTTTTTTTTTTTTGTAAAAAGGGGAAGTTGGACATCACCCGACTTATTTATGACAAAATTAAAAATCTTGACATGTTTTTTTTTAATTTGTTTTTGGCTATTTTAGCAAAAGGTGGGGTTGGACCCGATGAGGGTTGCCTACGTATCTCACATCCGGTGAGAATCAAACCCGCGTAGTTCGGGCAAATTAACCGAACTATTTTAAAACATGACTCTTTTCCATTTTTATTTTTTCCTGGCAAGACAATCTATTTTCCTTTTCTATTTTTGAAAAAGACAAAATAACGATTTTTTTTTCCATTTTCAACAAACAATAAAACAATCTATTTTTCCAAAAATAAAATAAAAGAATCTTCTCTTTTTTTTATATATATATTTTTTAGTAAAACAAAATAAAATATTTTCCTCTTTTTTTTAAAAAAATTTCGGCAGAGTTTCGCCAGTAATTGGTCATTGATTTTTTTTCTAAAATAATCAATTAACTCCTAACTGATATATTCTTTTTCCCCTTTTTTCTTTTTTTTCTTCAATTTTCCAACATTCCCGATATTCAGAAACCGGTCAACATGCAAGTTCGAAACAAATATATGTATAGAGCAAGTAGGATGCATCAGAATGGTCTTTTCATTTCAGGTTGCTAGTCCTAGACGGACCCAACCCCTGTGTTGAGTCCCCTAAGTCAAATGCAACGTGATGCAAATAAGCGTTCCTACTAGGGATCCGGCATGAAGTCACGTTATTCTATATTCAAAACCTGGGTCAGTGTACTAGACTGTGTACCCGAGCGGACAACTCGAGTCGAGGAGGGGGCAACTTACCGGGAACCAAAAGGCCATCCGGCTTCGTAACTTGTCCGACCTCTTTCTTATTTCAGGGTATAACACTAACAGAATAGGGAGTCTCAACCAGTAAGCACATCCCCGGAGGTGAAGAGAGAAGGGTTCGGCACAGTTTATATATACAGTCAAATAATATCAAAGCGGTAAAAGCAGCATTTAGCACATTAGGCTCAAACATGTAAAAATCAGATAAAGCCAAATATAACAATTTATCTAAGCTCGAATCTCTAACCCCGAACCAGTGGTTCTGGGTTACCATAAATAGTCCCCAGCAGAGTCGCCAGAGCTGTCACACCTCCTTTTTCCGCCCCGCGAGGGGCGCAAGGAGTTTTTTCCAATTAAAGGACAGTCGAAACGGGATTTGTTTATTTATTTCAGAGTCGCCACTTGGGAGATTTAGGGTGTCCCAAGTCACCAATTTAATCCCGAATCTAGGAAAAGAATGACTCTGTATTACAGTCCGTGAACCAGAAATCCGGATAAGGAATTCTGTTAACCCGGGAGAAGGTGTTAGGCATTCCCGAGTTCCGTGGTTCTAGCACGGTCGCTCAACTGTTATATTTGGCTTGACTATCTGATATAATACGTATTATAAACTTATGTGCAAATTTAACTTTTAAAAACCGCTTTTATCATTATTTATTTTATACAAAATTGCAACGTCGTGAAAACGCATCTCGAGCCACGCCACAACCAGTGCACGCGTGATTTGTTGACGCATTTTGACTTCGTCAAGATCGTGATTTGGGTTACATAAATGTACACCCGTATTCAAGAAAATAACCTTATTAAATATGCGCCAAAATACTACGCGTTATGATATTATTAGGTAAGACCGAGAGGGATAAGGCGAGGAGAAGAAAAATGAAACAAGGAATGAAATGCCGGGATGACGCATGCAATCGGGAAAACGCATAATAGAAAGGAATAACTGTATAAGTGCATTCATGCCAACGTGTGGTTGTTAAATCTGTTAAGACCTAATCGCTAACAAAGTGGTTGTCTAAATGTGTGATACCAGGCAGGTGGTTAATTGATTGGCAATTCTGGCAACTCATCCATACAACACCCGGTCGAAAGATCAAGTAAAAATGACAGGGCAGGATTCGGAAATCAGCATCGTAGACCCTTCGAATGAGGTTGAGGTAACAGATGTGGGTGCTATGAAAGAAGAGATGAGGAAATTAAAAGCACAAATGGCTGAAATGCATCAGGCATGGTCGCAGGGACACCCATCACCACTATATCCTGCCAACCCATCTTACATCCCACCCTTGGCTCAAGCTCAGGAGCCTATCACTCCCCACGCATCTTCAGCTTTCCCTTATCAGGCCCAGGGTTATGGTACCACGTCATACGCTCCCCCAGCTCCACCCTCCAAACAAAACCCTCCACCAACCATGGTTCCCGTCTTTGTGGCACCTCCCCCAGCTCCACTACATAGATCATCCAGTGAGCCGCTATTCCAAGCTCACGACACCCAATATTACCCTCCCGAACCCACTTTCAAAGCGCCTGAGCCATATACCTCCTCTCCCCATTTTGAAATCCCGGGAGAAGTTGAGAAACCGGTTAAGAATGCAGAACAAGAGGAGGTGATTCGTAAAGTCAAAAGCCTGGAGCAATCCTTCAGGAACATGCATGGTTTAGGAAACCAAGTTAGTGTCGCATACAAAGATTTGTGCCCTTTTCCTGATGTACAGTTGCCTGCGGGGTTTAAAATGCCGAAGTTTGACTTATATGAGGGGCACGGTGACCCAGTAGCCCATCTGCGTGGTTTTTGTAGCAAAATGAGAGGGGCTGGGGGAAAAGATGAGTTGTTGATAGCATATTTCGGGCAAAGCCTGAGCGGGTCAGCGCTAGAATGGTACACGAGGCAAGACCCCGGCCGATGGTATACATGGGATGATTTGGCCCAGGCATTCATCGGCCATTTTCAATATAACCTCGAAATAGTCCCTGATCGTCTGTCATTGTTGAAACTAGAAAAGAAGCCTGGGGAAAGTTTTAGAGAGTTTGGTTTCCGCTGGAGGGAACAAGCTGCAAGGGTTGATCCTCCCATGCGGGAGAGTGAGATGGTAGATTACTTCTTGCAAACATTGGAACCTACCTATTTTGGTCATCTAGTGACATCTGTCGGGAAGTCGTTTAATGAAGTGGTAAAGATGGGAGCCATGATTGAAGAAGGATTGAAATCTAACAAGATCTTGAGCTACTCGGCTTTGAAAGCAACCACCCAGGCCATCCAAAGCGGTACTGGTGGTGTGCTGGGAAAGAAGAAGAAAGAAGAAGTTGCTGCAGTTGAAGCTAATGTTTGGTCCAGGCACAATAACCGTCCACTCTACTACAACCAACCCAGACCCCATCACCCAAACTATCAATATACCTCATATGGTCCACCGCAACACTATTATCCACCACCAGAACCACACTTTTCTATTCACCACGCCCAGACCTACACTCAACCCCCAGTGCACTCGCAATGGCGTACACCAAGTCCCCAAAATACACAGCCACACCCACAAAACACCTATCCACCTCCCATGGCTAACAGACCAGGAACCAGCTTCCGCACAAACCAAGCTTTTAGAAATGAGAAAGCCCCAAACAGAAAAACATTTACTCCGCTGGGAGAATCTTACACTTCTCTCTTCCACAGATTGAAACAGTTGGGGATGCTGACCCCAGTTGAATCCAAAGCACCAAATCCTCTTCCCAGAAACCTGGACCACTCTGTTAGCTGCGAGTATTGCTCAGGGATGCCGGGGCACGATACTGAAAAATGTTGGAAGTTGAAAAACGCAATCCAAGAGCTCATTGATAATCGTCGTATTGAGGTACAGGCTCCAGAGGCCCCGAACATCAATCAAAATCCGTTACCAGCGCATTATGAGGCCAACATGATCGAACTGATACATAAGGGGGCAGAGCCTAAGAAACCTTCGCAGGTGGTTATGGTGATTCGTTCTACGGAAACCAAAGAAAAGACAGTGAGTGCAAGGCCAGTGGTTCAGTTAAAAGCAATAAAAGACAAGCCAGTGCTAGTAATGGGAAAGGGACCATTTGTGGCCGAGAAAAAGCAGGAGCCAGTCAAGATAGTGGTACCAAGGTCAGTATCCGCGCCCGTGGTGGTTGTGAAGGGAGCCTATATAGAACCGGTTGTCATAAAACCGGTAGTCCAGTTACCCATGGTTGATAGCAAAGCCGTACCCTGGAAATATGACAAGGTAGTGGTGACATACAAAGGAAAGGAAATTGAGGAAGAAAGTTGTGAAGCACAGGGACTGACCCGGTCGGGACGTTGTTTCGCCCCCGAAGAGTTGAGAAAAGCTAAAGGCGCAAAAGACAATCCAGTACCAGTTAAAAAAGCTGTAACAGAAGAAGAGGCAGAAGAGTTTCTGAAAAAGATGAAAGGACAAGATTATTCCATTGTTGAGCAACTGAGAAAAACACCGGCCCAAATCTCGTTGTTGTCATTATTAATTCACTCTGATGAGCATTGCCGAGCTTTAATGAAGATATTGAATGAGGCTCATGTGCCTGACAAAATTTCAGTAAACCATTTAGAGACAATTGCCAACAAGATCTTTGAAGTGAACAGGATAGCATTTTCTGATGATGAATTGCCTATGGAAGGCACAGAACACAACAAGGCTCTCTATTTGACGGTCAAATGTGAAGGTTCAATGGTTACTCGGGCACTAATCGATAACGGGTCGAGCGCTAATATTTGCACGTTATCCACATTGAACAAGTTAAAGATTGATGAGGATAGAATCCGCAAAAATAGCATTTGTGTTCGAGGGTTCGATGGAGGGGGAACAAACACGGTAGGGGATATTGTACTCGAATTGACTATTGGCCCAGTCGAGTTCACGATGGAATTTCAGGTGTTGGATGCTGCAGTATCCTATAATCTTTTGTTGGGTCGACCGTGGATTCATGCGGCAAAAGCCGTGCCCTCCACACTGCACCAAATGATCAAATTCGAGTGGGACAGACAAGAAATTGTGTTACATGGGGAAGATCCCACATGTGCCATGAATGATGCCATTGTACCCTTTATAGAGACCGAAGATGATAAGGGGCCATGGGTGTATCAGATCCTTGACACGGTTCCGGTGAGCAGGGTGCCTGAGGGTAAAAGCATGCCATGTACCAGGGTGTCAGCTGCGACCATCATGGTAATGTCAGAAATGTTAAATAACGGGTTCATGCCCGGGAAAGGTTTGGGGGTTGAACTGCAGGGCATTACTCAACCTGTGTCTTTGCCCAAAAATCTGGACACCTTCGGGTTAGGGTTCAAACCAACAACGGCAGATGTCAGAAAGGCCCGTAAATTGAAGAAGAAAGCTTGGGTGCTCCCTAAACCAATTCCTCGATTGTCCAGGTCCTTCGTCAGACCGAGTATTAAGAAACAGTCATTGGCAAAGATGTCAGGTTCGTTAATTGAGGCGGATGGGAATTTGGATAAGGTGTTTGAGAAAGTATTTGCTGAAGTAAACATGGTTGAGGCCGGGGAAGGGTCAAGCAGAGCAGACATACAGTACATCGGACCACGTGCTAACATCAGCAATTGGGAAGCTACTCCTCTTCCAGTTCGGAGGGAGTCGTGGTAGTGGGTTTTGTTTTCCTTTTTGTCACCTGGATTATTCCAGGGTTTGTAATCCAGTTGTTATGTTCCGTCCATTTGGATGAGTTAAAACCTTGTTGTCTTTACGTTTAATGAAATGCAATTTTCTTCGTCCCTAATTCTCTTTCCATTTTCTTTTCTTTTCTTTGTACAGTTCTTTTTATGCTGATATCAATGACATGACATGCATGAGGAATCTTCGGCCCAGTTTTAAAAGCCAATCTAGTTCAGAAGTAATAATACAAGAGATCGAGTGTGATGATGGGGTGGATTGTAATAATGATGAAGCTTATGAGGAAATTAGTAAAGAATTAAGTCACTTTGAAGAAAAACCCAAACCTAACCTAAATGACACAGAAGCAGTTAATCTAGGGGACCAAGACAATGTACGGGAAACTAAAATAAGTGTTCATTTGGAGCCACAACTCAAGGAGGAGATAATTAAAGTATTGCATGAGTACAAAGACGTTTTTGCATGGTCATATGATGATATGCCGGGTCTAAGCACCGATTTGGTGGTTCATAAATTGCCCACTGATCCAGCACTCCTCCCTGTCAAGCAGAAGTTGAGAAAGTTCAAAACAGACATAAGTGTGAAGATCAAAGAAGAGATCACCAAGCAGTTTGAGGCAAGGGTCATTCAGGTTACACGGTACCCCACTTGGTTAGCCAATGTCGTGCCTGTGCCAAAGAAAGATGGCAAGACCAGGGTGTGCGTCGATTATCGAGACCTTAACAAGGCAAGCCCAAAAGATAATTTCCCACTGCCCAACATCCATATACTGATCGACAATTGTGCCAAACATGATATTGGCTCTTTTGTAGATTGTTATGCGGGTTATCATCAGATTCTAATGGACAAGGAAGATGCAGAAAAGACAGCATTCATCACGCCGTGGGGAACATATTGTTATCGGGTCATGCCGTTTGGTTTGAAAAATGCTGGGGCAACTTATATGAGGGCCATGACAACTATCTTCCATGATATGATACATAAAGAAATCGAGGTATACGTGGATGATGTGATCGTGAAGTCTAGACAGCAATCCGACCATGTCAGAGATTTGAGAAAATTCTTTCAAAGGCTTCGCAGGTACAATCTTAAGCTCAATCCTGCGAAATGTGCTTTCGGGGTGCCATCTGGGAAGTTGTTGGGATTTATAGTTAGTCGGAGAGGTATTGAATTAGACCCGTCAAAGATCAAAGCTATTCAGGAGTTGCCACCTCCAAGAAACAAAACCGAGGTGATGAGTTTGTTGGGAAGACTGAACTATATCAGCAGGTTCATTGCTCAGCTCACGGCAACGTGTGAACCAATTTTCAAATTGTTAAAGAAAGATGCCGCGGTCAAATGGACTGATGAATGCCAGGAGGCTTTTGATAAGATAAAGAGGTATTTGTCAAACCCACCCGTGCTGGTCCCACCAGAACCAGGGAGACCTTTGATTCTATATCTGACAGTTGTGGACAGTTCATTCGGCTGTGTACTGGGGCAGCATGATGTTACGGGCAGAAAGGAGCAGGCTATCTACTATCTCAGTAAGAAGTTCACATCTTACGAGGTCAAGTATACTCATCTGGAAAGGACATGTTGTGCCCTAACTTGGGTGGCACAGAAATTGAAACATTACTTGTCATCTTACACCACTTACCTTATATCTCGCTTGGACCCGTTGAAGTATATTTTCCAGAAACCCATGCCCACAGGAAGGCTTGCAAAGTGGAATTGGGTCCAATACAGTCATTTTAACTATTTTTACTTTATTTCGGCGCAAAAAGAAAATTTCAAAAAAATATATATAAATTTTAGTTTATGTATCTCTCATAAACTTGAAAAATACAAAAATTGTACTTTATTTTGGTACTTTATATAAATTCGAAAATTACAAAAATATAGTTCTATTAATGTTTGCAGTCATTATAATTTTGAAAAAATACAAAAATATTACGTCTTTATTAAAGAACGAAAATTACAAAAAAATAGTTTTATTAATATTCTATAGTCATTTTTAACTTTGAAAAATACAAAAATATTACCTCATATTTTATCTTAATATTTAAAACGAAAATTACCAAAAAAATAGTTTTATTAATATTTTGTAGCTATTTTAAAATCTTGAAAAATATTTAAAAATATATAGTTTTGTTTAAATACTAGTCTTATTTTTGGTAGTTATTTTGCTTACATAGGACTAGTTAAGCAACGTGTTCCTATTTCTCGGGTCCGGGCAAAAGAATAATATTCGGGTTCAAACTACCCGGTTTTAGGCCTAATTTTCGGACCTAGCCCGTAATAAACCGTGTCCAGGACACATGGGGAACCCCACCACGCGTGGGGAACATATGCCTCGAACCCCACCACGCGTGGGGCTCATTTTCCTTGACAAGCCCATGCTAAATACACGGACAAACACAAGGACTGGGAGGATTTCAAAACTTTTGAAAACGAACCACTGTAGCTCTTTCTTCTTAAAAAGAAGAAAGCAAAAAACCCTACAGGCACGGTTCACGCTTCTTCTTCCTCAAGAAGAAGAAGCAAAAACCCTAGCTCAATCCCATTCCCAAACTGCCTCACGAGCTCCCTCTCCGCCATAACCACCAGCCCCACCATCGTCAAAACCATCTCGTCGCCAAACCACTGCCCGACGACCAAACAACCAGTTGCACCTCCACGCACCTCCATCACGACCACCACTCCGTCCCGACCAACTCCCCCATAACAACCAACAAAACCACCTCCATCACGAACCAGACGCACCTCCGTCAACCACCATTGCCATCCGCCACGAGCTCCAGCTCCACCCAAAACCAGTCGCGACTCGGAACAACCATCGCTGTTGTTCCGTTCAGCTCCCTCTCCGCCATCGTCACTGCCCACGTTGCCACTGTCCCTCGTCGTCGACCACCAAGCCTCCCAAACAACCACCCTCCGACACCCCAAACAGCTCCCTCCGTCCCTTCTGTCCCAACGACCAAAACCAACGAAAACCCTCACCCAAACCATCTCCGGCTGCTGCGTCGTCCAACCACCCCCCGTCGTCAACTGCCCAAACGACCTCTCCAAACGCAGCAACAACCAGCTCCGTCAACAACCAAACAGACCTCCATAGCTGCTCGTTTCATCACCTCCAACGACCCCTTTGTTGCGGCCTCTCGCAACAGTTGCTGCGTCGAAAATACAGCAGCTGTTGCTGCGTCGCTGCGTTGCTGAGTAGCTCAGCCGTTGCTTCAGTCCGGTGAGGTTGTTTTGATCGTCGAGGTCCGGTACGTCGAGGTGCTGTCCGAGGTTCCGTCGTTGTTCTTCGTTCAGAGAGGTCCGGCTTGAGTTCCGTCGGAATCATGTTTGTCGTTTTGAGTTTGTCGAGGTGCAAAGGTTAGTAAACCTCGACGTATTAGATAAATAAACTTTACGTTGAATGTTTGAGATGCAATATAAAAATTGGTATGGAAATTTTCTGCCTATGTTTCATTGTCTGCATTTTGGTTCATTCTCATGTTATGTTATTCTTATTTATTTGATGACGTTTAATTAAGTTTGACTAGTTGTTCTATGACACAAGTTTGACGTTAATTTGTTCGTCCTTTACTTCGCTTAGTTCATTCAAAATTTTTTAGTACATGTTATTACTAATCCCGAAATACTCATTCGCTAAAACTCTTTTATTAAACCTCTAACAAGTTATGAGATTTTAGTTGTAAAGAAGCTGTAAGGTTTAGTATGGTTAAAAACGTAAAAATGGCATCCCTTTAAAAATAAAAATAAAAAATAAAAAAATAAATAAATAAATAATAATAATAAAAAGGAATAAAATGAGAAGAGCCTCGCCGAATAAAAGGGAAAAATTGCGGGGCCCTCACAAAATATATGTATTAAATACTTAGATTCCGAGATGGACCGTTTAACAAATTTCACGGCCCTCCCCAAAAATAATAATGCGCTAGTTGCTTTAGGCGCGCCTTTAATAATGTTATCTCCCTAAACTCGGGTGCACATTTATGTGACCCAAATCCAAATCTCAACGGAGTCGAAATATGTCTTTAGTCACGGGCGCATTGATTGTGGCGTGGCCCGAGATGCATTTCCATGACGTTGCAAATTCTTTTTAAAAAACTAAGAATGAGATGAGCCTCGCCAAATAAAAACATAAATTGTGGGGCCCTCAGTAAATACTTGTTTTAAATTACTTAGAATTCAGGAGGGCCGTTTAGCGAATTTCACGACCTCCGCAAAATAATAACGCGATAGTCTCTTTAGGCGCGTGTTTAATGATTACTTTCTTAAGCTCGGGTGTGCATTTCATGCGACCCAAATCCAAATCTCAAAACATCAAATAAAATGCGTTCCGGATTGTGGGTGCATTTCATGTGACGCAGTCCAAAGGCGTGTTTTAAGCGATGTTCACATTCTTGTAAAAACAATAATAATAAAGCGGTTAAAAGTTAAAATTTGCACATAAGTTCATACTTGTATAAAATCAGATAATCAAGCCGAATATAACAATTGAGCGACCGTGCTAGAACCACGGAACTCGGGAATGCCTAACACCTTCTCCCGGGTTAACAGAATTCCTTATCCGGATTTCTGGTACGCAGACTATAATATAGAGTCATTATTTTCCTCGATTCGGGATTAAAATTGGTGACTTGGGACACCCCAAATCTCCCAAGTGGCGACTCTGAAATAAATAAACCAATCCCGTTTCGATTGTCCTTTAATTGGAAAAACTCCCCCTGCGCCCCCCCGGGCACGGAGAAAGGAGGTGTGACAGCTCTGGCGACTCTGCTGGGGATTTAGATGACCCAGAACCACTGGTTCAGGGTTAGAAATTCGAGCTTAGATAAATTGTTATATTTGGCTTTATCTGATTTTTACATGTTTTGAGCCTAATGTGCTAAATGCTGCTTTTACCGCTTTGATATTATTTGAACTGTATATAAACTGTGCTGAAACCTTTCTCTTCTTACCTCCGGGGATGTGCTTACTGGTTGAGACTCCCTATTCTGTTAGTGTCATACCCTAAATAAAAGAGGCTCGGAAAGTTTCTAAGTCGGCTGGCCTTTTGGTTCCCGGAAAGGAGCTCCTTCCTCAGCTCGAGTTGTCCGCTCGGGTACACTGTCTAGAACACCGACCCAGGTTTTTGAACCTAGTATAACAAAGCCACATGCCGGATCCCTAGTAGGAACGTTTATTTGCATCATGTGCATTTGACTTAGGGGACTCAACATAGGGGTTGGGTCCGTCTAGGACAAGCAACCTGAAAATAATAGACCATCTTTCGGCATCCTATGTGCTACATGTTGTATTTAGTCAAGGGCGAATGGGTCATTTGGTCATTTCCAGCATGATGTTATTTTAATCAAAGCATGGGGAACATTTGTGGAATCCAAGAAGCCTTGGAATTCCCTATGTCCCCCACGCTTGCTTTTTGGGAAAGCACACGAGGAACATTTGTGGAATCCAAGAAGTCTTGGAAATCATTATGTCTCCCATGCCACATTTTTTAAAGTAATAATAAATATAAAAAATAAAAAAATATATATAAACAAAGCATAAAAATTCAAAAGATTTTGTATGTTGTCATCATTTTCCACATATAAGAAAACCGTGAAAAAAGGAGAAAATAACAGCATGGAGAAAAAGTCCGAGTAGAGTCAAAGCTCTGCCGAAATTTTGAGAAAATGAAAAAAAAATGTCTTATTAAGTTTGTTTTATTAGCAAGTCTTGTTTTGAAAAAATATCAAAAGTCCAAAAGTTTTATTATGTTAAAAAAAAAAGGGGGAGTCGGGCGTTGAAAGTGGTTTTATTATTGCAAATATATATATAAAAAAAAATCCAAAAAGTTTTTCTTTATTTCCAAAATATATATATATATCTTTATCTGTTGCAAGAACATTTGTCTTACCAAAAGTTTTTAGAATCCCAATTTTCAAAACAAATAATCCAAAAATATTTTTCATTATTGACTTCTTTAGAAAGTCTTTCTCGTTGTTTCTTTTAAAAAAAATATATAATATAAAAAAACAAATCCGAAAATATTTTGATTCTTCTTTCAAAAATTGAAAAGAAAATTCAAAATTTAAAAAAAAAACATTTTAGAAGCATTTCTTATATTAAAGGTAAAATTCCAAAAAATAAATTCTTCTTTTTCTTTAGAATAAAAAATAATGCAAATGAAAATTCAAGAAATATATCTTAGAAGTGTTTCTTTTGAAAAAAGAAAATCAATCAAAAATCAAAAATATACTTCCTTTCTTCTTTTAAAGTAGTTCTTTCAAATTCAAAAAAAAAGGTTAGTTCATCTACTTATTTTTGATTGCCCGAACTACGCGAGTTTGATTCTCACCGGATGTGAGATACGTAGGCAACCCTCATCGGGTCCAACCCCACCTTTTTGCTAAAATAGCCAAAAAAACAAATAAATAAAAAATATATGTCAAATTTTAAATAGTCATAAATAAGTCAGGTGATGCTGTTTTGTCATAAATAGCTGAATGTTCCCGAAAGGGACGCCGGAAGGCTGACTTTGCATAAATAGCCACCTTCGGGTCATGTTTAGAATTTTTGGTCTAAGTTGACCCACACAGCCTTAAAAATCTTCGTCCCCGAGGCGCTGAAGGGCCGTGTTTGCAACACTAAGTTTTCATTATAATTTGAAAAAAAAAACAAAGAGTCAGCGGTCAGGTGAATACCGTTTGAATTTTGTCATAATAAGCCGAGCCAGCTTCAGCCGCGTCTTAAACCATTCTCACCGAAATAGCCTTAGAGTATCTTTCAGTTGTCAAAAGGTTATTTTTGTAAAAGAACGGACAAGTTTGTAAAGTGTCATAAATAATCCTCCCCGGCCTCAAAATTCATGTGAAATTTGGAAGGGGCCACATTTGCAAAAAATAACCATTTGGTTGCATTTGTCGAACGGAGAAAGGGAGCTGGAATTTTGTTTTTGAGTCTACCAATCTTTTGATTAAAACATGCGGGTTGTTTGATTTTCAAGTTTGCGGGTCATCTGTAAATCCTTGAAACCCAGTTTGTTTCAATATGAAAATTGAAAAAAAATGTTCATTATTGTTTATCTTTTATTGGGCCGAACTACGCAAGGTCTGATTCATGCGGGGTCATGATACGTAGGCAATCTCCATAAGATTCGACCACACACAAAAAATGATGAAAAAGAGAAAAAAAAGAAAAAGAAAAATAAAGGTAAAATAAATAAATAAATAAATGAATAAATAAATAAATATATATTGATAATAATAAGGACCGACTGAGTCCATTCTAACATATTTGATTTTGAATTGTGAAGAAAGTTGAGGTGGTTGGTTTGTGCCTCAAAGAAAAATGACAACTAACGTCGAAGCTGTTACAAGTGTTCCAGAGACTCAGAGTGGGAAGGTTCCTCGTCATGAGTCACAATTTGCGACACAACAAGAGCAGTACCACTCTCCTGAGTACCACTCGTACTCGTTTGATATTGCTGCAAAAACTGAAAAGCCTGCCCGAAAGATGGTACAGGAAGAAATGACCCAAAGAGTGAAAAGCTTAGAACAATGGTTGGAAAACATGCAAGGGTTGGCAAGCCAAAAGAGTGTTGCCTTCAAAGATCTATGTATGTTCCCCGATGTCCACTTGCCGCCTGGTTTCAAGACTCCAAAATTTGAAAAATACGATGGACATGGAGATCCCATAGCCCACCTGAAAAGGTATTGCAATCAACTGAGAGGTGCAGGAAGAAATGAAAAATTGTTGATGGCTTATTTTGTGGAAAGCCTTACGGGAGTAGCCTCCGAATGGTTTATGGATCAAGACACGTCTCGCTGGTATGTCTGGGATGACATGGCACAGGCCTTTGTCAGACAGTTCCAATACAACATCGACATTCCCCCAGACCGCCTTTCCCTTTCAAACCTGAAGAAGAAACCAAGTGAAAGTTTCAGGGAATATGCCATAAAATGGAGAGAGCAAGCAGCTCGAGTTAAGCCACCCATGGATGACCACGAGCTAATTACTGTCTTCCTTCAAGCGCAAGAGCCAGATTACTTTCAAAACATGGTGTCCGCAGTTGGCAAAACCTTCTCGGAAGCAATCAAAATTGGAGAAATGGTAGAGAATGGTCTTAAGACAGGCAAAATTATAAGTCAAGCTGTTCTTAAGGCCGCAACTCAGGCTGTCCGGGTTGAGTCAGATAATCTTAGCGGCACAAATGAGGAGATTGAAGAAATCATGATGACATCAGGGTCTAGAAGAGGTCCCAGGAGAACATCTCGAGGGTATGAGCAGCCTCCTCAAATTTTCTATGGCTCCCCTGAGCAGTATTATCCACCTCAGGACGCTCAATACTCTGTCGCTCCACCTCAGTATGTTGTCCAGCCACCAAAACACCCCAGGAGGCGAGCACGAGCATCACAAAATCTCCAGAAGTCTCCACAAAATTTTCAGGTGCCCTATAACCCACAGCCAAGCCAGTGGTATAAAGGGGAACAAAGGTTGAAAGATAATTTTACACCAATAGGAGAGTCCTATGAAAGCTTATTTGAGAAATTAAGGAATCATGACATGATTGCACCTATTCCTCCAAATCGTGTGGACCCACGTGCAAGAAGCTTTGACCCTTCTAAAAGGTGTGAATACCATTCCAATGCCCAGGGGCACAATGTTGAAAGCTGTCGGGATTTGAAAAGAGAAATAGAAAGAATGATCCAAGAAGGGCGGATTGTGATCAATAACAGTGACATGGAGCACTCGAACCCTATCGAGAACTTGTTGACAGAGGGTGACGATGTTGAAGCGGGCAATGGTCTTCACAATACTAATGCAAAGCTCAGTGGCTAAGATGCCAAGTTTGATAAAGTGGGAGGACGCTCCGTTCCTTGGTTAGCAAGAGAGAAGCTTGTAGTGGCTTATTTTGTTGTCATTTCTGTTGTCCGGATTATTAAGGTTGTAATTTGGATTTTGTCCTGTGTCAAACCTTCTTATCTTTCCATTTTGTCATAGCAGTTTGTTTAAATTTTGTCCAGTTTGTGTTAGGATTTTATTCTGGTTGTTTTGTTTGTTTTATTATTCAAACCATTTCGCCGGTAGTCTAATACAAAGTCGGTCTTTTGTTAGTTCCAGTCGTCTTTTGTTTAGTCCTTTTATCATTTCGTTCAATGCCGATTCTAGGGACATGACATGCGCACACACTTTGGGCCTAGTCTTTAAAGTTAATCATAAAACCCTGGAAAGGCGATCAGACCATTTAAAGAAAATAAGGACGGTTTGAGATTATTCAGAGCTCGAGTCATGTGGAACTGGGGCAAGTTAAGCACAAAGAAAACCGTTAAAAGCAAGATTCGCCAAATTGGCATGAGGGTCGGTCATGATAATGAGAGTGTCGCCCAACGGTGCTTAGAAATGACAAAGGAAAAATAAAATGTTTAACATAATTGTCAAGTCCAGCACCATCAGAAGAGACTACAAATTTAAAGTGTGTTGTTTGCACTTGGCATGTTTTGAAGACTGAAATGACGAAGGCATTTTGTTCTGCTACCTAAACACTTTATCCTTCGTTACCCCTTTTGAGCCTTATTTATTTTTCTTTCATACCCCTCGTTCGGAATCAGTAACAACGAAAAAAAGAGAAAGAAAGAAAACAACAACGAAAAAAAAAGAGAAAAAAAGAAAAGAAAAGAAAAGAAAATTGATAACAAAAAAAAAAGTCAAATGAAAATAGAGGAATTGGGAACTACGTTTGACATGATTCCTCAAAGAGGATACGTAGGCGCTTCACGGCTCGGTCATAGTTTTGAAAATGGAAAAATTAAGTAAAATATCCCCAAGCAAGAAACTGGGGCAAATGTTGCGTTTGTTGTAAATAAATCTAATTCCGAAGGTTGTAACTAATAACCCCAAAATTAATGTATTTTTGAGCCTTTTATACCCTTTCTTTCTAACCCTATCCAAAAACCCACATTACGGTCCAAAGAAAGACCTTCCGATCAGTCTTCAAAATATGCCAAGTCAGACAAATGAAGAGTCTTACCGGCGAACATAACATTCTGTTCCACAGCAGAAAGGACTCTAATCTCCAACAGAAAGAGTCATACCAGCAACACTCCAAATCCCCAGCTAGAGAGAGATATAAAACGAGAGAGTCTTATTGGTGAAAACCTTCACAGGCACCATAAGGCGATGAAAGCTGAGAGGAAAACCCAAAAATGAGAGAGACTTGATAGTGAAAACCCTTCGGGCACTACAAGTCGAATAAGATTGAGAATCAGAGGGGGAATCGCCAATTGAAGATCTTGAAAAGATGATTGACGGCAGAGGATAGGCCACATACGCATGTCATGGCCATTAGAGTCGGTATCTGCGTTTGATAGATTTTTATTTATAGTTTCTTTTGTAAAAGAGTCATTTGTTTCCTTTGTCTTTTATTTTGTCCCCTTTTATCTATCTCCTTTCATAGAAAATTCCCCAATAGAGTCAGTTTGATCAGAACAAGTGTGAATTGACTTCAAAATAGGCCATCAGCTTTCCAAAATGAGATCTGACTAGTACATCCAAGTGGTATAGTCAGCAGGGAACAAACGCGAGGCCAGTGTCAAAAGATATCCCCAGCAAAAGGGAATTGACAGAAGGATTGACAAGTGTCAAGAGGGATACCCTTGCCAAAATCAAAGGTTATAAACCTCAAGGCCAAAGCCCGTGGGCAAATCAAGGAGAGCAATGAGCATGATTTGGGAAATTCATACTAGACTAAAAGGTCGGGGAAATGCCAGTTTCCGAGCTATACCACAAAAGAAGAGGGATATCCCAAGTAGAAAGGGATTGTACCCGGCAAATAAAATCGTCCCCAACAAGTTATGCAACGCAAAGCAAGGAAGGGAGAAAGGGAAAGCCATCCCAGTAGGAGTATCACAACCAACCACCATGTTTTAAACTAACAAATTTTGTTTGATTTGAAACAGGTAAAGGAAATGGCATTGATGCAGAAACGCATGCCACAAGGGATATTATCAAACTGGGGCAGAAAATTTTCCTTCCATTTAGAAAATTTTCTGGAAGTCAGGTACCCCCAGCTGATAACATTTTACCCCCCAACAGGTAAGTAAATCAAGGGAGGTAGTCTTTGAAGGAAGGAGCTATGCAAAAACAAAACAAAAAAGGGAATAATAATAATAAAAAAAAGAATAATAAAAAGAAAAACAAAAAAATAAAAAAGGAAAAAGAAAAGGAAAGTCATCCCTGTCTAAATAATCCCCAACAGTTTCGAGGGAAGACAACACAGGTAAGTAAATAACTCAAAAAAAAAGAAGAGAAAGCGAAGGTTTCATTAATAGGAGACGCACTTCCTAGTTTGAAATCGTTAGAGTTATACCCATAGGAGATGCATTTCCTCCTAAGTTAGTTTTAGTTGCACCCATAGGAGATGCATTTCCTCCTAAGTTTTAGTTTTACCCATAGGAGATGCATTTCCTCCTAAGATTGTTTTAGTTTCGCCTCATAGGAGATGCATTTCCTCCTAAGTTTACTTTCACCCATAGGAGATGCATTTCCTCCTAGGTTTAGTTTTACCCACAGGAGACGCATTTCCTCCTCGGTTTGTTTTAGTTTCACCCATAGGAGATGCATTTCCTCCTAGGTTTGTTTTAGTTTCACCCATAGGAGACGCATTTCCTCCTAGGTTTGTTACAGTTTCACCCATAGGAGATGCATTTCCACCTAAGTTTAAGTTTCACCCATAGGAGATGCATTTCCTCCTAAGTTTGTTTTTACCCATATGAGACGCATTTCCTCCTAAGTTTATGTTTTACCCATAGGAGATGCATTTCCTCCTAAGTGGTTGTTAAAGATAAAAACAGAAAAAACATAAAAAAAAATGACCTAGTCTGATGAACCTTCTCCTAGGATCAAAATCTTAGTCTGACGAACTTTTCTCCTAAGATAGAGACCTAGTCTGACGAACCTTCTCCTAGGATCAAAATCTTAGTCTGATGAATCTTTCTCCTAAGATACCAAACAAAAAATGACCTAGTCTGATGAACCTTCTCCTAGGATCAAAATCTTAGTCTGATGAATCTTTCTCCTAAGATACCAAACAAAAAATGACCTAGTCTGATGAACCTTCTCCTAGGATCAAAATCTTAGTCTGATGAATCTTTCTCCTAAGATACCAAACAAAAAATGACCTAGTCTGATGAACCTTCTCCTAGGATCAAAATCTTAGTCTGATGAATCTTTCTCCTAAGATACCAAACAAAAAATGACCTAGTCTGATGAACCTTCTCCTAGGATCAAAATCTTAGTCCGATGAATTTTTCTCCTAAGATAGAGACCTAGTCTGACGAACCTTCTCCTAGGATCAAAATCTTAGTCTGATGAATCTTTCTCCTAAGATACCAAAAACAAAAATGACCTAGTCTGATGAACCTTCTCCTAGGATCAAAATCTTAGTCCGATGAATTTTTCTCCTAAGATAGAGACCTAGTCTGACGAACTTTCTCCTAGGATCAAAATCTTAGTCTGACGAATTTTTCTCCTAAGATAGAGACCTAGTCTGACGAACCTTCTCCTAGGATCAAAATCTCAGTCTGATGAATCTTTCTCCTGAGATACCAAAAACAAAATGACCTAGTCTGATGAACCTTCTCCTAGGATCAAAATCTTAGTCCGATGAATTTTTCTCCTAAGATAGAGACCTAGTCTGACGAACCTTCTCCTAGGATCAAAATCTCAGTCTGATGAATCTTTCTCCTGAGATACCAAAAATAAAAAATGACCTAGTCTGACGAACTTTCTCCTAGGATCAAAATCTTAGTCCGATGAATTTTTCTCCTAAGATAGAGACCTAGTCTGACGAACCTTCTCCTAGGATCAAAATCTCAGTCTGATGAATCTTTCTCCTGAGATACCAAAAATAAAAAATGACCTAGTCTGACGAATTTTTCTCCTAAGATAGAGACCTAGTCTGACGAACCTTCTCCTAGAATCAAAATCTTAGTCCGATGAATCTTTCTCCTAAGATGCTAAAAAAAACATTTTTGAAAAAAAAAGAAGAAAAAAAGAGAAAAAAAGAAAGAAAAAAAAAGGTCATTTTCCTAAATCCAGGCGCCCACCTGTATAACGAGAGGAATATATTTCAGTTTTACTTTCAAGTGTTGAAATTGGGAGCCCGCCCATAGAACAGAGGAATACATTTCAGTCCTTACATTTCAAGCATTGAAATTAGGCGCCCACCTGTATAACAAGGGAATACATCCTAGTCTAGTGTTTAGTTCACTCTCAGCACTGCATCAGTAGTATCAATGAGTTACAATTTTGCTAATGACTCACAAACTTTCCCAGTGCAAACTGGGTTAGGAAATTTTGTTTGTTTTGTTTGTTTTGATTGTCAGGGGCCTGCCTGTAGAGCAGAAGATTGTTATATGTCAAAGATTGAAGAAGTTAGGGGTCCGCCTGTAGAACAGCGGGATCGTTCAAAGTCAAGCCGTAACCCATTGGAAGGCAGAAGGCTACAACAAAAATCCCCAGCACTCAATCCAAGATAGAAGCAACAAGAAGCTCGCCCCAAGAATGCGAGTCAACAGTCTGAGAGGGTCAACAAGAGCTAGTCACAAAAACAAAAAAAAAACAAAAAAAAACAAAAAAAAAAGAAGAAAAATGAATGAATCCAAAGCACGGAAGTGGAGAACAGATGTGATCTGCTCAAGAACTAGCGCCTACAACTAGCAAGTATCAAGGTTCAAATCCAAAGTCTGTATGAAGCACCATTCAAGACTCAAGACCAAGTTTCAGAAGACTTAAGAGATAGGAATCCTTGTAACTAGTAGCTGATAGGCTTAGTTAGTCTTTTTCAGTTTTCATTTTTGTTGTAATGACAGGACCGCGGACCGGAACCTCAACGGAACGGCACCTCGATCGGCTCTTCACCTCGGTACACTTCACTATCTCTCTCATCCCGAACTACACGTGGCCTGATTCCTGTATAACCAAGGATATGTAGGCAGCTCAGATACCAGGGCTCGGTCACATTCCCTCCCTTTCCTTAAGTGTAGTCCGTCCAAGTAATGGTCGGGTCAAAAACACGTCCAGTCGTTCTTTGTCGGAAAACTCTTCGTGTTTCCAGTCAAAGAGGGGCAGCTGTAAGCACGTGATTTTTGACCCTCCCCGAGAATTTTCACATTTTTAGCATGAATATGTGAAATTGGGTCTAGTATAGCTATTTTAACTATTTTTACTTTATTTCGTTGCAAAAAGAAAATTTCAAAAAATATATATATAAATTTTAGTTTATGTATCTCTCATAAACTTGAAAAATACAAAAATTGTACTTTATTTTGGTACTTTATATAAATTCGAAAATTACAAAAATATAGTTCTATTAATGTTTGCAGTCATTATAATTTTGAAAAAATACAAAAATATTACGTCTTTATTAAAGAACGAAAATTACAAAAAAAATAGTTTTATTAATATTCTATAGTCATTTTTAACTTTGAAAAATACAAAAATATTACCTCATATTTTATCTTAATATTTAAAACGAAAATTACCAAAAAAATAGTTTTATTAATATTTTGTAGCTATTTTAAAATCTTGAAAAATATTTAAAAATATATAGTTTTGTTTAAATACTAGTCTTATTTTTGGTAGTTATTTTGCTTACATAGGACTAGTTAAGCAACGTGTTCCTATTTCTCGGGTCCGGGCAAAAGAATAATATTCGGGTTCAAACTACCCGGTTTTAGGCCTAATTTTCGGACCTAGCCCGTAATAAACCGTGTCCAGGACACATGGGGAACCCCACCACGCGTGGGGAACATATGCCTCGAACCCCACCACGCGTGGGGCTCATTTTCCTTGACAAGCCCATGCTAAATACACGGACAAACACAAGGACTGGGAGGATTTCAAAACTTTTGAAAACGGACCACTGTAGCTCTTTCTTCTTAAAAAGAAGAAAGCAAAAAACCCTACAGGCACGGTTCACGCTTCTTCTTCCTCAAGAAGAAGAAGCAAAAACCCTAGCTCAATCCCATTCCCAAACTGCCTCACGAGCTCCCTCTCCGCCATAACCACCAGCCCCACCATCGTCAAAACCATCTCGTCGCCAAACCACTGCCCGACGACCAAACAACCAGTTGCACCTCCACGCACCTCCATCACGACCACCACTCCGTCCCGACCAACTCCCCCATAACAACCAACAAAACCACCTCCATCACGAACCAGACGCACCTCCGTCAACCACCATTGCCATCCGCCACGAGCTCCAGCTCCACCCAAAACCAGTCGCGACTCGGAACAACCATCGCTGCTGTTCCGTTCAGCTCCGCCATCGTCACTGTCCACGTTGCCACTGTCCCTCGTCGTCGACCACCAAGCCTCCCAAACAACCACCCTCCGACACCCCAAACAACTCCCTTCGTCCCTTCTGTCCCAACGACCAAAACCAACGAAAACCCTCACCCAAACCATCTCCGGCTGCTGCGTCGTCCAACCACCCCCCGTCGTCAACTGCCCAAACGACCTCTCCAAACGCAGCAACAACCAGCTCCGTCAACAACCAAACAGACCTCCATAGCTGCTCCTTTCATCACCTCCAACGACCCCTTTGTTGCGGCCTCTCGCAACAGTTGCTGCGTCGAAAATATAGCAGCTGTTGCTGCGTCGCTGCGTTGCTGAGTAGCTCAGCCGTTGCTTCAGTCCGGTGAGGTTGTTTTGATCGTCGAGGTCCGGTACGTCGAGGTGCTGTCCGAGGTTCCGTCGTTGTTCTTCGTTCAGAGAGGTCCGGCTTGAGTTCCGTCGGAATCGTGTTTGTCGTTCTGAGTTTGTCGAGGTGCAAAGGTTAGTAAACCTCGACGTATTAGATAAATAAACTTTACGTTGAATGTTTGAGATGCAATATAAAAATTGGTATGGAAATTTTCTGCCTATGTTTCATTGTCTGCATTTTGGTTCATTCTCATGTTATGTTATTCTTATTTATTTGATGACGTTTAATTAAGTTTGACTAGTTGTTCTATGACACAAGTTTGACGTTAATTTGTTCGTCCTTTACTTCGCTTAGTTCATTCAAAAAATTATTAGTACATGTTATTACTAATCCCGAAATACTCATTCGCTAAAACTCTTTTATTAAACCTCTAACAAGTTATGAGATTTTAGTTGTAAAGAAGCTGTAAGGTTTAGTATGGTTAAAAGCGTAAAAATGGCATCCCTTTAAAAATAAAAATAAAAAATAAAAAAATAAATAAATAAATAATAATAATAAAAAAGAATAAAATGAGAAGAGTCTCGCCGAATAAAAGGGAAAAATTGCGGGGCCCTCACAAAATATATGTATTAAATACTTAGATTCCGAGATGGACCGTTTAACAAATTTCACGGCCCTCCCCAAAAATAATAATGCGCTAGTTGCTTTAGGCGCGCCTTTAATAATGTTATCTCCCTAAACTCGGGTGCACATTTATGTGACCCAAATCCAAATCTCAACGGAGTCGAAATATGTCTTTAGTCACGGGCGCATTGATTGTGGCGTGGCCCGAGATGCATTTCCATGACGTTGCAAATTCTTTTTAAAAAACTAAGAATGAGATGAGCCTCGCCAAATAAAAACATAAATTGTGGGGCCCTCAGTAAATACTTGTTTTAAATTACTTAGAATTCAGGAGGGCCGTTTAGCGAATTTCACGACCTCCGCAAAATAATAACGCGATAGTCTCTTTAGGCGCGTGTTTAATGATTACTTTCTTAAGCTCGGGTGTGCATTTCATGCGACCCAAATCCAAATCTCAAAACATCAAATAAAATGCGTTCCGGATTGTGGGTGCATTTCATGTGACGCAGTCCAAAGGCGTGTTTTAAGCGATGTTCACATTCTTGTAAAAACAATAATAATAAAGCGGTTAAAAGTTAAAATTTGCACATAAGTTCATACTTGTATAAAATTAGATAATCAAGCCGAATATAACAATTGAGCGACCGTGCTAGAACCACGGAACTCGGGAATGCCTAACACCTTCTCCCGGGTTAACAGAATTCCTTATCCGGATTTCTGGTACGCAAACTATAATATAGACTGAACTATATCAGCAGGTTCATTGCTCAGCTCACGGCAACGTGTGAACCAATTTTCAAATTGTTAAAGAAAGATGCCGCGGTCAAATGGACTGATGAATGCCAGGAGGCTTTTGATAAGATAAAGAGGTATTTGTCAAACCCACCCGTGCTGGTCCCACCAGAACCAGGGAGACCTTTGATTCTATATCTGACAGTTGTGGACAGTTCATTCGGCTGTGTACTGGGGCAGCATGATGTTACGGGCAGAAAGGAGCAGGCTATCTACTATCTCAGTAAGAAGTTCACATCTTACGAGGTCAAGTATACTCATCTGGAAAGGACATGTTGTGCCCTAACTTGGGTGGCACAGAAATTGAAACATTACTTGTCATCTTACACCACTTACCTTATATCTCGCTTGGACCCGTTGAAGTATATTTTTCAGAAACCCATGCCCACAGGAAGGCTTGCAAAGTGGCAGATCTTACTTACAGAGTTCGACATTGTCTATGTGACACGGACTGCCATGAAAGCACAGGCATTAGCCGATCACTTGGCTGAGAACCCCGTTGATGAAGATTATGAGCCTTTGAAAACTTATTTCCCTGATGAAGAGGTAATCCACATTGAAGAATTAGAACAAGCTGAGAAGTCGGGATGGAAACTTTTCTTTGATGGGGCCGCCAATATGAAAGGCGTAGGAATAAGTGCGGTACTTATTTCGGAAACAGGTCAGCATTACCCCGTTACAGCTCGGCTTCGTTTCTACTGTACAAACAACATGGCAGAATATGAGGCGTGTATATTAGGATTGAGATTAGCTGTGGATATGGGTGTACGGGAAGTCTTGGTCATGGGTGACTCAGACTTACTGGTACACCAGATTCAAGGGGAATGGGAAACACGGGACTTGAAGCTTATACCGTATCGGCAGTGTCTGCATGAGCTTTGCCAACGTTTTCAGGTCATAGAATTCAGACACATTCCAAGGATTCATAATGAGGTTGTTGACGCTTTGGCTACTTTGGCGTCAATGTTGCACCATCCAGATAAGGCCTATGTTGATCCATTGCAGATTCAAGTCCATGATCAGCATGCTTACTGTAATGTGATAGAAGAGGAAATTGATGGAGAGTCGTGGTTACATGATATCAAAGAGTACATCAAAGCGAGAGTATATCCAACGCAGGCCACCAGTGATCAGAAAAGAACAATTTGACGGTTGGCAAGTGGGTTTTTCCTTAGTGGGGGAGTACTGTACAAAAGAACGCCAGAGCTCGGTTTGTTGAGATGTATAGATGTACGGCAAGCCACAACTATCATGACTGAGGTGCATTCCGGAGTTTGCGGACCGCATATGAATGGGTATGTTCTAGCAAAGAAGATTCTCCGAGCAGGTTATTATTGGCTCACGATGGAGCGAGATTGTATCAGTTTTGTGCGTAAGTGTCATCAATGCCAAATACATGGAGATTTGATTCATGCTCCACCATCAGAATTACATACGATGTCCGCGCCATGGCCTTTTGTTGCATGGGGCATGGATGTTATTGGGCCAATTGATCCAGCAGCATCAAATGGGCACAGGTTTATCTTGGTAGCTATAGATTATTTTACCAAATGGGTGGAAGCGAAGACATTCAAGTCTGTGACCAAGAAGGCTGTAGTTGACTTCGTGCATGCAAATATCATCTGTCGGTTTGGGATCCCAAAGGTAATCATCACAGATAATGGGGCTAATCTTAATAGCCATTTGATGAAGGAGACATGTGAGCAGTTTAAGATTGCTCACAGGCACTCTACTCCGTACCGTCCCAAGGCAAATGGTGCGGTTGAAGCGGCCAATAAGAACATAAAGAAAATACTCCGGAAGATGGTTGAAGGATCTAGACAATGGCACGAGAAATTGCCTTTTGCATTGTTAGGATATCGCACCACCGTGCGTACCTCGGTAGGGGCGACTCCTTACTCATTGGTATACGGTACCGAGGCAGTAATACCCGCAGAAGTGGAAATCCCATCTCTGCGAATCATTGCAGAGGCTGAGATCGATGATGATGAATGGGTGAAAAGCCGTCTTGAGCAGTTGAGTTTGATCGATGAGAAAAGATTGGCATCAGTGTGTCATGGCCAACTGTACCAACGAAGAATGGCAAGAGCATACAACAAAAAAGTACGTCCAAGGAAATTTGAAGTAGGGCAATTAGTACTGAGGCGGATCTTGCCTCATTGGTCTGAGGCAAAAGGAAAATTTGCCCCAAACTGGCAGGGACCATTTGTAGTAACCAGAGTGTTGTCTAACAGAGCGTTGTATTTGAAAGATATGGAAGGAGAATGTGTAGAAATGGCCATCAATTCCGATGCGGTCAAGAGATATTATGTATGATTTCTTTATTTTCTGAATGTATCTGTTCGTATTTGGCATATCTTAAAGATTGAAATGATGAAGGCATTTTGTTCTGCTATCCAAACACTCTTATCCCTTGTTATCCCCTTCGAGCCTTACTTATTTTTCATACACCTCTTTCGGAATCAGCGGCACTATAAGAGAACACATGTGACGAACATAAAGAAAAGAAGGAAAGAAAAGAAAAGAAAAAAAAAGAAAAAGAAAAAGAAAAGAAGAAAAGGAAAAGAAAGAAAAGTGAAAAAAAGGGAAAGAAGAGAAACATAACAACGTACTCTCTATAAAGTGAACTACGTTTGACTTGATCCCGAAAGGGTACGTAGGCAGCCTTACTCCGAGGTTCAGTCATACCAAATAGAAATCCAAAAATCCCCAAGCAAGAAACTGGGGCAGAAGTGGTGATTGTTATGAAAGTGGGATTCCGAAAGTTGTAATTTGAACCCATTTGAATTGTTTTGAGCCTTTTATACCTTTCTTTCTAAATCAATCCAAAAGCCTACATTACGGACCAAAGAAAGACCTTATGATCAGTTTTGAGAAATGCCAAGATGAACAGGTAGGAATAACCCACGACAGGGGCAACACTCTGGTTCGAGCAAGAAGAACAAAAATAAATGAGAGAGTCTTATGGGTGAAAACCCTCACGGGCACCGTAAGGCGACGGGAGCTGAGAGAAAAATAAATGAGAGAGTCTTGTTGGTGAAAACCTTTACGGGCACCTCAAGGCGAAGGTGAGATAAGAAATGGAAAACTGAGAAAGGTATGTTGATAGAAACCGTTTCGCGGTACCGCAGGGAAACAAAAAAAAAAATCTTTTGCTTTCTTTCATTGGTTGAAATCAGAATTAATTATTTTTTCATCAAAGCTTGAAGCTTTTGTTTTGAGATTAATACTCCACCGGTTTGCAAACTCTGTTCCTGGGTTGTTACTACTATTAGACTTTTGTTGTTGTGCTGTATTGTTATTACTGCGTGGCTGACTTTCTTCTTCTTATATTGGCAATACCAGGTACACAACTGTAATTTTGGCATTTTGTAAGCTGAAATGAAGAACGGAATGTTAAATTTTTAATTTAGTTTTAATTTTTTTTGTATTGTATTTAGATTATTCATGTATTATTATTCTGTCAATCACTGTCATTTGGCATAATTAGACATGTTATAGCGATATATTAAATAACGCCTTAACCGGATTATTAGGAAATATATTCAAGACGGATTACTAATTAAAACTGTTTAATAATCAAAATAGAAGAAATAACGTAAAAAATGGCGTTATTGAATTAGTTTGGCAAAAATTGATTAATTCCTTATTCATAAGGTTTTTTGTCAACATTAAGTTAATCGGAATCATGTAGTTAATTTCAGTTAAAACATGAATTAGTTTGCGAATCAAGTATTAGGACATGATGTGAATTAAAACAAAGTTAGTTAAGTTTAAATTGTTTAACTTTTAGAAATATGGTTTAGTAATCAAGTTTTTTTTTTTAATTTTCAGTATTTGTAAATAATTAATTTCAATAAGCTTAAGTCATACTAACAATATGTTTTAATCCAACTATGGGATAATTAGTTTTTTTTTTTTACTTTTTGGGCAATTCCATGTTGTTCGTAATTATCATTTTAGTAATATTACTTTCCATTAATATTTGTTTTGAATTAGTAATTAATATGTTATTTTTAAGTATGTAGAGATTGACTTCATAATTATGGACAAACTTAGTAATAATAAAGATGTAGTCATTAAAGGGTATTCATAAAATAAGGGAGGATCTCGCTAACAAATAAACAAATATAAATAATACAAAAAATTGCAGTCCTTCAATCTTATTTATTTATTTTTTTTATATAAGAAAATACCTAGATTTCAAGATGGGCGATTTAGTAAAATTCACGGTCTTACCTAATAATATCATAACGCGTAGTATTTTGGCGCATATTTAATAAGGTTATTTTCTTGAATACGGGTGTACATTTATGTAACCCAAATCACGATCTTGACGAAGTCAAAATGCGTCAACAAATCACGCGTGCACTGGTTGTGGCGTGGCTCGAGATGCGTTTTCACGACGTTGCAATTTTGTATAAAATAAATAATGATAAAAGCGGTTTTTAAAAGTTAAATTTGCACATAAGTTTATAATACGTATTATATCAGATAGTCAAGCCAAATATAACAGTTGAGCGACCGTGCTAGAACCACGGAACTCGGGAATGCCTAACACCTTCTCCCGGGTTAACAGAATTCCTTATCCGGATTTCTGGTTCGCGGACTGTAATACAGAGTCATTCTTTTCCTCGATTCGGGATTAAACTGGTGACTTGGGACACCCTAAATCTCCCAAGTGGCGACTCTGAAATAAATGTACTTGAGTTTGTACTGTGACCTCTTGTTGCAACCTTCTGTTTCCCGGTGCCGGGGAATTTTATTGTTTCCTGCTGGGGATTCCTATTGTAACCCTCTGTTTTATTGTCCTCTGACTTGATCTTGAAATGTATGCCTCTGTTATCTGGGCGGGCTCCCAACTTCAATACTTGAAAATTAAAGACTTGAAATGTATGCCTCTGTTATCTGGGCGGGCTCCCAACTTCAATGCTTGAAATGTAAAGACTGAAATGTATGCCTCTGTTATCTGGGCGGGCTCCCAACTTCAATGCTTGAAATGTAAAGACTGAAATGTATTCCTCTGTTCTATGGGCGGGCTCCCAACTTCAACACTTGAAATGAAAAGACTGAATGTATGCCTCTATTATCTGGGCGGGCTCCCAACTTCAACGCTTGAAATATAAAAACTGAAATGTATTCCTCTGTTCTATGGGCGGGCTCCCAACTTCAACACTTGAAATGAAAAGACTGAATGTATGCCTCTGTTATTTGGGCGGGCTCCCAACTTCAATACTTGAAATATAAAGACTGAAATGTATTCCTCTGTTCTATGGGCGGGCTCCCAACTTCAACACTTGAAATGAAAAGACTGAATGTATGCCTCTGTTATCTGGGCGGGCTCCCAACTTCAACGCTTGGAATGTAAAGACTGAAATGTATGCCTCTGTTATCTGGGCGGGCTCCCAACTTCAACACTTGAAATGTAAAGACTGAAATGTATGCCTCTGTTATCTGGGCGGGCTCCCAACTTCAACAACAACTTTAAAAATGCCACTCCTTTCTTTAGGTTGGCGAGATTTCAAAATTTAAACTGTGTGTCTCTGTTCTTCAGGCGGACTCCTGACATCAAACTTGAAAAGTATGTCTCTGTTCTCCAAGCGGACTCCTGATTGCTAAATTTGAAATGAATGTCTCTATTCTCCAGGCAGACTCCTGATTTTTGAAATTTAAACTGTATGTCTCCGTTCTTCAGGCGGACTCCTGACGTCAAACTTGAAAAGTATGTCTCTGTTCTCCAGGCGGACTCCTGATTGCTAAATTTGAAATTGAATGTCTCTATTCTCCAGGCGGACTCCTGACTTTTAAAATTTAAACTGTATGTCTCCGTTCTTCAGGTGGACTCCTGACGTCAAACTTGAAAAATACGTCTCTGTTCTCCAGGCGGACTCCTGACAACTTGCATTTATCCTGATTAGTGCTTGTTTTTCCCTCCTGGAGAATTCCTCTTCAACAACTAACTTTTCTCCCCCTGCTCAATCAAAGAAAATTTTGTCAGTTTAAAACGGTGGTTAGTTGATGGCATTCTTGCTGAAAAATCCTTCCACTGCCTTGCTTTGTGTTGACTAATTTCCACGCACTGACCCTGAACCGCTTGACTTTCTGACCAACTTTTAAATTTCCCAACCTCTGGCGACCTAAATGTTTTACACCCCTGCTGTTATTTCACTTTTCTGACCTTTTTGTTTGAGCTTTCGCCTTTCCCACGACATTCCCCAATCATTTCACCGATGAAACTTCCGTTAATTCCCTGTATTCCACTTGACATCAAGTTGTTTTTGACATGCTCTGACCACGTTGTGCTTTACAATTCTAGAAGCTGGTAGTGAACTTTGAAGTCCTTTCTGCTTGCATTGAACAAAACTGGCACTGAAACATCTCAGCTAGATAAAACCCTCAAAAGAAAATGAAATGCCATGATTCTTGAGTTAAGGATAAGAAGAATCCAAAACCAGATGACTGTTTGAAAAGAGAAGGAAAAGAAACTTATCTGAGCGAGACAACTAGTACCAATGGTCAAGACATGCATTTTGGATTAATCAGCCCAATCTATCCAACCAAACAACTCTCAATTGCCGTACCTCATTTCCCAGAACTTCCATCACTTGTTTGATTTATCCCGACCTTAACCTTGTTTCCCTGCGGTACCGCGAAACGGTTTCTATCAACAGACCTTTCTCAGTTTTCCATTTCTTATCTCACCTTCGCCTTGAGGTGTCCGTAAAGGTTTTCACCAACACGACTCTCTCATTTATTTTTCCAGAGATAAATAAATTCCCCGGACAGAATTAAGAGTACTTGAGGTCATTCCGTATGTGTTGGTACTTGAGATACAGAATTAAGAGTCGTGTTGGTAAAAGTTACCAATTTAGAACACACATTCACTCATGAGAACACTTGTCCAAAATCACTCAATTCTAACCACTAAAACCCAATCAAAACCCAAAAACTTGGTTGGGAAACTTTTCTTCAATTCTCCCAATTTTTCACCCCAAATCCGAAATTAATGACAAAACTAAGATTAGATTGATGGAATATAACTAGAATGGGATAAGAATCGTTACCCACTAATTTCCTCTTCAAAATCCTCCCAATATCGCCTTACCCCGAGCTTCAAATTTGATTTTCCAAGTTATGAACTCAAACCCTTAATTTTCATATTTCTGCCCAGCGATTTCCGCTTCTGCGATCATGGGACCGCACCCGCGGTCCCGCTTCTGTGGCTGGGGAATCGCACCTGCGAGATTTCATTAAACAGGAGGATACCGCACCTGCGCTCCATTCTCTGGATGTGGTCCGCTTCTGTAGACCTATAACCGCATCTGCGGCCATTGGCCAACAGTGCCCAAATTGCACCTGCGATCTACTTCCTCGCATCTGCGGGCTGCACCTGCGGGCTCCTCACTGCAGGTGCGAAAATACCAGAAGCAGCACTTCAGAATATAGCCTAAGTCCAATTCAACTTCCGTTAAGCATCCGAAACTTACCCCAGGCCCCCGAGACCTCAACCAAACATGATAACCAATCCTAAAACATCATACGGACTAAGTCCAACTCTCAAATCACATCAAACAATGCTAAAACCATGAATTACCCTCCAATCCAAGCCTAATGAACTTGAAATCTCAAGAATTCTACAACCGATGTTGAAACCAACCAAACCATGTTCGATTGACCCCAAATTTTGCACACAAGTCACATTCAACACTACGGAGCTATTTCAACTTTTGGAATTGGATTCCGACCTCGATATCAAAATCTCAGTATCGATCTGGAAGCTTCAAAATTCAACTTTCGGCATTTCAATCCTAAATAAGTTACGAACCTCCAAAATACAATCTGAATATACCCCTAAGCCCAAAATTACCCAACGGAGCTAACACAATCGACATAATTCCATTCCGAGGTCGTCTTCACATTGCATAGACTACGGTCCAAATTCTAAAGTTTAAACTCTCATTTAGGGACTAAGTGTCCCAAAATACTCCGGAACTCAAAACGAATCCTCCTGAAAACTCACAATAGCAGAAACAATACAGGGAAAATAGTTAATAGGGGATTGAGGCATAAATTTTTAAAACGACCGGGTGGGTCGTTACAATCTCGCAACCTTCGAAGAATATCGCTCCCGACTTACACTGTGTCAGTGCCCGGTAGATATCCGACAATATCAATGAAGCAAGTTTGTCATCTTCCTTGGCAGTTAAGACTTGCACAATTCTAGCCATATGGATATCAATTATCCCTTTTTCATTTAGGAAGACCATGCTGCCCAGAAATGCTACTATGAAGGCAAAGTGACGATGAATTTTTCAAGTTTCTTTACTTTGCTTGTTGGTAAACCCATTTTCATGCGTTTCAAACCCCTCTGGATGCTCGTACCTAGAGTACATGAAGTAGAATGAACAACAACCCTCGCTTACAAGGTTTTTTCTTATTTACTTACTGATGTTCATAGTATCAGAGAAACGACGCACTGACATAGGCCTCGAGAATATAAGCTTCTGATTTCTTAAGTCCCTGCCGAAACCTGTATACCCAGCTATTTCTTCTAGGGTGGGAGTGAGCTCGAAGTCCGAGAAGTGGAAGACATTGTGGACGGGATCCCAAAAGCCATTAAAGCCTTGATTAAATCATTCTGGGGCTTGACTTTCATGATATCCGTGAGAGCACCCAGATGTTCAACTACCCACTCTTGCCCCTCTTGGGCCAAATCATACTACCACATTTGAAGTTGTAGTGGAGCTTGTTCTAAGACATTTAATGGCAAATTCTGGATGGTATTCATTCTGTACCTATGAACGAGTAGGGTTAGGGTTGACTCTAGTTTGCAAGACAGACTAGCAAACTCTTTTGTAAGAACCAGTTTTTTTTTAGTTTTCAAAGAGAAATCAGCTAAAAGTGGCCATTTGTGCAACATTAACCAAAATGATCATTTCTGCAATAGTGGCCCCATCTTACTTTTAAATAAGGTTTTGAGGCCTAAATAAGGTACTTTTCTAGGAAAAGTGATAATTTATTGACAGACATGTGCAGCAAAAATGGCGCAAGACTTAACCGAAGTTGGGTCGGCTTTATTTTTTGACCAATGGACACATTTTATTTATTTGGTTTGAAAAAATTGGATCGGCACCGATGAGGTTTGCCTACGTATCTCACATACGGTGAGAATCAGACCCGTGTAGTTTGGTCAGTTTTGACATAGTTGGAAAAACATGATATTGACTCATTTTCATTTTGAAATACATTTTGTCTTCCTATCTCTTTTTTTTCAAAAGTTTTGGCGGAGTTTCGAGGCGTTTTCAAATACCGGGGTTTTCAGAACCGGGTAAATTCTCTATATCCTACCTCACTCTTAGTTTTTCTGTTGTTTTTCTTTTCTTAGCCGGTCAACATACAAGACGAAAAAAATAAATGTACAAATAGAACGTAAGATGCATCAGGATGGTCTTTCATTTCGGGTACACCTGTCCTAGACGGACCCAACTCCTGTGTTGAGTCCCCAAAGTCAAATGTAGGTGATGCAAACAAACATTCCTACTAGGGATCCGGCATGAGGTTATATTATTCTAGGTTTGAACCTGGGGTTGCGTTCTAGACCTGGCTTACCCAAGCAGACAACTTGAGCCGAGGTGGGAGCGACGTACCGGGAGAACGAAAGTCTACTCGGCCTAGTAGCTGATCTATCCTCGTTCTATTTGGTATGACCTTTAACAGAAAAGCGGGCCACACGAACGTCTGCACCATTGTTTAGAAGACTCAAAAGGGAGGCGTATGAAGACAGTTAAATATAGTTCAAATAAAATCAAAGCGGTAAATAAGCGGCAATTAGCACATTAGGCCCACAAAATATAGTAATATCAACAACAAATAAAGCCAAGTAAAAATCACATTAATAAACTCGAATTCTTGAATCCTGAACCAGAGATTCTGGGTTCTTATCCCCAGTAGAGTCGCCAGAGCTGTCACACCTCCTTTTTACCCAAGGGAGATATAAGGGAGTTTTTCCAATTTAAGTGACATAATCCAAATGGGATTATTTATTTAATTTCAGAGTCGCCACTTGGAATAATTTATGGTATCCCAAGTCACCGATTTATTTTAAAATTCTAAATCAAGAAAAATTTGACTTCGTATGTCACGACCCAATTCCCGAACCTGGTCGTGATGGCACCTCTCATGAAGACAAGGCCAGTCATTCAACCCAATTCATCCTTTTAAGACAATTAATTAATACAGTTATATTATAAACATGGTTTAATAATATCCAATAGCGGAAAGTATAGATAAAATACGGAAATCCAACCCAACTCAGCCCTAACCGGGGTGTCACAAGTCATGAGCTACTACAGAGTTTACTAAAATTCTACAAAGTATGGAATTAGGAACAAAGTCTGAAGATATCATAAATAACAGAAGATAAGGGAGAAAACGGGTCTGCCAACGCCATGCAGCTACCTCGATAACTCCGATGAAAACTGAACAGCAGAAAACTCACTCTATGCCTCAGGAATACCTGTACCTGCACACATGGTGCAGGGAGTAATGTGAGTAATCCGACCCAGTGAGTAATAAATATAAATAATGACTGAAGGTAAGAAAACACGTTAAGGCACACAACATTCTATACAAAAGCAGTGAAATCATTTAAAATAACAATTCAGTGAAACATCATGTGAAATTTCTTTTAAACCGGTAAAACAGGTAATTTGGCAGTAAAATGACGAGTAGAAATCTGCCCCTCGGGCTCAGTATCAAAATAATAATTAGAAATGTATCCCTCGGGCTCAGTATCAAAATAATAAGTAGAAATCTACCCCTCGGGCTCAGTATCAAAATAATAATTAGAAATCTGCCCCACGGGCTCAGTATCAAAATAATAAGTAGAAATCTGCCACTTGGGCTCAGTATCTCAGAACAGTATCAGCCCCTCAGGCTCAGAACAGTATGAAGCAACCAGTCAATGAAATAAGAGCACATAATTATTATGGTAGATAAGGAATAAATGCATGAGTGCAATGCAATGCATATGACGGTACCTTCTGGTACCCACTGCGGCGTGCAGCCCGAGCCATCCATATTTATTTATCGTCGACGGCGCTCACTGGGGTGTGTACAGACTCCGGAGGGGCTCTACAGCCCAAGCGCAATATAAAGCCATCTCGTGGCATCAAATCTAGGACCTCGACCTCATATCAATATCAGTATAATCACCCAGGCTCTCGGCCTCAATATCAATGTAACACTGTTGCGGCGCGTAGCCCAATCCATGCTCAATCCAGAAATCATCATAAGCCCCTTGGGAATTCGTAAAACAATAGTTCTCAGCCCGAAATATCATTTAGAAATATCATTTAAGTTTTCAAATCTTAGAAAGATGGCTGAGTTTGCAAAACAGTATTTAAAACCTTGGACTGAGATCAAATGATATGCAAAATATGCGAAAACAGTGATATCAATCCCTGAAGGATTCAAATAATTGGCAAGAAGCCCAAATGTAACAATCAAATCTAAGTAAGGATGATTCTCAATTTAGTTCAAGTAGAAAATACGGTAAAAACATCTCTCGAGACGGACCAAGTCACAATCCCCAATGGTGCTCTACCCCACGCCCGTTATCCGGCGTGCAAGTCACCTCAATGGTCCTCCCCCACTTAAACACACGTTCGTCCTCGAACGTTCCAGAGTTGTTCTAGAAGCTAACCAATAGCTGAATAACCTTACCAAACACATACCTGGGGGTGATCCCACATCACCCTATCTCATATAGTTCCGATAGCACAATATAACTGAAATTTCACAACACAATCTAGCCCATAACCTTAGAACCACATTTCCTTTTCCGAAATCATACACAAGGTTAGAACCTCACATCTATATTCAGAATAAGCCCGAACCAGCTGTAATAACCGATACCTGCAACCTCAGGTGCAATTACATGATAGACCACATAACTCAAACGCTTGTAGTGATAACTTCTAATCACAGCAGTTGCACATAACACCCGAATACCGATAGAAAAACTCTTATCAACTAAAGTGTCATCTCAACACTTTTACATACTGCCAATGCTAACTAAATCACGCGGTAAGCCATAACCATTTTCCATATCAACCATTCATGAAGCCACTTCTCCTTTGGCAAATGCTACATCAAATTTCTGAACCGAAGCTCGATATTATCCTTCCAACATGCTGAAATCAAATCCGTTCGTATTCATTAATGATCCCACTGATCTCTTCTAATCCAACACATTATTCTGGTGACATGACACGTCAATACAGGCCTAAGCCACCACTCGCACAATACAAGCTCTAATAAGCAAAAGTTCGAGCATACCCAATTCATGAAAATGACTCAAACGAAAGAGTTGTACCTCAAGCTCACCAATACCACCACAACACAAGGTTGAGAACCCATCTCACATCATAGAAATATAACACACGAATCTAACCCGGAAGGTCATATCTCCACATAGCTTCGCTGTCATGTGCGACCCTATCCAGACACTAGTTCACATGAGACGCCCCAAGTCACCATGCTCAAAATCATCAACCAAGCACAATTTGATATCTAGTACCACCAGTGAATCACCATACCCACAGAGAAGTACATAATACAATGCCATACCGGAAAACCTCACTATTGCGCCATCCGGTTACCCAAAAAGGGAGAATACCTTAAAGAAAAGAGCCGCTTTGCAAGTTCCACAAGTACCACCCCAACGATATGATATAGGCTCATCAATCACAGTGGAACCAAGATATATGAATAGAATAATAATAACCGGCTCTTCTATAGCTCACATTGACATCAACCTCACGAGCAACTTAGCTGCCAATAACATAATCCACCTGGCACGGTCACAGACCTCCAGTCCAAGCATATCATATAGAAGCAATCCAACAAGTACACATGTATATGCTAACTGAAAACAGATTCTCATTCTCCTTGACTGGAATAAATAACACTCTATATCGTAGGCATGAGCAAACTGCGTTGTCATAGCTCAAATTAGCAAGTTAACACAGAATTAGTAATTACTAAGTTTGTTCTGGAATTTAGCATCTTGGAAATCTCAAGTATAGTCCAGATAGTTCTTAACAGAGTTACGAATACGAGAAACATTATATCTTAGCCCAATATTCCACTCTAGGCATATCATAGCCTACGTATCTTCCGAGCATGAATATTAGCTCGGTGCTTGCACACAGGTTCAACCCTCACATATATTCTCGCTTACAGCACATAGTTATCACCATCAATTAGCTCAACTAGTGCATCCAAAGAGTTTAGATAAGACACTCACCTCAAACATGCCACAATCCCGAAATAGTATATTTTTTAGATTCCCGTCTCCAAATTCCTAGATTACATAAATCACCGTAACTGATCACAACCTCAGCACTCAATGACTGACACATCCCTCAAGTACAATCATTTCATGATAATTATTCTCAAAATTTTCCTACAATACATAGCAAGATCGAAATATTGGCAGTCGATCAACCAAGTGGGTGTTGAAATACCAATTGATATTTGTTGGTTAAAATATAGTGTGCACCCTTCTAAGATCTTACCGAACAGTTATAACATTCATCTAAATACCTAAAACTGACTATTCCATCCAGAACTCGTGACCTTCCCTTTAAGAATGAATTTCCACGTTGCACATGAAAATATTAATCATGTACCACACACCACGTCTATCATGCCATCTTGTTGCAAACACAAAATCTCATTAGAAATTTCTGGGCTATAGGAAAATTACATTCCGGCAGTTAGAAATCTTCTATTTTCTCCCATTTAGGAGGAGTTCATAATATACAATATGTTTCGCGCACCGGTAGAAGATATCCGGCTCGAACTACGGTAAAAACCATCAAGAAAACTTTCAAATCTGCTCACACATACCCAAGTTATCAAAACGGAATTCCTCTGGCTTGACCAGGCCATGTAGGTCACCAACCTAAAAATATTGCCATAAAACATCTGTAAAGCATCACAATATACGGTATATGAATCTGAAGCTGATGGCAAAACCAACACTAAAGCTGTGGTCAAAGCTATCTTGAGCTTCTGAAAGCTCTTCTCACATTTGTCCGACCATACAAACGGTGCACCCTTCTGAGTCAACTTGGTCAAGGGCGATGCAATGGATGAAAAATCCCTCACAACTGGGATAGAATCGATACTAGTAGTCTCAGCTCCAACATCTAGCACAAACGCTAGATATGACAGACAAACCTTCCCAACTATACGCTGGGATTTCAAGAAAGAAATTACTCTTCTAGGAACATAATCAGTCATACCACGCCACTCGATCCGCGGTACACCCGGCATAGCCAAAGTAACTATCTTAGCATGACAGTCTAGAATAACATGACACGGAAATAACCAATCCATGCCCAATAGCAATAGATCAACTTGGGTCTCCAGACCCTCAATAATCACAACACATAACCGGTACACACGGTCCAAAACAACAGTATCGCCCACCGGGGTAGATACATGAACAGGTAAAGAAGGAAACTCTCGGGGCGTACCCAAATTATGAGCAAAATATGAGGACACATAAGAATAGGTGGAACCGGGATCAAATAATACAGAGGCATCTCTGTGGTAGACTGGACAATTCCTGTAATGACAGCATCTAAAGCAATAGCATGAAAAACAGGCTCGTCCACCGCCTGATCGACCTTAATCCCTGTAAGCAATAACCAACTCACCAACACGCCTCAAACTGGAACCAATATAGCACATAATCGTGCAATCAACTTATTTAATAGCAAACTCCCCAACTTGGCTCAAAGACATAGATCAAAACTCACTCAATAAATCATAAAGCACATACTCTATTATTGTCGTAATACCATAGTGAGATTGAACTCACTCCTTCATAAGCTTGTGGAAACACAAATCATCTGGAATTTTAACTCTTCTGCAATTCTTGCATCCACTCACATAACAGTTAAGCCCACTCTCTAGGCGACCAAATTTAGATTTCAACGCATATTCTTCACTTGTAAATGAGATCTTCTAATAGACAGTATAAGAATCGCACCACCTTATACACTCCGCAGGAGATAACCCACCTGTTTCACTTCTAATTAATATTTTTGTATACCTTCCACCATCATTCACATTACACAATCACTTAGTTCCTGAGTCTAAACTCATACCGTAACATGAAATTTACTTCACTCCAAACATGAGACATGAAAAGATTCTTCACGTGACCATAACTCGGGGCTACACATCTGATCACAATGAAAATCAAGCACTTAATAGTTCATCTATCATCCTGCCGCCCTTCCTCGTCACCTCCAAGTCATATAGATATATCTCGCAGTACTAACATACTCCTCACGTGGCTATCTAACCATCATTCCCACTAATAGGGACAATACCGGACATATAATTTCAAAACTCTTGCTCGCACAATCAGCACTTCGGTGCTCAAGCCATAGGCAAGGATCCAGCCTCAAGTCCTCCATACTGGCCTAACATCAAACTCACAGCGATTACGTCTCGCCCTTCAACCGGGGAATTACAAGCCATCAAGGCACATCTAATACTGAGCTCTCGTTCGCGCATACGAACACGTGGATGGAATTGTAAGAGTTACTTTTTTCAGCTAAATCAAGGACGCACGATAAGAATTCAAGAATATGAAATTTTCCTAAAGGTTCTGCAGCCTCTCGAGGATAAATACAGACGTCTCTGCACCGATCCGCGAGACTCTACTAAACCTGCTCATGACTCGCGAGACCTAGTAACCTAGGCTCTGATACCAACTTGTCACGATACAATTCCCGAACCTGGTCGTGATGGCGCCTCTTATGAAGACAAAGCCAGTCATTCAATCCAATTCATCCTTTTAAGACAATTAATTAACACAATTATAGTATAAACATGGTTTAATAATATCCAATAGCGGAAAGTATAGATAAAATACGGAAATCCAACCCAACTCAGCCCTAACCGGGGTGTCACAAGTCATGAGCTACTACAGAGTTTACTAAAATTCTACAAAGTATGGAATTAGGAACAAAGTCTGAAGATATCATAAATAACAGAAGATAAGGGAGAAAATGGGTCTGCGAACGCCATGCAGCTACCTCGATAACTCCGATGAAAACTGAACAGCAGAAAACTCGTTCTATGCCTCAGGAATACTTGTACCTGCACACATGGTGCAGGGAGTAATGTGAGTATTCTGACCCAGTGAGTAATAAATATAAATAATGACTGAAGGTAAGAAAACACGTTAATGCACACAACATTCTATACAGAAGCAGTGAAATCATTTAAAATAACAATTCAGTGAAACATCATGTGAAATTTCTTTTAAACCAGTAAAATAGGTAATTTGGCAGTAAAATGACGAGTAGAAATCTGCCCCTCGGGCTCAATATCAAAACAACAAGTAGAAATTTGCCCCTCGGTCTCATTATCAAAATAACAAGTAGAAATCTGCCCCTCGGGCTGAGTATCAAAATAATAATTAGAAATCTGCCCCTCGGGCTCAGTATCAAAATAATAAGTAGAAATCTGCCCCTCGGGCTCAGTATCAAAATAATAATTAGAAATCTGCCCCTCGGGCTCAGTATCAAAATAATAAGTAGAAATCTGCCCCTCGGGCTCAGTATCTCAGAACAGTATCAGCCAACTACCCCTCGGGCTCAGTATCAAAATAATAAGTAGAAATCTGCCCCTCGGGCTCAGTATCTCATAACAGTATCAGCCCCTCAGGCTCAGAACAGTATGAAGAAACCAGTCAATAAAATAAGAGCACATAATTATTATGGCAGATAAGGAATAAATGCATGAGTGCAATGCAATGCATATGACGGTACCCTCTGGTACCCACTACGGCGTGCAGCCCGAGCCATCCATATTTATTTATCGTCGACGGCGCTCACTGGGGGTGTGTACAGACTCCGGAGGGGCTCCTACAGCCCAAGCGCAATATCAAGCCATCTCGTGGCATCAAATCTAGGCCCTCGGCCTCATATCAATATCAGTATAATCACCCAGGCTCTCGGCCTCAATATCAATGTAATCAATCAGGCTCTCGGCCTCAATATCAATGTAATCAACCAGGCTCTCGGCCTCAATATCAATGTAACACTGTTGCGGCGCGCAGCCCGATCCATGCTCAGTCCAGAAATCATCATAAGCCCCTTGGGCATTTGTAAAATAATAGTTCTCAGCCCGAAATATCATTTAGAAATATCATTTAAGTTTTCAAATCTTAGAAAGATGGCTGAGTTTGCAAAACAGTATTTAAAACCTTGGACTGAGATCAAATGATATGCAAAATATGCGAAAACAGTGATATCAATCCCTGAAGGATTAAATTAATTGGCAAGAAGCCCAAATATAACAATCAAATCTAAGTAAGGATGATTCTCAATTTAGTTCAAGTAGAAAACATGGTAAAACATCTCTCAGGACAGACCAAGTCACAATCCCCAATGGTGTTCTACCCCACGCCCATTATTCGGCGTGCAAGTCACCTCAATATAGCGTTACGATGTGAAATTCTGAGGTTTCAAACCCTCAGGACATCATTTACATCAATTACTAACCTCAAGACGGCCAAAAGTCTAGCTCGATATGCCCTTGCCTCTCGAATTGGCCTTTTCGTGCGTCAAATCTATCCAAAATCAGAACGAATATGTCACATTATGTTGTAGGAACAATACCCAATCGAAAATAACTGAAAAACATCAAAATCCCGAAATTTGGCAAAACCCGAGCCCCGGGCCCACTTCTCAAAATTCAGAAAAATTAACATCAACGGATTCCTTATCTCGCCACGAGTCTATACATATAAAATTTACCAAAATCGGACATCAACTCGACCCTCAAATCTTCAAATCTTATTTTCAAATCCCTAGGCCTAAATCCCCAATTTACTCCTCAAAAACATGTAATCTAGTCGGATTATTCGATGATAATTCAATATTATGGAGTAGAAATGATCACAAGTGACTTACCTCAAGATTTCCCATGATTTCTTGCTCAAAAATCGCCCCAAGCCGTGTTCTTTCACAAGAAAAACGTGAAAATGAGCTAAAAATAGAACAACACTAATAAAGCCCATTTTGGTCGCTAAAAGACCTTTCCGGTCGCTAAAGGTGCCAAATCTGGTCGCTAAAGGTGCACACCAGAACCTTCTGCACCAGCAATATTTATTTTCACTAAAAAGGCTCTAACTCCACCATACGAACTCTGAATTCGATGATTCTTGTTCCTATGAGTCGCAAATAATGATACGAACATAGTCCTTCAATCAAAACTCAATTCGGAGCTCGTTTGCTCAGTGCGATATCCATTTCGCTCGTTAAACAATTAGCAGATGTTTTGCGTTAAAAACCCAATCGCGACTTGATGAAATTAGACCAAACTTTCCATATCAGTCCTATAATTCATTATCAAAATTCTGGAAGTCTCGAAATCAAATTTCAATCTCTAGAACTAAAAATGGACCTTTGGATCATTACGTGCTTATGCTCAAAATGGCAAAAATCTTCCAAAAACTCTTCCAAAACTTATCCGAGCCTCATGTGACCCCGACCAAACATGCCAACACACCCCATAACATCATTCAAACTTTTTTCAATCAACAAAATACCTCAAACAACATCAAAATCTTCAATTCACATCGAATTCAAGCCTAAGTTTTCCAAAAACTTCCGAAACACGCATTTGATCAAAAACCCGACCAAATCACCTCCGAATGACATAAAATTTTGCACACACATCCCAAATCACATAATGAAGCTACAGAAACTCGGAATTCCATTCCGACCCTTGGATCAAAATCTCACCTATCAACCGGAAATCGCTAAAATACTACTTTCGCCAATTCAAGCCAAATTCCACACCGGACCTCCAAAACCAATTACGATCGCGCTCCTAAGTCATAAATCACCTAATGGAGCTAGACAAATCATAAAAATTCTGATCCGAGATCATTTACACATAAGTCAACTCTTGGTCAAATCTTTCAAATTCAAAGCTTTCAACTGAGACTATTCTTTCAAATTCATTCCGATTTTTTTTCCTGAAAACTAAAACCAACGATCTACATTAGTCATAATATATAACACGGGGCAAGTCATGCCCGAGAACTGGCGATCAAAGCGCAAAAGCTCAAAACGACCGATCGGGTCGTTACAGTTTAAAGTCTGCGAAACCAGAAAAACTAGGTAAGGAATTTTATTAACCCGGGAGAAGGTGTTAGGCATTCCCGGGTTCTGTGGTTTTAGCACGATCACTTAGCAATTTATACTTGGATTATTTTGTCTAGTTACTTATTTTAGGATCTATGTTTATTTTACCTTTTACCGCTACCAATCACTTGATAATCCATATCTAAGAAATTAACTTAAGATGAGTTATGCGTATGTATACCTAATTCCTAACATTTAGTTTATTTAAGAAAAAGGTTTAGTCAAAAATGCGCGAACACATACTTTGGATTTATTAGAGAGAAACGTAATTATAATATCAAATCAAAACACGCGCCTAAAGCATTTCTACTAATATTCGATTAAGGCGTTTTAATATTAAAAAAATGCTTAACGATGGTCACGCGAACGTATACCTTGGCATCACAACTATGTCACGCATGAGTATACATAATTGTAATAGTTAATCTAATTTAAAAGTGTACCTAAAGTTGTGATTGTGTCTCTAAATATTCTACATCATGTAGCTAGGTGTAAAGGTTCAATACTATATGAGATACTTATTTGATCAAATGGGGCAACTTATTTGAGATACTTATTAAATAAATACCATTTAAAAAATAGATTCCTTTTAAGGTTTATAGCAAAATATTTAATTTTGGTTACCTCCTAGCCCTAAGCCACTAAATACGCTAATCAGTCACAATGTTTTCTTTCTCTCTGTACTTTGATACATCCCATTCTCTTCCCCCATCCCATTAAAATTTCCGATTCTCTTCCTCTTCTCTGTCTAGTTCGCTTGCGATTCTCTTCCTCTTCTCTTGAACTGCACCACCAGCACTCATCGATCTAATCGATCTCAACCGGATTCTCTGATGTATCTTCACCGTTCAGCAATTCCTATATGATGAGATGGCTGAGAAAGGGATTAAACCAAATGTTGTGATATATACTACTCTGATACGCGGGTTTTGCAGTGAGGATAAGATACTGGAAGCTGAAAGCATGTTCATGAAAATGCGGGAGGTTGGAGTTAAGCCTAATCTTTACACTTATAATACTCTGATGGATGGCTATGGCAAGATGGCTGATGCCGGAAGAGCCTTTCAGCTATATCAAGAATTGATGAATCATGGAATTCTTCTGAATATTGTTACTTTTGGTATCTTGATCGATATGCTCTGCAAAATGGGTGAAGTGATAGCAGCGAGGAATTTCTTTGCATCTATGGTGAAGTTTGGGGTATTTCCCAATTTATTTGTCTAAAGAAGATATGCAAATGCTCATCATGAATTTGAAGTATTTCAAACGCAAGACCCATCCCCCACCAGATTGTTATCTAAAAAATTTTATTTCTTATTCATCATTTTCTTTCTTCTACTATTCAAACTTATGCTCTAAGATTTTTTTTCATTGTAATTTAATGTATTTCATGTATTTTATTGTATTTTTTTTCTCATTGTATTTCAATGTATCCCGCTGTATTCTATGTATTTCATTGTATTCACTGTCTCGTTATATGCCATGAATGTATTCATAAGTTTTTTTAATTAATATAATTTATGTATTCAGATGTATTATATAATTTTTCTGAAGATTGCTATGTTTTTGGGTATTTTTCGGTTAAGAATCTTTTTTATAACTGAAAATACAAATTTTGTGTGTTATAATTGTGTTTGTTGAGTTATATTAGGAGTCTATTATGTTAATTGATCCATTTTCCCTTTTAAAAACAGTGTAATCCCCTATTTCACGCCGTGAATACAGTCGATTACAATAATCTGTCCAGCTGTAATCACATGTTTCACTCCATGAATACAGTCAAATACACTCGAATACAACAACTGATTAGCTGGACTTCCCTGATTCACGTCTATTTTTGCTACTGTATTCATGAATACAATAACTTAAATACATCAAATACATTTTATAACCCCATAAAAGGTATCTATAATCCGTAATATAGCAAATGCTATCTGTAGATGGCTAATTACTACTAAAAGATAGTGCTTTATGAAAATTTCTCTTTATTAAATGCCAAACATGCCCAAATTTTGAAGTTTGGGGCCTGACAAAGGTTGAGTCCAAATGAACTCTAGCCCAAGACATATATTGTCTATTATTCAAACAGCTAAATTAAATCTAAAGCAACTTGGGCCTAATTTAATCTAGATGAATCTGGCCCAAAACAAAATTATTTCAATTTAAACATAATGGATTTAGGAAGGTTTGGGCCTACTAATGAGTCCAAATGACTCTGGCCCAATATATATTTGTGGACAAATAAATGAATTTAAAGGATAAGACTTGGGCCTGATTATGATGAGTCCAAGTGAACTCTAGCCCAATACATATTCGAATGAGTTTGAAATTAATATTCGTAATGACCATATGCGAACTTTTACCTATATTTTGTTTATCTTTCAAAACAGAAAATAAAAAGGGGTTTTGAATAAATCAAAGTCTTGTTAAATTTGGACCATCTTCCTACTGATTTGCCTGAGTTTTTATTTTTTTTAAATGCTGATTTTTAGACTTATTTGTATTTCAAAAATCTTTAAATATAAAGGCCATTGATCAACTCATTTTGTTTAGTAAAAATCAAAACACAATTTCATAAACCCAATTGGTTTTGGGCCTGAAAATATATTATGGTTATCATTTAGTTATTTTGTAAAAATCTGGTTTTTTCATGACTTTAGGCTAACAATAATCAAAATTATTTAATTATTGAAAAAAAGCATAGTAAAGTTGCTAATCTATTAAGCTAGTTTAACACACCAGCAAACGCATTAAAAATTAAATTATTACATTTTTTGCTAACTGAATAATAATAATCAAATTGTCTATTTTGATTCTAACAGAATTTCTAGAAGATGATCTATATGATACTACTGCATATGAACATACAAATTTTATAAATGCATGAATCTTTATGCATATTCTGTAATTTTCATAACACTTTTAAACTAAAATATTTGCCTAAAACAGTGTAGATGAATTTGCAACATAACTTTTCAAACAAACAACTTCAAACTAACATGGTTCATGCAGTATTCAAACTAATTGCAGATTTATCAACAAATTCAAGTCATGATTCAACAAAAGAAAGAAACTTTACATTTTGTTAAGAAAATACCTTGACAGCAGCAAGAAAACAAACAGATAAAGAAAAACGTGTCTCTAAAAACTTGAGTAAGAAACAACAGCAACAATAACCAAACAAGAGATCCAACACAGCTTCAAATTTAAGTCTAAAAATCCCAGAAAAATGGTATGAAATCAGTAGAAGTTCTTTACTAAGAGTGAAAAAACGAGACTCCAAAAGTAGTGCAGAATTAAGAAAATTTTTCCAAGTGTATGTCTAGGTCTGTCTATCTCTGTTTTCAGGTGTATTCAGGTGTGTTCATGTGTATTCAGGTCTGTTCAGGTGTGTGTATTATGAAAAGAAGGAGTGTATTTATAGAGTGAGGAGGTGAAAAGGGATAAGAATTAAGGTACAAAGAATCTGTCAGAATTTCCAATAAATTAGGGAAAATGGCATCTTCTTTACAGAAATGGACAGCTGTCCAATTTCTAGTACCTTTCTTATCTCAGAAAATGGACAAGTATCCTATTTACGGATATTTTTGGATCTTATCCTTTTTACCTACTCAGCATTGGGACAGTTATCCCTATTCTAGAAAGTTCTAGCACTTTTTTAATGATTTTTAGAATTTAAGTTTCCAAAATTGACCCTTAAAGGTCTTGGAATTACCTCAGAACCAGATTGGTTCTAGGCCTGAGTCAAGTGACTCTTGGCCTGAAGAGCTTGGGCTCTTAAACTTTTAATAAAGCTATGAGCTTGTCCATTTAGTCAGGCCAAATTTTAACAACAAAAATAAATAAACAACAATAACAAAACTATGAGCCTGTCTATTTAGCCAGACCAAATTTTAACAATGGAAATATACAATAATAAAATAACAAAGCTATGGGTCTGTCTATTCAGCCAGGCCCAACCAATTAACAGAAATAAACAAAGGAAATAATAAACAAAAACAAAACAGAATAATGTAACACTATTTTTTTTTTTAACTTTTATCTTGATTAATTCGTTTTAATTAAGTAATTAGCAAACAAAATAACAAATACATAATAATATAAAAACTAACAGAATATGATTACACTGACTTTATATATTTTTTAATTAAGTCCTGTTTTAATTATTTAATTAATTATAGAACAGAATAATAATAATAAATAAATAAATGTAGAAAATAACATAATAATAACAAAACTGCGAGAAATAACAAAAATAAATGCGTAAACAAATGCGTAAATAAAACTAATAAAGGCGGAAAATAACAAAAAATAGTAAAACTTAAAGATGGGTCTAACCGTGAAAAACCCTTCAAGCCAAGACTCCCGTCTGGGATCTAAGATCCTTGATGGGAGATCTTGGTTGGAGGATTTTTTGGCGGCTAGGTTGATTATAGGGTTTTAAAACAGATCTAGCCGGAGGAAAAACCCTCATGCCAATACCCCTATCAGAGATCTGAGACCCGTGAAAAGGGTTCTTGGCGAGAGGATCTTTAGATGGACTAGAAAAAAAGAAAAGGGGGTGGATCTAGGGTTTCTGCCCTTTTAGATCTAAGATCTACGGATTTGGTTGGATTTTTGGGAATTTGGTTGGTAGGATGAGGTTTAGGAGGATGAGAGGAGGGTATGGGGTGATTTTGAGTGAGTTTAGAGGTCCGTCGCCGCCGTAGGCGATTTTCGGCGGTGAGGTTAGGGTGGCGTAGGGTTTCGTCCCTCTCTTAAGTTTAAAGTTGTTGTTTTTTTGTGGATTTTGTTGATGAGGGGAGGTAGAAGAGGAGAAGAGGAGTTGATTGATATTATTTTATTGGTGTTTGGAGTTTGGCCGCTGCCGGTGGCGAATTCTGGCGGGCGGCACCGCTGTGGGGAAGGGTAGCGGCGGAAGAGAGGGAAGGAGAGAGGGAGCGGCTAGGATTTAGTGATTTGGGAGAGAGATGTGAGAGAATGGGGAGTTTGGAAATGGGAGGGGGCGGGGGGTGGGGGTTAAACGTTTTAGGACATTTTTATATTAAAAGGGGAGGGAGTTCCGGACTGTTGGATCTATTAGAGATCCACGGTCAAGATTGAGTGGAGGGAGAAAGTGGGCGGACCGGGTCTAAAGGGTTTGGGCTTGGGTTTTTTAGGTTAAGTTTGGGGTTTGGGCTAGTTTAAATTGGCCCAATTTGGCCAAGACCCCCTTTTCTTTAATTTTAAAAACTAATTAATTTAAATAAATCCTAAATTAAGTACTAAATTATCTTAATTTATAAAATTTAACTAATTATCTATTGGCTGAATATATACGGAGACACTTAAAGTTGGCACGATTTTTCATTTAGACACCTAAACTTAGGGGTGTTCCTAATGAGCACGTACATTACATGAACTTTGTTCCAATTAGGCACTTCTTGCTGAGTTGGCACTTAGAGTGAACTTCACCCAATATAGGCGCGTGAAGAGCCCAAAATTAGATTTTTTTTATTTTTTTTTATTTTTTAATTTCCTTTTTATTCTTCTTTATGTCCACCACCATTTCCACCATTGCCTCCTCCACTTTCACCATTGTTGTGCCTCCACCATTGATTTAACTCAATAATTTCTCCTTTATCCGAGCATAATAGAAATTCTCTAGATTCAAGCATCAAAAAGTTAAACAAAATTTGTAAATAATCCAATAATTTCAAAATCTCCGCAAAATTACATAGCAAAACAAAAATGCTAAGACATGTAAAAGTGACGGTGTGAGCTTACCGAATGAAAGAGAAGAAATGTAGCACTGGATCTGAGGAGTCAAAGGAGAAAAGAGGGAGCAGTAAGAAAACTCTCTATAAGACAAGATCCGGAATTTTGATAGGAACACTTGAATTGAAAGAGAAGGAAAGGGAAATAAGGGTACGGTCGAAGGAATTCTAATTTGGAATTCAACCCCGTTCTAGAGAGCCTAGAGCAACGATCCATTAATGGGGTCTTTTAAAAGCTTGAAAGTTTAAAATGGGTAACTTGATTTGATGAAAGTTTGTGAAATTAATGTTGGGATTGCCTTCGGGTCGTCGTGGGGAATCTTTAGCTGCAGTTATAACAAATTTGGAAGAGTTTCTCTTAGAAGTTTGGATTAAAATCTTGGTTGGAACAAGAACACACATGAAAATAGTAAAGAACACTAAGAATACTGATTTCCAAAACACCAATGTCTTATTTTTTTTAAATGTGCTCTTTCCTGATTGGGTGTAACTTAAGTTTTTCTTTTCTTTTTGAGAATGTTATTTTTTATTTTGTTTATTAAATAGATTTAACATAGTTTTTCCTCTCTTTTTTAACTCAAAAAGATATATGTCCTCATTTTATTCGCCATTTGCCACATCAGCAACGAGTGTATTGCACACACTTTGTAAGTTTCGCTAGTTGTCAAAAGAGTGTCTAATTGGAACAAAGTTCGTGTAATGTACGTGCTCATTAGGAACACCCCTAAGTTCATGTGTCTAAATGAAAAATCGTGCCAACTTTAAGTGTCTCTGTATGTATTCAGCCTTATCTATTTGTATTATTTGCACATTTTAGTCAATCTTAAATTTAAAAAGAAAAAATTACTTAATTTAATACTAAACTAAAAATAATGTCAAGAACAAACAATTTTTGTGATTTTCTTTTAATGAAGTAATATAAAATATAATTAGGCATTAAACTAAATTAAAAACCTAATAATGCAAAATGATGAAGGTTTAAATATTTTTGTTAGTTTTCATAACTTTAAAAATGAAAAATGCGACTAAAAATGCAAATAGTTCCAAATAAACACCAAAAAATCCTTAAAAAATATAAAAATAAATAGGACTAATTTAATCATCTGTTTTGTAGGAATATTTTGGTAGGGTAAAAATTATATGCTCACACAAATATAGCGCGGTTATTCACTACGCTATACCTTAACGGACAAATGTGTCGTTAAGGTATAGCGCAGCGAATAATCACGATACATATAAAATGATAGTCAGTAATTTTTTCATCTATTTTTCTCGTTTGAGTCCAAAAAGACCACAGTTTGGTTCCGGAATGCGAAGCTCTACTACCAACACTTTTATTACCATATGCGACAAAAATTCAAATTAATCGAATCAATTTTTTTAATACCATATAGATAATCAAAATCGAATTAGGATTATGATGAGTGGTAGAACAATTCTTTGCAGTGATGAGATTTCATCATATTTTCGGGAATGGTGTTTTCTTGTCTTTTGCACAAGTTAATTGTCCAATGACCTATATATAATGGTTTTATATGAATTATAGTTTCCACAAATTTCAAGCAAAGTTAACGTGGTGACTGCATTGCATGTTACCAATTCATTATAAGACATCCATTGAGATCCCAATAGGTTAAACTTAAAAGGATTTTATTTGTTTTTACATGAGAAAGACGAAAATAGACCAACCCCGACTCTAAGAAACCATACAAAACTAATTCCTAATTCCTAGTTGTAGAAATTCCTTGTACCACTTGTCTTTTCTTCTAATCTAAATATAGAGAAGTATTGCTTGAAATTTCAACAATCTCCTAATATCGAAGTAAATGTTACTTTAAATCCCACTTACCTGTCATTCGATGCTTGGTTATTTTTTATGTATAGCCCATAAGCCAAACAGCACATCAATCCTCAAGCACCTAAAATTTGTTTCCTTGATCTACTTGTTTTATCATAATTAAAACCTATATAGTCCACACAACGTTGCGTTTTGAATAAACATTGGACTTGTTGACTCACTTTGTTTGTGAAGCTTGGGATCAGATCAGGTCCTTAGGAGCATCAAGCATAGAAGTTCAAGGAATTTGTACTAGCTAAACGATATTATAAAATTTGTTTACCCTCTTAGAGAGGTTATCACTTACTTTTAGCATATATAATTTACCATTTATGTTAAAAATAAAGAATTGAAACATAAGATAGAAGAGCATCTTGCTCCTTGCAATGGGATCGACTGTAATAAAAGTGGAACTACTACTCTGACATAAAGCACTCCAAAGGAGAAAGGAGACTAGATCAATCAACTCAAATTCCCCAGACAACGTTTATGCTTTGGACCAGTAGGATAGAAAATTGAAGAACAAAACTTTTGATATGTTTGGAAACCGAAGACATTGACAAATTGTATGTATTTTGTATGTCTGGATGTATAAACGACATACAAGATATAGGACAATGAACACAATTTGATACAAATTGTATGTAAGATGTATGTAAATTGTAGCTTTTGACTAGATTCCATACAACAAAAAAATTCAAGTTGTATATATGTAGCTTTTGATCGAATTTGTATATATTTTGTAAAAAACTTTAGTTACTTTTTGTAAATAGGAAACCCAGCTAAAACCAGGTAAATAAGTTTAAAATTTCATACGTACGGAAAAACCCGAAATACTATGATAGAACAAATGTCGGGCCAAGAAAAGCAAAATGATTATCATCTGCAATGGCAACTGATACATTACAGAAGTTCTATGATAGAACAAACACAGAGCATGTTTAATTGTCTTAACACCTTCTGAAGAACAATATCCTTTTGCCAAAAAGGCATAAAGAGAAGGGAATGAAGCAACGTTTGCATGGTGTAAAGCTATTTCTGTTAAATCTCTTAATTAGTCTATGTTTTTCTACTATGAACTACTCCCAGACTGTTGTAAACACAGTCACATATTTTGTACATACGTATGACGAAGAGACACATTATATGACCCTTAAAACAGGAGGAGACACAAGATAAAGCAGCAGAAAAGAAAGATGGACAATCTATTAAGAAATTTGTCCACCTGCATTTCTTGCCTTCTCACTCTAGGGCTACCACTTGCCGGGATGAGGTAAGGGCTAGGATGAGGATAAGCAATTAATCTTGCGCCTGAGCTTCCAAACATTCTCGCAGAAAATATTTCTCCAAACACACCGGCCACTGGCCTGAACAAACTGGTCATTGCAGTGCCCCCAAAGCTAGATGGAGCCATAGCTGCATAGCTACCAAAGGCTTGGGGTAAGTATGGCCGGTAATGTTGAAATGACCGTTGTGGAGGATTGACAGAAGATTGATGAAATTGCTGATTTACGTGAGAAGTTGGAGAGAGTGAATCATGTGGTGCGATTGTCCCAATCGCTTGAGGCCTATGAGGTATGTCCATGTTAACTTGAGACTTTTTCGATTCAGACTCCAGTGATGATGTCCCACGACCATAGAGAGGCACCAGTGAGGAGCTTGAGATGTGAGCTTTACACACTGGACATTTAGGTTTTTCTTCGGATTCTGGTGTAGAGCTCTCAATCTGGATCCACTTGTAAATGCACGGCCAGCAGTAGAGGTGACCGCAGAGGGTGACTACAGGATCATGTGCTGAGTCAAGGCAAATGTTGCAATCAAAACAGGACGCCATATTTTCAGAGGTAACTGAGTTTCTCTTCTTAAAAGAAACATCTTCATCAGATCCAACACGGGTAATAGGCATGAAATCTGTTAAAAGACAATTCCAAAATAAATTAATCACCTGAAAAAATGCACCACATAAATGAAACATCTATGTTTATCAGCAAAACTACATGATATGTACAAATGGGAGAAACCAACTTCCGATTTGGTGAATCGATCGTTAATTCATTTGGTGTGCAAAATTAAAAAGATAACCAGGAAAGCATCTCATTGTTTTCTCCTTTTTTTCTTTATATTTGAGCTTTAAATAGGAGTGAGAGTATGAAAGTAAGCAGCATGGATTGGATACAAAACATTAATCACAATTAAAGACCCTCCATTCGAGCACTAAACAAAGCCCTACAAGGTTTAATTTCTTTTAGCTCGAGTCTGTCCTTTCTGAACCAATCAATGAAAGATTTACTTGCTAGTTCAAGTTGTATAAAAAGAGGGGAAAAAGATTGTTATTGCTTCCCAAAGTTTAAATAGATAAACCTAGATTATCAGCTAAACCACCCCAAACACTCCATTTGGATAAATGGATTTGAAAAATGCACTTCCGTGAGAAACTATCACGTGTCCGAGTCATTTCCAATATTCTTTTTAGTCTCACATAAAAATGAAAGGAATCAGAGGGAAACATAACACCATGCCAGAAAACATAAAAACAAAGTACCCCTCCCCCTCCCCCCATAAGCTCAACATCCAAGTACCAATTCCGTTTTCGTTTCTGTTCCCTAAATACAAAACAGTATACACCAGGATTAGAAGAAAATCCCAAATGTCCAGTCTGTCAAACTAACTGGTCTAGACCAGAAGAAATATCTGAATATGCAGTGTGTAAATATATTCTAAAGACATTGTTATAGGCCAAAATCTTCAGTAAGCATTGAGCATGTATCATTTGTGTTGCCACTAATTGAAGAATAATATTGTTTTGGAGAAATGTTTTGTGCAAGAATGTGGAAGCTCATACACAAGTTAAATTGCTTATCCACATCCTAGCTCTTACCTAGTCTGGGAAGCAGTACCCTAGAATAAGAAGGCAAGATACATGATAAATGCTCAAACTACAGTAAATATTCTTCATACAAATATACATGCTCAACCTATAACGATGCTTTTAGGATAGTTTTGCAGACTGAACATTTAGATTTTCCGGTTTACATTTGAAAATAGGATTCAAGATATTGCCGTGTTACAGTTCCAGTTTCTTGTTAGTAACTTAGGAGAACTTACTGGTGTTCTGTGTTCATGTCATTTTTGAAACCAAAGTTCAGATTCAACGGACTTTTCTGTGTGCGCAACAGATTGATTTATGTTTTGACTATCTACCACAACTAGCTTGGGATTGAGCATAGTAGTAGTTGTCGAAGTGTTTTATTCTAAAAGCCTCATTACAGAAGCTCCAAAACCGAACGCATAGGATTCTAATGGGAGACCCGGATTAATATCTTAATGAAGAGTGATAAACTTTTCCTATAAGATGCCAAACACCCGAATATCAGGCTTTCAGTATTCTGCAGACATTTTAACATTGTTTCTTCGAGTTCTTCCCCCATTTTTCATCCTTTTTAATGTTAGGATTAAACAATTACTGATAAAATTTCTAACCACATAAATGTTAATCCATAGCTCCAATTTAAGGTTTACCCTGAAATCGAATGATCAAATTGCAGTTCTACACTTTCTATTTCGGGAAGGGGAAAATCTTGAATAAAGCAGAAAATCAACATAGTATTAATCAATTAAGAACACCAAAACCCTTCTCGTCGAAATAATAAACAAAAAAAACTATAACCAATCTCAAGCATTACAAAAGATGCATTAAACGAGATCAAATAGGCATTAAGAAAAAAAATGAAATAAAAAATGAGAAAGAAGAAGGGAAAGGGTAATACCACCGACAGATGAAGATGCCCTCAAAGAATGAAAGGGAGGCGCTACAGAGGAGAAAGGGTAGTGTTGGTAGGAATTACGAAATGAGTGATTTTTTTTTCTTAACGGAAATGAGTGAATGGAAGATAATCTATCTATCTATTTATTATTATTATTATTATTATTATTATTATTATTATTATTATTATTATTATTATTATTATTATCTATATCTATTATTAAAAGGAAAGATGTCAGCCATGAGAATTTGCCAAGTGTCGCGTTCAGAAAATGCCATGTGGAAATTTTAGGAGAATATTAGTTAAATTTGGTAAAATTAGTTTCTTTCTTTAATTTGAATTTTAAAAAAAATAACATACTATTCTGAAACCAACACATAACATAACTCCATACGCGTCTTTGACCTAATAAATATCAACATCTATCGTTTTCGTGCTTCAGATCCACAATGTTCTGACAGCGCAAACTCAAACTGCTTAGTCAAAAACCGTTTTCTTCTTCTCAACAAAAATCGATCTTTTTTTGAACTCCCACTTTATTTGTCAAAATCATGAAACCACTACATCTTACTTCCAATTTCTTTTAAAAAGGCATAGTAATCCACTTTCACGGATTCTTCTCCATGGAGAATCAAATAACCCCCTTTCCACACCAAGCAGATACAACATATATAATTAGAAACGGCGCAAAAAAAACTTCAGTTGCCAAAGGTTTGTTCTTTGATTATCACTACTATCTCTTAAAATAATTTTTATGTACTTTTTGTTTGCAAGCATATAACTATAAGGCCATTAGACTAAATCGTTGATCTTCTTTGTTGATAAATGGGGGAAGAAGATATAATTGATTATTTTCTTGAACTTAAAGGCAAAATTATGAATTCCTTTGGTCTCGCGTGCTACATGTGCTAGCAAGCATTGGTAATCTTTGAGGAAGTCTTACTCATCGAAATCTTTGCTTAAATCTATGGGGTTGCCAAATTTATTTTCCTATTATCTTCTAGCTTGTGTAATTTTCTTAATAGCTCTCACTTTTACCATCTTTTATTTCTATGTCATTATTTTCTAACAAATCATCTTCTGGTGCCTCCAGTTTATGTTACTTGATTTTATTGTTATATATGTCACTTTGTAATTATACTTCTTAGAAACAATTATAACAATATGCTTCTAGAATATTATAAGTAATTAAGAATTCGAATATTTTGCTTAAAAGTTTAAAGTGATAAAGGAAATTGTTCACGGCAAATAAGGAGAAGCATGTTTTTTATTATTCTTATAATATATTGGTTCTCTGATTCACTGAATATGACATATTGAATAGCAGAAGAGCAACATAATTTTTGATGTATAAAAAATAATTTTATATACTCCTGAACACTTTATCATATTATATGTTACAAGAATTTGAACTCTATACTTTTTTTAAGTTTACTCTTTTTAATTGATGAAACTTTGAATACTATCACTGAAAGATGAATGTATTAGTTTTTATTTCAAAGATAATAAAACATTTATTTTTGTTTCTGTGTAATTGTTGTTATTTCTATTTCCTGCAACAAACAAAAATACAGATATTAGACCTTATATTATTGTCTCTACTTTTCTTTTCAGTGCTCAATGTTCTGGTGTTGTTGGGAACATTGGTATATGGATGTCAATACATGCTAATGTTCGAGTATCAGGTGTAGCAAGGTGGTATGTTCAGTGTTATTAAAGGCGCGGTTAAGCCCTGAAATGAGACTCAAAACATGTTAAGCATTTTGCCTCACTTTGTGGGCGCTTCAGTGTTGTCATCAAGGCTCTAAGGCATATTTTTCCTTGCCAATGAGCGTAATCTTGAAGAGATGATACTAAACAATTGATATTTTACTTTATCGTAAATTTTCTTCAATTTCTTTGTCCGTATATTTGGTATTCATGCATATAGATATTAGTCTTGGACTACACATACATATTTATCATTTTTCTCCATTAGCGCCTTTCTTCATTAAAGTCCACGCTCTTTTTGCGCTTTGTGCTTAAAGCCCCAACAGACCTTAAAGTTTTTTTGCGCTTTTCGCCTTTGATAACACTGGGTATATTCGAGAGGCTTTGCAGGCTCTTTTGTTCACGTCTCAAAATAATTTCAACAGGAGCGACACTAAGGTCCTTTGTTGTATAAATTGAATTGAGATCTTTTGAAGGTAGATAGTTGTTCGTGTTGGTAAATTTTCAGCATTGATAGTCGTTGAAATGGATGTAACGGGTGTTTCCATCCTTTATGCAACTTTGAATGAGTGGTTGGGGGTGGATTCAACTGGAGCAATAAAGGCAACATATTGTAAGTAAAGTCTGCTGATGTTTCACATTGTTTTGTTTCACTAAGAATACTAAATGTTCTACCTATTATTTCATCTAATAGTCTGCAATATTCATTTATTTCTACAGGTAAGAAAAGTTACCTTAAGCATGCAACAAAGAACTTTGCCTCAGCTGTAAAGGAACATGTAGCTTCTGATGAAGGTGTTTTCAATTGGTACAACAACATCACTGCTATGTCGGTAATTGACATAAAATCTTGATGAGAATTAATGTTTTTATTGTATGCATTTCATCTAAGACTTAAAACTGTTATATAGATTCTGCTAACCAGTATTGAGTATTTTTGAGATCTTGATTATCCATGCGAGTCGTCGTTTATATCATCGACCAACATGACTTACTTGCTCATGTTCTCATATACTTCTGATCCAAAGTACAACACATCAAAATGTGTTGTCTTAATTACTGTGAATTACAGATGTGTTTAACTGTCCTTTATTTTTTCTAATCATAACTTGAGACAAAAAAATTTACTTTTTTAGGTGGACTAATCCGTTTAAAGCCAAGTACTTCTATAGCAATATACATCTGTTTCTAATATATCCATCCACTCTTTTTCCCTATAAAATGATCCGCGCATCGCGCGGGTATGTATACTAGTATAAAGGAAAAGTGTGATAGGCAATGAGACCCAAAAATGCCGAATCAGATATAAAGTGAGCAAAGGATTGAGTGAACCCAAAAACCTCTTGAAGGCCAAAAATGACTCAACAAAAGGTGACAAAATATTTTAATTAAAAATTGAATTTATTTCATATGATTGGGGAAATATGATAAACGGCTCAAAATGCATATTTTTTGGTGTACTTTCATCTCATTACTTGTGTGGTTACGGGAGGTTATATGAGTTTTTGTAGTGAATTATGCTCATTGCGTGCATTCTTATGTGTATGAGCAAGTTGGACAAAAAGGGAGCAAAAGAAGTTGATTCAGAACTAAAAGACAAAAGAAGAACTTTGCTCGTTCATTCTCGTGTGCACACGAGAGAGTGAACGAGCTAGCTGAGGAAACCATGAGAAAAAACAACGAACTAAGCTAAAAAGGCATGGAAGTACATAAGAGATTTGGGAGGCAAAGAAAAAGAGAATACTTAGCTTGTTCACTCTCACGTGCGCACGAGAGATTGAACGAGCTAACCTGAAAAGTCTTTTCCAAAGTTGGCTTGTATTATTACGCCCCATACTAACCATATCCCATGTAAATAGTCTTTAAACTCACTTTTGAAGGAGGGATTGGATGTTTTTAGGAAAAAAAATCGACCGAAGGAGGCAAGAATATACTAGGAGCAAGACAGAGAATTCTTTTACGAGTTTTTCACTTCCTTCTTCCTATTTTCATTATTGGTTATGAATTCTAGTATTGTAGTTTTGCATACTATTATTAATAACTAATTTTTTATCTAGGGTTTTGATGGAACATTTTGTAGGATGAATTCTTATTACGTTTTTATATAATTGAGCCATTGGATTTCTCTACTTGTTCAACTACGTGTTTATTGTTGTTGATTGAATGGCCATCAATTGTTTGTGCCTATTTAGTGCATATTGCTTGGAAAATGGTACATATTTAGGTAGTTGTTGAACAACATCACTCCTAACATATGTGAAAAATCAATACATAGGGTTTAAAGGTAGGATTAGGAATAACGAAACCTTGGTGCGATCTTAGTGAGCGGTAAATTAGTGCCAACTAGCGTAGTTCGGAAGAATATGTCTAGTAAATTATTGTAGTTGCTCGGAAGAGAAATATGACACATGAAGTACTCATGATCAGTAGAGAATACTTAGGCAAAATTATAAAAAATATAGCGGGGAAAATTTCGACAATTGGAGAAATCATAATTCTAGACCTTCTTAGTCTTGTTAGTTGATAATTTTACTACTTTTTTGTATTTGTTAATTACTTAGTTTTAAAAAAAAATCAATCTTTATAACTAGGAAATTATTTGAACTTGTATTTCTTAGCAATACTGAACAATTGTAGTTAAGCCTTAGTTCTCTGTGGGATTCGACTCCGAACTTTTAGACCAGATTATATTTGCAGCGACCACTTATCCTTTTTAGGATTAGAGTTGGGCTTGATCAAATTTTGGCGTCATTACCGGGGAAATAACGGTGTAGCTGTAGGTGTACATATTTCTACGTTTCAAGTTTGAACTTTTATTTTGTTTCTTTTAGTATTTGATTTTTTATTTTTATTTTCACTTGTTTATTTGAGAAACATGGCATCTTGGAATTATGAGAGTTTCGATGTTGGTAATTCTACTATTAATCTTCCTAATGCTTATTGTGGAGGAAACCACTCATGAAAAAATTATCAAAATATTTCCGAGAGCGAGTTATGTGCACCAACTCAATTTTTTGTGTGGAATGTGTGTGATATGTGTGGTGGTCAAGATGGTCACTTTTATGCTTGTACTTATATTTCTTATCTTCTCCCAACCTCTTATTTTGATGGTTCTTCTTTTTCTTATGAAGTTAATAGGAACAAAAAATCCAGTGGATGATGACCTGAAAGAGATCAAAGATATGCTAAGGTGTCCCGTGGAACAAAATATGAGAAACAACTGGACATACAAAGGCAAGATGTTACTATTCACAACCTGAAGGTAAAAGTGAGTCAACTAGTTGAAGCATTTAATGCTCAACAAGCCAATATTGTGGATAGTAGCCAAGAAGAGTATGAATTAGATGCCGAAATTGAGGTTTTAATAAAGTAGGTCAGAGTAGAACACCAACAATCTAACCAACTAGAATTTGAGGATGTTGATGTTGAAGAAGTAATACTAGAGTCAACCATGGACGTTGAATATGCAAATTTAGTTGACTCTAATGTGATTGGCGTTGAGGATGTTGAAAATCTTGAAGTTTATGTATTTGAGCATGTTGGACCTCATTCCAAACACTTTTCTACATTATGTTCAGACGGTGAAATGGAAATTGATCTGTATGAGCCAATGCAAGAGTCAAAGGAAGAGGAAGATGAGCCCAATATTCTTAAATTTTCAAGGCCGTCTAGGCAAAGTGACACTTCTCGGTTGAAAGCCAAAAAGTGCATAAATAATCATTTAATTTTTGGCTCACAACAATTTGTACCGCCTCAGAAGCATAATCATAAGAATAAAAACTTGGGATTCAATTCATAAGCTCGAGGTGGAGGCAGAAAATGATTCATGTCGTGTCGTGATGTTAAATCAGGCGCTTGTTGGAAGGCAACCCAACTTTACTGCTTTCATTGATTTTAAATTTTTAAAAAGTATTTTTATTGTGTTATTTTTTAGTGTAGCTTTCGATTTTCTAGGAGCATGAGAAGCAAAGCTATTGGAAGGAAGCAAAAGAAAACAAGATGACTAGAACTAAGTATGGGATGCTGACGAGCGTAAAATCGGTGTATAAAACTTAGGCTCGCTAATCAAAGATAGTATAGTATTAAATCGTCATTATAGGGATTGGTTTAAACAGTGTTCTAATAAATCTTCAGCTCAATAGTATCTAGGATAATAAACCTTTTAATTATGTTATTATTGACTACTAATAAAACTAAAATTATTGATCGTAAGAAACTAATAGAAATTTAATGACTAAATAGCAACGATTGAATATCAAAGTGAGAAGTAAGGCCCATGACAAGATATGTGATCAACTATTATTCCGGGTAACTCTATGTTAAGTTCAGTCTAAACTTCTATTGACTCCTTCGATATCAACAGATGATTAGGCTACCTTAGGGGTTCAAATTCTTCTTTCAAATGCATGAGAGTTTCCTTAATCAACCTAATAACAGATCCTATGAACATATGAACAAATACAGTGAATGAATGATCTTTTGAAGAACACTTCTCGACTATTCTTCTAAATTGGGTTAATTGATAATTCTCTAAACTATTTTGATTACCTACAAGAGGTATAAAATCAACCCAAACAATATGGCACAATACAAATCGCAGCAAAATTTCTCTTTCGATTAATGTAAAACCACAATTAGCCTTGCAATTTAATTAAAAACTCATTCAATGAGTTTGCGCAATTAACATAGGGTAAAATCCAAAACAATAGTCAATTCACAACATCTGTCAATAACCATAAAAGAAATACTCCATAGTGGAGAAATTATTCTTCACAAGAGTATTAGAAGAACAAGAAGGAATTACAATTCTCAAAAATCCAACAAACTTCCGTTTTGTATGAATTAGATCAAGTATATCCTGTCTCCGTTCTTTCCTTGCCTTCTTCTCTCCAAATGTTCCTCCAAAATCTAAGATACCATGTTTTTAGACGAGCTAGGATTCATATAGGTCAAACGAAGTCGCCTCCTAACTTACAAAAATAGGCTTGGGAAAAGTTTCCGAAACTGGACGTGCACGGCCGTGCACCTAGAGGTGCGGTCGCGCATATGGCCGCACACATCTGGCAGGTTCTGCTTTACATGCGCGCTCAGGTGCGCACTGGAGGGGTCTCGTGCACGGTCGAGCATCTGGGTGAGCCTTCTGCTCAACTCTTGTTTCTCCCGTTGAGTGCATTATTGTCCGTTGATCCCCGAACATTATCCCAACTTAAGCCTTGGTCTTTTACTTAGATTTAAAAGCTCCAAACTATCTCGAATTAGCTCTAAAATCTCATTGCACCTCAGAATCGCTCCTATAAGGCATAAACACACACTCAGTGCAAAATAATACAATTTAAAGCTCAAACACTAGTAAAATGCAGCGAATTACAGTGTAATTAATGGCTAAAATACACAATTATAGCCCACCATCAGGTGCCCCCATAAAAGACCAATTCCAGGGGGAAGTATGAGTACCCCGTGAGCTGTTAATGCTTCGGCCTTTAGCCTACTAGGGAGTTTTTTTACCCTCTTGTTATTTATGGTGTGCATTAGGGACAATGTACAATTTTAAGTGTGGGGTGGGAGAAGACTGTCTGGGTAATTTCTTATGCTATGTTATGTATATATATAAAATAAAAATAAAAATTTGATAGAAATAATCCTCTTGATTTTTCTTATGGCCACGGTTCTTTTGCAAGGGATGACTCTTTAAACCGGGTAGTAATTTTTTTGTAGGTAGAATTTTCATAATATTTTTGGACTTTTCCCGACGATGGACTTCTTTGATAGTTTTCTTGAGGGATTAAAGTCTAAAGAAAAATGCAAAAAGATTATCCTTTTTCTTCCTTTGTAGAACTGATAATAGAATGGAATAACTTGAGTATCAATACTTTTGGACATATTTTATGTTGGGACTTAGCGCTGTAACATTTGAATTGATTATCTCCTTCGTGTTCTATGTGCCTACATGCCTTGATAATATATATGACTTTTCTTTGACGCTTAAGCTCATTTGTTGACTTCTGTGATTACTTTCCATGAGTTGAGTTAATATGATGATTATTCTTAGTTGTTTAACTTGAGGCTTGATTACATTCTATGTTATCTTGTATTAGTCTAAAACTTTCCCCGTGTGTTAGTCGAAGCGAAATAAGTAAGCCTTGTGAGTGTAGGAGATGATGTAGGCATTTCTTTGATTGTCCATTGAGCTAGTATGCCACTATAAATAAAAATTTTCTTAGATAGCCCTTTTGAGCCTATAAACCTTTTCTTTGGCACCCACATTACAAGTCAATTCCCTTTTCCTTTTCTTTTTTGTTCTTAATTATATCTTTTTGAACCTTTATCTCTGAAAGCACTTACATTGCTAGAAGAATAAGGTGAGAGTTGGAATAGTTTTTGAGTGGAACCACAGAAAGGTCAAAAGGTGCACGTATGTTTTGAAAGATCATTAGCTGGACAACCTAAGTTTGGAGAGTGTTGAAAAAAAATTAGAGAAAAGAAAAGAGAAAAAAATCAAAGAAAATGCAAACAAAAAAAAAGGAAAAAAAAGAGAGGAAAAACTACACCTCCCGTTCCTCTTAATTCGGGCTAGTGAATCGTGCTTAAAGAAGAAGGGCCAAATTGTATATGGTTTCGTGGTATTGCTTGAATTGGTCATGAAGATTATGTATTTGAAAGCTATGTGTAGTGTATTAAAGTGCTTAGGAGGGTTAGTCACTATACCTAAATATATCCTACCCATCCCTTAGACTACATTACAATTTGTAAAGACTTAATTTATCCTAGACTTTGCAAGCTTAGATTAATAGAGAACTTACACTATAGTCAAGCCTATGGTACGATCTTGAAATGCCCATGAATTTCTTTGTGAGAGTGAGCGAATTCTTTCGATGTGTAAGTTCTTAAACTATACTTGAATGCATATTTGAGTGTGTGGACTAATTTCTCTCTTTAATTGTGGTGAGAGCACATGATTTACAAAGGATTGGTAAAATCCAAGCATTTTGAGGTGACACAAGAAGTGAGTCATCGTAAGGAATGTATTGGAGTCATCTCTTGAGGTTAGGATATTAGAAGAAGTCGCACAAATATTTTAAATAGTCTTGGCATGGGTCTACTTTTGAAGAGAGATGTCAATAGGTCGTATGTTGAGTTCTAAGTATTGGTATAAGCCAGTGGCATTGGTATGATGCTTAAGTATATTTTAAAAATGTGTTTCTTGCCATTATGCTTATTTTGAAAGTTGCTCGAGGACGAGCAAGAGTTTAAGTGCGGGGTGTTGATAAACGGCTAAAAATTCATATTTTTCGGCGTACTTTCATCTCATTACTTGTGATGTTACAGGAGGTTACATAACTTTTTGTAGTGAATTATGCTCATTATGTGCATTCTTATGTGTAGCAACAAGTTGGACGAAAAGGGAGCAAAATAAGTTAATTTGGGACCAAAAGACAAACGAAGAACTTTGCTCGTTCATTCTTGCATGCATACGAGAGAGTGAACGAGCTAGCTGAGGAAAAGCTTGAGAAAAAACAGCGAACTAAGCTAAAAAAGCATGGAAGTGCACAAGAGATTCGGGAGGCAAAGAAAAAGAGAATACTTCGCTCGTTCACTCTCGCGCGCGCACGAAAGAGTGAACGAGCTAACCTGAAAAGTCTTTTCCAAAGTTGGCTTGTATTATTTCGCCCTATGCTAACCCTATCCCATATAAATAGTCTTTAAACTCACTTTTGAAGGGGGATTGGACGTTTTTAGAAAAAAATCGATCGAAGGAGGCAAGAACATACTAGAGCAAGGCAAAGAATTCTTCTGCGTGTTTTTCACTTCCTTCTTCCTATTTTCATTATTGGTTATGAATTCTAATATTGTAGTTTTGCATAATATTATGAATAACTAATTTTTTATCTAGGGTTTGATGGAAACTTTTGTAGTATGAATTCTTATTACGTTTTTATATAATTGAGCCGTTGGATTTCTCTACTTGTTCAACTACGTGTTTATTGTTATTGATTGAATGACCATCAATGGACTGTGCCTATTTAGTGTGTATTGCTTGGAAAATGGTATATATTTAGGTAGTTGTTGAACAACATACGGAAAATCAATACGGAGGGTTTAAAGGTAGGATTAGGAATAACGAGCGATCTTAGTGAGCAGTGAATTAGTGTCAGCTAGTGTAGTTCGGAAGAATATGTCTAGTAAATTGTTGTAGTTGCTCGAAAGAGAATTACGACGCCTGAAGTATTCACGATTAGTAGAGAGTACTTAGGCGAGATTATAAAAAATATAGTGGAAAGAATTCCGACAATTGAAAAAATCATAACCTAGACCTCCTTAGTTTTGTTAGTTGATAATTTTACTACTTTTTGTATTTGTTAATTACTTAGCTTTAAAAAATTTACAATCTTTATAGCTAGGAAATTATTTGAACTTGTATTTCTTAGCAATGCTGAACGATTGTAGCTAAGCCTTAGTTCTCTGTGGGATTCGACTCCGGACTTTTAGACCGGATTATATTTACAGCAATCGTTTATCCTTTTTAGGACTAGAATTGGGCGTGATCAGAAAACAAGTTTAGTACATTTTTATTCATATCAATTTACACATACTTCACAGCTTATTTGGCCAAGTTGGATTATTCAACTTATTTTGAGAAGTACTCCTTAAAAAAATACTTTTGGAGAAAAACACTTTGTGTTTGGCTAATGAATTTGAAAAACACTTTTAAACACTAACTTGTTTTTGGCCAAGCTTTTGAAAATGTGCTTTTAAGTGCCTTAATAGTTAATGTTATATAAGCAGATAAATAATCACAAATATTTATTATTAAAGATAATAATTAAGTTTTATTTTATTAATTTAAGAAAAATATAAATAAAATTGAAAAGTATTTTATTCTTTCAAGGTAATTTAAGTAAATCAAAAAATTATTCAATAAATATGAAAATTCATCTCAAAAGTCATTATATATATTAGTTAATAGTTTAAACTAAGTAAGGTTATTTTGCTATATAGAATATTTTGCTAAGGTTATTTTTGGTAGAAGAAACGTCAAAATTACTTCGGGGGAGAAGTTAAAAATTGTTTCATTTTCTATCCAAAAGTACTCCCCCACCCCCACAACCAAAAAAATAAAAGCTTGGACACTTTTGACTCGGGGAGAAGCTTGGCCAAGACTAATGTCAAGCATTACAACTTACCAATATATGTTTAAATTATTTGTTTATATGATAATTTTTTATGACTTAAATATTGAATTAATGTTTTAATGACTGAAAGTCACTTTAGGGCTAGAATCGTGGAGATCGCTTCAGGGGAAGAATGTTGAGACTGGAAGTGAGAGTGTTAAAAAGGAAGATGTAAGATTACAAGTTTTAGATTAAAAATAAAAATTAATTTCGTATTGAGTCAAAATTGAAGTGGGGTGTAATCTGACTGGGTAGGGATAGAATTTTTGCACCAATTTTATAACGTCAAAGACTTTTATAGACCAATAGTATAACGGAGGGTATATAGACCAATAGTATAACGGAGAGTATATGCAAAATTTTCAAATAGTAGGAGGATATTTTTGACCCTTTTCCGGACAGAAAAATACGAGTTAATGATCGAGTATTTTAGAAACATAGATAACTAACATAATGCCGAAGAGGAAACATAGCATAACACACTATATACCGGCGCATCTCAGGTTGATTATGTCAATTCTTGCCGCGCCAAAAGCAAAGAGTGAATTATAAATAAAAGATGGTTAAAATTCTCATAGAACATATCTACATATGTACCATTTTACAAGAATTTTTCTATGGAGGTCGTCAAGGTAGTTTTAGGGACTGCACCAATAACTGTATCTTTCTTCTCTCCATCCTTGAAAATCATGACGGTTGGGATACTTCGGATCCCATATCTGGTAGCAATAGCCGGACTTTCATCTGTGTTCACCTTGTAGAATTTAAACTTGCCAGCAAATTCCTGTGCTAGTTCGTCAACAGTAGGGTGAATCATTCGGCATGGACCACACCACGGAGCCCAAAATTCAACTAGAACAGGCACATCCGACCCAATCACAAGTGACTCCCATGTTTGATCATTAACAGGAGGCACTGCATTTTCCAATGACCATGTTAAACAAACAAAGAAGCTGACAAATAATGGAGATGCTGAGAAAGCAACGGCTTTAGCAGCCTGAGATGTTTTGCAATATGCTAATGCACAACAACCGAAAATTAACAATATAAGGAAACTTATGCATTATATTAGTTATTTCTCCTTGTAATCAGTTAGAAGACCACCAACGAAAATTTGACAACATAGAATGATTTTTTTTAACTAGGACAATTTATATTACAAGTGCAGCCCTGCACTCTCTCACACAAAATATAAGTCATTCATCCCCTTTTGGGTGAAGAATGAAGAGAAGTATCGTATGAAGCAAACTATACTGATACCTGAAATCTGAAGTAGCTCCACAACATCAAAGAAAGTATCAGGTCATAATTGCTGAGTGATGTAAGTCATAGGAATTTGAGTATTTGACAGCATGCCAGTACTAGCTTCTAAATTTTTTCAAAAATTATGTCATCACGAGAAAACAAGTACATGAACTTTTAAGAAGGTATGTGAAATTAGCAACTTCTTCAGGGAAAGAAAGCAAAAGAGGCATTGTCTTCTGACATTCAATTTGAGCGCAAACAAAAGATCTTTCAAAAATAATAGTAATATAGTGTTCTTCATCTGCATTTTCCTTTCTTTTACTAACACAGATATTATCGCTGTATAGTATTAGTTTTTAAGCTTTTGTAAGATATGTGTAAAAAATGAAGTACAGTTTAAGCGCCTTGATGTTACTTCCTCAAAAGTAAAGAGCCAATGCAATAAATTTTCATCTGTTTTATTCATGAGTATATCTTTACGGGTAAACACTTGATAGACTCAGAGATACTTCCCCCTCCTTTTAGAAGTAATCCACTCTATGGAGATCAATTGACCTGTACTCATGGTTTTCCAGGAAAGTGCCACTTTAATTCAGGAAAGCATAGTATACTTGACAACTACTCCGAATTTTAATCACTCGACGCAGAAAAATCAAAAGGTAAATTGTAGGCTCTTGTCTTCGCTTCTATTGCAATACTATTAAGAAAGTGCAACCAGAAAGCAAAATATTCAAGCACCAAACTTCAGCACTCTGCTTTGACAGTGGAAAGTGGATGACTTAATCTTCAACTTCGAAAGTTTATGACAATGAAGAGCTCAGTATCCAAAGAAGACACAAATGGTAATCTGTTTTTGGTTGTCTTTGCTGCTCATGCTCACATACTGCAACAAGCATCTTCCACTAAACTAACTAACAAGTGCAACACCCAAAAGGCCAACATATACACGATTAAAAAACCATACTTATTTAGAGTTAGTTATCATATAATCGACCTCCTTTTCAAACTCATTAAATTTCTTTTACTTATATTTTGCTCAAGCTGCTTAAACGAGTAGATGTTACATTACTCGTTGGGTATTTAAGTATTTCAACAACAACAATAACATACCCAGTGTAATCCCACACATGGAGTCTGTTATGTGGAGCCGGGGGCGTAGTGTGTAGGCAGACCTTATCCCTAACTTGAGAGTTAGAGAGACTATTTCCAATATACGCACAAAAAAATCAAAAAAATCTCAACTATTCAGCAAACATAAATAGCAATATAATAAACAGTAAATTTAAAGGGAGGACAAGAAATAAAGACCTAGAACGGCAGTGTCCTGAGCCTCACAAACGATTCCTCCTCTACGGGGAACTGATTTAGAGATTGAGCTGAAGGACACTGATGATGAACGAGTCTGCTGGATCTTAAGCCCCTTGAATACGGAGAATCTAACAGAGGACCGACGGCCGGAGAGGGAAGAACCGGCGATAGGAGCCAACGATGCCGACGGCAGAGCAGAGGCGCGAGGAACTGCAATAGTTTCAATTAAACCGGCCATTGAAATGGAAAAGTGGTGGATAAAGGCGATCTGTGGCCGAGTGGAGTTTCGGTTTTGGTTTGGGGGTAAAATAGTGGATGAGGTGATGATGTGTGTGCTTTTTGATGATTGGATGAGGAGTTAGTGTTCAGCTGTCCACGTGTCTCTTTCACTTTGCTTTCTGGAATTTTTTTATTTTTTGTCTTCACTTTTGTTTTAATATTATGTTTTTATTTCACATTATTTCTTATAAAATATGTTCCGTATAAATAACTAGACATAGCACCTCTTTTTTTAAGGGAAAACTAGTATTAGTACCCCGCGCGGATGCGCAGACACTAATCATATGAAATATTTAAATTATTTGGATTATATGTAAATAATCTTAAATTTTACACTTTCTTCGTAAATATTAATAATCATTGGATATTAACTACATAAAAAAAATTAACCATTTCTTCTATTTTTTTTTTTGATATCATTCTTGCTGGTGTCATTGGATCCTAAAAATAGTCAGAAAGCAAAATAATAACTCATATTTATGGCAAAACAATCAAATGTTGAGACAATGAATGACTTTTTGGATAAGACTTAACTCTTTTACTACTACTTAAACTCTTATTTGGTGTGTTGATATCTCTTAAAAAATATTTCTTTCTCAAATTTTAGTTTCTAAAACATTATTTTTCAATAATAATTATTTTTATAATAATGTAATTGAAAATATTATTCTTAATTCAAACCATTTTAGTTAGCTATCTAAAAATATAAAAATTCTTTAGCTAGTGAATGTTTTTACTCTATTTTGATATTTGACATTAATCATGTTAAATATCTGAGTTATTTGAATTATATGTAAATAACTTTAACATTTAAACCTTCTAAATAATTATAGATAATCGTCATATATTAATTAAGAAACACTACATGAAAAAAGACTAACATTTTCTCAATTCTCGTAGAGATATTTTTTTTTTTTGCATCATTCTCATAGGTGTCATTGAAACCTAAAAATAGCCACAAAATGAAATAGTAACTCATATTTATGGCAAAGCACAAAGGTTGACACGATATAAACGATTCTTTGATTACGACATGACTCTTATACTACGACTTGAACTCTTATTTTGTATGATTTTGTTTTTCAAAAAATATTTTTATTTTGAAATTTTAATTTCTAAAACATTATTATTATATATATATATATATATATATATATATATATATATATTATAATATCGATTATCTTTATAATGATGCAAGTGAAGATATTATTCTTAATTTAAAATTCACTTTTATCGGCTATCTGAAAATTTAAATGATTCTTTGGCCGGATTTATTTCAGTATAACTCCACTTTAAGTTTATCGATATCTCTAGCCCCAGAATTTAAATTTTTAATAACCTATATATACAAAAAAAATTGTTCTTTGAATCATTAGATGTTAAATTAGTTGATTATTATTATAAAACATTGCATATATTGTCTTAAAATTATCAAGTAGTTTATTTTTCGACACCATACTTGGCTTAACCTCAATGCAAACTACTCAAATTGCATTCTAATTCAAATTCGAATATCATATCAGTTTGTTAGTAATAGTGATTTTTTTAAAACGACAAATAATGTAAATTAAAATAAATATTCGAAGATATCCTTATCTTATAATCTATGTATTTGAGTTGAAAAAAAAAATATTTGAAATCGGTGAGATTAACTTTCAAATTTTTTATACTCAACAAAGATGAAACATAAGAAAAAATGTGTTGTCATCTTTTTTTTCTCGTTTTTAGATCTTTCTAACACTTTTTTTCAATATTTATTTTCTTTTATCTTATTTTTTATGTCATTATTTCTTTTGTTACAAAAAATTATTTTTTTCACTATAAAATGATGAGTTTTAATAAAAATTGTCTACATATGAACTTTAATAATGTTTTTATCCTTTGGTTGAAATTATTTCATGTTTTTCTTTTGGCTTTATCTAATCAGCCTAAATCGGTGCTCACCCGACCACTTAAATTAAAAAATTAAATGATGTGTAATTTATATATAATATGTGTATAATCGTGTGTTGTCGGTATATCATCTATTTATATTAGCTATAAAAAGTAAATAATAAATATGGACGGATATTATGTAAATATTTCATAAGATTTCGATATTTTGAGTTTATCCATGATATAACTTCTATTATAATAATTTTAAAACTCTCTACTAATGTTAAAAAATATCCTATCTTTTTATTATCTTCGAATTAAAAAAAATTAAAGAGTTTTTTCGAAATAATTTGTTTACATTTTTATAAAAAAATATTTCACTTCATACCATTTTTTTATATATACTCTTTGTTACACTTAAAAGTAGTTATAGAAATGTCACGACCCCAACCCCGGTCATGATGGCGCCCAACACACTGCTAGGCAAGCCCGACCATTCAACAACATTATCCCAAATTCTTATTCAGATTATAGATAAATATCACAGAGAATTTACTAAGTCATTACATTTAAGTGTATAATTGATAATAAAATCCGCGGAAGTTCAATTAAAATACCACACCATAGCCCTACAGAATCTGGTGTCACGAATATGAGCCTCTAATACAGAATATCCACCTATTACAAGTCTGTCTAGGAAAAATACGGAATAAAAGATGGAGATAGAGGGGAGAGATCAAGGCTGCGAACGCCATGCAACTACCTCAATACTCCCGGATACTGCCTGCTCAGCTAAACAATTCCTCACTTAGCATGTGGTGTACCTGGATCTGCACGCAAGATGCAGGGAGTAATGTGAGTACTCCGACCCAGTGAGTAATAAACATAAATAAAGGCTGAGAATAAGAAATCATGGAAAAATACAAAGTAAACTATAACTGGCAGTTTAGAACAACAAATAGTGAAGCAACAAGTCAATTAAGTCAGAGTACCAAATACTGAGACAGGTATAACAGATAAAAACAAATGCATGAGTGCAATGCAATGCATATGATGGTACACTCTAGTACCCACTGCGGCGTGCAGCCCGAGCCATCCATTTATTTATCGTCGACGGCGCTCACTGGGGGTGTGTGCAGACTCTGGAGGGGCTCCTACAGCCCAAGCGCAATATCAAGCCATCTCGTGGCATCAAATCTAGGCCCTCGGCCTCATATCAATCTCAGTATAATCACCCAGGCTCTCGGCCTCAATATCAATGTAATCAACCAGGCTCTCGGCCTCAATATCAATATAACACTGCTGCGGCGCGCAGCCCGATCCATGCTCAGTCCAGAAATCATCATAAGCCCCTTGGGCATTTGTAAAACAGTAGTTCTCAGCCCGAAATATCATTTAAGTTTTCAAATCTTAGAAAGATGGTTGAGTTTGCAAAACAGTATTTAAAACCTTGGACTGAGGTCAAATGATATGCAAAATATGCAAAAGCAGTGATATCAATCCCTGAAGGATTCAAATAATTGGCAAGAAGCCCAAATGTAACAATTAAATCCAAGTAAGGATGATTCTCAATTTAGTTCAAGTAGAAAATACGGTAAAAATATCTCTCGAGACGGACCAAGTCACAATCTCCAACGGTGCTATACCCCACGCCCGTTATCCGGCGTGCAAGTCACCTCAATATAGCGTTACGATGTGAAATTCTGGGGTTTCAAACCCTCAGGACATCATTTACATCAATTACTCACCTCGAACCAGCTAATTCTCTAGCTCGCGATGCCTTTACCCCTTATTGATCTCTGAATGCCTCGAATCTAGCCATAACGATTCAATTTAGTTAATAAAAATTATAGGAATTAATTCCATATGGAATTCTACATTTTCCATCAAAAATCCGAAATTACACTCAAAATTTGGCCATGGGGCCCACATCTCGGAATACGACAAAAGTCACGGAATATGAACCCCCATCCAACCACGAGTCCAACCATACAAATTTTACAAAAATCCGACATCGGATTGGCTTTCAAATCTTAAAAATTCATCTTTAGGGAATTTTAGAAAATCATCCATTTCTCTTCAAATATCAATAATCCTAAGCCAAAAATGAAGATTTATTCATGGAAAATAATCACAAGAGAGTCAAGAACACTTACCCCAAGAATTCTCATAACTTCTCGCTCAAAATTGCCCAGAATTCGAGCTTGAAAGTCCAAAAAATGAAAGAAAATCGGACTGCTCTTTCTCTACACTGTCCAGAATTTTCGGCTACTGTTCACGCGTGTTACTGTACATGGTACTGTTCACGGGGTACTATACACGGTACTGTTCACGGGGTACTATTTCTGCAATTTTTTCCAATTTTCCTAAGTCCGAAATCACTCTGAGATACCCCCGAAACACTCCCGAGCCCTCGGGGCTCCTAACCAAACACATACACTAACTCAACAACATCCTACGAACTTAACCGTGTGATAAAATCGTCAAAATAACGTCATATACCATGAATTAAGCGTTAAAATCCAAGAATTCTTTCAAATTTCATAAAACATCAAATTTTCCATTTTTAGTCCGAAACACGTCAAACGACGTCCGTTTTCAACCAAACTTTACAGAAAGTGCTTAAACCATATATAAGACCTGTACCAAGCGCCGAAACTAAAATACGGGCCCGATACCATCACTTTCTAATCAAATTTCATTTCCATTTTCCTTAAATATTTTCAAAAAGCAATTTTACTCAAAAATTCATTTTTCGGGCCTGGGACCTCGGAATTCGATGATTCTTGTTCCTATGAGTCACAAATAATAATACGAACATAGACCTTCAGTAGAAACTCAATTCGGAGCTCATTTGCTCAGTTCAATACCTATTTCGCTCGTTAAACAATTAACTCATGTTTCGCGTCAAAACCCAATCGCGACTTGATGAAATTAGACCAAACTTTCCAGATCACTCCTATAATTCATTATCAAAATTCTGAAAGTCTCAAAATCAAATTTCAATCTCTAGAACTAAAAATGGACCTTTGGATCATTACATGCTCATAATCGAAACGCTAAAATCTTCCAAAAACTCTCCCAAAACATATCTGAGCCTCATGAGACCCCGACCAAACATGCCAACATAACTCATAACATCATTCAAACCTGTTTCAATCATCAAAATACCTCAAACAACATCAAATTGCCCAAAACTCATCGAATTCAAGCATAAGTTTCCAAAAACTTCCGAAATACACTTTCGATCAAAAACCCGACCAAACCACGTCCGAAGGACCTGAAATTTTGCACACATATCCCAAATCACCTAACGAAGCTACAACAACTCTCAGAATTCCATTCCGACTCTCGGATCAAAATCTCACCTATCAACCGGAATTTGCCAAAGTACTAACTTTGCCAATTCAAGCCTAATTCTACACCGGGCCTTCAAAATTACTTTCGATCACACTCCTAAGTCACAAATCATCCCCCAAAGCTAACCGAATCATCGGAATTCAAATCCGAGCCCTCTAACACATAATTCAACGTCCGGTTGATTTTTCCAAAACAAACCTTCCTTAAAGAGACTAAGTATCTCATTTCCTACTAAAACAAATCCAAATCAACTCGTTCACACCCAACACTGATAATGAAGCATAAAGAAATAGGAAATGGGAAAATGGGGCGGTAACTCACGAGACAACGGGTCGGGTCGTCATAAGAACTATCAATTAGAAACCAATTTATCTCTTGTTGAGTTTGAAAAAAAAAACCTTTCAAAATAATCTGATGCTTCAAAACTAATATTCTTCAACGAAACAAATATTATACCTTTGCAATATTGGCTTGACTACAGCTGAATGAAGGGGTTTTAGCTTATACCCTTCAATTCCTTGAATGTGCCAAATTGAAATTAATGATAGCAATTGTATAGCCAAAGTTTTGTTATTTGTTTGATGTCCATTTATGCAAATTGATTCTTCAAACAAATATTCTTCAAGAAGAAAAAAGAAACAACTTTTTTTTAATATTGACTGATTTTGTGATGTTTCTTTCTCCAGCATGTATGTTTACTTTATTATATATGTAAGTAAACTTTTATTTGGTTCTGTAAACTCTTTTTTGTTATTTAGATAAACATAGACGTGTACCCTATATATTATATTTATTTTAAAAGAATTTCATTTTATTCAAATATGGCTACAGTGTTTCAAAGAACTATACTTATAGGATTTTAAATGTGAAAGAGTTTATAGTTATATGAAGTAGTTTTTTGTTTTTGCTAGAAGCCAAGTAGTATTTAAATAATTATAAAAAATAACAAAAGTTCCTAACATGATTGCATATGATCATTAACCGGATTAAGTATGATAACATGATAAAAAAAAGATATTTTTTGTTTTTAATTTAAATTCGAATTTTAGAACTTTATCTATAAATTTAAAATTATCTTTTAATTCAAATTCCATATATATAGTATTATATTATATTATATTTGTATTTAAATAAAATAGTCAAATATAGAATAAAGTTACCATATACTATTGACATTTATTAGCTTGCCACTTGGTTTAACCATAATGTCAATTATATATGGTAACTTTCTTGCTTTAATATATATATATATATATATATATATATATATATAGAGAGAGAGAGAGAGAGAGAGAGAGAGAGAGAGAGATTACACAAAATACCTATTTAGGCCTAAAATATTACCTAAAATTACCCAAACTAGTTGCAAAAGCTACCTAACCGGCCTAAACATGTTATCCGGCCTACCCATTTCCAACTGCCCTAGACATAACAGCTCTATATTTTTATAAATACCGAGGCTTGATTAATTTACCGTTACATATTTCTACCTCCTTATCCTTAATATATTGTGGACAAAACTAAAAAAGAAATATGACATAAAATTTGATAAATAAAAATACAGTTAGTTTTCAAATTAAGAGCATATTTGGTCAAGCTTTGGGAGGCCAAAAGTACTCCCCCCTCCCACACACACTCCAAAAAAAAAGTACTTTTTAAAAAATTTAAATTGTTTGGTCAAGACGGATAAGTACTTTTCGCCAACAACAAAATAGTTTTTTGTTTTTTATTTTTGGGAAAAAGCAGAAAATTCTAGATTCTTCCAAGAAGCAGAAACAGAAGTAGAAAATTAATTTATTCAAGACAAATTGTCCTCACCGTAAATTTATATTTTTCAACTTATCTCTTACTAGTTTAAGCTTCTTTTTTTTAATTTCTAGTTTAGACCATACTTTTAAAACTAGAGATATCATATATATGAATATATTGTAACTTTTCAAATTCTTTTCTGACTTTTCTTGTTTTTGATTTTTTCTTTGTATAATTTCTTGTAACTTTTCAAATTATTTTATTCTTTTTTCACACTAAAGCAAATTATCTACATCCTTCTCTGGATTATCAATTTTTTTCCTACAAATAATCACTAATAATTTCTTCTGTTATATGCCATTAATTATCGAATCTTTAAAAAAGTTATCAAATCTAATTTGTGAAAATTACCTATAAATAGGTAATAAATTTACAATTGCATCGCATCATCTGTATATTATTAAAAGAAGAAGAAAAGGCCTCCGCATTAAGCGAGGCAACAGTCTCACAATAGGTTACTTGGCAATTTAGTACAAAGTTAGTTAGGTTAGGTAATAATTAGTTTCTTTTTAAATTTAAATTTTAAATTATGTGTTGTTAATAATTAGTTACTCTTTTTGAATTTAAGTTTAAACATACTTACCTATTTCTTTTACGAAATAATAATTTTTTATATATTTAAAATTATTTCTATTTTACGCTCAATGCCATCTTTCAAATTTGACACTCAGAATCATCTTGTTACAACTAGACCTGTTAAATGGGTCTACCCGACCCGGACCCGAACCCGTTGACTCTTGACCTGTGGGTCCTTAACCGGGCCAGGCCGGTTAACTTTCTTATAGGGGTTGGTCCGAAGTTGACCCATTAATCAAAATATGTTGATCCGACTCGGACCCATAATCTGAGCCCTAATGGGTCGAATCCAATTTAAATAAAAAAAAGTTAAAAATTAATAAGTGATAAAAATTTCAAACTTAATACATATATACGAACTTGAAATTACTACATGTCTTAGCTTGAAGCCAGTTAGAATAAAAATGAAAGAAAGATCATACTTTATTAACATCAAAACTTAAGAAACATATAGAATTCGACTGTTTCGACAAGACGCCTCGTAGTGTCTGGCACTATATTCTTTCTTCAATGTTTGAATTCAATTTTTTTACCACTTATCTGAAAATATATATATGAGAGCTGATCTAGGCCGGTTGACCCGTGGGTCAGCTATCGGTTCGGGTCCGGTCCGGTTTAGTGGGTCAAAATATTATAGCCCGGCCTAGTCCCCTTAAATTAATGGGTTGGTCCGGTTAGGGTTTCGTGGGTAGTGGGCCAGTTAAATGATTAATTTAATGGGTTATGTGGGCTGGTTCGTGGGTCAACCCGTTCCATTTGACACGTCTAGTTACAACTACCATGGTTATACGTAATTTCATCCGATGACATTCTTCTACTGATAAGGAATTCAACTATTATGCTAATGAAGACATTACTGCAAAGATTGAGGAAGGAGATATGCCTTCTAGTATTCCATTAGAAATGCAAGGCAAGTCTTCTACTAATATGGAGGTGTTATGTAATAGAATTAGAGATGAAATTGTTGAGAAATATTATCATGTGTGAGTTACTTTGCTTATTATTTCACGGTGGATTATCAATATATAATATTTTTGTGGAATAAACTTCTAATTCATACTGAATGACGACAATAAGTAATAATACTAGATAATATTATATGCTTTGGTATAACCATATATTTATTTGATTTAAATCTTTAATATGTATGTTTACTTTATATTTTAATTAAATAAAATAAAAAATAATAAAGTCTCTTACGATAAATATTTAAGTTCATATTGTTAGGGATATAGTAGATATGCCCTAGATCCAATCTCATATTTGATGATTTGAACATATTTTTGTGAACGTTATTCGATATAAAAATATATGGCATTCTTTTATCATAGTTATTATTAATTGTTTGATTAATTTGATAAGGTCCTTGATTAAATTTTGAGACTTGTCATCGTGGTAGAGATCATGATAATGAGAGCAAAGTCTCTTACAATTTAATCTAAATTTGTTCTTGATCGTAGGATTATTAATTTGGACATTAGTAATTCAGTTAGATCAATATTTATGCGATCGTCTTTATGGGATAAAGATTAGTTGATCTCATTAACTAAATCACATAGACAAATGATGGATATAGAGATATGATCATTGAACCGACTCATTGGATAATTCCTAATGGTTAGAATTACCATAAACTGTCAATAGAATATTCTCTTAAAGAATGTGATGTAAGTATTTCCTTTAACCAGAGATCGTCATAGTAATTGACAAGTTATTTGTTGTGCTTTAATACTAGACACCTATGGCCCTAGGGCGTATGATGACCCAAAATGTCATCTTTAATTTAAATAATTATCTCGGTATTTTAAGACCTTGAAAAGCGCTATCAATAAATCCTCAACTTGCGTGCGCAGTCCGTATAATTTTCCGGAAGGTTCTTATGTGAAAAATGGATTAAATTGTGAACTAGAGCTTTAAAACTCAATTGAGTTGACTTCGGTCAACATTTTAGGCAAACGAACCCGGATAAAAGTTTTGACCATTCCGGTAGTTCCGTATCGTGATTTGGGACTTGGTCATATGCCCGAAATCGAATTTGGAGGTCCCTAGATCAAATTATCGCCATTTAACGGAATCTAGAAATCTACGGTTAAAGATTTCTTAAGTTTGACCGGAGATTTGACTTTTTGATATCGGGGTCAGAATCCAGTTCTGAATTTTTTTATAGCTTTAATATGTCATTAATGACTTGTGTGAAAAATTTGAAGTCAATCGGACTTGATTTGATAGGTTTTTGCATCGAATATAAAAGTTGGACGTTCTTAGTTTCATTAGGCTTGAATTGGGGTGTGATTCACGGTTTTAGCATTATTTGATGTGATTTGAGGTTTCGACTAAGTTCGTATGATATTTTAGAACTTGTTGGTATATTTTGTTGAGGTCCCGAGGGCCTCGGGTGGATTTCAGAAGGTTAACGGATCAATTCGAACTTGAATTTAGCTGCTGAAATTTTCTGGGCAGCTTCTGCTTTTTTCGCACGTGTGAACAGTGATCGCACATGCATGAACAATATCAGTATACAGTATCAGTCACGAGATACAGGAAATGGGATTGGATTGCACACCTGCAACAAAATGTGAAAAGAAAGTGAAATCTGCCTTTGTTTTCCTTATTCTTGTTAGTGGTTGGATTTTGATTTCTTTATAATTCTCTTGATATTCTGTTTTTACCTTTTTTTATATGTTCAATACTCCAAATTTCAACAATTGTTACATTTTTAACTCAATTGATTTCTCAACTAAATTTTCCTTAAACCGTTTGTGGTTGTACTTTACTTAAAGAGGAATTTCTACTATGTTTTGATTTATTGATTTCTTGTATTAAAGGTAATGATTCATTCGATATTGTACTTTAATTAAAAATGGTATCTTCTTTATCAAATGATTTCTAAAATAGCTTCATCTTTTCTTGTTGATTTCCTAATTGGGTTGGAAGCTGTACTCTACTTTATGTTAAGTGAATGAGGCGTAACAAGGTGACCTTTATTCAAAAGAATTATATTTGAAAGATGCTTATTTGAAAGATATTTATTTAAAGGAAATATATTCATTGAAAAGCATATTATCTTAGAGATTATTACTTGAAGGATTTATAGGCGAAAGATTTATATTTGATGGACTTGATAAATTGATTGCACTTGTATCTATTATTTGTTGAGAAATATTTATGGTGTTCTTGTTGCCTGCTATTTATATCACTGGTTGATCATTGTTGCCATCATGGTTATCTGCTTCCTATTATTTTTGTACGCTATATTGCACAAGTTTATTTGGTAGTCTGGTCCTAGCCTCGTCACTACTTCGCGGAGGTTAGGCTAGGCACTTACCAGCACATGGAGTCGGTTGTGCTGATACTACACTCTGCACTGTGTGCAGATACTGATACCGGAGTGCTTGGACCACAGTGAGGGTGCTATCTTCAACCCACACCGGCGACACGAGGTAGTCCTGCAGACGTCCGCGGGCCTTGGCGTCACCTCCTATCTTTTCCTTTATCCTGTTTCCTTTACTCAATTCAGAAACAGTGTATACTTTATCTTTCTGACTTTGTATATAGTATTCTTAGACCGTCTGTGAAGCTGTGACACCAAATTCTGGGTAGAGTTGTATTTAGACTTCCGCAGTTTTATATTAAGATAAATTGTCAGATTTTGTCTTCCGCTTAATTATTTTCGCTATTTGCATGATATCTACTCATTACTGATAATGGGTTAAAACTGGAAAAGGTTAAGTAATTAGAATAATTTGGCTTGCCTAGCTTTCACCAGTAGGCGCCATCACGGCTCTCGAGGATGGGAATTCCGGGTCGTGACAAGTTGGTATCAGAACTCTAGGTTACATAGGTCTCATAGTTCACAGACAAGCTTAGTAGAGTCTGAGGGATCGGTACGGAGACGTCTGTATTTATCCCCAGAGGCTACAGAATTAAGAAAACTTTCACTCCCATTCTTCTCTGTCGTGCGATTTTGTTCTCTCATTGCTAAATTGAAACCTCTACTCTTGTCCTTTCACAAATGGCTAAGTCACATACCACTTCTTCAGCCGAACATCAGCACAGACCGGTGATAGATCAACTACGTTTTCGGAGGCTTTGTAGAGGTGGGATAGGTTTCACCAAGCTCTTCGCTACCACTTTCAGTGGTGCATCTTTTGAGGACCCGCAGGATTATCTTGACCGCTTCTATGAAGTATTGCATAACATGAGAATAGTGGAAAGCGATGGGGTTGATTTTGCTGTGTTTCAAATGACAAGTAGAGGTAGTGGAAAGATAATGTATTTACTAGACTAGTTGTGATTCCGACAGAAGATGCAGACGTATCAAGAGATCACCTAATGAATCATGTAGGGGTTCAACGTACCTTGACGTCTGGTTGATTTATTTGAGTTGTGAAGGTCAAATATTGTGGATTATCGGATGTTGTGACCTATGGCTTCGTGCCAAGTAAAGGAAGTCCACTATCAACGGTCAAATTGAGGGGTCATGTGTTATACCAATTTTGGCATGAGATGTATTTATGTGGTATTGAAAGATTTTCCAAAACTTGTATATGATTAAGAGCTGATATTTAAATGGGATGATGATGAGACTTGAGATATTCCGCGTCCTTAATAATTCTACATTTCAGTATCAGTGGGGTCATGGAAACATATTCAATATACTCGTAGTGCTTAAGTTAATCACAACACTCACGTGGGGCAGTCATCTTTTAATGTACCAGTGGTATGGAATTTCCTGCAATGGTTATTTAAGTTATCCGGTACAGACTCAGTATGAGCAGTCGAACTGCGGATGAGTTGTTATGAAAATGGTGATACTAGGAACATCCTGAGAAATTATCCTAGACTTGGGAGAGACATATTTCGTCAAAGCACTCAGGCTACGTGCCCCATTGCAGTTACTACTCCACATACATGACCAACCATAGGTAGGGGTCAAGATGTTAGAGGTGGAGGTGAGACTCCTAGAGGTGGAGACCCAGCCCATTAATATATTTTCTATGGTATGACTGAGGTTGCTACACCAGTCGGTATCATTATAAGTACAGTCTCAAATTATTATAAAGTCAAAATTTCCTTAACTTGATTCGGTTTTGAGTATCAAGGAAAGTTCTCCTATTGTGCTCCACTTATGAGTGAGCTTCGTAATTCTTAAATCTACATATGTGAATACTTCTGTTGGGAGATTATATGGAGATAGCCATGTCTATCATTATGTGTTGGTCACTAAAAATAGTTGTGAGGCTAAAAGTGACTTTTGTGAATCAATTCGATGAGTTTGATGTAATTTCTAAATAATTGATTTTAGTTGTAAAAGGAAATGGAAAATTTTAGTTGGTACAATGTGAAAAATACTTGTGATTCAGAGTTGAGGACGAGATCCTCACATTTTTATATGATATGAAATATTTAAACCGGGCTACAAACTGAGGTGGATATTATATAAGGACGAGGTCCTGGTGATGAAAAATTTATGTGTTTAAATTCTCCTTTTGTGAAATTAAAATTTGTGCTATAGCACTTGTAGGGAGTCATCCCTATTAGGATTATTTGAAAATTCTTGTATGAATATTTCTGTGCATAATTTGCCAAAATTGTATTGTAACTATTGAGTTTTAGCCTACAAGGTTAGAGCCCAGGTGGCGTTAAATTGTAACTCATTAATTCGGGTAAGTAATTATAAGATCTTCATGCCTTGTTGTTAGTAAACTGGAGGTTTGAAACGAAAGTTTGTTAACATGAGGTTACTTGGCGATGTTGTAATCTATTATGAACAACCATTAAGACTAGATATATGGTTATGGTCATACATATTATGCGTTTTATGTCAAGAAATCATTGTGATAATGGCGTGCTTGTAATACGGAGATTAGTGTTATTGATATATACTTTGTGGTGCGTTGTTAGGTTGAGGACATGTTGTTAGGAGTTGTTTTGGTGTTACTCTGATAGGTGGATAGGCCTAATTACAGGGGAGACTCTGTCGAAACTTCTGCAAAATTTGGGATTTAGAAAAATTTGGGATATTGAAATGTGCAAAGAAAGAGATAAGTTACATTATGTGTTGGAGGACAGACTCTACTTCTCATTTGAGGACGAATGAACCGAAGTCGGTGAGAATGTAATACCCCGTATTTGATGGGTGCATAGGCATGAGTTGCTATAGCCAGTCGAGACTAATATCGTGTGTTGACGCGAAAAATCGGACCTTTCTGGAAATGATTGAAGTGTAAGAAATTTGGTCTCAAAGTTTACAAATATGGATAAAGGAAATAATCTCAATTAAAATGGTATTGTCAGACTTATGTCGAATGCGGTAATGTGGATCAACCGCGAATAATTGTGTAAAACTAAAATCATCAATTTGGTAACATGAGAGTAATTCTTAGTACGTTCGAGGACGAACGTTTGTTTTAGAAGTGGAGAATGTGATGACCCAAAATGTCATCTTTAATTTAAATAATTATCTCGGTATTTTAAGACCTTGAAAAGCGCTATCAATAAATCCTTGACTTGCGTGTGCAGTCCGTATAATTTTTCGGAAGGTTCTTATGTGAAAAATGGATTAAATTGTGAACTAGAGCTTTAAAACTCAATTGAGTTGACTTCGGTCAATATTTTAGGTAAACGAACCCGGATAAAAGTTTTGACCATTCCGGTAGTTCCGTATCGTAATTTGGGACTTGGTCATATGCCCGAAATCTAATTTGGAGGTTCCTAGATCAAATTATCGCCATTTAACGAAATCTAGAAATCTAAGGTTAAAGATTTCTTAAGTTTGACCGGAGATTTGACTTTTTGATATCAGGGTCGGAATCTAGTTCTAAAATTTTTTATAGCTTTGCTATGTCATTAATGACTTGTGTGAAAAATTTAAAGTCAATCGGACTTGATTTGATAGGATTTTGCATCGAATATAGAAGTTGGACATTCTTAGTTTCATTAGGCTTGAATTGGGGTGTGATTCACGGTTTTAACATTATTTGATGTGATTTGAGGTTTCGACTAAGTTCGTATGATGTTTTAGGACTTGTTGGTATATTTTATTGAGGTCCCGAGGGCCTCAGGTGGATTTCAGAAGGTTAACGGATCAATTCGGACTTGAATTTAGCTGCTGAAATTTTCTGGGCAGCTTCTGCATTTTTCGCACGTGTGAACAGTGACCGCACATGCATGAACAGTATCCATATACAGTATCAGTCTACAGTATTTGTGAACAGACTACGCACACAAGTCGAGGATTTATTGATAGAGCTTTTCAAGGTCTTAAAATACCGAGATAATTATTTAAATTAAAGATGACATTTTGGGTCATCACATTCTCCACCTCTAAAACAAATGTTCGTCCTCGAACGTACTAAGAATTATTCTCATGTTACCAAATTGATGATTTTAGTTTTACACAATTATTCGCGGTTGATCCACATTACCGCATTCGACATAAGTCCGACAATACCATTTTAATTGAGATTATTTCCTTTATCCATATTTGTAAACTTTGAGACCAAATTTCTTACACTCCAATCATTTCCAGAAAGGTCCGATTTGTCGCGTCAACACACGATATTAGTCTCGACTGGCTATAGCAACTCATGCCTATGCACCCATCAAATACAGGGTATTACATTCTCACCGACTTCGGGTCATTCGTCCTCAAATGAGAAGTAGAGTCTGTCCTCCAACACATAATATAACTTAGTTTTGGTTAGATTACTCGAATCTATTACTAGTTTTGGCATTTAATTGGTGATTTTAGTTGGGAAAATTTTGAAAACCCTCTTGGTTTAATTTGAAGATTTGAGGGTCGAGTTGATGTCGGATTTTGGTAAAATTGGTATGGTTGGACTCGTGGTTGGATGAGGTTTCATATTCCATAATTTTTGTCGGGTTCCGAGACGTGGGTCCCACGAGCGAAGTTTTAGTGCAATTTCGAATTTTTAATGAAAAATGTAGAATTTCATATGGAATTAATTCCTATAATTTTTATTGATTGAATCGAATTATTTATGACTAGATTTGATAATTTCGGGCACGAATTCGCGAGGCAAAGGCTTGTTGGAATTTTGAATTGGTTGCAAAGCGAGGTAAGTGTTTGGTCTAACCTTAACTTGAGGGATTAGGAGTTGTGTCTTATTTGCTACATGTTAATTGTGGAGTACGTCGTATAGGCATGGTGACGAGTATCTATATGTTGGTGTCAAGCATGCCCGTGAGTCTTGTATTATAATTGTTATGATAGCATTGTGGTTTATTGCGCTTCATATGTTATTATCACCATTGTTCCCTTGCCGTGATGTTTGTTTGATATTATTGTTCCCTTGCCGGGATGTTTGTTTTGATAGTATTGTTCGCTTGCCGGGATGTTGTTGAAATATCATTGTTCCCTTGCCGGGATTTCTTGTGATAATTGTTGGCTTGTAACTGGGAGCGGGTGGTACGCCAACCACAAGATATAATAAAATGGGAGCGTGTGGTAGGGTATTGTTCCCTTGCCGGGATGTTGTTGAAATATCATTGTTCCCTTGCCGGGATTTCTTGTGATAATTGTTGGCTTGTAACTGGGAGCGGGTGGTACGCCAACCACAAGATATAATAAAATGGGAGCGGCTGGTACGCCTACCACAAGATATAATGAAATGGGAGCGGGTGGTACGCCTACCATAAAATATAATGAAATGAGAGCGGGTGGTACGCCTACCACAAGATATAATGAAATGGGAGCGAGTGGTACGCCTACCACAAGATATAATGAAATGGGAGCGGGTGGCACGCCTGCCACGAGATACATGAAATGGGAGCGGGTGGCACGCCTGCCACGAGATACAGGAAATGGGATCGGGTTGCACGCCTACAACAAGATGTGAAAAGAAAGTGAAATCTGTTTTTGTTTTCCTTATTCTTGTTAGTGGTTGGATTTTGATTTCTTTATAATTCTCTTGATATTCTGTTTTTATCTTTTTTTTTTATATATGTTCAATACTCCAAATTTAAACAATTGTTACATTTTTAACTCAATCGATTTCTCAATTAAATTTTTCTTAAACCGTTTGTGGTTGTACTTTACTTAAAGAGGAATTTCTACTATGTTTTGATTTATTGATTTCTTGTATTAAAGGTAATGATTCATTCGATATTGTACTTTAATTGAAAATGGTATCTTCTTTATCAAATGATTTCTAAAAATAACTTCATCTTTTCTTGTTGATTTCCTAATTGGGTTGGAAGCTGTACTCTACTTTATGTTAAGTGAATGAGGCGTCACAAGGTGACCTTTATTCAAAAGAATTATATTCGAACGATGCTTATTTGAAAGATATTTATTTAACGGAAATATATTCATTGAAAAGCATATTATCTTAGAGATTATTACTTGAAGGATTTATAGGCGGAAGATTTATATTTGAAGGACTTGATAAATTGATTTCACTTGTATCTATTATTTGTTGATAAATATTTATGGTGTTCTTGTTGCCTGCTATTTATATCACTGGTTGATCATTGTTGCCATCATGGTTATCTGCTTCCTATTATTTTTGTACGCTATATTGCACAGGTTTATTTGGTAGTCTGGTCCTAGCCTCGTCACTACTTCGCGGAGGTTAGGCTAGGCACTTACCAGCACATGGGGCCGGTTGTGCTGATACTACACTCTGCATTGTGTGCAGATACTGATACCGGAGTGCTTGGACCGCAGTGAGGGTGCTGTCTTCAGCCCACACAGGCGACACGAGGTAGTTCTGCAGACGTTCGCGGGCCTTGGCATCACCTCCTATCTTTTCCTTTATCCCGTTTCCTTTACTCAATTCAGAAACAATGTATACTTTATCTTTCAGACTTTATATGTAGTATTCTTAGACCGTTTGTGAAGCTGTGACACCAAATTTTGGGTAGAGTTGTATTTAGACTTCCGCAGTTTTGTATTAAAATAAATTGTCAGATTTTGTCTTCCGCTTAATTATTTTCGCCATTTGCATGATATCTACTCATCACTGATAATGGTTTAAAACTGGAAAAGGTTAAGTAATTAGAATAATTTGGCTTGCCTAGATTTCACCAGTAGGCGCCATCACGGCTCTCGAGGGTGGGAATTTGGGGTCGTGACAGGGCGATAGTTGAAAGGATATTGGGTACGATTGAATACTTGTAGAATTTGTGATTGATCAAGATGGAATCTGTTAACTCTTGGTAATGAATTTAAGCTCCATGTTGTCATGAATTATAAACGACCAAATTAAGACTTTGGCCAGGGCAATTGAATGAAAGAAGAAAAGAGTTTATTAGGTCATTCAATGGTCGATTATATTTGACATGAACACATAGTTGGTCGCCTATTAGGATTTGACAGTTGAACCATATCCTAGGGTGATCCAAAGCTATAAAGACAGAAGGAATTACTTCATTATTCTTCTACTGGTTCTTGAGAGTAAATTGTATACTTCATGCTATCCGGTCGTTAAGGAGTGTTGCTAGACGCCACCCTTGATTAGTATGTTGATGTGATCTAGCTTAGTATTGAACATATGGGGTCGCACACTAACGAGTGTTCTGATCTTTGCTAAAGAGTTAATTACTTTATTATTTGATAATTAAATTAAAGAATTTAATTACTCAAATAAATTTAGTTATTAGTCCAAATGAAATATTATTATATTCTTTGCTAGCACATAGATTATAATTAATATTGTGAACTAATTGAAGTTTCTATTTGGAATAGAAAATTAAATTATATCTCTTTGTTGAAATATATATGTGATATATATAATATAAAATAATATTAATTTATATAAAGGTTATATATATATAATATAAAATAATATTAATTTATATAAAGGTTATATATATAATATTAGTTAATTTACCAATTTGGAATTGGAAAGGTAAAGTCCACAAAGGACGTATAAATTGAATCCAATATTAATTTGGATTCACGAGAATCCAACTTTGATAATGGTTCAGCAGTCACGTTTTCGTTAAGACGTGATTTTCAATTTTCCATAAAATTTGATTGAAGTTTATTTTTGGAATAAACTTTTACTCTAAGAAAATTATTACCTCACCCAAATAGGAAAAGGGTTTATAGATGATGTTATATAAAGGGTGATGGAGAAAATTTTCCGCATTATTAATTCTTGAGAAGAAAAACCACTTTGTGAAAGTGAGAAAGCAACACAAGCTAAGAGAGAAAATACAATTACAAGAAAAGTGTTTCTTGTTCTTCTAATATTGAGTTGAAAATTTTGAGAAAAATTTCAGCACAATATTTTGTTCAATTTGTTTGCGGGTTTCATTGATCAAAGAGTTGATAGCAAGGGTCGGTCTCGGTGTGGATACTCATAGAGTCTTCACGCTATCGAAGAATTTGAAACGAAACTTTCTTCACCAGGTATGTTTTAGATCCGATCTATTGACATGTAAATAAATTTTAAACACGAAAAGATCTGCCTAGGATTGTTATTGTCTTCCGATGCGTGTTACGAACACCTATATGCAATCCTTCAGTGGTATCAGAGCCATAATTTCTCGTGTCTAAAATTTATTTACAAAATATTTTAAGTTTATATTTGAAGAGTTCAAACCATAATACATATGTCTTATACAATAGTCAAATTGTTTGTGTGCATATGGATTGATATAATTTTATTGTGAATAATATATATATATATATACATATAAGTTAAGCTATTGAGATAGTTCGTAACTTAAATTTGAAATTTATGTATTAGATACGACGGAATCTCTAATAGGTTACATGATTCTATTGTTATTTTTAATTGTTATTAGTTCATGAGATGCTAATTAATAATGATACTCTGGCATGAATTACTTTTTGTGATATATGTGATATATAGATTAAACATGTTAGAAGAATGTTGAATTTTGTTTTTATGTCACGTGCTCGTTCGTTACATAATTTTGAATTATTTATTACATGTGATGTAAATTAATTTAGAACTAAGCATGTAGACAACTTGAACTAAATTCACATGCTATAAAAGATTTGATCTTCATGTTATTAAAAACTGTTTTAGTAACAATTCCCTCTTACTAAAATTTGAGTTCTTAAATAATAAAATATGAGATATTTTATTATAGAGCTATCCATCAATGTAACGACCCGACCAGTCGTTTTGAACTTTTGCACTTTGATCGCCAGACTTCAGGCATGACTTGCCCTGTGTATACATTATGCCTTATGTAAATCGTTGATTTTGGTTTTCAGGGTAATCAGAGTGAATTTGGAAGAACAGTTCTCAGTTTGAAGCCTTAAATTTGAAAGGTTTTACCAAAATTTGACTTATGTGTATTTGATCTCGGATGGGAATTTTTATGATTTGGTTAGCTCTGTTAGGTGATTTGGGACTTAGGAGCATGATCGGAATGCATTTTAGAAGTCCGTGGAAGGTTTAGGCTTGGATTGGCGAAATTGAGATTTCGGCGCTTTCTGGTCGATAGGTGAGATTTTGATATAGGGGTCAGAATGGAATTCCAAGAGTTGCAGTAGCTTCGTTGTGTCATTTGGGATGTGTATGCAAAATTTCAGGTCATTCGGACGAGATTTGATAGACCTTTTGATCGAAAGCATAATTTAAGAGTTCTTGGAGTTCTTAGGCTTGAATCCTATGTTAAATTGGTGATTTGATGTTGTTGTAAGCATTCCGAAGTTTTGAGCAAGTTTGAACAATGTCATGGGATGTGTTGGTACAATTGGTTTGAAGTTCCGGGTAAGTTTCGGGATGTTATAGTGCGAAAATCATAGTCGTAGCAGGTCCATATGGGTTGCAGGCCCCAGAACTCACCCACGCGGTCCATACAAAAATAAGTGCGCCCGCGGTGAGTGCTGTGCGGACCGCACAAAAACGGGAGCGGCCGCGGTAGGCGTCGCGCGGACCGCACAAAAGTGGGCGCGGCCGCGGTGAAGAACCTTACCGCTCGTCCAACTTAGAAAGCTCATATCTTTTGATCTACAAGGAATTTTGAGATAATGCAAAAATGAAAGTTGTAACCCTTCATGTCTAGTTTCCAGAAAGGTAAAGATATATCAATTTGGACATTTGTAGCAATAGTTATGATCAAAATACCAAAACCTGTTACTGTAGAGGAAGGCATGTGCGGCCGCGGTTGTGTTTGCGCGGACCGCACTGGCTTGCGCGGCCCGCACTGGCTTGCACGGACCGCACTGGATTGCACGGACCGCGGTCGTTTTGGTGCGGCCCGCAGAGGCTGGAATCTGAGGGGTACCCTGTAAATACGAGGTTTTGGGTTTTATTTAATATTTTGACCTAGAGAGCTCGGATTTTGGTGATTTTTTGAAGGTTTTTCAAGAAATTCATCGGGGTAAGTAATTTTAACTCATATTTGGCTAGAATACATGAATCTATCATTGAATTCATCATTTAATTCGTGATTTGGGATGGAATTTGGGAAGAAAATTGTGAAACCTTTTGAAAACGGAAAATGATAATTTGAAGGACCAAAAGGTATCAGAATTGGATAATTTTGGTATGGTTAGACTCGTGAGGGTATGGGGATTCTGAAAATGAAAATTTTACCCGATTCCGAGACGTGGGCCCGGGGCTCGGGTTTTGCTAATTTCGGGATTTTTGATATTTTTCGAATGTTTTCGCTTGGGCTTTGTTCCCTTAGCATATTGTGATGTATTCGTTCTAATTTTGTATAGATTTGATGCGCGTGGAGGCCAATTCGAGGGGTAAAGGCGTCGCGAGCTAGAGAATTAGCCAGTTCGAGGTGAGTAATGGTTGTAAATGATATCCTAAGGGTTTGAAACCCCGGATTTGCATATCGTAGTGCTATATTGAGGTGAGACACGCGCTGGATGATGAACGCGGGGTCTTTTAATACTATGGATTGTGACTTGGTCTATCCCGATTGATGATTTTACCGCAAATTTGATTGAAACTTATTTGTTATCATCATGATTTTGGGTTGATTGCCATACTTGGGCTTCGTGCCAATTATTTGAATCCTTCGAGAATTTTTATCAATATTTCCTCACTGTTTTGACTTGTACTTGAACTCAGTCCTGTTGATACTTATTGTTTTACAAACTCAGTCACTTTTATACATATTTGAAACTTAAATGATATTTCTAAATGATATTTTGGGCTGAGAACTACTGTTTTACAAATGCCCGAGGGGCTTATGATGATTTTCGGACTGAGTGAGGCCGATGGCCATATGTGAGGATATGCAGAGTGATATGAGGCCGAGGGCCTGAGTTACTATCTATGCCACGTGGTGGCTTGAGTGATGTGAGGCCGAGTGATATGAGGCCGAGGGCCTGAGATACTTTATATGCCACGTGGTGGCTTGAGTGATGTGAGGATATGCTGAGTGATGGAACCACGAGGTGGCTTGATATAGCGCTTGGGCCGTAAGGGGCCCCTCCGGAGTCTGCACACCCATAGTAAGTGCGGGTACCCATTGTTCTGAGTGATTGATGCTATGCCCGAGGGGCTGATATGAGTGATTGTGAGTTAGCTCGAGGGGCTGATACTATTCTGAGAGTGAGCCGAGGGGCTGATACTGTTATGAGTGATTGATACTGAGCCCGAGGGGCTGATACTATACTGATAGTGAGCCCGAGGGGCTGATACTATGCTGAGCGGTTGATACTGTGCCCGAGGGGCGGATTTCTACTTGTTATTTACCTGTTAATTTACCGGTTTTACTTGTTTCAAAAGGAATATCATTTGATTTCTTCACTGATTTACTACTTTAAGTGATTTTTACTGCTTGATATGGAATTGCTTTGTGCCTTTACGTGTTTTCAAACTTTCAGCAATTGTTTATAATTATTACTCACTGAGTCGGAGTAATCACATTACTCCCTGCACCGTGTGTGCAGATTCAGGTATAGCAGAGTCCGCACCTGATCGCTGATTCCGTCCAAGCTAGGCTGTGATTTGGAGTTACGAGGTATCTGTTGACGTCCGCAGCCCCTTGTCTCTCTTATCCTCTACCATTTATGTTTTCTTCAGACTGTTGTATCGGATTCCGTACTTTGTAGACCTATAGAAGATTCTGTAGTAGCTTATCACTTGTGACACCCCGGTTTGGGCTGTGTCTGGATGGTTCTTGCGGTTATTATTGTTAAATTCCGCAATTTATGAGTATTACATTATATGTTATTACTTTTTATGATGATTAACTATTAAAAAGAGGTTTTCCGTTTTGGTCTGGCTGGCCTTGTCTTCACGAGAGGCGCCATCACGACCGGGTTTGGGGGTTAGGTCGTGACAAGTTGGTATCAGAGCCTAGGTTACATAGGTCTCATGAGTCATGAGCAGGTTTAGTAGAGTCACACGGATCGGTACGAAGACGTCTGTATTTATCATCGAGAGGCTGCAGAACCTTTAGGAAAACTTTGCATTCTTGAATTCTTATCGTGCGTCCTTGATTCAGCTTGAAAAGTAACTCTTGAAATTCCTTCCACGCGTTCGTATGTGCGCTTGAACGCTCAGTATCAAATATGCCTTGATGGCTTGTGATTCCCTAATCGAGGGGCGAGATATGATCTCTGTGAGGTGGATGTTGGGCCAGCCTAGAGGACTTGAGACCGGATCTTTGCCTATGGCTTGAGCACCGAGGTGCTGATTGTGTGAGCAAGTGTTTTGAACCTATATGTGCGGTATTGTCCCTATTAGTAGAAGTGATGGCTGACAACTATGTGATGAGTATGTTGGTACATCAAGAGGTATCTATATGACTTGGAAGTGATGAGGAAGGTCTGATGGATGATAGGTGAACTATTAAGTGTTTGATTTCCATTGTGGTTGGATGTGTAGCCCCGAGTTATGGGCGCGTGAAGAATCTTTTCATGTCTCCTAGTTGGAGTGAAGTAAATTTCATGTTGCGGTATGAGTTCAGACTCAGGAAAAATTAAGTGACTGTGTAATGTGTATGACGGTGGAAGGTATACAGAAATGTTATATTGAGGCGAAGCAGGCGGGTTGTCTCCTGCAGTGTTCTGAGATTGTTTGATCCTTATGCTGTCTGTTAGAAGATCTCATTCACAAGTGAAACATATGTGTTCAAATTTAAATTTGGGTCACTTAATAGAGTGGGCTTAACTGTTACGAGAGTGAATGCGAGATTTGCATAGAGTTAAAGTACCCGATGGTCGGTGTTTCAAGAGCTTATGAAGGATTGAGTCTAATCTCACTATGGTATTATGGAAGCAATAAAGTATACGCGTTATAAGTTATGGTGCGTGTTTTGATCTATGGCTTTGAGCCAAGTGGGGAGTCCGCTATTGAATAGTTGATTGCACGGTTATGTGCTCTAATGGTTCCAGTTTGAGGCATGTTTGTGAATCAGTTATGGCTCGAGTAAAGAAAATTTTAATAAAGGTTATGTTATGCCTTATGGGTGTACGAGAATCGGGGAATGACTTGAGTTGTGGTTGGTAAGGAATGCTCGGTGCATAGGGCAGGAAGTTGCTTGGTTATATTGAAATAATGTCACATTTTGCAGTGTCGGAGCGCAAATGAAGCACAGGTTGTTCGGTTCGTTTAATCAATCTAACTGCGGTTTGAGTAGAGTGGATGCCTCTAGAGAATGGTCCTATTGTGTTCAAATTTTACATGCAATAATTGGAGGCTTTCAAGTTGTACTTATGGATAGAAACTAAGTTTTCCTTGGAAGGCGTCAAGACTTGTGGTGTTTTCTATATTAATTATGGGATTCTATGTATTAATATTAGGAGGTAACGGATTTAGATCGGCAGGAAGTTCTTCAGAGCGAAGTATTTCGAATGTAATGCTTTTTGGAATATTTGAGAGAGTAGTCAGCGGCTTATGGTTTTTAGACAATGTGGTTTTATGCTTTAATCTTGTGTGGTAAGCCTGGGTTGAAGAATTATGGTGCTATAGCAAAAGGGAATTGCAAGTTGAAGATGAATCAGAAGGAAGTTTAGATAGATGGAGCAACTTGATAGTAGACCGGATCAGTATGGTAAGGATATGATTAAATCCTTGTGTGTGTTCGAGGTAATGAGTTCTTACAGGTATTTTGCAGCAATGCTCTTGGGTTTTTATGGCTTGCTTAGCTTTGTCTAGCAGAAGGATCAGTTGAATTTGTGAAAATGGAATTCGGAGAGTCCTTGAGGATTTCTACTGTGGTTTGGAGATGTATATTTTCTATAGGCATGCGGAGCATGTGATGTATAGTGATTTTTCTTCGTGATGGGATCAATGGAAAGTTCTTGACTAGTTGAGTACGTAGATATCTGTGGCTCGGAAGGGAGATGAAGTTCTCATGTTATACTAGGATGGTATGGTATGTGCGATAGGATCGAGATTAGTGTGTGTAAGGTTCAGTTCAGTTCTGGAAGGGAGTTCATAAAACTCTTAGGTAGCGGGTAGTTTCAGATAATTAGAGAAATGAACGTTAGATGGTTTGAGAAGGGATCTTTAGATTATTAAGGAAATGATTTGACGAGATTATATGTTTCAGAAAAATAAAAGCAATGTGATTAAGTTGATGGCACTTCGGTAGTAGTGCGACACTTTCGGGCTAGATCGACTGCTGATATTCGAGTTTGCTTGGTGGCATAGAAGAATTTTATGGTATCTATGGTGAGGTGACTGGGTATTAGAGGTGTGGCATGTATTTAGACGGTGAAGTTGGGATCAAATGTGGTGGTTCATGTGCCATCTGGATTTGGAGACGAAAGTTCTTATATTCAGGCTATGTGTGGTTGTAGATCGTGTATATCGGCACTGTTTAGTGACTATCGGGGTTTGGATACCCGAACGGATCATTTGTTACTTGGTAGATTAGATCTTAGACGTGATATGAGGTTCAGACTGGTTGTCTCCATGTTGTGTTATTTTGGGCTATTGCGCTAAGGCGGCACTATTGGCTATGCCAGAAAATGCCACGAATTGAGTGGCGATGTTCGATGGATCATGTCCTATTAGAGAGATTTTTACATTTCGAAGGCCCAACGGATGGCTGGGAAGGATTTGCCTTTCTTAATTGGGCTATTGTAATGGGAACCAGTGCTGAGGCTCCTCATATTGATTCAGTTCCGGTGGTGAGGGACTTTTCGGATGTGTTTCTTATGGCCAGGCATATCGCCAGGCAAGGTTGTTCATTTTGGTATTGAGTCGATGTCGAGTACTATATCATATGGCACCGACAGAGTTAAGGGAGTTGTAGAGCAACTCTAGGATTTTCGTGATAAGGAGTTCATTTGCAGGCCAACACAGATGCGTGTTCTAATTTGAGCCGGCTTGGTCGGCTCCGAATTGTATTGCTGAGGGATGTGTTGATTCGATTGTTATTGAGCTTATTAGTAATATGGGGAGATCTATGAGTTACATTTCTGTGTTGCAAGGTGTTGTGATTCGTTGGATATAGGCACTTATGGTACGGTTCGATTGGGGTTTCATAGTGGAAGTCGAGCGGGAAGAGAAATTTGGTGTTGCTCGGTGAATGGTGTATTGGTTATGTCCTGTCAGGTTTGTGTGATGTAGGTTATTTGCTCTACCGTGAGTATGATGAATTGCTTTGGTTCCAGATATCAAATTGTGCGTGGTTGTCGATTTCGAGCTAGTGACTTAAGGTGGTTCATATGGGGCAGTATTGGATAGGATCGCACATCGTAGCGAAGTTATGTGGAGGTATGACCTTGCGGGTTAGACTTGTGCGTTTCTTTCCTACGATGCAAGGTAGGTTCTCAGCCTTGTGATGTGGCGATACTAGTGAGCTTGAAGTATAACTTCATTTTTATGATTGGAGGTATGTTCGGACTGTTGCTTATTGGTGCACGTATTGTGCAAGTTGTGGCTTAGGCCTATATTAAGGTGCCATATCACCAGAGTAATGTGTTGGATTAGAGGAGATCGTTGTGGATCATTAATAAATACAAACGGATGTGATTTCAACATGTTGGAAGGATAATATCGAGCTTCTGTTCAGAAATTTGCTATGGTATTTGCCAAGGAAGAAATGGCTTCATGAATGGTTGATATGGAAAATGGTTATGGCTTACCGCGTGTCTTGGTGATCGTTAGCAGTATATGAAAGTGTTGGGATGAGACTTTAGTTGATAAGAGATTTTCTATCGATATGCGGATGTTGTGTGCAGCTACTGTGGTTAGAAGTTATCACTACAGTGTTGAGTTATGTGGTATATCATGTGATTGCACCGGAGATAACATATATGGTTTGTTACCGCTTGTTCGAACTTATTCATAGTATAAATGTGAAATTTTGATCGTGTCGATGATTTTAGAAGAGGAAATGTGGTTCCATAGTTCATGGACTAGGATGGATTGTGAAATTTCCGTTATATTGTGTTATCGAACCTATGCGAGATAGGGTGACGTGGGATCACCCCCAGGCATATTCATGGTAAAGTTATTCAGCTATTGGTTGGCTTCTAGAACAACTCTGGGCACGTTCGAGGACGAACATGTGTTTAAGTGGGGCAGGATGTAACGACCTGACCAGTCATTTTGAACTTTTGCAATTTGATCGCCAGTATTCGGGCATGACTTGCCCCGTTTATACATTATGCATTATGTAAATCGTTGGTTTTGGTTTTCAGGGTAATCGAAATGAATTTGGAAGAACAGTTCTCAGTTTGAAGCCTTAAATTTGAAAGGTTTGACCAAAATTTGACTTATGTGTATTTGATCTCGGATGAGAATTTTTATGATTTGGTTAGCTCCGTTAGGTGATTTGGGACTTAGGAGCGTGATCGGAATGCATTTTATAAGTCCGTGGAAGGTTTAGGCTTGGATTGGCGAAATTGAGATTTCGGCGCTTTCTGGTTGATAGGTGAGATTTTGATATACGGGTCAAAATGGAATTCCAAGAGTTGCAGTAGCTTCGTTGTGTCATTTGGGATGTGTATGCAAAATTTCAGGTCATTCGGACGAGATTTGATAGACCTTTTGATCGAAAGCATAATTTAAGAGTTCTTGGAGTTCTTAGGCTTGAATCCTATGCTAAATTGGTGATTTGATGTTGTTGTAAGCGTTCCGAAGTTTTGAGAAAGTTTGAACGATGTCATGGGATGTGTTGGTACAATTGGTTTGAAGTTCCGGGTAAGTTCCTGGATGTTATAGTGCGAAAATCATAGTCGTAGCAGGTCCATATGGGTTGCAGGCCCCAGAACTCACCCACGTGGTTCGCACAAAAATAAGTGCGCCCGCGGTGAGTGCTGTGCGGACTGCACAAAAACGGGCGCGGCCACGGTAGGCGTCGCGCGGACCACACAAAAGTGGGCTCGGCCGCGGTGAAGAACCTTACCGCTGGTCCATCTTCGGAAGCTCATATCTTTTGATATACAAGGAATGTTGAGGTGATTCAAAAACAAAAGTTGTAGCCCTTCGTGTCTAGTTTCCAGAAAGGTAAAGATATCTCAATTTGGACATTTGTAGCAAAGGTTATGGCCAAAATACTAAAACCTATCATTGCAGAGGAAGGACTGTGCGGCCGCGGTTGTGTTTGCGCGGACCGCACTGGCTTGAGCGGACCGCGGTCGTTTTGGTGCGGCCCGCGGAGGCTGGAATCTGAGGAATACCCTATAAATACGAGGTTTTGGATTTTATTTAATATTTTGACCTAGAGAGCTCGGATTTTGGCGATTTTTCGAAGGTTTTTCAAGAAATTCATCGGGGTAAGTCATTTTAACTCAGATTTGGGTAGAATACACGAATCTATCATTGAATTCATTATTTAATTCGTGATTTGGGATGGAATTTGGGAAGAAAATTGTGAAACCTTTTGAAAATGTAAAATGATGATTTGAAGGACCAAATGGTATCGGAATTAGATAATTTTGGTTTGGTTAGACTCGTGAGGGTATGAGGATTCTAAAATGTAAATTTTACCCGATTCCGAGACGTGGGCCCGGGGCTCGAGTTTTGCTAATTTCGGGATTTTTGATATTTTTCGAATGTTTTCGCTTGGGCTTTGTTCCCTTAGCATATTGTGACGTATTCGTTCTAATTTTGGATAGATTCGATGTGCGTGGAGGCCAATTCGAGGGGCAAAGACAACGCGAGCTAGAGAATTAGCCAGTTCGAGGTGAGTAATGGTTGTAAATGATGTCCTGAGGGTTTGAAACCCCGGATTTGCACATCGTAGTGCTATATTGAGGTGAGACACGCGCTGGATGATGAGTGCGGGGTCTTTTACTACTGTGGATTGTGACTTGGTCCATCCCGATTGATGATTTTACCGCATATTTGATTGAAACATATTTGTTATCATCATGATTTTGGGTTGATTGCCATACTTGGGCTTCGTGCCAATTATTTGAATTCTTTGGGAATTTTTATCACTATTTCCTCATTGTTTTGACTTGTACTTGAACTCAGTCCTGTTGATACTTATTGTTTTACAAACTCAACCACTTTTATACAGATTTGAAACTTAAATGATATTTCTAAATGATATTTTGGGCTGAGAACTACTGTTTTACAAATGCCCGAGGGGCTTATGATGATTTCCGGACTGAGTGAGGCCGAGGGCCATATGTGAGGATATGCTGAGTGATATGAGGCCGAGGGCCTGAGTTACTTTCTATGCCACACAGTGGCTTGAGTGATGTGAGGCCGAGGGCCTGAGATACTTTATATGCCACGTAGTGGCTTGAGTGATGTGAGGATATGCTGAGTGATGATGCCACAAGGTGGCTTGATATAGCGCTTGGGCCGTAAGGGGCCCCTCCGGAGTCTGCACACCCACTGTGAGTGCGAGTACCCATTGTTCTGAGTGATTGATGCTATGCCCGAGGGGGCTGATATGAGTGATTGTGAGGTATCCCGAGGGGCTGATATTATTCTAAGAGTGAGCCGAGGGGCTAATACTGTTCTGAGTGATTGATATTGAGCCCGAGGGGCTGATACTGTACTGAGAGTGAGCCCGAGGGGCTGATACTATGTTGAGCGGTTGATACTGTGCCCGAGGGGCGGATTTCTACTTGTTATTTACCTGTTAATTTACCGGTTTTACTTGTTCAAAAGGAATATCATTTGATTTCTTCACTGATTTACTGCTTTAAGTGATTTTTACTGCTTGATATGGAATTGCTTTGTGCCTTTACGTGTTTTCAAACTTTCAGCCATTATTTATAATTATTACTCACTAAGTCGGAGTACTCACATTACTCCCTACACCGTGTGTGCAGATTCAGGTATAGCAGAGTCTGCACCTGAGCGCTGATTCCGTCTAAGCTAGGCAGTGATTTGGAGTTACGAGGTAGCTGTTGACGTCCACAGCCCCTTGTCTCTTTTATCCTCTACCATTTATGTTTTCTTCAGATTGTTGTATCGGATTCCGTACTTTGTAGACCTATAGCAGATTCTGTAGTAGCTCATGACTTGTGACACCCCGGTTTGGGTTGTGTCGGGATGGTTCTTGTGGTTATTATCGTTAAATTCTGCAATTTATGAGTATTACATTATGTGTTATTACTGTTTATGATGATTAACTGTTAAAAAGAGGTGTTCCTTTTAGGTCTGGCTAGCCTTGTCATCATGAGAGGCGCCATCACGACCGGGTTCGGGGGTTGGGTCGTGACAATCAAGGTAAATAATTTTACTTATTTCTTGTTTATAAGGAGCGACCTGACTATCAGGAGACTTATAGTTTGAGAATATGCTAAAATTATTTATCGCATTAGATGTATGGATTGAAAGAATTATTCAGTTTTACACTAGATGCCTGGACCACGGGGGAGTATAAAATTTAATAAGTTCTTTGCTATCATGATGGTTGAACTCAACTATGCCAATAGGATCGACCTGATTACCAGAGGACTATTTGACATAGAGCTATTTAAGGAAATTGTATGGGGATACAATTGGTAAGAGTACATACCTTTAAAATATATGTGAGAAACGACTTGACTTCCAAGGGGCTCATACATATTGTTAAAAGATTCCTTTACTCCACTAATAGAAATAAAGATTTCATAAACTATAATGAGGGTAAATAGTTTAAAATAATTAGTGAAAATATGATTTAGATAAAGTCCATGTCTTTATGATATATGCAAATATGTTCTTATATTATTGCCTTTTCTTTTCTATATTTTAGATTTCTCAATATGTTTGTTATATCACTGTGTGAAATACTTGAGACCAACAAGTTGGTAGGATCAAACTTTGATGACTGGTATAGAAATTTGAGAATTGTTCTCATGCATGAAAAGCTCATTGATGTGATCGATAAGCTTGCAAAGATAATCCCACTAGAGAATAATATTCAAGGCACCAAGGTTTATCAGAAACACTTGGAAGAATCCCTTTCTATTAAACGCATCATTCTCGCTTCTATGAGTTCTGAACTCCAGAGGAAACAACAGAATATGGATCCAACTGTAATCATTAAATATCTTAAGAAGATGGCTGATACACAGTTGGACATTGAATACTCTCTAGTTGGACCCGTTGTCAATCATGTGATTGTTCTTACCGAAGAACATAAGAAGTTGGGGTACAAGCTTGGTAAAAAGCTTTTTGAAGATTTAATCTTGCAGTCAGTATATGATGCTGAATGTTTTCACTGTAAGAAGAAAGAGCATTGGAAGAGAAACTGCAAGGAGTATCTTGCAGCTCTAAAGGATAATAAACAAGGTGAGACATTAATGAAAAATATTTTCAAGGTTTCTTTAGCTACTACTAAATCTTTACTGTGGGAATTAGATACTGGCAATGGTTATAATATCTGTAATATGTTGCAAGGGTTCAAGATAAGTAGGAGGCTAAAGAAAGGAGAAGTTAATCTACAAGTTGGAAATGGTGCAAAAGTTGCGGTCGTAGCTGTAGGATCAATTTCTTTAATAATGCCTACGGGCAAAGTACTTATGTTCGATGATTGTTATTACGTTCCTAAATTTATTTCGAACATAATTTCAGCTTCTATGTTAGACAAACGTGTTTTTTGCGTTAATATAGGCAATGATATTTGCTCTATTTATTATAGTGATAATTTATATGTGAATGTCTATCTCCAACATGACGTTTATGTCTTACCTAATGTGAATGCTAATTCGATTATACATGTTTCAAGTCTTAAGAGGAAAAGAGATGATCAAGTAAATCATGCATACCTTTGGCATTGTAGGCTTGGTCATACTGGAGAGAAAATAATTAACAAGTTGTACAAGGAAGTGTACCTTGAAAAATATGATTTTGAATCATATCCAACTTGTGAATCTTGTCTCAAAGGAAAAATGACCAAATCTCCATTTACTGGAAGTGGAGAAAGAGCTTCTGAATTATTGGGACTAATTCATACAGATGTTTGTGGGCCCATGAAAATTCAAGCTAGAGGTGGATATTCTTACTTCGTCACCTACACTGATGATATGGCAAGATATAGATTTGTGTATCTTATGAAACACAAGTCTGAATCTTTTGAAATGTTCAAAAGGTTTCGTGGTGAAGTTGAGAAACAAACTAGTAAAAGTATCAAAGTACTAAGGTCTGATAGAGGTGGAGAATATCTTAGTGAAGATTTTACTAGGTATCTTAAAGAGAATGAGATTCTCTCACAGTGGGGACCTCCAAGAACACCACAACACAATGGTGTGTCTGAAAGGAGAAATCGAACCTTATTAAATATGGTGAGATCTATGATGGGGTTCACTGATCTTCCAATAAATTTATGGGGATATGCTTTGGAAGCAATAACATACTTACTTAATAAAGTTACCACTAAGTCAATCTCTACAACACCATATGAGATATGGAAAGATGTAAGCCTAACCTTAAACATATGAAAGTTTGGGGTTGTCCAACTTATGTTAAGAGACTACAGTCTGATAAACTTGACTCAAGATCTGATAAGTGTAGGTTCATTTGGTATCCCAAGGAAACAATGGGATATTATTTCTCTCACCCTTCTGACCATAAAGTGTTTGTGTCCAAAGGAGCAACCTTTTTGGAAAGGGAATTTCTTTTAGAAGGAAATTATAATGAAGAAATAGAACTTGATGAAGTTCAAGAAACTAATGAATCAACACAGTATAAAATCATGAGACCCAGGTTGAAGAACCTTTATTGGATATTTTGAAGTTGCCAAGGAAGTTGCCATCTTCAAAGATTGAAGTTCAAGAACTAAATGAAGTTCAAGAATAGGTTAATGAACCAGTTCCAAACCAAATTGAACAACAACCAAATCCATCACAAGGTGAACAGGTTGTACAAGTACCTCTTAGAAGGTCTATACGAGAACGTCATGTACCAACTAGATTAAATTTAATGGTACAAGATGATGTATCAAATGAGGTTAATCATAATGATGATGACCTACGACCTATGAAGAGGCTATACAAAGTTTTGATTATGAGAAGTGGAAAAAGGCCATGGAATCAGAAATAGAATCCATGAAGGAAAATAAAGTATGGACTTTAATTGAACCTTCAAAGGATATAAAACCTGTAGGTTGTAAATGGGTTTTTAAGAAAAAGATTGGAGCAGACAGAAAGGTGGAGACCTACAAAACCCATCTTGTTGCCAAGGGATATCGTCAGAAAGAAGGAGTCGACTATGATGAGACGTTCTCTCCCCTGGAAATGCTCAAATCTATTCAGATTTTGCTTGCTATAGCAGCATACTATGATTATGAAATATGTCAAATGGATGTGAAAACAACTTTCCTTAATGGTGAGCTAGAAGAGGATGTGTACATGGCACAACCTGAAGGTTTCACATCTTCGTCTGATCATAATAAAATTTGCAAGCTACAAAGATCTATTTATGGACTAAAGCAAGCTTCTCGAAGTTGGAATATTCGCTTTTACAAGACAATTGAAAAGTTCAATTTTGTTAGATGCGAAGAAGAATCTTGTGTGTACAAAAAAATTAGTGGGAGCACAATTATATTTTTAGTGTTGTATGTTGATGATATATTGCTTATAGGGAATGACATACCGGCATTGCAAAGTACCAAGATTTGGCTATTTGAACAGTTCTCCATGAAAGACTTGGGAGAAGTAGCTTATATATTAGGAATAAAGATCTATAGAGATAGACCTAGGAAGCTGCTTGGACTTTCCCAGTCTTTGTACATTGATACCATCTTAAAGAGGTATAATATGGATAATTCCAAAAGAGGCTATCTACCGATAGGCACTGGAATTACTCTCAGTAGGGAGGATTGTCCTAAAACACCTGAAGAGAGAGAACGCATGAGTAGGATCCTATACGCTAGTGCAGTGTCAGCTATCATGTATACCATGACATGTACACGTCCTGATGTGGCTTATGCACTTGGAGTGACCAGCCGATATCAAGCAAATCCTGGTGAGGACCATTGTAATGTGGTGAAGACCATTCTTAAGTACTTAAGAAGGACTAAAGACCAATTCCTCATCTATGAAGATTCTGAGTTGAAACCTGAAGGTTATACTGATGCAAGTTTCTCTTCAAATAGAGATGATAGCAAATCTATTTCTGGTATGTATTCACCTTAAATGGTGGTGCAGTGAGTTGGAAAAGTTCTAAACAAGCTACAATAGCTGATTCAGTGACTAAAGCAGAATATATAGTAGCTAGTGAAGCTGCTAAGGAAGCTGTATGGATGAAAAAATTCTTAAATGAACTTGGTGTGGTTCCTTCGATAAAAGATACAATTCCATTGTTGTGTGACAACACCGGAGCCATTGCTCAAGCAAAAGAACCAAAATTACACCAAAAATCCAAACACATTCTGCCAAGGGATCACTTGATAAGAGAAATCATTGGACGTGGAGACATCTAGATTCAAAAGGTTGATAGAAAGAAAAATGCTCCATACCCATTCACTAAAGCTCTTGGAGCAAGGGAGTTTGACAAACGCAAGTGAAAATTGGGAATGAAGTACAAGAACGATTGGCTCTAGTGCAAGTGGGAGATTGTTAGGGATATAACAGATATGCCCTAGATCCAATCTTATATTTGATAGATTTGAACATATTTTTGTGAACGTTATTCGATATAAAAATATATGATATTCTTTTATCATAGTTATTATTAATTGTTTGATTAATTTAATAAGGTCCTTGATTAAATTTTGAGACTTATCATCGTGGTAGAGATCATGATAATGAGAGCAAAGTCTCTTACAGTTTAATCTAAATTTGTTCTTGATCGTAGGATTATTAATTTGGACATTAGTAATCCAGTTAGATTAATATTTATGTGATCGTCTTTATGGGATAAAGATTAGTTCATCTCATTAATTAAATCACATAGATAGATGATGCATATAGAGATATGATCATTGAACCGACTCATTGGATAATTCCTAATGGTTAGAATTACCATAAACTGTCAATAGGATATTCTCTTGAAGAATGTGATGTAAGAATTTCCTTTGACCTGAGATCGTCATAGTAATTGACAAGTTATTTGTTGTGCTTTAATACTAGACACCTATGGCCCTAGGGCGATAGTTTAAAGGATATTGGGTACGATTGAATACTTGTAGAATTAGTGATTGATGAAGATGGAATCTATCAACTCTTGGTAATGAGTTTAAGCTCCATGTTGTCATGAATTATAAACGACCAAATTAAGACCTTGGTCAGGGCAATTGAATGAAAGAAGAAAAGAGTTTCTTAGGTCATTCAATGGTCGATTATATTTGATATGAATACATAGTTGGTCGCCTATTAGGATTTGACAGTGGAACCATATCCTAGGGTGATCCAGAGCTATAAGGACAGAAGAAATTACTACATTATTCTTCTACTGTTCTTGAGAGTAAATTGTATACTTCATGCTATCCGGTCGTTAAGGAGTGTTGCTAGACGCCACCCTTGATTAGTATGTTGATGTGAACTGGCTTAGTATTGAACCTATGGGGTCGCACACTAACGAGTGTTCTGATCTTTACTAAAGGGTTAATTACTTTATTATTTGATAATTAAATTAAAGAATTTAATTAGTCAAATAAATTTAGTTATTAGTCTAAATAAAATATTATTATATTCTTTGCTAGCAAAGAGATTATAATTAATATTGTGAACGAATTGAAGTTTTCTATTTGGAATAAAAAATTAAATTATATCTCTTGGTTGAAATATATATGTGATATATATAATATAAAATAATATTAATTTATATAAAGGTTATATATATATAATATTAGTTAATTTACCAATTTGGAATGAGAAAGGTAAAGTCCACAAAGGACGTATAAATTGAATCCAAAAGGATTCACGAGAATCCAACTTTGACAATGGTTCGGCAGTCACGTTTTCGTTAAGACGTGATTTTCAATTTTCCATAAAATTTGATTGAAGTTTATTTTTGAAATAAACTTTTACCCTAAGAAAATTATTACCTCACCAAAATAGGAAAAGAGTTTATAGGTGATGCTATATAAAGGGTGATAGAGAAAATTTGCCGTATTATTAATTCTTGAGAAGAAAAACCTCTTTGTGAAAGTGAGAGAGCAACACAAGCCAAGAGAGAAAATACAATTACAAGAAAAGTGTTTCTTGTTCTTCTAACATTGAGTTGAGAATTTTGAGAAAAATTTCAGCACAATATTTTGTTCAATTTGTTCGCGGGTTTCATTGATCAAAGAGTTGATAGCAAGGGTCGGTCTCAGTGTGGATACACATAGAGTCTTCGCGCTATCGCAGAATTTGAAACGAGACTTTCTTCACCAGGTACGTCTTAGATCCGATCTATTGACATGTAAACAAATTTTAAACACGAAAAGATCTGCCTAGGATTGTTATTGTCTTCCACTGCGTGTTACGAACACCTATATGCAATCCTTCACATATTTCTCTTTAAAATAATTATAAGACCTTGGTACTATCCTTTTTGGTAATTTGACACTCAAAAATACTTTTTAGTAAGATTGGCCAATCACAATTTATTTACCAAATGTTACAAAAAATACTCTTTAAATGAATTACCCAAACACAAACTATTTTTTTTCGAAAGTACTTTGCAAAAAAATAGTTTTTAAAAAAGTACTTTTTAAAAAAAATAGTTTTTGGCAGCATAACTAAACAGGCTCTAAGTATGGTTCCTAACTTCATCGAGGTATATGTTAGAGGGCCTCTACTCTCAAATCATGGAATGTAGTTTTTGAACTCATGATAAAAATAATAGAGTTGATAATCATCGGTGTGCCCACTTATTTTAATGCAGTCCATTTTTTTTATACTATCAAATAGATAACAGTCATGCATCTTATCTCTCAAAGTAGAATATTTCAATCCCTTTTAATCTGATATTTCTAAGATCAACCAATAATTAGGTTGTTTTTGCTCTTTACAAATTTGTTTTTAGTTTTATGATTCTATTTCTTTTTTTTTACACATGTGAAATTTATTTTTACATGTAAAAGATCTATTTTTTACACATAAAAAATCTTAAAAGGTCATTTTGTTAAATTTAAAATTATAAAGGGATATAATATACAAATAACACACCTCTAAGTTCAAGGCCAAACTTATTACAGTATCAATTCATGATCTTTTGGCTCTCCTTTTAGGGTCAACCTTTGGCTTTTCAGTTGCCCTGTTCTCATGTTTCTAGAATGAACTCTTAATTGGTTTATTTTTTAGGCAGCATGCCGTTAGGCCTTTTATATTTTCTGGGTATAACTTCTAATTTATTATGTGTGTGTATATGTTTAGGGTATAACTTCTAATTTATTATGTGTGTGTATATGTTTAGTTCTCTTCATCTAATCCTTGTCACTCTCTAGCACATCATATCTGGTGAAAGGAAGAACTCGAAATTTCTTATAGATCTTCTTCTTAAAGACTTTATTAAAATTCTAGATATGATTTTTACTTGTATTTATAGATCCTGATAGTTTATATGAATCCACCAACCTATAGAGTATCAGGTCCTCTATGAGTTTCTACTGAGAATACTAATAAAATAGTAACTAAATAAGACAAGGAGTTTTACTTGGAAAAATTTCTGCTCAAGGAGATAAAAAACCATGACCTACACTGGTAGGATTTCAACTTTACTATGAGCAACTTTTAGATTACAACCTATTCAATCTAGGAATTAAACTCTTATTCCCTCACTAACTCGTAATACACCTATTACAAGCCACTTTGTAATACACCTATTACAAAGACTTCAACTCATGACTAACTCTAGTCACGCCACAAACACAAAGGGTTTATGGTTTTACAAAGGGGTTCCTAAGTAACGCTTCTAGCTAAGCAATTTAAAAATTACAATAAGAACAGTTACAAAGTTACAACTCAACTAAGGACAACAAAATACTAGATTTAGGAACTGGTCCGTAGTAGCGTTTAACTTTGTTCTTCAGGATCTTGAGAATTAAGTTCACTGTCGCAGAAGGCTTGAATGCTTGAGGTGAATTCTCAAGTGTTCAAGTGATGTTTTGTTATAATGCTCTTGTTAATACACCTTTGATGACATCACTTGAATGATGTAAGCACTTGGTTGGTCAAAAGACAAGTGACTGCAAAACCGCTGCACTGTGTGCACTATTTCGGTGGCAGTCACTTTTCAGCTGTGCATAGTTGACTTTCGTACTGCTGTCAGGGAAACACAAGGGATTATGTCCCTATCTTGTTTCTCTATTTTCTACACTTGCAGCAGTTCACATTAGCTGGAGTTCTGGCTGAAATCCGTTCATTAGCAATATGTACCAAGTGTGTCAGATTCCATATCTGGTTCTTGACAGTAAGTTTGTTAGATCATCAAAACATAAGACAAAGATATTGAAAACCCATCAGATCCACTATTGTTGAACTTGAAGCTATTTAATATGAATTCCCAACTTAAAGATTTGTGTGATTCGAAGTGGGTATTACAATATATTGTCTATAGCACATTTGGATTTATACTAAAATTTGGTCATATCTAGAGCTTAATTGAGGTGGTTGTTGGGATCGAATGTTTGAAGACTACCATTGTTGAGTTTGAAACCTTTTAATATGGAGAGGAAATGCAATTAACCAATAGTATACCGTAATGGTATATAATATACTATAAAAGTATAATACTATATTAATATATACTTCTATAATAATATACTATAATAATATACTGTAATAGTATGCAATGTGCTATAATATTATACTATAATAATATAAAATATGTTGTAACATGATACTATAGAAGTATACAATATAATGTAATACTATATTGTAATGTTATATAATATATTAAAACAATATACTATATAGAGGACTAAGTGTGTTTCTGAAAGAAATGAATCAGACCTCTATGATACTCCGTCACTATATGATATATACCAGATTGGCATCATAGAGCATTGAGGTTTTTTTTCTAGAAGGAATAACTGGACTTCTATGATACCCTATTCGTATACGATATATACCATGCAGGTATCATAAAGGAGTGATTGTGTTTTTGAAAGGAATGAACCAAACTTCTATGGTACCTGTTAGTATATGATATATACTAGGTTGGTATTATAGAGGACTAAGTATTTTTCTAGAATGAATGAACTAGACCTCTATAATACCCTAGCAATATATAATATATACCATGTGGGTATCATAAAGAACTAAGTGTGTGTAACGATCCGATCGGTCGTTTCAAGCATATGCATTCCATTCAGCTATTTGAAGTCTTGAGCATGATCGTATGATGTATAATGACTTGTGTTAATCGTTGGCTTTGGCTTTCAGGTTATTCAGAGTTGATTTGGAAGAATGAATTTCATGATTGAAGCTTCAGAGTTGGAAGAGTTAACCAAGTTTGATTTTTTAGTATTTGACGTTGGATTGGAGTTTTGATGGTTCCGTTAGGTCCCAATGGTGATTTTGGACTCGGGCGTATGCCGGATTCGCATATTTCAAAAAGGTTTCGGCACTAATTGGCAAAAGTTGGAAATTTGAAGTTTTGAAAAGTTCATAAATTTGACCGAGAGTTGACTTTGAGGATATCGGGTTCGAATTGTGGTTCCGGGGATTGGAATTACTTCGTTATGTCATTTGGGACATGTGTGCAAAATGTGAGTTCATTCCGAGTTGATTTAATACATTTCGGCACGAGTTTTAGAAGTTGGAAGTTCAAAAGTTCATAAAGGTTTATTTGGGGTGCGATTCATTGTTTCGACGCTGTTATGCGTTATTTGAGGCCTCCAGTAAGTCCATGTTATGTTAATTGTTATGGGGCTTGTTGGTATGTTCCAACGGGGTCCCGAGGGGCTCAGAGTGAGTTTTGGATAGGTTTGGATTGTGTTGCACTCATTTTTGATGTTTCGACGTCGTTTCTTCAAGCGTACATAGTACCATATTAAGCAAATGAGCTCCAATTTCTATTTTGATTGAAGAATTAGATCCGTATCGTAATTTTGGAACTATAGCAACTGGGACCATCAAGTTTTGACATCGTATGAGGAATTTATGGTAATTTTACTAAGAATTAGGTTCATAGATTTTTCCCGAGTAATTACGAAATTACCACTGAATTCGTACTTAAAAATTTGCACTATTTTCAAATATTGAAATTAACATATCTCCTTTATTATAAGGTCAAATGGAGTGATTCAAAAGTCTAACTTGACTGAAATGTCACAAGGAATCCATTAGAGGCATTAGAAGTGAGTTTTAGGATTGTTTGTCACACAAAACGAGGTAGAACAGTTAGACAAAATATTTAATATCGAGGGTCTGTTCATTTGGTCATATTTTGAGTTGGGGAGCTCGGATTTGAGAAATATTTGAGGCTATTTTCACCATATGAATTGGGGTAAATATTTTATACTCGGTTTTGGTTATATTTTGTGAATATATCGTCGTTTTTGGTAATTGAATGTGAATATTAAAGAGAAAATGGAGGGGGAAGGAAGGGGGGAGGGGTTGTCTGAAGTTTCATAGAGTGAATTTTTGAGTTTTGAACATCGATTCAGAGTTGGATTTGAGTGAAACTAGTATAGTTGGACTTGTAATTGAATGTGTTGTCGGAATTTGTGAGTTTCATCGGATTCTGAGGTGCGGGTCCGGGTTTGACTTTGAGTAAATGTGTAAAGATTCGATCTTTATCGATTGAGTTTATTTCTTTTGGCATTATTTGATGTATTTGAGTTTTTTTTGGCTAGTTTCGAGTCGTTCGAAGGATGATGAATGCGAGATGACATTTTTTGAGTATCGTTTGACTTGTTCGGTATTGGATTTGGCTTGTTTAAGGTAAGTACCACTTCTAAACTTAGTGTTGAGGGTATGAAACCTCGAATTGCATATTATATGATTGATATTGAGGTGACGCACATGCTAAATGACAGGCGTGTGGGCGTGCATCGTAGTAACTATGATTTAGTCGATTCCATGGAACTGTGTGTTGACACCCAATTTTTTCATGTATATTTTTATATGAAAAATACTTTCAAAATAGCATATGTATACATATATAAGTATGTCCAAATGTTTCATTATTTTTCCTTAATTTTTAAAAAAATTTAAATCAATTTATTGCCCTATTTATCCATAAAAAAACCAATAATTATTCCCAAAATTATCATTTTGGTGATTGATTTATTGAATTCTCATATTTATGCTAAAATATAGCTAGGATAATATTTGCATACTTTTACAAATTTATTTGGTATTTTTAAAGCTAAATTGCATATAATTGCAATTTTAGCCTCTTTTAGGATTAATTACCTTTATATTCATAAAAATTAGGTCTGGTATTTTTAAACAGGTAAATATGTGTTATAAATCATTTTTGTACCTTTAATTATTTTCAGAAATTAATTTATTATTTTTTATAAATCAAATAGGAAAAATTGGCTATTTAAATGTTAGCCCAATTTCATTTCATTTATAACCAAATTCTGACCCCAATTAGACCCAATTCAAACCCAATTACCCTGACCCAAATCCATTCATACTCGACCCCCTAACCCTTTTAAACCAACCCATACCCGGATCCCCACCCAACCTCTTTAATCCCAGCCGTTGATCACTTTGATCAACGGCTCCTGTCCCTCCTTTCCTAATTAAACCCAAAAGACCCCCCAAACCTTTTCATCTCCGCATATGAATCCCCTTTTCTCTCAATCCTCTCTCAAACCCTAGCCGCCGCCCTCAACTACAACCCTAAAACCTCCCAAATCCATGGCTTCCAAGGTCATTGGAGGCCTGTATACACCTCCCATGGCTTTTACGTGTTCGATTGTTATGGTTTCAAGGTTAGATCTTGAAAGAGCTTGCTCCAGACCTGGGTCGATTTCAGTTTATGGCTGTTCTCCGGTCGTCTCTGACCTTTCTCCGGCCAGCCTTGGCTATTCGAGTCTGACTCTTGACTCTCCTGCTTAGATCGGTGGTTTTCAAAGCCTTTCTCACCACTTGGGGTTCTTCTGAAACCCTAACCTTTAAGGTTCTCTCGATTTCTCTTAAATCTGTTTCAGATCTATGTCTTCTCTGAACTTTTAAGCACTTTTCTCGAAGTTTCTTTTAAAACTCTGCTTTCAAAACTCCTTATCCTTTTGATTAAGGTTCTGTTAAGTTATTTCGAAACCTTTCTTTGATTTCTGATATGTTTTGTTGTGTTTGCTCGTATTATCCTTCTGCCTGAGTTTGCATGTTAAAACCCCTAATTTCTTTTAACTGTTTATTAAATGAATGATTGTTTGCCTGAGTTTTGTCTGATCTGTCTATTTATCCTCTTTTTAAAACCCTTCTATTGTTGAAAATCTTATAGTTTTGGGTCTGAGACTGTTCGTTTAAGTGCAGAAGTTCTTTTCGAAATCTCTTGTTCCCTTGTGTGATTCTTCTGATTCTGGGTTTCTATCTTCTCTTTAACTCGCCTATGTTGAAAGCCCTAATTTTTAGGGGGTTCTTTGTTTGGTTTTGTCTATCAGCATGACTGGCCGTTTCTCGTTTTTGAGTTTCTGTGATTCTTCGTGACTATCTTGCCTTGATTTGTTTCTACTCAGTTTCTTAGCCTAAAAATAACTTACACTGATTCTACGTGCTTGTGTTCATCTTGACTGTTCGAAACTTGCCTCTTTCTAATCAAATCGGTATTATTTGACTCTCATGTTTGCTAGGTTTGTATGTCGACTCTTGACCGTCTGTGTCTTACTTTATTTATATGCAAAATATTGACACATGACTTTCTCTTTGATTGATTCTGATTCCCCCATTTCTTGGTCTAATTTGAACACTTTTCTTTAGACCTTCGATCCCTATTTTTCTACTTAATCTGATTGATTCCCTTACCTTGGCTGCTTGATCCTTACTGTCTATTTCCCTAATTAAAGTTTTTCTGAACCTAGCCCTAATAGTTTACTCTATGCCTAATATGTTAGAATTATTTCCTTGTTTACACATTGATTTATTTCCTTATTTGTTACTCGTTCTTACCGTTTGAACTGATTCCCTTAAATTAAGGGAGTACTTGTACTGATTTTGGTTCTAATTGGTTCTGAGTTCCATAATTACTATATAATTGTAATTCTTGCCTTATTTTACATGGTTTCGAACTACTATATATACATATTCTCTCATTAACACAAACACACGAACACTTTAGTTCTGAACTCACACTTACACTCAAAATACTCTCTCTTGCATTATTAATTATATTGTGGCCTGTTCAGCCGGCTGAAAGCCAAGGCTATATTTTGATGTCCTGCTACTTTTCTTTACTGCACTTTACTTCTTTGACTGGTATGTTCTAATTACGTTTTTCAGAACTAACAACAACATGCTTACTTACTGATTTTGCATTCTTGTCTACCCACTGCTTGTATTTAATTCAGTACCATTACTCAGCATGCTATAATTTTCTTTCTCCTGTTCTGAATCAATGTATTATGAATCCCAAATCCCTACCCCAATGTGATTAATACTTGTGGTTAGTTTGGGGCATGACAACATTGAACATTACTGAGCATGACCCAAACTTGATCCTCCTAGGATCATAACCCCCATGTTTCCCTTATATGTTGTGTGCTCTGGTTGATTTACAAGCATGACAACACTCTCTATTGCTGTGCATGCCCAGAATTAACTCTCGCCTAAGTATATAGGCTCCTTGCAATGGATTCCCAATCCATTGCCCCTTTGTGTGAATTTATCAATTCTGTGAAGTGTTAATGACTGACTCTTATCACCCTTTCCCTCTCCTTTATTCCTTCTGTTCTTAGAACTCAGTTTCTGCACTTCTCACTCTCTTCTTAGACTTAAGTTCTGCCCCCTTATGCGAGCCTTGCCTTCGGACCCATGAGCTCCCTCTGAACTTGGACACATGAGGGCTGGCATTTTCATACTGCACTTGTCCCTATTCTGGTTATGAAACTTGGGTGTGAGCACTGCCCAGGGTCCTATTGAGGCCCTTAGGGAACTCTGACACACTCAAGGCTAAGAAAGGCTTTGGATCAATGGTATTTTGAGTTGGTTTATCTCATAACTCATAGAGGAAGTCAAGAATCAGGCTTCCTCTGGTTGTAACCTCTTCTTTTACACTTTTCTGATGTAATTCATTATTCGGTTTGTAATAATTTGTAATAAACATTGAGGCTTTGGTTAGTGAAAAGGGTTGGGAAATTATGCATGCTCAAGGGTAGAAAACATGCCTATAGGACTGCATTCTCTACTTGTTCAATTCACATTTAGAAGACATGCCTATGGGACTACTCTAATTCTGCATATTCACATTACATTTAGAAACCATGTCTATAGGACTCGCTTATTCAATTCACATCTAGATCACATATCTATAAGGGATTATCTGTAATTCTGCACATTTGTCACCATTTAGGTATCATGTCTATAAGGATCTAAAATCAGTAACATATAGAAATCATGCCTATAGGGATTCCCAAGTAAAATTCTGGTTCGTTTCTATTCACATTTAATGTTAGATATCATGCTTATAGGGATTAAAATCAGCAATATTAGATACTATCGCTTACAAAATCTGAAACTAGTTCAATTTAAAATCAGCTCGATTCTGAACCAGTTTTAAACAACTTTCCGTCTTTATTTAACGAAGTTTAGCAAGCATGCCTATAAGATCTCAAACAATTTGTTTTGAGTTAGTATTGTTTTGCCTCATTCTGAATTAAGTAGATATCATGCCTATAGGACCCCATCTAAACACTTAGGCAAACCTTAGAGTAATAACTGTAAAATTGAATCCGTTTTTTGTTAAATGCTACAACCAACAGGCAGGCCTGATTTAGACTTCTTATCTGAGTTATGTAATAAACTAATATGCCTCAATAATCAACTTCCCTCGTCCTTATGTGCTTTAATCAGACCTAAAAAGTATGTGCAAGTCATGCTAGTTATGTGTTTTGTTTGAGGAGGTATACTCGAGTCTTATGTGTTTCTCCTTTAATGTGCAGTCTTTTATATGTTTTGTATGTCGCCTTAGATTTTTACCTTTAAAACTTCAAGTCATCCTTATATCCCTCCCCATTAGGATTAGTAGTTCTAAGTGCCTCCGGGACTGATAAGAACGAGACGGGTAATAGCATGCAATAGTGTTCGAGACCAATCTGCGCTTTAGTACCTTAAATGGGGTGGAAAAGAGTAGATATGGATATGATGACCGGTGCGCTAATGTCACGTGTAACCCCTCTTTTGAGGAGTGATTACCGGGTATTGCATTGATGTGATCCATATTTTTATCAAACCTAGGACCCCTTTCTTTATTTCCCCCTTCTTTTTTGGGCATTGTAACTCCTTATTTAAAGTCAGCTCTTGTAATTGCTCTTTCAAACTTGGTTTACTTTTCGACCATTGTGTATTGAAATCCCCTCTTTTTTGAGCCTTATCTGCTTATATGTTAATTGCACCCTAAATTCACAATAACTGTCTGGCCGGGAACCACACTAGTGGATCCTGAGGGGTGCCTAACACCTTCCCCTTGGGATAATTTCAAGCCCTTACCCAATCTCTTGTTGTTTAAACAAATTTAGAATTGAATTTCTAGTGGTGTCCTAATGAACCTTAATCATTAGGTGGCGACTCTTCAATTGCAAACCCAGTTCCCAAAAAGAACGAGTTGTCCCACACCAAATGTCCTAAACCCGATTTTGCGAGAAAAAGGGGGGCGCGACAACATGACGACTCTGCTGGGGATTTTTAGGCTTTTACCATTTCAGACTATTACTGTGAATTTATACCTCTTTGTGTGCAATTACTTGTTTAATTCCTTTAAGCATTCAATTACCTTTTCAACTGCAAAAATTGTCTTGTCTTTTTATTTTCCTTTACTACTGCTTTAAATTATGAAACTGTTGTATTTACTGATTTCTTAAACGTGCAAATACGTGACAACATGTTTTTACATATTGCATAATCATGTTCAACATCATATTCCACTCGTGCCAAATAAATCCCATAGCAACGCTTATAATGAGTGGTTGCGCTCTTCCGATATTATCACCCCCTAAATCTGAAAAAGGCATATTTGCGGTAAAACCAGTCGATCAACAGTGTAGTCGATTTCCCCCTTGAGTTGTCCGCTCAAGGGTACCAGTCTAAAACCCCATAGAAACCTTACTCTGTTTAAACTGTGCATGCATCATGGTCAAACCTATACGAGTCAGTTATGTTATCCGCATAATGACTCTTTAAGATAGCCTTGTCCAAAGTCCACTGGGTTTCCTTAAACCCAAATGGACATTACCACGTTCTGTACATTTATTTGGAGAACTAAATACTTTATGCTAATTGTTGATGTTAAATAGCCGAGTCTGGCGGGGGTAAGGGCCTAACCTTGTTTGTCTTGCAGAAAATGAAGAACGAGGTCCCCAGTTTCGGTATGGTTAGCACGCTCCCACTCTTGCTAGACTGGTGGAGGAGTCTTCCATCAGATGACCAAATCAATGAGTGGAAAGAGAGGCCGCCAGAGCTAGCAAAAAGTTGAAATATCTGGAATACAGTCTGCTGGAATTAGAAGGAAAAGTGAGGAAGAGAGTCACCGACTACCAGAACGCTGAGGGAAACGAAGGAGAACACCTGGCCAAGGCATTTTTACTGGTGAACCTACGCGATCTGGAGGATTTAATCAACGAGAACATTCAACCTGAGGAAGGTCCTTCTGGGACCAAGTAGATAGGAGTTTTTCTTTTTGCTTTATAAAATGTAATATGGCCAATGGCCATTAGTGATTTTCATTTCCTGTTTGTCTAGTGTCGATTTGGGATTCGTCTTATTTTCTATCAATAAAATGAGGCATTTATCATTCTAAGTTCTCCAAATTAATTTGTCGCTAGGCCTACCTCGGGCACAAAGAGGTTCCCAAACTAGGACACGTTTTACATTCCGCACTACGTGTTTAAATATTGCAACATTTTTATGATCCTCACTAACTTGTTACCTTTTTGTTTTTATTTTTTATTATGCCCCTCCCCAAAGGTTAGTTCGAGCACTCTGGCAACATCATCGTATTCCACGATATCCAGAGGCCCTCCACCCACTCCTCCTCTTAGTCCTGTCAAAAACAAGAACAAAAGGAAGATGGAAGATTTGAATAATGTCAGAAAAGAGAACTCAACTGAATGGGTAGAGGTCACTCATGGTCACGGTACTCAGGTTTCCAAAGAAAATGCATCCCAACTCGAACAAAAGCTGCTGAAATTCCAGGAAGAACTTGATCAGGTTCGGAATCTAGCAAATCTGTCATTTTCCCTCACCACTCCAGATATCAATTTCCCAAATGCTTAGAACCCTACACCTCCACAAAATATCCCAAAGCAACAAAACCATCCCACTCCTCACCATCACTGCAACACCTGCCATACCTCAAACAACACCCCGCTGCTCATCCCAGAACTCCAAAACTCCACAAATGACCATTTTCACACCCACCATAACACCCCCATTATGTGGAGACTATGCCAACTCACCCAACTCATCTCAAGCACACCCGAGTCTGATGATAAAGACTCGCTCATCAGGAACCTAGCTGAAGAACTTAATAAATTGACTAGCCGAATTTAAGGCGTTGAAGAAAGTAAGGGAATTGAAGGGCTGAACTATGAAGATCTTTGCATACAGCCCGATGTCGAACTACCCAAGGGGTACAAACAGCCAAAGTTCGAAATGTTTGATGGTACAAGGGATCCAAGGGTCCATTTGAGAACTTATTGTGACAAGCCGAGGAGTTTGAAGGGAGACGAGAGAATCCGCATGAAGCTATTCATGAGGAGTTTGAAGGGAGATGCTTTGTCTTGGTACATTAGCCAAGATCCGAAGAAGTGGTCGAACTGGGTAGGCATGGCATCCGACTTTATGGACAGGTTTAGGTTCAACACTTAGAACGCGCCGGATGTGTTTTACATTCAGAATCTAAAGACGAAGCCCACAGAAACATTTTACGAGTATGCTACTCGCTGGAGGTCCGAAGCTGCTAAAGTCAGGCCTGCCTTAGAGGAGGAACAAATGAACAAATTCTTTGTTCGGGCTCAAGACCCGCAGTATTATGAACGACTAATGTTGATTGAGAGCCATAAATTTTCTGACATTATCAAGCTGGGTGAAACAATTGAAGAGTGCATCAAAAGTGGTATGGTTACGAACTTCGAGGCCTTGCAAGCTACAAATAAGGCTTTGAAGTCTAGTGGCGTGTCCAAGAAAAGGGACGTAGGAGCCGTAATGGTTTTACAAGAACCAAATCTCCCATCAAATACCAAACCTACCCAATGCCTTCACTCACATATCAGCCTACCCCGAACTACCAAGCACCCTCACCCTCTTACCAAACTCCGCCACCCGCTTATCAATCACCTCCACCTCCCACTTATCAGCCTACTTCACCCAGATATTCCTAACCCGCACATGTTTACCAAGCCTACAATGCTCAACCATCCCACTATCAATCCCCTCCTGCACGCCAAAACTTCCCTAGACCTCGACCAAATTTTGATCGCAGACCTCTGAAATAATACAAAGCCATTGCTGAACCCATTGACCAGTTTTATGAAAGACTCAAAGCTGCTGGTTACATCACCCCCATCCCTGCTGCAACCCTGAGAACCCTTCTCAGTTGGTTAACCCAAACAAATCCTGTGCATACCATTCCGGCATGAAGGGACACACTATCGGCGAATGTTGTTCTCTAAAAGACAAGATCCAGACTTTAATTGACAACAAGGTTATTGTGGCAAAGGAACCTGCTCCGAATGTCCGCAATAACCCTCATCCAGACCATAAGGGTGGAGGCGTTCACATGATTGAGGTAGAGGATGATGGGATCCCGAGGGATCAATCGGTTTGATCGCAGAAGGTGATGACCCAAAGAAACCGATAGTTACCCTTAATCCGATCGTGGTCCAAATTCATCCCTCTGGGACGTCGAGGTAAATATGTCCGTGACACTTGACTTTGAAGCAACGTCATCTACAAAGACACCAGCACCAATTGAGGTCGAATTCGTGTCTCCAGCAAATAAACCCCCACCGTTTGAAGTTGCAGTTCTACTGATCACTACCAACTCAACACTACACTAAGGTAGGAAGAGCGGGTCACAATAGCTTTTACCCGATATGAGGGTCGGGATTGAATTCCTCAGGGAGCTAGTAGTGGAGTTGGATTGTCTGTCTATCATAGAGACGTGCTTGTACTTCTAATGTCACTTCAAACATTTTTTTGTTTTCAAATTATAACTATTTTTGTAAAACTATTGATTAAAACTAAATTATGCTACGAGAATATTGCTAAGTTGTATCTAATAGGAAGAAGGGCACTATGGTCGTGACACTACCTAGGTGGCTAATTGACGGGTAGATGTTACTAAGGTTCGATTGATATAATTGGGGCTTATGCTATAACCGTTGCACAATTTTACCCACTCTCACACCTCTCGGTAGAGAAAGTGACTTTTCCCAATTGACTCTCTCGAGACCAAATGGGTAGGCAAATTAGACCAAGCAACTAGGGTTCAAGTAGGGTAATTACTCTTTCGAGGTTTAACCCGTTAATTGGGACTATCATTTCTCATGAGTCCATCCCAATTCCTTGTTGGGTCAATTTTGGGGTTATAGACTCTCTTTCTCAAGAAGAGTTAAACCCACAAAGATTGAATCAGTGTTTGCAACTACCAATCCTAGATTAAAACATAAAATCAACCCAAATAGCAAACACCCATAGTCAATCTAACATTAGATGGCAACACCCATCAATTACCCACATTAGGGTTGAGCCACAACCCTAGCTAATGGGTTTAGCTACTCATGCTAGATAAATAAATTGAAGAAATAGATGAAGAACTAAGCATATTAATTAATTGCTAAAATTAAATTGCAAGAATTTATCGTAAATGTAAAGCAAAAGTGCCAAAAATGGATACAAAATACATTCTCACGAGTGCAGTTCTCTACTGATGTATCTGATTATCTAAAATATGGTAAAATATTCTATTTATACTAGGCTAGAAAAATTGGACAAAACTACCCCTACAGGGTCAGTGCGGGCCATATTAAATGGACCGCAGCTGCACTGGACTTACTTCTGCTTCTATGAGCTTGGACTCCGCGGACCGCGTAGAACGGACCGCGGCCACGGAGGGAGCTGGCGTGGTCTGCACAACCACGACCGCGGACCGCATGGCACTGGCTTTGCAAACTTCCTCTCTCTAAATCTCATGATCGCGGACCGCATAAAAGAGTAGTGTGGCCGCGGAGCCTTCACTGCGATTCACGAGATGTGTACCGCGGCCGCGCTTCTTCTAGCCTAATTCAACAACTCTCTGAACCACCTAGTGCGGCCGCATTCCACTTTGCGCGTTCCGCACTAGGCCTTCTTTTCTTAAATTTCTTGGTCTTTGATACTTGAGCAGGTTTCACTCCTTTTTGAACCGATCTTTGACATTTCGTCACTTTGACGATCAAACCTGTGATCAAGTACAACTTGTGAGCCTTTTAGGACTATTTTGTAACAATATATGATCAAAGCATAGGCAAGTAGGGGCATAAAACATGTTAAAATCCTAACTTATCAACTCCCCCAAACTTAAACCTTTGCTTGTCCTCAAGCAAACAAAATAAGACCCATCCCTTAAAGGAAAATCCAAGTAATTCCAGCTGTCCTAAAGTAACCTCAACAAGCATCAATTGGGACTAGCAATTGCCCTCAATACGTATGGATCATTAACAAAATTTAAACTTTGAAAAACTATGGATCAAGTGTGACACAAGAGCATCAATAATTGACTCATTACATCAAAGAACTCTCTCAATTACTTTGGTCGCTTTGGACCCCAAACTCATACCTCCTCAACTCTCCCTAAGCAAACCTCACCTTTTTAGAGTATAAGCACACAAACCAAGGTTAATGGGAAGTCACTCATCTCTCTCAAGGAAAGGTCACAAGTCAGGCTCTAAGTACCATATGCTTGACCCTCATGTAAGTATCCACTAATGCGAGCGTCATCCAACTCAAGATCATATAGGGCTATTGTGGAGTCAATGTGAAGGCTTTTGGTTCAGGGTAGGAAAAGTTGTTGGTCTATATGGGTTCCATCTTCCCTTAAGCACTTCTTTTGATTCATTCTGGCACAATTCTCTTTGGCTCTTTGAGTATTTCACTTCTTTTCAAGGGGTTAGAGAGACACATTGTCACTCTTTCTTATGCAATTCAAAGCATTTCTCCTTTTTCTACTTTTTTCCACACCTTTTTCACTTTTGTTTTTCTTGAATCCTGTTTTATTCTTTGCACATTGGGCTTTCTTTTAGTCTTTTTCTTTTCTTTCTTTTTCATCGCCTTCCTTTCCTTTTGCTTTTTTTCCTTTTACCCCTTTGTTTCCTTTCTTGTCTCTCCCCCCCAAACTTAGGCTTTTTCCATTACTTAAGGGACGATTTGGGTGCCAAGAGAGGGTATAATTTAGGACGGGTATAGGCTTGTAGCATTGGTTCTTGAAAGAAAAAGGTTTAAGGCTCAAAATGGTTAGCTAAGGATTATATCATTGGTACACTATGGAATTGTTCGACTATTGTTTGGATCAAGGAGAGCCTATAATCACTTCTCAAATCAAATTTCACTCAAAATTTCGCCTAAACAAACATTCAGGGCAAGTTCTAGACCATTGGCTCGGGACTTGGACTCACAATTCGATTTCTTATCACACACACTCAAGGATTGCTAAAGACATAGAGTCGGGGGCCCACAACAACCTTAGACACGATTGAGCACACAATAGTCCCAAAAGATCACATGATATTTGTTTGGTCAAAACAAGAGTCTCAAGGTCACTACTTTCACCATCCTAAACACAACTACTTGTCTTTGGCCATGGGATCAAAGACAAATATGTTAGGCCCAAGTGAAGTTTTGCTTGAGGTACCCTTAACTATAAACTACTAAAAACGAGGGAAAAATAAAAAACGGACTCAAACCCTTAAGAAGGTTGTCATTCCATCCATCATCGGGAAGAGCCACCCGGTTCGCAAAATACTCTACCCTTGGAAAGAACCGTGACATTAAGAAAATCAAGGGTTTATTGAAAGCGCCAAAACCGAAACAAAAAGGCTGCGAGCCTATCTACTAAGCTAAGAATGAAATATTTGTACGAAAATAGAAAATAGAATGAATATTTACAATAGGGGATTAGAATTACAACGGGGGATGAATATATATACAAAAATATAACTTTATATACAGACCAAAGAGAAGATAAAAAGTGCGATAAAAGTAACTAAATGTAAAGTTATATACAGACCAAATAAAAAAATCAACAGAAACATAAACTAAGTCAACTAATATATACAATCATCCGGATAAAAAGTAGGGCGCACCCCCACAAATAAAAGATGGCATTGTCCCCAATGCCAACTAAACAAATAAGCATCAAAATAATCAAGAGGAAAGGATATAGGAGATCCCTAAGCCTCGTCTGTCTGCATGGGAACATGAATGGTCCCCTGGTCCTTTGTATGTACGGGAACCTCAGACTAGTTCCTGGTCTCCTGCTGCTCAGTTGCTGGGACTGGGGCCTAGACCTGTACGGGCGGAATATCAAGAACATCCTGTGGCTGACTGGAGGAAGCCTCCGGTGGATCCGCCAACTGGATAATCTCCTCATCTGCACTGGGGAGCTTTCTCTTCTTCTTTGGAAGCTGTTGTGTCTCTGTTATTGGTGTTGCTGCTGGGGCTGGATCCTCGAATAGCAAGTCTAAAGGCAGCTGGTCTGCCTTCAGTTTGTCAACATCATCTCTCAGCGCCTTCACAGACTCCTTGGAAGCCCGTGTTTTGCGCAGCTTCTTGTGCTCCCTGGCAAGCTCCTTCAGGGCCTTACCATGTGAATCCACCGCCTTATCCAAGGCAGTCTGAGAGTCGAGGATATTTTACTGGTTGGCAAGGAGCTCCTTAAGTGAATCCTCGATAGACTGGGGAACCTGCACTGGCTGTGGTGCCGACTGAGCCGTAATGGTAGAAGTCAAGGTGGACAACTTGGATGAAGCAGTCACCATCCAGTTGTTCAAGCTATGAAGTGTTTGGCACAGCTGGTGGGCGGTGATAGGATGGGCCCGGGAAGATGGAATCCCCGAGCCAGCTGAAGTAGAGGGACCAGCAGTAGTGGAAGGTTCGGGAGGCATGTCAGCAACTGTGGACGTACGCTCAGTGGAGGGCTCTACCACAACCGGCTCTTCAGACTGGCAGGTTGGGGTAGAAGCAGGCGGCTTGTAATTTTTGTCCTTGGGGTTGTCTAACCCCTTCAAACTGTACTATGAGAACAGAGCCACAGGTTTGACCTTTACGTCAAAAGGTCTCTTCTCCACCTCCAGGTCCCGGAAATACATAGTGAGGGTGCTGGGAAAAGGGTAGTTCCGATCATGCTCAACCCCCACTGCAGAAATGACGCGGGACATCACATTGTCCACGTTGATAGGATATCCTGCCATAATAGAAGCAACAAGGATAGCCCGGGCAAGTGGAATAGTCTGATCATGAGTAGTGGGGTCGAGTCGACTGCACACAAAAGTCAACCACCCTCTAGCCTCAAAGTTGAAAGTTCTCTGAAGTATTCATTTAGTGCCTTCCCGGTAAATACCACATTTTTGTTTCTCACTTTGGTCACCTTAGTGCCCTTCAAGATGTGGGCCACATTGCTATAGAACTCCTTGACCATATGCTCATTTGCCTTCACACAATTATCTTTAAAGAACTCCCAACACACCCGAGCCTGAAACTGTCTATGTACATTGGGTTGTAGGGGTAGGAGTTCTTTGTCAATGAAACTCCTCTCAAGAATCAATTACCGTGCCGGCCACCATTCCCTAAACTTGTGGAACTCCACTTGGCTGACGAATATATCCTCCAAAATAGCGGGATTCCTAGTCCGGTCAACACCCCCAATCTGTGGCACACCACCCCCCGGTAACTCCCCATCTCCCTCATCACCTCTAGCACCCTCCCCAGATATTGATGCTGTGGGAGAGGTAGAGCATTCATCCCCACTACCTGCCGCTAAGCCCTCAGACGACCCAGAAGAAATGTTGATTGAGGCTCGAGCATCGGGGGAAGATGGGGGAGTGTCTCTATGTATGGCGTTCTTTGGATATGGGATATATAGAGGGACTGAATCTGAAGAGATCTCCCGGGAGGGCTCGTACTCACTCCCCGAGGTGTCAAGGGCTCTATCAGCCGCTTTGATTGCTTTCCTCATGTCCTTTATGTTTTTTCTAGACTGGGGAGTGAGTTTTACCATCCGTTCCTTCCCTCCCTGGGAGGAATTACCTCGGCCGGGTTGTTTGGCACCTTTACCTCATTGTTTGACCATTATCTGCAAGCATACACATCTAACATGGTTACTATCAGCACAGGCAGTGAAACAAGTCTTGAAATTGAATTGCAGACAATAGGTTAAATGTTGTAGAAACAGTTGCAGAACATGGCACCCTGGCCCGCACAAATAGGAGTGCAACCGCACTGGGGGCACCTCGGACCACGCAAAGGCAACCGCGGTACGCATTGGGACAAGGCCCTGGACAACATCTCTCTGATTCTCCCTACCGCGGCCCACACAAAATAGTAGTGCGGCCGCATTGGGGCACCGCGGACCGCATAAAAGCAACTGCGGTCTGCACTAAGGTGAGGTCTGTAACATTACCTCTCTGAATCCAACCACCGCGGCCCGCACAAATAAGCACAACGGCCGTGGTGGGTCAACGCGGACCGCATTGCTAGGCATAGCTTCAATTTCAGTCACTTGAGCACCGCTGTTTGCGCAAAATGGTAATGCGGACCACGTCAGGGCACCGCGGACTGCACAAAGGCGACCACGGGCCGTGGAGAGTACTTTGAATAGGCACTAAGTTAGGGTTTAAGTTTTTGCTATTTTTTTTCAAGTTTTCCACCCAACTTGTTCATACTCCTTTTACCTAGTTCACAAAGGTCTCTAAACACACAATATCCAACCATTACACTTTCCTAGGCTAACAAATGAAATAAAAATGGGAAGAAAAAGAGACTCTAGCTACTGGGCATGAAAAACAAAATGAAATTATAATATAAAACAAAGAAAGATGATGAAATGTTACCATATTGTGATGATGAGATGCAATTAATCAGGCTAAACAAGAATTACTATCAGAAGAGAGAATGAACAGTAGCTTTCAGGGGTCTGAGTGTTAAAATTTTGAAAAGTGTAAGTTGTGACCCTTGGTCTCTATTTATAGAAAAACAGTGGGACCCAGCCTTACCTACCAGGGCGGCCGCACAAAGCCGACCGCGGACCACGCTGGGTTTGTTCAGAATGAAGCTTGAGCAGGCAGTCTCCGCGGTCTGCACAAAATAGACCGCGGCCATGGAGGTCCACCACGGTCCACACTAAATGGAATGCGTCCACGGTGGCAAACTTCAGAGAGTACCACTTTTTACCATCACCAGTGCGGACCGCACAAAAGCAACTGCGGTTGCACTGGAAATCTTCAGAGACTGTTCAACTCTTTTTTTTTTCAAACTATTTTGCACTGCATCAACTCAATCCCTGCAACATCTAACAATCAGTTAGCTCAAAAATCAAACCTACACTACCAAGAAAACACAGAAAACAACAAAAAGGAAAAAAACATGGGTTGCCTCCCAAGCAACGCCTGATTTAACGTCGCAACACGACGCATGTTACCAACACATCACTTTAGATGGAGAAGTGCCACCACGTGGCTATCATCAAATTTCCCCAGATAATGCTTGACCCGATGTCCATTGACTCTGAATACTTCATCATTCTTGTTCCTTAGATCAAGATCACCAAATGGGGTCACGAACACAACTTCGAACGGCCCACTCCACTTTGACTTGAGCTTACCCGGAAACAAACGTAACTGGGAATTGAACAAGAGAACCATATCTCCAACCTTGAACTCCTTGCCTCGAGCATATTTGTCGTGAAGGTACTTCATTTTGTCCTTGTATAAGGACGAGCTGGAGTAGGAATGGAATCTAAACTCATCAAGCTCATTAAGTTGTTCAACCCGTAGATTTGCCACAACATCCCATTCTAAGTTCAACTTCCTCAAAGCCCACATGGCCTTGTGCTCTAATTCCACCGGAAGATGACAAGCTTTCCCAAACACTAACCGGTACGGTGACATACCAATCAGAGTTTTGTAAGCCGTCCAATAAGCCCAAAAAGCATCATCCAACTTTTTCAACCAATCGGTCCTATTAGCATTGACAGTTTTAGACAAGATACTCTTAATTTCTCTGTTAGAGACTTCCACTTGGCCACTAGTTTGAGGATTATAGGGGGTCAAAACCTTATGATTGACACCGTACTTAGAAAGCAACGTGTTGAAAGCCTTGTTGCAAAAGTGGGACCCTCCATCACTAATGATAGCACGAAGAGTGCCAAACCTTGTGAAGATACTCTTTTTCAAAAATGCCACAACACTTCGGGCTTCATTGTTGGGAAAAGCCATGACTTCAACCCATTTTGAGACATAGTCCACCGCCACGAGAATGTAAGTGTTCCTACAAGAGCTTACAAAAGGACCCATGAAATCGATGCCCCAAACATAAAAAATATCCACTTCAGAATTGTATTGAGGGGAATCTCATCCCTTTTAGAAATTCCGCCGGCTCTTTGGCACTCATCACATCTCTTCACCAAATCTCCCGCATCTTTAAACAAGGTAGGCCAGTAAAATCCGCAACTAAGCACTTTAGAAGCCGTTCTCGCCCCGCCATGATGGCCACTATAGGGAGAGGAATGGCAAGCCTCCAAAATACCCAATTGTTCCTCCTCCAGGACACATCATCGAATCACACCATCTGTGCAAATCTTGAACAAGTATGGCTCATCCCAATAGAAATCCAAACTATCCCACTTGAGCTTCTTCCTTTGGTTAGAAGAGAGCTCACACGGGATTATTCCGGTCACAAGGTAATTGGCAACATCAACAAACCATGGCATATCCTTCATTGACACTGCAAGGAGTTGTTCATCGGGAAATGAATCATTGATCTCAAGGCCGTCACAAGGCCTCCCCTCCTCCTCCAAACGGGACAAGTGGTTCGCCACTTGATTCTCACTACCCTTCCGGTCAACAATTTCTAGATCAAACTCTTGAAGAATTAACACCCATCTCATCAATCTCTCCTTGGAGTCTTTCTTAGTCATCAAATACCTAAGGGCGGCATGATCGGTGTGCACTATAACTTTGGCCCCCATAAGGTAAGGTCAAAACTTTTCCATAGAAAACACAATAGCCAACAATTCTTTCTTGGTGACTGTATAATTTCTTTGACCCTCATTCATGGTCTTGCTTGCGTAGTACACTGGATGAAACATCTTGTTGATTCTTTGGCCCAAAACAGCCCCAACAACAACGTCACTAGCGTCACACATGAGCTCAAAAGGCAAGCTCCAATTTGGTGCGGTAATGATGGGGGTAGAGGTCAACTTGAGCTTAAGAAGCTCGAATGCATGCATACAACTCTCATTGAACAAGAACTTTGGATCTTTCTCTAGCAACTTGCACAACGGATGTACCACTTTAGAAAAATCTTTTATGAACCTCCGGTAAAAACCCGCGTGCCCAAGGAAACTCCTCACCCCTTTGATAGAAGTAGGGGGAGGGAGCCTCGAAATAACCTCAATCTAGGCCTTATCAACTTTAATTCCTCACTTTGAGATCTTGTGGCCCAACACTATATCTTCTTCTACCATAAAATAGCATTATTCCCAATTGAGAACAAGGTTGGTGTCTTCACATCAGCCAACACTCTATGCAAGTTTACCAACCACTCCTCAAAAGAATTCCCAACCACGCTGAAATCATCCATGAAGACCTCCAAGATATCCTCCACCATGTCGGTGAAAATAGCCATCACGCAATATTGGAAGGTTGCTGGAGCATTACACAATCCAAATGGCATTCTAGAGAAAGAGAATGTGCCATAAGGACATATAAAGGTGGTCTTCTCTTGGTCCTCTGGGGCAATTAGAATTTGATTGTACCCCGAGTAACCATCCAGAAAACAATAGAAAGCCTGGCCCGCAAGACGATCAAGCATTTGGTCAAGGAATGGCAATGGGAAATGATCTTTTCTAGTCACCTTGTTCAGCTTCCGGTAATCCATACAAACTCTCCACTCGGTGACCGTTCTAGTGGGAATGGGCTCAATGTTGTCATTGATCACCACGGTCATACTACCCTTTTTCGGCACAAATTGCACCGAAGAAGTCCACGAACTGCCAGAAATAGGACAAACCATCCCAACATCTAACCACTTGATAACCTCTTTCTTCACCACTTCTTGTATCACCTCATTTAGTCTTCTTTGATGCTCCAAGGAAGGCTTTGCATCCTCCTCCAAGATGATTTTGTGCATGCAAAATGCGGGGCTTATTCCCCGAATATCAGCTAGAGTCCACCCGATTGCTCGTTTCCGCTTTTGAAGAACCGCCAAGGTGGCCTCAACCTGCATGTTAGTAAGGCAAGAAGAAAGAATAACAGGTAAAGTAGAATTTGAACCCAAGAATTCATACCTGAGGTGTGGAGGAAGTGGCTTCAACTCCAACACCGGTGGCTCCTCAATCGATGACTTTGTTGGTGGAGTTTTGCGGTTTTCAAGATCCAAAAATAGCCTCCTAGGCTCATTTGAATATGAACCCATACCATGCAATGCATTCACGCACTCCACTCTACTAGCATCATCATTGGCATCCATATTAAGAAGCACGACCTCAAGGGGATCTTCAACATGGATCATGGAACTTGTGTCATCCACTATCACAGCTGTGACAATGTCTACAAATGAACACACCTCCGTGCTATTAGGTTGTCTCATTGATTTGCAAACATGGAATACCACCTTCTCATCCCCCACTCGGAAAGTCAACTCACCCGCTTCAATATCAACCAATGCCTTCTCCGTAGCTAGGAAAGGCCTACCAAGAATAATCGGCAATTCAAAGTCCACCTCACAATCCAATATGACAAAGTCGGCTGACAGTATAAACTTATCCACCCGGACAAGTACATCATCGATTATGCCCAAAGGGCGCTTAATCGATCGATCCGCCATTTGAAGTCTCATTGAGGTGGGTCGATGTCACGACCCAAACCGATGGGACACGAAGGGCACCCAGTACCTTACTCAATCAAGTACCAACATAACATATCTTTCTTATTACATTATCATATACACATGACATACGAGCCTAATAGGGCAACATGATCTTTTATAAACTCAAAACATAGGCCGACAAGGTCGTACAATCTTTCACGTACGAGACATATGTCTACAAGCCTCTAAGAGTACATAAATGTCATAAAGGTCGGGATAGAGTCCCGCCATACCAAACAATACACGTCTAAATCATCTAACCAAATAAGAAACTCCGAAGCAAATGGAGCGCACCAACATCTTCCGCTGAGCTGATAGCCTATTTAGAGGGCTCTTAACCTGTCTATCGGGACCTGCGGGCATGAAACGCAGCGTCCCCAGGCAAAAGGGACGTCAGTACGAATAATGTACCGAGTATGTAAGGCACATAAATAAGTACATAAGAGACATGGAAGAAATATAGAGTACATGACTCAACCTGTAAGTCTGAATAACTTTGTAAATCATAAATTACTTTTAGCGTCATGCATATGCGTATGAATGTCATGTCGTGCATAGGTACATGTTTCATAACATTATCAGCCTCTGAGGGCATCCCATCATATCATATCGGTCATTGTGGGCAAAATCATCATCGATACCAGCTAATCAGGTGGTCGTGCGTATATAACGCCATAACCTTTCACATATCCCATATACATATATATACGTACATATATATATATATATATATATATATATATATATATATATATATATATATATATATATATATATATATATATATATATATATATATGCATATATAACGCCATTTGAGTACATACATATATATGCGTATATAACACCGTTTGAATCATATTTCAGCCACTGTGGGCAACATCGTCATATATACCAGCTGATCAGGTGGTGGTGCGTATATAACGCCGTAACCTTTTCCCATATCCCATATACATATATTTACATATATACGCGTATATAACGCTATCTGGTCATGGGTCAATGCATATGAATGCAATGCATGAAAAGTACGTCGATAAAATCATTAGGAATGTCATAAGACCATTTTTCCTCTGAGTAATATCATAAAGTAAACTCTTTTCAACTTTTGTATTTTTTCTGAGACCCATGAACAGATGATCAAATATTATGACACACGAAAATTCAAGAACATAGATATCTCTAATACTTCTATGAATAAAATCATTCATGGAATTTGTGCATTTGCACGTTTCGTTCGTATTGTATGGATCATGCCAGAAGAAAGAAAGGATAGCCTTAACATACCTGTTCCCAAAATTATTTAAATGAATCTACTTCTGCGAAATATGGACGAAACTTAAACTTGGACAAACTCAAATTTCGGACAACTACTCTGCCCTTAACGTTTTTCAGAAAGGAATTTGGTTAAGGGGTGAATTGTTGTGACATTCTTGCCACCTTCACGTTTTTGCTCATTAACAAAATGTTAATGTTGTTCCTTGGTCTTGAAAATGAGATGTTTTATCTCTTTTAGATTGAATAAGCTTTCTACAAAGTCTTGATAAGAAATTTAGGCCTTTGACACATGGTAAAGGTGATAGATGAATCACCTTAATAAGGGGGGGGGGGGCTGCTGCCACGTATGTACTTGGGAAGATTATTTTATTTATCCACTTATTAGTTAATCGGGTAATGTTTCGTTACCCAGTAATTAATCTATTACCCGCATAATTTAAGAATTATCACAAATTACTTAAAATTTTATTTATTTTCAAAATACTTCATATATACTTTATATATTATACTACCGTGGTCATAAGGTACCTTACATGGTAGTAGTTCATAATTATCATGTATTATCGCTCGACCCGTATTTTATTCCAAATTGACCACTTTCAAAGAAACTTGTTTTCTTTAATCCGTGTACCCCCTTATTCTTCATAACACTTATTTATTGCTTGCTATAAATAGCGCAAGTACATTAACGTCAAGATGATCTCATCCCCGAGTCTTACATTGGTTAACTAAAAATAAAATTTTAACGTACAATACTTTAGGGTGCAACATCATCGTAACTTAACACTGCAAAACGTGACATCATCGTAATGTAATACTGCGGGATGTGACATCTCACTTCCGGGCTCTCATTAATTTATTTATGGCGTATTTTCATGTACGAAAATATGGGGTGTAACATCATTCCCCCCTTTGGAACATTCGTCCTCGAATGTTGACTGATGTGCTTATTGTTCTCATATACTATAGCTCTTGCGAATACTTTAGTAGTCCTCTTGCCATCTAGGCAACTGTTCTGTGAATAAGTCCAAAGGCAAGGGTATTCCCCCCTTTAGGCCTCTTTCCCATGCCATGACCTGTAATCAAATACTTTCCAATCTCATAACTGTTGCTATCTCCCATCATACAGCTCCTACGATACTGACCTTGTACGTGCCCTTATGCAACTTTCCTTTCCTTTTTCCTCTAGTTTTTAGCCAATCCTGAAGTTCTTTGCTTGGTATTTTGTAGAACTTACGAATACTGCTATATCTTATTTTATAGACATGGTTATCCATTCGTATGACTTTACTGCATCTACATAGGTCATACTATACCATAACACTTACCTCGATTTCTCGTTACTGAGGTTTGCTACCCAATCTCAGGTTACTTTCATTGCTTATCTCATACGTATAAATCTATGTCCTCTAATGCCTCCACATTACTGTTCATATTTAAGAATGACGGTCTTATCTCTTCTCATACTTTATAACTTTTATCCATCCATTATTGATTCACCTCAATTTTGATCCATAATCCACCCTTGATAACTTAACTTTTTATGTAATATTGCTGCTAGGATTCATGTTTTATCGAGGAACATCTGAAATGATTAGATTGATCCACCTGGGGCGATACCCTGCTTTCATAACCGTATCTCACGGCATCCCAATGTGATTTACTTATGTGGGTATTTTAATCTCGTACAATTCATAAAATCCTCTTCAATCATTACTCACTCGAAAGCCTAAACGTCATCCTTTATCCATCACAATTATACCCTCATTGTACTACAGGGCAGCATTCCATCTTTTCTAAATGCTACTAGTCTTAGACTCCTTTGAGTTTATTCAGGCTATACTGAGTTTTCTATAACTTAGAGAAACCATCAGCTCTTCTTGTTTTCATGGGCTTAATCCCGAGGACTTATCCATTCTCGTCACCTTCTCACTCGCCTTTTCTTATCCTTACTCCTGTCTTTCTAAAACCTTGTCGCTCTACCATACTTTATCTTGTAACCTACACATATCCATTTATACTACTTGCAACCTTTCTTCAACTTGCTCGCACCATAGATTTCCTTATGTTATTCTGGAATATCAAGCGAGACGTCACATCGTCTCTAACTCTTCTATACATTTTTAACTACACCTCTAGATACGTAGAAACCATAGGCTGGAAGATATGACACTAACGATGCCGCTATCATTCCTGGATATTGAATCCCCGTACTTATAACCTTCTATACGAACTATGGACTATTCACAACTTTCTGCATTTTAGTATTTCGTACGTTGTTCACTTTTACCTTACTTACTTAAAATCCCGTATCATATCTTCTATCTCTTTCGTAACCTCCCTTCCACCTATGTGTACTTCACGTCCATAACTTGAAGCTCTATTATAATACTCGCACCTCTGTTACATACACAATCCGGTGGGAGCTTCGTACTGACTTTTTATGAGGCTGGTACTTCTTCTAACTAGCTTCCTTGTAAAGCCATTATTGATTATGGTTGTTGTTACGAGATTGTTATTACATGACCATTTCCTCTTTAGGTCGTTGTGCTTAGGTTGAAACCTTATTTCTTATTTCCTTAGCTAGTCTCTTTCTAGTACTTAGGGAGAACCCTTGACCCTCGTAAAGCTGTGAGCTTATTAAAGATTTTTGATGTCCTTCCTTGCCTGAAATTATCCGTAGTTGCTTACCTCCGTGCCCTTGTGCTTATAGGGTTGCTTCTAAACTGACATTTTGATTGCCTTCCCAGTGACACTTTCTTTATCCCCATAACACACATACGGTACCTTTAACCACCCTAACTGCTCCTTGAATATATCTCAAGTATTATAATGACATTACTACGAGGCTGAATTCTTCATGTTGGGGTTTACTACATTCATCTTGCATGATCTATTGATTTGTCCGTAACTTCTTGTTTAGCCAAAACTAGGATCTTCCTGACCAATTACTAACTACTCATTGGCCCATTCTCATATCGATATTCCTCATAATCTTTCTTGGGTTATTTCCTTTGTCTTAACTTACATCTCACACTGGCTCCTTATTTATCAAAAATATCCCGGGCAGGAACCCTTACTTTCTTTTCTTGGTGTCGTGCTTACATAATGTTATGGAATCATAGCATATCTGTAACATTTGAATAAGTACAATTACATCCCTTTCTCATTCTTATTGCATTCTTCCTTTATCATTCCATAGTCACTAGAACCACTTAATTCTGACTTAATGTCACATCACTCCATATTCCCCCCTTTTGGGGTGTACTAAAAGTTGAAGACATGAGGATCTACGTATAGATGTTTTACCTCTTCATCTTTGGCGTCTTTTCACATTATCGATGACCCTTACTCGCCTTGCGGCAATCCTTCTGTAACAAGGATAACAAAATTCCTTACTCACGAGGGTGATACTTAGTGTAACTATCACATACAATCTCTTAAGCTTAACTTTGCTCACATTGGTTGCTTTAGGGAAGCGTCTTCCTGAATAACCATTCTCTGAGTTTCTCATGAATCTTCCTCTATGGTCCATTCTATTATCGCCAGAATGCAATATGAAGTTCTCATGATGCCGGCCACCATCAAATCATTTAGTCCCTAATTCATGTTTAGTTTATCTTTTTCCACCAGTCCATGCTAACTTCTATTATTCTGGGGTCTAACTTTTTCTTCTGAATCACATTAGTGTCGCGAACTTTTTTCTCGAAGTGAGGATATGACTTTATGGCCTACACTCTTTTGTTACCTCAAGGCCTGTCACTTCTCGTCTTTTTCTTCACTTGACAATCAACTCTGGAATACTGTCATCTTTTTGGCCTACCATTGTCATCCATGTATCACATCTTACTCTTAATGCTTCATTAGCTCTTTTCTTATTTCCTGAGAACATTTCTGTCTATTACTTTATTCTGAAAACTTCAACAAGATATTCTTTTGCTTTTAGCTTCTCTTTACACCATCCACTGGCTCTTTGGGTTGCCTAGCATTATCTCTCTACTAGGGATGGGAGACATACTAAGATAATATTTATCCTTTTTAGGCTTCCAGTGCCTGTCTTTGTAGTACTCATGTCTAGCTGTACTATTTTAGAGTGCACCATCTAGGTATCTCATAAGGAGATCTATTATCACCATTTTAATATCCTTCCAAAATGTAAATTAGCGCAACCATCCATCCATCATTTTGGGTTACTCTATCCCCAGCCGGATCCTACTATCCCATCCTTCTCTTAAACCATATCAGTTAGCTCCCATAGGGCATGACTGAGATAGGTGTGGCAGATTGTACGTACATCTGTTACTGTTGAAGGTAACTCAAAATGCTTATATCTCCCTTCCTGAATGATAAATAATGATAATATTTATTAACTGAGTACCTCGTACCCTATTAACTGGGTACCTCGTACCCTTCTTCACCTTTTTTTACTTGCTGGAACCTATGTCTAACTTCTGATTCCGTTATTCCTTTTTATCGTAAGAGTGGATAAGTATTCTTTCCTTAAATCTCCTTATCAAGAACCTTACACCTTTTAGTACATGTATGATCTGCTGAAGACCTCTCATTTACTCATCATAAGCAAGAGGCAAAAAAAGAGTTCCTCTAACTCAAAACTTTCACGCTATATCTCTTATCGATCGTCTTTTTGAATGTAGGCATCATCCTATTACGAATAGTAGTTCGGAATTTGTATTCTTATAAGTGAGCTCTACCACACGATCTAGAGTACGAAGAAAGAGTGACAATCCTAAATGTCCTGTAGCCTCCTGCTTATAAATGTGGTGCACGACACACCCATAAACAAGACTCGACTAGACACGGCTCGTAGACTTCCTAGGACAGAATTGCTCTGATACCACTTTTGTCACGACCCAAACCGATGGGACACGACGGGCACCCGGTACCTTACTCAACTGAGTACCAACATAACATATCTTTCTTATTACATTATCATATACACATGACATACGGGCCTAATAGGGCAACATGATCTTTTATAAACTCAAAACATAGACCGACAAGGCCGTACAATCTTTCACGTACGAGACATATGTCTACAAGCCTCTAAGAGTACATAAATATCATAAAGGTCGGGATAGAGTCCTACCATACCAAACAATACACGTCTAAATTATACTAACCAAAGCAAATGGAGTGCACCAACATCTTCCGCTGAGCTGATAGCCTATTTGAAGGGCTCTCAACTTGTCTATCGGGACCTGCGGGCATGAAACGCAGCATCCCCAGGCAAAAGGGACGTCAGTACGAATAATGTATCGAGTATGTAGGGCACCTAAATAAGTACATAAGAGACATGGAAGAAATATAGAGTACATGACTCAACCTGTAAGTCTGAATAACTTTGTAAATCATAAATTACATTTAGCGTTATGCATATGTGTATGAATGTCATGTCGTGTGTAGGTACATGTTTCATAACATTATCAGCCTCTGAGGGCATCCCATCATATCATATCGGTTATTGTGGGCAAAATCATCATCGATACCAGCTGATCAGGTGGTGGTGCGTATATAACGCCATAACCTTTCACATATCCCATATACATATATATACGTACATATATATGCGTATATAACGCCGTTTGAGTACATACATATATATGCATATATAACGCCGTTTGAATCATATTTCAGCCACTGTGGGCAACATCGTCATATATACCAGCTAATCAGGTGGTGGTGCGTATATAATGCCGTAACCTTTTCCCATATCCCATATACATATATTTACTTATATACGCGTATATAACACCATCTAGTCATGGGTCAATGCATATGAATGCTATGCATGAAAAGTACATCGATAAAATCATTCGGAATGTCATAAGACCATTTTTCCTCTGAGTAATATCATAAAGTAAACTCTTTTCAACTTTCGTATTTTTTCTGAGACCCATGAACAGATGATCAAATATTATGATCAAATATTATGAACAAATGATCAAATATGGATCATGGAATTTGTGCATTTGCACGTTTCGTTCGTATCATATGAATCATGCCAGAAGAAAGAAAGGATAGCCTTAACATACCTGTTCCCAAAATTATTTAAATGAATCTGCTTCTACAAAATATGGACGAAACTTAAACTTGGACAAACTCAAATTTCGGACAACTACTCTGCCCTTAACGTTTTTCAGAAAGGAATTTGGTTAAGGGGTGAATTACTGTGACATTCTTGCCACCTTCACGTTTTTGGTCATTAACAGAATGTTAAAGTTGTGCCTTGGTCTTGAAAATGAGATGTTTTATCTCTTTTAGATTGAATAAGCTTTCTACAAAGTCTTGATAAGAAATTTTAAGCCTTTGACACATGGTAAAGGTGATAGATGAATCACCTTAATAGGGGGGGGGGGGCTGCTGCCACGTATGTACTTGGGAAGATTATTTTATTTATCCACTTATTAGTTAATCGGGTAATGTTTCGTTACCCAGTAACTAATCTATTACCCGCATAATTTAAGAATTATCACAAATTACTTAAAATTCTATTTATTTTCAACATACTTCATATATACTTTATATATTATACTACCGTGGTCATATGATACCTTACATGGTAGTAGTTCATAATTATCGTGTATTATCGCTCGACCCGTATTTTATTCCAAATTGACCACTTTCAACGAAACATGTTTTCTTTAATCCGTGTACCCCCATTATTCTTCATAACACTTATTTATTGCTTGCTATAAATAGCGCAAGTACATTAACGTCAAGATGATCTCATCCCCGAGTCTTACATCGGTTAACTAAAAATAAAATTTTAACGTACAATACTTTAGGATGCAACATCATCGTAACTTAACACTGCAAAACGTGACATCACCGTAATGTAATACTGCAGGACGTGACATCTCACTTCCGGGCTCTCATTAATTTATTTATGGAGTATTTTCATGTACGAAAATATGAGGTGTAACAGTCGAGGTTGTTCAATTCCCAAAGTCTTGAAAACCGAGTACGACATCAAATTTATGCTAGCCCCCAAGTCACAAAGGGCCTTGGCAATATCCGCACTTCCGATAGTACAAGGGATAGTAAAAGCTCCGGGATCCTCAAGCTTGGGTGCCATTGAATGCACTATGGCACTCACTTGATGAGTCATTTTAATTGTTTAACACTCCATCGACCTCTTCTTTGTTACCAAATCTTTCATACACTTAGCATACCCCGGCATTTGCTCAAGCGCCTCCACCAAAGGCACATTGATTGTGAGGCTCTTCATCATGTCAATGAACTTTTTGAATTGATTGTCACTCTTTTGCTTTGCTAACCGTTGAGGATAAGATGGAGGTGGACTAGGCAAAGATGCCTTGGCCTTTTGTACAACCGGCTCGGGCATGTCAATCATGTGTTCCCTAGACGGGTTCACGACATCTTGAGTCTCTACCTCGGCTTCATCATCAATCAATTCGTACATCACTGTTCACATTTTGATTAACCACATCATCAACAATCAAAGGTACATCATCATCCCGCAACTCAACATCTTTATACATAACTTGCTTTTGCTTTGAGGCATTCACATCACCGCCTCTCCCACTTCTTGTTGTAACCGCCATCACATGATTATTATTCCCACCCTTCAGGTTCACTATTGTATCACTTGGTAGCGCACCCTTGGGACGAGTAATCAACGTTTGAGAGATTTGGCCTAATTGCACCTCCAAGTTCCGGATAGATGTATTATGAGAAGCTAATTAGGTAGTGGAATCTTGGTTCTTTTTCATCATTTGCTCGAACATGCTTTCAATTTGCCCCATATCACTCCCGGAAGAATTAGTACCTTGAGAAGGAAAGGGGGGTGGATTGTTCAGTTGTTGGTACATGGGGGGCCTTTGAAAGCCTTGCCCCCGGTTGCCTTGGTTCCGGCTATTGTTCTACCCTCCTTGATTGTTGTTGTTGCCCCAATTATTGTTATTACCATTCCAATTTCCTTGGTTGCTTTGATTACCCCAATTGTTGTTTTGGTTGTTATTATTCCAATTGCCACCACCTTGTTGTTGATTGTTGTTATTCCAATTACCTCCGCCTTGTTGTTGATTTCCCCAATTTCCTTGAGGACGCCATTGTTGATTCGAAGAGTTGCCTCTATTCCCTTGGTAGTTATTGACATATTGGACCTCTTTGCTTTGGTCATCATAACACTCATTTGAATAACCACCACCATCATTGTTGTTGTCATATTGTTCACAATTACCTTGAGGATGTTGCCCTCTTTGCCTCCTTTTTAACATAGAAACACCTTCCATTGCATTGACTTGGCGTGGGTTTTGGACTTGTTGCAATTGCGCCTTTGCCAATTGATTCATAGTTGTTTTAAGCTTGGCAATAGCTTGGCCATGATCGTGCAATTCCTTGTGCAAATGGATGACCGTAGGGTCACCTTGGGGCACATTTGCTTGGCTTTGCCATGCCGAAGAGGTGTCGGCTATTTCATCAAGTACATCACATGCCTCTTGGTAAGAAAGTTTCATAAAGTTCCCTCTGGCCAATTGGTTCACAATGCATTGATTCGTGGTGTTGATGCCCCGATAACAGGTTTGTTGAATCATAGCCTCGGTCATGTCGTTATTACGACACTCTTTCACCATTATTCTATATCTTTCCCATATCTCGTGCAAAGGTTCCATTGGCTCTTGCTTGAAGGCTAGAATTTCATCCCGAAGAGCCGCCATATGACTTGGAGAAAAGAACTTGGCAATAAATTTGTCCGCCAATTCATCCCATGCTATAATAGAATGATTGGGGAGCCTTTCTAACCAATCCAATGCTTTACCCTGAAGAGAGAACGGGAAAAGCCTCAATCTCAATGCATCCTCGGACACGTTTGTCTGCTTGCTACCCAGCATGTATCCACGAACCCCTTCAAGTGCTTGTAGGCATTTTGATCGGAGGCGCCCGTGAAATACCCTCTTTGCTTGAGCAAGGTCAACATAAAATTTGTGATTTGAAAGTTCCCCGCCCGGATTCGAGGAGGCACAATAGCACTGGCGTATCCTTGATTTGGTAAAACTCTGGGAGCCACTCTCGGCGGTTGCGGAAGAGGGTCTGGAATATTGTTGTTCTCATTTGCATTTATATTGGCATTTCGGCCCCTCCATGGAACTTGAGGTAAGTGTCACACCTCCTTTTTGCGCGCCCCGCCCCGAAGGGTTAGATGCGCGGGTGGGTTTTTCCAATTTAAGTGACAATATTCGAAATGGGATTATTTATTTAATTCAGAGTCGCCACTTGGGAAAGGTTTGGCTTTTGGTGTCCCAAGTCACCGGTTTATCTTGAATCCCAAATCGAGGAAATTTTCAACTTTTCCAAATGAAGTATGCGAACCAGAAATTCTAAGTAAGGAATTCTGTTGACCCGAGGGAAGGTGTTAGGCACCCTCGAATCCCGTGGTTCTAGCACGGTCGCTTAAATTGTTATATCGGCTAAATATCTGATTTAAATACATGTTGTGACTTATGTGCTTTTATTAAGTTTAAACCGCTTTTATCATTATCATTTATTTTTATAGAATTGCAACGTCGTGAAGATGCGTCTCGAACCACGTCACAATCAATGCACCCGTGATTGTCAACACATTTTGACTTCGCTGAGACTTGGATTTGGGTCACATCAATGTGCACCCGAATTTAAGAATATAATTTAACTTAAAGTCGCGCCTAAAGAATCTAAACGCGTTATTATCTTTGGGGAAGGCAGTGGAATTCTCTAAACAGTCCCTCCCAAATTCTAAATATTTATCGTGATCAATTATTGAGGGCCCCGCAGTTTGCATTTTTATTCGGCGAGGCTCGTCTCATTATTTTAGAAGGGTACCCTACAATGACTACATTTCTACTACATTTATCTTTAAAGAGAAGGATGATGCCGAATTTTGCGGGTTTGGACAAATACGGACTGAATCCTTATTATGTTTGCCGAAACTAAACTTGTTTGATTACCTGATTGATTGTTCATAAGGTGAGGGTTACCGCATGCTTTGTCTTCATCGAGTGGATAACTTATTAATTCGCTAAGTGAGATTGCAAACAAACTAACAACATATATTGAGTTATGTTTAACGACCTCCAAGTTCTATTTTTTAACACTTTAACCTATTTGAAATTGATAAACGAAATCGACTGTTTTATCAGGGGAATTACTACTAATTGAACTCAAAAATGGTTATTAGTTTTTCTCAACAATCATCACATTATTTCGAAACAAACAATCTATACCGAAACCCAGTATCGAACCTGCATTGGAGCGAATAAACTGACAGGAGAACTGGCATTCATAGCCAGACTCTTAATGTGACTGTATGGGAGTTTGTTTGGGATACATTTATCCCGGACCCAGTACCACAATTTTGTTGATTCAGTGGTCTAGGCAAAATACATACAAGTGCCTATCATGACTCTATGTTATACAGTCATAACAAAACCAAACAAGTGTTATACTGAACTGAATATATACTAAATCAAAACATGCTGTCTATGTCATACTGTCATTACTATTGAACAATGCTATCTAACAGTCCATCTCAAACAGAATGTATGCTAGTTTATACAAAGTGTTTGCAGTTTGCAGTAAAAAATACAATCCCAAATAACATTCGACCTATTTTTTAACACCAATGTTATAACATGAACAGCTGTTCTTTTCTTTATTTCTGCTTCAACTTCAAACTTTCAACAATACAAAGTTTCAGAGGTTGTGTACCTGGAAATATTTGACAATTGAAGGAAAGGGGGAGTCAGCAGAGTATAATGACAACAAAATGCAGCAGCAATCACAACACTATCAGTAGCAGCAGGGTAGAATAGCAGCAGATAAAGCAATACAGCAAGAAACAAGCTCGAGTGAAGTGATTCAACTATGGCCAATAGAAAGCAATAGCCAAATAACAGCAACACCCAGTGGAGTAGAATCAGAATTCCAGATAGATCAAAACAGTAGTAAACCAATGAAAGCAATCAACTAATAGACACAACTGGGATTTCAAAGGATCAGAATTGGCTTGAACAAATTGAAACAACTGAAAACCCAATAACAATAGGAGGAAGAAAGTTTCTGATTGTTGGTTGTATCCCTTCTATCCCTTAATCTCCCTATATCTATGTGTATCTATTTTGTATGTATTTCAGCTCTCCTTTTCAAACTCCTCACAGTATTTTCTTTTTCAACCCTCCCAGTTTCCAGTCCTCTTTCTGTGTGTCTATCCCCCTTTTTATAAGCCTCTATCCTACTCTTTTTAACAGCCTGTTTTCAGAAATCACAGTACCCTTCCCATGTGCCTTCCATTTTCAATTCCAACTTTAGCTAATTAAGTATTAAAACCCATTCACATTCCCTGGCAGATTCAACTTTTCATTTTATTATCTAAAAGCAAGTATGGGCAGTAGAATATATCTGACAGCATATGCTGTCAAATTGTTTAAAACTTAAAAGCTTCTTAATGCAGAAAAACAGGCTGTGCACAAGGCACATGAGGTGCACCAATGCACATGCTGTGCACGAGTGCACATGCCTTCCAATTCAGAATTTAAACATAAACAATCCTTTTTACATTAACTGATCAATTCAAACAATCTATAAGTAAGCAAAAACTGGTTCTTAATTGGCTCAAGGCAAATGTTCATCAGAAGCAAATCGGTTTACTTTGTTCAGACAGTTGAAACTAATTGACGACACATGTCGACTCGACTATATTAGCATTAACATACACAATCGTAGCCAAAAATCAGACATTTAAACAGTGTCGATACATGGTTTGAATTATACTGACTAAACAGAAATACCCTCGAGGAGTCAACTAATCAGTACAAATTTGGAATACAACCAATACATATGTCTTATCAGAATAGGAGGGGTTCAAACAAACATAGTGGTTCAGGCAAGGTGGACAAACGGAAGTTGGTAAAAATTCAAAGACACAAATTGAAACAAAACATGAATAGACATTTAATCACTCACATGGACCAAAACAAATAAGGGAAGAAGGCAGACTCACCTCAAATCTTGAAAAATCGGAAACCTTGACTCGGACTTGGACAGACTTTCTTAAGGCTGAACGGACTTTAATCGAAGTGTTTCTCAGATGAGAAACACTTCGATTAAGGTCCCTTGGACCTTAATTTCTTTGGCTCGAACGGGTATGAACTAGTGACGAGGAACTACAAAGTTCCAAAACTCAGATCCGGGATTCATGTTTCCCTGGTTAGATTCGGACCAAACCAAGTATGGTTTGGTCACGAGGGGGGTCTGGGGAGTGTCTGGTGTGAAGCTGGGGTTGGTTGGTGTAAGCCGAGTTTTAACTCGAATCTTCAAATGAAGATTCGAGGACCTAGGGGATGATTCGAACTACATGGTTAGCAGATCCATGTTCAGGATGGCAAGGGGGTTCTAGGGTGTTAAGGGGAAGGTCACCGGCGTTCAGGCCGCCGGGTTTCTGGTGAAAGTGTGCAGGGGCGGCTAGGGTTTGAAGGGGATGGGTTTGGGTGAAGACGACGAAGCCGGGGTATTGGATAGGGGGGGTAGGGTAAGGTTATAGGCTTATATATGGAATAGGTGGGCTGATCTCAGCCATCAGATTAACTGGAATCAATGGCTTGGATCTAAAGGCCTCGGGGAAACGATGTCGTTTCAACTAAAGGGGGTTTGGGTTGGTCCGGGTGGAAACGGGTCGGGTTATGTTCGTGGGTATAGGAAATGTGATCTTGGCCGTTGATCAATCTGAGATCAACGGCCCAGATCACACTGGACCAAAACGTCGTCGTTTGGACGTCCTGGGCATCAGGTGGCCTGGACCGGGCAGGCCTGGGTCTTGGGCTGTTTGTTTGGGCCAATTTTGTTAAAATTGGCCCAAATCCGGAAGAATAAAGGGACCCTTTCTTTTTCTTCTTTTTTGTTTATTATTTTATTTATTTCCTTTTTCTTATTTATTTTAAAACAAAACTAAGCCAAAAAAAATCAAATTAAAATTAAATACACACTCAATACAATTATTTGCACACACACTAAAATATTTCAAAACAGGTAAAGTCAAACCAAATAAAATCACGGACGAAAATGCCTATTCATGATTTTCTATTTAACGACCGGATTACGGTTTGAATTATGCAGGACACATATATTTTTTTGAATTTTATTTTAATAAAGTAAATAAATAAAAATGGGCCAAAGTCACAAATAAATCAACAAAGTGCTGCACAGAAATCCGAAATTGTACGGCAGGGCCAATTATATTTGTTTTATTTCTTTTTGGAGAGATTGTCGTGTGAAACAAAAATCACGTGCTCACAGCTGCCCCTCTTTGTTCGGAAACACGAAGGGTTTTCGTGCAAAGATCAAGTGAGCGTGTATGAGCGATTTTTGCCTATAGACCACTCCGTATGAAGCATTTTTTTTGAAAGATCTGACCGAATCTTGCTTCAAAGATTTCCTACATATCCTGGGCTAAACAGGAATCAGGTCAATGTAGTTCGGGAAGTTTTGGTAGCTGGGACTACCATGGGATTGCAATGCTTGCTGCTACTGCTGCTGCTGTTGTCACTGCTACGTTACTGACCGCCTTATTACAACCAAATGGAAATTGAAAACTGAGCTAACTACTTATGTGTATGTCAACTGCTAGTTACAAGATTCCTATCTATGATTCTTTTACGACTTGATCTTGGGTCTTAGCTGATTCTGCTTGTAGACTCTGATCTGAATCTTGATGCTTGCGAGTTGCGGCGACTTGTTTAATCTCCGGGATACCGAATAAAATGTGACTGGCAGAGTTCAGGACCTTAGTCAAATGTTGGAGTCGATTTGCTTTCCCTTTACTCCGAACCTTGGGACACCTCTTTTCTTCTTTGATTTTGAGTTGAGACTCATCTCGCGGGTTATTTCGAACCGTGTGGCTCGAGGTTAGACCTGCGGGAGAAAACAAACAAACGAACGAAATTTTCTGCCCCAGTTTCACTAGGAAAATTTCGTTAATTATTCACCAGGAAGTTCATAAAATTGATGAAAGAGGATATGCATGCTCAGTTCAGGGTTGGAGTCCTAACACCGGCTAGCTGGGGAGAGGTTCGGTTTGGGGTTTAAAACCCTAATGCCGAACAAAGGAAAATTCAATTTAGGGTTTAAAACCCTAATGCTGATTGCATGGGAAAGCTCAGTTTAGAGTTTAAAACTCTAATGCTGGCTGAAAGGAAAAAGTTCAGTTTAGGGTTTAAAACCCTAATGCTGACTAAAAGGAAAATTCAGTTTAGGGTTTAAAACCCTAATGCTGATTGCATGGAAAAGCTCAGTTTAGAGTTTAAAACTCTAATGCTGGCTGAAAGGAAAAAGTTCAGTTTAGGGTTTAAAACCCTAATGCTGACTAAAAGGAAAATTCAGTTTAGGGTTTAAAACCCTAATGCTGATTGCATGGGAAAGCTCAGTTTAGAGTTTAAAACTCTAATGCTGGCTGAAAGGAAAAAGTTCAGTTTAGGGTTTAAAACCCTAAATGCTGACTAAAAGGAAAATTCAGTTTAGGGTTTAAAACCCTAATGCTGATTGCATGGAAAAGCTCAGTTTAGAGTTTAAAACTCTAATGCTGGCTGAAAGGAAAAGTTCAGTTTAGGGTTTAAAACCCTAATGCTGACTAAAAGGAAAATTCAGTTTAGGGTTTAAAACCCTAATGCTGATTGCATGGAAAAGCTCAGTTTAGAGTTTAAAACTCTAATGCTGGCTGAAAGGAAAAGTTCAGTTTAGGGTTTAAAACCCTAATGCTGACTAAAAGGAAAATTCAGTTTAGGGTTTAAAACCCTAATGCTGATTGCATGGAAAAGCTCAGTTTAGAGTTTAAAACTCTAATGCTGGCTGAAAGGAAAAAGTTCAGTTTAGGGTTTAAAACCCTAATGCTGACTAAAAGGAAAATTCAGTTTAGGGTTTAAAACCCTAATGCTGATTGCATGGGAAAGCTCAGTTTAGAGTTTAAAACCCTAATGCTGATTGCATGGGAAAGCTCAGTTTAGAGTTTAAAACTCTAATGCTGGCTGAAAGGAAAATTCAGTTTAGGGTTTAAAACCCTAATGCTGATTGCATGGGAAAGCTCAGTTTAGAGTTTAAAACTCTAATGCTGGCTGAAAGGAAAATTCAGTTTAGGGTTTAAAACCCTAATGCTGATTGCATGAAAAAGCTCAGTTTAGAGTTTAAAACTCTAATGCTGGCTGAAAGGAAAATTCAGTTTAGGGTTTAAAACCCTAATGCTGATTGCATGAAAAAGCTCAGTTTAGAGTTTAAAACTCTAATGCTGGCTGAAAGGAAAATTCAGTTTAGGGTTTAAAACCCTAATGCTGATTGCATGAAAAAGCTCAGTTTAGAGTTTAAAACTCTAATGCTGGCTGAAAGGAAAATTCAGTTTAGGGTTTAAAACCCTAATGCTGATTGCATGAAAAAGCTCAGTTTAGAGTTTAAAACTCTAATGCTGGCTGAAAGGAAAATTCAGTTTAGGGTTTAAAACCCTAATGCTGATTGCATGAAAAAGCTCAGTTTAGAGTTTAAAACTCTAATGCTGGCTGAAAGGAAAATTCAGTTTAGGGTTTAAAACCCTAATGCTGATTGCATGAAAAAGCTCAGTTTAGAGTTTAAAACTCTAATGCTGGCTGAAAGGAAAATTCAGTTTAGGGTTTAAAACCCTAATGCTGATTGCATGAAAAAGCTCAGTTTAGAGTTTAAAACTCTAATGCTGGCTGAAAGGAAAATTCAGTTTAGGGTTTAAAACCCTAATGCTGATTGCATGAAAAAGCTCAGTTTAGAGTTTAAAACTCTAATGCTGGCTGAAAGGAAAATTCAGTTTAGGGTTTAAAACCCTAATGCTGATTGCATGGAAAAGCTCAGTTTAGAGTTTAAAACTCTAATGCTGGCTGAAAGGAAAATTCAGTTTAGGGTTTAAAACCCTAACGCTGATTAAAAGAAAATTCAGTTTAGGGTTTAAAACCCTAATGCTGATTGCATGGAAAAGCTCAGTTTAGAGTTTAAAACTCTAATGCTGGCTGAAAGGAAAATTCAGTTTAGGGTTTAAAACCCTAACGCTGATTAAAAGAAAATTCAGTTTAGGGTTTAAAACCCTAATGCTGATTGCATGGAAAAGCTCAGTTTAGAGTTTAAAACTCTAATGCTGGCTGAAAGGAAAATTCAGTTTAGGGTTTAAAACCCTAACGCTGATTAAAAGAAAATTCAGTTTAGGGTTTAAAACCCTAATGCTGATTGCATGGAAAAGCTCAGTTTAGAGTTTAAAACTCTAATGCTGGCTGAAAGGAAAATTCAGTTTAGGGTTTAAAACCCTAACGCTGATTAAAAGAAAATTCAGTTTAGGGTTTAAAACCCTAATGCTGATTGCATGGAAAAGCTCAGTTTAGAGTTTAAAACTCTAATGCTGGCTGAAAGGAAAATTCAGTTTAGGGTTTAAAACCCTAACGCTGATTAAAAGAAAATTCAGTTTAGGGTTTAAAACGGGTTTCCCAGGGTTTGTTGGGGTAAGCTTGTTGGGGAATATTTACAAAAGAACTCGCTGGGGATGTGCTGATGAAATTCCAACGGGGATTTTTTTTTTTTTTTTACTGGGGATACTTTGTGGGAGATTGTACAAAAAGAGAGACTCTGTGGGTTTTGTACAGGGGGAGACTCTGTGGGGATTTGTCCAAAAGAGAAACTCTGTGGGGTTCTGTACAGGGGGAGACTCTGTGGGGATTTGTCCGAAGGTGGACTTGCTGGGGAAGATTTCAAGATTTCTTTCTTTTTCCTTTACTCCGGAACACCATCAAACGTCATGATTCATCATGCTTGGGTAATCATATCAACGAGATGAGGTGCTTTCCTTCATGAGACGGGATTCCGTGCAAACAAACCTGCCACCTGTCCTTTCCGGTGTGTCCTGAACTCGGGGTTAAAATGCGAAAGGGATTCGAAAAGAAACAAAGAAAGGGGAAAACAAATCAGAAAAGGAGTACCCTTTTCGGGACGAGAAAGACTTATCTGAGGAAGATAACGCTGGCTTTAAATGACATGACATGCCTTTTGGACTGGACGTCTGACCTTCTAAGAGCTTGCGTTTTCCTGAACCAGAACGGATCTGTGATTCCAAACTGGTGGCACTCTGCCGAAACTTTCTTGGGATGGCGTCATTCTTTTTCGGTCAACAGCGCCCTTTGCGGGTTTTCGCTGGCTGACCTCTCTCATTTCTCTTCCTGTCATCGCTTGATAGCACTCTTTGCGAGTTTTTACTAAACAAGCTCTCTCATTTTGGTTTCTCTACTCCCGTCGCCTCGTGGTGCCCGAAGGTTTTCACCGCCGAGACTCTCTCATTTTATCTCTCTCAATTCAGAGTGTGCTGGTCTTCGTTTGTGACACTTATTGATTCCCCACCATATTTGGTAATTGATTTGAAGGCTTGTGCTTGGTAAAGAGAGGTAGTGATACTAACTTCTCAACTGCTCGACGTGCCCCGGTTTTCAATTTCAGGGTGGATGGGATTTTATTGTTGGTGTGACTGAACCTCAGGGAGAGGCTGCCTACGTATCCTTTCGGAATCAAGTCAAACGTAGTTCAGGCCTCGATCAATGTTTTGTTTTGTTTGTTTGTTTTTTTTTGTTTTTTTTCCTCAAAAGTTGGTGGAGAGGATTGGGTAGTGTTTGAGGAGTAGTGGGGAACAAACGCCTTCGCCATTTTCAACGTGTCAGGACCACTGGAGTATGCTTTAGACGTAATACCTCTTGACTGCATCTGCATTTACTGCTGTGTCGGGGTCATTTCCTTCGATATCACCCAAATACAATGCTCCTCTCGGCAATATCTTCCTTACGATGTATGGGCCTCTCCAATTTGGGGCAAACTTTCCTTTTGCTTCTTCATGATGCGGCAAAATACGCCTTAGTACCAGCTGACCTACTTCGAAATTCCGGGGTCGGACTTTCTTGTTGTAAGCACGGGCCATCCTTCGTTGGTATAACTGTCCGTGACAAACTGCAGCCATCCGCTTTTCATCAATCAACGTCAATTGCTCCAGTCGAGCCTTGACCCACTCGCTGTCCTCGATTTCTGCTTCGACAATGATTCGAAGTGAAGGAATCTCTACCTCTGCCGGTATTACGGCCTCGGTCCCATAAACCAAAAGATAAGGAGTCGCTCCCACCGATGTGCGTACCGTAGTGCGGTACCCCAATAATGCAAAAGGTAACTGCTCATGCCACTGTCGGGAACTTTGTATTGTTTTCCTCAAAATCTTCTTGATGTTTTTATTTGCAGCTTCCACAGCACCATTGGCTTTCGGCCGATAAGGAGTGGAATTTCTGTGCGTTATCTTGAATTGCTCGCATACATCTCCCATCAAGTGACTGTTCAAGTTTGCTGCATTATCTGTAATGATAGTCGCAGGAATACCGAAGCGACAGATAAGATTTGAGTGTACAAAATCCACTACAGCTTTCTTGGTGACCGACTTGAGAGTGACAGCCTCTACCCACTTTGTGAAGTAATCGATGGCAACCAGTATAAACCTATGTCCATTCGAAGCCTTTGGTTCAATTGGTCCAATGACGTCCATGCCCCAAGCGACAAATGGCCAAGGTGCGGACATGGGATGCAGTTCCGTGGGAGGTGCATGAATCAAATTACCGTGCACCTGACACTGATGACACTTCCGGACAAAGCTAAAGCAATCCTTTTCCATGGTCATCCAGTAATAACCCGCTCTAAGGATCTTCTTCGCTAAGACATACCCGTTCATGTGAGGTCCGCACACACCTGCGTGTACTTCATGCATGATCTTTCTTGCTTCCTCGATATCGACACATCTTAAGAGATTGAGGTCCGGAGTTCTCTTATATAACAATTCACCGCTCAGAAAGAAACCACTTGCATGTCGCCTAATGGTCCTCTTTTGATCTCCAGTAGCGTGCTCGGGGTATTCTTGCGTCTTTAAGAACCTCTTGATGTCATGGTACCAAGGCTGCGTATTTGATCCCGCCTCGATTACACTGCAGTAACCGTGTCTTTCCTTGATTTGGATTTCCAAAGGATCGACGTGGGCGTTGCCCGGGTAGGGGAGCATAGAAGCCAGAGTAGCAAGTGCGTCTGCCAGTTCATTGTGACACCTCGGAATATACCTGAACTCTATTGAGGTAAAGCGCTTGCTGAGGTCCTCCACATGTTGTCGGTATGGGATAAGTTTGACATCCCGAGTTTCCCATTCGCCTTGAACTTGTCGGATGATCAGGTCAGAATCTCCCATAATCAGTAAGTCTTCGACATCCTGATCGATTGCCATATGCATGCCCATAATGCAGGCTTCATACTCAGCTGTATTGTTTGTGCAAAAGAAACGCAGTCTAGCTGTGGCGGGATAATGCTGACCGGAAGGCGAGATCAAAATTGCCCCAATCCCTACACCCTTGGCGTTCACGGCTCCGTCAAAGAACATCTTCCAAACATGAGCTTCCTCCGAGATCACTTCTACGGTGTTTACCTCTTCATCTGGAAAGTAGGTATCCAATGGCTGGTATTCCTCATCGACCGGGTTTTCGGCCAAATGATCTGCTAACGCCTGGGCTTTCATTGCCGTGCGGGTGACATAAACTATGTCGAATTCCGTAAGCAAGATTTGCCATTTAGCCAGTCTCCCAGTAGGCATTGGTTTCTGAAATATATACTTCAAGGGATCCAACCTGCTTATGAGGAACGTAGTGTGGGCTTTGGAGATAATGCCTCAGCTTTTGAGCAACCCATGTGAGAGCGCAACATGTCCTTTCCAACAGTGTGTATTTGGCCTCGTAGCCGGTGAATTTCTTGCTCAGGTAGTAGATTGCTTGCTCCTTCTTTCCGGTTATGTCGTGTTGCCCGAGGACGCAACCGAAAGAGTTCTCCAAGACTGTCAGATACAAGAAAAGTGGCCTCCCTGGTTCTGGAGGGACCAAGACTGGGGGATTCGAAAGGTATTCTTTGACTTTATCAAAAGCTTCTTGACACTCTGTTGTCCACTTAATCGCTGCATCTTTCCTTAACAGCTTGAATATGGGTTCACACGTGCTTGTCAGCTGGGCAATAAACCGACTGATGTAGTTCAACCTGCCCAACAGACTCATCACGTCTTTCTTTGTTCTTGGAGGAGGCAAATCTCTGATGGATTTTATCTTAGTTGGATCTAGCTCGATACCTCTCCTGCTTACGATGAAACCCAAAAGTTTGCCCGACGGAACTCCGAAAGCGCATTTGGCTGGATTTAGCTTCAAGTCATACTTCCTTAGCCTCTCGAAGAATTTCCTCAAGTCTTGGATGTGATTATCCTGCGTCCTGGACTTGACTATCACATCGTCCACGTACACCTCTATTTCCTGATGCATCATGTCATGGAAAATGGCGGTCATGGCCCTCATGTAAGTAGCCCCAGCATTCTTTAGACCAAATGGCATGACCCGATAACAGTAGGTGCCCCAAGGCGTGGTGAAAGCAGTTTTCTCGGCGTCCTTCTCATCCATCAGCACCTGATGATACCCGGCATAACAATCTACAAAAGATTGTATTTCGTGTTTGGCGCAATTGTCAACGAGGATGTGGATGTTAGGCAGCGGGAAATTATCTTTAGGACTTGCTCTGTTCAGATCTCGGTAATCTACACATACCCGAGTTTTCCCGTCCTTTTTCGGTACTGGAACCACATTCGCCAGCCATGTTGTATATTGGACTACCCGGATCACTCCCGTTTTCAGCTGCTTGGTGATCTCCTCTTTAATCTTGTCACCTACCTTAGTTTTGAATTTTCGTTGCTTTTGCTGAACTGGAGGACAATCAGGATGAATCGGCAATTTGTGAACCACTAGATCGACACCTAGTCCCGGCATGTCATCATATGACCAAGCAAACACGTCTTTAAATTCAAGAAGAAGTTGAATTATCGCCTCTCGCGTTTTCTTGTCCGTGTGAATGCTTATCTTGGTCTCCCGGATTTCTTCCGGGGTTCCTAAATTTACCGGTTCAGTGTCATTCAGATTTGGCTTAGGTTTATTCTCGAAATATTCCAACTCTCGGTTTATCTCCCTAAAAGCCTCTTCCGCATCATATTCTGGTTCTGGATTCATTAATTCGCAGTTAAATAGCTCATTGTGATCTGGGCGTGAAGTCCGCAAGCATGTCATATTCAAAGCCGCATTATTAGGACTGAAAAGGAAGATAAAAGGAAAACTAATAAAAAATCAAAGCAAAAGAAAGAATAGGAAAGCAATGATGATTTTTTTGTATATTTTCTTTGGAAAGTTGGAAGACAACAATGTTTACAACTGGGAATTCAAAACAACAATTGAAAAGAAGAAAACGTTCAAGTTAAGTCCCGGAGATGACTTGTGATACAGAAAAGGTGGCAGGGCAGATCTACCCGGACTTCCGTCTAGTCGGGAATGGCGTGGCCTCCCAGTTTTGAAGTTGGGCGTTCGGTCCCATGTACAGCATCTCGGCAGTGCTTGTGCCTTCACCCGGTTGAACCATGTGGACCTCGTAGAGCATTTCTCTCATCGCCTTACATATTTCCTCGATTTCCTCAGTTGTGAAGACCTCATCATCTTCTTCTTCGACGTACCTTGGCCTGATGAAAGTCGCATATAAATCTGGCAGTGGTTGAGGCAACTCCCAGCCCTCATTTCTCCTTTTCTTTGCCCATTTTTCGTCTGTTGGAGTAGGTTTGGAACCTAGTCCAAAAGGTTTCTTGATGACTGGCAAAGTAACGGGTTCTGTTATTCCCTGAAGGGTTCGTCCAAGTCCCTTCCCTGGCCTAAATCCGTGCCGGATCATCTCTTTGGCTACCATAACCGAAGCGTTAGACAAGAAAGGCTGGGGGCAAGGTACTCCCTCTTCGTGCTGCTCGGCCAGTACTACCTCGAAAGCTTGATAGACCGTATGTTCGCTCCCTTCTCTCGGTTCAAGATACGGAATGGATGGGTCCCGGTAAATGGCATGTTCGTCTTCCCCATGGACCACGATTTCTTGGTCTTCGTACTCGAATTTCACCATCTGGTGAAGAGTGGAAGGCACGGCTCCTGCCGCATGGATCCAAGGTCTGCCAAGGAGGAAATTGTAGGATGTGTCCATGTCGATCACCTGGAAGGTTACTCGAAATTCGACTGGTCCTATGACCAACAACAGGTCTATTTCTCCCATGGTATCTCTCTTGATGCCGTCGAAAGCTCTTACGCAGACATTGTTGGGTCGGATTCTTCCGGTCCCAATTTCCATTCTTTGTAGCTTGGAGAGCGGGCAAATGTCAACACCTGATCCTCCATCCAGCATTACCCGCTTGACATAGTAGTCCTCGCATTTAACTGTTAAGTGCAAGGCCTTGTTGTGTGCTACTCCTTCTGGGGGTAAATCATTCTTGCTGAAAGAGATTTGGTTGACGGCGAAGAATCTTTCTGTCATCCGCTCTAGTTGCTCCACCGAGGTTTCGACCGGTACGTATGCTTCATTCAGGGTTTTCAGCAGGATCTTTTGATGCTCGGTTGACCTCATTAATAGTGACAGCATGGACACTTGCTCAGGGTGCTTGCGCAGCTGGTCTATCACTTCGTAATCCGGCATCTTCATCTGCTTGAAGAACACTTCCGCTTCTTCAACACTCACAGGCTCCTTTGGAGGGAAGCGCCTTTGTGTGGCGTTGTTCAGTTCTTGGGTATTTGAGTACCCTCCAACGAAAGTATTTTCTGGAAGTTCTTCCATGACCTCCTTACCTTTGTATGTTACCAAAGTCTTTTGATAATTCCACGGCACTGTGGACGGGTTGGTCATTGGCTTTTGTGGCACGCGTCCGATAACCACTGGCTCATTCAGCCGAGGTGGTTGAATCGTCCCCCGGACCACATAGGCCCCTTTTGGCACGTACATAGGTTTTGTCTTTTTGATCCCGAAGTTCTGCGTCTTCTTGGCTTGACCCCGCGGTATGTAAAGAACTCCACCCTTTGCTGGTACCACTTTCTTCTCCACCTTCTTTTCAGGCTTGCTTTCTGCAGCCTTGACCTCCTCCCCCCTTTCTGATTTCTGGTCTATTTCAGGCCTCCTCCCCGTGTCGACAATGGCAATTATGGCTTTCAAGGCAGGGTCGAACTCTTTGTCTTCACAAATCATGCCGACCAGCGGCCCATTATTGTGAGCGGGCAATGGATTGTTAGTCACATTTGGGATCTCTTCGTCCCTTAGCACTATTTTTCCCTGCTCTATCAAATTTTCGACCACTCTTTTCAATGACCAGCAGTCGTTTGTATCATGTCCTTCGGCCCCTGAATGATAGGCGCATCTGACTCCGGCTTTATAAGAAGGAGATGTCGGGTTTTGCCTCGTTTGGGGAATTGGTTGCAAGAAACCCAACTGGACTAGCTTAGGGAACAATGTGGAGTATTGTTCACCGATGGGCGTGAAAGTCCGCCGTCGAGGTGGCTCCTGGGGGCGGTAGTTATTCTGCGGGGGTTGTGGGTTATAGTGGTTGCGGTAAGGAGGCTGATTTCTGGGAGGTGGAGCTGGGCCTCGGTTGGCTTGTTGTGGTGGATGGTTATAAGGTTGGGCATTCATGACCATATAAGGTTGATGAGCATATGCCACATTTGAGTGGGGGTAGTAGTGTTGTGGGGCCCTTTCCGGAAAATGGGGCCTGGGATGACGATACTCCCTTGCTTCAGAGGCTGCCATAGCCGTTTCTTCCTTCTTCTTCCCCCTTGTCGTCCCTCCAGACCCGCTTTGGACGGCCTGGGAGGTTGCCCTTAGGGCTGCTTGACTCAGAATCCGACCCGTTTTCAGCCCATTCTCTACCATCTCTCCTATCTTGATTGCTTCCGCGAATGGCTTACCCATGGCCGACATCATGTTTTGGAAATAGTCAGACTCTTGAGCCTGGAGAAAGGTAGTGACCATTTCCACTTCATCCATGGGAGGCTTCACTCTCGACGCCTGTTCACGCCACTTAATAGCATACTCTCTAAAGCTTTCCGAAGGCTTCTTCTTCAAATTCGACAGAGAGTTTCGGTCTGGCGCAATGTCGATGTTATACTGGAATTGCTTTACAAAATCTCTGGCGAGATCATCCCATATATGCCATCGGGACATTTCCTGATCCATATACCATTCCGAAGCTATCCCTACTAAGCTTTCCCCAAAATACGCCATTAGCAGTTCTTCTTTTCCGCCGGCTCCCCGCAATTGGTTGCAGTATTTCTTAAGATGTGCAATGGGGTCACCGTGCCCATCGTATTTCTCGAATTTGGGGGTCTTGAAACCCGTTGGCAGGTGCACGTGAGGGAACATGCACAGGTCGGCGTAAGAGACGCTCTTTTGTCCGCTCAACCCTTGCATATTCTTCAAACTTTGTTCAAGGCTTCTCATTCTCTTAGCAATCTCATTTTGTTCTGCAATCCTGGGGTTCTGATCCTGTCCCGGTGCGAGTTCGCACTGAGGCGGTAGAGGATTATTGTTGGTAGCGAACCTGGTTGGTTCCATTGAGAACGATGGTGCTTGGAATGTAAAAGAGGATGAGTCAAAGCTTGGCTTGTATGTGGCAGGCTGTGCCGTAGCTGGGCAAGGCGATGCAGTAAAGATGTTCATGCTTGCATCAGTGGCCGACATTCGGGGATGAGGCTCAGAAGGTGATCCTGCGGAGAAGGCGGAGTTGGCTGGGTACCCGAATGGGGTAGTAGGGTAATTTATGGGGACATTAGAAGTCCCACTTGACCTAGGGAATAATTCAGGGAATCCGGGGACGACACTTGGTGGCTCTTTCCCATTGTTCCAGTCATCCAGCATTTCCAACATGCGGAGCCGTAGGATCCTATTTTCCTCCGCAGTTGCGGATTCAGGTGTGAGGACGGCTGAGATTGAGCTCTCCTCAGAGACGGGGACTGTTTGCAATGGAATTTCCGAAGACATTTCCACACTTCCTTTTGACCTGGTGAAGTAAGTGTGAGTACTGCTTCTGGTCCTAACAACAGGTAGTTGAACACCTCTCCTTGACCTCGTGAAGTATGAGTGCGAGGCCAGACTTTCACCAAACCAACCGTCTTTTCAAAAACCCTGGAAAAATGCTCATTGACAAGCGCACGGTTAATTTGCAGCAAATAACAAATAGTTAATCTCACGTTGGGCATGATGCACCTATACAGTTAAGTGGATTACTATATGTCTGCTACGAGAGCATGCGTCATTCCGGTATTTTTCTTCTTATTATTATTTTTTTTCTTTTCTTTTCTTTTTCTCTTTTGTTTTCCTTTTATTTTATTTATTATTTTATTTTTATTTTTTTATTTTTGTAGTAAAAGAAAATGCGACCGGATCCGATGAGGATTGCCTACGTACCACGATGCTTATGTGAATCAGATCATTACGTAGTTCGAAAAACACAAATGGACGTAAAAGAAACAACCCCTTTATTGTTGAAGCGTTCTATTACAAGCTACATTTTGCAAAAGAAAGAGCAAACTTGGAAAATGAACCTAGACTCAAAATAGACTGAAAATCACCTTGATGAAAAAAACAGGCAGAAGATGCTAAAATACAGATTTGACCTATGAATGCATTATGGTTTTAAAAATTGGTTTCCGCGGGGCATCGTTCGGCCTCGCCGCGGCCCTAGGCGTGAGATCCCTCTCAAGTTGCTCCAGCTCGTGCATAGTCTGCTTGACATAACCCATTACTGCCGAGAGGACGGTAATGCTGGGCATGTTCTCACATCGTAGACATCGTCTGGTGATGGCATGGGCAATGGTCTTGATCCTATCTCTGGTTTGCTTCTTCTCTATGAGTAGGTGCCTTATCTGATCACTGCTCGTCTTGAATACCTGTGAGTCCTGTATGTGCTGATCCCTCAGCTGCCGCACTTCTTCCTTCATTTGGGCCAACAAGTCGTAACAGTATCTACTCTCCATTTGGAAATCCCTGGCCTGCTTAACTGCTTTAAACTCAAGTGTAGCCATCTCCCTCTTTATTTTAGAGACAGCCTTCTCGTGGTCACGTTTCAATTGGTTCAAACATCGGCGATGCTTATCTACTCTTGTTTCCCACCGTGCCTTGAACTCTGTCATGACCTTTTCGGATTCTTCTAACCTGTCTCGCCATTCCGTGGTCTCTCTTTTCAAACCCTTTATCAACCGCTGGTCTGATTGACTTCTGGGTTGCTCATCAAGAGACAATCTCAATTTTTGGACTTGGGCCTTAAGTTCTTCATTCTCTTGGATCAACCTATTCTTTTCGCTTCGATCCGCCGCGATTTGTACGCTGTTATCGAATTTCAAACTATCTATTTGTAGCTTCAAATCGCCAATCTCTGCTCGATAACCCTTCTCTTTTGCTAACCAGTTCCATTGCCCTTGGGATGATTCTACGAAATCTTTGAGATGCGGCCTCTTAGCCGGTCTTTCGTAAGACAGGCTACCTCTAAACCAAGCGTGATATCCTGGGGCGACTTCCCCTTTTGCCGTATCGATCACACAAGTGTTTGCTGTCAGATGTTGGCATTCACTCCAGATTTGGCGAACTTCTTCTTCAGGGAACTGGCCGTTCGGACTGATTTCAATCACCTGGGTACTCAAATCTTCATCTTTCGGTACCACTTGGTACCTCCCAAGTTGCCTCAAAACTCGATACGGTGCATAGGGTTGGATACTTTTCAGTCCCATCAACAGAAAGTGAGGCCGGGTTGCCGGCATGTATATGATTTCCTCGATAGGTGACCATCCGAGCGTCCATTGGATTTGGCTGGCGGTGAGAGTTCGGAGAAATGAGGTCCATGATGTGACTCCCTCAGGTAAATTGAGCCCTTTGATTCTCGTGTAGAATTCTCCAATACAAGTTTTCTCTGGCGAACCATAACCCAAAAGTGAGGAGCGATGACATAAATGATCGGTCATCCACACTTGCAACAGTAGGTTACATCCTTCGAAAAAGTCACCCCTGGCTCGACAAACAGTGAGAGCCCGGAAAATGTCAGCCATAATCATAGGTGCCAGAGTACTTTTATCTTGGGCAAGCAAAGTACTGACAACCCCAGTTATTCTTAGATCGATGTGGCCGTCCTTCCTTGGGAATACTATAAGACCTAAGAAGGCCGTCATGAAAGCCGACTGCCTGTGTTCGTCCCATTTTTGTCGGTTGCCTTTACTACATAGTTTGAAATCCGGCTTATTGAACCCGCCCTCATGACCGTATCTAGCATACATGAGATGGAGACTGCAGAAACCTTTGGCAAGATCTGGATGGTGAAATGTTCGGGGTATTTTCAGAAAATCCAAAAATCGGTGTACCGTGACGGCCCTAGGTGCAATCAAGTACTTGAACCTTAACGGAGCTTCATCACCCCCAATGTATCCCGCTATTTCCTCCAACGTCGGGGTGAGTTCGAAGTCTGAAAAATGGAATACATTGTGCGCCGAATCCCAGTAAGTGACCAATGATCTGATAATATCACCCCGAGGCTGAATGTCTAGTAAATCCGGGAGATTTTTCAGATATTTCCTCACTTTGCCTTGCCCTTCTTTGCCTAAGTCGTTCCACCATAATCGCAACTCAAAAGGGATCTTGGTCATTATTGAAAACGATTCATTTTGTATCGTGCTCATCCTGCACATTTATTTAAGGCGATAAACTTTATTAGACTCAAAAATTAAAATTATCTAGATATTTTTTTTATAAAAACGGGAGGTTGGACCCGCCGAGGGTTGCCTACGTATCTCACCCCGTGCGAGAATCAAACCGGCGTAGTTCGGTCATATCGTGAATAGAAAAAAAAAATCAAATAAACCTAGCAATCAAGAATAAGTATTATTTTTGCTTTTTTGCAATATTTGGACTATTAGTCCGAATTTATAAAAATGGTACTACAAAAGAGACAACATATTTTTTGAATTGTGAGTTTTTCCATTTTTTTTTTTAAAGTAAATACCCCTTTTTTCTTTTTTTTTTCTTAAAAAAAAGAAAAGAACAATTTTTATATGTGTTTTTTTTAATGAATCAAACTAAAAGACAACTTTTGGTTTTATATATATATATTTTTTTTAGAAAAATTTCGACGAGGTTTCGACACTACTTGGACATTGGTTTTATTTTTCCAAAATAAGTAATTATCTCCCTACGCTGCTATTTTTCTTTTTTTTTAGAAACCGGTCAGCATGCGGAACCGAAGCAAATAAATGCGCAAAACAAATAGGATGCAGCAGGGTGGTCTTTTCATTTCAGGTTGCTTGTCCTAGGCGGACCCAACCCCTGTGTTGAGCCCCCTAAGTCAAATGCAACATGATGCAAATAAGCGTTCCTACTAGGGATCCGGCATGAAGTCGAGTTATACTAGGTTTAAACCTTGGTATTTGTTCTAGACTGTGTACCCGAGCGGACAACTCGAGTCGAGGAGGGGCAACTTACCGGGAACCAAAAGGCCGTCCGGCTTCGTAACTTATCCGTCCTCTTTCTTATTTCGGGTATTGACACTAACAGAATAGGGAGTCTCGACCAGCGAGCTTCTCCCCGGAGGTGAAGAGAGAAGGGTTTCGGCACAGTTTATATACAGTTCAGATAATATCAAAGCGGTAAAAGACAATATTTAGCACGTTATGCAAAAATATGTAATAAAGATCAGATAATAAAGCCAAATATAACAATTATTCTAAGCTCGAATTCTTGAACCCTGAACCAGTGGTTCTGGGAACTTCTCCCCAGCAGAGTCGCCAGAGTTGTCACACCTCCTTTTTGCGCGCCCCGCCCCGAAGGGTTAGATGCGCGGGTGGGTTTTTCCAATTTAAGTGACAATATTCGAAATGAGATTATTTATTTAATTCAGAGTCGCCACTTGGGAAAGGTTTGGCTTTTGGTGTCCCAAGTCACTGGTTTATCTTGAATCCCAAATCGAGGAAATTTTCGACTTTTCCAAATGAAGTCTGCGAACCAGAAATTCTAAGTAAGGAATTCTGTTGACCCGAGGGAAGGTGTTAGGCACCCTCGAATCCCGTGGTTCTAGCACGGTCGCTTAAATTGTTATAATGGCTAAATATCTGATTTAAATACATGTTGTGACTTATGTGCTTTTATTAAGTTTAAACCGCTTTTATCATTATCATTTATTTTTATAGAATTGCAACGTCGTGAAGATGCGTCTCGAACCACGTCACGATCAATGCACCCGTGATTGTCAACACATTTTGACTTCGCTGAGACTTGGATTTGAGTCACATCAATGTGCACCCGAATTTAAGAATATAATTTAACTTAAAGTCGCGCCTAAAGAATCTAAACGCGTTATTATCTTTGGGGAAGGCAGTGGAATTCTCTAAACAGTCCCTCCCAAATTCTAAATATTTATCGTGATCAATTATTGAGGGCCCCGCAGTTTGCATTTTTATTCGGCGAGGCTCATCTCATTATTTTAGAAGGGTACCCTACAATGACTACATTTCTACTACATTTATCTTTAAAGAGAAGGATGATGCCGAATTTTGCGGGTTTGGACAAATACGGACTGAATCCTTATTATGTTTGCCGAAACTAAACTTGTTTGATTACCTGATTGATTGTTCATAAGGTGAGGGTTACCGCATGCTTTGTCTTCATCGAGTGGATAACTTATTAATTCGCTAAGTGAGATTGCAAACAAACTAACAACATATATTGAGTTATGTTTAACGACCTCCAAGTTCTATTTTTTAACACTTTAACCTATTTGAAATTGATAAACGAAATCGACTGTTTTATCAGGGGAATTACTACTAATTGAACTCAAAAATGGTTATTAGTTTTTCTCAACAATCATCACATTATTTCGAAACAAACAATCTATACCGAAACCTAGTATCGAACCTGCATTGGAGCGAATAAACTGACAGGAGAACTGGCATTCATAGCCAGACTCTTAATGTGACTGTATGGGAGTTTGTTTGGGATACATTTATCCCGGACCCAGTACCACAATTTTGTTGATTCAGTGGTCTAGGCAAAATACATACAAGTGTCTATCATGACTCTATGTTATACAGTCATAACTAAACCAAACAAGTGTTATACTGAACTGATTATATACTAAATCAAAACATGCTGTCTATGTCATACTGTCATTACTATTGAACAATGCTATCTAACAGTCCATCTCAAACAGAATGTATGCTAGTTTATACAAAGTGTTCAAAAATGGTTATTAGTTTTTCTCAACAATCATCACATTATTTCGAAACAAACAATCTATACCGAAACCCAGTATCGAACCTGCATTGGAGCGAATAAACTGACAGGAGAACTGGCATTCATAGCCAGACTCTTAATGTGACTGTATGGGAGTTTGTTTGGGATACATTTATCCCGGACCCAGTACCACAATTTTGTTGATTCAGTGGTCTAGGCAAAATACATACAAGTGCCTATCATGACTCTATGTTATACAGTCATAACTAAACCAAACAAGTGTTATACTGAACTGAATATATACTAAATCAAAACATGTTGTCTATGTCATACTGTCATTACTATTGAACAATGCTATCTAACAGTCCATCTCAAACAGAATGTATGCTAGTTTATACAAAGTGTTTGCAGTTTGCAGTAAAAAATACAATCCCAAATAACATTCGACCTATTTTTTAACACCAATGTTATAACATGAACAGCTGTTCTTTTCTTTATTTCTGCTTCAACTTCAAACTTTCAACAATACAAAGTTTCAGAGGTTGTGTACCTGGAAATATTTGACAATTGAAGGAAAGGGGGAGTCAGCAGAGTATAATGACAACAAAATGCAGCAGCAATCACAGCACTATCAGTAGCAGCAGGGTAGAATAGCAGCAGACAAAGCAATACAACAAGAAACAAGCTCGAGTGCAGTGATTCAACTATGGCCAATAGAAAGCAATAGCCAAATAACAGCAACACCCAGTGGAGTAGAATCAGAATTCCAGATAGATCAAAACAGTAGTAAACCAATGAAAGCAATCAACTAATAGACACAACTGGGATTTCAAAGGATCAGAATTGGCTTGAACAAATTGAAACAACTGAAAACCCAATAACAATAGGAGGAAGAAAGTTTCTGATTGTTGGTTGTATCCCTTCTATCCCTTAATCTCCCTCTATCTATGTGTATCTATTTTGTATGTATTTCAGCTCTCCTTTTCAAACTCCTCACAGTATTTTCTTTTTCAACCCTCCCAGTTTCCAGTCCTCTTTCTGTGTGTCTATCCCCCCTTTTTATAAGCCTCTATCCTACTCTTTTTAACAGCCTGTTTTCAGAAATCACAGTACCCTTCCCATGTGCCTTCCATTTTCAATTCCAACTTTAGCTAATTAAGTATTAAAACCCATTCACATTCCCTGGCAGATTCAACTTTTCATTTTATTATCTAAAAGCAAGTATGGGCAGTAGAATATATCTGACAGCATATGCTGTCAAATTGTTTAAAACTTAAAAGCTTCTTAATGCAGAAAAACAGGCTGTGCACAAGGCACATGAGGTGCACCAATGCACATGCTGTGCACGAGTGCACATGCCTTCCAATTCAGAATTTAAACATAAACAATCCTTTTTACATTAACTGATCAATTCAAACAATCTATAAGTAAGCAAAAACTGGTTCTTAATTGGCTCAAGGCAAATGTTCATCAGAAGCAAATCGGTTTACTTTGTTCAGACAGTTGAAACTAATTGACGACACATGTCGACTCGACTATATTAGCATTAACATACACAATCGTAGCCAAAAATCAGACATTTAAACAGTGTCGATACATGGTTTGAATTATACTGACTAAACAGAAATACCCTCGAGGAGTCAACTAATCAGTACAAATTTGGAATACAACCAATACATATGTCTTATCAGAATAGGAGGGGTTCAAACAAACATAGTGGTTCAGGCAAGGTGGACAAACGGAAGTTGGTAAAAATTCAAAGACACAAATTGAAACAAAACATGAACAGACATTTAATCACTCACATGGACCAAAACAAATAAGGGAAGAAGGCAGACTCACCTCAAATCTTGAAAAATCGGAAACCTTGACTCGGACTTGGACAGACTTTCTTAAGGCTGAACGGACTTTAATCGAAGTGTTTCTCAGATGAGAAACACTTCGATTAAGGTCCCTTGGACCTTAATTTCTTTGGCTCGAACGGGTATGAACTAGTGACGAGGAACTACAAAGTTCCAAAACTCAGATCCGGGATTCATGTTTCCCTGGTTAGATTCGGACCAAACCAAGTATGGTTTGGTCACGAGGGGGGTCTGGGGAGTGTCTGGTGTGAAGCTGGGGTTAAACTGTGTAGATCGAGTTTTGACTCGAATCTTCAAGTGAAGATTCGAGAAGGTGGGGAGGGATTCGACCTACAGGGTTAACAAATTCATGTTCAGGAAGGCAAGGGGATTCTAGGGTGTTAAGAGGAAGGTCACCGGTGTTCATGCCGCCGGTTTTCATGGTGGGGGATACAAGGGCGACTCTAGGGTTTGAAGGGTATGAGGTTGAAGACGAAGGCTGGGGTTCGGATAGGGGGGGCAGGGTAAGGTTATAGGCTTATATATGGAATAGGTGGGCTGATCTCAGCCATCGGATTAACTGGAATCAATGGCTTGGATCTAAAGGCCTCGGGGAAACGATGTCGTTTCAACTAAAGGGGGGTTTGGGTTGGTCCGGGTGGAAACGGGTCGGGTTATGTTCGTGGGTATAGGAAATGTGATCTTGGCCGTTGATCAATCTGAGATCAACGGCCCAGATCACACTGGACCAAAACGTCGTCGTTTGGACGTCCTGGGCATCAGGTGGCCTGGACCGGGCAGGCCTGGGTCTTGGGCTGTTTGTTTGGGCCAATTTTGTTAAAATTGGCCCAAATCCGGAAGAATAAAGGGACCCTTTCTTTTTCTTCTTTTTTGTTTATTATTTTATTTATTTCCTTTTTCTTATTTATTTTAAAACAAAACTAAGCCAAAAAAAATCAAATTAAAATTAAATACACACTCAATACAATTATTTGCACACACACTAAAATATTTCAAAACAGGTAAAGTCAAACCAAATAAAATCACGGACGAAAATGCCTATTCATGATTTTCTATTTAACGACCGGATTACGGTTTGAATTATGCAGGACACATATATTTTTTTGAATTTTATTTTAATAAAGTAAATAAATAAAAATGGGCCAAAGTCACAAATAAATCAACAAAGTGCTGCACAGAAATCCGAAATTGTACGGCAGGGCCAATTATATTTGTTTTATTTCTTTTTGGAGAGATTGTCGTGTGAAAACAAAAATCACGTGCTCACAGTAAGACCTTATCTTGTTCAAGATCCTCTACCTCCTCCTCCGCTATCACGTTGCCGAGAGGGTCATTTGCATTAAGAGCCATTTGTACCTGAGTGATCGACACAAACAAAATTAGTAAACAAGAAGGAAAGAGAAGCAAAACACAGAACTAAATAAACAGATAGTCAATACCGTAAGCTCCCCGGCAACGGCGCCAAAAAGTGATCACTGCCAACTCAACGCTACACTAAGGTAGGAAGAGCGGGTCGCAATAGCTTTTACCCGATATGAGGGTCGGGATCGAATTCCTCAGGGAGCTAGTAGCGGAGTTGGATTGTCTGTCTATCCTAGAGATGTGTTTGTACTTCTAATGTCACTTCAAACATTTTTGGGTTTTCAAATTGTAACTATTTTTGTAAAACTATTGATTAACACTAAATTATGCTACGATAATATTGCTAAGTTGTATCTAATGGGAAGAAGGGCACTAGGGCCATGACACTACCTAGGTGGCTAATTGACGGGTAGATGTTACTAAGGTTCGATTGACATAATTGGGGCTTATGCTATAACTGTTGCACAATTTTATCCACTCTCACACCTCTCGGTAGAGAAAATGACTTTGCCCAATTGACTCTCTCAAGACCAAATGGGTAGGCAAATTAGACCAAGCAACTAGGGTTCAAGTAGGGTAATTACTCTCTCGAGGTTTAACCCGTTAATTAGGACTATCATTTCTCATGAGTCCATCCCAATTCCTTGTTGGGTCAATATTGGGGTTATAGACTCTCTTTCTCAAGAAGAGTTAAACCCACAAAGCTTGAATCAGTGTTTGCAACCACCAATCCTAGATTAAAACATAAAATCAACCCAAATAGCAAACACCCATAGTCAATCTAACATTAGATGGCAACACCCATCAATTACCCACACTAGGGTTGAGCCACAACTCTAGCTAATGGGTTTAGCTACTCATGCTATATAAAGAAATTGAAGAAATAGATGAAGAACTAAGCATATTAATTAATTGCTAAAATTAAATTGCAAGAATTTATCGTAAATGTAAAGCAAAAGTGCCAAAAATGGATACAAAATATGTTCTCACGAGCGCAACTCTCTACTGATGTATCTGATTACCTAAAAAATGGTAAAATATTCTATTTATACTAGGCTGGAAAAACTGGACAAAAATACCCCTACGAGGTCAGTGCGGGCTGCATTAAATGGACCACGGCCGCACTGGACTTACTTCTGCTTCTCTGAGCTTGAACTCCGCGGACCGCGTAGAACTGACCTCGGCCGGGAGGGAGCTGGCTTTGCAAACTTCCTCTCTCTGAATCTCATGACCGTGGACCGCACAAAAGAGTAGTGCAGTCGCGGAGCCATCACCGTGATCCGCGAGATGTGTACCGCAACCGCGCTTTTTCTAGCCTGATTCACCAACTCTCTAAACCACCTAGTGCGGTCGCATTCCACTTTGCGCGGTCCGCACTAGGCCTTCTTTTCTTAAATTTCTTGGTCTTTGATACTTGAGCAGGTTTCACTCCTTTTTGAGCCGATCTTTGCCATTTTGTCACTTTGTCGATCAAACCTGCGATCAAGCATAACTTGTGAGCCTTTTAGGACTATTTTGTAACAATATATGATCAAAGCATAGGCAAGTAGGGGCATAAAACATGTTAAAATACTAACTTATCATCTACCACCTAAGGCACATGCTCCGTTCGGAGTAAAGATAGCCACGTCGATCCTAGTGGCGATGTCGACCATGACGCCATACCATATAAAGGCTATACCATGGGACTATACAGTCGAGGCAAGGAGGAAGGGCAAGGTTAGGTTCGAGGAAACTATCGCCGCACAGGGTATGACGAGAACTGGTAGGGTCTATACCCCGGAACACCTAGCTAAGTCAAGCAAGAGGCCTCCAATCGGTCACCCATCATTGAGACAGGTCCAGACGATCTTTGGAGAAAGATACAGGCCAAGGAATACTCGGTCATCGACCAGTTGAACAAAACACCGGCGCAAATTTCCATCCTTGCTTTGCTAGAAAATTCTGAGGCACATAAGAACGCTCTGTTGAAGGTGTTGAGTGAAGCATACGTACCAAGAAACATCATTGGTGGGGAAATGGACAACATGGTAGGATAGGTATTGGAAAGTCAACATGTCGGAGTCGTAGCATCAACACTGCATCAGGCAGTAAAGTTCGAGCGGAACCATCAGGAGGTGATCATTCATGGCGACGGTAGCAACCCTATATACAGTCACCAGACCATTCCATCAATCGAGGGGAGAAAGAAGCTAGGAGGCGAGACTTACCATCACATCGAACGGGTAAATGCTGTTGACAAAAACAAATGGTGGGATAACAAGATCGAGAGCATACTGAATTGGAGTGGTTACGAACCTAGCAAAGGGCTCGGCAAGAACCTCCAAGGAATCACTAAGCCCATAAAACTCAAAGAAACATGGCACCACTTTCGGTTTGGGATATGAATACACCTGGGAAGAATTCAACAACTGGTCGCTACCATGGCGCGGTCCTTACTATCCGCTGGAGCAACCGATACCACATTTCGAGCAAACTTTCCAACCGGCTGATATTATTTATGGGTCAGATGAAGAGGAAGCACTCGCAACGGTGAAGAACTTGTTCCTAGAAATAATGACATGGACTGTTGTGCTGTTCTCGAGGAGGAGAGGGAGGAAGGCCCTTCCATACAGGCTGTAAGCAGAGGAGCACGCCTTAATAACTGGACTATCAGGACAACCAGAGCCCGACGAGCCTCGGGGTAGCAAGGCTAAAACAAGCATCATGCACTATTTTTATTTATTAAATGATTTTCTTTTCGCATTTTTAATTTCCGCAATAAGATCTCCAATGTTCCAAAATAGTTACGCAATTTATCAAAGCATTTTAACTTTTCTTATGAATCAACACTTATTATTTTTCTCTCATTACTTTACTTATACAACATTACTATTACTTATCTTGATGAACCAATGACTGTGACATGCAACGAGACAATGCAACAAACGGACATAGATTCAGAGGAAGATGACATACCAGAGGAGATTGTTAAAGAAGTTGAGAATTTTGAAAACAGACCCAAGTCCAACCTGGACGATATCGACGTTGTTAACCTGGGAGATGTAGAAAATGTCAAAGAAACACGAATCATCGTCCACTTATCGCCATCAGAAAAGAAGGAATACACAGAATTCATAAGAGAGTATGAGGACATATTCGCCTAGTCATATGATGACATGACTGGCCTGAGTACGTCTATTGTGGCTCACAAATTGCCAACCGATCCAACATGTCCGCCAGAAAAGCAAAAGCTCAGAAAGTTCAAGCCTGATATGAGTCTGAAAATCAAGGAAGAAGTCACTAAGCAGGTCAAAGCTAAGGTTCTTAGGGTAGTAGAATACCCGATGTGGTTAGCCAACATCGTGCCAGTACCAAAGAAGGACGAGAAGGTTCGAGTCTGTGTCGACTACCAGAATCTTAACCGGGCCAGTCCGAAAGACGACTTCCCTTTTCCAAATATACACATCCTGATCGACAATTGCGCCAAGCATGAGTTGCAGTCATTTGTGGATTGTTTCGCCGGTTATCATCAGATTTGGATGGATGAAGAAGATGCTGAGAAAACGGCTTTCATTACGCCGTGGGGAATGTACTGTTACAAGATGATGCCGTTCGTCCTGAAGAATGCTGGGGCCACTTACATGAGGGCCATGACCACTATTTTCCACGATATGATACACAAGGAGATTGAGGTATATGTAGATAATGTCATCATCAAGTCCAAGAAGGCCACTGATCACATGGAAGATTTGAAGAAGTTCTTCAATAGATTGCGGAGGTACAACCTGAAACTGAACCCCGTAAAATGCACATTTGGGGTTCCTGCTGGGAAATTACTCGGGTTTATTGTGAGTCGCCGAGGAATAGAACTGGATCCATCAAAAGTCAAAGCTATTCAAGAATTTCCACCGCCAAAGAACAAAAAAGATGTGATGAGTTTCTTGGGGAGGCTTAACTACATCAGCCGGTTCATAGCACAATCTACAGTTATCTGTGAGCCAATATTTAAGATGTTGAAGAAGGACACCGCTACCGAATGGACTGATGACTGTCAAAAAGCTTTCGACAGAATTAAGGAATACCTGTCAACACCACCTGTCTTAGTCCCACCTGAGCCAGGTAGACCCTTATTACTCTACCTTGCAGTATTGAATGGAGCTTTCGCTTGTGTTCTGGGGCAGTATGACGAAACGGGGAGGAAATATCAGGCTATTTATTACCTCAGTAAGAAGTTCACCCCGTACGAGGCTCGGTATTCTCTGTTAGAGCGCACCTGCTGTGCTTTAACTTGGGTAGCTTAGAAGCTGAAGCACTACTTCTGTGCCTATACTACATATCTCATATCAAGGATGGATCCTCTGAAGTACATCTTTCAGAAGCCTATGCCCACTGGAAAGCTAGCCAAGTGGAAAATCTTGTTGAGTGAATTTGACATTGTCTATGTAACCCAGAAGGCAATCAAGGGACAAGCACTAGCGGATCATCTTGCTGAGAATCCCGTGGATGGAGAATACGAACCCCTGAAAATGTATTTTCCTGACGAAGAGGTATCATTCATAGGAGAAGACATTGCAGAATCCTATGACGGTTGGAGAATGTTTTTTGATGGAGCAGCAAATTTCAAAGGAGTTGGCATAAGAGCAGTCCTAGTATCAGAAACCGGTCAGCATTATCCGGTGTCTGCCAAACTCAAGTTCCCGTGCACCAACAATATGGCTGAGTACGAAGCCTGCATCTTAGGGCTCAAGATGTCCATTGACATGAACATTCAAGAGTTGCTAGTGATCGGAGATTCAGACCTACTTATACATCAGGTCTGAGAAGAATGGGCAACAAAGAACTCCAAGATACTCCCGTATCTGTATCATGTACAGGAATTGAGAAAGAGGTTCATAAAGACGGAATTCCAACATGTTCCCAGAGTCCAGAATGAGTTCGCATACATTGGCTACCCTATCATCCATGATACAACATCCGGACAAAAACTTCATTGATCCCATTCTAATAAAGATCCACGATCAGCCAGCTTATTGTGCCCACATTGAAGAAGAAGCAGATGGAAAGCCTTGGTTTCATGATATTAAGGAATATTTGACAAAAGGCGAATGCCCAGAACTTGCAAATCCTACTCAGAAACGTACACTTCGGAGGTTTTCCAATAATTTCTTTCATAGCGGAGGAATCCTATATAGGAGGACTCCTGATTTGGGATTACTAAGGTGTGTCGACGCAAAGGAAGCATCCAGGCTACTAGAGGAAATTCACGCTGGGACCTGTGGTCCACATATGAACGGTATTGTTTTAGCAAAGAAGATACTCCGAGCTGGTTACTTTTGGATGACTATGGAGACAGACTGCATCTAGTATGTCCGGAAATGCCATCGCTTCCAGATACATGTAGACATGATAAAGGTACTTCCAAATGAGCTTAATGCAACAAGCTCGCCGTGGTCGTTCGCCGCTTGGGGGAATGGATGTCATTAGACCAATCGAGCCTGCCAGTTCTAACGGGCATAGGTTTATCCTAGTAGCAATCAACTATTTCACCAAATGGGTCGAAGCAGCATCTTTCAGAGCAGTAACTAAGAAAGTTGTGGCAGACTTTGTCCGTGACCACTTCGTTTGTCGATTTGGGATTCCAGAATCAATCATTACTGATAATGGATCCAACCTCAATAGTGACTTGATGAAAGCTATGTATGAAACTTTCAAGATCAGACACAAGAATTCTACAGCCTACAAACCTCAGATGAATGGAGCCGTAGAAGCCGCCAATAAGAATATCAAAAAGCTACTAAAGAAAATGATAGAGAAGCATAAGCAGTGGCACGAGAAGCTATAATTTGCTTTATTGGGGTATCGCACCACAGTCCGCACGTCAACTGGGGCAACCCCCTATATGCTGGTTTATGGTATAGAAGCCTTCATTCCCGCCGAAGTGGAAATTCCTTCCTTAAGGATCATACAGGAAGCTGAGCTCGACGATGTAGAATGGGTGAAGAATCGTCACGAGCAGCTAGCTCTTATAGATGGAAAGAGAATGAATGCAGTTTGCCCTGGTCAATTTTATTAGAACAGAATGTCCAGAGCTTTCAACAAAAGAGTCAAGCCGAGACAGTTCACACCGGGGCAGCTGGTGTTAAAGAAAATTTTCCCGCATCAAGATGAAGCCAAAGGTAAGTTCTCTCCCAATTAGCAGGGTCCATACATGGTTCACTGGGTTCTGACAGGAGGAGCCCTCATACTTGCAGAAATGGATGGAGAAGTCTGACCAAAACCAATTAATTCAAATGCAGTCAAGTGCTACTATGTGTAATTTTCATGCTTTCCTTATATGGTGTAAATTGAACTATGCCTGACGTGATTCCCGTTTAAGAGGGGATATGTAGGCAGCCCTATAGGTTCAGTCACAATTCAATAAAATTTTTATTTCCCCCCGCAATTGGAAACTGGGGCAGAATTTTGAGGAGGACCCTCAAAATTCCAAAGTAATTTCAGCCAATCATTGCAGGCAACAATCAGAAACATCAACCCATTAAACTGGGGCAGAATTTTGAGGAGGACCCTCAAAATTCCGCAGCAAGAGAGGTCACAATGTCTTGAGCCACGTCACAGTCGTCGATTCATCTAAAAGTTGTTTCTTAATTGTATACTTATGTCATATTTTTACAAATTCATGCATGTTTATTATCAAAATTGCCTTGTTTAGCAACGCTACCCCAATGATACGTACAGTTTCGCCAGATCAAAGCCGAACAGGTCAAGCAAAGCTAGTGGGGATACGAACTAACCTCTCCCTAAAAAACTCACGATTTTTCTTTGAATGCAGGCACAAAAATTACATGCTATACATTCACGAGACAAACACTGTTCAGGAATACAATTATCGGAACTATCGCACTTACCAACATTTGTTATCCACGCACACCGGTGATATTCTGTATGGCACAATGTCCCCAGCAGTCACAATATCGCACTCTACTATCAGCTAAGAAAGCTCTATTACCATTTTTATTTCTTGCATAAGGCTACCATTCTACCTTCCAAGACTAAACGTTGTCTCCATCTACATTTCTGCATTGCATAAGGCTACCATTCTACTTTCCGAGACTAAATGTTGTCTCCCTCTGCATTTTTGCATTGCATAAGGTTACCGTTCTACCTTTTGAGACTAAATGTTGTCTCCATCTGCATTTCTGCATTGCATAAGGCTACCATTCTGCCTTCTGATGTTAAACGTAACCTCCATCTGCATCTGCATGGCTGAAAGATCGCCACTTTATCTACATTTACATGGCTGAAAGATCGCCACCTTATTTACATTTGCATAGCTGAAAGATCGCCACTTCATCTACATTTGCATGGCTGAAAGATCTCCACCTACTGAATTGCATGGCTGAAAGATCGCCACTTACTGCATTGTATGGCTGAAAGATCGCTACCTCTACATTTGCATGGCTGAAAGATCGCCACCTCTGCATTGCATGGCTAAAAGATCGCCACCTTATTTACATTTGCATGGCTGAAAGATCGCCACCTTATCTACATTTGCATGGCTGAAAGAGCGCCGCCTTATTTATATTCTACATGGCTAAAAGACCACCATCTACTGCATCTCATGGGCTGAAAGATCGCCAAATTATCCAAAGGCGTCATTGTTCGAAGGCACCATTTTCACAGCCCGAGAATGCCATGTCATGGCCTGAGGATCCTTTTTAATCTTTTGCATATCATTATTCAAAGGGCACCATGGTTCGGAGGCACCACCCTCATAGCCCGAGAACATCATTTCATGGCCTACGAATCCTTTATTGTACGCTTCATGGCCCAAGACTTCATGGTCTAAGGACGTCATCCTAACCGTCCAAAGAAAACCTTCATGGTCCGACGGAAATTTGCATCATGTTTAAATTTGGCACAATATATGCATGTATAGCTTATTTGCAGATAAACCGGCAAGCAATGGCCATTTTGGCAGGAGCGATCCTGCTCTAGTTTCCGGGGCCCTATTAGACCTTAACCATTCACCCCGTCTTAGATATCGCGTCCGTTCTTGAAAGTCCCTATCGGCATACTCCAGCGACGGATTCTGAACTACATATGGCCTGATTCTTGTAAAATCAGGGATATGTAAGCAACTCAAAAGCCAGGGCATGGCCTAAACCTTTTCGAACCATTCGCTCGATCAAAATTGGCCATCATATCTTTACCCGAAAACTCTTTCATCCTTCCCGGGTAAAGAGAGGCAGTTGTTGATACCCAATTTTTCCCTGTATATTTTTATATACGAAATACTTTCAAAATAGCATATGTATACATATATAAGTATGTCCAAATGTTTTTGTGATGACCCAAAGGGGCTCATCACCTGTTTTCTTACCTATTATGTGCTTTCAAGGCCTTGAAAACCTCATGTAGAGTAGCTTCGATTTGCGTGCGCAGTCCAGGCGCATAGCCAGAAAGCTTAAATATGAAATTCTGTGAAAAATGTTAAGTCTTGACTTTAAAACGAATAAATTTGACTTCGGTCAACATTTTGGGTAAACGGACCCGGACCCGTGATTTGACGGTTCCGGAGGGTTCGTAGGAAACTATGGGACTTGGACGTATGCCCAGAATCGGAATCTGAGGTCCCTAGCTCGAGAAATGAATTTTTAAGTGAAATTATTTTCAGAAATTGTTTAAGGAAATTTGAAGTGAAAACTGATTAGAAAGCAACGGTATGAGGCCCGTATTTTGGTTTCGGCGCCCGGTATAGGTCTTATATATGACTTGAGTCATTTCTGTGAAATTTGGTTAAAAACGGGCGTCGTTTGACGTGATCCGGGCCTTAATTGAGAAATTTGATGTTTAAAAGAGTTTTGAGAAATTTTATTGATCTCGAGGTTTAATTTGATGCTCGTGATGTTATTTTGGTCATTGGAGTACATGAATATGTCCGTAGGATCTTTTTGAGGTTGTGTGTATACTTGGGTTGGAGTTTCGAGGGCTCGGGTGAGTTTCGAGTGGGCTCCGAAATGCCTTAGGTTTAGAAACTCAGATGTTGCAGGTTCAGGAAGTTGCAGTCTCTGAACCCTATAGTGCAGTCCGCGAGAAATCGCGTGCGACCACGGAGGGGCCAGCGCGGCCGCGCTCGCCTTTGTGCGGTCTGCGGTGGAGGTTGTGCGACCACAATCACCTTTGTGCGGTCCGCTCAAGATGCTGAACTGCAGGTCTTCAGGGAGGGGCTACCGCGGTCGCGGTCGCCTTTGTGTGGTCCGAGGTGGAGGCTGTGAGGCCGCGGTCCATTTGATGCGGTCCGCACTAGGGGTCTGAGAGGGGTATAAATAAACGGGAATTTCAGTTATTTTTTACTTTTTCAAAACCCCAAAACATAAGAGGCGATTTTTCAAACAACCTTACTTCTCCAAAACGTTGGTAAGTGATCTCTAACTCATTTTCTTCACTCCTTAACATCTTTTAACATGATTTCAACTTCAAATCAAATATTTTCACGGGGGAAATTGGGTGTTTTGGGTAGAACCTAGGTTTTCTAAAATTTGGGGATTTGGACCTCAATTTGAGGTCCGATTTCAAAATAAATTATATCTTTGGATTCGTGGGGAATGGGGAATCGGGTTTTGGTCCGAACCTCAGGTTTCGACCACGTGGGCCTGGGTGGTGATTTCTGCCTTTTGGGTAAAACTTTAGAAAACTCATTTCATGCATTGGGGTTGATTCATTTAGCACTTATTGATGTAATTAAGTAACTTATGACTAGATTCGAGTGGATTGGTGGTGGAATCAAGGGGTAAAGCTATAGTTGAGACTTGAGTGGTGATCAAGGCATCGAGGTAAGTGTTTGGTCTAACCTTAGCTTGAGGGATTATGAGTTGAGTCATACTTGCTACTTGCTTCTTGTTGAGTACGACGTATAGGCATGGTGACGAGTATCTATACGTTGGTGTCAAGCATGACCGTGAGTCTTAAATTGAAAGTTTTTGTGTTCTTAAATGACACTTGGGTGCTTTACTTAATGATCTTCTATGATTGAGCATTTTCAATAATTGAACTGAGTACAAGTTGAGTTGAGGTTGGTTATAGCTGATTCTCCCTTGCCGGGATGACTAACTCAATTTTGTTGTTCCCTTGCCGGGAAAATTATAACATTGTTGTGTTCCCTTGTCGGGAAGTTATTATATTATTTATGTTCCCTTGCCGGGATTTCTTGTGATTGTGTAATGAAATGTAAAAGGGAGTGGGTGGTATGCCTACCACAAGATATAATGAAATGGGAGCGGGTGATATGCCTATTACAAGATATAATGAAATGGGAGCGGGTGGTACGCCTACCACGAGATATAATGAAATGGGATCAGGTGGTACGCCTACCACGAGATATAATGAAATGGAAGCGGGTGGTACGCCTACCACGAGATATAATGAAATGGAAGCGGGTGGTATGCCTACCACGAGATATAATGAAATGGGAGCGGGTGGTACGCCTACCACAAATATAATAAAATGGGAGCGGGTGGTACGCCTACCACAAGATATAATGAAATTGGAGTGGGTGGTACGCCTATAACAAGATATGAGAAATTGGATCGGGTTGCACGCCTGCAACAAGATGAAACTGAAAGTGAAAGTTGCCTTATTTCTCTTTATCCGTGTTAGAAGTTAAATTGTAGTTTCCTTACTATTCTTTGGTATTCTGTTTTATCTGCTACCCCCAGAGCATGTTTCCCCTTTCCCAGCTTTGATTGCTTATTACCTGTTTACTTTTTCGCCATATAGTATATAACTGCACAAGTTTATATGGAGTCTGGTACTAGCCTCGTCACTACCTCGCCGGGGTTAGGCCAGACACTTACCAGCACATGGGGTCGGTTGTGCTGATACTAAAGTCTGTGCTCTTTTGCACAGATCCAGGTCTTGGATAGCAGCAGTAGCGCGGGAGCTAGCTTTCAGTCCAGTGAGATACCGAGGTAGCCTTGCAAGCGTCCGCAGGCCCGACATCTCCTCTATCTTTATTTCAGTCTGTTATCTCATGTATTCGAGACAAACAGTTTATATTTTTCTTTCAAACGGTTGTATTTAGTACTCTTAGAAGTTCTTGAGTAATGTGACACCAGTTCTTGGGTAGAGGCATATGTTGATTTCCGTATTATTGTTCAGTTTCTTTAATTTAAGTCTTTCGTACATTTATTAAATTCCGTTGTTTTCATGCTATCACTGATAATCGTTAAAAGAAGTGATTTGTTAATAAAGTAAGCTGTTAAGGATTGGCTTGCCTAGCTCACATTACTAGGCACCATCACGACTCCCGAGGGTGGGAAATCCGGGTCGTGACAAGTTGGTATCAGAGCTCTAAGTTACATAGGTCTCACAACTCACGGACAAGCTCAGTAGAGTCTGAGAGATCGGTACAGAGACGTCTGCATTTATCCTTCAGAGGCTACAGAGTTTGGAAAATCTCACATTTGTTCTTTCTTGTCGTGCGGATTTGTTCCACAAATGCTAATTGGATTTCTACTCTGTTCTTTTGCAGATGACGAGAACATGTGCTTTCTCATCTACCGCTCAGCAGCCCGAGCCCCTAACAGTAGCTCCCACTAGGGGCAGGAGGCGAGGCCGTGCTAGAGGCCGAGGTAGGGGCAGATCTCAGCCCCGAGCAGCAGCACCAGTGGCGGAGCCTCAGGTTGATTTTGAGGAGGAGGTTCTGGCCCCAAAAGTTCCGGTGGGCCCAGCTCAGGTCCTAGAGGGGTTTATTGCTACCCCAGTTCTTCAGGACGCTCTGGTCCGATTTGTGGGCCTCATGGAGAGTCACCCGAGCAGGTTTGCTTCCTGTAGCCCCAGCTACTTCTCAGGCTGGAGGAGGGGCTCAGACTCCTGCTACACGCACTCCGGAGCAGGTAGCTCCTCAGATTCAGACTCCAGCGGTTCATCCAGTTGGAGCAGTTTATCCAGGTGTAGTAGCTCAAACCAGTGATGGAGCGGCTATGTCTGCCAATGCTTTGTGGAGGCTGGATAGGTTCACCAAGCTCTTCACTACTACTTTTAGCGGTGCTTCTTTTAAGGATCCCCAGGATTTTCTATATAGCTGTCACGATGTTCTCAGGAACATAGGTATTGTTGAGACCAATGGGGTCGATTTTGCTTCATTACGCTTGTCTGGATCCGCCAAGACTTGGTGGAGGGATTATTGCTTAGCTAGGCCAGCTGGGTCACCATATTTGACTTTGGAGCAGTTTACAGTATTGTTTTTGGAGAAGTTCCCCCCCCCCCCCCGTTACTTATAGAGAGGCCTATCGGAGGCAGTTCGAGCGCCTCCAACAGGGTTCCATGACGGTCACCCAGTATGAGACCAAGTTCATCAACTTAGCTCGCCATGCTCTTGTCATACTTCCTACCGAGAGAGAGGGGTGAGGAGGTTTATCAACGATCTTAATTAGCCGATTCGTCTTCAGATGGCTAAGGAGGCCGGGAGTGAGATCACTTTTCAGGAGGCGGCTAATGTGGCCCGCAGAGTTGAGATGGTTCTGTTGCAGGGAGGTGGTCAGGGGTCGGATAAGAGGCCCCGTCATTCAGGCAGATTTAATGGTACCTCGTCTGGAGGTAGAGATTCATACGGTAGAGGCCATCCTCCTAGGCCCTTTCAGTCAACTCTTCAGGCTTTTCACGGTGCTTCAGGTGGCCGCGGTCCACCGATTCAGTATTCTGATCAGCAGTCCTTCAGTGCACCACCAGCACCTATTAGTGCACCGCTGCTTTAGAGTTTTCAAGGTCGTCAGCCCCAGCAGCCGAGGGCTTGTTTTACTTGTGGCGACACGAGGCACATTGCTAGGTATTTTCCTCGGGCTTCGAGCAGTTCTCCGCATCAGGGTTCCCGTGCTATTGTTCAGGCACCAAGTGTTCCTCAGCCCGCCCAGCCAGTTAGAGGTGGGTGTAGAGGTGCTAGAGGTGGAGGTAGAGGTCCTAGAGGTGTAGCTCAAGCCGCCAGAGGTGGAGGCCAGTTAGTAGCAGGCCGTCCCAGAGATGTAGTTTAGGGTGGTGGAGCCCACCCCGATGTTACGCTCTTCCAGCTAGGCTTGAGGCTGAGGCTTCAGATGTAGTCATTATAGGTACCATTCTGGTTTGTGATAGAGATGCTTCAGTACTATTTGATCCAGGGTCTACGTATTCGTATGTGTCATCTTATTTTGCACTGTACCTGGTCATGCCTAGTGATTCATTGAGTATTCCTGTTTATGTGTCTACACTGGTGGGTGATTCTATTATGGTCGATCGAGTTCATCATTCTTGTATTGTGGTGATTGGGGGTCTTGAGACCCGTGTTGATTTGTTGCTGTTAGACATGGTCGACTTCGATGTTATATTGGGGATAGACTGGTTATCCCCGTACCACGCCATCTTGGACTGTCACGCCAAGACTGTGACCTTAGCCTTACCGGATTTTCCCTATTTAGAGTGGAGAGGGACTCTTGGTCATTCTACCCACAGTGTTATCTCGTACGTGAAGGCTCAACGTATGGTCGAGAAGGGGTGTTTGTCCTATTTGGCTTATGTTCGTGATTCCAGTGCTGAGGTTCCCTCTATTGATTCGGTGCCCGTGGTTCGTGAGTTTCCTGATGTTTTCCCTTCAGACCTGCCGGGTATGCCACCTGACAGGGATATTGATTTCTGCATCGATTTGGTTCCGGGCACTCAACCTATTTCTATTCCACCATATCGCATGGCCCCGCCAGAGTTGAAAGAGTTGAAGGAGCAGTTGCAAGACTTGCTTGAGAAGGGTTTCATTAGGCCTAGCATTTCGCCATGGGGTGCGTCGGTATTGTTTGTCAAGAAAAAGGATGGTTCAATAAGAATGTGCATTGATTATCGACAGTTGAACAAGGTCACCATCAAGAATAAATATCCACTGCCGAGGATTGATGATTTGTTCGATCAGCTTCAGGGTGCCAAGGTATTTTCAAAGATTGACTTGAGATCTGACTACTATCAGTTGAGGATTAGGGCATCCGATGTCCCTAAGACAGCTTTCCGCACTCAGTATGGGCATTATGAGTTATTGGTTATGTCATTCGGGTTGACAAATGCCCCAGCAACTTTTATGGATTTGATGAACTGAGTGTTCAGGCCTTATTTGGACTCATTCATGATAGTCTTCATTGATGATATTCTGATATATTCCCGCAGCCAGGAGGAGCACGAGCAGCATCTTAGAGTGGTTCTTTAGACCTTGAGGGATAGTCAGTTATATGCAAAGTTCTTTAAGTATGAGTTCTGGTTGAGTTCAGTTGCATTCCTGGGTCATGTCGTATCAGCAGAGGATATTCAGGTTGACCCGAAGAAGATTGAAGCAGTCAAGAACTGGCCTAGACCAGCATCAACTACAGAGATTCAGAGTGTTTTGGGATTGGTAGGCTACTATCGTCGGTTCATGGAGGGGTTCTCATCTATCGCAGCCCCGATGACTAGGTTAACCCAGAAGGGTGCCCAGTTTAGATGGTCGGACGAGTGTGAGGCAAGTTTTCAGAAGCTCAAGACAGCTCTGACTACGACACCGGTATTGGTTTTGCCCACAGGTTCAGGGACTTATACAGACTATTGTGATGCTTCCCGTATTGGGCTTGGTGCAGTGTTGATGCAGGAGGGCAAGGTCATTGCCTATGCTTCGAGGCAGTTGAAGATTCAGGAGAAGAACTATCCAGTGCATGATTTGGAGTTGGTAGCCATTGTTCACACAATGAAGATTTGGAGGCACTATCTGTATGGCGTGTCATGTGAGGTGTTCACTGATCACAAGAGTCTTCAGTACTTGTTCAAGCAAAAGGAGTTGAATTTGTGGTAGAGGAGGTGGTTGGAGCTGTTAAAGGATTATGACATCACTATCTTGTATCACCCGGGAAAGGCCAATGTGGTGGCCAATGCTTTGAGTAGGAAGTCAGCCAGTATGGGCAATTTTGCTTATATTCCGGTCAGTCAGAGGTCGCTTGCTTTGGATGTTCAGGCCTTGGCCAATCGATTCGTGAGGTTGGATATTTCTGAGCCAGGTCGGGTATTAGCTTGTACGGTCGCTCGTTCCTCATTATTGTAGTGTATCCGCGATTGGCAGTTTGATGATCCCCATTTGTGTGTCCTTGGAGACACGGTGCAGCGTGGAGGTGCCAAGCAGGTTACCTTAGGTGATGATGGAGTTTTGAGATTGCAGGGGCAAGTTTGTGTGCCTAATGTGGATGGGCTTCGAGAGTTGATTTTAGAGGAGGCTCATAGTTCCCGGTACTCTATTCATCCGGGCGCCGCGAAGATGTATAAGGATTTGCGGTAATATTATTGGTGGCGTAGAATGAAAAGGATATTGTGGCGTATGTGGCACGGTGTTTGAATTGTCAGCAGGTTAAGTACGAGAATCAGAGGCCCGGTGGATTGTTTAAGAGGATTGAGCTTTTCGAGTGGAAGTGGGAGCGGATCACTATGGACTTCGTTACTGGACTTCCGCTGACTCGGAAGAAGTTCGATGCAGTTTGGGTCATTGTTGATAGGTTGACCAAGTCAGTGCATTTCATTCCTGTGGCGGTCTCCTATTCATCCGAGAGGTTAGCCGAGATCTATATCCGGGAGATTGTTCGCCTTCATAGTGTGCCTATATCTATCATTTCAGACCGTGGTACACAGTTTACATCGCATTTCAGGAGAGCAGTTCAGCGAGAGTTGGGCACCCAGGTTGAGTTTAGTACAACATTTCATCCTCAGACGGACGGGCAGTCCGAGCGGACCATTCAGATATTGGAGGATATGCTCCGAGCTTGTGTTATTGACTTTGGAGGTTCGTGGGATTAGTTTTTGCCTTTAGCAGAGTTTGCCTACAACAACAGTTACCAGTCGAGTATCTAGATGGCTCCTTATGAGGGTTTATATGGTAGGTGGTGTCGATCTCCGGTTGGATGGTTTGAACCAGGAGAGGCTCGGTTGTTGGGTACAGATCTGGTTCAGGAGGCCTTGGACAAGGTCAGGATCATTCAGGATAAACTATGTACAGCCCAGTCCAGGCAAAAGAGCTATGCAGATCGCAAGGTTCGAGATGTGGCTTTTATGGTTAGTGAGCGGGTATTGCTCCGAGTGTCTCCTATGAAGGGCGTGATGAGATTTGGGAAGAAGGGCAAGCTTAGCCCTGGGTTCATTGGTCCGTTTAAGATTCTTGATCGAGAGGGAGAGGTGGCTTATAGACTTGCATTGTCGCCGAGCTTATTAGTCGTGCATCCAGTTTTTCATGTGTCCATGCTTCGGAGGTATCACGGCGATCCATCCCACGTATTAGATTTCAGCACTGTCCAGTTGGATAAGGACTTGTCCTATGAGGAGGAGCCGGTAGCTATTCTAGACGGAAAGTTCGTCAGTTGAGATCCAAGAGTTTCCCTTCTGTTCGTGGTCAGTGGAGAGGTCAGCCTCCTGAGGCATCGACCTGGGAATCCGAGTCTGATATGCGCAGCTGTTATCCTCATTTATTCTCCGACTCAGGTACTTCCTTCTTCTGTCCGTTCGAGGACGAACGGTTGTTTTAGAGGTGGAGAATGTGACGACCCAAAGGGGGTCATCACCTATTTTCTTACCCATTATGTGCTTCCGAGGCCTTGAAAACCTCATATAGAGTCGCTTCAATTTGTGTGCGCAGTCCGGGCGCATAGCCGGAAAGCTTAAATATGAAATTCTGTGAAAAATGTTAAGTCTTGACTTTAAAATGAATAAATTTGACTTCGGTCAACATTTTGGGTAAACGGACCCGGACTCATGATTTGACGGTCCCGGAGGGTCTGTAGGAAAATATGGGACTTGGGCGTATGCCTGGAATCGGAATCTGAGGTCCCCAGCCCGAGAAATGAATTTTTAAGTTAAATTGTTTTCAGAAATTGTTTAAGGAAATTTGAAGTGAAAACTGATTAGAAAGCAATGGTATCGGGCCCGTATTTTGGTTCCGGCGCCCGGTACAAGTCTTATATATGACTTGAGTCATTCTTGTAAAATGTGGTTAAAAACGGGCGTCGTTTGACATGATCCGGACCTTAATTGAGAAATTTGATGTTTAAAAGAGTTTTGAGAATTTTATTGATCTCGAGGTTTAATTCGATGCCCGTGATGTTATTTTGGTCATTTGAGTACATGAATATCCGTAGGATAGATTTGAGGTTGTGTGTATACTTGGGTTGGAGTTTCGAGGGCTCAGGTGAGTTTCGAGTGGGCTCCGGAATGCCTTAGGCTTAGAAACTCAGATGTTGCAGGTTCAGGAAGTTGCAGTCTCTGAACCCTCTAGTGCGGTCCGTACGAAATCGCGTGCGACCGCGGAGGGCCAGCGCGGCCGCGGCCGCCTTTGTGCGGTTCGCGGTGGAGGTTGTGCGGCCGCAGTCGCCTTTGTGCGGTCCGCCCATGGTGCTGAACTGCAGTTCTTTAGGGAGGGGCCAGCGCGGCCGCGGTCACCTTTGTGCGGTCTACGGTGGAGGCTGTGCGGCCGCGGTCCATTTGATGTGGTCCACACTGGGGGTCTGAGAGGGGTATAAATAAATGGGAATTTCAGTTATTTTTCACTTTTTCAAAACCCCAAAACATATGAGGCGATTTTTCAAACAACCTTTCTTCTCCAAAACGTTGGTAAGTGATTTCTAACTCATTTTCTTCACTCCTTAACATCTTTTAACATGATTTCAACTTCAAATCGAAGATTTTCATGGGGGAAATTGGGTGTTTTGGGTAGAACCTAGGTTTTCTAAAATTTGGGGATTTGGACCTCAATTTGAGGTCCGATTTCAAAACAAATTATATATTTGGATTCGTGGGGGAATGGGTAATCGGGATTTGGTCCGAACATCGGGTTTCGACCACGTGGGCCGGGGGGGTGATTTCTGACTTCTAGGTAAAACTTTAGAAAACTCATTTTCATGCATTAGGGTTGATTCATTTTGCACTTATTGATGTAATTAAGTAACTTGTGACTAGATTTGAGCAGATTGGTGGTGGAATCAAGGGGTAAAGCTATAGTTGAGACTTGAGTGGTAATCAAGGCATCTAGGTAAGTGTTTGGTCTAACCCTAGCTTGAGGGATTAGGAGTTGAGTCATACTTGTTACTTGCTTCTTGTTGAGTACGAAGTATAGGCATGGTGACGAGTATTTATACGTTGGTGTCAAGCATGACTGTGAGTCTTAAATTGGAAGTTGTTGTGTTCTTAAATGACACTTGGGTGCTTTACTTAATGATCTTCTATGATTGAGCATTTTCAGTAATTGAACTGAGTACAAGTTGAGTTGAGGTTGGTTATAGCTGATTCTCCCTTGCCGGGATAACTAATTCAATTTTGTTGTTCCCTTGCCGGAAAAATTATAACATTGTTGTGTTCCCTTGCCGGGAAGTTATTATATTATTTATGTTCCCTTGCTGGGATTTCTTGTGATTGTGTGATGAAATGTAAAAGGGAGCGGGTGGTATGCCTACCACAAGATATAATGAAATGGGAGCGGGTGGTACGCCTATCACAAGATATAATGAAATGGGAGCGGGTGGTACGCCTACCACAAGATATAATGAAATGGGAGCGGGTGGTACGCCTATCACGAGATATAATGAAATGGGAGCGGGTGGTACGCCTACCACGAGATATAATGAAATGGGAGCAGGTGGTATGCCTACCACGAGATATAATGAAATGAGAGCGGGTGGTACGCCTACCACGAGATATAATGAAATGGGAGCGGGTGGTACGCCTACCACAAGATATAATGAAATGGGAGCGGGTGGTACGCCTACCACGAGATATAATGAAATGGGAGCGGGTGGTACGCCTACCACAAGATATACTGAAATGGGAGCAGGTGGTACGCCAACCACAAGATATGAGAAATGGGACCGGGTTGTACACCTGCAACAAGATGAAACTGAAAGTGAAAGTTGCCTTATTTCTCTTTATCCGTGTTAGAAGTTAAATTGTAGTTTCCTTACTATTCTTTGGTATTCTGTTTTATCTGCTACCCCCGGAGCATGTTTCCCCTTTCCCAGCTTTGATTGCTTATTACCTATTTACCTTTCCACCATATAGTATATAACTGCACAGATTTATCTGGAGTCTGGTCCTAGCCTCGTCACTACCTCGTCGGGGTTAGGCCAGACACTTACCAGCATATGAGGTCGGTTGTGCTGATACTACACTTTGTGCTCTTTTGCACAGATCCAGGTCTTGGACAACAGCAGTAGTGCGGGAGCCAACCTTCAGTGTAGTGAGACACCGAGGTAGCCTTGCAAGCATCCGCAGGCCCGGCGTCTCCTCCATCTTTATTTCAGTCTGTTATCTCATGTATTCGAGACAAACAATTTATATTTTTCTTTCAAACGGTTGTATTTAGTACTCTTAGAAGTTCGTGAGTAATGTGACACCAGTTTTTGGGTAGAGGCATATGTTGATTTCCGTATTATTATTCAGTTTCTTTAATTTAAGTCTTCCGTACATTTATTAAATTCCGTTGTTTTCATGCTATCACTAATAATCGTTAAAAGAAGTGATTTGTTAATGAAGTAAGCTGTTAAGGATTGGCTTGCCTAGCTCATATTAGTAGGCTCCATCACGACTCCCGAGGGTGGGAAATCCGGGTCGTGACAGTTTTATTATTTTTCCTTAATTTTTAAAGATTTTAAAATCAATTTATTGCCCTATTTTATTCCTAAAAAAACCAAAAAATATTCCCAAAATTATTATTTTGGTGATTCATTTATTGGATTCTCATATTTATGCTAAAATATAGCTAGGATAATTTTTGCATACTTTTACAAATCTATTTGGTATTTTTAAAGCTAAATTGCATATAATTGCAATTTTAGTCTCTTTTAGGATTAATTACGTTTATATTCATAAAAATTAGGTCTGGTATTTTTAAATAGTTAACTATGTGTTATAAATCATTTTGGTTCCTTTAATGTATTTCCATAAATTAATTTTTTATTTTTTATAATCAAATAGGAAAAATTGGCCATTTAAATCTTAGCCCAATTGCATTTCAATTATAGACAAATTCTGACCCCAATTAGACCCAATTCAAAAACAATTACTCCGGCCCAAATTCATTCATACCCGACCCCCTAATCCAATTAAACCAACCATACCCGGATCCCCACCTAACCTCTTTAATCCCAGCCGTTGATCACTTAGATCAATGGCTCCCGTCCCTCCTTTCCTAATTTAACCCAAAAGACCCCTCAAAACCCTTTCATTATTCACACTCCGCCGCCTTTGAATCCCCTTCTCTCTCAATCCTCTTTCAAACCCTCTCAAACCCTAGTCGTCGCCCTCAACTACAACCCTAAAACCTCTCAAATCCATGGCTTCCAAGGTCATCGGAGGCCTGTATCCACCTCCCATGGCTTCTACGTGTTCGATTATTATGGTTTCAAGGCTAGATCTTGAAAGAGCTTGGTCCAGACCTTGGTCGATTTCAGTTTATGGCTGTTCTCCGATTGTCTTTGACCTTTCTCCGACCAGCCATGGCTATTCGAGTCTGACTCTTGACTCTTCTGCTTAGATCGATGGTTTTCAAAGCCTTTCTCACCACTTGGGGTTCTTCTGAAACCCTAACCTTTAAGGTTCTCTCGATTTCTGTTAGATCTGTTTCAGATCTATGTCTGCTCTGAACTTTTTAGCACTTTTCTCGAAGTTTCTTTTAAAACTCCACTTTCAAAACTCCTTATCCTTCTGATTAAGGTTCTCTTAAGTTATTTTGAAACCTTTCTTTGATTTCTAATATGTTTTGCTATGTTTGCTCGTATTATTCTTCTGCCTGAGTTTGCATATTAAAACCCCAAATTTCTTTTAACTATTTATTAAATGAATGATTGTTTGCCTGAGTTTTGTCCGATCTGTCTATTTATCCTCTTTTTAAAACCCTTCTATTGTTGAAAATCTTACGGTTTTGGGTCTAAGACTATTCGTTTAAGTGCAGAAGTTCTTTTCGAAATCTCTTATTCCCTTTGTGTGATTCTTCTGATTCTGGGTTTCTATCTTCTCTTTAACTCGCCTATGTTGAAAGCCCTAATTTTTAGGGGGTTCTTTGTTTGGTTTTGTGTATCAGCATGACTGGCCGGTTCTCATTTTTGAGTTTCTGTGATTCTTCGTGACTATCTTGCCTTGATTTGTTTCTACTCAGTTTCTTAGCCTAAAAAACACTTACATTGATTCTACGTGCTTGTGTTCGTCTTGACTGTTCGAAACTTGCCTCTTTCTCATCGAATCAGTATTATTTGACTCTCATGTTTGCTAGGTTTGTATGTCGAGTCTTGACCATCTGTGTCTTACTTTATTTATATGCAAAATATTGACACATGACTTTCTCTTTGATTGATTCTGATTCCCCCCGTTTCTTGGTCTAATTTGAACACTTTCCTTTAGACCTTAGATCCCTACTTTTCTACTCAATCTGATTGATTCCCTTACCTTGGCTGCTTGATCCTTACTGTCTATTTCCCTAATTAGAGTTTTTCTGAACCTAGCCCTAATAGTTTACTTTATGCCTAATATGTTCGAATTATTTCCTTGTCTACACATTGATTTCTTTCCTTATTTGTTACTCGTTCTTACCGTTTGAACTAATTCCCTTAAATTAAGGGAGTACTTGTACTGATTTTGGTTCTAATTGGTTCTGAGTTCCATAATTACTATTCAATTGTAATTTTTGCCTTATTTTACATGGTTTCGAAATACTATATATACATATTCTCTCATTAACACAAACACACGAACACTTTAGTTCTAAACTCACACTTACACTCAAAACACTCTCTCTTGCTTTATTACTTGTATTGTGGCATGTTCAGTCGGCTGAAAGCCAAGACTATATTTCGAAATCCTGCTACTTTTCTTTACTGCACTTTGCTTCTTTGATTGGTATGTTCTAATTAAGTTTTTCAGCACCAATAACAACATGCTTACTTACTAATTTTGCATTCTTGTCTGCCCACTACTTGTATTTAATTCAGTACCATTACTCAGCATGCTGTAATTTTCTTTCTCCTGTTCTGAATCAATGTATTATGAATCCCAAATCCCTACCCCAATGTGATTAATACTTGTGGTTAGTTTGGGGCATGACAGCATTGAACATTACTAAGCATGACCCAAACTTGATCATCCTAGGATCATAACCCCTATGTTTCCCTTATTTGTTGTGTGCTATGGTTGATTTACAAGCATGACAACACTCCTTATTGTTGTGCATGCCCAGAATTAACTCTTGTCTAAGTACATAGGATCCTTGCAATGGATTCCCAATCCCCTGCCCCTTTGTATGAATTTATCAATTCTGTGAAGTGTTAATGACTGCCTCATATCACCCTTTCCCTCTCCTTTATTCCTTCAGTTCTTAGAACTCAGTTTCTGCACTTCTCACTCTCTTCTTAGACTTAAGTTCTGCCCCCTCATGCGAGCCTTGCCTTGGCACCCATGAGCTCCCTCTGAACTTGGACACATGAGGGCTGACATTTCCACACTGCACTTGTCCCTATTCTGTTTATGAAACTTAGGTGTGAGCACTGTCCGGGGTCCTATTGAGGCCCTTAGGGAACTCTGACACACTCAAGGCTGAGAAAGGCTTTGGATCAATGGTATTTTGAGTTGGTTTATCTCATAACTCATAGAGGAAGTCAAGAATCAGGCTTCCTCTGGTTGTAACCTCTTCTTTTACACTTTTCTGATGTAATTCATTATTCGGTTTGTAATAATTTGTAATAAACATTGGGGCTTTGGTTAGTGAAAAGGGTTGGGAAATTATGCATGCTCAAGGATAGAAAACATGCCTATAGGACTGCATTATCTACTTGTTCAATTCACATTTATAAGACATGCCTATGGGACTGCTCTAATTCTGCATATTCACACTACATTTAGAAACCATGTCTATAGGACTCGCTTGTTCAATTCACATCTAGATCACATTCCTATAAGGGATTATCTGAAATTCTGCACATTTGTCAAAATTTAGGTATCATGTCTATAAGGGTCTAAAATTAGTAACATATAGAAATCATGCCTATTGGGATTCCCAAGTAAAAGTCTGGTTCGTTTCTATTCACATTCAATGTTAAATATCATGCCTATAGGGATTAAAATCAGCAATATTAGATACCATCACTTACAGAATCTGAAACTAGTTCAATTTAAAATCAGTTCGATTCTGAACTAGTTTGAAACAACTTTCCGTCTTTATTTAATGAAGTTTAGCAAGCATGCCTATAGGATCTCAAATAATTTGTTTTGAGTTAGTATTGTTTCGCCTCATTCTGAATTAAGTAGATATCATGCATATAGGACCCCGTCTAAACACTTAGGCAAACCTTAGAGTAATAATTGTAGAATTGAATCAGTTTTTTGTTAAACGTTACAACTAGCAGACAGGCCTGATTTGGATTTTTTATCTGAGTTATGTAATAAACTAATCTGCCTCAATAATCAACTTCCCTCGTCTTTATGTGCTTTAATCATACCCAAAAGGTATGTGCAAGTCATGCTAGTTATGTGTTTTGTTTGAGGAGGTATACTCGAGCCTTATGTGTTTATGTGTTTCCCCTTTAATGTGCAGTCTTTTATATATTTTGTATGTCGCCTTAGATTTTTACCTTTGAAGCTTCAAGTCATCCTAATATCCCTCCCCATTAGGATTAGTAGTCCTAAGTGCCTTTAGGACTGATAAGAATGGGACGGGTAATAGCATGCAATAGTGTTCGAGACCAATCCGCGCTTTAGTACCTTAAACGGGGTAGGAAAGGGTAGATATGGATATGATGACCGGTGCGCTAATGTCATGTGTAGCCCCTCTTTTGAGGAGTGATTACCGCGCATTGCATAGATGTGATCCATATTTTTATCAAACCTAGGACCCCCTTTCTTTATTTCCCCCTTCTTTTTTTGGGCATTGTAACTCCTTATTTAAAGTCAGCTCTTGTACTTGCTCTTTCAAACTTGGTTTACTTTCCGACCATTGTGTATTGAAATCCCCTCTTTTTTTAGCCTTATCTGCTTATATGTTAATTGCACCCCAAATTCACAATAATTGTCTGGCCGGGAACCATACTAGTGGATCCTGAGGGGTGCCTAACACCTTCCTCTTGGGATAATTGAAAGCCCTTACCCAATCTCTGGTTATTCAAACAAACTTAGAATTGAATTTCTAATGGTGTCCTAATGCACCTTAATAATTAGGTGGCGACTCTTCAATTGCAAACCTAGTTCCCAAAAGGAACGAGTTGTCCCACACCAAATGTCCTAAACCCGATTTTGCGAGAAAAGGGGGGTGCGACACTTTGTAGCTATCTTATCTGAACATGTTATTGTACTCTATGTGTAGAGCACTTGAGCTGTGATCCATGTTAAAAGCCATGTCTAGGCTATATGCTTATTCTGTTGGGACCCACTGAGCTCATTTCTGTTGTTGAGTTATCTGCTTACATTGAAATTACATACTCAGTCATACACATTCCTATGCATATCATATCTCAATCTCTGTTACCATTTATTGATACATCATATCATATTGTTGGGCTGATTTCATGACATTGTGAGCCTGAGAGACTAGAGAAATTGATGACTGAGTGAGGCCGAGGGCCTGATTGTGAGGATATTGATTTATGATGGGAGCGGGTTGCACGCCGTAACAGATGTAATTTATTTATGCCATGATTAACTTATTATAGCGCTTGGGCTGAAGGAGCCCTTTCGGAGTCTGTACATATCCTGTAACGACCCGGCCGACCGCTTTAAGAATTAATGCCCCGATCCCTTATTAACTGCTTTTCCCGTGTTTGTTTCTGCTATTTTAATTTGCCGGGATGTTTGGTTTTGCGTTTCGGAGTTTTTTGGGACACTTAGTCCCTAAAACAGAGCTTAAGCTTTAGAATTTAGACCATAGTTGGAGCAGTGTGAAGACAGCCTCGGAATGGAATTCCATCAGTTCTGTTAGCTCCGTTGGGTGATTTCGGACTTAAGGGTGTGTTTGGATTGTGTTTTGGAGGTCTGTAGCTTATTTAGGCTTGAAATGTCGAACATTGAATTTTTGAAGTTTCCGGTTTGATAGTGGGATTTTGATATCGGGGTCTGAATGGGATTCCGGAAGTCGGAGTAGCTTCGTAGTGTTGAATGTGATGTGCTTGCAAAATTTCAGGTCATTCAGGCGAGGTTTGATAGACTTTTTGATCGAAGGCATAATTTGAGAGTTGTTGGAGTTCTTAAGCTTGAATCCGATGTTAATTTGGTGTTTTGATGTTGTTTTTAGCGTTCTGAAGGTTGGAACAAGTTTGAATGATATTTTAGGATTGGTTGGCATGTTTGGTTGAGGTCCCGGGGGCCTCGGGTGTGTTTCGGATGCTCAACAGGTCATTTTTGGAACTTAGGGAATTGCAGAAAAATTGCAGCAAGTCAGTTCTGGTTTCCTTCTTCGCGTTCGCGAGTGGGGTCTCGCATTCGTGAAGAGGAGCTGGCGCTGGTGGAGGTTTTATGCTTCGCATTCGTGAAGGTGTTCCCGCGTTCGCGAGGCAGTGAAGTCTTATACCTACGCGTTCGTGAAGATGGTCTCGCGTTCGCATAGGGGGGAGATGGTCACCGCGTTCGCGATAGGGATATCGCGTTCGTGATGAAGGAACACTGGACCAAGCGAAGTTGTGCTTCGCGAACGCGAGGGTCCTTCCGCGTTCACGAAGAAGGAATTATCTGGGCAGAATATAAAATTTTAAAGTCGAGGGTTTGGCCATTTTTATCAAAACTAGAGCTTGGGAGCTCGGATTTGAGCAAGATTTTGAGGAATTTTCAGAGATTTCGATTGAGTAATGATTCCTAACTCCTTTTTTTTATAACCCATTAATCTAAACATGAATTCATCATCTAATTTCGGATTTGGGGTGAGAAATTGGGAAATTTTTTGGAAAAGTTCTTAGACCTAAATTTTGAGTTTTGATTATGGATTTGACATCGAATTTGGATAATTTTGGTATCATTAGACTCATGAGTGAATGAGGGTTCATAATCCGTAACTTTTTCTCGATTCCAACACGTGGGCCTGGGGGCATTTTGGTTGTTTTTTCTAACTAGTATTAGTACCCGCGTGGATGCGCGGACACTAATCAATGCAAATATTTAAGTTATTTGAATTGTATGTAAATAATCTTAAATTTTACACTTTCTCAGTAAATATAGATAATCATTGGATATTAACTACATGAAAAAAAATTAACCATTTCTTCTATTTTGAAATTTCAATTTCTAAAACTTTACGTATATTATAATAATGATTATCTTTATAATGATGCAAGTGAAGATAATATTCTTAATTTAAAATTCACTTTAATCATCTATCTAAAAATTTAAATGATTCTTTGGCCGGATTTATTTCGATATGACTCCACTTTAAGTTTATCGATATCTCTAGCCCCAGAATTTGAATTTTTAATACCCTATATATACAAAAACTTTGTTCTTTGAATTATTAAATGTTAAATTAGTTGATTATTATTATAAAACGTCGCATATATTGTCTTAAAATTTTCAAGTATTTTTCAACACCATACTTGGCTTAACCTCAATGCAAACTACTCAAATTGCATTCCAATTCAAATTTGAATATCATATCAGTTTGTTGGTAATAGTGATTTTTAAAAACGACACATAATGTTGTCACGACCCGGATTTTCCACCTTCGGGAGTCGTGATGGCGCCTACTAATGGGAGCTAGGCAAGCCAAACCTTAACTACTTGCTGCACTTTCATTTTTGCTTCTTTTAACAAACACAAGTCGATAATATGATAAAAACGGAATTTTAAATAAATAAGCGGAAGTCAACAATTTTATATCTTAAGGCTACGTCTATTACAACTTTTAAAAACCTCAAATACCCCAAAACCTGGTGTCATAGTGTCACAGACTATCTAAGAGTTACTACATACAAGGTCTGAAGAAATACAATACACTATTTCTGAGCAGAGGAAATGAAACATGAAATAGAGATAGAGGGAGACGTCAGGGCCTGCGGACGCCTGCAGGTCTACCTTGGGTCTTCGAGTGGACTGAAGGAAGCCCTCCAGCTACTGTCAGAAAGCTGCTCCTGGATCTGCACATAGTGCAGAGTGTAGTATCAGCACAACCGACCCCATGTGCGGGTAAGTGTCTAGCCTAACCTCGGTGAAGTAGTGACGAGGCTAGGACCAGACTACCAAATAACCCTGTGCAGTTCATATATATATATATATATACAGCGGAAAAGAAATACAGAAATAACCAGTCAATGTGGGAGGGGGAAACATGATGTGGGGGCGATAATAGTTCCAAATAGATAGACATCGAGTAAGTAAAGAAACGACATAACTAGAATATCAACAAGGAAGCAGAAATCAACAATTGCACGGCATCACCCTTCGTGCTTTTACTCTCAGCCTCACCAAAGCAGTTATATACTAAAAACGTGCACGGCATCACCCTTCGTGCTTTTACTCTCATCCTCACCAAAACAATCATATAATCAAAATGTGCACGACATCATCCTTCGTGCTTTTACTCTCTTTCCTCAACATATGATCAATAGAATCGGCACGGAATGGTACGTCGTGCGGCACGACATCGCCCTTCGTGCTTTTACACTCTTTCCTCACAATAACAAACAATGCACGGCATCACCCTTCGTGCTTTAACGTTCTTCCTCACCCAACCAACAATCACAAACAAAGGGGCAAGGGAATAAACAAAATAATAATAGAAATTCCGGCAAGGGAACACAATTAAACAATTAAATCCTGGCAAGGGAACAACATCAATAATCTCAACATCCCGGCAAGGGGGATAATTAACAAAGAAACAATATCCCGGCAAGGGAACAATTTTATAATTTTTTCTCAATTTTACTTCATATTTCACTTCACAACTCGAGCCAATGCTCTAGAGATTCAATTATCACTTATTCTTTCACAACTCGAGCCAATGCTCTAGAAGTTCAATTGTCACTTATACTTCACAATTTCACTATACAACTTGAGCCAACGCTCCTCAATGTTCATAGGTCACAATTCTTTCCACAAGCTTTATACAATAATTAGGAATCTTCACCAAGGCATGAATAATACAACAAAATCATGAAAACCACAATATAAGACCCACGGTCATGCTTGATACCAACGTATAGATAATCATCACCATGACTATACGTCGTACTCGACAAGAAGCAAATAGCAAATAGGACACAACTCCTAATCTCTCAAGCTAAGGTTAGACCAAACACTTACCTCGATGCCTCGAACACAACTCAAATTTCAATTATAGCTTTATCCCTCGATTCCACCACCAATTCGCTCGTATCTAGTTACAAGTTACTTAATTACATCAATAAATGTTAAATGAATCAATTTGAATGCATGAAAATGAGTTTTCTAAAGTTTTACCCAAAAAGTCAAAAATGGACCCCGGGCCCGCTTGGTCCAAACCCGAAATTCGGACCAAAACTCGATTACTCATTTTCCCCCATGAAAATAATTGATTTGAAGTTGAAATCATGATAAAAGATGTTAATGATTGAAGAAAACTAATTAAAAATAACTTACAATTGATTTGGATAAGAAAGGTTATTTGAAAAATCACTTCTTATGTTTTTGGAGTTTTGAAAAGTGAAAAATAACTGAAAAGTCCGTTTAAATATACTCCTCTCAGATCCTCTTGCGGACCGCATAAAAAGGACTGCGGCCGCGGAGCTCCACCGCGGACCGCAAGAAATCGAGCACGGCTGCGGAGGCTTGGCCTTGCTCACCGCGGACCGCACAAATCCCACCGCGGTCGCGGAGTCCCCTCCGCGGACCGCGAGACCTAGCTTCAGAGACCTGCAACTTCTCTGAATCTGCAGCTTTTTGCTCAGTGTAAAAACATCCCGAAACTCACCCGAGCCCTCGGGGCTCCAAACCAAATGTTATACTAACTCAAAAACATCATATGGATCTACTCGTGCGATCACATCATCCAAATAACATGTAAAATCATGAATTAAACCTCAAAACTCAACATTTTCATCAAGAACTCTCAAAGTTCATAACTCTTCAACCGGAAGTCCAACTCACGTCAAATAAATTCCGTTTTTCACAAAATTTCACAGTTATCTTTCAAATACTATAACAAGTTTGTACGGGCTCCGAAACCAAAATACGGGCCCGATAACAATGGTTTCAAACATTAATTCTTTTCTTTATTCCTTAGATAATTCAGTAAAATAATTTCTTTCAAAAATTAATTTCTAAGGATTTGGACCTCGGAATTCATTTCCGGGCATACACTCAAGTCCCATATTTTACTACGGACCTTTCGGGATCGCCGGAACACGGATCCGAGTCCGTTTGCTAAGAATGTTGACCAAAGTCAACCATACTCAAAGTTTTAACTCTAAAATTTTTATTTCTCATATTTTCACATAAAGGCTTTCCGAATATAGGTCCGGACCACGCACATAAATCAAGGTGGGGTAAAAAGAGAGGTTTTTAGGCCTCGGAACACTGAATGCACTTGCAACACAAGTGATGACCTTTTGGGTCATCAAAAATGTAAATTAAAAAAAATATTCTAAGATATCCTTATCTTATAATCTACGTATTTGAGTTGAAAAAATATATATATGAAATCGATGAGATTAACTTTCAATTTTTTTACGCTCAACAAAGATGAAACATAAGAAGAAATTTGTTGTCATCTTTTATTTCTAGTTTTTAGATCTTTCTAACATTTTTTTCAATATTTATTTTTTTTATCTTATTTTTATGTCACTATTATTTTGTGACAAGAAATTAATTTATTTCACTATAAAAGGATGAGTTTTAATAAAAATTGTCTACATATGAACTTTCATTATATTTTTAGTCTTAAATTGAAATTATTTCATATTTTTCTTTTGGCTTTATCTAATCAGCCTAAATAGGTTCTCACCCGACCACTTAAATTAAAAAATTGAATGACGTGTAATTTATATATAATCCATATATAATATGTGTATAATCGTGTGTTGTCGGTATATCATCTATTTATATTAGTTATAAAAAATAAACAATAAATATGGTCGGATATTATATAAATATTCCATAAGATTTTGGTTTTTTGAGTTTATCCATGATATAATTTCTACTATAATAATTTTAAAACTCTCTACTAATATTCAAAAATATCATATCTTTTTATTATCTTTGAAGTAAAAAAAAGTAAAGAGTTTTTCGAAATAATTTATTTACATTTTAAAGAAATATATTTCTTGTCATACCAAAAAAAATTATATACTCTTTGTTACACTTAAAATGTCGCTATAGAAACTATCAATTAGAAACCAATTTCTGTCTTGATAAACAAAAAAAACCTTTCACATAATCTAATGATTCAAAACTAATATTCTTCAACGAAAAAAATATTATACCCTTGCAATATTGGCTTGACTATAGCTAAATGAAGGGGTTTCAGCTTATACCCTTCAATTCCTTGAATGTGCTAAATTAAAATTAATGATAGCAATTGTATAACCAAAGTTTTGTTATTTGTTTGATGTCCATTTATGAAAATTGACTCTTCTAACAAATATTCTTCAAAAAGAAAAAATACTTTTTTTTAATATTGACTGATTTTGTGATGTTTCTTTCTCCAGCATGTATGTTTACTTTATTATATATGTAAGTAAACTTTTATTTGGTTTTGTAAACTCTTTTTTGTTATTTGGATAAATATAATCGTGTACGCTATATATTACATTTATTTTTAAAGAAATTCATTTTATTCAAATCTAGTTATAGTGTTTCAAAGAACTATACTTATAGGGTTTTAAATGTGAAAGAGTTTTATAGTTATATGGAGTAGTTTTTTTTTTTTTGCTAGAGGCGAAGTAGTATTTAAATAATTAGAAAATATCAAAAGTTCCTAACATGATTGCATATATCATTAACCGAATTAAGTATGATAACATGATAAAAAAGATAAATTTTATTTTAAATTTAAATTCGAATTTTAAAACTTTATATATAAATTCAAAATTATCCTTTAATTCAAATTCTATATATATATATATATAATTAACAAAAATAGTCAAATATAGAATAAAGTTACCATATATTATTGACATTTATGAGTTTGCCACTTGGCATAACCATAATGTCAATTATATATGGTAATTTTCTTGCTTTAATATATATATATAGATTTCTCGTATTAGCTTAGAATTTATTTTTAGAATCAGTTACTTGAAGTTATATTTACATTATACAATTTAATTGAATAGATTTGAGCCATTTGGAGTCGAGTACTCGTGGCAAAAACGTGGTTTCGGGTTAATTTTGAGCCGGTTCGAGGTAAGTGGTTTGCCTAACCTTGTGGAGGGGAACTCCCCTTAGGATTTGGTATTTGTTGATATTTGAAACGCCTTGTACGTGAGGTGACGAGTGCGTACTCGTGCTAATTATTGAAAAATCATGTGTTCGTTAATTAACTATAATTGTGTTTCTTTTCCTGTTTATACTGCTTGCAATTTAAGCCTACTATTAGCTTAGGGAAAAATGTTTAATTGACTTAAGTGTTTTATTTGCTCAAACTGCCTTATTTGGATTCTGTGCAATATGCTAGGTTAGAAATACCTATTTTACCTTGGTATGAAATTTGAATTGAATTGAGTATCCTTCATGTTACTGCTGTGTTTATTTTGGGACAACGGGGCGGTATAACGGGAGATCCCCCTGCATGTTTACTTTGAGACTACGGATTTGTAATTTGGAAGATCCCCTCTGCACTTTTATATTGGAACTATGGGACTGCACCCGGTAGATTTCCCCGGTACTGGATATTTACATTTGGGATACAGATCGGTATTCCGGGAGATCCCCGCGCATTATGAGTTGGACTACGGAACGACACCCGGGAGATCCACTGGATATTTATATTTGGGACTACAGGACGGTATCCTGGGAGATCCCCAGTTGTTATCTCTGTGTTGAGCTGTATTCCTTTCTCTGATTATTTTGTCTCTGTTGTAGTTGTTGTTGTTCTTTCTATCCTATGTTACTTCTTACTGTTGCACTTAATTATATTGTCTTATCCTATACTGTTATACCTTATTTTTCATTTAAACTCAGTAGGGCCCTGACCTTCCTCGTCACTACTCGACCGAGGTTAGGCTTGACACTTACTAAGTACCGCTGTGGTGTATTCATGCCCTTTCTGCGCATGTTTTTCATGTGCAGATCTAGGTACTTCGACTCAGCCCTACTACTCTTGAGGCGAGGCGATTCTCCATAGACTTCGAGGTATATCTGCTGAGTCCGCAGACCGAGGAGTCCCTTCTCATTCTCCCTTATAGTATTAACCCTTTTGTATTTACTTTTGTTTAGACATTCCGGAGTTAGACACTTGTAGTTATTCAATATCTTGTGATTTCATGAGATTCCAGGTTTTGAAAAATGTTGTTTCAGTTTGAGAGTTTGTATTATATATGCCGAGTGGCATCTTAAACGCTTCATTATGTTATTTTTGCAGTTTTGGCTAGTTTTATTCTGTTGTTTTATGTTTCCGCAATTTGTTAGGCTTACCTAGTCGTATAGACTAGGTGCCGTCACAATAGTTCACGGAGGGCGAACTGGGGTCGTGACAAGTTGGTATCAGAGCTCTAGGTTCATAGGAGTCATGAATCATAAGCCAATTTTTTAGAGTCTCGCGGATCGGTACGGAGACGTCTGTACTTATCTACGAGAGGCTATGTAACTGTTAGGAAAATTCCACTTCATTTGATTTTCTTGTCGTGCGAGATTTTTGATATCACAATTCTAAATTTCTTTCTTCTATTCTCTCATAGATGGTGAGGACACATGCTACCAGAGATGATCAGGCACCCGTGCCCCCTACTAGAGCCGTCAGAGGTCGGGGCCGGGGTAGAGGCCGAGGACGCGCACGTGGTGCAGCCAGAGCACCCGCGCGAGCTGCCACTGAGGTGCCACCAGTAGTTCCAGCCGGAGTTTAGGCACCTGATACGCCTACTGCCACTACTACTCCAGCGCTCTAGGAGACTCTTGCGCAGTTCATGAGCATGTACACCACTCTGGCTCAGGCAGGGTTGTTTCCCCTTGCTGCAGCCACATCTCAGGCCAGGGGAGGAGCATAGACTCCCGCCGCCCACAATCCTAAGCAGCGAGTGCATGTTGATCAGGTCCTAGAGATTATTCTTGTATAGCCTGCAGTCCCAAATCAGCCCGAGGACAGGGCAGCGGCTTCCAAGGATGCGCAGCTGAGGGCTGAGAGGTTCAAGAAGTATAAGCCTCCTATATTTAGTGGTCTAGCATCAGATGATGCTCTGGGATTTCTAGATGAGTGCCACCGTATTCTCCGTACCATGGGTATATTCGGATCGAGCGTGGTTTCCTTCACTACTTTCCAGCTTCGAGGAGCCGCCGATGAGTGGTGGCGTACCTATGAGTTAGACAATCCGGATGAGGCAGCTTCCCTGACTTGGACTCAATTTTCAGATAAGTTCCTGAGAGAGTATGTTCCTCAAAGCCTCAAGAATGCATTGTGCATCGAGTTTGAGCATTTGCGACAGGGTACTATGACTATCTCGGAGTATGCTGTCTGTTACAGTTGCTTGGCTAGACATGCCCCAGCCTTGGTTTCTACTGTTCGCGATAGGGTTTGCCGGTTTATTAGGGGCTTATTCCCAGCATCAGGTCTATCAGGGCTCATGAGTTGGAGATGGATATTTCTTATCAGCAGGTGGTGAGCATTGCTAGGAGGATAGAGGGTATGCATGTTAGGGATAGAGAGGAGAGGGAGGCCAAAAGGTCTCGAAAGTTGGGCCATTATTCTGGTGCCCATGCTCCAACTACAGTTCGTCATGGTAGGGGTTATATGAGTCACCCCGTTCATTCAGCTCTTCCAGCAGCCAGTGGTATACCAGCTCCTCCTAGGCCTCAGGAGCCTTATTTTGCACCTCCAGTATCTAGTGTGCCTCCAATGCGGGGTGCTTTCAGTGGTCAGTCCAGCAGACCTGGCTTGAGCCGGTCAAAGCCTCCACGTCCTCCTATAGCTTGTTTTGAGTGTGGTGACACATGCCATATGGTGAGGGATTGCCCAGACTTAGGAGGGGTGCACCTCCACATACTTCCCAGCCACAACATGCCCCTCAGAGTTCTCAGACTATGATTACAGCTCCAGTTGCTACCCCACCTGCTCAGCCAGCTAGAGGTGGAGGTCGGGGAGGTAGAGGTTGCCCTAATGGGGGATACTAGACCAGATATTATGCCCTTCCTGCCCGTACCGAGGCTGTCGCCTCCGATTCTGTCATCACAGGTATTGTCCTGGTTTGTCATAGAGATACATCGGTTTTATTCGATCCAGGATCCACCTATTCTTATGTGTCTTCTTATATTGCCCCGCTTTGGGTGTACCTTGGGATTCTTTGAGTTCCCCAGTTTATGTTTCTACTCCCGTGGGAGATTCTCTTATTGTGGGCCACGTTTATCGATCGTGTGTGGTTTCTCTTAGTGGTTTTGAGACTAGAGCCGATTTATTATTGCTCAGCATAGTATATTTTGATGTTATCTTGGGCATGGACTGCTTATCGCCCCATTATGCTATTCTTGAATGTCACGCCAAAATCGTGATGATGGCTATGCCAGGTGTACCGCAAGTAGAGTGGAGAGGTACCTTAGATCATACTTCCAGTAAAGTTATTTCATTCCTCAAGGCTCAGCGTATGGTTGAGAAAGGGTATGACGTGTATCTAGCTTATGAGAGAGATGTCAGTATTGATACCCCTACAGTTGATTCAGTCCTAGTAGTACAGGATTTTTCTGATGTGTTTCCAGCTGACCTTCCGGGCATGCCGCCCGATAGAGATATTGATTTTGGCATTGATCTATTACCGGGCACTCAGCTCATTTCTATTCCTTTGTATCGTATGACCCCTCCTGAGTTGAAGGAGTTGAAGGATCAGTTACAGGAATTACTTGATAAGGGTTTTATTCGGCCCAGTGTATCACCTTGAGGTGCTCCTATCTTGTTTGTGAAGAAAAATGATGGTTCTATGCATATGTGCATTGATTATCGCTAGTTGAACAAAGTTACAGTGAAGAACCGGTATACTTTGCCTCGTATTGATAATTTGTTTGACCAGTTATAGGGTGCACGAGTGTTTTCTAAGATTGACTTGCATTCAGGTTGCCATCAGTTGAAGATTCGGGAGCCAGATATCCCAAAGACTGCTTTCAAGACTCGGTATGGTCATTACGAGTTCCTTATTATGTCATCTGGGCAGACCAATGCTCCAGCAGCCTTCATGCATTTGATGCACAGTGTGTTTCGACCATATTTTGACTCATTCGTCATTGTCTTTATTGATGACATTCTGGTATACTCCCGGAGTTGGGAAGGTCATGAACAACACCTGAGGACAGTGCTTCAGACTTTAAGGGAAAATAAGTTACATGCAAAGTTCTCGAAATGTGAGTTTTGGTTGGATTCCGTGGCATTCTTGGGCCACATGGTTTCGAGTGAGGGTATTCAGGTGGATCTAAAGAAAGTGGAAGCAGTGCAGAGATCTGCAATTTTCTTGGCTTGGCGGGTTATTACCGTCAATTTGTTGAGGAGTTTTCATCCATTGCAGCCCCTATGACCAGGCTGACCCAGAAGGGTGCTCTGTTCCAGTGGACGGAAGAGTGTGAGGCGAGCTTTCAGAAGCTCAACACAACTTTGACAACAGCCCCAGTTTTGATATTGCCTATAGGTTCGGGGTCTTATACTGTCTATTGTGATGCCTTGAGGATTGCCCTTGGAGTGGTATTGATGCAGGTCGGTAGGATGGTTGTCTATGCGTCCAGACAGTTGAAGGTACATGAGAAGAATTATCCTGTCCATGATCTTGAGTTAGCTGCCATTGTCCACGCCTTGAAGATCTGGTGTCAGTATTTGTACGATGTGCCTTGTGAGATTTATACTGATCATCGGAGTTTGCAGCATCTGTTCAAGCAGAAGGATCTTAATTTGCGCCAAAAGAGGTGGTTGGAGCTGCTGAAAGACTATGATATCACTATTCTGTATCACTCGGACAAGGACAATGTGGTGGCCGATGCTTTGAGTCGCAGGGCGGAGAGTTTGGGGAGTTTGGCTTATTTACCAGCAGCGGAGAGGCCCATGGAGATGGATGTTTAGGCCTTAGCCAGCCAGTTTGTGAGATTGGATTTTCAGAGCCCAGTCGGGTTCTAGCTTGTGTGGTTTCCTGGTCTTCCTTGTTTGATCGTATCCGGGAGCGTCAGTTTGACGACCCTCATTTGCTTGTCCTCAAGGACAAGGTTCTGCACGGTGATGCCAGAGATGTGACTATTGGTAATGACGGGGTATTGAGGGTGCAGGGTCGGATTTGTGTACCCAATGTTGATGGGCTTCGGGAGTTGATTCTATAGGAGGCCCATAGTTCGCGGTATTCCATTCATTCGGGTGCCGTGAAAATGAACCAGGATTTGAGGCAGCACTATTGGTAGAGGCGGATGAAGAAAGATATAGTTAGGTTTGTAGCTCAGTGCCTCAATTGTCAGTAGGTGAAGTATGACCACCAGAGACCGGGTGGGTTGCTTCAGCAGATAGAGATTCCGGAGTAGAAGTGGGAGTGGATCACCATGGACTTCGTAGTTGCGCTCCCACGGACTTTGAGAAAGTTCGATGCCATTTGGGTGATTGTGGATCGGCTGACTAAGTTCGCACACTTCATTCCTGTGTGTACTACCTATTCTTCGGAGCGTCTGGCAGAGATTTATATCCGGGCAATTGTTTGTCTGCATGGTATTCTAGTTTCCATCATTTCAGACAGAGGTAATCAGTTCACATCACGGTTCTAGAGGGTCGTACAACATGAGTTGGGTACTCGGGTGGAGTTGAGTACAACATTTCACCCTCAGACGGACAGATAGTCCGAGCGCACTATTCAGATTCTTGAGGATATGCTTTGTGCGTGTGTGATTGAGTTTGGAGGGTCTTGGGATCAGTTCTTGCCATTGGAGGAGTTTGCCTACAACAACAGCTATCAGTCCAGCATTCAGATGGCACCGTACGAGGCTTTATATGGTAGGCGGTGTGGATCCCCTGTGGGTTGTTTGAGCCGGGTGAGGCTAGATTATTGGGCACAGACTTGGTTCAGGATGCTTTGGAGAAGGTCAAGGTGATTCAGGATAGACTCCGTACAGCCCAGTCCAGACAGAAGAGTTACGCGAACTGGAAGGTTCATGATGTTTCCTATATGGTTGGAGAGTGGGTTCTGCTTCGGGTTTCGCCTATGAAGGGGGTTATGAGATTTGGGAAGAAAGGAAAGTTGAGTCCGAGGTTTATCCTTTTGAGATATTGAGACGTGTTAGGGAGGTTGCTTATGAGCTTGCCTTACCTCCCAACTTGACATAGTTCACCCGGTATTTCATGTTTCGATGCTCCGGAAGTATCACGGTGATCCGTCGCACGTGTTGGATTTCAGTTCAGTCTAGTTGGACAAGGATCTATCCTGCGTTGAGGAGCTAGTGGCAATATTGGACAGGTAGGTTCGAAAGATGAGGTCAAAGAACATTGCATCAGTGAAGGTTCAGTGGCGAGGTTAGCCGGTCGAGGAGGCGACCTGGGAGACTGAGCAGGATATGTGCAGCAGTTACCCTCATCTTTTCACTACTTCAGGTATGTCTCTGTGCTCGTTCGAGGACAAACGAATATTTAAGTGTAGGAAGATGTAATGATCCGACCGGCCGTTTTAAGAATTAACGCCCCGTTCCCCTATTAGCTACTTTCCTTGTGTTTGTTTCTGCTATTTTGATTTGCCGGGATGTTTGGTTTTGAATTTTGGAGTGTTTTGGGACACTTAGTCCCTAAAATAGAGCTTAAGCTTTAGAATTTGGTCCGTAGTTGGAGCAGTGTGAAGACGGCCTTGGAATAGAATTCTGTCGGTTTCGTTAGCTCTTTTGGGTGATTTCAGGCTTAGGGTCGAGTTCGAATTGTGCTTTGGAGGTCCGTAGCTTATTTAGGCTTGAAATGCCGAAAGTTGAATTTTTGATGTTTCCGGTTCGATAGTGGGATTTTGATATCGGGGTCGGAATGGGATTCCAGAAGTTGGAGTAGCTCCATAGTGTTGAACGTGACGTGCTTGCAAAATTTCAGGTCATTCGGGTGAGGTTTGATAGACTTTTTAATCGAAAGCGAAATTTGAGAGCTTTTGGAGTTCTTAGGCTTGAATCGGATGTTAATTTGGTGTTGTTGTTTTGAGCGTTCTGAATGTTGGAACAAGTTTGAATGATATTTTAGGATTGGTTGGCATGTTTGGTTGAGGTCCCGGGGGCCTCGGGTGTGTTTGGGATGCTCAACGGGTCATTTTTGCTTAGAAAATTGTAGAAAAATTACAGCAGGTTAGTTCTGGTTTCCTTCTTCGCGTTCACGAGTGGGGTCTCGCGTTCGCGAAGAGGAGCTGGGGCTGGTGGAGGTTTTATGCTTCGCATTCACGAAGGTGTTCCCGCGTTCGCGAGGCAGTGAGGTCTTATACCTACATATTCGCAAAGATGGTCTCGCGTTCGCGTAAGAGGGGAGGGAGATGGTCACCGCGTTCACGATAGGGACATCGCGTTCGCGATGAAGGAAGACTGGACCAAGCGAAATTGTGCTTCGCGAACGCGAGGGTCCTTTTGCGTTCGCGAAGAAGAAACTATCTAGGCAGAATATAAAATTTCAAAGTCGAGGGTTTGGCCATTTTAATCAAAACTAGAGCTTGGGAGATCGGATTTGAGCGAGATTTTGAGGGATTTTCAGAGATTTCGATTGGGTAATGATTCCTAACTCCTTTTTACTTATAACCCATTAATCGAAAAATGAATTCATCATCTAATTTCGGATTTGGGGTGAGAAATTGAGGGGAAAAATGGAAAAGTTCTTAGACCTAAATTTTGAGTTTTGATTGGGGATTTGACATCGAATTTGGATAATTTTGGTATGGTTAAACTCGTGAGTGAATAAGGGTTCATAACCGTAACTTTTACCCGATTCCAAAATGTGGGCCCGGGGGTATTTTGGTTATTTTTCCTAATTTCACGTATTAGCTTAGAATTTATTTGCGGGATCAGTTACTTGAAGTTACATTTACATTATGCAATTGAATTGAATAGATTTGAGCCATTTGGAGTCGAGTACTCGTGGCAAGAACGTGGTTTCGGTTTAATTTCTGTCACACCTCCTTTTTTCTACTCCGAAAGGGTATAAGGGAGTTTTTTCCAATTTAAGTGACAGTCGAAACGAGATTTATTTATTTATTCAGAGTCGCCACTTGGGATAATTTATGGTGTCCCAAGTCACCAGTTTAAATCCTGAATCGAGGAAAGATTGACTCTGTTTTACAGTCCGCGAACACAGAAAACTGGGTAAGGAATTCTGTTAACCCGGGAGAAGGTGTTAGGCATTCCCAGATTCCGTAGTTTTAGCACGGTCGCTCAACTGTTATAATTGGCCTATTATCTGATTTTAATACATGTTTAGACGTATGTGCATTTACACTTTTTAGCCGCCTTTAGTATTCTTATGAAAATTCAAGGTTATTTAAAGCACATTGTAAGCCACGCTACATGAAATGCGCCCGCGGTTCACGACACGCTTTATTTAACCTTATTGGAAATTGAAGTCAGGTCACATGAAATACACACCCTGGTTTGGATTTATGTATCGTGACCATGCCACGGGAACCGTACACATAGTCACAATGATTTATTAAACATAAATAATAATAAAAAAAGGCAACTACTTTTGTGTCACAAGTTTAAGAATTCAAAATTTGAGCACATAAGAACTAATAATGAGAAATCTGCAACGATGTAATAGAAGAACCAAAATAATTAATTAAGTATTTCACCAAACCAAGATCACGTGAAAACAAAAGAAACAAATTTTCACCTAACCTACTTCACATGGATTTATTCGTTCTCAATATACAAACATCTGTCAAACTAAATTCCAAACAAAATAAATCTACCAAGCACATTCAAACATTATAAAGAAATAATAGAGCATGGTATTTATTTATTGAATAAGAAAAAGGTGAGAAAAATGAACCTCTCATTAAACACGTCTTCTTTGATATTGCATTATAGGACTTCAGAACAAAGAACCAACAACACTGCCTCTGCGACAATACAAACGCCAAGGCAACAAAAACCGCGAACAAGAAAGCTCTGTTTCCCCGATCTCCTATGTGTATGTGTATGTGTGTGTGCGCGTGATTTTCAGGCTTGTTTCCGACGAGTTTGGTGGCTGTCTACGGCGAATTCGAGTTTCGCTGGTTTTCTGGCGACTTGGAGAAGACGACTGAAGGTGTTGGTTACTGTATGAGGGAGGGTGGTGGCGGAGTGGTGGTCTATTTGTGTATAGGTGATGGGTGTGAAGAAGAAGATGAAAAAGGGTCTTTTATGGGTGTTCTCTTGGTGTTCTTGCGGTTGGTTTTTGATCGAAAGTAACGAAGAAGATGAACTGATGGGGGAGAGAGGTCTGTGTGTTGAACGGTCGATCTCTAAGGTCTGTCCGGGTTGTGGTGTTCTCCTCCTTGGCGTGTTTTTTAGCTGATTGTAGGCGTTAGGTCTAGCTTTCTTCTATAGGTTTAGGACTTTAGGGTTATATTTAGGTTAAGGGTTATGGGTCTAGGAATTATGGGCTTGGGAATTATGGGCTAGGTCCAAAAATTAGGCTTAAAAATGGGTCGCTTGAGCCCAAATTTATTCTTTCCCCGCGAACGAGACTAAAAATACAATCTCCTTTATTAATTAATCCTGGGTAAGCAAAATAACTATTAAAATAAGACTAACAGTAAAAACAAAACTATTTTTGGGCATTTTTCATGATTAAAAATAACTATAAAACATTAATGAAACTATTTTTTTGTAATTTTCATTTTCTTGTAATAAAATAAAGTAAACGAGTAAAAATTAGTTGGAAATAGCTCTATTAGGCTAAATGAAATATTTATGTGCTAAAATATGAAAAATCTTGGGAAGGGTCAAAAATCACATGTCTACAGCTGCCCCACTTTGACTGAAAATACGAAGTATTTTCAGACAAAGAACGACTAGACAGGTTTTTTGACCCCAACCCTTATTTAGGGAGACCAAAACTAATAAAAAGGGGAATGTGACCGAGCTCTGGTATCTGAGCTGCATACATATCCTTGGCTATAAAGGAATCAAGCCACGTGTAGTTCAAAGGTGAGTGAGATGATGGAGTATACCAAGATGGGGAGCTGGTCGAGGTGCCGTTCCGTCGAGGTTCCGATCCGCGGTCTTGATGTTACATCAAAAATCAAAACATGAAAAAACTAGCTAAACCTATCAACTACGAGTTACAAGATTCATATCTATAAGTCTTCTGAAGCTTGATCTTGAGTCTTGAGTGGTTCTTCATGCAGACTTTAGATTTGAACCTTGACGCTTGCTAGTTGCAGGTGTTATTTCATCCTTCTTCAGCTTTTCGGATCAAGACCAGGCATACAGTGCTTGTGACCTCGGCCATGTCTTGAGCAGCCCACATCTTTCATGAACTTCTGCATTTGGATTAACTTCTTGCCTTTCTCTTTTTTTTCTTTATTGTGACTAACTTCTGTTGATCACCTCGGACTGTTGATTCGCATTCTTGCTGTGAGCTTCTTTTGTTGCTGACTTGAATTGTATTTTGAAGTGAATTCTCTTATTCTCCAGGTAGGCGCCTGATTGCCAATACTCGACATATCTTCCTTCGAAACTTGCTGCTTTCCCTTTGTTCTCCAGGTGGGCTCCTGATTGTTGTCTTCCTTTGAACATTGTTGTTTCCTTTTGTTCTCCAGGTGGGCTCCTGATTACCAATATTTGCGCTGCTTTTCCTTGAAACTTGAACTGCTTCCCTTTGTTCTTCAGGTGGGCTCCTGATTGTTGTACTCCTTTGAACCTTGCTGCTTTCCCTTTGTTCTTCAGGTGGGCTCCTGATTGGTGTCTTCCTTTGAACCTTGCTACTTTCCTTCGTTCTCCAGGTGGGCTCCTGATTACCAACACTTGCGCTGCTTTTCCTCGAAACTTGAATTGTTTTCCTTCGTTCTCCAGGTGGGCTCCTGATTGCTGAACTCCTTTGAACCTTGCTGCTCCCCTTTGTTCTTCAGGTGAGTTCCTGATTGTTGTCTTCCTTTGAGCCTTGTTGCTTCCCTTTGTTCTTCAGGTGGGCTCCTGATTGTTGTCTTCCTTTGAGCCTTGCTGCTTCCCTTTGTTCTTCAGGTGGGCTCCTGATTGTTGTCTTCCTTTGAACATTGTTGCTTCCCTCTGTTCTCCAGGTGGGCTCCTGATTACCAATATGCATTATTTTTTCCTCGGAACTTGAACTGCTTTCCTTTGTTCTCCAGGTGGGTGCCTGATTTCTAACTCGAACTAACTCCTCTGAAACTGCTGCTTTCCCTTTGTTCTCCATGTGGGTGCCTGATTGCCGAACTCGAACTGACTCCTCTGAGACTGCTGCTTTTCTTTGAACCTGATTACAACAAAACAGACAAATAAAAGAAATTTATCTGCCCCAGTTTGATATTGGGAACATCTGTGAGTAGAACAAATTCTAAACTAAAATCTTTTATCCTGAAAATTTCGAACCAAACCTTATCTCAAAAGTGAAAAGCTTAGATGCCAAATTACACTTCCCAAAAGTAGCCCTCTCGTCTGACCTTGTCATTTGCGAGGGCTCAAAACTTACCAAATCCTGTTATTCAGGAAGGTACTGGAATTCCCTAACGAGCCTGTCTGGTACCTGCTTTCCTAACGGAGGGTTTCCCCGGAACAAACAAAATTTCCTACCTTTATTTCAATCAAAGAAAACTTGTGAATTTAAACATGGTGGTTGGTTTGTGGCCTTGAACATTGATGGCGATTGCTCCTTCACATCCCATGGTAACTTCGATTTCAACTCGAAAAACCTTGCCTGTTTATTGACTGACCACTTTCTCTGTCACCTTTATCACGGAAAATACCCTTGATCCGTTCAAACCCAATACCATTCATCTGTTGCATTGTGCTCATGCATTGACATATAATGAACCTTTTTGTTTCACATGAAACCCAAAGCACGTTGATTTTTACCAACTCGATGCGCTTGCTGTTCTTTCCTGGCCTTGGCCTTGAGGTCTATTTCTCCTTCAGTTGCCATGATAGCTTTGATTTCCACTTGGAAGAATTTGCTTGTTATTGATTAACCACTTTCTCGGTCAACCTTATCGCAGAAAATACCACTGATTCATTCAAACCCAAGCCCTCTATCTATTGCATTGTGCTCATGAATTGACATATACCGAACCTTCGTATTTCACATGAATCCCAAAACACGTTGATGGTTGCCAACTCAGTGTGCATGCTGTTCTTTCCTAACTTATGCCATTTTGATGTGCTAGCCAGATCCCGTCTTGTGCAATTGGAAAGCTGGTGGCAAATTTTGAAGCCATTTCTCACTTGTTCTGACCAAACAGACTCGGGAAGAGGAAGTAAACAAGGCAAAAGGAATAGAGTAAAGGACAATAGAAAGAGATGATTCCTAAAAAGAAAACTACAAAGTAGAAACTTATCAGATATGGATACCAACTCTAATGACCATGACATGCACATCTGGATTAAGTGGCCTAATCTGTCAAGCAAGTCTGATGTTCAACTCTTGTTATACCCCTAAACCGCAAAACTGGGCTTCAATGTTTTGATTATCCAATCTGATTCACGATCCTTATTCGACTTGTAGTGCCCGAAGGGTTTTCACCATCAAACCTCTCTCCTTTTGTTATTTCTCTCAACTCACCATCGTCTTATAGTGCCTGTGAAGGTTTTCACCAATAAGACTCTCTCATTTTGTTCTTTTCTATTATTCCTTCTGATTCCGCAGATGACAAGGCATTACCCATAGTAAAACATCATATGCCCCTGGCATGTCTAGCTCGGCACTCTCAAAGATTATCCAGGAAGTCTTTATTGGATCGTAATATGGCTTTTGGACAGGGTTAGAAAGAAAGGGTATCATAAAGGCTCAAAATAACTAAGACAACGGGTTAATTTATTTATAACTTTTGGAATCCATTCTAAAAACTTTGCCCCAAATTCTAAAGCAAGGGAATTTGATTCTTTTCTTTTTGAGATGGAGTTTCTGCCCACTCTTGACTTCGTGGGATCATGAAATATTTTTCTTTTTGAGATGGAGTTTCTGCCCACTCTTGACTTCGTGGGATCATGAAATATTTTATTTGGTGCAACCGAACCGTGAGGCTGCCTACGTATCTTGTGGTGACAAGAATCAGGTCGAACGTAGTTCACAAGACTACTTTTGTTACTATTTTCCTTTTCTTTTTTCCTTTTTTATCTTTTTTTCTTATTTTTTTTTATTTTTCCCTTTTTTTCTTTTTTTTTTATCTCTATTTTTTTTTAATCTTCCTTTTGGAATGAACTTCTAAATAAGCCTATGGGGACATGATTTTTTTTTCGTATGACTCTAACTTGATTCCAAAAGAGGGAAGGTCAAAGAAATCAGTACATGCTCAAAAGGGTATCGAATGGTATAAGTGTTTTGGTAGCTAAAAGAGGGCCTCTCAATCCCTGAAAATGCCAAGTACAACACATGCAACTTGAAATGAAAAAGGAATAGCACGCACAACGTTTCTTTTATAGCTTTGACATTGATATCAGTGATATGCTTTCCATTTTTTTTAGTGTCTTGTCAAGTACAGAACCCTCGTTGGGTGATCCCCTCTTCACAGTGGATATCATCCGTCAATTTGGAGACAACTTTCTTGACTTTATCTTGTAACTTGAGATGCACTTGAACGCAAAGTTGTTTGCTTCAAACTGTCTGGAATGCACTCTCCTTTAACAAATTCTTGTTACCCCATTAACTTTCCCAATTATCTGCCCCAGTTTCACACAGTTCAGGCTTCAAATGATCTCGAAATGCCTTTACTTATTTCCCTCAAATGTCCCTATCATCTTTACAATTATTTTATTGCTTCATGATTAAACTAACCTTTAAGACCAGGCCTAAAATTATGCGTTCATGTCATGTCACCAGAACCATCATGAAGAGAACTATAAAAGGAGAAGAGAACTAAACGGAAATAACTAGAAATAACAGAAAACAAAAAATTGTATTAGACAAACGGTGAAGGAATTTGAACAACAAAACAAGCACTAAACTTGGATTACAACCCTGGAACAACCCTGGAACAAACGAGTTACTACGACTAAACAAACCAGACAAAATAAAAGGATAGAAGGGTTTGATCCACAAGACAATATCCGGATTACAACCCTGAAATAAACCGGATAACAGAAATGACAACAAAATAAACCACCAATACTCCTCCCTGGCTAACCAAGAAAGGAGCATCTTTCCAATCACCAAGCTCAACATCTTAGCCACTGAATTCTACATCAACAATACTAGGACCTTCACAAGTCTTCATCACATTGTTCTTAACAAATTGCTTTTGGGTTCCCTTTGCCGGCTCGTTCTTAAGATCAACCTATGATAGCGCTGAAAACTTTGCAGCGCGTGGACCTCCGAGGATATCAGAAGAATTCTCATATTCCTTTTCAAAACAAACCATACTCACCATATGCGTCTCATTACGAACAGGCGATGGACTTTGGCTAGTGTCGGCTGCATTTAGATTTTGCACGACAATGTCACATGCATCAATAAGCTTCTGAATTGCATTTTTCAGGTGCCAACACTTTTCTGTACTGTGACCCGGGGCATCGGAGCAATATGCGCACCTTTGAGAAAAATCAAACTTCTTTGGCAAAGGGTTTGGCATTTTTATCTGAATCGGCTTCAACATGTCCAATTGCCTCAACCTTTGGAATAAACTCGCATATGATTCTCCAATAGGGGTGGAAGCATTTTCTTTTTTCAGCAGTCTTTTCAGTTTGTATTCTGGCCTCAGTTGGAACCTTTTGCGGGCAGGTGGCTGATATACTTGAGGAGGTGGGTAAGACATTTGGGGAAGTGGTGCGGGCCATCACGGGCCTCGTGGGTGGAGCATATGGTGGTGCATTGTGGATAGGGTACTGGGAAAGTGATGTACAACTTTGGGGGTTACGTGGAGAGAAGTAGCATTGGGGAGGATCATCTGGTGCACAAGGAGATCCATGGGGTCGATGTCGAGGCTGAAAGCGTTGAACAGGAATGCCCAACGGATCATCTTTTCTATTTCTCTTTCTTTCACTCAAACTTACTGGGATATTCTGAATGTCTTCCGTAGCATCTTTCAATGCCGAATAACTCCTGATTTTGCCTGACTTGATTCCCTCTTCTACTATCTCCCCCATTTTTACCACATCATTGAAAGGTTTACCCAAGGTCGGAATCAAATGACTGAAGTAGGTGGCCCCTAAGCTTGTAGGAAAAGCTCAACCATTTCTTCTTTACCAATCAGGGGGCTGACTCGAGCGGCTTGCTCCCTCCATCTGAGCCCAAACTCCCTAAAGCTTTCCTCCGGCTTCTTTTCAATTTTAGATAGGAAGGAGCGGTCTGGGTAATGTCTAATTTGTATTGAAAGTATCGAACAAAATCTTGAGTCATGTCGCCCAATGTATGCCACTTACCGATATCTTGATGATTATGCCATTCCAAAGCTGCCCCAATCAAGCTCTCACTGAAATACGCCATCAACAAATTATCTTTCTCGCCAACACTTCTCATTTCACTGCAATAAACCCTCAAATGGGCTACCGGATCTCCACACCCATCATACAAGTTAAACTTTGACACTTTAAACCCTGCGGGCAGGCGAACGTCATGGAACATACACAATTCTTTGTAAGACATGTTAACCTGGTCTCCCATCCCTTGCATGCTTTTTAGCTTTCTGGATATCTCATCCCGCCTTTCTTTTCTTGTTGACCTCTCATTTTCTACATGAAGCTCGTTCCGAGGGTTCTGATTGTATGAGTCAGGAACCTTGTGGGCAACCTCTGAGGGGTAATATTGGGCATCGTGAGCCTTGAGTGAGTGTTCATTGTTGGGGATAGTGGATAAGACAGGAGGGCAATTTTTGGGAAAGGTAATTTGGAAGATGAGTGATAGAGCTACTAGGGTGGTTAGGAAAGCCATGATAAACGGGTGGATCTGGAGAGTATGGGGGATCATCTAGCACTGTGTCCGGAGTTTGGGTAAGGGCAGCATCTAGGAAGCTAGGTGGTGGCGGGGGTGGTGCATTCCCAGTCATCCAGGCCTGATACATATCCATCATGTGTTGTCTTAACATCCTTACCTCATCAGCCAAACCGGTGTCCTATTCAACCAATTGCTTTTGGGCACCCGTATCAACCAACTCAGTTCTTTTGTTGTCTGTCATTACCTTTCGACCTTATGTTGTAGAGAAGAGTTACCACTTTAACAACCACAAACCAACCACCTTTCTGCTATGAAGATGAAGGCATCACGTTAGCGTTGGGGCATTTAACATAAGATAATCTCAATTTATGTGCAATGCACCTAGCCCCAGTTATCGGTTCTAAAATGACTTCGAGGGTACGAAGGTCAGTCGGCGTCATCCCAATTTGTTCATTTCAATCCTTTCTTTTCTTTGCTTTTCTAGCACTTGCTTGTTCATTTTCTTTCCTCTTTTTTTTCTAATTATCACTCTTTTCTTTCCTCTCATTTCTCACGTCCCATAATTTTACCTCTTTTTTTCCTCTTTTTTAATCCTAATAATAAAAAAAATAATTCGATCGAAACCTATGTAGGTTGCATACGTATCATGACGCCGCATGAATCAGATCTTTGCGTAGTTCTGGAAGAACGAAAATAAAGTAAACAAACTAACGTTCTCATTTTTCTTTTTCTTTTTTTGTTTATTACTTTAATGACTACTCTTATGAGAAAAGAGAAATAAAAGAAAGCAAATCCTTTTTTTCTTTTGAATTTTCTAGACTGAATGTTCTATAACATATTCTAAACTCAAACTTAACAGATTTTTTTCTTTTGAAACCAATACTCTATTAAGGAAGAATCCTAGAAGAGAAATATTTTTTTGACTTTTTTTAGGAAGGAAATCTAAAAAATAAACCAAAGAAAAACTATTTTGAATTTTCGTTTGATATCCTGAGTAAAGGTTTCGAAACAGGGAATGAACAAGATAAAAAAATATTTTTGGATTTCAATTTTTTTTTAATTACCTAAGGGAGAAACTCTGAAAATAAACCAAGGAAAAAGTATGTTGTCGTTTTTTTCTTCTATATACAATATCCTAAAGTTCTAGTGAAAATAAAAGAATTTGGTTCATTTTTTCGTTAATTTCCCAAAGAAGCACCTCAAAAGAAAATCTTTTTGAATTTTGGAATTAGTATCTTAAAGAAAACTTTTAAAGAGGTATTAAAAGAAAATTTTCTCCTTTTTTTTGAACTTTTAGTCTTAATAACTAAAGGAAGTATAAAAGTAATTTTTATTTCTAGATGTTAATTTCCTAAGGAAAACCACAAGAGATTTTTTTTGAACTTCTAGAGTTAGTATTCTAAAGAAAACATCTAACAGAAATATAAAAATGCAATATCTATTTTTTTGGATTTTGAGTTACAACACACTTTTTCAAATATAAAGTAGGAAGTACAATCACAAAAGACTCGACATTACTGCACAAAACTAGAAAGTAAAAGACGACATAAAATGAAGAACAAACTCAAAACATAAAAAAATAAAAAAAATAAAAAAATCTCCTTAAGCAACTCTTGCATGAGCGATATTTCTGGATGGTCCTAAGGCGCCTGTCATGCCCAAACTTCGGTAAGTAAATCCACACATGTATGAGAAATTAAGACCAAATAAAGTTAAAGACCTAGAACGCTATGTGAGACAATAACCCTTCCTGTTTGACACATTCAAGACCTGATTGTGACTATTTTTCTAAAATTAACCTATGTGGCTAAAAGTGGCTAAAAATGCAAAATTTGGCTAAGATCCCGCAAAGCCAAGTCCTAAGATTTACTAGGAAGACCGGACCCTATGTGGGTTGCCTACGTATCACGCCCTGAAAGACGAGAATCAGGTATGCGTAGTTCAGGCAAATTGGATACGGGCAAGAAATAAAAATAACAACTAATTCAGAGAAGAAAAAAAAATTTGTCTTTTGTTTTGAAAAAAATGATGAAACATGTAAACATCTTTTTGGATTTTTTTTTATTTTTTTAAAAAAATGACGGGAAAAATGCAAACTCCTTTTTTTTTATTTTCAATTTTTGGTGTTTTTTTTAAAAGGTGTGCAAGAAAATTGTAACTGGGCCCCGCTTGCTTCATTTTTATACTACAACCTCTTTCCATTTGCCCTCAATTATCATTGGTCCGCCAAATTACCCTTTTACCCTTGAAGAAATGCAACATGTAGCACATAGGATGCATCAAGATGGTCTGTTCTTTTGGGTACACCTGTCCTAGACGAACCCAACCCTTGTGTTGAGTCCCCAAAGTCAGATGCGCGTGATACAAACAAGCGTTCCTACTAGGGATCCGGCATGAGGCTATGTTATTCTAAGTTTAAAAACCTAGGTTTATTTGTTCTAGACCTGGCTTACCCGAGCGAACAGCTCGGACCGAGGGGGCAGCGTACCGGGAATACAGAAGCTTCACCGGCTTTGCAACTTGTCTGAACCTCGTTCTAAAATTGGAAGGACTCTAACAGAAGAGAAGTCACACGAAGTGCACACTTCCTAGATGATTTAGAAGACTCAGAGAGAGGAGGAATTCGTAGCAATTTATATACAGTTCAACAATATCAAAGCAGTAAAAAGCAATATTTAGCACATTAGGCCATAATATGTGAATAAAACCAGATAATAAATAAAGCCAAATATAACAATTATTCTAAGCTAAAATTCTTGAACCCTGAACCAGAGATTCTGGGTTCGATCCCCAGCAGAGTCGTCAGAGCTGTCACACCTCCTTTTTCCTACCCTGAGAGGATATAAGGGAGTTTTTTCCAATTTAAGTGACAATCGAAACGAGATTTATTTATTTATTCAGAGTCGCCACTTGGGATAATTTATGGTGTCCCAAGTCACCGGTTTAAATCTCGAATCGAGGAAAGATTGACTCTGTTTTACAGTTCGCGAACACAGAAATACGGGTAAGGAATTCTGTTAACCTAGGAGAAGGTGTTAGGCATTCCCGAATTCCTTGGTTTTAGCACGGTTGCTCAACTGTTATTATTGGCCTATTATCTGATTTTAATACTCCCTCCGTTTCAATTTATGTGAACTTATTTCCTTTTTAGTCCGTGCCAAAAAGAATGACCTCTTTCCTTATTTGGAAACAAATTACCTTTATACAATGATTTATAGCCACGCAAAATATATGTGCCTCATTTTACATCACAAGATCCAAAGTCTTCTCTCTTTTCTTAAACTCCGTGCCCAGTTAAATGAGTTCACATAAATTGAAACGAAGGGAGTACATGTTTAGACCTATGTGCATTTACACTTTTTAGCCGCCTTAAATATTTTTATGAAAATTCAAGGTTATTTAAAACACATCGTAAGCCACGCTACATGAAATGCACCCGTGGTTCACGACACGCTTTATTTAACCTTATTGGAAATTGAAGTCGGGTCACATGAAATGCAAACCCGAGTTTGGATTTATGTATCGTAACCATGCCACGAGAACTATACACATAGTCACAATGATTTATTAAACATAAATAAAAAAAAGGCAACTACTTTTGTGTCACAAGTTTAAGAATTCAAAATTTGAGCACATAAGAATTAATACTGAGAAATCTGCAATGATGTAATAGAAGAACCAAAATAATTAATTAAGTATTTCACCAAACCAAGATCACGTGAAAACAAAAGAAACAAATTTTCACCTAACCTACTTCACATGGATTTATTCGTTCTCAATATACGAACATCTGTCAAACTAAATTCCAAACAAAATAAATCTACCAAGCACATTAAAACAATATAAAGAAATAATATAGCATGGTATTTATTTATTGAATAAGAAAAAGGTGAGAAAACGGAACCTCTCATTGAACACATCTTCTTTGATATTGCATTATAGGACTTCAAAACAAAGAACCAACAACATTGACTCTGCGACAATACAAACGCCAAGGCAACAAAAACCGCGAACAAGAAAGCTTTGTTTCCCCGATCTCCTATGTGTATGTGTGCGTGCGCGTGATTTTCAGGCTGGTTTCCAACGAGTTTGGTGGCTGTCTACGGCAAATTCGAGTTTCGCTGGTTTTCTGGCGACTTGGAGAAGACGACCGAAGGTGTTGGTTACTGTATGAGGGAGGGTGGTGGCGGAGTGGTGGTCTATTTGTGTATAGGTGATGGGTGTGAAGAAGAAGATGAAAAGGGTCTTTTATGGGTGTTCTCTTGGTGTTCTTGCGGTTGGTTTTTGATCGAGAGTAACGAAGAAGATGAACTGATGGGGGAGAGAGGTCTGTGTGTTGAACGGTCGATCTCTAAGGTCTGTCCGGGTTGTGGTGTTCTCCTCCTTGATTGTGAAGGAGAGTCCTTTTTCAGTGTTCTACGGGTCTCAATTTTTGTAGAGTGTATAGGTCTGCGTAGGTCTTGTGTATTTTCAGCTCTTTATAGGTCTAGCTCCTTAGGCGTGTTTTTTAGCTGATTGTACGTGTTAGGTCTAGCTTTCTTTTATAGGTTTAGGATTTTAGGGTTATATTTAGGTTAAGGGTTATGGGTCTAGGAATTATGGGCTTGAGAATTATGGGCTAGGTTCAAAAATTAGGTCTAATAATGGGTCGCTTGAGCCAAAATTTATTTTTTCCCCGCGAACAAGACTAAAAATACGATCTTCTTTATTAATTAATCTTACGTAAGCAAAATAACTATTAAAATAAGACTAACAGTTAAAACAAAACTATTTTTGGGTATTTTTCAAGATTAAAAATGACTATAAAATATTAATGAAACTATTTTTTTGTAATTTTCATTTTCTTGTAATAAAATAAAGTAAAAGAGTAAAAATTAGTTGAAATAGCTATATTAGGCCTAAATTAAATATTTACGTGCTAAAGTATGAAAAATCCTGTGAGGGTCAAAAATTACATGTCTACAATTTCGAGCCGGTTCGAGGTAAGTGGTTTGCCTAACCTTGTGTGGGGGAACTCCCCTTAGGATTTGGTATTGTTGATATTTGAAATGCCTTGTACGTGAGGTGACGAGTGCGTACTCGTGCTAATTGTTGAAAAATCATGTTTTCGTTAATTAACTATAATTGTGTTTCTTTTCCTGTTTATACTACTTGCAATTTAAGCCAATTGTTAGCTTAGGGAAGCATGTCTAATTGACTTAATTGCTTTATTTGGTCACACTGCCTTATTTGGATTCTGTGCAGCATGCTAGGTTAGAAAAATACCTGTTTTACCTTGGTATGAAATTTGAATTGAATTGAGTGTCTTTCGTGTTGCTGCTGTGTGTTTATTTTGGGATTACGGTACGGTATCCCGGGAGATCCCCCTGCATGTTTACTTTGGGATTACGAATTTGTATTTCGGGAGATCCCCCTGCACTTTTATATTGGAACTACGGGACTGCACCCGGTAGATTCCCTCGGTACTGGATATTTACATTTGGGACTACAGATTGGTATTCCGGGAGATCCCCACGCATTATGAGTTGGACTACGGGACGGCACCCGGGAGATCCACTGGATATTTATATTTGGGACTACAGGACGGTATCGTGGGAGATACCCAGTTGTTATCTCTGTGTTGAGTTGTATTCCTTTTTGTCATTATTTTGTCTCTGTTGTAGTTATTGTTGTTCTTTCTATCCTGTGTTACTTCTTACTGTTGCACTTAATTATACTATCTTATCCTATACTGTTATACCTTATTTTTCATTAAAATTCAGTAGGACTCTGACCTTCCTCGTCACTACTAGACCGAGGTTAAGCTTGGCACTTACTGAGTACCGTTGTGGTGTACTTATGCCCTTTCTGCGCATGTTTTTCATGTGCAGATCCAGGTACTTCGACTCATCCCTACTACCCTTGAGGCAGGGCAATTCTCTAGAGACTTCGAGGTATATCTGCCGTGTCTGCAGACCGAGGAGTCCATTTCCATTCTCCCTTATAGTATCAGCCCTTATGTATTTACTTTTGTTTAGATATTTCGGAGTTAGACACTTGTAGTTATTCAATAGCTTGTGATTTCATGAGATTCCGGGTTTTGGGAAATTTTGTTTCAGTTCGAGAGTTTGTATTGTATATGCCGAGCAGCATCTTAAACGCTTCATTATGTTATTTTTGCAGTGTTGGCTATTTTTATTCTGTTATTTTTTGTTTTCGCAATTTGGTAGGCTTACCTAGTCGTAGAGACTAGGTGCCGTCACGATAGTTTACGGATGGAGAACTGGAGTCGTGACACATCCCCAGTGAGCACATGTACCTATTGAGTGCGAGTGCCGAGAGCGAGTGCCGAGTGATTGGGAAGATTGAGTGACTGTAAGGATTGGGTGACTGTGAGGATTGAGTGATTGGGAGGACTAAGTGACTGGGAGGACTGAGTGAATTGATACTCTGGGAGTATGCATATGATATTATCGCTGAGTTGCATTGCATTCGACATACACATTGACATGTAGGCATAGAGATGTATTTTCCTCATGCCATTTGAAAATGAAACATTTACCTGTTAAAAGCTTTTGGGAAAAATCACAATTTTACAAATCTACTCATATTTTGGTGATTTCGGTAAAAGAATTGGGTTTTCACTGATATACTTGGAAAGCATGCCTATTTTTCCGGAACTGTGAACGAGTTGAGCATCTTATATCTGAGTATTTTTTTTCTTGTACCATTATTATTATTTTGTTATGAACTATTGTTGGCTATTAGTGTTGGACTCTGACCTTTGTTCCAGCTCGTCACTACTTTCAACCTAAGGTTAGGTTTGTTACTTATTGAGTACATGAAATCGGTTGTACTCATACTATACTTTTGCACCTTGCGTGCAGATTTGGATGTTGACATTGCTGTGTTTAACGGGAGCTAGCATTGAAGACGTACCTGCGTTCTGGTTATATTTGCCTCTTGTTCATGGTAGCTCTAGACTTACGAAAAATCTGTTTATGTATAATTCAGACAGATGATGTATTTATTTTACACTAGCTTTGTAAACTCTAAATCATAGAAGCTCATGATTTGTACTATCAGTCCTTGGAAAATTCTTTGTATAAAAGCAGTTGTATTATCATTCTTTTCTTAATAATTTTCATTAAATTAGATAGCTGTTACTTGGCTTACCTAGCGGGTCGGGTTAGGTATCATCACGACTAGTTGGATTTTGGGTTGTGACAGTATATTTCTCGAAGGAATGAACCAGACCTCTATGATACCCTGTGAGTATATGACATATACCATGTGGGTATCATAGAGGACTAATGAGTTTCTTTTGTAAAGAAATGTACCAATCCTCTATGATACCCAGTAATTATATATATATATATATATATATATATATATATATATATATATATATATTAGTTATCTTTTTATATTAATATAGTAAAAAAAAAGGGAGTCAAAAAGGTGTGCAGAATTTGATTATAAAAAACAGAAAATGGAGAAAAAATGATTTGAAAACAATAACAAATAAAAAGGAGAAAAAAATAAAAGGAAAGAAAGAGAGAGAAAACATGTATAATGTTATAAATATATTATATTATGGATGTTCATTTAGTACTCCGTTGTAAATAAGCTTCCTGAAGAAGCTTATCCATATGGGACTCCACCGTAAATATGTTTATCTATTTAGTACTATATTGGAAATAAGCTTCCTGAAGAAGCTTATCACTTCGGTACCCGGTTATGGATAAACATTACCCCCAGTAGAAGTTTATCCATATCGGGTATAATAAGCTTATCTTTTCAGTACCCAGTTATGGATAAACATTACCCCCGGTAGAAGATTATCCATACCGGGTATAATAAGCTTATCCATTCAGTACTCCGTTATGGATAAATATTGCTCTCAGTAGAAGATTATCCATATCTGGTACAGCAGCAGCTTACACAGTAGCTTGTAGTAGCAGCTTACACAGCAGCTTATAGTAGCTTACACTACAGCTTGTAGTAGCAGCTTACATAGCAGCTTGTAGTAGCAGCTTCCTTTCTTCTATAAATAGAAGAGATTTCAGTTCATTATGTACATCAGTTTGAATTCGAATAATATATCAGTTTCTCTCTATACTTGTCTTTACTTTATAGTCTTTATTTCATAACACGTTATCAGCACGAAGCTCTACCATCTCGAGCAAATATTTTGAAAGTATCTGAGGTAAGAACTTTCTTTTCCTAAATAATGTCAAATCTTTCTAAACTTGAATTTGTAGCCCTGGATATATCGGGCAAAAGCTACATGTCTTGGGTGCTTGATGCTGAAATTCATCTTGATGCGATGGGTCTGGCAGACACCATCAAAGACAAAAATCAGGCATCAAACCAAGACCGTGCCAAAGCAATGATATTCCTACGCCATCACCTTGATGAGGGCCTGAAAATGGAATATCTTACTGTTAAAGATCCAGTCATACTGTGGAATAATTTGAAATATAGATATGACCACCTGAAGATAGTCGTTCTTCCACAAGCACGATATGATTGGACTCATCTAAGGCTACAAGATTTTAAATCTATCAGTGAGTATAATTCTGTTATGTTCAGAATTATTTCCCAATTGAAGTTATGTGGTGATAATATTGCTGATCATGATATGTTGGAGAAAACTTTCACCACTTTTCATGCCTCGAATATGCTCCTATAGCAGCAATATCGAGAGATGAGATTTAAAAAGTATTCTGAACTTATCTCACATTTTCTTATAGCAGAGAAACATAATGGGCTATTAATGAAAAATCATGAAAGCCGACCTATTGGTTCATGTCCATTCCCTGAAGTGAATGAGACGAACTTCCACCAAGCTAAACGTGGAAGAGGTCGTGGCCCCAGTCGTGGTCATGGCCGTGGTCGGGGAAGAAACCCCAATCATGGTAATAATAATGCACCAAAGAAGCCTCCTCACCACCAGCAGTGGAAAAGGAAGGAACAAAAGCATGAAGCGGTGCAAGCGCCAAATGCAGAAAATGCATGCTATAGATGTGGAGGAAAAGGGCACTGGTCACGTACTTGTCGTACGCCAAAGCACCTGGTTGAGCTTTATCAAGCCTCCCTGAAGAAGACAGAGAAAAATGCTGAAGCAAATTTTATTTCTGAAGATAATTTAGACTTCATGCATTTGGATGTAGCTGATTACTTTGCACTCCCAGAAGGAGAAACAAGTCATGTAATCGGTGGTGAATCTGTAGAAATGTAAATATTTTAATTTTTGTTATTTGTAATAGATAGTATGGTTATGTAATTGTTGTACATAAAGAAAAATTATGATTTGATAATGATGTTTACTATAATATATCTTATTTATGTCATTTTAAAGAATATGGATAATATTATTAGATCAACTTAAACTCTAGCAGAGTTTGCAAGAAATATACAACCACCAGAAGTAGTTATATTTCATATATCTCATTGTAATTATATTTTGTTAACCACCAGAAGTGGTATATGTCTATGATCACCAGAAGTGATAATTTAGGCTTTCTATAGTTACAATTGAAGATAAGCTACATAAATATTCTCTATATTAAATGCACGCCTCGATTTGCTCCTGAAGTAGTAAATATTTTAAAAGAGGTTGAGGCATCACAATTTGATGTGATTAATGCGCATTCAGATAATTATGTTCGATTTCCTGAAGGATGAGAACTTTTGATAATATTAATCCATTCCCTGAAGTGAATGTGACAATACTAATAAGTCGGGTAAATATGAACGCGCTCTTGATGTGAATACATTACAATTCACCTCCAGAAGAGTTAATATAATTGAGAGAATATATACTCAATATTTCGTATTTTAAATTTGCTCCTGAAGAAGTAACACAGTTGAAATTGCCTCCTGAAGTGGAAAAATATTATGAAGAAGAGTTTTCGTGTGCTTAAACAATTGTTTTACATTGTTTATTTGATTGTGATTTTCTCTCATGACACCAGCAGTGTCTGAGCAATATTTGATAGTACAAAATGTATCAATAACTCCTGAAGAGCTAAATGTTTGCCTAAAGAATACATGACACCAGTAGTTCCAGATAAATATTAGATTGTGGATAATAAATTAAGGCTCTCGAAGAGCTTATATACAAATATGTCATTCATATTATATGATTATGGTCAAAACATATGTTGTAGTAAACCTGAAGTTTACTAATACAAATGGCTATCATATTGAGACTACAAATGATTGGAAGATTGATAATCTTCATGTTTCCACAATCATAGGGGGTAAAATAATATGTATGTGAGAAGTTACCTGCCTTATTCTTTAATTTGTACTATATCATGTATCACAGTAAACCAGAAGTTTACTAAAGCAAAAGTTTATGCCATAGTAAACCAGAAGTTTACTAAGAGATAACACATGACATGATAAACTTGAAGTTTTCATTTGCCATTTTTAAATGAGCTATTTGAGAATTCAGATAAGCATATACTAAAGAACTAGAAGATTCTTCAGGAATTCTCATGTGTTGCTTGTTCTCATAATGAATTGATTATACCAGCTAAAGTTGGGACTAAGACCCCTGATTCTGAAATATATAAAAGGTGAATATGGGCCCGTTCACCTATCATGTGAACCACTTATAGGTGCATATATGAGATGGTTACATGTGTAATTATTGTCAACCTGCAGTTTGGCATTTGGAATTGCTTTTCTCGATTAAGAGCATAATTTTCAGATTATGAAATCAAGACAGTTCATCTTGATAATGCTGGTTTATATCCAAGCTGGTTTAGCATTGAATACCTCCTATTAATGTCTAAACCATTGCTTATGAGAACAAAGCTTCATGTGTTGGTCTAAGATTTTCTAAATTGCATATAGCAGCACTTGTATGCATCAGATCAACAATATATGATAAGTCCTCCCTTCACAATTGGTTTAGGATCAGAAACCAAATATTTTTACTATCTTTTGTTGCGTGGTATATGATTAATTTCTCTACCATAATACACAAAGATATGTTTCCCAAAGATGATTGGGGATATATGTTAGTTTTTCTAACATTTGGGGGATGGAATAAGCAGTTGAAAAATATGCTATATGAATCGAATTATCATGATCCTCACTTAGAAGATAATTCAAGTCGAATGTCAGAAGCATTTGCTGATCTAAAATTAAATATCATATTTCAGCTGCAAATGCTCCTATTAAAATTAAAGTCCCTGAAGGATAGAGTTTACTGTACGCATGAAGCGTGGTAGACCAATCGGTTCCAAAGGTAACAATCCTTGAAAAATAGTAGGAGCTAATGATCAAAATGATCATAATGAGGAGGAAATATGCTCTAGAAGAGCCCACGACATAACATTTCATGAAACTCCCGGAAAAGTTCAGGTACCTGAAAATAAAGAAAGTGATGAGATCTCCACAAGTTATGTCGCTTCGGAACTGACACAAAATGATCGTCGACGATACATTTAATACAATATAGTGCACAATATTGTAAACGATTGTGAGGATCGGACTAGCAGTCCAGACACTTGAAGATGTCGTACCATTTAGATACAAGTCTTAACCTATATGACTTATTTGGCTAAATCTATATGAAGATCCTTGAAGGATTGAAAATGCCCGAAGCATATAATTCAAAGTCTTGAGAAATGTACTCGATCAAATTATAAAGATCTTTGTACGGTTTAAAGCAATCTGGGCGCATGTGGTATAATCGCCTTAGTGAATATTTGCTGAAAGAAGGTTACATAAATGATGTTATTTGTCCATGTATTTTTATAAAGAAAATGGCATCAGAATTTGTTATACTTGCTGTTTATGTTGATGACATAAATCTTGTTGGAACTCCAGAAGAGCTTCAAAAGGCAATTGAATATCTTAAGAAAGAATTTGAGATGAAAGATCTTGGAAAGACAAAACTTTGTCTTGGTCTGCAAATTGAATATTTAGCAGATGGGATCTTTATCCATCAATCTGCCTATACAGAAAGGGTCTTAAAACGCTTTTACATGGACAAAGCGCACCCATTGAGTACACCAATGGTTGTTCGATCACTTGAAGTAAATAAGGATTTGTTCCGACCTCCAGAAGAGGACGAGGAACTCCTTGGTCCTGAAATACTCTATCTCGGTGTAGATGGTGCACTTATTTATCTTGCTAATGCTAACAAAAGTGGTGCAGATCATATTGGTAATGCAGGTTATTTATCCGATACCCATAAAGTTCGATTTCAAACCGGCAAGCAGGGAATGCATATGATTGAGATCAGTGATTCATTCGAGAAACATGTGGGTTGGAATGTGATAAAAGACCCACAATATTATACGGAGACAATGTTTCATGCATAGCACTATTAAAGGGAGGATTTATAAAAGGAGATAGAACGAAGCACATTTCACCAAAATTGTTCTACACACACGATCTTCAGAAAAGTGGTGACATTGATGTGCAACAAATCCGTTCAAGTAATAATCCAGCAGATTTATTCACTAAATCTTTGCCAACTTCAACTTTTGAGAAGATGGTATACAAGATTGGAATGCGGAGACTCAAATATTTGAAACAAGGTTTTCATCAGGGGGAGTAAAATACGCGATGCACTCTTTTTCCCTTACTAAGGTTTTTCCCATGGGGTTTTCCTTATAAGGTTTTTAATGAGGCACCTAGCAATGCGTATTACTAAATATGTGTACTCTTTTTCCTTCACTGGTATTTTTTTCCCCACGTGGTTTTTCCTAGTAAGGTTTTAATGAGGCACATTATCTTTTAATGAACATCCAAGGGGGAGTGTTATAAATATATTATATTATGGATGTTCATTTAGTACTCCGTTGTAAATAAGCTTCCTGAAGAAGCTTATCCATATGGGACTCCACCGTAAATATGTTTATCTATTTAGTACTATATTGGAAATAAGCTTCCTGAAGAAGCTTATCACTTCGGTACCCGGTTATGGATAAACATTACCCCCAGTAGAAGTTTATCCATATCGGGTATAATAAGCTTATCTTTTCAGTACCCAGTTATGGATAAACATTACCCCCGGTAGAAGATTATCCATACCGGGTATAATAAGCTTATCCATTCAGTACTCCGTTATGGATAAATATTGCTTTCAGCAGAAGATTATCCATATCTGGTACAGCAGCAGCTTACACAGCAACTTGTAGTAGCAGCTTACACAACAGCTTATAGTAGCTTACACTCCAGCTTGTAGTAGCAGCTTACACAACAGCTTGTAGTAGCAGCTTACAGAGCAGCTTCCTTTCTTCTATAAATAGAAGAGATTTCAGTTCATTATGTACATCAGTTTGAATTCGAATAATATATCAGGTTCTCTCTATACTTGTCTTTACTTTATAGTCTTTATTTCATAACATATAATTGTGAGCACGTGATTTTTGTTTACGCGATAATCACTCCAAAAGAAATCAAAAAAATAATAACAAATGGTCTTGCTGTACAATTTTTGGAATTTACGTGGCATTTTTGGTAGTTATTTGTGGTCTTCTCCGTTTTTATTTAGTCTTATCAAACAAAAATATAAAAAAAACATATGTCGTGTGTAATTAAACCATAATTCGGTTATTAAAAGGAAAATCACAAAATATGCATCTTTTATTCTATTTGTTGCCATGGTGTGATTTTACCTATTTAAATATTTTAATATGTGTGTGATAATTGTGTTAAGTGTTAATTAATGGGTGTTTAATTTTACTTTAATTAGGTATTGTGTTTTAAATTAGAAAATAAAAGAAAAGAGTGCAAATTGGTTTAAAAATCGGATTGGGCCAGTTTTCTTTAAGAAAATTCGAGGCCCAAAAGCAGCCCAAGGCAGCCGGTCCAAGAGACCCATCTCCCAGGCCACCAAACGACGTAGTTTGACACCAAAACTACGTCGTTTCAAGAACCACCCATCTCAGCCGTTCAAACCAAGTTGATCTGACGGCCCTCGTCCCATCTCCCTTACCCATTACCTGACCCGACCCATTCCACCCAAAGACCAACCCGGTCTCACTTAACCAAACGATGTCATTTCCTTTAAGTGAGAGATCCAGGCCGTTGATCTCGACTGATCTAACGGCCAAGATCAAACCATCCACCCCGTATATAATCCCTCATCCCGCACCCCCACGCCCCCTAAGCCAGACCCCCCCTTCCTTTAGGTCGTCTCCCACACCAGACCCAAACCCCATGAAACCCTAGCGCCTCCCCCCTTTCCCTTCATCGTGAACCCGGCGGCAACGACGCCGGCGACCACCATCTTAACACCCCTAGTACACCTCAACCCCCTGAACAAGGATCTGCTACCCCCTTGCCTCGAATCATTCCCCCTTGCCTCGAATCTTCATTTGAAGGTTCGAACAAAACCCCGATCTACACCAACCTACCCCAGATTCACACCAGGCACTCCCCTGACCTCCTTCGTGACCAAACCAGGCTTGGTTTGGTCCGAATCTAACCAGAAAAACCTGAACCCCTAATCTGAGCCCCATGAACCCTAGAAATCCAGAAATCAGGATTTTTGTCCTAATTAGCAGAGGTTTGAGGGTCTAATAGACCTTAGTCAAAGTGTTCTCTGTTGAGAACACTTGATTAAGGTCCGTTCGACCTCAAAAGGTCGATTCTGAGTTTGGGTCCGTTTCACCTAGTACTTGAGGTATTCTTTTGTTTCTTTCCGTTTGATCCATTGTTGTTTGTTTGTTTGTTGTTCGTTCGTTGTTTAGAATGATTTTATTTCCAATGTCTTCGTTTTGTTATTCTTTTCTCTGAATCAGACCTTTTATTTGATCGAATTATTCCTGTTCGTTTGTTCAAGTATATAACAAGCTGTGTAATCGATTCGATAAGTTTCGTCGATTAATTAAGTTTCCTTTTAGCCCCTATTTTGTCAATACCATTGAAATCACAAGTCTGCCTGTTTGGTTCTGATTGTTTGTTACCAGTCATATGTTGTACATTACGTAGTCGATTAATTAAGTTTCGTCGATTAATTGTTTGTAGTTTATTTGTTCCATTCAAACTATTTGGTGCCAGTTTTGTTGACATTCCCTGATTCTGAGCTTCCTGTTAGCTTGATTCTGCTGAATATATGTGCACATGAATTCATACTAGTTTCAAACTGAACCTAAGCTGAGTTTTTGATTGTTGACCCTGTTTGTGCACATAAGATAGAGATTACTAGCCTTGTTGATTCACTTTAGATTCAGGAAATCAGAAAGCATGGCAATTTGTAGTTCTTTAATGAATTAGGGTTAATTGGACAGCAAGTGCTGTCAGGATTATTCCTGCTGCCCATGTTTGCTTAGTTTAATAAAATGATAAACCATTTTAATAATGAAAAAGAGGCTGTCAGGGGAATCTCATGGGAAGGGTTTTTATTTTAATCCTTGAGTGGAAAAACAGGAGGAGAACATGGGAGGGAGTTCAGTGGATTTTAACAGGCTGTTTGAATGGGCTGATGCTAGGATAAATAGAGGAGGATTCCATTAGTTAAAGGGGAGGGGGGCAGACAGTAGAGAGTTAAAAAGGGAGAGAGTTCTGAAAATCAGAGAGAGTTCTGAAAATCAAAAAGAGTTCTGAAAAAATCAGAAAGAAGAAAAACAGAAATAGACATAGATAGATACACAAAATATACAGGGATACAGAGATACACAAGCTAAAAAGACTGAAAAACAGAAGAGAAGAAAGAGTGAGTGAGGGTTGAGTTGGAAGAAGTAGATAGAGTTCACATAGCATCGAAGGGAGGCTTTGAAAATAGTTGATAGCGAAAGCAACAAAACACTACTTCAGTGAGTTCTGGTTTAGTGTCAAGTCCTAGTAGCTGATATTGGTCTGCTCAACTGATTTCAATTTGTTGGAACCTATTGGCTATCTATTGGTCCAGTTTTGGTCTAAATTCAAGTTCAGTTGATTCTGTTTGGTTTGTTTAGTTGCTGTCGGGTTTCACAAATCACTTCGAGCCTCCTTTAAATATATTTCTGGGGTATTTGGTGCTGTTGGAACTGCTGCCTTTGTTGTTGCCTGTGTACTGCTCCTGCTTTGCTGACTTCTTTTCTCTTCAATTGTAAACGTTTCCAGGTACACACTTCTGAAACTATGGGTTGATGTAAGCTTGAATTGGAAGTTGAGTTGAAATAAACAAAGAAATGAAACGTTCATCTGCTTTCACAAGATCTGTGTTTAAGATGTAGCAATAGGATTAAAATGATTCAATTAGTTCGTATTTGCTTGGGCTCATTCTAATCGTAATTGTTTTGTATAAATTGGGGCATACCTGAACCAATGCGGACTGTTAAGTAGTATGTTGTTATATTGATTAGATGTGTACCATGTGTTTAGCAATTTAGTTTAACTTAGCTAACGATGATGGCATAACGCATAATCTAATAGGTGTCTGTATGTACCCTGTCGGATCTTTGGACTGTTTAAATTTGTTATGGCCCGGTTCAGTTTGACTTTAAGAAATATGTATCTCACATAAAATTTTCATATTGTGTTAGTTAAGACCAACTGATTAGAGATATACGTCAGCTCTCTTGTTGAATTTCTTGCTTCAATAAAGTCTCAATAACGTAAAGTAGTAATTAATACTGGCATTGGCCCGTCATTTAAACAAAGCGGCTATTAATAGAATCAGTAGGTTTACATTTTTGGGAGCACAAATCGATGTAACAATTTAAGAGCATTAATCTAATAAGCATGAATTTAGCAAGAAGGTTTAGCGTTTAGATCTAATAGATTTGCGGATAAGCATCAATAATTAAGGGTAATTTTGGTTGTAAATAGTCCCAGGTAATTATTGGTTTGTGGAGTTAGCCCAGTTCTAGGTAATTAATCTTATTCGAATGTATCATCTTGTCAACCTCGATCTTGCTTAAAATTTCAATCTTTGTAATATTCTTTTCCATTAACACTTGTATTGATCTAGCCATTAATATGTCACGTTTCTTTAGCATGCAATGAACTAGGATTTTTTCCCCCTTTTTTAGAGACGAGTTTAAATAGAAATGTAGTCATTTTAGGATATCCTTAAAAATAAATGAATTGCGCCTCGCCAAATAAAATGCACAAACTGCGGGCCTTCATAAATGTACATATTAAAAATACTTAGAATTTGGGATGAGCCGTTTAGCGAATTTCACGGTCTTCCTCAAAGATAATAACGCGTTAGACTCTTTAGGTGCGACTTAATTAAATTACATTTTTAAATTCGGGTGCGCATTTATCTGACCCAAATTCAAATCTCAACGGAGTCGAAATGTGTTAACAACTATGGGTGCATTGATTGTGACGTGGTTCGAGATGCATTTTCACGACGTTGCAATTCTATAAAAATAAATGATAATAATAAAAGCGGTTTAAACTTAATAAAAGCACATAAGTCACAACATGTATTTAAATCAGATATTTAGCCATTATAACAATTTAAGCGACCGTGCTAGAACCACGGGATTCGAGGGTGCCTAACACCTTCCCTCGGGTCAACAGAATTTCTTACTTAGAATTTCTGGTTCGCAGACTTCATTTGGAAAGTCGAAAATTTCCTCAATTTGGGATTCAAGATAAACTGGTGACTTGGGACACCAAAAGCCAAACCTTTCCCAAGTGACGACTCTGAATTAAATAAATAATCTCATTTCGAATATTGTCACTTAAATTGGAAAAACTCCCTCGCGCATTTAACCCTTCGAGGCGGGCGCGCAAAAAGGAGGTGTTACAATAATGTATAAGTTGTTCTAGTAACTGATTTAGAGATAAAAATAATATATATATATATATATATATATATATTATATTAGTTTATTTTAAAAAAATTGAACGAATATTTACTATATCAATATCTTTTTTTATTGTATAAAAAAAGAAAGCAAAAACAATGAATGCAATTAGATTATTGAGAAAAAAAGAGTTAAATGAAATTATAAAAGGAACAAGAAATAAAAATATAAACAAAGGAAGAAAAAAAAGACAAAAAAATACGAAAAGGAGCCAAATTGAGAATGGAATAGAATATAGCGAAAAAATAAATAAAGAATAATATGATTTGAAAAAAAAAATGAACAAAGAAGGAGAAAAAACGAAAAAAAGGAAACGGAGAAGAGAAAGAAAAGAAGAACAAAGAGAAATAAAAAAGAAAAGGAGAAAAAGAGACAAATTACCCATAAAAGCTATAATGGGTAGGAAGAGTAATTACTTTGATGGGATAAAAGTAAATGGGTAAGCAATGGTACTTATAGCCTATCAGTTGAATTAACAAATTCGCTTAATTTCGTATACTTCAAGGGAATATTTGGACCTTTCCATTTTATATTTAATGTCCCTAGACAACGCCAGAAACAAAAGAAAGAACGGTTGAAACTTGAGTACGCTATAAAAGTGTATCAACAACCATGAGCTAAAAGCTTAACAAAAAAGTAATTTGATCGATTAGTTGTATAAACTGTCATAACAGCCATATACAAAATATCACCCAAAAACATGGAGACTCGGCTGCATGATGCAAGTTCAAAACTAGTTTGTCAACATAAGGTATAACAATGTTTTCTTTTTTAACTGTGGTGTCCGGGCCAGCTTACGCGTACCTCTACTAATATCTTCAGTCTATATATGGTCAGCAGCTCTCTATGTTAACTGGTGGCGCTACTCCAGTTGGCGCCTTTTGTGCCAAGGGAAGAAATTTGTCACAATCCTTTGCGCCAATCTTTGTAAATGCATCTACAAGTGTCTGGATGAATCCAGCCAACATGGCCTTAAAACTTTGAGAGCAACTTTTTTCGTCGCCTTCAACAGCATCCAGAACACATCCTCTAACAAGGCTACCTACTTGAGCACCATCTGTATATGCTTTACATGCCACAAGAATATCGTGACAACTTTGAAAGTAATGCCCGACAACAAAATCCTCAAAATGCTGCAACAAGAGAGCCGGAAACCAAATTAGTAGTAGTTGATTTAAGACCAAAGGCACAAGACAACTAGTATTTTATCAAGAAAATCAAGTTGCGTGGTCACTGAGCTTTACCCATTATAACTACACCTTGATTGGTAAGTTGTCGTTATAGTGGTAAAGTCTTTACACTTTATTGTCATAGTGAATAAAACTCAGTTGGCTTAATGTGACAAAATAATTTTGTAATTTTACCTTTTTAGTGACTAAAATTCAGTCACTTTACTGTTATAGCTGGTAAAGTTCAGTGATCATATTTAAAATTAACTCCAAGAAAATAATGTCATAAAGCATAATTGAAAAGCTTATATAGTAATAGATGGTCATGAACAAACATATACCTGTGGTGCTCGCCTCATACAGTAAACCATTGTTTTGAGATTTAAAATGAAACAGCTCTCATTATATTGTACTGAGCAATTTTCCCCCATGGCTGATCCACTCATCTTTGCATATCCAGGCTCATTGAAATAGGGCTTTGCATTCAAAATTAGCCCTTGTATGGAAACCAAAACTTGTAGCATAGTTGATTCACCAGGGATCCATTTCTCCTTCGCTCTCCCGCCCCATGTGTTGAGAAGGCTCAGGCACACTTTTCCACATTCATACAAGTTCGGATTGATACGAAGACCAAAAGAATGATAGTGTACATGCTGGCAAAAATAGTTAGGAAGGTGTTAGACTTTAGGTAGAAAAAGGGGAAATTATAATATTTTCACATCACAGATAAAATAAGATATCTTGATAGGTAGACACATACTGGTGGAACATTGGGATAGTTGCTAGGGAAGAACACATCAAAGAAGAAAAGGCCATCATGGTACGGAGTTCCATCAGCTCCAATAATCACTGCCCTCAACAGATCCATTCTTGTTTCATACACCCGGACAAATATGGTATCTGCTCATGAAAAGGCGCTCAAGTGAGTGTCGTTACAAAAAATATACAACAGGCAAGTTTTTTATCTCTAATTCACATTATCGCTGAGCTCCTCAGGCATTAATTACTTAGACAAATTTATGAGAATGTAATTCAATGGCTTGATGACAAAAACAATCATCACAGATCAGGTAGAAATGCTATGGAAGACAGAAAATTTGCTCATATTACCAGGCAGATCTTTCTCCAGTATCTTCCATTCCTCCTGTATTCTCTTGGCGCAACTCTTAGAGGCCTACAGCAAAGTGACAAATATTTAGTAATAAGATGAAGCACAAGTAATCAAAACTATCAACCACATGTTTTCAGTTACGCCAACCTGGTTGTCAAGGGATGCAAGTCCAGAAAAGAAATGGTCCGAATGATCTTGAACAGTATCAAATTTTTTGAAGAGACGGAAATTCTTCAGACTTTCACCTAAATCTCTACGTTGTCCCTCACCAGAAACTGATCCAGACTGAATTGATGAACTCTCTGTAGTAGCTACACTCTCGTGCAGACCCTGTGTCCAGAGTGCATGATCCATTTCCTGAGGGAAATAGTACGTAGGACCTGGTGCGAGAACAGATCCCGAATAAATCTGTTGCTGAGGGAAATACTGTTGCTGAGGGAAATAGTTCATAGCACCTTCTGTGAAAATAACCCCTGGATGAACCTGTTGCAGAGGGAGAGAGTTCATACCACCTTGTGGGAGCATAAATGCCGGATGCACCTGTTGCATAGGGAGAGAGTTCATACCACCTGGTGCGAGCATAGACCCTGAAGAAGCTGGAGCAGTTGTCATATTAAAGGGTAAATTTGTCCAACCAGGCATTTGTGGAGGTACAAATTGAACTTCAGGGAAATGAGATACACCAGGTATAGATTGAGCATGCCAACTGTCAGAGGCAGTTCCCTCGAAAAAACGGAATTTCCTTTTAAAAGAAGATCCTTGAGCATTAAAAGATTTTCCTGCCCCAAGTGCTAGGTTTGTAGAACAACTTTGTTCTTTACAACTTGTCTCTTGTGACTTTCCTTTGGCAGAAAGTCTGCTCTTGCAAAAAGCAGGTCCCAGAGACGACGAAGATAGCTCAAATGGCGTAGGCTGACTAACAGGAGTTGAGACATACCATGAAGTGGACTGGTGCCTTAGTACCTTAGGGGCTTCTTTTCCAAAAGGAAAACTCATAGCTTTCGAAGCGGACGATGTGGTTGTAGTTGTTGGCGCCATTTTAGCTTCAGCAGGACTGGACATCCACGGGATTGGAACCTCAACACCAGGTGGAATATCCATATGATCAAAATGTGATTGCATATTGGCATACTCCTTAAGCGCTGGGTCATCAAAATACATGTCTGTATGCACATCATCTCCATAATATAGGTCGGCGCCAAAATCATCTCCAATGATTAGACCATCTGATTCTGAAGGGCAGTGCTTCTTCGAAGACTGAACTTGATCTACTGATCCACTATCTGCTGAACCACCACGGCCAAGGGAAAGTTCAAGCAAAATTTCCTGCGAAAGAGGAGAATCCACAAATTAGCCCCTGAACAGAACACACATAAAACATAGAGGTAACCAGTAGTTTGCCAAGATGCTTGTAATAACTACTCGCAATTCTAGTTACCTTTCCTTTGCTACTAGATTCAGTATTCCCATCAATAAACATTGCATCACTATGACCTCCTTCCATGTCAACATCTATTATTTCACGGTGAATAAACTACAAAATGAATACGATTCATCAGCATTAGTACCATGTCCTACAATAAAATGTTTACCCGTGAAATCTATAACCTCCAGAAAAATAAACAATAAAGATTCAAATCAAAACATCTACACAACTCCTGTATACACAACTGAAAAGATATAGAAAAATGTCTGGCACATAGCTTGCTGTATATGTTTTTTTCACTACCTTTGCCACTGAACCAAATGCTAGTGGCGACATTGCATGCTATATGTAAAGCAATGAAGAGGATGATTCATGACTGTTGAAAGATAGGTTTAAAATATTGTTAGTATCAACAACATGCATTAGTTTTTAGGTGAAAAAAGAAACTTCTGCTTCTCGTTTGATTCAAATTCAAGCCCCATAATTTGTTTATCTGTTTGATGGAAATATACTCGTACACCATTTTCAGGCAATTTTTTGGGAAACCTGATTCCAGCCTAAGTATTAATGTTTGCATTTTCTCAAACTCTTGCAAAGATACAACAAGTTAGCTTTCTTTTGGTAGATTGTGTGCATATTTCCCTGTTTAAAGGGAATGCTAAGTGAAAACCAACAGCATCAAGATTTTCTCTCCACACCTTCATCAAACTCAACTTGACTTCAGTATTTCCAAAAAGAAGAGACACACGACTTTTTGCACTACATAATCAAACTTTTTATCGTCATCAAGAAATTATATGCTTCTAATAAAGCAAATTACATGCCAAAGCCAAAGCTTTAAGAAGCAACCGAACAACAGAAATTGATACCTCCTTTTGATTAACAGACTCTGATTTTGAACTCCAACTGATAGAGGGCGAGACATCCACCATCTGCCCATCGATTGAACTCCCACTAGGAAACACTCTTTTCCTGTGCATTAATACCAACAAAATCAAACAGACACACACAACGAAAACAAAACAAAAAATAAAAGAAATAAAATCAAATGGATATGTGTTTCACTTAGAATTCAGGGAAACACTCTTTTTCTGTGCATTAAAACTATCAGAATCACACAGACATAAACCATGAAAACACAAAAAAAATGAAATGAAAATCAAAAGGGTCTGTGTTTTACTTAAACCTCTGGAGAAACACTCTTTTCCCATGTGCATTAATAACATCAGACCCACATAGAGAAAACAAAAATACTTAAAAAAGAATAACATTAAGTGGGTCTGAGTTGCTTTTAGTTCAGGTGAAAGACTCTCTTTGATGTGATTTATTATCAGAATCACACACGCACAAAAAAATTAAATGAAAAACATCATAGGTCTGTGTGTGCATAAATACCATCATAATAACAAAAGAAACCAAAAATAGATGAAAAACATCAAATGAGGAAAGGTGAAACACTCTTTTCATATGCATTTGTACCATCCAATTCACACATACCCAGATAAAAAAAGGTAAAAAAAATAACAGAAAAACATCAAATGTGTATGTGTTTTATTACTCAGAGTTCAGATGAAACACCATCAGATTAAAAAAAAAAATTAACATAAAGAAAGTAGAAAAGTACTTAAAAAAACATCACATGGGTTTGTGTTAACTGTTATACTCGGAATTCTGGTGAAAGATACACTTTCTCATGTGTATTAAAATCATTAGAAAATCAACATTAAGACCCACACAAAGAAAATCAAAGATTAAAAAAGCAAAAAAAAAAAAAAAAAAAGACATGATCAAATGGGTCTCAAATTTGAATTTTTCTTTGTATCAACATTTTCAGAATCAAGACGACCACATAAAGAGAAAACAAAAAATGACAGATAGTCTGTGTTTTACTAAGAATTCTCTTTTTTTATGTATCAACATTATCAGAATCACAACAAACCACATAAAAAATCAAAAAGAAAAAAAAAAGATTAAATAAGTTTGTACTTTTTGGAATCCACTTTTTTATATGCATGATTAACATCATCAGAATCACAAGAACTCAGATATAAAACCCCAAAAAGAAATCATCATATGGGTAATGCGTTTCACTCATAAAATTCATCTACCACAAATCAAACTGTAAAAACCCAGATAAGAAAACGAATAGAAAGACAGTAAATGAGAGTTACTTTGAATTCTGGGACATGTATAGAGAAAGTGACGGCGGAGACTCCATTGAATTGACTGTTAGAAAAAAAGAAAAGAAACACAGCTAGGGCTAAGTAATGAGAAAGTGATCAGTTTCTTAAATGAAAATCTGTTTATATAGAGAGTTCCGTTTTTGGGTAGTGAATCTTACACAGAAACAAACTCTGCCGATATACAAATTTAGTGTTTACTGTTATTTCCTTTCTCCAACGTGTCTTCCCCCTTTTGACACGCCTTCGCGCCTTGTTTAGAGTACAACGTCTTATGTCATTGCTAGAATGCCCCTGCATTTCCTGTTTATTACGATATCACCACTGTGGGTCCCAGTTTTTTGTTCCATACATGGGTCCTAGCTGGCTTTATCAGCCTCTTAGGAGTTAGGAGGACAAGAATAGATAATTCTTTTTTGGAAAAATATAGAACTATGTCTATTTATAAGTAGCTTATATAAAAATTGGTCAATTTATTGAATATAAACCAATTAGTTATTTGTAGCAAAAAAAAAGGTTAAATCTTTGCTTTCTTTTGAGTGAACGTTATTAGAAATTTAGAATAAATTGGGTACAACTTAATAAGTTTGAATATCAGTTTTGGGATGATTTGACAGAGTTTTGAGGTGGTTTGAATTGAAAATTCGAAATAGAAGATGAAACACGAAGAAAATGATATGTGTATCATATTATGTATCATTTGTGTATCATATTCGTATCAAATGTGTTTCACATGTATATCCATGTATAAATGTGTTCTTGATACATGTGTCGCAGAAGAAATTTTTCAGCTCGATTTTAACTACGAATTTTAATACCAAATCAGTCCAAATTACCTCCAATCTTCCTCAAAATTTGTATGACTCATTTATATATTTCATTGAATTTCAACCATACCCATTGAATATGATTCCTTTTTCTTTAGATTTTGAAATCTTTTATATATATATATATATATATATATATATATATATATATATATATATATATCTTTTTGTAATTCATGTAACGACTCGATCGGTTGTTTTGAGCTATAGCACATCGTTCGGCGGTTTGAGGCCTTGAGTAGCTTCAATTCATGTTTTGTGACTTGTACGTGTGGTCGAAATTGAATTTCTGAAAGTTCGGGGTTGATTTGGAAGAAAAATTCTCAATTCGGAAGCTTTAAGTTGGAAGAGTTGACCAAGGTTTGACTTTTGATTAAGTGGTCTCAAAATCAGAATTTGAAGGTTCCAATAGGTTAGTATGATGATTTCGGACTTGCGCATATGTTCGGGTCGAATATCAGATGGTCCAGGAGCGTATCAGCGCTTAAGGTGGAAATTAAAGTTGGCATTTGAAGATTTTAGAAATTTCTAAGTTTGATATGAAATGGACTTTGGCGATTTCGATGTCCGTTTGGAATTTCGAGGCGTAGAATAGGTTCGCATCATGATTCACGACTTGTATGTAAAGTTTGGCATCATTTCAGAATATTTAAGTATGATTTGGATGCGTTCGTCGAAGTTTAAAAGTTTTAAAAAAGGTTTTGATCATTGATTCGTAGTTTTGATGTTGTTTGGTATGATTTGAGGCATCGAGCAAGTTCGTATTATATTTTGGGACTTGTTGGTGTGATTGGACGGAGTGTCGGGGGCTTCGGGTGTGTTTCGGTATGGTTCCGGACCATTTTTTTGTTTTGTGATTATTGGTTTCTAGTGTCAGGGGAGTTCATCCTGATCATATAAGTAGGCTCATGATCGCGTAGTGTTGATTGTGAGCTAGGTAAAGTTGTTCTTTGGGATTGTGTGTGGTGGCTCGCGATCGCGGAGTTTGTGAAGATGGTTCATCATGTCCACGTGGAAAGGATGGTGAACGCGAACGTGAAGTGTTGGCATTGCATCCTGGTTTAGAGGTTAGCTCTTTGCGGTTGCGTGGGTAAGTTCGTGATCGCGGAAGGAATGGATGAGGTGCAGGTTTGGTCTACGTGTTCACGGAGAGAAGATCGCGTTCGCGATGGTAGGTCCGGGTGTGCTGCGCGATCGCGTTACCTGCCTCACGTTCTCATAGTGAGACTTCTGGGCGAGCTTAGTTTAGCCTTCACGATTGTGATGGTCTTTCCGCGATCGCGATGAGGAAGGACTTAGGCAGAACATGGATTTAATTTGGGACTTAACTCATTTCTCCCATTTTTCACTTGGGTTGGCCGACTTTGGGAGCTCTTGGAGGGGAGATTTTCATCTATTGCAAGGTAAATAATTGTCATTTATTGTGAATTAAATACTTGGATGATATATAGATTTTAATATGGAATTTGATAGAAATTGTAGAATTTTTGGAAGAAAACCTATAAATGGTATTTTTGAATTTTGACCACGAAATAGGACATGAAATTAGAAATAAATTATATATTTGAGTTTGTGGTGTTATGGGTAATGATTATCTTCAAGAATTTTTGAAATCAGGGCACATGGACCCCAGGGTTGACTTTGTTGACTTTTCGAGAGGAGTTGAGAATTTTGTATAGTTGATTGATTATGGGCGTTGAAGCATATTTTTATAGGTTTGCATGTTGTTTGACTAGTTTAAGATAGATGGGCATCGCCTTGAGGTGTTAGAGAGGCATTGGGGCCGGTTATAGAACTTCGGAGCGAGGTAAGTCTCCTGTCTAACCTTGTGAGTGGAAAACCACCCCGTAGGTATCAAATTTTTTATGTGCTACAAGTTGTGAGTGCTATGCATGCGCGAGGTGGCGAGAGTTCGTACGTAGCTAAAGATGTTTAGGTTTGGGTAAACTTAGGACTATATCATGTAATATTTGAATTATTTGAAATCAATTTGCTAGCTTATTTAATTGAATTTATAATTAAAACTGTTTTAGGAATATATTAGGCCGAGCTCTATCACCTTGAGTTATTTGGCAAGATATTTGATAAACGGTAAAAGTTATATTCACTTTATGCTCCTGTACTTGTGTTGAAGCACGTGACTCATAATTTAATAAGTTTCCTCCTTTCCTGTGGATTGGGTCGAACGCCTCGGCAATTTATTGAGATGCGTCTCTGGTGCGCGCTGGTCGACCCTTGGTAGTGTACCCAATACTCTGGATCAGGCCGTACGACCTCGGCATAATCATGCGTTATACCGCTAGTAGTCCGAAAATTCATGAGATTCCCCTTCTATTGAGGTCTGGCATTTTATATGGTGTTCCTTATCCGTTTGAGATTGCACCTGCTATTTCTGATCTGTTGAGATTGACTATGAGATTTGAGAGATTTAAAAGAAATATTGGGATTATGTTGGTTACGGTTTTTATCTCACTGTTGTGCTTCATATCTGTTTATGAGTTATCATATTAATTTATTGGACCATTAGTAAGTGTCGATGTTGACTCTCTCGTCACTACTTCTCCGGTGTTAGGCTAGATACTTACTAGGTACGCGTAGATTTACGTACTTATGCTACACTTCTGCACTAAATGTGCATGATCTGATAGGTTCATTTTGTAGCCATCTTGGCGCGTAGCTGCAACTACTAAGGGGACCCTATGGTGAGCTACTTCATATGCTATGCACCGCATCCCACATAGTCTCTGGTTGTAATTTCTTGTTTTAATGATGAAGTTAATGTGGAAGCGGAACGACATCTCGCGGAAGCTGTGAGTTAATTCATGGTTGAATTTCTTTGTCAATTTCATCTTTTCCCGTTCTAACGGTGTTTTTGGCATTACCAGCTTGAGTTGAACCGAAGTATACCAGATTGTCACGTCCTTAGTTGTTAACTAAGTACACGTGCGACACTTGACAACTCGCTCTTTATCTTGCATAACTTGCTCACGTACTTGCTATGCCAAGTTAGCCTTACTATACTCAAGATCACTAAGAGAATGGAAGAAAGAACATGAGAGAATTGTTAAAGGAAGCTTTGTATTAAAGAGAACTTGAATTGTTTGCTTGGTTGATGAATTATAAATGAATGGCCCCCTTTATATACTAGTCTCCTAGGGGCTAGTATGTAAATATTAATTATTATACAAGTCCTTGATATTTACAAGATAAGGGCTTTCTCTATAATTCTCTACAAGCCTAGAAGATTCCAAGGACTTTCTTAGCAAATCCATAAGGATCTAGGTACTTCCTAAGGAAATGTCCATACCTCTCTAGAATCTTCTCACAAATGCTAGCCTTCTTCTTATGTAAGCTTCCACATGGCATTAATATATGCCAAATGGCGCCTATGTGGCATGATGACATGGTGGGTCATCACACTCTCCCCCACCCAATATTGCGACGACCGCGGCGCAATGCTGCTGCATAAACTATCGGATCTTATCTTTGAATTTCCACAAGTCTTCATATCATTCCCACGTGGCCTCCTCTCGTGATTACCCTTTCCAATGGACGAGGAACATAGCAGTGGCTTTTTGCCCTTGTTTTCGCCTGGCCTGGTAATCTATGATAGCCTCAATCTCCCAATCATGCGAGGCGGTGATAGTCATTGGTGCTCGACTTGATTGACCCCTACTTGGATCATCCTTATCTTCATGAAATGGTTTAAGCATGCTGGCATGAAAGACAGGGTAGATCTTAAGATACGATGGCATGTCAAGCTTGTATGAGATCATGCCTACCTTGGCGACGATCTTAAATGGCCCCTTGTACTTGCGAATTAGATTCCGATGCATGCGCCGTAGTGCCTTGAACTATCTTGGGTTAAACTTCACCATGACCATGTCCCCAACTCTATAGTCTGTGGGACGCCGCTTGTAAGCACGTGATTTTTGCCCTATGAGAATTGCTCCCAAAATTTCAAAATAAAATAATTTTTCCTTTGTTTGTAATTTTGTAGATTTTGTAGTATTTTTCTGTTATTGTTTACATTTGTCTGTGCATGTTTATTTTTTGTTTAAATAAAAAAAATATATATAAAAAATAAAGCCTCTGCATTTAGGAATTAATCTTGCATTTTTTGAATTAATTAATCATTGGTTTATATAAAATGAAAAATACAAAAAGAATACATCTAGGATTCAATTTTATAATTTTTAGGGTTAAATCATAAATTATTCGGCAATAATTGGAAAATCATAAAAAAATATATGTATTTTATTTTTATGTTTAACTGTGTGATTTTGTACTTAATCTAAGTTAATTTGGTTTTTAGAATTTAATTTAGGATTTTCAGGTTTTGGAAAAATTAGTCTAAAAAGGGAAAGAAAAAAAAAATGAAAAGAAACTCGGACCAGGCCAAGTTCCATAGGCCCAATACCACACCCCCAACCAGGCCCAAATCGACGCCCTTTTACCAGGTCCAATTAGGCTGGCAATACGACCGTCCAAACGACGTTGTTTTTATCATGCTCAATCTGGGCCGTTGATCTCAATCCATCAACGGCCAAGATCATCTCTCCCTTACCTGTTCCTATACCCGCCCCGACCCCGTTACTACCAAACGACCCCATTTTGGTCAACAAATCAATTGTGGCCGTTGGATTCCCATCATCCAACGGCTGAAATCAATCGATTAAACTCTAACCTATCAAACCCCTCCCAATCCCCTACCCCTCTTATTTCCAAACCCCCCAGTCGTCTCTTTCAGAGACGAACCAAACGACCTACCAAACCCTAGCCGCCCTCGTTCCCTTCGCCTGAAAACCCGGCGGCCTGAGGACCGATGACCCTCAAATTCACACCCCTGAACCTTCTAACCACCCTCAACACAAATCCCTACCCCTTTAACTTCGAATCATCCCGGTTTGTTTCGAATCTTCAATCAAAGATTCGAGCAAAACCCTAAACCTACCCAACCAGTCCCAAGTTCACACCCTAGCTCCATCTGACCTCTCTCATTCCCAAACCACCCCTACTTTGGCTCGAATCTTGCTAGAACTGGTCGAATTTTAAATCGATTGAAGAACCCTAGAGAGCCAAAACCTGGAACCTGTCCGAGTAAAGGGGAAATTTGAGGTTCTTAATCAACTTTAGTCGAGTGTTTTCAGTCGAGAACAATCGATTGAGGTCCGTTTGGACCTCAAAAGTTCGAGTCAAAGTTTAAAATGGGAACCGTTTGGAGTTTAGCCTGTAATTGTGAGGTATTTTTCTTCTTTTTCTTCTCTATTTTTGTTGTTGTTTATCTGCTTAAGCTTCATTGTATTTCATCATCTTTTCGATTTATTTCTCTCTTCTCTTTCAGACCTTTTACTTAGTCCAGTTTGCTTCTGTTGATTAGCATATGCTACAAATTGTTGAGTCGATTAAATAGTTTCGTTAATTGGTCCGTTCATGTCTATAGTTCAGTTGTTCTCTTCAAGTTATTGGATGTTGTTTTATCTTCTGACCTTTGTATTCTCAGCCTCAGGGCTCATAGCTAGTATACTTGTTGTTCCAGCATTTTTTTCGAGGTTAATTTGGAGTTATATTTGTTCCCAATATAGATAGCTTATCCTCATGCATCTGTGTGAATCAATTTTTTGACCTTAATAGTCCAGTCTGACTATTGCCCTAAATCATTGAATCCCCATCTTGATTGAAATGTTGTTAGATTTGATCTGAGTTCAATTGGCGATTAAGTTTAATGATTCGAATCTACTTGTTTATTCTGTTAAGTTTGTTCTGATATAAATCTGGCCTTGTTGAATTGTCCTAATGTTGTTGATTGAGAGTTAGTACATTAGTCAATTGATAGGCTTAAATTGGTTATAGCTGAGGTTTCATACAGGTTTAAAAGGATTGGGATAAGACAGTAATTTCAGGGATATCATGAGGGTAATGTGGGGAGTTTAAAAGTTTGGCAAATGGTCTTGCTAGTGAGCTATCAGTAAAGTACTTAATTAACCGTTAATCTAATGTGTTAGTGGGGAACAAAACATAATGGTATGTGGAGGCTTAAAAGGAATTGATTAAAATATAGCATGCCCATACCAATTGAATTAAATAATGGCAAGGAACATATAATAGTAGGGAATGCACTTGCTGATTTTAGGGACTGAAATAGGCATTAATGATTAAAATAAAAGCACTAGGGGTAATGGGGGGTAATAAAAGAATTGAAAAGATAAGATGTTAGTGGATTGAGCACTAATGGTATGCCTATTAAAAGAGCCATGAATAAGTCATTGAGGGAGGAGACCTGAAGGAAGAGAGTGGAGGGAGCTTTTACTGTTTCATTACCTTAATTAACTTGTCAAAATCTCAGCCAGTAGTCCAGCTCCCTGAGGATCATAAACAGTTTTAAAATTCTCTGCTTCAAGTTTCAGAGATCACTTTTGAGAGTCTTTAATCAGTTAGAGAGGGTCTTGAAAATCAGTTTCTAAAGCTTAAAGACTGGAGAGCTTGGTCAGTGTTTGAACAATATTTTGAGGAGTTCAGAGAGTTTTTTGAGAGTTCTTTTGAACGGCAGTCAGTTTTGGAACTAATTTCGAAAGCTTAAAGTTAGTTTTCTGAGAGTTTAAAAGATAAGTTTTGTAGTAGAATCTTGGCTTGACTCAAGCTCGGTTGAGTTTGTTTGTGGCTGTTTGGAACTTCAAATTGCTGTTGTGAACTGTTGTTGTATTGCTGCTCGTATTACTGTTGTTGCTGATCTTTCTTCTACTTTATTTCTATTCCAATTCCAGGTACACAGCTTGACTTCAATAATTGTGAAGCTGAAATATAAATGATGAACTTGTAATTGAAGCCTGAAGACCTTAATTTAATTCAGTTTCTGATTTGTATATTTGAACGTTTTTGTTCGTTAAGGATGTTTAGACTCTTGTTTATAGTTGCGTTGGCTGAACAGAACTGGGCTATGCAATAACTGGATTATAGACTATTATAGCTTAGTTTTCTTGGATTGGTTTTCCCAGTAAATCGCCAATTGTAGTTAATTTCTTGTTAGCTGATTCTTGCACCTGTTGAGTACTGATTGTCGCCAAATTCATGGTACATAGTAGTTCATGACTAGTCATAGTTAATTTCGTGTTAAAGACCTTTGTGAATCCGTTTAGCGTAGTATAAGATAAAACCTGGAGTGGCTGTTTTGTTTCATTCAGGTAATTTAAATATGACCAGGCTGTATAGGGATTGTAGTAGATTGCCAAAATTTCCCTGGATGGTTTACTACGGCTGTATAGTGTGACTTGATTTCAGTAGTTCTTTTAGAACCTTAGTTAAAAAGCCTTCCTTGAATGTTTAATTTCAGTAGTTATAAAATAGGCTTGAATGGTTTTTAATCTCAATGTGTCATTCAGCAGTTCTATTAGGAAATCGTGAATCATTAAAGTGGTTAGTGTTAGTTTATTTTTTTTCATGACAGTTCTTAAGCATTGATTCGTTTCAATAATTGTAAAAACAAGTTCAAATAGCTCCGGATTTCATATAGTTCACTTCCGTATCCCAATAGTTTAAAATACCAAGTTAATCGAGTACTAGTTCAGTACTGATAATGTAAATAAAGTACTGTTTGGGTCTGGGCCATCAGATGATTCGTTTGGAGCTGATTGGGCTGCCCAGATTCGTGTTGTGATGTTCCCATCCAAGCTCGAACCCCGGGCTCGTTAGGCTGCAAACGTCCTTATAGGCCCAATGTTGGAGGCAACCTTTCTCATAGTAAGGTTGTTGACGTATTAATTAATTAGGGCCTTTTCTTTATTTTTTAGAGACAAAATAAAAATAGCAAATCATAGTCGCTTTTAGGTTTGCCTTTTAAATAATAAATGAGACGAGCCTCGCCAAACAAAAATACATAAATTGCGGGGCCCTTAATAAATGGTTAAAAATAAAACATTTAGAATTAGGGATGGGCTGTTTAGTGAATTTCACGGCCCTCCCCAAAGATAATAACGCGCTAGTCATTAGACGCGTTTTTAATTAATTTACTTTCTTAAACTCGGGTGCACATTTATGTGACCCAAATCCAAATCTCAACGGAGTCGAAATGTGTCAATAACCACGGGTGCATTGATATGACGTGGTTCGAGATGTGTTTTCACGACGTTGCAATTCTCGTAAAAAATAATAATAATAAAAGCGATAAAAGTTAAAATTTGCACATAGGTTCAACATGTATTAAAATCAGATAAATAAGCCGAATATGACATTTGAGCGACCGTGCTAGAACTAGGGAACTCGGGAATGCCTAACACCTTCTCCCGGGTTAACAGAATTCCTTATCCGGATTTCTGGTTCGCGAACTGTAATACAGAGTCAATCTTTTCCTCGATTCGGGATTTAACCGGTGACTTGGGACACTATAAATCTCCCAAGTGGCGACTCCGAATTAAATAATAAATCCTGTTTCGATTGTCCTTTAATTGGAAAAACTCCCCTACGCCCTTGCAGGTGTAGGAAAAAGGAGGTGTGATAGCTCTGACGACTCTGCTGAGGACAAGAACCCAGAACTTCTGGTTCAGGGTTCCAGAATTCGAGCTTAGAATAATTGTTATAATTGGCTTTATTTATTATCTGGTTTTATTACTTGTTTGGGCCTAATGTGCTAAATGTTGCTTTTACCGCTTTGATATTATTTGAACTGTATATATAAACTGCTATGTAACCCCTCTCTTCTCTCTCCTGAAGAGTGCACGCTGGTCGTGACTTCTTTCTGTTAGTGTCATATCCCAAAATAGAACGAGGATTCGGAGGAGTTGCAAAACCGGATGATCTTTTGGTTACCGGTACACAGCTCCCATCCTCGGCTCGAGTTGTCTGCTCGGGTAAGCCAGGTCTAGAATAATACACCCAGGCATTAAACCTAGTATAACAAAACCTCATGCCGGATCCCTAGTAGGAACGTTTGTGTGTATCATATGCATTTTTTGACTTAGGGGACTCAACACAGGGGTTGGGTCCGTCTAGGACAAACAACCTGAAATGAAATGACCATCCTGCTGCATCCTATTTGTTTTACGCATTTATTTGCTTCAAATTTGCATGCTGACCGGCTTCTGAAAATACGGGAATATCGGAAAAAGTGGGAAAAAGAGAAAAAGAAAAATAGCAGTGTAGAGAGATAATTACCTATTTTTAGAAAAAACCAGTGCCCAAATAGCGTCGAAACTCTGCCAAAATTTTGAGAAAATGAAAAAAAAAATGTTTTTAGTGTGATTTACTTGAAAAAAACAAAAGAAAGAAGTCTTGTTTTCCGAATTAGTTTATTTGCGTTGCCCGAACTACGCCAGTTTGATTCTCACAGGGTGTGAGATACGTAGGCAACCCTCATCAGGTCCAACTTCCTTTTCGCAAAAATAGCCAAAAGAAAAAAATTTACTTTTATTTGAAAAATAGTTAGAGTGATGCCATTCTTGTCAGAAATAGCCGAATGTCCTTAAAAAGGGCGCCGGAAGGCCGTTTTTGCAAGAACAGCCACCTGTGGTCATTGTTTTCCAAGGCTTTCACCAGTGAGCCAACACAACCTTAAAATCTTCGTTCTCGAAGTGCTGAAAGGCCGTATTTGCGAAATCGGATTTTTATTTTATTTTTGAAAAAATGTGTGTTAATTTTATTTTGAGTCAAATAAGTCTTAAATTTTAAACACCCCAATAAACATGCAGAATGAGCACGAGTCAGAATTTGCCGGTAACAGTTATGAACAAAATCCCTTTGGAGTTGCGGGAAGATCTGGGCAAGTCAGAGAAGGATAAGGTCAATCTACATTTGGGGGGTCTCACCGGGTTATTAAAGATCAAACCTAGAGGAGACATCATAAAGGCTTTGGTTACGTTCTGGGACCCGGCCCATAACATATTTCACTTCTCAAATTTTGAACTCACCCCAACCTTAGAAGAGGTAGCAGGTTATATGGACATTGCTGAGGGGCTAAGGCACAAATATCTGATTACTCCAAGAGTCGTCAATGCGCACAAGTTCATGGATCTACTGAAGATAAGCAAGGGAGGCCTGTACTCTGAGTTGGATAGGGGTTTTTCTACTCTGCAGTTCATATACCAGAGGTATGGGCATATAGGAGGGTTCGAAGATCCAAAAAGCGGGGTTTGTGGGAATCAGACAAAATGGGATGAACATAGGCAGTTCGCCTTCATGGTAGCATTCTTGGGCATTGTGGTGTTTCCCCGGAAAGACAGAAATATTGATTTAAAGGTGGCGGGAGTCGTCAAAACCCTGATTACCACAACAAAAGTATCCGAGATGTACCGAGCTCTCACAACTTGTAAAGTCGGGGCAGATTTCTTCGAGGTGCAGTTTGTTATTGCAGATGTGGATGATCGAGCACTTGTGTCATCATCCTCAGTACATGAGCTATAGATCTACAGACAAAAGCTGCAGTGAAGAATATAACAAGAGGGTTTCAGGGCTCAGATTGCCGGAAGGGTTTGAAGACTGGGTATCCTATCTCCGTGCCGTCACCGCGGTACAAATAGATTGGACATTGGGTTGGCTTCCTATTGAAGAAATTGTATATATGCCCGCCACTGGTCCTTACTTCCTTTTAATGGGATTCCGAGGTATTCAACCTTATGCGCCTTACCATAAGGAATTATACATCGGTAACCCACCAAACTTCTCTTCTTCATCCCATATTACATTGAAATCTCCTCCTACAAGCCATGGTGCATCTATATCCCTTGCCATTGCATATAATGAATCCTATAATTCTATCCTCTTAATTGCATCACATTTAGCATATATCAATGTTAGGACAAACTCCACATGCGATTCAGTATGAAACAATCGTAGTGTTAATTGTTGCACCATATTGTACATAACAGTTACCTCAAATACCTCATCTATAAAAGCCCAGATCTTGTTGGAAACATTTGAAATTGCTTGTGCAAGTCCTATCTTGTTTCTGTACCTTTCCAGTTTTTTTGCTTGTTGCTTTGGCTCCATTAATCCTGCAAATTCATAGTGATTTTTCTTGTGCATTTTTTTCAACCTTCCAAAGGCCTGCTGTGTGTTGACTGACCTTATATTCCAAATGAGAGCATTCATCACTGATTGTTTGATTTAGTTATCGTTCTCCTTGTGTGCACCCCATGTTTTGGGACTGCAAGATTATCTTTTTGTTGTTTCTTCTTACCTTTTGCTACTGATTTTGCCTTTTCCACTTGTGTAGGTGATAAGTCACCTTGCCTTGCAGCATTCATAAGGTGTTGGGTAGTTGATTCGTGATCCATGTCGTATCCTGATCTACCAGGTTCTTCTCCTTCTTCATTGTCTTCCTTCCCTCCTGATGTAGCTCCACATGCATTCTTTTTAGGGACCAAGGCCCTCTCTTCTCCTCGTTTTAATAGCTGCAACTGCTTTTTCTCCAATGTAACAGTAGCATTTACTATTTCTGTTTTTTGTTTTGGCTATTTCTCCTTCTCTGTTGGGTTGAGTCCTTGTGGGTCTTCTTGTGATTTCTGAAGTTTATCGTCTTCTGTTCCTCCAGGATCATTTACCTCTGGGCCTCTTCCTTCATGGTTTCTAATTTCTGTGACTTCTGCTATCTGATAATTATTGTTGTGCTCAACAATTTCTGATCCTCCCATTAATAGAAAAAACCAGTTGTATTGTTGTCATTGGCATGGAGCTCTCCATTTACACTTTGCTCATTTGCACTTTGCTCATCTTCTTCTTTGTCCTTCTCATTTGGTTCCTCATCAGCTTGTGCTCCTAGTGGTACTTCGTTCTCCTCTGAATCGTATTCCCTTTGTGCATCCCATAGCCTGCCTCCACAGCCTTGTACTCTTTCTTTAAATGTAGACGATTTTGACCCTTCTGCTTGTGTATTTTGAGTTTTATTAAGTACCTTTTTCACAAATGTATTTTGTGATGGGATTTCCTGGCATGATGTGTTAATCTTCACTATTCCATCTCCTGTTTTATCCTTGAAACTTCTTTCTACCCATTGTGCAGTATTGTTTTTTGCTTTTGATGCCTCCTTTCCATTGACTAGACCATTATTCGAACCAATACCCGATGAGTTAAGATGAAAAGCTTGTGCTGCTGGATTTAACTTTCCCTCATTATTGACCATATGTTTTGGTTTTTGCTTTGTAGATGCTTGGTTATGAACTGTTGAACTGTTTGTTGCTGCATTAGCTGCCATCATTGCCAATTGATTAACAGGTTCTTCCTCTTTATCCATCCCTTGTAATATTGCAAACTTGTTAGCTACTTGAACATGATCATTATCTTCATTGTCTACTGCCACCAATTCCTTACCACTGTTGCTTTGTGCTTCTGCTTGTCTATCTACAGTGCTTGTACCTTCTTTTTTCTTATTGTTTTCAAGCTGCTTAGTTGGTGCCATCTCCATTCCATTATTCTTGAGACTAGTATTTTGTTTTACTACATTGCTAACTCTGTTGTCCTTCACTTCCTTCCATTGCTCTTTTGTTGTAACATTCATATTACCCACGACCTTTCTACTAGATAAAAACATTATATGCTGTGAGTTCCCTATGTCCTGCTTCTTAACTGTATCTACTTGGTTATCATTCTCCTTCTCCACATATAGTTTAGGGTGTATCCTCCAACATTCAAATTGATCATGCCCTTGAAGTTTACAATGTCTGCAATATTTAGGAATCATGTCATATTGAATTCTCACCCATTCAATTCTTGTTGTTCCATTAACTTCATTGAATATGTCCATCCTCACCTTTTTAGGCAAATCTGCAAGTAGATCAACTAGTACCTTCACCCTAGCACAACTAGGTCTAGTTTTATTAATTGTTGTCATGTCTAGATGCATAGGTTTACCTACTGCTGTAGCTAGAGAAAATAGATATTCCTTCACAAAAAAGGTTGGCAATAGACCTGGGAATGAAATCCAAGCCATTGCCTTGGGTGTTTCTTCGTCTGCTCTAAACTTTGAGTCGTAAATCAATGGCCTAAGCTAATATTGATAACCATCCCTGTCCTTTATGTAATGAGTTTTTGATGAGAAATGAAGATAGTCCTGCCTTAATGTCATTCTAATCAAAATGTGCCTATCCCTTAGAAATCCAATGTTACACTCACCTTTAATTCCGCATTGAATTGGTATTAACTTACGCAGTTGTTGAATTTCTAGGCTGCCATAAGAACATTTACCAACTATTGCATATTGTAATCCTTCGATGATATCCATCCTTTCTACTTCTGCTTCTGTGAACTGAATAACATGCTCTCCATTCAATATTGTAGGTGAACGAATGAGAATTGGCTCAACTTCATGTTGCTCATGCATTGCAGCATTTAAAGTGCAAGGTTTCAAAATTTTTGAGTAATCCATCGATTATTTGTTGGTATTTATGTTCCCTGATGTTTGTGCAATGTTTGGAGGAGGTTGGGTAGGCAGCGCAGCCACAAAAGGTGGCTGGCCACCTACCTCTGTGTTCATTACAGTTGTAATTTTTTAGCACTTTAATTACATGACAAAGGTGCAACAGCTTTGCAAGACAACGATGCTACTATAATTCAAATTAGCTTCACGTTACTTACTGCTTATGGTTGTGAATCCAATTTCACAGTCCAAATTGTAAAAAACAGTAATTTCGATTTAAAATGAAGCTTAGAATTCAAACCACTCTTAGAAGAGAAGAGAACACTTTCACGTTATCAAAACAAGCTGTTGTGTTGAAAAGTAGCGCTGGAATTAGCTGAATCGCTGAGATTGAATGAAGAACACTGTCTGCTACAGTAACTCGTGAAAAAAGAAATTAAGATCTACAAAAATTGACTATAGATCTGAAGTTGAAACTAATTGGGTATTATTCGTAAGGAAATTATGTATCTTTTGACACCAAGTTTGGTTAGTTCCACCACCGGATGCCAGAGTTATGACCGGAATGATGATGAAATTACTATTCCTTCTCTTCCTAGAGAGAAGGCCGAGAATTACTGTACATATTACTAGGTTTCAAGTTTGAACTTTTTTTTTCCGAACCTTAGTTAAAAGGCCTTCCTTGAATGTTTAATTTAAGTAGTTATAAAATAGGCTTGAATGGTTTTTAATCTCAATGTGTCATTCAGCAGTTCTATTAGGAAATCGTGAATCATTAAAGTGGTTAGTGTTAGTTTATTTTTTTCATGACAGTTCTTAAGCATTGATTCATTTCAATAATTGTAAAAACAAGTTCAAATAGCTCCGGATTTCATATAGTTCACTTCCGTATCCCAATAGTTTAAAATACCAAGTTAATCGAGTACTAGTTCAGTACTGATAATGTAAATAAAGTACTGTTTGGGTCTGGGCCATCAGATGATTCGTTTGGAGCTGATTGGGCTGCCCAGATTCGTGTTGTGATGTTCCCATCCAAGCTCGAACCCCGGGCTCGTTAGGCTGCAAACGTCCTTATAGGCCCAATGTTGGAGGCAACCTTTCTCATAGTAAGGTTGTTGACGTATTAATTAATTAGGGCCTTTTCTTTATTTTTTAGAGACAAAATAAAAATAGCAAATCATAGTCGCTTTTAGGTTTGCCTTTTAAATAATAAATGAGACGAGCCTCGCCAAACAAAAATACATAAATTTCGGGGCCCTTAATAAATGGTTAAAAATAAAACATTTAGAATTAGGGATGGGCTGTTTAGTGAATTTCACGGCCCTCCCCAAAGATAATAACGCGCTAGTCATTAGACGCGTTTTTAATTAATTTACTTTCTTAAACTCGGGTGCACATTTATGTGACCCAAATCCAAATCTCAACGGAGTCGAAATGTGTCAATAACCACGGGTGCATTGATATGACGTGGTTCGAGATGTGTTTTCACGACGTTGCAATTCTCGTAAAAAATAATAATAATAAAAGCGATAAAAGTTAAAATTTGCACATAGGTTCAACATGTATTAAAATCAGATAAATAAGCCGAATATGACATTTGAGCGACCGTGCTAGAACTAGGGAACTCGGGAATGCCTAACACCTTCTCCCGGGTTAACAGAATTCCTTATCCGGATTTCTGGTTCGCAGATTATAATACAGAGTCAATCTTTTCCTTGATTCGAGATTCAATCGGTGACTTGGGACACCATAAATCTCCCAAGTGGCGACTCTGAATTAAATAATAAATCCTATTTCGATTGTCCTTTAAATGGAAAAACTCCCCTACGCCCTTGCGGGTGTAGGAAAAAGGAGGTGTGACACCGCTTATCGTCCGCAAACTTTTTCATCTTCTTAGCTGCCTTATCCAAGTAGGACTTAGTAGTGTCGAGCTGCTCCTCCCATCCTTTGGCCATATGATAAGCCCCCAAACGCTTTCCCTCGGACGCGGCTGGTAATGAATATGGAGTTTATGGTTGTTGGCCTGTGGCTAGCTCAAATGGTGTCCGCCCCGTGGACTCACTTCGCTGCAAGTTATACGATAATTGGGCGATGTCTAGGAGCCTTGCCCAATCTTTCTGGTGCGCGCTTACATAATGCCTCAAGTAGCATTCTAGTAAGGCATTGACCCGTTCCGTTTGTCCATTCGTCTGTGGGTGGAAACTAGTAGAAAAGTGCAATTCTGTGCCAAGTATGTCGAACAACTCTCTCCAAAAGTTTCTAGTGAAGCGGGGGTCTCGATCACTGATGATATGCCTTGGTAAGCCCCAATATTTTTCCACGTTCTTAAAAAATAGCTTGGCGATTTCCTTATCTGTGCAACCCGGTGAGGCGGGAATGAAGGTGGCATATTTGAAAAATCTATCCACGACCACCATAATAGTACCATAACCGTCAGACTTCGGTAGGTAAGTGATAAAGTCCATAGTCACGCTCTCCCATGGACGCTCTGCAACTGGTAGTGGCTCCAAAAGTCCTCCGGGTTGTTGTTGTTCAACTTTGTCCTGTTGGCAGACAGGACAAGTCTGCACATAACACTCTATGTCATCTCGCATGCATGGCCAATAGTAGACTGACTCAACCAAGGCCCTAGTACGACGTTGACCTAGATGACCAGCCCACATTGTGTCATGACTCTCTCTTATGATCCGTCGTCTAATGTCTCCAAACTTCGGCACGTAGACCCGCCGACCTGTGGTAAGTAGTAGGCCGTCTTCTATCCAAAACTGTCCCATCTTGCCTTTGTTGGCTAACTCGATAAGCTGTTTGGCTGCTAGATCATGCTACATTCCTTCTTTTATAGCCTCCCGAATGTCCCATCTCGCTGAAGTGATTGCAGCAAGCTCGGTTTTCCAGCTCAAGGCATCAGCTACAACATTACCTTTTCCCACCTTATACTCCAGCGCATAATCAAACTCGGCCAAGAAATCCTGCCACCTAGCCTGCTTTGGTGTGATTTTCTTCTGTGTCTGAAAGTAGCTAGTAGCCATATTATCAGTCTTGACCACAAACCTCGACCCGAGCAGATAATGTCTCCATGTACGAAGGCAATGCACAATGGCAGTCATTTCCTTCTCTTGCACCGTGTAACATCGCTCCGTCTCATTTAACTTGCGGCTCTTAAATGTTATGGGATGCTTATCCTGCATCAGGACACCCCCAATGGCGAAGTCTGAGGCATCTGTGTGCACCTCAAATGTCTTGGCAAAGTCAGGTAATGCCAAGACTGGCTCCTCTATTACAGTTGCCTTAAGGCATTCAAACGCCTTTTGACAATGCTCCGTCCAAACCCATGGCTTGTTCTTCTTTAGCAACTCAGTCAATGGTGAGGCCTTTGCTGAGTATCCACTGATGAACCGACGATAGTAGTTAACAAGGCCAAGGAAGGATCTCAACTCAGTTACCTTTATGGGTGCCTCCTACTCCTGGATAGCATGTACCTTAGCCTCGTCCATGCGTAGCTCGCCATTGCTAATGACGTGGCCTAAGAAGTGCACCTTTGATTGTGCAAATTCACACTTTTCTCTCTTGATGTATAGCTCGTTCTCCCTCAAGACTTGGAAAACCTTCCTTAAGTGCTCCATGTGTTCCTCCAAGGTGTTGCTGTAGATGACTATGTCATCTAGGTAGACTACCACAAACTGATCAAGGTAGGGATGAAAAATCTTGTTCATAAGGGTGCAAAATGTGGCCGGTGCATTGGTTAAGCCGAAGGGCATCACCAACCACTCAAATGCTCCATATCTCGTCACACATGTTGTATTTGGCTCATCCCCTTCTGCAATGCGAACCTGGTAGTAGCCCTTTCAAAGATCCACCTTGGTAAAGTACTTGGCTTGCCCAAATCTATCGAACAAATCAGCAATGAGCGGGATCAGGTACTTATTCTTCACTGTAACCTTATTAAGTGCTCGGTAGTCTATGCACAAGAGCAGCGATCCATCCTTCTTCTTCTGGAACAATACTGGTGCGCCTGAAGGTGCCTTTGATGGGCGAATGTCACCAACATCCAGCAACTCTTTCAATTGTTTCTTGAGCTCTTCCAGCTCGGGCGGTGCCATACGATATGGGGCAAATACGGGTGGCTTAGCCCCTGGCTCCAACTCAATCTTGTGATCCACCTCTTGCCTAGGCGGCAAGTGCTTAGGTAACTCCTCGGGCATGGCATCTTTGTTTTCCTCAAGCAACTTCTCAATGCAAGGCGGCAGTGTCTCTTGAAAACCCTTATTTTCCTCCAGACTTGTGATGGTTTCCACGAACGTCAGCTCCCCCTTCTTGATCCCCTTGACAACCTGTATAACTGAGAGTTGTGCTTGGCTCTGTCCATGTGGCATAGTCATTGTAGGTACCATGCAAGCTCCTTCTCGCTCCATAACCAAGAGACGTTGGAGGTAGGGGTCGATCAAAGTATGTCAATGTCTAAAGAACTCTTGCCCTAGTATGATGTCAAAGATATCCATAGCGGTTACGGTAAAGTTTGTCATACCTTCCCAAGCTCCCAATTTGACACCAACTACATTAGTTACCCCACGAGCATTTTGTATATCGGCATTCACGGTCTTGATGCGAGAGTTGGTTGGAGCAATCTTCAATTCTAGTCTCTTTACGGCATCCTCAGTCACAAAATTATGAGTTGCTCCAGTATCCACCATTGCACGAGTGGGCTTGTTGTTGATAGTGAGATCCACGTACTGATTGCCATTCTCGGTAGGTTGGATAGCTTTCTTCGTGACAGCACCACATAATCCGATCATACCCAACTATGCGGTTCCCGGACTCTCTCCTCGTGGCTGCTCCTTCCGCTCATGTACCATGGTACTGAGGCTCTTGAGGTCAGGACAATTCCTGAAGCCATGTGGCCCTTCGTATATATAGCATCCCTTCTTCTCGACCTGCGCATTTTTCTTGGCGTAGCCCTGACGGCCACTCGACTTTTTGAAATCTTGAGTCTTGGAGTATTGTTGTTGTATCTCCTTGCCTTTGCCACGGTCTCCCCCACCTTTGACATTGTTAACCTTTGACTCCTTGCCATTGCCTTTATCGTGCTTTTCATGCCTAAAATCCATCAATGATTAGGCCTCCACTATGGCTTGGTCTATATCATTGACTTGTCGGTGTTGCAACTCCTGCTTAGCCCAATTTTGTAACCCATTCATGAAGTGGAACAACAAATCATTATTGGTCAGGTTGGGGATTTGAAGCATAAGGGTGGTGAACTCCTTGACATAGTTACGTATGCTCCCTGTTTGCTTCAATTCCCTAAGCTTGCGCCTTGCCTCGTACAAGACATTGTTTGGAAAGAACTGTTGCTTAAACTTTGCTTTGAACTGATCCCATGTGCTAATAGTACATAGACCTTTATCCATGTTGACCATCATCCTTCTCCACTATAGCATGGCAGTCTCTAAGAGGTACAATACCGCAGTGTTGATCTTGGCCTCGCCGTCCCTCACTTTGCCGTGCCTGAAGTAGTTCTCCTAGTTCCAAAGGTAAGTTTTCCACTTCTTGTGCATCACGAACACCTTTGAACACCGGGGGTTTGGGAGCCTCGATCTTGGCCTCCCTCGTCACCACAACATTACTGGCTATCTCGGTCATGCCAGCATTGACATGCCCCTCGAGTGACTCTATCTTTGCCTTCATAGCATTGATAGTACTTAAAGCCTCCATGAGTCTGCACTCTAAGGTAGTGATGGTTTGCCTTAGTTCCATCTCAGTCTATGTACGTCCCTCCAAGTCATTTTGGATACTCTCAATCTCTTCAAGAGTGTGCCCCTCAAGAACGTTAATGGTGCCTTCCACCTTCCCCAAGCGTTGGGAAAAGATCTCCACGACATCCATCCCCGCGTTCATCTTCATCACCCACTCTTTACAAAGAGAGACGTCCTCTAGAAGGACCTCCACTTCATCCTCGCTCGCCTCAATGGCAGATGGTTCTTGGGATGTAAGCCCTTCGTTTGACACAACCTCAGGTGGTAGCTCCTGGCTCTTGTTGGTGGCATTCCTCTTTTTGTTACGACCGCTCTTGCCAGTAACATCCTGGATGACGTTGGCTTGGGTGTTGGCAGCATTAGTTTCTCCGTTGTTCGCCATTCCCTTAGTTGAAACCTTCGATTTGACACCACGTTGTCGCGTCCTTAGTTGTTAACTAAGTACACGTGCCGCACTTGACAACTCGCTCACGATCTTGCACAACTTGCTCACGTTCTTGCTATGCCAAGTTAGCCTTACTATACTCAAGATCACTAAGAGAATGGAAGAAAGAACACAAGAGAATTGTTAAAGGAGAGCTTTGTATTAAAGAGAACTTGAATTGTTTGCTTGGTTGATGAATTACAAATGAATGGCCCCCTTTATATACTAGTCTCCTAGGGGCTAGTATGTAAATATTAATTATTATACAAGTCCTTGATATTTACAAGATAAGGACTTTCTCTAGAATTCTCTACAAGCCTAGAAGATTCCAAGGACTTTCTTAGCAAATCCATAAGGATCTAGGTTTTTCCTAAGGAAATGTCCATACCTCTCTAGAATCTTCTCACAAATGCTAGCCTTCTTCTTATGTAAGCTTCCACATGGTATTAATATATTCCAAATGACGCCTATGTGGCATGATAACATGGCGGGTCATCACAAGATGCTGCAATTTGGTTAAGAACCCTCTTTTAGAAAAGCAGGTGTGGCTTAAGGGGAAGGCAAGTAAAGCCTTTGCTTTAGGCCCCCTAAATTTTGGGATCCCAAAAATATTTTTAATTGTGAATTTTCTATCTTATTTTTGCTTAGACGATATTGAAGTTTATACAATCTCCTTATAAAAGTAGAAAGAAATGTTGTCTATTTTTAACAATATAAATATTTAAGAACTTTGAATTAAGGTACTCAAATCTTCATATTGGTAGATAATATATTTTATAATAAGATCAATGGTAACACATTACAAATACAAGGCCAACATCTTAATAACTTGCATTTTCCTACCAATGTAAATGTTAGTACTCTGTATTATATTTTGTAAGATAACTAACTTACAGGCAAAAAGAAAGAAGAAAAATCAATGTAAATATTAATATTATATTTTGTAAGATAACTACAATATAAACAAAAAAAAAAGAAGAAAGACCCCTTATTAAAATTTGGCTTTAGGCCACGAATTTTACTGAGACGTTCATGTAGAAAAGAGGAAATGTATCGGAAGCTAAGCGCTGCTACTGTCTTGGCCTTGAACAGGTCATTTTCATTTTCATTTTCATTTTCTCCATTGAGATCATGGTTGGATTTCATCAATTTGTTGACTCATCCAGAACCTTAATTGGATATATTCTTTTGTGTTAGGATCCGATGAATAAAGAGCTATTGCGCCAGTTGGCGTCGCTTGAAGTTAAATGTCCAGGAGAAAATTCAGAAGGAATATTGATATATGTATTAACAATGCAAATGAAGCAACAGTTCAAGACATCCACGATGGATGGGCATCATGTAAAACTCCTTTTTACACTTCTAGTACACCATGTTGTTATTCAGAAATACTAGATGGCTTTTTTAAAAGGAATAATATAATGACCCAATCAGTTATTTTGTGTAAGCGGGCTCCGTTACCCCTTTTATTGCTTTACACTTGTGTGTTTATGTCTTTATGACTTGCGGGGTTGATTCGTTTCGTTCCGGGAAGCTTTCGAGTTGATTTGGAACCATGATTCTAGACTTAAAAGTTTAAATTTAAAAATGTTGACCAAATTTTGATTTTTGTGAAACGACCCCGGAACTATGTTAATTTTGGAAGTCCATAGGTTGATTTGTGTTAATTTGCCAAAATTTTGCAATTTTAAGTTGAAAAGTTTGATCGTTGGTTGAATTTTAGCTATTGAGATTGGAATTTGATTTTGGGACTTGGAATAGGCCCGTTATGGCATTTAAAACTTCTTTGCAAAATTTGGTATCGTTCAGAGTTGATTTGATAGGATTCAGACGCTTAGTTGAAATTTTAGAAGTTCTTGAAAATCTCTTTGAGAATAATGCGTTTTAGAGTTCAATTCGTAGTTTTAGATATTATTTATGTGTTTTGATCACACGAGCGAGTTCGTATGATGTTTCTAGATTTGTGTGGATGTTTGGTTTGGAGCCCTGGGGACTCAGGTGAGTTTCGGACACTTAGCGGAGTGTTGTTGGAATTTAGGGTTGTTGGTTTTTTTTGCACAGGCTTCAGATCTCGCATTTGCGAGGTCTGATTTTACATTTGTGAAGTTAGGCCAAGTCTGTTGGTTTCGTATTTGCGAGAGTCTTCTAGGATGGGCTAGGTTCAAAATTGCGATTATTTTCTCACAATTGCGAGGGCATCAGAGGTTGCAAATAGCAATCCCATCTTCGCATTTGCGAAGAATTGCCCCAAGCCTTCAATGCCGCAATCGCGAGGCTTTATTCGTAATTGTGAGGGTTCGCAATTGCGGCATCTGCAACTGATCAAATAGCTGGGAGACGGGATTTTTGAGTTCATCCTCTCATTTTTGAACCCTAGACTCGGTAGGAGGCGATTTGGAAAGGGAATTTTCACCTACAAACTTTGGGTAAGTGATTCTAATCTATTTCTAATCATATTCCATCAATTTATCTTAGATTCTAACATTAAAATCATGTGAATCAAAGTAGAAATTGGTGAAACTTTGCTTAGTTTTTGAAAAATAAGAAATTGAGTTTTTAGAGTCGATTTGGACTCAGACTTTGAAACTAATCATATATATGAACTCGTGGGGTCATGGGTAGACAGAATCTACCATTGAACCCGGGTTTTGACCAGGCAGGCCCATGTTGACTTTAGTTGACTTTTTGGAAAAAGTGCAAAAATTTTAACTTTATATATTGCAAATGAATTCCTTAGCATTGTTTGATAATATTATGTGGATTTTGGTTAGATTTGAGTTGTGTGGAGACGTATTTTAAGGAAAAAACTATTTCTGAGTGTTGAATTGGCCTAGTTGAGGCAAGTGTCTTGCCTAACTTCGTGTGGGGGAACCACCCTTTAAGATTGGTATTGTTTGATTCAATTATGCTAAGTGAATTCCGTGTACGCAAGGTGACGAGTGGGTACACGGGTTGTACGTAGTATTTGAGCGGTTTAGGCTACTTAGACTATTTTCGTGCTTTAATTGACTTCTATATTATGTTCTAAATTCTCATAGTTAAATCATCCTTAATTGTGTTAGACTATCCTTAAATGCATTAGTTGTCTTGTTTAGTATTTTTTCTACATCCTACTTGCTAAATTGCTTTCATGCTTTAGTTGAACTTGTTATTCCCTTTATTGATATATGTTATCTCTTTATTATTAATTATCATCGTTTGAATTAATTGTTCATATTGTCACTTTACTTGTTGACTTTCATTATTTAGACTCATTGTTGAAGATTATTTCCTTTACTGTGAGTTAGTCTTATCTAATATCGTGGTTATACATTATTTTCTCATTGTTAGGTTATTTGTTGAAGTTGTGAAAGTCGTTAATACATTGAGGCGATGTTGGCTATTGTTGAAACATCTATCTTATTGAGCATTTTTCATCCATTATTTGTTGTTGATGTTCTTGTATACGTTGTAATGGAGCCATGGACTATTATTGTAAAAACATTAATATTATTGTTGTTGACAAGTTGTGATGTGTGGGTACTTGTGGTGCGAATTATTATTGTTATATGATGTTGATGCACATGTGGCGATATAAAGCTTGGATTGATGTACACGCAGGGTATAAGGTGGGACTTATGTGCGTGTTGCTTGTAGGGGAACTACGTAAAGCCACGCGGCGTCATAAGGTGGACTGAAGTGCGTGTAGCTATTTCAGAAAAATTGTTTTTCAAAACCTATTTTCAAATGTAAGGCTCACATGGAGGTATAAGGAAAGATTGTAATTTCATGAGAAATGTTAATACGAGGCGGTACGTCGGTTGTGATTCTTGATTATACGAGGCGATACCTCGGTTTGATTTCATTATACACGAGGAAGTACCTCGTTGTGTTTCTTGTTGTTTGTTTCATGTTGCAAAGTATTGTGGAAAAAATATTTCTTGTTGCTTCATTCTTTATTATTCTAGCAGTTATAGTCCGTACATGATCATTGTAGCACTTTAGTTGCTTCCTTTATGTCGTTCTATTGTTAACTTCCGGTACTAGCTCTTGCTATTATCTTGTTCCGTATCAGTTATTCTCCACTTCTCGTTACTTATCCGTATTACATTTTTATACTCTATATTTTATATCCTAGTAGGTGTCTTAACCTGGCCTCGTCACTACTCTATTGAGGTTAGGCTTGATACTTACTGGGTACCGTTGTGATGTACTCATACTATGCTTCTGCACATCATTTTATGCACATCCAGGTACGTCCGCTCGTGGCGGTAGATAGAGATTTCTTGCTAACTGCCTGTACCGGAGACTTCAAGATATGCCTCCTCGGCGTCCGCATGCCTCGGAGTCAGCTTCCTTTATTTTCATTACTGTTGTATTTCCTTTCGGACACTAATGTAGTAGTTTCTAGTCGCATTCTATAGAGCTTATGACTCAAATCCACCAATTTTGGGGTGCGTATTTGTGAGATTCTATTTTCAGAAGGTTTTATTTACTATTCAGTCGTTTTCAGTAACTTGTTATTATATATCTGTCCAGTTGTTGTTATTTGTTAGGCTTACCTAGTCATACAGACTAGGCGCCATCACGATATCCTTCGAAGGGAAATTGGGGGGCGTGACAAACAAAATCTAGATATATTTGGAGCAGAAACTTGTGTAGGTTCTTAAATTTGAACATAAAAGCCGTAAAACTTAGTAGATGACTTCCAAAAAGCATGATGTATACCAATAGTAAGCTCAGTTATTTTAGCATCCTGCTTTGTCAAAAAATTTCAATATTTCAAGTTTAGTTGGTTTTTCTGAATTGTTATCACAAGATGCCCGAGGTAAAGCGCTCCTCTTTGCCTTTGTTGCTTCAAGATGCAGGGATCGTTACAAGCTTTCACAGGCACTGTCAGCTTATGAGAGAGCTACAAGTGTGCTTTTTTCTTCAATTTTTATGAAGTTAGAGCATCCTCTAACCTGCTTCTCTTTTTCAGGGTAAAGATAGTAGAGTATCATCCAGCAGGAGCAATCTTGCATGCAATAAGAGCATTGTAAGGATATGAGTGAGCTACTTTTACATTTAGATGGGTTTTTTTCTCTTTTTTTCCGTTTCAATACCATAATTGATTCTAATATTTGGTTCCATGCCTTCAAGTATACAGAGAACTATTGGAAGGCCTTAGCTGGCTTTAGAGTTGACAAATTTATGAAGCGTGAATCTCGCACTCAATTTGCAAATTTAATCGTGACTCTTGATACGATTGTCTCTTTACTTGAGGTAAGATTATTTATTTGTGGCTCTTTTTGAAAACCGTTATTTGCAGTCACTATTGGCTGATCAGGTGGGACACATTAAGAAAGCATGGTAGAATACGGTAGAATTCATAGGGAATTGTGTTAAGTCTCAGCAAATAATAACAGGTTAAAAGAGTTGGTTAAGGTGCATTAATCCATGAGACCACACATCTGAGTTAATTAACATTTATTTTTCAATGTCTGAAGCAGTGAAGCTCCCAGTTAGGGATCTTCCTATTAAAGGATCAGAGTGAGACTAATGGAATCATCTAGATTGCCTGTCACTAGTGTGGAGCTCAGTTATTTTGAGATGTTTTCAAGTACGACTCTGTATCTTCAAGATTTGGCTTTCAAAACCCTTGATGTAATATGCAACAACGACGATGACGACCCAGTGAAATTTCACATGTAGGGTCTGGGGAGGGTAGTGTGTATGCAGACCTTATTCCTACCCCGAGGGACAAAGAGACTGTTTTCGAAAGACCCTCGGCTCAACAAGTAAATGGTAATTGGTAACTATGGAAAATAAATTAAAAGGGAAAAAGATTTCTACTAAAACACATAAAACAATTAAGAAAGGGACGCAAAAATGTTGTAAGGTACTCATTCCAAGAAAAGCTTTATGCGTTCAGTATATTATATGTCTAAGACAAAGGAGTTCTCTTGATCTCTCTTACCCACATGATAAGTTGACTGTGTAACAATCTACTGACCTTACTGGCGGGTATTCGTCAAGTTTACATTATCGTTCTTCTTTTCCTTTTCAAGCAAGAGATAACACTAATGGTGTCTCATGCATTAAATTTTGAGTTTGTTAGTGTTTAACACTTTTTACGCCTAGCTATATCTATTATAATACATGAGTTTATGGAGGATGCAGCTGAATAACTTGATTCCGTCTCTCTGAATGATGCTAAGCAGCTTCCTTCTCCATCATCATCCCTTCCTACTGCTGATTCCGTAGCATCATCACTTGCTTCTGTTGATTGTAAGCTTTATATGTGACTTACATATTTTTAAAAACAGTATGCTATTGGATTAAATTTCGTTATCCATAATTTGGATAAAATACGTTGTTGACTGTAAGCGTTATATGTAGTGAATCCTTCACAAGAGAGAGCTACTGTGGACTACCTAACTGATATGGTGTTAATCGAGGAAAAACAATTAGAGGAGAAATTCTCTTTTCAGTGCATAATGGGAATGAGATACCACTGTAAGTTAAACCACATCATCAGAAGAAGCTACAGCTGTGTTCATCCCCTTTTTTACTTAGAAAGTAAAACTTAAGTGGCAGAGCTGCCCGACTGCGGCTGTGCAGCATCATTTTTTGTTGTCTGACTCTTATTCTACAGTTACTACATTGTACGTGATTCCGATGGCAGATGCTTTGTACTTACTGTTTGTTTATGGCTTGCGCAGCACTGCAGTAAGTAAATTCCTCAACATGAAAAGTTCAGCTTTTCACTTCTTACTTAGTTTGCTACGGAAATATATATATATATATATATATATATATATATATATATATATATATATATAAAAGAATGATACGGAAGACATTATATACTACACGTGCAACGCATATACAAAGAAACTAACATATATATATATATACAGAGAGACGCCATAATAATATTAATTGATCCTATAAGAAAAATGAATGTAGTTTGTTCACTACTAGAATTCCGGAAAAAATCGACCAAATTTTAGCGACCAAAGTTGGTCTGTCAAGAAAAGCGACCAAAGTTGGTCGCTAAATTGGCGAAAATAATAAAATAATTATTTGATATAGATTAGCGACCAAGGTTGGTCGTTACTTGGTCGCTAATTTCGTCAAAATATTGACCGGACTGGTCAGACTTGCTTGGTCAAAGGTATACTGAGATTAGAGACCAACGTTGGTCGCTACAAGGGGACCCACTTATAAAATTATAATAATTATAATATTATATTAAAAAAAATTATAAAATATAAATAAATATAATTTAAAATTAGCGACCAAAGTTCGTCGCTAATTAAGGGGTAAGCAGATAGCGACCAACTTTGGTCGCCAAAAATGGGACCCAGTTATAAAATTTTAATAATTATATTTTTATTTAAAAAAATTATAAAATATAAAAAAATATAATTCAAATTTAGCGACCAAAGTTGGTCGCTTAAAAACATAGAGACCAACTTTGATCGCTAATCTGGGACCCAGTTCTAATGTTTAACAATTATATTATTATTTTAAATATTATATAAAATATAAATAAATCTGATTTAAATTTAGCGACCAATTTTGGTCGCTAATTTAAATTTATGTATATTTAGCGACCAAAGTTTGTCTCTTTTCAGGTCAACAATGGTCAAAATTAAAAATCACTTTTGTATATATATATATATATATATATATATATATATATATATATTAACAATGCATTAAAACGTCTCAACTTATATCTATTAATATATATATATAAAAGCTATATTTGATATAATAATAGCTAATGCACTAAGACTTAGTGCATAGTATAGTATAGTATATATATATACTACGTGTATTATATAATACACTATACTATATATATATAGTATAGTTTATTATACATCAAGGTATATTCGATATATATAGTATAATATAGTATATAATATATAAGCTCTCTCTCTCTCTCTCTCTATATATATATATATATATATATATATATGTATGTATAAGCTATATTCGATATAATTTTAGCTAATGCACTAATACTTAGTGCATAAATATATATATATATATATATATATATATATATATATATATATATATAGCTTGTATACTATATACTATATTATACTATATATATCGGATATACCTTGATATATAATACACTATATATATATATATATATATATATATATATATATATATATATATATAAGAAGATGAAGCGCTCGGAATACAAGGACGGGTTCTTTTAGGTATTGATACACTTGTAAATTGATTCATCGACTTATAACCTTGTGACGACCCAAAAGGGTCATCACCTGTTTCTAATTGAAATATGTGTCTCCCAGGCGCTGAAAACCTCATTTAGAGTCACCTCGATTTGTGTGCGCAGTCCGGGCGCGTAGCCAGAAAGCTTAAATGTGAAATCTTGTGAAAATTGCTAAGTTTTGACTTCGAAATGAATAAATTTGACTTCAGTCAATATTTTAGGTAAACGGACCCGGACCCATAATTTGACGATCCCGGAGGGTTCGTAGGAAAATATAGGACTCGGGCGTATGCCCGGAATCGAATTCCGAGGTCCCTAGCCCGAGTTATGAATTTTTAAGTGAAATTGATCTCTGAAAATGTTTAAAGAAAATGGAAATGAAATCTGATTAGAAGAGACGATTTCAGTTATTTTACACTTTTCAAAACCCCAAAACATAAGAGACGATTTTCCAAACAACTTTTCTTCTCCGAAACGATTGGTAAGTGATTTCTAACTTATTTTCTTCACTTCTTAACATCTTTTAACATGATTTCAACTTCAAATCAAAGATTTTCATGGGGAAATTGGGTGATGTGGGTAGAACCTAGGTTTTTCTAAAATTAGGGATTTGGACCTCAATTTGAGGTCCGATTTCAAAAGAAACCATATATTTGAATTTGTGGGGGAATGGGTAATCGGGTTTTGGTCCAAACCTCGGGTTGCGACCATGTGGGCCCGGGGGTGAATTATGACTTTTGGGTAAAACTTTGGAAATCTCATTTTCATGCATTGAGGTTGATTCATTTAGCATTTATTAATGTGATTAAGTAACTTATGACTAGATTCGAGCGGATTGGTGGTGGAATAAAGAGGTAAAGCTATAATTGAGACTTGAGTGGTGTTTAAGGCATCGAGGTAAGTGTTTGTTTTAACCCTAGCTTGAGGGATTAGGAGTTGAGTCATATTTTCTACTTGCTTATTGTTGAGTACGACATATAGGCATGGTGACGAGTATCTATACGTTGGTGTCAAACATGACCGTGGGTCTTAACTTGAAAGTTGTTATGTTTTTGAATGACACCTTGTATACTTTAATTAATAATCCTCTATGAGTAAGTATTTCCATTAATTGAACTATATACTAGCAAAGTGAGATTGGTTATAGCTGATTCTCCCTTGCCGAGATGACTATTTCGATATCCTTGTTCCCTTGCCGGGAAGTTATTATATTACTTATGTTCCCTTGCAGGGATTTCTTGTGATTGTGTGATGAACTGAAATGGGAGCGGGTGGTACGCCTACCACAAGATATTATGAAATGGGAGCGGGTGGTACGCCTACCACAAGATTGATGAAATGGGAGCGGGTGGTACGCCTACCACAAGATATTATGAAATGGGAGCGGGTGGTACGCCTACCACAAGATTGATGAAATGGGAGCGGGTGGTACGCCTACCACAAGATATTATGAAATGGGAGCGGGTGGTACGCCTACCACAAGATATTATGAAATAAGAGCGGGTGGTACGCCTACCACAAGATATAATGAAATGGGAATGGGTGGTACGCCTACCACAAGATTGATGAAATGGGTGCGGGTGGTACGCCTACCACAAGATATTATGAAATGGGAGCGGGTGGTACGCTTACCACAAGATATAATGAAATGGGAGCGGGTGGTACGCCTACCACGAGATAGAATGAAATGGGAGCGGGTGGTACGCCTACCACAAGATTGATGAAATGGGAGCGGGTGGTACGCCTACCACAACATATTATGAATTGGGAGCGGGTGATACGCCTACCACAAGATATAATGAAATCGGAGCAGGTGGTAGGCCTACCATGAGATAGAATGAAATGGGAGCGGGTGGTACGCCTACCACGAGATATGAGAAATGGGATCGGGTTGCACGCCTGCAACAAGAGGAAACTAAAAGTGAAAGTTGCCTTTATTTTCTTCATTTGTGATAGAAGTTATAGTGCTAGCTTCCTTATTATTCCCTGTTATTTCTTTTAACTGCTATCCCCAAAGCATGTTCCCCTTCCCCATCTTTAACTGCTTATTACTTGTTTACTTTTACGCCATATTATATAACTGTACAGATTTATATGAAGTCTGGTCCTAGCCTCGTCACTACCTCGCCGGGGTTAGCCAGACACTTACTAGCACATGGGGCCGGTTGTGCTGATACTACGCTCTATGCTCTTTTGCACTGATCCAGGTTTTGGACTGCAGCCGTAGCATGGAAGCCAGCCTTCAGTCCAGTGAGACACTGAGGTAGCCTTGCAGGCGTTCGCAGGCCCGACGTCTCCTCTATCTTTTATTTCCGTCTTTTATCTCATATATTCGAGACAAACATTTATATTTTCTTTCAAACGGTTGTATTTAGCACTCTTAGAAGTTCGTGAGTAATGTGACACCAGTTCTTGGGTAGAGGCATATGTTGATTCTCGCATTATTTTTCAGTTTTCTTTAAATTTAAGTCTTCCATTTATTTATTTAATTCCGTTGCTTTCATGCTATCGCCGATAATTGTTAAAAGAAGTAATTGTTAACGATGTAAGCAGTTAAGGATTGGCTTGCCTAGCTCTCATTAGTAGGCGCCATCACGACTCCCAAGGGTGGGAAATTCGGGTCGTGACAAGTTGGTATTAGAGCTCTAGGTTACATAGGTTTCACAACTCACGGACACGCTTAGTAGAGTCTGAGGGATCGGTACAGAGACGTCTGTATTTATCCCATAGAGGCTACCGAGTTAGGAAAACTTCACTTTGGTTTTTTCTTGTCGTGCAGATTTGTTCCTTAAATGCTAATTGAACTTCTACTCTTTTCTTCGTAGATGGCGAGAACACGCGCTTCCTCATCTACTGCTCAGCAGCCCGAGCCCTCTACAGCAGCTCCCATTAGGGGCAGAGGGCGAGGCCGAGGTAGGGGCAGAGCTCAGCCCCGAGCAGCGGCACCAGTGGCGGAGCCTCAGGTTGATTTTGAGGAGGAGGTTCCAGCCCCAACAGTTCCGGTGGGCCAGCTCAGGTCTTAGAGGGGTTTATCGCTACCCCAGTTCTTTAGGATGCTCTGGTTCGATTGGTGGGCCTTATGGAGAGTGTCACCCGAGCAGGTTTTCTTCTTATAGCACCAGCCACTTTTCAGGCTAGAGGAGGGGCTCAGACTCCTGCTACACTCACTCTGGAGTAGGTAGCTCCCCAGATTCAGTTTCCAGCGATTCAACCAGCGGTGGTAGTTCAGCCGGGTGTAGTAGCTCAGACCGGCGATGGAACAGCTATGTCCGCCAATGCTTTGTGGAGACTGAACAGATTCACCAAGCTCTTCACTACTACTTTCAGCAGAGCTCCTTCTGAGGATCCCCAGGATTTCCTATACAGCCGCCACGAGGATCTCAGGAACATGGGCATTGTTGAGACCAATGTGGTCGATTTTGCTGCATTTCGCTTATCTGGATCCGCCAAGACTTGGTGGAGGGATTATTGCTTAGTGAGACCAGCCGGATCACCATCTTTGATATGGGAGCAGTTTTCAGTGTTGTTTCTGGAGAAGTTTCTCCCTGTGACGCAGAGAGAAGCCTATCGGAGGCAGTTTGAGCACCTTCAGCAGGGTTCCATGACGGTCACTCAGTATGAGACCAGGTTCATCAATCTAGCTCGCCATGCTCTTGTCATACTCCCCACCGAGAGAGAGAGAGGGTGAGGAGGTTTATTGATGGTCTTATTCAGCCGATTCGTCTTCAGATGGCCAAGGAGGCCGGGAGTGAGATTACATTTCAGGAGGCGGCCAATGTGGCCCGCAGAGTTGAGATGGTTCTGTCATAGCGAGGTGGTCATGGGTCGGATAAACGGCCCCGTCATTCAGGTAGATTCAGTGGTACCTCGTCTGGAGGTAGAGATTCATATGGTAGAGGCCATCCTCCTAGGCCCTTTCAGTCAGCTCTTCAGGTCTCCCATGGTACTTTAGGTGGTCGTGGTTCTTAGACGCACTATTCTGATCAGCAGCCTTACAGTGCACCATCAGCACCTATCAGTGCACCGCCGCTTCAGAGTTTCCAGGGTCGTCAGCCCTAGAAACCGAGCGATTGTTTTACTTGTGGCGACACGAGGCACATTGCTAGGTATTGCCCTCGAGCTTTGAGCAGTTCTTCGCATCAGGGTTCTTGTGCTATGGTACAAACACCAGATGTCCCACAGCCTGCCCAGTCAGCTAGAGGCAGGGGCAGAGGTGTTAGAGGTGGAGGTAGAGGTCCTAGAGGTGGAGCTCAAGCCGCCAGAGGTGGAGGCCAACCAGTAGCAGGCCATCCCAGAGAGGTAGTTCAGGGTGGTGGGGCCCAGCCCCGATGATATGCACTTCCAGCCAGGCTCGAGGCTGAGTCTTCAGATGCGGTCATTAGAGGTACTATACTGGTTTGTGATAGACATGCTTCAGTGCTATTTGATCCAGGGTCTACGTATTCGTACGTGTCATCTTATTTTGCCCCGTACCTGGTCATGCCTAGTGATTCATTGAGTATTCCTGTTTATGTGTCTACACCGGTGGGTGATTCTATTGTGATCGACCGAGTTCATCGTTCTTATATTGTAGTGTTTGGGGGTCTTGAGACCCGTGTTGATTTGTTGCTTTTAGATATGGTCGACTTCGATGTTATATTGGGAATTGATTGGTTATCCCCGTACCATGCTATCTTGGATTGCCATGCCAAGACCGTGACCTTAGCCTTACCGGGTTTACCCCGTTTAGAGTGGAGAGGGACTCCTGGTCATTCTACCCAAAGTGTTATTTCGTATGTGAAGGCTCAGCGTATGGTCGAGAAGGGGTGTTTGGCATATTTGGCTTATGTTCGTGACTCCAGTGCTGAGGTTCCCTATATTGATTCTGTGCCCGTGGTTCGTGAGTTTCCTGAGGTTTTCCCTTCAGACCTGCCGGGGATGCCACCCGACCGGGACATTGATTTCTGCATTGATCTAACTCCGGGCACTCAGCCCATTTCTATTCCGCCATATCGTATGGCCCCGCCAGAGTTAAAAGAGTTAAAGGAACAGTTGTAGGATTTGCTTGAGAAGGGTTTCATTAGACCCAGCATTTCGCCTTGGGGTGTGCCGGTTTTGTTTGTAAAGAAAAAGGATGGTTCGATGAGAATATGCATTGATTACCGACAATTGAACAAGGTTACAATTAAGAATAAGTATCCACTGCCGAGGATTGATGATTTGTTCGATCAGCTTCAGGGTTCCAAGGTATTTTCAAAGATTGACTTTAGATATGGCTACCACCAGTTGAGAATTAGGGCATCCGATGTCCCTAAAACAGCATTCCTCACTCTGTACGTGCATTATGAGTTCTTGGTTATGTCATTCGGGTTGACCAATGCCCCAACAATGTTTATGGAGTTGATGAACCGAGTGTTCAGGCCTTATTTGGACTTGTTCATGATAGTCTTTATTGATGATTTCCTGATATATTCCCGCAGCCAGGAGGAGCATGAGCAACACCTCAGAGTGGTTCTTCAAACTCTGAAAGATAGTCAGTTATATGCTAAGTTCTCGAAGTGTGAGTTCTGGTTGAGTTCAGTGGCATTCCTGGGTCACGTTGTATCAACAGAGGGTATTCAGGTTGATCCAAAGAAGATTGAGGCAGTCAAGAACTGGCCTAGACCAGCATCAACTACAGAGATTCGGAGTTTCTTGGGATTGGCAGACTACTAACGTCGGTTCGTGGAGGGGTTCTCATCTGTTGCAGCCCCGATGACCAGGTTGACACAGAAGGGTGCCCAGTTCAGATGGTCGGACGAGTGTGAGGCGAGCTTTTAGAGGCTCAAGATAGCCCTGACTACGGCGCCGGTGTTAGTTTTGCCCACAGGTTCAGGGCCTTACACCGTTTATTGTGATGTATCTCGCATTGGACTTGGTGCAGTGTTGATGCAGGATGGCAAGGTCATTGCCTATGCTTCGAGGCAGTTGAAGGTTCATGAGAAGAACTATCCAGTGCATGATTTGGAGTTGGCAGCCATTGTTCACGCATTGAAGATTTGGAGGCATTACCTGTATGGCGTGGCATGTGAGGTGTTCACGGATCATAAGAGTCTTCAGTATTTGTTCAAGCAAAAGGAGTTGAATTTGAGGCAGAGGAGGTGGTTGGAGTTGTTGAAAGATTATGACATCACTATCCTATATCACCCGGGAAAGGCCAACGTGGTGGCCGATGCTTTGAGTAGAAAGTCAGCCAGTATGGGCATTCTTGCTTATATTCCAGTCGGTGAAAGGCCGCTTGCTTTGGATGTTCAGGCTTTGGCCAATCGATTTGTGAGGTTGGATATTTCTGAGCCTAGTTGAGTATTAGCTTGCACGGTCGCTCATTCTTCGTTATTGGAGCGTATCCGTGATCGGCAGTTTGATTATCCCCATTTGTGTGTCCTTAGAGACACGGTTCAGTGTGGGGGTGCCAGGTAGGTTACCTTAGGTGATGATGGAGTTCTGAGATTACAGGGTCGAGTTTGTGTGCCTAATGTGGATGGGCTTCGAGAGTTGATTTTAGAGGAGGTCCATAGTTCGCGGTACTCTATCCATCCGGGCACCGCGAAGATGTATCAGGATTTGCGGTAGCATTATTGGTGGCATAGAATGAAGAAGGATATCGTTGCCTATGTAGCTCGGTGTTTGAATTGTGAGCAGGTTAAGTATGAGCATCAGAGGCCTGGTGGTTTATTTCAGAGGATTGAGCTTCCCGAGTGGAAGAGGGAGAGAATCACTATGGACTTCGTTACTGGACTTCTGTTGACCCGGAAGAAGTTCGATGCAATTTGGGTCATTGTTGATAGGCTGACCAAGTCAGCGCATTTCATTCCTGTGGCAGTTTCCTATTCGTCCGAGAGGTTAGCTGAGATCTATATCCGGGATATTGTTTGTCTTCATGGTGTGCCGGTATCTATCATTTCGGACCGAGGTACACAGTTCACCTTGCATTTCTAGAGAGCAGTTCAGCGAGGGTTAGCTACCCAGGTTGAGTTGAGTACAACATTTCATCCTCAGACGGATGGACAGTCCGAGTGGACTATTCAGAAATTAGAGGATATGCTCCGAGCTTGTGTTATTGACTTTGGAGGTTCGTGGGATCAGTTCTTGCCTTTAGCAGAGTTTTCCTACAACAACAGCTACCAGTCGAGTATCTAGATGGCTCCTTATGAGGCTTTATATGGTAGGCAGTGTCGATCTCCGGTTGGATGGTTTGAGCCAGGAGAGGCTCGATTGTTGGGTACAGATTTGGTTAAGGAGGCCTTGGACAAGGTCAGGATCATTCAGGATAGGCTTCGTACAGCTCAGCCCAGGAAAAAGAGCTATACAGATCGTAAGGTTCGAGACGTGGCTTTTATGGTTGGTGAGCGGGTGTTGCTCCGAGTTCGCCTATGAAGGGCGTGATGAGATTTGGGAAGAAGGGCAAGCTTAGCCCTAGGTTCATTGGTCCATTTGAGATACTTGATAGAGTGCGAGAGGTGGATTATAGACTTGCATTGCCGCCTAGCTTATCAGTCGTGCATCCAGTATTTCATGTGTCTATGCTTCGAAAATATCACGGCGATCCATCCCATGTGTTAGATTTCAGCACAGTCCAGTTGGACAAGGATTTGTCGTATGAGGAGGAGCCGGTGGCAATTCTAGACCGACAGGTTCGCCAGCTGAGGTCGAAGAGTTTTCCTTCGGCTCGTGTTCAGTGGAGAGGTCAGCCCCCTGAGGCATCGACCTGGGAGTCCGAGTCCGATATGCGGGACCGGTATCCTCATCTTTTCCCCGACTCAGGTACTTCCTTCTTTTGTCCGTTCGAGGATGAACGATTATTTTAGAGGTGGAGAATGTGACGACCCAAAAGGGTCATCACCTATTTCTAATTGAAATCTGTGTCTCCGAGGCCCTGAAAACCTCATTTAGAGTCACCTCGATTTGTGTGCGCAGTCCGGGCGCGTAGCCAGAAAGCTTAAATGTGAAATCTTATGAAAATTGCTAAGTTTTGACCTCGAAATGTATAAATTTGACTTCGGTTAACATTTTAGGTAAACAAACCCAGACCCGTGATTTGACGATCCCGGAGGGTTTGTAGGAAAATATGGGACTCGGGCGTATGCCCGTAATCAAATTCTGAGGTCCCCAGCCCGAGTTATGAATTTTTAAGTGAAATTGATCTCTGAAAATGTTTACAGAAAATGGAAATGAAATCTGATTAGAAAGCAATGGTATCGGGCCTGTATTTTTGTTCCGGCGCCCGGTACGAGTCATATATATGTTTCGAATCACTCCTGTAAAGTTTGGTAAACAATGGACGTTGTTTGACGTGATCCGGATCCAAATTGGGAAAATTGATATTTAAAAGGAAATCTGAGAAATTTCATGGATCTTGAGGCTCAATTCAATGTTCATTATGTTATATTGGTGATGTGATTACACGAATATGTTCGTAGGATATTTTTGAGGTAGTGTGCATGCTTGGTTTAGAGTTTCGAGGGCTCGGGTGAGTTTCTAGTAGGTTCTGGGATGCCTTAGGCTTTAAAAGATCAGATGTTGCAGGTTCAGGAATTTTGACAGGTCTCTGAACCCTCTTGCGCAGTGCGCAAGCAATCACATGCGGTCGCGGAGGGGCCAGCGCGGCCGCGATTGCCTTGAGCGGTCCGCGGTGGGTGCTTTGCGGCCGCGGTCGGCTTGGTGCGGTTCGCACGGGGCAATGATCCACAGGTCTTTGGGGAGCCTGCGCGGCCGCGGTCCTTCTTGCGCGGTCCACGGTGGAAGCTTCAAAAGGGTATAAATACACATGAATTTCAGTTATTATACACTTTTCAAAACCCCAAAACATAAGAGGCGATTTTCCAAACAACCTTTCTTCTCCGAAACGATTGGTAAGTGATTTCTAACTTATTTTCTTCACTTCTTAACATGATTTCAACTTCAAATCAAAGATTTCATAGGGAAATTGGGTGATGTGGGTAGAACCTAGGTTTTTCTAAAATTAGGGATTTGGATCTCAATTTGAGGTCCGATTTCAAAACAAACCATATATTTGAATTTGTGGGGGAATGGGTAATCGGGTTTTGGTCTGTACATCTGGTTGCGACCACGTGGGTCCGGGTGTAAATTGTGACTTTTGGGTAAAACTTTGAAAAACTCATTTTCATGCATTGGGGTTGATTCATTTAGCATTTATTAATGTGATTAAGTAACTTATGACTAGATTCGAGCGGATTGGTGGTGGAATCAAGAGGTAAAGCTATAATTGAGACTTGAGTGGTGTTCAAGGCATCGAGGTAAGTGTTTGGTTTAACCTAGCTTGAGGGATTAGGAGTTGAGTCATATTTGCTACTTGCTTTTTGTTGAGTACGACATATAGGAATGGTGACGAGTATCTATACGTTGGTGTCAAGCGTGACTGTGGGCCTTAACTTGAAAGTTGTTGTGTTTTTGAATGACACCTTGTATACTTTAATTAATAATCCTCTATGATTAAGTATTTCCATTAATTGAACTGAGTACTAGCAAAGTGAGATTGGTTATAGCTGATTCTCCCTTGCCGAGATGACTTTCGATATCCTTGTTCCCTTGCCGGGAAGTTATTATATTACTTATGTTCCCTTGCCGGGATTTCTTGTGATTATGTGATAAACTAAAATGGGAGCGGGTGGTACGCCTACCACAAGATATTATGAAATGGGAGCGGGTGGTACGCCTACCACAAGATATTATGAAATGGGAGCGGGTGGTACACCAACCACAAGATTGATGAAATGGGAGCAGGTGGTACGCCTACCACAAGATATTATGAAATGGGAGCGGGTGGTACGCCTACCACAAGATTGATGAAATGGGAGCGGGTGGTATGCCTACCACAAGATATTATGAAATGGGAGTGGGTGGTACGCCTACCACAAGATATAATGAAATGGGAGCGGGTGGTACGCCTTCCACAAGATTGATGAAATGGGAGCGGGTGGTACGCCTACCACAAGATATTATGAAATGGGAGCGGGTGATACGCCTACCACAAGATATAATGAAATGGGAGCGGGTGGTACCCCTACCACGAGATAGAACTAAATGGGAGCAGGTGGTACGCCTACCACAAGATTGATGAAATGAGAGCGGGTGGTACGCCTACCACAAGATATTATGAAATGGGAGCGGGTGGTACGCCTACCACAAGATAAAATGAAATGGAAGCGGGTTCTACGCCTACCACGAGATAGAATGAAATGGGAGCGGGTGGTACCCCAACCACAAGATATGAGAAATGGGATCGGGTTGCACGCCTGCAACAAGAGGAAACTGAAAGTGAAAGTTGCCTTTATTTTCTTTATTTGTGATAGAAGTTATAGTGCTAGATTCCTTATTATTCCCTGTTATTTCTTTTAACTGCTACCCCCGAAGCATGTTCCCCTTCCCCAGCTTTAACTGCTTATTACTTGTTTACTTTTCCGCCATATTATATAACTGTACATGTTTATCTGGAGTCTGGTCCTAGCCTCGTCACTACCTCGCTGGGGTTAGGCCAGACACTTACCAGCCCATGGGGCCGGTTGTGCTGATACTACGCTTTGTGCTCTTTTGCACAGATCCAGGTTTTGGACAGCAGGTGTAGCGCGGGAGCCAGCCTTCAGTTTCCTTTAAATTTAAGTCTTCCGTTTATTTATTTCATTTTGTTGCTTTCATGCTATCACCGATTAAAAGTAATTTTTTTTTAGAAACAACGACCAACATTGGTCGCTATTTTGGTCAAACGGTCAAAAAATAGCGACCAACTTTTGTCGCTATTTGGTCAAAAAGTCAAAACTTATTTAGCTATCAAATTAGCGACCAAAGTTGGTCGCTATTTTTAATTCTAGTGTCAAAATCGGGTTTCCCCTTCCATCCTTTCAAAATATTTCCCCAAAATCTCTCTTTTCTCTCTCACACTCAAACCCCCTCTCTGACTCCCAGCAGCAGCGATGCCACCCATGCCACCGACGACCACCGATGGCAACAGCTCCACCACCGGCGACCTCCATTCCCAAGGTAGGTTTCTCTCTCCTTTCTTTATTTTTTTTCGAAATACACTGATTTTGTTTAATTTCTCCATGTTAGGGTTCAAAGTTATATATTATTTGTTCAACCATGTTAGGGTTCAAAGTTAATTTCTCCATGTTAGGGTTCAAAGTTAATTTCTCCATGTTAGGGTTCAAAGTTAGCTCAACCACGTTAGGGTTCAAAGTTATATATTATTTGCAATTTTTAGGGTTCTTATTAATACATTTAGTCCAAAATATTTAGTTGTACCTACTAATTTGGGGAAGAAATTGTTTGAAGAGAAGAAACCCTAAGAGTTGCACCTTTAGGATTATGTATTGGAATTTTAGTTTATAAATTGAAATTTTAGGATATGACTTGAACTTTTGTGGATATGAGTTGAACCTTTAGGATATGAATTGAAATTTTGGTTTATGTATTGGAATTTTAGTTTATAAATTGAAATTTTAGGATTTGACTTGAACTTTTGTGGATATGAGTTGAACCTTTAGGATATGAATTGAAATTTCGGTTTATGTATTGGAATTTTAGTTTATAAATTGAAATTTTAGGATATGACTTGAACTTTTGTGGATATGAGTTGAACCATTAGGATCTGAATTGAAATTTTGGTGTATGTATTGGAATTTTAGTTTATAAATTGAAATTTTAGGATTGGACTTGAACTTTTGTGGATATAAGTTGAACCTTTAGGATATGAATTGAAATTTTGGTTTATGTATTGGAATTTTAGTTTATAAATTGAAATTTTAGGATTTGACTTGAACTTTTGTGGATATGAGTTGAACATTTAGGATATGAATTGAAATTTTGGTTTATGTATTGGAATTTTAGTTTATAAATTGAAATTTTAGGATTTGACATGGACTTTTGTGGATATGAGTTGAACCTTTAGGATATGAATTGAAATTTTGGTTTATGTATTGGAATTTTAGTTTATAAATTGAAAGTTTAGGATTTGACTTGAACTTTTGTGGATATGAGTTGAACCTTTAGGACATAAATTGAAATTTTGGTTTATGTATTGGAATTTTAGTTTATAAATTGAAATTTTAGGATATGAATTGCAATTTTGGTTTATGTATTGGAATTTTAGTTAATAAATTGAAATTTTAGGATATGACTTGAACTTTTGTAGATATGAATTGAACCTTTAGGATTTATTTTTATAAATAAGTTTTGACCTTTTGACCAAATAGCGACCAAAGTTGGTCGCTATTTTTTGACCGTTTGACCAAAATAGCGATCAACGTTGGTCGTTGTTTCTAAAAAAAATTAAATTACTTTTAAACGGAAGATAGCATGAAAGCAACGAAATTAAATAAATAAATGGAAGACTTAAATTTAAAGGAAACTGAACAATAATGCGAGAATCAACATATTCCTCTACCCAAGAACTGGTGTCACATTACTCACGAACTTCTAAGAGTGCTAAATACAACCGTTTGAAAGAAAATATAAACTGTTTGTCTCGAATATATGAGATAACAGACGAAAATAAAAGATAGAGGAGACGCCGGACCTGCGAACGCCTGCAAGGCTACCTCAGTGTCTCACTGGACTGAAGGCTGGCTCCCGCGCTACGGCTGCTATCCAAAACCTGGATCTGTGCAAAAGAGCACAAAGCGTAGTATCAGCACAACCGGCCCCATGTGCTGGTAAGTGTCTGGCCTAACCCCGGCGAGGTAGTGACGAGGCTAGGACAAGACTCCAGATAAACCTGTACAGTTATATAATATATGTCAGAAAAGTAAACAAGTAATAAGCAGTTAAAGCTGGGGAAAGGGAACATGCTTCGGGGATAGCAGTTAAAAGAAATAATAGGGAATAATAAGGAAGTTAGCACTATAACTTCTATCACAAATGAAGAAAATAAAGGCAACTTTCACTTTCTGTTTTCTCTTGTTGCAGGCGTGCAAACCGATCTCATTTCTCATATCTCGTGGTAGGCGTACCACCCGCTCCCATTTCATTCTATCTCGTGGTAGGCGTACCGCCCGCTCCCATTTCATTCTATCTCGTGGTAGGCATACCACCTGCTCCCATTTCATAATATCTTGTGGTAGGCGTACCACCCACTCCCATTTCATCAATCTTGTGGTAGGCGTACCACCCGCTCCCATTTCATTATATCTTGTAGTAGGCGTACCACCTGCTCCCATTTCATAATATCTTGTGGTAGGCATACCACCAGCTCCCAATTCATAATATCTTGTGGTAGGCATACCACCCGCTCATTTCATCAATCTTGTGGTAGGAGTACCACCCGCTCCCATTTCAGTTCATCACACAGTCACAAGAAATCCCGGCAAGGGAACATAAGTAATATAATAACTTCCCGGCAAGGGAACAAGGATATCGAAATAGTCATCCCGGCAAGGGGGAATCAGTTATAACCAATCTCACTTTCCTAGTACTCAGTTCAATTAATGGAAATACTTAATCATAGAGGGTCATTAATTAAAATATACAAGGTGTCATTCAAAAATACAACAACTTTCAAGTTAAGACCCACAGTCATGCTTGACACCAACGTATAGATACTCGTCACCATGCCTACACATCGTACTCAACAAGAAGCAAGTAGCAAATATGACTCAACTCTTAATCTCTCAAGTTAGGGTTAAACCAAACACTTACCTCGATGCCTTGAACACCACTCAAGTCTCTATTATAGCTTTACCTCTTGATTCCACCACTAATCCGCATGAATCTAGTCATAAGTTACTTAATCACATTAATAAATGCTAAATGAATCAACCCCAATGCATGAAAATGAGTTTTCCAAAGTTTTACCCAAAAGTCAAAATTCACTCCCGAGCCCATGTGGTCGCAACTCGAGATTCAGACCAAAACCCGATTACCCATTCTCCCACAAATTCAAATATATGGTTTGTTTTGAAATCGGACCTCAAATTGAGGTCCAAATCCCTAATTTTAGAAAAAACCTAGGTTCTACCCACATCACCCAATTTCCCCATGAAAATCATTGATTTGAAGTTGAAATCATGTTAAAAGATGTTAAGAAGTGAAGAAAATAAGTTAGAAATCACTTACCAATCGTTTCAGAGAAGAAAAGTTTGGAAAATCGCTTCTTATGTTTTGGGTTTTGAAAAGTGTAAAATAACTGAAATTCACGTGTATTTATACCCCTCTGAAGTTCCCACAGCGGACCGCTCAAGGTGACCGCGGCCGCACGTGATTGCTCGCAGACCGCGCAAGAGGGTTCAGAGACCTGTTAAAATTCACGAACCTGCAACATCTGATCTTGTAATGCCTAAGGCATCCCGAAACCTACTAGAAACTTACCCGAGCCCTCGAAACTCTAAACCAAGCATGCACACTACCTAAAAAACACCCTACAAACATATTCATGTGATCACATCACCAATATAACATCATGAACATCGAATTGAGCCTCAAGATCCATGAAATTTCTCAGATGTCCTTTTAAACATCAATTTTCCCAATTTGGGTCCGGATCACGCCAAACGACGTCCGTTTTTGACCAAACTTTACAGGAGTGATTCAAAACATATATAAGACTCGTATCGGGCGTCGGAACCAAAATACGGGCCCGATACCATTGCTTTCTAATCAGATTTCATTTCCATTTTCTTTAAACATTTTTCAGAGAACAATTTCACTTAAAAATTCAAAACTCGGGATGGGGACCTCGGAATTAGATTCCGGGCATACGCCTGAGTCCCATATTTTCCTATGGACCCTCCGAGATCGTCAAATCACAGGTCTGGGTTTGTTTACCTAAAATGTTGACCGAAGTCATATTTATTCATTTCGAGGTCAAAACTTAGCAATTTTCACAAGATTTCACATTTAAGCTTTCCGGCTATGCGCCCGGACTGCGCACACAAATCGAGGCGACTCTAAATGAGGTTTTCAGGGCCTCGGAGATATAGATTTGAATTAGAAACAGGTGATGCCCCTTTTGGGTTGTCACATTTTGTGGATATAAGTTGAACCTTTAGGATATGAATTGAAATTTTGGTTTACGTATTGGAATTTTAGTTTATAAATTGAAATTTTAGGATATGACTTGAACTTTTGTGGATATGAGTTGAACCTTTAGGATATGAATTAAAATTTTGGTTTATGTATTGGAATTTTAGTTTATAAATTGAAATTTTAGGATATGACTTGAACTTTTGTGGATATGAGTTGAACCTTTAGGATATGAATTAAAATTTTGGTTTATGTATTGGAATTTTAGTTTATAAATTGAAATTTTAGGATTTGACTTGAACTTTTGTGGATATGAGTTGAACCTTTAGGATATAAATTGAAATTATGGTTTGTGTATTGGAATTTTAGTTTATAAATTGAAATTTTAGGATATGACTTGAACTTTTTTGGATATGAGTTGAACCTTTAGGATATGAATTGAAAATTTAGTTTATGTATTGGAATTTTCGTTTATAAATTGAAATTTTAGGATTTGACTTGAACTTTTGTGGATATGAGTTGAACCTTTAGGATATGAATTGAAATTTTGGTTTATGTATTGGAATTTTAGTTTATAAATTGAAATTTTAGGATTTGACATGAACTTTTGTGGATATGAGTTGAACCTTTAGGATATGAATTGAAATTTTGGTTTATGTATTGGATTTTAGTTTATAAAATAAAATTTTAGGATATGACTTGAACTTTTGTGGATATGAATTGAACCTTTAGGATATGAATTGAAATTTTCGTTTATAAATTGAAATTTTAGGATTTAACTTGAACTTTTGTGGATATGAGTTGAACCTTTAGGATATGAATTGAAATTTTGGTTTAAGTATTGGAATTTTAGTTTATAAATTGAAATTTTAGGATATGACTTGAACTTTTGTGGATATGAGTTGAACCTTTATGATATGAATTGAAATTTTGGTTTGTGTATTGGAATTTTTGTTTATAAATTAAAATTTTAGGATATGACTTGAACTTTTGTGGATATGAGTTGAACCTTTAGGATATGAATTTAACCTTTCGGATATGAATTGAAATTTTGGTTTATGTATTGGAATTTTAGATTGTGGGAGGATTTTGTAGAAGGGGTTGATGACTTTATTAGACATACAATGAAACTTCCACCAAGAATAACTAAGACACGCTACCCGGTAGAGTGTGCCTTTAATTGTTCTTCTCATTAGCGACAATGTCGATGAGAAGGCAATGGCATGTGCATCAAATAGTGATGGCGTAGGTAGGAATTTAATATTTCCTAAGTAGATAAAAGAGGTTATAGAGGAATTCTCTACTTTATTTTCCAAGAGGAAAAGAAGTTTAATTGAGAGTGACAAAGTTGATGGTGATGGAATGTTTTACCGTTGGTCGTGGCAGTTCCCATAAAATGGGGATCATAAGACTCTATGATTACAAAGACGAAAGGAAATTTTATTCTCAACTTTCTTCCAAGTCTGATCCGTAAAAGCTTAATGGAATTGGTGATATTTATTCGGATTTAGAAAATAATTTGAGTGACAAAAGTATGGAAATGCTAATAAAAAGAATTAAAGGTAAAATATTTTTCTTGGAAGAGTAAGATGCTTCACGTTCATGTAGAGTTCAGCATCCATCTCTACCAAGAAAAATGTTTTTCCTTTAATTCTTTTTATTAGCATTTCCATACTTTTGTCAGTCAAATCATTGTCTGAATCCGAAGAAATATCACCAATCCCATTATTGTGCGGATCAGACTTGGAAGAAAGTTGAGAATAAAATTTCCTTTCGTCTTTGTCATCATAGAGTCTTATGATCCCGGTTTTATAGGAACTGCCACGACCAACGGAAAACATTCCATCACCATCAACCTTGTCACTCTCAATTAAACTTCTTTTCCTCTTGTAAAATGAAGTAGAGAATTCCTCTATAATCTCTTTTATCTACTTAGGAAATGTTAAATTCCTACCTACACCATCACTATTTGAAACACATGCCATTGCCTTCTCATCATCATTGTCGCTAATGAGAACAACAATTGATCAAAGACACACTCTGTCAGGTACTGTTATCCAAGTTATTCTCTGTATCCAAGTTCATCCCGAGTAATAGTACCACGAGGATAATCACCAAAGCCACCAGACAACTTTATGATGCCAATGAAGCAAGATGAGCTATTCAATGAAACTCGTATTGTAAAGAAGAAGAAAGAGACTGATTCAGAAAGGTGGATCGAGGGTCGAGCCTCGACTATACATGTAATTTTTTTTTACTTTTCATTAAGTATTTTGATTTACTTTTATATAAATTTTGAAATACTAATTCAATATAATTTTTCTTATATGTTCACTTCACAGCTGATGTGGGGGAATTCATACGTAGCCAGCCACCTAATGAGTCGGGCAAGGCAATCCAACTTTCGGACGAAGATGCTGAAAGAACACTCCTTGAGTACTTTATATACTTTGAACTAGACAATAGAACCAGTTTTTGAATGGGATTGTAATAAGTGTTAACTTAGTTTTGTTAGCTTAATGTGTTAGTTCTATTGAACTTTATACTTTGTTGCTTTTAATTGTTGTTGTTGTTGGCATAAAATGCCTGTTTAGGATTTTTGGTAAGCTGGCAAGTGGTGTAGCTGCCAAAACAGGCAGTTTCTGCCAAAAATATACCAAGAAAAGCGACCAACTTTGGTCTCTAGTTGGTCGCTTTTCACTTAAAAAAAAATCTGGGCAATAGCGACCAACCTTGGTCGCTACTTAACCCATATTTCTCAAAAAAGCGACCAACTTTGGTCGCAATTTCATTTTAAAAAAAAACAATTTCTGAAAATGTTGCGACCAAAGGTGGTCGCTTATAATTAAAAAAAAAATAATTCTTGCAGTTGGCGACCAATTTTGGTCTCTTATTTTAAATTTTTTTTATAAAAATTAATAATAAAGCGACCAACTTTGGTCTCTATTTTTCAGATTTTTAAAGTATAATATTTTTGCAGATCAAAGTTGGTCGCTTTTTTATGATTAATAATAAATAAAAAAAACGTAATTTACATATGGAGACCAACGTTGGTCGCCAAATTTATATTATTAAAATAATATAGCGACCAACTTTGGTCCCTAAGGTAAAGGGACCATCTTAATATCGACCAACCCATTTTGGTTGCTATTTGGTCGCTTTTTGGCCAATAAGCGACCAACTTTGGTCGCTTTTTGTGATCGCTTTTTTCCGAATTTCTAGCAGTGGTTGTCACGATTCAACTGATCATATCATGATAGTGTAACGATCCGACCGGTCATTTTGAAAATTAGCGTCTCATTCGTGGTTTAAGGTCTCGAGTAGATTCGTATTATGCATTATGACTTGCGTGTGTGGCCGAGTTCATTTTCGGATGATTTCGGATTGATTTGGAAGGATGATTCTTGTTTTAGAAGCTTAAATGGTAAGAGTTCACCAGAATTTGACTTTTGTGTAGACGACTCCGGAATGATGTTTTGATGATTCCAATAGCTTTGTATGGTGATTTTGGACTTGGGCGTGTGTCCGTATTTGTATTTGGAGGTCCGGAGGTTAATTTGACTAAAATTAGAAAAGTAGAAGGTTTGGAAAGTTGAGAGGTTTGACCGGGAATTGACTTTGTTTATATCGGGTTCGAATATTTAGTTTGGGAGTTGGTATAACTCTGTTCTGTCATTTAGAAATTGCATGCAAAATTTGACGTCATTCCGGGTTGATTTGATATGATTCGACGCGAGTTATAGAAGTTGAAAGTTCATAAGTTCATTAAGTTCGATTTGAGGCGCGATTCATAATTTTGATGTTGTTTGATATGATTTTAGGCCTCGAGCAGATCCGCGTTATGTTGTAAAACTTGTTGGTCTGTCGGGACGGGGCGCTCAGGTGTATTTCGGACGAGTTTCATATTTGTTTCTATGTTTTGGGCACGTCTGGTTCTGTTGTCTCGCATCTGCGCATTTTGGAGCGCAGGTGCGGACATGCTTTTGCGTCATTTTGGCCGCTTTTGCGAGTTCTTGCATGATCAGGAGTTTTGCTTCTGCGGGTTGGCAAACGCAGGTGTGTGGTCGCGTTTGCGGTGGATCGATAGCAAATGTGAGTTGTGGCTCAGGGTGACTGTCCGCTTCTGCAGTTTGTATCTCACTTCCGCGGTATCGCAGATGCGGCCTTCTTTGTGCAGATGTGAATTTTGAGCTAGTAGGTTGTCATCCCAGATGCGCGTATTTTCTCACAGATGCGAGAGCGCATATGTGCTTCCTTGTCCGCAAAAGCGGAAGTGCAGGGCAAAGCGTTTATAATTCGAGGGTTTGGCTATTTTTACCATATCTTGAGTTGTGGACCTCGAATTTGAGCAGTTTTGAGGGGTTCTTCACGTGTTGGATTGGTGTAAGTATTCTTTATCCGGATTTGGTTATATTCCATGATTCCATCTTTGTATTTAATATTAAAATTAGTGATTTGAATGAGAGAAAATGAGAATTTTTGTATAAACTTTTAAAAATGTAAAATGATGATTTGAAGGACAATTTGGTCTCGGAATTGGATAATTTTGATATGGTTGGACTCATATCGGAATGGATGTTTGGATTTTGTAAATTTTGTCGGATTTCGAGATGCGGGTCCGGGGTTGACATTTTAGTTTTCATTAAAGATTGAAGCTTTATTATTCGAAATTATTTCCTATGGTTTTTATTTATGATATTAAGTTATTTTGGCTAGATTTGAACCGTCTGGAGGTTGTTTACACGAGAAGGTCATTTTAGTGTATCGATTTAGCTTCTTTTCCTAACTTCATGTGGGGGAAACTACCCCTTAGTATCTTGCCTAACTTTGTGTGGGGGGAAATACCCCTTAGGATTTGAGTCGTTTGTGCTATTTGTATCATATGAAAGTCATGTACGCGAGGTTACGAGTACGTACCCGGGCTTATATGTGGAAATTAATGGGTTTACACTCTTAGGCTTCTCTCATGTACTTATTTGGAATTGTTAGTACATGTCATATTTTTATTCGTCATACTCTCACATGCTTTATTTGAATTTGTCGTTACATGTCATATTCTTTACTTGCCGAGTTGCTCTTATGTGTCTTATTTGAAGGTGTTATAACTTTTATCATTGTGTGATTTCTTTTATTGTGGAGTTACTCTTAGTTGAAATTGTTGTTACATGATATCCTTTTATTGTCGGGTTATCCTCATACATATAGACGTAGTACTAGTGTGTATCATCTCTTTCATTGCTAGCCTAATTCATACACTAGGATTCGAAGTTACCATTTCATGGAAATACTTTCACTAATGAGTTTATCCTTAAACAGTTAATTGGAATTGAAGTTATCGAGAAACATTAATTTATTGTAATAGAAGTTGTGTTTAAATGGGGTGTTGTTCCTTGTTGAGTTACCTTCCCATTCATTTTGTTATTATCGAGATTTTATACACATTTTGTTTGAGCCATGGACTATTTGTTGTGGAAATATTGATATTGTTGGATCATTAGAAAGGTTGTGGCCTATGGGTACTTGAGCTACGAGTTGATACGTCGTGTTGTTGTGATGTTAGCATTTGTGAAGTATTGTATGGTTTTTGTTGTTGTTATGCAGAGTATAAAGGTGACATTTCACCGTTGATGTTATGCTAAGTATAAAGGTGGCATTTCACTGTTGTTGTTATGTAGAGTATAAGGGTGGTATTTCACCGTTGTTGTTATGCGGGGCATAAGAGTGGCATCTTGTTGTTGTTGAATGTACGAAGTGATAAGGCTAGATATTGTGTTATTTTCTAGGTGGAGTGATATGAGTGGTTATTATACAGAGTAATATGGGTGGCTATCGGAGAGGTAAGGGTGGTTGATGATATTGTCAGGGCGGAGTGATACGGGTGGCTATGCAGAGATAAGGTGGGCAATGTCAGGGATGACGTGTGATGGCTCGGGGACATTTTGTTGGTGATTTTCGTGTGATGGTGTGCTTTTCCTTGTATATGTCATATACCTTACGTGACTTGTTTGTTGTTTCGATGAGTTACTCAATGTCTTTGGCAGTACTTGTTGACTTGGGATACAGTAGTACACTCGCACAAGCATACACCATAGCATGTCACTTATACTAGCTCAGGAGTATGAAACTTGACATTTATTGGTCATCCCCATATGTTCTTGTATTATCTGTTTCTATGTTGATATTGAGCCTATGACCATGCCGGCGGATTGTGATTGTGAGCCTGTGACCATGCCAGACGGATTGTGATTGTGAGCCTGTGATCACACCGGGTGGATTGTAAATGTGAGCCTATGATCATGCCATGCGGATTGAGATATTGGCAAGTGAGTTGTTCGTGCGGTTGTGATTCGAGATGTGGGCACGAGGTGCTGTGAGTACATGATGATGGGTTGAGATCCATGACTTGTGACTATGAGATAAGGTATCAAGGGTGATTTCATTGTGAATCCGGTGTTAGCACGGCTTGACTAATTGGTTGTCCTCTGTGTTCTTTATTTGGTTTAAATAATACTTCACAGTGTTTTTATTACTTACTATTTATATCACATGTTGATTTTGTTGCCATTTATTGATTCTCGCTTTCCATTACTCTCTCCGTTCCAGTTTATGTGAACCTATTTTCTTTTTGGTCCGTTCCAAAAAGAATGACCCTTTTCTAAATTTGAAAATAATTTAGCTTAAACTTCCAATTCTACCCTTGAGGTGGATGTGAGGGCACACTAGGATGGATAAGATTAGGAATGATGATATTCGGGAGAAGGTGCATGTGGCTCCCATTGATGACAAGATGAAACAAGCGAGACTCAGATAGTTCGGGCATGTTCAGAAGAGAAGCCCAGATGCGCCGGTAAGGAGATGTGAGCAGCTGGTTGTGGAGGGCACAAGAAGAGGTAGAGGGCGGCCTAAGAAGTATTGGGGAGAGGTGATCAGGAAGAATATGGCGAGGCTTCAGATTTCCGAAGACATGACACTTGATAGGGAGATGTGGAGGTCGAGTAATAGGGTTGTAGGTTAGGAGGTAGTTTGAGTCTTTCCTTACTTTGTACCATTGCGAGACCAGTCTCGTAGGATTTTGGTCTAAGATAGTTAGTGGCAATGTTATGTCTTATTATTTCACTTTTCAGCGTAGGAACTATTTTCTAGCTATCGCTTTTGCTTTGTATCTTTCTTCTGAATTTCATGTTGTTCCTGTTTTTCATATGATTTCTTTACTTATACTAATATTATCTCCTTTTGTCTTTTTATTTTCTTTAGCCGAGGGTCTTTCGGAAACAACCTCTCTACTCCTCGGGGTAGGGGTAAGGTCTGCATACACATTACCCTCCCCAGACCCCAGTAGTGGGATTTTACTGGGTTGTTATTGTTGTTCCAATTCTACCCTTAATGAGAAGCTTTTATAACCACACAAATACTCTGGACCCCTTTATTACATGTTTAGGACCACAAATTTTAAAAGTCTTTATTTTTTCTTAAACCTCGTGCTCAGTGGTTCACATAAATTGGAAAGGAGGGAGTATTAGCTTTATACTTCTATACTGCACGAATTATTTTGTCTAGTGAATGTCTTGACTTGTACCTCGTCACTACTCCACCGAGGTTAGTCTTGATACTACAATAAATAGCCTAATAGCTTATATGAGTCCACCAAACTATAGAACACCTAATCCTTTATGAGTTTCTACTGAGAATACCTATGAAGCAGTAAGTAAAAGAGACAAGGAATTTTTACGTGGAAAAATCCCACACAAGGGGACAAAAACCACGACCTGCACTTATAGGCTTTCAACTTCACTAACTTGTAATCTCATTATTATAAGCCACTTTGTGACTCTCTAGTTACAAAGACTTTAAACTTATGACTAAACCTAGTCACAACATAAACTCAAAAAGTTTACGGATTTTGGGTTTCCTAAAACAAAGCTTCTAAGAAAACAAGATAGGAGTTACAATGAAGAACAAATAACAAGATTACAACTCAACTACGGATACACATAGACTTATTGTGAAATTGATCTTTTAGTGGAGTTGTCTTCTTTTTCTTGAAACACTAGTGACTTCAATGCCGGATGAACACTTTAATGCTTGAGAAAATATAACTAAATGCAAAAGCGAATATGTTGTGCCTTGCACTAGGTTGTTATACTACAAAAGACATCACGATGGTGATGTCAATTCTTGGTACATGCTTCTTCCCAATGAGAAGTGACTGCTGCACTATCGCGTGTACAGTTGCGGACTTTCTGCAGTTGCGTTCCAACTGTATAGTTGGCTTGTACTTCTGTCAGAGAACCCTAAGGGACCGAGTCCCGATTGTGTTCTTCTTTGTAACAGTTGCAGATAGTCACTTTCTGCTGTTACATTCCAGCTGTACACTTGACTTGTACTTCTGTCAGAGAACCCTAAGGGACCAAGTCCCTGTTGTGTTCTTCCTTGTGGTTGTTCACTCACTTGCTAGAGATCAGACTGAACATTGTTCATTTGAAATGTACACCAGGTGGGTCAGGTTCTTTATCTGGTTCTTGACAATAAGTTTGTTAGATCATCAAAATATAAGAAGCATAAGGCAAAGACATTGACAACCAATCATAGCCCATGACTCAACCACAATATGCACAAGAGTCTCAACAATAATAACCGGAAGTGAATAACATAACAAGAATAACATTTCACAACTTAACAACTTTGCCTCAATGCGAATCACGACCTTTGTAACTCAATACCAATTTCAACAATAAGGTATTCCAAGGATGATAATTTTAAGTAAGGAACTCAACGGCTAAATAATGAATGCTGTATAGAGAAAACAATAATTTCAACTAGGCATGTAAGGGCAAATAACAAGTACGAGGTAAGACAAGTAAGGCATGTGAAGATAGACTAATGACGACGAATATAACATATTATGGTAACTCAATTAAAGGCATGAAAGGAATCTACATAGCTAGAACCGATCAATTACCACATTTAACCCGTGTATACACTCGTCACCTTGCGTACACGGCTTCCACACATCACAAAAACAACACCAATCCACTAGTAAGCATTTCCCTCCACATAAAGTTAGGCAATACACTTACCTCAAAACATGCTAACTCAATCCACTAGTAAGCATTTCCCTCGATTATCCAACTCCGAACGGCTCGAATCTAGCCAAAACAACTTCATACCATAAATATAAACTATATAAAGCTATTTCGAACAATAAAGTTACGATCTTCAAAGAGAAATAAAAAGTCAACCACAGGATCGCGTCTCAGAACCCGACCAAAATTACACAACCCGAACACCCATTCGATAACGAGTCCAACCACACATGAATTACTTAAATCAGACCTCAAAACACCTTTCAAAACCCCAAAATTTAGTCTAGGAAGTTTTCACAAATTTTCCCCAAATTTCCAACTTAAAACACTAATAAATAATAAAAATAATAATGGATTCGTGTAATATAGCCAAAACCAAGTTAGAATCACTTACCCCAATGATTTCCTTGAAGAACCCTCGAAAAATTGCCACAAATTGAGCTCTCTACGTCCAAAATATGAAAATGAAATTCAAACCCTCGAAGAACCCTTTTCTGCCCCAACGATTTTGCATCTACAGGCTAAGGGTCGCATCTGCGACTGCCGTACCTGCAAAAAAACCATCGCATATATGGTTCCAGCTTAAGTCCTAAGATTCCGCTTCTATGGATCACTTGTTGTCCTGCCCAAGGCCTTCCCAAATTTCGCTTCTACGAAAGAAGAGTACGTTTGTGGAGGCGCAATTGCACCCAGTTATCCGCACCTGCAAGCTCGCTTCTATGGAGAAATCGACCGCACTTGCTGTCCTGCCCAAGGCCTTCCCAAATTTCGCTTCTACGGAAGAAGAGTCTGTGTTTGTGGAGTCCCAACCGCACCCAGTTATCCGCACCTGCAAGACCAGACTTGCCTGTCCTTTTCCGCTTCTGCGGTGCATTCCTTGCACTAGCGAGTCCGCACCTGCAGTCATTTGCAATGACACCAAAATGGTTGATGCTTCAGCAAAAATGATCAAGTCAAAATTTGTTCCGGATTCAATCCGAATCACACCTAGGACCCTTGAGACCCCATCCAAATATATCAACAAGTTCCAAACCACATAAAAACATACTCGAAGCCAAAAATCACATCAAACAACATCAATTCTACATATCGCAACCCAATTCAAGCTTATTAAAACTATAAACTTCCGAATTTCAAAACTATTGCTGATTCATACTAAAACAACTCCGATTGACCTCAAATTTTACAAATAAGTCATAAATGACATAGCGGACTTATTCTAACTTTCGGAATTGGAATCCGATCCCGATATCAATAAAGTCAACTCCTGATCAAACTTTCCAACCTTCAACTTTCTAACTTTCGTCAATTCAAGCCGAAACGACCTACAGACCTCCAAATCAACATTCAGACATGCTCCTAAATCGAAAATCACCATACAGGGCTATTGGAACTGTCAAAACTCTATTTCGAAGTCGTCCACATAAAAGTCAAACTACGGTCACCTCTTTCAACCTAAGTCTCCATCTTAGGGACTATGTGTCCCATTTCACTCCGAAACTCACTCGAACCAAAACCAAACACCCCCAGAAAATCACATAACCATAAACAACATAGGGGTGGCAATAAAGGGGATTGGGGCTAAAATATGCAAAATGACTGGCCGGGTCATTACAAATTTACAATTATAAGCAATTTTTGGTTACAAACTCTAGGAGCTAATATTTAGCACCTAAAAACCTTTAGCCTCGCTAAAGCTATGTATTCTACACTAACTATAGTGCAAAGATTTGAGTATCACTCAGATATTTTTGTCTCTCTTTTATAAACTTGAGACTTCGACCAAATCTGAACTCTGCATTTTGTCGTGGTCCTCATAGAGCTCAAATACCAAGCTTGGTAGTCACTCCAGCTCTAGCAGCAATTCTTTTAGAACATAACCTCTTCAGACTCCCATCCCTAATTAATCGGTGTTCTAACCTCGTTGGAATTCAATCACCTCAAGACAGGTAATACTTGTTCGTCTAGAAGATTTATGGTACATGCCAGTCAACCTATTCAGACAGGAATAAAATATAATTCCAACTTTCTATAATAGAAAATATTAGCTTAAACAACTAAGTTAACTAGGACCTAGGTTCTTCCACTGGAACCAGGTTCATCTGCAAGGTTAACATATTCCTTTGTCAATCATCAAAACATATAGAATCTCAACAAATTTCCTTTTTTTTATGATGACAAACCCTAAATGTCACATGGCAAGGATTATGCACACACGGCTGTTAACTTACCCGACCAGGAGATCACTTTGATCACCCTGTGATCCTTTTCACATGCCATAGCCTTGCAACATCTTTCAACCTGTGCATTTAAACAAGACTGCAAGCAAAACTACTAGCCAAAAGCACTGAGCCTCTCACTCAGAACAACAAAGATAACCAGTTACTCAGACATTTCTTCCCCCTTTTGGCATCATCAAAATTTTTTAAAACTACACTTGTTAGAATTAATGTTAAACATGAATAATAAAGATGTCCTCAAAATAAGATTCTAAGGATTCTAGCCATCAAAGAGTTAGAGACAACAATAGGGAAAAGGAATACTACCACATAAAAAACAATAATGATCATCCAAATACTACAAAAATGATCATTTCAAACAAAACAATATTGCTTTAAACATCCAATATATATCCAATAACAAAAATGACCAGGGTTAGGGGATCAAGAGCAGGAATCAAGAGTTAGAAGATGCAGTTGAAGAATGGGCAGGAGCAATAATTTAAGCCTACAAGAGTGCATTTTATTCTTCCGGTTGAGCAATTCTACCCAAGCACACCGAAAGCTCTTTTTGTAACTCAATATTTCTGTCCTCGAGCTCAGCCACTCTGTCAGCATTTGGCAGCCCCAAGATTTCACCTTCTTCAGCTGTTGGTTCTTCATTTTCACCCTCTGATCTTCTATCAGCCATCCTGTAGTAATATGTGCCTAGCACATTGATCCCAAGCAGATCCTCAACATCAAGCAGCTCCTCACCGGTTATCTGTATCTCAAAGTATGAAAAAACTTTGGACACATGAAACCCATACACCAAGCTAAGAGATTTCCCACAATCAGTCACCACATGCTGAATATGATTGATCATTAGTCTAGGTAGACTTATGGGAATTTATCCATCCAACAAGTCCATGTAAGTCATCATAAGAGCTGTGGAAATCTCTTTCCAGGTTTACCCTGTACTAGTGTCCCAACTACAAACTCATAAATTAAGTGATGCAGTGGGCTCATACATTTTTCTAATAGGTTCTTGGGGTTGCTCAGAGATTGGAACCCAGAGAAATTCTTTGTAACCTAGCGAGGAGTCATACCATCTCCCCTAACAGCCCACCATGAAGTTGAGTACTCACAGTACCCTTCTTTTGAAACTCCCAGAAGTTTACCAAGCAATGCCTTGTCCATCACAATATCTACTTCATTAACTAGAAAGGTGATCACCCCATCAACAACCTGACAGTGAACATAGAATTAAAGTACTTCATTCCTACAAAATACCTGATTACCATCTAGAAATAAGTTCACCTAGCTCTACTTCCTCAGTTTTTCTACAAGTGCAGACAACCTAATTTATTCTTCATTAATTTTTATTTTGCCCTTCTTCAAAGGCTTTCCACTAAGATTCACCACTATCTCCTCCTCTGGTTCGTCTAAAGTCCTAGATCCTTTCTTTTTCTGCACGATTCCTTTTGCTGGTTTTGGGAAGAAATTATCAACAATTTTCACTTTCTCAGGAATATTAGTCTAACTTCTTTCAAACTTCCTCTTCTTTCTTATTCTCTTGCCATCTCATTTTATCTTTCTTTATTGGCCCTAATTTCACAATTATCTACTTTATCTTCATTGCCATAGTTGTAAAACTCTTTGACTAACTCGACAAGGGACTCAACATTTTGTTTTGGATTACTAGGAACAAATGGATTTCTTGCATTAGTAATTGTATCAGAGATAGGGTTTGCACGGTTTACCTCATCAGAATTTCCGGCTTGATTTCTTATGGTTGCATTTTCCTTGTGACCTGGAGGATACACTTCTGAATCTAGTTGAGATCCTTTGCACTCTCTTCGCATGAGTTGGATTTTGAGAAATCTTGAGTTTCAATTGGCATGATCTGAGATAAAGTGTTTTTGCCTAGTATTGTTTTATCGATTCAAAGGGGTAGGTGATGTTAGGCTAAAAATCCATATTTTTGCATGTAATTTGGCTTGCAGTATACCTCAATCTTGTTAATTTTGGTATAAATATTTGTGATTCGAGCTTAATAATGATGTTTATATGTAAAGGAGTCGATTTGAAGTGATTGGCAAGCTTGCATGCAAAATGAAGTAAAAGCAGAAAATTTGGAGGAAGTATAATTTTGGTGCCCAGGTTGGCGCTGGGTACCAACCAAAATGCCAGTGGTAGAATGGCACATAAGTGAAATTTTTTTGGTGTCCAGGTCGGCTCCAGGTGCTTGTCCTAATTCGGCTAGGACTTGGTAGTTTCGACCCTACTCGCCCACAACATGTATAAAAGGGATTCTAAACCTATATCTTAGAGTTTAGACATTATTGGAGAGGAAAAAGGCTACAGAACACTTAGAAGCAATGAATCACAAGAGTTTTCTCTTCAATTCTTCCTTAATTTGTATTTTAATGCTTTAAATTATTATCATAATTGTTAGTATGGTTATGAGTAGCTAAACCTTCTCATCTAGGGTTTAATGGAACCTTTCAGAATTAGATTGGCTTTTAAGACTGGGCCGGAGATTCCTCATGCATGTCATGTCACTGAAACCAGCATAAAAAGAACTATAAAAGGAAGAAAACAAAAATAAAACTATCAGGAATGAAGAAAAAGGGAAATTGCATTTCATTGAAATTGAAAGATAACAAGGTTTATACATCCAAACGGACGGAACATAGAATCTGAATTACAACCCTGGAACACTCCAGATAAACTGAAAAAAAATCAAAGCAAACTACCAAAACACCTTCCAGGTAGGGAGAGGAGTAGCTTCCCAATTGTTAAACTTTGCACTTGGTCCAACAAATTGCACATCCGCCTTGCTAGAACCCTCTCCAGCTTCCACCATGTTCACATCGTCGAACAACTTCTCGAACCTCTCAATCAGCTCCTTATCAGGAACAACCATAGAACTGAGAACTATTGTTACTGGGCGTTTCGTGGTGCCAGGCCCGACAAATGATCGAGAGAGACGTGGGACAGGCTTTGGGAGGACCTATGCCCTCTGTTTCAACTTTCTGGCTCTTTTCACATCTGCAACTGTGGGCTTGAATCCCAAACCAAATGTATCCAAGTTTTTGGGGAGGGACACCAGCTGTATGATGCCTTGTAGAGATTCACCCAAATCCTTGCCAAGTACAAAACCATTTTTCAACATTTTAATGGCTACCGTGACTGATGCGGCAGCTACCTTCGAAATTGGAACGCACTTCCCTTTTGGAATTTTCTCTACCGACACCATGTCAAAAACCTAATAAACCCATGGCCCCTTGTTGTCTTCAACCTCAATGAGTGGTACAATGGCCTCACCGCGAGCACACAAGTTATCCTCGCTGTGCACAACGATTTCCTGTCTGTCCCATTCAAACTTGATCATCTGATGCAGTGTAGACGAGACTGCTTTGGCAGAATGAATCTAGGGTCGACTCAACAGTAGATTGTAAGAAACAGCCACATCTAGCACCTGGAACTCCATGGTAAATTCAACTAGTCCTATTGTCAGCTCGAGCACTATGTCATCGACTGAATCTTTCCCTCCACTGTCGAACCCCCGAACACAAATACTGTTCTTGTGAATTCTTTTATCATCCACTTGCAATTTTTTCAAATTGGGGAAAGGACAAATGTTTGCACTAGAACCATTGTCGACCAATACCCGAGTAACCATGGAATCTTCGTATTTCACCGTAAGATAGAGGGCTCTATTGTGCTCCGTACCCTCCACGGGTAACTCATCATCAGAAAAAGTGACTCTGTTTACCTCAAAGATCTTGTTGGCTATCTTTTCCAAATGGTTTACTGAGATTTTGTCAGGAACGTGAGCCTCGTTTAGGATTTTCATCAAAGCTCGACGGTGCTCGTCTGAATGGATTAATAATGTCAATAGTGAAATCTGAGCATGCGTCTTCCTCAATTGCTCTATAATGGAATAGTCTTGCACTTTCATCTTTCTCAAAAACTCTTCTGCCTCTTCTTCGGTCATAGCTTTCTTCACTAGCACTGGGTTATCTTTCGAGGTTTTAGCTTTTCTTAACTCCTCGGGGGCAAAGCATCTCCCCGACCGAGTCAATCCATGGGTCTCACAGACTTCTTCTTTGACTTCTTTGCCTTTGTAAGTCACTGTCAATCATTCATAATTCCATAGGATGGCCTTGCTATTGACTCTTGGTAATTGAGTTACCGGCTTGATAATGACAGGATCTGTGCGGGCACCCTCCACAATTACAACAGGCTTGTTCGCTACTCCTGGCAGAACCACTTTTGCTCTTTCTGGTTTTACTGCAACATCACTTGGGGTCCCCTTCTTGACTACTGCAGATGGTTTCACTATTTGCCCCGCTCAACCTGATCACTGATTTCTCACTTGTTGAATTTTCAACCGGCCTGGCTTCACTGGACTAAATCATCATGACGGTCTACGAAGGCTTCTTAGGCTCCCCTCCCTTATGCACTATTTTGATCATATTTGTCTCATGATGGGCCGGCAATGGGTTCTAGTTGATATTGGGCGCCTCCGGAGCTTGGAATTCAATCTGATTGGTATCAATAAGCTCTTGAATAGTTGTTTTCAATTGCCAGCATTTCTCTGTGTCGTGCCCCGGAGCACCAGAACAATATTCGCAACTTACAGAATGATCAAGATTTCTTGGGGGAGGATTTGGCAGTCTTGGCTCGATCGGCCTCAGCATATCTAATTGTCTCAGCCTATGAAACAAACTAGTGTAGGATTCTCCCAATAGAGTGAAGGTTTTCTTCTTCTGCAACCTCTCATTCTTGAATGCTTGATTGGACCGGAAAGCTAGTCTAGGATGGTTTTAGTAGGATTGTGGGGGTGGTAGGCATTTTGTGGAGCTGGGTAAGTATTTTGTGGGGCTGGCGCACGCCATTGTGCTGTCACACCTCCTTTTTGCGCGCCCGCCCCAAAGGGTAAACTGCGCGAGGGAGTTTTTCCAATTTAAGTGACAATATTCGAAATGAGATTATTTATTTAATTCAGAGTCGCCACTTGGGAAAAGGTTGGCTTTTGGTGTCCCAAGTCACCGGTTTTATCTTGAATCCCAAATCGAGGAAATTTTCGACTTTCCGAATGAAGTTTGCGAACCAGAAATTCTAAGTAAGGAATTCTGTTGGCCTGAGGGATGGTGTTAGGCACCCTCGAGTCCCGTGGTTCTAGCATGGTCGCTTAAATTGTTATAATGGCTAAATATCTGATTTAATACATGTTATAACTTATGTGCTTTTATTAAGTTTAAAACAGCTTTTATTATTATTATTTTTTATAGAATTGAAACGTCGTTAAAACGCATCTCGAACCAAGTCACAATCAATGCACCCGCGGTTGTTAATACATTCCGACTCCGTTGAGATTTTGAATTTGGGTCACATAAATGCGCACCCGAATTTAAGAAGGTATTTTGATTAAAATTGCGCCTAAAGAGTCTAGCGCGTTATTATCTTTGGGGAAGGCAGTGAAATTCACTAAACAATCCATCCCGAATTCTAAGTATTTTATTACGACCAATTATTGAGGGCCCCGCAATTTGCATTTTTTATTTGGCGAGGCTCGTCTCATTTTTTGAAAGGGTAAACCTACAGCGACTATATTTTTCTATTATGTTTGTCTCTAAAAATGAAGGAAAATATACGCTAATTAAATTAACATGCTTGACCAGCTCCAGCCTCTTATTAATTATCAGATTAATTATTTATGAGGCGGGGAATTATTTCATGCCTTATTTCATTAGCGAACATGCTTTTAAGTTGATAAAGAAAATTGCATACAAGATTAATAAAATGCTAAACGCACGCTAAACATTCTTCAAGTTGAATTTAAACTAACTCATTTAAACGAGACTAATGGAATTAATTACTAGAAGATGCTACTAATGGGATTCGAACCTTGTCCTATAAACTGCCTAACGGAGTCCGATAAAGTTAAAAACTCAAAAGATTAAAGCTACATTGCATTCGGCAAGCTTTAAAGTCACCCGCCCTATATGTACAAAACATGATTGGAGATGAAGTCTAATTATCAATATACTAACTACTTGTACATTCCACTAATTACATAGCTATATCATGTATACTACTAAACAAATTACATATCACAATATTAAACAAACTAAGTTTCAATTAAGTATATGACCTCATGCATTTTCCGTTGACTTACAACCTTAAAGAATCATACAATCTACTAACACTTTATAAGACTTATAGTTACAAAACCCAGCGATTAAAAATTCTTCGCTTTTTTCATTTCATACTCATTGTTACTGCTACATCAGTGTGAAATTCGAATGTGTACCTGGATGTTGAAACAACAAGAAGAAGGAGAAAGTAGAAAAAATCAGCAGCAGCAAAGAAATGGCAGCAGCAGCAGCAGTAGTAACGAACCAACAGCAATACCAATTCCAAACCAGAAACAACACTCCAACAAAACCCGAAATGATTTGTAAACCCAAAAGCAAAAATCAACACCCAAAAGACTCAACTGAACTTTGAATTATACCAAAAACTGGACCAATAGATCTCGGAAGAAGTTCCAGCAAATTGAAATCAAATTGGAATGTCAACTTCAACTACTAAACTCGAAACTGAATAGAAAAATTCAATGGAAGAGTCTCTCTGTTGTTTTGGATGTCAACTCTTTAAAAAAAAACTCTTTTAAGTCTCAAATGATGTCCCTATTCTATCTCCTTTTCTGATTCTTTATGTTGCTGAAAACTAAAGGGAGATCGATTTTTAGGGAGGTTTTTGATGGCTGAAAATTGTCTAAAACCCCTCTCCTCTCTTTCTGATTGTTCTTGTTGCTCAAATTACCAGGGAAATAGATTTTAGAGAGGTTTTCGAAGCACTGAAAGTTTTTTAGTTTTTCCCAGGGATCTCCCCCTTCTGATTCCCTCCTCCTCTTTATCCTTATAGAAAGGAAGAAAATCCCTTTAAAGACTGGCTGCCCAGGGCTTAAAATAAGCCTTAAAGGTTGTCATCTCCACTTAGGGTTGTCTAGGCATGGGGTTTCTTCTACTTTAAACTGCTGAACTTTAAAAATGCAGTGGATATCCTACTGTACAGCAGGTTCCACTGCTATTCTCATGTGCATTTTCAACTTTTTATCATCAAGCCCATGTTGTTACTGATTTTTAGCTGCTAAAGGTGCTTAACATATCATCAATCCCACTATTGGTCAATTAACTTCATTAGTTTAATTAATATTTTAGTACCTTACTGTCAACTCACTTGCCTTTAAGCAATTCAGAACCTTTAAAACCCCAGAATACCCTTGAAACTCCTGTGATTTATTGTATTACCCTTAAGCTTAGAGGTTTGAGGTTATAGTCTATATAAACTTACACTAAACACTGATTTCAGGTTGAACTATCAGATTACTACAGCTATATCGAATTCTCAACTTAGGTTCAAACACATCATAACACAGAAGGGGTGTTAATCAAATGGCATGAGTTGGTCATATTGGGAACCAATCCTGACCAACTCAAAACCAAACTTGATCAACAAAGAGTTGATAATGCAAACTAAGGAATGAGGCAGTATCAATCAGGTCTTAGCACAGACAAGAGAAACATGCAAGTAATTACACTGACATGAGCAAACTCATGCTTCTCTAGTTTTTCAGATGATTTTAGTTAACGACATTTATATAATCGACTATACGAGCTATAATAGATATCGAACAATCGATAAACAAGCTAGACAAAGTAGGTTACCATGAGGCTTCAGTGACTTTAGACATAACATGGAAACTATATGAACTAACTATTCGATGACTCTGAACAGGTTAAACACATAACTCACAATATGTACAATTAACAAACAAACAGAAGGATCAAATAAAAAGGTCTTATGAAGACAGGCAGAATTAATTAAAAAAAAGAAAAATCATATAATCTAAACTAAACATGTAAAGAGATACAAACAGAATCACTAACAGAACAGAAGGAAAGGAAAAATTACCTTGGAAGCTTAAGAACAAAGAAGACCCGGACTCGAACTGGATACTTCTTTGAGGTCGAACGGACTTCAATCGAAATGTTCTCAACTGAGAACAACTCGATTGAGGTCTATTAGACCCCAACTCCTCTTTTAATTGGACAAACCCCCAGGATCTTGAGTTCTAGGGTTCATACAGGCCGATTTGGGACTCGGGGTTTTCTGGTTAGATTCGGACCAAACCAATCTTGGTTTGGTCACGAGGGAGGTCAGGAGGGTACCTGGTATAGATTTAGGGGGGAGGGGGGTTTGGCATGGGTTAGGGTCTGGCTCGAATCTTCAAATGAAGATTCGAGACGGTGGGGGAAGATTCGAGACCCATGGCTTGTGGATCTGTGTTCAGGGGGTCGAGGTGTACTAGGGGTGTTAGTCTGGAGGGCACCGGCGTTGTTGCCGCCGGGTTTACGGTGAGGGGAAAGGGGGGCGGCGCTAGGGTTCTAAGGGGTTTGGGTTTGGTGAGGGAGACGAAGATGGGGGAGGGGGGGTCTGGCTTAGGGCGTGGGGTGAAGGGGGGCAGGCTTATATACGGGGTGAGTGGTTTGATCTTGGCCGTTGGATCATCGATGATCAACGACCTTGATCTTTCCACTTAAAAGGGACAACGTCATTTTGGTCTCTGTGGGGATTGGGTCGAGGATGGTGCTGGGTCGGGTTGGCTGAGATGGGTTAGGGTTTGTGATCTTGGCCGTTGATCATTATGAGATCAACGGCCCAGATCAGCATAATCAAGACGACGTCGTTTGGACGTCCCTGAGGCCAACTGATCTAGACCGGGCAACACAAATGCTTTGGGCCCAATTTTGGGTCCAATTTGAAATGGCCCAACCCCAATTTTATCCAATTCAACTTATTTCTTTTTGTTTCCCACAAAAATCCGAATTTACAAAATTCTAAAAATATTATAAGAAATATAAAAAATCAAAATTATCACAAGACACCGATTGATTTTTAGTTATAATTAACACACAATATCAGATATTAATTAAACAAAAATCAACCTTTAAACGATAAAACGAAAAAATTAACAAGACAAATATTTTTGTGATTTTTTATTCATTTAAAAACAAAATATGACTTTAATTAATTCCTTATAGTAGCACAAGATCCTAGCTTTATGCGCGACATATATTTTGTATTTTCAATTGATAAAACTAAACAATCACAGATAAAAACTACAAAAATGTCAAGCAAATTCACAAAAATTTGTACAACAAAACCATTTGTTTTATTTTTCTATTTTCTTTTGGAGTAATTGTCGCGTAGATAAAAATCACGTGCTCACAACTGCCCCTCTTTGCCCGAAAACATGCGAGGTTTTCGTGCAAAGATAAAGCGAGCGGATATGAGCAATTTTTGCCCGTTGGACTACTCCGCGTGAAGCGCATTTTTGGAAGATTTGACCGAATCTTTGCTTCAAAGATTTCCTACATATCCTGGGCTAAACAGGAATCAGGTCAATGTAGTTCGGGAAACTTTGATAGCTGGGACTACCATGGGATTGCAATGCTTGCTGTTACTGCTGTCGCTGTTGCCACTACTGTTTTACTGACCTCCTTATTACAACCAGAGGAAATTGAAACTGAACTAACTACTTATGCCTGTCAACCGCTAGTTACAAGATTCCTATCTATAACTCTTTTGCAACTTGATCTTGGGTCTTAGCTGATTCTGCTTGTAGACTTCGATCTCATTCTTGATGCTCGCAAGTTGTAGGTGCTTGTTTATTTCTGCAGTATTGAGTGAAACGGGATTGGCGGAGCTCGGGAATTTGATCCAATTTTTGAGCGACCTGCCCTTTGTTTGTTCCAATATTTGGGAACATCTTTTTTTTTTCTTTATTCTGGATTGAGACTCATCCCGTAGGTCGTCTCGATCCATGCACCTCGAGGTCAGACTTGCTGAGACAATAAAACAAACGAACGAAATTTTCTGCCCCAGTTTCACTAGGAAATTTTCGTGAGTTAATTGTCATGAAAATTTACAGCACTGATGAGGGGATTGGAAAAAATCTAGTCTACAAAGCGCAACTCAGGGATTGGAGCCCTACTGTCGCAAAAGGTAAAAATGCACAACTCAGAGATTGGAGCCCTAATGTCGGCTAAAGGAAGGTTGCTCAACTCAGGGATTGGAGCCCTAATGCTGGCTAAAGGAAAATCGCTCAACTCAGGGATTGGAGCCATGATGTTGGCTAAAAGAAAGTCGCTCAACTCAGGGGTTGGATCCCTAATGTTGGCTAAAGGAAAAACGCTCAACTCAGGGATTGGAGCCCTAATGTCGGCTAAAGGACAAATGCTCAACTTAGGGATTGGAGCCCTAATGTCGGCTAACTGGAAAAAATCGCTCAACTCAGGGATTGGAGCCCTAATGCTGGCTAAAAGAAAGTCGCTCAACTCAGGGGTTGGAGCAATAATGTTGGTTAAAAGAAAGTCGCTCAACTCAGGGGTTGGACCCCTAATGCTGGCTAAAAGAAAATGCTCAACTTAGGGATTGGAGCTTTAATGTCGGCTAACTGGAAAAATCGCTCAACTCAGGGATTGGAGCCCTAATGCTGGCTAAAAGAAAGTCGCTCAACTCAGGGGTTGGAGCCCTAATGTTGGCTAAAGGAAAGTCGCTCAACTCAGGGGTTGGAGCCCTAATGCTGGCTAAAAGAAAATGCTCAACTTAGGGATTGGAGCCCTAATGTCGGCTAACTGGAAAAATTGCTCAACTCAGGGATTGGAGCCCTAATGCTGGCTAAATGGAAAAACTGCTCAACTCAGGGATTGGAGCCCTAATGCTGGCTAAAAGAAAGTCGCTCAACTCAGGGGTTGGAGCCCTAATGTCGGCTAAAGGAAAAACGCTCAACTCAGGGATTGGAGCCCTAATGTCGGCTAAAGAAAATCTGCTCAACTCAGGGATTGGAGCCCTTATGTCGGCTAAAAGAAAAATTCTCAACTCAGGGATTGGAGCCCTAATGTCGGGTAAATGGAAAACTGCTCAACTCAGGGATTGGAGCCCTAATGCTGGCTAAATGGAAAAATGCTCAACTCAGGGATTGGAGCCCTAATGCTGGCTAAATGGAAAAATTGCTCAACTCAGGGATTGGAGCCCTAATGCTGGCTAAATGGAAAAACGCTCAACTTAGGGATTGGAGCCCTAATGTCGGCTAACAGGAAAAATGCTCAACTCAGGGATTGGAGCCCTAATGCTGGCTAAAGGAAAAACGCTCAACTCAGGGATTGGAGCCCTAATGTCGGCTAAAAGAAAAAATGCTCAACTTAGGGATTGGAGCCCTAATGTCGCACTACTCAACTCAGGGATTGGAGCCCTAATGTTGGCTTACAGAAAATTGCTCAACTCAGGGATTTGAGCCCTAATGCTCGCTAAATGGAAAAACTGCTCAACTCAGGGATTGGAGCCCTAATGCTGGCTAAATGGAAAAACTCTCAACTCAGGGATTGGATCCCTAATATCGGCTAACAGGAAAAATGTCCAACTCAAGGATTGGAGCCCTAATGTCGGCTTAAAGAAAAATGCTCAACTCAGGGATTGGAGCCCGAATGTCGGCTAAATGGAAAACTGCTTAACTCAGGGATTGGAGCCCTAATGCTAGCTAAATGGAAAAACGCTCAACTCAGGGATTGGAGCCCTAATGCTGGCTAAATGGAAAAACTGCTCAACTCAGGGATTGGACCCCTAATGCTGGCTAAATGGAAAAACGCTCAACTCAGGGATTGGAGCCCTAATGTCGGCTAACAGGAAAGACGCTCAACTCAGGGATTGGAGCCCTAATGCTGGCTAAAGGAAAAAATGCTCAACTCAGGGATTGGAGCCCTAATGTCGGCTAAAAGTAAAATGCTTAACTCAGGGATTGGAGCCTTAATGTCGGCTAACAGGAAAAACGCTCAACTCAGGGATTGGAGCCCTAATGCTGGCTAAACAGGAAAAACGCTCAACTCAGGGATTGGAGCCCTAATGCTGGCTAAACAGGAAAAAACGCTCAACTCAGGGGTTGGAGCCCTAATGTCGGCTAACAGGAAAAATGTTCAACTCAGGGATTGGAGCCCTAATGCTGGCTAAACAGGAAAAATGCTCAACTCAGGGATTGGAGCCCTAATGCTGGCTAAACAGGAAAAACGCTCAACTCAGGGATTGGAGCCCTAATGCTGGCTAAATGGAAAAACTCTCAACTCAGGGATTGGATCCCTAATATCGGCTAACAGGAAAAATGCCCAACTCAAGGATTGGAGCCCTAATGTCGGCTTAAAGAAAAATGTTCAACTCAGGGATTGGAGCCCGAATGTCGGCTAAATGGAAAACTGCTTAACTCAGGGATTGGAGCCCTAATGCTAGCTAAATGGAAAAATGCTCAACTCAGGGATTGGAGCTCTAATGCTGGCTAAATGGAAAAACTACTCAACCCAGGGATTGGACCCCTAATGCTGGCTAAATGGAACAACGCTCAACTCAGGGATTGGAGCCCTAATGTCGGCTAACAGGAAAGACGCTCAACTCAGGGATTGGAGCCCTAATGCTGGCTAAAGGAAAAAATGCTCAACTCAGGGATTGGAGCCCTAATGTCGGCTAAAAGCAAAATGCTAACTCAGGGATTGGAGCCTTAATGTCGGCTAACAGGAAAAACGCTCAACTCAGGGATTGGAGCCCTAATGCTGGCTAAACAGGAAAAACGCTCAACTCAGGGATTGGAGCCCTAATGCTGGCTAAACAGGAAAAACGCTCAACTCAGGGATTGGAGCCCTAATGTCGGTTAACAGGAAAAATGTTCAACTCAGGGATTGGAGCCCTAATGCTGGCTAAACAGGAAAAATGCTCAACTCAGGGATTGGAGCCCTAATGCTGGCTAAACAGGAAAAACGCTCAACTCAGGGATTGGAGCCCTAATGCTGGCTAAAGGAAAATGTTGGGGATTCTAACTAACCCTCTTTTTGAGTTTTCTTCTTACTTATTTTCATTTTTTTTATTTATTTTTTGTTTAGTAAAATGTAGGAGAGAATTTTGGGAAAACTTTCCTTTTGGGTTGATTCCTTATTGCAAAGTTGTTTCTTGTATTCACGTATTTCTTTTCTTTTTGGGCGGCACCTGCTTCTTGCATGGTTGCTTTGGATCACACCTGTTTCAATTTTCCAAACGAAGAACAATTGTCAGTTTGAAAATGGTGGTTGGTTCGGTGGCCTTGATTGTTCCAATTGCTTTGTCCCATCCTTATTCCTGTTGAGAAACTCTACCATTGATTGGATTCACAGACGAAACCCTTTTAAACTGCTCAGACTCGCATTTCCAGATTTTGTGATGCTTTGCCCGTGTAAGGCTTTGGTTCTTCCATCCCATTCTGCTTGGGGATTTTTACCGAGGCAGACTTAGTTGGGATTTTTATTGGGGTGACTCTGTGGGGATTTGTACAAGGCAGACTCGTTGGGGATTAGCTGGCGTAGACTCTTTGGGGGATTTTTACAAGGGGAGACTCTGTGGGGATTTTTACAAAGGGAGACCCTGTGGGGATTTGTACAAAGGGAGACCTTGTTGGGATTTGCCGGTTTTTTTTTGTGTGTGTGTGTGGGTGTGTGTGGCTTTACTTCGAAAGCAATCAACATCATGATCAATCGGGATTGGACAGACGTACCACTGAAGCGGGGTATTTTTTTTTACTTCTTACTAAACGGAGCTCCGTGAAACCGGTCCTGCCACCTATTCTTTCTAGCACATTTGGAATTTGGGGTTAAAATGAGAGGGATTCAAAGAAAGGTAAAACAAAAAGCGGAGAAAACGAATTTAAAAAGAGAAGTGTCCCTTTCGGGACAAGAAAGACTTATCTGAGGAAACATGCTGACTTTAAATTGACATGACATGATTTTTGGACTGGATGTCCGACCTTCACGAACTTGCATTTACTTATGAACCAAAACGGATCTATGTTTCCAAACCAGTGGAACCTTGCCAAAACCTTCTGCTGTGGAATCATCTTTTCGGCCGACAGCGCCCTTTGCGGGTTTTCGCCAGTCGACCTCTCTCATTTCTCTCCTTGCTGTCGCTTGATAGCACTCTTTGCGAGTTTTTACTAAACAAGCTCTCTCATTTTCGATTTCTCTGCTCCCGTCGCCTCACGGTGCCCGAAGGTTTTCACCGACAAGACTCTCTCATTTTATTTCTCTCAATTTGAATGTACCAGCCTCCAATCATGATATCTCTTGGCTTTCCCTGTCTTTGGCAATCGATCCGAAGGACTTGTGCTTGGTAAAAGAATTATAGATGAAACTACAACTTCTAAACCATTTGGTGTGCCCCTGTTTCAATTTCAGGGTATATTGGATTTTATTTTTGGTGTGACTGAACCCCAGGGAAAGGCTGCCTACGTTCCTTTCGGAAACAAGTCAGACGTAGTTCAGGACCAATCAATGTTTTTTTTTACAAGGTAGCCAAAGAAATGTAACCAGCTCAAAAGGGCTTGTAGAGAGAGTTGATAGTGTTTGGGTAGTGGGAATAAAACCTTCATCATCTCAAATGTGCCAAGACCACTGAAGTAAAACTCAGACATAATACCTTTTGACGGCATCCGCATTCACTGCTGTTTCAGGATCATTTCCTTCAATATCACCCAGATACAATGCTCCTCTCGGCAATATCTTCCTGATGATGTATGGGCCTTTCCAAGTAGGAGCAAATTTTCCTTTCGCTTCCTGGTGATGTGGTAGAATGCGCCTTAATACCAACTGCCCTACTTCAAAATTCCTGGGTCGTACTTTCTTGTTGTAAGCACGGGCCATTCTATATTGGTACAATTGTCCGTGACAAACCGCGACCATTCGTTTCTCGTCAATCAAAGTCAACTGCTCCAATCGAATCTTAACCCACTCGCTATCTTCAATTTCTGCTTCGACAATGGTTCGGAGCGAAGGAATTTCCACCTCTGCTGGTATCACAGCCTCGGTCCCATAAACCAACAAGTAAGGGGTTGCCCCTACTGATGTGCGTACTGTAGTGCGATATCCCAGCAATGCAAAGGGTAACTGTTCATGCCATTGTCGGGAACTCTGGATCGTCTTCCTCAAAATCTTCTTGATGTTCTTGTTTGCTGCTTTAACAGCGCCATTGGCATTGGGCCGATAAGGAGTGGAGTTCCTATGCGTTATTTTGAACTGTTCGCATACATCCCCCATCAAGTGACTATTCAGGTTTGCCGCGTTATCTGTGATGATAGTTGCAGGAATACCGAAACGACATATGAGATTTGAATGTACAAAATCCACCACAGCCTTCTTAGTGACCGATTTGAGATTGACAGCTTCTACCCATTTCGTGAAGTAGTCGATAGCGACCAATATGAATTTGTGTCCATTTGAGGCCTTTGGCTCGATCGGACCAATGATGTCCATGCCCCAAGCAATAAATGGCCAAGGTGCAGACATGGGATGCAGTTCTGTGGGAGGTGCATGAATCAGATCACCGTGCACCTGACACTGATGACACTTTCGAACGAAGCTAAAACAATCCTTTTCCATGGTCATCCAGTAATAACCCTCTCGAAGGATTTTCTTTGCTAAAACATACCCATTCATGTGGGGCCCGCATACTCCCGCGTGTACCTCATGCATGATTCTTCCTGCCTCTTCAGCGTCAACACATCTTAACAAGTTGAGGTCCGGGGTTCTTTTATACAATACCTCGCCACTCAAAAAGAAACCATCTGCATGCCGCCTAATAGTCCTCTTTTGATCTCTAGTAGCATGTTCGGGGTATTTTTGTGTCTTCAAGAACCTCTTTATATCATGGTACCATGGCTGGGTACACGATCCTGCCTCGATTACATTACAGTAACCGTGTATTTCCTTGATTTAGATTTCCAAGGGATCGACGTGGGCGTTGCCTGGGTAGGGTAACATTGAAGCTAAGGTGGCAAGTGCATCCGCTAGTTCATTGTGACACCGCGGGATATACCTGAACTCTATTGATTTGAAACGCTTACCTAGATCCTCCACGTGTTGTCGGTAAGGAATGAGCTTGACATCCCGAGTTTCCCATTCACCTTGGGCTTGCCGGATAATTAGGTCAGAGTCCCTCATAATCAATAAATCTTCAACATCCTAATCGATCGCCATATGCATGCCCATGATGCAGGCTTCATATTCAGTTGTATTGTTCGTGCAAAAGAAGCGCAACCTAGCTGTAGCAGGATAGTGCTGACCAGTGGGTGAGATCAAGATTGCCCCAATTCCTACACCTTTGGCGTTTACAGCCCCATCAAAGAACATCTTCCAAACATGAGCGTTTTCCGAGACTACTTCTATGGTGTTTATTTCTTCATCTGGAAAATAAGTACTCAATGGTTGGTATTCCTCATCAACCGGGTTTTCGGCCAAATGATCCGCTAACGCCTGGGCTTTCATTGTCGTGCGAGTGACATAGACTATGTCAAATTCCGTGAGCAAGATTTGCCACTTGGCCAGTCTGCCAGTAGGCATTGGCTTCTGAAATATGTATTTCAAAGGATCCAACCTGCTCATGAGGTAAGTAGTATGAGCTTGGAGAGAATGTCTCAATTTTTGAGCCACCCACGTCAAAGCACAACACGTTCTTTCCAACAAAGTGTACTTAGCCTCATAGCTAGTGAATTTCTTGCTCAAGTAATAGATCGCCTGTTCTTTCTTTCCGGTTATGTCATGTTGCCCGAGGACGCAACCAAAAGAATTTTCCAAGACTGACAGATACAAGAACAGGGGTCTCTCTGGCTCTGGCGGGACCAAAACTGGGGGATTTGAAAGATATTCTTTGATCTTGTCAAAAGCTTCTTGACACTCAACCGTCCATTTGATCGCTGCATCCTTCCTCAATAGCTTGAATATGGGATCACATGTGCTAGTTAGCTGGGCAATGAATTTACTGATATAGTTTAACCTGCCCAATAGACTCATCACGTCTTTCTTCGTTCTTGGAGGAGGTAGATCTCGGATAGATTTTATCTTTGTTGGATCTAACTCGATACCTCTCCTGCTTACTATGAAACCCAAAAGCTTGCCTGATGGGACTCCGAAGGCGCATTTAGCCGGGTTCAGCTTCAAGTCATACTTTCTCAGTCTCTCGAAGAATTTCCTCAAGTCTTGGATATGATCGTCCTGAGTCTTGGACTTGACTATCACATCGTCCACATACACCTCTATCTCTTTATGCATCATGTCATGAAAAATGGCAGTCATGGCTCTCATGTAAGTTGCCCCAGCATTCTTCAGACCGAATGGCATAACCCGATAACAGTAAGTACCCCAAGGTATAGTGAAGACAGTTTTCTCGGCGTCTTCTTCATCCATCGACACCTGATGATATCCAGCGTAACAATCTACGAAGGACTGTATCTCATGTTTGGCACAATTATCAACAAGGATATGGATGTTGGGTAATGGAAAATTGTCTTTGGGAGTCGCCCTGTTCAAATCTCGATAATCCACGCATACCCGAGTCTTCCCATCTTTTTTTGGCACTAGAACTACATTCGCCAACCACGTGGTGTATTGGACTACCCGAATTACTCCTGTTTTCAACTGCTTGGTGATTTCTTCTTTAATCTTGTCACTGACATCAGTTTTGAACTTTCTCTGCTTTTGTTGAACTGGAGGACAATCAGGGTGAATTGGCAATTTATGCACCACTAGATCAACACCTAATCCTGGCATGTCATCGTATGACCAAGCAAACACATCTTTAAATTCAAAGAGGAGTTGAATTATCGCGCCTCGCGTTTTCTCGTCCGTGTGAATGCTTATTTTGGTCTCTCAGATTTCTTCAGGAGTTCGCAAATTAACCGGTTCAGTGTCATTCAGATTCGGCTTAGGTTTATTCTCAAAGTGTTCCAATTCTCGATTTATTTCCCTAAAAGCCTCTTCTTCGTCATATTCCAGTTCTTGGTTCATTATTTCACAATTAAACAGCTCGTTGTGATCTGGGCGTGAAGTCCGCAAGCATGTCATAATATTTAAAGCCGCATTATTATAACTGAAAGGAAAAGATAAAGGAAAAATAGCAAAAATCAGAATAAAGGAAAAAATGAGGAAATACTGATTTTTATTCCTTGGAATTTGGAAGATAACAAGGTTTATAATTTAAGAACTCAAAACAAGAAACTAAAGAAAAACATCCGAGTTACATCCTGGGGATAACTCGTGATGCAGGAAAGGTGGCAGGACAGGTCTACCCGGACTCCTGCCTAGTTGGGAACGGCGTGACCTCCCAATTTCGAAGCTTGGCATTTGGCCCCACATATAGCATCTCAGCGGTGCTTGTGCCTTCTCCCGGTTGAACCATGTGAGCTTCGTAGAGCATTCCTCTCATTGCCCCACATATTTCCTCGATCTCTTCGGCCGTGAAAACCTCGTCTTCTTCTTCTTCGATGTATTTCGGTCCGACGAAAGTCTCGTATAAATTTGGCAATGGTCGAGGCAGCTTCCAACCCTCATTTTTCCTCTTCGTTGCCCACTCTTCATCTCTTGGAGTGGGTTGAAAACCTATCCCAAAAAGTTTCTTAGTGGAAGGCAAGGTGACGGGTTCCGTTATTCCTTGCACCGTTCGTCCAAGCCCTTTCCCTGGCCTGAATCCATGTCGGATCATTTCTTTAGCCACCATGATTGAGATGTTGGACAGGAAAGGTTGGGGGCAAGGTCTTCCTTCTTCATACTGCTCCGCTAACACAACTTCGAAAGCCTGATAAACTGTGTGCTCACTCCCTTCCCTTGCTTCAAGATATGAGATGGATGGGTCCCGATAAATAGATTGTTCGTCTTCTCCGTGGACCACAATTTCCCGATCTTCGTATTCAAACTTCACCATTTGGTAAAGAGTGGAAGGTACAGCCCCTGCCGCATGAATCCAAGGTCTGCCGAGGAGAAAATTGTAAGATGTATCCATATCAAGCACCTGGAAAGTTATTTCGAACTCCACCGGTCCTATAGTCAACATCAAGTCTATTTCCCCGAGGGTGTCCCTCTTGACGCCATCAAAAGCCCTTACGCAGACATTATTGGGGCGAATTCTTCCAGTCCCAATTTCCATTCTCTACAGCGTGGAGAACGGACAAATGTCAACACCTGAACCTCCATCCAATATTACCCGCTTGACGTAGTAGTCTTCGCACTTAACTGTCAGATGTAAAGCTTTGTTGTGAGCCGCTCCCTCTAGAGGTAAGTCGTTCTTGCTGAAAGAAACCTGATTAACTGCAAAGAACCTTTCCGTCATTCGTTCCAGTTGTTCAACTGAAGTCTCAGCCGGTATGTACGCTTCGTTTAGGGTCTTGAGCAAGATCTTCTGGTGTTCGGTCAACCTCATCAGCAGAGATAGCATAGACACTTGCTCGGGGAACTTGCGTAACTGATCTACCACATCGTAGTCGGGCATTTTCATCTTTTGGAAGAAAACTTCCGCTTCTTCAACGCTTACATGCTTCTTGGGTGGGAAGCGTTTCCGTGTGGCATTGTTTAACTCTTGAGTGTTTGAATATCTTCCAATGAAAGTATTCTCCGGAAGTTCCCCCGTGACTTCTCTGCCTTTGTACGTAACCAATGTTCTTTGATAGTTCCACGGTACTGCGGACGGGTCTATCATTGGCTTCTGTGGTACGCGTCCGATAACCACTGGCTCATTCAGCCGAGGTGGTTGAATCGTCCCCCGGACCACATAGGCCCCTTTCTATACGTACATTGGTTTTGCCCTTTTGACTTAGAATCTCTGCGGCTTCTCTGCTCGACCTCGTGGAACGTAAAGAACTTCATTCCTCGCAGGCACCATCGTTACTGTCTTTGTCTCGACCTTCTCTTCGAGCTCAACCTTGATAGTGCTAGTCTTCTTTTCCCCTTTCTCTAGCCTCGGGGCGGTTTTAGGCTTTTTCCCTGCATCAATGATGGCGATTATAGCTTTTAAGGCAGGATCAAACTCTTTGTCCTCACAAATCATTCCAATCAAAGGCTCGTTATTGTGAGCGGGCAACGGATTGCTAGTCACATTTGGGACCTCCTCGTCCCTCAGTACTATCTTCCCCTGCTCTATTAAGTTCTCAACCACCCTTCTCAAAGTCCAACAATCATTTGTATCGTGCCCTTCTACTCCCGAATGATAAGCACACCTAACACCGGATTTGTAAGCAGGTGATGCCGGATTGTGCCTTGTCTGAGGGACTAGCTGCAGGAAACTCATCTGGACTAGCTTTGGGAACAAGGTAGAATACGGTTCACCAATGGGTGTGAAAGTCCGTCTTCTGGGTGGTTCTTTAGGGCGGAAGTTATTTTGAGGTGGCTGTGGATTATAGTGGTTCCGGTAAGGAGGCTGATTTCTAGGAGGTCGAGCTTGGCCTTGATTGGCTTGCTGTGGTGGATGGACATAGGGCTGGGTATTCATGACCATGTAGGGTTGAGGAGCATAGGTCACATTTTGGTGGGGGTAGTAATGCTGTGGGGTTCTTTCTGGAAAACGGGGCCTGGGATTACGATATTCCCTCACTTTTGATGCTGCCATAGACGTTTCTTCCTTTTTCTTTCCTCTTGTCATTCCTCCGGACCCGCTTTGGACGGCTTGGGAGGTTGCCCTTATGGCTGCCTGACTTAAGATTCTACCCGTTTTCAAACCATTCTCTACCATCTCCCGATCTTGATTGCTTCCGCGAAAGGCTTTCCCATGGCTGACATCATATTCTGGAAATAGTTTGATTCTTGAGCCTGGAGGAAAGTAGTGACCATTTCTATCTCGTCCATGGGAGGTTTTACCCTTGATGCCTGTTCGCGTCATTTAATAGCATATTCTCTGAAACTTTCCAAGGGTTTCTTCTTCAAGTTTGACAGAGAATTTCTGTCCGGTGCGATGTCAATATTATACTGAAATTGTGTCACAAAATCTCTGGCAAGATCATCTCATATATGCCATCGAGATATGTCTTGGTCCATATACCACTCTGAGGCTATTCCTACCAGACTTTCCCCGAAGTATGCCATCAACAATTCTTCTTTGTTGCCGGCTCCCCGCAATTGGTTGCAATACTTCTTGAGATGAGCAATGGGGTCGCCGTGCCCGTCATACTTTTCAAACTTTGGTGTTTTGAAACCCACGGGTAGGTGCACATGAGGGAACATGCATAGATCGGTATAGGAAACACTCTTCTGCCCGCTTAAACCTTGCATGTTTTTCAAACTTTGCTCGAGGCTCCTCATTCTTTTTGTCATCTCATCTTGTTCAGAAGCTTTGGGGTTTTGATCTTGCCCAGGTGCAAACTCGTATTGAGGTTGTTGAGGAGGAGTGCTGGTAATGAACCGAGTTGGTTCTAGTGAGAAGGATGGTGCTTGAAATGTGAATGAGGACGAGTCAAAATTCGGCCTGTGTGTAGCGGGTTGTGCCACAATTGGACAGGGCGGTGCAGTGAATATGTTCGTAGCTACATCTGTTGTTGACATCCGGGGATAAGAATTAGAGGATGATCCAGCAGAGTGGGGTGAAATGGCCGGGTACCCGAATGGGGTAGTTGGATAGCTTATAGGGACGTTAGAAGTCCCACTTGTCCTGGAGAACAACTCAGGGAACCCAGTGATTACCCTCGGTGGCTCTTTTCCATTATTCCAATCATCCAACATTTCCAACATACGGAGCCGTAAGATTCTGTTTTCCTCAGCAGTTGCTGACTCGGGAGTTGGGACGGTCGAGATTGAACTCTCCTCGGAGACAGGAATTGTCGGCAAAGGAATTTCTGTAGACATCTCTATACTTCCCTTTGATCTCGTGAATTAAGTGTGAATACTCCCTCTCGACTTAGCGACGGACAACTGAACACTTGCTTTCGACCTCGTGAAGTATGAATGTGAGGCCAGACCTCCACCAAACCAAACCACCTTTTCTAAAAACCTGGAACTTAGCAGCAAGCAAACAGTTAGTTTGAAACAAATAACAGATAGGTAATCTCACATTGGGGCGTGACGCACCTATACAGTTAAGTGAATTTCTACATATTTGCAACGAAGACATGCGTCATTCCGGCTTCTCTTTAGGCTTCCCTTTATTTATCATGTATATTTTTTTTTTATTTCCTATTATTATTATTTTCATTATTTGCAGTTAACAATGTGACCGGATCCGATGAGGATTGCCTACGTATCACGATGCCACGTGAATCAGATCATTACGTAGTTCAAAACAGACGAGTTTAAAAGAAGCACACATCTTATTAGTGAAACAATCTATTACAAACTAACATTTTTGAAAAAGGGGAAAATAACAAGCCTTGAAATAAGTACAGACTCAACAAACTAATACACCCTGATGCGAAAAGACGGACAGAAGATGCTAAGATGGAAAATACAGACTCGACCTATGAATTCATTAAGGTTTCGAGAATTGGCGCCCGCGGGGCATCGTTCGGCCTCGCCGTGGTTTTAGGTGTGAGGTCCCTTTCAAGTTGTTCCAGCTCATGCATGGTCTGCTTGACATAAATCATCACTGCTGAGAGAACGGTAATGTTGGTCATGTTTTCACATCGTAGACACCTTCTGATGATGGCATGGGCAATGATCTTAATATTATCCCTGGTTTGCCTCTTTTCTTTGAGTAGGTGCTCTATTTGATCATTACGGGCTGTCATAATCCGAGAATCCTGGAGGGATTGATTTTGCCACTGCTGAATTTCTACTTCCATTTGGGCTAAGAGCTTGTGGCAATGTCTATTTTCAGCTCCAAGGGTTCAGGTTTGCTCAAACGCTCTGTCCACCTTTCCTTTCAGATTGGCAATGGTTTGCTCGTGATCCCTTTTCAACTGCTGCAGGTACTGGTTACGCTTTTCTGTCCTTCTTGCCCAGTGTGCTTCGAGTCCTGCTATGGTATTTTCAAGATTTTCTGACTCACTCTGGCACTCCCCAATTTCCATCCTTAAACCTTTTATCAATTATTCATCCGACCGGCTCCTTTGCTGGTTATCAACGTCTATCCTCATCTGTTTGATTTGGGCCCTGAGCATCTCGTTTTCCTGAGTCAACATGTTCTTTTCTCCCAGATTAGTAGCAACTTGCACGTTGTGCTCATATTTTAGACCTTCAACTTGTTGCTTCAATTTGCTGATTTCGGCACGATAGCCTCTTTCTTTTGCTAACCAATCCCACTGCTTTTGTGACGAATCGGTAAAATTCAGGATGTGGGGTCTTTTAGCCGGCCTTTCGTGTTCAAGTTCTCTTCTGTACCACGCAAGGTAACCTTGCGCCATTTCACTTTTGGCTCGATCCTGCACACAAGTATCCGCTTTCAAATATTGACATTCATTCCAGATCTGGCGGATTTTTGCTTCAGGGAATTGTCCGTCAGGGCTAATCTCAATTGTTTGAGCACTAAGATCTACCTCGTGTGGCACCATATGGCATCTCCCGAGTTGTCTCAAGACTCGGCAGGGCGCGTAAGATTGAATGCTCTTATGTCCCATCAGTAGAAAGTGAGTTCTGGCTGCTGGCATATACATGACCTCATCAACAGGCAACCATCCCAGTGTCCACTGTATTTGGCTGGCAGTGAGAGTCTGAAAGAATGAAGTCCATGCCATAACTCCTTTGGGCAGACTGACCTCCTTGGTTCTCGTGTAAAACTCTTCTATGTAAGTTTTCTTCGAGGAACCATGGCTCAAAAGCTCGGAACGATGGCAGAGATGTTCAGTCATCCATATTTGTAGCAGCAAGTTACACCCTTCGAAGAAATTCCCCTCGGCTTTGCAGGCTATGAGAGCTCGAAAGATATCAGATACCACCATAGGTGCGAGAGTACTATCATTCTGAGTGAGCAAAGTACTGACGACCCCGGATATTTTCAGATCAATATTTTCGTCCTTCCTTGGAAATACCAGAAGGCCCAAAAATGTTATCATGAAAGCCACCCGTCTGTGCTCATCCCACTTCTGACGACTACCTTTGCTGCATAGTTTGTTAATCGGATTATTGAATCCTCCTACATGACCATACCTGTCGTATATGAAGCATGGATTACAAAAATCGACGGCCAAATCTGGGTTATGGATTGTCCTGGGTATTTTTAGTGAGTCTAGAAATCGATGCACCATGACAGCTCTTGGGTCAACCAGGTATTTTTGCCTTAATGGAAGTTCAGCATTTCCGATGTACCCAGCCATTCCTCCAGAGTCGGGGTGAGTTCAAAATCGGAGAAGTGGAAAACATTGTGCGTTGGGCCCCAGTAGGTGACCAAAGCTCTTATGATATCTCCCCGAGGCTAGATTTCCAATAAACCCGTGAGACCTTTCAGATATTTCTTGACCTCATCTTGCCCTTCAGCACCTAGATCATTCCACCATATCCGTAACTTGACAGGGATTTTAGTCATTATCGAAAAGTGTTCATTTTGCATTGTGCTCATCCTGCACATTTATTAAGGTGACTTTAAGCAAAAATGATTTGACTCAAAAATATTTTGACTATATTTTTAAAAAGAAGATCCGATTTTCGAACACGGCCTTTCAGCACTTCGCGGATGAAGATTTTAAGGCTGTGAGGGTCAAGCGATCAAAAACTCTAAAAGATGACCGAAAGTGGCCGTTTATGCAAAATCAGCCTTCATCCGTCCTTCGGGAACATTTGGCTATTTTTGACAAAAACAATCACTTGATTTATTTATGACTCTTTTTTTTAGTAATGAACCAACATGGGGAACACGGCCTCAGAGAGCCTCGGGGACGAGGATCCTAAGTTCGTTGGGCAATTTGGTCAGAAAAAATAAAAATGACCAATAATGGCCGTTTGTGCAAAGTCAGCCTTCCGGCATCCCTTTCGGGAACATTCGGCTATTCTTGACAAAACGGCATTACCCGACTCATTCATGATGAAATTAAAATTGTAACATTTTGGCTATTTTGAAAATGGGAGGTTGGACCCGATGAGGGTTGCCTACGTATCTCGCACCCTGTGAGAATCAAACCGGCGTAGTTCGGGCTGATCAGAAATATGGGAAACAAATAAAATCTTTTAAAGAAAAGGAGGAAAACTATTTTCTGGATATATATATATATATATATATATATATATATATATATATATATATATTTTAAAAAGAGACGAAGACTAAGGAAATATTTTGAATTTTAAACTTCTTTTCACTTTTTTTTTTGAAATTTTAAAAATCTTTTAAAGAGATACTACAAATGAAACAATATTTTTTTTTTAAATTTTGAATTTTCTCCTCTTTTTTTTTTACTTTTAAATAAATACTTTTTTTTTGGATTTTGAAAGTGATTAAAAGGAATTTTTTTATATGTTTTTTTTAAATCAAACTTAAAGACAAATTTTGTTTTCATTTTTTTTTTAGAAAATTCTGGCGAGGTTTTGATACTACTTGGACATTGGTTTTATTTTTCCAAAAAATAAGTAATTATCTCCCTACGCTGCTATTTTCTTCTTCTTTTTTTTTAAAGTTTTTTGTTTTTAGAAACCGGTCAGCATGCAGAACTGAAGCAAATAAATGCGCAAAACAAACGGGATGCAACAAGATGGTCTTTTCATTTCAGGTTGCCTGTCCTAGACGGACCCAACCCTTATGTTGAGTCCCCTATGTCAAATGCAACATGATGCAAATAAGTGTTCCTACTAGGGGTCCGACATGAGGTTTTGTTATACTAGGTTTATAACTTGGCCATATGTTCTAGACTGTGTACCTGAGCGGACAACTCGAGTCGAGGAGGGGGCTACATACCGGGGACCCGCGAGATCGTCCGGCTTTGTAACTTGTCCGGCCTCTTTCTTATTTCAAGTATTGACACTAACAGAATAGGGAGTCTCGACCAGCGAGCTTCTCCCCGGAGGTAAGAAGAGAAGGGTTTCGGCACAGTTTATATACAATTTAGATAATATAAAAGCGGTAAAAGACAACATTTAACACGTTATGCCAAAACATGTAATAAAGATCAGATAATAAAGCCAAATATAACAATTATTCTAAGCTCGAATTCTTGAATCCTGAACCAAAAGTTCTGGGTTAATTCCCCAGCAGAGTCGCCAGAGCTGTCACACCTCCTTTTTGCGCGCCCGCCCCGAAGGGTAAACTGCGCGAGGGAGTTTTTCTAATTTAAGTGACAATATTCGAAATGGGATTATTTATTTAATTCAGAGTCGCCACTTGGGAAAAGGTTGGCTTTTGGTGTCCCAAGTCACCGGTTTTATCTTAAAACCCAAATCGAGGAAATTTTCGACTTTCCGAATGAAGTCTGCGAACCAGAAATTCTAAGTAAGGAATTCTGTTGACCCGAGGGAAGGTGTTAGGCACCCTCGAATCCCGTGGTTCTAGCACGATCGCTTAAATTGTTATAATGGCTAAATATCAGATTTAATACATGTTATAACTTATGTGCTTTTATTAAGTTTAAAACAACTTTTATTATTATTTTTTTTATAGAATTGCAACGTCGTGAAAACGCATCTCGAACCAAGTCACAATCAATGCACCCGCGGTTGTTAATACATTCCGACTCCATTGAGATTTTGAATTTGGGTCACATAAATGCGCACCCGAATTTAAGAAGGTATTTTGATTAAAATCGCGCCTAAAGAGTCTAGCGCGTTATTATCTTTGGGGAAGGCAGTGAAATTCACTAAACAATCCATCCCGAATTCTAAGTATTTTATTACGACCAATTATTGAGGGCCCCACAATTTGCATTTTTTATTTGGCGAGGCTCGTCTCATTTTTTGAAAGGGTAAACCTACAGCGACTATATTTTTCTATTATGTTTGTCTCTAAAAATGAAGAAAAATATACGCAAATTAAATTAACATGCTTGACCAGCTCCGGCCTCTTATTAATTATCAGATTAATTATTTATGAGACAGGGAATTATTTCATGCCTTATTTCATTAGCGAACATGCTTTTAAAGTGATAAAGAAAATTGCATACAAGATTAATAAAATGCTAAACTCACGCTAAACATTCTTCAAGTTGAATTTAAACTAACTCATTTAAACGAGACTAATGGAATTAATTACTAGAAGATGCTACTAATGGGATTCGAACCTTGTCCTATAAACTGCCTAACGGAGTCCGATAAAGTTAAAAACTCAAAAGATTAAAGCTACGTTGCATTCGGCAAGGTTAAAAGCCACCCGCCCTATATGTACAAAACATGATTGGAGATGAAGTCTAATTATCAATATACTAACTACTTGTACATTCCACTAATTACATAGCTATATCATGTATACTACTAAACAAACTACATATCACAATATTAAACAAACTAAGTTTCAATTAAGTACATGACCTCATGCATTTTCCGTTGACTTACAACCTTAAAGAATCATACAATCTACTAACACTTTATAAGACTTATAGTTACAAAACCCAGCGATTAAAAATTCTTCGCTTCTTTCATTTCATACTCATTGTTACTGCTACATCAGTGTGAAATTCGAATGTGTACCTGGATGTTGAAACAACAAGAAGAAGGAGAAAGTAGAAATAATCAGCAGCAGCAAAGAAATGGCAGTAGCAACAGCAGTAGTAACGAACCAACAACAATACCAATTCCAAACCATAAACAACACTCCAACAAAACCCGAAATGATTTGTAAACCTAAAAGCAAAAATCAACACCCAAAAGACTCAATTGAACTTTGAATTATACCAAAAACTAGACCAATAGATCTCGGAAGAAGTTCTAGCAAATTGAAATCAAATTGGAATGTCAACTTCAACTACTAAACTCGAAACTGAATAGAAAAATTCAATGGAAGAGTCTCTCTGTTGTTTTGGATGTCAACTCTTTTAAGTCTCAAATGATGTCCCTATTCTATCTCCTTTTCTGATTCTTTATGTTGCTGAAAACTAAAGGGAGATCGATTTTTAGGGAGGTTTTTGATGGTTGAAAACTGTCTAAAACCCCTCTCCTCTCTTTCTGATTGTTCTTGTTGCTCAAATTACTAGGGAAATATATTTTAGAGAGGTTTTCGAAGCACTGAACTTTTTTTAGTTTTTCCCAGGGATCTCCCCCTTCTGATTCCCTCCTCCTCTTTATCCTTATAGAAAGGAAGAAAATCCCTTTAAAGACAGGCTGCCCAGGGCTTAAAATAAGCCTTCAAGGTTGTCATCTCCACTTAGGGTTGTCTAGGCATGGGGTTTCTTCTACTTTAAACTGCTGAACTTTAAAAATGCAGTGGATGTCCTACTGTACAGCAGGTTCCACTGCTATTCTCATGTGCATTTTCAACTTTTTATCATCAAGTCCATGTTGTTACTGATTTTCAGCTGCTAAAGGTGCTTAACATATCATCAATCCCACTATTGGTCAATTAACTTCATTAGTTTAATTAATATTTTAGTACCTTACTGTCAGCTCACTTTCCTTTAAGCAATTCAGAACCTTTAAAACCCCAGAATACTCTTGAAACTCCTGTGATTTATTGTATTACCCTTAAGCTTAGAGGTTTGAGGTTATAGTCTATATAAACTTACACTAAACACTGATTTCAGGTTGAACTATCAGATTACTACAGCTATATCCAATTCTCAACTTAGGTTCAAACACATCATAACACAGAAGGGGTGTTAATCAAATGGCATGAGTTGGTTATATTGGGAACCAATCCTGACCAACTCAAAACCAAACTTGATCAACATAGAGTTGATAATGCAAACTAAGGAATGAGGCAGTATCAATCAGGTCTTAGCACAGACAAGAGAAACATGCAAGTAATTACACTGACATGAGCAAACTCATGCTTCTCTAGTTTTTCAGATGATTTTAGTTAACGACATTTATATAATCGACTATACGAGCTATAATATATAGCGAACAATCGATAAACAAGCTAGACAAACTAGGTTACCATGAGGCTTCAGTGACTTTAGATATAACAGGGAAACTATATGAACTAACTATTCGACGACTCTGAACAGGTTAAACACATAACTCACAACAGGTACAATTAACAAACAAACAGAAGGATCAAATAAAAAGGTCTTATGAAGACAAGCAGAATTAATTAAAAAAAAAAGAAAAATCAAATAATCTAAACTAAACACGTAAAGAGATACAAACAGAATCACTAACAGAACAGAAGGAAAGGAAAAATTACCTTGGAAGCTTAAGAACAAAGAAGACCCGGACTCGAACTGGACTTGACTTCTTTGAGGTCGAACGGACTTCAATCGAAATGTTCTCAACTGAGAACAACTCGATTGAGGTCTATTAGACCCCAACTCCTCTTTTAATTGGACAAACCCCCAGGATCTTGAGTTCTAGGGTTCATACAGGCCGTTTTGGGACTCGGGGTTTTTTGGTTAGATTCGGACCAAACCAAGCTTGGTTTGGTCACGAGGGAGGTCAGGGGGTACCTGGTATGGATTTGGGGGGGTTTGGCATGGGTTGGGGTCCGGCTCGAATCTTCAAACGAAGATTCGAGACGGTGGGGGAAGATTCGAGACCCATGGCTTGTGGATCTGTGTTCAGGGGGTCGAGGTGTACTAGGGGTGTTAGTCTGGGGGTCACCAGCGTTGTTGTCGTCGGGTTTATGGTGAGGGGAAAGGGGGGCGGCACTAGGTTTCTAAGGGGTTTGGGTTCGGTGAGGGAGACGAAGAGAGGAGGGGGTGTCTGGCTTAGGGCGCGGGGTGAAGGGGGGCAGGCTTATATACGAGGTGAGTGGTTTGATCTTAGCCGTTGGATCATCGATGATCAACGGCCTTGATCTTTCCACTTAAAAGGGACGGCGTCGTTTTGGTCTCTGTGGGGATTGGGTCGATGATGGTGCTGGGTCGGGTTGGCTGAGATGGGTTAGGGTTTGTGATCTTGGCCGTTGATCATTCTGAGATCAACGGCCCAGATCAGCATAATCAAGACGACGTCGTTTGGACGTCCCTGAGGCCAACTGATCTGGACCGGGCAACACAAATGCCTTGGGCCCAATTTTGGGTCCAATTTGAAATGGCCCAACCCCAATTTTATCCAATTCAACTTATTTCTTTTCTTTTCCCACAAAAATCCGAATTTACAAAATTCTAAAAATATTATAAGAAATATAAAAAATCAAAATTATATCACAAGAGACCGATTGATTTTTAGTAATAATTAACATACAATATCAGATATTAATTAAACAAAAATTAACCTTTAAACGATAAAACGAAAAAATTAACAAGACAAATATTTTTATGATTTTTTATTCATTCAAAAACCAAATATGACTTTAATTAATTCCTAATAGTATCACAAGATCCCAGCTTTATGCGCGACATATATTTTGTATTTTCAATTGATAAAACTAAACAATCACAGATAAAAACTACAAAAATGCCAAGCAAATTCACAAAAATTTGTACAACAAAACCATTTGTTTTATTTTTCGATTTTCTTTTGGAGTAATTGTCGCGTAGACAAAAATCACGTGCTCACATGTGCATGGGCAGGGGGTTGGGTGTATGCTTGGGCATGGTGGACATAGAATTGGGGGTCTGGTGGTGGGTAGTAGTGTTGGGTGGATTATACGGGGTATGGGGGTAGGTTTGGTGGTGGGGTCGAGGTTGATTATAGTGGTGAGGTGAGCCCCTGGGCCGAACCAAGCTCCTGAATCAATCGTTGCTGCATCCACTTTCTTCTTCTTTCCAATTACCCCCTCAGTTCCACTTTTAATGGCATGGATGGTTGCCTTAATAGCCGAATAGCTCATGATTTTGTTTGTCTTGAGCCCTTCTTCTACCATACCGCCCATCTTCACCACTTCATTGAAGGACTTGCCTATAGCTGATACCAGATGACCGTAATAAGTAGGTTCTAAGGCCTGCATAAAATAATCCACTATTTTACTTTCTTTTATTGGAGGGTCAACCCTTGTTGCATGTTCTCTCCACCGAAAACCATACTCCTTGAAGCTTTCATTGTGCTTTTTCTCAATCTTTGTCAAAGACATCCAATCCGGAATAATCTCAAGATTGTACTGGAAGTGACAAACGAATGCCTGGGCTAGATCGTCCTATGTATACCACCTTCTGTGATCCTGCCGACTGTACCACTCCAGCACTTAACCACTCAGACTTTGACTGAAATATGCCATTAGCAACTTGTCTTTCCCGCCAGCTCCCCTCATTTTGCTACAGAAACCTCTCAGGTGCGCCACTGGGTCTCCGTGCCCATCATACAAATCAAACTTGGGCATCTTAAACCCCACCAGTAACTTAACATCTGGAAATAAACATAGATCCTTGTAAGCCACGCTTACCTGACCTCACAACCCCTATATATTCCTGAAGGACTGTTCCAGGTTCTTAACCTTCCCAAACATCTCCTCTTGTTCAGGATTTTTAGATGGTTTCTCAGTTTCCACAGGGAGATCAAAACTAGGAGTGTAGGAATAGGGTTTTGGAGCTTTGAAAGTGGGCTCCGGGGGGTAATATTGGTTATCATGGGCTTGGAACAAGGGCTTGGTAGAGGATCTGTGGAGTGTAGCGGGAGGAGGTGCCACAAAGACAGGAGTGGCTGGTGGAGGAGGGTATGGAACTGGTTTAGGCGATGGAGTTGGTGGTGTTTGGGAGGTGGTACTATGGTAGTGTTGGTAAATGGGGAAGCTCGGGGACGAATCAGTAGCAGAAGGTTCCTGAGACTGAGCCAATGGTGGGATGAAGGCAGGGTTGGCGGGGTAAGCTGGTGGTGGTTACGCTTTTGCCCATGCCTGGTACATTTCGGCCATCTGCTGTTTCAGCTTATACATCTCCTCTTTCATCAAATTAACATCTAACTCTTCCACCTCTCCCGAAGGATCGATAACACTCGTATCAAGTTCTTGATTAGCCATGATCAACTTGTTTTTGGACCGGGTATTGTATGGGTGAGTTTCCAGAATGCCAAATAAACTAACCACCTTCTTGTACTGGATCGTCAACAACAAACTTGTTAGCGATTAGAGCTTAACAGATAGCCAACCGCACATTTGGGGAATGAATGCACCTAAGCAGTTAACCGTCTCTATTATGCATTTGATCGGTTGCTTGCGTCATCCCATCTTGTCCTTATTTCCATTTGCAACTTCTCATTTTCTCTTTTTTTTTCTCTTTTTTTTCTTTGCTTTATTTCCCGCTTTCTTTATTCTCTCATCTTCTCTCTTGTTTTGCCATTGTTTCCTTCCCACCGTTTCTTGTTTTCTCTCTCTTTTTCTTATATTTTTCTCTCTTGTTTTTCCTCTTTTTTTTCTTTTTCTTCTTTTTCTCTTTTGGTTATGATCGAATCCTATAGAGATTGCCTACGTATCATGACCCCGCATAAATCAGACCAAGCGTAGTTCTGGGAGATAAATGTAAACATAATAAATAAAGACATTTGGGATTTTTAAATTTTCATAAAACAAACATTTTGACTACAATGACCCATATTACTAACCGACTCAAAAGGAACTGACAGACTCTAAAAACAAAAATACAAACTCTAAAAACAGACTTACAGACTTCAACAGAAAGATGAAAATATAGACTCGAAAACAGACTAACAAACTCCAGTGAAAATCATGAACACATCAATACCTCAACTGCTCTTGGGGCCCGCGGGATATCATTCGGTCTCGCCACGGGCCTACGTGCTAAATCCCCTTGGAGGTGGTAGAGATCTTCTATTATCTGGCAGACAAAGGTCATTACAGTGGCGAAGAACATGGATCTAGTCATGTCCTCACACTTACTGCATTTCATTGTGATGTAGTCGACGATCCTTCTGACCCTTTCTCTTATGACGCCCTTTTCTTGCAACAAACGCCCAATCTGTTGGGCCCTAGCTTGCAAAGTTTGCTCAGCTACATGATTCTGTTCTTGAAGTTGTTGCAAGTCTCTTTCCAACTGTGCCATTGCTGCATAACAGTGTTCTCTTTCTGCTTTGAAGTCTTTTGTCTGTTTGATCATTTTGTTCTCAAGGGCGGTAATCTTTTTCTTCAACCCCACAACCTCATTGTCATATTTCTCTTTTAACTATTTAACCAAGCGTGCCCGCTCCTCTGCGTTCTTAGTCAATTTTGTTCGGGCCCTGGCTAGCTCACCCTCTACTTTGTTCAGATCAAAACCATACTCACTCACCTTTTGCCTAAGGTTATCTATGAGCTTTCCATCTTTCACGCTTCTGGCGGGGTTTTCGGCTGCTATTTTCATTTCTCAAATCTGAACTCGAAGAGCATCATTTTCTTTGGCTAACTTTCTCTTCTTGCCCTCATCTGCGGCGTCCTACAAACCATTCTCAAACTGAAGATCCCTGACTTGCTTTTCTAGCTTTCCTATTGTGGCCCTGTACTCATTCTCCTTGGATGACCAGTCCCATTGCACCTGTGCTCCGTCGGTGAATTGTTGGACATGGGGTCTCGAGATATTTTACCATACCAAGCGGTGTAACTAGGCTCCAACTCGCCTCTGGATAGATCTCGTACTTGAGTCTTAGGCTCCTAGAACCTGCACTGATGCCAAATCCGACGCACTCTTTCTTTTGGGAAAGCGGCTTCCAATTCAATAACCTGCCGACTCAAGTCCTCATCCTATGGGATGGTCTGATATCTGCCCAACTGACGTAGAACTCTGTGCGGAGCATAAGGCTGAATACTCCGAAGACCTATCAATAATAAAAAACACACTTCGGCCGACATATAAATAACTTCATTGACCGAGAGCCACCCGAATGTCCATTCAATCTTGTTTGCAGTCAAGGATCTCAAGTGAGCATACCATGCTTCTGTACCATCTGGGAACTCATAACCCTCTACCCGCTTTTCATGTTTTTCAATGCATTCGAGGATGGTCATACCACAATTTAAATATCCGGGACGGTGGAAAAGGTGTTCCTCCATCCATAGTTGTAAAAGCATATTGCACCCTCCAAAAAAATTTCCTCCTTCTCGACAGAGGGTCAGAGCTCGGTAAATTTCTACCAAGATCAGCGACACGATGGTCCCATTTGCCTTTTTCATCATAAAATCAGCTATCCCCACAAGCCCCAACTCTATGTTCCCATCTTTTCTAGGGGAAATCAAAATACCCAGGAATGCCACTATAAAAGCTAATCCTCTCCGGGCTTCCCACTTGTCTTTGTTTCCCGAGTGAGTAAGACCGGTATCTAGCGTCTCGAAGCCATGGGGATTCCCGTAACATCGGTACAGAAAGTAGAATTGGGGCGGGTTTGACTATCAAATTGCTTGGGCCTGGACGAATGGAATTGGAATTGGCCTAACTGATTTCCCTCTTCTTGCTTTTCTTTTCTTCCTTTTTTCAAATTAATTCCTTTTATTTTCCAACTCTTTTCTCTCTCTTTTTTTTAACCTCTTTTCAAATTAAAACTAAGATAAATCTAAACTAATTCCTAAATCACAATTAACCCTAACACATTGCATTAATTAACCTTAATTAATAATTACCACAATTAATTAAAACCAAATTAAAGGGAAAAACTGCCAAAATTCAAAATTAAAATTAAAAAGCAAAAATAATCTATTTTTTTTAATTTTCCATTTTTGTAAAACAATTAATTTGTTAATTAATACTAAATTGTAGTATTAAATCCTAAATGCAAATGCAACATATGTTTGTATTTGTTTTAAAAATAACATGCACATACAAATGCAAACAACAACAAAAATGCTACGAAAATCCACGAAATTGCAAACCAATGGAAAAAATTATTTTGTTTTGAATTTATGGGAGTAATTCATATAGGGCAAAAATCACGTGCTCACAATCTTCATATTGTTTCTTTTCAATATGTCGAAGGTTTCCCGCAAATGTTTCAAATTGTCCTCTTCTCGTAGGGACTTGACTAACATGTCGTCAATATAAACTTCCATTGATTTTCCTATTTGTTCTTTGAATATCCGATTTACTAGGCATTAATAGGTGGCACCTGCATTTTTTAATCTGAATGGCATTACGTTATAACAATAGGTGCCGAATTTAGTGATAAAGGAAGTTTTTTCTTGGTCATCAGGGTCCATCCGAATTTGGTTGTACCCGTAATAGGCATCGAAAAAATTAAGTATCTCGTGTCTGGCCGTTGCATTGATCATTCGATCGATGTTAGGCAAAGGAAAAAAATCTGTATGGTATGCCTTGTTCATATCTTTATAATCCACGCACATTCTTAGTTTATTTTCTTTCTTGGGTACTACTACTACGTTGGCTAACCAGCCTAGGTACTTAACTTCCCGAATGGATCCTATTAGGAGTTTAGATACCTCGTCCTTGATGAATGTGTGCTTGACCACAGACTGTGGTCTCCTTTTCTGCTTAACTGGGTGGAACTTCAAGTCCAAACTCCGCTTATGAGTGGTTACCTTCGGTGAGATCCCTATCATATCAAGATGGGACCAAGCAAAATAATCAACATTAGCTATAAGAAATTCAATAAGTTTTTTCCTAAGCTCAGGATTTAACCCTGTGCCTAGGTATACCTTCTGATCGGGTAAGTGTTCGATCAATACGACTTGCTCTAGCTCCTCAACTATCGACTTGGTGGCGTCGGAATAATCGGGAGCTGTGAACGACCTAGGAACTCCATAATTCTCCTCCTCGCCTACTCCTCGGCCTTCTGGTTCGGTCGGGGCTGGTATTGGTGATTACTATTTAATTTCTTCTTTCCTGGACGGTTTCGTATTTTTTGATGTTGGGACCATGGACACTGGGATAACCTCGTCGACTGTGAGCAATTATTTTGCGACCGGCTGCTCTCTGTAGATCATCTTGATTCCTCCCGGTGTAGGGAACTTTAGTTCCTGGTGCAGTATTAAGGGCACTGCTCTCATGTTGTGAACCCATGGCCTTCCGAATAAGGCGTTATACCTCAGGTCCTCTTCGATCACGTAGAATTTTGTATCTTGAATTGTCCCGGTGGTATTCACTGGCAAGGTTATTTCTCCTTTAGTAGTTTCTCAAGACATGTTAAACCCATTCAACACCCAGACCGTCGGTACTATTTGGTCTTCTAACCCACACTGCTCGACGACCCTCGATCTGATGATGTTGGCCGGGCTTCCTGGATCGATCAACACACGTTTAACCCAAGATTTATTGATAAGTACGGATATCACTGATTACGCCCAAATCTACTCCTAAAAGGATAAGTGGTCGCTGCAAATATAATCTGGTCTACAAGTTCGGAGTCGAATCCCACAGAGAACTAAGTTTGATCGTGTTTAATATCACTAAAAAGACAAGTTTGAACAATTTTATAAATTATAAAGTTTGAGATTTATATTTCTAACTAATTAACTAGCAAATACTAGAAAGCGTTAAAATTATCAACTAATGAGACAAAGGGATGGAGACTAAATTAAGGAGGTCTAGAGTTATGATTTTTCCAATTGCCGGAATCCTTCTAGCTATGTTCCCTACAATTTTGCCAATGTATTCTCTATTGATGGTGAGCACTTTAGGTGCCATAATTCTCTCTCGAGAAACTACAACAATTTACTAGACATATTCTCTCGAACTACTCTAGTTGGCTTTATCTAACCGCTCATTATGACCACGTCAAAGTTTTGTTATTTCTAAACCTGCCTTTAAACCCGCTGTATTGATTTCTCACATACGTTAGGAGTGACATTGTTCAACAACCACCTAAATATGTATCCTTTCTCAAGCAACACATAATAAATAAGCACAGTCAATCGATGGCCACTCAATCAACTAAAATAAACACGTACCTGAACAAATAAAGAAATCGAACGACTCAATTATATAAAAACATAATAAGATTTTATCCTATAAAAGGTTCTATCAAAACCCTAGATAACAAATTAGCTATTCATAATAGTATGTAAAACTACAATACTAAAAGTCATAACCAACAATGAAAAAAATAGGAAGAGAAAGGAAAAAAAACTCGTAGAAGAATTCTCCGCCTTGCTCCTATTGTGTCTCTGCCTCCTTAGTTCGAATCTATATCAAAAGTATGTCCAACCTTCAGCTTCTTTAGGTCTAAAAACAAGCTTAGCCTTCACTTGGGCGAGTTTGTTAAGTTTATATAGGGTTAGGATAAGTTTCCTACGTTTTACACTTTAGCCCTCAAATTTCTTGGCCTTCTCCAGATCGACCACGGTCGGGGGACAACCGCGGCACGACCGCGGTGATTTATGACCATTCTATTTTTCGATTTTCTTTCACCGCATTCCAACTGTGGCCCGACCGCAGTCACGGTGGAACGTTTCCCAGTTTTTCTCCACCTTTTCTTGCTCGTTTTCATCTAGGCTCTTCTCGATTGGCTTGTATCTACATATTTGACTCCAAACTACTCTATATCCTCCTCCAAACTCGGAGTAACTCCTGCAAAGTATAATAACCTCAATTAGAGAATTTTGTTATCATTTAGTACTTAAAACATCAATAAAGTATGGTTAATTTAGAGCATAAATAACATGTACATCGCATAATATAGGCTACTATCAACATTCCACACTTAAACCGTTGCTAGTCCTCTAGCAACAGATCCACCCTCTATAGGCCTAATCATCACTGGGTCACTTCCTTACTACTTATACCAAGAATAATTCACATAGATAGACTGCCTTAGCGTAACCTCCTAACCTCAAGAGTGGACTCTCTCTCTAGCCACGTAATGTCCCTAACCGGCTTTCATATTCTCAGTCAGAGGTCCAGACTTACCTTTCCTTCACGAATCTTGTGCCTACTCACCACAAAAGAGACTTGTGTCATGTCATTATAATTCACACACTGAGGAATTCAAATACGTAAGATTTCACTCACCCTCAAAAATAAATTCTTTTGCCCAAAACAACGCACCATAGGCTTGCCCGTAGTGTAATACTTGACTAATCGAGCACATTTGGTCTAGAATCAAGTAGGACTTTATTTGGTTGTAATATTGGTTACGGGACAGGTAGGATACATATGGGTATAGTGACTATACATCCGTAAGCACTTCAATACATTTTTCACTTTTAAGCCCATACCTTTGTCAAACCTTCATTCCACCTTTACATCATTGAGTTACACCTCCTACTTCTTTAAGCACATTTACATCAAGAGTCACCACTTAGCAAGGAAAAATATATATATTATTTTTTAATTCAAGTGGCTCTTATTCTTTTTTTCAACACAGTGCACCTTTCTCCTTATTTCGTTAGCTCCACTCAAAAGCCCAACCAACCACCCCACACTTCAACTTTTCCATACTCATTACAATTCAAGTGCTTCTAAGAGGTGATAGGGTTCAAAAAGATAGACAATTCACAACTTGGGTACGGCTTGTAACGTGGTTGCCAAAGAACATGATTACAGGCTCAATGGGGTTAACTAGAATATACACAATCAGGTGGGTGAAAACATATATAGATAGGATCAACAAGGAAACATCTATATCACTTTCCAGGACAATTAAGACTACCATTTTGCTTCATAGACACACAGGGCAAGTTCTAGGCATTGAGTGTTAGCATAGAATACATAAAGCCTCACTCACACATGGCACGTGACTCAATTCAGTTAGGACCATCTGACACTCTGATCAAGGTACTTAAGCCAACTCAAGAACACATAATTTAAGGCTTTATTGCTAGGGTCAACAAATAAGCCTAAGTGTCACACTAAAGCAATCTCTATTCAATGTATCATGGAGTTAAGGGATCCTATTTCTATTCTTCTCCCAAAAATTCCTACACTACAAAAAAAAGAAAAAAAAAAGAAAAAAACTAACTACACCCGGTTCAAACAAAACCCTTGGAAAAGAATCGCGGCACAAAGAAAAACCAAGGGGGAATTGCTACACTACCTAACAAAAGAAAATTGTTTTTTTGTCTTTTTTTTCTTTAGACTTTAATCCCTCAAGAAAATTGTCTAATAGATTCCTTGTCGGGAAAAGTCCAATCTTTAAAAAAAATCTTATTTAATTAAACTAACACAGCTAAAGTAGCATGAAAAGTCACCCAAACAATCTCTTCACCCCACATTTAAAATTATGCATTGTCCCCAATGAACATCATATCTATAAAAGGGTAAGAAAAACTCCCTGGCAGGGCAAAATCCAAAGCACTAGCAGCTCATGGGGTACTCAGACTTCTCCCAGGCTTGGTCCTTCGTGTGGGTACCTCACACTTAGTTCCAACCATCTGGTTTGTTGTTGCATTGTTTTAATAGCTTTGCTTTCCATGCTCCTAGAAAATAAAAAATTGACACTACAAAAATAATACAATTAAAAAATAATTAAAAAAATAAAATAAAGCAATAAAGCTGGGTTGCCTCCCAACAAGCACTTGATTTAACATCGCGGCACGATGCGAATCACTTTTTGCCCTCAGCTCGAGCTTATGAATTGAACCCCCAATTTGGCATCAAGTTTTCGGCTATGTTCCAGGGGTGGAGGAACAAATCTAATTGGCCTAAGAAACCATTGTACTATTCTACACTTCTTGGCTTTTAGATAAGGTATGTAGTCCTGTCTTTCTGGCAAGAAAAATTCCAGAATGTATCCACCTTGTTCCTCATTCCTTAACTTCTCAATCAGCTCGGATGACTGTATTTCCATATCGTCATCCAAGCACTATGTAGAAAAATGTTTGGAGTGAGGGCCAATGCACTCACACACATGAACTTCAGGACTTTCAGCATCCTCAACATCAATGATACTAGAGTCAACAAAATTTGTATCATCAATGTCCTTGGCTGACTCTAGTCTCACTTCTATAACATTGACATCATCAAATTGTAGTTGGCTAGGTTGTTGATATTCTACTCTGACCTCCTCAATTAGCACCTAAATTCACGCTCTTCTTTGCTCTTATCCTCAATATTGGCTTGCTGAGCATTAAAAGCTTCAACCACTTGATCACTTGAGCCTCCAAGTTGCAAATAGTTGCCTCTTGCCTTTCTATCTACAATTGTTTCTCATTGTTTTGTTCCAAAAGGCACTTTAGCATATCCTTGATCTCCTTTAGGTCTGCATTCCCAGGTTCTTTGTTTCTATTAACTTCACACAAAAAGGTAGAACCATCATAGCAAGGGGTTGGGGGAAAATAAGAAATATAAGCACAACCATGAAATTGATCATTTTTACCACCACACAGCTTACACATATTCCACAAATAAGATTGAGTTGGTGCACATAACTCTCTCTCGGGAATATTTTGATAATTTTGATACGAGTGGTTTCCTTTTACAATATTTATGAGGATCAATAGTAGAATTATCTACACTTAAATTCCCATAATTCCAAGATGTCATGTTTCTCAAATCAACGGTTATAATAAAATAAAATAAAAAAACAAAACAAAACAAAATAAAATAAAAGTTCAAACTCGCAACCTAGCAATATATACAGCTACAACTACAATGTTAGCTCCCCAGAAACAGTGCCAAAATTTGATCACGCCCAACTCTAGTCCTAAAAAGGATAAGCGATCGCTACAAATATAATTCGGTCTAAAAGTGCAGAGTCGAATCCCACATAGAACTAAGGCTTAACTATATCTGTTTAATATCACTAAAAAGACAAGTTTGAATAATTTTCTAAATTATAAAGATTGAGATTTATATTTCTGACTAACTAACTAGAAAATACTAGAAAGCAGTAAAATTATCAACTAACGAGACAAAGGGTTAGAGACTAAATTAAGGAGGTATAGAGTTATGATTTCCCCAATTGTCGGAATCCTTCTAGCTATGTTCCCTACAATTTTGCCAATGTATTCTCTACTGATCGTGAGCACTTTAGGTGCCATAATTCTCTCTCGAGCAACTACAACAATTTACTAGACATATTATCTCGAACTATGCTAGTTGGCTTTATCTAACCGCTCATTATGACCACATCAAGGCTTTGTTATTTCTAAACCAATCTTTAAACCCGATGTATTGATTTCTCACATACGTTAGGAGTGACATTATTCAACAACCACCTAAATATGTATCCTTTCTCAAGCAACACATAATAAATTGGCACAGTCAATCGATGGCCATTCAATCAACTGAAATAAACAAGTAGCTGAACAAATAGAGAAATCCAACGGCTCAATTATATAAAAATATGACAAGAATTTATCGTACAAAAGGTTTTATCAAAACCCTAGATAATAAATTAGCTATTCATAATAGTATGTAAAACTACAATATTAAAATTCATAACCAACAATGAAAAAAATATGAAGAGGAAGGAAAAAAACTCGTAGAAGAATTCCCCGGCTTGCTTCTATTGTGTCTCTACCTCCTTAAGTCGAATCTGTGTCAAAAGTATGTCCAACCTTCAGCCTCTTTAGGTCTAAAAACAAGTTTAACCTTCACTTGGCGAGTTTGTTAAGTTTATATAGGGTTAGGATAAGTTTCCCACGTTTTACACTTTAGCCCTCAGACTTCCTTGCCTTCTCCAGACCGATCGCGGTCGCGGGACAACCGCGGCACGACCGCGGTGATTTATGACCATTCTGTTTTCCGCTTTTCTTTCACCGCGTTCCAGCTACGGCCCGACTGTGGTCGCGGTGGAATGTTGCCCAGTGTTTCTTCACCTTTTCTTGCTCGTTTGCATCCGGGCTCTTCTCGATTCGCCTTGTATCTACATATTTGACTTCAAAACACTCTATATACTCCTCCTAACTCATCCTAACTCCTGCAAAGCATAAAACCTCAATTAGAGCATTTTGTTATCATTTAGCACTTAAAACATCAATAAAGTATGGTTAATTCAGAGCATAAATAGAATCAACATCACATAATATAGGCTACTATATAGAATCATTTAGCACTTAAAACCAGTGCATCATTATGAGGTTGTATGATGTCTTCGACATCCTCACCGCTGAACGAAATGGTTCCCTCCGAGATGTAATCTCGAGTGCATTTTTCCCTCGTGATGGATACTTAAGTGTGTTTTATCATCAGTCCCTAGCGGATATCGACCCCTCCAATGATCATATTGATGATTTGCTGAGGTTCTTCTTGTTCGGTTTGTTTGTTGGAGTCCCTGTTCTTGAAGTAATTTTTTGCTCGATCACTCAGAATTTATCGGAGATGCCTATTATTGAACAACCGAGTGACCTATTCTTTTAATTGTCGGCAGTCCTTGGTCCTGTGGACATGAGTGCCATGATATTTACACATCAGGTTAGGATCTCTCTGGGTAGGGTCGGACTGTAATGGTCGAGGCCACTTGGTTTCCTTGATGCGCCCAATGGCTGATACGATGCTGGCCGCATCAACATTGAAGTTATGTTCTGATAATCTTGATGCTTCCCTCCTCCCGAGCGGCCTGTCGAAGCCATTTTTGCTCATCAGACCTTAGCTAATGGGCGCTCGATGGCCTCTTTTTTCGTTCCTTGTAGAGTTGCGCCCGGGCCCATTTCCCCTTCGACCTGCACTGTATAATTGATACCGATCTCGGACCGGCCTTGATTCATGATCGATGACTCTTTTAGGCTTGTCATCAGTTTTGATGGGATAAAGGGACCCAGAAGGGGCTCCATATTAGTCGTCCTCGACTCTAATTTTTGACTGGTACCTGTTGTGGACGTCCGCCCAAGTTACCGTCGGTTACTCTACCAAGTTTTGCTTCAGCTGCTACAAATCCAAGGAGATTTGGGGGGTTAAGTCCTTGAGTGAATGCCTGAACGACCCAATCATCCGCAACCAGAGGTAACTCCATCCGTTCCATTTGAAATCTTGACACGAAATCCCTGAGCATCTTGTTGTCCCTTTGCTTAACCTTGAATAGATCTGATCTTCTGGTCTCGACCTTGTTGGCCGCAGCATGAGCCTTTACATAGGCATCCACGAGCATATCAAACAAATCAATGGAATTTGGGGTTAAGTTATGGTACCATATCATTGCTCTTTTTGACAGAGTTTCCCTAAACTTCTTTAATAACACTGACCCGATCTCATCGTCTTCCAAGTTATTACCTTTGATGGTGCATGTGTAAGAGGTCACATGTTCATTCGGATTTGTGGTTCCATTATATTTTGGAATATGGGGCATATGAAACCTCTTCGGGATTGGATTTAGTGTTGCGCTTGGAGGAAAAGGCTTTTGGACAAATTTTTTGGAGTGTGGGCCTTTCAATATCGGGGGTGCTCCTGAGATTTGATTGACCCGAGAATTATCTGTCTCTACCTTCTTGTCTTTAGCCTCAATTTTTCTTTTCACCTGACTCCACCTGTTTTAGTAATGCTTCAAGCATTTTTATTACTTCGGGACTAACATCGGGCTTCGTTCCACCCGGCTTTTCGGCGATCTACTCATTTCTTCAGGTGATTTCCCAGGATGGTTCGGGCTCAACTCTGCTGGGGGCGCGGCTTTGATTTTGCAGTTGTGCTATTGTCGCATGTTGAGCCTGTAATATTTCAAAAATCACTCGTAGACTGACTTCATCGCCTTCGAACGCTCCTTGAGCCGTTGGTCAGGCTCCCCCCTGAATGCATTTCTCGGGGTCGGTAGGCAGGTTGGCATCGATGGCCACATGCAAATTAGCATTGACTAGATCTGCCACCAGGATTCCGTTGGGATTAGTAGGAGGCACATCATTGCTAAGCACCAGATTGTTCTTTTTGCCATGATGGCTAGACTCACCCTCAACGTTCAAGTGAGCAGACTGAGAATTTGACATTTTTAAACTGATCTGAAATTGAGAGCTTAAAGAAAAAGTGTAAAATAGTGTGTTATGGAGATTTGTATCTATGATGACCCAACAGGTCATCTAGAGTTTTAAATCTTAATTATATGTTCCGAAACCTTAAATAGATCCTTTTAGACTTCCTCGATTTGCGTGCAAATTCCATGTTTTTTCTGAAAAGATTTTATGTGAACAATGATTAAAATATAAATTTGTGCCTTAAAACTCATTTGGGCTGATTTCGGTCAATATTTTTAGTAAACAGACTCAGATCTGTGTTTTGACGGTCCTGATGGGTCCGTATCGTGATTTAAAACTTAGATGTATGCCCAAAATCAAATTCGGAGGTCAGTAGCTCGAGTTATCGCATTTTGTCGAAAATTTAAAGTTTAAAGGTTTAAAGAGTTTAAAGATTTGACCAAAGTTTGACTTTATTGCTACCGGGTCTAGATTTTGGTTCTGGAGATTGGGATAGGTTCCTCACTATATTTTTGACTTGCATGCAAAATTTGGTGAAAAACGGAGTTGGTTTGACGTGATTCGGACGTCTGGTTGTTAAAATAGAAATTCTTAAGTTTCATTGAATTTTTTTTATTTGATTTGGTGTCTGATTCATAGTTCTAGGTGTTATTTTGGTATTTTAATCATGCGAGTGAGTTCGTATGAGGTTTTTGGACTTGTGTAAATATTGGGTTTGGAGCCCCGAGGGCTCGGGTGAGTTTCGGATAGGCTTCGGAGTGGTTTAGACTTGAGAAAATTGCGAGGTCTGGCTTCACATTTGCGGTATGGCAGTCTCCCTGTCAAGTTCGCATTTGCGAGCTACTTCCTCTCATTTGCGAAGAATAGCTGGGAACCAATGGTTCGCATTTGCAAACAATTACTTCGCAATTGCAAAGTGGGGCTGGGGGAGCAGACTTCGCATTTGCTAACAATTACTTCGCAATTGCGAAGTGGGGCTGGGGGAGGAGACTTCGCATTTGCGATAAAAATGGTTGCAATTGCGAGGAGTCCAAGTTCGTATTTGTGAACAAACCATTGCAATTGTGATGGCAGTAGCAGTGTGTGACCTTCGCATTTGCGAAGGGTTTTTCGCATTTGCGGATCGCAATTGCAACATCTGCGCCTGGACTTAAGCTGAGTTAGACGGGATTTTTCTAATTCTTTCAAAATTTTCAACCCTAAAATCCTTAGAGGCAATTTTTCCAAGAACTCTTATTCCCCAATTCATTGGTATTTGATTCTAACCCACTTTATTTCAATTACCCATTACATTTCACAAAATTTCAACCTTAAATCTAGGATTTTCATGGTAGAAATTGGGAATTGGGTAGAATAAGGAAATTTTTGATAAAATAGGAATTTAGATCTCAAATTAAGGTCGGATTTCGAAATAAATTACATAACCAGGCTCGGGGGTGAATGGGTAATCGGATTTTGGTCCGAATTTCGAATTTGGACCAAGTGGGCCCGGGAGTTGACTTTGGTTGACTCTTTCAATAATGACCTAAGTTGAACCTCTTTCATTTGTGGGTAGTTCTTAATGCTTTATTTTGAATCGTTTGGTTGATAATTTGCTAAATTTGTTTGGTTTGGAGGCTTGTTCGAAAGGCAAACTCGTGGTTAAGCTTTGAGTCGATTTTGGAGCGAGGTAAGTGTCGTGGTTAACCTTGACTTGAGGGATTATGAGTTGCTTGTTTATTTGCTACATGTTTAAATGTTGGGTACAACGTTTATGTGAGGTGACGAGTACTTATGCATTGTTGTTGGGTTAAAGCATGTGAGTGGGAAGAGAGTTAAAGCACGAAGGATGATGTCGTGCCACATTTATCGTTTCATGACGAAATTAAGAGTAAAAGCATGAAGGGTGATGTCGTGTTGTATTTATCATTTCATGGAGAGATTGAGAGTAAAAGCACGAAGGATGATGTCATGCCATTATTATTATTTCATGGTGATGCCAGAGTAAAAGTACGATGGGTGATATCTTGTGGTCTTTATTCATTATGCTTATCTATTTTTATTTGTTGGTGATCTACTAGACTGTCGTATGTTAACATTTCTGTAATAGTTATCGTATTCTGTTTGCCTTCGCATGTCCCCTCCCAAATCGTACGTGTTTAATCTCTATTTATTATTATGTTGCATATGTATCCTTGTCTGTACAGGTTTAATTACGTGGATGTCTTGTCATAGCCTCATCACTACCTCATCTAAGTTAGGCTCTATACTTAAGAAGTATATTGGGTCGGTTGTACTCATATTGCACTCTGCACTTCTTGTGCAGATTTTGGTACTTGTCCCAGTTATTTGTGAGGCGCATCAGCTCGGATTAGCTTATTTGGAGACTCAAGGTAGATTTGTTGGCTTCCGCAGACCTTGAAGTCCCCTTTCCCTTTCGTTATTTATTGTCCATTTCATTCGAGATAGTTGTATTTATTTCAAACTCTATTTGTAGAACCTCTAGAAGCTCGTGTACTTATGACTCTAGATTCAGGTTGTATTAGATATTGGGTTATTATGCTATTTTGTACTTTATTTAGGCTTTATTTCTGTTTAATTGGTTAAATTGTTCGATGTGTTTAAGATTGACAAAATAATTACTCTAATATTGGCTTGCCTAGCGAGTGAAATGTTAGGCGCCATCATGGTCCCCAAGTTGGAAATTCCGGGTCGTGACAAGTTGGTATCAGAGCACTAGGTTGCCTAGGTCTCACGAGTCACGAGCAGGCTTAGTAGAGTCTGGAGGATCGATACGGAGACGTTTGTACTTATCTTCTAGAGGCTATGAAGTTTTGGAATAAATTTCACTTCTATTCCTCTTTGTCATGCGATTTTATTCTCTCATTGATAATTAAACTCTTCTACTCTTGTTCTCTAGCAGATGGCGAGAACACGTACTACATCTTCAGATGGACAGCAGCTGAAGCCCCTAGTGGCAGCTTCACTAGGGGTAGAGGACGAGGATGAGGTCACGCTAGAGGCCGAGACAGGGACAGAGCTCAGCCTAGAGCTCGAGCAGTATCCCAACAATGGAATCTCAGGTGGATTTTGATGAGAAGGTTCCAGCTTAGATTGTACCTCTTGGACCAGCTCAGGTCCCAGAGGGATTCATCACCACCCTAGTGCGTTAGGACGCTATAGTCCGTTTGGTGGGCCTTATGGAGAGCGTGGCCCAGGCCGGAACATTTCCTGTTACACCAGCTGTCTCTCAGGCTAAGGGAGGACCACAGACTCCTTCTACTCACACTCCGGAGCAGATGGCTCCCCAGTATCAAACTCCAGCAACCCCGCCAGTTGGGGTAGTTCAACCGGTTGTTTCGGCATAGGTCAGTGATAGGCCCGCCATGTCTTCTGAGGGCTTATTAAGATTAGAGAAATTCACAAAGATCTTCCTAGTTCACTTTAGTGGTGCACCTTCTAAGTACCCACAGTATTATCTTGTCCGTTGTCATGAGGTGTTGCGAAACATGAGCATAGTTGAGACCAATGGGATCGATTTTGTTGTGTTTCAGAAGACGGGTTCTGCCAAGATATGGTGGAAGGGTTATGTGTCGACCAAACCAGCTGGGTCGCTTACTCTTACTTAGGACTAGTTCTCTCAGCCATTTCTATAGAAGTTTCTCATTATCACCCGAAGAAAGGATTACCGCATGCAGTTTGAGCATCTCCAGCAGGGCAGTATGACTGTTACTCAGTATGAGACCCGTTTATGGATCTAGATCGTGAGCTCTTATCTTGCTTCCAATTGAGAGGGAGAGGGTGAGGAGGTTAATTGATGGACTCACTCACCTTATCAGGCTATAGATTGACAAGGAGACCGAGGGTGACATTTCCTTTCAGACTGTTGCAAATGTTGTTAGGCGAATCGAGATGGTTTTTGCACAAGAGAGAGGGCAGGGGTCTAATAAGAAGCCTCGTCATTTCGGTGGGTTCAATGGTGCCTCGTCTGTAGGAAGGGGCACTTTTGATGGAGGCCATGCCCTCAGGCCGTTTCACTCAGCTCTCCAGGCATCTCACAGCGCTTCAGGTGGTCGCGACCCTCATATGTCTCATCCCGACCAGCTAGGCTACAGTGCACCACCAGCTCCAATTAGTGCACCTTTGCTCTAGAGTTTTCAGTGTGGCTACTCAGGTCGATAGGGTCAGTTTCAGGGTCAGCAGTTACAGTAGTTGAGGTCCTGTTATACTTGTGGTGATCCAAGGCACATTGCTAGATTTTCCCTCGGGCACTGTGCAACTCACAGCAGTAGGGTTCTCGTGCCATGGTCCCGGTCCCAGTTGCTTCACCGCCCCCTCAGCCATCTAGAGGTAGGGGTCATACAGCTAGAGGTGGAGGTCAGGCCATGAGAGATAAAGGTTAGCCAGCCAAGGCTCATCCTAGAGACGTAGTTCAGAGCGGTGGGGACCAGGCCCGATGGTATGCATTCCCAGCTAGTCCTGAGGCTGAGTCATCTAATGTTGTTATCACAGGCATTGTTCCAGCTTTCCATAGAGATGCTTCAGTTCTATTTGATTTGGGCTCTATTTATTCCTACGTATCATCCTATTTTACTTCATATCTAGTTGTGCCTCGTGATTCTTTGAGTGCTCCTGTGTATGTGTCCATACCTGTGGAGATTCAATTATTTTAGATCATGTCTATCGTTTGTGCGTGGTTACCATTGGGAGTCTCAAGACTAGTGTCGATCTCCTACTTCTTGATATGGTAGATTTTGATGTCATCTTGGGTACGGATTGGTTGTTACCTTATCATGCTATATTAGATTGTCATGCCAAGATGATGACCTTAGCCTTGCCGGAGTTTCCTCAATTAGAGTGGAGGGGGACTCCTAGCCATTCTACCAGCAGGGTTATCTCCTATGTGAAGGCTAGGCATATGGTCAAGACGGGGTGTCTAGCTTATTTGGATTATATCCATGATTTTAGAGTGGAGGTTCCTTCCATGGATTCTGTACCAATTGTTCATGAGTTTCCAGAGGTGTTTCCTGTAGATCTGCCAGGGATGCCACCCGACAGAGATATTTACTTATGTATTGATTTGGCTCCGAGCACTCAACCCATTTCTATTCCATCACACCGTATGCCCCGTCAAAATTGAAAGAATTGAAGGAGCAGTTGCAAGATTTACTTTACAAGGGCTTCATTAGAAATTTAGACCTAGTGTCTCGCCCTGGGTGCACCTGTGTTGTTCGTGAAGAAGAAAGATAGATCGATGAGGATATGCTCAAACTATCGGTAGTTAAACAAAGTCACCAAAAAAAACAAGTATCCATTTCCGAGGATTGATGACTTATTTGATCAGATTTAGGGTGCCAAGGTGTTTTCAAAGATTGATTTGAGATCTGACTACCATTAGTTGAAGATTAGGGCATCCAATGTCCCTAAGACAACTTGTTGGACTCGGTATGAGCATTATGAGTTTCTAGTGATGTCATTTGGGCTGACAAATGTCCAACCAACATTTATGGATTTGATAAATAGGGCATTCAAGCCCTACTTGGATTCCTTCATGATTGTATTTATTGGTGATATCTTGATTTATTCCCACAGTCGAGAGGAGCACGAGTCGCATCTTTGAATTGTACTTCAACTTTAAGAGACAACCAGTTATATGCCAACTTTTCAAAGTGCGAGTTTTGGTTAAACTCGGTCGCTTTCTTGGGGCACATCGTATCGGCAGAGGGCATACAAGTGGATCCTAAGAAGATTGAGGCAGTTTAGAACTGGCCTAGACCCACTTCAGCCACGTAGATCCGGAGTTTTCTGGGTTTGGTGGGTTATTACCGTTGGTTCGTGGAGGGGATTTCATCTATAGAAGCCCCATTGACCAGGTTGACCCAGAAGGGTGCCCTATTCAGATGGTCGGACGAGTGTGAGTTGAGTTTTCAGAAGCCCAAGATTGTTTTGACTATGACACCAGTGTTAGTATTGCCCACATGTTCAAGATCTTACACGGTGTGTTATGATGCATCTTGTATTGGGCACGGTGCAGTGTTGATGCAGGATGACAGGGTGAACGCATATGTGTCGTGGCAGTTGAAGGTTTATGAGAAGAATTACCTTGTTCATGACTTAGAGTTGGCAGCCATTGTTCATGCATTGAAGATTGGAGGCACTATCTTTACGGCGTGCTGCGCGAGGTATTCATGGATCATTAGAGTCTACAGTATTTGTTCAAACAAAATGATCTCAACTTGAGGTAGATGGCGTGGTTGGAGCTGTTGAAAGACTATGATATCACCATCTTGTATCATCCCGGGAAGGCCAATGTGGTGGCTGATGCCTTGCGTAGAAAGGCAGTGAGTACGGGCAGCCTTGCATACATTCCAATTAGTGAGAGACCGCTTGCATCAGATGTTCAGGCTTTGTCCAATCAGTTCGTGAGGTTAGATGTTTCAGAGCCCAGCCGTGTTCTAGCTTGTACAATCGCTCGATATTCCTTGTATGAGCACATTAGAGAGCGGAAGTATGATGACCCTCATTTGCTTGTCCTTATGGACACAGTGTGGCACAGTAGTGCCAAGAAGGTTACTGTTTGATATAATGGGGTTTTGAGGATGTAGGGCCATATTTGTGTGCCCAATGTGGATGGGCTCCGTGAGTTGATTCTTGAGGAGGCCCACAGTTCCCGCTATTCTATTCATTCGGTTGCCGCCAAGATGTACTTGTGGTAGCATTATTGGTGGAGAAGGATGAAGAAGGATATAGTTGCATATGCAGCTCAGTGTATAAATTGTCAGCAAGTAAAGTACAAGTATCAGATGCCTGGTGGTTTGCTTCAGAAATTAGAGATTCCTGCGTGGAAGTGGGAGCGTATCACTGTGGATTTTGTTGTTGGAATCCCACGGACTCAGAGGAAGTTCGACGCGGTATGAGTCATTATGGACAGGATAACCAAGTCAGCGCATTTCATTCCTATGGCAACTACCTATTCTTTAGAGCAGTTGGCTGAGATCTACATCTGTGGGATCGTCCGCCTTCATGGTGTGCCTGGGTATATCATTTCTGATCGAGGTACGCAGTTCACCTCGCACTTCTGGAGGGCAATACAACATGAGTTGGGCACGTAGGCTGAGTTGAGCACAACATTTCATCCCCAGACGGACGGATAGTCCAAGCGCACTATTTAGCTATTGGAGGATATGCTTCGCGTTTGTGTTATAGATTTCGGGGGTTCTTGGAATCAGTTCTTGCCATTTGCGGAGTTTGCCTACAACAACATCTACTAGTCAAGCGTTCAGATGACTCCCTATATGTCACGACCCAAGAATCCATTAAAGGTCGTGATGGCGCCGAACATCACTGTCAGGCAAGCCAACACCAAATAACTAGTAATTTCTTGTTTTAATATTTTTTGAAATCATTTCTTTTATACATTAAACAATAAATAATGAACTTCACTGAATAAATAATGATGTCTTTAATAAATTTAAATACTAAATAATCCCTTAGTCATTCCAGAACCCGTTGTCCCAAGTGCATGAGAAATTTTTAGAAATTTATAATGTAGTACAATAACTGTCCAGAATATAAATTTGGACAGAAAAAAAAATGCAACACTCTGAAAGAGACTCTGCTGGCTGCGGGTCGTCTCGAGAGATGCAGCTCACCTAAGTCTCCGTATCAACCATGCCGCTGCGCCACTAGGCCACTAGAGATACATGTGCATGTGCAACAAAAATGCACAACAAGTGTAGTATGAGTACGAAAACAACGCGTACCCAGTCTAACCTCGAAGAAGTAGTGACGAAGGGTCGACTTCGACACTTATTAGTGGTCTAATAATATCGGGTACAATAATGAATAAATAAATATGAAGCAGGGTAGATGTATGAAGTAAACAAGTATAAAATATGTGATATAATTCCCCTCTTTATAATTTTACTCAAGCTCTAAGCTAGCAAGTTCCCTCCGTAACCGGAGCATATACATAGATATCATGGATTTCATTAAGGGACTTGTCATAATTCAAATCAGGGAAAACCCCGAGATACACTGGCTTCTAGCCAAATGTCATGCATGACTCCATGAGAATAATATATATATATATATATAGGAAATGTCGAGGCGTACGGCCCGATACAACATAAAAGTAAACTGTGTACTGCCAGAGGGTCGAATGGCGCGAAGCATAGATGCATCTATTAACCTACCAAGGCGATCGGTAGGCTCTCATGAGAGTAGTAAAAGGAAATACCCTGCTCGCGAATCATACGTGCGACGTGGTCAAATATAAATTTAACATTTAAAAATCAAATTTCTTTCTTGATTCCTTTTCAAAATAATGGAAATTCAGCTTGTAGCTTATAAGGAAATTACCCCGCTCGTGATACCTACTGCGACGCGGTTACACATAGATTTCTAAATTATTATAAGATTCTTCATTTCTTTTCGAAAATACTAAGTTTAATGGAAATGCTTAAAGTTTTAAATTCCTCAATTTAAATTTCTTTCAACACAATTATTACGCAACCTCAATCTTATTTCTTCTCAAAGCAAATAATAAACATAAATCAACAACTATATCAACAAGGCATGATGTAGCTTAAAACTACTCGGACATAGCCGTCATAATAGCTACGCATGGACTCTCGTCACCTCGTGTGTAAGTAGTCCCCACAAATAGGAGCACATATTTAATTATTTTACCTATGGGGTTAATTCCTTCTTACAAGGTTAGAAAGGAGACTCACCTCGCTCTGAAGTTCCATAACCGGCTTCGCAAGCCCTTCCGACGACTCAAATCGATACACCACGCTCCAAAACTAGCCAAATAATGGGCAAACCAATGAAAATACACCCTAATACTTATAACAATTTAATTTACATAAATTTCCAACTCCGCTCGAAAAGTTGACAAAATCGCTCTCGGTCCCACGTGCCCGGATTCCGAAATTTTTCGAAGATAAAATTTACCCATAACCTCACGAACTCAAATATATAATTTACTCTCAATCTCATGCCCGAATTGATGGTAACAATCCAAAAATACCAAATCTTAGGTTTCCTACCAAAACCCCACAATTTCCCATTAATTTCCATGTTCAAATCCGTATATATTCATGTATTTAACTCAAAACTAGTATGAACCACTTACCTCATGCTTGGTGATAATGGCACTCCCAAGTTGCTCCAAAAATTGGCTTCCATGAAATATTTGAGATAAAATGAGCCAAAACCCATTTTAACAGACTTCACTTCCCAGCGACCTTTGCACATGCGGTCACGTGACCGCTTCTACGGTTCCGCAGGTGCGGACCAAATACCGCTTCTACGGTCTAGGGCTCCCGGCCCATTTTCGCTCCTGCGCCTTCTCTTCTGCAAGTGCGGTCCCGCTTCTGTGGTGAGATGACCGCATCTGCGGTCCCAACTCTCCCCCACCAAAATCGCATATGCGACGCTTCTGCGGCTCCGCACCTGCGGCCCAAGCCTCGCAAGTGCGGTTACACCAGAAGGCAACTACTTTATTCTTCTTCTAACTCCAAATTTGATCTGTTAATAACCCAAAATCCATCTAAGGCCCCCGGGACCTCATCCAATCACACAAACCAGTCTCATATCATGGCGCTCGATACTTAGGGAGTACATTGAGTCGGTTGTACTCATACTACACTCTACACTTCTTGTGCACATTTTGGTACTAGTCCTAGCTGTCTGTGAGGCGCATTGGCTTGGATTAGCTTATTTGGAGACTCGAGGTAGATCTGTTGGCGTCCGCAGACCTCGAAGTCCCCTTCCTCTTTCCTTATTTACTATTCATTTCATTCGTGACAGTTGTATTTATTTCAGAATCTATTTATACAACCTCTAGAAGCTCATGTACTTGTGACTCCAGATCCAGATTGTATTAGATATTGGGTTATTATGCTATTTTTTATTTTATTTTGGCTTCGTTTATGTTTAATTGGTTAAATTGTTCGAAGTGTTTAAAATTGGCAAAAGAATTACTCTAACGTTGTCTTGCCTAGCAAGTGAAATATTACGCGCCATCACGGTCCCGAAGGTGGGAATTCAAGGTCGTGACAGTATCAATCCACCACTATTATCCTTATCCCCACGTTGGGCGCCAAATTGTTTACCCTTAAAACGGATAACAATTAAATTTGTACGTGGTTTTAAGGATATGTGGATAGATTCAATACAAGTAATCAAGAATGTTAGATAAACGAATTAAAGATGAAATCAATAAACAAACCAGTTATGACGTCGAGTCCGGGCTCGAATTTTAACTTAACAATGGTTTTACCCTCGATCGGGCTCTCGATTCGAAGCCAAATGTGTATGGAGAAATATGATTAAAATAAGAACCTTTCAATGGCTAGAAAGCATAGAAGTAAATTTATATTACCTTGATATGCATGTTACAAAATATCTATTGAATAAGAAACCTCTCATTTATATAGTAGGGGAGTTTTACCCCTAATACAATTCTAAAAATGGTAAAAATCCTTCTTGTACATCAATCACTGATACGCTACCGGCATCGGGCGAGATCCGCACCGTGATATCCGATTGAGTGCGGATATCACGGCCCTCTGTTAGTCGTGTGCAACTGTCTGTAATGTTTTCCAAGGTCTTCGAACTCGTTCCGGGTTCGAGGGATGTTGTCTTGTCGGGCCTGGTGACGAGCACCTCATTCTCGCGTCGAACCAAAGAGTTCGCAGATTCGGTCTCTATCTCATACTTCGTCTAATTCACCGAGAACTCGGGGTGTGTACTGACCCCGAGTTCACCTGTATACAATAGCACACATAAATATTTATAACTTATTCAAATTATAAATTTTATATTTTAAATATTAAACTTCTCACCTAATTAAATAAAAGAGAATACTAGCTTTGGTACCGAGAATTGTTCAAATAAGACAAGGATAAAAATGCAATCTGTCTCTCGCATCCCCAACGTGCTCCCAGTTTACTCTACATAGGTGTCATTCATTGTACAACTCTGTAGTAAAACAATTTAAGTCAAATCAACTTAACCTTCTAATAATGGGAATAGTCACAAGTTCATAAATTTATTCAAGCAAATCAAAGCAAATTCAAGATTTCTTAATTACAACTAATCAATGCTAACACCTCCAAAGTACCATATATTTTTTTGGTGAAGAGATGCATTAATAATTTCGAATATGTTATCTGACAAAAATATATATACTTTTAAATTATTTTCATTTCTAATCCAATCATGTTTAGAGTGTACGAAAAACTTTCTTTCAACCTGTCTACTCTAGTCGTCATAGAAAGAGATAGAAAACAGAAAGGAGGGGGGTGCTTAGTGACCTTGATCACGTGAAGTTTGGACTTGAGATGATTACTAGAATGACTCAATGTCTACGGAAAGATTATCTATTTAAGGCCTCCTTTGTTTGCACTATGAACCTTAATTATTCAGATATCATATATTAAATGTGTTTGTTTTAAAGTCTGAATCTTAATAATTAAATATATCTTTTTTTACTTCACAACCAATTAATGGGTCTGAATATATTTATAGGATTAAGATCTACAACATAGACTTAATTTCATTAAGATGATATCATCCATATTCATTATTAACTGCCACTACCGCATACCATTATCAACTACCATTACCATCATACTCAACCACCACTACCACCACCAACCTCAACCATAGCCGCCACCACTACTATCACCCACACCTCCATCACCATCGTCCTCAACTATAGACACCACCACTACTATCACCCACCACCCTCATCACCATCATCCTCAACCACAACCACCTACTCACCCACCTTAACTACTACAACCAACCACTCCATCACCATCAACAACCATAGCCAGCACCGCCTACCATTTTTACCTCCACCCATCATCACCTTCCGCAATCACAACTACAATCACCACCCACCATCATTAATTATAACCACCTACCACCATCATGCTCAATCATAATCATCATTGCTACCAATCACCACTAGCTACTACCTAGAACCACCTCCATCAACAAAAATCATCACCGTCTCTAGTCGACATTCACAAGCACCTCCGTTAGCCATCACTACCACCAACTACCATAATTATATATTATTGATAGAATATTATATTAATTAATATTTTATTTGAATTTTATATTTATTATTTTTTAATTAAAGATATATTTTATACATTCAAATGTTAATAAAACAAACAATCTTAATTAATTTAGTATTCAGATCTTAATACATATCTTAATATTCAGATAAGTATTCAGATTCAGATGTCTTAATCTTAATACACATCTTGATTCAGATATATATTCAGATTCACACGTCTTAAACTAAAAAAAAAAAACAAAAACAAATGCGGCCTAATATTCTCTTCGGTCCACTTTAATTGATGTGTTGACATTTTTTTTATGGTCTATAATAATTGATTTTTCCAGATATCAAGAAGGAATTAACTTCGTTTTTCCAAAGTTTCTCTTGGAGTAAAGAGCCTAGAATTATTTGTTATATTTCTCGTGAACAAATTAAGGTCAATATAGTCAATTTTATTGTTAATTAATGCTATAAGGTAAATTTTTTAATATGTGTGAAAACAACCAAAAAATCTATATCTATTATATATATATATACTATATTAAAAGCACGAAGACCCTTAGCGAAATGTCGTTCGCCTTTTTTACCCTTTAAAAATAGAGTTCACAATGAATAAAATAGTCATTTTATTAATTTTCTAATATTTAGGATTTTAAAATCAACTAAAACTTTAGTTATTATAATAGGAAATCCCAATATTTAAGATATTAAAATCAACTAAATTTTTCCTTTTATAATTTAAAATCCTAATATTTAGGACCAAATATAAGAACTAATTCTGACACTGAAATACGTTTTAGGAATTCAAATTTCAAAGTATTAATGTCTCACCACTAAGCATTAAATTGGGATTCTAGACATTAAAGGCAACAAAAAATGAGACGAACTATTACTACTTTTTAGTTTGAAGAAAAAAATTACTATTATTAATTCTTCTTTTTATTTCTAAGTACTATCGATATTCTAAAAGTCAAGCTAGATGAGAATTAGAGTTAAAATAAGCCAACCTATAATTAATATAAGGGAATTAATTTCTACTCCCTCCATCTCAAGTTATTTATCGTAATTCTAAAAATAGATGTTTCAAATTATTTATCATTTTAGAAGTAATTGTTTCAAACTAATTTGTTTTTGTTATATTCTTAGTAGTAATTGTTCTTGAAGATGGAGATGTCACATAAATTAAGTAAATGTTCAACGAAGAGATATTATATTTATGACATAATAAGGGTTAAATAGTTAAAAAAATCCTTTGAAATAATATTTTCTTTAGGTGTTTGTAATAGAAATACGATAAATAGTTTAAGATAAAGGAAATATTTATTAGTAATCAAGAGCATTTAAATAGGTAAAAAATGGTGAACTTATTAGTTATACGAAACATTTATTTTAACAACAAGAACGTAACTCCAATCAAACAAATAATTGATCAATGTCAGAAATCACATCAATTGGTAAATGAAACGATTACCGTTACAGATGTTAGTACTGAAGTTGCACTAATCAATAAACTCATGAGTTTACTAGCAAAATTAACTAAGTTCTGGTTGGTGGAATTGTATTTTCTAAAAGATGAAGACAGTAAATTTTATTTATATTTGACATAAAAGAAAAAAATAGAAAAAAAAATTATAACTCACAAAGTTAAAATCATGTATCAAAATTATTTAAAATCGAAATAACTCACAAAGTTAAAACCATGTATCAAAATTATTTAAAGTCGCCAATCGAAAACTATATTTTTTTAAATATAAAAGGACTAAAAACAATTAACATTAGATCTTTGTTTAATTTTAACTATATGTATTGTGCACAACAATAAAAATGTACACAGATCTATCTATCTGTCTATCTTATTTTAATAAGAAAAATATATTATGCAAATTAAAATAGAGGAAGTAATATTTATATCTTCTAAATTTAGCATTCATTGATACAAGTACACGCGCAAAGCGCGTACCATAAAGCTAGTACTTTATTAAAAGCACGAAGGCCCTTAGAGAATTGTCGCTCGCCTTTTTTGCCATTTGTATTATATTTTAAGTTGGATATAATTGTAATTATAATCACTAATAAATTTTTATTTTTGGAGAAAAAATGAAGACTGCCGTCTATTTAGGTGCCATATATTTAGGTTTAGGAGCCTTTAGCTTTAAATTGTCGACTATTTAGATGATGTGTGTTTAGGTTTAGGAGTCTTTAGCTTTTTCTTCTTTATATACTGTAATTAGGATTAGGCTTCTTTACTGTGTGCCCATTCTTTGTGTTTAGGATTCTTTAGGTTTTTCTTTGTTTAAGATTCTTTACGTGTATTTTTTCTTTGTGTAGGTATTCATAAGTTTCGAATTAATGATGCAAATTGCATAAGCTGTAAACAGGTTAGTAATATTTCATTAAAGAATAATGATTGAATGAGCTTTTTTCGTAATTGCAGACGCTTGATAGGTAATTCTTGTTTAACTAAAGTTTAATGGATTTTCAACATTATATTATTCGTTTATGTTGATGTTTAATCCATCTTAATTAATCAACAGGGTTTTGAGAATTTATTGCAATGGTGAAAGCTGCAATAATGACTTGCCAAAAAAGCAAATAAGGATAGGACGAAGCAAACAGTTGATATTGTCTTTTGAAAGATTTCAAATTATTGGTATGACCCTGAACTTCAAGCTTTTGGTAGAATTTTAAACTACTTTTAGGCATCAGTGGCTATAAATAATTTTGGAATTAGGTTTTATTTACCATCATTGGTAGCAAGGCAATTTTTGTATATTCACTACACAAGAGACAAAAGAAACATTAATAGCAGACTAAAAAAGAAAATATAAACTTGATAATTTTGAGATTGGAGGCATAATTATTGAATCACAATTTCTATAAGTTTTTTACATATTTTAATTTTTCTGTGCTGATTTTTCAACCAGTTGCTGTAAGCAAAATTTAAGTGGTGAAAATTCAGTTATTAGACAATTAGACTATATTACTGCAACTTAATAGTTGTTTATTATAATTTCATTCATTATCTCCTAGCAACACAACAGTGAATTTCGTATTTTTGTTATAACTTGATATATGTTACAAGCATGACTAACATGCTCCTTATTGAGCGAACGTACTTTATTTTATTTTATTTTTCAAACTTTTTATATTTTATGTATGTGATTCCTTTTTTTTATATGTTTAATTTAATACTAAGAGATAGACCTTATAATGTTTGTGTTATTCAGAGTTGATGTAATTGAATTATTTAATCATCAATTACATGCTGATTCTGAACTCATCTTTAGAACTAAATTTTTGTTGTTATTCTAATAAACTCATATTTAGAATGAGTATAATTCTGAATTCATATTGAGAACTCAAACAATTTACATTTTTTCTTATTTGAAAATTTGAATAAACTCACAAAAACTCGAAAACAGGTATACTAGCTAAAAAATTATTTCTAAGATTCAAAATATTAGTTGACTCACAACTAATGGCAGCCTGTAGGTGGCTACAAACTCTTGTTTGAATAGCAATAAAACTATACATGTTTAACTTGTTGGCCTTAACTCTTATCCTTCTTGAGTATTCTTTACATGATTAGGTGATGGCTTTGTTTGCATACAATCATATTTTTTTGCATCTAACTTCACTGGATTAGCTTGTTTGTTTGTTTGTATATGTAGTCAAAGTTCTCAGTTTTTTCAGTATCACTCTCATCTGTAATCCTCTTTGTTATTAGTAGGGACTGTTATATTAAAACCTATAGATCGTCAAATTCATAATTATAGTTTACCATTCTTTTTATTTTTTAGTTTATTCTTTATGGTGTATTTTCATGCATTAATCAACAATGACTTTCGCTTTCAATTTCAATTGCGGAGTTCTATTCGTGGGAATCCTTCGCAGGGCTTTTTGCTTCTACTCTCCTTGCTTTTTGGCAAATCCAATGGGTCATGTATGCTTATGAATTGTCACGACCCGGATTTTCCACCCTCGGGAGTAGTGATGGCGCCTACTAATGTGAGCTAGGCAAGCCAATCCTTAACAGCTTACTTCATTAACAAATCACTTCTTTTAACGATTATCCGCGATAGTATAAAAACAACGGAATTTAATAAATGTACGGAAGACTTAAATTAAAGAAAATGAATAATAATACGGAAATCAACATATGCCTCTACCCAAGAACAGGTGTAACATTACTCACGAACTTCTAAGAGTACTAAATACAACCGTTTGAAAGAAAAATATAAACAGTTTGTCTCGAATACATGAGATAACAGACTGAAATAAAGATAGAGGAGACGTCGGGCCTGCGAACGCTTGCTAGGCTACCTCAGTGTCTCACTGGACTGAAAGCTGGCTCCCACGCTACTGCTGCTGACCAAGACCTGGATCTGTGCAAAAGAGCACAGAGTGTAGTATCAGCACAACCGATCCCATGTGCTGGTAAGTGTTTGGCCTAACCCCGGCGAGGTAGTGATGAGGCTAGGACCAGACTCCAGATAAACCTGTGCAGTTATATACTATATGGCGGAAAAGTAAACAGGTAATAAGCAATCAAAGCTGGGAAAGGGAAAACATACTCCGGGGGTAGCAGATAAAACAGAATACCAAAGAATAGTAAGGAAACTACAATTTAACTTCTAACACGGATAAAGAGGAATAAGGCAACTTTCACTTTCAGTTTCATCTTGTTGCAGGCGTGCAACCCGATCCCATTTCTCATATCTTATGGTAGGCGTACCACCCGCTCCCATTTCAGTATATCTTGTGGTAGGCGTACCACCCGCTCCCATTTCATTATATCTTGTGGTAGGCGTACCACCCGCTCCCATTTCATTATATCTCGTGGTAGGCGTACCACCCGCTCCCATTTCATTATATCTTGTAGTAGGCGTACCACCCGCTCCCATTTCATTATATCTCGTGGTAGGCGTACCACCCGCTCCCATTTCATTATATCTTGTGGTAGGCGTACCACCCGCTCCCATTTACATTTCATCACACAATTACAAGAAATTTCGGCAAGGGAACATAAATAATATAATAACTTCTCGGCAAGGGAACACAACAATGTTATAATTTTCCCGGCAAGGGAACAACAATATTGAATTAGTCATCCCGGCAAGGGAGAATCAGCTATAACCAACCTCAACTCAACTTGTACTCGGTTCAATTATTGAAAATGCTCAATCATAGAAGATCATTAAGTAAAGCACCCAAGTGTCATTTAATAACACAACAATCTTTCAATTTAAGACTCACGGTCATGCTTGACACCAATATATAAATACTCGTCACCATGCCTATACGTCGTACTCAATAAGAAGCAAGTAGCAAATATGACTCAACTCCTAATCCCTCAAGCTAGGGTTATACCAAACACTTACCTCAATGCCTTGATCATTACTCAAGTCTCAACTATAGCTTTACCCCTTGATTCCACCACCAATCCGCTCGAATCTAGTCACAAGTTACTTAGTTACATCAATAAGTGCTAAATGAATCAACCTCGACGCATGAAAATGAGTTTTCTAAAGTTTTACCCAAAAGTCAGAAATCACCCCCCGAGCCCACGTGGTCGAAACCCGAGGTTCGGACCAAAACTCGATTAGCCATTCCCCCACTAATCAAAATATATAATTTATTTTGAAATCGGACCTCAAATGGAGGTCCAAATCCCCAATTTTAGAAAACCTAGGTTCTACCCAAAAGACATAATTTCCCCCATGAAATGTTTTGATTTGAAGTTGAAATCATGTTAAAAGATGTTAAGGAGTGAAGAAAATGAGTTGGAAATCACTTACCAACGTTTTGGAGAAGAAAGGTTGTTTGAAAAAAAGCCTCTTATGTTTTGGGGTTTTGAAAAAGTGAAAAATAACTGAAATTCTCGTTTATTTATACCCCTCTCAGACCCCCAGTGCAAACTGCATCAAATGGACCGTGACCGCACAGCCTCCACCGCGGACCGCACAAAGGCGACCGCGGCCGCACTGGCCCCTCCGCGGTCGCACGCGATTTCTCGCAGACCGCACTAAAGGGTTCAGAGACTGCAACTTCCTGAACGTGCAACATCCGACTTTCTAAGCCTAAGGCATTCCGGAGCCCACTCAAAACTCGCCCGAGCCCTCGAAACTCCAACCCAAGTATACACACAACCTCAAAAATATCCTACGGACATATTCGTGTACTCAAATGATCAAAATAACATCACGAGCATCAAATTAAACCTCGAGATCAATAAAATTTCTCAAAACTCTTTTAAACATCAAATTTCTCAGTTAAGGTCCGGATCACGTCAAAACAACGTCCGTTTTTAACCAAATTTCACAGGAATGACTCAAGTCATATATAATACTTGTCTCGGGAGCCGGAACCAAAATATGGGCCCGATACCATTACTTTCTAATCATTTTTCACTTCAAATTTCCTTAAACAATTTCTGAAAACAATTTCACTTAACAATTCATTTCTCGGGCTAGGGACCTCGGATTCCGATTCCGGGCATACGCCCAAGTCCCATATTTTCTTACGGACCCTCTGGGACCGTCAAATCATGGGTCCGGTTACCCAAAATATTGACCGAAATCAAATTTATTCATTTTAAAGTCAAGACTTAACATTTTTCACAGAATTTCATATTTAAGCTTTCCGGGTATGCGCCTGGACTGCGCACGCAAATTGAAGCGACTTTAAATGAGGTTTTCAAGGCCTCGAAAGAACATAATGGGTAAGAAAACAGGTGATGACCCTTTGGGTCGTCACATTCTCCACCTCTAAAACAACCGTTCGTCCTCGAACGGACAGACGAAGGAAGTACCTGAGTCGGGGAATAAATGAGGATAACGGCTCCGCATATCGAACTCGGACTCCCAGGTCGATGCCTCAGGAGGCTGATCTCTCCACTGAACACGAACCGAAGGAAAACTCTTCGATCTCAACTGACGGACCTGCCGGTATAGAATAGCCACCGGCTCCTCCTCATAAGACAAGTCCTTGTCCAACTGGACAGTACTGAAATCTAACACGTGGGATGGATCGCCGTGATACTTCCAAAGCATGGACACATGAAATACTGGATGCATGACTGATAAGCTAGGCGGCAATGCAAGTCTATAAGCCACCTCTCCCACTCGATCAAGAATCTCAAATGGACCAATGAACCTAGGGCTAAGCTTGTCTTTCTTCCCGAATCTCATCACACCCTTCATAGGCGACACTCGGAGCAATACCCGCTCACCAACCATAAAAGCCACATCTCGAACTTTGTGGTCTGCATGACTCTTTTGCCTGGATTGAGCCGTATGAAGCCTCTCCTGAATGATCTTAACCTTGTCCAAGGCCTCCTGAACCATATCCGTACCCAACAACCGAGCCTCCTCTAGCTCAAACCATCCAACCGGAGATCGACATCGCCCACCATACAAAGCCTCATAAGGAGCCATTTGGATACTCGACTGGTAGCTGTTGTTGTAGGAAAATTCTGCTAAAGGCAAAAACTGATCCCACGAACCTCCAAAATCAATGACACAAGCTCGGAGCATATCCTCCAGAATCTGAATAGTCCGCTCGGACTGGCCGTCCGTCTAGGGATGAAAGGTTGTACTAAACTCCACCTGAGTGCCCAACTCTCGCTGAATTACTCCCTAAAAACGCGAGGTAAACTGCGTACCTCGGTCTGAAATGATAGACACAGGCACACCATGAAGGCAAACAATCTCCCGGATATAAATCTCAGCTAACCTCTCGGATGAATAGGAGACTGCCACAGGAATGAAGTGCGCTCTTGGTCAGACTATCAACAATGACCCAAACTGCGTCGAACTTCTTCCGAGTCAGCGGAAGTCCGGTAACGAAGTCCATAGTGATCCACTCCCACTTCCACTCGGGAAGCTCAATCCTCTGAAACAATCCACCAGGCCTCTGATGCTCATACTTAACCTGCTGACAATTCAAACATCGAACCACATATGCAACAATATCCTTCTTCATTCTACGCCACCAATAATGCTGCCGCAAATCCTGATACATCTTCGCGGCGCCTGGATGAATAGAGTACCGGGAACTATGGGCCTCCTCTAAAATCAACAATCGAAGCCCATCCACATTAGGCACACAAACTCACCCCTGCAATCTCAAAATTCCATCATCACCTAAGGTAACCTGCTTGGCACCTCCACGCTGCACCGTGTCTCTAAGGACACACAAATAGGGATCATCAAACTGCCGATCACGAATGCGCTCCAATAACGAAGAACGAGAGACCATGCAAGCTAATACTCGACTAGGCTCAGAAATATCCAACCTCATGAATCGATTGGCTAAAGCCTGAACATCCAAATCAAGCGGCCTCTCACCGACCGGAATATAAGCAAGACTACCTATGCTGGCTGACTTTCTACTCAAAGCATCGGCCACCACATTGGCCTTTCCCGGGTGATATAAGATAGTGATATCATAATCCTTCAACAACTCCAACCATCTCCTCTGCCTCAAATTCAACTCCTTTTGCTTGAACAAATACTGAAGACTCTTATGATCAGTGAACACCTCACATGCCACGCCATACAGATAATGCCTCCAAATCTTCAATGCGTGAACAATGGCTACCAACTCTAAATCATGGACCGGATAGTTCTTCTCATAAATCTTCAACTGCCTCGAAGCATAGGCAATGACCTTGCCATCCTGCATCAACACTGCACCAAGCCCAATACGGGAAGCATCACAATAGACTGTGTAAGGCCCTGAACCTGTGGGCAATACTAACACCGACGCCGTAGTTAGAGCTGTTTTGAGCTTCTAAAAGTTTACCTCACACTCGTCCGACCATCTAAATTGGCACCCTTCTGGGTCATTCATCAGGGCTGCAATAGATGAGAACCCCTCCATGAACCGATGATAGTAGCCTGCTAATCCCAAGAAACTTCGAATCTCTGTAGCTGATGTTGGTCTGGGCCAGTTCTTTACTACCTCAATCTTCTTCGGATCAACCTGAATACCCTCTGTTGACACAACATGACCTAGGAATGCACCTGAACTCAACCAGAACTCACACTTTGAGAGCTTAGCATATAACTGACTATCCTTTAGAGTTTGTAGAATCATTCTGAGATGCTGCTCGTGCTCCTCCCGGCTATGGGAATATATCAGAATATCATCGATGAAGACTATCACGAACGAGTTCAAATAAGTCCTGAACACTTGGTTCATCAAATCTATAAAAGCAGCTAGGCATTTGTCAACCCAAATGACATGACCATGAACTCATAATGCCCGTACCGAGTGCGAAAAGCTGTCTTAGGGACATCGGATGCCCTAATCCTTAACTGATGGTAGCCAGACCTCAAGTCAATCTTATAAAATACCTTGGCACCCTGAAGCTGATCGAACAATTCATCAATCCTCGGCAGTGGATACTTATTCTTGATCGTAACCTTGTTCAATTGCTGGTAATCAATGCACATTCTCATCGAACCATCCTTTTTCTTAACAAACAACACCGGCTCCCCCCAAGGAGAAACACAGGGTCTAATGAAACCCTTCTCAAGCAAGTCCTGCAACTGCTCCTTCAATTCTTTCAACTCAGGCATGGCCATGCGATACGGCGGAATAGAAATGGGCTGAGTGCCCGGAGCTAAATCAATGCAGAATTCAATGTCCTTGTCGGGTGGCATCCCCGACAGGTCTGAAGGGAATACCTTAGGAAACTCGCGAACAACATGCACAAAATCAATAGAGGGAACCTCAGCACTAGAATCGCGAATATACGCCAAATAGGCCAAACACCCTTTCTCGACCATACGTCGAGCCTTCACATTCGGGATAACACCGCGGGTAGAATGACCAGAATCCCCTCTCCACTCTAAAAGAGGCATACCCGGTAAAGCTAAGGTCACAATCTTGGCATGACAGTCCAAGATAGCGTGGTAAGGTGATAACCAGTCCATCCCCAATATAACATCGAAGTCGACCATGTCCAAAAGCAACAAATCAACACGAGTCTCAAGACCCCCAATCACCACAATACAAGAACGATGAACTCGATCGACCACAATAGAATCGCCCACTGGTGTAGACACATAAATAGGAATACTCAACGAATCACTAGGCATGACCAGGTACTCCAAAATAAGATGACACATAAGAATACGTAGACCCTGGATCCAATAACACTGAAGCATCTCTATCACAAACCAGAACCGTACATATAATAACTGCATCCGAAGCCTTAGCCTCGGGCCTGGCTGGGAGAGCATAACATCGGGGTTGGGCCTCACCACCCTGAACTACCTCTCTGGGACGACTTGCTGCTGGCTGGCCTCCACTTCTAGGACCTATACCTCCACCTCTAGCACCTCTACCCCCACCTCTAGCTACCTGGGCGGGCTGTGGAACATCTGGTGCCTGATTTATAGCACGGGAACCCTGATGCAGAGAACTGCTCGAAGCCTGAGGGCAATACCTAGCAATATGCCTCGTGTCGCCACAAGTAAAACAAGCCCTTGGCTGTTGGGGCTGACGACCCTGAAAACTCTGAAGTGGCAGTGCACTGATAGGTGCTGGTGGTGCACTGAAGGACTGCTGATCAGAATACTGAATCGGAGTACCACGGCCACATGAAACACCGTGAAAAGCCTGAAGAGCTGACTGAAAGGGCCTATGAAGACGACCTCTACCATATGAATCTCTACCTCCAAACGAGGTACCACTAAATCTGCCTGAATGACGGAGCCTCTTATCCGACCCCTGACCACCTCCCTGCGATAGAACCATCTCAACTCTACAGGCCACATTGGCCGCCTCCTAAAAAGTGATCTCACTCCTGGCCTCCTTGGCCATTTGAAGACAAATCGGCTGAATAAGACCATCAATAAACCTCCTCACCCCCTCTCTCTCGATGGGAAGTATGACAAGAGCATGACGAGCTAGATCAATGAACCTGGTCTCATATTGGGTGACCATTATGGAACCCTGCTGGAGGCGCTCAAACTGCCTCCAGTAGGCCTCTCTCTGAGTAATGGGGAGAAACTTCTCCATAAACAACACTGAAAACTGCTCTCAAGTCAAGGCTGGCGAACCGGCTGGTCTAGCTAAGCAATAATCCCTCCACCAAGTCTTGGCAGATCCAGACAAGCGAAATGTAGCAAAATCGACCCCATTGGTCTCAACAATACCCATGTTCCTGAGAACCTCGTGGCAACTGTATAGAAAATTATGGGGATCCTCAGAAGAAGCACCGCTGAAAGTAGTAGTGAAGAGCTTGGTGAACCTATCCAGCCTCCACAAGGCATCAGCAGACATAGCCGCTCCATCACCGGTCTGAGCTACTACACACGACTGAACTACTCCAACTGGCTGAACCGCTGGAGTCTGAATCTGAGGAGCTACCTGCTCCGGAGTGCATGTAGTAGGAGTCTGAGCCCCTCCTCTAGCCTGAGAAGTGGTTGGGGCTACAGGAAGCAAACATGCTCGGGTGACACTCTCCATAAGGCTCACCAATCGGACCAGAGCGTCCTGAAGAACTAGGGTGGCAGTGAACCCCTCTGGGACCTGAGCTGGGCCCACCAGAACTGCTGGGGCCGGAATCTCTTCCTCAAAATCAACCTGAGGCTCCGCCACTAGTGCTGCTGCTCGGGGCTGAACTCAGCCCTTACCTCGGCCTCTAGCACGACCTCGGACCCTGCCCCTAGTCGGAGCTGCTGCTGGGAGCTCGGGCTGCTGAGTGGTAGATGAGGAAGTGCGTGTTCTTGCCATCTGCGAAAGAACAGAGTAGAAATCCAATTAGTATTTGAGGAACAAATCCGCACGACAAGAAAGAAAAAATGTGAGATTTTCCTAACTCTGCAGCCTCTGGGGGACAAATACAAACGTCTCCGTACCGATCCCTCAGACTCTGCTGAGCTTGTCCGTGAGCTGTGAGACCTATGTAACCTAGAGCTCTGATATCAACTTGTCATCACCCGGATTTCCCACCCTCGGGAGTCGTGATGGCGCCTACTAATGTGAGCTAGGCAAGCCAATCCTTAACAACTTACTTCATTAACAAATCACTTCTTTTAAACGATTATCAGCGATAATATCAAAACAGCGGAATTTAATAAATGTACGGAAGACTTAAATTAAAGAAACTGAAAAATAATACGGAAATCAACATATGCCTCTACCCAAGAACTGGTGTCACATTACTCACGATCTTCTAAGAGTACTAAATACAACTGTTTAAAAGAAAAATATAAATTGTTTGTCTCGAATACATAAGATAACAGACTGAAATAATGATAGAGGAGACGCCGGGCCTGCGGACGCTTGCAAGGATACCTCGGTGTCTCACTGGACAGAAAGCTGGCTCCCGCACTACTGTTGCTGTCCAAGACTTGGATCTGTGTAAAAGAGCACAGAGTGTAGTATCAGCACAACCGACCCCATGTGCTGGAAAGTATCTGGCCTAACACCGGCGAGGTAGTGACTAGGCTAGGACCAGACTCCAGATAAACCGGTGCAGTTATATACTATATGGCGGAAAAGTAAACAAGTAATAAGCAATCAAAGCTGGGAAAAGGGAAACATGCTCCGGGGGTAGCAGATAAAACAGAATACCAAAGAATAGTAAGAAAACTACAGTTTAACTTCTAGCACGGATAAAGAGGAATAAGGCAACTTTCACTTTCAGTTTCATCTTGTTGCAAGCGTGTAACCCGATCCCATTTCTCATATCTTGTGGTAGACGTACCACCCGCTCCCATTTCAGTATATCTTGTGGTAGGCATACCACCCGCTCCCATTTCATTATATCTCGTGGTAGGCGTACCACCCGCTCCCATTTCATTATATCTTGTGGTAGCCGTACCACCCGCTCCCATTACATTATATCTCGTGGTAGGCGTACCACCCGTTCCCATTTCATTATATCTTGTGGTACGCGTACCACCCGCTCCCATTTCATTATATCTCGTGGTAGGCGTACCACCCGTTCCCATTTTATTATATCTCGTGGTAGGTGTACCACCCGCTCCCATTTTATTGTATCTCGTGGTAGGCATACCACCTGTTCCCATTTCATTATATCTTGTGGTAGGCGTACCACCCGCTCTCATTTACATTTCATCACACAATCACAAGAAATCCCGGCAAGGGAACATAAATAATATAATTACTTCCCAGCAAGGGAACACAACAATGTTATAATTTTCCCGGCAAGGCAACAACAATATTGAATTAGTCATCTCGGCAAGGGAGAATCAGCTATAACCAACCTCAACTCAACTTGTACTCAATTCAATTATTGAAAATGCTCAATCATAGAAGATCATTAAGTAAAGCACCCAAGTGTCATTTAAGAACACAACAATCTTTCAATTTAAGACTCACGGTCATGCTTGACACCAACGTATAGATATTCGTCACCATGCCTATACGTCGTACTCAACAAGAAACAAGTAGCAAATATGACTCAACTCCTAATCCCTCAAGCTAGGGTTAGACCAAACACTTACCTCAATGCCTTGATCACCAATCAAGTCTCAACTATAGCTTTACCCCTTGATTCCAACACCAATCCGCTCGAATCTAGTCACAAGTTACTCAATTACATCAATAAGTGCTAAAATAATCAACCCCGATGCATGAAAATGAGTTTTCTAAAGTTTTACCCAAAAGTCAGAAATCACCCCCGGGCCCACATGGTCGAAATCCGAAGTTCGGACCAAAACCCGATTACCCATTCCCCCACGAATCCAAATATATAATTTATTTTGAAATCAGACCTTAAATGGAGGTCCAAATCCCCAATTTTAGAAAACCTAGGTTCTACCCAAAACACCTAATTTCTCCCATGAAAATCTTTGATTTGAAGTTGAAATCATGTTAAAAGATGTTAAGGAGTGAAGAAAATGAGTTAGAAATCACTTACCAATGTTTTGGAGAAGAAATGTTTTTTGAAAAATCGCCTCTTATGTTTTGGGGTTTTGAAAGAGTGAAAAATAACTTAAATTCCCGTTTATTTATACCCCTCTCAGAGCCCTAGTGCGGACCGCATCAAATGGACTGCGGCCGCACCGCCTTTACCGCGGACCGCACAAAGGCGACCACGACCGCGCTGGCCCCTCCGCGGTCGCACGCGATTTCTCGCGGACCGCACTAGAGGGTTCAGAGACTGCATCTTCCTGAACCTGCAACATTTTGACTTTCTAAGCCTAAGGCATTCCGGAGCCCACTCAAAACTCGCCCGAGCCCTCGAAACTCCAACCCAAGTATACACACAACCTCAAAACCATCCTACGGACATATTCGTTTACTCAAATGACCAAAATAACATCACGAGCATCGAATTAAATCTCGAGATCAATAAAATTTCTCAAAACGCTTTTAAATATCAAATTTCTCAATTAAGGTCCGGATCACGTCAAACGACGTTCGTTTTTAACCAAATTTCACAGGAATAACTCAAGTCATATATAAGACCTGTACCGGGCGCCGGAACCAAAATACGTGCCCGATACCATTGCTTTCTAATCAGTTTTCACTTCAAATTTCCTTAAACAATTTCTGAAAACAATTTCACTTAACAATTCATTTCTCGGGATAGGGACCCTCCGGGACCGTCAAATCACAGGTCTGAGTCTGTTTACCTAAAATATTGACCAAAATCAAATTTATTCATTTTAAAGTCAAGACTTAACATTTTTCACAGAATTTCATATTTAAGCTTTCCGGCTACGCGCCCGGACTACGCACGCAAATTGAAGCGACTCTAAATGAGGTTTTCAAGGCCTCAGAAGCACATAATGGGTAAGAAAACAGGTGATGACCCTTTGGGTCGTCACATAAATCTTTTAAATTTCTGAATATTTTTTTCTTATGTTCTGGTTTTTCATCTATATATCTTTTCTATCTTCAACATGAAATTCGACTTTATAAGTGAATTCTATGTTGAATAACTTATAACTATAGCTAGCTTTTAACATTCATTGCTTTTTTCTTATTTATGTACGAGGTCTTACAAAGTTTGAAGTTTATTAGCACTTTGACTTTTCTAGAAGATCTTTTCCCGAATAAACAGACAAACTCCACTTCCCGAATAGTTTTTGAGATATTCTTAGCTTCGTGAGTTACATTGGCACTTTTTCCCGAGAAAAGAAAAGTTGTATAATTAAACATGTAAATTGGAATTTAGACATCATGCACACTTACATTAATTAGAACTTTGTCTTTAACATGGATTTTCCATGAGAATTATACAATTTGATTTCATCTTAAAGAGTACCACTTCACGGTACAATTTGATTCCATCTCAAAAAGATTACCACTTTATACAATTCGAGAATTGTAGCCACCATCTTTGCTCTTACTACTATAGTACTATTATTTATTTATTTATTTATTTTGTTAACTTAGTTTTGTGCTACTGTTATCCATATAGTCATAGATTAAGTGATAAATCTTTTCCTTTTTGAGGCTTGCTTGGTTATGAAACATTGTTTAGCGAAAATTACTTGTCTTCGTGGATTTCTTTGTTATAGTTAGTAATTGAGCATTATTTTTAATGCACAATGATGATGCTAAAATTTCCTTCTACTTTTCTAACAGGCTTATGAGTTGGTTGAGTAGCTTTAGTAGACTTTGTATGACCTTGAGATTCGAAAACATTAGAAAAAAAATATTCCTTCCAACAATTAAGCATTCATATGGGAATCACGTTAAGAAATATTCGACTAAAACAATAAGCATAAATATTTTTACTTGTGTTCTCATATGCGGAGCAACTATCAAAATATTTCAAGAGATATATATTATATACTTTAAACTTTGTCAGAAAGTGATTTTCAATATAATTATGCTTTATGATGACAATCAATAAATCCTATGCAAATAGATAAGCACACAGCCCATTGATCCTAATATTGAACTATACTTGTCGCAACATGCTTTCTCACATGACAACTATATTATGCACTTTCAAGGGTTATATCAATTTGAACAAGGATTTTGATTATGAGAGAGCAATTCAAGTGACAAAAAAAAAAAAGAACATACACCAAGAAATATTATCTATAAAGACATAGTACGTGTAATACAAAAACATAATATATCATTATTCATAAAAATAAAATTATAATTACAAATACTATAAAATTCAACTATTGCATAATGTGATAACATTTACTTTTCCATTTAAATGAATGTTGTATCTACAGACGTCAATTGATATTACACATAATTCATTATTATTCTATATTCTATACAATTCTAATTGATAGATACAGAATATATGTACGACACAAGTACATTAAAACTATATTAAACGTACGAAGCCACATAGTAAATTATCTTCCATCTTTTTTACCCGTTAAATTTCACATTAGACAAAATCATAATTTAATTATTCTTCTACTATTTAGGATTTTAAAATCAACTAAAATTTTGATTATCAACTCTTTCCTTATTTGATAAAAACTCTTAACACTTAGAACTTTTTCTAGATCTTTTTACTGAAATAAGAAAATATACTCCAACATTTAGAACAAAACGAATCTTACTCTGCAAGTCGTAGTACACAAATGTTACAAACAAACAAACAATTGTCATATAAAACTAGGAGACTTTTTTTTATCTTTCAATCAAATACTATTTCAATAACACTTTTTTACAATTAAGCTTAAGTATTGGAATGAATCGAAGTAATAATTGCTGTAAGATTAATCACATGATTAGCATTTATCATTTTCGAGTACTTGCAATTTTTGGTTAATTTTTTATTTTAACGCAAACCCCACTTTAAATACTTATTTATGTTATTTTTAAAAATATTATTATATAATAAATACAGGTACACGCGCAAAGCGCGTACCCTAAAACTAGTTAATTAAAATGGACCGGAGTAGCAGATTGCATAAGATTGAATAATAAATTCCTCTATGATGGCCAAATTAGTAGCGCTTAACTATCTTTCTATAAAGGCGTAATGGCTTCCTGGGCACTTAAACTTGTAGGTCTTTTGAAAGCCAATACACGAATTTTGGATTTTCCCATTTGAACACTCCAACTTGACAAAATGGGTACTAATAAACACATCCACCAGAGCGTGTATATCAATTGCGCTGACATGTACAACACATCGTGCTAAGCTATTTATTACTTGCCATGTGTTATTTGTGGGTCCTATTTTAAATACAAAATCAGAAAAAAATAGTTACAAGTACAAAAAAGGAAAAGAAAAAAAAAACGCCTGAAACATACCAGTATTAATCTGTACCCAACCGCCCCCTTCTTCTTCATTCACCCTCCTCCCTTCCTTTCTTTACTCTTCTTTCTTCTCCTTTCTCTTTTTCTTCATTATTCTTTCTCTCTTATTTCTAAATCAAATTTACAATATCACCATGGCCATGATTAGACCATAACCAAAAAAAAAAAAAAAAGAATTTGGAATTTCAAAAAAAAAAAGACAGAAATCCATGGTTTTGAAAGTGGAGGTCGCCCAATATCATTGCAAACTTGCCTTTTTTTGCTATTTTGACAAAAATGAATTCGATGATAGAACAACGACAAAGCTCAAGCTTTCTTCCGACCACTTGTTGTTGAGGAATGTTGGGACGGAAATAGTGGGTGGAGACTAGAAAAAATTATTGAAGGGGAAGATGAAGGGAAAAAAACAGAGAAAGGGGAGGGGGAAGAGAAACCAGGATGAGAATGAAAAAATTGGGTGGGAGTTTTGCGGGGAAAACGAAAGAATTGGAAGGGGAGGGGAAAAGAGAAGGGGAAAGGGAAAAGTCTTTTTTTTTTTTCTTTTTCATTTTTCTTTTTTATTTATATTTTATTCTAATTCTATTTTTTTTAAGTAAAAACAATACTATTCACGTGTCTTGGTAACGTGATTTGCACACAGTTTAGCCATGTCAGTTGCAGTGCTTCCACATAGGCATGATCAATGGTCAAAAGTATTTATTAATACCCATTTTGTCAAGTTTGAGTGTTCAAATGGGAAAATACAAAGTTCGTGTATCGGCTTTCAAAAACCCTATAAGTTTGAGTGGCCAGGAAGCCATTACGCCTTCTATAAACTACGTCTATACAAACCGGTAAAAACTTACCCCTTCTCCCTCTCAAATCCCTCAATTTTTAACATATTCTTTTTTATCTCCTAAATTAACATAATTAAATCCAAATAACTTCTACTGTTACATGGCTTGATCAAATCTGAATTAGTAAATTCGTTTTTTTGCAAGCTTGGATGGACAGTATTATTTTTAAATAATTAAATTGGACCATAGTGGCACCATTCCTCAATGAAGTAATCCATATGCTAGGTTGACCTTTAAACGCTTCTTATTTTAATACTTGGTCATGTTCTTTTGCTATTTTCTTTTGCGGGTTCCTCTAGGATATGCCCCAAAATTCAATACAGAGATTTGATTGATGGGGTTCACTTGCATATTTGAGGTTCACATGAACCCATATCCAAATGGAAGTTATGCGTTTTCCAGGCTCCTAGTGATAATTAAAGGTTTTCAAATGAGTTGAGTGATGTTATGTTTTTCCTTCGAACGTTCTGGTATTTGGACCAACTTATACGTACTCTGGACTAATTCTATTTGCAATTAGGTTTCTCTTATTCATGATAGCACAACTACTTTGCTAGAGGCTTGTTGAGCTGAGTTTATATTGGTTTTGAGAACTAACAAACATTTATGAAAGAACCAGATCCCTTGTAATTCGTTGATCAGAAGCTGAAAATTGTTTCCTAGTACAAGTCGTTGGATTAAGCTAAAATTACACAAAGATTCTGCCAACCTCACTCCAACATAAAACATCATGTTACCTCTCTATGGGGGTAACGCTTCGAACGTTATTTTACACAATCACAACAAATTACCCTTGGCAAGTAGTAATTTACAACAAGAAGGTGCTTTTAAGGATTCAAGCTGTTCAACTGAAGAACCTTTTTTAGAAGACGAAGCTGCTAAGTTCTTTTGTTGTTTAGGCTGAGTTACTGTTCTTTAAATTGTAATATATTTGCTTTTGAGAAGTGTAAACGTAGATTATCAAGTTCTGAAGAGTTTGCTTAGCTTTCTAGGCTCGAGAGTTCATAGTCTTGAAATTAAAGAGGTGGTTACAATTGAGTTGATTGTAGGCGTTAAGGTACTAGAGGTAGTTCCTTTGGTTATTAATTGGAGTTAGTGAAGTTTTGAGGCAAATCCCACGAAGGTAGGTCGTGCTTTTATTCCTTTGAGCAATGAGGTTTTTCATATAAAATTGCTTGTGTACTTTAATTTCATGCAGTTTACTTTTAGTTTTGTATCAGAATAGTTAAGTCAAAGAACCAGATTCTCTAACACGCTGACACAATTTTCTCCCTCTTTTATGTATGTGCAAACTAAAATAACAAGATCGTGTCCTCCTTTAACCTGCTGGAGAATTTTCTTTGAGAGGAAGCTTGAGGATATTGGCCATCATTGTTGAGGTTGATCATTGGGGACATTGCTTTAGGAATTCCCTGTATTTTCTTTCTTGTTTCTCTTACAGAGAAAAGTATCATTAGCCTAGGTCGCCTATCTCTAAAGGGCAAGAGTAGTGTCTTTCTGGTGGTAATAATTGCAAACTCTTCCCATTTTGTCATTTACACTCGCTTTGTGACACGGCATAGATGTTTGAAACCTACAGCTCCATCAAAATTATCTAGTTACATGCATAGAACTCCCAAATATGAAGTTAGTCCTAGTAGTTGTTTCGATTAAAGTATATATATTTGAAAGTACAAGAGGGGGGTGCATTGTTTATTTTAAAACTTAATCGCTGTTAGTTGACTGGTTTTTCAATTAGTCGACTAGATGTAATAACTAACAGTTGTAATAACAGAATATAAGATGCTGAAATTAAATGCCAGAATTAAAGACACCAGAATATTTATACTGGTTTGGATTCAATGTGAATTCTAGTCCAATCCCCTTGGGCTGCAAAGGAGGTCTCTTTAGTGAATGAGTTTCTTCGAGTACATCTGAAGGAATGAAAGTAGCTGATATTAGGACGTTTACTTTTCCATAGTTCATAAGGAGTCTTCTTCAGAATGGTTCTTATAAGACATCGGTTGAGAATGTGATATGTTGTACTTACATCTTCTGCCCAAAAGTGATTCGGCAGTGAATGATCTAGTAACATGGTTCTTGCCATGTCTTGGAGGGTTATGTTTTTCCTCTCAACAACCCCATTTTGTTGAGGTGATCGTGGTGCAGAGAAGTTATGAGTGTATTCCTGATCATTACAGAAGTCTTCAAATGCTCTGCTTTCAAATTCTCCTCCATGATCACTCTGGATTGTTGTAATTAGATATCCCTTTTCTCTTTCAACCTTTTTGCAGAAAATCTCAAAATTTCTCAATGCTTCATCTTTATGAGATAAGAAAATCACCCAAGCGAAACGTGAATAATCATCAAAAATAACAAAAACATATCTTTTTCCTTCTATATAGTAGTTCTAGTAGACCCAAATAAGTCCATATGAAGCAATTGCAAAGGTTTAGAAGTAGAGACAATATCTTTATTTTTGAAAGAGTTTCTGGTTTGTTTACCTACTTGACAGGCATCACAGATATGAGTTTTAGAAAAATTCAGTTTGGGTAGACCAATAACTAACACATGCTTGGACAATTTTTCTATCAAATGCATGCTTGCATGACCAAGTTTCCTATGCCATAACCATGGATCATCAGACATGGATGTTAAGCAAATGTGACCATCTATCTTTTCAAAACCATCAAGAATATAAACATTTCCATACCTTTTACCTGAGAGGACTATTTTACCTGTCTCGTCTTCAATAGCACTGCCTGTTTTCTTAAAACTTACCTCATATCCTGAGTCGCATAGTTGACTTATGCTCAGGAGATTGTAATTGAGTCCATCAACGAGATATACTTCAGTGATATCACAGTTGTTATTGAAGGGAATTATTCCCTACCGATTATCTTCCCTTTTGAGTCATCTCCAAATTTGATGCTTTCTCCATCAATTTTTGTAACTTCTTTGAACAGGTTTTTATCACCTGTCATGTGAATGGAACACGCACTGTCTAAGTACCATTTTCCTTTGCGGCTAATTCTATGGTGTTCCTGCAAAACATAATGATTACTTTCTTTTTGGTACCCAAGCTTGCTTGGGTCCTGGAGGGTTAGTATTACTAGGTTCAGAAATGTTTTTTTGTTTCCAAACCCATCCTGAAACATTTGCTTTACGAAAGTGACAAAAAGAATATTTGTGTCCACTTTTGTTACAGTAGTGACACGTAACTCCTGACCCATTTTTAGGTCTTTCATTAGTGTAAGTACTAGTGGACTCTGTTCTAGATGCTCCTTTTCCAGTTGACTTGTAAGTCGCCTGGTTTGAGCTGACAGAACTATGACTATTGGATTTGCGCATGCCATTGAGTTGCATTTGCAATTCCTCAAACTGTTCTTGAAGTACTTCTTTTTCAATTTCACATACTTCATGTTTGAGCTTCCAGTCCTTTACTTCTTTATTAAGTCTCTTAAGGTCATTCATCATTTTTTGAGACTCTTTCAAAGTTAAATCAAGAATATCCTGCAATTCATTGCATCTTTCACAGGTATAAGATCTTACCTCGCTTGTTTCACCTCGTGCCATGAAGCAGTTGTCATTGTTATCTTTGCATTCGTCATCTGAAGTTTCCTCGTCCGTCCATCATCCTAAGGATTTGCTCATCTCGTTTTTCAGAATCATTATGAAGCAAAGATTTGCTATCTTTTCGTGTTCTGAACTGTCTTCATCGCTCCAACTTTCAAAAGATTTGTTCTTGTTAAAGCCTCTGGAAATTTTTCTTTTTAGATCTGGGCACTCAGCTTGAATGTGTCCAAATCTTCCACACTCATAGCATTTTCCATCATTCTTGTCCTGTTCATTGTATTTCTTGAATTTCCTAGGTGGAATTATTCCTTTCCTTGTATTCCTGAATCTTCTCATTAAACCATCTATGTTTCTTGACAGCATAGCAATCTCTTCTTGAAGGGCTTCAGGATCATACTCGATCTCATTTTCAGCTATTTCAGTTGAGGCTTTGAATGCGATTGTTTTCCTTTTTTCTGCTTGACTAGTCTTCTTGAGATGTGTCTTTTCAAAGGCTATGAGTTCTCCTCGTAGTTCATCATAGGATAACTTATTTAGATCCTGAGATTAAAGTGTGACTACTTTGGTCTGCCAAGTAGTTGGTATGCTTCTGAGAATTTTTCTGACTTGATCACCACTCGTATATGGTTTGCCGAAGGCTTTTAGATCGCTAATAATTGTTGATACCCAATTTTTTTCTATGTATTTTTACATGCAAATACTTTCAAAATAGCATATATATGCATATATAAGTATGTCCAAGTGTTTTAATAATTTTTCTAATTTCTAAAGGATTTTTAAACTGATTTATTGCCCATTTTAGCAGCACGAAAACCAATAATTATTTCCAAAATTATTATTTTGGTTAATAACTTACTTTATTCTCATATTTATACCAAAATATAGCTAAGTTAATTGTTATATATTTTTTTACAAATTTATTTGGTATTTTAAAAGCTAAATTGCATATAATTGCAATTTTAGCCTATTTTAAGACTAATAGCATTTTATAATTATAAAATTGATTCCAATATTTTTAAATTAATATTTATATATTATTAACTGATCCAGGACTTTTAATCTACTTTCAAAGTCATTTTAACTATTTTTTATTAAATAGAAAGAGAAAACTAGCTATTTAAAATCTGACCCATTTTTATTTCAATTATAGCCAAATTGGATCCCCTTAATTGACCCAATTTCAAGTCAATTTTGGACCAGCCCAATTTAAATTTAACCCTCCCCTGATCCAACTAATTTAACCCACCCGACCTTCCCTCTTGATCCAGGCAAATGATCAACAGCCACGATTTTTCCTTTCCTTTTTAATTCACAAACACTACCCTAATCCCCTCATTTCTCACCATCCGTCGTCTCTGAACTCTCAAACTCTCTCAAATACTCTCGAACCTTCCCTAACCCTAGCCCCCTCTCACCGTCTTCCACCATAAACTCACCAGAATCTATGGCTTCTCAGGCCATGAGAGTCTTAAACTCACCTCCCTTTGCTCTTGCACACTTGGTACTTGAAGATTCGGGGCCTGACCTCGAAGGTTCAGTCAGATCTTTGTCGGCTCGAGGTTTCACGGCCATCTCCAGCTTTGCTCTGGCATAGCCTGGTCTTATGAGCCTATTTCTGACTTCCCCGACTTGGATCGGAGACCTTTTCAAAGCCTTTCTCATTCTAGGGTTCTTCTGAAACCCTAACCCTTTGAGGTTTCTCTGATTTTTCTTAGATCTGTTATATATCTATGCTCTACTTGGGTTTTCAAACCACTTCCCCAATTCTTCTTTCAAAAATTATTTTTTTAAGGTCTTTCTTTTCCGATCTAGGGTTTTCTAAAATGTTTAAGTGATTTCTGACTTTCCTTTTCCTTTACGTGTACTTGCTCCTACTGTGTTCTTGTATTCTTCCTTTTATCATGCTCTTGTATGACTATCTTACTGTGTTCTTCTATATGTGCTTTTCTGCTATAATTTTCTGATATTTTTGTGTTCTTCTACTGTACTTTCCTACTAAGTTCTCAAAGTTCTTTGTTTGCCTTCTACTGAACCCTGTTTAAGTTCCTTTTATAAAAACTCCTTAAGCATGTTTCTTCTACTATTCCTACCAGTATTTCCATTATGTTCTGTGAATCTCTCTACTGTATTTTTCTACCGCGTTCTTAAGTGTGCTTACTACTTTTCTTCTACTGAACTTTGTTTGAGTTCTTCTAAAAGAGCCTCTTAAGCATGTTTCCTCTGCTATTCTTATTAGTATTTTCCATTCTATCCTCTGAATCCTGCTACTGTTTGCATGTTACTTTGCTATCATGTTCTCTCATGAGTTCTGAAAGAAGCATGTTAGAAGCTTCAATTCTCCTCTGAAACCTCTACACTTGTCTCGACTTAACTTGTTTGCCCTCTTCTTTATGTTTTCTGGTTTGTTCGAACTAGGGCTTTATATCAAAGACCCCTTAGCTCTTTCAGACTGGTTTTAAACCTCTAAATGAGTTTGGATATCTTTGTTTTCATACAATGTTGAACCTTTTCTTTCTACTGATTTTACAAAGGGATGACAATTCTTTCTTGTTTAAGCATGTTTGTATGCTTTTATATGTGTGTTAAACCTTTCTTCAAAAGGCTTTCCAACTTATGATTGATTCAGAATCTTTTTTTTAGGATTGATTGATTGTTACTGATTTTCCTTAAATAAAACCTTTCCTCACTTTTCCTGACTTGGTTCATTCGTACAAAGCCTTCAATTTTGATTTCTTGGCTGTTAACTGATTTCCTTTCCTTACTTGCGCAAACCGTGTAATATCAGACTTTTTCCTTAAATAAATCTCTGTGTATTTACCCTTCTTGTACTGCTTTGGAAAAGGTTTTGATCAATCCCTTTCCTTAATTAGTTTTTCCCGATTGAAATTAGAATCCCTTAATCAAAGGGAAATTTTTGTAATTGATTTTCAAATCATTCTCCTACCTTATTCTGCTTGCCTTCTACACTATAAAAGGGCATGGCCCTTCTGCACTTTAACACACTCTCAATTTAACACTTTTATACTACTCAAGTATCATAGTTCTCTAATCATAGCATTCTGAAGATTCGCTTGCACTTTGGCTTCACAAGTCTACTGCTTTCTTTTCTTGTTTCCTGAAACTGGTATGTTCTAGTTTGATTTTTAGCCTCATCCCAATGTGTTTATTTTACAACTTCTACACCCCTATCTGCTTTACTGCCTATGTTTAATGTTAATTTCTTTTACTTGTTTCTGCTATGAATCCCTGTACCCCTATTCCCCTCTATGTGATTTTGAGTTGTAGTTCATGACATGACAATATGCAAGTTATTGTTCATGTCTGGACTTGATCCCTTAGAGGATCCTGACTCCCAAAACAATGTGTTCTCACAGGCTTGTGGGGTGTGCCAGCACTCCCCATTGCTTGGTATGCCCACTAGCTTGTCCCTGTTTCTCTACCACTTCCCCTTTCCCCTTTTCAAACTCTGCACTTACACTTACTCTTAGTTTCTAAGCTCTGCCCCCTCCTGTAAGCCTTGTCTTGGGACCTTGAGTTCCCTTTGAACTTGGATACTCGAGGGTTGACCCTTCCACACTGCACTATGTTCTTAATCCTGTATGTGTTTGGGTGTGAGCACTGCCCAGAGTCCATTTGAGGCTATTAGGAAACTCTGACACATCCAAATAAGAGAAAAACTTTGCTTCATGATCTCTTGAAGTTGGTTCATCTCATATTTCAGACCTGGAGTCCGAATTAGGCTCCCCTTGGTTATACTTTAATTTCTGATGTAATTTGCTTTTCTTATTCATCCTGGGCTGTAATAATTTGTAATAACTATTTGGGCTGTTAGTGAAAAAAAAGGGAGGGTAAATCATGCATGCAATAAGGGTAGATATCATGTTCATAGGTATATATTATACTTTTGCAATCATGTCCTGCTTTCACTTCTGCGTTTTCATATAGAAATCCTGTTTATAGGTTCTGCATTTTCATATAGAAAACATGTCTATAGTTCTACATTTCATAACGCTGCATATTATATAGGTAACCTGTCTATAGGACTTCTTGAATTTTGCATATGCATCTATCACTAGCCAAACGTGTTCACAGGTTTTAATAATAAGTAGCATTTTAGATACCATACCTATAGGACTCCTGCATTTTTATTTTGACTATAAACGTTTTTAAATCAATAACGCTTAGAAAGCATGCCTATAGGGGTAATCAACCAAATCTGAATCGCCTCGCTTGTTTTAAGTTTAATCTGCAGAACTTGGTAAAGAACTGGCAACCTTTCTCTAATCAGTTTACATCTTTGTTTCTTTGACTAATAGATAGCATGCATATAGGTTTCACCTAACACCTAGGCAAGCTTTAGGGTAAAAGCTATAACTGCGTTAGTCTTTGATAATTACAACCAGCGGGCAAGCCTAATTCGGACTTCTTATCTGAAAAAATGTGATAAATCAGCCTGCTTTAACATTGTTTTAGTTTAATTCAGACCATAACCAGTACATGTAAGACATGCTAAACAATCTGTCTTTAAATTGAGGAGGCCTGTTTGAGCCTTTTAATGTTATGTGTTTTCCCATATCTGCCCTATGTATTTTGTTTGTCGCCCTAGATTTTGTCCTTTAAACCATAAAAGCCCAATCTCCCTTCCCTTTAGGACTAGTAGTCTCAAATCCAAGAGAGATGCAAAGTGTGCATTCGGGGTTCCTGCAGGAAAGTTACTGGGATTCATTATCAGTCGCTGATAGATCGAACTGGATCCAACTAAAATCAAAGCTATTCAGGAGTTACCACCACCCAAAAGCAAGAAGGACGTGATGAGCTTCCTGGGGAGGCTCAACTATATCAGTTGATTCATAGAACATTCCATAGTAATATATGAACCCATCTTCAAGATATTGAGGAAAGATGCCGAGACAAGTTGGACTGAGGATTATCAGAAAGCTTTTGACAAGATTAAGGAATACCTGTCCACACTGCCAGTTCTAGTCCCACCAGAACCAGGACGACCTTTGCTACTTTATCTATCCGTGTTAGATGAGGCCTTTGGATGTGTGTTGGGACAAAATGATGAGACAGGAAGAAAGGAGCAAGCCATATATTACCTAAGTAAGAAATTCACACCTTATGTAGCCCGGTATTCCTTGCTTGAATGCAATTGCTATGCTCTGACCTGGACAGCCCAGAAGTTGAGGCATTATTTCTCTGCCGACACTACATACCTCATATCCAGGATGGATCCCTGAAGTACATATTTCAGAAGCCCATGCCTACTGGGAAGTTGGCTAAATGGCAGATACTACTGAGTGAGTTTGACATCATTTATGTAACTCAAAAGGCAGTCAAGGGACAAGCATTGGCAGATCACCTCGCCGAAAATCCGGTGGGAGGAGAATACGAACCCTTGAAAACGTATTTTCCTGATGAAGAAGTATCATTCGTAGGAGAAGACATTACTAAAGCATATGACGGTTGGAGGATGTTCTTTGACGGGGCCGCAAATTTCAAAGGAGTAGGCATTGGAGCAGTTTTGGTGTTAGAAACTGGTCAGCATTATCCCGTATCTGCTAAACTAAGATTTCCCTGCACCAACAACATGGCAGAATATGAGGCCTACATACTAGGGCTCAACATAGAAATTGACATGAACATTTAGGAGTTGTTAGTGATCGGTGATTCAGATTTGCTTGTGCACCAGGTGCAAGGAGAATGGGCTACCAAGAATTCCAAGATACTGCCATATCTGCACCATGTGCAGGAATTGAAAAGGAGGTTCACAAAGATAGAATTCCAACATGTGCCCAGAATTCAGAATGAGTTCGCCGACGTATTAGCCACTTTGTCATCAATTATACAGTATCCAGATAAGAACTATATTGATCCCATCCCGGCGAGGATTCAAACTCAGCCGACATATTATGCTCATGTCGAGGAAGAAGCCGATGGAAAACCTTGATTCCATGACATCAAGGAGTACCTATCAAAAGGAGAATACCCGGAGCATGCAAATCACATTAAAAAACACACGCTCCAGAGATTGTCAAATTACTTCTTCCACAGCGAAGGGAACTTGTACAGAAGAACTCCGGATTTGGGTTTGCTAAGGTGTGTCGACGCAAAGGAAGCTTCTAAGCTACTTGAGGATGTGCATGATGGGACATGTGGCCCTCACATAAATGGTTTCATTCTGGCCAAGAAGATACTCAAGGCAGGTTACTTTTGGATGACCATGGAGATGGATTGTATTCAGTATGTCCGCAAATGCTTTCAATGTCAAGTGCATGCCGACATGATAAAAGTTACACCAAACGAGCTCAATGCAACAAGCTCACCTTGGCCATTCGCCGCCTGGGGAATGGATGTTATTGGTCCAATCGAGCCCACTACTTCGAACGGACACCGGTTTATTCTGGTAACCATTGACTACTTCACAAAATGGGTAGAAGTTGCATCTTACAAAGCTGTAACCAAGAAGGTCATTGTAGATTTTGTCAAGGATTGTATCATCTGCCGATTCGAGGTTCCTGAGTCCATTATCACTAACAATGCTGCCAACCTCAACAGTGATCTGATGCAGGCTATATGTGAAGCTTTCAAAATCAAGAACAAGAATTCCATAGCCTACAGACCTCAGATTAATGGAGCCATAGAAGCCGCCAACAAAAACATTAAGAAGATACTAAGGAAAATGGTAGAGAATCACAAGCAGTGGCATAAAAAGTTACCCTTTGCTCTGTTAGGGTACCGCACTACAATTTGCACGTCAACCAGGGCAACCCCCTACATGTTGGTTTATGGTACCAAGGCTGTCATCCCAGTCGAGGTAGAGATTCCTTATTTAAGAGTCATATAGGAAGCTGAACTCAGCGATGCAGAATGGGTAAGAAGCCGCTATGAATAGTTGACCCTTATCGATGGAAAGAGAATGAACGCAGTATGTCATGGCCAACTCTATCAGAACAGAATGTCCAGAGCTTTCAACAAAAAGGTCAAACCAAGGCAGTTCACACCAGGACAGCTGGTATTGAAGAAGATTTTTCCATACCAAGATGAAGCCAAAGGGAAATTCTCTCCCAACTGGCAAGGTCCGTATATGGTTCACAAAGTACTAACAAGAGGAGCACTCATATTTGCAGATATGGATGGAGAGATTTGGCCAAAACAGATTAATGCAGACGCATTGGGACGGGTAAGAGCATACAATAAGTAACGAAACTATTCCGCGTTTTAATACCTTAACGGGGTGGGAAAGGGTAGATATGGATATGATGACCGGTGCACTAATACCACGTGTAACCCCTCTTCTAAGGAGTGATTATCGGGTATTGCATTGATGTGATCCATATTATTTGTAAACCTAGGACTCACTTCCCTTTACTTGTGTATTTTATTACTTTTTTCAGAATTTTCAAACTATTTCCTCAAAATTTCCGCTTTCTTTGTTTCTTCAAACTTTAATTTGTTTGCAGCCATAATGTGATAATCCCTCATATTTGAAACCTTTATTTGCTTACTTGTTACTTGTACATAAAGTCACAATTGTAGCCTGGCCGGGAACCACACTAGTGGATCCTGAGGGGTGCCTAACACCTTCCCTCGGGATAATTTCTAGCCCTTACCCAATCTCTGGTTTTCTAGATCAATTCCTTCCTAGTGTCCTAATGCACTTTAATCATTAGCTGGAGACTCTTCAAAATGCAAACCCAATTCCCAAAAGGGAACGAGTTGTCCTCCCAAATGTCATAAACCCGATTTCGCGAGAACAAGGGGGCGCGACAGCATGGCGACTCTGCTGGGGAAATACTTTTAGGCTTTTATCATTTCAAGCTATTACCGTGACTTTACATTTCTTCTGTGCTTTATTTGTTTAATACCTTTAAGCATTTAATTCCCTCTTCTACTGCAAAAACTAACTTGTCTTTTGTTTCTTTCACTGCTTTCCTTTATTACTGTTTTAAATTATTGTAATTATTACTTTATGAACGTGCAAATACGTGACAACTTGTTTTAATAAGCATGTTTTCAACATCATATTCCACCCGTGCTAAACAAATACCATAGCAACACTTATAATGAGTGGTTACGCTCTTTCGATATTATCACCCTTTGCGGTAAAACCAGTCGATCAACGGTGTAGTCGACGGTTCCGTGCCTTTCCCTCTTGAGTTGTCCGCTCAAGGGTACCAGCCTAATACCCCATAGAAACCTTACTCTGTTTAATTGTGTATGCATCATGATCAAACTTAGCCAAGTCAGTTATATTGTCCGCATAATGACTCTTTAAGACAGCCTCGTCCAAAGTCCACTGGGTTTCCCAAAAACCCAAATGGACACTATCACGTTTTGTGCATTTATTTGGAGAACTAAATGCTTTCATGCCAATTATTGGTATTTAATAGTCGAATCTGGTGGGGGTAAGGGCCTAATCCTTTTGTCTTGCAGAAACATGAGGCACGAAGTCCCCAGATTCGGTATGGTATCAAACATCCATCCGGGGTTGCTAAGCTGGTGGGGGGATCTTCATTCCAGTGATCAAACTCTTGTCCGAAAATACCTAGGAAATCTACCTTCCCTCCTGGAGGTCCAACCCAACAACAAAATCATAGAAGCTGCTACTATGTTCTGGGATTGTGATAGGTCTGTGTTTCGCTTCGGAGAGATTGAGATGACACCCCTGCTAGAAGAAATAGGAGGATTGACTAGTATACCATGGGAGACCCAGGGTTTGTTAATGCCGGAAAATCGCAAGGGTAGAGATTTCCTCAAAATGATGGGCCTAAAGAAGAATCCACACTTGACATGTTTGAAGGAGTCCTACATTCCCTTCAATTATTTGTACGAGAGGTATGGTTGTAGACATGTGATTTTTGACCCTCCCCAAGATGTTTTATATTTTAGCATGTAAATATTTAATTTAGGCCTAATATAGCTACTTTAATTAATTTGACTCTTTTACTTTATTTTATTACAAGAAAATAAAAATTACAAAAATATTTTATTTTATGTACCTTTCATAAAGTAAAAAAAATACAAAAATAGTACCTTATTTTTTATCTTTATATAATCTTGAAAAATACAACAAATATATAATAGTTTCATGTTTTAATATAGTTTAGTTTAATTAATTAGAATTTGTTATTGCATCATGTAGTATAGTTTTCTTATATTAAAGGAATTTAGCTATGGTTTGGAGTCTTCTTAGCCCAAAATTGAGACAGAAAAAGACATGGTCCAACCCAATTACCCTTAGCCCATTCTTCCCAACCCATTAGCCCATTTAAGTACAAGATTTAATCCTAGCCATCTATTTCCTTCTAATCCAATGGCCATCATCCTTTGCCACTTCCATATAAAATACCCAGCTATATAAACCCTACCCCAAGTTTTCAATTCCTAGACCTAGACCTAGCTACACCCCAATTCCCAAAAAAAAGCTACACCCTAAGGGCACGACAACCATCATCTTGGAGGAGCTGAAACCCACCGTTCCAAAAGCTAAAAAATGAAAAAATGCTAAACGGAAAAGCAAAAAAGAAAACGTGAGCAGCAACTTCAAAAGAGGGCAGAAAATTTCTTGACCCATGTTTAATAAGAATGTGACATGTTCTGAAATCCATGAACACCATAATTGTATTAAGTATGGTAGGCTTGATAATGATTACTTGAAGTGGAGATATGGTCAGAAACAATTCTTTTGGCAATTGTCGGTGACTCAGTTGGAAGAAAACAAATGCAGTCCTTGATTTGCCTCTACATTTTTCGATTTTTTTCTCAGTCGCTGCTTCTCCACTTCTTTGTTTGGTAACGCTCGAATAAAGAAAAACAAACCGGGATCCCAATTTCCCCAAAAACTCGTCGGTGTCCAGAGTTTGTTTTGAGTTTTCTAGTGTCGATTCGAGGTTTTGATTCGTAATTTCGGTGTTTTAGTCCAAGGATTGTTGCTTGTTTAGCTCGATTGATTTGCAATTTTCAGCTTGGTTCATCAATAAAAGGTCCATTTCTCAATTTTCATTCTCATTTTATTGTGCTATGATAGCTCGGTGCGCGTGTTGGTTGATTTTTGTTTCTACGTTGTTTGAGTGGCATGTCTTAGTTTTCAATTAAATTATTTTAATTAGTTTTTATTTCGATTGTGATGCATGTAGTCCTGGGTTCTTGAATAAATACTTTTAATTAGGTAGATAAAAATTTAAGTTGTTTCTTTCTTGACAAGGAATAAGAATGGGCCATAAGGTGTGTCTTGAACTATAGGAATCTAGGCCAAGTAATAGATCATGTTAGCTAGCCCTTGGCCCCGATAATATCTTGTTCATAAATTTGGCCTTATAACAATCTCAAAGATTAGGAAAATAATTCAAATGCAAGCTTGCTTTAGGCGTGCTAGTTAATCATTTACCCTCCTAAACTCGGGTGCGCATTTATGTGACCCAAATCCAAATCTCAACAACGTTAGACAAAATGTGTCATGAACTGCGGGTGTATTTATGTGACGTGGTTCAAGATGTGTTTTAGATAACGTTGAATCTTTCCTAATAATTAAATAAAAGCGGTTATAAAGTTAAAATTGAACCATAGGCTAAACCACGTATTAAAATCAGATAATTAGGCCAATTATGATAGTTTAAGCGACCGTGCTATAACCACGAAACTCGGGAATGCCTAATACCTTCTCCCGGGTTAACAGAATTCCTTACCCAGATTTCTGTGCTCGCGGACTGTAATACAGAGTCAATCTTTTCCTCGATTCGGGATTTGAACCGGTGACTTGGGACACCATAAATTATCCCAAGTGGCGACTCTGAATTTTATATAAAAATAATCCCGTTTCAATTGTCACTTTAAGTTGGAAAAAATTCGCTTATACTCACATTTCGGGGGTGTAGGTAAAAAGGAGGTGTCACAGCTCTGGCGACTCTGCTGGGGAAAAGAACCCAGAACTTCTGGTTCATGGTTCAGAATTCGAGCTTGGAATAATTGTTATAGTTGACTTTGTTTATTATCTGATTTTTATGTGTTTGGGCCTAATGTGCTAAGTGTTGCTTTTTACTGTTTTGATACTATTTGAACTATATATAAACTATTACGAAACCCTTCTCTTCTCATCTTCGGGGATGTGCATGCTGGCATGACTCCTCCTTCTATTAGTGTCATACCTTGAAATAAGAAAGATGCTCGGATAAGTTACAAAGCCGGATGGCCTTTTGGTTCCCGGTACGTAGCCCCTCCTCGGCTCGAGTTGTCCACTCGGGTACACAAGTCTAGAATAATATAACCAGGTTTTTAGCTTAGAATAACTCAGCCTCATGCCGGATCCCTAGTAGGAACGTTTGTTTGTATCATGTGCATTTGACTTTGGGGACTCAATACAGGGGTTGGGTCCATCTAGGACAGGTGCACCCAAATTAAAAGACCATCTTGATACATCTTACGTGCTACTTGCATATCTGTCTATTTCTGCTTGCATGCTGACTGGCTTCTAGAATAGGGAAAGAAAATGAAAAAAAATAAAAATCGAAAAAAAAAGAAAAGAAAAGAGAGTGAGAGGTAGGTATTTGAATTACCCTGAAATTCTGTTGAAATTTAAAAAAAAAAGTCATTGCAAAATAAGTCATATTTTCTTGTTGTATCGAAACGGGCGAACTACGCGGGTCTGATTCTCACCGGATGTGAGATACATAGGCAAACCTCATCGGTTCCAGCCCATAATTTTCAAAAAATCCAAAAGTATTTTCCGTTACTTGCTTTAGAAAGCTTTCTTTTAGACCCTAATTGTTTTTTAAAAAAATATACAAAAATATTTTCTTTTAATTTCTTCCAAAAATCCAAAAATATTTTCATTCTTCTTTCAAAATTGAAAAGAAAATTAAAAATTCAAAAATATTTTCTTTTTAGAAGCATTTCTTTTATAAATTCAAAATAAAATTCCAAAAATATTTTCTTTTTTCCTTAGAAGTTTTTCTTTCAAAATTCCAGAAAAAAAAATTCAAAAATAAAAAATAAAAAATCTTTTTTCTTTAGAAGTCTTTCTTTGCAAAAATGCTAAAGAAAAATCAAAATCCAAAAATATTCTCTTTCTTTTTTATAAGTCTTTCTTTCGAAAAAAAAAAATCAAAACAAAAAGTTAGTTTATTTACTTTATTCATGATCCTCTCGAACTATGCAAGATCTGATTCATGTTCCCACATGATACGTAGGCAACCCACATCAGGTTCGATCACCATTAAAAAGAAATGAAAAAAAATGAAGAAATGAAAAAATATTGATAATAATAAGGACCGACTGAATCCATTCTAATATGTTTTGTTTTGAATTATGAAGAATGTAGAGGTGGTTGGTTTGTGGTAAGCTGGAAACACAAGATCCAAGGAAAAATGATAACTGACATCGAAGCGGTTACAAGTGCTCAAGAGACTCAGGGTCAGAGGGTTCCACAAGAGTCTACTGTGTTTGAGAAAAATAGAATACTGAAACAGCAAATGACCGAAATGTGTCAAGCATGGGCTAGTGGTCAAGGACAGCCTCGTCATGAGTCACCATTTTCTATACAGCAAGAGCAATACCACTCTCCTGAGTACCACTCGTACTCGTTTGATCTTCCTGCAAACATTGAGAAGCCTGCCCGAAAGATGGTACAGGAAGAAAAGATGGTACAGGAAGAAATGACCCAAAGAGTGAAAAGCTTAGAACAACGGTTGAAAAACATGCAAGGGTTGGCTGGTCAAAAGAGTGTTGCCTTCAAAGATCTATGTATGTTCCCCGATGTCCACTTGTCGCCTGGTTTCAAGACTCCCAAATTTGAAAAGTATGATGGACATGGAGATCCCACAGCCCACCTGAAAAGGTATTGCAATCAACTCAGAGGTGCGGGAAGAAACGAAGAATTGCTGATGGCTTATTTTGGGGAAAGCCTTACGGGAGAAGCATTCGAATGGTTTTTGGATCAAGACACATCTCACTGGTACGTCTGGAATGACATGGCACAAACCTTTGTTAATCGGTTCCAATACAACATCGACATTGCCCCAGACCGCATTTCCCTTTCAAACCTGAAGAAGAAACCAAGTGAAAGTTTCAAGGAATATGCCATTAAATGGAGAGAGCAAACAACTCGAGTTAAGCCACCCATGGATGACCACGGGCTAATCACTGTCTTCCTTCAAGCGCAAGAGCCTGATTACTTTTAAAACATGATGTCCGCAGTTGGCAAATCCTTCTCGGAAGCAATCAAAATGGGAGAGATGGTAGAGAATGGTCTTAAGACAGGCAAAATTATAAGTCAAGCAGTTTTTAAAGTCGCAACTCAGGCTGTCCGGTTTGAATCTGATAATTTTTGCGACACAAATGAGAAGGTTGAAGAAATCATGATGATATCAAGGTCGATAAGAGGTCCCAGGAGAACATCTCAAAGGTATGAGCAGCCTCCTCAAGTTTTCCATGACTTCCCTGAGCAGTATTATCCACCTCAGAACCCTCAATACTCTGTTGCTCCACTTCAGTATGCTGTCCAGCCACTAAAACACCCCAGAAGGTGAGCACAAGCATCACAAAATCTCCAACAGCCTCCACAAAATTTTCAGGTGCCCTATAACCCACATCCAAGCTAGAGGTATAAAGGGGAACAAAGGTTGAAAGATAATTTTATACCAATAGGAGAGTCCTATGCAAGCTTATTTGAGAAGTTAAAGCATTATGACATGATTGCACCTATTCCTCCAAATCATGTGGACCCACGTGCAAAAAGCTTTGACCCTTCTAAAAGGTGTGACTACCATTCCAATGCCCAAGGCACAATGTTGAAAGCTGTCGGGATTTGAAAAGAGAAATAGAAAGGATGATCCAGGAAAACCTGATTGTGATCCAAGACAATGACACCCAAAATATCACGCAAAATCCTTTACCTGCACATCATGATGCACACTTTGTGGGGATGATGCCTGGTGACATAGAGTATGAGAATCCTCTCAGGAACTTGCTAACTGAAGTTAATGATTTTGAAATTGGAGAAGGCTCTGCCGATTCTGATGAGCAAATTTGTGACTAAATGTCAAGCCTAGCAATTGAAAAGTCATTCCCTCCTCACTAGGAAGGAATCTTGGTAGCTTATTTTGATGTTTTTTCTATTATCTGTGTTATTTCAGGGTTGTGATACATATTTTATTTATTTTATTGAGTTAAATCCTTCTATCCCTCCATTCTATTTGTGTGAGTCTTGTCTGTCTGTTCTGTTGCTATTTTCACTATTCGGGTTATTTTAAGGTTGTAACTCGTATTTTAGGTTGTTTGTTTAGTTGTAAAACCCTTTCATCCTTTACTCAATAAAATACAGTTTGTCCTTTTGTGTCATTTTGTTTCTAGTTCTTTTCTCGCTAGTTCTAATGACATGACATGCATGCGGAAATTTTGGCTAGATCTTAGGAACTAATTTAATCTGGAATCTGATAACTAAAAAAAATACTTTTGAGGATGAATAAAGAGTTGGAATACTTTGGAACTAAGGTCGAGTAAAATTCACCTTCAAATCATTGTGAAGATCGGGCTTGAGGATGTTTAATCAATTGATGTTTGTTGGAAAGTTTGTCACTAAGGGATGAAAAAATGTCTTGTGACCACGGCACACCAAGAAGACAGACATGTTCGTCAATGCTGTGATCGCGAAAAGATACCATGTTTGATGTTCTTGAGGTTGGGAGACCCTTTTTCTGCTACCCAAACACTTTATATCCATTGTTACCCCTTTTGAGCCTGTGTTATTTTTCTTTGACTACCCTCTTTTGAAATCTAGTTTAGAGTTAAAAAAAAAATAAAAAAATCTATGTCCCAAGAGTACAAACTGGGGCAATTTTTAGAAAGTTCAGAAAAAAAAAAGAATTATTAAAGGTCCATGCCCTCAAAAATAGAAGCTGGGACAAACAAAAAAAAAAGAAAAAAAAAGAGAAGAGGAAAAAAAAGAAAAAAAAAAGAGAGAAACAGAAAGAAAGATGAAAAACAGTTTAGGTCAGATGTTTGAACTACGTTCGACCTGATTCCTTAAAAAATAAGGATACGTAGGCAGTCTCACGGTTCGGTCCAAAAAATAAGAATTTAGAAGAAAAAGAAAAAAAAAAGAAAAAATAGAAAAATCCAAAAATCCCCAGCATCTGAAACTGGGGCAAAAATTTTATTTCATTTTTGAAAGAGTCGATTCCAAGAGTTATAAGTCTACAACCCCTCATTTTGAGTTTATTTGAGCCTTCATGCCGACCTTTCTTTCCAACCCTATCGAAAAACCTTTCAAATAAAGACCTCCCGATATGCATTCACGAATGCCAAGAAAAGCATGCAATAAACAACGGTTGTCACACGACATATAACACTGTCAAGTTACTCACAAAAAGTGAGAAAAAGCAAAAGAAAAATAAAAATAAAAATGAGAGAGTCTTATTAGTAAAAATCTTCACGGGCACTATAAGGCGACGGTAAGCAGAGATGAACAAATGAGAGAGACTTGTTGATGAAAACCCCTCGGGCACTACTTGTCGAAAGTGAGTCATGAAGCTGATACGAAGAATTGGCATAAACAAGCCCGACTTCAAAGGTCATAAGAATGGTAAAAGGGAAGATTAGATTAGTTTGGTAGATCGGCCGTTAAGTCCAAAATGCATGTCATGATCATTAAGACTAGTTATTGAAAAAGAAAAAAAAAAGGAAAAAGAACTCTTCCTTCTGTCCTTCCGACAGGGACATTTCTTGTTAATACTTGTTTCTTTGCATCATTGTGTCCTTCACTCCGAGTCGGTCCTTGTCAAAACAAGCAAGAAAAGATTTCAAAATCTGCTACCAGCTTTTCAATTGCATAAAGAAAATTTGGCCAGCACTAAGTTGTTTATGTCAATATACCTTGAGGATTCTTACAAAGGCTTCCCCAAAAAGACTCTTCTCAGCCTACTTGGTACAAGAAAGATAACTGGTGATTCTCTTTGACAGACAAATTGCTCAAAAGTAGAAACTCATTCAAGATATCGGAAAGGGTCACCTAGGCAAAGATCTCCAGTCGAGATAAGGCTGATTGAGCCGCAAGTACAAATGATACTAGGTGTGAAACAATTAGGGTTGATGCAGAGCAAAAGTCTCTTGAAGCCAACTTAAGCTGATTGAGCAGAAGCCAAGTTGCCCAAGACTCAAGGCCACAAACCAACCACCATTTCCAAAAATGATAAATTTTACTTTGTATGAAACAGGAACAAAGCGGTACAAGGAAAGTGATTCAAAAAGAGAAAAAAAAAAGAAAAAAAAGGAAAAAAAAAACAACAAAAAAAAAGAGAAGAAGAGAAAAGAAGAGAAGAGCCCATAAAGGGAAGTTTCTCAAATCTTTGCCTTTATTTGTCTTTCTATTGTGCATAAAATCTTGCCATTGATCTTCACATTTTTTCCTCCCAGGATAAAAAGTCCTAGTCTGATGGATCTTCTCCCAATAAAATCTTAGTCTGATGAATCTTTCTCCTAAGATAGAAGACCTAGTCTGATGAACTTTCTTCTAGGATCAAAATCTTAGTCTGATGACTCTTTCTCCTAAGATAGAAGACCTAGTCTGATGAACTTTCTCCTAGGATCAAATGCTTAGTCTGATGAATTTTTCTCCTAAGATAGAAAACCTAGTCTGATGAACTTTCTCCTAGGGTAAACATCTTAGTCTGATGAATCTTTCTCCTAAGATACAAAAAAATCTTAGTCTGATGAATTTTTCTCCTGAGATAGAAGACCTAGTCTGATGAACTTTCTCCTAGGATAAACATCTTAGTCTGATGAATCTTTCTCCTAAGATACAAAAAAATCTTAATCTGATGAATTTTTCTCCTAAGATAGAAGACCTAGTCTGATGAACTTTCTCCTAGGATTAAAATCTTAGTCTGGTGAATCTTTCTCTTAAGATAGGAAACCTAGTCCGATGAATTTTCTCCTAGGATAATAATTTAAAAAAAAAGGGAAGTCTGAATTTGAAAAAAGAAGAAGAAGGGAGTCATTTTTTAGTTTTCTTAAGATTATCAATGTTTAGTTTTCTTGAAATCAGGGGGCCCCGCCTGGAGAATAGGGTCAGTTTTTACTTTAGTCAAGCTTAGTTTATAGTTTTTCGCAAGCTCAATCACTTTTAGGAGACGTACATCCTAGTCTAATCTTTAGTTTACTCATCATTGCATCAATAGTATAAGTGGTTTACAATATTGCTAACAACTCACAAATCTTCCTAGTGCAAACTGGGGCAGAAAAATTTCGTTTGTTTTGTTGGTTTTGATTGCAGGCACCCACATGGAAACCAAGGGAACACAGAAATTTTCAGTATTTAGGTGCCCACCTGGAGAACAAGGGAAAACAGTTCAAGTTTCGAGGAAAAGCAGTTGTAAGTTTCAAAGGAAGACAGTTCAAGTTTCAGCAATTAGGCGCCCACCTGGAGAACAAGGGAAAATAATTTGAGTTTCAAGAGAAAGCAGTTCAAGTCTCAAAGGAAAACAGTTCAAGTTAGAAGTAGCAGAAGCTCGCGGCAAGAAGGCAAGTCAACAGAAGAGATGATCAATGGAAATAGTCTCAGTCTAGAATTAAAAAAAAAACAAAAAAAAAAAAACAAGAAAAGAAAAGAGGTGAAAAGGGGAGTGAATCCAAATGCAGAAGCAGATGAAAAGCTGTGGAATACTCAAGACGTGATTGAGGTCACAAGCTCTGCATGTCCCGTCTTGATTTGAAAAGCTGAAGAAGATTGAACCAACACCTGCAGCTAATAAGCATCAAGATTCAGATCAGGGTCCGCATGAAGAACCAACCAAGACTCAAGATCAAGCTTCAGAAGACTCATAGATAGGAATCTTATAACTCATAGCTGATTGGCTTGGTTAGTCTTTTTCATTTTTGATTTTGATGTAATAACGGGACTGCGGATCGGAACCTCGATGGCACCTCGGTTGGCCCTCCACCTTGGTACTCCATCACCTCATTCACCTCTGAACTACACGTGACCTGATTCCTTTATAGCCAAGGATATGTAGGCAGCTCAGATATCAGGGCTCGGTCACATTCCCCTTTTCTCTTAGTTTTGGTCTCCTTAAATAAGAGTCGGGTCAAAAAACATGTCTAGTCATTCTTTGTCTGAAAACTCTTCGTGTTTCCAGTCAAATAGGGGCAGTTGTAGACATGTGATTTTTGACCCTCCCCAAGATTTTTTATATTTTACCATGTAAATATTTAATTTAGGCCTAATATAGCTATTTTAATTAATTTGACTCTTTTACTTTATTTTATTACAAGAAAATAAAAATTACAAAAATATTTTATTTTATGTACCTTTCATAAAGTAAAAAAAATAATACAAAAATAGTACCTTATTTTTTATCTTTATATAATCTTGAAAAATACAAAAATATATAATAGTTTCATGTTTTCATATAGTTTAGTTTAATTAAGTAGAATTTGTTTTTGCATCATGTAGTATAGTTATCTTATATTAAAGGAATTTAGCTATGGTTTTGAATAATAATTTTTGGAGTCTTCTTAGCCCAAAATTGAGACACAAAAAGACATGGTCCAACCCAATTACCCTTAGCCCATTCTTCCCAACTCATTAGCCCATTTAAGTACAAGATTTAATCCTAGCCATCTATTTCCTTCTAATCCAATGGCCATCATCCTTTGCCACTTCCATATAAAATACCCAATTATAGAAACTCTACCCCAAGTTTTCAATTCCTAGACCTAGACCTAGCTAGAACCCAATTCCCAAAAAAGCTACACCCTAAGGGAACGACAACCATCATCTTGGAGGAGCTGAAACCCGCCGTTCCAAAAGCTAAAAAATGAAAAGAAAAAAAAAGCTAGACGGAAAAGCAAAAAGAAAACGTGAGCAGCAGCTACAAAAGAGGGCAGGAAATTTCTTGATTCATGTTTAATAAGAATGTGACATGTTCAGAAATCCATGAACACCAAAATTGTATTAAGTATGGTAGGCTTGATAATAATTACTTGAAGTGGAGGCATGGTCAGAAACATTTCTTTTGGCAATTGTCGGTGACTCAGTTGGAAGAAAACAAATGCAGTCCTTGATTTGCCTCTACATATTTCGATTTTTTTCTCAGCCGCTGCTTCTTCACTTCTTTGTTTGGTAACGCTGGAATAAAGAAAAACAAATCGGGATCCTAATTTCCCCAAAATATCGTCGTTGTCCAGAGTTTGTTTTGAGTTTTCCAGTGTCGATTCGAGGTTTCGATTCGTAATTTCGGTGTTTCAGTCCAAGGATTGTTGCTTGTTTAGCCAGATTGATTTGCAATTTTTAGCTTGGTTCATCAATAAAAGGTCCATTCCTCAATTTTCATTCTCATTTTATTGTGCTATGATAGCTCGGTGCGCGTGTTGGTTGATTTTTCTTTCTACATTGTTTGAGTGGCATGTCTTAGTTTTCAATTAAATTGTTTTAATTAGTTTTTATTTCGATTGTAATGCATGTATTCCTGGGTTCTTGAATAAATACTTTTAATTGGGTAGATGAAAATTGAAGTTGTTTCTTTCTTGACAAGGAATAAGAATGGGCCATAAGGTGTGTCTTGAACTATAAGGAATCTAGGCCAAGTAATAGATCATGTTAGCTAGCCCTTGGCGCCAATAATATCTTGTTCATAAATTTGGCCTTATAACAATCTCAAAGATTAGGAAAATAATTCAAATGCAAGCTTGCTTTAGGTGTGCTAGTTAATAATTTACCCTCCTAAACTCGGGTGCGCATTTATGTGACCCAAATCCAAATCTCAACAATGTTAGACAAAATGTGTCGTGGACCGCGGGTGTATTTATGTGACATGGTTCAAGATGTGTTTTAGATAACGTTGAATATTTCCCAATAATTAAATAAAAGCGGTTATAAAGTTAAAATTGAATCGTAGGCTAAAACACGTATTAAAATCAGATAATTAGGCCAATTATGATAGTTTAAGCGACCGTGCTAGAACCACGAAACTCAAGAATGCCTAATACCTTCTCCCGGGTTAACAGGATTCCTTACCCGGATTTCTGTGTTCGCGAACTGTAATATAGAGTCAATCTTTTCCTCGATTCGGGATTTGAACCGGTGACTTGGGACACCATAAATTATCCCAAGTCGCAACTCTGAATTTTATATAAAAATAATCCCGTTTTGATTGTTACTCTAAGTTGGAAAAAACTCCCTTATACTCACCTTTCGGGGGTGTAGGTAAAAAGGAGGTGTGACAACGGTCACAACAAATCCTACCGTACATATTCGGATGAGTTCGCCCATACATCGTTGGGGCATATTCACCGAAGGGTCTTTGTCTTCATGTTCTGCTTCTTGGGGATGATAGTGTTTCCAAAGAAGAAAACAAGGATCCACACCAGGCTAGCCACGGTCACCAAAACTTTGATGGAGGGAATTGGTGGACAACCATTTAGCATGGTGCCCATGATCATCACAGAGATTTACCGAGCCTTGGAAAAGTGTTAATAAGGAGCCCCACACTTCGAGGGCTGCAACTTGCTACTCCAGCTCTGGCTCATGTAGCATCTTCAAAGGGGTGAATATCGGCAAGAGATTCAGCGTAGAGACTGGGACGATCATATAGCCTTCCATCAACCAAGGAGAATGAACTACATGCCCAACATGTTTGCTCAGCCAGAAGATGCAAATGGATGGGTGGAGCTGTTTGAAACTCTGATTGAGGATCAAATACAATGGATGTTTGAGTGGTTCCCTACTGAAGTGTTTATCGCCCGATCCAGGGACGCACCATTTCTGATACTGATCGGTTTGAGAGGAACCTACCCTTATGTCCCTCTCCAGGTTATGAGACATGCTGGTAGGAAACAGGTTATACCAAAGGTCGACTAGATGAGTCACTTTTGGGCCGACTTCCAAGCGGATGACAATCCTTATAAGTGCCATGCTCAGCATATGTGGCATTGCAAGATCCTCATGGGGAGAGGTACTATCGAGCCAGATAGATACCATGCTGGCTACACCCCATACTATTCGGAATGGCTGGAGGACAATCACAATGGTCTGGGCCAACATGGGTTTGTTCGAGGTCATAGAATCATCGATGAAAGGGCTGAAGCAAAGGTCAAATACAAACAACTGCGCAAGAGGATTCGGGAATGTGAAAGAGAGCACCGTGAGTTTCAAGAAGCCCACCAAAAACTGATTGAAGAGTGGAAAGACATCGCTATTAGTGCCAACAAGCGATTAGGATACGTGGAACGAGGTTTAGTGGAGTTGAAAAGGAAATTTCTTAAGAGGATCGAGGACTGCCAGAATGCTTAAGGAAACAAGGGTGGACACCTGGCCAGAGCCTATCTGTTGCTGGGACTTCGTGAGCTTGTGAAGCTGTTCAATGGAGCCAAAGATGAGTATGGGGAAGGTCCTTCTGGGACCAAATAGATAGGAATTTGCCTTTTCGTTTTATGAATGTAATAAGGCCAATGGCCATTAGTGACATGTTTATCTTCTGTTATTTAGTGTCCTTTTGGGATTCGTCTTATTTTTATCAATAAAATGAGGCATTTAGCATTATAAGTTCTCCAAATCAACTTGTCGCTAGGCCTACCTCGGGCACAACGAAGCTCCCAAATTAGGACACGACTTACATTCTTGCACTACATGTTTAAATATCGCAACGTTTCTTTTCATAATCCTCACTAACTTGTTGCCTTTTTGTTTTTATTTTTTCCCCTCCCCAAGGTTAGTTCGTGCACTCTGGCATCATCATATTCTACAAGATCAAAGGGTCCTCCACCCACTCCTGCTCCTAGCCCCGTCAGAAATAGGAACAAAGGAAAGATGGAAGATTTGAACAACACCAGAAAGGAAAACTCAACTGAACGGGTAGAGGTCACTCCTAGTACTCTAGTTCCTAAGGAAAGTGCATTCCAGATTGAACAAAAGCTGCTGAAATTCCAAGAAGAACTTGATCAGGTCCGGAACTTGGCGAGCTTATCATTTTCCCTCACCACCCCAGATGTCAATTTTCCTAATGCTCAGAACCCTACACCTCCACAAAACATCCCAAAACCACAAAACCATCCCACTCCTTACCACCACTGCAACACCTGTCATACTTCCAACAATACTCCACTGCTCATCCCAAAACCGGTGAACTCCACAAATGACCATTTCCACACTCATAGCATCCCCATCTACGTGAAAACCATGCCGCACTCCACCCAACCCATTTCAAGCACACCCGAGTCTGATGATAAAGACTCACTCATCAGGAGTCTGGCTGAAGAGCTTAAGAAGTTGACTAGTTGAATTTAGGGCGTCGAAGGAAGCAAAGGAATTGAGGGGCTAAACTATGAAGATCTCTGCATACAACCCGATGTTGAACTGCCCGAGGGGTACAAACCTCCGAAGTTCGAGATGTTTGATGGTACAGGAGATCCGAGAGTTCATTTGAGAACATACTGCAACAAGCTGGCCGTAGTAGGAAAGGACGAAAGAATCTGCATGAAACTCTTCATGAGGAGTCTGAAAGGAAATGCTCTGTCTTGGTACATTAGCCAAAATCCGAAGAAGTGGTCTAACTGGGTAAGCATGGCGTCCGATTTCACGGACAGGTTTAGGTTCAACACAGAAAATGCGCCAGATGTGTTCTACATCCAGAACCTAAAGAAGAAACCCACGGAAACATTCGGCGCGTATGCCACTCGCTGGAGGTCAGAAGATGCCAAAGTCAGGCATGCTCTAGAGGAAGAACAAATGAACAGGTTTTTCGTCCGAGCTCAAGACCCCCAGTACTATGAAAGGTTGATATTGATTGAAAGCCAGAAGTTTTCCGACATCATCAAGCTAGGTGAGAGGATCGAGGAAGGCATTAAAAGTGGTATGGTTACAAACTTTGAGGCTTTGCAGGCTACCAACAAGGCTCTACAGTCTGGTGGCACAACCAAGAAAAAGAACGTAAGCGTCGTGATGGTTGCACAGAGAACCAAGTCCCCTATCAAATACCAAACCTACCCGATGCCTCCACTCACATATCAATCTACCCCAAATTACCAAACACCCTCGCTCTCTTACCAAACTCCACCACCTACTTACCAATCACCTCCACCTCCCACATATCAGCCTACTTCACCCAAATATTCCCAACCCGCACATGTCAACCAAGCCTACAATACTCAACCCTCTCACTATCAATCACCTCCCACTCGCCAAAACTTTCCTAGACCCCCACCGAATTATCGATCGTAGACCTCCCAAACAATATACCGCCATTGCCCAACCAATTGACCAGCTGTATTAAAGGCTCAAAGCTGCTGGTTATGTCACCCACATCCCCGCTATAACTCCTGAAAACCCTTCCCAATGGGTCAATCCTAATAAATCCTGTGCATACCATTCCGACATGAAAGGGCATACTATTGATGAATGCCGCTCTTTGAAAGATAAAATCCAAGCACTGATTGATAACAAGATTATTATGGAAAAGGAGCCCGCTCCGAATGTCCGCAATAACCCTCTACCAGACCATACGGGTGGAGGCATTCACATGATTGAAATAGAGAATGACTGGGACCCTAAGGGGTCAATAGGTTTGATCACAGAAAGCGACGACACAAAGAAACCAATAGTCATCCTTAATCCGATTGTAGTCCAGATTCAACCTTTTGGGGACACTAAGGTGAATATGTACATACCACTTGAGTTTGAAACACCATCATCTGCAAAGACGCCAGCACCGATCGAGGTCGAGTTTGGGTCCCCGGCAAATGTACCTGAACTATTTGAAGTTGCGATCTTGCCTTCCAAAATACAGGCTCTGTTCGAAGTAGGTGCCCATTCCAGTAGAAATGTCGGCTATAACACCATTCCATACAAATTCCATACCTTGGGACTACACAGCCGAGGCAAGCAAGAAAGGGAAAGCCAAATTTGGAGAAGCAGTCGCGGTATAGGGTATGACAAGAACCGGCAGAGTATACACCCCGGAACATTTGGCTGAATCAAGCAAGTAGGTCTCTAGATGGCCGACCATTACTGAAGCTAAGCCCGATGTTCTCTGGAGAAAAATACAAGCAAAAGAGTACTCAGTCATTGATCAGTTGAACAAAACACCAGCACAGATCTCTATCCTAGCTTTGCTGCAAAGCTCCGATGCACATAGGAATGCCTTGTTGAAAGTGCTGAGTGAGGCATATGTACCGAGCAACATCATTGGAGGAGAAATGGAAAACATGGTAGGGCAGGTATTGGGGAGTCACCAGATAACTTTTCATGAAGATGAGTTGCCACCAGAAGGGTTGAGTCACAACAAGGCGATGTACATCACTGTGCAATGCGAGGATTATTTCATCACCAGAATCCTGATCGACGGTGGGTCCAGCCTCAATATTTGTTCATTGGTAACACTGAGAACATTGGGAAAGAGTCTGCATGAGATCAAGGACGGGGCCATCAACGTCAAAGCTTTTGACGGTTCCCAAAGGTCCACTATTAGGGAAATTAGCTTGTGTTTGCAGATGGGGCCTACTTGGTTTGATGTTGAATTTCAAGTAATAGATGTGTCGGCATCTTACAGCTTGCTGTTGGAACGGCCGTGGATCCATGCCGCTGGGGCTGTAGTGTCAACACTACATCAAGTGGTGAAATTTGAGTTGAACCACCAAGATATGATCATTCACGGCGATGGTAGCAATCCCATATACAGTCGCCAAACCATCCCAGCGATTGGAAGAAGGGGAAAGATAGGTGGGTAAACCTATCACCATATCGAACGAGTCAACGCTGTTGACAAAGACAAATGGGGGGACAACAAAATTGAAAGCATATTGAACTGGAACGGATATGAGCCTGGAAAGGGACTTGGCAAGAACCTACAAGGAATCGCCAAGCCGATCAAACTGAAGAAACATGGCACCACTTTCGGTCTGGGATACGAGTATTGATAACTGCGATTTCTGCATGTTTTTTATACCCATTCTTACCTGAGCTTTGTGCATTTATTGCCATATAATAGTCCCAAAATGCTTACAAATAACACTTGATTGCAGGTTTGAGCCACAAGATGACAAATACTAAAGATCGGCTAAAAAAGGAGTGAAATCTGCCAAGTGTCAAGAGACAACTGAAAGGGGGGATCAAAAGGCCCTGCGCGGTCCGCACTGTTCTGTCACGCGGCCGCGCAGGAGAGTTCAGAAGCTGGGCATATCCAAGTTCAACTTGCGCGGACCGCACTGTTTTGCCACGCGGCCGCGCAAGAAAGTTCAGAGGCCATGATATTTTTAAGATAAGCTACGCGGTCCGCGCCTAGTTCCGACGTGGTCCGCGTCCCTTTTTGTGCGGTTCGCGCCTAAGAGAATCAGAGAAGCAATCACTCGATACAAAAGCCCATGCGACCGCGCACCTAATCAGTGCGGTCCGCGTGGATGAAGTTCATGCGGCCGCAAGTCACTTTTGTGCGGTCCGCGCCCCCAGTACCAGATGCAAGTAATGAAGACCCAGAGCCCTACGCGGCCGCGCGTCATTTGTGCGCGGTCCGCGCCAGACCCTCAGGGGTATTTTTGTCCGATTTTTCCTGTGTAGTATAAATAGAACATTTTACTTTTTAGCAGTAGTTTTTTGGAAGGCGGTTCGAGAGCAGAGAGCAGCTGAACTCGTGTTACCCTGTTATCAGCCTATTTTGGGCCCTTTTTTCTAGTTTTAAAGTGGAATCAAGTAGATTAACATTGTAGTTAACTATTATGTCAATTTCATCTATTATTTCTTTGATTTTTGTTACTACTATGTCTAGCTAAACCCATTAGCTAGGGTTGTGGCTCAACCCTAGTGTGGGAAATTGATGGGTGTGATTGTTTAGTGCATGAATGATGTTGGGTGTTTGCTATTTGGATTAATCTTAAGTTTTCACTAAGATTTGGTGGTTGCAAACACTAAGTCTAGCTTAGTGGGTCTTGACTCTTCTTGAGAAAGAGAGTCTATGACCTCAAGATTAACTCCAACAAGGAATCGGGATGGACCCATGAGAATGGTAGTCCCAATTAACGGGTTAAACCTCGAGAGAGTAATTACCCAACTTGAACCATAAGTTGCTTGGGCAAATTAGCCTACCCAATTGGTCTCGAGAGAGTCAATTGGGCAAAATCACTCTCTCTACCGAGAGGTGTGAGAGTGGGTGTAAAAGGTGCAACGGTTATAGCATAAGCCCCATATTCGTCATTCTTGCATTAGGAATTTCTACCCGTTAGTGGACCACCTAGGTAAATGCTGCATCCCTAGTGCTTTTATCTATCTTGCATACAATTTAGAATCATAATTTTAGCATAACCTAGTTTTACAACTGTAGTTGATAAATTGTAGCTCTTAAACAAAAGAAAACCAAAAATGTTATAAGATCAATTATGAGCTAAAACACTATCCTAGACCATACAAATACTCGACTCCAATTTGAAGTTCCCTGTGGAAAATCGACCCCGATATCGCTATTGGGTAAAAGTATTAGCACCCACTCATCCTTAGGTTGAGTCTGCTGCGATCACTTTTTGGCACCGTTGTCGGGGAGCTTTACGGTGTTGACTATCTGTGTAGCTAGTATTGTGTTTTGCTTCTATTTCCTTCTTATTTACTAATTTTGCGTGTTGATCAATCAGGTACCATGGATCTTAATGCAAATGACCCTCTCGGCAATGTGATAGCGGGGGAGGAGGTAGAAGATCTAGAACAACATGAGGTCTTACCTCAACTTCCACGGAGAGGTCGGAATGTCAATATAAATGCAAATGAGAACAACAATATTCCAGACCCTCCTCCGCAACCGCCGAGAGTGGCTCCCAGAGTTCTACCAAATCAAGGATACGCCAGTGCTATTGTTCCTCCCCGAATCCGGGCGGGGAACTTTCAAATCACAAATGTTATGCTGACCTTGCTCGAGCAACGAGGTTATTTCACGGGTGCCTCCGATCAAAATGCCTACAAGCACTTTAAGGGGTTCGTTAATACTTTTTGTGGTAGCAAGCAGAAAAACGTATCCGAGGACGCGTTGAGATTGAGGCTTTTCCCGTTCTTTCTTCGAGGTAAAGCATTGGATTGGTTAGAAAGGCTCCCCAATCATTCTATCACAACATGGGATGAATTGGCGGACAAATTTATTGCTAAGTTCTTCTCTCCAAGTCATATGGAGGCTCTTCGGGATGAAATTCTAGCTTTCAAGCAGGAGCCAACAGAACCTTTGCATGAAATATGGGAAAGATATAGAACAATGGTGAAAGAGTGCCCTAATAACGACATGACCGAGGCTATGATTCAACAAACTTTTTATCGGGGCATCAACACCACAAATCAATGCATTGTGAACCAATTGGCCGGAGGGAATTTTATGAAACTTTCTTACCAAGAGGCATGTGATGTACTTGATGAAATGGCCGACACCTCTTCGGCATGGCAAAGCCGAGCAAACGTGCCACAAGGTGACCCCACGGTCATCCATTTGCACAAGGAATTGCACGATCATGGCCAAGCAATAGCCGAACTTACAACAACTATGAATCAATTAGCAAAGGCGCAATTACAACAAGTCCAAAACTCGCGCCAAGTCAATGCAATGGAAGGTGTTTCTATGTTGAAAAGGAGGCAAAGAGGACAACAACCTCAAGGTAATTGTGAACAATATGACAACAACAATGATGGTGGTGGGTATTCGAATGAAGGTTTTGATGACCAAAGTGAGGAAGTCCAATATGTCAACAACTACCAAGGGAATAGAGGCAACCAAGGGAATCAACAATGGAGACCCCAAGGTAATTGGGGCAATCAACAAGGCGGCAATTGGAATTGCAACAACAATCAAGGAGGCAATTGGGGGAACAATAATTCTGGGAATCAATGAAATTGGAGCGGGAACAACAATTGGAACAACAACAATGGCGGTCAAGGTAATAGGTGGCAAGGCTATCAAAGTCCCCCAATGTATCAACAACCCAATAACCCGCCTCCGTTCCAATCTCAAGGGTCCAGTCCGTCGGGCAATGACATGAGTCGAATAGAGAGCATGTTCGAACAAATGATGAAAAAAAGTCAAGATTCCGAGGCCCAATTAGCTTCGCATAACACATCTATCAGGAACTTGGAAGTGCAATTAGGCCAAATCTCTCAATCTTTAAATACTCGCCCAAAGGGTGCTCTACCAAGTGACACAGTAGTAAACCCCAAGGGAGGGCACAACAATCATGTGATGGCAGTGACAACACGAAGTGGAAGAGGCGGTGATGTGCATACCTCAAGAGATAACCGAGTTCCGGTAGATGAAGATGAGTTGCAAAATGATGAGATCTCGTTGGTAGTTGAGGATGTTGTCGAACCAAGTGCAAATGATGATGGGAGAATTGCAATTGATGAGGGTGAGGAGGAGACTCAAGAGGCCGTGAACCCGTCTAGGGAACACGTCATTGATATGCCCAAACCGGAGGTGCCAAAAGCCAAGGCACCCTTGCCTAGACCTCCTCCGCCCTACCCTCAACGGTTGGCCAAGCAAAAGGGTGACAACCAATTTAAGAAATTTATTTAAATGATGAAGAGTTTGACTATCAATGTGCCTTTGGTAGAGGCACTCTAGCAAATGCCGGGATACGCAAAGTTCATGAAAGATTTGGTTACAAAAAAGAAATCAATGGAGTGTGAGACAATCAAGATGACCCATCAAGTGAGCGCAATTGTGCATTCATGTAATGCCATATTCGGTCTTCAAGACCTTGGGAATCGGACAACCTCGTCCAACCTCTATGAGGCTTCAAATGGTGGACCGATCAATGAAGTGGCCTTTGGGAATTATTGATGATGTCCTTGTTCGTGTTGATAAGTTCATATTGCCAGCCGATTTCGTGATCTTGGATTGTGAAGTGGATTTTGAGGTGCCTATCATTCTTGGGAGGTCCTTCCTAGCTACGAGAAAGGCCTTGGTTGATGTGGAAGCGGGAGAATTGACCTTCCGTGTTGGTGATGAAAAGGTGGTGTTCCATGTATGCAAATCAATGAGGCAACCAAATAGCAACGAGGTGTGCTCGTTTGTTGACATTGTCACGGCAGTGATAGTGGATGACACAAGCACTATGGCTAATGTTGAGGACCCAGTTGAGGCCGTGCTTTTGAACATGGATGTTGATGATGATGCTAGAAGGGTGGAGTGTGTGAATGCATTACCTGGCATGGGCTCATATTCTTATGAACCGAGGAAGTTATCTCTTGATCTTGAAAATCGCAAAACTCCTCCCACCAAGCCATCTATTGAGGAGCCACCGGTGTTGGAGTTGAAACCACTTCCTCCTCACCTCAGGTATGAATTTCTTGGTCCTAATTTTACTTTGCCGGTTATACTTTCTTCTTGCTTGACTAACGTGCAGGTTGAAGCCACTTTGGCGGTTCTTCAAAAGCGCAAGCGGGCAATTGGATGGACCTTGGCGGATATTCGGGGTATTAGCCCCGCATTTTGCATGCACAAGATAATATTGGAGGATGATGCTAGGCCATCTCTTGAACATCAAAGGAGACTCAATGAAGCCATGCAAGAGGTGGTTAAAAAGGAAGTCATCAAGTGGCTTGACGCCGGTGTGGTGTACCCAATTTCTGATAGTTCGTGGACTTCTCCAGTACAATTTGTGCCAAAGAAGGGAGGGATGACTGTGGTGACTAATGACAATAATGAACTTATTCCGACTCGCACTGTGACAGGTTGGAGGGTATGCATGGACTACCGGAAGTTGAACAAGGTGACTAGAAAGGATCATTTTCCATTTCCGTTCTTGGACCAAATGCTTGATCGTCTTGCAGGCCGGGTTTTCTATTGTTTTCTAGATGGGTATTCAGGCTATAACCAAATTCTCATTGCCCCGGAAGACCAAGAAAAGACAACTTTCACATGTTCTTATGGAACATTCGCCTTCTCTCGAATGCCATTTGGGTTATGTAATGCACCGACGACTTTCCAACGATGTATGATGGCAATCTTCACCGATATGGTGGAAGACATTTTGGAGGTCTTCATGGATGATTTTAGTGTGGTCGGGGACTCTTTCGGTGATTGCTTGCAAAACTTGGATCGTGTATTGGCCCGATGCGAAGACACAAACTTGGTTCTCAATTGGGAGAAATGCCATTTTATGGTAGAAGAAGGCATTGTGTTGGGTCACAAAATTTCAAAAAGAGGGATTGAGGTTGATAAAGCGAAAATTGAGGTTATCTCGAAGCTCCCTCCCCCTACTTCTGTCAAAGGGGTGAGAAGTTTTCTTGGACACGCGGGTTTCTACCGAAGATTCATCAAAGACTTCTCTAAGGTAGTTAACCCATTGTGTAAATTGCTTGAGAAAGATGCCAAATATATGTTTGATGAGAAATGTATGGAGGCTTTCGAGCTTCTAAAGCAAAAGTTGACGACTACCCCCATTATTACCGCACCAAATTGGAGCGTGCCCTTTGAGCTCATGTGCGATGCTAGTGATGTTGCGGTGGGGGCGGTCTTGGGACAAAGAATCAACAAGATGTTCCATCCGGTGTACTACGCAAGTAAGACAATGAATGAAGCTCAAAGGAACTATACGGTCACGGAAAAGGAATTGCTTGCCATTGTTTTTGCCATGGAGAAGTTTCGCCCATACCTTATGGGGGCCAAAGTGATTATTCATACCGATCACGCCGCCCTTAGGTATTTGATGACAAAGAAAGATTCTAAAGCGAGGTTAATGAGATGGATGCTTCTTCTTCAAGAATTTGATTTGGAGATCATTGATAGAAAAGGTAGTGAAAACCAAGTGGCGGATCACTTGTCTCGATTGGAGGAGGAAGGGAGGCCTTTGGACGGACTTGAGATAAATGATGCTTTTCCGGATGAACAACTCCTCTCGGTTTCAATGCTAGACATGCCATGGTTTGCCGACATTGCCAATTACCTTGTTACCGGTGTGGTTCCGTATGAGCTCTCTTCTAACCAAAGGAAGAAGCTCAAGCGGGATTGCTTGGATTACTATTGGGATGAGCCGTATCTTTTTAAAATCTGCACCGATGGTGTAATTCGCCGGTGTGTTCCTGAAGAAGAGCAACTGAGTATTGTGGAAGCTTGTCACTCTTCGCCCTATGGTGGCCATCTTGGCGGGGCAAGGACAACGTCTAAAGTGTTGAGCTGTGGTTTCTATTGGCCTTCGTTGTTCAAGGATGCCGGTGACTTTGTGAAAAGATCTGATGAATGCCAACGTGCCGGAGGGATTTCGAAGAAAGATGAGATGCCCCTTAACACAATTCTAGAGGTTGACATCTTTGATGTTTGGGGGATAGACATTATGGGACCATTTGTAAGTTCCTGTGGCAACACTTACATCTTGGTAGCGGTTGACTATGTGTCGAAATCGGTTGAGGCCATAGCTTTGCCAAATAATGAAGCTTGAAGTGTGGTGGCATTTTTGAAAAAGAGTATCTTCACGAGGTTTGTCACTCCACGTGCCATAATTAGTGACGGGGGTTCTCATTTTTGCAACCGGGCTTTTGACTCCCTGCTAGCCAAGTATGGGGTAAATCACAAGGTAACCACTCCTTATCATCCTCAAGCGAGTGGCCAAGTTGAGGTGTCCAACTGTGAGATTAAGAGTATTTTATCCAAAACTGTCAATGCAAATAGGACTGAGTGGTCGAAGAAATTGGATGATGCTCTTTGGGCTTATCATACAGCTTTCAAGACGCCGATTGGTATGTCGCCGTATCGGTTGGTGTTTGGGAAGGCTTGTTATCTTCCGGTAGAATTGTAACATAAAGCTATGTGGGCGCTGAAAAAGTTGAACTTAGAATGGGATGTAGCTGCAAATCTTCTGGTGGAGCAATTGAATGAACTTGATGAGTTTAGGTTTCATGCTTACTCCAGCTCGTCCTTGTATAAGGACAAGATGAAGTACCTTCATGACAAGTATGCCAGAGGGAAGGAATTCAAAGTGGGTGATATGGTTCTTCTTTTCAATTCCCGGTTGAGGTTATTTCCGGGCAAGTTGAAGTCCAAGTGGAGCGGCCCTTTTGAAGTGGTTGGGATAACTCCCTTTGGTGCCATTGATCTCAAAAATAAAAATGGTGAAGTCTTCCGAGTCAATGAGCACGCTTCAAGCATTATTTGGGAAAGATTGATGACAGCCACGTGGTGGCACACATTCCTTTGAAATGACTGTGATGGTAACATGCGTCGTGCCGCGACGTTAAATCAGGCGCTTCGTGGGAGACAACCCATGTGTTTTTCCTTTTCTTTGTTTTTCTGTTGTAGAGTAGGATTTTTGAGCTGATAATTTGTGAAGTGTTGCAGGGATTATGTTGAACCAGTGCAGGGAAGAAGTACAAAAAAAAAATGATCAGTCCATGGAAATTGCCCCACGCGGCCGCACATCAAAGCAGTGCGGTCCGCGTGGGCTTGAGCAGCAGTGAGTTCATCCTCAGAAAAAAATTCAACGCGGACCGCGTCCCTTTCTGTGCGGTCCGCATGTGAGAAGCTGGAATTTCCAAGTCTCTGATAAACTCCCACGCGGCCGCGCATCAAAGCAGTGCGGTCCGCGTGGGCTGAGTAGTCAAAATGTGACTAAAAGAAAACCAGCGCGGACCGCGGCCATTTTAGTGCGGCCGCGCTGGTAGGTAAGCTGAAAGCCCCAGGGTTTTTCTATAAATAGAAGCCTTGGGCCTCATTTGAACCTTTTTGCAAATTTTCATCTGGAGCTCTAAATTTTCACTGTTCATCCGCACTCCCTGCTCATTTAGTCGATTTTTACTAATCCCTGGTAACAAATCTTGTTCATTTCATGCATAGCCTAATTTTTTGTTTCTTCTCATTACTCTCTACTAGTATAACTTCTTACTGTTAGTTTGGATTTCTATTGTTTAGTGAGACTTAGGGGCATAAATCCATGTAATTAATTGAGTAGGGACACTGAGGGGTCAAATTCCGATCAAAATGGGACTTAAAGAGAAAAAAAATTTCCGTCTCAGTTAATTCTTCCCTATGCGGCCGCACAACATTTTTGCGCGGTCCGCGTGGTTTTTTTTGTGTGCTATGATGAATCGCCTCCATGCGGTCCGCGTGACATTTCTATGGGGTCCGCGTGAGTCCAGCGCGGCCGCAGTTCAAAACAGTGCGGACCGCGTGTGAAAAGTTCAGAGAAGTCACCATTTTGGCAGTTCACCTGTGCGGTCCGCGGCCATTTCTGTGCGGTCCGCGCTGAAGCTACGCGGCCGCACACAAAATAGTGCGGACCGCGTCGGTTCATTCAGAGAAACCATTGTGTGAATCAGTAAACTGCGCGGAGCGCGTGCCTTTTGGTGCGGTCCGCGTTCCTCTATCTGTGAAATTGTGTCTGCAATTCTTTCATTCAATTGAACTGTCCATTTCATATCATGTGCTTTTACTAACAATGCTAGACATGTCTTCCTTGCAGATAATGGTTCAAAAATATGTGGCTAAGAAGCGAACAGGGAAACAAATACAATCCACGAGAGGTGGTTCCTCCCGTGGGGGAAGGGGAAAAGGAATTGTAAAGCTAAATCCTAAGACCAGGGAAGCGGATAAAGCTGCATATCACTCCACGGGGAGTGAGTATGCTCCGTCACGGAGCATTACCTCGGAGTCTTCCCCAACACATAGGGCCACTTCATTCCAACTCCGTGACCCTCCTTTCCCGGATCATGATGATATAGCCTCTTCCAAGGAGCCGGTCGATGTTATATCGGACTCGTTTGATGAGTCCGGAGCAAAAAAAGACAAGGGGAGCACTTACTCCACGTCTCCCATAGCTTCAATATCAGGGGATAGTGGAGGATATGCCGAAGGGGGTGAACCACAGGTTGGAGGTATAGAGAGAACCAGGAAACCAGAAGCATGGGAGGATAGGTTTGTCAGCGAGGTCGCTTTCCACAAATTCAGGGAATGGTGGCCGAAGAGAAAGTTGATTCCGGAAAGGCGGTTCATAGACGCCGATCTTGTCCCACTCAACCCTCACGTGCAAGCACAATTCCGCACTAGAGAGGGTTGGGGATTCTTCAAAGAGAGAGTCGAATTTGCAAACGAGCATATGGTGAAGGAGTTTTATTGCAATGTTCACCACACAGTTCGGAACTCCAAAGCAACAAAAGTGAGGGACAAGATAGTAGTCTTTGATGGGAAGTCGCTGAATGACTTGTTGGGGTTTGCAGATGAGGACGAGTCTCAATATCTTGAGAAGCTGGCATTGAAAGAGGATTTAGCAGCTCCAGGTACAGTCCCTGTGTGGTTGAAGGCACAGGAAAAGATTTTGCGGAACACCCTCAACTTTGAAGCAAAAGGGTGGTTAATCTTCGTGTGTAGTCGACTTGACCCGTCTACACACGATCACTCCGTCCCCCTTCCTCGGGCTGTATTGGTGGCAGATATCATGGCGGGCTTCCCTCTGAATGTGGGAAACATAATGTCGAGGGTGATTTATCAAGTCGGGAACGAAACAAAAACAAACTTCCCCTTTCCGAACACACTCTCCCTTTACTTCAGAGAGTTGAAAGTGAAGAAGAAAAGATATGATGTTACGGTACCTCCAGTGGCCCCCTACTCATGGTATGATCAGTTGGTTCTAGATAACCCAAAGAGAGGAAAGAAAACTCCAGCTTCTACCTCCTCCGCACCTGGCCAGTCTGAAGAGCCAGTTGCGACAGAGCAGCCCTCTGACCCTACTCCTAATGAGACACTTCCCCTAGGTCCTTCCTCCACAGCTGGTCCATCAGTTGCATCTGATCCGGTGATTCCTTCATCAAAGACTCACCGGTTCACTGCCAACCAGCTAGCACACTCCCTTGCCAGTTTAAATAACTGGATGTCAGTTGCGACATCCAAGTTATCTTCTTTGGCCACTGTTGTGCAGGCACAGGGAGCACCAGCTACTGTAGAGATTCCCTCCGCCATTGAGGATGTTTTGAAAAAGATCCTGGCCAACCAGGAAACGATGATGGCAACACAGGATACCTTGACCATGGCGGTTGGGGAACATAGAAAAGCTTTGGAAAAATTGGCTCGAGAGCACAAAAAGCTAAGGAAACAGAAAGCTTCCAAGGAGTCAGTTGCACAGTTGAGAGGGGATGTGGACAAGCTGCTAGCGGATCAGATGCCATTCGACTTATTATTTGGAGATCCAGCTGGAGAGCCAGCAGCAGAGCAGCCACAGGCAGAGGAGGATAGGCCAAGGAAGAAGAGGAAGCTCCCTAATACAGAGGGAATAGTGATCGAGGTGGCTCCCCCGTCTAGAATAGCAGATGTTGAGCCCTCTTCAGTTCCACCAGTTGATGAGCAGGATCATGAGCAGACACTTGTCCCAGCAGCACAGCAGCAGCAGGCTGGGGACCAGTTTGATGAGGCTTGAGGGGCCGCTCTATATCCTTTGCTTATTTTTGATTTTTGATGTCTTATTTGGTAGTTAGCATTGGGGACAATGCTAGCTCTTATTCATGGGGGTGTGGCCCTACTATTTGGATTAACTGTCAGGATGACTGTATATATTATTTTACCTTCTTTTAATTTCTATACATTAGTAGTGGATAGATGGTTTGTGTATAACTGTTCATTCCAGATGATCTTCAGAGTTTATGTATATATTCATTTCCCCCTGGTTGTATATTCTACTTCCCCGTTTGTACATATTCATTAGGTTTTCATCTTGATTTTCTATTTTTCGTTTTAGTTGCAAAGTTAGGCTCGTAGCCTTTGTGTTTTGTTTTGGCGTTTGCAATAAGCCCTTGGTTTTCTTAATGCCACGGTTCTTTCCAATGGTAGATATTGTGCGAACCGGGTGGCTCTTCCCAATGATAGATGGTGTGATAACCTTCTTAAGGGTTTGAGTCCGTTTTTGATTTTTCTTTTCTTTTTTGATTTTCATGTTTTTGTAGTTAAGGATACCTCAGGCAAAGCCTCACTTGGGCCTAACACATTTTCCTTTGATCCTATGGTCGAAGACATTATGTTGTGTTTAGGATGGTGAAAGTTGTGGCCTTGAGACTCTTGTGTTGACCAAATAATCATCACGTGGTCATTTTGGGCCATGGGGCGCTTGAATCATATCTAAGGTTGTTGTGGGCCCTCGACTCCGTCTTAGGCAACCCTTGAGTGTGTGTGGTGAGAATTCGAATCGCGAGCCCAAGTACCGAGCCGATGGTCTATAACTTGCCCTGAATGTTTGTTGAGGCGAAATCATAGGTAGAACTTGACTTGAGACGTGAGTATAGGCTCTCCTTGATCCAAAATGCAAACTTTGAACACTTTTCATGACCTACCAATGAAATAATCCCTAGTTCAACCCTTTTAAGCCTTAAATCTTTTTCGTTCATGAACCAAGCTAAAAACCTATACTCGTTCCTAACGAAACCCCCTCTTGGCATCCAAATCTTCCCTTGAGTAAATGACAAATGTCTAAGTTTGGGGGGGGGAGGGACAGGAAAGGCATCAATGTGCTAAAAAGATGCAAAATCAAAAGAAAAGGAAGGCAATGAAAAAGAGAAAAAGACAAAAAGAAAGACAAAAATGAATAAAAACCAAAAAGGGAATCCAAGGACGACAAAAAGAAGTGAAAAAGGTGTAGAAAAGTGATAAAAAGGAGAAAGGATTTGAATTGCAAAAGAAAGAGTGACAATGTGTCCCTCTAACCCCTTAAAAGAAGTGAACTACTCAATTGAGTCAAGAAAGTATGCCAAAATAAATCAAAAGAAGGGCTTAAGGGAAGATTAAACCCATTTGAACAAAAACACATCCTACCTTTACCAAAAGCCTTCACAATGACTCCTCAAAAGCCCTATATGATCTTGAGTTGAGGGAAGCCTACATTAGTGGATACTTATATAAGGGGCAAACATATGGTACTTAGAGCCGGACTCAGGGCCTCTTATTTGTGAGAGATGAAAGAGAAATCCATTCATCTCGATTTGTGTGCAAGTACCCTAATAGGTGAGATTCACTCAGGGAAAGTCAAGGATGTGTGAGTTTGGGTTCCATGATGACCAAAGAAATTGAGAAAGGTTCCGTGATGAAATGTTTCAACTCTTGATGCTCTTGTGTCGCACTTGATACACAAGTTTGCAAGTTTAAATATGTTGAGGATGCATTTGCATTGAGGGCAATTGCTAGTCCCAATTGATGCCTGCTGAGGTTACTTTAGGATAAACAGGAATTACTTGGTTGTTTTCCTTTGAGGGGTAGGTCTCATTTTATTTTCTTGAGGACAAGCAAAGGTTTAAGTTTGGGAAAGTTGATAACTGGGATTTCTGCATGTTTCTTATACCCATTCTTACCTGAGCTTTGTGCATTTATTGCCATATAATAGTCCCAAAATGCTTACAAATGACACTTGATTGCAGATTTGAGCGACAAGATGACAAATACTAAAGATCGGCTCAAAAAGGAGTGAAATCTGCCAAGTGTCAAGAGACAACTGAAAGGGGGGATCAAAAGGCCCTGCGCGGTCCGCACTGTTCTGTCACGCGGCTGAGCAGGAGAGTTCAGAGGCCATGATATTTTTAAGATAAGCTACGCGGTCCGCGCCTCTTCTCGCGCGGTCCGCGCCCAGTTCCAACGCGGTCCGCATCCTTTTTTGTGCGGTCCGCGCCTAAGAGAATCAGAGAAGCAATCACTCGAGACAAAAGCCCATGCGACCACGCACCTAATCAGTGCGGTCTGCGTGGATGAAGTTCATACGGCCGCACGTCACTTTTGTGCGGTCCGCGCCCCCAGTACCAGATGCAAGTAATGAAGACCCAGAGCCCTACGCGGCCGCGCGTCATTTGTGCGCGGTCCGCGCCAGACCCTCAGGGGTATTTTTGTCCGATTTTTCCTGTGTAGTATAAATAGAACATTTTACTTTTTAGCAGTAGTTTTTTGGAAGGCGGTTCGAGAGCAGAGAGCAGCTGAACTCGTGTTACCCTATTATCAGCCTATTTTGGGCCATTTCTTCTAGTTTTAAAGTGGAATCAAGTAGATTAACATTGTAGTTAACTATTATGTCAATTTCATCTATTATTTCTTTGATTTTTGTTACTACTATGTCTAGCTAAACCCATTAGCTAGGGTTGTGGCTCAACCCTAGTGTGGGAAATTGATGGGTGTGATTGTTTAGTGCATGAATGATGTTGGGTGTTTGCTATTTGGATTAATCTTAAGTTTTCACTAAGATTTGGTGGTTGCAAACACTAAGTCTAGCTTAGTGGGTCTTGACTCTTCTTGAGAAAGAGAGTCTATGACCTCAAGATTAACTCCAACAAGGAATCGGGATGGACCCATGAGAATGGTAGTCCCAATTAACGGGTTAAACCTCGAGAGAGTAATTACCCAACTTGAACCATAAGTTGCTTGGGCAAATTAGCCTACCCAATTGGTCTCGAGAGAGTCAATTGGGCAAAATCACTCTCTCTACCGAGAGGTGTGAGAGTGGGTGTAAAAGGTGCAACGGTTATAGCATAAGCCCCATATTCGTCATTCTTGCATTAAGAATTTCTACCCGTTAGTGGACCACCTAGGTAAATGCTGCATCCCTAGTGCTTTTATCTATCTTGTATACAATTTAGAATCATAATTTTAGCATAACCTAGTTTTACAACTGTAGTTGATAAATTGTAGCTCTTAAACAAAAGAAAATCAAAAATGTTAGAAGATCAATTATGAGCTAAAACACTATCCTAGACCATACAAATACTCGACTCCAATTTGAAGTTCCCTGTGGAAAATCGATCCCGATATCGCTATTGGGTAAAAGTATTAGCGCCCACTCATCCTTAGGTTGAGTCTGCTGCGATCAAGTATACTTGGAAAGAATTCAACAAATGGTCGCCACCATGGCGCGTCCCTTACTACCCACTGGAGAAGTCGATACCCCATTTAGAACACTTTCCAGCCAGCCGATGTTATATATGGGTCGGAAGAAGAGGAAGCACTTGCGACAATGAGGAATTTATTCGTGGAAGATGATGGCATGGATTGCTGTGTCATTTTCAAGGAGCAGGGGGAGGAAGGCCCTTCTATACAACTCGTAAGCCGAGGAGCATGCCTCAACAATTGGACCATCAGAACCACTAGAGCCCGGAAAGCCTCGGGGTAGCAAGGCTGAACAAAGCATCATGCACTATCTTTCATTTTTACTAGTTGATTTTCCTTTCGCATTTTTGAATTTTCGCAATAAGACCTTCAATATTCAAAACAATTATGGAATTTAGCAAAACATTTCAATTTTCCCTATAAAGCTTACTCTTATTATTTTTCTCTCATTACTTTACTCATACAACATTACTATTACTTATCTTGATGAACCAATGACTGTGACATGCAACGAGACAATGCAACAAATGAACATAGATTCAGAAGAAGATAACATACCATAAGAGATTGTTAAAGAGGTTCAAAATTTTGAGAATAGACCTAATTCCAAACTGGATGAGACCGAGATTGTTAACCTGGGAGATGCAGAGAACGTCAAAGAAACGAGAGTCAGTGTCCACTTATCGCCATCAGAAAAGAGGGAATACATAGAATTTCTAAAGGAATATGAAGACATATTTGCTTGGTCGTATGATGACATGACTGGTCTAAGTACATCTATTGTGGCTCACAAACTGGCAACTGATCCGACATGTCCACTGGTAAAGCAGAAGCTCAGAAAGTTCAAGCCTGACATAAGTTTGAAAATCAAAGAAGAAGTCACCAAGCAAGTCAAAGCTAAGGTTCTCAAGGTAGTAGAATATCCGACATGGTTAGCCAACATCGTGCCAGTGCCGAAGAAGGACGGGAAGGTCAGAGTCTGTGTCGACTACTGGGATCTCAACTGGGCTAGTCCAAAAGACGACTTCCCCTTGCCAAACATACACATCCTGATTGGCAATTACGCCAAGCACAAGTTGCAGTCATTCGTGGATTGTTTTGCTGGGTATCATCGGATCTGGATGGATGAAGAATACGCTGAGAAAATGGCTTTCATTATGCTGTGGGGAATGTATTGTTACAAGATGATGTCGTTCGGGTTATAGAATGTTGGGGCCACCTACATGAGGCCATGACTACTATTTTCCATGATATGATACATAAAGAGATCGAAGTGTATGTAGATGTTATCATCATCAAATCCAAGAAAGCCACTAATCACAGGGAATATTTGAGGAGGTTCTTCAATAGACTAAGAAAGTATAACTTGAAGCTAAATCCCGCGTGCATTTGGGGTTCCTGCCGGAAAACTACTTGGGTTCATTGTGAGTCGTTGAGGAATAGAACTGGATCCATCAAAGGTCAAAGCTATTCAAGAATTGTCATCACCAAAGAATAAGAAAGAAGTAATGAGTTTCTTGGGGAGACTCAACTACATCAGCTAGTTCATAGCTCAATCTACTGTCATCTGTGAGCCAATCTTTAAGATGTTGAAGAAGGACGTCGCTACCAAATGGATTGATGACTACCAGAGGGCCTTCGACAGAATCAAGGAGTACCTTTCCACACCGCTAATTTTGGTCCCGCCCGAGCCGGGTAGACCCCTATTTCTCTACCTTGCAGTGCTAGATGAAGCGTTTGGTTGTGTTCTTGGGCAACATGATGAAATGGGGAAGAAGGAGTAGGCCATCTACTATCTTAGCAAGAAGCTTATCCCTTACGAGGCCCGGTATTCTCTGTTAGAATGCACCTGTATCTGACTTGGGTAGCTCAGAAGTTAAGGCACTATTTATATGCCTATACCACATATCTCATATCAAGGATGGATCCGTTGAAGTACATCTTTCAGAAGCCCATGCCCACTGGCAAGCTGGCCAAGTGGTAAATCCTGCTGAGTGAATTCGACATTGTCTACGTAACTCAGAAAGTAATCAAGAGACAAGCTTTGGCAGATTATCTTGTCGAGAATCCCGTGGACGGAGAATACGAATCCTTAAAGATGTATTTTCCTGATTAAGAGATATCATTCATAGGATAAGACATTGCAGAACCCTATGACGGTTGGAGAATAATTTTTGATGGAGCAGCAAATTTCAAAGGAGTTGGCATAGGAGCAGTCCTAGTGTCAGATATCGGTCAACATTATCCGGTGTCTGCCAAACTCGGATTCCCTTGCACCAACAACATGGTTGAGTACGAGGCCTGCATCTTGGGACTCAAGATGGCCATTGGCATGAACATTCAAGAGTTGCTAGTGATCGGGGATTCAGACTTGCTTATACATCAGGTCCGAGAAGAATGGGCGATCAAGAACTCCAATATACTCCCTTATCTACATCATGTGCAGGAGTTGAGAAAGATGTTCACAAAGACAGAGTTCCAGCATGTTCCTAGAGTCCAAAATGAGTTTGTCGATGCATTGGCTACCCTATCATCCCTCATACAACATCCAGATAAGAATTTCATTGACCCTATTCCAGTAAAGATCTACAATCAGCCAGCTTACTGTGCTCACGTTGAAGAAGAAGTGGATGGAAAACCTTGGTTTTATGATATCAAGGAATACTTGGCAAAAAGGAGAATACCTAGAGCTCGCAAATGCTATTCAGAAGCGCACGCTTCGGAGGTCATCCAACAATTTCTTTCACAGCGAAGGAATCTTGTACAGGAGGACTCCTGATTTGGGATTACTAAGGTGTGTCGACGCAAAGGAAGCATCTAAATTACTAGAAGAAATCCATGATGGGACCTGCGGGCCATATATGAATGGCTTTGTATTAGCCAAGAAGATACTCCGAGCTGGTTATTTTTGGATGACTATGGAAACGGACTGCTCCAGTATGTCTGGAAGTGCCATCGCTGTCAGATACATGCAAATATGATAAAGGTGCCTCCAAATGAGCTCAATGCAACAAGCTCACCATGGTCGTTCGCTGCTTGGGGAATGGATGTTATCGTACCAATCGAACCCGCCGCATCAAATAAGCACAGGTTCATCCCAATGGCAATTGATTATTTCACCAATTGGTTGAAGCAACATCATACAAGGCAGTGACTAAGAAAGTCGTAGCAAACTTCATCTACGACCGTATCGTTTATCATTTCGTAATTCCAGAATCAATCATTAATGATAATGGTTCCAATCTCAACAGTGACTTGATGAAAGCCATGTGTGAAACCTTCAGGATCAAACACAAGAATTCTACAGCCTACAAACCTCAGATGAACGGAGCCGTAGAGGCCACAAATAAGAATATCAAGAAGATACTAAGGAAAATGATAGAGAAGCATAAGCAGTGACACGAGAAGTTATCACTTGCTTTATTGGGGTATCGCACCACAGTCCGCACATCAACCGGGGCAACCCCCTATATGCTGGTTTACGGTACAGAGGCTGTTATTCCCACTCAGGTAGAAATTCCTTCCCTAAGGATCATACAGGAAGTTGAACTCGACAATGCAGAATAGGTGAAAAGTCATTACGAACAGCTAGCTCTTATAGACGGAAAGAGAATGAATGCAGTTTTCCATGGTCAGCTTTATCATAACAGAATGGCCAGAGTCTTCAACAAAAAAGTCAAGCCAAGACAATTCGCACCAGGGCAACTGGTGCTAAAGAAGATTTTCCCGCATCAGGACGAGGCCAAAGGGAAGTTCTCTCCCAACTGGCAGGGTCCATACATGGTCCACTGGGTTATAACAGGAGGAGCCCTCATACTTGCAGAAATGGACGGAGAAGTTTGGCCGAAACCGATCAATTCAGATGCAGTGAAACGATACTATGTGTAATCTTTATGCTTTCCATTATGATGTAATTTGAACTGTGCCTGACCTGATTCACGTTTAAAAGGGGATACGTAGGCAGCCTATGGGTTCGGTCACAATTCAATAAAATTTTCATTTCCCACCGCTATTGGAAACTGGGGCAGAATTTTGAGGATCCGAAGTGATTTCAGCCATTCGCCGCAAGCAGCCGTCAGAAGCAGCAACCTAAAAAACTGGTGCAAAATTTTGAGGAGGACCCTCAAAATTCTGGAGCAAGAGAAGTTGCAATATCTTGGACCACGTCGCAGTCGTAGGTTCATCTAAGGAAAACTATTCTCGATCATGTATATGTTTTTACTAAATCGTGCATGTCTGTTACCAAAGTTGCTTCATTTAGCAATGCTACCCCAATAATATGCACAATATCACCGAAACAGAGCCGAGCAGGTCAAGCAGAGCCAGCAGGAATACAAACTAACCTCCCCCTTTACAAAACTCATGATTTTCTTTGGATGCAGGCACTTGAGTTGCAAAATCATCAAATATACTATACACTCACAAGTCTCACATTACTTGGAAATACTACTCTTAGAACACAGTATCCCCACGCAGTGTCCCCAACAGACACAGTATCCCCAGTAGTCGCAATATCGCAATCTGCTATCAGCTAAGAATATTCTATTATTATTTGCCTTTTTTACTTCCTGCATAAGGCTACCATTCTGCCTTCCGAGGTTAAGCTCTACCTCAATCTGCATTCTCTACATTGCATAAGGCTACCATTCTACCTTCCAAGGTTAAGATCTACTTCCATCTGAATTCTCTGCATCACATAAGGCTACCATTCTGCCTTCTGAGGTTAAGCTCTACCTCCATCTGCATTCTCTGCAATGCATAAGGCTACCATTCTGCCTTCCGAGGTTAAGCTCTACCTTCATCTGCATTCTCTGTGTTGCATAAGGCTACCATTCTGCCTTCTAAGGTTAAGCTCTACCTCCATCTGCATTCTCTGCATTGCATAAGGCTACCATTCTACCTTCCGAGACTAAGCTCTGTCTCCATCTGCATTCTCTACATTGTATAAGGCTACCATTCTTCCTTCCAAGACTAAGGTCTGTCTCCATCTACATTTCTTGCATTGCATAAGGCTACCATTCTGCCTCCCAAGGTTAAGCTTTACCTCCATCTCGCATGGCTGAAAGATCGCCACCTTCATTAACTTCTTGCATGGCTGAAAGATCGCCACCCTCATTTACTTCTTGCATGGCTGAAAGATCGCCACCTTCATTTACTTCTTGCATGGCCGAAAGATCGCCATCACATTTACATTTGCATGGCTGAAATATCACCACCCTACTGCATCTCATGGGCTAAAAGAGTGCCAAATTATCCGAGGGCATCATCGTTCAGAGGCACCATTTGCATAGCCTGAGAACACCATGCCATGGCTCGAGGATCCCTTTTAATCTATTGCATATCATTATTAAAAGGCATCATGGTTCGGAGGAATCATCCTCATAGCCCGAGAGCGTCATTTCATGGCCCCCAAATCCTTTATTATACACTTCATGGCCCAGGACATCATGGTCCAAGGACGTCATCCTAACCGTCCAAAGACAGCTTTCATTGTCTAACGGAAACTTGCATCATGTTTAAATTTATGCAAAATATACACCTGTATTTCTTATTTGCAGGTAAACCGGCGAGCAACCGTCGTCTCAGCAGGAGCAACCCCGCTCCAGTTCCCACGGCTCTACTAGACTCTAACCATCCATCCCAACCCGAACATCTCGTCCGTTCTTAAAAATCTCTATCGGCATATTCCGCTGACGAATCCTGAACTACATATGGCCTGATTCCTGTAAGACCAGGGATATGTAGGCACCTCAAGAACCAGAGCACGTTCAAGTTCTTCAAACCGTTTCGATCGGTCAAATTGACCATCGTATCTTTACCCGACAACTCTTTCATCCTTCCCGGGTAAAGAGGGGCAGCTGTTGATACCCAATTTTTTCCTATGTATTTTTACATGAAAATATTTTTAAAATAGCATATATATGCATATATAAGTATGTCCAAGTGTTTCAATAATTTTCCTAATTTCTAAAAGATTTTTAAACTGATTTATTGCCCATTTTAGCAGCACGAAAACCAATAATTATTCCTAAAATTATTATTTTGGTGAATAACTTACTTTATTCTCATATATATACCAAAATGTAGATAGGGTAATGTTTATACATTTTTTACAAATTTATTTGGTATTTTAAAAGCTAAATTGCATATAATTGCAATTCTAGCCTATTTAAGACTAATAGCATTTTATAATTATAAAATTAGTTTCAATATTTTTAAATTAATATTTATATATTATTAACTGATCCAATACTTTTAATTTGCTTTCAAAGTCATTTTTACTATTTTTTATAAAATAGAAAGGGAAAAACTTGCTATTCAAAATCTGACCCATTTTTATTTCAATTATAGCCAAATTTGATCCCCTTAATTGACCCAATTTCAAGCCCAATTTCGGACCAGCCCAATTTAAATTTAACCCGCCCCTGATCCAACTATTTAACCTACCCGGCTTTCCCTCTTGATCCAGGCAAATGATCAACGATCACGATTTTTCCTTTCCTTTTTAATTCACAAACACTACCCTAATCCCCTCATTTCTCACCAACCACCGTCTCTGAACTCTCAAACTCTCTTAAACACTCTCGAACCTTCCCTAACCCTAGCCCCCTCTCACCATCTTCCACCATAAACTCACCAGAATCCATGGCTTCTCAGGCCATGGGAGTCTTAAACTCACCTCCCTTTGCTCTTGTACACTTGGTACTTGAACATTCGGGGTCTGTCCTCGAAGGTTCTCACTCAGATCTTTGTCGGCTCGAGGTTTCACGACCATCTCCGGCTTTGCTCTGGCGTATCCTGGTCTTATGAGCCTATTTCTGACTTCTTCGACTTGGATCAGAGACCTTTTCAAAGCCTTTCTCATTCTAGGGTTCTTCTTAAACCCTAACCCTTCGAGGTTTTCTCCGATTTTTCTTAGATCTGTTATATATCTATGCTCTACTTGGGTTTTCAAACCATTTCCCAAATTTCTTCTTTCAAAAATTATTTTTTAAGGTCTTTCTTTTCTGATCTAGGGTTTTCTAAAATGTTTAAGTGATTTCTGACTTTCCTTTTCCTTTACGTGTACTTGCTCCTACTGTGTTCTTGTATTCTTCCTTTTATCATGCTCCTGTATGACTATCTTACTGTGTTCTTTTATATGTGCTTTTCTGCTATAATTTTCTGATGTTTTTGTGTTCTTCTACTGTACTTTCCTACTAAGTTCTTAAAGTTCTTTGTTTGCCTTCTACTGAGCCCTGTTTAAGTTCCTTTTAGAAAAAATCCTTAAGCATGTTTCTTCTACTATTCCTACCAGTATTTCCATTATGTTCTGTGAATCTCTCTACTGTATTTTTCTACCTTATTCTTAAGTGTGCTTACTACTTTCTTCTACCGAACATTGTTTGAGTTCTTCTAAAGAGCCTCTTAAGCATGTTTCCTCTGCTATTTTTATCAGTATTTTCCATTCTATCCTCTGAATCCTGCTACTGTTTGCATGTTACTTTGCTATCATGTTCTCTCATGAGTTCTGACATGTTAGAAGCTTCGATTCTCTTCTGAAACCTCTACACATGTCTCGACTTAACTTGCTTGCCCTCTCCTTTATGTTTTCTGGTCTGTTCAAACTAGGGCTTTATTTCAAAGACCCCTTAGCTCTTTCAGACTGGTTTTAAACCTTTGAATGAGTTTGGATATCTTTGTTTTCATACAATGTTAACCTTTTCTTTCTACTGATTTTACAAAGGCATGACAGTTCTTTCTTGTTTAAGCATGTCTGTATGCTTTTATATGTGTGTTAAACCTTTCTTCAAAAGGCTTTCCAACTTATGATTGATTCAGAATCTTTTTTTGTTTTTAGGATTGATTGATTGTTATTGATTTTCCTTATGTAAAACTTTTTCTCACTTTTCCTGACTTGGTTCATTCGTACAAAGCCTTCAATTTTGATTTCTTGGCTGTTAACTGATTTCTTTTCCTTACTTGCACAAATCGTGTGCTATCAGACTTTTTCCTTAAATAAATCTCTGTGTATTCTCTTAATCTTGTATGTGTTTGGGTGTGAGCACTGCCTGGAGTCCATTTGAGGCTCTTAGGGAACCCTGACACATCCAAATAAAAGAAAGGCTTTGGTTCATGATCTCTTGAAGTTGGTTCATCTCATATTTTAGATCTGGAGTCTGAATTAGGCTCCCCTTGGTTGTACTTTAATTTCTGATGTAATTTGCTTTTCTTATTCATCTTGGGCTGTAATAATTTGTAATAACTATTGGGGCTGTTAGTGAAAAAAAAGGGAGGGTAAATCATGCATGCAATAGGGGTAGATATCATGTTCATATGTATATATTATACTTCTACAATCATATCCTGCTTTCACTTCTGCGTTTTCATATAGAAATCTTGTTTATAGGTTCTACATTTTCATATAGAAAATATTTCTATAGTTCTACATTTCATAACGCTGCATATCATATAGATAACCTGTCTATAGGACTTCTTGAATTCTGCATATGCATCTATCACTCGGCAAACGTGTTCACAGGTTTTAATAACAAATAGCATTTTTAGATACCATGCCTATAGGACTCCTGCATTTTTATTTCGACTATAAACGTTTTTAAATCAATAATGCTTAGAAAGTATGCCTATAGGGGTAATCAACCAAATCTGAATCGCCTCGCTCGTTTTAAGTTTAATCTGCATAACTTGGTAAAAAACTGGCAACCTTTCTGTAATCAGTTTACATCTTTGTTTCTTTGACTAATAAATAACATGCCTATAGGTTTCGCCTAACACCTAGGCAAGCTTTAGGGTAAAAGCTATATCTGCGCCAGTCTTTGATAATTACAACCAGCGGGCAGGCCTAATTTAGACTTCTTATCTGAAAATATGTGATAAATCAGCCTGCTTTAATGTTGTTTTAGTTTAATTCAGACCATAACCAGTACATGTAAGATATGCTAAACAATCCGTCTTTAAATTGAGGAGGCCTGTTTGAGCCTTTTAATGTTATGTGTTTTCCCATATCTGCCCTATGTGTTTTGTTTGTCGCCCTAGATTTTGTCCTTTAAACCATAAAAGCCCAATTTCCCTTCCCTTTAGGACTAGTAGTCCCAAATGCCTCCGGGACTGAATTGGGATGTGTAAGAGCATGCAATAAGTAACGAAACTATTCCGTGTTTTAATACCTTAACGGGGTGGGAAAGGGTATATGTGGATATGATGATCGGTGCGCTAATACCACGTGTAACCCCTCTTCTGAGGAGTGATTACCGGGTATTGCATTGATGTGATCCATATTATTTGTAAACCTAGGACTCCCTTCCCTTTACTTGTGTATTTTATTACTTTTTCAGAATTTTCAAACTATTACCTCAAAATTTCCGCTTTCTTTGTTTTTTCAAACTTTAATTTATTTGCAGCCATAATGTGACAATCCCTCATATTTGAAACCTTTATTTGATTACTTGTTACTTGTACTTAAAGTCACAATTGTAGCCTGGCTGAGAACCACGCTAGTGGATCCTAAGGGGTGCCTAACACCTTCCCCTCGGGATAATTTCTAGCCCTTACCCAATCTCTGGTTTTCTAGATCAATTCCTTCCTAGTGTCCTAATGCACTTTAATCATTAGGTGGCGACTCTTCAATTCAAACCCAATTTCCAAAAGGGAACGAGTTGTCCTCCCAAATGTCATAAACCCGATTTCGCGAGAAAAAGGGGGCGCGACAATAATTTGCTGAATCTAGCAAACATCTCTTCAATAGACTCTCCTTATTTCATTGAAAAAAGTTCGTAATCATGAACCAACATATTGATATGTGTTTGCTTTATCTTGTTGGTTCCTTCGTATGTAACTTCAAGCTAGTCCCACATCTCTTTGGCAGTGTCACAGCTAAAGATTTTCTCATACTCTTCACCACTTATTAATTATAAAGCAGGTTTCTCGCTTTATTATTAACTTGTACCACTGCCATTTGCTCATTTGTATATGAAAAAATGAGCGGCAGCTGGCAGGGGATAATACCCCTTTTTGATGACTCTCCAAACTTTAACGTTATATGCCTTGGAATAGATCTCCATACGCACTTTTCAGTGGGAGAAATGTTGTCCATTGATGTATGGTAGCCTAACTTGTGAAGTTCCTTCCTGGAATACGATAACTTGATTTGCCATGATCTTTTCTCACGAGTTGTTAAGCAAAAGAAAAATGTGAGCCTCACTCTGATACCAGTTGAAAGTACAAGAGGGGCTGAATTGTTTATTGTTAAACTTAATCGCTGTTAGTTGACTGGTTTTCCAATTAGTCAACAAGATGTAATAAACTAACAGTTGTAATAACAGAATATAAGATGCTAAAATTAAATGCAGGAATTAAAGACACCAGAATTTTTATACTGGTTCAGATTCAATGTGAATCTTAGTCTAGTCCCCTTGGGTTGCAAATGAGTTCTCTTTAGTGAATGAGTTTCTTCGAGTACAATAGAAATGACGTGACAGCTCAATTCCTATATCACTCGGCTCTTTTGATACAATGCCTCACCAATGTTGTTCTCTCTTTATTCTCTAACTTGTTACACAATAGATCTTAAAGAGCTACAATATTTGTTTGCAGTAGAACAAAGAGATGGTGTTTGGTTCGATCAAAGTATATCTTGCTAAGGTGTGATTACAGGTTTAAATACTTTGAGAGAGGCTTGAATTCTGGAAAGATTTGCCATGCCAAGAGATTTGATCCTTGAAAAGAGATTGATTCTTTCAAAGAATAAAGCTGTTTTGCAACGGCTCTTTTGAACCCCGAATCTTGATCATCCATATTTAGACACTTGATTGAATATTCAGCGAGATCTTGATTTATTTGATTCCTCGAGTTTAGCTTTGATTGATCCCGTCAATATCTTCTGATTAATTGTTTCTTCCATTAGTCGCGTCTCTTGATCCTGTCAGTATCTTCACAATTTATTTCTTCTTCCTTTAAATGCGCCTATATTCCGTCAATCTTGTATATCAATCCATACGTTCCTTGATCATTGCTGATTAATTTCGCCAATCTAAGAGTTCCTATACAAAGAGCAAATATATTATTTTCATCATTAAAATTAGATCTAACAATCTCCCCTTTTTTATGATGACAAAATAATATATGTATAAACATCAGTTGACTTCCCTGTAGTTTGCTCCTCCTCAATAGGAGCAGTTAGTAGCTTGAGGCGCGTGGAGTCAACTTCTTCAGGATCTGTGACTCCCCCTCAAGGAGTGCCATAGTTGACTTGTTATGTACCTGCACAAAATACATATATCATTTCTCCCCCTTTTTGACAACAGCAAAAAGGGAATAACATAACGGCATACATAAACAGAATCCATAGCAGAATGTACTGGTAGAGTTAGAACATAACAAAAGAAAAAATAAAAATATCCACTTACTGATATCTCAGTCCAAAAATAGCACATCAAAAAAATAGTGTCTTAAACATCCACATTAACGACGTAGAAAATAGGTAAGAGTGTTGTAGACGGCCTCCTTTAGTCGATCAAAGCTGGCGTTGGCTGAGACATTTATTCCATCAAGGCTGTCATGAACCTCCTTGAAAGCCTTGACAGCATTTTCCCTTACTCTGAGAACTGTGTTAGTTTGTGTGGGTCTACCAAATTGTAAAGTACCTGGTCCTCTACGAGGTTCAACTGAAAGAACTTAATAAAACAATAAGCAAATGAGGCAGAGGATTTTTACGTCGAAAAATCCCACACAAGGGGATAAAAAAAACCACGACCTACACCTGTAGGTTTTTAACTTCACTAATTTGTAATCTACCTATTACAAGCCACTTTACAATAATTCCTATTGCAAAGGATTTACTCAACTAACTTGCGGTACCGTTACCACAAGCCACTTTGTGACTATCCTAGTTACAAAAACTCTTTCTAACTTGTGATGCTATCACCACAAGCCACTTTGTAACTCTATGATTACAAAGATTTTTCTTTATGACTAAATCTAGTCACAACATAAACTCAACGAGTTTACGGATTTACAAGAGGATTCCTAATCAGAATGATTCTAGGTAAGTGATTTAGGAGATACAATAAATATTATAACAAGGTTACAACTCAACTAGGACAATGACAATCTATGTTTTTAGGAACTGGTATGTAGTAGTGTTCAACCTTGTTCTTCAAGCTATGAGGATTGATTTCTCTATTTCTGCAAGAGTCTTGAATGAAAAACAGAACCCTTCCATAGATGTTTTTGTATAAAGCTCATTGGGCACATCTTGATCACATCAATTGAAATGATGTGAGTACTTTGTTTGGTTAGAGAATGAGTGAGCTGACAGTGTAGTGCAATGCGACAGAAATAGTGCCGTCAATCACTTCATTTCCAGCTGTGTACAATTGACTTTGTACTGCTATGAGGAAACCACAAGAGCATCAGGTCCTTGTGTTGGTTTCTAGCTCCTGAGCTATAGCAGTTCACCTTTAGCTGGAATCCATTAAAGTTTACAGCAATCCAAGTAGGTCAGGTTCCCTATCTGGTTCTTAACAGTAAGTTTGTTAGATCATCAAAACATAAGTCAAGAGTATTTAAGATCTATCAATTTCTCCCTTTTTGATGATAACAAACTTAATATTTATAAGTAGGAATTGGGGCAGTAAAAACCAGTTCCCCCTTAGACTATGCCTTGAGTTCCCCCTGAGACTATGCCTTATCTTACATGGTCAGAGTAATAGAACATAAGAACCAGTTTCCCAATGTGTTTCCCTCTGAGTATTAATAGAGCATAAGAACCAGTTCCCCAATATGTTTCCCTCTGAGTATTTTTCCCCTTTTGGCATCATTAAAAAGAACAACAGTACAAAGAAGTCTAGCTAAGCTAACTCATGACACATATGTGCACACAATCATGATAGAGAATAGAACACAAAGAGAGAGTACTAGACATAATAAAAAAAGGATTTATATTAATAATGATTTAATATGCCTCTGCCTTTTGAAAAAGGAAGAGGCAACATTGGACTTGTTCACAGGAGCAGTAGTAGTACATCCCAACCATAAAAAAACAAAAAAAAACATCCACCAAACATCAACGAAGAAACAAAAAACAGAAGAAACATATCCAGAAAAATAGTCACTGAAAAAGGTTCTTAGGGGGCACTAGGAGGAAAAGGCTTGGTAGCTGCAGCAAGTGTCTGGAGAATAAGGTTTATTTGAGCGTTTTCTGACTTTTGCTCATTGAGCAGTTCAGCCTTCAGGTTCTCAACTTGCGCCCTGAGATCAGCATTTTCCTGTGTCAAACGAACCACTTCATCATTCGATATGGGAATCGCTCGGGCTTGCTGACCTTCCAGGATAGCATTCCTGTCCTTCAACCGATGAATTTCCTCAGCTGCACTGTTCTAAGCATTGATGAGCTGAGAAATAGTTGATGTACTTCAACCCCCCCATACTTCTCAACACACTCACACTCTTCCAAGGTTGTTTGTGAGAATATCTGCTTTTGGGTCCCCACTTTACCTGTTCCTAGTGGAAGCTTAAAGAATTTGAACACCGTAGTAAGCAAGAATCCATAGGGAAGCCCATGATTACCATCCTTGAAATTGGCAACCTTCTGCATGTGTTCATCATTATGGCAGGCAGACTCACAGGGTTGAAATCGTCCAGTTGCTCCATTAAGAATAGGTCAGACTTGGAAGTCACAGACCTCCTTTCTGCTCGAGGCGACAGGACTTTGTTAACCAACTCAAACATCAGCTGGTAGACAGGGAGTAGTGCTTTCTTATGGATCTGATCCCCTTTCTGATTAACATTGTCTTTCACCACTACATTTCTGAAGTTATACTGACAAACATCTCGTATACTCGACACCCCAACTGTAGGAACTTTCAAAATCTCTCCAAGAAATTTCACATCAAAGGCAATGTCTACCCCATTGACCAAAGCACAGACATGGTCAGTATCAACTGGAAAGAGACTAGTGAAGAAACTTTATACCACCTCCTCATACACTTTAGGTGCATCAATGTGAAATAGATGCACCCATTGTTGAAACTCGACCATTTCCAGAATTTGGCGAATTCCGTCCATCTTAGAGATTGTTGGGTCAAACATACAACCCAACAGAACTTTTTGATGCCTCAAGCACTCAGAGCCAAGGCAGACCTCACTTCTCACTTTCTTCCCAGAACTAGGTTCTTCAACAGTTTCAGACTTGCGTTTCCTAAGTTTTTCTTCACTGACTTTGCCTTTTACCTTGGACTTGACTAGTATATCCTCATCACTCACTACCTCCTTCATCTTGGACTTAGATGTTGACCCTTTCTCTATTGAAACAGGCTCTGCCTTTTTCGAGGACCGCCTAACAAGGGAACCAGGTTCCTCAAGAGTTTCCTCTTCCACCTCGACTATAGGGATAGCCTCATCACTTACAGGTACACCATCCTTCCCCAACTTTTTTCTTTTCTTCTTACTGCTCTTCTTGCTCTTTTGGAGAGCAGAGTCGTAGGCCACTTTGACTTGAAGCCTGGTAGTAGGTCGCTTGATTTCAGACTCAGGGGTGGAGAGAACCCTTCGCTTACTTATGAATGCATCAAGGGTCACGTTGTCCAGGTCTTCTTCATCACTAGATCGCATTTCAGGTATTTGAATTTTCAAGGGCACATCATCGAATGTAGGAACAACACTGTCCTGGGGATGAGAGTCCTGACCTAGGTCCTCCAGAGAGGGATCGGGTTCCTCTTGTGATGCCCCAGTAGTATCTGCTACTGCATCCCCTTTAGTAGCCATAATGGCCCCTTCTCCCCCCACATTGTGTGACTCATTTTTCTGGGAAGTAATTTCATGCAATATCCTATCAGCGGATACTATAAATACAGTTATGATATCATTCTCTTCTTCAACAGGTACTTCCATAACCATGAAATCGGCGGCAATGATGGCAGAACCCTCTGTGAAATCAGTATTTTGACCTTGTTCTCAACTTAGGGTTTGACTGGTGGGAACAGCAGACGATGGAGAGAACAGAACAACAATTTCAAGGATTTCTAAGTTGGGAAGAGATTGGGAAACTGGGGAAGGTGTGACTACAGGAGTAGGAGTGATAGAGGGTGACAAAGGCTCAGTGAAAACGAGAGGTTCCATAGTTGGGTCAGAGGTAGTTATAGTTGAGGCAGAGAGATCGGAAGTTTTCTCAGCCATTGGAAGAAGAAGTGTGATGATCCTTCCCTTTTGGGTGAATCTAGAGTAGGGCTTATGGTTAATATAGGAAGAAGAGAGGGTTATTAAAAGGAGAGGATAATTATGAAGGGAGAGGAATAGCCACTAGTTCTGAAACGGCGGTTGGGCATGGAGAATTGCGATGTTTCAGAGGGAGATGGAACGTTTTGAATTAAAAGGACGTGACATCAGGATCTGAAAAGTTGATGACATGGCAGTTGCATTTTGTACCCTTTTTAAGATGTGTATTAAAAGGATGCACAAAACTACTAACCTTTAGTACAAGAACCTGGTTCTTGAAAAAAACATTTTCTTCTTCTTCCTTTTTTTTGAAAAGAATCAATCCTCTTTTATCAGTCATGCACTGCATCTATTGATTCTATGCGCATCATGTGTGTTTACCTGCAACAGTATTGAAGTGAGTTAGATAGGGCCAGAAAATACTTTGAGCCAGTTATTTCTTAAGAAAACGAGCCAGCCAAAAAGGAATCAGGTTCTTAATTTGGCCTCAACAGTCCCAACTGTACCCTGTTTCTTTCAAACTGTTCCCTACTTAGTGATTTGGTGAAAATGTCTGCAATTTGATCTTCTATGCTGCAGAACTTCATACATATCAACCCTTTCTCCACATTATCTCTCAGAAAATGATGCCTCACATCAATATATTTTATCATTTTATGTTGAATTGGATTCTTGGCCATGTTGAGTGCACTAGTGTTGTCACACATAAGGGGCACACTCTTAGTGAGTACCCCAAAATCCTCCAGTTGTTGCTTGATCCATAGAAGCTGAGCACAGCAGGATGCTGCAGCTACATATTCAGCTTTAGCTTTTGATAAAGCCACGGAATTCTGCTTCCTTATTCCCAAGAGATAAGACATGAACCTAAGAAGTGAGCCATTCTAGAAGTGCTTTTTCTATCCACAAGATACCCTGCATAGTCTGCATCAGCATACCCAATTAGATTAAAATTGTCACCTGATGGATAATAAATCACCAGGTCCTATGTTCCCTTGAGATATCTTAGTATCCTTTTGGCAGCCTTCAAGTGAGATTCCTTAGGATTCGATTAAAATCTTGCACATATCCCCACGCTAAAAACAATATCAGGTCGACTGGCAGTTGCAATGGGAGTGTCTATCACCTTTGATGCTTCCATGTCAAACCACTTCAAGAGTTCCCTGATGTATATTTGCTGACAAATGGAAGTACCCTTTGGGGACTATTTTACTTGAAGACCCAGAAAGAAATTTAATTCCTCCATCATGCTCATTTCAAATTTGCTTCCCATAAGTTTTGCAAATTCTTCACACAGAGAGTCAGTTGTTGCTCCAAAAATGATATCATCAACATAAACCTGAACAATTAGCAGGTTCCTTCCTTATTTCTTTATAAAAAGAGTATTGTCAATTTTCCCTCCCTTAAAACCATTTTCTATGAGGAATTTTGACAATCTTTCATACCAAGCTCGAGGAGCCTGCTTTAGCCCGTACAGAGCTTTGTCCAGTTTGAACACATATTCAGGGTGCTCATGATATTCAAACCCTGGGGATTGCTTTAAATAGACTTCTTCCTTAAAGAGTACATTAAAAAATGCACTTTTGACATCCATTTGGAACAAGGTGAATTCCATATGAGATGCAAAAAGCGATTAGAATTCTGATAGCTTCCATGCGAGCCGCTGGAGCAAACGTTTCATCATAGTCAATCCCTTCCTCCTGATTGTAGTCTTGGACCACTAGCTTAGCCTTGTTCCTTGTGGTAATTGCATGTTCATCGAGCTTGTTTCTGAATACCCACCTGGTTCCTATAATGGTTCTATCTGGGGGTCTAGGTACCAAGTGTCACACACTGTTTCTCTCAAACTGATGCAGCTCGTCTTGTATGGCTGTAATCCAATCTGCATCTTTCAAGGCTTCCTTGATGTTTTTGGGTTCTATCTGGGAGAGAAAGGCTGAGAAGGCAAGTAAATTTCTGGCTCTTGACCTGGTTTGAACTCCGGAATCTAGAGGAGTGATTATGTTGTCTATAGGGTGAGACCTTTGATGTCTCCAGTTGGACGTCTGAGGTTCATTCTAAGAGGAGGAAGGTATGTTTGGCTGATTTTCCTCTATCCTTCTCTCATGTGCTAGTGGAGTTCCCTGAACTGCATCAACCACTCTTTCTTCAGCTTCAGTGGTTGTAATTGAAGTGCTTGGTTCTGTTGATGATGAGACAACATTGTCTTCATTTGTCTCCTTCACTTTACTCATCATATCTGCTTTTCCGTTTGTCATGTTAATGACTTCACCAGGAATAAGTAAGGTTTCACTTCAACATTTTAGGCCTCTATCCACCCCCGAGAAGTGTGACCTAATATTCCAAGAAATGTAGCATTTGGTCAAAGGCAACACTTTACGGCTTTAGGCAACACTTTTGATGGGATGGCCTAAAGTACCGTAACTTTTGACTATTGGCCACGCTTTATAGGTGTTGCCTTAGAAGTCATGCTTTAAAAGTGTGGCTGATACGGTACAAAGGTCACGCTTATATTTTCTCATATAGCCACACTTTTATGACATAAGGCTACACATTTGAAGCGTAATCTTTGTCACCTTATAGACCACGCTTTTACTTCTAATGCAACATTTATCATTAACAACACTAGATTGACAATCCCTATGGCCACACTTTATGAGCGTGACAATTTTGTCTACACTATGAAGTAATTTTTCAAATATTTATAATAGCCGCTATTTTGTGGTTAAAAAATTATATTATTTACAATAAATTGTGTTCACATTTATTTCAAGTATATACATTATGATATCAAACATTAAATTAAATAATAGGTAACAGAATAAAAAAGATTCAAATGCATATACTTGAAATACACTTCAACAAAGAAACATAATTTGTGTACTATGCATAGTAATAAAGCACTGGTTCACGAAGTTCACTAGCAAAGAGCTCTACAAAATCGAATGTATTCATATTTATGGTATCAATAAAAATAAACAACACAATTATTCAAAAGGTCTTCACCATTCACTTTAATAGATCAAATTGATTTGTGGCTACCATTTCCAATTGCATCACCCGTATTTTTCTACACATTCAAATAAAATTAAGAATTAGAAAGAAACATATATATATATATATATATAGTATGAACGGGTTATATCTTACTAAGAACTAATGAAGTTTATTTTCACTGCTATAGTATAACTAAGTCAAATACTTTAACAGCTTACTTTCTAGAAAATTTCACCAACTTACTCGACAAATACTTTATTTTAGTATAAATTTCTATAAATTAAAACTAAGTCAAACACGCTTCAGTTGATTCACAGCTTGATTAGAAGGCTTACATCCTCCAGTTCAACATTATGACCCGTAGAATCTTTTCACGTCAGCTAGTTCAACATTATGACCCCTAGAATCTTAATCATGGCAATAGATTCAGTTTCCTATCGCATCCTTTTAGAAAGCATGATTTTGTAAGTTAAGATTGAGGCAGTTTTTGGAATTGTGAAATATAAATACCTTTTCAAGACTTGGAGCATGAATTGAGCCAGAAGAATGTGGTAGATTTTGGCCTCTCATAGCTCATGCATTACTTGCATCGAGTGGTGAAGGAATATTAGATCCAACACATACTTGTATATCATGAAAATCCAGTCTAGGATTGTTTTGAACCAGTTGACTAAACATCGATTTCTTCTCTCATCATTTCCTTCATTTCTTCCTTCAGAGATGTTATTTCATCGGCAAGCTTTTGTTTAAACTTGGTGATTTCTTCACCTTTTTTTAGAGAGCTTGTTGTCACCGATCTACCATAGCATCTAACCCGACCAGGTTGCTCCTTTCCAAATACAACCCTAAATGCATCATCTGTTGTTTCTTCGGAACTTTGACGATTCTTTAGTTCAGACTCAAAAAAATATTACTGCACATTACTTACAAGTCAAGATAAATCGAACACTAAAATAAGTTTCAACAAGTCAAGTTAGATTAAAGTTCTTTCTGTGAAAATTCCTCCAATCTAATCGAAGAAACATAAGAACTTGATGATCAACAAAGGAATACCGCAAGCTCATAACCTTAAAATTGTCAAGTAAAAAAATTGCAACATTTAGACAAAACAATTTGGTCATTCAAAGAATTGTAAAGCAAAGTGAAACACTTACCCTCTGTCTATCCCTCTATCTTTCTCACACCATATATATCTTTTCACATATTAGTTTGTCTCATTCAACCTATTAACTGATGCAGAGCTAGACACTAGAAAAGCTTTTATAAAAAATGAAGAATTTGCTTCAATAGTCTATTACCACATTAGTATATCATATGTTGAGGCATCATTAAAAGATGCATTTTAAATAAGGAGAGAAAATCCTAGAGGGTAGAAAAGAGACTCGAACACACTAGCTGGCTAAAATGGATTTCTCAACATTTTGTCAGAAGATACAGAAGGAATAGCTGACAGATCAACCCTGTAATCAACTAGTGCTGTTTCTTTAATTATTTTCTTTTCTAGCTCTAAAAAATTGTTAAATATACTAGGAAATCTAATTTCTTGTCGGACTTTTGTTCGCCAATTACTTTTCAAACAACTCAGTGTTTTACATCAACTCTTGACCTTAAAATGGATTTTTCAACGACAAGGATATAGTTATATTGTTCTATACGAACATACAAGTCAACTTATTCTCATTTATTGTTAAGCTTCTACAATCAACCAAACTTTTATGCAAGCAATGTTGTTTAAATAAAGGGAATAGATATATGGAGAATAACCATAAGGCTGAAACTTTACGAGAAACACAGTCAGTCAAAGAGAGAAAATACTATAACAAGATCTTAACTTGCAATATGAGTTACTATTGCAACTTGAGTATCCGTATGAACTTCCTTTCCTTTCTTTGCACGAGTTGTAATAAACATTTCAGACTTTGATGGTTCTTCATTGTTCTCTTTGGTTGCGCACTACAAATTACATAAAAAAAAAACAAAAAAAACATCAGTGTATTCCGACAAAGTGCAGAAAGAAATGGAAGTCAGATCATCGAGTGTCGACTAAATATTTCCAATGTCACCCGCACTCTTGCAAAATTAATAGGTCTCATTCGATACCTCCACTTTTATTATTTCCTGTTTTCAGAATTTAATTGGCACATAACCTAACAACAAAAGAATTATATAATCTTACTTGGACAAATAAACTGAGGCAAACTTAATAATAACCCAGATGCTTCAGAAATCAAGAGCAAAATTTACATGTAAAATAACATATATTAATAAGACACAGTCAAAGAATAATCAATTAAGTAATTTCTACTAATACCAAAATGGACACTCTGAAAATATATAAGCAGCAAATATACATGCACATAGAAGAAGCCACCAGCAAGAAAATATTCAATATTCTTGATGAAATAGACAATATCAATTTGAATCTAAAGCAAAAGTATTTAATGTGTCTCTAGCTACTAATAAAAAAATAAAAAAATGGCTAAGCTATTTTTTAGAATTAGAATAAAACTCAGTATATGTCTTCAAAATCAAACTCTTCGTCCGATTCATATAGCCAAAAAATTAAACAAAAAAGTCACTTATGTAATCCCAATAATCAAAAATGAAAAAGAGTTAGAACGAAGCTTATACAATAATATCAAAAATTTAAGTATAATAAGAACGAAGATTATACAGTGATATCAAAAATTAAACAAAAAATATTACTTTTTTAGCCGAGAAATCTGAAATAGTAAAAAATTAAAAACTTTGATACCCAAAAATTAAACAAAAATGTTTTTTACTTGTTTTTAGCAGAAGAATCTGAAATTAGAAAAAGTTCAAAACTTTGTTATAAAACAAAAATTGTACCAAGATACCCAGATATTTTACACAATAGAAGATTATTTTTTCATCACCTTTAGTAAGAAACTGGAAAAATTGAATCTTAAAATATAAGAACAAAACTAAAAATTAAAAAAAAAACGGAAAAGTTTTAAGCAAAAGAAATGCTTACCAATAGAGAAAGGGATGAAAATTTGCTATGGGTGAGAGTAATCTGAAAGACACATGCAGCAATGAATGACAAGTATTGAATTAGGTAATGGAGGCAATGAAGCTAGGGTGAGGCGGCAGAGGAGAGAAAAGAATTTTGGGAAAAGTTTTCCCGCTAGTATCCTTTGGACGATGGTTTCTTTATATTGTATTGGGGGAAAATATTTTCATTAATTGTAATATTTGGGGGGGGGGGAACTTTGGGTGAAATTTTTAGACTACACTTCTAAAGAGTTACAATTAGTATACCAATTTAAGAACTCTTAAAAAATGTTGCATTATAATTAATAAGCGTTGCCAGATAATTTGTGTATTGGCAACACTAACAAAGTGTGGTCTCTATATTTTAAGAACATATTTTTTAAGGGTGGCCGAATACTCTAATCAAAGGCCACACTTGTAAAATGTATTCATAGATATCTTTAGCAACACTTTTCAATCGTGGTCTATAATTAGTGTGGCTATAGGCCTAAAATGTTGTAGTGGTTCTCCATCTTGATCTTTCCATTGTTGAGAACATAACATTTGCATCCAAATGTTCTTAGGTAAGTCAGCTTGGGTTTTCTTCCATTCAACAATTCATACGGGGTTTTGTTCTGAAGTGATCTGATCATGCACATGTTCACTAAATAGCAGGTACTGTTTACAGCTTCAGCCCAGAAGTTCTTTGCAAGTCCACTATCAAGCAACATTGTTCTTGCCATTTTTTCCAGAGTTCAGTTCTTCCTTTCTACTACTCCATTTTGTTGGGGAGTTCTGGGAGCTGAGAAATTGTGAGTGATGCCATTTTCATTACAGAATTCATCAAATTTGATATTGTCAAATTCTGTCCCATGATCGGATCTAATCATACAACTCTAGACTTCATCTTCACCTGGATTTTCTTCACAAAGGCCACAAACACTTCAGCAGTTTCATCTTTGGTTCTGAGAAATAGAGTCCATGTGAATCTGGAATAGTCATCCACAATTAAGAAAATGTGTCTTTTTCCTTCTTTGCTTTGCACCCTCATAGGTCCACACAGATCCATATGCAGAAGCTCAAGCGGCTTTGAGGTGCTCACATCTCTTTTAGACTTAAAGGAGGACTTCACATGTTTTCCTCTAGCACATGCATCACTGACTTTTTTGCATCTTAAATTGTGACATAGGCAGACCATGGACCAGGTCCTTCTGAATTAGTTTGTTTAGAAAGGAAAAGCTTGCATGGCCCAGTCTTCTGTGTCATAGTTCAGCATCATCGTCAACAACTTTCAGACAACTCAGATCACCGCTTTGTAAGGACTCAAAATCAGCAACACAGATGTTCTTGTATCTCTTGGCCACCAGTACTATTTCACAAGTTACAAGATTAGTGACTGCACATATTTTGGACAAGAATTTCACCTTGTTTCCTTTATCACAGATTTGAGAAACACTCAGGAGACCGTTTAAGCCTATTGAAATAGCACACATTTTCAATAGAATGAATGAGTGACTTCCCAACTTTTCCAACTCCAAGAATGTATCCCTTTTTGCCATTGCCAAAGGATACACTCCCTCCTTGCAAGGCTTTTAGTGAAAGAAAGTCTGTGGTATCCCAGTCATGTGTTTCAAACATCCACTATCCATGAACCATTGTTGAACACTTCCTTTCATTGTTCCCTGCACAAGAGATTAGAAGTTAGTTTTAGGAACCCAAACAAGTTTGGGTCCCTTGTAGTAAGCAAGAGGATGAATAAGAGCTCTCTTAGTCCATGCAGGTAACGTGCGTTTTTGTGAGTGGAACCTGGTCCCTCTTTTGTGGTCACGGTTTCAGCAGCCACTTTGTCTTTCTGAACTGATTAATTCTTGGCATGGACACTTTCTTTGAAGCGCCCAGTGTTACCACATTGGGTATGAGTCCAGTTATCAAAGACAGTGACGCTCTTACTGTAAGGGTTGTGAAGAGTTTTCTCCCTTTGGAACCCAGCTCCCTGCCTTTTTTCACTATCATTAGGAAGCAAGGCAGTGGTAGCTTCTGAGGACCAGGTCCACTTTAGAGACCTTTCAAGATCATTCATTACTTTTTCTAGATTGGTCTGGAGGAGCTCGTTTTTCTTAGTTTCAACACACATCCTACATCTCTTAGCTTTCACCTCATCTTCAAGCCTAAGGTATTACTCACTTGCTATCTCCTTTCCTCTTTTAGAACTTTCAGGTTTTGACTTAGTCCATGGTTTTACTATTGTTTCCCTTTGGTCTGCAATTTCTGCCAACAGACCACTATTTTCTTTTCTAAGCATTTCAATGGTTTTTTGTGGTCAGTAACTACAGCCACTAAATCTTCTCTAGCATGTTCAGATTCTTGTAGTTCTAAGATCAAGGAATCCCTATCCTTCGCAAGACTACAAAAGGCAGTGATTAAAACATCAGCTAAACACATGAATTTTTTTGGAGAATAGGATTTCAGATTTCTTTGGACGTCCCTAAAGTTTACCTCTTTGTTTCCATTGTCTTCATCATCATCTGATTGAGCCATCAAAGCAAAAGTTGAGTCATATCGAATCTCTTTGCCTTCAACATCCATCAAGGAACTATCACCAGTATTAGGTTTATCTTCAAACTGTTTTACTTGTGTAGTTCCTTCATAAGCCATTTGCAAAGCTTCCCATATTTCCTTTGCAGTATCACAGGTAGAGATTCTATCATACTCTTTAGGTCCCATTCCACACACTAGAATTTTCTTAGCACGAAAATTCTTCTCAGCTTTCTTGTCTGCTTCAGTGAATTCTTTGCTTGTTTTTTCCATTGAATATGGAAATTCATCTAGTACCTTGATTGGAACATAAGGACCATCGCAAATGATATCTCATAGCTCACAATCCTCAGCCATAATGAAATCGTGCATTCTAGCTTTCCACCACCAATAATTGTCCATCAAACTTGGGGGTCGGTATATGGATTGACCTTCTTCAAAATTTGGTGGAGCCGCCATGAGGATCCTTCCTAGGTGTTAGCCTAATAGGAGGAACCTGCTCTGATACCACTTGTTAGTTTGTGTAGGTCCACCAAATCGTAAAGTACCTGATCCTCTACGAGGTTCTACTAAAAGCACTTAATAAAACAGTAAGTAAATGAGGCAGAGGATTTTTATGTGAAAAAATCCCACACAATGGGATAAAAATATCACGACCTACACCTGTAGACTTTTAACTTCACTAACTTGTAATCTACCTATTACAAGCCACTTTACAATAATTCCTATTGCAAAGGATTTACTCAACTAACTTGCGGTACCTTTACTCCAAGCTACTTTGTGACTATCCTAGTTACAAAGGCTTTTTCTAACTTGTAATGCTATCATCACAAGCCACTTTGTAACTCTACAATTACAAAGACTTTTCCTTATGACTAAATCTAGTCACAACATAAACTCAATGAGTTTACGGTATTATAAGAGGATTCCTAATCATAATGCATCTAGGTAAGCGGTTTAGGAGATAGAGTAAATACAATAACAAGGTTACAACTCAACTAGGACAACACCAATCTATCTTTTTAGGAACTGGTCCGTAGTAGCGTTCAACCTTGTTCTTCAAACTGTGAGGATTGATTTCTCTGTTTTTGCAAGAGGCTTGAATGAGAAACAGAACCCTTACAAAGATGTTTTTGTATAAAGCTCATTGGGTACATCTTGATCACATCAATTGAAATGATGTGAGTACTTTGTTTGGTTAGAGAATGAGTGGGCTGACAATGTAGTGTAGTGTGGCAGAAATAGTACCGTCAGTCACTTCATTTCCAGCTGTGTCCAATTGACTTTGTACTACTATGAGGAAACTACAAGAGCATCAGGTCCTTGTATTGGTTCCTAGCTCCTAAAGCTGTAGCAGTTCACCTTTATCTAGAATCCGTTAAAGCTTGCAGCAATCCAAGTACGTCAGGTTCCCTATTTGGTTCTTAACAGTAAGTTTGTTAGATCATCAAAACATAAGGCAAGAGTATGTAAGATCTATCAAACTGCAACCCCTATCTTGAAGACATCAGACCCTGTTTCCTTGGAGATAGCATTAATGGTACCAATAGTGGACTGGGTGGCAATGAGAAGATCCTTGATTGTAGAGAGCTCATTCCCAATGGTGCAAAGTTTCTCAGAAAGCTCAGATCCACTAAGGGTAGGATGGGAAGTAGAAGGTTTGGGCTTGGAGTATGTAAGAGCAGTCTTGACATCACTTTCATGTTTCTTGACCCATGAACCCTTCACACACAAATACCCCACCCTTGTAAAGGCTCTGGAGTTGTATTATTTTGAAATAGTGGTAAAGGAGTATGCAAAGATGGAAATATTATGAGCTTCCAGAATGTGGGTGATCGCCATTCCATAGGGTAGACTTGTGGGATCTTCGGCACTTTCAATAATGAAATTGATAACCCAGGAGGACAGCTTGATTTTGAGTTTGGTCACAAGACAATAGACCATAAAAGTGTTTCGTAGAGAGAAGGTGGAAAAAGAGCCAGTACGGGGAAGCAGAGTAGTTGCCACAATGTAGGCTAGAACACGAGTTTCAAAACTAACATCACTAGGACCTAATTGGTTTGGAAGGGATTCAGATGGACACTCAGCAATACACTTTTTGGCTTGATCAAAGGAAATTTCAAAATCATTGGGCCAGGAATTTTTAAAGAGCATAGAGAATCCAGAACACTTACACTGAAAAATCGAATCAAACATGGAACAGTCAAGAACAATACGCTTTCCTAGTACTAAGGATTCCAACTTATCAGACCTAATAGAACGAAGATTCACATAGAACATTCTTACTAGGGCCTTATATACTTTAGGAAGGGGAACAGAAAAGAACTTTTACCGCCTTGATAAATAAAAAGGTCATTTACCTTACAATTTAGGGCTTCCATGTCATCAAGATCGACTACCCTCCCATGAGCTATAGGCTTGTCTTTTAGGGCAAGAAAGAAGTCCATGTTAGGAGTGATATCTTATATGAGTCCACCAAACTATAGAGCACCTGATCCTTTATGAGTTTTACTGAGAATACTTATGAAGCAATAAGTAAAAGAGACAAGGAATTTTTACGTGGAAAAATCCCGCACAAAGGGACAAAAACCACGACCTACTCTTGTAGGCTTTCAACTTCACTAACTTACAAAGACTTCAACTTAACTAACTTGTGATACTCTTACCATAATCCACTTTGTGACTCTCTAGTTACAAAGACTTTAAACTTATGACTAAACCTAGTCACAACATAAACTTAGAAAGTTTATGGATTTTGGATTTCCTAAAATATAGATTCTAAGAAAGCAAGATAGGAGTTACAATGAAGAACAAATAACAAGAGTACAACTCAACTACAAATACACATAGACTCATTGTGAAACTGATCCTTTAGTGGAGTTGTCTTCCTGTTCTTGACACACCAGTGACTTCAATGCAGGATGAACACTTGAATGCTTGAGAGAATATTACTAAATGCACAAGTAAGTATATTGTGCCTTGCACCAAGTTGTTATACTACAAAATACATCACAATGGTGATGTCAATTCTTGGTACATGCTTCTTCCTAATGAGAAGTGACTGATGCACTATCGCGTGTACAGTTGCAGATAGTCACGTTCTGCAGTTGCGTTCCAACTGCATAGTTGACTTATATTTCTGTCAGAGAACCCTAAGGGACCAGGTCCCTATTGTGTTCCTCTTTGTAATAGTTGCGGACAGTCACTTTCTACTGTTACGTTCCAACTATATAGTTGACTTGTACTTCTGTCAGAGAACCCTAAGGGACCAGGTCCCTATTGTGTTCTTCCTTGTGGTTGTTCACTCATTTGTTGGAGATCAGACTGAACATTGTTCATTTGAAATGTATACCAGGTGGTTCAAGTTCTCTATCTGGTTCTTTACAATAAGTTTGTTAGATCATCAAAACATAAGAAGCATAAGGCAAAGACATTGAAAACCCATCGAGGAGAATCCTAGAAATTGAGTTTTGACTCAAGGGAATTGGAAAGGTCAACTTTTGATTTCTTTGGAGAGGAGGAGACAGGGTGTTCTTCCATGGGTCTGTTAGCTAGCGCTTTTTCTCCTAAGGGTTGATAATGATAAGAGAAATCCTCCTGAGAAGAGGCAAATCCCTCAGATTGATCGGACCCTAGGTCTACCTGAGAAGGGGGTTTTCCCTTGGAGCGGGTGCCCTTTCTGGTGGAGGTAGAAGGATTTTTGGATTGTTTAGCCATTGTAGGAGGTTGGTGGTGGAGAAATATTTCAGAGAAGGGTTATGAGGGCAATAGAGACGATGGAGATTGATATGAGAAGACAGGGGTTTTCTGACGGTTGAGTTTAGAAAAGGAAAAGGCGTCAGTTGATCAGACGCGATGATTGGTTTTCCCTTTTTGAGTTTTGTGACTAATGTGAAAAGAGAAGAAAAAGGAGGGAAAACGGAGGCGTAATTAATAAGTAAAAAAATATGGACTATTCTATATAAGATTAAATAATGGCACATAGGTCCTACTATTAACTACTAATACAAATAATGCCGAGAAGTTTTCTTAGTGAACAAAATCTTTCTTCTAACAAAGGCTTGGTAAAGATATCCGCTAGTTGATCAGTTGTTCCTACAAAAGATATTTCTATATTTCCTTTAAGAACATGATCTCTAATGAAGTGATGCTTGATATCTATATGCTTTACCCTAGAATGATGAGCGGGATTTTTAGAAAGACAAATAGCGCTTAAATTATCATAGAAAGTTTGTATAGGTTTAAAAGAAAGCTCATAGTCACCAAGTTGATGGGACATCCACAGTAATTATGCATACCATTGTCCAGTAGGAATGTATTCAGCTTCAGTGGTAGATAATGCAACTGATGCTTTTTTTTACTGTTCCAGGATATCACTGCCTTCCCAAGTAATTGACATGTACCACTTGTGCTTTTTCTATCTTCCTTATCACATGCAAGGTCAGCATCTAAAAATCCTTCTAATTTAAAAGAGTTAGAGGGAGGATACCATAGTCCATGAGAGATAGTTCTAATGAGATATCGAATGATTCTCTTTACTGCAGTCAGATGAGATTCCTTAGGAGCTAACTGAAACCTGGAACATTTACACACACTAAACATAATATCTGGTCGACTTGTAGTCAGATAAAACAATGAGCCAATCATTCCACGATACTTAGTTTCATCAATAGGGATTCCATGTTCATCTTTGTCTAGACTCGTTGAAGGACTCCTTGGTGTGCCAATGGATTTAGAATTGCTCATGCCAAATTTTTGAATCAGTTCCTTTGTGTATTTGGTATGACATATAAACGTTCCTTCTTCAAATTGTTGAATTTGAAGTCCAAGGAAGAATGTTAGCTCTCTCATCATGCTCATTTCGAATTCACTTGCATAAGATTTGAAAATTCCTTACACATAAGAGGGTTAGTACTACCAAATATAATATCATCAACATAAATCTGAATAATGAGATTACCTTCTGATGATCTTTTAATAAACAAGGTAGTGTCTACTTTACCTCTTGTAAAGCCATGATCAATAACAAATGAACTAAGTTTATCATACCATGCTCGTAGAGCTTGCTTTAGTCCATATAGTGCTTTTGTGAGCTTATATACATGGTAGGGAAACTTTGAATCTACAAACCCAGGAGTTGCTTCACATATACTTCTTTCTCAATAAATCTGTTCAAGAAAACACTTTTGACGTCCATTTGAAATAGCCTGAATCCCTTAGACGATGTATATACAAGAAGGATTCGTATAGATTCCAAACGAGCTACTGGAGCGAAAGTTTCGTCATAGTCGACTCCTTCCTATTGTGAATATCCCTGAGCAACTAATCTGGCTTTGTTCCTTACGACCTTTCCATCCTCATTCAATTTATTTCTGAAGACCCACTTTGTTCCAATTACAGAAACATTTTCAGGTTTGAGTATCAGTTTCCACACTTGATTTTTGCCAAACTGATCTTCCTCTTCCTGCATTGCTTGTACCTAACTTGAGTCTTTTAGAGCTTAATCTATCTTCTTTGGATCAACCTGAGAGGTTAATGTTATGTTTGCTTTCTTTTTGAGAGTTCCTCTAGTTTTTATTCCTTCATTTGGATCCCCTATGATGAATTTTTGAGGATATTCGGGTTCACTTCTCTATTCATTTCGACAAACTATATTAGTAGATGACTCATTCGGATGATCTAGTACATTACTGCCGATTTCATTAGTTGACTCTATCATAGCATCCGATTTATCAGTTGACTCTTGAGATTTGCTTGTCTCCTGAATTTCTTGAGCTTGATATTCATCACCTGCAGTAATTCCTTTCTCGACCGAGGGGTTATTTTCATTGAATATAACAAGTACAGATTCTTCCACACATAATGTGCATATATTATAGACTCTAAAAGATTACTATTTAATGAGTAGCACAAAAATACCTTTATTACTTTTTGGATCAAATTTTCCAAGATTGTCCTCACCGTTATTGTGAACAAAATACTTACTTCCGAAGGGATGAAAGTAACTGATATTAGGACGTTTACCTTTCCATAATTCATAAAGAGTCTTCTTCAGAATGGGCCTTATAAGGCATCGGTTGAGAATGTGACATGCTGTACTTACACCTTCTGCCCAGAAGTGATTCGGCAGTGAATGATCTAGTAACATAGTTTCTGCCATGTCTTGGAGGGTTCTGTTTTTCCTCTCAACAACCCCATTTTGTTGAGGTGATCATGGTTCAGAGAAGTTATGAGTGTATTCATGATCATTACAGAAGACTTCAAATGGTCTGCTGTCAAATTCTTCTCCATGACCACTCTGGATTGTTGTAATCAGATATCCCTTTTCTCTTTCAAACTTTTCAGAAAATCTCAAAAAATTTCAATGCTTCATCTTTATAAGATAAGAAAATCACCCAAGTGAAACGTGAATAATCATCAACAACAACAAAAGCATATCTTTTTCCTCCTATACTAGCAGTTCTAGTAGGCCCAAATAAGTCCATATGAAGCAATTGCAAATGTTTAGAAGTAGATACAGTATCTTTATTTTTGAAAGAGTTTCTGCTTTGTTTACCTATTTGACAGGCATTACAGATATGATTTCTAGAAAAATTCAGTTTGGGTAGACCAATAACTAACTCATGCTTGGACGATTTTTCTATCATGCTTGCATGACCAATTTTCCTATGCCATAACCATGGATCATCAGACATGGATATTAAGCAAATGTGACCATCTATTTTCAAAACCATCAGGGATATAAACATTTCCATAGCTTTTACCTGGGAGGACTATTTTACCTGTCTCGTCTTCAATAGCACAGCCTGTTTTCTTAAAATTTACCTCATATCCTGAGTCGCATAGTTGACTTATGCTCAGGAGATTGTAGTGGAGTCCATCAACGAGATATACTTTAGTGATATCATAGTTGTTATTGAAGGGAATTGTTCCAGTACCGATTATCTTTCCTTTTGAGTCATCTCCAAACTTAATGCTTCCTCCATCAATTTTTGTAACTTCTTTGAACAGTATTACCTGTCATGTGACTGGAACATGCACTATCTAAGTACCATTTTCCTTTGCGGCTAATTCTATGGTGTTCCTGCAAAACATAGTGATTACTTTCTTTTAGGTACCCAAGCTTGCTTGGATCCTGGATGGTTAGTATTACTAGGTTCAGAATTGTTTTTTGGTTTCCAAACCCATCCTGAATCATTTTCTTTACGAAAGCGACAAAAAGAATATTTATGTATACTTTTGTTACGGTAGTGACACGTCACTCCAGACCCATTTTTAGGTCTTTCATTAGTGTAAGTACTAGTGGACTCTGTTCTAGCTGGTCCTTTTCCAGTTGTCTTGTAAGTCGCCCGGTCTGATGTGACAGAACTATGACTGGTGGACTTGCACATGCCATTGAGTTGCATTTGCAATTCCTCAAACTTTTCTTGAAGTACTTCTTTTTCATTTTCACATACTTCATGTTTGAGCTTTCACTCCTTTACTTCTTTATTAAGTCTCTTAAGCTCATTCATCATTTTTTGAGACTCTTTTAAAGTTAAATTAAGAATATCCTGCAATTCATTGCATCTTTCACAGTTATAAGATCTTACCTCGCTTGTTTCACCTCGTGCCATGAAGTAGTTCTCATTGTTATCTTTGCATTCGTCATCTGAAGTGTCCTCGTCCATCCAGCATCCTAAAGATTTGCTCATCTTATTTTCCAGAATCGTCATGAAGCAAATATTTTCTATCTCTTCGTGTTCTGAACAGTCTTCATCGCTACAACTTTCAAAAGATTTGTTTTTGTTAAAGCCTCTGGAAATTTTTCTTTTTAGATCTGGGCACTCAGCTTGAATGTGTCCAAATCTTCCACACTCATAGCATTTTCCATCATTCTTGTCATGTTCGTTTTATTGCCTAGATCGTCTAGGTGGAATTCTTCCTTTCCTCGTATTCCTGAATCTTCTCATTAAACCATCCATGTTTCTTGACAGCATAGCAATCTCTTCTTTAAGGGCTTCAGGATCATCCTCGATCTCATTTTCAGCTATTTCAGTTGAGGCCTTGAATGCGACTTTTTTTTCTTTTTTTCTTCTTAACTAGTCTTCTTGAGATGTGTCTTTTGAAAGGCTATGAGTTCTCCTCGTAGTTGATCATAGGATAACTTATTTATATCCTGAGATTCAAGTGTGACTACTTTGGTCTGCCAAGTAGTTGGTAGGCTTCTGAGAATTTTTCTGGCTTGATCACCACTCGTATATGGTTTGCCGAAGGCTTTTAGATCGCTAATTTATTTGCTGAATCTAGCAAACATCTCTTCAATAGACTCTCCTTCTTTCATTAAAAAGAGTTCGTAATCATGAACCAACACATTGATATGTGTTTCCTTTACCTTGCTAGTTCCTTCGTATGTAACTTCAAGCTTGTCTCTCATCTCTTTGGCTGTGTCACAGCTAGAGATTTTCTCATACTCTTCACCACTTATGGCATTATAAAGCAGGTTTCTCTCTTTATTATTAACTTGTACCAATGTCATTTGGTCATTTGTATATGAATCTATATCTTTAGGATCAACAAGTGGTTGAGCGGCAGCTGGCAGGGGATAATTCCCCTTTTTGATGACTCTCCAAACTTTAATGTTATATGCCTAGGCATAGATCTCCATACGCACTTTCCAGTGGGAGAAATTTTGTCCATTGAAGTATGGTGGCCTAACTTGTGAAGTTCCTTCCTGGAAGAGAGCTCCTACAATAACTTGATTTGCCATGATCTTTTCTCACGGGCTGTTAAGCAAAAGAAAAATGTGAGTCTCGCTCTCATACCAATTGAAAGTACAGGAGGGGGGTGAATTGTTTATTTTTAAACTTAATTGTTGTTAGTTGACTGGTTTTTCAATTAGTAGACTACATGTAATAAACTAACAGTTGTAATAACAGAATATAAGATGCTGAAATTAAATGCAGGAATTAAAGACACCAGAAGTTTTATACTGGTTTGGATTCAATGTGAATTCTAGTCTAGTCCCCTTGGGTTGCAAGAGAGTTCTCTTTAGTGAATGAGTTTCTTCGAGTACAATGGAAATGACGTGATAGCTCAGTTCCTATATCACTGGTCTCTTTTGATAAAATGCCTCACCAGTATTGTTCTCTCTTTCTTCTCTAACTTGTTACACAACAGATCTTAGAGAGCTACAATGTTTGTTTGTAGTAGAACAAAGAGAGGGTGTTTGGTTCGATCAAAGTATATCTTGCTAAGGTGTGATTACATGTTTAAATACTTTGAGAGAGGCTTGAATTCTGGAAAGATTTTGCAACCCAAGAGATTTGATACTTGGAAAGAGACTGATTCTTTTCAAGAATAAAGCTGTTCTGCAATGGCTCTTTTAAACCCGGAATCTTGATCATCCATATTTAGACACTTGATTGAATATTCAGCGAGATCATGATTTATTTGATTCCTTGAGTTTAGCTTTGATTGATCCCGTCAGTATCTTCTGATTGATTTTTTCTTCCTTTAATCGCGTCTCTTGATCCCGTCAGTATCTTCACGATTGATTTCTTCTTCCTTTAACCGCGCTTATATTCCGTCAATCTTGTATATCGATCCATATGTTCCTTGATCATAGCTGATTGATTTTGCCAATCCAAGTGTTCCTATACAAAGAGCAAATATATTGTTTTCATCATTAAAATTAGATCCAATGATATTTGTATGTATATCGCCTCATATCTTACTTTTGTTTCGTGAATTTAGGATATGAAATGCATTGATTTATATTAATTGATGTGTTTTTATGTGTATAAATGATCCGGGAGCAATCGAGGGAGATATGTGCAAAATTAGAGCCAAAACGGACAAAAACAGGAAAGATAGCCCTACATGTGGCGCCAGAAACAGAATGTAAAATATTGCAGCGCCGTGGAGGGTGCCTGGCACTAGCCAGGGTTCCAGTGATATAAAGTTTCTCCAATTTTGTCCGGGACACGTGTCGCGCCCCCTTTTTCCTCGCGGAGTCGGGTTCACGACATTTGGAGGGACAACTCGTTCCTTTTGGGAACTGGGTTTGCATTTGAAGAGTTGCCACCTAATGATTTAAGGTGCATTAGGACACCAAAAGAGTTTGATTTGAATAACTAGAGATAGGGTAAGGGCTTGAAATTATTCTAAGGGGAAGGTGTTAGGCACCCCTCAGAATCCACTAGTGTGGTTCCCGGCCAGACAATTATTGTGAATTTGGTGCAATTAATATGTAGACAAATAAGGCTCAAATAAGAGGGGATTTCACATAATGGTTTGAAAGTAAACAAAGTTTGAAAGAGCAAACAAAAAACTAATTTTTAAAAGAAAGAACTGAAATGCTAAAGAAATAAGAGAGGGGGTCCTAGGTTTATTAAAAATATGGATCACCCCACGCAATGTCCGGTATTAACTCCTCAATGAGGGGCTACACGAGACATTAACGCGTGGTCATCATATCCATATCTACCCTTCCCACCCCGTTAAGGTACTTAAAGCACGGAATGGTCTCAATTACTTATTGCATTCTATTACCCGTCCCAATCCTATCAGTCCCGGAGGAACTTAGGACTACTAATCCTAAAAGGATGGATATTAGGCTTATTTGTAGTTTCAAAGGTAAAAATTCTTAGGCGACATAAAAAACCACATATTGCATATAAAAAGGGAAAACACATAAGCATATAGACTCAATTATACCTCCTCAAACAAACACATAAAGTAGCATGTCCTACACATACTGCTTAGGTCTGATTTAAAAGCATTAAAGATGAGGGAGATGAGATTGTTGAGGCAGTTTAGTCTATTTCATAACTCAGATAAGAAGTCCAAGTTAGGCCTACCTGCTGGTTGTAATAATTAACAGAAGCAGATTCAGTTTACAGATATTACCCTAAGGCTTGCCTAAGTATTTAGACGGGGTCCTATAGGCATGATATCTACTGAATTCAGAAGGTAATGAGACAGTAGAAACTTGAAATAAATTATTTGGGATCCTATAGACATGCTTACTAAACCTTGTTGAGCGAGGGAATTAGGTTATTAAAGAACAGAATGTACAAAAAATTGGACTAGTTACAGGTGATGCAAGTGGTAGTATCTACTATTACTGATTTTATATCTAACACTGAGTGGACCAAATCTGATTCATTTAACAAACCCCTGTAGGCATGATTTCTATATATCGCTGATTTTGGACCCTTATAGACGTGGTATCTAAATGCAGAAACTTGTATTAAACCTTATAGACATAGTATCTAAATGCAGAAACTTATATTAAACCTTATAGACATAGTATCTAAATTCGATTTGAATTATGCAAAATTAAAAATACCTTATAGGCAGGTTTTTTACATGAAATTGAATATGTAGAATTAAAAAAAAGTATCCTATAGGCATGGTCTCTAGGCGAAGTTTGAATATGCAGGAATTATGACATCATATAGGCAGGTTTTTCTACATGAAGTTGAATATGCAGAATTAAAAGGTATCCTATAGGCATGATTTCTATATGGAATTGAATTAAAACAACCCTATAGGCATGGTCTCTAGGTGAAGTTCGAATATGAAGGAGTTAGAACACCCTTTAGGCATGTTTTATACCCTTGCATGCATAGTTACCACCCTATTCACTAGCCAGTCCCAAATATTATTACAACTTATTACAAACCAGAATAAATTACATCAGAACAGAAAAATACAAAGATAGTACAACCAAAGGAGGCCTGACTCTTGACTTCCTCTCTGAGTTACGAGATAAACAACTCAAAGACCATTGATCCAAAGCCTTTCTCCAATTGGAGTGTGTCAGAGTTCCCTAAGAGCCTCAATGGGACTCCAGGCAGTGCTCACACCTAAATGGGACTCCAGGCAAGTGCAGTGTGGAAGTGCCAGCCCCCAAGTGTCCATGTTCAGAGGGAACTCATGGGTCCCAGGCAAGGCTCACAAGAGGGGGGCAGAACTTAAGTCTAAGAGAGAGTGCAAGTGAAGAAACAGAATTTCGAGGGGATAAAGGAGAGGGAAATAGCCACAAACAAGTTGATAGTTTCATACAAAAGGGGTTCAGGGGGGGCTTTGGAAGTTGCAAAAAGCCTATGTACTTAGGTAGTAGTTAATTCTGGGCATGCACAACAATAAGGAGTGTTGTTATGCTTACAAAATCAACCAGAATACACAACACATAATGATAACATAGAGGCTATGATGCCAGGGGAATCCAGTCTGAGTCATAGATAGCAATACTTAATGTTGTCATGCCTCAAACAAGCCATCAGTATCAAACATATTGGGGTAGGGGCTTAGGACACATAATAGATTCAAAACAGGTAGAAGGAGATTACCACATGCTAAAATAAGTACGGAATTGATCACAAGCAGTAGGCAAACAAGAAGGCAAAAGTATTAAGTAAAAATATTGTTGTTGATTCTAAAATATTAATCAGAACATACCAGTTTAGAGGAAGCAAAATATAGTAAAAACAGGTAGCATGACTTTGAAGACAGGCCACAGTACAAGTAGTAAAGTAAGAGAATGTTTTTAAATGTAAGTGATTTCAGAACTAAGTGTGTTCATGTTAATAAAAGAGCAGGGTATTTATAGTGTGAAAACAAGCAGAAAAATAAGGCAAGAAAATAATTATGGAACTGTGTACCAATTAAAATCAATCAGTATAAGAGCTTCCTTTAATTAAGGAGTTAAACTTAAACGGTAATGCACAGAAAACATTTAAGGAAAGAAATCAAGTAGGCATCTTATGCAGAGTAGACAATTAGGGATAAATACATAAGGGTTTAATTAAGGGAAGAATCTTTGAAATACTCGGTTAACCAAATAAGGTAAGAAATCAGAGTAAAGTTGTAGAATATAGAGGCAATCAGTACATAGTAAATCAAGGAGTCAAGGATTTGAAATTACTGATTTGGAGAGAATAACAGGGGTTTCCATGAATAAACAAATAAACCAAGTTAAAAATAGGAGAATTGAAAGTCTAAGGAAAGTTTTCCAATCGACCCAAGAAACAGTGAAATCAATAAGGCAAAACAAGGAGAGGGTCAATCACTTAACACATGAATGTAATCAAAATTACATAAGGAGGTTTGAAATCAGTCCAAAACTGAAGGTCATTTTAGAGGGATATTCAGCATATAAAAGAGTGCACAAGTATTAGGCATGCAAGGCTAAATTTAAGGCAAAGAGAAGCGTCATGCAATCACAAAGTTAGTAAGTAGTGGACTATCGAAACATGGTAGTCACATAGGTCAATCTTAGTAACTCAGAGTTAGAGAAAAGAGAGAGTATTAAATACATGCAAATGGGTCAAGTAAAAGACCTTATACAGTTTAGTAGGAAGTCAGAATCATATAAAGAAACAAAAGATTTTGAAATTCAGTCGAGCAATAGATGAAACAACTTCAGAAACTCGAATAGGTCCAAAGAAAATAGGGTTTTGAAACCAAACAAGTTCAGAGATGAGGAACCAGCAAATCACATAGCAAATAGTCTCCGGACTCGAATGAACCCAACGTTTTAGGGTTTTTACCATCAATCGAGTCATAGAGATGAAAAACAAGCAATCAAACAAATACTAACACGAAAATATATTCATAAACCTCAAAAGCAACAACAGAATATGTTAAAAATCATAAAAGCTTCGAAATAATTTAACAAAAACCCTAAATCGAAAAAGGTAAAGAGGTTTCGAAAGCAAAGTTTTGAAAGAAACTTTGAGAAAACGCTTAAAAGCTTAGAGAAAACACAGATCTACAATGGATCTAAAAGAATCGGAAGAAACCTCGAAGGTTAGGGTTCCAGAAGAACCCAGAAGGTGAGAAAGGTTTGGAAAGTCATTGATCTAAGCAGGAGAAGTCAAGATCAGGATTGAATAGCCATGGCTGGCCGGAGAAAGATCAGAGACAATCGGAGAATTGCCATAAACTGAAATCGACCAAGGTCTGGACCAAATTCTTTCACGATCTGGCCTTGAAACCATAATAATCGGGCACGTAGAGGCCAAAGGAGGTGGATACAGGCCTTTAATGTCTTTGGAAGCCATTGATTCAGGCAATTTTATGGTGGTGGTTGAAGGCGGCGACTAGGGTTTGAGAGGGGGTTGAGAGAGAAAGGGATTCAGAGGCGGCTGGGGTTGTGAAATGGTTAGGGTTAGGGGGTAGGTCGGGATTAAAAAAGGAAAGGGTGTTTGGTGGCCGTTGATCATTTTGATCAACGGCCTGGATTAATCGGGTAGGTGGGGCGGTTTAACAGGGTCAGATTTCGGTCGGTTCAAACAGGGATTGGATCAGGGTAATTGGGTTTAAAAATTGGGTTCAATTGGGGTGCCAAATCAGGCTACAATTGAAATGAACATGGGCTAACACTTAAATAGCCACTTCTCCCTATTTGATTTATAAAAAATAGTAAAATAATTTCTAGAAATACTTTAAAGGTACTAAAATGATTAAAAATATATAATTATCAAATGAAAAATATTGGAGTCAATTTTATAAATATTAATTATAATTAAATCTTAAAAGAGGCCAATATTGCAATTATATGCAATTTAGTTTTAAAAAATACTAAATAAATTTGTAAAAATATGCAAAAATTATGTTAGCTATATTTTAGTTTAAATATGTGAATCCAATAAATGAATCACCAAAAATGATAATTGTGACAATAATTATTGGGTTTTCTTTATATAAATAGGCAATAAATCGATTTAAAAATATCTAAATATTTAGGAAAAATAATAAACATTTGAATATGCTTACATATGCATATACATGCTATTTTGAAGGTATTTTGCATATGAAAAATATACAGGGAAAAATTGGGTATCAACAACACGGTTATTTCGACCCTAGACCTACCAAACTCGTATAAATGCAAGACAAAACTTATTTGTGAAGGGGAGACGCCACTTGGGAGAGATCTAACATATTTTGAAGGGGAATTCACGTGGGGGAACACACGCCACGCTTGGAGGAGGCTTTTAACTTGTTTTTCTTCTCTTCTCTTCCTTTAATTTCATAGTTCATTAGTTCTAGAGTTTTGGGTGCTACATGAACGTTGTAGTTTGAAGCTTGAATTGCTCTTATTATTTTATCATATTGGTTTATTTATTCAATTTTGCGCTTAATTATTTGATTGCTTGATAACCAATTGAATACTATCTGTGAATCTATGATTGAACTCGGGAGAGGTAATTCTAGATTGCATATAAGATTGAGTAGAGCAAGATCTTAACTCTGAGGGGAGGCGAATTTGCGGTTAGGATAGGAATATATCTAATCGCCTTGCTTGGTTACTATGCAGGAATTATTAATGTGTTCTTGTTAATTCTAATTCCATAGAAATATAGGCGTTAGGTTAGCTTGAATAGGCGAGTTGTACTTCGGGAGAAGGTTACGAGCAATATTAACCTTGTCAACCAATAAATCAGATAAATTAATTAGACGATTTAAGTGGAAAACTCAACGGGATTGTTAGCTAACCCATAGCTCTAGAATATTCACTCACATTGAATTCGTCTCCATAATTCACCAACTTGTTTTCTTTAATCTCTTAGTTTGTTACTTTAGATTAGTTTTAGCTAAATATTCATACTTTAGGATTCGCTTGAATAGATTAATTGTTTAGTTTAATTTAGTTGATAGTTAATCACAAGTCCATGTGGGTACGATATCTGGACTTACAATCCTATATTAGTGTTGATAACCAATTTTTCCCATAATATTTCAAAACTATGCCTGGGCATAATTTAATATTTTTCATACAATTTTTGCATTTTTTAATATTTTAATTAATTTAGCCTAGCATTTTATTATAAAATAATCACTGATTGCATCACAAAATAGTTTTATAATAATTTGTATGGCTTAATTTATCATTTTGCATTTATATTAAGTTTCAGTTATTGCACAAATAGCCACATTGGTATTTTTCGGAAACAATTGCAATTACTTTGCGATTATAGCCTATGCATGCATTATTACATTAGTTTTTATCGAAAAATAGCCTTTTATATTTTCTAAATATTAAGTAATTACTTTAAAACATTTCCATACATGAAAATTATTTTTTATAATTTATTAACCATTTTTTATAATTGTTTTAGCAATTAATTATGTACTTAACAAATAGCCCCTTTTCATTTAAAACCTACCCTATTAACTAGCCCAAACTCCTTATAAACCAGCCCAGGCCCAATACCCACCTGCCCCAACCCAATACCCAGGCAAATCTTGGCCGTTAATCATTGTGATCAACGGTCCAGATTCCCCCTTCCTAAAATAAACTAACCTATACCCCCAAATCCTAATCATTCTAAAACCCTCCCCGCCGTCACCTAATCCCCTCTTCTCTCAAATGCTCTCAAGACTAAACCTTAATCCACCCTCGTCGGCACTCATCTATGGTCATCCATGGTGGTTTCTCATCACCCCCAAGCCTTTAATGGCCTCTCCTGTACTGGTATCACCATCTTCGTCCTCAAGGGACTAGGGTTAGTCTGCTTGCATCTATGGCTCTTTCTCGCCTGTTTCAGGCTGTTCAGGTTTGATTCTGAGTAAGATCTTCCTATGTCGCCTTAGATCTATGAATTTCTCAGCTTGTTTCTTCACCTCTGTGTTGTTCTTCTCGAAACCCTAATTTTTGTCCTTTGAAGTTCTCAGATCTGAGATAGATTGAACCTATTTCGTATGAGTTTTACAAGAACCTTCTGATTTTTACAAGAACCCTCCGATTTTCGAATGATTTTCAATTTTTCTAAACTAGGGTTTCCCGGCAATTTCTTTTTCCAAAACATTTGATAATTTTGAGTGTTTAATCTTCTGTTTCTTATGTGTTTTAAGCGATTTCGTAAGGTTTGCTCTAACCCTAACTCGTTTAGTCTAAAACACCAAATTTTTGACTTTTTTGTTTGGTTTCTGAGTTACTTGTGCACTAACTTTGTCCTTGCTTTGGTTCTTGTGATTTTTCTTTAGCTAATTAGATGTCTTGTGATTTTTTATCCTAATATGCCTCTACTAAGTTCTTGGTTCAACTTTTGTACTGATTCTATATGTCTATGTTCATTCTGGCTATTCATGGTAAACCTATATTTTTCTCCTTAAATCAGGGTTGTTTTGAATTTTTGATTTACCAATTTGCTTCGTTAAAACCTATGTGTTGAGTCATGACTATTCCTTCCTTGACTATTTGAATTGTCTGCAATATTTGCTGACTCTGTACGCGATTTTCTCTTTTATTTAAACCCTTGACTATTCTGAAGTTCTTATTTTTTGTTTGATTTGAACTCTTTTCCTTAGCAAAACCTTTGATTCTTACTTCTCTACTTGGTTTGATTGAACTTCTTGCCTCAATTAGTTTTCTCTTGCCTTATTTGAATCAACGATGTTAGTTGCTGATTCTTACTAGTTGTTTCCTTAATTAAACTCTTGTTCATTCACCCCTAATTACCTACTATGTACCCAAGTCTTACTTGATTTCCTTCCTTAAATATCTGTCCTGCTTTAACCGTTGAGTGATTATCCCTTGATTAAGGAGAAGACTTTACTGATTTCACGTGTGTGACTGATTCTGTGAATTTCTCTAATTGCTACATAATTGATTCTTTACCTAATTTGGTTTAACTCTTGATTACTATATATGCCCTTACCTATTCTCACTTCTAGACACGAACAATAGTTCAGAAACTACCACTTTACACTCTAAAAAGGCTCTCTCTGCTACTTTGATCTCTGTTATTCTAGCCGGCTGCAAGCCAAGGCTGGAAATTGCACAATACCTTTCTCACATCTTGTGTTTTCTTTCTTTAACTAGGTATGCTTCTGATTAATTTTAAGAATCTAAACCTATGTGTTTGTTTACTGCCTTAGTTCATATGGCCTGAGTCCATTCTTGCTTCTATTTACTGCTTACCTAGCATGCCAAAAACCGCCTATTCAAATCTATGATTAGCATGTTTCCACTTTACTTGCTTGTTTGCTATCTTGTTTAACATAGTAACCATCTTGTTTGACTGACTACTATTTATCTAGCATGCCTAAACTCTATTTTTGTGTAATTAGCATGCTTTCACTTTTTAATACTTGCCTAGCATGCCCATTTAAGTCCTTGCCTGTTCTGCCTCACTCCTGCTAAATTAGTTAATCTCTCTAGAGTGACTCTAGCTGTGTTATTTAGATGTCCTCAACATGTTTCTGCTGTGATCTTTGTTGCATGACCTGCATTTTATCTAACCTACTGTTTCTGTAGAACCCCTTAAGAACTTTATGCATCATGTTGTTTATGCGATCCATTAAGGAGTATTCTCTGTATTCTCAACCCCTCTTTCCTTGTGTGAAAGCTGTTTGCCAAAGTACTTCCTAAATTATCACGACCCCGGTACGCCCTCCGTGAACCATCATGATGGCACCTAGTCTCTACGACTAGGTAAGCCTAACAAATTTGGAAAATAAATAAAACTTGCGGAAGAAATAATCAAAAGCCAAAAATAACTGAATAAAACAATATTTAAAATGCCGTTTGGCATATACAACACAACTTCTCAGAATCTAATACATTATCCCAAAACCCGGAAACTCATGGAACCACAAGCTTTTGGATATCAAAATGTCTAACTCCAAAATATCTAACAAGGGAAAGAAATACAAAAGGCCAAATGTTTAAAAGCTAGAATAGAAAGGGACTCCTCGACCTACGGACGCGACAGATATACCTCGAAGTCACTGGAGCAGTCGCCTCACCTCAAGGGTGATAGGACTGAGTCGTAGTACCTGAATCTGCACATGAAAAACATGCGCAGAAGGGGCATAAGTACACCACAACGGTACTTAGTAAGTGCCAAGCCTAACCTCGGTTGAGTAGGGACGAGGAAGGTCAGGGCCCTACTGAGGTTAAATAAAATATAAAGATCAACAGTATAGAACAGAACAATATAAATAAGTATAGCAGTAAAATAACACAGGATGTACAGGACAACAACAACTATACAGAAACAAGGTAAACATGGAAAGGAAATACAGCTCAACACCAATAATAACAATCGGGGATCTCCCAGGATACTGTCCTATCGTCGTATATGTACATATCCAATGGATCTCCCGTAGTCCAACTTATAGTGCGCAAGGATCTACCGGAATCCCGTTCCGTAATCCCATATGTAAATACCCAGTACTGGGGAGTCTACCGGGTGCATTCCCGTAGTTCCATATAACTGTGCAGGGGGATCTACCGGAATCCCACATCCGTAGTCCCAAAATAAACAGATAAGGGGGAGCTACCGGAATCCCACATCCGTAGTCCTAAAATAAACACACAACAGCAACAAGAAAATATACAGAAATGGCAAAATTTCATATTAAGGCAATAAGTGATTCTAGCCTAGCATGCTGCACAGAATTCAGGTAAGGTAGGTTGAGATAATAAAGCAATTAAGTCACTTAGACATGCTTTCCTAAGCTAACAACAGGCTTAATAGTTCCATTAATAGAAACAGGAAAGGAAACATACTAGTAATTACTTAAAGAAAACCGGATTTCCAACAATTAGCACAAGTACACACTCGTCACCTCACGTACAAGGCATTTCAATTACCAAATATACAAATCCTAAGGGGAAGGTCCCCCACACAAGGTTAGACAAGCCACTTACCTCGAACCAGCTCAAAATCAACCCGAAACCACGCTCTTGCCATGAGTACTCAACTCCAAATGGATGAAATCTATTCAATTCAATTGCATAATGTAAATGATACTTCAAGTAACCGATTCTACAAAGAAGTTCTAAGCTAATACGCGAAATTAGGTAAAATAACCAAAATGCCCCTCGGGCTCACATCTCGGAATCGGGTAAAATTTATATTTTCAGAATCCTCACACTCTCCCGAGTTCATGCATACCAAAATTATCCAAATCTAAGGTCAAATTCCCAATCAAAAGTCGAATTCTAGGTCTAAGAACTTTCTTCCAACTTTTCCCCAATTTTCATCTCCAATCCGCAATTAAATGATGAATTCATGTTTGGATTAATAGGTTACAAGCAAAAAGGAGTTAAGAATCGTTACCCAATCGATATATCTGAAAATCCCTCAAAATTTTGCTCAAATCTGAGCTCCCAAGCTTATGTTTTGATAAAAATGGCTAAACCATCGATTTTGAACTTAAACATTCTGCCCAGGCGCTTTCTTCTTCGTGAACGCGAGGCTAAGGTCGCGAACGCGGTGCACTAAAGTTCCACTGGCCAGTCTCCCTCTTCGCGACGCGATGCCTGAGCCGCGAATGCGATGTTCATTTCTTTTTTCCTACGCGAACGCGTAGGCACAAAGTCCCACAGCCTTGCGAACGCGAAGCATTAATTCCTCGCCAGCCCCAACTCCTCTTCACGTACTCGAGACCCCACTCGCGAACGGGAAGAAGGAAACCAGAACTGGATTGCTTTAATTTTCTGCAAAGTTCTCTAAGTTCCAAAATGATCCGTTGAGCATCCGAAACACACCGGAGGCCCCCGGGACCTCAACCAAACATGCCAACCAATCCTAAAACATCATTCGAACTTGTTCCAACCTTCGTAATGGTCAAAACAACATCAACACACCTATTTTTCTTCAGATTCAATCCTAAGAATTCCAAAAACTCTAAAATACGCTTTTGATCAAAAAGTCTATCAAACCTCGTCCGAATGACCTAAAATTTTGCACACACGTCACATTAAACACTACGGAGCTAATCCAACTTCCGGAATTTAATTCCGACCCTCGGATCAAAATCTCACTATCAAACTAGAAACTTCAAAAATTCAACTTTTGGCATTTCAAGCCTATATTAGCTACGGACCTCCAAAACACAATCCGAACACGCCCTAAGCCCAAAATCACCCAACGGAGCTAACGAAATCATCGGATTTCCATTCTGAGGCCGTCTTCACACTGTTCCAACTGTGGTCAACTTTCCAACACTTAAGCTCTCATTTAGGGACTAAGTGTCCCAAAACTCTCCGAAACTCAAAACCAAACATCCCGACAAATCGAAATAGCATAAATAAACTTGGGGAAAGTAGTTAATAAGGGATCAGGGCGTTAATTCTTAAGATGACCGACCGGATCATCACATCCTCCTACACTTAAACATTTGTTCGTCCTCGAACGAGCATAAAGACATACCTGAAGTAGTGAAAAGATGAGGGTAACGGTTGCGCATATCTTGCTCGGTCTCCCAGGTTGCCTCCTCGACCGGCTGGCCCTGCTACTGAAGCTTTACTGATGCAATGTGCTTTGACCTCAGCTATCAACTAGCATATCCAATATTGCTACTGGCTCCTCAATATAAGATAGATCCTTGTCCAACTGGACTGAACTGAAATCCAACACGTACGATGGATCACCGTGATACCTCCGGAGCATCAAAACGTGGAATACCAGATCGAATCTGACCAAGATGAGAGGTAAGTCAAGATCATAAGCAACTTCCCCAACACGCCTCAATATCTCAAAAAGGCCAATAAATCTCGGACTCAACTTTCCGTTCTTCTCAGATCTCATAACGCGCTTCATAGGCGAAACCCAAAAGCAGAACCCGCTATCCAACCATATAGAAAACATCACGAAACTTCCGATCCACGTAACTCTTCTATCTGGATTGGGTTGTACGGAGTCTATCCTGAATCACCTTAACCTTCTCCAAAGCATCCTGAACCAAGTCTGTGCCCAACAATCTAGCCTCACCCGGCTCAAACCAACCCACCGAGGATCTACATCGTCTCCTATATAAAGCCTCATACGGTGCCATCTGAATGCTGGACTGATAGCTATTGTTGTAAGCAAACTCTATCAATGGAAAAAACTGATCCCAAGACCCTCCAAACTCAATCACACATGCACTGAGCATATCCTCAAGAATCTGAATAGTGCACTCGAACTGTCCGTCCGTCTGAGGGTGAAATGCTATACTCAACTCCACCCGAGTACCCAACTCATGCTGAACGACTCTCCAGAACTGTGATGTGAACTGAGTACCTCTATCTGAAATGATGGACACTGGAATACCATGCAGACGAACAATATCCCGGATATGAATCTCCGCCAACCGCTCCGAAAAATAAGTAGTACACACAGGAATGAAATGAGCGGACTTGGTCAGCCGATCTACAATCACCCAAATATCATCGAACTTTCTCAAAGTCCGTGGGAGCCCAACTACAAAGTCCATGGTGATCCGCTCCCACTTCTACTCCAGAATCTCTATCTGCTAAAGCAACCCACCTGGTCTCTGGTGCTCATACTTCACCTACTGACAATTGAGGCACCGAGCTACAAATCCAACTATATCTTTCTTCATCCGTGTCCACCAGTAGTGCTGCCTCAAATCCTGATTCATCTTTGCGACACCCAGATGAATGGAATACCGCGAGCTATGGGCCTCCTCTAGAATCAACTCTCGAAGCCCATTAACATTGGGTACACAAATCCGACCCTGCATCTTTAATACCCTATCATCACCAATAGTCACATATCTGGCATCACCGTGCTGAACATTGTCCTTGAGGGCAAGCAAATGAGGGTTATCATACTGCCGCTCCCTGATACGATCAAATAAGGAAGACCGAGAAACCATGCAAGCTAGAACCCGACTAGGCTCTGAAAGATCCAATATCACAAACTGGCTGGCTAAGGCCTGAATATCCATTGCCATAGGCCTCTCCGATACTGGTAAATAAGTCAAACTCCCCAAACTCTTCGCTTGACGACTCAAGTATCGGCCATCACATTGGCCTTGCCCGGGTGATACAAAATAGTGATATCATAGTCCTTCAGCAACTCTAACCACCTCCTCTGGCACAAATTTAGATCATTTTTCTTGAATAGGTGTTGCAAGCTCCGATGGTCAATATAAATTTCACAGTAAACCCCGTATAAATAATGGCGCCAAATCTTCAGGGCGTGAACAATGGTAGCTAACTCAAGGTCGTAAACAGGGTAGTTCTTCTCATGTATCTTCAACTGTTTGGATGCGTAGGCAGTCACCCTACCGTCCTGCATCAACACCGCTCCGAGGCCAATCCTCGAGGCATCACAATAGACCATATAAGACCCCGAACCTGTAGGCAATATCAAAACTAGGGCTGTAGTCAAGGCTGTCTTGAGCTTCTGAAAGATCACCTCACACTCTTCCGTCCACTGAACGGAGCACCCTTCTAGGTCAGTCTGGTCATAGGGGCTGAAATCGATGAAAATCCCTCAACAAAACAGTGGTAGTAACCCACCAAGCCAAGGAAACTGTGGATCTCTACAGCTGAGGATGGTCTGGGCCAACTCTGTACGGCCTCTATCTTCTTTGGATCCACCTGAATACCCTCACTCTATACCACGTGGCCTAAGAATGCCACTGAATCCAACCAAAACTCACATTTCGAGAACTTAGCATATAAATTCTTCTCTCTTAGAGTTTGAAGCACATTCCTCTCATGATCTTCCTGACTCCGGGAATACACCAGAATATCATCAATAAAGACAATGATGAATGAGTCAAGATATGGCCAGAACACACTGTGCATCAAATGCATAAAGGTTGCTGGGGCATTGGTCAGCCCAAATGACATGACAAGGAACTCATAATGACCATACCGAGTCCTAAAAGCAATTTTCGGGATATCTGGCTCCCGAATCTTCAACTGATGGTAACCTGAGCGCAAATCAATCTTAGAAAACACTCGTGCGCCTTGAAGTTGGTCAAACAGATCATCAATACGAGGCAAAGGATAACGGTTCTTCACTGTAACCTTGTTTAACTGGCGATAATCAATACACATACGCATAGAACCATCCTTTTTCTTCACAAATAAGACAAGAGAACCCCAAGGTGATACATTGGGCCGAATAAAACCCTTGTCAAGCAATTCCTGTAACTGATCCTTCAACTCTTTCAACACAGGATGAGCCATACGATACGAATGAATAGAAATGGGCTGAGTGCCCGGCAACAAATCAATGCCAAAATCAATATCTCTATCAGGCGGCATGCCTGGAAGATCAGCTGGAAACACATCGAGAAAATCCCGTACTACTAGGACTGAATCAACTGAAAGGGTATCAATATTGACATCTCTCACATAAGCTAAATACGTGTCACACCCCTTCTCAACCATACACTGAGCTTTAAGAAAAGAAATAACTCTACTTAGAGTGTGATCTAAGGTACCCCTCCACTCAACACGCAGTACAGCTGGCATAGCCAGCGTCATGGTTTTGGCATGACAATCAAGAATAGCATAATGGGGAAACAACCAGTCCATGCCCAAGATAATGTCAAAATCTACCATGCTGAGCAACAATAGATCGGCTCTAGTCTCAAAACCACTAAGAGCAACCAAACACGACCGATAAAAGCGGTCCACAATAAGAGAATCTCCCACATGAGTAGAAACATAAACATGGGAACTCAAAGAATCCTGAGATACACCCAAATGCGGAGCAAAATAAGAAGACACATAAGAGTAAGTGGAGCCTGGATCAAAAAGAACTGATGCATCTCTGTGATAAACCAGTATAATACCTGTGATGATGGAATTGGAGGCAACATGCTCTGTACGGGAAGGAAGAGCATAGTATCTGGCCTGGCCTCCCCCTTTAGGGCAGCCTCTACCTCCCCGACCTCCACCTATAGCTGGCTAAGCAGGTGGGGTAGTAACTGGAGCTGTAACCATAGCTTGAGAACTATGAGGGGCACGTTGTGGCTGAGAAGTCTGTGGAGGTGTACCCCTCCCAAGTCTAGGGCAATCCCTCACCATATTATGTGTGTCACAAAACTCAAAACAAGCTCTGGGAGGACATGGTGGCTATGACTAGCTCGGGCCTGGTCTGCTGGACTGACCTCTGAAAGCGCCCCGCGTAGGAGGCGCGCTAGATACCAGTGGTGCATAATAAGGCTCATGAGGCCTAGGAGGAGCTGGAATACCACTGGCTACTGGAAGAGCTGAATGAATAGGGCGACTCATATAACCCCTACCATGATGACCTACTGCTAGGGCACGTGCACTAGAGAAATGGCCTGACTATCGAGACCTCTTGGCCTCCCTATCCTCTCTCTCCCTAGCATGCATACCCTCAATTCTCTTAGAAATGCTCACCACCTGCGGATAAGAAATATCCAACTCCAACTCATGAGCCATGCTAGACCTGATGCTGGGATAAGGCCCTCAATAAACTGGTGAACCCTCTCGCGAATAGTAGAAACTAAGGCTGGTGCATGCCTAACCAAACTAGTATAACGTATTGCATACTCTGAGACAGTCATAGTACCCTGGCGCAAATGCTCAAACTCTGTGCGCCATGCGTCCCTGAGGCTCTGAGGAACATACTCTCTCAAGAACAGATCTAAAAACTGAGTCCAAGTTAGCAAAGCAGCCTCGTCCGGACTGTCTAACTCATAGGTGCACCACCACTCATAGGCGGCTCCTCGAAGTTGGAAGGTAGTGAAGGAAACCCTGCTCGATCCTGATATACCCATGGTACAGAGAATGCGGTAACTCTCATCTAGAAATCCCAGAGCATCATCCGATGATAGACCGCAGAATACAGGAGGCTTGTACCTCTTTAACCTCTCAAGCCTTAGCTGCTCCTCCTCAGAAGTCGCTGCCCTATCCTCGAGCTGAACTAGCACTACAGGCGGTACAGGAATAATCTCAGGGACCTGCTCAACATGCACTCGCTACTTAGGAGTGCGGGTGGCGGGAGTCTATGCTCCTCCCTCAACCTGAGATGTAGCTGCAGCAAGGGGAAGCAACCCTGCCTGAGCCAGAGTGTTGTACATTCTCATGAACTATGCCAAAGTCTCCTAAAGAGCTGGAGTAGCGGTAGTAGTAGGCATGTCAGGTGCCTGGACTCCGGCTGGAACTACTGGTGGTACTGCGGTGGCAGCTCGCGCAGGTGCTCTGGATGCACCACATGCGTGTCCTCGGCCTCTACCCCGGCCTCTAATGGCTGCAGTAGCGGGTGCCTGATCATCTCGGGTAGCACGTGTCCTCACCATCTATGAGAGAATAGAAGACAGAAGTTTAGAATTGTGATGTCAAAATATCGCACGACAAGGAAATCAATAAAGTGGAATTTTCCTAACAGTTACATAGCCTCTCATAGATAAGTACAGACGTCTCTGTACCGATCGGTGAGACTTTAATAAACCGGCTTGTGATCTATGACTCCTATGAACCTAGAGCTCTGATACCAACTTGTCATGACCCCGGTTCACCCTCCGTGAACTATTGCGACGGCACCTAGTCTCTACGACTAGGTAAGCCTAACAAATGCGGAAAATAAATGAAACTTGTAGAAGAAATAATCAAAAGTAAAAAATAACCGAATGAAACAATATTTAAAATGTCGCTTGGCATATACAACACAACTTCTCAGAATCTAATACACTATCCCAAAACCCGGAAACTCACGGAACCACAAGCCTTTGGATATCTACAATGTCTAACTCCAGAATATCTAACAAGGAAAAGAAATACATAAGGGCAAATGTTTAAAAGCTGGAATAGAAAGGGACTTCTCGGTCTGCGGATGCGGTAGATATACCTTGAAGTCGCTGGAGCAGTCGCCTCACATCAAGTGTGATAGGACTGAGTCATAGTACCTGGATCTGCACATGAAAAACATGCGCAAAAGGGGCATGGGTACACCACAACGGTACTCAGTAAGTGCCAAGCCTAACCTCGGTCGAGTAGGGACGAGGAAGGTCAGGGCCCTACTGAGGTTAAATAAAATATAAAGATCAACAATATAGAACTAAAAAGTATAAATAAGTACAGCAGTAAAATAACACAGGATGTACAGAACAACAACAACTATATAGAAACAAGGTAAACACAGAAAGGAAATACAGTTCAGCACCAATAATAACAATCGAGGATCTCCCAAGATACCGTCTTGTAGTCCCATATGTACATATCAAATGGATCTCTCGGGATCCCGTCCCATAGTCTAACTCATAGTGCGCGGGGATCTACCGGAATCCCGTTCCGTAGTCCCAAATGTAAATACCCAGTACTGGGGGAAACTACCGGGTGCATTCCCGTAGTTCCATATAATTGTGCAGGGGGAGCTATCGGAATCCCACATCCATAGTCCCAAAATAAATACACAACAGCAATAGGAAAATATACAGAAATGGCAAATTTTCATATTAAGGCTACAAGTGATTCTAGCCTAGCATGCTGCATAGAATTCAGGTAAGGCAGGTTGAGCAAATAAAGCAATTAAGTCACATAGACATGCTTTCCTAAGCTAACAACAAGCTTAATAGTGCAAGTAATAGAAACAGGAAAGGAAACATACTAGTAATTACTTAAAGAAAATCGAATTTCCAACAATTAGCACAAGTACGCACTTGTCACCTCACGTACAAGGCATTTCAATTACCAAATATACCAATCCTAAGGGGACGGTCCCCCACACAAGGTTAGACAAGCCACATACCCTGAACCGGCTCAAAATCAACCTGAAACCACGCTCTTGCCACGAGTACTCGCCTCTAAATTGTCCAAATATATTCAATTCAATTGCATAATGTAAATAACACTTCAAGTAACTGATTCTACAAAGAAGTTCTAAGCTAATACACGAAATAAGGTAAAATGACCAAAACACCCCTCGGGCCCACGTCTCAAAATCGGGTAAAATTTATATTTTCAGAATCCTCACACTCTCCCGAGTTCATGCATACAAAAATTATCCAAATCTAAGGCCAAATTCCAAATCAAAAGTCGAATTCTAGATCTAAGAACTTTCTTCCAACTTTTCTACAATTTTCATCTCCAATATGAAATTAAATGATGAATTCATGTTTGGATTATTGTGTTACAAGAAAAAAGGAGTTAATAACCATTGCCCAATTGATATCTCTGAAAATCCCTCAAAATCTCGCTCAAATCCGAGCTCCCAAGCTTAAGTTTTGATAAAAATGGCTAAACCCTCGATTTTGAACTTAAACATTCTGCCCAGGCGCTTTCTTCTTCGTGAACGCGAGGCTAAGGTCGCGAACGCGATGCACTAAAGTTCCACTAGCAGTATCCCTCTTCGTGACGCGATGCCTGAGCCGCGAATGCGATGTTCATTTCTCTTTTCTTATGCGAACGCGAGACTGCCTTCGCGAACGCGTAGGCACAAAGTCCCACAGCCTCGCGAACGTGAAGCGTTAATTCCTCACCAGCCCCAGCTCCTCTTCACAAATGCGAGACCCCACTCGCGAATGCGAAGAAGGAAACCAAAACTGGGTTGCTGCAATTTTCTGCAATTTCTCTAAGTTCCAAAATGAACCGTTGAGCATCCGAAACATATCCGAGGCCCCCGGGACCTCAACCAAACATACCAACCAATCCTAAAACATCATTGAAACTTGTTCCAACCTTCAGAACGGTCAAAACAACATCAAAACACCTATTTTCATAGGATTCAAGCCTAAGAATTCCAAAAACTCTAAAAATACGCTTTCGATTAAAAAGTCTATCAAACCTCATCCGAATAACCTGAAATTTTGCACACATGTCACAATAAACACTACAGAGCTACTCCAACTTCCAGAATTCCATTCTGACCCTCGGATCAAAATCTCACTATCGAACCGGAAATTTCAAAAATTCAACTTTCGGCATTTCAAGTCTAAATTAGCTACGAACCTCCAAAATACAATCCGAACACGCCCCTAAGCCCAAAATCACCCAACGGAGCTAACGGAACCATCGTACTTCCATTCCGAGGTTGTCTTCATACTGTTCCGACTACTATCAACTTTTCACTCATTTAGGGACTAAGTGTCCCAAAACTCTCCGAAACTCAAAACCAAACATTCCGGCAAATCAAAATAGTAGAAATAAACTTGGGGAAAGCAGTTAATCGGGGATCGGGGCGTTAATTCTTAAGACGACTGGCCGAGTCATCATATAAAGCCTGTTTGTTCTATGACTGGTGTTCTAATTGCAGATTGTTTTCATACTTTCCTCAAACTGTTTTATCACTAAATCAGTATTAGTTTTCAGAAATTCTTTTCACTCCTAAGACCTTCTTTATACTTTCTATTAAACTCTTTCAAACCATTATGCACTTTCACTTACTCCTAGATTATTAAGTCTTGACCCTCTGGTATGTGTACTGCTTAGAGACCCTTGATATCTCTCTAAATTCTGGCATAACAGGGCTAGCACTTCCACACTGCACATAAATCAGTTATTATTTGAGAAAGTTCTAGGTGTGAGCACTGCCCGGGATCCTTGAGGTCCTTAGGGAACTCTGACACACCTAGACATGAAATTGGCTATGGACTTTGGGCATTTGACACTACTGGAGGCTTGGAAATCACTTTGGGCCTACTTCAGGGTCCCTATAGCTTAATTTCTGCTCTATTTATGTAATTTTTATCCAATCATTGATCTGTAATAATTAAATGTAAACAAATATTGGGGTGACTAGTGAAAAGGGAGGGTAGTTGTATATTGTGGGTAAAGTTAGGTAGATAACATGCTCATAGGGTCTATTTCGATTCAAATGTGTTTGTTAGATAACATGCCTATATGGTCCATTTCGATTCAAATGTGTTTGTTAGATAATATGCCTATAGGATCTTCTTTGGTTTAAATAAGTTCTGATTGCTTTACCTTTTTTACATAATTAGAAGACATGCCTATAGGGTCTGAAATCAGCTTAATTGTAGAAATCATGCCTATAGGATCTAAAATGAGTTTATAGAAATGATGCCTATAGGATCTAAAAAAAATCAGTTTTAGCTAGATCTAAAATCAACTTAACTTTAACTCATGCTTGTGGTTTCTGAATCGGTTTGATTAATTAATCTACTCGTTTCTTAGATCTATGACCAAATGGAGGGAATTGGGTAGTAAGGATATGATGACTACGCGTTAATGTCATGTGTAGACCCTCATTGAGGAGTGATTACCGGGTATTGTGTGGGTATGATCCTGTAGGCTAACCAGCCTAGGACCCCTCGTTCCCAACTCCCGTTGTTTAAATGAATTTTCTAGTCTTTACGTATGTGCAAATTGTTCAAACCTTTTCCTTTGTTTTCATCACTTGAATCATACATGTACTTAGAATGTCAAAACATGCCATTATTTGCGAGTATGTGTTAAAACTGTTTATTTGTTAAAATGACTAATTCACATAGTTTAAGTTCGATCGGGAACCACCATTGTGGACCGCGAGGGGTGCCTAACACCTTCCCCTCAAGGTTATTTTGAGCCCTTAACCTAATCTCTAGTAATGCAAACTAGTTCATGACTTAATCGCTCTAGGTGACCTAAGGCACCATGATCCGTTAGGTGGCGACTCTTCAAATACCCAATTCCCAAAAGGAAACGAGTTATTCCCTCATAAACTTCGAAACACAAACTCCCGCAAAAGGGAAAAAATGGGGCGCGACAGCATGACGACTCTGCTAGGGATATTCTTAGGCTCTTACCATAATGAACTTATCTTTTTATGAATTAGTTCAAGCATGCTCTATCCCACGTACCCTTTCCCCTTATTTGAATCTAACTGTTTATTTTTCAAAGCATTTATAATTCTTTTATTCCCGAAACTAACTTGTCTCTTTGTTATCTTTTCTATAACTGTCTTTTAATTATTTAAATACAGCATTTATTATTTTCTTACGTGCAAATATTTGAAAACATGCTATTTATTATTGCATAAATCATGCTCAACATCGTACTTTACTCATGCATAACTAATCTTATAGACACTCTTGATGAGTGTTTATGCTCTTCCTATATATCACCCTTTAAATTCGGAAAGGCTTATTTGCGGTAAAACTAGTCGATCAGCGGTGTGTTCGATGGTTCCGTGCCTTTCCCCCTCAATTTGTCTGCTTGAGGGTCCCAGTATAGACCTCTATAGTAGCCTTACTCTGGTTAATTATACATGCATCATGGTCAAACCTAGCCGGGTTAATATGTTATCCACATAATAACCATTTAAGACAAGCCTCGTCCAAAAGTACATTAGGTTTTCCATAATCAAAAACGGACGTAACTACGATTATGTGTATTAATTTGGAGAAATAAATGCCAATATGCTAATCATTACTGTATAAATAGACGAACCTGGTGGGGAAAAGGTCCTAACTCTCTTTGTTTTGCAGAAAATGAGGCACGAGGTCCCCAGATTCGGTATGGTTATCACACCCTTACTCTAGCTAGGCTGGTGGAGGGATCTTCCTTCATATGACCAAAACCATGTGAAATGAGTCTTAGGAAACTTGCCTTATCTGTTGGACCTTCAGCTCAACAAAATGCTGATCGAGGCTACAACAATGTTTTGGGACAAGGAAAGGGCTATGTTCCGTTTTGGGAACAAAGAAATAACACCCTTCTTAGAAGAAATAGGAGGATTTGCTAGGTTTCCTTGGGATAGCCCTAATCTGTTGGAACTTGAAAATTGCACTACTAGGGGATTTCTGAAGATGATAGGGCTGAAGAATAATGACAACTTGAAATGCCTAAAGGACTCCTACGTACCTTTTGAGTTCCTTTATGAAAGATATGGTCACATCAGCTCCTACCGTATTTTTGATGATGAGTTCTCAATCACTTCTTTAGGTTGGATTCATCGTAGGGTCTTCGTGTTTATTATGTGTTTCTTGGGCATGCTGGTATTCCCAATCCAAGGGGATAAAATCTATACTAGGCTGGCCATGGTGACCAAAACTTTGATGGACAGGATCGAAAGGGAGACATACATTATTATCCCTATGATCGTTGCAAAGATGTACTAGGCTTTGGAGCGATGTCAGAAGGGGTTCGGGTTCTTCGAGGGTTGCAACTTGCTGCTACAGGTCTGGTTGTTGGAACATCTCCAAAAGGGACAATACCGTCAAGAATTTCCGTGAATGCCGTGGAATGACCACATAGCCTTCTATCATCCCAAAAGAATGAACTATATTTCAGACATGTTTGCTCAGCCAGAGGACGCTGTGGGACAGGTACAACTTTTCGAAAATTTGACCGAGGATCAAGTCTAGTGGATGTTTAAGTGGTTCCCTACCGATAAATTCATCATCAGATCCAGGGATTTTCCGAACTTGGTGTTGATTGGGTTGAGGGGAATATACCCTTATGCTCCTCTCAGGGTTATGAGATAAGCAGGCATGAGACAAATCATACCACGGGTTGCTAAACTGTGTCACTTTAGAACCAATTTCCAAGGTGATGCCATCCCGTATAAGAATGAAGCGCAACACATGTGGACCTTAAAGATTATAGTGGAGAAGGATACTATTGAGCCAAACCGATACCACGCGGGCCACTCATACCTTTACCCTTCGTGGTTGGAGGATAACATAACTGGGGTTGTTGAGCCAAGGGCTGGGCCAGGAAACAGGGTCATAGACGAGGTTGCTGAAGCCGAGGTGAAGTACAACAAGCTGTGACAAAGAGTTCGAGAGTCTGAAGCTGAGCATATGGCACTGCACAAGGGTGATATGGAGATGATTAACGAGTGGAAAGAAAGAGCTGTTAAATCCAGCAAAAAGCTGGAATATCTGGAGTACAGTTTAATGGAATTGGAAAGGAAGATGAGAAAAAGGGTCACTGATTGTCAGAACGCTGAAGGAAACGAATGAGGGCATCTTGCAAGGGCATTCCTATTACTGAACCTACGCAAGCTGCGAGAGTTGATCGACAGCAGCATCCGGTCTAGAGAGGGTCCTTCTAGGACCAAGTAGATTAGATTTGTTTGCTTTCCTTTCAAATATAATAAGGCCAAGTGCCATTAGTGACATTATCTTATTTAATTTCGTTTTGGTTCATTTACTTTTACATTAATGAAATGAGGCAATTATTGGCACTAAATTTCTCCAAATTTATTTGTCGCTAGGCCTACCTCGGGCATAACGAGGTTCCCAAATTAGGACGTGAATTCACATTCCAGTAATATGTGTTTAATTACTGGAAATATTTCAGAATCCTTACTGACTTGTTTACCTTTTTGTTTTTCTTTATTTCTTATTCACATCCCCTAAGGTTGGTTCGCTCATACTGGCATCGTCGGCATATCACACCTGATCTAGAGGCCCTCCTCCTCCTCCTCCTCCAAGTAATACAAAAGGTAAAGGAAAAGCAAAAATGGACGACTTTAGCGGTATTCAAAAGGACAATGCTAGGAATGCAGAAACTTCAGATGGTCGGAGTACTCCGACACCAAATGATCTAGTCTTGAGGTTAGAATAAAAAATATTGGAACTATAGGGAGAACTTGAGCAGGTCCGCAACTTTGCAAACTTGTCACTCACCCTGAATGTCCCCGACATCAACCAACAAAACACAAAAAACTCAACACCTTCCCAAAATACACTAAACCAACATCCCCAAAACCCTCATGCACTGCATAAATATGCAACCCCACCCCAAAATCTCAATCCCCTACCAATACCAACTCCGCCACAACATCACCATCAACCAATTCAGTACCCACCAACCGCCATTTATCATACTCCCCAAACACACCACAACCCATTCCTGACCCTCAAAACTCAACCAATGACCACCACTACACCCAGATACCTGGCACTCACCAAAACAACCCCACATACGTGGAAACGGTACCTCACTCTATCCAACCAATCTCCTATACACCAGAATCTTCTGAGAAGGACCTGCTCATTAAAAACATGGCTGAAGAACTTAAGAAGTTAACAAGTTGAGTTCAGGGTGTCGAAGGCGGAAAAGGAATGGAAGGTTTGAATTATGAAGACCTATGCATACAGCCAAATGTAGAACTGCAGAGGGTTACAAACCTCCCAAGTTCGAAATGTTTGACAGTACAGGTGATCCCAGGTTAATCTGAGGACCTATTGTGACAAGCTTGTTGGGGTCGGAAAGGATGAAAGGATCCGGATGAAGATCTTTATGAGAAGTCTTACGGGAGACACTTTGTCCTGGTATATCAGCCAGGACCCTAAGAAATGGTCCAACTGGGTGAGTATGGCGTCTAATTTCATGGATCACTCAAGTTCAATACAAAAAATGCACCAGATGTTTTCTACATCCAAAACCTTAAGAAGAAGCCCACCGAGACTTTCCGCAAGTACGCTACTAATTAAAGGTCAAAGCAGCCAAAGTCAAGCCATCTTTGGACGAGGAACAGATGAACAAGTTCTTCATCAGAGCACAGGATCCACAATATTATGAAAGATTGATGGTTATCGAAAATCATAAATTCTCTTATATCATCAAACTCAGAGAAAAAATCGAAGAAGGAATCAAGAGCGGGATGGTGACAAACTTTGAGACATTACAGGCCACAAACAAAGAATTACAATCAGGCAGCATATCAAAGAAAAGAGACGTTGGGGCGGTAATAGTGGGTCAAGGCCCAAAATCTCCACTTACATATCAAACACCTCCACCCACATACCAAGCACCACCACCCACATATCAACCCTCATCTCCTAGATATTCCCAACCAGCCATTGCCTATCATACCTATAATTCCAAACCATATCACTTCCAATCACCTCTAACTCGCCAAAATTTTCCAAGACAACGACCATACATTGACAGCAAGCCACCTAGATAGTACACTACTATTGCTGAACCCATCGACCAATTGTATGAAAGGTTGAAAGCCGCTAGTTACATCACCCCTATTCCCGCTATGGCATTAGAGAATCCGTCCCAATGGGTCAACCCAAACAAAACCTGTACATACCATTCTGGTATGAAAGGGCACACCATTGACGAGTGCCGAACATTGAAAGATAAGATCCAGATGCTGATTGACAACAAGGTTATACAGGCAAAAGAAGCTGCACCTAATGTCCGTAACAACCCCCTCCCTGATCATAGGGGTGGCGGGATACATGTGATAGAAATAGATGAGGAATGGGATCCTGAGAGGATAATTGGGCTTATTCGAGAAGGCAATGACTTTAAGCTTGCAGTCACACTTACTCCCATTGTAGTACAGACTCAGTCGCCGCTCGAAGTTGAGATAACTACATCAGTTCCATTTGAGGTAGAGGTAGCTCAGCCTGCAGCCACCCCTATTCCATTTAAAGTGAAAGTGACCACACCTTTCACGGTGACAGTATCAACCACACCTTCTTTCAACTCAAAAGCAATACCTTGGGATTATGTTATCGAGGCTAGGCGAAAAGGGAAGGCAAAGATGGAGGAATCTGATGATGCGCAAGGAATGACCAGGATCGGGAGAATATATACACCTGAACACTGGGGAGGACCATGTAAGGATGCTACTACCAAGCAGCCTGTCATTGAAATAGGACCAGATGACCTTTGGAGGAAAGTGCAAGCAAGGGAATATTCCATCATTGATCCTTTGAACAAAACCCATCTCAGATATCCATATTGTCACTGTTGCAAAATTCAGAGGCACATAAGAATGCTTTGATAAAGGTGTTGAGTGAAGTCTACATGCCCAACAATATCACCTACGGAAAGATGGCCAATATGGTAGGGCAGGTGCTGGAAAGTCATAAGATAATCTTCCACGAAGATGAGTTGTCGCCTGAAGGGTTGAACCACAACGGAGCATTGCATATTCATAGTGCAATTTGAAGACAAGTTCATTGCCAAGGTCTTGATTGATGGAGGTTCAAGCCTCAATATTTGTCCGTTGGATACTCTGAAAAGATTGGGCAAATGTTTCCATGAAATACGGGCAGTGAGCATGATTTTGAAAGCTTTCGATGGGTCCCAAAGGGCCACGATTGTGGAAATTAATCTTTTTCTACAGATGGGGCCAACTTAGTTCGACGTTGAATTTTAGGTGCTCGACAAATCAGCCTCATACAATTTTCTATTAGGCCGACCATGGATATATGCCATCGGGGCTGTGGCTTCCACACTACATCAAGCTGTGAAATTCAAATGGAACCATCAGGAGGTGATCATTCACAAAGATGAGAGTAACCTTATTTACACCAGTCAAACCATCCCGGTTATTGGAAATAGAAGAAGGCTAGGAGGGGAAACCTACCATCATATCAAACGTGTCAATGCCGTCGAAAAAGACAAATGGTGGACCAGCAAAATAGAAAGCATAATGGCATGGTCTGGGTATAAACCCGGTAAGGGGCTTGGGAAGAATCTCCAGGGTATTACTAAGCTGATACAGCTGAAGTGTTATGGAACTACCTTCGGGCTAGGATACCAGTATACATGGCAAGAGTATGGTGATTGGTTACCTTCATGGCGCGGACCTTATTATCCTCTCAAGAAACCGGTGCCACATCTGGATCAAACTTTTCGCCAAGCTGACACAATATAGGGAACTGTAGAAGAAGAAGCATTAGCAGGGCTAAGGAATCTGTTCTTGGAAGATAAAGACATGGACTGCAGTGCAATAATTGAGGAGGAGGAGGAGGAAGAATAAGGCCTCACTATTCAGACTGTGGAGAAGAGAGTTGTTCTCAGGAACTGGACCGCCACAAAATCCCGGGCCCGCCGAGTCCCTAGGTAGCTTGATAGATTTTATTTCTATAGCCATTCTAGGCATTTAAGATTTTCAGTAACTTTGTTTGAAATATTTACTTGTTTCAAAATAAACGCTCGATTCATCGAGCCGTATTTGTCTGGATGTTTTTCATTTTTAATCAAATGCATTGCTCTTTATTATTCATTATTATTTCCTACACCTTTTCTTTATACAACGTTATTATTACTTTTTCTGATGAACCAGTGACTGTGACATGTAATAAGGCAACGCAATATGAGGATATTGATTCGAATGAAGAAGACAAGATACCCGAGGAAGTTGTCAGGGAGGTTGAAAACTTTGAGAATAAGCCTAAGTCCAATTTGGACGAAACCGAAGAAATAAACTTGGGGGACGCCGAGACCGTCAAGGAGACTCGCATCAGCATTCACTTATCACCAACAGAAAAGGAAGAGTATATCCGCTTTTTAAAAGAGTATGAGAACATTTTCGCATGGTCATATGATGGCATGACCGGTTTGAGCACGTCCATAGTGGCTCACAAGTTGCCTACTAATCCCATGTGTCCGTCGGTAAAACATAAACTCAAAAAGTTCAAACCAGCCTAAAAATCAAGGAGGAAGTTACTAAGCAGATCAAATCCAAAGTTCTTAGGGTGGTTGAGTACCCAACCTGGTTAGCCAACATTGTACCAGTTCCGAAGAAAGATGGGATAGTCAGAGTATGTGTTGACTATCGGGATTTAAATATAGCAAGTCCCAAAAATGACTTTCCACTACCAAATATACACATCCGGATTGACAACTGCGCCGATCATGAACTCCAATCCTTTGTGGATTGCTTCGCAGGCTACCACCAAATTTAGATGGACGAAGAAGATGCAGAGAAAATAAACTTTATTACACCATGGGGGTATACTAATACAAGATGATGCCATTTGGTCTAAAGAATGCTGGGGTTACCTACATGAGGGCCATGACAACCATCTTCCATGATATGATACACAAAGAAATAGAGGTGTATGTGGACGACGTCATTATCAAATCCAAGAGGGCCGCAGATCACATAGAAGACTCGAGAAAGTTCTTTGACAAGTTAAGGAGGTACAACTTGAAACTGAACCTCGCAAAGTGTGCATTCAGGGTCCTCACAGGAAAGTTACTAGGATTCATTGTCAGTCGTCAAGGGATCGAGATGGATCCGTGTAAAGTTAAGGCTATTCAGGAATTACGGCCTCCTAGGAGCAAAAGGGACATGGTGAGCTTCCTAGGACGTCTCAACTATATCAGTCGCTTCATAGCACAGTCCACAGTCATATGTGAACCCATCTTCATGATGCTGAGGAAAGACGCCGAAACAAGTTGGACTGAGGATTGTCAGAAAGCTTTCGACAAAATTAAGGAGTACCTGTCCACACCACCAGTCTTGGTCTTGCCAGAACCGGGACAGCCTTTGCTACTCTATCTATCTGTATTAGATGGAGCATTCGGATGCGTTCTAGGACAACATGACGAGATGGGATGAAAAGAACAAGCCATATATTACTTGAGTAAGAGGTCACACCTTACGAAGCACTGTACTCTCTACTAGAACACACTTGTTGTGCTCTGACCTGGACGGCCCAGAAATTAAGGCATTACTTCCGTGCCTATACCACATACCTCATATCCAGGATGGACCCTCTAAAGTACATATTTCAGAAACCCATGCCGACTGGAAAGTTAGCCAAGTGGCAAATACTCTTGAGTGAGTTTGATATCGTCTACATAACTCAAAAGGAGGTCAAAGGACAAGCATTTGCAGATCATCTTGCGGAAAATCTGGTGGAAGGAGAATACGAGCCCTTGAAAACGTATTTTCCTAATGAATTAGTGTCATTTGTATGAGAGGACATTACCGAAGCATACGACGGTTGGAGGATGTTCTTTGACGGAGCTACAAATTTCAAATGAGTAGGCATTGGAGCACTTTTGGTATTAAAAATGGGTCAACATTATCTGGTATCTTCCAGACTCAGATTTCCCTGCACCAACAACATGGTGGAATATGAAACCTGCAAAATCGACATGGCAATCGACATGAATATTCAGAAGCTGCTGGTAATTGGTGATTCAGATCTGCTTGTGCACCAGGTACAAGGAGAATGGGCCACCAAGAATTCCAAGATATTGCCATATCTGCACTATGTGCAGGAATTGAGAAAGAAGTTTACGAAGATAGAGTTCCGACATGTGCCCAGAATTAAGAATGAGTTCGCCGATGCATTGGACACTTTATCATCCATGATACAACATCCAGATAAGAATTACGTTGATCCTATCCCAGTGAGAATTCATAATCAGCCGGCGTATTGTGCTCATGTTGAAGAAGAAACATATGGAAAACCTTGGTTCCATGACATCAAGAAGTATTTGGCGAAAGGAGAATATCCGGAGCATGCAAACCACACTCAGAAATGCAATCCGAAGATTGTCCAATCACTTCTTCCATAGCGGAGGAAATTTGTACAGCAGAACTCCCGATTTGGGATTGCTAAGATGTGTCGACGCAAAAGAGGCTTCTAAACTACTTGAGGATGTACATGCTGGGACCTACGGCCCGCATATGAATGGTTTTGTCTTAGCCAAAAAGATACTCAAGGCCAGTTACTTTTGGATGACCATGGAGATAGACTACGTCCAGTATGTCCGCAAATGCTATCAATGCTAAGTGCATGCCGATATGATAAAAGTGCCACCAAAATGAGCTCAAAGCAACAAGCTCACCTTGGCCATTTGTTGCCTGGGGAATGGATGTCATTGGTCCAATTGTGCCCACTATTTCAAACAGACACAGGTTTTTTCTGGTAGCTATTGATTACTTCACAAAATGGGTAGAGGCTGCATCTTACAAAGCTGTAACCAAGAAGGTCATCACAGACTTTGTCAAAGATCGTATCGTTTGCCGATTCAGAGTTCCTCATACCATTATTACTGATAACGCTGTCAATCTCAATAGTGATATGATAAAAGCCATGTGTGAAACTTTCAAAATAAAACACAAATATTCCACAGCCTATAGACCTCAGATGAATGGAGCCATAGAAGCCGCCAACAAAAACATCAAGAAGATACTAAGGAAGATGGTAGAAAACCACAAACAATGGCACGAGAAGCTTCCTTTTGCTCTGTTGGGATACCGCACCACGGTTCACACATCAACTGGGGCAACCCCCTACATGCTGGTTTATGGTACCGAGGTTGTCATCATAGCTAAGGTAGAGATTCCTTCTTTAAAAATCATATAGGAAGCTGAACTCAACGATGTAGAATGGATAAGAAGCCGTTATGAACAATTGGCCCTCATAGATGTAAAAAGGATGAACACAGTATGTCACAGTCAGCTTTACCAGAACAGAATGTCTAGGGCTTTCAATAAAAGGGTCAAACCAAGGCAATTTGCACCAGGACATTTAGAGTTGAAGAAGATCTTCCTGCACCAAGATGAAGCCAAAAGGAAATTCTCTCCCAACTGGCACGGTCCTTACATGGTTCACAGGGTGTTAACAGGAGGAGCACTCATACTCGTAGAGAGATGGATAGAGAAATCTAGCCAAAACCAATAAATTCAGACGCAGTCAAGAGATGTTATGCTTAGATTATTTACATTTCTTCATCTGATGTAATTGAACTACGCTTGACCTGATTCCCGTTTAAGAGGGAATACGTAGGCAGCCTTATGGGTTCGGTCATATCATAATAAAATTTTCATTTCCTTCAAAGTCAGAAACTGGAGAAGAATTTTGAGGAGGACCCTCAAATTTCCGGAGCAAGTCCAGCCAATGCCAACATATACCAGATGGTCAGAAATCGATTAAGAAACTGGGGCAGAATTTTGAGAAGGATTCTCAAAATTCAGAGGAAGGATTCTCAAAATTCAGAGGAAGGTTCAACAAAGTTCGCAAACGGCTGAAGGATCATCTACCAAACTAGGGCAGAATTTTGAGGAGGACCCTCAAAATTCTAACAAGAAGAAGCTGTAGTGTCTCTAAAATGTGTTACAGTCACTAGTTCATCTAAAATTACTCGATATTTCAATACGTTTCTAAAACAACTCAATTTTATCAATAATTGCATATTTTCGAAAATTCTATTTTTATAACAGTTAGGTGTTACCCAGGAAAACTCAAATAAGCCTTCCAGAATAGAACAAAGCAAGGCCAGCTGACAGAAGCACGAACCAACCTCCCTTTACAAAACTCAAAATTTTTCTGCGAAAGCAGGCATATTTTACGTAGCGGTAGCATTCGCAAACATGCATACACAAAGCAAATTCACTATCAATCCGGCCATCAGACACCGAATATATCTCCAGCTAAGAAATATACTACTCTTATTTGCTACTCGCTCTTTGCATGGGACTAAGCATTGTCCCGGACACTTGCATAAGGCTAATCTTTGCCTCCATATTTGCATGAGGCTAATCCTTGCCTCCATATTTGCATGAGGCTAATCCCTGCCTCCATATCTGCATGAGGCTAATCCTTTCCTCCATATCTGCATAAGGCTAATCTTTGCCTCCATATTTGCATGAGGCTAATCCTTGCCTCCATATTTGCATGAGGCTAATCCCTGCCTTCATATCTGCATGAGGTTAAGCCTTGCCTCCAAATCTGCATGAGGCTAATCCCTGCCTCCATATCTGCATTAGGCTAATCCTTGCCTCCATATCTGCACGAGGCTAATCCTTGCCTCCACACCTGCACGAGGCTAATCCTTGCCTACATATTTGCATGAGGCTAATCTTTGCCTCTATATTTGCATGAGGCTTATCCTTGTCTCCATATCTGTATGAGGCTAATCCATGCCTCCATATCTGCATTAGGCTAATCCTTGCCTTCATATTTGCATGAGGCTAATCCTTGCTTCCATGAGGCTAATCTCTGCCTCCATATTAGCATGAGGCTAATCCTTGCCTCCATATCTACATGAGGCTAATCCTTGCCTCCATATCTGCACGAGGCTAATCCCTGCCTCCATACCCGCATGAGGCTAAAACTTGGATCCACATCCGCATGAGGCTAAACCTTGGCTCCACATCCGCATGAGGCTAATCCTTGCCTCCACGTTCGCATGGGGACTAATCATTCTCCCTCATTGCATAAATATCGATCTCTTCTGGTACTATCTGTTTGCTTTTCGATTGGCTTAAGCTCTGCCCTTTACAAGACTAAACCTTGTCTTTTTAACATCATATTATTGCATCTCATTGGCAGAAACATCGTCAATCTATCCTAAGGTGTCATGGTCTAAAAGGCATCATCCTCATAGACGAAAGACACCATGCCATAGCTTGAGGATCTCTTAAATTTGCATATCATTATTCAAAGGCGTCATGGTTCGGAGGCACCATCTGCATGGCCCGAGAACACCATTTCATGGCCTGCGAATCCCTCACTAACCAATTCATGGCCCAGGACATCATGGTCCGATGACGTCATCCTTAACCGTTCGAAGACAACTTTCATGGTCCAAAGGGAATCTGCATCATGTTTAAATTTTCGCACAAATACATGTTCGTAGCATCTCTTTATCTGCAGGTGACCATCAAGCAACTGCTATCCTAGCAGGAATGACCTCGCTCCAGTTACTTCAACTATCTCAAACCTAGACCATTTACCATAACCACTCTTGTATCCACTCCAAAATCTCGTGTCCGTTCTTGTAATGACTTCATCGGTGTATTTTGCCAATAAATCCAGAACTACACGTGGCCTGATTCTTGTAAAACCAGGGATATGTAGGTAGCTTAAAGACCAGAGTCCGGCCTCTGTCTTTCAAAACATCCCTTCCGGTCAAAATTGGCCATCATTTCTTTACCCGAAAACTCTTTTCATCCTTCCCGGGTAAAGAGGGGCAATTGTTGATACCCAATTTTTTTCATAATATTTCAAAACTATGCATGGGCATATATTAGTTTTTTTCATACAATTTCTGCATTTTTTAATATTTTAATTAATTTATCCCAGCATTTTATTTATAAAACAATCATTGATTGCATCACAAAATAATTTTATAATAATTTTTATGGCTTAATTTATCATTTTGCATTTATATTAAGTTTTAGTTATTGCACAAATAGCCACTTTGGTATTTTTAGGATACAATTGCAATTACTTTGCGATTATAGCCTATGCATGCATTATTACATTATTTTTTATCGGACAATAGCCGTTTATATTTTCTAAATATAAGTAATTACTTTAAAACATTTTTATGCATGAAAAGCATTTTTTTTATAATTTATTAACCATTTTTAAAAATTATTTTAGCAATTAATTACGTATTTAACAAATAGCCTCTTTTTCATTTAAAACCTAGCCTCCCAAACTCCTTATAAACTAGCCCAGGCCCAATACCCACCTGTCCCAACCCAATACTCAGGCAAATCTTGGTTGTTGATCATTGTGATCAACGGTCCAGATTCCCCCTTCCTAAAATAAACTAACATATACCCCCAAACCCTAATCATTCTAACACCCTCCCCCGTCGTCACCTAATTCCCTCTTTTCTCAAATGCTCTCAAGACTAAACCCTAATCCACCCTCATTGGCACTCATCTATGGCCATCCATGGTGGTTTCTCACCACCCTCAGACCTCTAATGGCTTCTCCTATACTGGTATCACCATCTCTAGGGTCCTCAAGGGACCAGGGTTAGTCTACTTGCATCTATATCCCTTTCTCGCCTGTTCCAAGCTGTTCCGGTTTGATTCGGAGTAATGTCTTCCTATATCGCCTTAGATCTATAGATTTCTAAGCTTATTTTTTCACCTCTATGTTGTTCTTCTCGAAACCCTAATTTTTGTCCTTTGAACTTCTCAGATCTGTGCAAGATCTGAGATAGATCAAACCTTTCGTATGAGTTTTACAAGAACCTTCTGATTTTTACAAGAACCCTCTGATTTTCAAAAAAAAATCTATTTTTCTAAACTAGGGTTTCCCGACAATTTCTTTTTTCCAAAACATTTGATAATTTTGAGTGTTTAATCTTCTATTTCTTATGTGTTTTAACCGAATTCGTAAGGTTTGCTCTAACCCTAACTCGTTTATGCTAAAACCCTAAATTTCCGACATGTTTGTTTGGTTTCTGAGTTACTTGTGTACTGACTTTGTCCTTGCTTTGGTTCTTGTCATTTTTTTTAGCCAATTAGATGTCTTGTGATTTTTTATCCTACTATGCCTCTACTAAGTTCTTGGTTCAACTTTTCTACAGATTCTACATGTCTATGTTCATTCTGGCTATTCATGGTAAACCTACATTTTTCTCCTTAAATCAGGGTTATTTTGAATTTTGATTTACCAATTTGCTTCGTTAAAACCTATAGGTTGAGTCCTGGCTATTCCTTCCTTGCCTATTTGAATTGTCTGCGATATTTGCTAACTCTTTACATGATTTTCTCTTTTAATTAAACCCTTGACTATTCTGAAGTTCTTATTTTTGGTTTGATTTGAACTAGTTTCTTTAACAAAATCTTTGATTCTTACTTCTCTACTTGGTTTGATTGAACTTCTTGCCTCAATTAGTTTTCTCTTGTCTTATTTGAATCAACGATATTAGTTGCTGATTCTTACTAGTTGTTTCCTTAATTGAACTCCTGTTCATTCACCCCTAATTACCTACTATGTACCCAAGTCTTACTTGATTTCCTTCCTTAAATATCTGTCCTGCTTTTACCGTGAGTGATTATCCCTTGATTAAGAGGAAGACTTTACTGATTTCACGTATGTGACTGATTCTATGAATTTCTCTAATTGCTACATAATTGATTCTTTACCTTATTTTGTTTAACTCTTGATTACTATATATGCCCTTACCTATTCTCACTTCTAGACACGAACAATATTTTAGAAACTACCATTTTACACTCTAAAAAAGGCTCTCTCTGCTACTTATGATCTCTGTTATTCTAGCTGGCTGAATGCCAAGGCTGGAAATTGCACAATACCTTTCTCACATCTTGTGTTTTCTTTCTTTAACTAGGTATGCTTCTGATTAATTTTAAGAATTTAAACCTATGTGTTTATTTACTACCTTAGTTCATATGGCCTGAGTCCATTCTTGCTTCTATTTACTGCTTACCCAGCATGCCAAAAACCGCCTATTCAAATATGTGATTAGCATGTTTCCACTTTACTTGCCGTTTGCTATCTTGTTTAACATGTCTACATATGTAACTAGCCTGTTTGACTGACTACTATTTATCTAGCATGCCTAAACTCTTTTTTGTGTAATTAGCATGCCTTCACTTGTTAATACTTGCCTAGAATACCCATTTAAGTCCTTGCCTGTTCTGCCTCACTCCTGCTAAATTAGTTAATCTCCCTAGAGTGACTCTACCTGTATTGTTTAGATGTCCTCAACATGTTTCTGCTGTGATCTTTGCTACATGACCTACATTCTATCTAACTTACTGGTTCTATAAAACCCCTTAAGAACTCTATGCATCATGTTGTTTATGTGCTCCATTAAGGAGTATTCTTTGTATTCCCAACCCTTCTTTCCTTGTGTGAAAGTTGTTTGCCAAAGTACTTCCTAAAGATTGTTTGTTCTATCACTGGTGTTCTGATTGCAGATTGTTTTCCTACTTTCCTCAAACTGTTTTATCACTAAATCAGTACTGGTTTTCAGAAATTCTTTTCACTCCTAAGACCTTCTTTATACTATCTATTAAACTCTTTCAAACCATTATGCACTTTCACTTACTCCTAGATTATTAAGTCATGCCCCTCTAGTATATGTACTGCTTAGAGACCCTTGAGATCTCTCTGAACTATGGCATATCAGGGCTGGCACTTCCACACTCCACATAAATAAGTTATTATTTAAGAAAGGTCTAGGTGTGAGCACTGCCCGGGATCCTTGAGGTCCTTAGGGAACTCTGACACACCTAGACATGAAATTGGCTATGGAACTTTGGGCATTTGAGGCTACTGGAGGCTTGAAAATCACTTTGGGCCTACTTCAGGATCCCTATAGCTTAATTTCTTCTCTATTTATGTAATTTTTATCCAATCATTGGTCTGTAATAATTAATTGTAAATAAATATTGGGGTGACTAGTGAAAAGGGAGGGTAGTTGTATATTGTGAGTAAAGTTGGGTAGATAACATGCCTATAGGGTCCATTTCGATTCAAATGTGTTTGTTAGATAACATGCCTATAGGTTCCATTTCGATTCAACTGTGTTTGTTAGATAATATGCCTATAGGATCTGCTTTGGTTTAAATAAGTTCTGATTGCTTTACCTTTTTTACATAATTAGAAGTCATGCCTATAGAGTCTGAAATCAGCTTAATTGTAGAAATCATGCCTATAGGATCTAAAATCAATTTATAGAAATCATGCCTATAGGATCTAAAAAAAATCAGTTTTAGTTAGATCTAAAATCAGCTTAACTTTAACTCATGCTTGTGGTTTCTGAATCAGTTTGATTAATTAATCTACTCATTTCTTTACACTGCATTAAATAATATTACTAGAAAGCATGTCTATAGGATCCAAATTACCTGTTTAAAATTGCTTACTGATTTACTGTATTCCTGATTAATGATTAGATACCATGCTCATAGGATATCACTGTTATACGCCTAGGCAAGCCTATAGGGCGATTAAAAATCCTGCAACTGTAAAACTATGTTCTGTTTTCTATGATTGCTCATATTCAACAGATCTAAAATTAGTAGGCAAGCTGGATTGGTCTTTGACACTTTGGTCCAGACTTAATATTGTATATTCTCTGCTCACCTAGATATTATGTTCTAGAGTTCCTCTTAAATATCTCAAAAATGTTGTTTGAGACGTGCACTTACTTGTTCTGCTTGTGGAGGTAAAATGTGAGCCTTTAATTGTTCCCTCTTTAAATGCAGTCCTAATTGTTTTGGTTGACATCTAGATTTTTTCTTTTAAAATATCTTAGGATGGTATAGAACTACCTAAATTAGAGGTCCTAAATACCTTCAGGGTCACAAGGAAGGGACGGGTAGTGCAGTGCACGCATAGGATATCTTTCAAGGTTGCTAGAACGCTTTAGGCTATGACCAAAGGGAGGAAATTGAGTAGTAAAGATATGATGACTATGCGTTAATGTCGCGTGTAGCCCCTCATTGAGGAGTGATTACGGGGCATTGTATGGGTATGATCCTGTAGGCTAACCAACCTAGGACCCCTCTTTCCCAACTCCCGTTGTTTAAATGAATTTACTTTTCTTTACGTATGTGCAAATTAAATTGTTCAAACATTTTCCTTTGTTTTCATCACTTGAATCATACATGTACTTAGAATGTCAAAACATGCCTTTATTTGCGAGTATGTGTTAAAACTGTTTATTTGTTAAAATGAATAATTCACATAGTTTAAGTTCGGCCAGGACCCACCGTTATGGACCGCGAGGGGTGCCTAACACCTTCCCCTCAAGGTTATTTCGGGCTCTTACCCTAATCTCTGGTAATGCAAACTAGTTCATGAGTTAATCGCTCTACGTTCCCTAACGCACCATGATCCGTTAGGTGGCGACTCTTCAAATACCCAATTCTCAAAAGGAAACGAGTTATTCTCCATGAACATCGAAACCGGACTCCCGCAAAAGGGAAAAAAGAGAGCGCGACAATTACTTGTCGACCACACATACTTGCGTGTGCGTTTGGGAGCAATAGTAGTCTCTCTTTTCAATTCTAAGTGGACTGTCAATATAGAATATTTCACTGTCATATCTTCTGTTGCCAAAAGATATAAAAGGCAGCCTGCCTGATTCGCCAAAGAGTAAAATTCGTTTTGCTTGTCCAGAAACTAAGAAAGCTAAGGGATTATGCTTTTGAGATATGGATATGCCTTTAATCCAAACTTGACCAAAGAGACACTTTAGTCGCTTGAAAGTGCAAAAGAACAAGTGAGAAGATGGTGTACTATAATAATTAATAGTCTATTTAACAATGACAAGTTGTGTTACAAACTTGACCAAAGAGACGCAAAGTCTAGACTCTGGAGTGACTCCTTACATTTTCACTTTGGCAATTAGGACTCAAGCACAACACAGTTTATTCCACTACAATATAATAACAAGGTACCGTTATTCCTTAAAACACCATATAGTTTTAGACAAACTGCTGTTGTTTGTATGTAGGGCCTAATTAATGACCACAAGTGCAGTTCACACAGCTGCAGCTACTGCCGCACTTGCATTTGCTATCATGTTCTGCTGCTCCAGCGTTCATCACGATGCTCTCGCTGTAGCTGCAAGAGAAAGATAAAAGAAAAAGCTATCATAATTATTATTTTCTTTTCTTTCTCTTAGGATGTCCGAAATAAATCACTAATTTCGGTATTACAAGCAGAGCATGTTCCGTTCCCCTGTATCATGATATGGAAATTATGATATATAGACCTATGATTTTTTTCTTCTTTTGGTCTATCGAAAACAGCCTTTCTGGTTGTACAAAGTAGGGTAAGGCTGCCTACACAGTAGTACCCTTCTTAGGCATCAATTGCGGGATTATAATGCGTATGTTATTTTTTTCTTTTAGACCTATAACTTTTTTCTTTGGTTGAAAAGAAATGAATCAAAATATAGGTGACTACTTGCATGATATATATACACACACACTAGAAAAACATGAATTATCGACTGACATATTTCGTCGCTAAACAGTAAAATTCTAATCCTAGTTAGCTAAGGATTAGCGAGAGATCACCATTAGCTAGGAGCTGTTTAGCGACATACTAACGACAAAGTTCTTAGCGAATTCATGCTTTTCTAGTATATATATGGACCAGATCTTCATTTGCATCGTGTCATCCTTAAGCAGGGATTATGTAATTTTTTTTGTGTCGTTCCAATTTTATCTAATGTCCTTTCGGGACGCATGAGATATATATAACAATTAGATGAAAAGAGGAGCTGGTAGGAGAGAGTTACCTCTTCTCAGTTTCGACAATTTCGAGATTATACTGGTTTTCCTTCTTCCTGCAATATTTACAGACATATTGCTATATATCAATATAAGCCAAAAGGCAAGTATTTCTAATGTGCCATATCTTCGAGACATTAGTAAAAGAGAATAATTATCTCTTGATCAATGGGGGACGTAAAGATTTGACATTGAATGGCACTACATTATTTTCGACTTGAATTGTGCATAGTAAAATTAAGATTTTCAAAATATATAATTATATAGATTGACATGTGATAGTATTTCGCACCAAAGGAAGCTCCTGTTATGGGTGAGTCAGGGAAGGCCCGGACCATATTAGATTCTATGTCCGCAGCCTTACCTTGCATTAGTTCACACCAATCAATCTATAATCTTAAATCCACCGCTATCTATTTTGAAAGAAAAGGTTGTTTTTCTTAGACATGATAAACGTAAACTCAACTAATATTTGAAGTAAAAAGATGATAATTACTTACACACACTGGCTGGCGCTAGAGCAGTCGCAGTTGCCACACTTGTCCGACATGGTTAGGAGATTAAAGCTAAGAATAAGATTGAAATAGAGTTTTACTTAAATAGGAGAAAGTGTCAGTTGTAAATTTTCTATTGCTTGAATCGAAACTATGAGATTGGGCTGCTATTTATAGAGGGAAAGTTGGAAAAAGGAATCTTAAAAACGGAAGGGGCTAAGGCTTGGTTTTTTATCATCCTTTCGTGTCACCTTCATGTTGTGCATATTCCTTTCCATGATCAAATTCAGTACTCAAAAGACTAGTGATTCTTTTTAGATAGAATTTAATTTATATACCTTGTCAGTATAAGTAATTTCTAGGGAAAGGACCAACAAATGCCCCTCAACTATGAGAGATAGAGTAAATTTACACTTATTTTGAATTTGGTACCAAACATGTCCTTATCATTAGTGACTGGTTCGATCCCTTAACTATGGGAAAAAGAACAAAAATGCCCTCCATTTAATTTTGGTCTCAAATTTACCCTTATCTTGAGAGGATTGGCTCGTATCCCCCCCCCCCCCCCAAAACCAAGTCAAATGAAGGCCAAATTTGGTCTATTTTTCATAGTTTGAGGGAAAAATCTAAACTAATCCACTAATGATAAGGACAAATTTGTTCTATTTCTCATAGTTAAGAGTTTTTTTTTTTTTTGCCCTTTTTCCTACTTTTTACCTATAGCTATTGTAGCTTATGTTGCGCAGACTCTTCAAAATACTGTCGTACTCGTGTCGGATTCTCTAAAAGTACACTGCTTTTGGAGAATCCGACACACACCTGATGACATTCCTGGAGAGTCCGAACAATATAGGTTGTAGCAAGTCTTTTTTCTAAATTGGCCCGTTTTAAATGGTCTTTTACTCCAACGTTTTATTTCATTTCATTTATATACCGTAAAAATTGCATGGGGCGCCCTATTTGGTCGCCCCCATTTAACTTATACCCATTTTTTAAAAAAGTTTTAACGTGTACCTACTTTTTAAACAACTTCAGCCCTCCTTCTCCTCCTTCGTTTTCTTCTTTTTCTTCTTCTTCTTTCTTCTGCTGCTGTTGGTGCTGCTATGGAACTTTAGTTCATGAGATAATTTCCATAAATATGTTTATTAGATTATTTAAAAATAAATTATAAATAATATCGTAACTTAGTAGACAATAATTTGTGAATATTTTCACGTACGTAAGTTAGTAGACAATGATAATTCTGTTCTTTTCACATTTATTGTTTCCAAAATTTATGATTTAGATACTGTTGGCAATCTGATTATTTATCTAGTATGTTAGAAAGCTTTTTCAAGAACTTCAGCTTATATAGTGCTAAAGTTTTTACAAATGAACTAAATAACGGCTGAAGTTTTTGAAAAAGCTTTATGACAAAACTAATAAATCCAGGACAAAAAAAAAACTTCAGCTTTTAGTGCTGAAGTTTTTACAAATGAACTAAATAACTTCAGCATCTTCTGCTGAAGTTTTTGAAAAAGCTTATCCAGGACAAAAAAACCTTCAGCTTATTTAGTGCTGAAATTTTTATAAATTAAATAAATAACTTCAGCATCTTCTGCTAATGTTTTTGAAAAAGCTTAATGACGAAGCTAATGAATCCAAGACAAAAAAACTTCAACTTATTTAGTGCAATTACAAACAAAAACTTCCGCAAATAGAGAACAAAACTTCAGCTACTACGCTTAAGTTCAACAATTACAAACAAAAACATCAACAAATAGAGAATAAAACTTCAGCTACTATGCTTAAGTTCAACAATTACAAACAAAAACTTCAGCACACTTGCTACTTCAGGCTCGTCTACTAGAATGCTGAAGTTTTGCGTGATTGCCTTTGCTACTTCAGCCCCATATGCTGAAGTTATGCGAAAAAGTAGGTACGCTTACAATTTTTTTTGCAAAGCGAGCACAAGTTAAAACGTGATCCAAAAGGCAGGTGTAGATGCAAATGCCCCCTTATATACCTAAGAGGAAGTTAATACAAGGTCCCAAGGCGTCAATCCTATATACCTTGCATGTCAGGCATAGTGAATCCAATGATTAGGAGACTGTAATTTAAATTGTAACCTTATAACTGTTGCCGGTTAGTTGAATTTTCTGTATTACATGTGACCAACCCAAATATTAAATAAAAATGAGGAAAAGAAATCAAAATAAGAGAAGTTGATTTAGCCCTCGTGGATTAACATACAGATATATAAAATATATTATATATCTGGCGGATATATAATAGAAATATATAATCTATTTATATTATGTATAAAAAATTTATAATTTATATATAAAAATTAAATTATGAATATAACCAATTATTATGTAAAAATTCCTTTCTACTTCACAAACATAGTGTTATTTCAATAGCAAAATTAATTGTTGTCCTATCATGATTTCCCTTAACCTTCCAGTCATCCAGATTCTTGGAACGCTAGCTACGTGAAGAATCAAAACATCGAAACAGTTGCTTTCACCTTTTTAATTATACACAGGAGATAGAGGAAGGAGATTAGTATGTCAAAAAGAAAAAATAATTTTCATCTATGGTCCTGAACTATCCACTGAAATTTATCATTCATAATTTTGGAAACGATATTAAGCATTTGTATCCACATTGAACATATGGAAAATTCCAATATTCTATATTCTATTTTGTCATTTGGTGATAAATCTTTTTATGTGACGATAGTATATAGGAAATTTCCTGTCATCACTGGCAAACAGTGGCGTAGTCAGGAGTATTGATTAGAGGTTTAATTTCAAAAACTGAAAAAATGTTATTTATAGCTAGAGTTTCTCTTATGTTACCAAGTTCTAGGACAAATTACATATTTGGTAAGTTAAAAATAATGATATTTGCTAGCTAGATATAAAAAGAATTTTACTGATTAAATATAATATATATGTGTAATGACTCGATCGATCGTTTTGCGTATTTGAGTCATATTTCCCCTTTGACGCTTCACACGTGTGCATTTGTAGTTTTATGACTTACGGTGATGGTTAGTTTTGTTCCGGGAAAGTTTTGGATTGATTTGAACCCTTTGGTTCTTGGTTTAAAAGCTTAAGTTAGAAATGTTAATCGAAGTTAGAACTTTTGTGAAAACGAATACGGAACGGTATTTTGATGGCTCCGATAGGCTCGTATCGTGATTTTGGATTTTAGCATATGGCCGGAATCGATTTCGGAGGTTCCTATGTTGATTTGTCTTATTTTGCCGAAAATTTGCAATATAACCGTAAGTTGACATTTTGGTTATCGGATTCAGAATTTAGTTTTGATACTTGGAATAGGCACGCTTTGTTATTTGATACTTGTCTGCAAAATTTGGTATCATTCGGAGTTGGTTTGGTAGGATTCAGACGCTTGATTACAATATAGAGGTTCTTGAGTTTTCTTTTGAAATTCATGCATTTTGGTGTCTAATTCTTGGTTCTAGATGTTATTTTAGTATTTTGATCGCGCGAGCTAATTCATATGATATTTTTAGACATGTGAAATTTTTTGGTTTGGAGCCTTGAGTGATCGGGCGAGTTTCGGACATGTTTCATGTAACGATCCGATTGGTCGTTTTTGCTTTTTAGAACCTCGTCCCCCTAAATAAAACTTTCTGCGCTCGCTTTAACTAATTTACGACCTACAGGGATTGTTGGTTCAGGATTTGGAAGAGTTTTAGTGGTAATAGACACACTTGATTCCCTAAGATTTTCTTAAAAGGCTAAGTTTGACTTTGGTCAACATTTTTAGCAAATGGACCCGAATTTGTGTTTTGATGGTCCCGGAGGGTCCATATGAAAATATGGGACCTGGGCATATGCCCGGAATCGAATTTCGAGGTCCCTAGCCCGAGTAATGAATTTTTTATTAGAAATTATTAAACTGAAATTCTAAGGATTTAATGAAATTAAATAATGCTTGATCATATTGGTATCGGGCCCGTATGATGATTCCGGAGCCCGGTACAGGTCCAATATAACATTTAGGACTTGCCCACAAAATTTGGCGTCAATCCGAGTAGTATAAGTACGTTTCGGCGCATTAGAAGTGAAATGAAGAACTTGAAGTTCATAAGTTTGATTCAATTAGTTTTAGGGGGTTCTTAGATTTAGCATTGTTTCGGGCGATCCGAGGGTTTGAGCGAGTCCATTTTATGATTTTAAATTTGTCGATATGTTCAGGCAGGGCCCAGAGGCCCCGAGCGTCAATCGGGCGAGGCTCAAGTGAAGTTGGAAAACTTGGGGAGGAGCTGAAGCTCCAGGTTGCTGTCATAACCGCACCTGCGGTTGGTCAGCCGCGGGTGCGAGACTGCAGAAGCGATCGTCCCCTCGCATAAGCGGCCAAATCAGGCCAAACCAGAAGCCGCAGAAGCAGCCTAGCTGAATTTCCGCAGAAGCGGATACCTTTTCGCAGATGCAGTGGGCGCAAGTGCGGCCTAGGACCGCAAATGCGGAAATCACTGAAGCAGTGAGCTTCATTTATTACGGGCTCTAGGCCATTTTTGCTCATTCTCACTCATTCATTGGGAGATTTTGGAGCTCTTGATAGAGGACTTTCACCTAGCATCTTGAGGTAAGTTCATCCTATTTATTTCTAGTTTAATACTTAAACCTCGGGTAGATTAACACACAAAGATAAAGGAAAAATCATGGGATTAGAGCAAAACCTAGGGTTTTGATATAAGTTAGATTTAACCATAAAATTTGTTATGGAATGAAGTAGAAATCATATATTATTGATCCTTAGGTTATAAAGAACAACTTTCTTCGAAAAGTTTCGGAATCCGGGCACGTGGGTCCGGGGTCGAATTTTAGGAAACTTGTGTTTAGCGTTGGAAAATTACTTTAGTAATTAAAATGCGAACTCTTGAGCTTCTATTGACTAGTTCCTACCTCGTTTAATTAGTTTCGGATCGTTCGGCTCCAAATTGAGGGTTTAATCACGTTCTTGATATTGGAAGTATGCTTTGGAGCGAGGTGAGTCTCCTATCTAATCTTGTAAGAGGGAATTGTCCCCATAGGTGAAATAATTGAATAATTTATGACTAAATGCGGGGGCTACGCACTAGGTGACGAGAGTTCGTACGTAGCCTCTATTATGCTAAGTCCGGGTAGCCTAGGATCCAAAAGCATGCTTTATGTGATATTCTTGTAACTTTATAATTAATTTAGATTGTTTAAATCATGTTGATTGTGGTAAATGAAACTAATAAGAGGAACATCATTTTTCTTGGCCCCTTTTAAAAAGAAGTTGATATTTATGTGAGTAATTGCTCCCCTGATATATATTATTGTTTATTGTTGTTGTGTTTAATTACATTTGACCACGTCGAATGTCTTATTCGCGAGCGAGGTAATAGATGCATCTATGGTTCGCGCTGTTCGACCCTCCGGCAGTACACACTTTATTTTTATATTGGATCAGGCCGTACGACCTCAGCACTACTTGCGCATGCTTCTTGCTCGGTATTTTTTTGTGAATTGGATCTTGTTATGTGCCCTGAAATGTAAATAGCTAACTGTGATATCATCTAGGGAAGGACCTGTTACTTCTTGCTATAAATTGTTTATTATTTGTGTTATCCATGCTTAGTATAACACTTTCTCTTATTATTTGACCCTAGTAAGTGTCAAGTCAACCTCTCGTCTCTACTTCTTTGAGATTAGACAGGATACTTACTGGGTACATATTGTTTATGTACTCATACTACACGTCTGTACTTAATTGTACAGGACCTGAGGCAGGTACATCTGGTTACTAGGCTGGTGCACATTCTTGATCGTAGTCCGAGATTCCACGGTGAGCTGCTCCCTTCTTTAGCCGTTCAGCAGCACGATGGAGTCTCTCTTTACCTTTGGCTGTCGATTCTATTTCAGACAGTAGGATAAGTTTATTCTTTTGTATATTCTACTAGATTCCCACGTACTTGTGACACCAGGTCTTGGCACACACATTGGTAGACTATTCTTTTGGGGATTGTATAATTATTTTTGGTACTTTATTAACTACCACTTGTTTTAACTTCAAATTAAGAAATTGCTATACATATTTTGGTAAAGTAAGAATGAGAACTTATTGATATTTTTTTCGCGTTGGCTTGCCTGACAATGTTGTTGGGCGCCATCACGACCTACAATGAAATTGGGTCGTGACATTTCATAATAGTTTTGAGTTGGATCCTGTTTGATGGTGTGCTAATGCCTGAGGTGTCGCAATTTAGAGTACCAATATTGCTATTCCGATCTTATAAGCAGGGGTTCTCAGGTGTCACATTTGCGATACCTGGATCGCAATTGCGAAGTAGCACCTAGGCTGGGTAGTTTCGCATTTGCAACCATTTGGCCGCGTTTGCGATGGGAGCAGGCTTCGCAAATGCGAAGTCAATTTCGCATTTGAGACTTCCCAATTAGGTTGTCAGGGCTGCAATTGCGAGTTCATCTTCGCAATTGCAACATTAGCAGTATTGAACAAAAGGGTTGGGAAATTGGGATTTTGATCTTATTTCTATCATTTTAGAATCCTAGACTCGGTAGGAGGCGATTTGGAGAGGGAACTTTCACCTACAATCATGGGTAAGTAATTTTGATCATTTTTCATTACACGATTATATGTGAGATTTAACATCAAATTCATGAGAATCTAAGAGGAATTTTGGAAATTTTTGTCTATGTTTTGAAAAATGAAAAATTGGGATTTGAGATTCGAATTGGACTCAAATTTAAAAATAAAATACATATATGGACTCGTGGTATTATGAGTAGTCAAGATCTACCCCTGGACTCGGCTTTTGGGAAATTGTGTAAAGATCTTACTTTATTAATTGAAATTGATTTTCTTGTATTGTTTGATGATATTAAGTCGTTTTTGGTTAGATTTGAGCCGTGCGGAGGCAAATGTTAAGGAAAAAATTATTTTTGAGTGTTGATTTGGCCTAGTTGAGGTAAGTATTTTGCCTAACTTTGTGTAGGAAAAACTACCTGTTAGAATTGGATTTTATTGTACTAGTTAAATTATGTGAACAAGAACTTGCTGCATGAACACGAACGAAAAATCAATGTTCTAATATAATCACAAAGGCACTGAATATGACTCATTTTAAAAGGAACTGCTTGGAGCTTATGGTGTTAAAGAGAATTAAGTAATGAAGGTTCTTGATCCCTAAATTACTGGCTAGAAAAAAGTTCCTTAATTGTTCTTACTTTGTTTTGAGTTTTGCCTAATATGAGTTTGATTTGATTAACCTGGCTATTTTCTTATGATGCTATCCTTATGGTCATAAATGGAGAAAATTGGGAGAAAGTTGATATTTTTTTTAATGAACTTTTCCCATATTACTTGGGGTGTTGTATTGGCAAAAATAAAGTTTGATGATACAATACAAGAGTAGAGAAAACCCTTCAAAAAATACTGAGGCATAGGCAATTATAAATAGTTCGCCCCCTCAAAAAAGATTACGAACTAGCTAACAAAAAAATTGGCCTTGTCATATTTGTTCCTTATGGAAGGAACCTGATATTTGTCCAGCAAAAAAGGGCCTTTTGCCTGACTAGGCATCTGGTGGTTAGAGTAGAAGTAAGCTGGTTGTTGAGTGTTAGTTGCCATTTTAGCCAAGCAGTCCGCTAATTGATTGGCCTCTCGATAGCAATGGCTAATCTGAATATTGAAGGTGTTGATAGCCTCTCTGATCTTGTTGACTATTTGACTAAGCTTGTAGTTGGTTGCGCTTTCTTTACGAAGGGTCTCTACAATGGAAAGAGAGTTCAATTCATGAGTGGTTTGAGTGAAACCATTTTGTATGCACTATTTACGAAGAAAGTTGATATGATTGCAAAAGGAAAAAGTTGTTACAGTTTAGATATTCACAAATACCGTTAGAAAAAAAAAACTTTAAATAAACAACATTTATTCAATAAGGACAGCTTGCCGCCAAATCATAACCTATTTATTGGTCTCCCAATCAAATCACAGTTCATAGACATTGTATCTTACCTGAATCAAAACTCTTTAGTATCCGCATTAATGATACAAACCTCTTTGCCTATCCAACTTCTTAACACCTTGAACTAACCGATAAAAACCCTTCCTTTCACCTACTGACCATGCCCAACTATGCCCCCCTAGAGGTCTAGCGTTCATTGTAAATATAGTCCAATTTATAAGTTCGAAGTCGAATCCTACAGGGAATTAACTTATTAATCACAACCACTAGTTTTGCAAGAATTCAACTAATCAGCCTTCAAAAATACTAAATATCGATTTGAGTGTTTACTAACTAAGATAAGAGTAATTAAAATGCAATAATTTAAAACTAACAGAGCGAGTTTTGTAGATAATATTTGGAAAAGTATAGGATTATGATTTTCCCTATTGTCAGAATCTCCCTCACCATATTTTCTATAAATTTGCCTAAGTCTTCTCTACCGGTCATGAGAACTTTGTGTGTCGTAGCTAGAGAAACTATTACAACTTACTAGACATATTCTCTCGAACTACGTAGCTGGCACTAATTCACCGCTCACTACGATCGTACCATGGTTTCGTAATCCTGCCTTTAAACCCTCTGTATTGATCTCTCAAATATGTTAGGAGTGGTGTTGTTCACGACTACCTAAATGCATATTCTCTCTCGAGTAATAGACACTAAATAGGCATAGTTAATTGATAGCTCTTCAATAGTTCAAGAAATAGAGTTTGATGATAAATCGGAATATGATGAGGATGAGGCCTTTGAAGAAATTAGTAAAGAATTAAGCCATTTTGAAGAAAAACCCAAGCCTAACCTGAGTGATACAGAAGCAATCAATTTAGGGGACCCAGATAATATCAGAGAAACTAAGATAAGTGTCCATCTTGAACCTCAACTCAGGGAGGAGATAATTAAAGCATTGTTTGAGTACAAAGCTATTTTTGCATGGTCATATGATGACATGCCAGGTCTAAGCACTGACTTGGTGGTTCACAAATTGCCCACTGACCTGATATTCCCTCTCGTTAAGCAGAAGCTGAGGAAGTTTAAAACAGACATGAGTTTAAAGATTAAAGAAGAGGTCACAAAGTAGTTTGAGGCAAAGGTCATTCTAGTCATGCGGTATCCCACTTGGTTAGACAATGTCGTGCCTGTACCAAAGAAGGATGGTAAGACCAGGGTGTATGTTGATTATCGAGATCTCAACAAGGCAAGCCCAAAGGATAACTTCCCATTGCCAAACATGCATATTTTGATTGATAATGTGCCAAACATGAGATTAGGTCTTTTGTGGATTGCTATGCGGGCTATCATCAGATTCTAATGGATGAGGAAGATGCAGAAAAGATGGCATTTATCACGCCATATGGAACATACTGCTACAGGGTCATGCCTTTCGGTTTGAAAAATGTTGGGGCAACATACATGATGGCAATTACAACCATATTCCACGACATGATACACAAGGAGATCGAGGTTTATGTGGATGATGTAATCATAAAGTCTAGAAAGCAGTTTGATCATGTCAGAGATTTGAGAAAGTTCTTCCAAAGGCTTCGTAGGTACAATCTTAAGCTCAATCCTGCAAAATGCGCATTTGGTGTGCCATCTGGAAAATTGTTGGGATTCATAGTCAGTTGTCGAGGTATTTAATTGGACCCATCAAAGATCAAAGCTATCCAAGAATTGCCACCCCCAAGGAACAAGACTGAGGTGATGAGTCTATTAGGGAGGTTGAACTACATCAACAGGTTTATTGCTCAGCTTACAACAACTTGTTAGCCTATTTTCAGACTGTTGAAGAAGGATGTTGTGGTCAAGTGGACAGATGAGTGTCAGGAAGCATTTGATAAGATAAAGGGATACTTGTCAAACCCACTTGTGTTGGGGCCACCAGAACCAGGGAGACCTTTGATTTTGTATTTGATGGTTTTGGACAATTCGTTTGGTTGTGTGTTGGGTCAGCATGACATCATCGGTAGGAAGGAGTAGGCCATCTATTATCTCAGCAAGAAGTTCACATCTTATGAAGTTAAGTACACTCACTTGGAAAGGACATGTTGCCCCATAACTTGGGTAGCACAGAAGTCGAAGCATTATTTGTCCTCTTACACTACTTACCTTATCTCTCGTTTGGATCCGCTAAAGTATGTCTTTCAGAAGCCTATGCCTATAGGGAGGCTCGCAAAGTGGCAGATCTTGCTAACAGAATTTGACATCGTCTATATGACTCGGACTGCAATGAAATCCCAAACATTGGCCGACCATTTGGCCGAGAATCCAGTGGATGAAGAATATAAGCCTTTGAAGACTTACTTCCCTGATGAAGAGGTAATGCACATTGATGAGTCGGAACAAGTTGAAGAACCAGTTTGGAAACTTTTCTTTGATGGAGCTGCTAACATGAAAGACGTTGGGATATGAGCTGTACTTATTTCTGAAACAGGGAATCACTACCTTATTACGGCTCAACTTCGTTTCTATTTTACTAACAACATGGCTGAGTACGAGGCATGCATTTTGGTTTTGAGGTTAGCTACAGACATGGTTGTCCAGGAATTCTTAGTCTTGGGAGACTCAGACCTTATGGTGCACCAGATTTAAGGGGAATGGGAAACACGTGATTTAAAACTCATACCGTACCGGCAATGTTTACATTATCTTTGTCAACGGTTTCGATCAGTAGAGTTCAGACATATTCCAAGGATCCATAATGAGGTTGTTGATGCTTTGGCTACCCTGACATCAATGTTACATCATCTAGATAAGGCTTATGTTGACCCTTTGCATATTTAGGTTCGCGATCAGCATGCTTACTATAACATGGTGGAAGAAGAACTTGATGGTGAGCCATGGTTCCACGACGTCAGGGAGTACATCAGAATGGGGGTGTATCCAGTACAAGCCACAGGTGATCAAAAGAGAACAATTCGACGGTTAGCAAGTGGATTTTTCTTCAGTGGAGGAGTTTTGTACAAAAGAACTCCAGATCTTGGATTGTTAAGATGCATAGATGCTAGACAAGCCACAGCTATCATCACTGAAGTACATTCTAGAGTCTGTGGACCGCATATGAGTGGGTACGTTCTGGCAAAGAAGATTCTTCGAGCAGGTTATTATTGGCTCACCATGGAGCGAGATTGTATCAGTTTTGTGCGCAGATGTCATCAATGCCAAGTACACGGAGATTTGATTCATTTTCCGCCATCTGAGTTACATACAATGTCTGCACCATGGACCTTTGTTGCTTGGGGTATGGATGTTATTGGACCAATTGAACCAGCAGCATCCAATGGGCACAGGTTCATTCTGGTGGCCATTGATTATTTCACCAAGTGGGTTGAAGCTAAAACTTTCAAGTCCGTGACCAAGAAAGCGGTGGTCAATTTTATGCACTCAAATATCATCTGCCGGTTCGGGATCCCAAAGGTGATCATTACAGATAATGGTGCTAATCTCAATAGTCATCTGATGAAAGAGGTATGTCAGTAGTTTAAGATTACGCATCGCAATTCCACCCCATACCCCCCAAGGCAAATGGAGCAGTTGAGGCAGCCAACAAGAACAGAAAGAAGATACTTTGGAAAATGGTGGAAGGTTCCAGGCAATGGCATGAAAAGCTACCCTTTGCATTGTTGGGTTATTGCATTACTGTCCGCACTTCAGTAGGGACAACTCCTTATTTGTTGGTATATGGCATTGAAGCAGTGATACCCGTGGAAGTTGAAATCCCATCTCTTCGGATTGTCGCTGAAGTCGGAATTGATGATGGCGAATAGGTCAAAACCCGCCTGGAGCAGTTGAGTTTGATCGATGAAAAACGATTGGTAGCAGTATGTCATGGTCAGTTGTATCAACAGAGAATGGCAAGAGCATATTACAAGAAAGTGCGTCCATGGAAGTTTGAGGTGGGTCAACAAGTATTGAAACGTATCCTTCCACATCAGGATGAAGCAAAAGGCAAGTTCGCCTCAAATTGGCAGGGGCCGTTCATCGTGACGAGAGTGTTGTCCAATGGTGCTTTGTATTTAACAGATATAGAAGGCAAATGTGTAGAAATGGCTATAAATTTTGATTTAGTTAAAAGATATTATGTTTGACTTCCTTGGTTAAATTGTATTTGTTTGTACTTGGCATGTTTTGAAGATTGGAATGACGAAGGCATTTTGTTCTGCTATCTAAACACTTTATCTTTTGCTACCCTTTTGAGCCTTATTTTTTTCCCTTCATACCCCTCTCTTGGAATCAGTAGCAAAGATCAGAAGCGCAAGCGCGAAAGATAAGTAAATTAAAAGAAAAAAAGAGAGAGAGAGTAAAAAGTAAAGAAAAAAAAAAGAACAACAACAACAAAACAACAAAAAGAGAAAGAAAGAAGAAAGGAAAAGAGAAAAGAAAAGAAAGAGGAACGAGAGAATCACATCAACAAATCAATTTCTATGGCATGAACTACAGTCAACCTAATTCCTTTTAAGGATACGTAGGCAGCCTCACGGTTCGGTCCCATCAAAGTAAAAATTCAAAAGTCCCCAAGCAAAGGAACTGGGGCAGAAGTTGTGGTTGTTGTAAGAAATCAAATTCCAAAAGTTGTAATCTTGAACCCATTTGAATTGTTTTGAGCCTTTTGATACCCTTTCTTGCTAACCCTATCCAAAAACCCACATTACGGTCCAAATAAAGACCTTCCGATCAGTCTTCAAGAGATGCCAACCCGAGCAAGTAAAGGTAATTCATATCAGGGGCAACACTCCAGTCCAAATGAGGAAATGAAAAATGAGAGAGTCTTATTGGTGAAAGCCCTCGCGGGCACCGTAAGGTGATGAAAGCTGAGAGAAATAAAAAGTGAGAGAGTCTTATCGGTGAGAACCTTCACGGGCACCTTAAGGCGACAATGCGTTGAGAGATAAACAAATGAGAGAGGTTTGTTGGTGAAAACCCTTCGGGGCACCGCAAGCCGAACAAGGGCAAGGTTTTGGTGAAGAAATTGGGTTTTTAAGATCTCGGGGCGTAAAGTACGGCCATTGAAAGTTGATCGGTTGGATAGACTGGGACGATTAATCCGAAATGCATGTCATGATCATTGGTGCCAGCTACTTCACCCAGATAAGTGTCTTTTCTTTTTCCCTTCTAGCAGTCATCCAGTTTTGGATTTTTCTTATCCCTAACTCTCAAAGTCATTGCATTTCATTTCTTCTGGGTTTATTTCTCTAATATGTTTCCAATGTCAGTTCCATTTAAGCAATAAGAAAGGATTTCAAAGTTCACTACCAACTTCCAAAGTTGCACAAAGCACCGGGCGGTCAAGGCATTGCTAAAGATAGTATAATGTGAAATAGGATATAAAAGGTCAGTGGAAGTTCCACCAGTTAAATTTTTAGTAATTTCGTGGGAAATGTAGAGGTTCAAACAAATGGGTCAGAGATGTAACATAACGGTTTGATTATAGAACACTCGGGTCATCCAAGGTCATGGGGTAGGAAGTCAATCGGAAAGTCAAGCGGTTCTTGGCTAGTTCGGGGAAGCTAGTCAAAACAAAGCACGACAGTGGAGAGGCCACCTTCAGCAAGAATGCCACAAACTAACCACCACATTTTTAAACTTACAAGATTTTTCTTTGATTGAAACAGGGGCAGGAAATTTCGTTTGTTTCGAAGAAACCCTCCGTAGGGGAAAAGCAAGCACCAGATAGGTTTGACCGTAAATTCTCAGGACCCTCCTGAAAAATAGGACATAGTTTAAAATTCAAAACAATCATGAGTAGCAAAATCTAGCATAAATGTACCCCAAAGGAATATAAATTGGCTTCAAAGTTTTCATGTTTGAGATAGGATTCAATTAAGAGCTTTCAGGACCCTCCTGAATAATGGGACTTAACTTTAAGACTTCCATTAGATAACAAGATTTAGCGTAAGCTCTGTTGTAGGGTAGTGCAATTCAGCTGTAAAAATTGTCACCCTTAAGATAATACTTGATTTTTGACTTTTAGGGTCCTCCTGGATAATGGAGTGTAGTTTTAAGACTCTTAGATAACAAGATTTAGCGGAAATCACACCTACAGAAGATATAATTTAGATTTAAAATCGTCCTTTAACTAGGAGTTGTCAGGACCCTCCTAGATAATGGGATCTAGCTTTCAAATTCTTAAAATATTCAGTAACATGATTCAGTTAAAACTCACATATGTGCCCAGCTACCAAACTAGGGCAGGAAATTTTCTTTGTTTTGTCTATTTTATTGAAATCAGGCGCCCACCTAGAGAGCAAGGGAATACAGTTAAAGTTTTGGCAATCAGGCGCCCACCTGGAGAGCACGGGAATACAGTTCAAGTTCGGCAATCAAGCGCCCACCTGGAGAGCACGGGAATATAGTTAAAGTTTTGGCAATCAGGCACCCACCTGGAGAGCAAGGGAATACAGTTCAAGTTTGGCAATCAGGCGCCCACCTGAAGAGCACAGGAATACAGTTCAAGTTTTGGCAATCAGGTGCCCACCTGGAGAGCACGGGAATACAGTTCAAGTTCAACAATCAGGAGCCCACCTGGAGAGCACGAGAATACAGTTAAAGTTTTGGCAATCAGGCGCCCACCTAAAGAGCACGAGAATACAGTTAAATTTCAGCAATCAGGCACCCACTTGGAGAGCACAGGAATACAATTAAAGTTTTGGCAATCAGGCACCCACCTGGAGAGCAAGGGAGAGCAACACCAGTTTTAAGGAAGGGAGACAGTTTAAGTGTCGGTAATCAGGCGTCCACTTGGAGAAAAGGAAAGCATCTCAGATTATAATTCGAATTTAGCAATCAGGCGTCCACCTGAAGAAAAGGGAAAGTGTCTCAGATCACAACTCAAGTTGGCAACAAAGGGAGTTCACCGAGAGAATACAAGTCAACAAAGCAACAAGAATCACAAGATCAAGTTTGAAGATACAGATAGGATTTTTGTAATGCATAGAGCATAGTTTAGTCTAGCTTCTTTTTATTTTGTCATGGTGTAATAAGGAGTTCAGCAAGCAGTAGCAACAGCGGCAGCAACAGTGAAATCACAGCTTCATGGTAGTCCCAGCTACTGAAACTTCTCGAACTACACTGACCTGATACCTTTATAGCCAAGGATATGTAGGTAACCTCGGAAGCAGGGTGCGGTCAAAATCTTTCAAAAATGCTTCCCATGGAGTATTCAAACGGGCAAAAATCGCTCGTATCCGCTCACTTTATCTTTGCATGAAAACTCTTCGTGTTTCCAAGCAAAGAGGGGCAGTTATGAGTACGTGATTTTTGCCCTATATGAATTACTCCCATAAATTCAAAACAAAATAATTTTTTCCATTGGTTTGCAATTTCGTGGATTTTCGTAGCATTTTTGTTATTGTTTGCATTTGTCTGTGCATGTTAATTTTGAAAAAATATAAAAATATGTTGCATTTGCATTTAGGATTTAATCCTACAATTTAGGATTAATTAACAAATTAATTGTTTTACAAAAATGGAAAATCAAAAAAGAGATTATTTTTTATTTTTAATTTTAATTTTGAATTTTGGTAGTTTTTCCCTTTAATTTGGTTTTAATTAATTGTGGTAATTATTAATTAAGGTTAATTAATGCAATGTTTTAGGGTTAATTGTGATTTAGGAATTAGTTTAGATTTTATCTTAGTTTTAATTTGAAAAGAGGTTAAAAAAAGAGAGAAAAAAGAGTTGGAAAATAAAAGGAATTAATTTGAAAAAAGGAAGAAAAGAAAAGCAAGAACAAGGAAATCAGTTGGGCCAATTCCATTTCCATCCATCTAGGACCAAGCAATTTGATAGTCAAACCCGCCCCAATTCCAGCCTAAACCCACTCCCTACCCGGTCCAATCTCCACCATAATCAAAACGACACTGTTTCAGTTACCTTAATCTTGACCGTTGATCCCATGTGATCAGACAACCGGGAACTGGGGTGGGTTTAATATAAATATGTCTGAACTCCAACCCCTCCCCCCATCTTTCACTCGTCTCTCTCACACCCCCCTATCAGAGACTCACCATGAACCCTAGAAGCCGCCCCCATTCCTCCGCCGCTTTAAGGTGGAGGCACCACCTCCATACGCCACCAAAATTACACCCTGGAACCCCCATTGCTTTCTCTCTCCAAATCCCTAACCCATGTCCCTCGAATCCCTCTAGTTTGGCTCGATGTTGGATCGAAAAATCAAAAATCAAGTTCCATAGTCTTTGGCCTTCCTTCATTGTGATTTCATGGTTAATTTCCCAAAAACTTTCTATTGACCCCAAGTTACGAATCTGCAACAAGTTTTCGAGTGGTTTTCAAGCTTCGAATTAGCCGGAAATAAAGGCTAATTAGTTGTTCTTGTCAAGAACAACTGATTATTCTCAATTTCCGGTCATTTCGAGATAGTCCCGGACATTGGTTTCAATTTAGTGAGATTTTCCCCTTAATACTGTTCTCAGGTATAGCTTTGTGCCCTTATCGTTCTGAGATTTGTGTTTTTTTCTTTTCCTCTTCCATGTTTAAGTTTACCTCTGCTTTGTAAAACCCAGCCTAGTGTAGTTTAGTTCCTTTCTGTCTTTCTCTTCTTTTGATTGTTTCTGTCTTCAGATTTCAGTATTATTAGTCATTGGTTAGTAAGATTTCATACATTCGTTTCAGTTAAATTAGGTGTTCAAAGCTATTTAAAATCATGTTGGTTTAATTGAAATTGGTTTTGCGGATATTTCTTCTGTTAAAGTGCTTGAGCATGTCTCAGTTGGCTTAAATAATTCTGTGAAGTTCACATTTTAATTGGTTCATGGCAAGTTTGTTTTCCAACTTTTAAATTGTTCAAAGTTTCTGAGTTTTTGAAATTTGTTTTGATCCGATTAAGGGTTTTTTGTTTGAGTGGTTTTGTTTGTCAGTCTTCAAGGATCCATAAGGGATTAATTGTAAGTATAGAAACTTAGAGAGGTCTCAAAAGGGGGGGGGGGACAGGGATTGTAATAACCAATTTGTCTAAGGTTATTTTAGGGATTTACGGTATGAAGGAATCAGTTTCTGTTAGGATAGAAGGTTCTAAAGAATATGATAAGAGTTGAAAGTTTCAGATATTTTTTAAAAAGGGGTAAAAGGGTAAAAAATAACTAAGGAAGGAGGGTTAAATAGGGAATTGGCTAGCTGTACTAGGGCTACCTTAGGCATGCCTATATAAGCTCTCTTTCCATTCATTGTAGAGGGCAGAAAAAGAACACTGAAAAAATATTGAAAGCTAAACGGCTGAATTCTTTTGGAAACTCTGCAATTCATACATTTAATTGTAGAAGAACTATCTAAATTCAATTTGTTTGGATCCCTGACTTCTTTTGTCTAGCTAAAATACCTAGAGAGTTTTCCTAGCTGCACTTCTGGCTGAGAAAGGGCTTGAGTTTTTGGTTTGAAGTTGGTTTTTGCACTAGTTACTCCAATACTGTTCCATTGGTTGTTCTTGAGTTGAATTCACTATCTCATTAAATGATTCTGGGGCTCTTTTTCTGCTGCTGTTCTGCTAATTCTGCACCCTTCTGTTTTTCTTTCGACTTCCAGGTATTCACCACATCTCTTAATGTATGAGAAAGGATAAGCTTGAAGTTGGTTTGATCAAGCTGAAATTTGTAAAGAGTAGTTTAAAATGTTATTTCTGCACTTTTGGAGCAATTGATAGTTGCATTTTAGTTTGGTTTTCCCTATGTGGACATTTGCTTTTTGTTTGTTGTTGTTTAATTCCCTTTGAATTCTGAGAGTCCAAATAGCCATTTCAATGTAGATGAGTTGTTGTGAAAAGGACATGTAATTTGTTTTAGGACTTTATTTTGCCTTCCTTTTCTTTTGAGATCATGTAGTCTGATTACCCTGCTTTGCTTCTACTTAGTTCATCATGTTTTAACTGCTGTGATGTTTCTTTTTTGTTGAATGGCTCAAGAGTGTTTGGTATTTTAGTATGTGTATATGAACCACGAGAATCAATACAGTAAGCTTCAGTAGATTTAAGCTTATTTTATGTTCATCCAAATTTATTTAAATGATATGTGTAGATGCTTGAGTTAGAAACGATAAGCTGCATTATACCTCAAAATGACAAGGAATTATTTATAGGTTCGTGGTCACATATTCTCATAAGATGGCATCAGAATGCATATTGCATTTTTCTTTCTCTTTAATTACAAAGGTTGGCCAACGTTTGCTTCATTTTAAGGTCTTTTCATGAAAGTTTTGATTTATCTCGTTTAATTTGAATTAATCACGATTTAGTTTCCAGCCTGCCAGTTAGGTTTGCGTATTGGGCTTCATGAGAGCCTAGTAGGGCTCAAATCATGTCTGGGTTTTGCTACTTGGTCCATTTAAGCTCAGATTGGGCTCTGGAGTGTAATATCAAAGGTTCCCCTCCTCTGAAGGGAATTGATGTCGAACCCCTGCTTCCCAGCATAGGTTGTGAGCCAGATTTGGGCTTATTTTGGTTTTGAGCCCAAAGGAATTTGCAACGAAGGAGATTGTTTACATTTTATCATTTGAGTTGTTCGTCGCCGGTATTGACTGTCAAATTTTGGTTTAACAGTTTCATAAGATAAATAAAATTTTGAATCTTCTAATAATCAAGTCTCTTAAATTAGTGGAGGTGTGCTATATTAGGTAACACAAATAGCTTGTGGCTCTCCGAGTTTAGTTTAAATTCTCTTTGAAATTGGAATTGAGGTGTGCCGCGCCAAACAAAATCTCAAAATACATGGCCCTCGCTTAGTTAATCTTTTAATCCTTAGAATTTGAGGCGTGCCATTTAGCGAATTTTCCATGGCCCCCGCAAAGTTGAAAACGCGTAGTTGCTTTAGGCGTGTAATTTAAAATTACCTTCTTAAACTCCGGTGTGCATTTCATGTGACCCAAATCCAAATCTTAACAACGTTAAATAAAATGTGTCTCAGACCGCGGGTGCATTTCATGTGGCGCGGTCCAAAGACGTATTTTAGATGACGTTGAAATCTTCCTTAAAATAATTAAAAGCGATTTTAAAGTTAAAAATGCACATAGGCCTAAAACATGTATTAAAATTAGATAATAGGCCAATAATAACAGTTAAGCGACCGTGCTAGAACCACGGAATCCGGGAATGCCTAACACATTCTCCCTAGTTAACAGAATTCCTTACCCTGGTTTCTGTGTTCGCGGACTATAAAACAGAGTCAAACTTTCCTCAATTCGGGATTTGAACCGGTGACTTGGGACACCATAAAATTATCCCAAGTGGCGACTCTGAATTTTTAATAAAATAATCCCGTTTCGATTGTCACTTTAAATTGAAAAAACTCCCTTATACCCCTTTCGGGGGTAGTAAAATGGAGGTGTGACAAAGATACACCCGGAGAAGTGTGCATCTGGAGTTAGATCAGAAAAATTCCTTAGGTTCATGGTATCTAATCGGGGAAGCGAGATCAATTTTAACAAAATCAAAGTCATAGAAGACATCACCGTAGTGGATAGCGTCAAGGCCATTCAGAGGTGACCGGGTGTATACCCGCCCTGGGCCGGTTCATATCAAGGTCCCCGGACAAAAGCCATCAGTTCTTCTCCCTGTTGAAGAAGAAGAATAACTTTCCTGGACCTCGGAATGCCAATAGGCTTTGGAAGAACTCAAACGGTACCTCTCGAGTCCCCCCTGCTCCACAATCCGAAGGCGGATGAATGGTTGTACCTTTACATGGCAGTTTCTGAGGTGGCGGTAAATGGAGTCCTAGTTCAGGAAAAAGAAGGTACGTAATTCCCTATTTACTATGTCAGTAGAACTCTAGGATGGACCGAAACAAGTATCCTCACCTGGAAAAATTGGCGCTCACTTTGCTAAACCATACTTTCAATGTCACCCCATATGTGTCTTGACCTCTTGCCCTTGGTAGAACATCATGCATAAGCTCGATCTCTTGGGCAGATTGGCCAAATGGGTCGTCAAAATTAGCAAGCTTGACATCGAGTATCGGCCTTGAGCCGTCATAAAATTGTAAATTTTGGCCGACTTTACACTGGCCTTAGTGCTCGAAGTCGAAAGAGAATTATTGTTAACCTGAGGGACTACCTCAGGAATTTGGACCCTTTTTACAGATAGCGCCTTGAACGCAAAGGGGCCCGGGCTCGGCATCATGCTGAAACCTCCTACAAGGAACATAGTTAGGCAGCCTATTAGAACTGTGAAATTGACTAACAATGAGGCTGGGTATAAGGCCATGATTGCAGGTCTCGAATTTGCTAAAAGCCTTGGGGACAAGGTGATCGAAGCTAAGTGTGATTCCCTCCTCGTGGTAAATCAAGTCAACGGGACGTTCGAAGTGAAGGAGGAACGAATGCGAAGGTAATTAGACAAGTTACAGGTAACACTGCATCAATTCAAGGAATGGACCCTACAGCACATACCCCAAGAACAAAACATCAAGATTGATGCTTTGGCTAACTTGGGGTCATCGGTTGATGATGATGAGTTCAGTTCAGGAGCAGTCGTACGGCTCATGAAGTTAGTAATAGAAGAAATTCATGCCAAAGTAAACTCTACGAGTTTGACCTGGGATTGGAGGAACAGGTACATAGACTACTTGAGAATTGGCAAGTTGCCCTCAGATCCTAAAGAATTGAGAGCTCTGCGTACCAAGGATGCCAGATTTATTTTGGCCGAAGGGACACTGTTCAGAAGAACGTTTGAAGGCCTATTAGCTAGATGCTTGGGGCCAGGAGATACCGAGTACGCCTTGAGAGATGTTCACGAAGGCACTCGCGAAAACCATATGGGGGCAGAATCTTTGGTTCGAAAATTAATTAGGGTCGTCTATTATTTGACCGAATTGGAGAAAGATGCGAAGGACTTCATAGAAAAATGTGATGGCTGCTAGAGACACGCACCAATGATCCATCAACCGGGAGAGCTACTACACTCAGCCATATCCCCATGGTCATTTATGAAATGAGGGACGGACATTGTCAGTCCTCTACCATGGGCACCCAGTAAGGCTCAATTCATACTACTCATGACCGACTATTTTTCCAAATGGGTAGAGGCTCAAGCATTCGAAAAGGTCCGGGAAAAGAAAGTCATTGACTTTATCTGGGACTGTTGATACCCAATTTTCCCTCATATATTTTAAAATGCATATATACTTTCAAAATAGTGCTTGAGCATCAACCAACATTTTTCCATGATTTTCTGTAATTTTAAAAAGATTTTAATTAATTTATTCTAGCATTTTATTATCCAAATAATTACTAATTGCATCAAAAACGGTTTTATGATAATTTTATTGCTTAATTTTATCATTTATATTTACACTAAGCTTTAATTATTTCATGAATGGCCATATGTACATGTTAGGATTATAATTATAATAACTTTGCAATAATAGCCTCATGTGTGTGTAATTACCTTATTTCACAAGAAAATAATCTTTTATATTTTTATAATACTAAGTAATTATTTTAAATTATTTTCATGCATAAATGATATTTTTATCATTTATAAATTGTTTTATTAAGTTAATTAGGTATTTAACAAATAGCCTTCTTAATTTTGGCCTAATTTCGGACTTTGGCCCAAATTACCACCCCAGCCCAATTACACTAACCCAATATCCATAACCCAATTTTAATTATCCCAACCCCAGATTCAATCCTGGCTGTTGATCTCAAGAGATCAACGGTGCAGGACATTCTTTCCTTTTTTAATATACCAAACCCCCTAAACCCTACCTCATTTTACACAAACCGCCGCCCCTGAATCCCTATCTCCTCTCTTCTCTCTCCACCTCTCCCTAATCCTAGTCTGCCATCGCGGGAAATCCTTCAATCCATAAGGATTCCCTTCGATTTTAGGCCACATTTGGCCTCCTATTTCTACTGGCTATTCGATTTCCTTGTTGTTTGATGGGGTCTCGAAGAGATTCAACACAGACCTTGCTTCAACTCTTCACTTTTCTTGATGAACCTGTCTATGTTAATCTCTATGTTTATGAGTGTTGGTATCTTCGTGTTCATGGCTTCAAATCTCTGGTTCAAACCAGATTTTTCTCACCTCTGTCTATTTTGTGCATGACCTAACTATTTTCGGTAGAATAAGTTCTGATCTCTTTAGATCTGAAGTGTTTGGGGTTTGTTTAACCATTTTCCTTTAAGGTTCTTTTGTTTTTACTGCTATTATCTACCGATTTTACTTTTTCCCTAAAAACAAGGGTTTCATCTTTTAAGTTTATGCAAATGTTTTAAAACATTTAAAGGTTCAATCATGGCTTTTCTTCTTTACTGCTCGACTAATTTCCTTGCTTGATGTTTCATCTATGTGTTTCTATATGCTTAAATCTTTCCGCTATTCAATTATTTACCTCACTGATCTTGCCCATTTATTTTGACTCTGTTAAATAAACGGATTAATTGGTTTACTTGCTTGACTAGGGTTTGAAATTATGTTTTTCTTTTTAAAATTGGTATCTTTCTGAGATTTTATTTATTCCTTCCTTATATGTGACTTATAATTGGTACTGCCTTCCTTACTTATGCTACTGGACTGATTTCTGGGTTTGATTTGTTCTGACCAACTTATAAATGGTCTCTGGCTTATTTCTTACCATTTAAACCTCAATTCTTTCCGCTAATTGATTTCATATTAGATTTTCCCTAATTTAAGGGGTCTTTCCGGATCCTATCGTGTTAATTGATTGAGTATGGCCTTAATTAACTAATGGAATTATTTGCATACTGTTACAACCCATATCCACATGTGTTAGTTCATGCCATATATTAGTTAACATAAATCCAAGAAGGAATTATCTTTGAGATGATAAGAAGTCAATCCTATTGGTCTTAAGTGATACAAGAGTGTATAAGGGTGATTAACCAGTATTAGAAGTTAAACGAATCAAGGATGTTGTAACTCGTATTTTCAAGTAATCTAGCGGTGCTTAATACACTCAAGAGGTCATTTATTAAGTTATTTTAATCATATAATATCCGTATCATAAGTCTTGAAGTCAAACGAGTTATGAAACAAAAGTCGACAAAAGTTGTCGCAACTTAGGTTCATAATTTTACTTAAACATTAGGTCAAATGTTTCTAATCTTTTCTCATAATTTACAAGGAATTACGGGGTGATCTACCCACCAAATTAAAGATCTATGAGTCTAGTTTCCAACGCATTAAACCGTTCATCGATACGATCTCGGAGTAGAGAGATATTCGCGTTTTCGCGAGACTGCGCCAAGCACCTCTCTATGGGGCCCACTAAGTCGGTTTAAGATATTTGGACCTATATAGGATGACTACAACCCGTTTTAAGTCATTTCTTTTCACTATTTTCAGACCTTAGAACCCTAGGAACATCCTCTCAAGGTTCTCTCAAGATTCAAGACCCAAAAAAGGGGCAAACAACACAAATCAAGTGTCGGGAATTCCGTGGCGCTAGTAAGTCTCTTGTTCTTCTTGTTGTTGCTCATTTTTGTGTTGTTCCAGCTCGTGTGGGAGGTTGTTTTAAAGGGTTTATGTTCTGTAAATACTCCCTCATGTTCTTAATATCAATCCTAGGTGATTTCAAGCCTTCTAAAGTGATTCTAGTGTCGAAAAACACTAATTGATCGCTAGTTTCGCTTTTTGGTTGTTGTGGCAGCATTGGAGGGATATTTCATGGAAATTTAAGGTCAAATTGGAGTTGTTCTTTCTGTATAAAGGTAAGGAACCTCTTACTCTATATGTATTTAAGATTATCCAAGTTGCGGCTAAGCCATTGAAGCTAGAACTTGTGAGATATATATCGAAAGGTTTGGTAGTAATGTTATTGTTTTGTGGACTGTTTTGCGTTGTTGTTGGGCTGCGTATTTTACTACTATCTTGTGGAGTTTTGGAGGAGGAAGGGTGTGGGGAAACACCATATATATGTAGGGTTATGGGCTGATAGTTATTCGTAACATTTCCAGATTGTTTGACACGACTATGGTGGTCGTCGTATGTATGGAGTGATTAGGCTGTGTGTGGACTATATTGGGAGGCTCAATATGTTTATTATTGATGTTGTTTGGGCTGTTTGGTGACTATTTTGAATGGTGTGAGGTCATATATATAGGGGAGGTGCTGTCCGTTTCATCGTAAAATAGGTTGTGGTCGATACATAATAGTTATGACGCTTAAATGATAACGATAGTATCGTTTCTCTTATTGTAGACTAAGGAGTTTTGACAATTGCATAGCTTGAGATTGGGGAAGTATATACAAGGTATGTGAGGCTATCCCTTTCCTTCTTTTGCACGACTCCGATTGTACATAATGTAATGAACGAGCTTCCAAAGATACTCTACTCTTAGAAGCTAGCAGTACTTACATTGTTTTCCCTCTTATGGAACGATTGATGTTAATGTTGCTTCTCTTATTCTTATGTTATCAATGTTATTGGTACTTCCTGATTCTTATAAGGTTCATAGTGAAGAGTTAGTCCTAATAACGTGTATAGAGGATACCGACCTTACGTCACTCCGAAAGGTTTAGAATGTGATTCCATGAGTCGAGCATGCATTATATATATGTATCTATTTTACTCTACCGAGCCACGCTATAGTTGGCCGGGTACGGCACCTATTGTGCAACCACTGATCAGTTGGGTTTTACCGAGCTCCACGTGGCCGGGTACGATTCTACCGAGCCTATTATGGCCGGGTACGATATGATGATGATGATGCCCACAGAGGCGAATGCTTTAAAGGTTTATGTATTTATACATATGTATCATGCATTTCATGTAAGTAGCCCTCAGAGGTACTAAGATGTTACAGGTTGTATATTCTCTATCCTTGCTTACATTACTGATCGCATTTATGGTTCCTTGCCTTACATACTCAGTACTTTATTCGTACTGACGTCCTTTTATTTGTGGACGCTGCATGTCGTGCTGCAGGTCCTGATAGACAGGCAGGTGCAGCTCCCCCACCACAGTAGACTGTCCAGTTCAGCGGTGATTGGCGAGATCCCTTCTCCGGACTTGCCTTGGTCTTGGTATGCAATTTTTGTTATAGACATTATGGGTATGTCGGGGCCCTGTTCCGGCTATGTTGCAACACTTATGTTCTTTTAGAGGCTCATAGACAGGTGTCGGCTCATGTATAGTTTGGTATGCCTTGTCGGCTAGTTTTTGTTGTATAGTCTTTCATAGTAGCATGGTAGCTCATACCTTATATGTAGTTTCTTGATTGTCTGGTCATCCCCTGCTATGTATGTTCATGCCGTCATATTTTATTGCTGGTTGTCCATGATCTAGGTCTACCATTTATATTGATCTCGTCAGCCTTAAAAGATAATAATGAAGGTTAGATGAAATGTACGTTGGTGCTCGGCAAGTGTGGTCGGGTGCTAGTCATGGCCCTTCAGTTTGGGTCGTGACAAACTTGGTATCAGAGCAAGTTTGTCCTAGGGGTTGTCTATGAGCCGTGTCTAGTAGAGTCTTGATTATGGATGTGTAGCGCGCCACATTTATAATCAGGAGGCTACATGACATCTAGGGTTGTTACCTTCTTCCTGAATCTAGATCGTGCGTAGAGTTAAGTCGTAAGTGTTTGTCTCTAATATTCACCTTGTTTTTTTCAGTGATGCCTTCGACTAGGAAGCAAACGATTAGTAGACGGCTTGATACAGCAGTGGGAGAGGGTACCAGTCAGGTGCCCCAAGTTAGAGCAGGACAAAGTGAGGCTCAAAGTGAGATGCCCTCTCATACCTCATCTACTCCATCTCCTCCAGAGGATATTAGAAGGCACCCAGCACCTCCAGTTCCTCCGTCTGGCACTCCAGACTAGGATATGCGGAGTACTTTGCAGTTATTGACTAGCTTGGTAGTTGCTCAGGCTCAGAGGCAGAATACAGGTGCTGCTGAGAAACCAGTTAGTACAAGAGTTCGTGATTTTATTAATTTAGACCCTCCAGTGTTTACCGGATCAGACCCCAAGGAGGACCCACAGACTTTTATTGACCAGGTTCATCGTACACTTCGGGTTATGCATGTTAGTGATACAGAGGCAGTAGAGTTGGCTTCTTATCGGCTACGGGATTTAGCGGTTCTCTGGTATGATAGTTGGGAGAGATCCAGGGGTCCGAACCCTCCTCCAGCTGTGTGGAAGGAATTTTCTGAGGCCTTTCTTCGTCACTACTTGCCAGTTGAGATACGACGAGCTAGAGCTGATAAGTTCTTGAACCTTAGACAAGGTAATATGAGTGTGCGAGAGTACAGTATGCAGTTTGATTCTTTGGCAAGGTATGCTCCCCATATGGTGGCCGAGATGAGTGATAGGGTGCATATGTTCGTGAATGGGTTGGGACCACATCTAATAAATGAGTGTACGACAGCCTCCTTGGTGGAGGGCATGGATATTTCCCGTATTCAAGCTTATGCCCAGACCCTAGAGGATCGTAAGCGCCAGCAGAGGGCAGTTAGGGAGCAGGATAGGGGCCAGCATAAGAGGGCGAGATTTGCAGGGTATTCTGATGACTTCAGAGGCCGCATCAGGCCACAGTTTTCGAGGAGTTCGGCGCCACCTGTAGCTAGTGCTCCTCCACAGTTTCAGAGGCCTCGATATGATCGATCCTATTCTGGTCCAGGTCAGAGTTCGCGGGCATCTGGCTCGCAACATCACAGGGATACTAGTCAGATGAGACCCCCAACACCACATTGTGATCAGTGCGGCAAGGCCCACTTTGGACTGTGTCGTCGAGGTTCTGATGCATGCTATTCGTGCGGGCAGCCTGGCCATATGATGCGGGATTGTCCTAATAGAGGAGGTGATGGTATGGCTCAGCCGACTGGATCTGTGTCTGGTTCTTCCTCATCAGTTCGACCTCCAGCACGGGGTTTTCAGCAGTCGACAGGTCGTGGTAGGGGTAGAGGTGCAGTGCCGAGTTCGAGTGGTGCTCAAAATCGAACCTATGCTCTAGTAGGTCGACAGGATCTCGAGTCGTCTCCAGATGTTGTTACAGGTATTATATCTGTGTTTTCTTATGATGTATATGCGCTGATTGATCCGGGATCTACATTATCATATGTTACACCCTTTGTGGCTAATAAGTTTGGCATTGAACCTGAATTGATAAGTAAACCCCTCGCGGTATCTACTCCGATAGGAGATTCTGTGATTGCTAGAAGGGTATATAGAGGTTGCACTGTGATGATTTGTAGTCGTCAAACCTCGGCAAATTTATTTGAGTTAGAAATGGTTGATTTTGATGTGATAATGGGAATGGACTGGTTGGCCTCATGCTATGCAAATGTTGACTGTCGTACGAAGATGGTTAGGTTCCAATTTCCGGGTGAACCCGTCATTGAATGGAAAGGGAACATTGCTACACCGAAAGGTAGGTTTATTTCCTATCTTAAGGCAAGGAAAATGATCTCAAAAGGTTACATTTATCATCTCGTTCGCGTTAGGGATGCGGAGGCGAAACCGCCTACTTTACAATCAATCCCTGTGGTCAACGAATTCCCAGATGTTTTCCCAGATGAACTCCCAGGCCTTCCTCCTGAAAGGGAGATTGAGTTTAGCATTGATGTGTTACCTGACACTCAACCGATCTCTATTCCTCCATACAGAATGGCCCCGGCAGAGTTGCGAGAGTTGAAGGTGCAGTTGAAGGACTTGCTGGATAAGGGCTTTATTAGGCCTAGCACTTCACCTTGGGGTGCACCAGTCCTATTCGTGCGGAAGAAAGACGGGTCGTTACGGATGTGTATCGACTATCGACAGTTGAATAAGTCTACTATAAAGAACAAGTATCCACTTCCAAGAATTGATGACCTGTTTGACCAACTCCAGGGTGCCAAGTATTTCTCTAAGATTGATTTACGTTCAGGGTATCATCAGGTGAGGGTTAGGGAGAAGGATATTCCAAAGACGGCCTTCCGGACAAGATATGGGCACTTTGAGTTCTTGGTGATGTCGTTCGGGCTAACAAATGCCCCAGCAGCTTTTATGGATCTCATGAATACTATATTCAGGCCCTATCTTGATGTGTTCGTGATTGTATTCATTGATGACATTCTAGTGTATTCTCGTTCGGAGGTGGAACATGCGGGCCACTTGCGGATAGTATTACAGACGCTTCAGGATCGTAAGTTATATGCTAAGCTCTCCAAATGTGAATTCTGGCTGAACTCAGTAGCATTCCTTGGCCATGTGATATCTGATGAGGGTATTAGTGTCGACACTCAGAAGATCGATGCAGTAAAGAATTGGCCGAGACCTACAACACCATCAGAAGTCCGCAGCTTCCTAGGGCTAGCAGGATATTATAGGCGGTTTGTAGAAGGATTTTCCTCTATATCATCACCATTGACTAAGTTAACACAAAAAGCTACCAAATTCCAGTGGTCTGACACTTGTGAACGTAGTTTTCAGGAGTTGAAGAATCGATTGACATCTGCACCAGTGCTCACTCTTCCTGAAGGAACAGAAGGTTATGTGGTATATTGTGATGCCTCAGGTATAGGTTTGGGGTGCGTATTGATGCAGCATGGGAATGTGATTGCTTATGCATCAAGACAATTGAAGAAGCATGAAAAGAATTATCCAACCCATGATTTGGAATTGGCTGCAGTAATATATGCTTTGAAGATATGGCGGCACTACTTATACGGCGTCCATGTTGACATCTACACAGATCACAAGAGTTTACAATACATCTTCAAGCAGAAAGAGTTGAATTTGAGGCAGCGTAGGTGGCTTGAATTATTGAAAGACTACGACGTCGAGATATTGTATCATCCCGGTAAAGCCAATGTTGTGGCAGACGCTCTCAGCCGTAAATCAATGGGAAGCTTAGTACATATTGAGGCAGGTAGATGGGGGTTGATTAAAGAGCTTCATCAGCTAGCCAATATGAGAATCAGATTGTTAGACTCTGATGACGGAGGTGTTACTGTACAGAATACATCAGAATCATCTTTGGTAGCCGAGGTAAAAGCACGACAATATGAAGATCCTATCTTAGTACGATTAAGAGAAAGCATTCAACAGTGTAAAAGTATGGCTTTTGGGATCGGAAAAGACGGGGCACTGAGATACCAGAGCCGATTGTGTGTGCCTAATGTGGCAGGGTTGCGAGAGAAGATTATGAATGAGATTCATCAATCCCGATATTCCATCCATCCCGGCTCGACAAAGATGTATCATGATGTCAAGGAGCAGTATTGGTGGGATAATATGAAGAAGTCTATTGCTGAATTTGTAGCCCAGTGTCCCAATTGTCAACAAGTAAAGATAGAACATCAGAAACCCGGTGGATTGCTTCAAAATATAGAGATTCCGACCTGGAAGTGGGAGGTGATTAATATGGACTTCATTATTGGATTACCTCGCTCTTATCATAAGTTTGACTCCATCTGGGTGATAATTGATCGACTTACAAAATGTGCCCATTTTCTGCCAGTGAAGACAACTTACACGGCTGAAGATTATGCGAAGTTGTATATCAAGGAGATTGTTAGGCTTCATGGTGTGCCCATATCTATTATATCAGACCGAGGAGCTCAATTTACGGCTAACTTTTGGAGGTCTTTCCAGAAGGGTTTAGGCACACAAGTAAATCTCAGCACTGCATTTCATCCGCAGACTGACGGACAGGCTGAACGTACCATTCAGACACTGGAAGATATGCTACGAGCATGTGTTCTAGATTTTAAGGGGAATTGGGATGATCATCTTCCACTCATAGAATTCGCCTATAACAATAGCTACCATTCCAGTATTAAAATGGCCCCATACGAGGCACTATACGGGAGGAGATGTAGATCACCAGTTGGATGGTTCGAAGTCGGTGAAACAGAATTATATGGGCCAGATTTGATTCACCAAGCTATTGAGAAGGTGAAAGTGATACAGGAGCGATTGAGGACGGCACAAAGCAGGCAAAAATCTTATTCTGATGTCCGACGTCGTGATCTAGAGTTTGAGGTTGGTGATTGGGTTTTCCTGAGGATCTCACCAATGAAGGGTATTATGCGTTTTGGGAAGAAAGGTAAGCTGAGTCCAAGGTATATCGGGCCGTATAAAATTCTTCGACGGATTGGACAGGTTGCTTATGAGTTAGAATTGCCATCCGAATTGGAATTTGTCCACCCGGTATTCCATGTATCTATGTTGAGAAAATGTATTGGAGACCCTTCTCGAGTCGTCCCTATCAAAGATGTACAAGTTACAGAGGACCTATCATATGAAGAAGTGCCAGTGGCGATATTAGATCGGCAAGTCCGCAAGCTGAGAACAAAAGATGTAGCTTCCGTCAAAGTATTGTGGAGGAACAAAAATATGGAAGAAATGACATGGGAAGCAGAAAAGGAGATGAAGTCAAAATACCCTTACTTATTCCAGAATGAAGATAACAAGGATGCTGGTGGAAGACAGGATACATTGGAAGAAGAAACGGCTCTATGAGGTAAGCAATAATTTGAGAATACTCCTCCTTAATACAAAATGATGATATGTAGATAATGTAAATACGCATAATGCTTTGTGTAGACTTGTGAAACCATATGTTGGGCTTAATTACTTGCAAGTTTTGCTAGTGACCATTTTATAGGGGAAAATTGATCGGAAATTTCCATTGGAATCCACGATGATTTAAACTCCCCATAAACCCTTACATTCGAGGACGAATGTTCCTAAGGGGGGGAGGGTGTTACAACCCATATCCACATGTGTTAGTTCATGCCATATATTAGTTAACATAAATCCAAGAAGGAATTATCTTTTAGATGATAAGAAGTCAATCCTATTGGTCTTAAGTGATACAAGAGTGTATAAGGGTGATTAACCAGTATTAGAAGTTAAACGAATCAAGGATGTTGTAACTCGTATTTTCAAGTAATCTAGCGGTGCTTAATACACTCAAGAGGTCATTTATTAAGTTATTTTAATCATATAATATCCGTATCATAAGTCTTGAAGTCAAACGAGTTATGAAACAAAAGTCGACAAAAGTTGTCGCAACTTAGGTTCATAATTTTACTTAAACATTAGGTCAAATGTTTCTAATCTTTTCTCATAATTTACAAGGAATTACGGGGTGATCTACCCACCAAATTAAATATCTATGAGTCTAGTTTCCAACGCATTAAACCGTTCATCGATACGATCTCGGAGTAGAGAGATATTCGCGTTTTCGCGAGACTGCGCCAAGCACCTCTCTATGGGGCCCACTAAGTCGGTTTAAGATATTTGGACCTATATAGGATGACTACAACCCGTTTTAAGTCATTTCTTTTCACTATTTTCAGACCTTAGAACCCTAGGAACATCCTCTCAAGGTTCTCTCAAGATTCAAGACCCAAAAAAGGGGCAAACAACACAAATCAAGTGTCGGGAATTCCGTGGCGCTAGTAAGTCTCTTGTTCTTCTTGTTGTTGCTCATTTTTGTGTTGTTCCAGCTCGTGTGGGAGGTTGTTTTAAAGGGTTTATGTTCTGTAAATACTCCCTCATGTTCTTAATATCAATCCTAGGTGATTTCAAGCCTTCTAAAGTGATTCTAGTGTCGAAAAACACTAATTGATCGCTAGTTTCGCTTTTTGGTTGTTGTGGCAGCATTGGAGGGATATTTCATGGAAATTTAAGGTCAAATTGGAGTTGTTCTTTCTGTATAAAGGTAAGGAACCTCTTACTCTATATGTATTTAAGATTATCCAAGTTGCGGCTAAGCCATTGAAGCTAGAACTTGTGAGATATATATCGAAAGGTTTGGTAGTAATGTTATTGTTTTGTGGACTGTTTTGCGTTGTTGTTGGGCTGCGTATTTTACTACTATCTTGTGGAGTTTTGGAGGAGGAAGGGTGTGGGGAAACACCATATATATGTAGGGTTATGGGCTGATAGTTATTCGTAACATTTCCAGATTGTTTGACACGACTATGGTGGTCGTCGTATGTATGGAGTGATTAGGCTGTGTGTGGACTATATTGGGAGGCTCAATATGTTTATTATTGATGTTGTTTGGGCTGTTTGGTGACTATTTTGAATGGTGTGAGGTCATATATATAGGGGAGGTGCTGTCCGTTTCATCGTAAAATAGGTTGTGGTCGATACATAATAGTTATGACGCTTAAATGATAACGATAGTATCGTTTCTCTTATTGTAGACTAAGGAGTTTTGACAATTGCATAGCTTGAGATTGGGGAAGTATATACAAGGTATGTGAGGCTATCCCTTTCCTTCTTTTGCACGACTCCGATTGTACATAATGTAATGAACGAGCTTCCAAAGATACTCTACTCTTAGAAGCTAGCAGTACTTACATTGTTTTCCCTCTTATGGAACGATTGATGTTAATGTTGCTTCTCTTATTCTTATGTTATCAATGTTATTGGTACTTCCTGATTCTTATAAGGTTCATAGTGAAGAGTTAGTCCTAATAACGTGTACAGAGGATACCGACCTTACGTCACTCCGAAAGGTTTAGAATGTGATTCCATGAGTCGAGCATGCATTATATATATGTATCTATTTTACTCTACCGAGCCACGCTATAGTTGGCCGGGTACGGCACCTATTGTGCAACCACTGATCAGTTGGGTTTTACCGAGCTCCACGTGGCCGGGTACGATTCTACCGAGCCTATTATGGCCGGGTACGATATGATGATGATGATGCCCACAGAGGCGAATGCTTTAAAGGTTTATGTATTTATACATATGTATCATGCATTTCATGTAAGTAGCCCTCAGAGGTACTAAGATGTTACAGGTTGTATATTCTCTATCCTTGCTTACATTACTGATCGCATTTATGGTTCCTTGCCTTACATACTCAGTACTTTATTCGTACTGACGTCCTTTTATTTGTGGACGCTGCATGTCGTGCTGCAGGTCCTGATAGACAGGCAGGTGCAGCTCCCCCACCACAGTAGACTGTCCAGTTCAGCGGTGATTGGCGAGATCCCTTCTCCGGACTTGCCTTGGTCTTGGTATGCAATTTTTGTTATAGACATTATGGGTATGTCGGGGCCCTGTTCCGGCTATGTTGCAACACTTATGTTCTTTTAGAGGCTCATAGACAGGTGTCGGCTCATGTATAGTTTGGTATGCCTTGTCGGCTAGTTTTTGTTGTATAGTCTTTCATAGTAGCATGGTAGCTCATACCTTATATGTAGTTTCTTGATTGTCTGGTCATCCCCTGCTATGTATGTTCATGCCATCATATTTTATTGCTGGTTGTCCATGATCTAGGTCTACCATTTATATTGATCTCGTCAGCCTTAAAAGATAATAATGAAGGTTAGATGAAATGTACGTTGGTGCTCGGCAAGTGTGGTCGGGTGCTAGTCATGGCCCTTCAGTTTGGGTCGTGACACATACCTTATTTGTGAACTCTTAATTTCCTTTACCGTGTTTGTTCTACTCTGCTGAATGCTATATAACCTCACCATTCTGATTTTTTAAAAAAAGGACACGAACACGCACGCTCAGACTCAGTCACCTATACTTACAAGCACACACTGATACACACTTACAGTTCTTTGATTTATTGCACTCTCTAGCTGGCTAAAAGCCAATGCTAGACTCTTGGATTTCATTCATCTTCACCTTCTTGTTTGCTATCTCCTTAACTGGTATACCTCCATTTCTGTTATCATGTTCTCTTCTATATGCTATGTAGTTGGACTTCAATATAATTCTGTTTGCCCTTCTGTTTCCTATTTACTGCTCTCTTAACTAGTATGTCTCAATTCTTGTTACCGTTTTCTATTCTATATGGTATGTAGTCAGTCTATTATACACCTCAACATGTTCCTGTTTGATACATGATTCCTGATCATCTTGTTCTCACCTGTTATGCCTCAGTTACTGTTGTTCCATGTGATTATATGATTAGTATACTTTCAACTGCGATATGTTTCTGTTTGCCATGTGTTTCCTGCTTGCATTCTCCTTGACTAGTATGCCTCAAATCCTGTTAATTTGCTTTGTTCTATGTGGTTATGTGATGGGCTTACCTTAGTATGTCTAGCCGTGGATTTCTGTTCACTTCTTTTTAGACTAGAGAGCTTTAGTTCCTGCTATCAAGTGATATATGTTATTTTGGTTAGTTACTTCAAACTCTAGCATGCTTCTGTTCAATATATGTCTATATGAGTCTGTTGATATTAAATATTTTTCCCAAAATATTTTAAAATTACATATATACCTTCAAAATCATGCATTAATAGAAATTGGTTTTTTACAATTTTCTATATTTTTATTAATTTATCCAGCATTTTATTTCCAATAAATAATGACAGAATTGCATCGCAAGTGATTTCAAAATCATTTCTTGATTTAATTTATTATTTATGGTCCTATTTAAATTAAATTATTCCATATTAACCAAATTGGCATCGTTTGGCTACATTTGCAATAACTTTACAATTATAGCCCAAGCATATGATTTTATACTATTTTTGACCGGAAATTAATCATTTATATTTTAAAATACTAAGTAATCTTTTTTAACTATTTCTATGCATAAAATTTATTTTTGTACAATTATCAGCTATTTTTATAAATTATTTTATTTAATTTAATTGGGTATTTAACAAATAGCCAATTCCATTTCAATTCTAGCCTAATAATCATATCCCAACCCAATTAAAATAGCCCAAACCCCATGCCAAATCCATCTAAATTACCGGACCCAATCCCTAAATCTACCCGGCCCAAACCTGATTTAATCTTGGTCGTTGATCATTTTTTATCAACGGCCCAGATTTACCCTTTCCTAATTTAACCTAATAGACTACCCCCCCCCCAAACCCTCACTGTCTCTCATTCTCTCATCACTCTCCGCTGTTACATCTCTCTCAAGACTCTCTCTGCTAAACCTAAGCTCCTACTTGTCGGTCGTTGGCTTGCCGGTACCGATGGTGGTTCCACCACCACCCCTAGCCTTCATGGCTCCCTCACATGCTGGATCCTTGCTACCTTGAGGCCCTCGAGGGAACCAGAAGGCGGTTCACTCACCTCCCATGGTTTCTATGTCATTCTCAGGCCGTCCGAGTAAGATTCTACCATCTCCGGCTAGAACTTGTAGTTTCTAGGCCTGTTCTCTTTCTCTTTGGGTTGTCTCTATGAAATCCTAAATACTAGCTATTGATTTCTTAGATCTGTAACAGTTCTGAGTACATTTTGAGTTTATCCTTACTATTTTCTTGATAATCTTTCCGATTTTTCAAAAATGCCTCTTCGTCTTCAAACTAGGGTTTCTTAACCCCTTTTTGAAATGACTTCTCCTCTGATTTTCGATATTATTCTACGATGTTTAAATGGTTTGTTTAAGTTTTTCTTTTATCGGATTCATTATATTGAAACCCCCTAATTTTCGGCTTTAGTCTTGGATTCTGAGTTCGTCTTTTTGTTTGTTCATTCAATTTGTCTGTATGTTTGATTCGCATTAATATGCTTCGATTAATTAGAGTATTTTAAGATTATTACCCTAGTAATATCTTATTAAGGTTTCTGATTTGGTTTTTCCTGTTTATACTTTGTTTATTGGTTTATTCATGAAAGTCTATACTATTTCCCTTAGTATTGGTACTATTTTTCGATTCTTGAATCCTTGATTTACTGTGTTGATACTCTTATACTGATTTTCGGCTATTTTTCCTATTTTCATAACCCTTAAAATTATTTTTTACCTTATTATGTGGTTGTCTGTATTATTAATTAATTCTTACTATTATTTCCTTAATTAGACCATATGTATCTATCCCTAATTACATATTCTGTACCTATATTGTTTGAATTCTTTCCTTATTTGTTACCTACTTTCTACTGTTGGTAAATTACTCTCTTATTTAAGGGAGACTTGGCTGATTTTCGTTCTTAATTGATTCTGTAGTTCTATAATTGCTGAACAATTGATTCTTGCCTTATTTACCTAGCTTTCAAACTATTATATATACCCTCTTCTCTTTTCATTACACACACGAACACATTAGTTCAAACTCTCTCACACTCAAAACTTTTCTGCTCTCTTTCTTCGGCTACTTGCTCTTATTCTGAGTTAGCCGGCTGCAAGCCAAGGCTAACTATTGTGCTCTTCTATTCTTCACTTTGTATTTACTATCTCTTTAGTGGTATGTTCTGATTTCAATTCAAGTCCCAAAACCAACGTGTTTCTTTTACTGCTTCAGTTTATCATGTTTCTGATTTATTTCTATCTACGGTTCTGTTGTTCAATGTGTAATTGACATGTTTACATTACTGCTTCATATAGCATGCTAGTCTAACCCTCTTAGGGCATCTCAGAACATGTTCTACTCTCTTGGTAGTCTATTTCAATGTGACTCTACCCTATTTTGAATACTTGTCTACTTGTTATCCAGTTTTGGAATGCATTTACTTTGCAAATTGATCGGTCACTTTAAATGTCTGATTCTGTTATTTCTGAATTTCATACTGTGTTGGTATCCCTAGCTATTCCCTAATCCCATAAACCCTCACAAGAACTGCTATGCTCCTCTAACTATGTGTTTACCTATATGACTTATGTGTCCCCAAATCCCTTTACCCATGTTTGTGGTTGCTGAACCTGCCATGGTTCTATGTTCTTGGGTTATGTATGAACCTGTTTTGAGTGTTCTGTTTGGACTATTGCTTATTACTCTACTCCCTTTTCAAAACTGTCTCTGTGTTTTTTTACAAAACTATTTCAAACAAGTCTCTTTTTAAACCATTTCCATGCTTAAATCTTTTCAAGCACTTTCACATATACTCTTAGGTTTTAAGATCTGCCCCTCTAATGTGTGACTGCTTAGGGGCCCTATGAGATCCCTCTGAACTCTGATACATTAGAGCTGGCCATTCCACACTGCACTTACTCAACTATGATTATGAAATTTGGGTGTGAGCACTGCTGGATCCCTTGAGGTCCTTAGGGAACTCTGACACACGCGGATTATGTGAAAGGTTGTGAGGCAATCTGGCATTGGTAACTCTAGAAATCTGGGCCTACTTTCAGGCTCCCTATAGAGTAACTTCTTATTTTTCTTATCTAATCATGTAATTCATGCAATATTGTTCTGTAATAATTTGTTGTAAACAAATACTAGGGATGGATAGTGAAAATGGGAGGGTAGCTATGCCTGTTATAGACATCAAATGGGTAGAAAACCATTCTTTAGGTTTACATTTTCTATATGCGCAATAGAGTCCAGGTTTAGAACCAACATGTGCAAAAACATATCATGTATTAGAGACCATGCTCTTAGGTTTCATGTATATTGTTTCAGCATCTCATTTTGACATTCTTACTATCAGTTAGAAATCTTGTTCTAGGATAAAGGGCATTAAAACAAAAACTGCTACTCCTGTACACTTGACAGCATGCTCTACAATGTTGTAACCTTTATGCATTTAGACATCCTGCTTTTAGGAAATTCTGCAATCAAGTTGTGCATTTAGAAATCCTTCTTTAGGAATTTCGCATATAAATCATTCTATACCTTATGTGTGCATATTAGATACCATGTTTAGGTTCTCATTCATACTCACTCAGTTACGCCTAGTAAACTACTGATGCATGAAACGGAGTATTAACAATCTTATCTTGCTTTAAACAAACTGGTAATAATCCCTGTATTTTGTAACACCTAGAACAACATGATCTTAGGAAAAAATGACTTCTAAACTTCTAATGGTTTTGGTAACAACTGTGCACTATCTCACGCCCAGGCAAACCTTAGGAAATTAACCCTTATAAACTAGAAACTACCTCTTTGTGTGTACTGCTTGATGATTAACAGGCTTAAAATCAATAGGCAAACTGATTAGGGCCCCTGCTTCTGAGTTATAAAATAAAATTGCATATCTTATGTATTCTGATATTCGCCTAGACATCATGTCTTAGAATACTGTTTAACAATATTGCCCTTATTTGTGTTTGAGTCATGTTGTTTACATACCTTATCTGTGGAGGTAAAACTAAGCCTCTTATTTGCTCTTTCCTGCTTTTATTTGCTAAAGCCCTATGTATTCTTGCTTGTCGCCCTAGTATTTTATCCTTCAAGCCTAAGGGTCTGTCTAGAACTGCCTGTAGGTAGAGGTCTTAATTTCCTCCAGGACCATTAAGAAGGGACATATAATAGCACGCAATAGAGATCGCTAACCAACACTCGCTTTAATAACCTCTAAGAGGTAGGAATGGGTATATATAGATATGATGACTACACGCTAATGTCACGTGTAACCCCTCATTGAGGAGTGTTTACCGGAAATTGCATGGGTGATCCTATAGGCTAACCAACCTAGGACCCCTCCTTCCCGAATTCCCTTTGCCTAAAACTTTGATTTTCTATATAACTTGTTCAAATTCTTTGTCTTATCGTCTGATTCAGACAATGTCCACATGCTTTATTTGTAGTTATTTGTGTCAAGTACCTATTCATTAAAGGACCAATTCATAAGTATAAGTTCGGCGGGGATACATAGTTGTGGACCAAGAGGGGTGCCTAACACTTCCTCTCGAGGTTATTTCAAGCCCTTACCCTAAATCTCTGGTAATCCAAACCAATCCGAGAGTTAATCGCTCTAAGTGCCCTAATTCACCATAATCCGTTAGGTGGCGATTCTTCAAAATACCCAATTCCCAAAAGGAAATGAGTTATTACCCCCATAAATGTCGAAATCCAGACCTTTCTTCCCCGTAAAAAAAGGGGGCACGACAGCATGGAGACTCTGCTGGGAATACCTTTAGGCTCTTACCATAACGAACTTATTCTTATGAATTAGTTCAAGCATGCTTTATCCTGTACCCTTTCCCCTTGTTTTAATTTAAACTGTCTATTTTCTTTTAAGCATTTATGATTCTTTATCCCTGAAACTGACTTGTCTTTTGTTTCTTCTTCTTGTAACTGTCTTTCAATCATTTAAATACCGTATTTATTTTTCCTACGTGCAAATACTTGACTACATATTATTAATTGTTGCATAAATCATGCTCTACATTATATTCCACCCACGCGTATCAAATCATATAGCATTGCTTAATGAATGGTTGCGCTCTTCCTATTTATTACCCTTAAATTTGGAAAGACTTATTTGCGGTAAAACCAGTCGATCGGCAGTGCAGTCGACAGTTTTGTGGCTTCCCTCTCAAGTTGTCCGCTTGAGGGTACCAATCTAAAACCCCATAGTAGCCTTACTTTGGTCAAAATTGTGCATGCATCATGGTCAAAACTAGTCGGATCAATATGCTATCCACATAATGATCCTTTAAGATAAGCCTTATCCAAAATTCCATCGGGTTTTCCATAATCCCAACGGACACAACCACGTTCTGTGCATTAATTTGGAGAACTAAATGCCGATATGTTAATAATGAATGTATCAGTAGTCGAGTCTGGTGGGGAGAAAGCCCTAACCCTTTTTTGTTTTGCAGAAAATGAGGAATGGCGTCCCCAGCTTCGGTATGGTTAGCACACCCTCACTCTTGTTAGACTAGTGGAGGAATCTCTCATCAGACGACCAAATCAATGAAGGGAAAGAGAGGGCTGCCAAATCTAGCGAAAAACCGTAATACCTGGAATACAACCTGTTGGAATTAGAAGGAAAAGTGAGGAAGAGAGTCACCGACTGCCAGAACGCTGAGGGAAATGAATGATGACATTTTGCAAGGGCATTCTTACTGGTGAACCTATGCGAACTGGAGGATTTGATCAACGAGAAAATTCAACCTGAGGAAGGTCCTTCTAGGACCAAATAGGCTAGATTTATTTGCTTTCCTAAATGTAATAAGGCCAAGTACCAGTAGTGACTTAATTTTATTGTCTTAGTGTCGTTTTGAGATTCGTCTATTTTTATATAATGAAATGAAGCATTTGTTGGCATTAAAAGTTCTCCAAATTTATTTGTCGGTAGGCCTACCTGGGGCACAACGAGGTTCCCAAAGTAGGACACGAATTTATATTTCCGCAATATGTGTTTAAATACCGCAAACATTTCAGGATCCTCACTAACTTGTTACCTTTTTTTGTTTTTCCTTATTTTTGTTATTTCTATCCCCTTAGGTTGTTTCGCTCATACTGGCCTCATCAGCGTATCATACCAGATCTAGAGGCCCTACACCACCTCCTCCTCCAAGCAACATAAAGGGCAGAGGAAAAGCAAAAATGGACGACTTAAGTGGTATCCGAAAGGAGAATATTGAGAACGCAGAAACCTCAGATGGTCGTAGTACTCCGGCCCCAAATGATCTAGTCTTGAGGCTGGAACAAAAGATACTAGAACTGCAAGGAGAACTTGAGTAGGTTCGCAACTTGAAAAACCTGTCACTCACCTTAAATGTTCGCAACATCCACCAACAAAACACAAAGAACCCAGCACCTCCTCAGAACACACAAAACCAAAATCCTCCCGCGCCAAATCAATACTTTACTCCACCCCAAAATCTGAATCCACTGCCAATACCAACTCCACCACAATATCATCATCAACCAATTCAGTACCTACCAATCACCACTTACCACACTCCCCAAAACACACCACAACACATTCTCGATCCCCAAAATTCCACCAATGACCATCATTACACCTAAGTCCCTGGCACTCATCAAAGCAACCCTATATATGTGGAAAATGTACCTCATTCTACCCAACGAATCTCCTATACATTGGAATCCTCCGAGAAGGACCTGCTCATTAAAAACATGGCTGAAGAACTCAAGAAGTTAACAAGTCGAGTTCAAGGTGTTGAAGGCGACAGAGGAATAAATGGTTTAAACTATGAAGACATGTGCATACAACCAGATGTGGAACTGCCTGAGGGGTACAAACCTCCCAAGTTCAAGATGTTCGATGGCATAGGTGATCCAGGGCTCATCTAAGGACCTATTGTGACAAGCTTGTTGGGGTCGGGAAAAATGAAAAGATCCGGATGAAGCTCTTTATGAGGAGTCTTACTAGGGATGCTTTGGCTTGGTATATTAGCTAAAATCCTAAGAAATGGTCCAATTGGGTAAGTATGGCGTCGGATTTCATGGACCGATTCAGGTTCGACACAGAGAATACATTGGATGTTTTCTACATTAAGAATCTTAAGAAGAAACCTACTGAGACTTTTCGTGAGTATGCTAGTCGTAGGAGGTCAGAAGCGGCCAAGGTGAGGCCATCTTTGGATGAAGAACAGATGAATAAATTCTTGGTCAGAGCACGGGATCCGCAATATTATGAAAGGTTGATGGTTATCGAAAATCACAAATTCTCTAACATCATCAAACTTGGAGAAAGAATTGAAGAAGGAATCAAGAGCAATATGGTAACGAACTTTGAGGCACTACAAGCCACAAATAAGGCATTACAGTCAGACGACATATCAAAGAGGAAAGATGTTGGAACAGTAATGGTGTCTCAGGGCCCAAACTCTCCACTTATCTATCAAACCCCTCCACCCACATATCAAATATCTCTACCCACATACCAAACATCACCGCCTACATATCAACATCCATCTCCCAGATACTCCCAACCTGCCACTATCTATCAAACTTATAACTCCCAACCATCCCACTTCCAAACACCACCAGCTCGCCAAAATTATCCAAGACCAAGACCCAACTTCGACCGCAAGCCACCCAGACAATACACCGCCATTGTTGAGCCCATCGACCAGTTGTATGAAAAGTTGAAAGCCGTGGGTTACATCACTCTTATTCCCGCTGTGACATTAGAAAATCCATCCCAATGGGTCAATCCAAACAAAACTTGTGCGTACCATTCCGGTATGAAGGGGCACACCACTACTGAGTGTCGAACACTGAAGGATAAGATCTAGATTCTAATTGACAACAAGGTCATACAGGCGAAGGAAGCCTCACCTAATGTCCGCAAATATCCCCTCCCTGATCATAGAGGTGATGGCATACATGTGATAGAGATGAATGAAGAATGGGACCCTGAGGGGTCGATTGGGTTTATTCGAGAAGGAGATGACTTTAAAGTTGCAGTCACACTTACTCCTATTGTGGTACAAACTCAATCACCAATCAAAGTTGAGGTAACTGCATCAGTTCCATTCGAGGTAGTGGTGGCTCCGCCCGCGGCCACCCGCAGTCCATTTGAAGTAGAAGTGGTCACACCCTTCACTGTGATAGTATCAACCACACCCACATTCAACTCAAAAGCAATTCCCTGGGATTATGTTGCCAAGGTTTGGCAAAAAGGGAAGGCCAAGGTAGAGGAATATGACGCCGCACAAGGAATGATTAGAATTGGAAGAGTCTATACACTAGAACATTTGGGAGGATCAAGTAAGGATGCCAATACTAGCCAGCCTATCATTGAGACCAGGCTAGATGACCTGTGGAGGAAAGTACAAGCAAAGGAGTATTCTGTTGTTGACCATCTCAACAATGTCCCTACTTAGATATCTATCCTATCAATATTGCAGAATTTAGAGGCATACAAGAACGCTTTAATGAAAGTGTTGAGCGAGGCTTATATACCCAATAACATCACTGGTGGAGAAATGGCCAACATGGTTGGGCAAGTACTAGAAAGTCATAAGATCATCTTCCACGAAGATGAGCTACCATCTGAGGGGCTGAATCACAATCGAGCATTGCATATTACGGTGCAATTTGAAGACAAGTTCATTGCCAAGGTCTTGGTTGATGGAGGTTCAAGCCTAAATATTTGTCCATTGGACACTCTGAAAAGGTTGGACAAAGGTTTCCATGAAATACGGGTAGGAGCATGAATGTGAAAGCATTCGTTGGGTCCCAGAGGGACACAATCAGGGAAATCAACCTTTTCTTACAGATAGGGTCAACTTGGTTCGATGTCGAATTTCAGGTACTCGACATACCAGCCTCATATAACCTTCTATTGGGCCGGCAATGGATCCATGCCGCTGGAGTCGTGCCTTCCACACTACATCAAGCCGTGAAGTTTAAATGGAACCGTCAGGAGGTAATTATTCACGGGGATGGAAGTAACCCCATTTACACTAGTCAAACCATCCCGGCCATTGGACATAGAAGAAGGCTAGGAGGGGAAACATATCATCATATTGAACGGGTCAACACCGTCGAGAAGGATAAATGGTGGAGTGGTAAAATAGAAAATATGTTGGCATGGTCTAGATATGAACCCGGAAAAAAATTGGGAAAGAACCTTCAAGGTATCACTAAACCAATACAGCTAAAAAATCATGGTTCCACCTTTGGGCTTGGATACCAATACATATGGCAAGAGTACAGGAATTGGTCGCCTCCATGGCGTGTACCATATTACCCTCTTGAGCAGCCAATGCCACATTTGGAACAAGCTTTTCACCAGGCTGATACAATATGGGGGACTATAGAAGAAGAAGCACTAGCTGGTTGAAGAATTTGTTCTTGGAGGATGAATACATGGACTGCAGTGCCATAATTGAGGAGGAGGAGGAAGAAAGCCTCACTATTCAGACCGTGAAGAAGAGAGTTGTTCTTAGGAACTGGACCGCCATACCATCCCGAGCCCGCCGAGTCCCTAGGTAGCTTGACAGAACTTACTTCTATAGCCATTCTAGGCATTTAATATTTCCCGTAATTTTGTTTTAAGATTTACTTGTTTCAAAATAAATGCTTGATTCATCGAGCCGTACTTTGTCTGGACAATTTTTTCAATTTTAATCAAATGCATTTGCTCTTTATTATTCACTACTATCTTTACACTTTTCCTTTCTACAACGTTATTATTACTTTTCCTGATGAACCAGTGACTGTGACATGCAATAAGGCAATGCAACATGAGAATAGTGATTCAGATGAAGAAGATGAAATACCCAAGGAAATTGTCAGGGAGGTTGAAAATTTTGAGAATAAGCCTAAGTCCAATCTGGACGAGACCGACGCAGTATATTTGGGAGATGCCGAGACCGTCAAGGAGACTCGTATCAGCATCTACTTGTCACCGACAGAGAAGGAAGAATACATTCGGTTCCTAAAAGAGTATGATGATATTTTTGCATGGTCATATGATGACATGACCGGCTTGAGCACATCTATTGTGGCTCACAAGTTGCCTACTAATCCCATGTGCCCGCCAGTCAAGAAGAGACTCCAAAAGTTCAAACCAGACATGAGTCTGAAAATCAAGGATGAAGTTACCAAGAAGATCAAAGCCAAAGTTCTCAAGGTGTTTAAGTACCCAACCTGGTTAGCTACGTGCCAGTTCCGAAGAAGGATGGGAAGGTCCGAGTATGTGTTAACTATCGGGATTTAAACACATCAAGTCCCAAGGATGACTTCCCACTACCAAATATACACATCCTTATCGATAATTGCACCAAGCATGAACTCCAATCCTTTGTAGATTGCTTCGCGGGTTATCACCAAATTTGGATGGATGAAGAAAATGCAGACAATTTTCATCACACCGTGGGGTATATACTGTTACAAGATGATGTCATTCAGTCTGAAGAATGCTGGGGCCACTTACATGAGAGTCATGATAATCATCTTCCATGATATGATACATAAGGAAATAGAGGTGTATGTGGATGACGTCATTATCAAATCCAAGAAGGCCGCAGATCACATAACGGACCTGAAAAAGTTTTTTGACAGGCTAAGGAGGTACAATTTGAAACTGAACCCTGCAAAGTGTGCATTCAGGGTTCCCACAGGAAAATTATTGGGATTCATTGTCATTCAAGGCTATTCAGAAGTTACCACCACCTAAGAGCAAAAAGGACGTGATGAGGTTCCTAGGACGTCTCAACTATATCAGTCGCTTCATAGCACAGTCCACAATCCTATGTGAACCCATCTTCAAGATGTTGAGGAAAGATTCTAAAACAAGCTGGACAGAGGATTGTCAAAAAGCTTTTGACAAGATCAAGGAGTACCTATCCACACCACTAGTTTTGGTCCCGCCAGAACCAGGACGACCTTTGCTATTCTATCTATATGTATTAGATAGAGCCTTCGGATGTGTTTTGGGACAACATAACAAGATAGGAAGAAAAGGAGCAAGCTATATATTACTTGAGTAAGAAGTTCACACCTTATGAAGAACGGTATTCTCTGCTTGAACGCACTTGCTGTGCTTTGACCTGGACAACTCAGAAATTGAGGCATTACTTATGTGCCTAAACTACATACCACATATCCAGGATGGACCCTCTGAAGTACATATTTCAGAAACCCATGCCTACTGGGAAGTTGGCTAAATGGCAGATACTATTAAGTGAGTTTGATATCGTCTATGTAACTCAAAAGGCGGTCAAGGGACAAGCATTGGTAGATCCCCTTGCTGAAAATCCGATGGGAGGAGCATACGAGCCTTTGAAAACATATTTTCCTGATGAAGAAGTGTCATTCGTAGGGGAAGACATTACCGAAGCATATGACGGTTGGAGGATGTTCTTTGATGGAGCTGCAAATTTCAAAGGAGTAAGCATTGGAGCAGTTTTGGTATCAAAAACAGGTCAGCATTATTCGGTATCTGCTAAACTCAGATTTCCCTGCACCAACAACATGGCAGAGTATGAGGCCTACATACTAGGACTCAACATGGCAATCGACATGAACATTCAGGAGCTGCTGGTGATCGGTGATTCAGATTTGCTCGTGCACTAGGTACAAGGATAGTGGGCCACCAAGAATTCCAAGATATTGCCATATCTACACCATGTGCAGGAATTGAGAAAGAAATTTACAAAGATAGAATTCCGACATGTGCCCAGAATTCAGAATGAGTTTGCCGATGCATTGGCCACTTTATTATCTATGATACAACATCCAGATAAGAATTTCATTGATCCCATTCCGGTGAGTATCCATAATCAGCGGGCATATTGTGCTCATGTTGAAGAAGAAACAGATGGAAAGCCTTGGTTCCATGATATCAAGGAGTATTTGTCAAAGGGAGAATATTCAGAGCATGCAAACCACACTCAGAAATGCACACTCCGGAGATTGCCCAATAACTTCTTCCACAGTGGAGGGAACTTGTACAGAAGAACTCCTAATTTGGGTTTACTAAGGTGTGTTGAAGCAAAGGTAGCTTCTAAGCTACTTGAGGATGTGCATGTTGGGACCTATTGCCCGCACATGAATGGTTTTGTCTTGGCTAAGAAGATGCTCAGAGCAGGTTACTTTTGGATGACCATGGAAACAGATTGCATCCAGTATCTCCGCAAGTGCTTTCAATACCAGGTGCACGCCAATATGATAAAAGTGCCGCCAAACAAGATCAATGCAACAAGCTCACCTTAGCCATTTGCCACCTGGGGAATGGATGTTATTGGTCTGATTAAGCCCACTACTTCAAAGGGAGACAGGTTTATTCTGGTAGCCATTGATTGCTTCACAAAATGGGTAGAGGCTGCATCTTACAGAGCTGTAACCAAGAAAGTCATCACAGCTTTTGTCAAGGATCATATTGTTTGCCGATTTGGAGTTCCCAAGTCCATTGTTACTGATAATGCCGCCAATATCAACAGTGATTTGATGAAGGCCATGTGTGAAATTTTCAAAATCAAACACAAGAATTCCACAGCCTATAGACCTCAAATGAATGGAGCCATAGAAGCCACCAACAAAAATATCAAGAAGATACTGAGGAAAATGGTAGAGAACCAAAAACAATGGCATGAGAAGTTACCTTTTGCTTTATTAGGATACCGCACCACGGTTCGCACATCAACTGGGGCAACTCCCTACATGCTGGTTTATGATACCGAGGTTGTCATCCCAGCTGAGGTGGAGATTCCTTATTTAAGAATCATACAAGAAGCTGAACTCAGCGATGCAGAGTGGATAAGGAGTCGTTATGAACAATTGGACCTTATCAATGGAAAGAGGATGAACGCAGTATGTCACGGCAAACTTTACCAGAACAGAATATCTAGAGCTTTCAACAAAAGGGTCAAACCAAGACAGTTCGCACCAGGGCAGCTGGTATTGAAGTGAATCTTCCCATATCAAGATGAAGCCAAAGGGAAATTCTCTCCTAACTGGCAGGGTCCGTACATGGTTCATAGGGTCCTGACAGGAGGAGTACTCATACTTGCAAAAATGGACGGAGAAGTCTGGCCAAAACCAATCAATTCAGACGCAGTCAAAAGATACTATGCCTAGATTATTTTACATTTCTAATCTGATGTAATTGAACTACGCTTGACCTGATTCCTGTTTAAAAAGGGATATGTAGGCCTTATGGGTTCGGTCATATCATAATAAAAATTTTATTTCCTCCAAGATTAGAAACTGGGGCAGAATTTTGAGGAGGGTCCTCAAAATTCCGAGCAAGTCCAACCAATGCCAACATATGTCAGACGGTCAGTAACTAGTTAAGAAACTGGGGCAGAATTTTGAGAAGGATTCTCAAAATTCCGAAGAAGATTTAGCAAGGCCTATTATCCGCAAACAATCAAAAGCTCATCTACCAAACTGGGGCAGAATTTTGAGGAGGACCCTCAAAATTCCAATATAAGAGAGTTGCAATGCCTTTGAGATGCGTTACAGTCACTAGTTCATATTAATGTTTCAATATATTTCTGAAATGACTCTATTTTTTTCAATAATTGCATATTTTTGAAAACTCTATTTCCATAAAAGTCAGGTGTTACCTAAGGGAACTTGAAAGGGCTTTCAGAACGGAGCATAGCGAGGCCAGCAGACGAAGCATGAACCAACCTCCCCCTCACAGAACTTACAATTTTTCTTTGAACGCAGGCACATCTGACTTAACGATAACATCCGCAGATATATGCACATAGCAAGATTACTATCAATCAAGCCATCAGACACCGAATATACATCTCCAGCTAAGACATATGCTACTTTTACTTACTACTTGCTCTCTACATGAGGCTAATCCTTGCCTCCATATCTGCATGAGGCTAATCCTTGCCTCCTCATTTGCATGAGGCTAATTCTTGCCTCCTTAACCGCATGAGGCTAATCCTTGCCTCCATAATTGCATGAGGCTAATCGCTGCCTCCCTATTTGCATAAGGCTAATACTTGCCTCCATATCTACATGAGGCTAATCCTTGCCTCCCCATTTGCATGAGGCTAATCCTTGCCTCCTTAACCGCATGAGGCTAATCCTTGCCTCCTTAACTGCATGAGGCTAATCCTTGTCTCCCCATTTGCATGAGGTTAATCCTTGTCTCCCTATCTCCATGAGGCTAATCCTTGCCTCCTTAACTGCATGAGGCTAATCCCTTCCTCCATAACTGCATGAGGCTAATCCTTGCCTTCCAATTTACATGAGGCTAATCCATGCCTCCCTGTTTGCATGAGGCTAATCCCTGCCTCCCAATTTGCATATGGCTAACCCTTGCCTTCATAACTGTATGAGGCTAACCCTTGCCTCCATAACTGCATGAGGCTAATACCTGCCTCCCTATTTGTATGAGGCTAATCCTTGCCTCCTTATTTGCATGAGGCTAATCCCGACCTCCCTACTTGCATCAGGCTAATCGCTGCCTCTATATCTGCATGAGGCTAATTCTTGCCTCAATAACTGCATGAGGCTAATCCTTGCCTCCACACTCGCATGGGACTAAGCACTTTCTCTTTTCGCATAAATATTGCTATATTTCTAGCCTTATCTATTTGCTTTTCAATCGGTCTAAGTTCTGCCCTCCATTCACAAGACTAAGCCTCGTCTTGTTAACATCATATTATTGCATGTCATGGGATGAAATATCGCCAATCTATTCAAAGGCGTCATAGTCTAAAAGGAGTCATCCTCATAGCCGGAAGACACCATGCCATGGCCTGAGGATCCCTCAAATTTGCATATCACTATTCAAAGGCGTCATGGTTCGGACGCACCATTTGTCATGGCCCGAGAACATAATTTCATGACCTGCGAATCTCTCATGAAACAATTCATGTCCCAGGACATCATGGTCTAAGGACGTCATCCCTAACCATTCGAAGACAACTTTCATAGTCTAACAGGATCCTACATCATGTTTAAATTTATGCACAATATATGCTTGTATTTCTTTATTTGCTGGAAGCCCGACGACCGACGGCTATCCCAGCAGGAGCGATCCCGCTTCGGTTCTCCTAATCATATCAAACCTAACCATTCCCGTAAACTGTTTACTCACCCAACCCTAGATGTTGCATCCGTTATTATGACGACTTCACCAGTATACTCCGTCGGTTGATCCGGAACTACATACGGCCTGATTCCTGTAAAACCAGGGATATGTAGGCAGCTCAAAAGCCAGGGTGCGTCCTAATCTCTCGAACTGTTTCGCTCGGTCAAAATTGACCATCATTTCTTTAACCGATAACTCTTTCATCCTTCCCGGGTAAAGAGGGACAGCTGTTGATACCCAATTTTTCCCCTAAATATTTTAAAATTGCATATATATATACCTTCAAAATCATGCATTAATAGCAATTGGTATTTTTCCACAATTTTTCTATATTTTTATTAATTTATCCAACATTTTATTTCCAATAAATAATTATAGAATTGCATCACAGTGATTTCAAAAGCATTTCTTGATTTAATTTATTATTTTTGGTCCTATTTAAATTAAATTATTCCATATTAACCAAATTGGCATCGTTTGGCTACAGTTGCAATAACTTTACAATTATAGCCCAAGCATATGATTTTATACTATTTTTGACCGGAAATTAATCATTTATATTTTAAAATACTAAGTAATCATTTTTAACCATTTCCATGCATAAAATTTATTTTTGTACAATTATCAGCTATTTTTATAAATTGTTTTATTTAATTTAATTGGGTATTAAACTAATAGTCAATTCCATTTCAATTATAGCCTAATTGAATCAGATCTCAACCCAATTAAAATAGCCCAAACCCATGACCCAATCCATCAAAATTACCCAACCCAATCCCTAAATCTACCCGGCCCAAACCTGATTTAATCTTGGCTGTTGATCAATTTTGATCAACGGCCCAAATTCACCCTTTCCTAATTTAACCTAATAGACTACCCCCCAAATCATCATTGTCTCTCATTCTCTCATCACTCTCCGCCATTACATCTCTCATCTCTCTTAAGACTCTCTCTGCTAAACCTACGCTCCTACTCGCCGGTCGTTCGCTCGCTGGTACCATTGGTGGTTCCACTACCAGCTCTCGCCTCCATGGCTCCCTCACATGCCGGATCCTTGATACTTTGAGGCCCTCGAGGGAACCAGAAGGCGGTTTGCTCACCTCCCATGATTTCTACGTCATTATTATGCTGTCAATGGCCGTCCGAGTAAGATTCTACCATCTCTGGCTAAAACCTGTGGTTTCTAGGCCGGTTCTTTTTCTCTCTGGGTTGTCTTTATGAAACCCTAACTACTAGCTCTTGATTTCTTAGATTTGTAACAGATCTGAGTATATTTTGAGTTTATCCTTACTGTTTTCTTGATAATCTTTCCGATTTTTTAAAAATGCCTCTTCGTCTTCAAACTACAGTTTCTTAACCCCTTTTTCAAATGACTTCTCCTCTGATTTTCAAAATTATTCTATGATGTTTAAATGGTTTATTTAAGTTTTTCTTTTATCTGATTCATTATGTTGAAAACCCCTAATTTTCGGCTTTAGTCTTAGATTTTGAGTTCGTCTTTCGGTTTGTTCATTCGATTTGTCTGTATGTTTGATTCACATGTATGCTTCTATTAATTAGAGTATTTTATAATTTTCACCCTAGTAATATCTTATTAAGGTTTCCGATTTGGTTCTTCCTATTTATACTCCGTTTGTTGGTTTATTCATGGAAGTCTATACTATTTCCCTTAGTATTAGTACTATTTTTCGATTCTTGAATCCTTGATTTGCTGTGTTGATACTCTTATACCGATTTTCGGCTACTTTTCCTATTTTTATAACCCTTAAATTATTTTTTACCTTATTATGTGGTTGACTGAATTATTAATTAATTCCTACTGTTATTTCCTTAATTAAACCTTATGTATCTATCCCTAATTACATATTATGTACCTATGTTGTTTGAATTCTTTCCTTATTTGTTGCATGCTTTCTACCATTGGTAAATTACTCCCTTAATTAAGGGAGACTTGGCTGATTTTCGTTCTTAATTGATTCTGTAGTTCTATAATTGGTGAACAATTGATTCTTGCCTTATTTAGCTAGCTTTCAAACTATTATATATACTCTCTTTTCTTTTCATTCCACACACGAACACATTAGTTCAAACTCTCTCACACTCAAAACGTTTCTTCTCTCTTTCTTTGGATACTTACTTTTATTCTGAGTTAGCCGGCTGCAAGCCAAGGCTAACTATTGTGCTCTTTTATTCTTCACTTTGTGTTTACTATCTCTTTACTGGTATGTTCTGATTTCAATTCAAGTCCCAAAATCAATATGTTTCTTTTACTGCTTCAGTTTATCATGTTTCTGATTTATTTCTATCTATGGTTCTATTGTTCAATGTGTAATTGACATGTTTACATTATTGCTTTATCTAGTATGCTAGTCTAACCCTCTAAGGGCATCTCAAAACATGTTCTACTCCCCTGGTAGTCTGTTTCAATGTGACTCTACCCTATTTTGAATACTTGTCTACTTGTTATCCAGTTTTGGAATGCATTTACTTTGCAAATTGATCGGTCACTTTAAATATCTGATTCTGTTATTTCTGAATTTCATAGTGTGTTGGTATCCCTAGCTATTCCCTAATCCTATAAACCCTCACAAGAACTGTTATGCTCCTATAACTATGTGTTTATCTATATGACCTATGTGTCCCCAAATCCCCTTACCCCTATTTGTGGTTGTTGAACCTGCCATGGTTCTATGTTCTTGGGTTATGTATGAACCTATTTTGGGTGTTGTGTTTGGACTATTGCTTATTACTCTACTCTCTTTTCGAAATTGTCTCTTTGTTTTTTTACAAAACTATTTCAAACAAGTCTCTTTTTAAACTGTTTTCATGCTTAAATCTTTTCAAGCACTTTCACATCTACTCTTAGGTTTTAAGATATGCCCCTCAAATGTGTGACTTCTTAGGGATCCCGATGAGATCCCTCTGAACTCTGATACATTAGAGATGGCCCTTCCACGCTGCACTTACTCAACTATGACTATGAAATCTGGGTGTGAGCATTGCCCGGGATCCCTTGAGGTCCTTAGGGAACTCTGACACACCCGGATTATGTGAAAGGCTGTGAGGCAATCTGGCATTGGTAACTCTAGAAATCTGGGCCTACTTTCTGGCTCCCTATAGAGTAACTTCTTATTTTTCTTATCTAATCATGTAATTCATGCAATATTGGTCTGTAATAATTTGTTGTAAATAGATATTGGGGATGGATAGTGAAAATAGGAGGGTAGCTATGCATGTTATAGACATCAAAGGGGTAGAAAATCATGCTTTAGGTTTACATTTTCTATATGCGCAATAGAATCCATGTTTAGAACCAACATGTGCAAAGCATATCATGTATTAGAGACCATGCTCTTAAGTTTCATGTATACTGTTTCAGCATTTCATTTTGACATTATTGCTATCACTAAAAAATCCTGTTCTAGGATAAAGAGCATTAAAAGAAAAATGGCTACTCATGCACACTTGACAGCATGCTCTACAATGTTGTAACCTTTATGCATTTAGACATCCTGCTTTTAGAATATTCCACAATCATGTTGTGCATTTAGAAATCCTGCTTTAGGAATTTCGCATATAAATCATTCTATAACCTATGTGTGCATATTAGATACCATGTTTAGGTTCTCATACATACTCACTCAGCTACGCCTAGTAAACTACTGATGTATGAAAAGGAATATTAACAATCTCATCCTGCTTTAAACAAACTGGTAATAATCCTTGTATTTTGTAACACCTAGAACAGCAAGCTCTTAAGCAAAAACGACTTCTGAACTTCTAATGGTTTTGGTAACAACTGTGCACTATCCCACACCCAGGCAAACCTTAGGCAATCAACCCTTACAAACTGGAAATTTCCTCTTTGTGTGTACTGCTTAATGATTAACAGGCTTAAAATCAGTAGGCAAACTGATTAGGGCCCCTACTTCTGAGTTATAAAATAAAACTGCATATCTTATGTCTTCTAATATTCGCCTAGACATCATGTCTCAGAATACTGTTTGACAATATTGCCCTTATTTATGTTTGAGTCATGTTGTTTACATGCCTTATCTGTGGAGGTAAAACTGAGCCTCTTATTTGCTCTTTCCTGCTTTTATTTGCTAAAGTCCTATGTGTTCTTGCTTGTCGCCCTAGTATTTTCTCCTTTAAGCCTAAGGGTCTGTCTAGAATTGCCTGTAGGTAGAGGTCTTAATTTTCTCCAGGACCATTAAGAAGGGACGGGTAACAGCACGCAATAGAGATTGCTAACCAACACTCACTTTAATAACCACTAAGGGGTGGGAATGGGTAGATATGGATATGATTACTACGCGCTAATGTCACATGTAGCCCCTCATTGAGGAGTGTTTACCGGACATTGCATGGGGTGATCCTGTAGGCTAACCAACCTAGGACCCCTCCTTCCCAAATTCCCTTTGCCTAAAACTTTGCATTTCTATATAACTTGTTCAAATTCTTTATCTTATCTTCGGAGTCACTTGTCCAAGATGCTTTGTTTGTAATTATTTGTTTCAAGTACTTATTCATTAAAGGACTAATCATAAGTATAAGTTTGGCTGGGACCCACAGTTGTGGACCTAGAGGGAGCCTAAAACCTTCCCCTCGAGGTTATTTCGAGCCCTTACAATAAATCTCTGGTAATGCAAACCAATCCAAGAGTTAATCGCTCTAGGTGCCCTAACGCACCATAATCCGTTAGGTGGCGACTCTTCAAAATACCCAATTCCCAAAAGAAAATGAGTTATTACCCCCATAAATATCGAAACTCGGACCTTTCTTCCCCGTAAAAAAGGGAAGGAAAAAAGGGGCATGACAGAGTGCACTTAGTGATAGCTAATAAACTAAGTTATGTGAAACCCTGTCTAAATTAGTTGTATGTTCCCTGTTCTGAACATGGCCGGATACTGCAAGCATGCAGTGTGGCTAACTCTGTCCTTGCTTTTTGTGATCACTGATATAATTATCTAGTCTAAAAAAATACCAATCTTCCTGAATCATGTGCCGAGTATAGATTCTGTTTGTACAACTCTGTTTGTAACCTTGTAGCCTAAATCTATTTGCTTCTAAAACTAAACTATTTTCTAAAAAAATGTCCCCCTTACCTTCTATGTACTGGTTTTCAAATTGCTACTCTTAGTCCTTTAAGTTACTACCACCCCAGTGTGACCAGTGCCTAGGGTCCCTAAGACTTCTTTGAACTCTAACACATTGGGGTTGGGTTTCCAACCCTTTATTAATTCTGTGTTGAACACATGGTTCTAGCGTGAGCATTGCTCGGGGTCCTTAAGGCTCTTTGGGAACTTTGACACACTAGAAGTTTGGTTTAATGTGCTATAAATGGATCCCTGCTACTGTTTCAAGACTGTTTTGCCGAAGGCCTGGCTCTCAGGATTATATTGAGCATGCTAAGGCTCCCTATAATATAATGATTCTTATTGTATAATTTATTCATATTGGCCTGTAATAAACAGATACAGGGTTATTAGTAAAAATTGGGGGGGGGGGTCTATTCTCATATCTTTTGTTGAAAATTGGGTAGAAATCCTGTCTATAGGATTTGATTATGTTGATTGAACTATGTGATATTTAGAGATCATGTCTATAGGATTTTATGATTGTTTAAATCTGTGTTGCACATCTGCATGTTAGAAATCCTGCTATAGGACTTTACGTTTAATTCTGCACATTAGAAATCATGTTTATATGATCTGCACGTATTTTCAATTCAATGTGCATTAGTAACCATGTCTGTAGGATTTTGTCTGTTTGAATAACCATTTTCTTGGAAATGTGCTTTAAGAATTCTGCCCACATGTGATTAATAGAAATCATGCCTATAGGTTTACAATTATAGATACCATGCCTATAGGATTTCAAAATAATCATTTTCTGCATTTAGATATCATGCCTATAAGGTTTTAAAATCAGTTTCTGCATTTAGAAACCATGCTTATAGGATTTTAAAAATCAGTTTTTGCATTTAGATATCATGCCTATAAGGTTTTAAAATCAGTTTCTGCATTTAGAAACCATGCCTATAGAATTTCAAAATCAATTTCTGCATTTAGTTGTCATGCCCATAAGGTTTTAAAATCAGTTTCTGCATTTAGAACTCGTGCCTATAGGATTTCAAAACCTGTTTCAGCACTTAGAAAGCATGCCTATAGGATTTAAAGATAAAATCTACCTGCTAAAAAATTAGTAGTTGATTTACAGCTTAGATGCCATGTCTATAGGGCTTTGCCCGACTATCACTTAGGCAAGCTTGTAGGTTAATTAAATTCTAGGTCTAAAACTATGACTGCTTGTTTGACGTATGCTCGGATTCAGAGTATTGATCAAATCAGTAGGCAACTGATAGGTACTCATCTTCTCGCTTTAATAAACTGCTGCATATTCTGTTTGTGCTCATTTAGATATCCTGCCTGTAGGATCTTAAATCAATTAAAGTAGTTTGTTTGAACAGCGTGCAATTGTTTGTCTATTTGTGGAGGTTAACATGAGCCCACTTAATTGCTTCCTTATGTGATAGTCCTATTTGACTTTTGTTTGTAGATTAATTTTCTCCTTTTAAACAACATAGGTGAGTCTAGAACCGCCTTAAATAGAGGTCCTAAACACCTCCAGGGCCATAGGTAAGGGACAGGTAGTACACATATAAGATACGTATTGGATATTATGAGAATGCTTAGGTAATAATTGAAAATGGGAGGGTAATTGGGTAGTAAAGGAAATGATGACCTGTGCACTAATGCTATGTGTGGCAACCCAGCTTGGGGATGATTACCAAGTGTTGCACAGAAGTGATCTTATAGGCTAAAAAACCTAGGACCCCGTTTACTCCTTGTTTTAAAGGTAATATCTGTTTGTTTAAGTTGCTTATAAGACTAATTTGCTTAAATCGAGTTTGGCCGGGACCCACCGTTGTGGACCTCGAGAGGTGCCTAACACCTTCCCTTCAAGGTAATTTCGAGCCCTCACCCAATCTATGGTAATGTAAACTAGTTCATGAGTTATTTGCTCTAGGTGCCCTAACGCACCTTAATCCGTTAGGTAGCGACTCTTCAAATTCTCTTACCCAATTTCCAAAAGGAAAGGAGTTGTCCCAAAATGTCGAAACCCGGACTCCGCAAGGAAAAAGGGGGCGCGACAATATGGCGACTCTGCTGGGGATTATTTTTTAGGCTCTTACCATAACAAACTTGTTTTTTTGTGAATTAGTCTTAAGCATGCTTTATTATGTTAATACATGTGCACCCTTTCCCCTTCCCCCTATTTAGATTTAATTTCTTATTTTTCAAGCATTTATGATTTCCTTTACTACGGAAACTGACTTGTCTCCTTATTTTCTTTCTTAAACATCTTTCAATTATTAAATACCGCATTTATCATTTTTTACGTGCAAATACGTGACAACATGCTAATTGTTGTTCCATAAATCATGCTTAACATCATATTTCACTCGTGCGTAATCTATCTTATAGCAATGTTTGATGAGTGTTTGCGTCTTTCCTATAATCACCCTTTAAATTCAGAAAGGCTTATTTACGGTAAAACTAGTCGATCAACGGTGCAATCGATGGTTTCTTGCCTTTACCCCTCAAGTTGTCCACTTGAGGGTACCAGTCTAGACCTCTATAGAAACCTTACTCTAATTATTTGTACATGCATCATGGCTAGCCGGGTTAATGTGTTGTCCACATAATAACCCTTTAAGACAAGCCTCGTCCAAAAGTCCATCGGGTTTTCCATAATCCTAACGGATGCAACCACGATTGTGTGCATTAATTTTAGGGAAATAAGTGTCAATATGCTAATCATTGTTATATAAATAGTCATCCGGGGGAGAAAGGGCCTAACCATATTTGTTTTGCAGAAAATGAGGCACGAAGTCCCCAGGTTAGGCATGGTCCGTAACATACCACCATTGTTGCTAAATTGGTGGGAGGATCTTCCGTCAAGTGATAAAAATCATGTGAAAAGGGTCTTGGGAAATTTTCATTATTTATTGGACCTCTAGCCGAACAACATATTAATCGAAGCTGCCACAATGTTCTGGGACAAAGAAAGAGTCGTGTTTCGCTTTGGAAACATAGAAATGACCCCTCTCTTGGAAGAAATAGGGGGATTCGCTGGGCTACCTTGGGATAGCCCTGGTTTATTGGTGCCAGAAAATCACACTACTAGGGGGTTTCTGAAGATAATGGGATTAAAGAAGAATGATGACTTGGAGCGCCTGAAAAATTACTACATACTCTTCGACTTCCTCTATGAACGATACGGTCACAGCAGATCTTATCGTATTTTTTATGATGAATTCTCCATCACTTCCTTGGATTGGATTCACCGTAGGGTTTTTGTGTTCATCATCTGTTTCTTGGGTATGTTAGTGTTCCCGATCCAAGGGGATAGAATCCACACCAGACTGGCCATGGTAGCCAAAACCTTGATGGATAGGATCGAGGGGCAAACATATACCATTGTCCCTATGATCATAGCAGACATATACCGGGCCTTAGAGCGCTGTCAGGAGGGATACAAATACTTCAAAGATTGTAATCTGCAGTTACAAGTTTCGTTATTAGAGCATCTCCAAAAAGGTCAATACCGTCAAGAGCTTCTGTGAAGGCCGTGGAATGATCACATAGCTTTCCATAATCCTAAGAGAATGACTTATATCCCAGACAGGTTTGCTCAACCCGAAAATGCTATAGGATGGGCACAGGTTTTCAGCAATTTGATAGAGGATCAGGTTCAATGGATGTTCGAATGTTTCCCTACCGAGGAGTTCATCATTAGATCTAGGGATGTTCTGCATTTGGTACTGATCGGGTTAAGGGGCACATACCCTTATGCTCCCATCAGGGTTATAAGACAGGCAGCCAGGAAGCAGGTCATCCCACGAGTTGCTAAAATGAGTCACTACAGGGCAGATTTTCAGGATGACGACGTCCCATACAAATATGAAGCTTAGCACATGTGGCATTTGAAAGTTATCGTGGAAAAAGATACCATCGAGCCAGATCGATATAATGCTGGTCATGTATACTTTTACCCATCATGGTTAGAGGATAACATAGCAGGAATATTCGAGCCAAGGGTTGGTCCAGGAATAGTCATAGATGAAGTTGCCGAGGCACAAGTGAAGTACAACAAACTGCGCAAAAGAGTTCACGAGTCCAAGGCCGAGCACATGGAGCGACACAAGACTGATATGGAGCTAATGAAGGAATGGAGGGAGATGGCTGTTAAATCAAGCAAAATGATGGAATATCTGGAGTACATTCTGATAGAATTGGAGGGGAAAATGAGGAAGAGAGTTACCGATTGCCAGAACGCCGAATGAAGTGAAGGAGGACATCTAGCAAGGGCATACCTATTGCTGAACCTGTGCGAACTGGGGAATTTGATCGACGAAGCCAAAAACATCCAGCCTGGAGAAGGTTCTTCTAGGACCAAGTAGGTTAGATTTATTTGTTTTTCCAAATGTAATAAGGCCAAGTGCCATTAGTGACTTATCTTATTTAGTATCGTTTTAGATTCATCTATTTTTACATTAAGGAAATGAGGCAATTATTGGAACTAAAATTCTAAAAATCTATTTGTTGCTAGGCCTACCTCGGGCACCATGAGACTCCCAAATTAGGACACGAATTTTACCTTCCCACAATATGTGTTTAAATACTGTAAACATTTCAGAATCCTTACTGACTTGTTTACCTTTTATTTTTTATTATTCCCATCCCCTAAGGTTGGTTCGCACATACTGGCATCATCAACATATCACACCGGATCTAGAGGCCCAATAGCTTCTCCTCCTCTAAGTAATCCGAAAAGCATAGAAAAGCTAAGATGGATGACTTGAGTGGTATACAAAAAGAAAATGCTGAGAATGTTGAAACATCAGATGGTCGGAGTACTCCGGCCTAGAATGATTTGGTCCTACGATTGGAGCAGAAACTACTGGAGTTACAAGGGGAACTTGAGCAGTTCTGCAACTTGGTAAACCTCTCCCTCACCCTAATGTCCCAGACTTTAACCAACAAAATGCTCAAAACTCAGCACCTCCTCAAAATACGCCAAACCAACGTCTACAAAATCCTCCAACACCCCATCAATATGCAACTCCTCCCAAAAATCTCAATCCTCTACCAGTACCCACTCCTCCTCAGCACTAAAATCTTCCTACCCAATACCCACAAACCACTACCTATCACACTCCTCAGAATATACCACAACCCATTTCCGATCCTCAAAACTCAACCAATGACCACCACTACACCCAAATCCTTGGCACCCACCAAAACAACCCCATATACGTGGAAACCCTACCTCACTACACTCAACCAATATCATATAATCTAGAATCTACTGAGAAGGACCTGCTCATCAAGAACATGGACGAGAATCTCAAGAAGTTGACAAGTTGAGTTCAGGGTATTGAAGGAAGTAAAGCGATAGAAGGTTTGAACTACGAGGATTTATGTATACAACCAGATGTGGAACTGTCAGAGGGTTACAAACCTCCCAAGTTTGAAATGTTTGATGGAACGGGTGATCCCAAGGTTCATTTGAGAACTTATTGTGACAAGCTCGTGAGGGTCGGAAAAGAAGAAAGGATTCGAATGAAGCTCTTCATGAGAAGTCTTACCGGAGATGCCCTGTCCTAGTACATAATCCATAATCCTAAGAAATGGGACAATTGGGCATGCATGGCATCAGAATTTATGGATCGGTTCAGGTTTAATACAAAAAATGCACCGGATGTCTTCTATTTCCAGAACCTAAACAAGAAGCCAACTGAGACTTTCCGCGAGTATGCTACTCGGTGGAGGTCGGAAGAAGCCAAGGTCAGACCAGTATTAGACGAGGAACAGATGAACAAGTTCTTTATAAGGGCACAGGACCCACAGTATTATGAAAGGCTAATGGTTATTGAGAATCATAAGTTCTCTGATATCATCTAACTCGTACAAAGGATTGAAGAGGGTATTAAAAGCGGGATGGTGACAAATTTCGAAGCATTGCAGGCCACAAAAAAAACACTACAATCAGGTGGAATATCAAAGAAGAAAGAAGTAGGGGTAGTAATGGTGGCCCAAGGCCCAAAATCTCCACTCACATACCAAACACCTCCACCTACATATCAACCCTCACCTCCCAGATATTCTCAACCCGCCACCACCTATCACACTTATAACACCCAGCCAACCTACTATCATTCACCTCCAACTCCCCCAAATTACCAGATACCCCGACCTAACTTTGATCGCAAACCACCCACACAGTACACCGCCATTGCTGAACATATCGACCGGCTATACGAAAGATTGAAGGCTGCTAGTTATGTCACCCCTATTCTCATTGTGGCAATGGAGCATTCATCTCAATGGGTCAACCTGAAAAAAACCTGTGCATATCATTCTGGTATGAAAGGGCATACTATTGATGAGTGCCAGGCATTGAAAGATAAGATCCAGGAATTGATTGATAATAAAGTCATATAGGCAAAGGAAGCCGCACCCAACGTCTGCAACTATCCTCTTCCAGATCATAGGAGTGAAGGGATCAATGTGATAGAAACTGATGAGGTGTGGGATCCCGAGGGATAAATTGGACTTATCAAAGAGGGTGACAATCCTAAGAAGCCCGCAGTCATGCTCAATCCTATTGTGGTACAGGTATAGCCACCAGTTAAGGTTGAGGTAACCGCACTCGTTCCATTTGAGGTAGAAGTAACACCAACTGCAACCACGCCTGTTCCATTTGAGGTAGAAGTGGCCACACCTTTCACAGTGATAGTAGCAACCACGCCTCCTTTCAAGTCCAACGCCATACCTTGGGATTACGTTGCCGAAGCTAGGCGAAAAGGAAATCAAAGATGAAAGAATCTAGTGTCGCACAGGGAATGACAAGAACTGGAAGGATCTATACACCTGAAGATCTGGGAGGATCAAGCAAGGAGGCTGCTACCAAACAACCTATCATTGAAACTGGACCGGACGATCTTTGGAAGAATGTACAGGCGAGGGAATACTCTATCGTCGATCATTTAAACAAGACCCCCACCCAGATATCCATCTTGTCACTATTGCAAAATTTAGAGGCGCATAAGGATGCTCTGATACAGGTGTTGAATAAAGCTTATGTGCCCAACAATATCACCAATGGAGAGATGGACAACATGGTAGGGCAAGTACTGAAGAGTCACAAGATCACCTTCCACGGGGATGAATTACCTTCTAAAGGGTTAAGTCACAACAGGGCATTGCTTATCACGGTGCAATTTGAGGACAAATTCATTGCTAGAGTCTTAATAGATGGTGGTTCAAGCCTCAACATTTGTCCATTGACTACTCTAAAAAGGTTGGGCAAAGATTTTCATGAGATACGAGCAGGGAGTATGAACGTGAAAGCATTTGATGGATCTCAAAGGGCCACGATTGAAGAGATTAACTTTTTTGTGCAGATGGGACCAAATTGGTTCGATATTGCATTCCAAGTACTAGACATATCAGCTACATACAATCTTCTATTAGGACAACCTTGGATACATTCCACTGGGGCTATGGCTTCCAAACTACACCAGGCCGTGAAGTTCGAATGGAACCATCAGGAGGTAATCATTTACAGAGATGGAAGTAACCCCATTTACACCAGTCAAACTATCCCGGTTATCGAGAATAGAAGAAGGCTGGGTGGAGAAACTTATCACCACATTGAACATGTCAACACAATTGAGAAGGACAAGTGGTGGAGTAACAAAATAGAAAGCATACTAGCATGGTCTGGGTATGAACCCGGCAAAGGGCTTGGGAAGGAACTCTAGGGCATTACCAAATCGATACAGTTGACACGTCACGGCACAACTTTCATGTTGGGATATCCATACACCTGGAAAGAATATGATGATTGGTTGCCTCTATGGCGTGGTCCTTATTACCCTCTCGAGCAGCCGGTACCACACCTAAGTCAGACGTTTCACCAGGCCGATACAATATGGGGATATACAGAGGAAGAAGCTTTGGCTGGTTTGAGAAACTTGTTCCTGGAAGATGAGAATATGGATTGCAATGTGATAATTGAGGAGGATGAGGAAGAAGGCCTCACCATTCAGACCGTAGAGAAGGGAGTTGTTCTCAAGAATTGGACTGCCACACCATTCCGAGCCCGCCGAGTTCCTGGGTAGCTTGGCGATTAGCTTGATTTGTTTTAATAGCCATGCTAGGCATTTAAGATATTTTCAGTAATTTTGTTTTAAAGACGCATTTTGTTTTGAAATAATTGCTCGAGCCATCGAGCCGTACCTATTTTGTATATTTTCAAATTTAATTAATGCATTGCTATTTATTTTTCATTATTATATTTCACATTTTTTCTTCTACAACATTATTATTACTTTTTTTGATGAACCGATGACTGTGACATGTCATGAGACAATGCAATATAAGGACAGTGATTCAAAAGAAGAAGATGAAATACCAGAGGAGGTTATTAGAGAAGTTAAGAACTTTGAGAATAAACCTAAGTCCAACCTGGACGAAACCGAAGCAATCAATTTTGGAGACACCGAAATCGTCAAGGAGACTTGCATAAGCATCCACTTATCACTGTCAGAGAAGGAAGAATACACTCGTTTTTTGAAAGAGTATGAGGATATTTTTGCATGGTCATATGATGAAATGACTGGTCTGAGCACATCCATAGTGGCACATAAGTTTCCTACCAATCCAATATGTCCACCGGTGAAGCAAAACCTAGAAAATTCAAACCAGATATGATCCTAAAAATCAAGGAGGAAGTCACTAAGTAGTTCAAAGCCAAATTCCCCAGGGTAGTTGAGTACCCAACCTGGTTAGTCAACATTGTACCAGTTCCGAAGAAAGATGGGAAAGTCAAGGTGTGTGTTGACTACCGAGATTTAAACAGAACAAGTCCCAAGGACGATTTTCCACTACCAAATATACATATCTTGATCAAAAGTTGCGCCAAGCATGAACCCCAATCCTTTGTAGATTGCTTCGCGATTATCACCAAATTTTGATGGATGAAGAAGACACAGAGAAAACAGCTTTCATTACACCATAGGGAGTGTACTGCTACAAGATGATGCCATTCGGTCTAAAGAATGATGGGGCTACTTACATGAGAGCCATGCCAACCATCTTCCATGATATGATGTACAAAGAAATAGAGGTGTATGTTGACGATGTCATCATCAAATCCAAGAGGGCCGCAGATCACATAACAGACTTGAGAAAGTTCTTTAACAGGCTCAGGAGGTACAATCTAAAACTGAACCCCACAAAATGTGCATTCGGTGTTCCCGCAGGAAAACTGTTACGATTCATCGTCAGTCGCCGAGGAATAGAGTTGGACCCGTCCAACGTTAAGGCTATCCAAGAATTACCACCACCAAAGAGCAAAAAGGACGTGATGAGCTTCCTAGGATGCCTCAACTACATCAGCCGCTTCATAGCACAGTCCACGGTAATATGTGAACCCATCTTCAAAATATTGAGGAAAGATGCTGAAACCAGTTGGACCGAGGACTGTTAGAAGGCTTTTGACAAAATCAAGTAATACTTGTCTACACCGCCAGTCCTAGTCCTGCCAGAACCTAGGAGACCTTTGCTACTCTATCTGTCTGTATTAGATGGAGCTTTCGGATGTGTTTTGGGACACCATGATGAGATAGGAAGAAAGGAGCAAACCATATACTATTTGAGTAAGAAGTTCACACCTTATGAAGTACGATACTCTCTGCTATAACGCACTTGCTTTGCTTTGACCTGGACAGCTCAGAAATTGAGGCATTACTTCTGTGCCTATACCACATACCTTATATCTAGGATGGACCCTCTGAAGTACATCTTTCAGAAGCCCATGCCAACCGGGAAGTTATCCAAGTGGCAGATATTGTTAAGTGAGTTACATATCGTCTATGTAACTCAAAAGGCAGTCAAAGGACAAGAATTGGCAGACCATCTTGCTGAAAATCCTATAGGAGGAGGATACAAGCCATTGAAGACGTATTTTACTAATGAAGAAGTATCATTTGTAGGAGAGGACATTGCTGAAGCCTACGGCGGTTGGAGAATGTTCGTCGATGGGGCTGCAAACTTCAAAGGAATGGTCATTGGAGCAGTTTTGGTATCAGAAATAAGCCAACATTACTCGGTATATGCAAAGCATAGGCTTCCATGCACCAACAATATAGCAGAATATGAGGTTTGCATCAACAACAACAACAACAACAACAACAACGACCCAGTATAATCCCACAAGTGGGGCTTGCATAATGGGGATCAATTTGGCCATCAATATGAATATACAAGAGTTGCTAGTAATTAGCGATTCTGATCATCTGGTACATCAGGTTCAAGGAGAATGGGCTACGAAAAACACCAAGATACTACCATATTTGTATCATGTGCAAGAATTAATGAAGGGGTTCACAAAGATAGAATTCAAACACGTTCCAAGAGTCCAAAACGAGTTTGCAGATGCACTGGCCACCTTGTCATCAATGATACAACATCCAGATAAGAATTTCATCAATCCCATCCTGGTGAGAGTCCATAATCAATCGGCTTACTGTGCTCATGTTGAAGAAGAAACGAATGGAAAACCTTGGTTCCACAACATCAAAGAATATTTGGCGAAAGGAGAATATCCAGAACATGCAAACCATACTCAGAAACGCACAATATGGAGGTTGTCCAATCATTTCTTCAAAAGCAGAGGGACCCTATATAGAAGAACTCCCGATCTGGGGTTGTTAAGGTGTGTTGACGCAAAGGATGCTTCCAAATTGCTTGAGGAGATACATGCTGAAACTTGCGGACCACATATGAACGGTTTTGTTCTAGCCAAGAAGATACTCAGAGCTGGATATTTTTTGATGACCATGGAAACAGATTGCATTTGGTAAGTCCAGAAATGCCACCAATGCCAGGTACATGCAGACATGATAAGGGTACCACCCAATGAGCTCAACGCAACAAGTGCACCTTGGCCTTTTGCTGCTTGGGGAATGGACGTCATCGGTCTAATCGAGCCCACCACTTCTAACGGGAACCGGTTCATTTTTGTGGCTATCGACTATTTCACAAAATGGGTAGAGGCTACATCTTACAAAGTTGTAACCAAGAAAGTCGTCGCAAATTTTGTCAAGGATCGTATTGTTTGCCGATTCATGGTTCCCAAGTCCATTATCACTGATTATGTCGCAAACCTCAATAGTGACCTAATGAAAGCCATGTGTAAAACCCTCAAAATCAAGCACAAGAACTCTACAGCATACATGCCTCAAATGAATGGAGACGTGGAAGCTGCCAACAAGAACATCAAGAAGATACTGAGGAAGATGGTAGAAAATCACAAACAATGGCATGAGAAATTACCCTTTGCCCTATTGGGATATCGCACTACGGTCCGCACATCAACTGGAGCAACTCCCTATTTACTGGTTTATGGTACCGAAGCTCATTCCAACCGAGGTAGAAATTCCTTCTTTAAGTATCATACAGAAAGCTGAACTCAGTGATGCAGAATGGATAAGGAGCCACTATGAGAAACTAGCCCTCATAGACGGAAAAATAATGAACGCAGTATGTCACGATTAGCTTTATCATAACAGAATGTCTAGAGCTTTCAACAAACAGGTCAGACTAAGACAATTCGCACCGGGGCAGCTGGTGCTGAAACGGATCTTCCCACATCAGGACGAAGCTAAAGGAAAATTTTTACCCAACTGGCAAGGTCCTTACATGGTTCACCGGGAGCTAACAGGAGGAGCACTCATACTCGCAGAAATAGACGGAGAAGTTTTGTCATGACCCAAACTGATGGGCCATGATGGGCACCCGGTACCTTACTCAACCGAGTACCAACGTAACATATCTTTCTTATTACATCATTATATACACGTGACATACGGGCCTAATAGCCCAACATAATCATTTATAAATTCAAAACATAGGCCGATAGATCGTACAATCTTTCACGTACACGACATATGTATACAAGACTCTAAGAATACATAAATATCATAAAGGTCGAGACAGAGTACCGCCATACCAAACAATACACGTCTAAATCATACTAACCAAACAAGAAACTCCGAAGCAAATGGAGCGCACCAACATCTTCCGCTGAGCTGATAGCCTACTTGGAGGGTTCTCGACCTATCTATCAGGACCTGCGGGCATGAAATGCAGCGTCCCCAGGCAAAAGGGACATCAGTACGAATAATGTACTGAGTATGTAAGGCACATAAATAAATACATAAGAGACATGGAAGAAATATAGAGTACATGACTCAACCTGTAAGTCTGAATAACTTTGTAAATCATAAATTACTTTTAGCGTCATGCATATGCGTATGAATGTCATGTCGTGCATAGGTACATGTTTCATAACATCATCAGCCTCTGAGGGCATCCCATCAGCTGATCAGGTGGTGGTGCATATATAACACCATAACCTTTCCCATATCCCATATACATATATATACATACATATATACGCATATATAACGTCGTTTGAATCATATTTCAGCCACTATGGGCAACATCATCATCATATACCAGTTGATCAGGTGGTGGTGTGTATATAACGCCGTAACCTTTTCCCATATTCCATATACATATACATACACATATACGCGTATATAATGCCATCTGGTCATGGGTCAATGCACATGAATGCTATGCATGAAAAGTACATTAACAAAATCTTTCGGAGCTTCATAAGACACATTTTGCCTTTGAGTAATATCATAAAGTAAATTCTTTTCAACTTTCATATTTTTCTGAGACACATGAACAAATGAAAAAATATTATGATACACGAAAATTCAAGAACATAGATATCTCTAATACTTCTATGAATAGAGTCATTCATGGAATTTGTACATTTGCACGTTTTGTTCGTATCGTATGGATCATGCCAAAAGAAAGAAAGGATAGCCTTACCATACTTGAGCCGATTCTCTTGAGAAAAATTACATTGTACTCCCTAAAATTTGCAAAATCTTGTTGCTATTACGCCGTATAATTTCGTGTGAAATTTTCCTTAACCAAGAACTCCCGATGATGTTACAATATGGAGTCTCGTTGAATTTTCAAATCCCCTCCAAATGAATTTTAATCTCAATTGAAGATAAGTGTGAATATGATTAATGTAACCATCTCGAAGAGGTTTATAATGCTAAGTTGGAATATAAGACAAGCAAGAATGAACTATAATGAAACTGTTTGGTTTAGTTTTTGAGGTGAAAGGAAAAGGAAGTACTACGACATTAGTAACTAGAAAGAGGTATATATATATATATATATATATATATATATATATATATATATATGAAAATTCTAGTGGTCTTAGATCTGTAAAATGGACTAAGGAGTAGTGTAATATAATTATTAACTTTATCTTATATTAATCTCATAGTCATCTTCCCTTCTACGTGTGCAAGAAATGTATTGTCCGTGTGTCCTTGTTTAATTTCCTAAAATCAAGAGTCATTACATCTTTCTCCATTTGCTGCCATGTGGGGGCTTTGTCCCCACCTATTAATTATCCACTTATTAGTTAACTGGGTAATGCCCTGTTACCCGGTAATTAATCAATTACCCATAAAATTGAGAATTATTCCCACTTACTTGAAATATTACTCACTTTTCACATACCTTATATGCCTTACATTATGGTCATGTGGTACCTTGAATGGTACTAGTCCATAAACACCGAGTAATTTAGCTTGAATCGTATTTTATCCCAAAATACTAAATTTCAACGAAATTCATTTTCTTCGACTTGCTTCCCCTCTCACCTTCACGAATTTATTCATCACTTAAAATCCTTATAATCTCCAAATAATCTTTTCCTTGGACTGATGTCAATTACCTTACGACGAATTCCACATAAAATACTACAGGATGCAACATCGTCGTAACTTATTACTACAAAGCGTAACATCACTATAATGTAATACTGTCGGGTACAACACTATCATAACTTAGTATTGCAGGACGTAACATCAATCGCAATATATTACTGTAGAGGGTAACACCATCGTAACATATTACTGCAGAGCATAACATCGTCGTAATATAATACTGCAGGACGTAATATTGACGTAATATTGCGGGGTGTAACATCATTCCCCCTTTGGAACATTCGTCCTCGAATATTAACTGATGCTCTTATAATTTTCATAACTTATAGCTCTTGTGAATACCTTAATACTCTTCTTGTCATTTAAGTAGTTGTTCTGTGAATAAATCCAGTGTCCAGGGTATTCCCCCTTTAGTCCTTTTGCTCGTATCATGACCTATGGTCGAAATCTTCCTAATCTTGCAACTGTTGTTACCTCCTGTCATGCAGCCTGTATGACCCTGTCTTTGTAAGTGCACTTATGTGATTCATCTTTCCTTTTTCCTTTTATCTTTTAGTCAATCTCTAGTCCTTACTTTATATATACAAGGCTTAATAGGATGCCTCTCTGGGCCTCTATAAGTATACTGATGTCCTTTGCTCGATACTTTGTAAAACTTGCTATAATGGCCATATCATATTTCATAGATCTGACTATCCATTCATATGACTTTAATGCATTTACATGGGTTATACTATACCATAAGTTTTACTTCAATCTACCTCTACTAAGGTATGCTTGCCAAGCTCCCAGTTACTTTTGTTGCCTATCCTTTAGGTATAAATCTCAGTCCTTCAATGCTTCTTCATTAAAGTTCGTCTTAAGAATGGCGGCTTAATCTCATCTCATACTTTGTGACTTTTTTCCATCCATTATTGATTCACCTCAATATTAATCTATAATATACCACTGATAACTTGAAACTTTACCACTAGGGCTTACGTTCCATCGAGGAATATTTGAAGTGATTTTCCTGATCCACTTAGGGGTGACACTATACTTCAATGACCATATTTTATAGCATCCCAATTTGATTCACTTATGTGGGTATTTTAATCTTATACAATCCATGAAGTCCTCTTCAAATCATTACTCACTCGAAGGCCTAAACGTCGTCCTTTATCCATCCCAATTACAATGTCATTGTACTATCAGGGCAGCATTCCATCTTTTCTAAATGCTACTAGTTTTAGACTCTTTTGAGTTCATTCAGGCTATACTGAGCTTTCTATAACTTAGAGAAATCATCAGCTCTTCTTGTTTTCATGGGCTTAATCCCGAGGACTTATGCATTCTCATCACCTTCTCACTCACCTTTTCTTATCCTTGCTCATGTCTTCCTAAAACCTTGTCGCTCTACCATACATTAGCTTGCAACCTATACATATCCATTTATACTACTTGCAACCTTTCTTCAACTTGCTTGCACCATAGATTTCCTTATGTTATTCCGGAACATCAAGCGAGACATCACATCATCTCCAACTCTTCTATACTCTTTTAACTACACCTCTCGATACGTAAAAATCATAGACTGGAATATATGCCACTAACGATGCCACTATCATTAAAGGATATTGAATCCTCGTGCTTATAACCTTCTATCTGAAGTATGGACTATTTAATTTTTCTTCATTTGAGTATCTCATGCGTTGTTCACTTTTACCTTACTTACTTAAAATCTCGTATCATATCTTCTATCTCTTTCATAACCTCCCTTCCACCTAGGTGTAATTCACGTCCATAACTTGAAGCTCTATTATAATACTCACACCTCTGGTACATACACAATCCGGTGGGATTTGTCAACAAATATGTTGCCTGGATAATGCTCCAAAATCTTGAGTGTATCCAAAATGTATTAACTTTAGATCATTGATCGAATAATTCTTTCGTTCCATCTTAGCTTTCTTTTAACGTAAGATATTACTTTTCCAGGTCTTTTTGCCCCATTGTTGCGTCCATACTTAGCTTATCTTAGTGGCCACACTTGCCAGAGTTTTCGTACAACTCATATGATCTCGAATATTACTTTTAATTCTTACTTCCCATTCATTAGCCATGGTAGGTGCCATTTTCCTTTGGAATGCTTACAATGTTGTTGTGAGATTGTTGTTACATGACCATTTCCTCTTTAGGTTGTTGTGCTTAGGTTGAAGCCTTCTTTCTTATCTCCTCAGCTAGTCTTTCATTGTAGTACTTAGGGAGAACCCTTGACTCTCGTAAAGTTGTGAGCTTATTATGGATCTTTTTGATGTCCTTACTTGTCTATAATCATCCGTAGTTGCTTACTTCCATGCCCTTATGCTTGTATGGTTGCTTTTGAACTGATATTTTGACTGCCTTCCTAGTGTCTCTTTCTTTTATCCTCGTAACACTCATACGGTACCTTTAACTACCCCGACTCTTGTTTGAATATATCTCATGTATTATAATGATATTCTTCGAGGCAGAATTCTCTATGTTGGGTTCTACTATGTTTATCTTACACAATTTGATGACTCGTCTGTAACCTCCTATTTAGCCATAACTGGGATCTTCCTGACCAATTACTAACTACTCCTTGGCCCATTCTCATATCAATATTTCTCGTAATCTTTCTTGGGTTATTTCCTTTGTCTTAACTTACATCTCACACTGGCTCCTTATTTATTATTAACAGCTCGAGTAGGAACCTTTACTTTTTTTCCTTGATGTCGTGCTTGCACAATATTCTTGAATCGTAGTGTATCTGTAAGATTTGGATAAGTGTCATCTCATTCCTCTTTCATTTATCGCATTCTTCCTTTACCATTCCATAGTCACTAGAACTACTTAATTTTGACTTAATGCCACATAACTACATATTCCCCTCTTTAGGGGTGTACTAAAAGCTGAAGCCACGAGGATCTACCTATAGATGTTTTACCTCTTCATCTTTGGCGTCGTGTCTCAACATCAATGATCCTTACTCACCTTGCGGCAATCCTTCTATACCAAGGATGACAAATTCTCTTACTTGTGAGGGTGACACTTAGCGTAACTAGCACATACAGTCTCTTAAGCTTAATTTTGCTCACATTGCTTGCCCTAAGGAAGCGTCTCCCTGAATGACCATTCTCTGAATTCATCATGAATTTTCTTTTGTGGTCCATTCTATTACCGTCGGAATGAAATCTGAAATTCCCATGATGTCGAGTACTTTACAATCATTCAGTCCCTAATTCATATTTAGTTTATCTTGATTACCAGCCCATACTGATTTTTATTACTTTAGGGATTAACTCTCCCCTTTGGTAGTCACGTTGGAGTCACAAACTTATTTCTCGAAATAAGGATACAACCTTATGGCCTATACTCTTTTGTTGTTTTAAGGCCCATCACCTTTCGTCTCTTTCTTCATTTGACTATAGGTTCTATATAATTCTACCATTTTCGTCCATATATCACACCTTATTCATAATGCTTCCTTATCTCTCTTCTCATTACTCTGCTAATATTTCTGCATATCCCTTTTTCTTGTAAAAACTTCAATACGACATTCTTTCGCTTTTAGCTTTCCTTTGGTCCATCCAGTGACTCTTCAAGTTGATTAACGTTCTTTCTTTACTAGGGACGCGAGTCACACTAAGGTAATATTTATCCCTTCAAGGCTTATAGTGCATGTCTTTATAGTACTCATATCTGGCTGCACTATTTTAGAGTGCACCATCTAGGTGTCTCACAAAGAGATCTATTAGCACATTTGCAATATCCTTCGAAAATGTCAACTGACGCAATCAATTCATCTATCATATCTTCTTATACTACTTTTGTTAACCCCCACCCCCCACCCCCTATAGGGCATATCTGGAAGGGGTGTGACCAATTGTATATACCTCTGTTGCTATTGAATATAACTCAAAAAACTTATATTCCTCTGCCTCAATTATAACCGTTGTTAACTTTCATTAACTGGGTACCTCGTACCCTTTTTCATCTTGCTCCTTTTACTTGTTGAAACTTGTACTTATCTTCTTAATCTCTCATTCTCCTTCACCATAAAGATGGATAGGCATTCTTGCTTTAAGGCTTCTTATCAGGAAGCTTATACCTTTAAGTACACCCACGATCTGCTAAAGACCTCATATTTACTTATCTTAGGCATCATACAAAAATCAAATTCCTCTTACTCAGCTCTTCCACAACTATCTCTCTTTCTAACCTTCATTGCGGATGTAGCCATTGTCTTATTACAAATAAAATAGAATTTCAGAACTTGAATTCATGTAAGTGAGTTCTACCACACGATCTAGAGTAAGAAGAAAGAGTGACAATGCTAAATGTCATGTAGCCTCCTGCTTATAAGTGTGGTGCATGACACACCCATAAACAAGACTCTACTAGACACGGCTTGTAGACTCTCTAGGACAGAACTTCTCTGATACTACTTTTGTCACGACCCAAACCGATGGGCCGCGATGAGCACTTGGTACCTTACTCAACCGAGTACTAACATAACATATCTTTCTTATTACATCATCATATACACATGACACACGGGCCTAATAGGTCAACATAATCATTTATAAATTCAAAACATAGGCCGACAAGGCCGTACAATCTTTCACGTACACGACATATGTATACAAGTCTCTAAGAATACATAAATATCATAAAGGTCGAGACAGAGTCCCGCCATACCAAATAATACACGTCTAAATCATACTAACCAAACAAGCAACTCCGAAGCAAATGGAGCACACCAACATCTTTCGTTGAGCTGATAGCCTACTTGGAATGCTCTCAACCTGTGTATCGGGACCTGCGGGTATGAAATGCAGCGTCCCCAGGAAAAAGGGACATCAGTACGAATAATGTACTGAGTATGTAAGGCATATAAATAAATACATAAGAGACATGGAAGAAATATAGAGTACATGACTCAACCTATCAGTCTGAATAACTTTGTAAACCCTAAATTACTTTTAGCGTCATGCGTATGCGTATGAATGTCATGTTGTGCATAGGTACATGTTTCATAACATCATCAGCCTCTGAGGGCATCCTATAATATCATATCGGCCATTGTGGGCAAAATCATCATCGTATACCAGCTGATCAGGTGGTGGTGCATATATAACGCCATAACCTTTCCCATATCCCATATACATATATATACATACATATATACGCGCACATATAACGTCGTTTGAATCATATTTCAGCCACTATGGGCAACATCATCATCATATACCAGTTGATCAGGTGGTGGTGTGTATATAATGCCGTAACCTTTTCCCATATTCCATATACATATACATACACATATACGCGTATATAACGCCATCTGGTCATGGGTCAATGCACATGAATGCTATGCATGAAAAGTACATTAATAAAATCTTTCGGAGCTTCATAAGACCATTTTGCCTTTGAGTAATATCATAAAGTAAACTCTTTTCAACTTTCATATTTTTCTGAACCCCATGAACAGATGATAAAATATTATGACACACGGAAATTCAAGAACATAGATAGTTCTAATACTTCTATGAATAGAGTCATTCATGAAATTTGTGCATTTGCAGATTTTGTTCGTATCGTATGGATCATGCCAAAAGAAAGAAGGGATAGCCTTAACATACCTGAGCCGATTCTCTTGCGAAAGATTACACTGTACTCCCTAAATTTTGCAAAATCTCTTTGCTATTACGCCGTATAATTTCATGTGAAATTTTTCTTAACCAAGAACTCTCGGTGATGTTACAATATGGAGTCTCATTGAATTTTCAAATCCCCTCCAAATGAATTTTAATCTCAATTGAAGATAAGTGTAAAGATGACTAACGTAACCATCTAGAAGAGGTTTATAATGCTAAATTGGAATATAAGACAAGCAAGAATGAACTATAATGAAACTGTTTGGCTTAGTTTTTGGGGTGAAAGGAAAAGTAAGTACTACGACATTAGTAACTAGAAAGAGGATATATATATATATATAAAAATTCTAGTGGTCTTGGATCTGTAAAATGAACTAAGGAGTAGTGTAATATAATTATTAACTTTATCTTACATTAATCTCATAGTCATCTTCCCTTCTACGTGTTGCAAGAAATGTATTGTCCATGTGTCCTTGTTTAATTTCCTAAAATCAAGAGTCATTACATCTTTTTCCATTTGATTCCACATGGGGGTTTTGTCCCCACCTATTAATTATTCACTTATTAGTTAACTGGGTAATGTCCTGTTACGCGATAATTAATCAATTACCCGCAAAATTGAGAATTATTCCCACTTACTTGAAATATTACTCACTTTTTACATACTTTATATGCCTTATTATTATGGTCATGTGGTACCTTGTGTGAGCACATGATTTTTGCCCTATGTGAATTACTCCCAAAAATTCAAAATAAAATAATTTTTCCTTTGTTTGTAATTTTGTGATATTTTCTGTTATTGTTTGCACTTGTCTGTGCATGTTTGTTTTTGTTTAAATCAATAAAAAAATACAAAATAAATATAGCATCTGCATTTAGAATTTAATTTTACATTTTTAGATTAATTAAGTAAATTGTTGTTTTTCAAAAATGAAAAATTCAAAAAATAACGTATTTTGCATTTTTAGTGTTTAATGTCGAAATTTTGTGATTTTCTTTTAATTTGGTATTTAATTATTTGTGATAATTATTATGTAGAGTTAATTAGTATTTTTGATAGGATGATTTGGTTTTATAATTTAATTTAGGATTTTAGTTTTAATTTTTGAAAAAAAAAGGGGAAGAAAAGAAAAGAAAAGAATTAATAAAAGGAAGGGAAATCGGAATTGGGCCAAATCCATTTAATTCGAGAAGCCCAAATAAAACCATTCCAATACCCGCCTGAAACCCCAGCCCAAACCCGTCCCAACCCGGTCCAGCCCCGTTGCCACCTAAACGACGTCGTTTGGATAAGCTTTGATCAGGACCGTCGATCTCCTTTGATCGAACGATCCCGAGCTTCACCTGTTACCCGATGCGACCTGTTTCCCCGTATCCGATCTCCATTAAACTCCAAACGACCCCGTTTTTCCCCTTCCTAATTAATCTGGACCGTCGATTTCCATTGATCCAACGGATCAGAACCAAAACCCTATTTTAATATACCCTAACCCCTTTTGAATCCCCCAAACTCGTCTCTCATACCCCCTTTCATCTCCCAAGCCCCCTCACCTCTGAAAACCCTAGAGACGCCGCCACCATTCCAACTACCTAGAAACCCGACGGCGCCACCTGAAACCGCCACCAAATTAACACCAGACAACCACCTCACTCTCCTCATCTCGAAACACCACCCAGTATGCTTCAAATCTTCCTAGAATTTCTCGATTATTAGATCAAAGGGATGAACCCTAGCAGCCGCCGCCCTTCCACACCGCTTCGAACCTGGCGGCGCCGGCTCCAATCACCCTTATCTTTACACCATAGAACCAACCCGAGCCCCTCTTACCAAATCCATCATTAGTTTCCTTCGAATCTAACCAGAACTCGTCGAATTTTAAATCCAAGTTTTAACCCTAAAAGTTCAAAATCAATTTCCATTGAACCTGATGACATGCATCGAGTCAAGCCTCTAGTTTTCCATGATTAGAAGGTCGATTCACTATAAAACCGATGTTACTCATTTGTTCTTGACAAAGAACAAATGAGTAACATCAGTTTCGGGTGAATCGGAGTATCAAGGGTAATTTCAAGTTTAGCCGGTGAGTTCCCTTTATTGTTTTCTGTTCATCTTTAAATTCATTTTACCTCTGCCTCTTCTCCTTTTCTTCTACGTGTATTTTGATTGGTCCATTTTTTTTTTTTAAGTACGACTAGCTTTGAACCCAATTTCTTTGCTTTAGGTTAGTTTATTTATTCGTATTTATTTCTATTAATTTTAGTTTTCCTGTTAAATTTATTTGGTCATGTTTGTTTTGATTTCTGATTGTAGGTTTGTTTTCCAGATTCTGTGAATAGTTGTTTAAGTTCATGGATTTGCCTTTGAATTGATAGGTTTTCAATTTTCAATTTAGGTTGGTAATTATTCCAATAGTCAGCATATTAATATCCTCGTGGTATTTTACTAATTGTTAAAATGGTTATGTCAAATGTGTCCAATGCTGAATTTCAAATAAGCTCTTCATTGTTCATTTCCTACTAATGTCAGTTCAGATTGGACAAATGAAAGGTTATTTCTAACTATGTTTCAAAGCTAAACCTTAAGGTTTCAGAAACTAATACCATTTTGATGTTGATTTCCTAGGATTCTATTTAGAGAATTGTTTGTCATGTTTATAAGAATTTAGAACATTGAGGGGTAATAACAGGGGCTTTTGGGAAGGTAATTTGGGAAATTGGATTAGGAAGTTTGTCAATAATTGAGATAGGGGGTTGTTAACCAGTGATAGGGTCTAGAAAATACACTACTGAATTAATTAAAAGAACTAAGTTAGTGGAGTTAATTAAAAATGTGAAAAGGAACTTGGTAATGGTGAATGCACTAACTGATATGCCTATTTAAGGGCTAAAAATCAGAGGACAGAAAAAAAAATATTGAGACATAGAGTCTAAGAGAGAAGAAAGATAGAGATAAAATAGAAAAAATAGGGAGACAAAACTAAATAGAGAGAATTCAGAGGACAGACAGCATTGATAGAGAGATACATAGAGACTGATATATAGGGAGTCCAGGAGAGTATAGAGATAGGGAGCTTAGAGATAGAAAATTCTAAAAAAAAAAGAGCAAAAACCAAACGGCTAAAAATTTGAGAGAGTTTATTGTTCCATTGGTGATGGTCCTTGAGTTTTTCTGTTTCTTTGTTCTCTCTGAAGTTATCTACGATTCACTTGGGGTTAAAATGGCCTAATTTTGTTTTTTTTTTAAAATGATCCTGAGTTGAATTTGTGGTTGGAGTTTTATTTCAATTCGAGTTTGGGGTTTATAAATCGGATTCAAGCTTGTTTGGAAGTTTGGTTTAAAGATGCTTGGTTTGGTTTACTATTTTAGCGGACTTCAGGCTAATTTCTGCTGTCTCTCTGCTGCTGCTCGACCTTTAATTATTTTGCTTTGTTTCTTCTCATTTTCCAGGTACTTTTCTTTAGTCTATAAGTACAGTATGACTGCTGGACATGTAATTCTAGCGAAATTCTGGTTGAATGAAAGCTGCATTTGAATTTGACCTCCCATGTTTCTCTTGTTGTTTCAATATTACGTAGTTAGACTTTGAACCACAAATGCCAGTTAGGTTTCTGAATTTGTGGGTGAAGAGTAGTCTGCAGTAGTAAGTTTGCATTTGTATTGATGTATGACCTATGGACTCTATTTACTTAGTTTTCTTTTTACGAATCTAAGTGAGTGCTAGTTAAAGGATTTATTAAGGTTTTGTATAAAGGTTTAGTGTAATGCTTTGGGTTGTAGACCCTTGTTTAGCTTATACTGAAGACCAATGTTGTCTTAGCTTGGGTAGTCATTTGATTTCAGTGAATTGCTAAATATTGGCTTGTATCGATTCACTCATATTCTGCCTTGTAAACATGCCCATTGGTGAAGCCAAGATTCAGAGTCATGTTTAAAATTAGTAAAAGTTGAATCAAGCATGCTTACCTGATTGTTTAATGTTGAGTTGTGTTATTCATGTCAGGATGGGATAATTAAAATTGGAAGGCTAAGTAGGTAGGAAATGGGATAATTTCTTATTCCTTGATGGTATCAGTTAAAAGGCATTTAGAACTGGTATCATAATTTGGGGCCTAGTTTCCAAGTTAAATATGTTTGGGCTCCACAAGGATTCGACCTTGAGCCCCTGTTTTACAATTGCATCGTGAATGGGGCTTTCTTTTGGGTCATTTTAATTTTCGTCAGTGGTTTCAGCAGATTTTGAGTTCTGAAAAGTTATTAGGCTCGTTGGGTCAAGCTTGAAAGCAGTAGTGAATTAGATTCTTGAATTAAATATTCTCTTAATTCAATATTTTTTTAATTAGTCAGTAGATTGAAATTTTATTTCGAATGATTAGAGGTTCTCCAATTTTCTTTCTTTAGTTAATTAATTGGTTTTCTTTTCAAAGTAGATTGGGGGTGAACCGTAGTAGATAATAAATAGTCCATGGCCTCCAAATATAATTTGAAAACCCTTTTAAATTAGAATCGAAGTGCGACATGCCAAACAAAAATGACAATTGCATGACCCTCGTTTTAATTAGTATTGTTTTATCCTTAGAACTCGAGGCGCGCCATTTAGCAAAATTACCACGGCCCTTGCAAAGCTGCAAACGCGTAGTTGCTTTAGACGCGTTACTTTAATAATGTTACCTTCCTAAACTCGGGTGTGCATTTCATATGACCCAAATCCAAATCTTAACAACGTTGAATAAAATGTGTTTCGGATTGCGGGTGCATTTCATGTGGCGCGATCCAAAGACATGTTTTAGACGACGTTAAATCTTCTTTAAAATGAATAAAAGCGATTAAAAGTTAAAATTTGCACATAGGTTTAAAATATTTTTAAATCAGATAATTATGTCAATAATAGCAGTTGAGCGACCATGTTAGAACCACGGAACTCGAGAATGCCTACACCTTCTCTCGGGTTAACAGAATTCCTTACCCGGATTTCTGGTTCGCGGACTGTAATACAGAGTCAACCTTTTCCTCAATTCGGGATTTGAACCGGTGACTTGGGACACCATAAATCTCCCAAGTGGCGACTCTGAATCGTTTAATAAATAATCCCGTTTTGATTGTCCTTTAATTGGAAAATCTCCTTACCCCTTGTATACCCTGTCCGGGGTGTAGGTAAAAACGAGTGTGACACCTTGAATGGTACTAGTCCATAAACACCGTATTTTAGCTTGAGCCGTATTTTATCCCAAAATACTAAATTTCAACGAAATTCATATTCTTCGACATGTTTCCCCTCTCACCTTCACGAATTTATTCATTACTTACAATCCTTATAATCTCCAAATAATCTTTTCCTTGGACTGATGTCAATTACCTTACGACAAATTCCACGTAAAATACTGCAGGATGCAACATCGTTGTAACTTATAACTGCAAAGTGTAACATCACTTTAATGTAATACTGTCGGGTACAACACTGTCGTAACTTAATACTGCAGGACGTAACATCAATCGTAATATATTACTGCAGAGGGTAACAACATCGTAACATATTACTGCAGAGCATAACATCATCGTAATATAATACTGCAGGACATAATATTGACGTAATATTGCGGGCCGTAACAAGTTTGGCCAAAACCTATCAATTCAGATGCAGTCAAAAGATACTATGTCTAGATTGTTTACTTCATTCATCTGATGTAACTGAACTACGATTGACCTGATTCCCGTTTTAGAGGGGATACGTAGGCAGCCCTGTGGGTTCGGTCATATCTTAATAAAATCTTCATTTCCGTCAGAACCAGAAATTGGGGTAGAATTTTGAGGATGACCCTCAAAATTCCAGAGCAAGTCCAGCCGACGCCATCATATGCTAGAGGGTCAGTTATTCGGGGTCTCGGGCTTGTCGATTCCGGGCCTCGAGATTGATCCCGGAGCTCGATTATGAGCTATCGAAGGTAGTTTTATGTGACTAACAGTTATAATAAAATCAATGGAGGCTCTTTATTTCCAATGATAGGCAACAAATGATGAACAAAAATGGAGATAATAAATAAAAGCAATAATATCAAGAGAGTGTATGAGAGTAGAGCGAGTATTCTTGTATATTTCGTGTGGAGTAGCTGAAGCAACAGAGTCCCATAAAATGGTTGGGATCCCCTTTATATAGGAGGGGAATCCCAACATAGTACAAAATATATTAATGATAAAGGAGTAGGGATGGGACAACTCGACATGATGTCCTGACGCCCTGGGTTGGGTTTAGAATAGCTTGCTAGGCTCTGTCAATCTTAGCCAAGTTCCTTGGGAACCCCCCTCGTCTCTAATATAGTCGTTGGTATGCACTGCCCCAAGGTCGGGCCCCGACGGCCCTCGATAGCAAACCTTGACCTCGGTCTCGAACCTTGAGAAGCATGTTCGCAAGGCATCATAATGACGGGGAAATTGGACCCCCAATTTTACCGTACACAGATAGTTTCTGCATTTCTTAGAGTAAAAGTAATAAGAAATGACCTTGAATTTCTTCCCCCTCAAATACTCTTGTAATGACGTCAGCCCCTGAAGATTTAAGCATTGACTATGGCGGTTGGTTGTCTCTTGGCCATCTTCAATGCGCACGCTGGGTTTCTATAAATACTCCCCTTCTTGTTTTCTATAACTCATTGCATTCCCAAACCCCACAAAAGGTTCTTTCTTCCTCTGCTTTCATTTTTTTCTTAGGAACGCAACTCTCCTTCCTCTTCCGGAAATTTCTAAAAATGGCAAAAACTTTCGCCTTCACTTTTAAGGAGGTCGTGGCCTCATCCTCTTCGCTTTTATATCAAGGTGAAGTGACAATGCCTCCATGTTCAGAGGAATGTCTTCCAGGATCTTTCGCGATGGCTTCTGATTTCAAGGTCGAGAGACCTTCTTTGAAGCCGTGGCGCAGCGAGCCCGTGACTTAGTATATTAGCTCGATAACAGACATCGAAAGAGTGAAAGTTGATTGTCGTTGGGGGATGCGGTACTTATGGAGATCCCTTCTTTGGAGGAGGATATTACGACACATAAAACAGGTTTCCTCACTATGTATACCTATCCGTTTACTCTAGGGCCGGTAAGGCCATCTTCGCCCCCGATCGACCCCGTAATTCTCAGTTTCTGCCAACGATGCCAAGTGACCCTTGGCCAGATTCACCCTTTATTCTGGCGTGTTGTTAACATGATCAGGTGCTATGCGAATATGATCGGGGAGATGCCCTTCACCCTTGATCATCTGATCAAGATGTACATCGCTCGTTTCTTCCGTGGGGGTCTAATCAATCTCCATTGCCGAGCCTCGAGGTCCCTCTTTGACTGTATCGAGGAGCTCGAAAAGGGGGGATGGATAAGATGATTTGTCCGAGTTAGGACTTCTGACCTGATCCCGGTAGAAAAGATGTTGTTCCCAAAGAGTTGAAATGTGAAGCATAAGTAGACACGTTATCTTGCCTTCCCTTGATTCTCTTCGGCTATGTTCTTTCAAGCACTTAACATATATTTTTTTTGTTACTGCAGCCACAACAATTTGTCTGTACTTGATTTTCCCGTATGTTGAGCGAGTGTGGTGTGATTTATCCCAGTCCCGGTGGGAAGCTAAGGATCATGGTGAGCCTCCACCCTTGCTGTAGTCATCCTTTTCGACTTAAATCACTACTGGCAGAGTTGTTGTTCCCTGTGCTTACCTCTTGCCTTTGTGTAGGTCTGGGGGAAGTCCCCTTGATGAAAGGAGCATTACCCGGTGGGGAAGGCGCTTTGGTACCCGATGAAAGGAAGAAAAGACAAAGGGATCCATTGGACGGGCCTTTCGAATCTAAAAAGATTGAGGCGGAATAGACTAAGGTCGACCCGGCAGATCTAACCCCGGAAACGGTGGGAAACCCTCGAATTGAGGGTGAGGAGGAAACCAGTTTCTCGACGACGCTCGAGGGAGGGATAAACCTGGCTGATCCTAGGGTAGTAGAGATGGTGGCTTCTGAGCCGAAGATTGATGCTATTACGACCCCACTTTGTGGCGGAGAGACAATTGAGGAAGTATCGGGTTCTGCCCACAAGCTGGCCGGTGGTCATATTTCTCCTCGGTCTGAGGTGCCTTCCTTAGGTGGTTTGGAGGGGCCTAGTTCAGGGACCCAGAATAGACAAGGGATGGTCTTGGCTGACCTTTCCAGTGTCGTGGTCGTGATTGATTCTCCTTAGGGAATGACCCTACCTTTTAAAGGAGTGCAAGATGCCCCGTGCAAAGAATCTCCCGATGTAAGGATGTCTGTCAAAGGCGGAGATGTGCTCGAAAGGCTCCTAACCATTTTTGAGGGAGTTCTTGAGGTTGATGCTTCCCTCGTCTTTGGTGAAATGAGCAGGCTTTGTGAGCAGGTAATCTTCGTTCCCACTGCCTGTCGCTCGGGCCTTGGTTGCCTTGACCTTTGTCTTTCTAACTTGTTTTTTTTTCGTGGCTTTAGTCCAAGGTGCTTTACAATCGGACTTTCACCTGGTATCAGGTCGAGGTGACCTATCTCGAGCGTGAGAAGGCTCTCCTTACTGAACAGGTTATCTAGTCCCCGTTTGCCTTTATCTGAATGTTTTGCTAGATCCTACTGTTTTAACATCTTGGATCTTATTTGTGTAGTTTGAGAAGGAATGTTCCCTACTGAGGGACGAGCTTCAAGCCAGAGACTCTGAAGTCTCCAAACTCAAACGGTGTGAGAGAGAGATATCTTCCGAGAGAGATGCCCTCCAAGAGAAGGTGATATTAGTTGGGCGTCAGCTTAGTGAGGCGAGGGAGGATAGTGGAAAGTATAGAGGTCTTCATTGCGAGCCGGTGGCTGCATTATCCAGGATCAAGACTGAAGTCGCGACGCTTATATCTTTACATGGAGAAGATGCTATTGTGCCAAGCGCCCAAGCTGGAGGGGCACCCGAGGAGACCGAGCTGAGGTTGACTCGTGCAGTGGACATACGTGTGGGATATATCATTTTGCCTGCTGAGTTCGAGAGAGTGGAGACCCTGGAGAAGAGAGATGCTACCTTGCTTGCTTATGGGGGTGCGCCGAGCAACGGCTTAGGAGGTGATAAAAGAGAAGGCGGAGCCCCCGGAGGGGAAGAGACCGTCGAAGAGGGGCCGCTGAAGGACCCGTAGTTGTCAGGGTGAAACATTTGGTGGAGACACCGAAGACCTCCCTTTCGATGGTATATTAAGATTCTGTTTGGTTCTCTCTTTGTAAGAGTTTTTTCAAGACTTATAAACATCCCTCTCGAGGTTATAAGAAGGCTTTTTATTTCTTGTTCCTTCCTTTTTACTTTTCGAAAATACTATGTGACGTTCTTTGACTTTCGACCCAGGGTCCTAGTCTTTGGGTTAGACCCCCGGGTTTCACTATCATCGAGACCGGTGACAGTGACTCGTACATATTGAGTCAATACTTCTTAGAGTAAGCTAGCATTTGAGCTCTTATGTTTTTGCTTTCAGGCATTTTTATTAGGTTGAGCTCAGTCTCTGAGTCGGATCTCAACTCGAGTTCATCTGACCCTCAAATTTTAGGATTTCGAGCTGGCCCTTAGGCTCTTACGCGTTTGATTGGAGCGACCTTATGTCCGGGTGGCCCTAGGGCTCATTAGTCTGGAGACAATTGCTCTTATGACTTGGGTTAAAGCGACCTTTTGTGTGTATGGCCCTGGGGCTCATTAGGCTGGCGACAATGGCTCTTATGCCTTGGGTCGAAGCGACACTTTGTGTGTATGGACCTGGGGCTCATTAGGCTAGCGACAATGGCTCTTATGCTTTGCCCTTAAGCGAGTTTAACTAACTATTTTGGGTTCAGTCTCCGAGTAGGGTTCCAACTCGAGCTCATTCGACCCTCATGTTTTGTGGGGGTTGGAGACAATGGCTCTTACACGTTGGGGAGATGCGGCCTTTTAGTGTGGGCTGGCGACAATGGCTCTTACATTTTTGGTCGATGCGACCTTTTATGTGTGTGGCCCTAGGGCTCATTAGTCCGGCGACAATGGCTTTTACACGCTTGGTCGATGCGACCTTTTATGTAGGCTTTATTATCCTCTCGTTAAGGGCTTTTGAAGTAATTTTAGTCTGACCCGTCGTCGATTCGGGAAGAACCTCAGGTAATGTTCGAGAACCTCGGGAGGTTTGGCTCAGGGGCTGAGTAGCTCGAAGCCTGTGATTTGGGGACGACATGGTCTAAGCTCTTTTGCCTATGTCGAAGGTAGCATGTTTAACTGGTTCTTTCAAGAAGTAGATTCGAAGTAATTGAAAGCCTGTGTGGGCTAGCGATAATGGCTCTTACGCCTTGTAGCCACGGGCAGGCATCCCCGAGTCGCATTAGTTCGGCTGGTACAGCTGTATGACCAGAATCATTTGTGTTCGTCCGGAGCCTTTGAGTCCCAAGTGAAGTAGTTTCGGCATCTATATCAAGGGTATCCTTTTTAGGGGTCTTACAAGTTCGATATATAGCCAAAACTTTGAGATCGGGTCTATTCCTTTAGTGAGGTCTTACAAGTTTTACATGTCGTTGAGGTCTTACAGTTTTGGATACTTGGTACAAGTATTGTTGATGCCTTACTTGAGGTCTTACAAATATTGTCACTTGGTACAAGTGTGGTTCATGCCTTGCTTGAGGTATTACAGGTTTTGCATATCGTTGAGGTCTTATAGTTTTGGATACTTGGTACAAGTATTGTTCATGCAATGCTTGAGGTCTTACAGATATAGTTGATGCCTTATGTAGGTCTTACGAGACCGAGTCTGCCCGCTCGGGGTCTTATGGCCTCAGGTTTTGACAAGTCGATAGAGGTGGCACTTGACGGTAGTCCCCGAGTCATCGAGGGTTTCTTGACTCGAGATCCATTATTTGCAAACTTTGTATTGCCTCATCGAGGGCTTACGATTTTGGACATCTCGACCCTGAGGTCGTACGTTATTTGAGATTTCGGCATTAGTCTCCGGGTGTTCATGCCACCTTCGGTTTTGGAGACATTTTACGATCTTGATGTTTCCTCGTTGAGGGCTTACGAGTTTGGAGGTTTGACTCGGGGGTCGTTCAGGTGTCGAATTGTTGATATCGGTCTCTCAGTGTTTGGGACATTTTTGACAGAGGAGTCCTCTTTACTGAAACATCGAGTTTCTTTTGAGGCGTGAAGTGCTTTGATGAAAAGTGTTCTTCGATTACCTGGTACAAGTACACATGTTTTTTCGTTAAAAATGTGGCTGCTATATATGGGAACGGTTCATTCGACCATTTGGTCCGGTACATTACTTTCCCTATCGGGGTCCCATTTGGGGTGCCTTGGCTTTCCCGAGTAGATGACCTTCCGGAGGAGAGCCCCCCCCCCCAGTATTCGAGGTGGATTGAAAAAGAAATCTTGAAAACTTGTTGAGTCTCCTTCAGGCATTGTATGGACGTTGCCTCATTAAAAACCTTGCCGGTAAAACCCTTCTAGGGACAAAATCCGGCCGAAGGAAAAGAGTGCAACGGGTGCTCGAGAATGTTTTCGGAATTTTCCATCGGATGCCCTAGCAATAATATCGTTTTAGCATTGATATGTTCCAGTTGCTTGGAAGTTATTCGCCCTTCATGGTGCCGAGCTTGTAAGACCCTTTGCCGACTACTCCGAGGATGCGGTACTGTCCTTCCCAATTTTGGCCCAGCTTTCCTTCATTAGGGTTTCGGGTGTTAAGGGTGACTTTCCTTAGAACCAAGTCCCCAACTCCAAAATATCTGAGGTTTGTTCTCCTGTTATAATATCATTCGATCCTTTGCTTTTGGGCGGCCATTCAGACCAGTGAGGCTTCCCGTATTTCATCCAGTAATTCGAGGGCCGTTCTCATGGCCTAGTTGTTCGAGATCTCAGTGGTGTGTTGGAATCTGGCACTCTATTCCCCGACCTCCACTGGTATCAAAGCCTCGGCGCCGTATACTAGAGAGAAAGGTGTTTCCCTGTGCTCGATTTTGAAGTTGTTTGGTATGCCCACAGCACTTCTGGCAATATTTCTCTCCACTTTCCCTTGGTACTTTCCAGGTTCTTTTTAAAGTTTTAGATGATGGTTTTGTTTGTTGACTCGGCCTAGCCGTTCTCACACGGGTGGTAGGGCGACGATAGGATTCTCTTGATTTTGTGATCTTCAAGGAATTGTGTTACCTTGCTCCCAAAAAATTGCTTCCCGTTATCACATGTTATCTCGGAAGGAATCCCGAATCAGCACATGATATGGTCCCAGATAAAGCTGATGACTCCTTTTTCTCTTATCTTTTCGAAGGCCTGTGCTTCCACCCCTTTGGAGAAATAGTCAGTCATAAATAAAATAAATCTAGCCTTACCTGGTGCCGTTGGCAGGGGTCTAATGATGCCCATCCCCCACTTCATGAACGACCATGGCGATAAGACCGAATGAAATTGTTCACTGGGTTGGTGAATCATCGGGGCAAATCTCTAGCATTTGTCGCACTTTCGGATGAATTCTTTGGTGTCCTTTTCCATGTTGTCCCAATAGTAGCCTGCTCTGATTACCTTTCGGACTAAGGCATCGATACCGGAATGATTTCCGCATATGCCCTCGTGAATTTCTAGGAGTACATAATATGTATCCCCTGGCCCCAGACATACTTCTAGAGGGCCATCAAAAGTTATTTTGTACAAAGTCTTGTTTTCATTGAGCGAGAATCGGGCTGCTTTGGTTCGCATGGCCCTCGATTCTTCGGATCCTCGGGCAATTTTCCGTCTTTAAATAATCAATATATTTATTTCTCCAGTCCCATGTTAGACTGGTGGAATTATCTCCGCATGACCTTCCCCGATTACTGATTTAGATAGCTGAACGACAACCCCGGGGAGTAGGTCGTCTTCTTCAACAGATGATCCCAAGTTTGCGAGGGCATCGACCTCGATATTCTGCTCTCGAGGTACATGGACTAAAGTCCATTCTCTAAAGCAATGTAATGCGACTTGGAGTTTGTCCAAATATCTCTGCATCCTGTCTTCTCGGACCTCGTAGCTCCCATTCACTTAGCTCACTACCAGGAGTGAATCGCATTTTGCTTCGATAGTCTTGGATCCCAAGCTTTTGGCCAGTTCTAAACTTGCAATCATAGCCTCGTACTCGGCCTCATTGTTAGTCAATTATGCAGTTTTTATGGATTGCCTAATTAAGCCACCCGTAGGTGGCTTCAGGACTAGACCTAGTCCGGAACCTCTCACATTTGTGGCACCATCAGTGAATAGGATCCATACCCCGGATGATGTGCCTGATTTCAGTAAAAGTTCCTTTTCTACCTCGGGCATGAGGGAGGGCGAGAAATCGGCCATGAAGTCTGCAAGAATCTGGGACTTGATGATTGTTCGAAGTTGATACTCGATATCATACGCCCCCCCCCCCCAAGTTCGATGTCCTATTTGGCCAATTGACCCGATAATTCGGGTTTGTGCAATATGCTTCGGAAGGGGTACATCGTTAGAACACAAATATGATGGCATTGAAAATAGGGTTACAATTTTCGCGATGCACTTATTAACGCAAGAGCTAATTTTTCGAGGTGTGGATACCTAGTTTCATCTTCCCCTAGGGTCCGGCTTACGTAATAAACAGGGAATTGTATACCTTGCTCTTCTCGAACTAGCACGCCGCTTACCGCTATCTTGGATACGGCCAGGTACAGATATAGTATTTTATCCACCTTTGGCATGTGGAGAAGAGGTGGGCTAGTCAGATATCGCTTCAGCTCTTCTAAGGTGCGTTGGCACTCTGGAGTCCATTCGAAGTTGTTCTTTCTTTTGAGTAAGGAAAAGAAATGATGGCTCCGGTCGGATGACCTGGATATGAATCTACCTAGATCCACTATCCGACCTGTTAGCCGTTGCACGGCCTTTATATTGTTTACCACCGTGATTTCTTCGATGGCCTTAATTTTATCAGGGTTAATCTTGATCCCCCTGTTTGATACCATAAAGCCTAAGAATTTGGCCAAACCTACTCCAAAGGCACATTTCTCGGGGTTGAGCTTCATGTTGTAACTTCTGAGAATGTCGAATGTTTCCTACAAATTAGTTAAATGGTCCTCTGTGCACAGGGACTTAACTAGCATGTCGTCAATATAAACTTCCATGGATTTGCCTATTTGACTCTCAAACATTTTATTAACTAGACGCTGGTAGGTAGCCCCTACGTTTTTCAATCCGAAAGGCATTACATTGTAACAGTAGGTACCATACTTTGTAATGAACGAGGTCTTCTCCCTGTCTTCGGGGTTCATCTGAATTTGATTGTACCCCGAATAGGCATTGAGAAAGGTAAGGGTCTCGTGCCCGGCCGTAGCATCGATCAGATGGTCGATGTTAGACAACGGGAACAAATCCTTGGGACATGCCTTATTTAAGTCTTTATAGTCTACGCACATTCTTAACTTATTTCCTTTTTTGGGAACCACTACTACGTTGGCCAGCCACTCGGAGTACTTTACTTCCCTAATGGACCCTATTTTTAGGAGTTTCATTACCTCATCCTTGATGAATGCGTGTTTTATCTCGGACTGGGATCTTCTTTTTTGCTTCACCAGTTTAAACCTGGGGTCGACACCTAGTCGGTGGGAGGTTATTTCCGGCGAGATACCTATCTTGTCTAAGTGGGACCATGAGAAACAGTCGATAATATCGATATGAAATTAAATAAAAATTTTCTTGAGTTCAGGGGTTAATCCCGTTCCCAGATATACCTTACGATCGGGGAGGTGTTCTGTCACGACCCAAACCGATGGGCCGCAACGGGTGCCTGAGTCCTACCTGTCAAGCACCCCTAAGCATGCGTCTAAGATATGAACCTGAATAACATCTGCTGCATTACGAAAATAACATACTTGAAAGAAACTTGCCATCAAGGCATATGTCGTATACAGGCAGAATATAGTGGGCGAGCCGGCAAGGCTGCTATAGACAACTATATATCCAAAACTGAAAGACGTCAAGGCCACATATAACCCAACTAGACTTACTGCCTATAGACCTCTAATAGAAACATAACTATACAAAGATAGGACTGAGCTACGTCATACCCATATATATATATATATATATATATATATATATATAAACGTATCGTACCAAAAATAAAGCAGCTCCGGATCAAGTGGAGCACGCCAACTCTCGCTGATCAAGAATCCTAAGAAGGGGGACCGTCAGCCTACCTACCTGCACCTGTGGGCATGAAACGTAGGCCCTGTGAAATAGAGCGTCAGTACGAAAAATGTACTGAGTATGTAAGGCATGAAAATAAGTACGTAAAAGACATAGATGAAACATGGAATGCAGAAATACCTTTAAATCTGAATAATAGTATAAATTTTGAAATGTTTATAATATCATGCACATGCAAATAAATGTCGTGCTATGCATAGGTATGGGTGTACATAATATCATCAAGCCACTGAGGGCATCCCATCATATCGTCTCGGCCACTGTGGACAATATCATCAACATATACCAGCTGATCAGGTGGTGGTGCGTATATAACGCCATAACCCTTCCCATATCACATATACATATACATACATATATACGCGAATATAACGCCGTTTGAATCATATCTCAGCCATTGTGGGCAACATCATCATCATATACCAGCTGATCAGGTGGTGATACTTATATAACGCCATAACTTTTTCCCATATCCCATATAAATATAATATACATATATACGCGTATATAACGTCATCTGGTCATGGGTCAATGCACATGTATAAATGGGTGAAATGCATGAAAATACGTAATAATCTTAATATTCCTTCCGGATAACCTTTTTCAACTGTGTATTATTCTGAGACCCATGAACAGAAGATAATAATAATTTTCATGGGGAATCAAAAATATAGACACCCCTACTATTTCTATGAATAGAGAAATATATGGAAACTGTATATTTGCTCGTTTCTTTAGTATCATATGGACCATGTCAAAAGAAAGAAGGGGTGGCCTTAACGTACCTGGAGTGGTAAAAACTCTGTATAATATTCTTGACGAAGACTGCACCGCTCTATTTTAGAAGCTTAAAATTTGCTTCAACAGAATTTAGTTACGGACCATGCGAAATTAGCTTTTTTTCCTTAGAATCTCGAACGAAATTGCTTCGAACATTGCTTCTATTCTATCTCTTGGTGAACCAAAGTTGGAATGGATTTAATCTAAAATTCCAACGTTTGGTTGAAGTTGTTCTGTTTCTAGCTTTTGAATGAATTTGATACTTAATTGATATATCACATTTCAGATTCTTGTAATGAGATAAGACTTCTAAGTCTTATCCTTGATAAAGTTAAGCTTATATATTTCTTAGGTATAGACACCTAACATAATTTGTTATGAGTCATTTTGTTAAATTGGTGGCTTTGTGCCACGTGGAGAGTGGGTGAATATTAGTAATCTTTACCCACTTATTAGTTAACTGGGTAATGTTCCGTTACCCGGTAATTAATCCATTACCCGTATAATTTACAAATCACCACAAATTACTTAAAATTTTATTTATTTTTAAAATACTTCATATATATTTTATATATTATACTACCTAGTCATATGGTACCTTACATGGTACTAGTTCATAATTATCGGGTATTATCGCTCGACCAGTATTTTATTCCAAATTGGCCACTTTCAACGAAATACATTTTTTTTAATCCATGTACCCATTTATCCTTCATAACACTTATTTATTGCTTGTTATAAATAGCGTAAGTACGTTAACGTCAAGATGATCGCATCCCCGGGCCTACGTCGGTTAACTAAAAATGAAATTTTAACGTACGAAAATGTGAGATGTAACATCCTTCCCTCCTTAGAAACATTCGTCTTCGAATGTTCAACTCTCTGTAATCTGCATAACTTTGGCATGGTCGCCTTTGTAACAAAACCATTGCCAATTCTCCTCGTAAAAGCTTAATAACCCAACGCCACACAGGACCACAATTATGAATAACGACCATGGCCTCACACGACCAACGACAATAACCAACATAAGAATTTATACACGTACCTTATGATTATGACGTCCCAGTCAGACCCTTCTCTTGAGGAGGAAATAGGTAGGGATATCTAGACTTCATGTTTTCCTAGGCCTCCCAAGTCATTTCTTCAACATTGTTATTTCTCCAAAGTACTTTCACGGAGGCTACCTCCTTATTCTGCAGCTTGCAGATTTGTCGATCTAGAATGGCAACTGAAATTTCCTCGTATGACAAGTCCTCTGTAATTTGTACATCATCCATGGGCACCACTTGAGTAGGATCGCCAATTCACTATCGTAACATAGATACGTGAAAAACCGGATGGACAGATTCTAATTCCGAGGGCAATTCTAACTCACAAGCTACTTGGTCCACTCTCCAAATTATCCTATAAAGCCCAATATACCGTGGGCTAAGTTTTCCTTTTTTTTTGCCAAACCTCATCACACCCTTCATAGGTGACACCTTTAAGAATTCCCGGTCATCAACCCCGAACTCTAAATCTCATCGCCGCACGTCAGAATATGACTCCTGACGACTCTGAGCTGTCAATAGTCAATCCCGAATCAACTTTACTTTTTCTATGGCTCGCTGAACCAGGTCTGGCCTGTGTAATCCAGATTCTCCAACATCCAACCACCCTATAGGAGACCTACACTTTCATCCGTAAAGAGCTTCGTATGGAGCCATCTGATTACTGGAATGGTAACGATTATTATATGCGAACTCAATAAGCGGCAGATGATCATCCCAGCTACCTTTGAAATCTATTACACAAGCTCATAACATATCCTCCTGTGTTTGAATAGTATGCTCAGCATGTCCGTCTGTTTGGGGATGAAATGTTATATTAAGACTTATTTGAATCCCCAATTCCTTTTGGAAGGACCTCCAGAAGTTAGCTGTAAATTAAGCTCCTCTATCCGAGATAATAGATACAAGGACACCATGCAATCGTATTATCTCCTTGATATAAAGCCTAGCATAATCCTCTAAGGAATATGTAGTCCTAACGGGCAGAAAATGGGCTGACTTTGTAAGCCTATCAACAATCACCCATATCGAATCAAACTTATGCTGGGTACGAGGTAAGCCTACGATGAAGTCCATAATGATTACTTCCCATTTCCAAGTCAGAATCTTCATATCTTGCAATAATCCACCGGGTTTTTGATGCTCAATTTATAACCTGCTGACAGTTAGGACACTGAGCAACAACTCTACTATATTCTTTTTCATTCCATCCCACCAATACACTTCTTTGATATCATGATACATCTTTGTTGCTCCTGAATAGATAGAATAACGAGAATAGTGAGTTTTTCCCATAACCTGCCGACGCAACCCTGCAACATTAGGCACACACCATCATCTTCGATATCTGAGGACCCCATCTTGTGTAATTACAAATGGTGTCTTCTCCTTCTGAAGGGTAGTATCCCTATAATGAACTAACACAGGATCCTTGTACTGGTGTTCCTTTACTTCAGTTACTAATAGGGATGTTGCCGTATTCTGAAGAGTAATTCCAATGTCACCTGAGTCCAGTATCCGAACTCCAAGACTAGCTAGATTATGAACCTCATGGGTTATTCCCCTCTTTTCTGGTTGTAAGTACAACATGCTACCCATATATCTACGGCTGAGGGCGTCGGCTACTACGTTTGCCTTCCCTGGATGGTATAAAATATCAACGTCATAGTCTTTAAGTAGCTCCAACCATCTCCTTTGACGTAGATTCAATTACTTTTGCTTGAAGATGTACTGGAGGCTCTTATGATCCGTATAGATATCAACATGAATGCCATACAAGTAGTGCATCTACATCTTTAGTGCATGAATCACCGCAGCTAACTCTAAATCGTGGGTCGGGTAGTTCTTCTCGTGTTTTTCTTAGTTGTCCAGAAGCATAATCCACAACCTTACCATGTTGTATCAGCACATGACTCAATCCCTTCTGGGAGTGGTAGATAACATGACCATCGGTCCCTTCTGGGAGTGGTAGAACCGGTGCTGAGGTTAATCTGTCCTTCAATGCTCGTAAACTCCGTTTGCAAGGATTGGTCCATTTAAACTTAGTTCCCTTCTGCGTTAACTTACATGGGTATCCTAATCCTTTACAATTCAGGAAATTCCCCTCTTCGGAGGCCCAAACTTCATCCTTTATCCATCACAATTACGCCCTTATCCCACTATTAGGACAGCATTTCATCTATTCTAAACGTTACTAGACTTAGACTCCTTTGAGTTCATTCAGGCTATACTGGGCCTTCTATAACTTAGAGAAACCATCAACTCTATTTTGAACTTTTTCCCAAGTATTTATCCATTCTTGTTACCTTTTCAATCATCTTTTCTTATCCTTCCTCCTGTCTTCCTAAAACCTTGTCGCTCTACCATACTTTAGCTTTGCGACCTACACATATCTATTTATACTTATTCGCAACCTTTCTTCAACTTACTTGAATCATAAATTTCTTTATGTTATTCTGGAACATCAAGCAAGACACCACATACCACTTTGGTCAAAGGTGCTTAGAAGAGAAGAAAATTTCGTTACAAGTTTCTTGTAATAACCTGCCAAACGGAAAAGCTACGAACCTTCATTGGTGTTGTGGGTCTAGGAAAAGTCTTCACTACTTCAGTCTCTTGTGTATCCACCCGGATGCCTTCACCTGAAATGATATGCCTAATGAGAGCTACAGAGTTCAACTAGAATTCATGTTTAGAGAATTTTGCATACAATTTCCCTTTTGTAGAACTCTGAGCACAGTACGCAAGCGATATGCATGCTCAGCCTCTGATCGAGAATATAACAATATATATCGCCGATAAATACAATTACAAACAGATCTTAAAAAGGGCTTGAAAACACGGTTCATCGAATCCATGAATACTGCTGGGGCACTGGTCAAACTGAATGACATAACATGAAACTAAAGGTGCCTGTATCCGGTCCTGAATGTTGTCTTCGGAATATCTTCCTCTTTAACCCTTACCTGATGGTACCCGGTCCTCAAGTCTATCTTTGAAAAACATTTGGCACCTTGTAACTGATCAAATAAATCCTCAATCATCGGGACCGGTTACTTATTCTTGATCGTCACCTTATTCAACTGCCTATAATTAATACACATTCGTAAGGAATCATCCTCCTTTGTCACAAACAACACATGTGCTCCCCACGGTGACGTACTAGATCTGATAAAACCTTTTTCCAAGAAAGCCCCTTAGTTGTTCCTTTAACTCGTTCAGCTATGCAGGGGCTATTCTATATGAGGAATAGATATTGGATGAATATCTAGTAGTAGTAGGTCAATGACAAACTCAATTTCTCGCTCTGGCGAAAGACCTAGAAGCTCATCGGGAAACTCATTATCTACAGGAAAGGACTAAATGGTTGGTAATTCTAATTCCACATCCCAAACTCGAACTAAGTGATAAATATACTCCTTTATGAGATCCCTCAGCACGTCATTCTTATGATTATTGGAGGGACCGACATTCCCTAAGGGCCCATGATCAAGCGGACAAAAATATCCGCCGCAATAGAAAGGCCAATCTGAGATCGCTTGGCCAAAGACACCATCTCGTTCAACAAAGAAGACCTCGAGACCTTGACAAAACCATACAATGACGCGCTGGTAATGTCATTTCTTTTAAACAACGTCCGAGTTAAACATGTGCTCGTGGATCCAGGCAGCTTGACCAACGTGATCAGGTTAGGGGTAGTAGAACAACTTGGGTTACTCGACCAAATCATACCCGCCTCTCGGTTCCTCCACGACTTCAACATGATCGGTAAAGTAACAAAAGAAGAAATCACCCTCCCAGTCGACACGTCCGACACGGTTCAGAACACAAAGTTTCAAGTTATCAATGGAGACATAAGGTATAATGCATTATTTGGCAGTCCGTGGACACACATCATGAGGGCAGTATCGTCAACCCTATACCAGATGATTTAATTTCTGACAAAGGATGGCATAATGACCATATACGGAGAACATCATGCAACGAAAGAAATGTTCGCGGTTTACTAGGAGGAGTCGACCCCCGTACTCCCGACCTCGGACGTGTCTGGGAACATACAGACCCCCGAGGATGACGAAAAAGATTTCCTTGCTCCTAGAACTTTCGTTGGCCCCGAAGAGTCGGATGTAACGAAATCGACGATCGAAGATCTGGAGCAAGCTGTTTTGATCGAACATGTTACATCTCACATTTCGTACATTAAAATTTTGTTTTTAGTTAACTAACGTAGACCCGGGGATGAAATCATCTTGACGTTAACATACTTACGCTATTTATAACAAACAATAAATAAGTGTTATGAAGGATAAATGGGTACATGGATAAAAGAAAATGAGTTTCATTGAAAGTGGCCAATTTGGAATAAAATACGGGTCGAGCGATAATACCCGATAATTATGAACTAGTACCATGCAAGGTACCATATGACCATGGTAGTATAAAATATAAAGTATATATGAAGTATTCTAAAAATAAATAAAATTTTAAGTAATTTGTGGTAATTTTTAAATTATACGGGTAATGGATTAATTACCGGGTAACGGGATATTACCCAGTTAACTAATAAGTGGGTAAATATTACTAATATTCACCCACCCTCCAGGTGGCACAAAGCCACCAATTTAACAAAATGACTCATAACAAATTATGTTAGGTGTCTACACCTAAGCAATATATAAGCTTAACTTTATCAAGGATAAGAAGTCTTATCTCATTCCAAGAATCTGAAATGTGATATATCATTGTAGGAATCTCAAATGTGATATATCAATTAAGTATCAAATTCATTCAAAAGCTAGAAACAGAACAACTTCAACCAAAAGTTGGAATTTTAGATTAAATCCATTCCAACTTTGGTTCACCAAGCGATAGAATAGAAACAATGTTCGAAGCAATTTCGTTCGAGATTCTAAGGAATCAAAAGCTAATTTCGCATGGTCCGTAGCTAAATTCTGTTGAAGCAAATTTTAAGCTTCTAAAATAGAGTGGTGCAGTCTTTGCCAAGAATATTATACAGAGTTTTTACCACTCCAGGTATGTTAAGGCCATCCCTTCTTTCTTTTGGCATGGTCCATATGATACTAAAGAAACGAGCAAATATACGGTTTTCATAAATTACTCTATTCATAGATATAGTAGGGGTGTCTATATTTTTGATTCCCCATGAAAATTATTATTATCTTCTGTTCATGGGTCTCAGAATAATACACAGTTGAAAAAGGTTATCCGGAAGGAATATTAAGATTATTACGTATTTTTCATGCATTTCACCCATTTATACATGTGCATTGACCCATGACCAGATGGCGTTATATACGTGTATATATGTATATTATATTTATATGGGATACAGGAAAAAGTTACAGCGTTATATAAGTATCAGCACCAGATCAGCTGGTATATGATGATGATGTTGCCCACAATGGCTGAGATATGATTCAAATGACGTTATATTCGCGTATATATGTATGTATATGTATATGTGATATGGGAAGAGGTTATGGCGTTATATACGCACCACCACCTGATCAGCTGGTATATGTTGATGATGTTGTCCACAGTGGCCGAGACGATATGATGGGATGCCCTCAGTGGCTTGATGATATTATGTACACCTATACCTACGCATGACATGACATTTATATGCATGTGCATGATATTATAAACGTTTCAAAATTTACAGAGTTATTCAGATTTAAAGGTATTTCTGTATTCCATGTTTCATCTATGTCTTTTACGTACTTATTTTCATGCCTTACATACTCAGTACATTTTTCGAACTGACGCCTTATTTTACGGGGCCTACGTTTCATGCCCACAGGTGCAGGTAGGTAGACTGACGGTCCCCCTTCTTAGGATTCTTGATCAGCGAGAGTTGGCGTGCTCCACTTGATCCGGAACTGCTTTTTTTGGTACGATACGTTTATATATATATATTTATATATATATATATGTATGTATGGGTATGACGTGGCTCAGTACCGTCTTTGTACAGTTATGTTTCTATTAGAGGTATGTAGACAATATGTCTAATTGGGTTGTATGTGGCCTTGACGGCTTTCAGTTTTGGTTATATAGTTGTCTATAGCAGCCTTGCCGGCTCGCCCACTGTATTCTGCCTGTATACGTACATATGCCTTGATGGCATGTTTCTTTCACGTATGTTATTTTCGTAATGAAGCAGATGTTATTCAGGTTCATATCTTAGACACATGCTAAGGGGTGTTTGACAGGTAGGACTCAGGCACCCGTCGCGGCCCATTGGTTTGGGTCGTGACAAAAGTGGTATCAGAGCAGTTCTGTCCTAGGGTTGTCTACAGACAGTGTCTAGTAGAGTCTTGTTTCTGGGAGAGTCTTGCACCACACTTATAAACAGGAGGCTACAAGACATATTGGATTTTATCCTCTCTTCTTATCTTAGATCGTGCGATATAAGCATTCATGTTCCTAACGATGTGTTACGTTTTCAGCGATGCCTCCAAAGACTACAGCCGCTTGCACGGGTCAGAAGGCTACGAAGGTGTTATCAAGAGAGATAAGTTATACTATGGATTCATAGACATCGGAGATCATGGGTTCTATTGAGAAGGATCCATCTGAGGATCCATATGAGTCATCTGTTCGAGCTATTTTGACCACTCCGGCAGTAGATGGGGTGATCTCAGATTGGCCTTTCTATTGCGGCGGATATTTTTGTCCGCTTGATCATGGGCCCTTAGGGAATGTCGGTCCCTCCAATAATCATAAGAATGACGTGCTGAGGGATCTCTTTTTGTGCCCAGGCTGGAACAGCCACAACACCTTCTCCCCGATCTTCCAGGTAGTTGTTTTTACCTATATCTGATAAGTTAGGCATTTCAACCTGAAATTTGAGGATCTTGGACAAGAACAGGTATGAAAGATAACTTGTGTTGTGTGACGAAACCAGTAAGAAAATAATCACTATTATTTTTAGCCCCACGGTGGGTGCCAAACTGTTTACCGTGAAAATGGTAATAATAATTAATTTGTTGATGGGACTCTAAAAATATGGGATCTATTTCTATGCTAGTTTGTTAAGCAGTTGATGCTAAGTATATGAGATTTAGAGATGAAATAAAGTTAAGAAGAGATCTATAATCAAACCGATAGGTCAGTTATTCGGGGCCTCGGGCTTGTCGATTTCGGGCCTCGAGGTCGATCCCAGAGCTCGATTATGAGCTATCGAAGAAAGTTGTTGTATGACTAATAGTTATAATAAAATCAATGGAGGCTCTTTATGGACAATGATAGGCAACAAATGATGAACAAAATGGAGATAATAAATGAAAGCAATAATATCAAGAGAGTGTATGAGAGCAAAGAGAGTATTCTTGTATATTTCGTGTGGAGTAGCTGCAGCAACAGAGTCTCATAAAACGGTTGGGATCCCCTTTATATAGGAGGGGAATCCCAACATAGTACAAAATACATTAATGATAAAGGAGTAGGGATGGGACATCTCGACATGATGTCCTAACACCCTAGATTGGGTTTGGAATAGCCTATTAGGCTCTGTCAGTCTTAGTCAAGCGCCTTGGGAACCCCCCTCGTCTCTAATATAGTCGTTGGTTTGCACTGCCCCGAGGTCGGGCCCCGATGGCCCTCGATAGCGAACCTCGACCTCGGTCTCGAACCTTGAGAAGCATGTTCGCAGGGCATCATAATGATGGGGAAATTGGACCCCCCCCCACCCGATTTTACCGTACACACTCTCCCCCCTACAAAACTCATGATTTTTCTTTGGATGCAGGGGAAGTGAACATAACAGGAGTATACGCAAATATACACATATCAAAATCACAAACAATCAGGCCATCAGATGCAAATATATCTCCAGCTAAAAAATATTCTACTCCTATCTGTTGTTTCTTCACTGCATAAGGCTAAACATTGCCTTCTCTCTGCATAAGACTAAGCCATGTCTCAAGTCTTGCATGAGGGTAAGTCTTGCCTTCATATTTGCATAAGTCTAAGCACTGCCTTTTCATGAGACTAAGCTTTGTCTCCTTCTGCATAATTATTGCCCTATTTTAGACTTTGCATAATCTTCTTCTCTCGGGGCTAAGCTCTGTCCCAAATTCTGTACAAGAATAAGCTTTGTCTTGTTATTACCTTTTGTACCATGTCTCTACACTTCATGGGCTGATGTATAGCCAACTTGTCCAAAGGTGTCATAGTCCGAAGGCATCATCCTCATAGCCTGAAGATACCATGTCATGGCCTGAGGACCTCTCAATACTGTACATCATTATTCAAAGGCGTCATGGTTCATAGGCACCATTTTCATGGCCCAAGAACATCATTTCATGGCCTACGAAACTCTTATCTCATGATTCATGGCTCGGCACATCATGGTCTAAGGACGTCATCTTCATTGTCCGAAGACAACCTTCATGGTCCAAAGAGAATTTGCATCATGTTTAAATTCTTGCAGTAATCTATATACTAGCATGCATCGTATTTTAAGTTTTGCAGGAAATCCAAGAGGTAACCGTTCTTCAAACAGGAGCAACCTTCGCTCCGATTTCCGCTCGTACCACTTGCACTCTGCCATTTAATCGATTCCCATCAATCACCAGCCTCTACTCTTTGACCGTTCAGATATCTGCCTTATGACACACCCATTAAGATTCAGATTCATCTTTATAACTGCACGCAAACCCATTCGATACCACCCCTCGCAAAAGAACCTTTTCCGAAACATACCACTATTCCTATAATAATTCTACCAGTTTCATTCATCGGTAGATCCAGAACTACAGACGGCCTAATTCCTGTAAAAATAGGGATATGTAGGCAGCTCAAAGACCAGGGTGCGCCTATATTTCCAAAACACCCCATTCGGCCAAAATCGGTCATCATTTCTTCACCCGAAAACTCTTTCATCCTTCCCGGGTAAAGAGGGGCAGTTGTTGATACCCAGATTTTCCCTCATATTTAAAATGCACATATACCTTCAAAATAGTGCATGAGCATCAACCAACATTTTTCCAAAATTTTTTGTAATTTTAAAAGGATTTTAATTAATTATCCAAATAATTACTAATTGCATCAAAAACGGTTTTATGATAATTTTATTGCTTAACTTTACCATTTATATTTATACTAAGCTTTAATTATTTCATGAATGGCCATATCTACATGTTAGGGTTATAATTGTAATAACTTTGCAATAATAGCCCCATGTGTGCATAATTACCTTATTTTACAAGAAAATAACCTTTTATATTTTATAATACTAAGTAATTATTTTAATTCATTTTCATGCACATAATATTTTTATCATTTATAAATTATTTTATAAAATTGTTTTATTAAGTTAATTAGGTATTTAACGAATAGCCTCTTTAATTTTGGCCTAATTTTTGACTTTGGCCCAAATTACCACCCCAGCCCAATTAAACTAACCCAATACCCCTAACCCAATTTTAATTCGCCCAACACCAGATTCAATCATGGTCGTTGATCTCAAGAGATCAACAGTCTAGAACATTCTTTCCCTTTTTATTATAAAAAACCCTACCTCATTTTACACAAACCGCCGCCCTTGAATCCCTATCTCCTCTCTTATCTCTCAACCTCCCCCTAACCCTAGCCCGCCATCGTTGGAAACCCTTCAATCCATGAGGGTTCCCTTTGAATTTAGGCCATATCTGGCCTCCTATTTCTATTGGCTATTCGATTTCCTTGTTGTTTAATGGGGTTTCGAAGAGATTCAACACAAACCTGGCTTCAACTCTTCATTTTTCTCGATGAACCTTCCTATGTTCATCTCTATTTTTATGAGTGTTGGTATCTTCGTGTTCATGGCTTCAAATCTCTGGTTCAAACTAGATTTTTCTCACCCATGTCTATTTTGTGCATGACCTAACTATTTTCGGTCGAATAGGTTCAGATCTCTTTAGGTCTGAAATGTTTGGGGTTTGTTTAACCATTTTCCTTTAAGGTTCTTTCATTTTTACCGCTATTATCTACCAATTTTACTTTTTTCCAAAAAACTAGGGTTTCATCTTTTAAGTTTTTGCAAATGTTTTAAAACATTTAAAGGTTCAACTATGGCCTTTCTTCTTTACTGCTCGACTAATTCCCTTGTTTTATGTTTCATCTATGTGTTTCTACATGCTTAAAGCTTTCCGCTATTCAATTATTTACCTCACTGATCTTGCCCGTTTATTTTGGCTCTGTTAAATAAACGCATTAATTTGTTTACTTTCTTGACTAGGGTTTGAAATTATATTTTTCTTTTTAAAATTGGTATCTTTCTGAGATTTTATTTATTCCTTACTCATGTCTTCTTATAATTGGTAGTACCTTCCTTAATTATGCTACTGGCCTGATTTCTGGGTTTGATTTGTTCTGACCAACCTATAAATGGTCTCTGACTTATTTCTTACCTTATTTAAACCTCAATTCTGTACGTTCATTGATTTTGTATGAGATTTTCCCTAATTTAAGGGGTCTTTCTGGATCCTATCGTGTTAATTGATTGAGTATAGCCTTAAATAACTGATGGAATGATTTGCATATCTTATTTATGAACTCTTAATTTCCTTTACCTTGTTTATTCTACTCTGTTGAATGCTATATAACCTCACCATTCTGATTTTTTTTAAAAAGGACACGAACACACATGCTCAGACTCTTTAGGTTTGAAATGTTTGGGGTTTGTTTAACCATTTTCCTTTAAGGTTCTTTCGTTTTTACCGCTATTATCTACCAATTTTACTTTTTCCCTAAAAACTAGGGTTTCATCTTTTAAGTTTCTGCAAATGTTTTAAAACATTTAAAGGTTCAACCATGGCCTTTCTTCTTTACTGCTCGACTAATTCCCTTGCTTTATGTTTCATCTATGTGTTTCTACATGCTTAAAGCTTTCCGCTATTCAATTATTTACCTCACTGATCTTGCCCGTTTATTTTGGCTTTGTTAAATAAACGCATTAATTTGTTTACTTTCTTGACTAGGGTTTGAAATTATATTTTTCTTTTTAAAATTGGTATCTTTCTGAGATTTTATTTATTCCTTACTCATGTCTTCTTATAATTGGTAGTACCTTCCTTAATTATGCTACTGGCCTGATTTCTGGGTTTGATTTGTTCTGACCAACCTATAAATGGTCTCTGACTTATTTCTTACCTTATTTAAACCTCAATTCTGTACGTTCATTGATTTTGTATGAGATTTTCCCTAATTTAAGGGGTCTTTCCGGATCCTATCGTGTTAATTGATTGAGTATAGCCTTAAATAACTGATGGAATGATTTGCATATCTTATTTATGAACTCTTAATTTCCTTTACCTTGTTTATTCTACTCTGTTGAATGCTATATAACCTCACCATTCTGATTTTTTTTAAAAAGGACACGAACACACATGCTCAGACTCAAACATCTATACTTACAAGCACACACTGATACACACTTACAGTTCTTTAATTTATTGTATTGTCTAGCCGGCTGAAATCCAAGGCTAGACTCTTGCATTTCATTCATCTTCACCTTCTTGTTTGCTATCTCCTTAACTGGTATGCCTCCATTTCTGTTATCATGTTCTCTTTTATATGCTATGTAGTTGGACTTCAATATGATTCTGTTTGCCCTTTTGTTTCCTGTTTATTGATCTCTTAACTAGTATGTTTCAATTCCTATTACCATGTTCTATTCTATATGATAGGTAGTCAGTCTATTATAGACCTCAACATGTTCCTATTTGATACATGATTCCAGATCATCTTGTTCTCACCTGTTATGCCTCAGCTACTGCTGTTCCATGTGATTATGTGATTAGTATACTTCCAACTGTGATATGTTTCTGTTTGCCATGTGTTTCTTGCTTGCATTCTCCCTGACTAGTATGCCTCAAATCCTGTTAATTTGCTTTGTTCTATGTGGTTATGTGATGGGCTTACCTTAGTATGTCTGGCCCTGGATTTCTGTTCACTTCTTTCTAGACTAGAGAGTTTTAGTTCCTACTATCATGTGCTATATGTTTTTTTGGTTAGTTACTTCAAACTCCAGCATGCTTCTATTTAATATATGTCTATATGAGTCCACCTAGTGATAGCTAATAAATTAAGTCATGTGAAACCCTGTCTAAATCAGTTATATGTTCCCTGTTATGAACATGGTTGGATACTGCAAGCATGTAATGTGGCTAACTCTGTCCTTGTTTTTTGTGATCACTGATATAAGTATCTAATCTAAACAAATACCAATCTTCTTGAATCATGTGCTGAGTATAGATTCTGTTTGTACAACTCTATTTGTAACCTTGTAGCATGAATCTATTTGCTTCTAAAACTAAACTATTTTCTAAAAAAATTGTCCCCCTTACCTTCTATGTACTGGTTTTCAAATTGCTACTCTTAGTCCTTTAAGTTCCTACCACCCCCAGTGTGAGCACCGCCTAGGGTCCCTGAGACTCCTTTGAACTCTGACACATTGGAGCTGGTTTTCCAATCCTTTATTAATTCTATGTTGAACACATGGTTCTAGTGTGAGTATTGTCTGGGGTCCCTGAGGCTCTTTGGGAACTTTGACACACTAGAAGCTTAGTTTAATGTGCTTTGAATGGATCCTTGCTACTGTTTCAAGATTGTTGTGCTGAAGGCCTGGCTCTCAGCATTATATTGGGCCTGCTAAGGCTCCCTATAGTATAATGATTCTTATTGTGTAATTTATTCATATTGGCCTGTAATAAACAGATACGGGGTTATTAGTAAAAACTGGGGAGGGGGTCTATTCTCATATCTTTTGTTGAAAATTGGGTAGAAATTATGTCTATAGGATTTGACTATGCTGTTGCACTATGTGATGTTTAGAGATCCTGCCTATAGGATTATTGTTTGACTATGTGCTGCACATCTACATGTTAGAAATCCTTCTATAGGACTTTACGTTTAATTCTGCACATTAGAAATCCTGTTTATAGGATTTGCATGTATTTTTAATTCAATGTGCATTAGTAACCATGTCTATAGGATTTTGTCTATTTGAATAACCATTTTCTTGGCAATGTGCTTTAAGAATTCTGCCCACATGTGATTAATAAAAATCATGCCTATAGGTTTACAATTGTAGATACCATGCCTATAGGATTTCAAAAAAATCAGTTTCTGCATTTAGATATCATGCCTATAAGGTTTTAAAATCAGTTTCTGCATTTAGAAACCATGCTTATAGGATTTCAAAAAATTAGTTTCTGCATTTAGATATCATGCCTATTAGGTTTTAAAATCAGTTTCTGCATTTAGAAACCATGCCTATAGAATTTCAAAATTAGTTTCTACATTTAGGTATCATGCCTATAGGATTTCAAAACCCGTTTCAGCACTTAGAAAGCATGCCTATAGGATTTAAAGATAAAATCTGCTTGTTAAAAAATTAGTAGTTGATTTACAGCTTAGATGTCATGTCTATAGGGTTATGTCCGACTATCACTTAGGCAAGCTTGTAGGTTAATTAAATTCTGGGTCTAAAACTATGATTACTTGTTTGACGTATGCCCGGATTCAGAGTATTAATCAAATCAGTAGGCAACTGAGAGGTACTCATCTTCTCGCTTTAATAAACTACTGCATATTCTGTTTATGCTCATTTAGATATCCTGCCTATAGGATCCTAAAATCATTTAAAGTGGTTTGTTTGAACAGCGTGCATTTGTTTGTCTATTTGTGGAGGTTAACATGAGCCCACTTAATTGCTTCCTTATGTGATAGTCCTATTTGACTTTTGTTTGTCGCTTAGTTTTCTCCTTTTAAATAACATAGGTGAGTTTAGAACCGCCTTAAATAGATGTCCTAAACACCTCCAGGTCCATAGGTAAGGGACGGGTAGTGCACGCATGAGGTACGTACTGGATATTATTAGAACACTTAGCTAATAATTGAAAAAGGAAGGGTAATTGGGTAGTAAAGGAAATGATGACCTGTGTGCTAATGTTATGTGTAGCACCCCAGCTTAGGGACGATTACCAAGTATTGCACAGAAGTGATCCTATAGTCTAAAAAACCTAGGACCCCTTTTACTCCTTGTTTGAAAGGTAATATCCATTTGCTTAAGTTGCTTATAAGACTAATTCGCTTAAATCGAGTTTGGCCGGGACCCAGCATTGTGGACCTCAAGGGGTGCCTAACACCTTCCCTTCAAGGTAATTTTGAGCCCTTACCCAATCTCTAGTAATGTAAACTAGTTCATGTGCCCTAACGCACTTTTATCTGTTAGGTGACGACTCTTCAAATTCTTTTACTCAAATCCCAAAAGGAAAGGAGTTGTCCCAAAATGTCAAAACCCGGACTCCGCGAGGAAAAAGGGGGCGCGACAAGGACCACATAATATGTCGATTTGGGATACTGGCCGAAGTCATGTGCGATAACAGGAAGCAATTCATCGGCAACAAGGTAAACAAGTTCTTCGAGATCACAAAATTAAAAAGATATTATCAATACCTTACCACCTTTGTTGGAACGGATAGGCAGAGTCAACAAACAAGACCATATTTCAAAACCTAAAAAAGAGGTTGACCGATGCCCAAGGTAAATGGAAGGAAATCTTGCCCGAAGTCCTATGGGCATATCGTACAACCTCGAAGTCTAGTACTGGGTCCACTCCGTCTTCGTTGGTCTACGGGGCCGATGCCTTAGTACCGGTCGAAGTGGGTGAATCGAGCTTCAGGTTCCAATATGCAACCGAAGAATCAAATGGAAAGTCTATGATTACGAGCTTGGAACTATTGGATGAAAGACATGAGGCAACTTTAATCCGGTTGGCCGCCCAGCAATAGTGGATAGAGAGATACTATAACCGAAGATCTAACCTTAGACATTTCAATATCGAGGACTTGGTATTGAGGAAAGTAATATTACACACCAAAAACCTGAAAGAGGGAAAGCTAGGGCCGAATTGTGAAGGACCGTATCGAGTCATCGGAATTACCGATAAAAGCTCATACAAACTCAAAGCGGGAAACGATGTGCAACTACCGAATAATTGGAACGTTATGCACTTAAAGTGGTACTACTGTTGAGGTATGATCTTAAATACTCTTTAATCATGTTATCAATCGAACTAACACTTGCAGGCAACGGCTAAGGATGGTATGGCTATTAGGTCTGAAAGCACGTGTTGCACTCTTTTTCCCTTGAACTGGTTTTGTCCCAAAATGGGTTATTCGACAAGGTTTATAACGAGGCAACAACAAAATGTGATAACTTAGATTCAAAGTCCGGTCTCAAACCGGAGTCAATGAGCATTAATTTCGCATCAATAGTATCTGAACCCTCTCAAGCTCGACCTTAAATACTGGGGGCCATTACCCTTGGATTAAGGTTTTAGCAAACTAAAGTTTAGCAAGGGAAAAAGAAAACATTGTATGTTAGAAGCTAAGGCTCAGTGGTTAGGATTCATTGTAAGGGCCAAATGGTCGTATGAACTGTGCCAACAGAATCCACTTTAGCCTTGATACAAGTTTTTACATGTTTTTGATCATGTATTTTACACACTGAAATGAAAGAAACTTAATTTCGCATTCCCCGCCTTGCTATTACGCATTTTCTTGTTCCTTCGATCTCGGATTCCAAGATCCCACGGGCTACCCCTACTCAGGGGCTATCGAGCCTAAGGGATACCCCTACTCGAGGACTATCGAGCCCAAGGGCTACCCCTATTCGGGGACTATCGAGCCTAAGGGATACCCCACTTGGGGACTATTGTCAAAAAAGAGTTCGGTTAATCCGGGCTACTAAATTCCGAGAGGCACCGAATCTATTAGGAGATGCCTAAATAAAAAAGGTTGTGGCCGCCCTAAAAATGGCTCAGAGACGTCCGAAGCTCATAATCAGGAATTCAAGAAAAATTCGAAGCCTTCTAAAAGATTACCTTCGGTAAAAGCATCATCTCAAATCACTTAAGCATCTTGAAAAAACTTCCGTCACACCGAGTTTTCAAAGCCTCGAGCAAACAAAATTTTATTGAAGTCAGGCACCGTTCGGACCTCTGAAAATCGGACGCCCTATAAATAAATTTGATTTTATGCTAAGGCATTAGAAACATTGCAAGAATAAAAACTATGAAAAGATGCTGAAAAATAAAGACTTGAAATTGACAGAAAGGGAAACTTTTATATTACGAAATATACATACAAAGGCACAATAAAAAAGGCCTCATAAACAAAATTGCACATAAGACAAAAAACTAAAAAAGTACTAAGGCATCTACACGTAAACTTCACCAGGGCCTGACTCTTCACTAGGGCCCGACTAATTTTTGGCCAAGTTGCTGGTGGCAGATCTGGTGTAATTTCACATGCGGTTGGTTTGCACAGGTGCAATGGTTGCAGAAGCGTTAGAGGATTCGCAGAAGCAAGAAGAGGCTGGGTGAGGAAGATCGCAGAAGCGGAGAAAAGAGTGCAAGTGCGGATGCACAGGTGCGAGGAATTGGAAGCGCAGGTGCGAAAGTCTTCGCAGAAGCGGAATTTGATAGCACAAATGCGGGAGTTGCTGGCCAAGGCCATTTTCGTAGAAGCGAAGTTTTCCCGCAAAAGCGAAGGTCGCAGATGCGGCCACTTGAACACAAATGTGGAATCACTGGGCAGAATGTTATAAGTTCAAGGGTTGGTCATTTTTATCACATATTGAGCTATGGACTTCGGAATGGAGCAATTTTCATCACAAGGATTGGAGTAAGTATTCTACACTCGGTTTTGATTACATTTCATGAATGCATCTTCATTTTTAGCAATTGGTTGATAAATTTAAATAGGAAATTGGGGGTTTTGGCCAAAAATTTTATAATGTGAATTTTTGAGTTTTGAACATCGATTTGGAGCATGATTTGAGTAAAACTAGTATGGCTGGACTTGTAATCAAATGGATTATCGGATTTGAGTAAAACTAGTATGGCTGGACTTGTAATCGAACGGGTTGTCAAATTTTGTGAGTTTTGTCGGGTTCCGAGGCGCGGGCCCGGGTGTGACTTTTGGCTGGTTTTGAGTTTTGATTAAGGATTTGAACTTTATCATTTGGAACTGTTTCCTTGGGCTTTATTTGATGAATTTGAGTTGCTTTTGGCTAGTTTTGAGCCGTTCGGAGGTCGGTACACACGAGATGACATTTTTGGAGTATCATTTGGCTTGCTCGGTATTGGAATTGGCTTGTTCGAGGTGAGTAACACTTCTAATCTTAGTGCTGAGGGTACGAAACCCCAAATTATGTGTTATATGATTGGTGTTAAGGTGACGCGCATGCTAGGTGACGGGCGTGTGAGCGTGCACCGTGTGAATTGAGACTCCGTTATTTCTGTGGCATTGTGTAGTTACCTAATCTTACTTGTAACCATGAAAGTTCTATGTATTTGAGCTATTGAGCTGTAATCCATGTTAGAAACCATGTATAGGCTACATGTTTATCCTGTTGGGGCCTACTGAGGTCATTTCTGTTTTTAGTTAGCTGCTTTCATTGTTTTATATACTCAGTCATACGCATTCATATGCATATTATATCTCAGTCTCTATTACCATTTATTGGCATATCATATCATCATTTTGGGCTAGTTTCATGGCATTGTGAGCCTGGGAGACTGGAGAGATTGATGACTGAGTGAGGCCGAGGGCCTGAGTGTGAGTGATATTATGGGATCGATCTGCACATCGCAGAATGTTATATTGATTGCATATATGGGATCGGGCTGCACATCATAGCGGTTATACTGATTTATGATAGCGCTTGAGCTGAAGGAGCTCCTCCGAAGTCTGCACACACCCCCAATGAGAGCGTTGATTATATTGAGGGATGGATTTTCCCTGGACATGGATCTTATCTGAAGCATTTATATGCCTGGGTATGGATCTTCCCCACGGGCTCGATTGGGCCCTACTCAGTACTGAGCGACTGTTGATAAGTGGATGTATATATTCCGAGATGGATCTTTCCTGGGCTGGATTGGCCATATACAGTACTGAGTGATTGAGAATGATGAGCAGAAAGTGTGAAACAGTGAGATTGAGTATTCTGAGAGTGTGAGTACATGATTCATCTCTGAGATACATGGCATTAACATGCACACATGACATACAGGCATAGAGATGCATTTTTCTCATGTTGTATGGTATCACGACATTCTTGACTTGTCACATATATTGATATATAGGCATAGAGAGGTATTTTACACTTTCTATCTGGATAGAAAAATGAAACATCTTATTTATTGTTGAAAGGATTTTTGGGAAAAATCGCAGTTTTCAAACTTACTTGTATTTTTGATGATTTCGGTAAAGGATTTGGGTTTTTCACTGATATACTTGAAAAGCGGAACTATTTTTCGGAAAACTATGAGAAAGTTGAGCATTTTATCTCTAAGTTTCTTCTTTCATTACTTGTTTTACGTTGTTATGAACTGTTGTTGGCTATTGGTGTTAAACTCGACCTTTGTTCCAACTCGTCACTACTTCCATCCTAAGGTTAGGTTTGTTACTTATTGAGTACATGGAGTCGGTTGTACTCATACTACACTTCTGCACCTTGCGTGCAGATGTTGGCTGTTGATGCTGTTGTGATCGACAGGAGCTGGAATTGAAGACGTACCTGTGTTCCGGTTGTAGCTGCCTCTTGTTCATGGTAGCCTTAGATTCATAAAACTCTGTTTATGTACTTTTCAAACAGATAATGTATTTACTTCATACCAGCCTTGTAAACTCTATGCTATCAATTCTTGGGGAATGTATAAGATTCTATTAACTTCTCTATTTAATTGTTTTATTAATTTCATTCGAATTGGATAGTCATTAGTTGGCTTACCTAGCGGGTTAGGTTAGGTGACATCACGACTAGTTGGATTTTGGGTCGTGATACCCAAGCTCAACTGTGCTCGGAGATCGTCATTCAGCTGAGACCACTTGTCAGCTTTCTCCTTCTCCACCCAAAGTTGGACCTCTACCGATGCAAGCTTCCCCTTGGCGGTTTCTTTCTCCGAAGCCAGCAGATCCATTTTGCTTTTCCACCCATTGGCCATGGCTTGGACCTCATTCGTCTTGGCTTAGAGTTGGTCGATCTTCTATTCGACCTGCGAGGTTGGTTTGTCAGTCACCACGACTAGCTCCTTGTTTTTAACTTTAAAGACCTTTACCTTTTCAACCAAGTCGGTATGTTCCCGCCTCAGGATCAAAGCCTCCTTCTGAGCCATTTCCAGCTCAGCCTGAAGGTCCTTGATGACCACGTCCTGTTGCTCACTGAGGAGCTTGAACATATCCTTTTTCCGGGCAAGCTCCTCGAGCACTGAAGCCTGTAAAGAAAGGGAACTAAGTAAGAAACATCAAAGGGAAACTTTAAGTGATACATAGGGGAAGTTTGAAGGTTTTAGAACCTTACCCGGTTTAATGCATGTTGTGCCTCGTTGAAGAGGCTCAACGTGACCACCTCATTCATATTTGTCTAGTCCTCCTCGGTTACCAGACATCAGAGGTAGTCGGCTATGCCTACCGGAGCGGATAGGACTCGGGCATCCTCTAGGACTGTGAGAACAACTATCCTTTTGCGCTCGGGGTCAGTGCTCCGTGCAGGGAACTGCTTCACCAATCTTGGGCTCGTGCTCGGCCCGTCAGATCCCTAAGTCACGTACTTCTTCATCATATCCAAGTGCCCCAGCCCGGAGAAATCTTCAAATGTAGACATATCCATGCCTTCGAAGAAGGAGCAGAGAGGGTCTTCTATACCTTGTGGTCCTTCACTTGATTTTTCTTTGCCTTCTTGGGCCTCTTCAAGCATGGACTCGGTGTAGGAGGGCATCTCCATTTTGTATATCACATTGGTCGCTTCTTTCGTTATAGAAGCGGCTTCTTGGGAGGTCTTAACCCCCGTCTCCATTTTGGCCCCTCGAGTCGGAGGGAGATCGGCCTTACGACTCTCTTTCTCGGCCGCTGCCTACTCCCCGGCAGGGGTCGATCCATTAGCAAAAATATGTTCTCCTTTAGACTCATCCCTGAGCCGGCGAAGTGATTCAGAATCCAACACCTAGGAGTTGGTGCTCTTCTTGGGCTTGTGAACCCGAGTGGCCGCCCTATTTTTTATCGTCACCTCGAGCCCCCTCCGAGCTTGAGGATTTCCTTTTTTTCTTCTTCTCCTCCGCAACAACCTAGGGCTGCCCCGCAATTGAGGGATCAACGGATATGGACACATCTTCATCCCCTTTTAGCGGTCTAAGTTCGGTGGTCTTAGGCAAACCGGCAAAGGAAAGAGAAAGGATTAGCGTTATGTAAGTTCGAGGAATAATAATAACTATTCTGGGAAGAGCCTTACCATGAGAACAGGCCTCCCATCGGCCCTTCAAAAGATTGCACCACGAGCACTTAAAATACAATATCTGTTTGCAGATGCCTTAGATCTACTTCTTGAGCCAAAGGACCGCATTGGGAACCCGAGAAACAATTGCACGATCACAAATATTGATGGTGAGAAAGGAAATAAAGGAGTCTTAATACTTAAGGAAGATTACACTTATGAGATGCATTCCACTTCTCGGGGAATTGCAGAAACTCGGGGGGGGGGGGGGATTAAATCGTTGGTCTTTAATCGAACGAAGTTCCCTTGCCAGCCACGGTGTCGATCCTCGTCAATGCTCGAAAAAGGGGTCTTGCTGGGCCGACGAGTGAGCTTGATTAGTTCCCCTCAGAAAATTCGGGGACTATACAGATGGAACAGGTGGTCGAGGGTGAACCGAGGAGACTCGGTTTTATTCGCAAAGTAACGGAGGAGGATCACGATCCTCCAAAGAGACTGGTGGATTTGCCCAAGGCACACCTCATATCTCTTGCAAAAGTCCAAAACAACTGGGTCTACGGGGCCCAGTATGAAGGGATAAGTGTAAACACTTAAATACCCCTCCACATGAGTGGTGATATCGTCCTCAGGCCCGGGGACTACCACGTCCACGTCCTTACCTCCCCATTTACAGTCATCTCGGACAATGAGGAGGGTATCTTCAGTGACAAAGTATATATATCTCGATGCCCTTCACCTCGATCTTGCATAGATAAGGCTTTCTCGACTTTGAATTCATTTGTGATTGAATAGCTCCCGGGAATAAAGATTTTCACAGGGGCTCTGGGGTCGCTTCGATGGCAACCACTTCGGGAGCAACCACCTCGGGAGCAGCCATCTCGAGGACAACCACTTCGAGAACAACTGCCTCAGTACCTATTGTCACACCTCCTTTTTGCGCGCCCCGCCCCGAAGGGTTAGATGCGCGGGTGGAGTTTTTCCAATTTAAGTGACAATATTCGAAATGGGATTATTTATTTAATTCAGAGTCGCCACTTGGGAAAGGTTTGGTTTTTGGTGTCCCAAGTCACCGGTTTATCTTGAATCCCAAATCGAGGAAATTTTCGACTTTTCCAAATGAAGTCTGCGAACCAGAAATTCTAAGTAAGGAATTCTGTTGACCCGAGGGAAGGTGTTAGGCACCCTCGAATCCCGTGGTTCTAGCACGGTCGCTTAAATTGCTATAATGGCTAAATATCTGATTTAAATACATGTTGTGGCTTATGTGCTTTTATTAAGATTTAAACCGCTTTTATTATTATCATTTATTTTTATGGAATTGCAACGTCATGAAAATACATCTCGAACCACGTCACAATCAATGCACCCGTAGTTGTTAACACATTTTGACTCCGTTGAGACTTGGATTTGGGTCACATCAATGTGCATCCGAATTTAGGAATATAATTTACTTAAACCGTGCCTAAAGAGTCTAACGCGTTATTATTTTGTAGAAAGCCATGAAATTTATCAAATGGCCTATCTTGAGTTCTAAATAATTATCATGGTTATTTATGGAGGGCCCCGCAATTTTTGCATTTTTTATTTGGCGAGGCTCATCTCTATTTTTAGAAAGGATATCCTAAAGTGGCTACATTTCTAATGCATTTGTCTCTAAAACTAGAAGAAAAGGTACGTGCTAATTCAACTATAGGCTTTTGCCTAATTCGGATTCTTATCAATTTCTGATTGATTATTTACAAAGTGGAGGGATGTCATAACTTATGAAACATACTTTAATTGGACAAAGAAATTACACTCGAGATTGACCCAACATTATACTTGTGTCCAAACGTTTCTTGAATTGAAATTTACTAGACTGATTGGGGCTGAATTAAAGGAATTAACTACTAGGCATTGTCACTAATGGGATTTGAATATAATATTATGTACTGCCTAACGAGTTATGATAAAAGAAAACTAAAATGAACAAAGAACATTTGTGTAAGGTGGAAATATTCTATTCTATGCATGTCGTTCAGTTGAACGGGAATCCAGTCAAAATCTATACTAATTCTCCATGCCCTCTCTGTATTGTATCGTTACATTTTTGTACCAGCAAACAACTACAAACTAAGAAGCTAGAGGCTAAACTTGATTGAGTATTATCTAACTAATCTTTCATTACTGAATCACACTAATCAATTTATACAATCTGAAGTCAGTATATCACAAGCATTACAAAACAGATATCTAAATCTTCTTCAGGAAACTCCTTTCATTTCATGCTTTTGAATTGTTACAGTTAACACCAAAGTTGGGTTTGAAATGTGTACCTGGAAACACTGAAAATGCAAAGGAGAAGAAGAAAAAGATGGGGAAATCAGCAGCAGCAAGAAACAAAATAGCAGCAGCAGCAGGGCAAGATAGCAGCAGACAAAGCAATACAGCAAGAAACAAGCTCGAGTGCAGAAATGCAACTATGGCCAATAGAAAGCAGTAGCCAAATGACAGCAACACCCAGTGGAGTAGACTCAGGACTCCAGACAGACCAAGCCAGTAGTGAACCAAAAACACTCGACTAGTAGACACAACTGGAATTTCAAAGAATCAGAATTGATTTTGAACAAATTGAACAGCTGAAACCCGAACAATAATAGGAGGAAACAGTTTCTGATTGTTGATTGTACAGCTTCTATTTCAACTCTCTCTATCTGTGTTTGTGTTTTTCTTTTCATCTCTTAAGGTTCAATGTGTATATCCTCTTCTTCTCTAATTCTGTATCCCCCAATTCTGTCTCTCCCCCTCAATTCTGTCTATCTTTTATCTCCCAGGTCCTCCTCCTTTTATAAGCCTCAACACCATCTCTTTTAACAGCCTGTTTTCAAAATGTCACAGTACCCCTCCCATGTGTCTTTTACCTTTTCAGATCCCAATTAGTTATTTAAGTATATAACCTCCATCAACATTCCCTGGCAGACTTACTTTTAAAAGGTTTAATACTTTTTAAACTTAAAGCAAGGTATGGGCAGTAGAATATGTCTGACAGCATATGCTGTCAACACATTTTAAAATTAAAAGCCCTTTTATGAAGGAAACAGGCTGTGCACAAAGCACATGAGGTGCACCAATGCACATGTTGTGCACGAGTGCACATGTTGTGCACGAGTGCACATGCCTTCCAATTCAGAATTTAAGCACTACTGATCCAATTCAACAGCTATAAGTAAACAAAACTGGTTCTTAATTGATCCAGGCAAATGTTCATCAGAAGCAAATCGATTTACTTTGTTCAGACAGTTGAAACTAATTGACGACACATGTAGACTCGACTATATTAGCATTAACATACACAACCGTAGCCAAAAATCAGACATTTAAACAGTATCGATACATGGTTCGAATTATACTGACTAAGCAGAAATATACTCGAGGAGTCAACTAGTCAGTCCAAACTTGAAAATCAGCTACTTGCACAACATTTACATACACATTATCAGAACAAATGGAAAGACTCATTCAAACAAACAGAAGTTCAGGCAAAGTGGACAAACAAAAGTTGGTAAAATTAAAACAAATATGAACAGACTTTTAAAACAAATCAACGGACTAAAACAAAAATAAAGAAAAGAAAACAAGACTCACCTCAAATCTTTGAAAAATCAAAACCTTGACTTGGATTTGGACCAACCTTTCTTAAGGCTGAATGGACTTTAAACGAAGTGTTTCTCAGATGAGAAACACTTTGATTAAAGTCCATTAGACCTTAATCTCTTCGGTTGAACCAGTGACGGAGGAACAAAACTTTCAAACTTAGATCTGGGATTCAGGCTTCCCTGATCAGATTCGGACCAAACCAAGTATGGTTTGGTCACGAGGGGGGTCTGGGGAGTGTCTGGTATGAATTTGAAGCAGATCGGTGTAGATTAGGTTCCGACTCGAATCTTCAAATGAAGATTCGAGAAGGTGGGATAAGATTCGAAGCATGGGGTTGGTAGATTTGGGTTCAGGATGGCATGGGGGTTCTATGGTGTTCAGGGGAAGGTCACCGGCGTTCATGCCGCCGGGTTCCTGGTGAAGGGAGATGGGGGCGGCTCTAGGGTTCCGGGGTTCTTTGTGAGGACGATGAAGGGCAGGGGTATTTGGACAGGGGGTGGGGTATGAGGGGCAGCTTATATATGGAGTGAGTGGATGGACCTCAGCCGTTGGATGAGGCATGACGAAGGGCCAAGATCCTTCCACTTGAGGGAAACGGTGTCGTTTCAAGTGTTAGGGGCAGAGTTGGTTCGGGTAACGGGTCGGGCAAATGGGGTTATGGGTGAGAGATCCGGACCGTTGGATCAGCTTGGTTTGAATGGTTGGGATGGATTGGCATTGAAACGACGTAGTTTTGGTGTTAAACTACATCGTTTTGATGCCTGGGGAGTGGGCTGTGTGGACCGGTGGATTGGGCTATTTGCTTGGGTTCCAGATTTTGAAATGGGCACGGCCTAAATTCATTTTACAACAAATTTTGTCTTCTTTTTCTTTATTTCTAATTTCCTAAACACACAACCTAATTAAATAAAACTAAGCACCACTAATTAACACTTAACATATTTATTTCACGCGTATAAAATGTTAAAAGTAGGTAAAATTAAACAAGGCAACAAATTAGGACAGAAGAAAAAATGCGTATTTTTTGTAATTTTCCATCTAACAAACGGGTAATGGTTTAAATTACGCATGACACATACATTTTTAACTCTTTTGGAGCGATTGTCGCGTAAAACAAAAATCACGTGCTCATAGCTGCCCCTCTTTGTTCGGAAACACGAAGAGTTTTCGTGCAAAGATAAAGTGAGCGTGTATGAGCGATTTTTGCCTATGGACTACTCCGTATGAAGCATGTTTTTTGAAAGATCTAACCGAATCTTGCTTCAAATATTTCCTACATATCCTGGGCTAAACAGGAATCAGGTCAATGTAGTTCGAGAAGTTTTGGTAACTGGGGCTACCATGGGACTGCAATGCTTGCTGCTACTGCTGCTGCTGTTGTCACTGCTACGTCACTGACCGCCTTATTACAACCAAACGAAAATTGGAAACTGAACTAACTACTTATATGCATGTCAACTGCTAGTTACAAGATTCCTATCTATGATTCTTTTACGACTTGATCTTGGGTCTTAGCTGATTCTGCTTGTAGACTCCGATCTGAATCTTGATGCTTGCGAGTTGCGGCGACTTGTCTAATATCCGGGATACTGAGTGAGATGCGGTTGGCAGGGTTCAAGATCTTAATCAAATGTTGGAGTCAATCCGCCTTCCATTTACTCCGATATCTCGGGACACCTCTCTTTTCTTTTCTTTTTTTTTTTCTTTGATTCCGAACTGGGACTCATCTCGTGGGTCATTTCGATCCACGTGGCTCGAGGTCGAACCTGCGGGAGAAAACAAACGAACGAAATTTTCTGCCCCAGTTTCACTAAGAAAAATTCAGTTTAGGGTTTAAAACCCTAATGTTGATTGCATGGAAAAGCTCAGTTTAGAGTTTAAAACTCTAATGCTGGCTGAAAGGAAAAAGTTCAGTTTAGGGTTTAAAACCCTAATGCTGACTAAAAGGAAAATTCAGTTTAGGGTTTAAAACCCTAATGCTGATTGCATGGAAAAGCTCAGTTTAGAGTTTAAAACTCTAATGCTGGCTGAAAGGAAAAAGTTCAGTTTAGGGTTTAAAACCCTAATGCTGACTAAAAGGAAAATTCAGTTTAGGGTTTAAAACCCTAATGCTGATTGCATGAAAAAGCTCAGTTTAGAGTTTAAAACTCTAATGCTGGCTGAAAGGAAAAAGTTCAGTTTAGGGTTTAAAACCCTAATGCTGATTGCATGAAAAGCTCAGTTTAGAGTTTAAAACTCTAATGCTGGCTGAAAGGAAAAGGTTCAGTTTAGGGTTTAAAACCCTAATGCTGACTAAAAGGAAAATTCAGTTTAGGGTTTAAAACCCTAATGCTGATTGCATGAAAAAGCTCAGTTTAGAGTTTAAAACTCTAATGCTGGCTGAAAGAAAAAAGTTCAGTTTAGGGTTTAAAACCCTAATGCTGACTAAAAGGAAAATTCAGTTTAGGGTTTAAAACCCTAATGCTGATTGCATGAAAAAGCTCAGTTTAGAGTTTAAAACTCTAATGCTGGCTGAAAGGAAAAAGTTCAGTTTAGGGTTTAAAACCCTAATGCTGACTAAAAGGAAAATTCAGTTTAGGGTTTAAAACCCTAATGCTGATTGCATGAAAAAGCTCAGTTTAGAGTTTAAAACTCTAATGCTGGCTGAAAGGAAAAAGTTCAGTTTAGGGTTTAAAACCCTAATGCTGACAAAAAGGAAAATTCAGTTTAGGGTTTAAAACCCTAATGCTGATTGCATGAAAAAGCTCAGTTTAGAGTTTAAAACTCTAATGCTGGCTGAAAGGAAAAAGTTCAGTTTAGGGTTTAAAACCCTAATGCTGACTAAAAGGAAAATTCAGTTTAGGGTTTAAAACCCTAATGCTGATTGCATGAAAAAGCTCAGTTTAGAGTTTAAAACTCTAATGCTGGCTGAAAGGAAAAAGTTCAGTTTAGGGTTTAAAACCCTAATGCTGACTAAAAGGAAAATTCAGTTTAGGGTTTAAAACCCTAATGCTGATTGCATGAAAAAGCTCAGTTTAGAGTTTAAAACTCTAATGCTGGCTGAAAGGAAAAAGTTCAGTTTAGGGTTTAAAACCCTAATGCTGACTAAAAGGAAAATTCAGTTTAGGGTTTAAAACCCTAATGCTGATTGCATGAAAAAGCTCAGTTTAGAGTTTAAAACTCTAATGCTGGCTGGAAGGAAAATTCAGTTTAGGGTTTAAAACCCTAATGCTGATTGCATGGAAAAGCTCAGTTTAGAGTTTAAAACTCTAATGCTGGCTGAAAGGAAAAAGTTCAGTTTAGGGTTTAAAACCCTAATGCTGACTAAAAGGAAAATTCAGTTTAGGGTTTAAAACCCTAATGCTGATTGCATGAAAAAGCTCAGTTTAGAGTTTAAAACTCTAATGCTGGCTGAAAGGAAAAAGTTCAGTTTAGGGTTTAAAACCCTAATGCTGACTAAAAGGAAAATTCAGTTTAGGGTTTAAAACCCTAATGCTGATTGCATGAAAAAGCTCAGTTTAGAGTTTAAAACTCTAATGCTGGCTGAAAGGAAAAAGTTCAGTTTAGGGTTTAAAACCCTAATGCTGACTAAAAGGAAAATTCAGTTTAGGGTTTAAAACCCTAATGCTGATTGCATGAAAAAGCTCAGTTTAGAGTTTAAAACTCTAATGCTGGCTGAAAGGAAAAAGTTCAGTTTAGGGTTTAAAACCCTAATGCTGACTAAAAGGAAAATTCAGTTTAGGGTTTAAAACCCTAATGCTGACTGCATGAAAAAGCTCAGTTTAGAGTTTAAAACTCTAATGCTGGCTGAAAGGAAAATTCAGTTTAGGGTTTAAAACCCTAATGCTGACTAAAAGGAAAATTCAGTTTAGGGTTTAAAACCCTAATGCTGATTGCATGGAAAAGCTCAGTTTAGAGTTTAAAACTCTAATGCTGGCTGGAAGGAAAATTCAGTTTAGGGTTTAAAACCCTAATGCTGATTGCATGGAAAAGCTCAGTTTAGAGTTTAAAACTCTAATGCTGGCTGGAAGGAAAATTCAGTTTAGGGTTTAAAACCCTAATGCTGATTGCATGGAAAAGCTCAGTTTAGAGTTTAAAACTCTAATGCTGGCTGGAAGGAAAATTCAGTTTAGGGTTTTAAAACCCTAATGCTGATTGCATGGAAAAGCTCAGTTTAGAGTTTAAAACTCTAATGCTGGCTGAAAGGAAAAAGTTCAGTTTAGGGTTTAAAACGCTAATGCTGACTAAAAGGAAAATTCAGTTTAGGGTTTAAAACCCTAATGCTGATTAAAAGGAAAATTCAGTTTAGGGTTTTAAAACCCTAATGCTGATTGGCTGGAGATAAAGCTCGAGAATACTACACGATCTATTTTTGAGTTTTCTTGTTTTAATAGAAGATAAAGGGAGTTTCGTGGAAGCTTACCTTTCGAGTGAATTCAATCATTGCCGAAGTACTTCCTGTACCCGTGCACCTTCTTCTTTGGGCGACATCTGCTTCTTGCACGGTTGTCTTGGATCGGACCTGTTTCAAACTTTCAGACAAAGAATCATTTGTTAGTTCGGAAATGACGGTCGGTTTGGTGACCTTGATCGTTCCCAATGGCTTTCTTGCGTCTTCATTTCTGTTACGAAGTTCCGCCATTGATTTGATTCGAATGGCGAAACCTTTAGAATACTCAGGCTCGTATTTCCAGATTCTGTGATGACTTGCCTCGTAAGGCACCCCCCTTTTTTTGTCCCGTTTTGATTGGAGGTTCTCAACGGGGATTTTATTGGGGGTATTTTGTGGGAATTTGTACAAAAAGGGAACTCTGTGGGGGAATATTCACAAAGTGGATTTTTTTGTGTGGATTTTGTACAATGGGGGATGCTGGGGATTTATTTCAAAATGAGTTTCCCAGGGTTTGTTGGGGTAAGCTTGTTTGGGGAATATTTACCAAAGGACTCGCTAGGGATGTGCTGATGAAATTCCAACGGAAATTCTTTTTTTTTTTTCATACTGGGGAGACTTTGTGGGAGATTGTACAATAGAGACTCTGTGGGGATTTGTACAGGGTAGACTCTGTGGGGATTTGTCCGAAGGCGAACTTGCTGGGGAAGATTTCAAAATTTCTCTCTTTCTTCTTTACTCTGAAACATCATCAAACATCATGATTCATCATGCTTGGGCAATCAAACCAACGAGATGAGGCGCTTTCCTTCATGAGACGGGATTCCGTGCAAACAAACCATGCCACCTGTCCTTTCCGGTGTGTCCTGAACTCGGGGTTAAAATGCAAAAGGGATTCGAAAAGAAACAAAGAAAGGGGAAAACAAATCAGAAAAGGAATACCCTTTTCGGGACGAGAAAGACTTATCTGAGGAAGATAACGCTGGCTTTAAATGACATGACATGCTCTTTGGACTGGACGTCTGACCTTTTAAGAGCTTGCGTTCTCCTGAACCAGAACGGATCTGTGATTCCAAACCGGTGGTACTCTGCCGAAACTTTCTTGGGGTGGCGTCATTCTTTTTCGGCCAACCGCGCCCTTTGCGGGTTTTCGCTGGCTGACCTCTCTCATTTCTCTTCCTGTCATCGCTTGATAGCACTCTTTGTGAGTTTTTTACTAAACAAGCTCTCTCATTTTGGTTTCTCTACTCCCGTCGCCTCGTGGTGCCCGAAGGTTTTCACCGACGAGACTCTCTCATTTTATCTCTCTCAATTCAGAGTGTGCCGGTCTCCATTTGTGACGCTTATTGGTTTCCCACTATCTTTGGTAATTGATCTGAAGGCTTGTGCTTGGTAAAGAGAGGTAGATGATACTAACTTCTAAACTGCTCGACGTGCCCCGGTTTCAATTTCAGGGTGAATGGGATTTTATTGTTGGTGTGACTGAACCTCAGGGAGAGGCTGCCTACGTATCCTTTCGGAATCAAGTCAAACGTAGTTCAGGCCTCAATCAATGTTTTGTTTTGTTTTCTTTTTTCTTTTTTTTGTTTTTTTTTTTTTTCTTTTTGTTTTGTAAACGGATCAAAAGTTGGTGGAGAGGATTGGGTAGTGTTTGGGAAGTAGTGGGGAACAAACACCTTCGCCATTTTCAACGTGTCAGGACCACTGGAGTATGATTTAGACGTAATACCTCTTGACTGCATCTGCATTTACTGCTGTGTCGGGGTCATTTCCTTCGATATCACCTAAATACAGTGCTCCTCTCGGCAATATCTTCCTTACGATGTATGGGCCTTTCCAATTTGGGGCAAACTTTCCTTTTGCTTCTTCATGATGCGGCAGAATACGCCTCAGTACCAGCTGACCTACTTCGAAATTCCGGGGTCGGACTTTCTTGTTGTAAGCACGGGCCATCCTTCGTTGGTATAACTGTCCGTGACAAACTGCAGCCATCCGCTTTTCATCAATCAACGTCAATTGCTCTAACCGAGTCTTAACCCACTCGCTGTCCTCGATTTCTGCTTCGACAATGATTCGAAGCGAAGGAATTTCTACCTCTGCCGGTATTACAGCCTCGGTCCCATAAACCAAAAGATAAGGAGTCGCTCCCACCGATGTGCGTACCGTAGTGCGGTACCCCAATAATGCAAAAGGTAACTGCTCATGCCACTGTCGGGAACTTTGTATTGTTTTCCTCAAAATCTTCTTGATGTTTTTATTTGCAGCTTCCACAGCACCATTGGCTTTTGGCCGATAAGGAGTGGAATTCCTGTGTGTTATCTTGAATTGCTCGCACACATCTCCCATCAAGTGACTGTTCAAGTTTGCTGCATTATCTGTAATGATAGTCGCAGGAATACCGAAGCGACAGATAAGATTTGAGTGTACAAAATCCACTACAGCTTTCTTGGTGACCGACTTGAGAGTGACAGCCTCTACCCATTTCGTAAAGTAGTCTATGGCAACTAGTATAAACCTGTGTCCGTTTGAGGCCTTTGGTTCAATTGGTCCAATGACGTCCATGCCCCAGGCGACAAATGGCCATGGTGCGGACATGGGATGCAGTTCCGTGGGAGGTGCATGAATCAAATCACCGTGCACCTGACACTGATGACACTTCCGAACGAAACTAAAGCAATCCTTTTCCATGGTCATCCAGTAATAACCTGCTCGAAGGATTTTCTTCGCCAAGACATACCCGTTCATGTGAGGTCCACACACACCTGCGTGTACTTCGTGCATGATCTTTCTTGCCTCCTCGATATCGACGCATCGTAAGAGATTGAGGTCCGGGGTCCTCTTATATAACAATTCACCGCTTAGAAAGAAACCACTTGCATGTCGCCTAATGGTCCTCTTCTGATCTCCAGTAGCATGCTCTGGGTATTCTTGCGTCTTCAGGAACCTCTTGATGTCATGGTACCAAGGCTGCGTATTTGATCCCGCCTCGATTACACTGCAGTAACCGTGTCTTTCCTTGATTTGGATTTCCAAAGGATCGACGTGGGCGTTGCCCGGGTAGGGTAGCATAGAAGCCAGAGTAGCAAGTGCATCTGCCAGTTCATTGTGACACCTCGGAATATACCTGAACTCTATTGAGGTAAAGCGCTTGCTGAGGTCCTCCACATGTTGTCGGTATGGGATAAGTTTGACATCCCGAGTTTCCCACTCGCCTTGAACTTGCCGGATGATCAGGTCAGAATCTCCCATAATCAGTAAGTCTTTGACATCCTGATCGATTGCCATATGCATGCCCATAATGCAGGCTTCATATTCAGCTGTATTATTTGTGCAGAAGAAACGAAGTCTAGCTGTGGCGGGATAATGCTGACCGGCAGGTGAGATCAAAATTGCCCCAATCCCTATACCCTTGGCGTTCACGGCTCCGTCAAAGAACATCTTCCAAACATGAGCTTCCTCCGAGATCACTTCTACGGTGTTTACCTCTTCATCTGGAAAGTAGGTATCCAATGGCTGGTATTCCTCATCGACCGGGTTTTCGGCCAAATGATCTGCTAACGCCTGGGCTTTCATTGCCGTGCGAGTGACATAAACTATGTCGAATTCCGTAAGCAAGATTTGCCATTTAGCCAGTCTCCCAGTAGGCATTGGTTTCTGAAATATATACTTCAAGGGATCCAACCTGCTTATGAGGAATGTAGTGTGGGCTTGGAGATAATGTCTCAGCTTTTGAGCAACCCATGTGAGAGCGCAGGCATGTCCTTTCCAGCAGAGTGTATTTGGCCTCGTAGCTGGTGAATTTCTTGCTCAAGTAGTAGATTGCTTGTTCCTTCTTTCCGGTTATGTCGTGTTGCCCGAGGACGCAACCGAAAGAGTTCTCCAAGACTGTCAGATACAAGAAAAGTGGCCTCCCTGGTTCTGGAGGGACCAAGACTGGGGGATTCGAAAGGTATTCTTTGACTTTATCAAAGGCTTCTTGACACTCCGTTGTCCACTTAATCGCCGCATCTTTCCTTAACAGCTTGAATATGGGCTCACACGTGCTTGTCAGCTGGGCAATAAACCGACTGATGTAGTTCAACCTGCCCAACAGACTCATCACGTCTTTCTTCGTTCTCGGGGGAGGTAGATCTCTGATGGATTTTATCTTAGTTGGATCTAGCTCGATACCTCTCCTGCTTACGATGAAACCCAAAAGTTTGCCCGACGGAACTCCGAAAGCGCATTTGGCTGGATTTAGCTTCAAGTCATACTTCCTTAGCCTCTCGAAGAATTTCCTCAAGTCTTGGATGTGATTATCCTGCGTCCTGGACTTGACTATCACATCGTCCACGTACACCTCTATTTCCTGGTGCATCATGTCATGGAAAATGGCAGTCATGGCCCTCATGTAAGTAGCCCCAGCATTCTTCAGACCAAATGGCATGACCCGGTAACAGTAGGTGCCCCAAGGCGTGGTGAAGGCGGTTTTCTCGGCGTCCTCTTCATCCATCAGTACCTGATGATACCCAGCGTAACAATCTACAAAAGACTGTATCTCGTGTTTGGCACAATTATCAACGAGGATGTGGATGTTGGGCAGCGGGAAATTATCCTTAGGACTTGCTCTGTTCAAATCTCGGTAATCTACGCATACTCGAGTTTTCCCGTCCTTCTTTGGTACTGGAACCACATTCGCCAACCATGTTGTATATTGGACTACCCGAATCACTCCCGTTTTCAGTTGTTTGGTGATCTCCTCTTTAATCTTGTCACTGACCTCAGTTTTGAACTTTCGTTGCTTTTGTTGGACTGGAGGACAGTCAGGATGAATCGGCAATTTATGAACCACCAGATCAACACCTAGTCCCGGCATGTCATCATATGACCAAGCAAACACATCTTTGAATTCAAAAAGAAGTTGAATTATCGCCTCTCGCGTTTTCTTGTCCGTGTGAATGCTTATCTTGGTCTCCCGGATTTCTTCCGGGGTTCCTAAATTTACCGGTTCAGTGTCATTCAGATTTGGCTTAGGTTTATTCTCGAAATATTCCAACTCTCGGTTTATCTCCCTAAAAGCCTCTTCCGCATCATATTCTGGTTCTGGGTTCATTAATTCGCAGTTAAATAACTCATTGTGATCTGGGCGTGAAGTCCGCAAGCATGTCATATTTAAAGCCGCATTATTAGGACTGAAAAGGAAGATAAGAGGAAAAGTAATAAAAATCAGAACAAAAGAAAGAATAGGAAAGCAATGATGATTTTTTGTTGTATTTTTGTATATTTTCTTTGGAAAGTTGGAAGACAACAATGTTTACAACTAGGAATTCAAAACAACAAATGAAAAGAAGAAAACGTTCAAGTTATGTCCCGTAGATAACTTGTGATATAGGAAAGGTGGCAGGGCAGGTCTACCCGGACTTCCGTCTAGTCGGGAATGGCGTGGTCTCCCAGTTTTGAAGTTGGGCATTCGGTCCCATGTACAGCATCTCAGCAGTGCTTGTGCCTTCACCTGGTTGAACCATGTGGACCTCGTAGAGCATTTCTCTCATCGCCCCACATATTTCCTCGATTTCCTCAGCTGTGAAGACCTCATCATCTTCTTCTTCAGCGTACCTTGGCCTGACGAAAGTCGCATATAAATCCGGCAGTGGTTGAGGCAACTTCCAGCCCTCATTTCTCCTTTTCTTTGCCCATTTTTCGTCTGTTGGAGTAGGTTTGAAACCTAGTCCAAAAGGTTTCTTGATGACTGGTAAAGTAATGGGTTCTGTTATTCCCTGAAGGGTTCGTCCAAGTCCCTTCCCTGGCCTAAATCCGTGCCGGATCATCTCTTTGGCCACCATGACCGAAGCGTTAGACAAGAAAGGCTGGGGGCAAGGTACTCCCTCTTCGTGCTGCTCTGCCAGTACCACCTCGAAAGCTTGATAGACCGTATGTTCGCTCCCTTCTCTCGGTTCAAGATACGGGATGGATGGGTCCCGATAAATGGCATGTTCGTCTTCCCCATGGACCACGATCTCTTGGTCTTCGTACTCGAACTTCACCATCTGGTGAAGAGTGGAAGGCACGGCTCCTGCCGCATGGATCCAAGGTCTGCCGAGGAGAAAATTGTAGGATGTGTCCATGTCGATCACCTGGAAGGTTACTCGAAATTCGACTGGTCCTATGACCAACAACAGGTCTATTTCTCCCATGGTATCTCTCTTGATGCCATCGAAAGCTCTCACGCAGACATTGTTGGGTCGGATTCTTCCTGCCCCAATTTCCATTCTTTGTAGCGTGGAGAGCGGGAAATATCAACACCTGATCCCCCATCCAGCATTACCCGCTTGACATAGTAGTCCTCGCATTTAACTGTTAAGTGCAAGGCCTTGTTATGTGCTGCTCCTTCCGGGGGTAAATCATCCTTGCTGAAAGAGATTTGGTTGACGGCGAAGAATCTTTCTGTCATCCGCTCTAGTTGCTCCGCCGAGGTTTCGACCGGTACATATGCTTCATTCAGGGTTTTCAGCAGGATCTTTTGATGCTCGGTTGACCTCATTAATAATGACAGCATGGATACTTGCTCAGGGTGCTTGCGCAGCTGATCTATCACTTCGTAATCCGGCATCTTCATTTGTTGGAAGAACACTTCCGCTTCTTCAACACTCACGGGCTTCTTTGGAGGGAAGCGCCTTTGCGTGGCGTTGTTCAGTTCTTGGGTATTTGAGTACCCTCTAACGAAAGTATTTTCTGGAAGTTCTTCCATGACCTCCTTACCTTTGTACATTACCAAAGTCTTTTGATAATTCCACGGCACTGTGGACGGGTTGGTCATTGGCTTTTGTGGCACGCGTCCGATAACCACTGGCTCATTCAGCCGAGGTGGTTGAATCGTCCCCCGGACCACATAGGCCCCTTTCTGCATGTACATAAGCTTTGTCTTTTTGATCCCGAAGTTCTGCGTCTTCTCGGCTTGACCTCGCGGTATGTAAAGAATTCCACCCTTTGCTGGTACTACTTTCTTCTCCACCTTCTTTTCAGGCTTGCTCTTTACAGCCTTGGCCTCCTTCCCCTTTTCTGATTTCTGGTCTATTTCAGGCCTCTTCCCTGTGTCGACAATGGCAATTATGTCTTTCAAAGCAGGGTCGAACTCTTTGTCTTCACAAATCATGCCGATCAGTGGCCCATTATTGTGAGCGGGCAATGGATTGTTAGTCACATTTGGGATCTCTTCGTCCCTTAGCACTATTTTCCCCTGCTCTATCAAATTTTCGACCACTCTTTTCAATGACCAGCAGTCGTTTGTAATCATGTCCCTCGGCCCCTGAATGATAGGCGCATCTGACTCCGGCTTTGTAAGAAGGAGATGTCGGGTTTTGCCTTGTTTGAGGGATTGGTTGCAAGAAACCCAACTGGACCAACTTTGGGAACAAAGTCGAGTATGGCTCACCGATGGGCGTGAAAGTCCGCCGTCGAGGTGGCTCTTGGGGGCGGTAGTTATTCTGCGGGGGTTGTGGGTTATAGTGGTTGCGGTAAGGAGGCTGATTTCTGGGAGGTGGAGCTGGGCCTCGGTTGGCTTGTTGTGGTGGATGGTTATAAGGTTGGGCATTCATGACCATATAAGGTTGATGAGCATATGCCACATTTGAGTGGGGGTAGTAGTGTTGTGGGGCCCTTTCCGGAAAATGGGGCCTGGGATGACGATACTCCCTTGCTTCAGAGGCTGCCATAGCCGTTTCTTCCTTCTTCTTCCCCCTTGTCGTCCCTCCAGACCCGCTTTGGACGGCCTGGGAGGTTGCCCTTAGGGCTGCTTGACTCAAAATCCTTCCCGTTTTCAACCCATTTTCCACCATCTCTCCAATCTTGATCGCTTCCGCGAACGGCTTACCCATAGCCGACATCATGTTTTGGAAATAGTCTGACTCTTGAGCCTGGAGAAAGGTAGTGACCATTTCCACTTCATCCATGGGAGGCTTCACTCTCGACGCCTGTTCACGCCACTTAATAGCATACTCTCTAAAGCTTTCTGAAGGTTTCTTCTTCAAATTCGACAGAGAGTTTCGGTCTGGCGCAATGTCGATGTTATACTGGAATTGTTTTACAAAATCTCTGGCGAGATCATCCCATATATGCCATCGGGACATTTCCTGATCCATATACCATTCCGAAGCTATCCCTACTAGACTTTCCCCAAAGTATGCCATTAGCAGTTCTTCTTTTCCGCCGGCTCCCCGCAATTGGTTGCAGTATTTCTTAAGATGTGCAATGGGGTCACCGTGCCCATCGTATTTCTCAAACTTGGGGGTCTTGAAACCCGTTGGCAGGTGCACGTGAGGAAACATGCACAGGTCGGCGTAAGAGACGCTCTTTTGCCCGCTCAATCCTTGCATATTCTTCAGACTTTGTTCAAGGCTTCTCATCCTTTTGGCAATCTCATTTTGTTCTGCAAATCTGGGGTTCTGATCCTGCCCGGGTGCAAGCTCGCACTGAGGCGGTAGAGGATTAGTATTGGTAGCGAACCTAGTTGGTTCCATTGAGAACGATGGGGCTTGGAATGTAAAAGATGATGAGTCAAAGCTTGGCTTGTATGTGGTAGGTTGTGCCGTAACCGGGCAAGGCGATGCAGTAAAGATGTTCATGCTTGCATCAGTGGCCGACATTCGGGGATGAGGTTCAGAAGGCGATCCAGCGGAGAAGGCTGAGGTGGCTGGGTACCCGAATGGGGTAGCAGGATAATTTATGGGGACATTAGAAGTCCCACTTGACCTGGAGAATAATTCAGGGAATCCGGGGACGACACTTGGCAGCTCTTTCCCATTGTTCCAGTCGTCCAGCATTTCCAACATGCGGAGCCGTAGGATTCTATTTTCCTCCGCAGTTGTGGATTCAGGTGTGAGGACGGCTGAGATTGAGCTCTCCTCAGAAACAGGGATCGTTTGCAATGGAATTTCTAAAGACATTTCCACACTTCCTTTCGACCTGGTGAAGTAAGTGTGAGTACTGCTTCTGGCCCTAACAACAGGTTGTTGAACACTTCTTCTTGACCTCGTGAAATATGAGTGCGAGGCCAGACTTTCACCAAACCAACCGTCTTTTCAAAAACCCTGGGAAAAATGCTCAATGACAAACGCACGGTTAATTTGTAGCAAATAACAGATAGTTAATCTCACGTTGGGCATGATGCACTTATACAGTTAAGTGGATTACTATATGTTTGCTACGAGAGCATGCGTCATTCCGGCGTTTTTTGTTAGTTTTTTTTTTTCTTTTTTTTTTCTTTTATTTGTTTTATTTATTTTGCAGTAAAAGAAATGCGACCGGATCCGATGAGGATTGCCTACGTATCACGATACCTACGTGAATCAGATCATTACGTAGTTCGAAAAACATAAATGGGCGTAAAAGAAACAACCTCTTTATTGTTGAAACGTTCTATTACAAGCTACATTTTGCAAAAGAAAGAGAAAACTTTGAAAATAAACCTAGACTCAAAATAGACTGAAAATCACCTTGATGAAAAAAACAGGCAGAAGATGATAAAATACATATTTGACCTATGAATGCATTATGTTTTAAAAAATTGGTTTCCGCGGGGCATCGTTCGGCCTCGCCGCGGTCCTAGGCGTGAGATCCCTCTCAAGTTGCTCCAGCTCGTGCATAGTCTGCTTGACATAACCCATTACTGCTGAGAGGACGGTAGCGCTGGACATGTTCTCACATCGTAGACATCGTCTGGTGATGGCATGGGCAATGGCCTTGATCCTATCTCTGGTTTGCTTCTTCTCTATGAGTAGGTGCCTTATCTGATCACTGCACGTCTTGAATACCTGTGAGTCCTGTATGTGCTGATCCCTCAGCTGCCGCACTTCTTCCTTCATTTGGGCCAACAAGTCGTAACAGTATCTACTCTCCATTTGGAAATCCCTGGCCTGCTTAACTGCTTTAAACTCAAGTGTAGCCATCTCCCTCTTTATTTTGGAAACAGCCTTCTCGTGGTCACGTTTCAATTGGTTCAAACATCGGCGATGCTTATCTACTCTTGTTTCCCACCGTGCCTTGAACTCTGTCATGACCTTTTCGGATTCTTCTAACCTGTCTCGCCATTCCGTGATCTCTCTTTTCAAACCCTTTATCAACCGCTGGTCTGATTGACTTCTGGGTTGCTCATCAAGAGACAATCTCAATTTTTGGACTTGGGCCTTAAGTTCTTCATTCTCTTGGATCAACCTATTCTTTTCGCTTCGATCCGCCGCGATTTGTACGCTGTTATCGAATTTCAAACTATCTATTTGTAGCTTCAAATCGCCAATCTCTGCTCGATAACCCTTCTCTTTTGCTAACCAGTTCCATTGCCCTTGGGATGATTCTACGAAATCTTTGAGATGCGGCCTCTTAGCCGGTCTTTCGTAAGACAGGCTACCTCTAAACCAAGCGTGATATCCTGGGGCGACTTCCCCTTTTGCCGTATCGATCACACAAGTGTTTGCTGTCAGATGTTGGCATTCACTCCAGATTTGGCGAACTTCTTCTTCAGGGAAATGACCGTTCGGACTGATTTCAATCACTTGGGTACTCAAATCTTCATCTTTCGGTACCACTTGGTACCTCCCAAGTTGCCTCAAAACCCGATACGGTGCATAGGGTTGGATACTTTTCAGTCCCATCAACAGAAAGTGAGGCCGGGTTGCCGGCATGTATATGATTTCCTCGATAGGTGACCATCCGAGCGTCCATTGGATTTGGCTGGCAGTGAGAGTTCGGAGAAATGAGGTCCATGATGTGACTCCCTCAGGTAAATTGAGCCCTTTGATTCTCGTGTAGAATTCTCCAATACAAGTTTTCTCTGGCGAACCATAACCCAAAAGTGAGGAGCGATGGCATAAATGATCGGTCATCCACATTTGCAACAGTAGGTTACATCCTTTGAAGAAGTCACCCCTGGCTCGACAAACAGTGAGAGCCCGGAAAATGTCAGCCATAATCATAGGCGCCAGAGTACTTTTATCTTGGGTAAGCAAAGTACTGACAACCCCAGTTATTCTTAGATCGATGTTGCCGTCCTTCCTTGGGAACACTATAAGACCTAAGAAGGCCGTCATGAAAGCCAACTGCCTGTGTTCGTCCCATTTTTGTCGGTTGCCTTTACTACATAGTTTGAAATCCGGCTTATTGAACCCGCCCTCATGACCGTATCTAGCATACATGAGATGGAGACTGCAGAAACCTTTGGCAAGATCTGGATGGTGAAATGTTCGGGGTATTTTCAGAAAATCCAAAAATCGGTGTACCGTGACGGCCCTAGGTGCAATCAAGTACTTGAACCTTAACGGAGCTTCATCACCCCCAATGTATCCCGCTATTTCCTCCAGCGTCGGGGTGAGTTCGAAGTCTGAAAAATGGAATACATTGTGCGCCGAGTCCCAGTAAGTGACCAATGATCTGATAATATCACCCCGAGGCTGAATGTCTAGTAAATCCGGGAGATTTTTCAGATATTTCCTCACTTTGCCTTGCCCCTCTTTGCCTAAGTCGTTCCACCATAATCGCAACTCAAAAGGGATCTTGGTCATTATTGAAAACGATTCATTTTGTATCGTGCTCATCCTGCACATTTATTTAGGGTGATAAACTTTATTAGATTCAAAAATTAAAATTATCTAGATTTTTTGCAAAAACGGGAGGTTGGACCCGCCGAGGGTTGCCTACGTATCTCACCCCGTGCGAGAATCAAACCGGCGTAGTTCGGTCATATCGTGAATAGAGAAAATCAAATAAACCTAGCAATCAAGAATAAGTATTATTTTTGGAGAAAGATAAATACTAAAAAAAATATTTTTTTTTGTTTTTTGCAATATTTGGACTATTAGTCCGAATTTATAAAAGGGTACTACAAAAGAAACAACACATTTTTTGAATCATGAGTTTTCCATTTTTTTTATTTTTTTTTAAAAAAAATAAATACCCTTTTTTTCTTAAAAAGAAAAGAACAATTTTTATATGTTTTTTTTTTTAATGAATCAAACTAAAAGACAACTTTTGGTTTTATATTTTTTTAGAAAAATTCCGACGAGGTTTCGACACTACTTGGACATTGGTTTTATTTTCCAAAATAAGTAATTATCTCCCTACGCTGCTATTTTTCTTTTTTTTTTAGAAACCGGTCAGCATGCGGAATCGAAGCAAATAAATGCGCAAAACAAATAGGATGCAACAAGGTGGTCTTTTCATTTCAGGTTGCTTGTCCTAGACGGACCCAACCCCTGTGTTGAGCCCCCTAAGTCAAATGCAACATGATGCAAATAAGCGTTCCTACTAGGGATCCGGCATGAAGTCGAGTTATACTAGGTTTAAACCTTGGTATTTGTTCTAGACTGTGTACCCGAGCGGACAACTCGAGTCGAGGAGGGGCAACTTACCGGGAACCAAAAGGCCGTCCGGCTTCGTAACTTATCCGTCCTCTTTCTTATTTCGGGTATTGACACTAACAGAATAGGGAGTCTCGACCAGCGAGCTTCTCCCCGGAGGTGAAGAGAGAAGGGTTTCGGCACAGTTTATATACAGTTCAGATAATATCAAAGCGGTAAAAGACAACATTTAGCAAGTTATGCAAAAAACATGTAATAAAGACCAGATAATAAAGCCAAATATAACAATTATTCTAAGCTCGAATTCTTGAACCCTGAACCAGTGTTTCTGGGTTCAATTTCCCCAGCGGAGTCGCCAGAGCTGTCACACCTCCTTTTTGCGCGCCCCGCCCCGAAGGGTTAGATGCGCGGGTGGAGTTTTTCCAATTTAAGTGACAATATTCGAAATGGGATTATTTATTTAATTCAGAGTCGCCACTTGGGAAAGGTTTGGTTTTTGGTGTCCCAAGTCACCGGTTTATCTTGAATCCCAAATCGAGGAAATTTTCGACTTTTCCAAATGAAGTCTGCGAACCAGAAATTCTAAGTAAGGAATTTTGTTGACCCGAGGGAAGGTGTTAGGCACCCTCGAATCCCGTGGTTCTAGCACGGTCGCTTAAATTGTTATAATGGCTAAATATCTGATTTAAATACATGTTGTGACTTATGTGCTTTTATTAAGTTTAAACCGCTTTTATTATTATCATTTATTTTTATAGAATTGCAACGTCGTGAAAATGCATCTCGAACCACGTCACAATCAATGCACCCGTAGTTGTTAACACATTTCGACTCCGTTGAGATTTGAATTTGGGTCACATCAATGTGCATCCGAATTTAGGAATATAATTTACTTAAACCGTGCCTAAAGAGTCTAACGCGTTATTATTTTGTAGAAAGCCATGAAATTTATCAAATGGCCTATCTTGAGTTCTAAATAATTATCATGGTTATTTATGGAGGGCCCCGCAATTTTTGCATTTTTTATTTGGCGAGGCTCATCTCTATTTTTAGAAAGGATATCCTAAAGTGGCTACATTTCTAATGCATTTGTCTCTAAAACTAGAAGAAAAGGTACGTGCTAATTCAACTATAGGCTTTTGCCTAATTCGGATTCTTATCAATTTCTGATTGATTATTTACAAAGTGGAGGGATGTCATAACTTATGAAACATACTTTAATTGGACAAAGAAATTACACTCGAGATTGACCCAACATTATACTTGTGTCCAAACGTTTCTTGAATTGAAATTTACTAGACTGATTGGGGCTGAATTAAAGGAATTAACTACTAGGCATTGTCACTAATGGGATTTGAATATAATATTATGTACTGCCTAACGAGTTATGATAAAAGAAAACTAAAATGAACAAAGAACATTTGTGTAAGGTGGAAATATTCTATTCTATGCATGTCGTTCAGTTGAACGGGAATCCAGTCAAAATCTATACTAATTCTCCATGCCCTCTCTGTATTGTATCGTTACATTTTTGTACCAGCAAACAACTACAAACTAAGAAGCTAGAGGCTAAACTTGATTGAGTATTATCTAACTAATCTTTCATTACTGAATCACACTAATCAATTTATACAATCTGAAGTCAGTATATCACAAGCATTACAAAACAGATATCTAAATCTTCTTCAGGAAACTCCTTTCATTTCATGCTTTTGAATTGTTACAGTTAACACCAAAGTTGGGTTTGAAATGTGTACATGGAAACACTGAAAATGCAAAGGAGAAGAAGAAAAAGATGGGGAAATCAGCAGCAGCAAGAAACAAAATAGCAGCAGCAGCAGGGCAAGATAGCAGCAGACAAAGCAATACAGCAAGAAACAAGCTCGAGTGCAGAAATGCAACTATGGCCAATAGAAAGCAGTAGCCAAATGACAGCAACACCCAAGTGGAGTAGACTCAGGACTCCAGACAGACCAAGCCAGTAGTGAACCAAAAACACTCGACTAGTAGACACAACTGGAATTTCAAAGAATCAGAATTGATTTTGAACAAATTGAACAGCTGAAACCCGAACAATAATAGGAGGAAACAGTTTCTGATTGTTGATTGTACAGCTTCTATTTCAACTCTCTCTATCTGTGTTTGTGTTTTTCTTTTCAGCTTTTAAGGTTCAATGTGTATATCCTCTTCTTCTCTAATTTTGTATCCCCCAATTCTGTCTCTCCCCCTCAATTCTGTCTATCTTTTATCTCCCAGGTCCTCCTCCTTTTATAATCCTCAACACCATCTCTTTTAACAGCCTGTTTTCAAAATGTCACAGTACCCCTCCCATATGTCTTTTACATTTTCAGATCCCAATTAGTTATTTAAGTATATAACCTCCATCAACATTCCCTGGCAGACTTACTTTTAAAAGGTTTAATACTTTTGAAACTTAAAGCAAGGTATGGGCAGTAGAATATGTCTGACAGCATATGCTGTCAACACATTTTAAAATTAAAAGCCCTTTTATGAAGGAAACAGGCTGTGCACAAAGCACATGAGGTGCACCAATGCACATGCTGTGCACGAGTGCACATGCCTTCCAATTCAGAATTTAAGCACTACTGATCCAATTCAACAGCTATAAGTAAACAAAACTGGTTCTTAATTGATCCAGGCAAATGTTCATCAGAAGCAAATCGATTTACTTTGTTCAGACAGTTGAAACTAATTGACGACACATGTTGACTCGACTATATTAGCATTAACATACACAATCGTAGCCAAAAATCAGACATTTAAACAGTATCGATACATGGTTCGAATTATACTGACTAAGCAGAAATACACTCGAGGAGTCAACTAGTCAGTCCAAACTTGAAAATCAGCTACTTGCACAACATTTACATACACATTATCAGAACAAATGGAAAGACTCATTCAAACAAACAGAAGTTCAGGCAAAGTGGACAAACAAAAGTTGGTAAAATTAAAACAAATATGAACAGACTTTTAAAACAAATCAACGGACTAAAACAAAAATAAAGAAAAGAAAACAAGACTCACCTCAAATCTTTGAAAAATCAAAACCTTGACTTGGATTTGGACCAACCTTTCTTAAGGCTGAATGGACTTTAAACGAAGTGTTTCTCAGATGAGAAACACTTTGATTAAAGTCCATTAGACCTTAATCTCTTCGGTTGAACCAGTGACGGAGGAACAAAACTTTCAAACTTAGATCTGGGATTCAGGCTTCCCTGATCAGATTCGGACCAAACCAAGTATGGTTTTGTCACGAGGGGGGTCTGGGGAGTGTCTGGTATGAATTTGAAGCAGATCGGTATAGATTAGGTTCCGACTCGAATCTTCAAATGAAGATTCGAGAAGGTGGGATAAGATTCGAAGCATGGGGTTGGTAGATTTGGGTTCAGGATGGCATGGGGGTTCTATGGTGTTCAGGGGAAGGTCACCGGCGTTCATGCCGCCGGGTTCCTGGTGAAGGGAGATGGGGGCGGCTCTAGGGTTCCGGGGTTCTTTGTGAGGACGATGAAGGGCAGGGGTATTTGGACAGGGGGTGGGGTATGAGGGGCAGCTTATATATGGAGTGAGTGGATGGACCTCAGCCGTTGGATGAGGCATGACGAAGGGCCAAGATCCTTCCACTTGAGGGAAACGGTGTCGTTTCAAGTGTTAGGGGCAGAGTTGGTTCGGGTAACGGGTCGGGCAAATGGGGTTATGGGTGAGAGATCCGGACCGTTGGATCAGCTTGGTTTGAATGGTTGGGATGGATTGGCATTGAAACGACGTAGTTTTGGTGTTAAACTACGTCGTTTTGATGCCTGGGGAGTGGGCTGTGTGGACCGGTGGATTGGGCTATTTGCTTGGGTTCCAGATTTTGAAATGGGCACGGCCCAAATTCATTTTACAACAAATTTTGTCTTCTTTTTCTTTATTTCTAATTTCCTAAACACACAACCTAATTAAATAAAACTAAGCACCACTAATTAACACTTAACATATTTATTTCACGCGTATAAAATGTTAAAAGTAGGTAAAATTAAACAAGGCAACAAATCAGGACAGAAGAAAAAATGCGTATTTTTTGTAATTTTCCATCTAACAAACGGGTCATGGTTTAAATTACGCATGACACATACATTTTTAACTCTTTTGGAGCGATTGTCGCGTAAAACAAAAATCACGTGCTCACACCTATGGCCGGGTGAGAAGATGAAGAGGCAGCCTGCTGAGGAACTGATTTGGAAGTCTTGGCCATTGTGATCTGAGAATAAGAAGATTTAAAGGAAAGATATGAAGGTTTGAAGGAAAGGATATAAAGGTTTGAAGGTAGGATGAAGATCTGGGTAGAAACTTAAGAACAGTTATGAAGATTTGAAGATCAAAGGTAAAGAGATGAAGATTTAAAAGAGTTGGTGGCTGCTAGGGAATACGAAGATAAAATCTAAGATCAGAAAGTGGAAGAAGTACAAAAGGTCGAAGCTTTTATAGGAGAAAACCTAATCATTATGCGACGTTTCACATTCAGAGGTGACCAACCGATGGTTGAAACATGTCCAAAGTCAGAATGACGCGACTGATGGGTCGTTTCGGCTTCTTTATTGTCTCGGTTGTAATGTACGAAGTAAAGAACTGTGGTACACCTATCGTTTCCCATCATTTCGGCAAAACTACTCTCTGAGAAACGAGGGGACTATCTGTATACGGGTGAACTCGGGGTCAACACACACCCCGAGTTCTCGGTGAATTAGACGAAGTACGAATGTACGAGATAGAGACCGAATCTAAGAACTCGTTGGTTTAAGGCCAGAACAAGGTGCTCGCCACCGGGCCCGACAAGACAACACCCCCCCTGAACCCGAAACGAGTTCGAAGACCTCGGAAAACATTACAAACGGTTGCACACAACTAACAAACGGTTTCAGATTCTTTATCGTCTCGGTTGTAACATACGAAGTAAGGAACCGTGGTACATCTATCGTTTCTCATCATTTCGGCAAACCTACTCTCTGAGAAACGAGGGGACTATCTGTATACGGGTGAACTCGGCTCAGCACACATCCCGAGTTCTTGGTGAATTAGACGAAGTATGAATGTACGAGGTAGAGACCGAATCTAAGAACTCGTTGGTTTAAGGCCAGAACAAGGTGCTCGCCACCGGGCCCGACAAGACAACACCCCCCGAACCCGGAACGAGTTCGAAGACCTCGGAAAATATTATAAATGGTTGCACACAACTAACAAACAGTTTTGGCTTCTTTATTGTCTTGGTTGTAACGTACGAAGTAAGGAACCGTGGTACATCTATCGTTTCCCATCATTTCGCCAAACCTACTCTCTGAGAAACGAGGGGACTATCTGTATACGGGTGAACTCGGGGTCAGCACAAACCCCGAGTTCTCGGTGAATTAGACGAAGTACGAATGTACGAGATAGAGAACAAATCTGAGAACTCTTTGGTTTAAGGCCGGAACAGGGTGCTCGCCACCGGGCCCGACAATACAACACCCCCGAACCCGGAACGAGTTCGAAGACCTCGAAAAACATTACAAACGGTTGCACACAACTAACAGAGGGTCGTGATATTCGCATCCAATCGGATATCACGGCGTGGATCTCGCCCGACGCCGGTAGCGTATCAGTGCTTGATGTACAAGAAGGATTTTTACCCTTTTTAGAGTTGTACTAGGAGTAAAATTCTCTTACTATATAAAGGGAAGGTTTCTTATTCAATATATATATATATATATATATATTGTAACACGCATATCAAGGCAATACAAACTTCTCTGTTTTCTAGCCATTGAAAGGTTCTTACTTTATTCATAGTTCTCCATACAAATTTGGCTTCAAATCGAGGGCCCGATTGAGGGTAAAACCACTATTAAGCTAAATCCGAGCCCAGACTCAATGTCACAACTGGTTTGGTTATTGATTTCATCTTTAATTCGTTTATCTAACATTCATGATTACTTGTATTGAATCTATCCACATATCCTTAAAACCGCGTACAAATCTAATTATTATCCATTTTAAGGGTAAACAACTATAAACCATCTCATTAAGAATAAGTATAAATTTTAAATTAAATTATTTTAAATAACAAATAAAAAATTCTTTTTAAAATAAAGTAAAATAAAAATATGATACATAAAGTAGGATAAAGAGAAAACAATTTTTTTATTTATACAGAATGATTGCGAATGCTGTGCGGAGAACAATGATACTACCGCCTCATTTTTTAATTCCACATTGATAGTACGAACTTTCATGTAATCGTCAGCTTTCTCCATTCCTCTTCTTGCTTGTAACAAAACTACTTAAGTTACAAATCTCTAGTTAGATAGTCAAATACTCAAATCATTTTGCTCGCGCGGTTTAATTTACTAGTCATTATATATTTAGAATTTTAGCTCATAAAGCTATTTTTTTTTCCAGAATTTACTTGTAGAATTACAATGAGTTTATTATTGTTGATATATAAGCATATTAATACTTTAGCTTGCGCCAGAAACTATTGACATTCGATAGTCGAAAAAGTATATAAAATTTGTATAATTTTTGTACATAACATACCAAATGTATATATATACAAAATTATATATATATTTCGCTTATTATTTTAAGAGCGGCTATATAGTTTTATTTTTCTTATATAGTATAATCACACACACGTATTCCGTGATCAATTATAAGTATATCATATTATAATGTTGTGCATATCCTTTTAATAAAGAAATACTATTTGGGCATAGCTGCTATTTTCATAGAGTTGGAACAAATCTAAGGCTGAATATTTTGTAAAACCGTAACGAGACTGATTCGAATTCGACTGCATGAAATGGTAAAAATATTCTATTGAACCAATTTGCTGACAAGGGTTTAAAAAGGGTTCAAGAAAAAAGTGCCATTTTTAGTTTAAAGTAATGAAATGAATCAAATCTGAAACCTCTCAATTGCGTTATCTTTAGTTTTTTTTATTCAAGTGGCTCAAAATTTCTATCTAAGCGATGACGTAAAATCGGTACCCTATTTTTTATTCAATATCACTATGCCTCATAAATATGTACTATAGACCTGCACGTTTTTTTTCTACAGATACTTAGTACTTAGCACTATGACCACAAGAATTTAATAATTAAAAAAGCAGAAAATATAGTCAATGAGTACTTCGTCATCTTGAAAATCAACGGTCCTTGTTCAATGCTCCCAGTACTCACCTGTTGATGTTTTAAAAAAATATGCTCCTTACGTCCCAATTTAATTGGTATATTTTTTTTAGTCTGTTAAAAAAAATATCTAAATATTATTATTTTAAAAATTAATTAGTTCTAAATTTTTTATTTTACTTTAGTTGAGAGACTAAAGCCACAGAAATATTTATAATTTATTTTATATTATATATTTTGAACATAAATTGCGATGGCAAAACTTTTTTTATGTGAATTTGGTCCACACTCCACAGGGAGATGACTTTTCAATAGCAACATAAACTTTTCCTTATTTTCAATGAAATAATTTAGAGAATATAAATTATTATAACTTATTTTAAATTATAAATTTTACAATAACAATAACAACAACGCAGTATAATCCCACCAGTGGGGTCTGGAAAGACTAGTATGTACGCATATTTTACCCCTACCCTGAGGTAGAGACGTTGTTTCCGGTAGACCCTCGGCATCCCTCCCTCGAAGAACTCCTCTTACCTCTACCCTCACCTTGTTCTTGGGGTTACTCGAACTCACAACCTCTTGGTTGGAAGTGGAGTGTGCTCACCACTAGAGCAATCTTTGTCATATTATAAATTTTAATTTTTAAAAAAAAATTATGTTCAATCAAACACTATATAAATTGGTATGAGATTTTTTTCCGTAGAAATGACACCAGATAGCTACTTTAAAAGGTTGCTATTTAAAAATTAACTAGTGTATCATGAATTTTAATTTTTCAATTTAAATCTTCGAGATAAAAATACTTTAAATTATTTTAAAATTAAAAATTTTAATTTTAAATTTTAAAATAAAATAAATATTAACTAACCTCTAAATAAACATGGCGAGAATGACTATATGCACTTAACCATTTTTTTCTTTTTTTGGAATTTGGTCCACAGGAGGTGAGCTACATTACTATTTGGCCTCACTGCCAACAGCGAGCTTTGAGGATGTGAAAGTGCCACGTATATGAGATGTAATAGAAGCTAAAATCAGTGGATTGTAGATAATGAGTGGACCCCTTTGAGGAATATAAAAATTAAAAATCAATTGACATCATTAAATTAATGTCCTGTACAGTAGCACTGTGTTTTTTTCTAATAAAATAAACTCCTTTTTCTTTTTATTTTTTATCATTTTTTCCATATATGGAAAGACTTGTTTTCTTTTCATACATCCTGTCAGAAAAGGAAAAGATTTTCACCTAATTTTGTGAGGCTGTAGTACACTACTACTTCTTTATTACAATAAAATAAATCAAAATGTTTTGTATTTTCTAAAACTACAGTATCTGTTGTGTGGTTCTTGTTTTTTTGTTTGCTTTTAGCTGATATAATGGTAGTACAAACTCAGCTTCTTTCTGCTGATATTATTTTTGGCGGTGCTGTTTAGTCTTTCCTCAGATATCTAATGCTTCTTTGTTAAAAATAGCTAGGTTTTGTGCTTTTTTAAGGAAAGATAACTGATATCACAGAATTTTGTGGGATTGATGATTTGAACTATTTGTGTTGTAAAAATGAGTTCTTGATTCAACATGGCTATGTTGGAATCATACAGGAGTTTATGAGCTCCATTCGAAATTTAATATTTGTACATATTTAGTAAAAGGGTGTGGTAGGAGTATGAAAATTTCACAGTTTCTTGATTTTTGTGGGTTTGAGTATTGAGCTACATGCAATTATACGTGGATAAAAAATGGAGGGTTCATCTCAGTCTGGTAGGGAGAGGTCTGAAAATTCAAGGGGTTTGAATTCTTCAGGTGTTGTGGATAGGAATTCAAGATTGTGTTATGATTCTGGATTTTCTGATGTGAATTGTCTTAAAGATCAACAAGACAGGAGAACAATAGGTAATAATAGTAGTAGTAGTAAAGATGTTAGTTTGAGACATTGGTTGGATAATCCAGAGAGAAATGTTGATGTTCTTGAATGTTTGCACATATTTACTCAAATTGTAGAGATTGTAAACTTGGCACATACTCAGGGGATAGTTGTTCATAATGTGAGACCATCATGTTTTGTCATGTCTTCTTTCAACCGTGTTGCTTTTATTGAATCTGCATCCTGCTCCGATTCGGGGTCCGATTCGTGTGAAGATGGACTAAATAGTTCATCTTCACCTTTGCCTATTGAATCTGGCATAGTATCTGATAGCAGTTGTTTGCAGTCAAGTTCAGGTCATATGGTGCAGACTTTGGAAGCTAATAAGAACAGACAAGTTGAAGAAAAGAAGCATACTTTTCCAATGAAACAGATATTGCACTTGGAAACTAATTGGTATAATAGTCCAGAAGAGGTTGATGGTGCTCCTGGCACTTGTGCTTCGGACATTTATCGACTCGGAGTCCTTCTCTTTGAGGTTAGTACTTAGTAGCATTTAGCAAAATTTATGTGTTTGGTTAAATTTTAGTGTTCTCTATGATGATCTTTTTGCCGAGGTCTATCGGAAACAGCCTCTCTATCTGTGTACACACTACCCTCCCTGGGTTTGTTGTTGTTGTTGTTGTTCTATGATGATCTTTTTATCTTATTGATGCTTATAATTTGTGAGCAGCTATTTTGTACCTTCAACTCATCGGATGAGAAAATTGCAACTATGTCGTGTTTAAGACATCGTGTCCTACCCCCACAATTGTTGTTGAAATGGCCTAAAGAAGCTTCATTTTGCTTATGGTTATTACATCCGGAACCAAGTAGTCGGCCAAAAATGGGGTGAGCATTCTTTTTTCACGCCCACTTGGTTTATTCTTTTTGCCTCGGAAAGTTTCCCTTAACTCATTCCATTCTCGATTTGTTATGCAACCTAATCAGTTTGTAGTCTTCTAATATGTACTTCTGATTTATAACATCATCCTTAAGAACCTTGATTCTAGTTTTTTTGCTATCAAACCAGAAAAACTATTACATGTCTTGCAACAGCAGTATCCCTTTTTTTTCATTAAGAAAATTGGTCGATGCAATGGCTTTACGTCTTGGGAGTAAGATCATATACATTGTGAGAAAGTTAACTAATTACACCCACTGAGGGTGCCTATAGTTGAAGATATGACAGCACTAGATTTCACACATAATTAGCTATTGTGGACAGCTTGATTCTGCATCTTGCAATCTCTTCTTTAGGCCTTGTCTCAGTGACAATATGCAAAATCATTGCTGATTTCCGGTTCAATGTGTATCTTGAACCTTATTGATTATTGATAAGGAGATCTGTTGTTTCATCCAAAGTAGAAAGAAGGGTAAGGGAAAAGAATTCTAAAGACTTGTTGATAGTAAAAGAAAATAGATAATAATGACACAAAAGAGGTATCTACTAATGAGTACTATCTGAATATTGTGAGTCCCTTTCTAATGATGAAATGCATTTCGGACGTCTCATCACTCTCTTGAACTTTCTACTATCTCTGCTTCTTTCATCGAATTTTCATTAAAATGGATATTATGCAATTGATCATCTTAATCCGTAGTGATTTTAACACCAATATCCTTGATTCTTTCCCAGTCTCTCCTCATTTGTTCATTTCAATTGATGACAGCGAGTTGCTAGAAAGTGAATTCCTTAGAACTCCAAGACATGACTTAGAAGAACGTGAAGCAGCAATAGAGCTTAGAGAAAAAATAGATGAGCAGGAATTATTGCTGGAGTTCCTTTTGCTAATCCAACAGAGAAAGCAGGAAGCTGTAGAAAATTTGCAAGAAATTGTTTCTTTTGTATCGTCTGATATAGAAGAGGCGTTTAAGATGCAGACAACCCTTAAGATAAAAGGAGGCTCAAGCTTAGAACCAGCTAAGCGCTTAAATCCGCGGAGGACAGATATTACTGAAGATGATGATTCCGAGAGCTCTGGATCTAGAAAGAGATTTAGGCTTGGCACAGGAGAGGAATCCGATGGTCATCAAGATGAAAGCCAGAAACCCGAAAGGCAAATTGAATATAAAGGCAGCATTTTAGCAAAAAGTTCCCGTTTGATGAAGAACTTCAGAAAATTGGAGACAGCTTATTTCATGACAAGGCGCAGGGTTGTTAAAACAATGGACAAATCTACGAGTAGACGTTGTCAAACAAGTACGGAATGTAGAAGTTCCGGCACAGCTACTGAAAGGAGTTCTCTGAGTAATTTGTCATCAAAAAGAGGGTGTAAGGAGGATGGACAGAGTGGATTTATCAATTCGTACTTAGAGGGTCTGTGCAAGTATTTTTCTTTTAGCAAGTTAGAAGTGAAGGCAGATTTAAGGCAAGGGGATCTTCTGAACTCTTCCAATCTTGTATGTTCTCTCGGTTTTGATCGTGATGGTGAATTTTTTGCAACTGCCGGCGTAAATAAGAAGATCAAAGTTTTTGAATATAACTCAATTCTAAATGCGGATCGTGATATACACTATCCAGTCGCTGAAATGGCTAATAGATCAAAGTTAAGCAGTATATGTTGGAATGGCTATATCAAGAGCCAGCTCGCCTCAAGTAACTTTGAAGGTGTGGTGCAGGTATGTCAAATTCATGATCATTATTGCTTTTTTATTTAACAGAATCCGAAAGAAGTTCGCTTAGAAATATGATACAGGTATGGGATGTCACAAGAAGTCAGCTTTTCATGGAGATGAGAGAGCACGAGAAACGCGTTTGGTCTGTTGACTTTTCCGTAGCAGATCCAACCATGTTGGCGAGTGGGAGCGATGACGGTTCTGTTAAGCTTTGGAATATCAATCAGGCAATTCTACTTTTGCACTTGGTGGATGTCAGCTTTAAAACTAAATGTACTACAGTCATCTAATTATTATTGTTGTATAGATTGAATGTGGATGTGTAATAAGTTGGTTTTTCTTACCTGGTTTGCTGCAGGGAGTAAGTGTTGGAACCATAAAAACAAAAGCTAACGTCTGCTGTGTTCAGTTCCCCGTTGATTCTGGACGGGCCCTTGCTTTTGGTTCAGCAGATCATAAGATATATTACTATGATCTACGAAACTCCAAATTGCCGCTATGCACATTAGTTGGGCACAACAAGACAGTGAGCTATGTCAAGTTCATAGATTCAACAACTCTTGTGTCTGCATCTACAGATAATACGATAAAGCTGTGGGATCTGTCATCGTGCACGTCTCGTGTTCTTGATTCTCCTCTTCAGTCTTATACTGGTCATATGAATGTAAAGGTATTGTACTTTGATCCTATCACCTGAATAAAGATCTTGTTTCTGTGACCTCATTGAACAGTATGTTGTCTTTTAACATTCTCCGGGGTATAGTTAGAGAAATCTAAGTTGCCCGTACAATTAAGTTAAATCCAATCTACTAAAATGCCATCTCATTTACATCCTTCACGAGTTCAATTCTCTTAAATTTTCCTTCTTTTATCTCTTTAAAGAAAAAGAAGGTGAGGTACACCCTTGATATTTAAAAAATATATATCTTTCTGCAAGTTTCTCTACAATTTGTGAATTCTATTCACCTGATACGTGAGCTCAAAATCGAGTGCAGATGAATTTGCCATTTTCCCAACCATGCCCCACTCACAAGTTTCAAGTATAAGATCAATATGTATATTTGGGGCTGTTCCTAAGTTATTTAGCGTATTCTTTATTTGAGCTAGACTCGGATAGGATATTTGTTTGTGAGTAGTACAAGCTCGAAATACTGTGAATCACAATTGTCATAATATTTTTAGAAGTTTGACAAAATCATAGTCAAATTTTGAACTGTTTGATTCTCTGTATATCATCTATTCCGAACTACATCGCTAGCATACCTGCATAATCCTCCTCATGCTAGTAGCCTTTCACCAAATGAGTGTCAACCCATCCCTCTCCCAAACATACCCCAATCCTCCTTATGACCGCAAATTCAGTTTTGATCCCCCCTTATATACCACAAGCGAAGTCGGGTTTGACGAACAGCTTGATTCGTTTACAACCCTTTGTAGAATCTACCTATGGGTCCAACTGCAACAAGTCTACCTTTGAGGACCTTCCTATTCCACTTTTATGACGAACTTTAAATAGATGAGTTAGAAACGGAGAGTTGAATAGTTTTTTTCGTTGTAGGCTAAATAAATGTATGGAGAGAGGCCGACAAAGAAAGTGGGAGTGGGGGCAGCAACAGGGCCTAAATCAGAATAGTAGACAAAGAAAAAGAGGTGGACTGAGGAAGGGATAAAATGTGTATACGTAACATAAGCTTAATGAATTTCTTGTTCGAGCTTGTCTAGGATAGCTAGACAATCGAGTCCGAGTCAAATCTGTGAGGCACGTCAAGCATTCTTATGTCATATTGTACTCTCTTTATACACCATGGGTTGATTGCACTTATTCAAATGGTAGAGTACTGGCATGAAACTTGTATTGCTTTCTAATGTAAGCTTGTGCATCTACATAAACAGGTGTGTATATGTGCTCAAGGGTAAATGATTTTCCGCCATACATATAAATTTAGATGCTTTGTATCATCAACACTACCTCCAATTTGTTCTTTTTAAGACATGATTGTTAGTAACCAAACTGTGTCTCTAATTTCTTCTTACAAGTTACTCCTGACTTGTACTTTGTATCTTCCCTTTCCCATGGTAGCGTAATTGTGCCTGAATGTACTTTGCTATTGATGAAAGCATTTCTTTGTTTCAGAACTTCGTTGGCCTATCTGTAGCTGATGGTTACATAGCAACTGGCTCAGAGACAAATGAGGTATCATTTATTACCACAAAGTTGAATCTTTACTTGCGTACTTGAGTGCATTATAAATGAGTTTTGAGCAATATTTACATTGTAATAGAAAATGTTTGTTCACATCTATATATATAAGGATAAATAGTCTGACTAATACTGGATCTTTGAGCATCATATCTAAGGCAGATACATGAGGCTGCAGTTTGTGTTTAAAATTCAAGTTACTTTTAAACATAGTGGTGAAGTTGCTGAATGCAGTCCATAAATAAATTAAATAAATGACATACAGCAATGATATTGTATTTCAGCGTAATACACTTGCTTTCTGTACATTTATAACATACTATCTTGGTTCACAATGACCATTTCCCTGTTACATACACACTAAAATCAATCAGCCAATTAACTATGCCTCCCTCACAAACAAGTTGGGGTCGGCCATATGAATCATCTACACATATTCTGCTCAATTCGGACATTTCATTTCAATACCGAATCTTTAGAAGCAAAAATAGGGGTTCTACTAGAGATCTCTAATCTCAAAAATATACTTGTGCTCATTTTGGCGCGGAGGAATAAACTTTTTTTAGAATTGCCGATTTATTCAAAAGAGTTCATTTTTGTTATGATAGCTGAGTTGTTGAAAAGAGTCCACTTCATGTATAGCTCAACTTCATTGTAATTTCGGTTATGCTTCACACGGAGATTCAATTGGTGAAGAATTTCCAGGAGATTATCTAAATGATTCCATTTAAGTTGTGTCATCTTGTAAAGTGTCGATTGCTTGGAATTAGTCCAAGACCTGGTGATATAGCCCTAGTGGATATCAGGGCTGCATATATTCCGCATCCGTGACTTTTGGGTGCATCTTATTTTTATCTATAATTGCTCAGAAAAGTCATTTAAAAGGAAAGCCTATCTCTATAGTTAATACATGCAAACCTCCTCGTTTTTTCCGAACATTTTTTGGATGCTATTTGTGCTGTTATAGAGAACATACGTACAACATAACATGAAAAATTGGTTACATAGGAAACTTGGCCATTATAGTGAAGTGATGTTTGTTGCTCCCAAACGCACACGCAAGTATACGTGGTGACAAGTAATATAATGATAAATTGAGTGTCGAACCCACAGAGACTTGTATAAACTACTCACTAAATCACTAAAATTGTGATTCAATCAAGCTAAAATCAAAGTCCAATAATATGATTATATTATACTACGATTCTAAATAATAACTAAATTATCAAGTAACGAGTTGATTGTTGTGTATTCAGTAGAGACAAGTATTCCAAGGTTGTGATCGATTCACCATTCGTATTGTGTTCTAATTAACTCTCTCTTTCATATAATTCACTCATGGTTGCTAATTAATCGATAATTGCTCTCATAGCCTTCTCCCGAAGTACTACTCGCCTATTCAAAATAGATTAACGCCTATATTCCTATGAAATCAATCTATTAAGAACGCATTAAGATTACGATAATTAATTAAGCACGGTGACTAGGTATATTCCTATCCTAGCCACAAATCCGCCCCCCCCCCAAGGGTTAAGATCATGCTCTCTTCAATTCTTCTCTAATCTAAACACGACTTTCCCAAGCATAGCATAAATAGTAAATAGAACCTAACTGCTGGCCAGACAATTAAGCAATTAAACACAGAATTGAAGAAACAACCATATATTAGTGAATTATAATCAAGGTCAAGCTAATGTCAAACAACAATATTCATGGCTAAATCACAACCCCAGAACAATGAGTGTTTAACCACTCATGATGTAATCAAATAATTGCATAAGTGTTGAATCAATTGGAAATACTAGAAAAAGATGAAGAAAACTGAGAATTCTCCGCTTCCTAACGATCTCGTGTGTGTTTTTTCCTCCAAAGTGGCGTCCAACCCCTCAAAAATAGGTTTCATCTTGCTTTTATACGTGTTGGGTAGGTCTAGAGCCGAATAAACCGTGTCCCGGGCAAAATAGGACAAAATCACGTCACCGGCGTCCTGGGTAGCGCCCTCCAGGGCGCTGCTCACAATTTAGCTACTGCCTCCGGCGCCACAGGTGGCCCAAGGCACTGCCTGTGGCGCCCAAATTCGCAAGTTTCTCGGTTTCGTTCGTTTTGGTTCTAATTTTGCACGTTTCGCCCCCAATTGCTCCCGAATCATTCCTACACATAAAACACTTCAAATTAATATAAATCATCACATTTAACATCCCAAATTCATGAAACAAAAGTAAAATATGAGGCGATATACATAGAAATATATATGCTTTATGCTAAACATCAATGTTATAGAAGATGGCTCTTATAGAGAAGTTTGACTGTAAATGCAAAATGTAAGGTCTGGCAGTTATTTTGTGTTTTAGCAGTTCAATATGTCTGGTTCTAGATGCTAAGTTTGTACTTAGATAGTTTGACACAGTTTATTATACTGGCCTAACTCTTTGATTGTTCTGCGTCTTGAACTGCTTCTACACGTAGAAATCAGTTTATTAACAGTAAATTCCATGTGGTGAAGAAAATTAGAAAGCATAAACTGGTCAAAACTTCCACTTATGCTGCTGCCTATGGAATGAAATTTTGGCATCGGCACCCTCAAGGCAGGGTGTAGTCTGCATGTTATAGATGACACATTGGGCCTTGTGCATATTCCACCATGTGACAATTGTCATTGTGTACTATAGTAAACGTGTTTATCCAGATGTGTATAGATATGCCGTTGAATCATATTGAGCATGTACAACGTTGGATACCTGATTGGTCTAGACCATATATTTGACATCTGTACCATCAACGGGATAACCACCCCTAATCGGACAATTATATCCTTGCATGTATACCTAGCGATAGCTGTTTATATGCCCCAGAGTGTTCCCCCTTGGTACCTTAAGTTGATCTCTTGCACCATGTGGCAATTTCATGTACACCTTATATCCCTAAGAGAATAGCTTTGGACGTCTCTTCATCTGAAGTGCCAACTTAAGTAACTTGCTGGTCCTCAATGCAAGTGCAGGCTACTTGTCTGACAAATTTACACGTGTTGAAGTTGGGTCAACGGAGACCAGTTAGGGTATTTAGGGAAAAGAAGTTACAGAGGAAGAGCCAACTCCGTAGAAGCATAAGAATTTAATTTTATAGAAATGATTGAAATGGAGGGTGCTACTGGAGAAGTATGTGATAGGAAGATGCTTAACAAAGTGAAAGGCCAGTAATATAAAACGAATGAGAACCATTGTGTTATATGGGAGTGCATCTTGGCACAAACAAGATGAAGGTTTTATAAATGTGAATGATAAGATGGATATGTGGTTGTATAAAGATTGAATAAGATTAGAAATGATCACATATAATGGGGTGTATGTAGACCTCTATAAACTGGAGTTGTGACAATATGATGGTTGAATGTGATAAAATGAGTCGAGGTAGAGTTGGAATCACATAATGCTAAGCTTTTTCGAAAGATCTACTATCTCTGAGAATTTATACTGACTTCTGGCCCGTTTGGCCAAGTTATCAAAATCTGCCTATTGTGAGAAGTGTCAGTGCCAACATAGATCTTCAGTGAAGTATTTGGGAGAATAACAGTTCAGTGTTTGGGTAAATAAGCAAAATGTTGCCTTCCACGCTTAGTGCCGTCAATTGAAAAGAACTGATCCATCTTATATAGCTAGGTCCTCAAATCAGACCCATCAAAGTTGGGAGAATTTCGACTTTGACAAACGAGTGAAAGTAAATGGACTGAAAAGTTAATCTATTGACCAAGAAACGGGGTTTTTCATACTCATAGATGGTTGAAGTATTCCTTTCGAATTGCTGTAGATTCTTCATTTTCTCTTGTGCATTCATTTTATCCATGTGCTGTGCAATCATTTGCATATGCTGTAATCCCAATTGATCTTATCTCCTATTTAGATCTCTGAATTGTTTCTTCATTAACTCCTCCTTCATATCCATGATCGATCATGCTTCTATGGGCATCTTAAACGCTGGAGGTCAGGATCGAATGGCTCAGATACCAATTGATACAGGCAAATGAATCAAAACTGAAAATTTAACCTTCAGGAAAGGGGGTGGAATAGCTCAGGGAAAGGGAAGATTCGGCAAATTCAAAAGATCGACAGCTGAAGTGGGTGTTATTGTATTAGATGAGCTCCAAATGAATGATTATAAGTAGTTATTTGGCTAACCAACTCTAACAAATTTCCCTCCAAATTAAATTTGAAAACTAACTATCCAACTAACTTACGCCGAGCGTAACTAACTCTGACAAACGTTTATCAGCTGCAACCAGCTAAAATGTACTACTAAAACCGTATCAATTTAAACACAACTTGCATAATGGAAAGTATGGGAAAGTAAAAAATTGATAACTATCCAATATAGTTAACTCATTAACTTGATTACATACATTGATTCTTGTATTCTTGAGCCTTTATTGATCCTTTAGAGAACAAAGTGCTCATTCTTCTTTGAAATGTATTATTACACAAAGAGATGAAGTGATAGACTGGTACATTCCAGAGCAGAATATGTAGTTCTGGGATAATTCTCTAAATATTCTGTGCGGAAAGCTTCTCTAAGTCCCATATTTTCCAGCCCCCGACTCCAAATCTTAACTATTCAACAGTCTGCCAACAGGAAGAAAACTACTTTTGTGTGACTATCTTGAACAGTCCTTTTTAATCTGGTAATTCTCTCCTTAGATAATGCACACAGAGAGAAAGGAAGAAACTATTCTTTGTGCGACTGTATCCTAACTATTAGTTCTGATTACTGCTCAATTTTCCATTATTAATGTGGATTTGGTGATTTATATCATGCTGCAGGTTGTCATTTACCATAAAGCTTTTCCTATGCCAGCATTATCATTTAAATTTAATAGCACAGATCCGCTTTCTGGTGATGAAGTGGATGACAGTGCACAGTTCATCTCATCCGTGTGTTGGCGTGGTCAGTCCTCTACCTTAGTTGCTGCAAATTCTATGGGAAATATCAAGCTATTGGAGATGGCCTAATGTGGTTCAAGTCCCTAAAGTCTTGACCATTACTTTAACAAGAGGAAAGAAGTGAAGGGGAAGAGTTCGGCACGGGTAAATGAGGGGATTACACCAACATATATTGTTGTAGCTGATATAAACTAGATACAATCCCATGGTAACAAGTTGCCATCAAGAAACAAATATTTTTGCAGTTAGTTCATAGCGGAAGCAACTCTCTGGAAATATGAGATTTTGTCTCGTGGTGGAAAGTGTTGTAAATAAATATTGGTTTTGGAGAGGAGTGAAGAGTTGCAAGTGTTTATTCTGTTTGTATATTCTATAATTTTGAAGTTCTTAAGAAATTCTTCGGAATGTTAGATCTTGGCGTGATGACGTCTTAGCGCGTTCATTTTCCAGCATATTTTGTTTAGGATGTTTATGCTGTTCATGACCAGCCAATTGGTTTGACATAAAGCATGCACAAATTATAACTACTAAGTTATGGAGCGTATCTTTCCAATGGGAGGTTGTTGGCCGGTGAGATTTGATAACTCTGTTCCATTTCATTTCATTTCTGAAACTGTTTTGATTGTTTTATTTGCTTTTTTGTTATTTTTAGCCAGTTGATGGTAACATTTTCAGTGTTATATTTTAATCTGCTGGCCTGCCGCCTGTTAATTCGGCAAGTGTCAAGATTGATTGAGAAAGGCAAAGATAATGGCAAAGGAGAACATAGAAGACATGTTTCTTCAAAAAGTCAATTGGTTTAAGATCCAACCTAATATTTGATGCTTCACCACGTGACGCATAAATAGTTTATCTTTATATCTTATGATTGTAGGAAAATTGACTTTTTATTTTTTAAGTAGTGTCATGTGGATATTATGTAACGTGAGTTGTGACGTGGCTATAGTTATATAGCAATTTTATACATGTGGCCGCTTACTTGCGTTTTTTGGGGTAAGATCTAGCATGTTTTGTCGTTTTTACTTTTTATAATATGTAAACATAGTTGAGTTATTTTTCCATTATACAATTAGTTTTATTACATTGACTTCGGCTTTACTAATGACTAAATTGGCTTCGTTGGAACCCATATTGTAACTAGCATTTGCTGCTGCAGAATAAATTTTGTGCAGTAAATTAAAAGTTAAATAATCATCCATGAAAATGTTGACACTAAAATAGTGACAAATGTTGATATGTGATGTCAATGTAATGCCCCACTCATGTTTTTGGATCAAGTAACAACCGGAGATAAAATAACGACAACTTTTGTTCCTCAATCCCAAGCAAGTTGTTTTCACTATATGTATCCTCATCATCCATGTTATACCATTTAAGCTCGTCTCAATACAATATTACTAAAAAAACTAAAGAGGGGTAGAATGACAAGAAAACTCTAATTACACTGGTTTTGACTAAATTTAGCCGACAAAACTAGTCTACCAATAAGTCTCCTAAGCCTTTTAACCCCTGGACCTGGTCTAAGTTTTGTTGGATTTCCAAATTTAGAACAAGGAGGATTTCCAGCACACCAACCACCAAATGTGAAACTACCATTACTCCTGTTAAGTAATTCCATATCAATCTTGTCTAAAACAGGATCATCTTTCTTGAACTTACGCGCAAACGCCGCGCCACTTGCAATCATTTTTGCAGTGTCATTTAGGGAAAGAGTATGTGGATGTTGTTTTGGTGGAACATCCCAAGAAATATAGTGCAAGTCATGGTTAATAACAGTTGAAGAGAATTCTGGTGCATTGCATACAATTGTCTGAAAGTAGCCTTCTGGAGAGGAAACAAAATTTGAATAATATAGAAGTAAGTTCCTAGGGAGATTATCCCATCCCCATATGCAGTATTCCACAAATGCACGTGAAAGGATCATCCAAGCTGAACCTGTAATCAAGTTTGTAATATGCTTCAGAGTTTAAGTTCTATGTACTGTCGGTGTAGAAAATACAATTTACACATAAAAATTATAACGGGCATATTATCACGTGCTAAATTACACTCATAGTGTAATTAGTTTCATAATTAAGAAAAGAAAAACAATATTACGATTATGATGCACACTAGGTCAAAATTCACTTGATGGTGTATTTGTTTCCCAATGTGGTAAAATAGTAACATATCCATTTCTATTTCTGCACCTGAGATTGTTGAAATTTTGTTGCTTTCAGTTTCGTCCCGGAAAGTCCCATATTGGAGGTAAAGTTCTCCCTAACAAAGGCAACTCCATACTCAGGGACTCGAACCCGAGACCCCTGGTTAAGGATGAAGGAGTACTTACCACTCCACCACAACTCTCGTTGGTTCCTAATTGGCTATTTAAAGTCGTATAATACTTAATAAAATCATTTAGAGAAATTTTCAATCAATACTTTTAATTTTTTTGCTGCCCCATCTTTTAAAAAACCAATAGTGGTATCAGAGCTTCATTGGTCTTACAGGATCTGTGAGTTCTTCCAAATAACCATTTTCAAATTATTTTTAACCAATATCAATTCTAAACCCATTTTCAAACATGACAAGAAGCAGCCTCTCTTTGAATGCCCTACAAACTTTCACCGGTGAAAACTATTGGATTTGCTCAGTAAAAATAAAATGGAAAAGGCCTAAAAATGCCACTCAGCTTTCTGAAATGGTCTATCCATGCCATCCGTTAAGAAAATGTTATTTCCATGCCACTGCCGTTACAGAAATGGCCCATCTATGCCATTATTTGACTAACGATTGGATTTTTTTTTAAAAGATATTTATAAGACTTGAATTTCCACGTGTCCTGTCGTCATTGTTCTGAATTAACCCATGCCCTACTTAATTTTAACCTTGGTTAGGTCCATCTAATTTTAACCTTACCCAAATAATTAACCCAACCCAACCCTTCCAAATCCCTCTCCATTCATCTTCCCCAAATCAAAAATCCCTAAACCTCCATTAAATTTAATTTCTGCCTAATCGGTTTTGTTTTCTTTCTGAATTCAAAGTTTGTAGCTTCAGATGAGCACCCGAGGCAGTTCATAACATGCCAGAAGATGCACTTCAGATGGTTCTTTCTCAAGTCACAGACCAGAACTTAAAGCACACCTTACAATTTGGAATTGGATTGCACCATGCTGGACTGAATGATAAAGATAGATCATTGGTCGAGGAACTATTTGCAAACAACAAGATTCAGGCAACTATATCATCTGAAAATTTTAGATCTCTAGGAGCAATAATATACTGAAATTGAAGCTTATATTTGAGTCATTTTGGCTGCAAATTTCTAAATGTTGGTCTGTACAAGTACGTTAGCATGGGGTGTAAACCTTCCTGCACATTTGGTTATTATTAAGGTACGTGTATGTACGTAGTCTTATCCGCTTTCAAGAATTTGGTCAAAGTCGGGAATGCTAAAACCTCCATTGAATTTAATGGAGGTTTTAGGGATTTTTTATTTAGGGAAGACGAGTGGAGAGGGATTTGGAAGGGTTGGGTTAGGTTAATTTTTTGGGTAAGGTTAAAATTAGATGGACCTAACCAAGGTTAAAATTAAGTGAGGCATGGGTTAATTCGGATTAATGACGAGAGGACACGTAGAAATTCAAGTCTTATAAATATTTTAAAAAAAAATTCCAATCGTTAGTCAAATAATGGCATAGATGGGCCATTTTTGTAACGGCAATGGCATGGAAATAACATTTTTTAACGGATGGCATGGATAGACCATTTCAGAAAGTTGAGTGGCTTTCCGAAAATAAAATCATATCTAAAAACCTTATGATTTATTGAATATTATAATGGAAGAATAATCCTTACGAGCAATCCATGAAAAAATTCTATCATTGTCCGGAATCAAATACTTTCAAAGAGATTTCAAATAAGACAAGGTCAATAAGGGTATTTTTATGCACAAAACCATAAGACGAAAAAGCTTAAAGAAAAGAAGAAAAAGAATTGCACTACAACAGTGTACAATTTCACCGATGCTCAAAACAATCCTCAAGGACAAACAACAGAAGCAAGAATTGAGGAAGAGGAACCTTTTGAATTGCGGCAACTGAAACACAGGAGGAGTGTTGAAATTTTGTTGCTTTAAGTTACTCGGTAACTTTTGTAGCAAAATAAGTTGCTTAGTTTTAGGATGAATTTCAATTTTAAATTTCTATTAGATTGTTTAAGTTAGTTGAGATATTTTAGGTTTTTTGAATTTTAAATTATGTGAATTTTTTTTTTTGTTCTTAATTGGCTATTTATGCACTAGCGAGTCTTCTCTAGATTGTTGAAGGTGTAGTGGCTGCAGTCTGGAATGATAGAATAAGGGCATGTCCTCAGGTGGGGCAGAGTGGGGGGCTGGGGTTAGGGGGTGGGTCGGGTAGCAGGGGAGGTAGAGGGGGCAAGGGAGCCTATAGGTTGAGAATCGGGTCATGGAACATAGGTTCACTAACGAGTAAATCCATAGAGTTGGCGAAAATCCTGCAGAAGAGGAAGATTAATATAGCGTGTGTCCAGGAGACTAGGTGGGTCGGATCGATGGCGAAAAACGTGGATGGGTATAAGTTGTGGTACTCTAGTATCTTGAGGGGTAAGAATGGAGTGGGTATCCTGGTAGATAGCCATCTTGGAGAGTCTGTGGTAGAGGTCAGGCGGGTGAATGATAGACTAATGACTATTAAGTTGGTGGTAGGTGAGGGTACTTTAAATGTCGTTAGTGCGTACGCACCGCAAGCAGGCTTAGATGAGGATATTAAGAGGCGCTTTTGGGAGGGGTTGGATGAGATTGTTCGTAGTATACCGCCTTCTGAGAGGTTATTCATAGGAGGAGATTTCAATGGTCATATTGGGTCATCTGTAGGTGGGTACACTGAGGTGCATGGCGGCTTTGGTTTCGGAGAGCGGAACGGAGGGGGCATTGCACTGTTGGACTTTGCCAAGGCTTTCGATCTAGTCATTGCGAACTCGAGTTTTACGAAGCGGGATGAACATTTGGTTACTTACCAAAGTTCGGTGGCGAAGACTCAGATTGACTATCTCCTCCTCAGGAGATGCGACAGAAGGTTGTGCGAGGACTGCAAGGTTATCCCAGGTGAGACCCTCTCAACGCAGCATAGGCTTTTGGTGATGGACATTTGTATTAGGATAAGGAGGAAGAAGAGGTCAGTACAAGGACGCCCCAGGATTAGGTGGGGCGCCTTAACTAAGGATAAAGCTAAGGAGTTGGAAGGAAGGTTATCGGCAATGGGAGCTTGGAGAAGTAGGTGGGGACGCAAACACAATGTGGTCGACGACGGCGGACTGTATAAGAAAGGCGGCGAGAGAGGTGTTAGGGATATCTACGGGCCGCAATGGTGGTCACAAAGGAGATTGGTGGTGGAATGCAGTTGTCCAAGGTAAAGTGAAAGCGAAGAAGGCGGCTTACCTGCGGTTAGTAGGGAGCACTAACGAGGAGGAGAAGAGAGAGAACAGTCAAAGGTATAAGGTAGCTAGGAAGGAGGCAAAGATGGTAGTGACGGAGGCTAAGACGACAACTTTTGCTCGTCTGTATGAGGAACTAAGGAACAAAGGCGGGGAGAAGAAGTTATTCCGACTCGCTAAGGCGAGAGAGAGGATAACTCGAGATCTAGACCAGGTGAGGTGCATAAAAGATGACGACGACAAAGTTTTGATGGGAGATGACCAGATTAAGAGGAGGTGGCAGACCTACTTTCATAAACTTCTAAGTGAAGAAGGAGTTCAAGATATTAGACCTGGGGAATCGAGGAATGCCGACAGTCACCATGAATTAAGTAATTGTAGGGATATTGAGATCGATGAAGTCATGGAGGCAATGCGTAAGATGAGAAGGGGCAGAGCTACCGGGCCAGACGAAATCCCGGTTGAACTGTGGAGGTGTGTGGGTAGAGCAGGCTTGGAATGGCTTACTGCATTGTTTAGTGTTATATTCAAGACTAATAGGATGCCTGAAGAGTGGAGGTGGAGTACAATGGTCCCGTTGTATAAGAACAAAGGTGATGTCCAGAGCTGTAACAACTATAGGGGCATCAAATTACTAAGTCATACCATGAAAGTTTGGGAGAGAGTGGTAGAAATGAGAGTGCGAAGGATGGTGTCTATTTCAGACAACCAGTTCGGGTTCATGCCGGGGCGATCTACCACAGAAGCTATCCACCTTATTAGGAGGATGGTGGAACAGTACAGGGATAGGAAGAAGGATCTTCACATGGTGTTTATTGATTTGGAGAAAGCGTACGATAAGGTTCCTAGGGAGGTCTTATGGAGCTGCTTAGAGGATAAAGGGGTCCCGATCGACTATATTAGGGTGATTAAAGACATGTATGATGGAGCTAAGACTCGGGTTAGGACAGTAGGAGGCGACTCTGAACATTTTCCAGTTATTACGGGGTTGCACCAAGGGTCTGCGCTCAGCCCATTCCTATTTGCCCTGGTGATGGATGCACTGACTCATCATATTCAAGGGGAGGTGCCATGGTGCATGCTATTTGCTGATGACATTATTCTAATTGACGAGACACGAGGCGGCGTCAACGAGAGGCTAGAGATTTGGAGACATGCTCTTGAGTCTAAAGGTTTCAAGTTGAGCAGGACGAAGACGGAATACCTCGAGTGCAAATTTGGAGTTGAGCCGACGGAAGCGGGAGTTGAAGTGAGGCTTGACTCTCAAGTCATTCCCAAGAGGGGTAGTTTCAAGTACCTTGGATCGGTTATTCAGGGGATCGGGGAGATTGACGAGGATGTCACACACCGTATAGGGGTGGGGTGGATGAAGTGGAGGTTAGCGTCGGGAGTCTTGTGTGACAAGAAAGTGCCACCGTTACTAAAAGGTAAGTTTTATAGAGCAGTGGTTAGGCCTGCCATGTTATATGGAACTGAATGTTGGCCGGTAAAGAACTCACACATCCAGAAGATGAAAGTAGTGGAGATGAGGATGTTGAGGTGGATGTGCGGGCATACAAGAATGGATAAGATTAGGAATGAAGATATTCGAGAGAAGGTGGGCGTGGCCCCCATAGAGGACAAGATGCGGGAAGCAAGACTCAGATGGTTCGGGCACATTCAGAGGAGGAGCACTGATGCACCGGTGAGGGGGTGTGAGCGACTGGCTGTAGTGGGCACGCGGAGAGGTAGAGGACGACCTAAGAAGTATTGGGGAGAGGTGATCAGACAGGACCTGGCGCGACTTAGGATTACTGAGGACATGGCCCTTGACAGGGAATTATGGAGGTCGAGTATTAAGATTGTAGGTTAGGGGAGAGTTGTGAATATTTCTACAGCACAATAGAGTGAGACTAGCCAGTTAGGAGTTAGACTAAGAAGGTTATTGGTCGTCTATTGATGCAGGGCTTTACCTGCTAGTTTTACTATACCAGCCATCTTTTTCGTATTTCATATTCTGTATTTCATATCTATTGTATCGCTGTTATTTTATTATGCATTTTTATGGTACTAATATATCGGCTTCTGTTGTTTTTTGAGCCGAGAGTCTCCTGGAAACAGCCTTTCTACCCTTCGGGGTAGGGGTAAGGTCTGCGTACATATTACCCTCCTCAGACCCCACGTGTGGGATTATACTGGGTTGTTGTTGTTGTTGTTGTTGTTGTTTAATTGGCTATTTAAAATCTTGTTATGCTTAATAAAATCATTGAGAGACATTTTCAATCAATACTTTTAGTCTTTTTGTTACCCCATCTTTTTAAAAATCAACAAAAATTGATAAATCTGACAGACAAATTTAGTAAAACCGAAAAGTGTTCTGGAAACTGAAATTCTGATGCAAACTATCATTGGTTCATCAAAACTAAAAGCTAAATGTGCTCACTTGCAACAACAACAACCCAGTATAATCCCACTTAGTGGGATCTGGGGAGGGTAGTGTGTACGCAGACTTTACCCCTACCCTGAGGTAGAGAGGCTGTTTCTCACAACCTCTTGGTTGGAAGTGGAGATTTCTTACCATCAGAGCAAGTCATCTTATCCAAAATGTGCTCACTTGCATATTGATAATTTGATATTCAAAAATTAACCTGAGGGAAAAACTTTCACGGAATAAATTGCAAATGTTTTATTAACACACAGGTATTTCAACTGTCAGAACTAATGAGATTACAAAAATATTACTACTCACTCTGTTCCATTAAATATGGCATATTTTCCTTTTTAATATGTTTAAAAAGAAGATACGTTTCTCTATTCGGAATCTCTTTCACTATTTTATCATTAATGACATGCTCCATCAGTCACAAAACAAGTTGTGTGGGTAATTTAGGTGTGTGCTAGAAGTCTTTCAGTATTTCTTAAACTACGTATCCTGTCAAACATGTTGCACGTATGTACAACATATGCAAATCATCGGGAAAAGTAGAATGTATAATCTAAAATGCAATAGTTTATGGCATTAAATTGAAGTATATTGGCATGGCATTTTCAGTTTTCTATTTGCAGTCGTGATGCATGAACATATGTTAACAACGTCAATAATACATATACAATTGCACAAACTAACCAGTAAAGAGTTTAAAGGCAGTGGGAACACTTCTCGTTGGTGTGACCCAAAATATATCAGACTTTGTGGTCTTATACAGCCCAGGATCTATAACAATTGGCATTGCCCTTCCGTCCCTGCAAATGGTAACATGAAAATTAAAGCTTAAATGGTAAAATACAGCAACAAGATCGAGGACAAAGTGAGAAACAGAAAGAGAAGAATTAAAACATACTCTTTCCAACCTAGCTCGCTTGTATGCTCAATGAAATTTAATTCTCCTTTCAAATCGGAAAATGTGTAGAGAAGATCTACAAAAAAGGGAAATCAAACATTTCTTCTAAACAAAAGAATAAATAAGCGAGACATTAAAATATATATATATATAAGCGAGACCGAAAAGTAACCCAAAGATGGGTACTGGACAACTTGTGGTATGAGAAGGCTAAATTGGTAGATATTCGTACTTTCAACAATATGTGTTAGTTATTTTTTTTAATATTGAAAACTCATTGATCTGACTAATTTTGATTCGCGCAATAGGCCGTGTAGGCCAATAACCACGCCCTACTACGAGATGGCCCGACTAAATCGACCGATTCGTGCAATTTAGACTCACTGTGGGGTAAAATGATCTCTACCAAAAGGTGACCTGAATAAATCTAGGTTCGAACAATATATGTCCATTAAGAGGGGTAAAGGACTTCCTATCAAAAGGTGGACTGATTAATCCGATTTGCACAGTGTAAACCTACTAAGAAGGGTAAAGCACTCTCTACTAAGAAGTTCTTCATTTTCAGGACTCTAAATCCTCCGGAACAAGAGATTCTCTATCCTCAAAGTTCGAACAGAACCTGAGAGGTCTAATTAAATTTTAAAAATTAAAAAAATAAAAGTTGTTGTCATGTGATCAAGAGGTTACGGGTTCGAGTCGTGAAAACAACCTCTTGCAGAAATGTAGAGTAATGCGGCATACAATAGACCCTTGTGGTCCGGTCCTTTCCCGAACCCCGCGCATAGCGAGAGCTTAGTGTACCGGGCTGTCCTTTTTAAATTAAAAAAAAAAAGGAAAAGAAAGGAGGGAGAGAGAGAAATAAAAGACCATAGAACTGACCATCTTGAGTCACTAGGGGATAATCAGAAGCACTTAGATTAATAAACCAATCCCAATCTTTATGCTTCTCAAGGAGAATAGCACAAGCATGAAGAGTATTAGCAACCATAGTTGGTCCCCTATAGGTCACCATATTTGCTTTAGTAATCATATGCACATTTCCAACGTGGGAAAAAATTGGATCTTTTTCCACTCTTAAAGCAAGTTCCAATCTCTCTTGTACATGTGATTCCAAGTCTAAATGAACAACATAGTAATTCCATGGATGATACAATGCTCTTAAACTTCTCCATAGCTTTTCAAGATCACCCTTTGATCCAGAAATTAAGTAAGCGAATCGCGGGATTGAAGGATTAACAGGAGGAGATGGAGCTAATTGCTTGATTTTTGCTTCAACAAAATATGAACTAGCTTGATTATTTGTCATAACACAAGCTAAGAATGTTGAGAAGATTGAATTGATTGTGTAAAATGGAAAAATAAGACTTATGTTGAAGGAGGTCCCTAGAAGGAAAAAACACACAAGTAGGATTATAACTAGAGGATTTGCACATGTTTTCTTCTCCATGTTTAAAGACCCCGGGCTATTGAAGACGAATTAAATCAGATGGTTTTATTTCTCAATATTTCTGAGTTGCTCTTGTGAGACCAAAGTCGGAAAAAATTGAAAAATTAGTCATTCACAACTACTGACGAAAGATTCCTCGTTCTTTGTTATTACCAAGAATTCTCCGACTTCTACGAAGTTAGACACTATGAAGAAAATTCTCAAAACACTCCGTAACTAGTAGCTTAGAACTAGAAGCTATACACTTTGTACTTTGTATCATACTATGTTTTATGACAGTATTTTATAGGACATTGTATTTTAAGATATTCATTTGATATTAAAAGTATGAACCATAGTTTTGCCTGGCGTAATCATTAGTTACCGAGACATGTATTATATAAGTGATAATAGAAAAGTCAATTTCACAAAGGAAATATCAAATGAAATTTAAGTATTGAACAGATAAATGAATCTGCAAGTGTTATTTTTTTTTTTAAAATGGTCTTCAAAGTTGTACTGTATAATACTATTATTAAATTAGTGTTAACGTTTTCTATAAAAGACAAATAAAAAGGTGCCTTTGGAGATATCGAAATAGAGAGAATTTTATAGGAAAGTAAATAATTGGCAAACGGCATTTTACCCTGCATCAGCTGATATCCACGTACTCTTCGATTGAATTCAGTCAGAATAAAGACACAAAAGAAATATACTTCTTCTCTAGTTTGACCCCAAGACGGCAATTGTCTTGTCAAAATCTTAATAACTTTGAATTATTGAAGAAAAATATGTAAGTATGCAACAAGTATAAAAGGTTTAATATGTTTGACAGATTTAAACAAAATTTACTTGCTTATATATACTTTAAGAATGATTTAAGTACTTGATTCTAGAATCTTAAATTTTATCTCAAAGAGTATCTGCTCTGCACTTGGCAGAAAAGTGTATAAGACAATCAAAGACTTAAAGACGAATTGGTTCCGCCAAATGGCATCTTCGTAGCACATCTATTAGTAAAATAAAAAGATATACTTAAAAATTAATTATCAAAATTGAAATTATTAATGAATGATTAATTAATTTAACAGAAGTTTTATGTTGGTATAGGAATAAAATTATTGTCTTATAAGTCGCCTGCAATCCCCAGTTTTATAACCATGTGTACCATGAAATTCACACCACAAATTTGTGTCTCTCTTATTAGGATCCGACCGAATTGATTTCAGGAACCTTGCTTCCTTTATGTTCCTCGATCAGTTCTCCTGTCAGGTCCAGGTCTTTTTAATGATTGATAACCTCTAATTTCACGTCCTTGCCTTGCTAGAAAATCTGACCTTTCGTTTGATGCATACGGTTGGAAGTTGGAACTTGCTCCTAGAAGCCTCTGGTCTAAGTCGAGGTTATTTTTTTTTTACATTTTTAGATTTCGATCACGGTTAGAAACTCTAAAGAAACCGGAGAACTCAACTGAATATCTTCTATTCTGATTTAATTTATAACGAGTATGAACATCAGCCCATGTGGTTTTCTAAAACTCCAACAAGCTTCCTTCAACTTCCTTGAGACATCTAAGCTTAAAGGATTAAGGCACATGATAAATGCTTCCGCTATCCATTCATTTGGTACCGCCGGTAATAACATTCTTTCTTTTGGAACCTGATCATGAACTCCCAAAGTAATTATGAATCTCCTTGAGTTATTATGAAGATATTTGCTTTCTGCGCTCAAACTTTGCTTGCTCCAGCGTGAGCTTTAATAAAAGAATCTGCAAGCATTTCAAAAGAGTCAATTGAGTGTTTAGGTAAGAGTGAATATCATGTTAAAGCCTCTTTCATTAAGGTCTTTCTGAATTTCTTTAGCAAAACTTATTCGATCTCGTTTGTATTCGGTATTAGTTGAGGTTCGAACCTCTGACCTCCTTGATTTGGTTCTAGGAGGTCAGAGGTTCGAACCTCAACTAGCACATTTTATTTTGCAAATATTTGAAAGAGTCTTGTGGTTAAAAAATAGATTAAGTAGAATTGAACCTTTTCTAACTTAAGACTCAACAAAATTAATAGACTAATAGCTTGTTTGGCCAAGTTTTTTTTTGAGTCAAAAGTGTTTTTTTGGCCAAAAGTGCTTTTGATAAAAAATTGAGGTGTTTGGTCAAGCTTTTAGAAGGAAAAAAATATTTTTGATGAGAGGCAGAAGCAATTTTTGAGAAACAGAAAAATGTAGCTTCTCTGCAAAAGCACTTTTCTGAGAAGCACTTTTGAGAAAAATACACTTAGAAGCAGTTTTCAAAAGTTTGGTCAAACACTAATTACTGCTCAAAAGTGCTTTTCAAATTAATTAACCAAACACAAACTGATTTTCACCAAAAGTACTTTTTGAAAAGCACTTTTGAAAAAAACGCTTCTCAAATTAAGCAGATTTTAGAAGCTTGGCCAAACAGGCTATAAGGTTATTTCTTATCCAAAAGCATAATAATTAAAGTTATTATTCCTGTTTTTCAATAAATTTCGATATCGCTTATAAAAATTTTTGTGTACACCCCCTGCCCACAAAGCAACATTTAAATTTTAAGTTTTACTTACAAACTTGACTCCGCCAGCAAACTTCCAAATTGACTGTCCAATTTAAAAAAGAATTTATTATTAATGTTATAAATATATTATATTATGGATGTTCATTTAGTACTCCATTGTAAATAAGTTTCCTGAAGAACAGGGACGGACCCATATGATGTCAAACGGGTTCATATGAACCCGCTTCGTCGAAAATTTATACACGATATAAATGTTATCTAAAAGACTAAAACAGAACAAACCATAAATTAATAAAATTGAACCCGCTTGACAGTATGGTCGTTGTGGCGTGATGGTCCTAGCGGGTTCGGAACTACCGGAAAGTCTGGTGTTCGATCAATCGGCTGAACACATTCCTAGTTTATTTGGACTTTTTTGGCTTTATGCTTGAATGGTTACTTCAAACTCAGTTCAAAGTTGATCTATTTTTCTCACATGATTTTCAACAAAACATACAAGAATATTTATTAAAATGATTATTATTTTTTAGTTTAATCTAATTTGGTCTATATTGAAATTGTTTATTTGTACCAGGTTGTCTTTTTTTTTTTTATATATTATTATTCTTATTTGGCTTATAAGCTCTCTTTATATTGGTCTAGTTTATTTGAAAACTCCTTCGTTCGATTATTTTGTATCTTGTATCAGTCTAGTTTATTTGACAACTCCTTCGTTTGATTATTTTGTATCTTGTAAACAACAATTTGTTTTCCTCATATATCAAGGACAAGAATTCATTTTTTCTTATGTGTCGCAGAGTTTAAAATACTTTCAATTTGTTAATCAATTTAAAATATTTTAAAGCAAAATTTGTCAAATTAAGTAGATAAATTATCTTAAAGATAAATTTAAGTAGTTTTTTAAAAATTCTTTTATTAAAAAATGCATTACTTGTTAAAAATTAAGAGCGCAGAATTAAAAATGACTTTTTTGAGATAGATAATAAAAAGAAGAAAAACATAGTAGCTAGCAAACATTACTTGTTATAATGTTGATTTTATTGGCGGCTATCGTCGTGTTAATTTGAACCCGCTTATATAAATTCTGGGTCCGCTGCTGCTGAAGAAGCTTATCCATACGGGACTCCGCCGTAAATATGTTTATCTATTTAGTACTCTATTGAAAATAAGCTTCCTGAAGAAGCTTATCACTTTGGTACCCGGTTATGGATAAACATTACCTCCGGTAGAAGATTATCCATACCGGGTATAATAAGCTTATCCTTTCGATACTTCGTTATGGATAAACATTACCCCCGATAAAAGATTATCCATGCCGGGTACAATAAGCTTATCCTTTCAGTACTCCGTTATGGATAAATATTACCCCCAGTAGAAGATTATCTATACTTGGTACAATGAGCTTATCCTTTCAGTACTCCGTTATGGATAAACATTACTCTCAGTAGAAGATTATCCATATCTGGTATAGTAGCAACTTACACAGCAGGTTCCTTTCTTCTATAAATAGAAGAGATTTCAGTTCATTATGTACATCAGATTGAATTCGAATAATATATCAGTTTCTCTCTATACTTGTCTTTACTTTACAATCTTTATTTAATAACGTGTTATCAGCACGAGACTCTGCCATCTCGAGCAAATACTTTGAAAATATTAGAGGTACGAACTTTCTTTTCCTATATAATGTCAAATCTTTCTAAACTTGAATTTGTAGCCCTGGATATATTGGGCAAAAGCTATATGTCTTGGGTGCTTAATGTTGAAATTCATCTTGATGCGATGGGTCTGACAGACACCATCAAAGACAAAATTCATGCATCAAACCAAGACTGTGCCAAAGCAATGATATTCCTACGCCATCACCTTGATGAGGGCCTAAAAATGGAATATGTTACTGTTAAAGATCCAGTCATACTATGGAATAATTTGAAAGATAGATATGACCATTTGAAGATGGTCGTTCTTCCACAGACACGATATGATTGAACTCATCTAAGGCTACAAGATTTAAATCTATCAGTGAATATAATTCTGCTATGTTCAGAATTATTTTCCAATTGAAATTATGTGGTGATAATATTACTGATCATGATATGTTGGAGAAAACTTTCACCACTTTTTATGCCTCGAATATGCTCTTGCAGCAACAATATCGAGAGATTGGATTTAAAAAGTATTCTGAACTTATCTCACATCTTCTTATAGCCGAGCAGCATAATGGGCTATTAATGAAAAATCATGAAAGCCGACCTACTAGTTCTTGTCCATTCCCTAAAGTGAATGAGACGAACTTCCACTAAGCTAGACGTGGAAGAGGTCGTGGCCCCAGTCGTGGTCATGGCCGTGGTCGGGGAAGAAACTCTAATCATAGTAATAATAATGCACCAAAGAACCTTCCTCGCCACCAGCAGTGAAAAAGGAAGGAACAAAAGCATGAAGCGGTGCAAGCACCAAATGCAAAAAATGTATGTTATAGATGTGGAGGAAAAGGGTGCTGGTCAAGTACCTGTCGTACGCCAAAGCACCTGGTTGAGCTTTATCAAGCCGCCCTGAAGAAGACAGAGAAAAATGGTGAAGCAAATTTTATTTTTAAAGATAATTTAGACTTCATGCATTTGGATGTAGCTGATTACTTTGCACTCCTAGAAGGAGAAACAAGTCATGTAATCGATAGTGAATCTGTAGAAATCTAAACATTTTAATTTTTGTTGTTTGTAATAGATAGTATGGTTATATAATTGATGTATGTCACACCTCCTTTAGGCCGCGCCCGCAGGGGCGCAAAGGGAGTTTTTCCAATTAAAGGACAATCGAAACGGGATTTGTTTATTTATTTCAGAGTCGCCACTTGGGAGATTTATGATGTCCCAAGTCACCGGTTGAATCCCGAATCGAGAAAAAGATTGACTTTGTATTACAGTCCGCGAACCAGAAATCCGGATAAGGAATTCTGTTAACCCGGGAGAAGGTGTTAGGCATTCCCGAGTTCCGTGGTTCTAGCACGGTCGCCCAACTGTCATATTCGGCTTATTTATCTGATTTTAATACATGTTGAACCTATGTGCAAATTTTAACTTTTTACCGCTTTTATTATTATTATTTTTAACGAGAATTGCAACGTCATGGAAACACATCTCGAACCACGTCACATCAATGCACCCGTAGTTATTGACACGTTTCGACTCCGATGAGCTTTGGATTTGGGTCACATAAATGTGCACCCGAGTTTAAGAAAGTAAATTATTAAAGGCGCACCTAAAGCGACTAGCATACCATTATTTTGGGTAAGGCCGTGAAATTTTGCTAAACGGCCCATCCCGAAGTCTAAGTAATTTTACCAACCCATATAGAGGGTCCCGCAGCTTATGTATTTTTTGTTTGTCGAGGCTCGTCTCATTCATTATTTAAAAGGCAAACCTAAAAGCGACTATGATTTGCTATTTCTAATTGTCTCTAATAATAAAAGAAAAAGTCCTAATTAATTTGTTACTGGACCAAATGATAATTCTGCACCACAGTCTAGCCATCGGGCTCCATGATAAGCCCAACAAAGAGAAATTACATCCAGGTTTGTACCCCAGAATTGGCCAGTCGCAGACCTTGGCCCAAGTCCAAACGTGAAGGGAATTAAAACTGGACCTGGGCCCGCATCAGAGGAGCTGAAGCTCAAACTGCCGGAAACAAGCCGCTGGACCTCGATCTTTGTACCAAACAAGCTTAATTCAATTAAAACGAATACTACTAAAGTTGTTTCAAGCTATTCCATGTGCCCTCTATAATTTGTAACAAGTAAGAACAAGGTACACCTACTCAAATTAGCAAGCACTGATAATTTTGATTCCAATTTTAAGCTTGGGTTATGCCTAACTAATGTATTACCACAATATTCCGAAGGCAATGGAGTGATTAACGACTTAGTTGAGCTATCAAACACACTTCACCAATTCAAGTGCCTATTCCCTGATCTTAAGCTCAAATTACTGGTGTCAAAACTAAAGTGTTGCACTTACTAAATCAATTACTAGGCCCGATTTTAACATTATCATGATATACATTCTGATTTTAAAGCCAATTTTAAGCTGTAATGAATAATTATCATATGAATTCAAAATACACTACACTAAAACTACTATTCAGAATAAACAAATTCTAATTCAAATTTAACAGTCCAATATCGTTCAAAGTCCAGATTATTACACATCAAATCTGATTTGCCTCAAACGATATACACACCAACTACATTTATCTAGCCATCAGTATACGACACATAGAGAACATGAACATGCTGATCTCATTTCTATTTCAACAGCTACATCAAGATAGTTTTGAGACGTGTACCTGGGATTTACAACAATGAAGAAAGAGCAGTCAGTAGTAGCAAACAGCAGGCATAACAGTAGATTTGGAGTTCAAATAGCCACGAACACAACCAGTTCAGCCCAGAACACATAGAAGAAATAGCACCCAGCACAAACAGTCCAAAACCCAGGAGTGAAACCAGAAAATACCAAGCAATTCACAGACATGAACAAAATGTATTCAGAAATGAGACAGGATAGTAGATTTTCTGATTTCTGTTCTTCAGATTCTCAAATAAAGACACTCAGAACCTCAATTAAACAGTAACAAACTGATTCTGATTTTCAGTAGTAAAGAAGACCTCACTTTTTCAGTATTTAGCTCTCAACCTACTGAACTCTTTAGGGTAAAAACTGAGCTTGTATTTCACTCTTAAACTCTGAATTTCTGATGTCAAAATCCAGCCTAGACTCTCTGGAAAAAAAACTGAAAGAAAACTGGTTTTTCCACTCCAAAAAAAACCAACCTGTTTTTGCTTTTTAATTAGTGTCAAAAATCCAGTCTAACCTTACTCTATAACTCTGACCTTTTTTCAGATTCCCAAGCCCCTTCAGATTTCCCCAATCTCTTCTCTTCTAAAGTCTGCCCAAAAGAACAGCCAGACCAGACTAAAAAGGCCCCCCTCCTAATTCTGTCCAGACCCCTATTTCTACCCAAACCTCAGCCCCTTTCCAGCTCTAAGGAGCACTTAGCTAATTGAGAAAGTATTTCTGCCCACTACTACATGTTTTGTTCTCCTTTTAATTCACTTGTTCCCCACTAGAGTATGTTTTCTCCATTATCCCTTGTCCTTCCCTTTATTTAAATTCAAATAGGTATGGGCACCTATTTCTTAATCCATTTCCTTTAAACCTTCCCCTACCATTATGTTTTGTTCCCCATTAGCACTTAAACAATTCATTAGTTTAATGGTAATTTAGTACCCTATTGGACAGAATACTTAAACTAACCATTTTAAAGTTTTTCAATTCCCAAATTACCCCCTTAACCCCTGTGTATTATCCTACCTCAACCCCTTTCAATCTATACCAAATCCATCAGCTATAACCAATTCAACTAAGTTAGAAATCCTAACAATTGACTAATTAAACAAATGAAACTAACTCCCAATTAACAACCTTAAGACAATTCAGCAAAGCCAGATTCATATCAGAATAAACTTAATAGAACAAACGAGTAGATCCAAGTCATTAAACTTAATAAGCAATTGAACTCAAATCCAATCCAACAACATTTCAACCAAGATGGGGACTCAATGATTCAGGACAATAGTCAGACTGGACTATTAAGGTCAAGAAATTAATTCATACAGATGCATGAGAGTAAGCTATCTATATTGGGAACAGATACAATTCTAAATTCACCTTGAACAAAAATGCTGGAATGGCAAGTATACTGGCTATGAGCCCTGAGGCTGAAAATACCAAGGTCGGAAGACAAAACAACAAACAATAACTTGAGAAGAACAACTGAACTATATACATGAACGGGTCAATTGACGAGACCATTTAATAAATTCAACATATGTCAATCGACCAAGATGAGAAAACTGGACCAGAAACAGGTCCGAAAGAGGAGGAAGAACTACTTGACGAAAATGACGAACTACTCAGTTAAAATAAAACAAACAAATAGAAGGAAAAGGAAAACAAAAGGAAATACCTCGAAACTTCCAGACCAAACCCCATCCGTTTCAGTTTGAACTTCGTCTTGAGACTTTGAAGCCAAAACGGACCTTAATCGAGTGTTCTCGACTGAGAACACTTGACTAAAGTCGGTTAAGACCTCAAATCTTTTGGATCGATTCCTAAGTTTTGTTCTTCTAGGGCTCGTGCGATCAATTTAGGATTCGTCCAGTTCCGGCTTGATTTGAGCAAGACTAACATGGGATTTGGGACGAGGGAGGTCAGGTGGAGTTGGGGTGTGAACTTGGGACTGGTTGGGGTAGGTTTAGGTTTTGCTCGAATCTTCGATTGAAGATTCGAGAAGCTAGAGGTTAATTCGAGGCAAACGGTTAACGAATTCGTAATGAGGGTGGTCAGAGGGTTCAGGGGTGTTATTTGGGTGGCCGGCGGCGTTGTTGCCGCCGGGTTTCAGGCGAAGGTGTGGGTGGCGGCTCTAGGGTTTCGAGGGGTCGTCTCTGAGAGAGACGACTGAATAGGGGGGTGTTTGGAAATGAGAGGGGGGTAATGGGTCTGGGTATTTTGGTACATTAGATTGAGGTGATTAATGTGATCCGTTGGATCAATGAAGATTGACGGCTAGGACCAAAGAGATTAACCAATACGGCGTCGTTTGGTTTAAGTAGGGGGTCGGTTTGAACCGGGTAACGGGTCGGGCCAGGGAATGGGTAAGGGAGACGACTTTTGAGCCGTTGGATCGTGCAAGATCAACGGTTGTGATTGATTGCCGTTGAAACGACGTCGTTCGAACGTCTGTGAGATTTGGACCGGTCTGGGCATCTGTTTGGGCCTGATTTTGGTCAAAATAAAACGGCCCAGTTCCGATTTCTTTGGACTTTTTCATTTCTTCCTTTTCTTTTAACTTCTTTTTAATTCCTAATTACCAAAAATTCTAAAATAAGTTGTAAAACCAAAATTAAATTAAAAATATTAATTAAACCTAAATAACAATTGACACCCAGGATTAAATATTAATTAAAAAAATCACATAATGGGACAATAAAATGACAAAAATGCAACAAATACATATTTTGTGATTTTCTTTCTCTTAAAAACAAAATAAACACTCACAGACAAAATAATTATGAAAAATGTCACGCGAAATTCTTAAACTTGTACCCAAATGACATTTGTTTTATTTTTCGATTTTTTTGGAGTAGTTTTCGTGAAACAAAAATCACGTGCTCACAGCTGCCCCTCTTTGTCCGAAAACACAAAGAGTTTTCGTGCAAAGATAAAGTGAGCGGATTCGAGCGATTTTTGCCCGTCGGAAATACTCCGTGTGAAGCATTTTTGAAAGGCTTAATCGAACCTTTGCTTCAAAGGTTTCCTACATATCCCTGGCTAAAAGGGAATCAGGTTAATGTAGTTCGGGAAGTTTTGGTAGCTGGGACTACCATGGGACTGCAATGTTGTTGTTACTGCTGTTGCATGCTATTACTACTGCTTTCCGGCCTATTTATTACACCGTGCTAAAAGAAAACAAAAAGCTAGACTAAACTAGGGATTACAACATCTTATCTATCTTCAAACTTGCTCTTGTAGTCTTCCTTCTGATTTCCGCAGCGGAATTTATGCTGGGGATATTTTGTTGTAACCCTCCGCTTTACTGACTTCTGACTTGAAATTGAGTGTAGTCCTCTGTTCTACAGGCGGGCTCCTGACTTCAAACTTGAAATTTATTCCTCTGTTTTACAGGCGGGCTCCTGACTTCGTTTTTTGAAATGTACTCCTCTGTTCTACAGGCGGGCTCCTGGATTTAACAACAATTTAAAGATATAACACCTTCATTCTCCAGGCGGGCTCCAAACTTTAACGACTTTTTAAAAAATATAACACCTCTATTCTCCAGGCGGGCTCCTGACTTCAACTACAACTTGAAAATATAATACCTTCATTATCCAGGCGGGCTCCTGACTCCTTTAACTTAAAATATGACAACCTCCGTTCTATAGGCGGGATCCTGACTTCATCAACTTCAAATATAACAACCTCCGTTCTAACAGGCGGGCTCCTGACTTCTTCAACTTAAAATATAACAACCTCCGTTCTACAGGCGGGCTCCTGACATATTCAACTTAAAACATAACAACCTCCATTCTACAGGCGGGCTCCTGACTCCTTTAACTTAAAACATAACAACCTTCGTTCTACAGGCGGGCTCCCGACTCCTTTAACTTAAAATATGACAACCTCCGTTCTACAGGCGGGCTCCTGACTTCATCAACTTCAAATATAACAATCTCCGTTCTAACAAGCGGGCTCCTGACTTCTTCAACTTAAAATATAATAACCTCCGTTCTACAGGAGGGCTCCTGACTTCTTCAACTTAAAACATAACAACCTCTGTTCTACAGGCAGGCTCCTGACTTTAATGACTTCTTAAAAAATATAACACCTCCATTCTCCAGGCGGGCTCCTGACTTCAACTACAACTTGAAAATATAACACCTCCATTCTCCAGGCGGGCTCCTGACTCCTTTAACTTAAAATATGACAAGCTCCGTTCTATAGGCGGGCTCCTCACTTTATCAACTTCAAATATAACAACCTCCGTTCTAACAGGCGGGCTCCTGACTTCTTCAACTTAAAATATAACAACCTCCATTCTACAGGCGGGCTCTTGACTTCTTCAACTTAAAACATAACAACCTCCGTTCTACAGACGGGCTCCTGACTGCTTCTTAACATATAACACCTCTATTCTCCAAGCGGGCTCCTGACTTCTGTTATGACTTAAAAAGATAATACCTCCATTCTCCAGGCGGGTTCCTGACTTCTGTTATGACTTAAAAGATAATACCTCCATTCTCCAGGCGGGTTCCTGACTTCGACTGCAACTTAAAGATATAACACCTCCATTCTCCAGGCGGGCTCCTGACTTCAACTACTTATTAAAAATGCGTTTTATTGTTGTTCCTTCCTGCCTCCTGAACCATTTTCCTTCTAACTTGAAATTATCTTCTTTCAGAACTGCTTCCCTCAAAACTGGTGTTTCATTCCTTTGAAAACTGATGGGGATAACACCGGTGTTTTATTCAAAAATATGTTATTTTCCTCCTTCAAAGACTACTTCCCTTAAAGCTGGTGCTTTCCTTCCACTGGAACTACTTCCCTTAAGACTTGTGTTATTTTTCTTCCGAAATTGCTTCCTTTAAAACTTGTTTGGCCTTCTTCCGAAAACTGCTGGGGACACCATTTTCCCCAAACTTGTGTTATCTTGCTTCTTCCCCAAGTGGGTACCGGACTTCCAGAAAATTTTCAAAAATGAAAGAAAATTTTCTACCCCAGTTTGACAATCTTTCTTGTATCATGATGTCTTTTCATTATTTATAACATTTCCTGTCCCTGCTTCAAATCAAAGAAAAAAAAAGAAAAAAAATTGTTAGTTTAAAACATGGTGAATGGTCGTGCCACTCCTGCTGGGGATGGTTTTCTCTTTCTTCTTTCCCAGCTTTGTGTTCCATTACATTACCAAAACTTGTTGGGGATGATATTTCTGTTAGCGATCATATTCCTGCTGGGGATGGTTTTCCCCTTCTTCTTTCCCTGCTCCATGTTGTCCGACCCTCTTGGGACTTGGTCGATAATCTTCCAGGGATGCTCTTGTTTCTTGGCGATTCTTTATTCACCAATTGTACTTCCCACTTTTCTCCATACCCTCCCCGAAATCCTATACCAATCCATCATTGGGTCTTGCAACAAACGTCTTTCTCGTTCTATTGCATTATCTTTGGCCCGTCCTATCCATATTGTGTTTTTTCACCATCTTGGCAACTGGTAATAAGCTCTGAAAATCCTTTTCAAAAACAAACTGCTGGGGAGGTAAAGTCTTTAAACCAAGAAATAAAAAAGTGATGATTTCAAAAGATAGAAAAAGAAGAAGTCTTTCTGAACAAATGCTGGGGAAAAGGAAAGAAAAGAACTTATCTGAATGATATAACCGATCCCAACGATCATGTCGTGCATTCCAGATTAATCAACCTAGTCTATTTGTATCAATCAATCTTTCGGACGGCCTCATCTTGCTGGGGATAAACAGGCACTCAACTCTTTGCCAAATGTGGATCCTTTCCACCAATCTTGTCTTGTCGCCTCATAGTGCCCTTCGAGGGGTTTTCACTAATAAGACTCTCTCATTTATCTCAACGCCCGTCGCCTTATGGTGTCTGTGAAGGTTTTCACCGATAAGACTCTCTTATTTTATTTCTCTCAACTTCCGTCGCCTTATGGTGCCTGTGGAGGTTTTCACCGATAAGACTCTCTCATTTTATTTTATTTTTTCAGCTGGGGATTGGAGTGTTACCGATATGACTCTCTCTGCTGGGGATTCTTTCGGCTATCAATTCATTTCCAGCTTATGATCCTCTTCTCTGCTGGGGATCAGAGTGTTATTCCCGACTTCCATTTGCGTGACTTGGCACTTCTCGGATACTGATCGGGAGGTCTTTTTGGACATCAATATGGGTTTTTGTGTATGGCTAAAAGAAAAAGGGTATCAAAAGGTTCAAAATAATTTTTATGGGTAAAACATTACAACTCTTGGAATCAAACTTCCTTCCCAAAATTACAAACACAACTTCTACCCCAGTTTCTTGCTTGGGGATTTTTATTTTTGCTATACTATGACCGAGCGGTGAGGCACCTACGTATCCTTTTGAGGAATCAGGTCAAACGTAGTTCCCAATTCCTTTGTTTTCCTTGTGACATTTTTATTTTGTCTTTATTATCATTATTTTTCTCTTCTCTTTTTCTTTCATTTTCATTACTGATTCCAAAAGAGGGATATGAAAGGATAAATAATGCTCAAAAGGGGAAGCAAAGGTTGAAGTGTTTGGATGGAAGAACAAATTTCCTCCGTCATTTCATTCTCCGGTACCATGCCAAATGCAAACAAACAACAATTACAATTAAAAGAAATCATACATAATATCTCTTAACTGCGTCAGAATTGATAGCCATGTCGACGCATTTCCCTTCGATATCTGTTAAACATAAAGCGCCATTGGACAACACTCTGGTTACAATGAATGGCCCTTGCCAATTTGGGGCGAACTTGCCCTTTGCCTCAGCCTGATGTGGGAGGATGCGTTTCAGCACTTGCTGGCCCACTTCAAACTTCCGGGGACACACCTTTTTGTTGTATGCTCTTGCCATTTTCTTTTGATATAACTGGCCATGACACACAACTGTCAATCTCTTTTTATCAATCAAGCTCAACTGCTCCAATCGGGCTTTGACCCATTCATCATCATCAATCCCAGCCTCAGCGATAATCCGGAGGGACGGAATTTCTACTTCTGCCGGTATCACTGCTTCAGTTCCATATACCAATAAATAAGGAGTTGCACCTACTGAAGTGCGGACAGTAGTGCGATATCCCAACAATGCAAATGGCAACTTTTCGTGCCATTGCCTGGACCCTTCTACCATCTTCCTCAATATCTTCTTTATGTTCTTGTTGGCTGCCTCAACCGTACCATTCGCCTTGGGACGATACGGGGTGGAATTTCGGTGTGTAATCTTGAACTGTTAACATACTTCTTTCATCAAACCGCTGTTAAGATTAGCACCATTGTCCGTGATGATCACTTTTGGGATCCCAAATCTACAGATGATATGGGAATGAACAAAATCTACCACTGCCTTCTTGGTTACCGACTTGAAAGTTTTAGCTTCAACCCACTTAGTGAAATAATCGATGGTCACCAGAATGAACCTATGACCGTTGGTAGCTGCCGGATCAATAGGTCCAATGACATCCATGCCCCAGGCAACAAATGGCCATGGTGCTGACATTGTATGCAATTCTGTCGGTGGAGAATGAATCAGATCTCCGTGTATCTGACACTGATGGCATTTCTGCATGAAACTGATACAATCACGCTCCATAGTAAGCCAATAGTACCCTGCTCGAAGAATCTTCTTCGCCAATACATATCCGCTCATATATGGCCCACAAACTCCAGCATGTACCTCTGTCATAATTGTCGCGGCTTGACTAGCATCTATACATCTCAGCAATCCCAAATCTGGTATTCTTTTGTACAACACTCCTCCACTGAGGAAAAATCCATTTGCCAGTCGCTGAATGGATCTCTTTTGATCTCCGGTGGCCTGCCCTGGGTATATCCCCATCCTGAGGTATTCCTTGACATCATAGAACCATGGTTCGCCGTCCAGTTCTTCCTCTAACATGTTGCAATAAGCATGATGATCACGAACCTGAATATGCAACTGGTCAACATGATTTGTCTGGGTGGTGCAACATCGATGCTAAGGTGGCCAAAGCATCGACAACCTCATTATGAACTCTTGGGATGTGTTTGAACTCCACTGATCGAAATTGCTTACTCAGATCAAGCAAGCATTGTCTATATGGTATGAGTTTCAAATCCCGCGTTTCCCATTCACCCTGAATTTGATGCACCAGGAGGTCCAAGTCTCCCAAGACCAAGACGTCCTAGACATCCATGTCTGCAGCTAGCCGTAGACCCAAAATTCATGCCTCATACTCAGCCATGTTGTTGGTATAATAGAAATGCAGCTGAGCCGTAATAGGATAATGATGTCTTGTTTCAGAAATAAGTACCGCTCCTATCCCAACTCCCTTCGCATTTGCGGCTCCATCGAAAAAAAGCTTCCATCCTGGTTCTTTGGTCATTTCCAACTCATCTATATGCATCACTTCTTCATCAAGAAAATACGTCCTCAAGGGCTCATATTCTTCATCAACAGGATTCTCAGCCAAGTGATCAGCCAACGCTTGGGCCTTCATGGTCGTCCTCGTCACATAGACGATGTCGAATTCTGTGAGTAATATCTGCCATTTCGCCAATCTCCCTGTGGGCATAGGCTTCTGGAAAATATACTTCAGTGGATCCAAGTGTGAAATGAGATAAGTAGTATATGATGACAGATAATGCTTCAATTTCTGGGCCACCCAAGTTAGGGCGCAACATGTCTTCTCGAGTTGATTGTACTTAACCTCATAGCCTGTAAACTTCTTGCTGAGATAATAGATGGCTTGCTCCTTCCTTCCTGTAATGTCGTGTTGCCCCAGTATGCAGCCAAATGAATTCTCCAGAACTGTTAGATAAAGAATTAACGGTCTTCCCGACTCGAGTGGAACCAACACAGGTGGATTTGATAAGTATCCCTTGATTTGGTCAAATGCTTCCTGACATCCTGCCGTCCATTCTACCACAACATCTTTCTTCAGTAGCCGAAAAATGGGTTCACACGTTGCTGTGAGTTGAGCAATAAACCTGCTGATATAATTCAACCTTCCCAACAGACTCATTACTTTTGTCTTATTCTTCGGCGGTGGCAAATCTTGGATGGATTTGATCTTTGACGGGTCCAACTCAATGCCTCGCCGACTGACGATGAATCCCAACAGCTTTCCAGATGGAACACCAAATGCACATTTGGCCGGGTTGAGCTTAATATCGTACCTTCGAAGTCTTTGGAAAAACTTCCTTAGGTCTGCTACGTGGTCTTCCTAATGCTTGGATTTTATGATCACATCATCCACGTATACCTCAATCTCTTTGTGTATCATGTCATGAAACACAGTAGTCATTGCTCTCATGTACGTTTCCCCAGCATTCTTCAAACCAAATGGCATTACCTGGTAGCAATAAGTCCCTCACGGCGTAATGAAAGCCGTCTTTTCCGCATCTTCTTCATCCATCAGAATCTGATGATACCCAACATAGCAATCCACAAAAGACCCGATCTCATGTCCGGCACAATTATCGATCACGATATGGATGTTGGGTAATGGAAAGTTATCCTTTCGGCTTGCCCTGTTCAGATTGCGGTAATCGACACATACCCTGATCTTCCCATCTTTCTTCGGCACTAGCACCACATTAGCCAACAATTCAGGATATCGAGTGACCCGAATAACCTTTGCTTGCAGCTTCTTGGTTACTTCCTCTTTAATCTTCACACTCATGTCTGTTTTGAACTTCCTTAATTTCTGCTCGACGGGAGGGCATGCCGGGTTAATGGGCAATTTGTGAACCACTAAATCCGTGCTTAAACCCGGCATGTCATCATACGACCATGCAAAAACGTCTTTGAACTCAATAAGTGCTTTGATTAGTTCTTCCCTGATATTCGGTGCAATGTGGATGCTTATTTTAGTTTCCCTGATATCATCTGCATCCCCTAAATTGATGGCTTCTGTGTCATTTAAGTTGGGCTTGGATTTCTCTTCAAACTGGCTTAACTCTCTGTTTATCTCTTCGAAGGCTTCATCCTCATCGTATTCCGATTCATCATCATAATAGACCTCTTGTACAATTAGTTCGGAATCAGATTGATTTATTAGACTGGGTTGAAGATCTGTTGTGCATGCCATATCATTAGAACCAATATAAAGAGAAATGTTCAGAAAGAGAAAAGAAGAAAACAAAATTAGAACAAAATAAGAAGAGAAAAACTTTCACTTTATTAAAATACGGGATAACAGAGTTTCACACTTTGCCGAATACAAAACAAAACTGGATTACAACCCTGGAATAATCCAAAAAACAAGAAAGAAAAATCAGAGCCCACTACCAAGACTCCCTCCGGGTAGGGAGGGGAGTAGCCATCCAATTGTTGATATTTGCCCTAGGCCCCACAAACTGTACATCTAACCTATTGGACCCTTCTCCAGCTTCTATCATGTTGACATCGACGAACAACCTTTCAAAGCCCTCATTCAAATCTCCATCTGGCCCAATCAGTGGTCCGAGAACTTTCGGGACCGACAACTTTCTGATACCTACTCTGACAAATGATCTGGATAGGCGCGGGATTGGCTTGGAAGGACCCAGACTCTTTTCTTCAACTTGCGGGCCCGTCTCACATCCGCCACTATAGGCTTGAACCCCAACCCAAAGGTCTCCAAATTTTTGGGCAAAGAAACCGGCTGAACAATGCCCTGAAGATCAGCCCCTAAACCTTTGCCTGGCATAAACCCGTTCTTCAACATCTCCGAGGCTACCATGACAGTTGCAGCTGCTATTTTGGGAAGTGGGATCCTTTCACCTTCGGGAACTTTGTCCACTAAAACCATATCGAAAACCTGGTAAACCCACGGTCCTTTATCATCATCAGTCTCTATGAAGGGTACGATGGCATCTCTTACGGCGCTTGCATTGTCTTCCTTATGTACTACGATCTCTTGCCTATCCCACTCGAATTTGACCATCTGATGTAATGTAGAAGGCACTGCTTTGGCGGCGTGGATCCAGGGTTGCCCCAACAGAAGATTATATGACACTGCCACGTCTAACACTTGAAACTCCATGGTGAACTCGACTGGACCAATTGTTAATTCAAGTATGATGTCACCTACCGTGTCTGTACCACCACCATCAAACCCTCGAACATAGATGTTGTTCTTGTGAATCCTATCACCATCGACCTTTAGTTTTTTCAATGTGGCCAAAGGATAGATATTGGCACTGGACCCATTATCAATCAGTACTCGAGTGACTACCGAGTCTTCGCACTTCACGGTCAGATAAAGGGCTCTATTATGTTCTGTACCCTCCACGGGCAACTCATTTTCTAAAAAAGTGACCCTGTTGACCTCAAAAATCTTGTTTGCTATTTTCTCCAGATGATTCACAGAGATTTTATCCAGAAAATGGGCTTCGTTCAGAATTTTTATCAATACCTGGCGGTGCTCATCTGAATGGATCAACAACGATAACAATGAGATCTGTGTCGGGGTCTTCCTTAACTGCTCCACAATGGAGTAATCTTGCGCCTTCATTTTCTTTAAAAATTCTTCCGCCTCTTCTTCGATAACTGGATTTTTTGTCGCTACTGGATTGGCCTTTCTTAACTCTGTGGGAGCAAAACACCTTCCCGAACGAGTTAACCCCTGTGCCTCACATATTTCCTCCACAACTTCCTTCCCCTTATGCATTACCATTACTTGACTGTAACTCCATGGTACAACTTTCTCGCTGATTATCGGCAACAGCATTACTGGCCTGATAGCAACTGGTCCTATGCATGCCCCCTTCACGGCTACTGGCTTGCTTGATATCCCTTGCATCGTTACTTTGACCGGATCTGGATTCTTGGCAACATCAGACGAACTCTTCCCTATCACCACCACTGGCTTGCCTTCTACCCTTTTCGACTGTACTACCGCTTTTCTACTGATGAACTTTTCTTTCGGACTGGCACGGATCATCATTACCGTTTGTGAGGGTTTCTTGAGCTTCCCTCCTTCGTGCACTAGTTCGATCATGTGGGCTTCATGGTGTGCCGGCAACGGGTTCTGATTGATGTTAGGTGCCTCCGGCTCCTGGACCTCGATTCTATTTGTGTCAATAAGATCTTGTACGACAGTCTTCAACTTCCAACACTTCTCAGTATCATGCCCGGGAGCCCCCGAACAATATTCACAGCTTACCGAGTGGTCCAGATTTTTGGGAAGGGGATTTGGTAATTTGGGCTCCACAGGACTCAATAGGCCTAACTGCCTCAATTTGTGGAACAGAGTAGTATAGGTTTCTCCCAGCGGAATGAATGTTCTCTGCCTCTGCACCCTTTTATTCCTGAAAGTCTGATTCCCACGGAAACCTGGTCCCGAAGGATTCCTGTAGGCCCTTGGTGGTGGATATGTGTTTTGTGGAGGTGGATATGTATTCTGGGGAGCCAGCACACGCCATTGCGGGCGAGCCGGAGACTGGGTGTAAGTTTGGGCGTGATGGACAGAGAAATGTGTCTCTTGTGGTGGGTAGTAGGGTTGTGGAGGGCCTTATGGAATGTGTGGGTGATTTGAGTGATGGGGTCTAGGTTGGTAGTGAGGGGGGGACCTCTGGATCTGGATCAAGTACCTGCCTCGACTGTTGCGACATCTTCCCTTTTCTTCTTTCCGAGCGCACCTCCCGTGTTGCTCTGGATGGCCTGAGTGGTTACTTTAATCGCCGAATAGCTCAGGATTTTGTTGGACTTAAGTCCCTCTTCAATCATACCGCCCATTTTTACTACTTCGTTAAAAGACTTGCCAACTGACGTCACCAGGTGACCGAAGTAAATTGGCTCCAGAGTCTGCAGAAAGTGGTCCACCATTTCCCCCTCTCTCATCGGAGGATCGACTCTTGTTGCCTGCTCTCTCCAGCGGAATCCAACTTCTCGGAAGCTTTCCCCGGGCTTCTTCTCAAGTTTCAACAATGTGAGACGGTCGGGGACGATCTCAAGGTTGTACTGGAAGTGGCCTGCAAAGGCTTGTGCCATATCGTCCCAGGTGTACCACCTGCTAGGATCCTGTCTTGTGTACCATTCCAGTGCAGACTCGCTTAGACTTTGACCAAAATGAGCTATCAACAACTCATCTTTTCCCCCGGCCCCTCTCATCTTACTGCAAAAACCTCGCAGATGTGCCATTGGATCATCGTGCCCCTCGTATAGATCAAACTTTGGCATCTTGAACCCTGCCGGCAATTGAATGTCGGGGAATGGGCACAGATCTTTGTAGGCCACACTGACTTGGTTGCCTAACCCATGAATATTCCTGAAGGACTGCTCCAAGCTTTTAAACTTTCGGAGCATTTCGTCTTGCTATGGGATCTTAGCCGTCTTTTCAGTCTCTACTGGGATCTCGAAGTGAGTGTTATAAGTATGAGGCTCGGGTGCTTTGAAGGTTGGTTCAGGAGGGCAATATTGGTTATCGTGAGCCTGAAACAATGGCTCGTTGGATGATCTTTGCAGCGTGGCTGGTGGGGGTGCTATGAAAACAGGAACATTTGGTGGAGGAGGGTTCTGATTGGGTTGTGAAGCTTGGGGATCATAGGTATTTCTTCCCTGATAGTAGTGGTGACTGGGTAAGCTTGTCGAAGGACCGGGGGAGGGTATTCCGGCGTGTGTCCTGGTGGGAGAGTGGGAGTAACGGGAGGGCCAGGCACCTTTTGTACCCTAGCTAAGGCCAACTGCATTTCTTTCATCTCCTGTCTCATCTTATCCATTTCCTCCTTCAGCATTTGATTCTCCGTCCTTTCATCCTCGACACATTGGTCTGAACTAGTCATGCTTTTTAGTATGGGCCTTTTTTATCTTGTTTGGTAATGGTAATCTGCCAGAACGTTCTAACAAACTAACTGGTTCGAAATCTCTGGAAATCAACAAACTTGTTAGCGTTAGAGTATAACAGATATTGCAATTTCACGTTGGGGGGATACAATGTTCCTAGGCAGTTTAACCATTTCTAACATGTCTTTGCTTTGACCGCATGCGTCATTCCGGCTTACTTTGTTTCTGCCTCGTTTAAGTGTTTCTGAAACTTTCTTTATCTCTCTTTTTATTTCTTTCTTTTCCTTTCTTTTATTCACTTTGCCTTTTCTCTTTTTCTTTTAGTGGTGGTCGAATCTTATGTGGATTGCCTACGTATTATTTCCCCGCATGAATCAGACCGAGCGTAGTTCTGCCACAAGTGCGGAAAATAAAGACACCATTTTTGGAGTTTTCAACCTTTACTAGCAAAACGTTTTATTACAAGGCAAAACCTTTTTGAAAGGAAATTGACAGACTTGATACAGACTACAGACTTTATGCCAAAAGGGAAATACAAACTCCGACGGACAACAGACTCTGAAGACAAGGAAAATACAGACTCAAACTATGAATGTTTCAGAGTTTTGAATTTTGGCGCCCGCGGGGCGTCGTTCGGCCTCGTTGCGGGCTTTGGTGCAAGGACCCTTTGCAGATCTTTCAAATCTTCCATGATCCGGTGGACATAAATCATTGTTGAAGCAAAGAAGGTGGTACGGGACATATCCTCACAAGCTAGGCACTTTATGGTGATGTAGTGCCCGATATCGTCGATTCTTCCCTTGATTCTGTCCCTTTCCATAAGCAATCGCTCTATTTGTTGATTCCGCGTCCCCAGCATTTGCGCGTTGTAAAGGAGTTGATCCTGAAACTCATTCATCTGTTTCTCCATTCGGGCCATTAGATCATAGTAGCGCTTCCTATCTGCTCTGGCATCTCGGGCTTGTCTGAAGATCCGCTCTTTGAGAGTGGATATTGTTTCTCTCAATATGGCGATGTTCCTTTCGTAGTCCCTCTTCATTTGTTGCATAGACCGGGCTCGCTCTTCTACCTTCTTTATCCATTTCACCTGGATTCTCACTAGACCAGCTTTAGATTTTTCCAGATCTTCTTGATACTCGAGGACTTTCTTCTTTAGACCGTTTATGAGCCTTTCATCGGCCCGGCTTCTCTTCAGGTTTCTGGTAGCTATTTTCATTTCCTGGATTTGAGCTTCGAGGACCTCGTTTTCCTGAGCTAGTTTTCTCTTGTCTCCCTCATCTGCAGCGATATGCAAATCTTTCTCAAATTTCAAATCTATAACTTGTTTCTCCAACTTGCATACTGCAACCTTGTACTCGTGCTTTTTAGCTAACCAATCTCACTGTTCTTGCGATGCCTTGACGAATTCCTGGAGATGGGGTCTTTTAGCCGGCCGTTCGTGCTCAAGTTCTCTCATGTACCAAGCAAGGTATCCTGGCGCCACTTCGCCTTTGGCCTGATCCTGCACGCAAGTATCTGCTTTTAAACATTGGCATTCACTCCAGATCTGATGGACTTTTGCTTCGAGAAACTGTCTGTCAGGGCTAATCTCAATTACTTGAGCACTAAGATCTTCCTCTTGTGGCACTGTTTGGCATCTCCCGAGTTGTCTCAAAACCCGATATGGAGTGTAAGGCTGAATGCTCTTGAGCCCCATCAATAGAAAGTGGGTCCTAGCTGCCGGCATATGGATGACCTCGTCAACGGGAAACCATCCTAGTGTCCACTGTATTTTGCTGGCGATGAGGGTCCGAAAGAATGATGTCTATGCCCTAACTCCCTCGGGGAGACTGACCCCCTTGATTCTTGTGTAGAACTCTTCTATGCAAGTTTTCTTCGAGAAGCCATAACTCAAGAGCTGGGAATGGTGGCAGAGATGCTCAGTCATCCATATTTGTAGCAACAAGTTACACCCCTCGAAAAAGTTCCCTCTGGTTTTGCAGGCTGTGAGAGCTCGGAAGATATCAGATACTATCATAGGTGCAAGAGTGCTTTCATCTTGAATGAGCAAGGTACTGACGATCTCGGCTATTTTCAGATCAATGTTTCCGTCTTTCCTTGGAAATACCAAAAGGCCCAAAAAGGTTATCATAAAAACCACTCGTCTATGCTCGTCCCATTTCTGACGGTTACTTTTGCTGCATAACTTGTTACCCGGGTTGTTGAATCCTCCGACATGACCGTATCTGTCGTATATGAAGCGCGGATTACAAAACCCTGCGGCCAAATCTGGGTTATGGACCGTCCTGGGTATCTTTAACGAATTTAAAAACTGATGCACAGTGACAGCTCTTGGAGCAACCAGGTATTTTTGCCTCAATGGAACTTCAGCATTTCCGATGTACCCGGCTATTTCTTCCAAAGTCGGAGTGAGTTCAAAATCGGAGAAGTGGAAGACATTATGTGTCGGGTCCCAGCAGGTGACCAAAGCTCTTATGATATCCCCCGCGGCTGGATTTCCAATAAACCCGTAAGACCTTTAGATATTTCTTGACCTCATCTTGCCCTTCACCACCTAAATCATCCCACCATAGCCGCAACTTGAAAAGGATTTTAGTCATTATTGAAAAAGGTTTATTTTGCATTGTGCTCATCTTGCACATTTATTAAGGTGATTAAGCAAAAAAAATAAAATTTATTTGACTCAACCAATTGGCTATTTTTAATTTTTCACAGATTAAAAGAAAGATCTGGTTCCGAACACGGCCTTTCAGCACTTCAGGAACGAAGATTTCAAGGCTGGGTGAGTCAACCGGTCAAAAATCCAAAAAATGACTACAAGTGGTCGTTTATGCAAAGTCAGCCTTCTGGCGTCCCTTTTGGGAACATTCGGCTATTTTGACAAAAACGGCGTCACCCGACTTATTTATGACGAAAATTAAAATTTTGACATTTTTTTTGAAAAGGGGAGGTTGGATCCGATGAGGGTTGCCTACGTATCCCGCACCCTGTGAAAATCAAACCGGCGTAGTTCGGGTAGATAAAACAAACTTCTTTTGAAAACAAGACTCTTTTCAATGGCAAATAAAACCATTTTCATCAACAAAACCCCCTTTTTTTATTTTCTCAAAAATTCGGCAGAGTTTCGACGCTATTTGGACATTGATTTTTTTTCAAAACAGGCGATTAACTACCTCTATCTTTCTTTCCTCAAAGTATTAAAAAGTCGGCCAGCATGCAAGTCCGGTGCAAACAAATGCACAGGTAGCAAGTTGGATGCATCAGGATGGTCTTTTGTCGTTTCGGTACACCTGTCCTAGACAGACCCAACCCCTGTGTTGAGCCTCCAAAGTCAAATGCACATGATCCAAACAAACGTTCCTACTAGGGATCCGGCATGAAGCTGAGTTATTCTAGGTTCGTAACCTGGGTATTTGTTCTAGACTGTGTACTCGAGCGGACAACTCGAGTCGAGGAGGGGGCTACGTACCGGGGACGCGCGAGATCGTCCGGCTTTGTAACTTGTCCGGCCTCTTTCTTATTTCAGGGTATAACACTAACAGAATAGGGAGTCTCAACCAGTAAGCACATCCCTGAAGGTGAGAAGAGAAGGGTTGCGTAGCAGTTTATATACAGTTCAGATAATATCAAAGCGACAAAAGAAACATTTTGCACATTTAGGCCAAAACATGTGATAGGATCAAATAATAAATGAAGCCAAATAATAACAATTATTCCAGGCTCGAATTCTTGAACACTGAACCGGAGATTCTGGGTTCGATTCCCCAGCAGAGTTGCAAGAGCTGTCACACCTCCTTTAGGCCGCGCCCGCAGGGGCGCAGAGGGAGTTTTTCCAATTAAAGGACAATCGAAACATGATTTGTTTATTTATTTCAGAGTCGCCAGTTGGGAGATTTATGGTGTCCCAAGTCACCGGTTGAATCCCGAATCAAGGAAAAGATTGACTCTGTATTACAGCCCGCGAACCAGAAATCCGGATAAGGAATTCTGTTAACCGGGGAGAAGGTGTTAGGCATTCCCGAGTTCCATGGTTCTAGCACGGTCGCCCAACTGTCATATTCGGTTTATTTATCTGATTTTAATACAAGTTGAACCTATGTGCAAATTTTAACTTTTTACCGCTTTTATTATTATTATTTTTAACGAGAATTGCAACGTCGTGGAAACATATCTCGAACCACGTCACGTCAATGCACCTGTGGTTATTGACACATTTCTACTCCGATGAGCTTTGGATTTGGGTCACATAAATGTGCACCCGAGTTTAAGAAAGTAAATTATTAAAGGCGCGCCTAAAGCGACTAGCGTACCATTATTTTGGGTAAGGCCGTGAAATTTTGCTAAACGGCCCATCCCGAAGTCTAAGTAATTTTACCAACCCATATAGAGGGCCCCGCAGCTTGTGTATTTTTTGTTTGTCGAGACTCGTCTCATTCATTATTTAAAAGGCAAACCTAAAAGCGACTATGATTTGCTATTTCTAATTGTCTCTAATAATAAAAGAAAAAGTCCTAATTAATTTGTTACTGGACCAAATGATAATTCTGCACCACAGTCTAGCCATCGGGCTCCATGATAAGCCCAACAAAGAGAAATTACATCCAGGTTTGTACCCTAGAATTGGCCAGTCGCAGACCTTGGCCCAGGTCCAAACGTGAAGGGAATTAAAACTGGACCTGGGCCCGCGTCAGAGGAGCTGAAGCTCAAACTGCCGGAAACAAGCCGCTGGACCTCGATCTTTGTACCAAGCAAGCTTAATTCAATTAAAACGAATACTACTAAAGTTGTTTCAAGCTATTCCATGTGCCCTCTATAATTTGTAACAAGTAAGAACAAGGTACACCTACTCAAATTAGCAAGCACTGATCATTTTGATTCCAATTTTAAGCTTGGGTTATGCCTAACTAATGTATTACCACAATATTCCGAAGGCAATGGAGTGATTAACGACTGAGTTGAGCTATCAAACACACTTCACCAATTCAAGTGCCTATTCCCTGATCTTAAGATCAAATTACTGGTGCCAAAACTAAAGTGTTGCACTTACTTAATCAATTACTAGGCCCGATTTTAACATTATCATGATCTACATTCTGATTTCAAAGCCAATTTTAAGCTGTAATGAATAATTATCATATGAATTCAAAATACACTACACTAAAACTACTATTCAGAATGAACAAATTCTAATTCAAATTTAACAGTCCAATATCGTTCAAAGTCCAGATTATTACACATCAAATCTGATTTGCCTCAAACGATATACACACTAACTACATTTATCTAGCCATCAGTATACGACACATAGAGAACATGAACATGCTGATCTCATTTCTATTTCAACAGCTACATCAAGATAGTTTTGAGACGTGTACCTGGGATTTACAACAATGAAGAAAGAGCAGTCAGTAGTAGCAAACAACAGGCATAATAGCAGATTTGGAGTTCAAACAGCCACGAACACAACCAGGTCAGCCCAGAACACACAGCAGAAATAGCACCCAGCACAAACAGTCCAAAACCCAGGAGTGAAACTAGAAAATATCAAGCAATTCACAGATAGGAACAGAATGTATTCAGAAATGAGACAGGATAATAGATTTTCTGATTTCTGTTCTTCAGATTCTCAAATAAAGACACTCAGAACCTCAATTAAACAGTAACAAACTGATTCTGATTTTCAGTAGTAAAGAAGACCTCACTTTTTCAGTATTTAGCTCTCAACCTACTGAACTCTTTAGGGTAAAAACTCAGCTTGTATTTCACTCTTAAACTCTGAATTTCTGATGTCAAAATCTAGCCTAGACTCTCTGGAAAAAAAACTGCAAGAAAACTGGTTTTTCAACTCCAAAAAAAACAACCTGTTTTTGCTTTTTAATTAGTGTGAAAAATCCAGTCTAACCTTACTCTATAACTCTGACCTTTTTTCAGATTCCCAAGCCCCTTCAGATTTCCCCAATCTCTTCTCTTCTAAAGTTTGCCCAAAAGAACAGCCAGACCAGACTAAAAAGGTCCCCCTCCTAATTCTGTCCAGACCCCTATTTATACCCAAACCTCAGCCCTTTCCAGCTCTAAGGAGCACTTAGCTAATTAAGAAAGTATTTCTGCCCACTACTACATTTTTTGTTCTCCTTTTAATTCACTTGTTCCCCACTAAAGTATGTTTTCTCCATTATCCCTTGTCCTTCCCTTTATTTAAATTCAAATAGGTATGGGCACCTATTTCTTAATCCATTTCCTTTAAACCTTCCCCTACCATTATGTTTTGTTCCCCATTAGCACTTAAACAATTCATTAGTTTAATGGTAATTTAGTACCCTACTGGACAGAACACTTAAACTAACCATTTTAAACTTTTTCAATTCCCAAATTACCCCCTTAACCCCTATGTATTATCCTACCTCAACCCCTTTCAATCTATACCAAATCCATCAGCTATAACCAATTCAACTAAGTTAGAAATCCTAACAATTGACTAATTAAACAAATGAAACTAACTCCCAATCAACAACCTTAGGACAATTCAGCAAAGCCAGATTCATATCAGAATAAACAAAACAGAACAAACGAGTAGATCTAAGTCATTAAACTTAATCAGCAATTGAACTCAAATCCAATCCAACAACATTTCAACCAAGATGGGGACTCAATGATTCAGGACAATAGTCAGACTGGACTATTAAGGTCAAGAAATTAATTCATACAGATGCATGAGAGTAAGCTATCTATATTGGGAACAAATACAATTCTAAATTCACCTTGAACAAAAATGCTGGAACGACAAGTATACTGGCTATGAGCCCTGAGGCTGAAAATACCAAGGTCGGAAGACAAAAAAACAAACAATAACTTGAGAAGAACAACTGAACTATATACATGAACGGGTCAATCGATGAGACCATTTAATAAATTCAACATATGTCAATCGACCAAGATGATAAAATTGGACCAGAAATAGGTCCGAAAGAGGAGGAAGAACTACTTGACGAAAATGACGAACTACTCAGTTAAAATAAAACAAACAAACAGAAGGAAAAGGAAAACAAAAGGAATACCTCGAAACTTCCAGACCAAACCCCATCAGTTTCAGTTTGAACTTCGTCTTGAGACTTTGAAGCCAAAACGGACCTTAATCGAGTGTTCTCGACTGAGAACACTTGACTAAAGTCGGTTAAGACCTCAAATCTTTTGGATCGATTCCTAGGTTTTGTTCTTCTAGGGCTCGTGCAGTCGAATTAGGATTCGTCAAGTTCCGGCTTGATTTGAGCAAGACTAACATGGGATTTGGGACGAGGGAGGTCAGGTGGAGTTGGGGTGTGAACTTGGGACTGGTTGGGGTAGGTTTAGGTTTTGCTCGAATCTTCGATTGAAGATTCGAGAAGCTAGAGGTTGATTCGAGGCAAACGGTTAACAGATTCGTAATGTTGGTGGTCAGAGGGTTCAGGGGTGTTATTTGGGTGGCCGGCGGCGTCGTTGCCGCCGGGTTTCAGGCGAAGGTGTGGGGTGGCGGCTCTAGGGTTTCGAGGGGTCGTCTCTAAGAGAGACGACTGAACAGGGGGGTGTTTGGAAATGAGAGGGGGGTAATGGGTCTGGGTATTTTGGTACATTAGATTGAGGGGATTAATGTGATCTGTTGGATCAATGAAGATTGACGGCTAGGATCAAAGAGATTAACCAATACGACGTCGTTTGGTTTAAGTAGGGGGTCGGTTTGAATCGGGTAACGGGTCGGGCCAGGGAATGGGTAAGGGAGACGGCTTTTGAGCCGTTGGATCGTGCAGGATCAACGGCTGTGATTGATTGCCGTTGAAACGACGTCGTTCGAACGTCTGTGAGATTTGGACCAGTCTGGGCATCTGTTTGGGCCTGATTTTGGTCAAAATAAAACGGCCCAGTTCCGATTTCTTTGGACTTTTTCATTTCTTCCTTTTCTTTTAACTTCTTTTTAATTCCTAATTACCAAAAATTCTAAAATAAGTTGTAAAACCAAAATTAAATTAAAAATATTAATTAAACCTAAATAACAATTGACACCCAGGATTAAATATTAATAAAAAAATAAAATCACACAATGGGACAATAAAACGACAAAAATGCAACAAATACATATTTTGTGATTTTCTTTCTCTTAAAAACAAAATAAACACTCACAGACAAAATAATTATGAAAAATGTCACGCGAAATTTTTAAACTTGTACCCAAATGACATTTGTTTTATTTTTCGATTTCTTTTGGAGTAGTTTTCGTGAAACAAAAATCACGTGCTCACAATGTACATAAATAAAAGTTATGCTTTGATAATGATTGTTTACTATAATATATTTTATTTATGTCATTTTGAAGAATATAGATAATTCTCAAATTATGTTTGGATCAAAGACAAATCATGAAGATATTTATGTTATTGATAGTGGAACAACTCATGCCATATTCAAGGATCAGAAATACTTTTCTTATTTGCATAAGGAAAAAGCAAATGTTTCAATAATTTCTGGTAATATAAGTTTGATTGAAGGCTCTGGAAGAGCCATTATATTTCTGTCTAAGGGAACAAAACTTATTATAGACAATGCATTGTTCTCCTCCAAGTCCCGAAGAAACTTGTTGAGCTTTATAGATATCCGCCAAAATGGGTATCATGTTGAGACAATAGATGAAATGAACGTGGAATATCTTTGTATTACAAAGAATATTTCTGGCCAAAAATGCATTGTAGAAAAGTTACCGACTTTATCTTCTGGCTTATACTATTCAAAAAATAGTACAATTGAAGCACACTCTATCGTAAACTAGAAGTTTACGGATTCAAATACTTTTGTGCTTTGGCATGGCTGTTTGGGCCATTCTGGATCAATAATGATGAGACGAATTACTGAAAATTTGACTGGGCATCCATTAAAGAACCTGAAGATTCTTACAAATGACGAATTTTCTTGCGATGTTTGTTATCAAGGCAAAATGATCACTAGACCATCACCAATAAAGGTTAGCATAGAATCACCTGCCTTTTTAGAGCGTATACATGGGGATATATGTGGACATATTCACCCACCAAGTGGGTTGTTTAGATATTTTATGGTCCTAATAGATGCATCTTCAAGATGGTCTCATGTGTGCCTACTATCATCTCGCAACCTGGAGTTTGCGAAGCTATTAGCCCAAATAATTCGATTAAGGGCACAATTCCCAGATTATCCTATAAAGGCTATTCGCCTTGATAATACTGGAGAATTCTCATCTCAAGCTTTTGATGATTATTGTCTATCAGTTGGGATAAAAGTTGAATAGCCTGTAGCTTATTTTCATACTTAAAATGGCACTGTAGAGTCATTTATTAAACGCCTGCAATTGATAGCAAGACCACTACTTATGAAAACAAAATTGCCCACTACTGTTTGGGGCCATACTATCTTGCATGCAACATCACTTATTCGTCTCAGACCGATACATTATAATAAATATTCTCCGTCACAATTAGCTTTTGGTCATGAACCAAATATTGCCCATCTACGAATTTTTGGATGTGCTGTATATGTGCCAGTAGCACCACCACATCGCAGTAAGATGGGACCATAGAGAATGATAGGAATATATGTTGGGTTTGAATCACCCTCTATTATTCACTATCTTGAACCATTGACAGGAGATTTATTTACTGCTCGATTTGCAGATTGTTGGTTTGATGAAACAAATTTCCCACAATTAGGGGGAGAGAAAAAGGAAATCAAAAAATAAATTGTGTGGAAAGTTCCATCATTATCTCACTTTGATCCACGTACTGATAGGAGAAAATCTATTGTTGTATGTGAAAGTAGACAAAACAAAAGAAAGAAAAATAAAAAAGAGATGAAAATATGATGTAAGTGCTTACATCGACATTCTTGTGATGTAAGCGCTTACCTCGACATTCTTATGATGTAAGTGCTTACATCGGCATTCTTATGATGTAAGCGCTTACCTCGACAGGTCATTCAAATGCCTATAAATATGGGTCTACATTTTCATTTGTAGATCATCTCAAAACTTCTTCTTTCTCTCTTCAATTAATAAAGAGTTATTCTTTGTGTGGTCGTGAAGTAGGCAAAAAATTATCGAACCACGTAAATCTTGTCTTGTCTTGTGCAATTTATTGTTTCTCTTAAATATTTTTTTCCTTCTATTAGCTTGACACGCTTCCTAACAACTGGTATCAGATCACAGACAGTGTATTTCTGGTATAAAAGTACAGTATTGGTCCAGTTACTATTCACAAGAATAGTGCGACACTATTGATCATCGTTACTATTCACAAGCACTATTCACATAAATTATTTTTTGTGAAAAATGGCATCGGAAGAAGGGAAGGTTAAGATTGACAAGCTCAATGGCAAAGATTTTGGATTCTGGAAAATGCAAATAGAGGATTATTTGTACCAAAAAAATTACACTTACCTCTGACCGAGGTGAAACCAGAGACTATGGCCAAAGCGGATTAGGATCTATTAGATCGCCAAGCTCTTGGTGTGATTCGTTTGATGCTAAAACGAAATATGGCATTTAACATCATTAACGAGAAGACCACTGCAGGCCTAATGAAGGCGTTATCAAATATGTACGAGAAGCCATCTGCTTCAAATAAAGTCTATTTGATGCGTCGATTGTTCAACTTAAAGATGACAGAAGGTGGATCAGTCACGGAACATATCAATGAGTTTAATATAATATTAACTCAGTTGAGTTCTGTTGATATAACAATTGATGACGAAATCAGGGCGTTGATTTTACTATCATCTCTACAGAGAGTTGGTCTGCAATAGTAACTGCAGTTAGCAGTTCATCAGGAAGTACCAAACTCAAATTGAATGATACTAGAGACTTGGTTCTAAGCGAAGATATTCGCCTAAGAGAATCAAATGATTCCCCAGGATCTGCTTTTAATACCGAAAGCAGGGAGAGAAGCAACCAAAGAGGACAGAGTTATGGTCGTGGCAGATAGAAGTCAAGGAGAAGAGGACAATCCAAAAATCGCAAGGACATTACTTATTGGAATTGCGATAAAAAGGGTCACTAAAGTAGTCAATGTAGAGAACCAAAGAAGAAGAAGGAAGAAAATTCAGCAAATGTAATTGCTGAACAAGTCGGTGATGCACTTATTTGTTGTGCAGACAGTTCAGTCGAATCTTGAATTCTGGACTCAGGTGCATCCTTTTACTCAACAGCATGCAAAGAATTATTGCATAATTATATTGCTGGAAAATTTGGGAAAGTTTATCTAGCAGACGGCGAACCTCTCGACATTGCCGGGAAAGGTGAAGTTCATATAAAGACTTCACAAGGCACGCTATGGAAATTGCAAAATGTACGACATGTTCCTGGCCTCAAGAAAAATCTGATATCTATGGGTTAGATTGACAGTGAAGGATATATAACAACATTCGGCAACAGATCGTGGAAGATAACCAAAGGAAATTTGGTTGTGGCACGAGGCTTCAAAAGGGGAACACTGTATGCAACTGCAATACAGAGAGATACTATAACAACAATTGATCATGGTCGTGATACAACATTGTGGCACCGGAGGCTCGGGCATACGAGTGAGAAGGGAATGAAGTTGTTGGCATCCAAAGAAAAGTTGCCAAACCTAAAACATGTTGAATTAGGTTTTTGCAAAGATTGCATTTACGGAAACAAAAGAGTTAGTTTCTCAAAGGTGGGAAGGACGCCAAAGAAAGAGAAGCTAGAACTAGTGCATACAGATGTGTAGGGACCAGTTCCTGTAACTTCTCTAGGAGGCTCACGCTATTATGTCACCTTCATTGATGATTCCACAAGAAAGGTATGGATTTATTTTTTGAAAAATAAATCTGATGTGTTTGTTACCTTTAAAAGATGGAAACTGAAGTTGAAAATCAAACAAGTCTAAAGCTAAAATGTCCGAAGTCTGACAATAAAGGAGAGTATGATAGCCAAGAGTTCAAAGTATTTTTCTCGGAGAATGGGATCAGAATGACCAAGACAGTTCCTGGAACACCGGAACAAAATGGCGTTGCTGAAAGGATGAACAAAACCCTGAATGAACGAGCCAGAAGTATGAGAATACATTCTGGATTGCCGAAGTATTTTTGGGTTGAGGCTGTTAACATGGTAGCTTACCTCATAAATATGGGACCTTCTGTACCGATGAATTTTGAAATTCCTTAGGAGGTATGGACAGGAAAGGAGGTAACTCTCTCACATCTGAATTTTTTTTGTTGTGTTGCTTATGTGCACGTAAACTCTAATGATAGAGATAAGCTTGACCCTAAAGTCAAGAAATGTTTCTTTATTGGCTATGGTGATGATAATTTTGGTTATCAGTTTTGGGATGATCAGAATAGAAAGATCCTAAGACACAGGAATGTCACATTTAATGAAAATATGATATACAAGGACAAGCTTGAAGTAGAACCAACCAGCACCAGCAAACAGACATCTGAAACAGTTGAGTTAGAAAAAATCTCAGAAAATGAAGTGGCTAGAAGGATTACAATTGATTCTGAAATTGAAGATGAAGAACCAGAAGCCGAATTTGAAGAAGAATTAAAAGTCGAACCTGGATCAGAACCAGAACCGGAACCAGAGAGAATTAAATGCAAAACCAAATTTGGAATCAGGACCTGAATCAAATTCGGGTTCAGTTACTCATGAACCTGCATTAAGGAGATCTAAAAGAGTCACGAATGCTCCAGATAGGTTAACTCTCTCTTTTCACTACTTACTTCTAACTGATACTGGAGAACCAAAATATTTTGTTGAAGCAATGCAGGTAATAGAATCTAATAAGTGGAAGTTAGCCATGAAAGAAGAGATGAATTCTCTTCAAAAGAATAAACATGGATACTTACGGGGTTACCAAAAGGAAAAAAGGCATTGCAGAACAAGTGGGTGTACAGAGTCAAGGAAGAGCATGATGGTAAGAAGAGATACAAAGCACGATTAGTAGTAAAAGGCTTTCAGCAAAACGAAGGAATTGACTACACCGAGATCTTCTCTCCTGTAGTTAAATTAACTACTATCAGGTTGGTGCTAAGTATCGTAACTGCAGAAAATTTGCATTTGGAGCAGCTAGATGTTAAAACTGCTTTCTTACAAGGTAACCATGAAGAAGACATCTACATAAAGCAACCTAAAGGTTTTCAAGTTTCTGGTAAAGAAAACCTTGTATGTAAGTTGAAGAAGAGTTTGTATGGTTTGAAACAAGCTCCCCGAGATTTGATGGATTCATGCATAAAAATGGTTTCACACGATGTAAGATGGACCATTGTTGTTATATCAAAAATCTTGATGAATCCTATATCATTTTACTATTGTACCTTGATGATGTGCTAATTACAGGATCTAGCATAAATGAGATCAATTTGGTTAAGCAACAACTGGCGGAAGAGTTTGAAATGAAAGACCTAGGACCAACTAAGTAAATGCTTGGGATGAGGATTAACAGAAATAAGTCGGAAGGAACCTTAAAGTTGTCTCAAGAAAAGTACATACAGAAGGTACTAAGCAGGTTCAATCTTCATGATGCAAAGACCAAAAGAACTCCACTCGGAAGCCATCTAAATTTGTCAAAGGACCAATCACCTAAGACAGATGAAGAAAGGAAGTACATGTCCAAAGTTCCGTATGCTTCAGCGATAGGAAGTTTGATATATGCTATGGTTTGCATTAGACCTGACATAGCCCATGCAGTTGGAGTTGTCAATAAATACATGTCATATCCAGGAAAGGAGCATTGGGAAGGTGTAAAATGGATATTACGATATCTCAAAGGCACCTCAGATATGGCACTTTGTTTTAAAAAGAGCAATATTATCTTACAAGGTTTTGCTGATGTAAATTTAGGCGGCAATCTGGATAGTCGAAAAAGTACCACGGGCTACGTGTTCACCTTGGGTTGTACTGCTGTTAGTTGGATGTCTAGACTTCAGAAAAGTGTTGCTCTATCTACCACTGAAGCAGAGTACATGGCAATCTCAAAAGCTGAAAAAGCGATGATTTGGCTCAAGAATTTTCTTAAAGAGCTAGGTAAATAGCAAGACAATTATGAGCTTTTCAGCGATAGCCAGAGTGCAATTCATCTTGCCAAGAATCCAGTGTTTCATGCAAGATAGAAGTATATTCAGTTGAGGTACCATCATATCCGAGAGTTGATAAATGAAGGAAATGTTTCCCTGCAAGATCAAAGAACCCGTCAAATATGTTGACCAAAGTTGTCGGTTTTGACAAACTGAGGTTGTGCGCTGCCTCAGTTAGCCTTCAAGACTGATAGCGTGAAGGCACCACTAGAGAATAGCAAAAAAAATTTCTTTCTTGATGTAACATAGGTTTGATGGGGAGATTGATAAGAGCAAACCTATTGTTGTATGTGAAAGTAGACAAAACAAAAGAAAGAAAAATCAAAAAGATATGAAAATATGATGTAAGCGCTTACATCGATATTCTTGTGATGTAAGCGCTTACCTCGGCATTCTTATGATGTAAGCGCTTAGAACTTTCTTATGATGTAAGTGCTTACCTCAGCAGGTCATTCAAATGCCTATAAATAGGGGTCTACATTTTCATTTGTAGATCATCCCAAAACTTCTTCTTTCTTTCTTCAATTATTAAAGAGTTATTCTTTGTGTGGCCGTAGAGTAGGCAAAAAATTGTCGAACCACGTAAATCTTGTCTTGTCTTGTGCAATTTATTGTTTTTCTCTCTTAAATATTCTTTTCCTTCTATTAGCTTGACACGTTTCCTAGCACGTACCTCTATATGTAATCAGGAGGTCCAGAAGATCATCTATTTACATAATATAGCAAATCAAATGCCACACGCATTTACTGATTTGAAAAGGATAACTAAGTCACATATCCCTGCTGAGAATGTGCCTATCCGAATTGATGTCCCAATAGGACCATCTACTAGCATGAAAGCTAGTGAACCTAAAGTACGCCTGAAGCGTGGTAGGCCTTTGGGTTCAAAGGATCGAAATCCTCGGAAAAGAAAATGGACAAATGATCAAAATGATACTATGAAGGGATCTCCTGAAGAGACCCAAGATCTGATTAGTTCTGAGATTCCTGAAGAAATCAATAAACCCGAAGCTCATGTGAGTGAGGAAAATTTAATAAGTTCGACCGGTGATGGGATTAATTTAAATCGATCTGAAATAATGGTGGATAATATTTTTGCATATAATGTTGCACTTAATATTATGCAAGATTGTGAGGATCTTGAACCTCGATCTGTCGAAGAATGTCGACAAAGATCTGATTGGCCAAAATGGGAAGAGGCAATTCAATCGGAATTGAAGTCACTTTCTAAATGAGAGGTCTTTGGACCAGTAGTCCAAACACCTGCTGGTATAAAACCAGTTGGTCATAAATGAGTTTTTGTGCGAAAAAGGAATGATAAAAATAAAGTTGAAAGATACAAAGCTCGCCTTGTTGCACAAGGATTCTCACAACGACTTGGAATCGATTTTAATGAAACATATTCACCTGTTATAGATGCCATAATATTTCGATATCTCATCAGTTTAGTACTACATGAAAAACTTGAAATACATTTAATAGATGTAGTTACAGCTTATCTGTACGATTCACTTGATAATGAAATTTATATGAAAATCCCTGAAGGATTTAAAATGCCTGAAGCGAATTCAAAATCTCAGGAAATGTATTCAATTAAATTACAAAGATCTTTGTATGGTTTAAAGCAATCTGGGTGCATGTGGTATAATCGCCTTAGTGAATATTTGCTGAAATAAGGTTACATAAATGATGTTATTTATCCATGTAGTTTTATAAAGAAAATGGCATCAAAATTTGTTATACTTGCTGTTTATATTGATGACATAAATCTTGTTGGAACTCCAGAAGAGCTCCAAATGGCAATTGAATATCTTAAGAAAGAATTTGAGATGAAAGATCTTGGAAAGACAAAACTTTGTCTTGGTTTGCAAATTGAACATTTAGCAGACGTGATCTTTATCCATCAATCTGCATATACAGAAAAGATCTTAAAACGTTTTTACATGGACAAAGCACACCCATTGAGTACACCAATGGTTGTTCGATCACTTGAAGTGAATTAGGATTGGTTCCGACCTCCAGAAGAGGATGAGGAACTCCTTGGTCCCGAAGTACCCCATCTCACTGCAATTGGTGCACTAATGTATCTTGCTAATGCTACAAGACCTGACATAGTATTTTCTGTTAATTTACTAGCAAGATACAGTTCTTCTCCTACACGAAGACATTGGAACGGGATTAAACATATATTGCGATATTTAAAGGGAACTCTTGATATGGGTTTGTTTTATGCTAACAAAGATAGTGCAGATCTTGTTGGTTATGCAGATGCAAGTTATTTATCTGATCCCCATAAAGCTCGATCTCAAACCGGGCACGTGTTTACATATGGAGGTACTGTCATATCATGGCGCTCCTCAAAGCAATCTATTGTTGCTACTTCTTCAAATCATGCTGAGATAATAGCTATTCGTGAAGCAAGTAGGGAATGCATATGGTTGAGATCAATAATTCATTTTATTCGAGAAAAATGTGGTTTGGAATGTGAGAAAAGACCCACAATTTTATACGAAGACAATGTTGCATGCATAGCCCAATTAAAGGGATGATTTATAAAAGGAGATAGAACGAAACACATTTCACCAAAATTATTCTACACACGCGACCTTCAGAAAATGGTGACATTGATGTGCAACAAATCCATTCAAGTAATAATCCAGCAGATTTATTCACTAAATCTTTGCCAACTTCAACTTTTGAGAAGATGGTATACAAGATTGGAATGCGAAGACTCAAATATTTGAAACAAGGATTTCATCAGGGGGAGTAAAATACGCGATACACTCTTTTTTCCTTACTAAGGTTTTTTCTCATGGGGTTTTTCTTATAAGGTTTTTAATGAGGCACCTAGCAATGCGTATTACTAAACATGTGTACTCTTTTTCCTTCACTAGGATTTTTTCCCACGTGATTTTTCCTACTAAGGTTTTAATGAGGCACATTATCTTTTAATGAACATCCAAGGGGGAGTGTTATAAATATATTATATTATGGATGTTCATTTAGTTCTCCGTTGTAAATAAGCTTCCTGAAGAAGCTTATCCATACGGGACTCCGCCGTAAATATGTTTATCTATTTAGTACTCTATTGGAAATAAGCTTCCTGAAGAAGCTTATCACTTCGGTACTCAGTTATGGATAAATATTACCCCCGGTAGAAGATTATCCATACCGGGTACAATGAGCTTATCCTTTCAGTATTCCGTTATAGATAAGCATTACCCCCAGTAGAAGATTATCTATACTTAGTACAATGATCTTATCATTTCAGTACTCCATTATGAATAAACATTATTGTCAATAAAAGATTATTCATATCTGGTATAGTAATAGCTTACACAACAGCTTCCTTTCTTCTATAAATAGAAGAGATATTAGTTCATTATGTACATCAGTTTAAATTCGAATAACATATCAGTTTAAATTCGAATAACATATCAATTTCTCTCTGTACGTATCTTTACTTTACATTCTTTATTTAATAACAATTAAGCGTTTATTGTAGTATGTAGATCAGCCATTTTCAGAAAAAGTCACATTATTTGCATAATGAGATTAACAAATCAATTAATTAGGTTAAAATTTCGATTATAACTATCATTACGTAAGTGGCGGATCCGCTCCTGATTACATTGGTTTGAATTGAGACGTGCTAGCTAATGTTACCATGATAGTTACAAGAAAAGAAGAAAAAAAACAGATGACAGCTTTTATTTTTATTTGAAATGAGAACAAGTATGCAGTGGCTTGCTTATAACAGCAGCATCTGTAACATGAAGAATGAAGTGTTTCACCATCCCATTCAACACGTGTACTATTTCCAATTAAACCTTAACTCCATCCAGCTAATTATGCACCGCTTCATCACCTTAATTCATGCAGCTTCTATTATGCATCTCCTAATTTCCTTTCCCAGAGCCCATTTAAAGCTGCTCAAATTCAAACTCTTAAAACAAAAGCAGTGAATTTAAAAAGCTCTACTTCTATATAAAAAATAAATTAAAAAAAAAAACAAGAAGCAAAAATGAGTCAATAACAAGAAAGAAGACCTGATGAGACTGCAGGTATAGAACCTATCAAATATTGTAATGATTTGATGATTTAGAGAGTTTTTCGGAGTTATACTTTAGTACTAAAATTAATAGTAGTTTTTTACTTTTACCCCATAGTTAGGTTTTTGCATAATTTTTTCTTTCCTTTAAATACTGATGTATGGAACATTTAGAGGATGTTGAATGAAAATTGAGTCTTTTTTTTTTCTCTGCATTTCCTTTTTTTCTTTTTAGTTCTTGTTTTCCATTTCCATGACGATTCCAACGTGCGAATCGTTACAATTGGTATTAGAGCCGACGATTCGCGACCCCGATTGCGCATTGCCTATCCACTATTACTCTCATCCACAAAATCCTTAGCATTTCACAGAATGGAAGAGCAGACCCATTTCTTCCACGCTCCAAGTTCCGAGCAGCCTTCAAGGTGTTACCAAAATCAGTATTTCCATATCCATTCACATAATCCCTATGAGGTTCAAGGTGGGAAGACTGAGCAACAGATTTCAACTGAACCTAGCCTTATCACTAATGAACAGTCTATTTTCGCTGAAATCCTCTCGTTGGTGCGAGAGAACATTCGCCGGTCGGAGCAATTTCGGAGTGATTGTGAAGCCTACCGACAATGGAGCACCATTTTTCTGGATTCCCCTAATATCGAGTTTAATGTAGGTTCCCCAGCTTCAGCGACTTTGACGGAGTCTACTTGCTTGCTAAAAGCAAGCACTGATGAACCAAATACCAAGGTAACACTGGACACAACGAAAAATTGTTCTAGTGAGTCTGTTATTTTTCCTTCATCTGTGGTATCATTTGACCTCATTTCCCACGATCTTGGCGATGGACCACCATTGGAAGCTGATGATGAAGATGCTATAGTTTTGGGTAATAGCGGAGTCCATATGTTCGACAAAAGTCCTGAACAAGATGAAACTGGAGGGGTTGGACTTGTGTCTGTAAGAAGAAATGAGAAAATTTCTGAACGTAATGGGGACTTGGTGCTTGATGAAAGTCCTCAATGTGACGAAACACATGTCATATTTCAGTATAGTTTTACGCAGTTGCAGTGGTTCCAGAACATTGATGCTTCATTCCATGCTTGTGAAATCGATGGCAATGGTCCAATTGTCAAGGAAGAACTGGGATCTATAAGTGAACCTGATACTAAAACCATTTTCAGTGAGCTTTCTATGTGCCGAATTGATGGAGAAGGTGAGGTCAAAATTGGATCTCTGGTTGAACTTCAGTCCACAACAGAGATGGAAGAAGAGAGCAGTGGGAAAATAGGTTCTCCCTCAGATAACAAGCTAAATCCTAGCGAGGAATCCTTGGAGACCAAGGATAATATGGAGCTGGCAGAAAATCCGATCAGTAACATTTTTAGTTCTGTTCAGTTTTCCTCCTCACTAATGTCACTTGGTCACAATTGGGAAGGCATTGCTGCGTTTAAAGCTCCAGATGACCATGATCTCAATTCTAACAAGGGTTTATTGATGGCCAATCATTTTGTTCTTATGAATGAAATGTTAGGGTAGGATTACCAATATCTAAGTCCTTCAATTTTGGATTCTGGAAAACATGAAGAACCAGCTGATTGGGATAAGGATTCGCCCATAGAAGTTGAAAATGAAAAGGGAACCTCAAGAAATAAAGCAGGTAAGATGTTCGATGATTCTTCTTATCCTCATGTGAATAAGGAAGGTTCAGAGAGCAATGGAGGAATAGTTGTTAACACTACTATTGGCACTGTCAATTTTAGCGAGCCGAGAAAGTATTTTCCTCCGGTAGTTGCTTCTAAGGAGGAGGAAAATTCAGAAAAAGATGCAGACCAAACATTCAGTAAATGTCTTCAAAGAGCCAGGCAGATTCCTCAAGAGGTTTTCATCCCTGAATGTGATGTAGAGAATGTTGGTTCAATTTTTAGTTATGGTCTTGATGAAAATAAAGAGGGCCAGGTGTTTGATATATATTTCCAAGGAGACAAAGCGGGATTTTCATCTAATATTGCGACATTGAATTATGGAGCTCTTACTAAAGCTCAAAATGAAACCAATTGGAAAAGTTTTGTGTTAATAGAACTCTGTCTATCTAAGGTAAGAGGAAGATTTTCTAGTGCTATTGATCAAACCATGCGAGAGGAGTTGAACGGAAGCGAACGACTCAAGATAATAACTCACAGGAGCTTCAAGAACAAAGTAACAAGTTGGTTCGAGACAATTAAGCTGGTACCTGACAAGTTGGTTTGTGATAGTGTGGCAAGTCGAAAAGAAGATGTGACTGAAGGTTCAAGTTCCAGTGAGATCACATTGTTGCCTCCGTTAGGTGGGAGTTCTTTTATGAATATATACTTCAAGTTTCTTGTGATTGAAAATTTCATTATATATGCCATAAGGTTTTGGGTTCACAATCCAAATATGGGAATTTTTTATGAAGAGCTTAAGAAGCAAATCATAATGAATTATGTTAATAGAGTTAATGCCTGGTTTGAAAGTTATTTTGGTTCATGCATTTGCGAATTGTTTGTCACCGGACAGAGAATAAAGGCCAATGGGTTCTCCCTCGATGTTTCTATCTGCAATGTTGTGATTGGAAAATATATTAAGTCTGCTAAAGTAGGAGATGTTCAGTTTGTTCCCAAGGAGGTGCCAGAGAAGTTCATAGTAAGATGGAATGTAATTGTTGGTTATACTCTCTATTCTTTTAGTAATTCTAACTTGTTGTGGATTGTTTCCTCATTTAAAAATGTGAGAAAGAACAGAATGATGTATTTGGTGGATCTTGCTGCCTCTTTAGACTTGCGACTTGGTCCGGAAGCTGATATCTACGGATACACCGTTGTGCTTTTCTGGCTAGTCTCACTAAACGGATTGAAGCTCATACTCTCCCAGTGGAACAGGATTTTGGTTTTGGTTCATCCAAACATGTAGATCAATTTCCATTTTTGTCAATTATACACCAAAAATGGTTGCGGCAGTATTGCATTATTGATGAACAATTACTTCCTACCTGGTTGAATCATTTGTTCTATAATTCGAGCCGGGCAACGACTGAATTCTCGGTTATAATTTGTAAGATGCAAGAAATGATTGTGCTAGAATCTGGTACCTTTGATATACTTCAGTTGCTACAAGCAGTTGTTTCAAATGGCATACCAATGGTTGCAAGGAGATTATACAAGTTTCGCAAAGAGGAAAGATGTTAAGGTCATAATTCTGAAATTTGGTGGACAACTTGCAAGTTGGAAGTCGAAAATACGGCACTTGCCAACTGGTTGGTGGTGCCTGGTTTGTGTTGTATCTGAGAGACAGCAACTGTCTCCAAATATCATAAAGCTCAGAAAAGATGGTTATGGTCCTAATAGTAAGGTCCTGGCTTATAAGTTACTGATTGTACTTGTCCATAGAGACTATCTTACTGAAGAACTATTTCTCAGAAATATGCTTGAGAGCTATCAAGGTGGTGAAGTTGCAGCTAGTTTACAAGATATTGCTTATGGTAAAAGCTATATAATAGACAAGCTGATCAGGCAACATGATGTAATGGTTCTTGGATATCAGTCGCAAAGAGTGCATAGAAGTGATCTTTATATTCCAGATTGGTATTCAAATGCGGACCCAACTAAGATAGAGAAGTACACCATTAGAGACCTCATAGTTGTTGCTGATCTTTTCAATTATGAAAAAGATTTTGCTGTGGCAAAAGCATCTAGAAGGCTAGCTGGCATGGGTGAAATTTCTTTTCTGAAAGCTTACAAATGCCTATTAGAGAAGATGTTTAAAGGTTCAATCCCTTACCTATACCATTTAGGTCTCATTCGGAGAAAAATTGCAGCACTATTTCAAAGAGCTTGCTATGATGTTTGTAGCCTTTTGAGGTTTCAAAATTGTGGAGCATTGTCTAATCTTGAAGAAGGCCTAATGGGTTGTTGCAGTAATTCTATCGTTGGCTTCACTAATTTTCACGTTTCCAAAATTCCAACCTTGAGGACAAGGTTGTTTTAAGGGGGATGGAATGTAATGATTTGATGAAGATGTGGCTACAAGATTTAGAGAGTTTTTCGGAGTTACACTTTAGTACTAAAATTAATAGTAGTTTTTTACTTTTACCCCATAGTTAGGTTTTTGCACAATTTTTCCTTTCCTTTAAATACTGATGTATTGAACATTTTAGAGGATGTTGAATGAAAATTGAGTCTTTTTTTTTTCTCTGCATTTCGTTTCTTTCTTTTTAGTTCTTGTTTTTCATTTCCATTTCCATGACGATTCCAACGTGCGAATCGTTACAAATATGGGGATGTATTTGAAGTCTCAGAAAAAATTGCTTCAAAACCCATAGCGCCTAAAGATGCAGCGTCAATACAATCGGCTGAGAACAAGGAACTGGGTCACATTCCAAAAGGCGGTCCTGCTTCAATTATGCAGTCAGCTGCCGTTCTGAATCAGCGATTCGGTGGCGTTGGCCGTAATGACATGACAGATATAGCCAGAGATAAGGGTGTCACCGTTTCTCAAACGGAGATTGAGGGGACTCCAATTGTTACAGAGGCCGTTGGTGGAGAGGTAAAATTTGCTTATCACAGTCAATTTGCTTAAAGGTAAAATTTAATATGTATTGCTAGGAAACTGCACCAAAGTATGATAAGTTCTTTATCTCTAAAGATACAATTCATTATAGAGGTTTACTTTGTTTGTTGATATATAGTGTATCATATTTTCGCACCGTCAGGTTATAAAAGTTAATTATGTCAGTTTATATTATCATTAAACCACATATTGAAGGTAATTACCTACAATACTAACAGGTAATGATATGGTGGCTCAGGGTTTTATACAAGGAGATTACCAAATGTTACGTCGGGGAAGCAATTTTTAACATTGTCATTTTACTAGAATTTTTTCTTCATGTAAAGGGCTTATATATAACCTAAAATTTTTGTAATTTTTACTCATTTTGTACGGTATAATTTTTTTTTTTTGCAAAGGAGATTCAATTGAAACCACCTTTAAATTTAATTTCTTCAAGCTAGTTCTGGGCTGTTTATTACAAACATAAGGCGATAACCAGTGGCGAATCCAGCATTTCAAGGTAATGGGTGCTCACTATTGATTAGTGCTAGCAAATGATAGGGAGGATTCGGATTGATATGGACGGATTAAATACATTTTAGATAAGACGGATAAAATTTCCGAACCACTCATATTTAATACGGATAAAACATAAATTGAATGACGAAAAATATGAATATCCATATTTTCTTGAATATTATCATTATTGTGAGGATTCCAAACGAATAGATTGTCAAATTTGGTGGTGGTAAATTGAATATATTTTCTTTTTGTGCCACGATGAACTAAATGAATTGAAGAAAGAAAAAACGACAAAGTTAAGAACAAAAGGGAATTAAAGCCATGTAAAAAGGAGACGAAAAGACAAGAGGGGTTGCTCTGATGGTAAGCAACTTCCACTTCCAACCAAGAGGTTGTGAGTTCGAGTCTCCCCAAGAGCAAGGTGGGAAGTTCTTGGAGGGAAGGATGCCGGGTTTCTATTTGGAAACAGCCTCTCTACCCTAGGGTAGGGGTAAGGTCTGCGTACACACTACCCTCCCCAGACCCCACTAAGTGGGATTATACTGGGTTGTTGTTGTTGTTGTAAAAAGGAGACGAAAAAGAAAGTCAAAGAGTGCACTACGTAGAACGTTGGATCACGCAGAGCGCGTACTTAGATTTCATTAACCAGTAACACCCACCAATCTGTTTTAGTAATGGGTGGTCACCTAAATATATATTCATTTCATGCGAAATTGTCTATGTTCGATATCATGGGCAATGGGCACCACAATTCTCTATGTGGTCCGCCCATGGTGATAACCTACAAGAGAGCAGAGTAAATAATCTGGTATATTACTACACTAATGTTTAACTGATGTTCTAAACATTTTGTAGATTTACAATACATAAAACTTAACCCGATTTTAAAATGTTTGTTACTTAAGTAGTTTAAGAAGTTGAAAATTATGTAATTTTCCATCTTTGCTGTAGTTCGTACGTACCAAAGAATTTCTTCGATTACTCACTGTGAAATTTTAGGTTCTTGCACAATATACTCATCCATCAACAGGGGGAGGGGGTGGGGGTGGTGGGAGTACAGTGGAAGCTACACTATCACTTGATGCTGATGTCGTGACCATAGGCGAGGCGTTGGAGTTGGCGGCTCTTTCTGCAGGGGACAAACCAGTGGACGAGAGCGATGCGGCAGCGATACAGGCAGCGGAAGTGAGAGCCACAGGACTAGGCCATGTGGTGCCAGGAGGTGTAGGAGCAGAAGCTCAACGTGCAGCCGCTGTCAATATCCGAACCACGCGAGACGAGCAGAAGACCAAGCTCAGTGATGTTCTTACAGTAAGTCTCCCTCATCAATCATAATTTTTTTCTAAATTGAAGTTTTGTACAGAAAAATAGTTACTATGTTAATAATTAATGTCAGTGTAGAAATTTTTTGAGTTTCTCAATATGTAAAACTTTGAATAGTACTACAGGAGTATAACTTTTTATGAGACGTCTTTTTTGTGAGTTCAAGTTGTGTATAAACAACCTTTGAATTTTTTTTTGTGGTAAAAACAGATACTAGTACTTAATAATAAAATACTAAAATAATTACAATCCAACCATGTTTGTAGTGGCCAACATTGTTGGTTAAAGTAGCATTTTAATATTCCGGACCACAGATTTTCTACCAAATGTAATATTCTCCGATGTCTGTCTATATATCATTAGCAAATACCGGAGGAACTACTAAAATTCATGTCTTGTCAAAAAGTTTCTTCTTTGCTCCCCTCTTTGGCTAGAAGGTCTGCCGCCGGGTTTTGCTCCCCGAAGCTATGGCTGATGATTGGATTTCCCAGTCGAGCCATCAATGAACTGCATTCAAATATAATAGGACTAGAAGGCAAATGACCAGTGTGTAACATCTTAATACTTCCATTGAATCAATGTTAACGATAAGAGGAGTCAGTTTGTGTTCCAACATTTGAATTTTTTGGCATTAGATTAAATATACTAAAAAACTAATCATAGTCAGTATATGTAATTGACCTAAAACATAGAGTGTAACTTGATATTACATATTTTATACTACTCAGCGTATATGACTTAAGTGTTGATCTTTTCTTTTTATATGCCCCTAAGTTTCCTTTTTACTCCCTAGTCCCTCCCTTTTAGTTCCATAAACCTACTTTTTGCTTTTTGAGAATTTGACCAACATTTTGAATATCTAAATTTTAACTTTGAAATATTAAGTTAATATAATTCAATTTAGCTTTAAAGACTTTGTGGAAAATCGTTAGGTATGAACATGTTAGCTACTTGTGACTCAATTGGTGATATAGTATCTCTCCCCCCCAAAAAAGATGTTTTTCTGTACCACGCGTAAAGAAAATATTTTGGCGAATAAACAAGATATTTTTCAAATGTCGAAAATATTTTAAATGTCACTAAATAAATGTCGTCATATCCTTACTTTCTTCTAGTTAAAGCATAGAGTTTCACCTAAACTGAAACGGAGGGAGTACATTTTTCTTAATCTTTAGGATGCAACAAGCAAACTTGTGGACTACAAGCCAGTGACGAAGGAAGACGCGTTAGGCGTGGTGGGAGCTGAGATAAGGAATAAGCCTGATTTGGCTACACACCCTGGAGGCGTAGCTGCATCCATGGCCGCAGCTGCCAATCTGAACAAAGCCTGAAATGTGTCCTAAGCCCTTTAATTTAGTCTGGGTCTTTGTATAAAATTATGTGTTTTCCCAGATCGAATTCTCTTCCTTTGCTGTAAGTTTTGAGCTTTCGTGCATGTCATCAGTTTATACTCTAAATACACGTTAGTGTTATTAGTTCTTTAAATTATGCTTTATGTATAGATTTAGCTTAAAATAGTAACAATGCTAAAAAACTTATGTTATCATTGCATTTTTAATCATCGTTTATACTTTATACACATTGACAATGTTTAAAACATTCATGCCATAGTGAATTTTAATCATCTGTCAGTATATAACAGAATCATGTCACAGTTTATAACGTAAATTATACAGTAATAATTAATTTCACATATCATATGATCTATACGTAGTTGACATTTTTAGGTGATTTGACAACAAATAAAAATGTTGCATTGCTATATATATTAAACTAGTAAAGTTAGCCCGGGCAAATATTAAACTAGTAAGGTTAGCCCGGGCTTTGCCTGGGCCCAACCAAAGCTTGTTCCAACTACTGGTTTTTTGTCTCTTCTCAAAAGTAAAAAATACCATCTTACATAAACACATTTTATACCAAGGAATATGAATTGCATATCAAGTGAAGTTGCCCACATATAATTTTCTGGTAATGCCATCAGGCAAAACTGGAAAAAGGTAGACAGAGATATCTACTTGTGAAAAGGACTGAACTATTATTTCTCCTTTTTATGTTAGCATGAGGAGCAGAATAGTTTGTTGATCTTCCTGGGCTTCGCTGACATTAGGCAGTCCAACTGTCTATTGTGTGTAAATGAACCCTACAATTATTACCAGATATTAGGAAAATAAGGATTAGTCAACTAACTTCTATTGTTCCAACTATAGAATGATAAGAACAGAAGAATAATATGACTATCTGATGTAAATATCAGAGACAACTGTTTTGCAGGCTAAAACACAGTCACTTAACATTAAGTGCAAGTGAATCCAACACATAGGAAAGGTTGTTAATGAACAAGATGTCATAATATGCGGAAACCATATAACAACAGGACTTCAGTAAATAATAAAATAAACTATAATTTAGGAATCGAGTTGTGATGAAAACACTTGTAGATCATGAAGCACATTAGCTGCAAGTCTCATAATCAGCTCAACAGTATTTTGCACTATAGACATAGCTGAACACTAAAATAATCATATTGACAAAAGGTTATATAAAAGAGTTCTGCAGGGCTAGTATAATACCTCCAAATAGTTTTAGCAAATAACTTGTGTCAAGCGTCAAATAATTCCATGAATACCAAAGAGACTATACTGTAGTCCAATTGCACTGCAAGGATAAAAAATTTGTCAGAAAGCTCAAATATTATCGTTCGAGGCAACAAATACATATTCAAGATCAAGCTCAAAGGCCCTTAAATTTATTTACTATTGAAAAGAAGAATCAGAGGATTTATAGAGATTGTAACGCTCAAATATTCGAAATAAAATACTACGATTGTTGCGATATTTTTCAGTCTTGATTTTATTTTCTCGACGCAAATTTATTGTCTACAAATTCTGGCACGCCCAGTGGGACAATCTCTACCTCTCATCTCAGCTTTTCAATCACCAAAGTTCAAGAACATTGAAATGGCTTCGAAGAAAATCAACATCCACCAAGGCTGCTAACTCCAGGTTCTATGCTGATGTGGAAAGCATCCTCGATGTCACCTTTGGAAGCTTCGGACCAGTTACGAGGAGCAAAGCAAGCTCTTTAGGACAACAAGCACCCCAAGTGTCGTCCGCATCAACCCCTGTTTTCGGATCTTCATCCTCAAAAGGAGCAAGATCTTCCACAAATGCATCTGAAGGAGGAAGCGATGTTGCTGAAAAGATCAAGAAAACTCTTGCTCTGCTTGACCTCTCCGGCTCCAAGCACTCTATTGTGAAGGAAGATGATGATGCTTCAAGCGATGGATCCTCCCCACTTACACCACATAGCGTGACCCAGTCAAGGATCAATCTGTGTGAAAATCCATGCTATTCTCCGTCATCGACGACAATCATGCAAGCCATGGTGACAAACACTTCATCTATGGAGGAGCAGTTGGCAAACTTGATGGAAGCAATCACTGGCTTGACCAAATGCATGCAAAATCAAGAGGCTAGAATTGACAAGCTAACAGACAGGGTGGGAATATTGATGGAAGAAGAATCTACCCATGCACTCGGCAAGCTCCAAGAAGTTCTAGAGAGTGACTCTCCCCCAAGACAAGCAGCATCCACTAAGGCTATCTCTGTCTCATCTGAAGGGATGATTCCAATCGATCAACTGAAGGAGTTCATCGAAGGAACCATTAAGAACAAATATGAAGTTTCTACCAAATCCTCCCTTACATATGCAAAGCCGTACACTGCAAGGGTCGATATGTTGAAGATGCCTGTTGGCTATCAACCTCCGAAGTTTCAATAGTTTGATGGTAAAGGTAACCCAAAGAAACATATTGCGCACTTCGTTGAGACATGCAACAATGCTGGGACTTATGGAGATTACCTCATCAAGCAGTTTGTTCGCTCGCTAAAAGGAAATGCTTTTGACTGGTACACAGACCTCGAGGCTGGATCTATCGACAGTTGGGATCAACTAGAGCAAGAGTTCCTCAATCGCTTTTATAGCACAAGGCACACGGTGAGTATGATAGAGCTCACAAATACTCGTCAAAGAAAGGGGGAACCAGTTATCGACTTTATCAATCGTTGGAGGAATGCAAGCCTCAACTGCAAATACAGGTTTAGTGAAGCTTCAGGCATAGAGATGTGCATCCAAGGCATGCATTGGGGATTGCGCTACATCTTGCAAGGTATCAAGCCTAGCACATTTGAAGAACTTGCAACTCGTGCCCATGACATGGAATTGAGCATGGCTTCCGCTGGAAATGAAAGGCTACCCATCTATGAACCTCGCAAAGTGAATGACAAGCAAGAAGTCAGGAAGTGGGGCAAGTTCGTACCTAAGTCTGAAAGCAAAGAAGCTATGAATGTCAATACGTCACTTGTGAAGTTCACGACGAAGGAGAGCAAGAAGCAGAGTATGAAATCCACTTCGTTTCAAGATAAGCCAAGTGGGAAGTTAACTCTAAAAGAAATGCAGGAAAAAGAGTACCCATTCCTGGATTCTGATGTGCCAGCCATTTTCGAAGAACTCCTCAAGTTAAATCTCATTGAGCTTCCGGAGATGAAGCGACCAAATGAAGCTGGGAAAACAAATGACCCGAACTACTGCAAATATCACCGACTTGTAAGCCACCCTCTGGAGAAGTGCTTTGTCTTCAAGGATAAAGTCATGGACTTGGCTCGCGAAAAGAAGATCGTGCTTGAAGATGAGAAAGCAAGCGCAAACCAAGTCTCTATCACCTTTGGATCACTCAGTCCGGATGACTTATGTGGTTTTAAAGAAAGTAAAGATGAAGAATTACTGGAGAGCGACAAAGCTGAAGTCAATCAACCTGATGACGATGAAGGTTGGACATTGGTGACTCGTTGTAGGAACCACAAAAGGAGCCCTAAAAAGAATCAATAGAACAACCAACAAGGAAGATGATGGTACAAATACCAACGAAAACGAATCCAGTTAGGCATTTGAAGAAAGCAAAAGTGGAGATGCACCATCCTCAAAAGCCACGAAATCTAGTGACCTTGGAGGAGTTTTTACCAAGTTGGTTCCGCACGAAGATTTCCCATGAGGGCATTGATGCCTCTTGTTGCCATACTGACAAAGGGGAAGAAAAGATTGATGACCTACCGTTGGCACCACCTTCGGAAAAGCCCATTGAGTCCACTCCTCAAGAAGTTAATGCTTGTGAGGAAAAGTTCACGTTCACAAATGACGATCTTTTGCTAGGTGACACTCCTCATAACCGCCCATTGTACTTGGTTGGCTATATGCGTGATGAAAGGGTAAATCGAATTTTGGTTGATAGAGGATCCTCAGTGAACATTTTGTCAATCCATACTATGAAAGAACTTGGTATTCCCATGAACGAACTCTCAGAAAGTCATGTGATGATCCAAGGATTTAACCAAGGGGGGCAAAGAGCCATAGGCGCGATCAGGCTGGGAATCACTATTGAAGATATGCGATCAAGTACATGGCTGCATGTGATCGACGCGAAGACTTCATACAATATTTTGCTTGGGAGGCCTTGGATACATGAGAATAAAGTTGTTCTATCTACCTACCATCAATGTTTGAAATACTACGAGGGCGAAGTCGAGAAGACGGTAGTTGTTGATGATGAGCCATTCACCGAGGCTGAGTTACACTTCGCCGATGCAAAGTTCTACTTGAAGAACCACATTGTGAAGGAGCTGAAGGTTGATGATGGTATGAAAAGCAAGAATAACGAACCCATAATTAAAAGAGCTGAGGTGACTATTGGTAAAGCCAAAGTTGTTACTGAGGAGATACCCGCCAACGTGAATAAATCTCATAAAAGGGGTATTGCGTCTTATGGAAAGAAAGTAAGTCCCGCGCTCCAATATGTCCCTAAAAGGAAGAAAGACGAGGGCGAATCATATAATATCCAAACCAAGACACTAAGGGAGTTAACTCTTCCGGTAAAACAAATTGAGGCAGTAAAGTTGCCCTCAAAGTCGCTTGTAGGGTTTGTAGCCCATAATCGTTTGCAGAATGTGGCACTCCTTACAAAGCGAACAGATGAAGGTTTTGATCCTAACACTTACAAGCTATTTGCAAAAGCTGGATACAATCCCAATGAGCTGTCAAAGTTAGGGAAGCTCCCATCAGAAGCTGCAACGAGGCAACCCCGTGAAGGTCTTGGGTACAAGCAACTGTCACCAGTGCGCATCTCAATAAGAAGGGCAAGTAGCAATTATATCACTGTAAAAGACGAATCTGCCGCTTCTAATAGGCCTTCTGTCTTTGATCGGCTTGGAAAATCAACTGTGAGAACTTCTGTATTTGAGAGATTGGGTCCATTAAAGAAGGGGAATAAATTCCAGAGAAATTATCGAAATACAAGAACACCCGCTTCACCCAAAATTCAGGAGATTTCTAAGGATTTCCAAAGTTTGGTTCCTTCCAGAATGAGGCGACAAACAAAACTGATGGTTTCATGTGAAGAAGTACTGAAGGTAAAGCCATATATTGTGGTCTACACTAAGGAATGTAATGAAGATGAAGAAAGTGTAGGTTTTTCGTATCATATCACTGTACAAGGCGAGAATGGTGTTTCGTCTTCGATGGAAGATAATGTGGAATTAGAGGATGCTTCGCCGTGTTATCACATATCCTTCAATGATGGGGACCCTCAAGAAGATAAAGATGGGAAAGATGCTCCACCTGAACTTGAAGAAGGAGTGAAGACGATAGTTGATTCCTTAAAAGAAGTTAACCTTGGCATTGATGAGGAACCAAGACCCACCTACCTAAGTGCTTTACTAGAAGCTGATGAAGAGAGAACTTATATTGAGTTACTCAAAGAATTCAGGGATGTCTTTGCGTGGAGTTACAAAGAGATGCCTGGCTTGGACCCGAAAGTAGCAGTCCATCACCTTGCAGTCAGAAATGGTGCTCGCCCTGTTAAACAAGCTCAAAGGCGTTTTAGGCCAGACTTGGTTCCCTTGATTGAAACTGAAGTTAACAAACTCATTGAAGCTGGATTTATTCGGGAAGTTAAATACCCAACATGGGTTTCAAGTATTGTCCCTGTAAGGAAGAAGAATGGCCAAATTCGAGTATGCGTTGACTTCAGGGACCTCAATAATGCATGTCCCAAAGATGAATTCCCGCTTCCTATTCCAGAGCTGATGATCGATGCTACTACTAGTTACGAGACAATGTCTTTCATGGATGGTTCGTCGGGCTATAACCAAATTCGCATGGCACCAAAAGATGAAGAGCTTACTGCATTTCGCACCCCCAAGGGTATTTATTGCTACAAGGTAATGCCTTTTGGCTTGAAGAATGCTGGTGCTACTTACCAAAGGGCTATGCAGAATATTTTTGACGATCTTCTCCACAAGAATGTCGAATGCTATGTTGACGACTTGGTGGTGAAATCAAGAGAGAAGGGTGACCACATGAAAGACTTGAGGATGGTATTTGAATTGCTCCGGAGGTACCAACTTAGGATGAATCCGTTGAAATGTGCCTTTGGAGTTACTTCTGGAAAGTTCCTTGGTTTCATTGTCCGGCATCGAGGGATCGAAATTGATCAAGCCAAAGTGGATGCCATTTTGAAAATGCCTGAGCCTCGAGATATCCATGAATTGAAGAGTCTGCAAGGAAAGCTAGCATACCTTAGAAGATTCATATCAAACCTGGCTGGGAGGTGCCAACCATTTAGTCACCTCATGAAGAAAGGTGTTCCTTTCAAGTGGGATCAAGCTTGTAGCAATGCCTTCGAAAGTATCAAAACCTACTTGATGAAGCCTCCAGTTTTAGCAGCTCCTATACCAGGAAAGCCATTGATACTATACATTGCGGCGCAGGAAAGGTCTGTTGGAGCATTATTGGCCCAAGAAAATAGTGAGGGGAAAAAAACTCTCTTTACTACTTGAGCAGGATGATGACACCTAACGAGTTGAACTATTCGCCAATTGAAAAGTTGTGTTTGGTGCTAGTCTTCTCAATTCAAAAGTTGAAGCACTACTTTCAAGCTCATGTTGTCCGTCTTGTTTCTAAAGCAAATCCCATCAAGTTCGTGATGTTAAAACCTGTTCTTAGTGATCGACTAGCGAGATGGTACCTCCAATTTCAACAATTCGAGATTTTGTACATCCCTCAAAAGGCTGTAAAAGGACAAACATTGGCAGACTTCTTGGCAGATCATCCGATACCTGATGACTGGGAGCTAACTGATGAACTACCTGATGAGGACGCAATGGTCGTTGAAGTTCAACCCCCACGGAAGATGTACTTTGATGGTGCTGCGCATCGTGGGGGAGTCGGGGCTAGCGTAGTATTTGTCACTCCTCAAGGTGAAGTCTTGCCCTACTCCTTCACCTTGACACAACTCTGTTCCAACAATGTTGCTGAATATCAAGCATTAATACTTGGGCTTGAAATGGCCGTTGATATGAAGCAATTGCAATTGCAAGTCTTTGGTGACTCCCAGTTAGTGGTCAATCAGCTTTTGGGTAGTTACGAGGTCAAGAAGCCTGAACTACGCCCATATCATGATTACGCAAAAAAAGTTGATGGGGTGGCTCAGAGATGTGACTATTCAGTATGTACCAAGGAAAGAAAATAAGAAGGCTGATGCTTTAGCTGCTCTAGCTTCATCATTAACCCTGCCTGACCAAGTGCAAGTTACCGTCTGCCAGAAATGGGTAGTACCGCCGCCAAATGAGGTCGAATGTGAAGAAAACGAACTCAAGCATCTTGTTGCTGTTTCTGAAGTTGAGAAAGAAGAATGGCGACAACCCATCATCGACTACTTATGCTATGGGATACTTTCAGAAAATCCGAGGAGGAGGACTGAAATCCGTCGTCGTGCACTTCGCTTCCTTTACTATAAGGATACTATATACAGAAGGTCGTTCGAGGGAGTACACTTGTGATGCCTAGGAGAAGAAGAAGCTCTCCAAGCTTTGCAAGAGGCACATTTTGGGGTATGTGGGTCACACCAATCCGGACCAAAGCTCCACTTCCATATAAAAAGGATGTGATATTATTGGCCAACGATGGTAAAAGATTGCTTGGACTACGCTCGAAGATGCAAGGCTTGTCAATTCCATGCAAATTTTATTCATCAACCTCCTGAAGTGTTGCACCCAACTGTTGCATCCTGGCCATTTGACGCTTGGGGATTGGATGTTGTTGGACCACTACCAAAGTCCTCTAGTGGGCATCTATACATCTTGGCTGCAACTAACTACTTCTCAAAATGGGCTGAAGTTGTTGCTCTTAAGGAAGTAAAAAAGGAAAATGTTGCAAGTTTCATCCGAGTAAACATTATTTATCGCTTTGGCATACCTCGTTACATAATAACGGATAATGGAAAGCCATTCGATAATAGGTTGATGAACAGGATTTGTGATCTTTTTGGCTTCAAGCAACATAACTCTTCGATGTACAATGCTGCCGCCAATGGTCTAGCTGAGGCATTCAACAAGACTCTATGAAACTTGTTAAAGAAAGTTGTCTCCAAATCCAAACGAGATTGGAATGACCGTATGGAAGAGGCTGTATGGGCATATAGAACGACTCATCGCACGCCAACACAGGCGACTCCTTATTCACTCGTTTATGGAGTCGAAGCTGTCTTGCCACTTGAGCGTCAAATACCTTCGTTACGACTGGCTATTCAAGAAGGGATCACTGATGAAGAAAATGCTCGACTTTGATTAGCAGAGTTGGAAGCTCTTGATGAAAAGAGATTGGAAGCTCAACAGAGTCTTGAATGTTATCAAGCTCGATTGTCTCGCGCCTTCAACAAAAGAGTTCTTCCGAGATCCTTTCAAGTAGGAGATCAAGTCTTTGCCGTACGAAGACCCATAATTACTTCCCATAAACCTGTAGGGAAGTTCACTTCAAAATGGGATGGGCCATATGTCGTACAAGAAGCTTATTCAAGTGGGGCTTACAAGCTGGTTGATGCAGATGGTATGAGAATCAGCCCTATCAACGGCAAGTTTTTGAAGAAGTATTATCCATGAAGTTGCAAGTCATGACACTCCTCGACGTACGAGCCTAAACTGCAAGTCATGACGCTCCTCGACGTACGAGCCTAAACTGCAAGTCATGATGTTCCTCGACACACGAGCCTAAACTGTATGTTGCTACACACCTGGCCCGCAAGAGTATAAACTGTGTACTGCCAAAAACAATCCGCTAGGCTGAAAATCTCGAAAGAGGTGGCCTAGGAAAAAGCTAGGAATTAAAAAAAAAAGAGTCCGCTAGGTTGAAAACTTCGAAAGAGGTGGCTTAGGCAAAAGTTAGAACATAAAAAAATCACCCAGTCTGAACTACGGAATGACTTGATCCTCTTCACCGAGGTACGTAGGCAGCTTAGAGTTTCATTCTAAGTTCAGTCGCATAAGTTCAAAAGATACATATTGCACCAATTGTTGTCTGAGTGAAGTATGGAGGAATGCAAAATCAAGCTGAAATGTCATCCTCTTGTTGAACTTTGATCTCATTTGATTTAAAAGGAGCAACCCTCTATGGTAAATTGATATCTTCAAGTCCGTTGGTATTCAAGTTGAAGTCCCCAAGTTGAAATCTTCAATTCTGTCGGTCTTCAAGTTGAAGTCTTCAAATTCGCCGATCTTCAAGTTGAAATATTTAGGCCCTCCAAGTCTCAAAGTTGAAGTCTTCAAGTCCGTCGGTCTACAAGTTGAAGTCTTCAAATTCGCCGATCTTCAAGTTGAAATATTTAGGCCTTCAAAGTCTCAAAGTTGAAGTCTTCAAGTCCGTCGGTCTTCAAGTTGAAGTCTTCAAATTCGCCGATTTTCAAGTTGAAATATTTAGGCCCTCCAAGTCTCAAAGTTGAAGTCTTCAAGTTCGTCGGTCTTCAAGTTTCAGTCTTCAAATTCCCCGATCTTAAAGTTGAAATACTTAAGCCCCCCAAGTTGAAGTTTTCAAGTTCGTCGGTCTTCAAGTTTCAGTCTTCAAATTTGCCGATCTTAAAGCTGAATTGTTTAAGCCCTCCGAATCTTCGAGTTGAAGTCTTCAAAGTCCGCCAAATCTGTGAAGTTTTCCAAGTGTTCAATTCGATGTCGTCTTCAAGTTGAAGCTTTGTAACTTTCCAATCTTAAGGTGGACATATAAGTCCCTTTGCACCTTAAGTTGGCCTCTTCGTGGGTTTGTCCTTAAAAGGAACTATAACTTTCCAATTTTAAGGTGGACATATAAGTCCCTTTGCACCTTAAGTTGGCCTCTTCGTGGGTTTGTCCTTAAAAGGAACTATAACTTTCCAATCTTAAGGTGGATATATAAGTCCCTTCGCACCTTAAGTTGGCCTCTTCGTGGGTTTGTCCTTAAAAGGAACTATAACTTTCCAATCTTAAGGTGGACATATAAGTCCCTTCGCACCTTAAGTTGGCCTCTTCGTGGGTTTGTCCTTAAAAGGAACTATAACTTTCCAATCTTAAGGTGGACATATGAGTCCCTTCGCACCTTAAGTTGACCTCGCCGATAGTCGGGCCATTTTGAGAGTAATCTCTCCAAGAATCGGGCTATTTTGAGAGTAATATCTCCAAGAATTTGGCCACATTGAGAGTAATCTCTCCAAGAATTTGGCCATTTTGAGAGTAATCTCTCCAAGAATCGGGCTATTTTGAGAGTAATCTCTCCAAGAATCGGACCATTTTGAGAGTAATCTCTCCAAGAATCGGGTCATTTTGAGAGTAATCTCTCCAAGAATCGGGCCATTTTGAGAGTAATCTCTCCAAGAATCGGGCCACATTGAGAGTAATCTCTCCAAGAATCGGGCCACTTTGAGAGTAATCTCTCCAAGAATCGGGCCATTTTGAGAGTAATCTCTCCAAGAATTGGGTCACATTGAAAGTAATCTCTCCAAGAATCGGGCAAGGATGAATACTCATCCCCTCACACCCCAAGATTGTCTTCTTCATGCGTGGATCATCTTGTTAAACAAGAACAAATCTTTCTCGCTTTATCTACAAAAAAACAAAAGAAAAAATACAACAAAGAACAAAGCACAAGAAAAAAGAAGAAGAAGAAATTACCTTTGCGCTAATGCTCGCGGGTCGTCAAAGGCCAAGTCAAATAACTTGCAGACAACGTAAATTGATGTTCCACAATGGAAGGGCATACGACTATTTATAGGAGTAGTGAGGAAGTTATTGAAAGACTAATGACGATGTGGGACTGGTAACTTTTAGAGTCCAACAAAAATTGGTATTCTAATTCAATTGGAAGAGAAAGCTATAGGCGGTGGAGTTTTCCTACACACCCAAATCGGGAAGGAGGGAATGGTAGTTCTAGTTCTAGTAAACTAGGAATAACCTAGTAATACAATGATGGTATTTTTGTTCAATTTTTGGATTTATGTAGCTTGGTCCTAAATATTGATGTTCAGTGAAGCACGTCCTCAAAATGGAAGGCTTCTGGTCCAATCCATCGAAGTTAGTCAAAACTAGATATAAAGCTTTCTTGGTACATATAATATTTTGGATAATTATAACCTATGAATGCTTTGGTGCACGTGAAAAATGGACGTACTTGAAGTTCCATGGATCGTTTTTCAGGGACATATGTACGTATTTGTTTGTTTACTTCACTACTAGAAATCCGGTAAAAAGTGACCAAAGTTGGTCGCTTATAGGCCTAAAACCGACCAAAAAGCGACCAAACATGCCTGGTCGCAATATTGTTGGTCCCTTTATTTTAGGGACCAAAGTTGGTCGCTAATTAGCGACCAACTTTGGTCTCTAAGGTAAAAGGACCAAATATTCTGATTTTGACTTTAGTGACCAACTTTGGTCGCTATATTAATTTAATAATATAAATTTGGCGACCAAAGTTGGTCTCTACATATGAAATACGTTGTTTTTAATTTATCATTAATCATTAGAAAGCGACCAACTTTGGTCTCTAATCCAAATATTATATTTTAAAATCTGGACAATAGAGACCAAAGTTGGTCGCTAAATTCAAGAATTTAATTTTTTTTAAGATAAGCGACCAACATTGGTCGCTATATTTCCAGAAATTGTATTTTTTTAATAGAAATCTGGGCAGGTAGCGACCAAAGTTGGTCGCTATTGCCCAGAAAATTATTTTTTTTATAGTGAAATGCGACCAAATAGAGACCAAAGTTGGTCGCTTTTCTTGGTATATTTTTGGCAGAAACTGCCTGTTTTGGCAGCTACACCACCTGCCAGCTTACCAAACATCCTAAACAGGCATTTTATGCCAGCAACAACAACAACAACAATTAAAAGCAACAATCAATAGAACTAACACATTAAGCTAACAAAACTAAGTTAACGCTTATTACAAGCCCATTCGAACTAAAAAGAACTAACACAATAGAACTAAATTTTTTTGTCTAGTTCAAAGTATATAAAGTACTCAAGGAGTGTTCTTTCAGCATCCTCGTCCGAAAGTTGGATTGCCTCGCCCGATTCATTAGGTGGTTGACTGCGTATGAATTCCCCCACGTCAGCTGCATGTGAAGCGAACCTATATGAAAAATTATATATATTGAATTAGTATTTCAAAATTTATATAAAAGTAAATCAAAATACTTAATGAAAAGTAAAAAACTTACATGTATATAGTCGAGGCTCGACCCTCCTTTCTGAATCAGTCTCTTTCTTCTTCTTTACAATACGAGTTTCATTGAATAGCTCATCTTGCTTCATTGGCATCATAAAGTTGTCTGGTGGCTTTGGTGATTATCCTCGTGGTACTATTACTCGGGATGAACTTGGATACAGAGAATAACTTGGATACAGTACCTGACAGGGTGTGTCTTTGATCAATTGTTGATCTCTATAGCTACAATGATAATGAGAAGGCAACGACATGTGTTTCAAAATAGTGATGGTATAGGTAGGATTTAACATTTCCTAAGTAGATAAAAGAGGTTATAGAGGAATTCTCTACTTCACTTTCCAAGAGGAAAAGAAGTTTGATTGATAGTGACAACGTTGATGAAGACGGAATGTTTTCCGTTGGTCATGGCAGTTCCCATAAAGCGGGGATCATAAGACTCTATGATGACAAAGATTATAGGAAGTTTTGTTCTAAACTTTCTTCCAAGTCTGATCCGTACAAGCTTAATATGATATTGGTGATATTTCTTCGGATTCAGACAATGATTTGACTGATAAAAGTATGGAAATGCTCTTAAAAAGAATTAAAGCTAAAATGTTTTTCTTGGTAGAGAAGGATGCTGAAAAGTTTTTACCTTTAATTCTTTTTAAGAGCATTTCCATACTTTTGTCGGTCAAATCATTGTCTGAATCCGAAGAAATATCACCAATATCACATTAAGCTTGTACGGATCAGACTTGAAAGAAAATTTAGAACAAAACTTCCTATAATCTCTGTCATCATAGAGTCTTATGATCCCCATTCTATGGGAACTGCCATGACCAACGGAACACATTCCGTCTTCATCAACCTTGTCACTCTCAATTAAACTTCTTTTCCTCATGGAAAATGAAGTACAGAATTACTCTATAAGCTCTTCTTTTATCTACTTAGAAAATACTAAATTCCTACCTACACCATCACTATTTGAAACACATGTCATTGCCTTCTCATCATCATTGTCGCTAATGAGAAGAACAATTAAATGCACACTTTGCCAGGTACTGTGTCTTAGTTATTCTTTGTGGAAGTTCTATTGCATGTCTAATAACGTCATCAACCTCTTCTAATAATCCTCCGGCAATCTAAAATTCCAAAACATAAACTAAAAGTTCAATTCATATCCTAAACCTTCAATTCATATCCACAAAAGTTCAAGTCATATCCTAAAGGTTCAACTCATATCGTAAAAAGTTCAAGTCATATCGTAAAATTTCAATTTATATCGTACAAGTTCAATTCACAAGAACAAAACCTAAAAACTAAAAGTTCATCAATTCTTATCCTACGAGTTTAAACATAAACTAAAAGTTCAATTTATATCCTAAAGGTTTAATTCATATCCACAAAAGTTCAAGTCATATCCTAAAAATTCTATTTATATCCTAAAAATTCAACTCATATCCTAAAAGTTTCAATTTATATCCTACAAGTTCAATTCACAAGAACAAAACCTAAAAACTAAAAGTTATATTCATATCCTACGAGTTTAAACATAAACTAAAAGTTCAAGTCATATCCTAAAGGTTCAATACATATGCTAAAGGTTCAATTTATTTCCTAAAAGTTCAACTCATATCCTAAAAGTTTTAATTCATATCCTAAAAAGTTCAAGTCATACATAAAAGCTTCAATTTATATCCTACAAGTTCAATTCACAAGAACAAAACCTAAAAACTAAAAGTTATATTCATATCTTACGAGTTTAAACATAAACTAAAACTTCAAGTCATATCCTAAAGGTTCAATACATATCCTAAAGGTTCAATTTATTTCCTAAAAGTTCAACTCATATCCTAAAAGTTTCAACTCATATCGTAAAAAGTTCAAGTCATACATAAAAGCTTCAATTTATATCGTACAAGTTCAATTCACAAGAACAAAACCTAAAAACTAAAAGTTCATCAATTCTTATCCTACGAGTTTAAACATAAACTCAAAGTTCAATTTATATCCTAAAGGTTCAATTTATATCCACAAAAGTTCAAGTCATATCCTAAAAGCTTCAATTTATATCCTACAAGTTCAATTCACAAGAACAAAACCTAAAAACTAAAAGTTATATTCATATCTTACGAGTTTAAACATAAACTAAAACTTCAAGTCATATCCTAAAGGTTCAATACATATCCTAAAGGTTCAATTTATTTCCTAAAAGTTCAACTCATATCCTAAAAGTTTCAACTCATATCGTAAAAAGTTCAAGTCATACATAAAAGCTTCAATTTATATCGTACAAGTTCAATTCACAAGAACAAAACCTAAAAACTAAAAGTTCATCAATTCTTATCCTACGAGTTTAAACATAAACTAAAAGTTCAATTTATATCCTAAAGGTTCAATTCATATCCACAAAAGTTCAAGTCATATCCTAAAATTTCTATTTATATCCTAAAAATTCAACTCATATCCTAAAAGTTTCAATTCATATCCTAAAAATTCAACTCATATCCTAAAAGTTTCAATTTATATCCTAGATTTCTATAAACCCTAGATTTTTATAAAATGTTAAATAATGATAAATACAACCTAAACCCTAGGTTTCTATAAAATACAATGTTAAATAATCAATTGAAACACTAGTCATTTGAAACTAATTCATAGCTAATAAACAAAACATTATAAGCTTACACAAAAGATATAAATTGTAATTATAACCTAGAATTTTTAGGAGGTGGAGAAGGAGAGAGACGCAGCAGCGGCAGAGGCGACGGGGCGACGGCAGCTGGGCGGTGGTCGTTGGTGGCGTGGATGGGGCATCTGGTGCTGGGAGTTGGAAGGGAGGGGGGTTGAGTGTGAGAGAGAAAAGAGAGATTTTGGGAAATTTTTAGAAAGAATGGGAGGGGATCCCGGTTTTGACACTCTGGAATTAAAAATAGCGACCACAGTTGGTCGCTATTTTGGTAGGTAAATCAGTTTTGAATTTTTGAAATAGCGACCAAAGTTGGTCGCTATTTCTAAAAAAATTATATTACTCTTAATTCAATTTAAAATTATATATATATGTAGTATAAATTTAGGATTTTAATTCAATTTAAGCTATATATATATATATGTGTGTGTGTGTGTGTGTGTGTATAATACAATTTAAAATTATGTACATATGTAGTATAAATTTAGGATTTTAATTCAATTTAAGCTATATATATTCGATATAATACTACCTAATACACTTATACTTAGTGCATAGTATAACGTAAGTATATATATATTATATATATAAGTATATATATATATACATAAGCTATATTCGATACAGTATTACCTAATACACTTATACTTAGTGCATAGTATAGCGTAAGTATATATATATATATATATATATATATATATATATATATATATATATATATATAAGCTATAAATGGTATCAGAGCCTAGGAATTTTCATGGTAAATGTGTAATAGATATGAAAGATTCAACATAGATATGAAGCTTTTGGAATGGATCTGGGAGAAACAAGTACTAAAAGTACTAGACTTGAAGAGGTAGATATACCTCAAAACCTTGATTTATTAAATAAATGGACAATTCCTAAAGTTTCTATAAAAACCATTTATGATTATGGTTGGTTTGATAAACTTTCTTCTAAACAATTGATAAAAACGACTGAACAGTCTTTAGCATTAAATTCGTCTGAACAGACTATTCGTTTGTTAAACAAGCATGATATAGATTTATATAAACATCATTACCATTATGTGCATATTGGTATGGTTCAAATTGCATTTAAACCTTTAACCCTTAAAGGATTACCAGAGACCTTTTTAGCAGCTCTTAGAGATGCTAGAAATCTGAATTTCAGACAGTCTCTAATGGGTTCGATAGAATCCACAGTGGCATATGGTCCACCAATCTGCAACTATCTCTTTCTGATGTTAATATTCTTGATGCTTTGACTTTAAATGTGAAAACGCATGGTTATAATTATGCGCCTGGTTCTGAACTTATATGTCTGTCCTATAGGATTTATTTCAAATTGTTATCTACTTTGAATCCTAGATGTAAGTTATACGATACATCGGATCAGACCATATTGGTAGAAACCAATTTTGCAAAGTCCAAGGTTACCACTAGGAGACCTATCAGGTGGGAGGAAATTAATTTTCCAACTACATGGACTTTAAATTCAGTCATATCCCCAAGTCAGATTACTAACGACTTGTCAAATACTGAATTTTCGCATGTTACTCAAAATCCAGATGGTAGGATTTGTATTCAATTTGATGATAAGTCTACTATTTATAATAGACATTTTATAATAGACATTCAATTTCTAATCATAGACTTCTACCTGGTATTTGTGAGCACGTGATTTTTGTTTCGCACGACAATCGCTCCAAAAAGAAATAAAAAAATAATAATCGGCCCTGCTGTACAATTTTGGATTTCTGTGCGGCACCTTGTTGATTTATTTGTGACTTCGGCCCATTTTTAATTACTTTTAAAATTCAAAAAAATATATATGTGTCCTGCATAATTCGAACCATAATCCGGTCGTTAAATAGAAAATCATGAATAGGCATCTTCGTCCGTGATTTTATTTGGTTTGACTTTACCTGTGTTGAAATATTTTAGTGCGTGTGCAAATAATTGTATTGAGTGTGTATTTAATTTTAATTTGATTTTTTTGGCTTAGTTTTGTTTTTAAAATAAATAAGAAAAAAGGAAATAAATAAAATAAAATTAAAAAAAAAAAAAAAATAAAGAAAAGGACCCTGCCTTTCTGGACTTGGGCCAATTTATTAAAATTGGCCCAAACAAACAGCCCAAGACCCAGGCCTACCCGGTCCAGGCCACCCGATGCCCAAGACGTCCAAACGACGTCGTTTGAGTCGTGCCTGATCTAGGCCGTTGATCTCAGATTGATCAACGGCCAAGATCAATTCTCCATAACCCATCAATAAACCCGACCCATCTTACCCGGACCAACCCAAACCCCTTACCCTCGAAACGACACCGTTCCACTTAAGCCCTCAGATCCAGACCGTATATCTAGATTGATCTGACGGTCGAGGTTCACCCACCCACTAACTATATAAGCCCTTCACCATACCCTGCCCCCCTATCTGAACCCCAGCCTTCGTCTCCAAACAAACAACCCTAAAACCCTAGCCGCCCCTGCGTACTTCCGCCATGAAAGCCGGCGGCATGGATGCCGGTGACCTTCCCCTGAACACCATAGAACCCCCATGCCATCCTGAACCCAAATCTACCAACCCCTTGGTTCGAATCACCCCCAGGTCCTCGAATCTTCATTTGAAGATTCGAGTCAAAACTCGATCTAACCCAACCAACCCCAGTTTCATACCAGACACTCCCCAGACCCCCTCGTGACCAAACCATACTTGGTTTGGTCCGAATCTGATCAGGGAAGCATGAATCCCAGATCTGAGTTTTGGAATTTGTGGGTTCTTCGTCACTGGCCCATATCCGTTCGAACCGAAGAGGTTAAGGTCTAATGGACTTTAATCAATTAAAGTCCGTTCAGCCTTAAGAAAGGTCTGTTCCGAGTCCGGTTTGAGGTTTTGATTTTTCAAGGTGAGTTCTTTCTTTTCTTATTTGTTTTGGTTCATCTGATTGTGGTAAAGGTCTGTTCATGTTTTGTTTGCGTCCTTGACTTTTAGCAACTGTGCCTTGACCACTTTGCTTGAACCTCTGCTGTTTGATTGAGTCTTTCCATTTGTTTTGATAATGTGTATGTAAGTGTTGTGCAACTAGCTGATTTTCAAATTTGGACTGACTAGTTGATTCCTCGGGTACCACTTTGCTTAGTCAGTGTAATTCAAATCATGTGTCGATACTGTTAAATGTCTGATTTTTGGTTACGATTGTATGTGTTATAACTAATATAGTCGAGTCGACATATGTCGTCAATTAGTTTTAGTTGTCCGAACGATAACAAATCAATGTACTTTTGATAAGCATGGCTTGAATCACTTAGGAACTGAGTTTGGTGCTTATAATTAGTAATTTGAATCAGAAGTGTAAAAGAGCAATGTTCTGTTTAGTCACAGTTCTGAAATTGGAGAGCATGTGCACTTATGCACAACATGTGCATTTTGTGCACAGCCTGTGCCCTGCCTAAGTGTTTTTGAATTAAATAATTTGACAGCATGTGCTGTCAGACTACATTCTGCTGCCCATTACCTTGCTTTAGTTCAAAAATATTAAACCTTGCCTAAAAGTAAGTCTGCCAGGGAATATCATGGGTTGGTGTTCTTATTTAAATAGTAAGTGGAATCTGAAAATAAGGGAGCACATGGGAGGATGTTCTAATTGATGATGGGAGGCTGATATAAAAGGGGGATTGGGATAATAGATAGAGGGGGGACAGACAAAAAAAGGAGGAGAGAAAAAGAACACCATCTGATAATAGAGGTCAGAGAGAGCATAGATAGAGGAGAGTTGAAGTTCTGGAAAAAGATACACACACAGAAAGAGAGATACACATAAAACACTGAGATTGAATGCAGAGGGTTTGAGTTCTGAAAAACAGAAGACTGGAAAAGATTTCTTTTGATAACTCAAGCACAAGTTCAAAACTGAAGATCAATATTAGATTTTGAAAAGAAAGGAGATAGGGAGAGGGATAAACAGAAAATCAGCATCTATTTCTGTTTTGTTTGTGCGAATCTCAGTTTGTTCAAACTGTTCAATCAACTCTGTTTTCTTTCAAGTATCAGCTAAGTTCATTGGTTGATTCATATTGTTTGTTCTCCTGGATTTGGTCTGTCTTGGAGTATTGTTCCTACTGCATTGTCTGCTGTCACCTTTCTGCCATTTCTTATCGGTTCTAACTGTATCTTGCACTGGGAGCTGGCCTATTTGTACTTGCTGTTACTGCTGCTGTTTCTGTTGCCATTGTCACTCTACTGACCTCCTTCCTTTTTCGATTGTAAGCATTCCCAGGTACACGCTCCTGAAACCTTGTTGGTTGAAAGTTTGAAGTTTGAAGCTGAAATAAAGAAATGAACATCTGTTTACTTTACAATCCTTGTGTTCAAAAATAGTTTGAATGGTAGCTTGGTATGTATTTGTTTAAGTTAGTTCCAATCACGATTGCTCTGTATGAGTTATGCACTTCTTGATTGACATATTAGATAATATTGTTTATTAGGTCAGACGTATTTTCAATATGTATAACCATTAGGTTTCGATTCAGCTATGATAGTATAATATAGAATCGTGGCAAACATCTGTATGTATTTTGTCGAGACTTTTGAACTGTCAAATCTGTCATATTTGGTTCCGTTTAATTTCAAGATAAATGTACCCAAGCTAATTCTCATGTGGTGTTACTTTAACAGGATGACCATGTATGCCAACCCTCCTGTTAGTTTACTTGTTCCTATATAGGGTCGATATGGGTTTCGATATAGATTCACTGTTTCAAAATAATGCGGCTACTTTTTGAGTTCAATTAACAGTAGTTTTCCTAATAAACAACTGATCTTATTTATCAAGCCCAAATGAGCTAGTTTTAAAGTTCAAACTGGAAGGTCGTTTAATGTAAATTTAGTGTACATTATTAGTTTGTTTTCAATCCCCTTTAGCAAATTAACAAAGTTCATTCACTCCTTAAAGACAAGGCATGAGGTAATTCTCATCTCATAAACAACCAATCAGGTGATCAAACAAAATTCAGATTCGCCAAACATAGCAGATATTTAGCATGTAGCTACTTAAACAAGTAAGTTTGGTCTTTCTATTTCATTTTTAGAGACAAATGTAATAGAAATGTAGTCGCTTTAGGACATCCTTTTCTAAAATAATGAGACGAGCCTCACCAAATAAAAATGCAAATTGCGGGGCCCTCAACAACTAAACATAATAAATATTTAGAATTCAGGACGGGCCGTTTAGTAAACTTCATGGCCTTTCCCAAAAAGTAACAATACACTAGTTGCTTTAGGAGCACCTTTAATAACTTAACCTTCTTAAATACGGGTGCACATTGATGTGACCCAAATCCAAATCTCAACGGAGTCAGAATGTGTTGACGATCACGGGTGCATTGATTGTGACGTGTTTCGAGATGCATTTTCACGACGTTGCAATTCTATAAAAAATAAATGATAATAATAAAAGCGGTTTAATCTTAATAAAAGCACGTAAGTCATAACATGTATTCAAGTCAGATATTTAGTCATTATAACAATTTAAGCGACCGTGCTAGAACCACGGGATTCGAGGGTGCCTAACACCTTCCCTCGGGTCAACAGAATTCCTTACTTAGAATTTCTGGTTCGCAGACTTCATTTGGAAAAGTCGAAAATTTCCTCGATTCGGGATTCAAGATAAACCGGTGACTTGGGACACCAAAAGCCAAACCTTTCCCAAGTGGCGACTCTGAATTAAATAAATAATCCCATTTCGAATATTGTCACTTAAATTGGAAAAACTCCACCCGCGCATCTAACCCTTCGGGGCGGGGCGCGCAAAAAGGAGGTGTGACAGCTCTGGCGACTCTGCTGGGGATTTGTAACCCAGAACCACTGGTTCAGGGTTCAAGAATTCGAGCTTAGAATAATTGTTATATTTGGCTTTATTATCTGATCTTTATTACATGTTTTTGCATAACGTGCTAAATGTTGTCTTTTACCGCTTTGATATTATCTGAACTGTATATAAACTGTGCCGAAACCCTTCTCTTCTTACCTCCGGGGAGAAGCTCGCTGGTCGAGACTCCCTATTCTGTTAGTGTCAATGCCCGAAATAAGAAAGAGGACGGATAAGTTACGAAGCCGGACGGCCTTTTGGTTCCCGGTAAGTTGCCCCTCCTCGACTCGAGTTGTCCGCTCGGGTACACAGTCTAGAACAAATACCAAGGTTTAAACCTAGTATAACTCGACTTCATGCCGGATCCCTAGTAGGAACGCTTATTTGCATCATGTTGCATTTGACTTAGGGGGCTCAACACAGGGGTTGGGTCCGTCTAGGACAAGCAACCTGAAATGAAAAGACCACCCTGCCGCATCCTATTTGTTTTGCGCATTTATTTGCTTCGGTTCCGCATGCTGACCGGTTTCTAAAAAAAAGAGAAAATAGTAGCGTAGGGAGATAATTACTTATTTTGGAAAAATAAAACCAATGTCCAAGTAGTGTCGAAACCTCGTCGGAATTTTTCTAAAAAAAAAAGGGGGAATAAAACCAAAAGTTTCCTTTCAGTTTGATTTTTTAAAAAAAAAACATATAAAATTGTTCTTTTCTTTTAAGAAAAAAGAGGGTATTTATTTAAAAAAAAAATGGAAAACTCATAATTCAAAAAATGTGTTGTTTCTTTTGTAGTACCCTTTTATAAATTCAGACTAATAGCCCAAGTAAAAAAAAAAAAATAGGATATGCCCGAACTACGCCGGTTTGATTCTCACCGGGTGTGAGATACGTAGGCAACCCTCGTCGGGTTCAACCCCATTTTTCTAAATAGTCAAAAATCAATGAATAAATAAAAGATGTGTCAAATTTTTAAAAGAGTCGTAAATAAGTCAGGTGACGTTGTTTTATCATAAATAGCCGAATGTTCCTGGAAGGGACGCCGGAAGGCTGACTTTGCATAAACAGCCACCTTTGGGTCTTGTTTAGCGTTTTTATCCAATAAACCCGCACAGCCTTAAAATCTTCGTCTCCGAAGTGTTTAAAGGCCGTGTTCAGAACTTGATCCTCTCTGTAAAAATATTTTTTTTGAGTCAGTCATTTTGTTAAAATCGCCTTAAATAAATGTGCAGGATGAGCACGATACAAAATGAATCGTTTTCAATAATGACCAAGATCCCTTTTGAGTTGCGATTATGGTGGAACGACTTAGGCAAAGAAGGGCAAGGCAAAGTGAGGAAATATCTGAAAAATCTCCCGGATTTACTAGACATTCAACCTCGGGGTGATATTATCAGATCATTGGTCACTTACTGGGATTCGGCGCACAATGTATTCCATTTTTCAGACTTCGAACTCACCCCGACGTTGGAGGAAATAGCAGGATACATTGGGAGTGATGAAGCTCCGTTAAGGTTCAAGTACTTGATTGCACCTAGGGCCGTCACGGTACACCGATTTTTGGATTTTCTGAAAATACCCCGAACATTTCACCATCCAGATCTGGCCAAAGGTTTCTGCAGTCTCCATCTCATGTATGCTAGATACGGTCATGAGGGCGGGTTCAATAAGCCGGATTTCAAACTATGTAGTAAAGGCAACCGACAAAAATGGGACGAACACAGGCAGTTGGCTTTCATGACGGCCTTCTTAGGTCTTATAGTGTTCCCAAGGAAGGACGGCCACATCGATCTAAGAATGACTGGGGTTGTCAGTACTTTGCTTACCCAAGATAAAAGTACTCTGGCGCCTATGATTATGGCTGACATTTTCCGGGCTCTCACTGTTTGTCGAGCCCGGGGTGACTTTTTCGAAGGATGTAACCTACTGTTGCAAGTGTGGATGACCGATCATTTATGTCATCGCTCCTCACTTTTGGGTTATGGTTCGCCAGAGAAAACTTGTATTGGAGAATTCTACATGAGAATCAAAGGGCTCAATTTACCTGAGGGAGTCACATCATGGACCTCATTTCTCCGAACTCTCACCGCCAGCCAAATCCAATGGACGCTCGGATGGTCACCTATCGAGGAAATCATATACATGCCGGCAACCCGACCTCACTTTCTGTTGATGGGACTGAAAAGTATCCAACCCTATGCACCGTATCGGGTTTTGAGGCAACTTGGGAGGTACCAAGTGGTACCGAAAGATGAAGATTTGAGTACCCAGGTGATTGAAATAAGTCCGAACGGTCATTTCCCTGAAGAAGAAGTTCGCCAAATCTGGAGTGAATGCCAACATCTGACAGCAAACACTTGTGTGATCGATACGACAAAAGGGGAAGTCGCCCCAGGATATCACGCTTGGTTTAGAGGTAGCCTGTCTTACGAAAGACCGGCTAAGAGGCCGCATCTCAAAGATTTCGTAGAATCATCCCAAGGGCAATGGAACTGGTTAGCAAAAGAGAAGGGTTATCGAGCAGAGATTGGCGATTTGAAGCTACAAATAGATAGTTTGAAATTCGATAACAGCGTACAAATCGCGGCGGATCGAAGCGAAAAGAATAGGTTGATCCAAGAGAATGAAGAACTTAAGGCCCAAGTCCAAAAATTGAGATTGTCTCTTGATGAGCAACCCAGAAGTCAATCAGACCAGCGGTTGATAAAGGGTTTGAAAAGAGAGATCACGGAATGGCGAGACAGGTTAGAAGAATCCGAAAAGGTCATGACAGAGTTCAAGGCACGGTGGGAAACAAGAGTAGATAAGCATCGCCGATGTTTGAACCAATTGAAACGTGACCACGAGAAGGCTGTTTCCAAAATAAAGAGGGAGATGGCTACACTTGAGTTTAAAGCAGTTAAGCAGGCCAGGGATTTCCAAATGGAGAGTAGATACTGTTACGACTTGTTGGCCCAAGTGAAGGAAGAAGTGCGGCAGCTGAGGGATCAGCACATACAGGACTCACAGGTATTCAAGACGAGCAGTGATCAGATAAGGAACCTACTCATAGAGAAGAAGCAAACCAGAGATAGGATCAAGGCCATTGCCCATGCCATCACCAGACGATGTCTACGATGTGAGAACATGTCCAGCGCTACCGTCCTCTCGGCAGTAATGGGTTATGTCAAGCAGACTATGCACGAGCTGGAGCAACTTGAGAGGGATCTCACGCCTAGGACCGCGGCGAGGCCGAACGATGCCCCGCGGAAACCAATTTTTAAAACCATAATGCATTCATAGGTCAAATCTGTATTTTAGCATCTTCTGCCTGTTTTTTCATCAAGGTGATTTTCAGTCTATTTTGAGTCTAGGTTCATTTTCCAAGTTTGCTTTTTCTTTTGCAGAATGTAGCTTGTAATAGAACATTTCAACAATGAAGAGGTTGTTTCTTTTACGTCCATTTGTGTTTTTCGAACTACGTAATGATCTGATTCACGTAGGCATCGTGATACGTAGGCAATCCTCATCGGATCCGGTCGCATTTTCTTTTACTACAAAAATAAAAAAAATAATAATAAAATAAAAGGAAATCAAAAGAGAAAAAAAAAAAGGGAAAAAATACCGGAATGACGCATGCTCTCGTAGCAGACATATAGTAATCCACTTAACTGTATAGGTGCATCATGCCCAACGTGAGATTAACTATCTGTTATTTGCTGCAAATTAACCGTGCGCTTGTCATTGAGCATGTTTCCCAGGGTTTTTGGAAAGACGGTTGGTTTGGTGAAAGTCTGGCCTCGCACTCATACTTCACGAGGTCAAGGAGAGGTGTTCAACTACCTGTTGCTAGGACCAGAAGCAGTACTCACACTTACTTCACCAGGTCAAAAGGAAGTGTGGAAATGTCTTCGGAAATTCCATTGCAAACAGTCCCCGTCTCTGAGGAGAGCTCAATCTCAGCCGTCCTCACGCCTGAATCCGCAACTGCGGAAGAAAATAGAATCCTACGGCTCCGCATGTTGGAAATGCTGGATGACTGGAACAATGGGAAAGAGCCGCCAAGTGTCGTCCCCGGATTCCCTGAATTATTCTCCAGGTCAGGTGGGACTTCTAATGTCCCCATAAATTACCCTGCTACCCCATTCGGGTACCCAGCCAACTCCGCCTTCTCCGCAGGATCACCTTCTGAGCCTCATCCCCGAATGTCGGCCACTGATGCAAGCATGAACATCTTTACTGCATCGCCTTGCCCAGCTACGGCACAGCCTGCCACATACAAGCCAAGCTTTGACTCATCCTCTTTTACATTCCAAGCACCATCGTTCTCAATGGAACCAACCAGGTTCGCTACCAACAATAATCCTCTACCGCCTCAGTGCGAACTCGCACCGGGACAGGATCAGAACCCCAGGATTGCAGAACAAAATGAGATTGCTAAGAGAATGAGAAGCCTTGAACAAAGTTTGAAGAATATGCAAGGTTTGAGCGGGCAAAAGAGCGTCTCTTACGCCGACCTGTGCATGTTCCCTCACGTGCACCTGCCGACGGGTTTCAAGACCCCCAAGTTCGAGAAATACGATGGGCACGGTGACCCCATTGCACATCTTAAGAAATACTGCAACCAATTGCGGGGAGCCGGCGGAAAAGAAGAACTGCTCATGGCATATTTTGGGGAAAGCTTAGTAGGGATAGCTTCAGAATGGTATATGGATCAGGAAATGTCCCGATGGCATATATGGGATGATCTCGCCCGAGATTTTGTAAAGCAATTCCAGTATAACATCGACATTGCGCCAGACCGAAACTCTCTGTCGAATTTGAAGAAGAAGCCTTCGGAAAGCTTTAGAGAGTATGCTATTAAGTGGCGAGAACAGGCGTCGAGAGTGAAGCCTCCCATGGATGAAGTGGAAATGGTTACTACCTTTCTCCAGGCTCAAGAGTCTGACTATTTCCAAAACATGATGTCGGCCATGGGTAAGCCATTCGCGGAAGCGATCAAGATAGGAGAGATGGTAGAGAATGGGCTGAAAACGGGTCGAATTCTGAGTCAAGCAGCCATAAGGGCAACCTCTCAGGCCGTCCAAAGCGGGTCTGGAGGGACGACAAGGGGGAAGAAGAAGGAAGAAACGGCTATGGCAGCCTCTGAAGCAAGGGAGTATCGTCATCCCAGGCCCCATTTTCCGGAAAGGGCCCCACAACACTACTACCCCCACTCAAATGTGGCATATGCTCATCAACCTTATATGGTCATGAATGCCCAACCTTATAACCATCCACCACAACAAGCCAACCGAGGCCCAGCTCCACCTCCCAGAAATCAGCCTCCTTACCGCAACCACTATAACCCACAACCCCCGCAGAATAACTACCGCCCCCAGGAGCCACCTCGACGGCGGACTTTCACGCCCATCGGTGAACAATACTCTACATTGTTCCCTAAGCTAGTCCAGTTGGGTTTCTTGCAACCAATTCCCCAAACGAGGCAAAACCCGACATCTCCTTCTTACAAAGCCGGAGTCAGATGCGCCTATCATTCAGGGGCCGAAGGACATGATACAAACGACTGCTGGTCATTGAAAAGAGTGGTCGAAAATTTGATAGAGCAGGGGAAGATAGTGCTAAGGGACGAAGAGATCCCAAATGTAACTAACAATCCATTGCCCGCTCACAATAATGGGCCGCTGATCGGCATGATTTGTGAAGACAAAGAGTTCGACCCTGCCTTGAAAGCCATAATTGCCATTGTCGACACAGCGAGGAGGCCTGAAACAGACCAGAAATCAGAAAGGGGGGAGGAGGCCAAGGCTGCAGAAAGCAAGCCTGAAAAGAAGGTGGAGAAGAAAGTGGTACCGGCAAAGGGTGGAGTTCTTTACATACCGCGAGGTCAAGCCAAGAAGACGCAGAACTTCGGGATCAAAAAGACAAAACCTATGTACGTGCCAAAAGGGGCCTATGTGGTCCGGGGGACGATTCAACCACCTCGGCTGAATGAGCCAGTGGTTATCGGACGCGTGCCACAAAAGCCAATGACCAACCCGTCCACAGTGCCGTGGAATTATCAAAAGACTTTGGTAACATACAAAGGTAAGGAGGTCATGGAAGAACTTCCAGAAAATACTTTCGTTGGAGGGTACTCAAATACCCAAGAACTGAACAACGCCACACAAAGGCGCTTCCCTCCAAAGGAGCCCGTGAGTGTTGAAGAAGCGGAAGTGTTCTTCCAACAAATGAAGATGCCGGATTACGAAGTGATAGATCAGTTGCGCAAGCACCCTGAGCAGGTGTCCATGCTATCATTATTAATGAGGTCAAACGAGCATCAAAAGATCCTGCTGAAAACCCTGAATGAAGCATATGTACCGGTCGAAACCTCGGTGGAGCAACTAGAGCGGATGACAGAAAGATTCTTCGCTGTCAACCAAATCTCTTTCAATAAGAATGATTTACCCCCGGAAGGAGCAACACATAACAAGGCCTTACACTTAGCAGTGAAATGCGAGGACTACTATGTCAAGCGGGTAATGCTGGATGGGGGATCAGGTGTTGACATTTGCCCGCTCTCCACGCTACAAAGAATGGAAATTGGGGCAGGAAGAATCCGACCCAACAACGTCTGCGTGAGAGCTTTCGACGGCATCAAGAGAGATACCATGGGAGAAATAGACCTGTTGTTGGTCATAGGACCAGTCGAATTTCGAGTAACCTTCCAGGTGATCGACATGGACACATCCTACAATTTCCTCCTTGGCAGACCTTGGATCCATGCGGCAGGAGCCGTGCCTTCCACTCTTCACCAGATGGTGAAATTCGAGTACGAAGACCAAGAAATCGTGGTCCATGGGGAAGACGAACATGCCATTTACCGGGACCCATCCATTCCGTATCTTGAACCGAGAGAAGGGAGCGAACATACGGTCTATCAAGCTTTCGAGGTGGTACTGGCCGAGCAGCACGAAGAGGGAGTACCTTGCCCCCAGCCTTTCTTGTCTAACGCTTCGGTTATGGTAGCCAAAGAGATGATCCGACACGGATTTAGGCCAGGGAAGGGACTTGGACGAACCCTTCAGGGAATAACAGAACCCGTTACTTTGCCAGTCATCAAGAAACCTTTTGGACTAGGTTTCAAACCTACTCCAACAGACGAAAAATGGGCAAAGAAAAGGAGAAATGAGGGCTGGGAGTTGCCTCAACCACTGCCAGATTTATATGCGACTTTCGTCAGGCCAAGGTACGTCGAAGAAGAAGATGATGAGGTCTTCACAGCTGAGAAAATCGAGGAAATATGTGAGGCGATGAGAGAAATGCTCTATGAGGTCCACATGGTTCAACCGGGTGAAGGCACAAGCACTGCCGAGATGCTGTACATGGGACCGAACGCCCAACTTCAAAACTGGGAGGCCACGCCATTCCCGACTAGACGGAAGTCCGGGTAGATCTGCCCTGCCACCTTTCCTGTATCACAAGTCATCTCCGGGACTTAACTTGAACGTTTTCTTCTTTTCAATTGTTGTTTTGAATTCCCAGTTGTAAACATTGTTGTCTTTCAACTTTCCAAAGAAAATGTACAAAAAATCATCATTGCTTTCCCATTCTTTCTTTTGCTTTGATTTTTTATTAGTTTTCCTTTTATCTTCCTTTTCAGTCCTAATAATGCGGCTTTGAATATGACATGCTTGCGGACTTCACGCCCAGATCACAATGAGCTATTTAACTGCGAATTAATGAACCCAGAACCAGAATATGATGCGGAAGAGGCTTTTAGGGAGATAAACCGAGAGTTGGAATATTTCGAGAATAAACCTAAGCCAAATCTGAATGACACTGAACCGGTAAATTTAGGAACCCCGGAAGAAATCCGGGAGACCAAGATAAGCATTCACACGGACAAGAAAACGCGAGAGGCGATAATTCAACTTCTTCTTGAATTTAAAGACGTGTTTGCTTGGTCATATGATGGCATGCCGGGATTAGGTGTTGATCTAGTGGTTCACAAATTGCCGATTCATCCTGGTTGTCCTCCAGTTCAGCAAAAGCAACGAAAGTTCAAAACTGAGGTCAGTGACAAGATTAAAGAAGAGATCACCAAGCAGCTGAAAACGGGAGTGATCCGGGTAGTCCAATATACAACATGGCTGGCGAATGTGGTTCCAGTACCGAAAAAGGACGGGAAAACTCGGGTATGTGTAGATTACCGAGATCTGAACAGAGCAAGTCCTAAAGATAATTTCCCGCTGCCTAACATCCACATCCTCGTTGATAAATTGCGCCAAACACGAAATACAATCTTTTGTAGATTGTTATGCCGGGTATCATCAGGTGCTGATGGATGAGAAGGACGCCGAGAAAACTGCTTTCACCACGCCTTGGGGCACCTACTGTTATCGGGTCATGCCATTTGGTCTAAAGAATGCTGGGGCTACTTACATGAGGGCCATGACCGCCATTTTCCATGACATGATGCATCAGGAAATAGAGGTGTACGTGGACGATGTAATAGTCAAGTCCAGGACGCAGGATAACCACATCCAAGACTTGAGGAAATTCTTCGAGAGGCTAAGGAAGTATGACTTGAAGCTAAATCCAGCCAAATGCGCTTTCGGAGTTCCGTCGGGCAAACTTTTGGGTTTCATCGTAAGCAGGAGAGGTATCGAGCTAGATCCAACTAAGATAAAATCCATCAGAAATTTGCCTCCTCCAAGAACAAAGAAAGACGTGATGAGTCTGTTGGGCAGGTTGAACTACATCAGTCGGTTTATTGCCCAGCTGACAAGCACGTGTGAACCCATATTCAAGCTGTTAAGGAAAGATGCGGCGATTAAGTGGACAACGGAGTGTCAAGAAGCCTTTGATAAAGTCAAAGAATACCTTTCGAATCCCCCAGTCTTGGTCCCTCCAGAACCGGAAAGGCCACTTTTCTTGTATCTGACAGTCTTAGAGAACTCTTTCGGCTGTGTCCTCGGGCAACACGACGTAACCGGAAAGAAGGAGCAAGCAATCTACTACCTGAGCAAGAAATTCACCGGTTACGAGGCCAAATACACACTGTTGGAAAGGACATGCTGCGCTCTCACATGGGTTGCACAAAAGCTGAGACATTATCTCCAAGCCCACACTACATTCCTCATAAGCAGGTTGGATCCTTTGAAGTATATATTTCAGAAGCCAATGCCTACTGGGAGACTGGCTAAGTGGCAAATCCTGCTTACGGAATTCGACATAGTTTATGTCACTCGCACGGCAATGAAAGCCCAGACGTTAGCAGATCATTTGGCCGAAAATCCGATCGATGAGGAATACCAGCCATTGGATACCTACTTCCCAGATGAAGAAGTAAACACCGTAGAAATGATCTCGGAGGAAGCTCATGTTTGGAAGATGTTCTTTGACGGAGCCGTGAACGCCAAGGGTGTAGGGATTGGGGCAATCTTGATCTCGCCTTCTGGTCAGCATTATCCCGCCACAGCTAGACTGCGTTTCTTTTGCACAAATAATACAGCTGAGTATGAAGCCTGCATTATGGGCATGCATATGGCAATCGATCAGGATGTCGAAGACTTACTGATTATGGGAGATTCTGACCTGATCATCCGGCAAGTCCAAGGTGAATGGGAAACTCGGGATGTCAAACTTATCCCATACCGACAACATGTGGAGGACCTCAGCAAGCGCTTTACCTCAATAGAGTTCAGGTATATTCCAAGGTGTCACAATGAACTGGCAGATGCACTTGCTACTCTGGCTTCTATGCTACCCTACCCGGGCAACGCCCACGTCGATCCTTTGGAAATCCAAATCAAGGAAAGACACGGTTACTGCAGTGTAATCGAGGCGGGATCAAATACGCAGCCTTGGTACCATGACATCAAGAGGTTCCTGAAGACGCAAGAATACCCCGAGCACGCTACTGGAGATCAAAAGAGGACCATTAGGCGACATGCAAGTGGTTTCTTTCTAAGCGGTGAATTGTTATATAAGAGGACCCCGGACCTCAATCTCTTATGATGCGTCGATATCGAGGAGGCAAGAAAGATCATGCACGAAGTACACGCAGGTGTGTGTGGACCTCACATGAACGGGTATGTCTTGGCAAAGAAAATCCTTCGAGCAGGTTATTACTGGATGACCATGGAAAAGGATTGCTTTAGTTTCGTTCGGAAGTGTCATCAGTGTCAGGTGCACGGTGATTTGATTCATGCACCTCCCACGGAACTGCATCCCATGTCCGCACCATGGCCATTTGTCGCCTGGGGCATGGACGTCATTGGACCAATTGAACCAAAGGCTTCGAATGGACACAGGTTTATACTGGTTGCCATCGATTACTTCACAAAATGGGTAGAAGCCGTCACTCTCAAGTCGGTCACTAAGAAAGCTGTGGTAGATTTTGTACACTCAAATCTTATCTGTCGCTTCGGTATTCCTGCGACCATCATTACGGATAATGCAGCAAACTTGAACAGTCATTTGATGGGAGATGTGTGCGAGCAATTCAAGATAACACACAGGAATTCCACTCCTTATCGGCCAAAAGCCAATGGTGCTGTGGAAGCTGCAAATAAAAACATCAAGAAGATTTTGAGGAAGACAATACAAAGTTCCCGACAGTGGCATGAGCAGTTACCTTTTGCATTATTGGGGTACCGCACTACGGTACGCACATCGGTGGGAGCGACTCCTTATCTTTTGGTTTATGGGACCGAGGCTGTAATACCGGCAGAGGTAGAAATTCCTTCGCTTCGAATCATTGTCGAAGCAGAAATCGAAGACAGCGAGTGGGTCAAGGCTCGACTGGAGCAATTGACGTTGATTGATGAAAAGCGGATGGCTGCAGTTTGTCACGGACAGTTATACCAACGAAGGATGGCCCGTGCTTACAACAAGAAAGTCCGACCCCGGAATTTCGAAGTAGGTCAGCTGGTACTAAGGCGTATTTTGCCGCATCATGAAGAAGCAAAAGGAAAGTTTGCCCCAAATTGGAGAGGCCCATACATCGTAAGGAAGATATTGCCGAGAGGAGCATTGTATTTGGGTGATATCGAAGGAAATGACCCCGACACAGCAGTAAATGCAGATGCAGTCAAGAGGTATTATGTCTAAAGCATACTCCAGTGGTCCTGACATGTTGAAAATGACGAAGGCGTTTGTTCCCCACTACTCCTCAAACACTACCCAATCCTCTCCCCCAACTTTTGAGCCGCTTACAAAACAAAACAAAAAAAAAAGAAAAAAAAAGAAAAAGAAAACAAAACAAAATTTAATTGGGGCTTGAACTACGTTTGACTTGATTCCGAAAGGATACGTAGGCAGCCTCTCCCTGAGGTTCAGTCACACCAACAATAAAATCCCATTCACCCTGAAATTGAAAATCGGGGCACGTCGAGCAGTTGAGAAGTTAGTATCACTACCTCTCTTTACCAAGCACAAGCCTTCAAATCAATTACCAAATATGGTGGGGAATCAATAAGTGTCACAAACGAAGACCATCACACTCTGAATTGAGAGAGATAAAATGAGAGAGTCTCGGCGGTGAAAACCTTCGGGCACCACGAGGCGACGGGAGTAGAGAAACCAAAATGAGAGAGTTTGTTTAGTAAAAAACTCGCAAAGAGTGCTATCAAGCGATGACAGGGAGAGAAATGAGAGAGGTCAGCCAGCGAAAACCCGCAAAGGGCGCTGTTGGCCGAAAAGAATGACGCCATCCCAAGAAAGTTTCGCCAGAATGCCACCAGTTTGGAATCACAGATCCGTTCTGGTTCAGGAAAACGCAAGCTCTTAGAAGGTCAGACGTCCAGTCCAAAAAGCATGTCATGTCATTGAAAGCCAGCATTATCTTCCTCAGATAAGTCTTTCTCATCCCGAAAAGGTTACTCCTTTTCTGATTTGTTTTCTCTTTTCTTTGTTTCTTTTCGAATCCCTTTCGCATTTTAACCCCGGGTTCAGGACACACCGGAAAGGACAGGTGGCAGGTTTGTTTGCACGGAATCCCGTCTCATGAAGGAAAGCACCTCATCTCATTGATATACCCAAGCATGATGAATCATGACGTTCGATGGTGTTCCGGAGTAAAGGAAAAAGAGAGAAATCTTGAAATCTTCCCCAGCAAGTCTACCTTCGGACAAATCCCCACAGAGTTTCCCCCTGTACAAAACCCCACAGAGTTTCTCTTTTGTACAATCTCCCACAAAGTCTCCCCGCTGGAATTTCATCGGCGCATCCCCAGCGAGTCCTTTTGTAAATATTCCCCAACAAGCTTACCCCAACAAATCCTAGAAATCCCGCTTTGAAATAAATCCCCAGTATGGCCCATTGTACAAAAACCCACACAAAGAATCCACTTTGTAAATATTCCCCACAGAGCTTCCCTTTTGTACAAATTCCCACAAAATACCTCCAATAAAATCCCCGTTGTGAACCTCCAAGCAAAACGGGACACAAAAAAAAAAAAAAAAAGAAGGTTTCGCCGTCACAGAATCCGGAAATACAAGCCTGAGCAGTCTAAAGGTTTCGCCGTTCGAATCAAATCAATGGCGTGACTCCGCAACATAAATAGAGACGCAACAAAGCAATTGGAAACGATCAAGGTCACCGAACCGACCGTCATTTTCGAACTAACAATTGTTCTTTAAGTTGAAACAGGTATTAATCCAAGACAACCGTGCAAGAAGCAGGTGTCGCCCAAAGAAGAAGGTACACGGGTACAAGAAACATTTTGGCAATAAGGAATTCACTCAAAAGGTAAGTTCCCGCAAAACTCCCTCTTATTTTTCTATTAAAACAAGCCAACATTAGAGTTTTAAACTCTAAACTGAGCTTTTCCATGCAATCAGCATTAGGGTTTTAAACCCTAAACTGAATTTTCCTTTTAGTCAGCATTAGGGTTTTAAACCCTAAACTGAACTTTTTCCTTTCAGCCAGCATTAGAGTTTTAAACTCTAAACTGAGCTTTTCCATGCAATCAGCATTAGGGTTTTAAACCCTAAACTGAATTTTCCTTTAGTCAGCATTAGGGTTTTAAACCCTAAACTGAACTTTTTCCTTTCAGCCAGCATTAGAGTTTTAAACTCTAAACTGAGCTTTCCCATGCAATCAGCATTAGGGTTTTAAACCCTAAACTGAATTTTCCTTTTAGTCAACATTAGGGTTTTAAACCCTAAACTGAACTTTTTCCTTTCAGCCAGCATTAGAGTTTTAAACTCTAAACTGAGCTTTTCCATGCAATCAGCATTAGGGTTTTAAACCCTAAACTGAATTTTCCTTTTAGTCAGCATTAGGGTTTTAAACCCTAAACTGAACTTTTTCCTTTCAGCCAGCATTAGAGTTTTAAACTCTAAACTGAGCTTTTCCATGCAATCAGCATTAGGGTTTTAAACCCTAAACTGAATTTTCTTTTTAGTCAGCATTAGGGTTTTAAACCCTAAACTGAACTTTTTCCTTTCAGCCAGCATTAGAGTTTTAAACTCTAAACTGAGCTTTTCCATGCAATCAGCATTAGGGTTTTAAACCCTAAACTGAATTTTCCTTTTAGTCAGCATTAGGGTTTTAAACCCTAAACTGAACTTTTTCCTTTCAGCCAGCATTAGAGTTTTAAACTCTAAACTGAGCTTTTCCATGCAATCAGCATTAGGGTTTTAAACCCTAAACTGAATTTTCCTTTAGTCAGCATTAGGGTTTTAAACCCTAAACTAAACTTTTTCCTTTCAGCCAGCATTAGAGTTTTAAACTCTAAACTGAGCTTTTCCATGCAATCAGCATTAGGGTTTTAAACCCTAAACTGAATTTTCCTTTTAGTCAGCATTAGGGTTTTAAACCCTAAACTGAACTTTTTCCTTTCAGCCAGCATTAGAGTTTTAAACTCTAAACTGAGCTTTTCCATGCAATCAGCATTAGGGTTTTAAACCCTAAACTGAATTTTCCTTTAGTCAGCATTAGGGTTTTAAACCCTAAACTGAACTTTTTCCTTTCAGCCAGCATTAGAGTTTTAAACTCTAAACTGAGCTTTTCCATGCAATCAGCATTAGGGTTTTAAACCCTAAACTGAATTTTCCTTTAGTCAGCATTAGGGTTTTAAAACCCTAAACTGAACTTTTTCCTTTTAGCCAGCATTAGAGTTTTAAACTCTAAACTGAGCTTTTCCATGCAATCAGCATTAGGGTTTTAAACCCTAAACTGAATTTTCCTTTTAGTCAGCATTAGGGTTTTAAACCCTAAACTGAACTTTTTCCTTTCAGCCAGCATTAGGGTTTTAAACCCTAAACTGAGCTTTTCCATGCAATCAGCATTAGGGTTTTAAACCCTAAACTGAACATTCATATCCTCTTTCATCAATTTTATGAGCTTCCTGGTGAATAATTAACGAAATTTTCCTAGTGAAACTGGGGCAGAAAATTTCGTTCGTTTGTTTGTTTTTTCCCGCAGGTCTAACCTCGAGCCACACGGATCGAAATGACCCGCGAGATGAGTCTCAACTCAAAATCAAAGAAGAAAAGAAGATGTCCCGAGATACTGGAGAAAATGGAAGGCGGATCGCTCCAAGATTTGATTAAGGTCCAGAACTCTGCCAGTCGCGTCTCACTGAGTATCCCGGAGATTAAGCAAGTCGCCACAACTCGCAAGCATCAAGATTCAGATCGAAGTCTACAAGCAGAATCAGCTAAGACCCAAGATCAAGTCGTAAAAGAATCATAGATAGGAATCTTGTAACTAGCAGTTGACATACACATAAGTAGTTAGCTCAGTTTCCAATTTCCATTTGGTTGTAATAAGGCGGTCAGTAACGTAGCAGTGGCAACAGCAGCAGCAAGCATTGCAATCCCATGTTAGTCCCAGCTACCAAAACCTCCCGAACTACATTGACCTGATTCCTGTTTAGCCCAGGATATGTAGGAAATCTTTGAAGCAAGATTCGGTCAGATCTTTCAAAAAAAATGCTTCATACGGAGTGGTCTATAGGCAAAAATCGCTCATACACGCTCACTTGATCTTTGCACGAAAACCCTTCGTGTTTCCGAACAAAGAGGGGCAGCTGTGAGCACGTGATTTTTGTTTCGCACGACAATCGCTCCAAAAAGAAATAAAAAAATAATAATCGGCCCTGCTGTACAATTTTGGATTTCTGTGCGGCACCTTGTTGATTTATTTGTGACTTCGTCCCATTTTTATTTACTTTTAAAATTCAAAAATATATATATGTGTCCTGCATAATTCGAACCATAATCCGGTCGTTAAATAGAAAATCATGAATAGGCATCTTCGTCCGTGATTTTATTTGGTTTGACTTTACCTGTGTTGAAATATTTTAGTGCGTGTGCAAATAATTGTATTGAGTGTGTATTTAATTTTAATTTGATTTTTTTTGGCTTAGTTTTGTTTTTAAAATAAATAAGAAAAAGGAAATAAATAAAATAAAATTTAAAAAAAAAAATAAAGAAAAGGACCCTGCCTTTCCGGACTTGGGCCAATTTATTAAAATTGGCCCAAACAAACAGCCCAAGACCCAGGCCTACCCGGTCCAGGCCACCCGATGCCCAAGACGTCCAAACGACGTCGTTTGAGTCGTGCCTGATCTAGGCCGTTGATCTCAGATTGATCAACGGCCAAGATCAATTCTCCATAACCCATCAATAAACCCGACCCATCTTACCCGGACCAACCCAAACCCCTTACCCTCGAAACGACACCGTTCCACTTAAGCCCTCAGATCCAGACCGTAGATCTAGATTGATCTGACGGTCGAGGTTCACCCACCCACTAACTATATAAGCCCTTCACCATACCCTGCCCCCCCCCCATCTGAACCCCAGCCTTCGTCTCCAAACAAACAACCCTAAAACCCTAGCCGCCCCTGCGTACTTCCGCCATGAAAGCCGGCGGCATGGATGCCGGTGACCTTCCCTTGAACACCATAGAACCCCCATGCCATCCTGAACCCAAATCTACCAACCCCATGGTTCGAATCACCCCCAGGTCCTCGAATCTTCATTTGAAGATTCGAGTCAAAACTCGATCTAACCCAACCAACCCCAGTTTCATACCAGACACTCCCCAGACCCCCTCGTGACCAAACCATACTTGGTTTGGTCCGAATCTGATCAGGGAAGCATGAATCCCAGATCTGAGTTTTGGAATTTGTGGGTTCTTCGTCACTGGCCCATATCCGTTCGAACCGAAGAGGTTAAGGTCTAATGGACTTTAATCAAAGTTTTCTCATTTGAGAAACACTTCGATTAAAGTCCGTTCAGCCTTAAGAAAGGTCTGTTCCGAGTCCGGTTTGAGGTTTTGATTTTTCAAGGTGAGTTCTTTCTTTTCTTATTTGTTTTGGTTCATCCGATTGTGGTAAAGGTCTGTTCATGTTTTGTTTGCGTCCTTGACTTTTAGCAACTGTGCCTTGACCACTTTGCTTGAACCTCTGCTGTTTGATTGAGTCTTTCCATTTGTTTTGATAATGTGTATGTAAGTGTTGTGCAACTAGCTGATTTTCAAATTTGGACTGACTAGTTGATTCCTCGGGTACCACTTTGCTTAGTCAGTGTAATTCAAATCATGTGTCGATACTGTTAAATGTCTGATTTTTTGTTACGATTGTATGTGTTATAACTAATATAGTCGAGTCGACATATGTCGTCAATTAGTTTTAGTTGTCCGAACGATAACAAATCAATGTACTTTTGATAAGCATGGCTTGAATCACTTAGGAACTGAGTTTGGTGCTTATAATTAGTAATTTGAATCAGAAGTGTAAAAGAGCAATGTTCTGTTTAGTCACAGTTCTGAAATTGGAGAGCATGTGCACTTATGCACAACATGTGTATTTTGTGCACAGCCTGTGCCCTGCCTAAGTGTTTTTGAATTAAATAGTTTGACAGCATGTGCTGTCAGACTACATTCTGCTGCCCATTACCTTACTTTAGTTCAAAAATATTAAACCTTGCCTAAAAGTAAGTCTGCCAGGGAATATCATGGGCTGGTGTTCTTATTTAAATAGTAAGTGGAATCTGAAAATAAGGGAGCACATGGGAGGATGTTCTAATTGATGATGGGAGGCTGATATAAAAGGGGGATTGGGATAAGAGATAGAGGGGGGACAGACAAAAAAAGGAGGAGAGAAAAAGAACACCATCTGATAATAGAGGTCAGAGAGAGCATAGATAGAGGAGAGTTGAAGTTCTGGAAAAAGATACACACACAGAAAGAGAGATACACATAAAACACTGAGATTGAATGCAGAGGGTTTGAGTTCTGAAAAACAGAAGACTGGAAAAGATTTCTTTTGATAACTCAAGCACAAGTTCAAAACTGAAGATCAATATTAGATTTTGAAAAGAAAGGAGATAGGGAGAGGGATAAACAGAAAATCAGCATCTATTTCTGTTTTGTTTGTGCGAATCTCAGTTTGTTCAAACTGTTCAATCAACTCTGTTTTCTTTCAAGTATCAGCTGAGTTCATTGGTTGATTCATATTGTTTGTTTCTCCTGGATTTGGTCTGTCTTGGAGTATTGTTCCTACTGCATTGTCTGCTGTCACCTTTCTGCCATTTCTTATCGGTTCTAACTGTATCTTGCACTGGGAGCTGGCCTATTTGTACCTGTTGTTACTGCTGCTGTTTCTATTGCCATTGTCACTCTACTGACCTCCTTCCTTTTTCGATTTTAATCATTCCCAGGTACACGCTCCTGAAACCTTGTTGGTTGAAAGTTTGAAGTTTGAAGCTGAAATAAAGAAATGAACATCTGTTTACTTTACAATCCTTGTGTTCAAAAATAGTTTGAATGGTAGCTTGGTATGTATTTGTTTAAGTTAGTTCCAATCACGATTGCTCTGTATGAGTTATGCACTTCTTGATTGACATATTAGATAATATTGTTTATTAGGTCAGACGTATTTTCAATATGTATAACCATTAGGTTTCGATTCAGCTATGATAGTATAATATAGAATCGTGGCAAACATCTGTATGTATTTTGTCGAGACTTTTGAACTGTCAAATCTGTCATATTTGGTTCCGTTTAATTTCAAGATAAATGTACCCAAGCTAATTCTCATGTGGTGTTACTTTAACATGATGACCATGTATGCCAACCCTCCTGTTAGTTTACTTGTTCCTATATAGGGTCGATATGGGTTTCGATATAGATTCACTGTTTCAAAATAATGCGGCTACTTTTTGAGTTCAATTAACAGTAGTTTTCCTAATAAACAACTGATCTTATTTATCAAGCCCAAATGAGCTAGTTTTAAAGTTCAAACTGGAAGGTCGTTTAATATAAATTTAGTGTACATTATTAGTTTGTTTGCAATCCCCTTTAGCAAATTAACAAAGTTCATTCACTCCTTAAAGACAAGGCATGAGGTAATTCTCATCTCATAAACAACCAATCAGGTGATCAAACAAAATTCAGATTCGCCAAACATAGCAGATATTTAGCATGTAGCTACTTAAACAAGTAAGTTTGGTCTTTCTATTTCATTTTTAGAGACAAATGTAATAGAAATGTAGTCGCTTTAGGATATCCTTTTCTAAAATAATGAGACGAGCCTCGCCAAATAAAAATGCAAATTGCGGGGCCCTCAACAACTAAACATAATAAATATTTAGAATTCAGGACGGGCCGTTTAGTAAACTTCATGGCCTTTCCCAAAAAGTAACAATACACTAGTTGCTTTAGGAGCACCTTTAATAACTTAACCTTCTTAAACACGGGTGCACATTGATGTGACCCAAATCCAAATCTCAACGGAGTCAGAATGTGTTGACGATCACGGGTGCATTGATTGTGACGTGTTTCGAGATGCATTTTCACGACGTTGCAATTCTATAAAAAATAAATGATAATAATAAAAGCGGTTTAATCTTAATAAAAGCACGTAAGTCATAACATGTATTCAAGTCAGATATTTAGTCATTATAACAATTTAAGCGACCGTGCTAGAACCACGGGATTCGAGGGTGCCTAACACCTTCCCTCGGGTCAACATAATTCCTTACTTAGAATTTCTGGTTCGCAGACTTCATTTGGAAAAGTCGAAAATTTCCTCGATTTGGGATTCAAGATAAACCGGTGACTTGGGACACCAAAAGCCAAACCTTTCCCAAGTGGCGACTCTGAATTAAATAAATAATCCCATTTCGAATATTGTCACTTAAATTGGAAAAACTCCACCCGCGCATTTAACCCTTCGGGGCGGGGCGCGCAAAAAGGAGGTGTGACAGTATTCAACATATTTCCCCTGTTGAACCAGTTTACGGTCCAGCCCGCAATCGTGCGGCTTCTTTACACACTATTGCTAGTGATAAGCCTAATCAAAAGGTTAAAAGGGTTGAAAGGGTTAAGATTAACCCTCAAAAAAATATTGTTCAAGATAATTACAATATTTCAGATAAGGATATTCCTTCTGTATCCGAGATGGATTTCGACCCCAATAATATTTAATGATTCCACACCAAATTGATTTTAGCCCCGGTTCCCGGGCCCGTATTTATATTCAAAAAGAATTTTTTAGTGAAAAATGGAACCAGTTTAAAACATGGTTTTTTGATACTTATAGTAAAGAGGATTTGAGTAATATATCTCAAGAATTTTATGAAACTTGTGCCTTACATAATCAAATTATGTATTTTGTTCCTTGGTTTATAACAACTTATTTACCTCTTTATATAAAGGTATTAGAAAGATCTTATAAAGACGGGAGTGGTAATATTACTAAAGCAATTTATCCGCCTCAGGCTCCCTTTATTTTACCTAATAATACTGGTATTACTTTCACTGCCTTTCAAAAATTTATTGATGATAATGTGGCAGCTATTAGTATTGCAGAAATTAATAAATTGATTTCTCAAAACAATTATTTGGGTTTATATGTTAAAATTTTAGGAGAACATATTGGTTCTCTTGATAAAAAACTTGATGATTTGACTATTTTAATAAAAGAAATGGGTACTAAGAAAGGACCAACTGATATTGCCTCCACTTCAGGAAGTAAAACAGTTGATCAAAACATTCTTACTCATATTCAAAGACCTCCTGAGATTCAGGATTTTAAATTTAAATCTCTTGATGACTTAGCTCAGCTTTTAGATAAAAAGCTTTCTGGTTTAAATATTAGACCTATTGATTTATCAAAAAAATTTGCTGATAAAATGGAGACCGTTTCTGATTATAAAACTGAGACTTGGTCAGAGTTTAATAAACTCAAAGGGATTGTTAAACAAAATCATAGGTATGCTGATAAACCAAGAATGCAGACCTATTATTATCCTCGTCCTACTCCTCAAGATGTGTTGATTGAGGAACGAGATTGGAATCAGACTAATACGTCTTATAACGGTTCCGAAATTTATGAATGGAATCTTGATGGTCTAACTGATAGACAATTAACCATTCTCGTACACAGAATGCTTATGTATTCGACTATCTGTAAAAGTGTTAAAAATACAGATAGAACTATTTGCAAAATGATTATTGCAGGATTTACTGGCCAACTTCGTGGCTGGTGGGATAATCATTTATCTGTAGAGGAAAAGGCTTTCGTTATAAATGCTACAACAACCGACGAAGGTGTTGATAACATAGGTATGGCTCTAGTGGTGGGTAGAGAAGATGCAGTTTATACCCTTATCCTTACAATTTTAGAGCATTTCAATGGTAGATTTACCTCAAATCATCAGACCGTCCGAACTTTACTTAATGGACTTAGATGTAAGACCCTTAGTGAAATTAGATGGTATAAAGATACTTTTATGAGTAGAGTTATGGAACTACCCGAGAATAGATATGAGCACTGGAAAGCCAAGTTTATAAACGGCCTCCCTTCCTTATTTGTTGAAAGAGTGAGAAATGTGTTAAAGGGTAGTTGCGGAGAGATTCTGTATAATAATTATACCTATGGTAAGCTTATAGGTGTTTGTACAGAAGAAGGTCTAAAATTGTGTAATGAGCTAAGGCTTTCTAGACAGCTTAAGATAGATAATCTTAAAGAAAGGTCCCAAGTAGGTGACTTTTGTACCCAGTTTGGTTTACCCGGAACTTCCACCCAAAATAGGAAGAAAAAAACCAAATATCATAGGTACCCTAACACGGAAATTCTATTATAGTTTAATGACTGTATGGAAGGATCTATATCCTTTTACCCAAGCAAGGGGCATGTCTAAGCCCGATACATACTCTTACTGAGCCCATGTGTCTAGCAGTTCTAACTGTGAAAGAGGTAGCCCTTTTGACAACTTCAGACGGGCTTTAATGTCACAGCTGGCTAGACGTATCCACTAAGGCAAAGCCAATAAGAGTAGTACCAGAACCGACTGTACCACCATCTTGGAACCAAATCAAGAAACTATATTAAAATTTCTTTATATTTTGAAAGAGTCTAGATTTTTCATGGTTAATATCCAAGAGAAATTAGTTATTCAACATAGATATGAAGCTTTTGGAATGGATCTGGGAGAAACAAGTACTAAAAGTACTAGACTTGAAGAGGTAGATATACCTCAAAACCTTGATTTATTAAATAAATAGTGTTAAAAATACAGATAGAACTATTTGCAAAATGATTATTGCAGGATTTACTGGCCAACTTCGTGGCTGGTGGGATAATCATTTATCTGAAGAGGAAAAGGCTTTCGTTATAAATGCTACAGCAACCGACGAAGGTGTTGATAACATAGGTATGGCTCTAGTGGTGGGTAGAGAATATGCAGTTTATACACTTATCCTTAAAAAACATGGTATAATAATTCATAATCTATTCTAAATATTCCCGGGATAGAAAATCCGGAAGAGAATTATCAATTCCTTTTTTGTATTGTATTTCAAAATCGAAAGGCGCCAGCTGAGCCTGCCATCTAGCAAATATTAATTTTGAAGCATCGTGCTTAAAATCTTTGTCAAACATGTATTTAACAGATTGAGCATCAGTTTTTATCAAAAACTTTTGGTTATATAAGTCGTCTTGAAATTTTAATACACACTTAACAATTGTTAACATTTCATGCGCCACAGTAGCATATTTCTTCTGGGCTTCGGTCCATTTACCAGAGTGAAATCTTATTAAGTATTCACTCTTATTATTGGGATTTACTTGTTTCAAAATCCCTCCATATCCAACATTAGACGCATCTGTCTCGATAATCTTTTGCCAAGTAGGATTGGCAAGGGTTAAACAAGGTAAAGATTTAACACGCCCTTTAATACTTTTGACTAACTCAGTATGTTGGTTAGTCCAAGGGTGTTTATGATCTTTCTTCAGCCGATCGTATAGAGGGGCTAGATCTCGTGACAAACTTTTATAGAAAGGGGATATATAATTTAGACTCCCCAAAAATCTTTGTAATTGAGTCCTGTCAGTAATAACATCAGGAAATTTTGAGGCAAAATCAATTGATCTTTGTATTGGGGTAATTTTTCCCTGACAAATATTATGACCTAGAAAACGAACATTCGTTTGGAATAGACTCATCTTAGGTTTAGAAATTACTAAACCGTTTTGTATAACAATCTTCTTAAAAATATCAAGATGCTTAATATGCATCTCCAAAGTTTTAGAAAATACTAATATGTCATCAATATAAATGATGATAAAATCCAAATATGGGTTAAAAATATCATTCATAATTTTTTGAAATTCAGAAGGGGCGTTTTTCAAACCAAATGGCATAACATTCCATTCATATTGCCCAAATGGAACATTGAAAGCAGTTCTATAAGTATGCTCTTTAAATATTTGAATTTGCCAATAACCAGATTTTAAATCAAATTTTGAAAATATATTGGCGTCATATAACCTAGATAGCAAGTCCCTTTTATTAGGGATAGGATACCTAATCCATTTTAGATGTTTATTTAATGACAATATTCGAAATGGGATTATTTATTTAATTCAGAGTCGCCACTTGGGAAAGGTTTGGTTTTTGGTGTCCCAAGTCACCGGTTTATCTTGAATCCCAAATCGAGGAAATTTTCGACTTTTCCAAATGAAGTCTGCGAACCAGAAATTCTAAGTAAGGAATTCTGTTGACCCGAGGGAAGGTGTTAGGCACCCTCGAATCCCGTGGTTCTAGCACGGTCACTTAAATTGTTATAATGGCTAAATATCTGATTTAAATACATGTTATGACTTACGTGCTTTTATTAAGTTTAAACCGCTTTTATTATTATCGTTTATTTTTTATAGAATTTGCAACGTCGCGAAAATGTATCTCGAACCACGTCGCAATCAATGTGCCCGTAGTTGTTGACCATTTCGACTCCGTTGAGATTTGAATTCGGGTCACATCAATGTTCACCCGGGTTTTAAGAATGTAATTTAATTAAACCGTGCCCTAAGGGTCTAGCGCGTTATTATTTTGTAGAAGGCCATGAAATTCGCTAAACGGCCTATCCTGAATTCTAAATAATTATTGTGGTTATTTATTGAGGACCCCGCAATTTTGCATTTTTATTTGGTGAGGCTCATCTCTATTTTAGAAAAAGGATATCCTAAAGTGGCTACATTTCTAATACATTTGTCTCTAGGAAGATAAAGGAGAAAAACACTAAACTTACTTGTTTAAGCAACTAACATGCTAAATACCTACTATATATGATGAATCCAAATTTTTGCTTGATCGCCTAATTGGTTGTTTATGAGGTAAGAACTATCACATGCCTCGCCTTTAAGGAGTGAATAAGTTTTGTTAATTTGCTAAGGGGATTGCAAGCAAACTAATAACGTACACTAAATTTGCATTAAGAAACGACCTTCCAGTTCGGATTGCAGAGCTAGCCCATTTGGCCTTGATAAATAAGATTAGTTGTTTATTAGGAAAAACCACTGTTGGCTGAATTCAGAAAAATAGTCGCGTTATTTCGAAATGATGAATCTATATTGAAGCTCGTATCGAAACTATGTAGAAAACAAGTAGTCCAGTAGAAGGGTTAGCATACGTTATTACCTTGTTAATGTAACGCTGCAAGAGAATTAGTTTGGGGCACACCTTATCTTGGAGTCAAATAGAAACGAATGTAGCAAAATCGATGGTTCAGAGATATAGGCCAAAATACATATATGTGCTTGCTACGATTCTATGTTTATGGTATCATAACTGAAACAAAGCTAACGATTGCATGCTTTAAAACACATCTGATTTGTCAAGCCAATGCTATCTACTTGTTCATCTCAACTTAGAATACATGTTAAGTTATACAGAATGTTTGCAGTTTTGCAGTTAAACAAATACAGGCCCAACTAACATTCAACCTATTTTTAACACCAATGTTATAACATAAAACAGATGTTCATTTCTTTATTTCTGCTTCAACTTCAAACTTTCAACAATACATGGTTTCAGAGGTTGTGTACCTGGAAATATTTGACAATTGAAGAAGAGGGCAATCAGCAGAGTAACAATGACAACAAGTGCAGCAGGAGTAACAGCAGGTAACAAAATCCCAATGCAAGATGCAGTTATAGCCAATGGGAAAAGGTAACAAAAGGACAGCAACAAGCAGGGGAGTGGGCTCAGGACTCAAACGGTCTAACTCCAAAAGGAAACAAACCAATAAGGACCCAAACAGCAGAAAACTGACTGATACTTGAGAGGAAATCAACACTTGTTTGAAACAGGTCAAACAAACTGGGAATCGAACAATTAGCAGGAAGAAAAAAACAGTTTATGCTTTCTGTATAGCCACCCTCTATCTCCCTTTCTTTCCAAAATCCAAAATCAGTGTTCAGTTTTGAACTTATGCTTGAATTATCAAAAGAAACCTTTTCCAGTTCCCTCTACCTCCTTTCCTAACATCAGGTGGAATTCTTTTCCTCTCCTCCTATATTGTCTGTCTGTGTCTATTCCCTCTGTCTGTATCTCTATCAGCTCTCTCTTTTTCTCTTCTATCCTCACAGCGTGTGTATTCCCCTGCTCCAATTTTTTTTCTCCCCCTTTTTTATCAGATGTCCCCTCCCCTTTTATAAACCTTAGCACTACCCCTTTTAACAGCCTGTTTAGAATGTCACCATACCCCTCCCTTGTGCCTTCCATTTTCAGTTCCACTTTAGCTAATTAAGTATTAAACCCCATCAATATTCCCTGGCAGACTTATCTTTCCCATTTTATTAACTAAAAGCAAGCATGGGCAGCAGGATGTAGTCTGACAGCACATGCTGTCAAACTATTTAATTCAAAAGGGCCTTTATGCCCATGTTGTGCACATGCCCTCCAGTTCAGATTACCATTACAGACTAAACATTAGGTTTCTGAAATCACATTAACAACTATAAGTAAATGAACTTAGTTCTTAATTGATTCAGGCAATGTTCAACAGAAGCAAATCGATTTATTTTGTTCAGACAGTTGAAACTAATTGACGACACATGTCGACTCGACTATATTAGCATTAACATACACAATCGTAGCCAAAAATCAGACATTTAAACAGTATCGATACATGATTCGAATTATACTGACTAAGCAGAAATGTACTCGAGGAGTCAACTAGTCAGTCCAAATTTGAAAATCAGCTACTTGCCCAACACTTACATACACACTATAATAGGAGGGGAATTCAGACAAACACAGAGGTTCAGGTAAAGTGGACAAACAAATGTTGATAAAATTAAAACAAACATGAACCGACTTTTAAAACAAATCACACGGACTAAAACAAGTAAAGGAAAGAAAGCAAACTCACCTTAAAACTCGAAAAATCAAAAGTTTGAACTCGGATTTGGACAGACTTTTCTTAAAGCTGAACGGACTTTAATCGAAGTGTTTCTCAGATGAGAAACACTTCGATTAAGGTCCATTAGACCTTAATCCTTCGGTTTGAACAAAACAACGGACCAGTGACGAGGAACCCTAAGGTTCGAAAACCAGATCCGGGATTCATGCCTCCCTGATCAGATTCGGACCAAACCAAGTATGGTTTGGTCACGAGGGGGGTCTGGGGAGTGTCTGGTATGAATTTAAGGCAGATCGGTGTAGATTAGGTTCCGACTCGAATCTTCAAATGAAGATTCGAGAAGGTGGGATAGGATTCGAGGTGTGTGGTTGGTAGATTTGGGTTCAGGATGGCACGGGGGTTCTATGGTGTTAAGGGCAAGGTCACCGGCGTCCGTGCCGCCGGCTTTCATGGTGAAGGATACAGGGGCGGCTAGGGTTTGAAGGGGACGGGTTTGGTGAAGACGAAGGCAGGGGTGTTGGCTAGGGGGGCAGGGTATGGTAAAGGGTTTATATAGTTAGTGGGTGGGCGGATCTCAACCGTTAGATCAATCTAGATCTACGGTCTGGATCTGAGGGCTTAAGTGGAACGGTGTCGTTTTGAGGGTAAAGGGTTTGGGTTGGTCCGGGTGAAAACGGGTCGGGGCCATTAGTGGGTTAAGGGGAGGTGATCTTGGCCGTTGATCAATCTGAGATCAGCGGCCCAGATCAGTTTGGACCAAAACGGCGTTGTTTGGACACCCTGGGTATCAGCTGGACTGGACCGGGCAGGCCTGGTTTGTGCATTGTTTGTTTGGGCCAATTTTAACAAATTGGCTCAAGTCCGGAAGGGAAGGGCCTTTTTCTTTTTTTTTTTCTTTTTCTTTTATTATAAAATACAAAACTAAGTAAAATCAAATTAAAATAAACACCTAATACAATTATTTGCACACACATTAAAATAATTCAAAACAGGTAAAATTAAACAAAACAAAATCACGGACAAAGATGCCTGTTTATGCTTTTCTATTTAACAGCCATGTTACGATTCAGATTATGCATGACCCACACATTTTTTGTATTTTGTCTTAAATAAATAAATAAAAAACGGGCAAAAGTCACAAATAAATCAACAAAGTGCTGTACAGAAATCCAAAATTGTACAGCAGGACCAATTTTTATTCTTTTGGAGCGACTGTCGCGCAAAACAAAAATCACGTGCTCACAGCTGCCCCTCTTTGTTCGGAAACACGAAGAGTTTTCGTGCAAAGATAAAGTGAGCGTGTATGAGCGATTTTTGCCTATGTACCACTCCGTATGAAGCATGTTTTTTTTTTGAAAGATCTGACCGAATCTTGCTTCAAAGATTTCCTACATATCCTGGGCTAAACAGGAATCAGGTCAATGTAGTTCGAGAAGTTTTGGTAGCTGGGACTACCATGGGATTGCAATGCTTGCTGCTACTGCTGTTGCTGTTGTCACTACTGCGTCACTGACCGCCTTATTACAACCAAACGAAAATTGGAAACTGAACTAACTACTTATATGCATGTCAACTGCTAGTTACAAGATTCCTATCTATGATTCTTTTACGACTTGATCTTGGGTCTTAGCTGATTCTGCTTGTAGACTCCGATCTGAATCTTGATGCTTGCGAGTTGCGGCGACTTGTTTAACCTCTAGGATACTGAGTGAGACGCGATTGGTAGGGTTCAGGACCTTAACCAAATGTTGGAGTCAATTTGCTTTCCATTTACTCCGATAGCTCGGGACATCTTCTCTCTTTTTTCTTCTTTTCCTTCATTGATTTCGAACTGGGACTCATCTCGTGGGGTCATTTCGATCCATGTGGGTCGAGGTTAGACCTGCGGGAGAAAACAAACGAACGAAATTTTCTGCCCCAGTTTCACTAGGAAAATTTCGTTAATTATTCGCCAGGAAGTTCATAAAATTGACGAAAGAGGATATGCATGCTCAGTTCAGGGTTGGAGCCCTAATACCGACTAGCTGGGGAAAGGTTCAGTTTAGGGTTTAAAACCCTAACGCCGAACGAAGGAAAAATTCAGTTTAGGGTTTAAAACCCTAATGCTGACTAAAGGAAAAATTCAATTTAGGGTTTAAAACCCTAATGTTGACTAAAAGGAAAAGCTCAGTTTAGGGTTTAAAACCCTAATGCTGGCTGCATGGAAAAGCTCAGTTTAGGGTTTAAAACCCTAATACTGGCTGAAAGGAAAAAGTTCAGTTTAGGGTTTAAAACCCTAATGCAAACTAAAAGGAAAATTCAGTTTAGGGTTTAAAACCCTAAAGCTGATTGCATGGAAAAGCTCAGTTTAGGGTTTAAAACCCTAATGCTGGCTGAAAGGAAAAAGTTCAGTTTAGGGTTTAAAACCCTAATGCCGACTAAAAAGAAAATTCAGTTTAGGGTTTAAAACCTTAATGCTGATTGCATGGAAAAGCTCAGTTTAGGGTTTAAAACCCTAATGCTGGCTGAAAGGAAAAAGTTCAGTTTAGGGTTTAAAACCCTAATGCTGACTAAAGGAAAAATTCAGTTTAGGGTTTAAAACCCTAATGCTGATTGCATGGAAAAGCTCAGTTTAGGGTTTAAAACCCTAATGCTGGCTGAAAGGAAAAAGTTCAGTTTAGGGTTTAAAACCCTAATGCTGACTAAAAGGAAAATTCAGTTTAGGGTTTAAAACCCTAATGCTGATTGCATGGAAAAGCTCAGTTTAGGGTTTAAAACCCTAATGCTGGCTGAAAGGAAAAGGTTCAGTTTAGGGTTTAAAACCCTAATGCCGACTAAAAGGAAAATTCAGTTTAGGGTTTAAAACCCTAATGCTGATTGCATGGAAAAGCTCAGTTTAGGGTTTAAAACCCTAATGCTGGCTGAAAGGAAAAAGTTCAGTTTAGGGTTTAAAACCCTAATGCTGACTAAAGGGAAAATTCAGTTTAGGGTTTAAAACCCTAATGCTGATTGCATGGAAAAGCTCAGTTTAGGGTTTAAAACCCTAATGCTGGCTGAAAGGAAAAAGTTCAGTTTAGGGTTTAAAACCCTAATGCTGACTAAAAGGAAAATTCAGTTTAGGGTTTAAAACCCTAATGCTGATTGCATGGAAAAGCTCAGAATACTACACGATCTATTTTTTTGAGTTTTCTTGTTTTAATAGAAGATAAAAGGGAGTTTTGCGGGAACTTACCTTTTGAGTGAATTCCTTATTGCCAAAATGTTTCTTGTACCCGTGTACCTTCTTCTTTGGGCGACACCTGCTTCTTGCATGGTTGTCTTGGATTATACCTGTTTCAACTTTTCAGACAAAGAACAATTGTTAGTTCGGAAATGACGGTCGGTTCGGTGACCTTGATCGTTCCCAATTTCTTTGTTGCGTCTCTATTTCTGTTGCGAAGTCCCGCCATTGATTTGATTTGAATGGCGAAACCTTTAGACTGCTCAGGCTTGTATTTCCGGATTCTGTGATGACTTGCTTCGTAAGGCTCTTTTTTTCTTTTTTTTTTTTTTGTGTGTCCCATTTTGCTTGGAGGTTCTCAACGGGGATTTTATTGGAGGTATTTTGTGGGAATTTGTACAAAAAGGAAGCTCTGTGGGGAATATTTACAAAGTGGATTCTTTGTGTGGATTTTGTTCAATGGGGAATGCTGGGGATTTATTTCAAAGTGGGCTTTCTAGGATTTGTTGGGGTAAGCTTGCTGGGGAATTTTTACAAAGGGACTCGCTGGGATGTGCTGGGGAGATTCCATTTTTTTTTTTTATATTGGGGAGACTCTGTGGGAGATTGTTCAAAAGGAGAGACTCTGTGGGGATTTGTACAGGGGGAGACTCTGTGGGGATTTGTCCGAAGGCAGACTTGCTGGGGAAGATTTCTCTCTTTCCTCTTTAAACACCATCAAACGTGATGATCCATTAGGCTTGGGCAATCGTACCAACGAAATGAGGCGCTTTCTTTCATGAGACGGGATTCCGTGCAAACAAACCTGCCACCTGCCCTTTCCGGTGTATCCTGAACTTGGGGTTAAAACACAAAAGGAATTTGAAGAGAGGCAAAGAAAGGAGAAAACAAATTTCAAGAAGGGAGTGTCCTTTTCGGGACGAGAAAAACTTATCTGAGGAAGATAACGCTGGCTTTAAATGACATGACATGCTCTTTGGACTGGACGCCTGATCTTCCATAAACTTGCGTTTCCCTGAACCAGAACGGATCTGTGATTCCAAACCGGCGGAAACTCTGCCGAGACTTCCTTGGGGTAGAGTCATTCTTTTTCGGCCAACAGCGCCCTTTGCGGGTTTTCGCTGGCTGACCTCTCTCATTTCTCTTCCTGTCATCGCTTGATAGCACTCTTTGCGAGTTTTTACTAAACAAGCTCTCTCATTTTGGCTCCTCTACTCCCGTCGCCTCGTGGTGCCCGAAGGTTTTCACCGACGAGACTCTCTCATTTTATCTCTCTCAATTCAGAGTGTGTTGGTCTCCATTTGCGACGCTTATTGTTTCCCCACCATATTTGGCAACTGATTTGAAAGCTTGTGCTTGGTAAAAAGAGGTAGACGATACTAACTTCTCAACTGCTCGACGTGCCCCGGTTTCAATTTCAGGGTGGATGGGATTTTATTGTTGGGGTGACTGAACCTCAGGGAGAGGCTGCCTACGTATCCTTTCGGAATCAAGTCAAACGTAGTTCAGGCCTCAATCAAATTTTGTTTTTGTTTTCTTTTTTTTTTTTTTTTAGAAAGGATTGGGTAGTGTTTGGGAGTAGTGGGGGATAAAACCTTCGCCATTTTCAAATGTGTCAGGACTACTGGAGTATGATCTAGACGTAGTATCTCTTGACTGCATCTGCATTTACTGCTGTGTCGGGGTCATTTCCTTCGATATCACCTAAATACAATGCTCCTCTCGGCAATATCTTCCTTACGATGTATGGGCCTTTCCAATTTGGGGCAAACTTTCCTTTTGCTTCTTCATGATGCGGCAGAATACGCCTTAGTACCAGCTGACCTACTTCGAAATTCCGGGGTCGGACTTTCTTGTTGTAAGCACGGGCCATCCTTCGTTGGTATAACTGTCCGTGACAAACTGCGGCCATTCGCTTTTCATCAATCAACGTCAATTGCTCCAGTCGAGCCTTAACCCACTCGCTGTCTTCGATTTCTGCTTCGACAATGATTCGAAGCGAAGGAATTTCTACCTCTGCCGGTATTACAGCCTCGGTCCCATAAACCAAAAGATAAGGAGTCGCTCCCACCGATGTGCGTACCGTAGTGCGGTACCCCAATAATGCAAAAGGTAACTGCTCATGCCACTGTCGGGAACTTTGGATTGTTTTCCTCAAAATCTTCTTGATGTTTTTATTTGCAGCTTCCACAGCACCATTGGCTTTCGGCCGATAAGGAGTAGAATTCCTATGCGTTATCTTGAACTGCTCGCATACATCTCCCATCAAGTGACTGTTCAAGTTTGCTGCATTATCTGTAATGATAGTCGCAGGAATACCGAAACGACAGATAAGATTTGAGTGCACAAAATCTACTACAGCTTTCTTAGTGACCGACTTGAGAGTGACAGCTTCTACCCATTTTGTGAAGTAATCGATGGCAACCAGTATAAACCTGTGTCCATTCGAGGCCTTTGGTTCAATTGGTCCAATGACGTCCATGCCCCAGGCGACAAATGGCCAAGGCGCAGACATGGGATGCAGTTCCGTGGGAGGTGCATGAATCAAATCACCGTGCACCTGACACTGATGACATTTCCGAACGAAGCTGAAGCAATCCTTTTCCATGGTCATCCAGTAATAACCTGCTCTAAGGATTTTCTTCGCTAAGACATACCCGTTCATGTGAGGTCCGCACACACCTGCGTGTACTTCGTGCATGATCTTTCTCGCTTCCTCGATATCGACACATCTTAGGAGATTGAGGTCCGGGGTCCTCTTATACAACAATTCGCCGCTCAGAAAGAAACCACTTGCATGTCGCCTAATGGTCCTTTTTTGATCTCCAGTAGCGTGCTCGGGGTATTCTTGTGTCTTTAGGAACCTCTTGATGTCATGGTACCAAGGCTGCATATTTGATCCTGCCTCGATTACACTGCAGTAACCGTGTCTTTCCTTGATTTGGATTTCCAAAGGATCGACATGGGCGTTGCCCGGGTAGGGTAGCATTGAAGCCAAAGTAGCAAGTGCATCTGCCAGTTCATTGTGACACCTCGGAATGTACCTGAATTCTATTGATGTAAAGCGCTTGCTGAGGTCCTCCACATGTTGTCGGTACGGGATAAGTTTGACATCCCGAGTTTCCCATTCACCTTGGACTTGTCGGATAATCAGGTCAGAATCTCCCATAATCAGTAAGTCTTTGACATCCTGATCGATTGCCATATGCATGCCCATGATGCAGGCTTCATACTCAGCTGTATTATTTGTGCAAAAGAAACGAAGTCTAGCTGTGGCGGGATAATGCTGACCAGAAAGGCGAGATCAAAATTGCCCCAATCCCTACACCCTTGGCGTTCACGGCTCCGTCAAAGAACATCTTCCAAACATGAGCTTCTTCCGAGATCACTTCTACGGTGTTTACCTCTTCATCTGGAAAGTAGGTATCTAATGGCTGGTATTCCTCATCGACCGGATTTTCGGCCAAATGATCTGCTAACGCTTGGGCTTTCATTGCCGTGCGAGTGACATAAACTATGTCGAATTCCGTAAGCAAGATTTGCCATTTAGCCAGTCTCCCAGTAGGCATTGGTTTCTGGAATATATACTTCAAAGGATCCAACCTGCTTATGAGGAATGTAGTGTGGGCTTGGAGATAATGTCTCAGCTTTTGAGCAACCCATGTGAGAGCGCAGCATGTCCTTTCCAGCAGAGTGTATTTGGCCTCGTAGCCGGTGAATTTCTTGCTCAAGTAGTAGATTGCTTGCTCCTTCTTTCCGGTTACGTCGTGTTGCCCGAGGACGCAGCCGAAGGAGTTCTCCAAGACTGTCAGATACAAGAAAAGTGGCCTCCCTGGTTCTGGAGGGACCAAGACTGGGGGATTCGAAAGATATTCTTTGACTTTATCAAAGGCTTCTTGACACTCAGGTGTCCATTTGATCGCCGCATATTTCCTTAACAGCTTGAATATGGGCTCACACGTGCTTGTCAGCTGGGCAATAAACCGACTGATGTAGTTCAACTTGCCCAAAAGACTCATCACGTCTTTCTTTGTTTTGGGGGAGGCAGATCTCTGATGGATTTTATCTTAGTTGGATCTAGCTCGATACCTCTCCTGCTTACGATGAAACCCAAAAGTTTGCCCGACGGAACTCCAAAAGCACATTTGGCTGGGTTCAGCTTCAAGTCATACTTCATTAGCCTCTTGAAGAACTTCCTCAAGTCTTGGATGTGATTATCCTGCGTCCTGGACTTGACTATCACGTCATCCACGTACACCTCTATTTCCTGGTGCATCATGTCATGGAAAATGGCAGTCATGGCCCTCATGTAAGTAGCCCCAGCATTCTTCAGACCAAATGGCATGACCCGGTAACAGTAGGTGCCCCAAGGCGTGGTGAAGGCAGTTTTCTCGGCGTCCTCTTCATCCATCAGTACCTGATGATACCCAGCATAACAATCTACAAAAGACTGTATCTCGTGTTTGGCACAATTATCAACGAGGATGTGGATGTTGGGCAGCGGGAAATTATCTTTAGGACTTGCTCTGTTCAGATCTCTGTAATCTACACATACCCGAGTTTTCCCGTCCTTTTTTTGGTACTGGAACCACATTCGCCAACCATGTTGTATATTGGACTACCCGGATCACTCCTGTTTTCAACTGCTTGGTGATCTCCTCTTTAATCTTGTCACTGACCTCAGTTTTGAACTTTCGTTGCTTTTGTTGAACTGGAGGACAATCAGGATGAATCGGCAATTTATGAACCACTAGATCAACACCTAGTCCCGGCATGTCATCATATGACCAAGCAAACACGTCTTTAAATTCAAAAAGAAGTTGAATTATCGCCTCTCGCGTTTTCTTGTCCGTGTGAATGCTTATCTTGGTCTCCCGGATTTCTTCCGGGGTTCCTAAATTTACCGGTTCAGTGTCATTCAGATTTGGCTTAGGTTTATTCTCGAAATATTCCAACTCTCGGTTTATCTCCCTAAAAGCCTCTTCCGCATCATATTCTGGTTCTGGGTTCATTAATTCGCAGTTAAATAACTCATTGTGATCTGGGCGTGAAGTCCGCAAGCATGTCATATTTAAAGCCGCATTATTAGGACTGAAAAGAAAGATAAAAGGAAAACTAATAAAAATCAGAACAAAAGAAAGAATAGGAAAGCAATGATGATTTTTTTTATATATTTTCTTTGGAAAGTTGGAAGACAACAATGTTTACGACTAGGAATTCAAAGCAACAATTGAAAAGAAGAAAACGTTCAAGTTATGTCCTGGGATAACTTGTGACACAGGAAAGGTGGCAGGACATGTCTACCCGGACTTCCGTCTAGTCGGGAATGGCGTGGCCTCCCAGTTTTGGAGTTGGGCGCTCGGCCCCATGTACAACATCTCAGCAGTGCTCGTTCCTTCACCTGGTTGAACCATGTGGATCTCGTAGAGCATTTCCCTCATTGCCCCACATATCTCCTCGATTTCCTCAGCTGTGAAGACCTCATCATCTTCTTCAACGTACCTTGGCCTGATGAAAGTTGCATATAAATCCGGCAGTGGTTGAGGTAACTTCCAACCCTCATTTCTCCTTTTCTTTGCCCATTCTTCGTCTGCTGGAGTAGGTTTGAAGCCTAGTCCAAAAGGTTTCTTGATGACTGGCAAAGTAATGGGTTCTGTTATTCCCTGAAGGGTTCGTCCAAGTCCCTTCCCTGGCCTAAATCCGTGCCGGATCATCTCTTTGGCCACCATAACCGAGGCGTTAGACAAGAAAGGCTGGGGGCAGGGTATTCCCTCTTCGTGCTGCTCTGCCAGTACAACCTCGAAAGCTTGATAGACCGTATGTTCGCTTCCTTCTCTTGGTTCAAGGTACGGGATGGATGGGTCCCGATAAATGGCATGCTCATCTTCCCCATGGACCACGATCTCTCGGTCTTCGTACTCGAACTTCACCATCTGGTGAAGAGTGGAAGGCACGGCTCCTGCCGCATGGATCCAAGGTCTGCCAAGGAGGAAATTGTAGGATGTGTCCATGTCGATCACCTGGAAGGTTACTCGAAATTCGACTGGTCCTATGACCAACAACAGGTCTATTTCTCCCATGGTATCTCTCTTGATGCCGTCGAAAGCTCTTACGCAGACATTGTTGGGTCGGATTCTTCCGGTCCCAATTTCCATTCTTTGTAGCGTGGAGAGCGGGCAAATGTCAACGCCTGAGCCTCCATCCAACATTACCCGCTTGACATAATAGTCTTCGCATTTAACTGTTAGATGCAAAGCCTTGTTGTGTGCCGCTCCTTCCGGGGGTAAATCATTCTTGCTGAAAGAGATTTGGTTGACGGCGAAGAATCTTTCTGTCATCCGCTCTAGTTGCTCCACCGAGGTTTCAACTGGTACATATGCTTCATTCAGGGTTTTCAGCAGGATCTTTTGATGCTCGGTTGACCTCATTAATAATGACAGCATGGATACTTGCTCAGGGTGCTTGCGCAGCTGATCTATCACTTCGTAATCCGGCATCTTCATTTGTTGGAAGAACACTTCCGCTTCTTCAACACTCACAGGCTTCTTTGGAGGGAAGCGCCTTTGTGTGGCGTTGTTCAGTTCTTGGGTATTTGAGTACCCTCCAATGAAAGTATTTTCTGGAAGTTCTCCCATGACCTCTTTACCTTTGTACATTACCAAAGTCTTTTGATAATTCCACGGCACTGTGGACGGGTTGGTCATTGGCTTTTGTGGCACGCGTCCGATAACCACTGGCTCATTCAGCCGAGGTGGTTGAATCGTCCCCCGGACCACATAGGCCCCTTTTGGCACGTACACAGGTTTTGTCTTTTTGATTCCAAAGTTCTGCGTCTTCTCAGCTCGACCTCGTGGTATGTAAAGAACTCCACCCTTTGCTGGTACCACTTTCTTCTCCACCTTCTTTTCAGGCTTGCTCTTTATAGCCTTGGCCTCCTCCCCCTTTTCTGGTTTCTGGTCTATTTCAGGCCTCTTCCCCGTGTCGACAATGGCAATTATGGCTTTCAAAGCAGGGTCGAACTCTTTGTCTTCACAAATCATTCCGATCAGCGGCCCATTATTGTGAGCGGGCAATGGATTGTTAGTCACATTTGGGATCTCTTCGTCCCTTAGCACTATTTTCCCCTGCTCTATCAAATTTTCGACCACTCTTTTCAATGACCAGCAGTCGTTTGTATCATGTCCCTCGGCTCCTGAATGATAGGCGCATCTGACTCCGGCTTTGTAAGAAGGCGATGTTGGGTTTTGCCTCGTTTGGGGAATTGGTTGCAAGAAACCCAACTGGACTAGCTTAGGGAACAAAGTAGAGTATTGTTCACCGATGGGCGTGAAAGTCCGCCGTCGAGGTGGCTCCTGGGGGCGGTAGTTATTCTGCGGGGGTTGTGGGTTATAGTGGTTGCGGTAAGGAGGCTGATTTCTGGGAGGTGGAGCTGGGCCTCGGTTGGCTTGTTGTGGTGGATGGTTATAAGGTTGGGCATTCATGACCATATAAGGCTGATGAGCATATGCCAAATTTGAGTGGGGGTAATAGTGTTGTGGGGCTCTTTCCGGAAAATGGGGCCTGGGATGACGATACTCCCTTGCTTCAAAGGCTGCCATAGTCGTTTCTTCCTTCTTCTTCCCCCTCGTCGTTCCTCCAGACCCGCTTTGGACGGCCTGGGAAGTTGCCCTTATGGCTGCTTGACTCAGAATCCTACCCGTTTTCAACCCATTTTCCACCATCTCTCCAATCTTGATCGCTTCCGCGAATGGCTTACCCATGGCCGACATCATGTTTTGGAAATAGTCAGACTCTTGAGCCTGGAGAAAGGTAGTGACCATTTCCACTTCATCCATGGGAGGCTTTACTCTCGACGCCTGTTCACGCCACTTAATAGCATATTCTCTAAAGCTTTCCGAAGGTTTCTTCTTCAAATTCGACAGAGAGTTTCGGTCTGGTGCAATGTCGATGTTATACTGGAATTGTTTTACAAAATCTCTGGCGAGATCATCCCATATATGCCATCGGGACATTTCCTGATCCATATACCATTCCGAAGCTATCCCTACTAGACTTTCCCCAAAATATGCCATTAGCAGTTCTTCTTTTCCACCGGCTCCCCGCAATTGGTTGCAGTATTTCTTAAGATGTGCAATGGGGTCACCGTGCCCATCGTATTTCTCAAACTTGGGGGTTTTGAAACCCGTTGGCAGGTGCACGTGAGGGAACATGCACAGGTCGGCGTAAGAGACGCTCTTTTGTCCGCTCAATCCTTGCATATTCTTCAAACTTTGTTCAAGGCTTCTCATTCTCTTGGCAATCTCATTTTGTTCTGCAATTCTGGGGTTCTGATCCTGTCCCGGTGCAAGCTCGCACTGAGGCGGTAGAGGATTAGTACTGGTAGCGAACCTAGTTGGTTCCATTGAGAACGATGGTGCTTGGAATGTAAAAGAGGATGAGTCAAAGCTTGGTTTGTACGTGGTAGGCTGTGCTGTAATCGGGCAAGGCGATGCAGTAAAGATGTTCATGCTTGCATCAGTGGATGACATTCGGGGATGAGGCTCAGAAGGCGATCCAGCAGAGAAGGCTGAGGTGGCTGGGTACCCAAATGGGGTAGCAGGATAATTTATGGGGACATTAGACGTTCCACTTGACCTGGAGAATAATTCCGGGAATCCGGGGACGACACTTGGCGGCTCTTTCCCATTATTCCAGTCGTCCAGCATTTCCAACATGCGGAGCCGTAGGATTCTATTTTCCTCTGCAGTTGCGGATTCAGGTGTGAGGACGGCTGAGATCGAGCTCTCCTCAGAAACAGGGATCGTTTGCAATGGAATTTCTGAAGACATTTCCACACTTCCTTTTGACCTGGTGAAGTAAGTGTGAGTACCGCTTCTGGCCTTAACAACAGGTAGTTGAACGCTTCTCCTTGACCTCGTGAAATATGAGTGCGAGGCCAGACTTTCACCAAACCAACCATCCTTTCAAAAACCCTGGATATACTCAACGACAAACGCACGGTTAATTTGTAGCAAATAACAGATAGTTAATCTCACATTGGGCATGATGCACCTATACAGTTAAGTGGATTGCTATATGTTTGCTGCGAGAGCATGCGTCGTTCCGGTATTTTCCTCTTATTAGTTTTTCCCCTTTTTTATCTTTTTCTTTTCTTTCTTTCTCTTTTTTTTTCTTTTATGTTTTTTTTTTATTTTTGCAGCAAAAGAAATGTGACCGGATCCGATGAGGATTGCCTACGTATCACGATGCCTACGTGAATCAGATCATTACGTAGTTCGAAAAACACAAATGGCGTAAAAGAAGCAACCTTTTTATTGTTGAAGTGGTCTATTACAACTACATTTTGCGAAAGAAAAAGCAAACTTCGAAAATAAACCTAGACTCAACATAGACTAAAATCACCCTGATGGAAAACAGGCAGAAAATGCTAAGATACAGATTCGACTTATGAAGGCATTATGGTTTTGAAAATTGGTGTACGCGGGGCATCGTTCGGCCTTGCCGCGGTCCTAGGCGTGAGATCCCTCTCAAGTTGCTCCAGCTCGTGCATAGTCTGCTTGACATAACCCATTACTGCCGAGAGGACGGTAACGCTGGACATGTTCTCACATCGTAGGCATCGTCTGGTGATGGCATGGGCAATGGCCTTGATCCTATCTCTGGTTTGCTTCTTCTCTACGAGCAGGCGTTTTATCTGATCGCTGCATATCTTGAAGACTTGAGCATCTTGTACATGCTGATGCTTCAGTCGCCGTACTTCCAACTTCATCTGGGCTATTGAGTCGTACCAGTATCTGCTCTCAATTTGGAAATCCTTGGCCTGATTAACTGCTTTGATCTCAAGTGCAGCCATCTCTCTCTTTATTTTAGCAACAGTTTTCTCGTGGTCGCCTTCCAATTGATTCAGGTATCGATGATGCTTACCTGCTCTTGTATCCCACTGCGCTTTGAGCTCTGCTATGACGTTTTCAGACTTCTTCAAACCATCTTGCCATTCTCTGATCTCGCTTTTTAGCCTTTTTATCAGGTGCTCGTCTGATCGACGCCTTGGTTGTTTATCTGCATTCAACCTTATCTGTTTGATCTGGGCTCTGAGCATTTCATTTTCTTGAATTAACCTGTTCCGCTCTCCCAGATCGGTGGCAATTTGCACGTTGTGCTCGTATTTCATGCCTTCTACTTGTTGCTTTAACCTGCTGATTTCGGCACAATAGCCTCTTTCTTTTGCTAACCAATCCCAATGCCTTTGTGATGACTTGGTGAAATTCCGGATGTGGGGTCTCTTAGCTGGTCTTTCATGCTCGAGTTCCCTTCTATACCATGCAAGGTAACCTGGCGCCGTTTCTCCTTTGGCTCGATCCCGCACGCAAGTATCTGATTTCAAATATTGACTCTCATTCCAGTTTTGGCGAATCTTTGCTTCTGGGAACTGTCCGTTAGGACTTATCTCAACTGCTTGAGCGCTAAGATCTTCCTCATGAGGTATTGTCTGGCATCTTCCGAACTGTCTCAAAACTCGGCCGGGTGCGTAAGGTTGAATGCTCTTAAGCCCCATCAGCAAGAAATGAGTTTTAGCTGCCGACATATATAAGATCTCATCAACAGGCAACCATCCCAACGTCCATTGTATTTGGCTGGTAGTAAGAGCTTGTAAGAACGAGGTCCATGCCAGGACTCCTTTGGGCAAAATGATCTCTTTGGTTCTCGTGTAAGATTCTTCTATGCGGGTCTTTTCCGGGGAACCATGGCTCAAAATCTCGGAATGATGGCAGAGGTGCTCGGTCATCCATATCTGTAGGAGCAAGTTACAACCTTCGAAGAAATTTCCCCCAGCTTTACAAGCTGTGAGAGCTCGAAAGATGTCGGATACCACCATAGGCGCGAGAGTACTGTCACTTTGCGTGAGTAAAGTGCTGACGACCCCAGATATCTTCAAATCAATGTTTCCATCTTTCCTGGGAAATACCAGAAGACCCAGAAACGTTATCATGAACGCCACCCGTCTGTGCTCGTCCCACTTCTGACGAACTCCTTTGCTGCACAGTTTGTTGATTGGATTATTGAATCCCCCCTCGTGACCGTATCTATCATATATGAAGCATGGAGTACAGAATCCGGCTGCTAGATCCGGGTTGTGGACTGTTCTAGGTATTTTCAATGCATCCAGGAACCGATGTACCGTGACGACTCTCGGGGCGACCAAGTATTTTTCCCCCAACGGAAGTTCAGTATTCCCGATGTATCCGGCCATTTCTTCCAAAGTCGGGGTGAGCTCAAAATCAGAGAAATGGAAAACATTGTGCGCCGGGTCCCAATAGGTAACCAAAGCTCTTATGATATCTCCCCGAGGCTGGATTTCCAACAGACCCACAAGACCTTTCAGATATTTCTTAACCTCATTTTGTCCTTCAACACCTAGATCATTCCACCATAGCCGTAACTTGACAGGGATTTTGGTCATTATTGAAAAATGTTCATTTTGCATCGTGCTCATCCTGCACATTTATTAAGGTGATTTTAACAAAACGAACAAAAATTTTATTTTTTTTTTTTTACAGAGGGGATCGAGTTTTAAACACGGCCTTTAAATATTTCGGGGGCGAAGATTTTTAAGGCTGTGTGGGTCTACTGGATAAAAATGCTAAACAAGACCCAAAGGTGGCTATTTATGCAAAGTCAGCCTTCCGGCGTCCCTTTCGGGAACATTCGGCTATTTATGACAAAACAGCGTCACCCGATTTATTTACGACTCTTTAAAAATTTGACACATTTTTATTTATTTATTTATTGATTTTTGGCTATTTAGAAAAATGGGGTTGAACCCGACGAGGGTTGCCTACGTATCTCACATCCGGTGAGAATCAAACCGGCGTAGTTCGGGCATATCATGAATAGAGAAAATCAAATAAACCTAGAAATCAAGAATACGTATTTTTTGTTATTTTTTTTTTGAAAAGAGATAAAGATTAAAGAAAATATTTATCACTAATTTTTTTGGAAATATTTGGACTATTAGCCTGAATTTATAAAAAGGGGTACTACAAAAGAAACAACGTTTTTTTTTTGAATTATGAATTTCCGTTTTTTTTTTCTTTTAAATAAATACCTTTTTTTTTATTTTGGAAATGATGAAAAGAAAATTTTTGTATTTTTTTTTTTTTATAATTCAAACTAAGAAAACAAATTTTGCTTTTATTCCTTTTTTTTTTTTTAGAAAAATTCCGGCGAGGTTTTGACACTTCTTGGAAATTGGTTTTATTTTTCCCAAAATAAGTAATTATCTCCCTACGCTGCTATTTCCTCTCTTTTTTTAGAAATCGGTCAGCATGCGAAACCGAAGCACATAAATGCGCAAAACAAAAGGATGCAGCAGGGTGGTCTTTTCATTTCAGGTTGCCTGTCCTAGACGGACCCAACCCCTGTGTTGAGTCCCCTAAGTCAAATGCAACATGATGCAAATAAGCGTTCCTACTAGGGATCCGGCATGAAGTCAAGTTATTCTAGGTTCGTAACCTGGGTATTTGTTCTAGACTGTGTACCCGAGCGGACAACTCGAGTCGAGGAGGGGGCTACGTACCGGGGACCCGCGAGATCGTCCGGCTTTGTAACTTGTCCGACCTCTTTCTTATTTCAGGTATTGACACTAACAGAATAGGGAGTCTCGACCAGCGAGCTTCTCCCCGGAGGTAAGAAGAGAAGGGTTTCGGCACAGTTTATATACAGTTCAGATAATATCAAAGCGGTAAAAGACAACATTTAGCACGTTATGCAAAAACATGTAATAAAGATCAGATAATAAAGCCAAATATAACAATTATTCTAAGCTCGAATTCTTGAACCCTGAACCAGTGGTTCTGGGTCATTCCCCAGTAGAGTCTCCAGAGCTGTCACACCTCCTTTTTGCGCGCCCCGCCCCGAAGGGTTAAAAATGCGCGATGGGGTTTTTCCAATTTAAGTGACAATATTCGAAATGGGATTATTTATTTAATTCAGAGTCGCCACTTGGGAAAGGTTTGGTTTTTGGTGTCCCAAGTCACCGGTTTATCTTGAATCCCAAATCGAGGAAATTTTCGACTTTTCCAAATGAAGTCTGCGAACCAGAAATTCTAAGTAAGGAATTCTGTTGACCCGAGGGAAGGTGTTAGGCACCCTCGAATCCCGTGGTTCTAGCACGGTCGCTTAAATTGTTATAATGGCTAAATATCTGATTTAAATACATGTTATGACTTACGTGCTTTTATTAAGTTTAAACCGCTTTTATTATTATCATTTATTTTTATAGAATTGCAACGTCGTGAAAATGCATCTCGAACCACGTCACAATCAATGCACCCGTAGTTGTTAACACATTTCGACTCCGTTGAGATTTGAATTTGGGTCACATAAATGCGCACCCGAATTTAAGAATGTAATTTAATTAAGTCGCGCCTAAAGAGTCTAACGCGTTATTATCTTTGGGGAAGGCAGTGAAATTCGCTAAACGGCCTATCCTGAATTCTAAATAATTATTGTGGTTATTTATTGAGGACCCCGCAATTTTGCATTTTTATTTGGCGAGGCTCATCTCTATTTTAGAAAAAGGATATCCTAAAGTGGCTACATTTCTAATACATTTGTCTCTAGGAAGATAAAGGAGAAAAACACTAAACTTACTTGTTTAAGCAACTAACATGCTAAATCCCTACTATATATGATGAATCCAAATTTTTGCTTGATCGCCTAATTGGTTGTTTATGAGGTAAGAACTATCTCATGCCTCGCCTTTAAGGAGTGAATAAGTTTTGTTAATTTGCTAAGGGGATTGCAAGAAAACTAATAACGTACACTAAATTTGCATTAAAAAACGACCTTCCAGTTCGGATTGCAGAGCTAGCCCATTTGGCCTTGATAAATGAGATTAGTTGTTTATTAGGAAAAACCACTGTTGGCTGAATTCAGAAAAATAGTCGCGTTATTTCGAAATGATGAATCTATATTGAAGCTCGTATCGAAACTATGTAGAAAACAAGTAGTCCAGTAGAAGGGTCAACATACGTTATTACCTTGTTAATGTAACGCTGCAAGAGAATTAGTTTGGGGCACACCTTATCTTGGAGTCAAATAGAAACGAATGTAGCAAAATCGATGGTTCAGAGATATAGGCCAAAATACATACATGTGCTTGCTACGATTCTATGTTTATGGTATCATAACTGAAACAAAGCTAACGATTGCATGCTTTAAAACACATCTGATTTGTCAAGCCAATGCTATCTACTTGTTCATCTCAACTTAGAATACATGTTAAGTTATACAGAATGTTTGCAGTTTTGCAGTTAAACAAATACAGGCCCAACTAACATTCAACCTATTTTTAACACCAATGTTATAACATAAAACAGATGTTCATTTCTTTATTTCTGCTTCAACTTCAAACTTTCAACAATACATGGTTTCAGAGGTTGTGTACCTGGAAATATTTGACAATTGAAGAAGAGGGCAATCAGCAGAGTAACAATGACAACAAGTGCAACAGCAGTAACAGCAGGTAACAAAATCCCAATGCAAGATGCAGTTATAGCCAATGGGAAAAGGTAACAAAAGGACAGCAACAAGCAGGGGAGTGGGCTCAGGACTCAAACGGTCTAACTCCAAAAGGAAACAAACCAATAAGGACCCAAACAGCAGAAAACTGACTGATACTTGAGAGGAAATAAACACTTGTTTGAAACAGGTCAAACAAACTGGGAATCGAACAATTAGCAGGAAGAAAAAAACAGTTTATGCTTTCTGTATAGCCACCCTCTATCTCCCTTTCTTTCCAAAATCCAAAATCAGTGTTCAGTTTTGAACTTATGCTTGAATTATCAAAAGAAACCTTTTCCAGTTCCCTCTACCTCCTTTCCTAACATCAGGTGGAATTCTTTTCCTCTCCTCCTATATTGTTTGTCTGTGTTTATTCCCACTGTCTGTATCTCTATCAGCTCTCTCTTTTTTTCTTCTATCCTCACAGCGTGTGTATTCCCCTCCTCCAATTTTTTTTCTCCCCTTTTTTTATCAGATGTCCCCTCCCCTTTTATAAACCTTAACACTACCCCTTTTAACAGCCTGTTTAGAATGTCACCATACCCCTCCCATGTGCCTTCCATTTTCAGTTCCACTTTAGCTAATTAAGTATTAAACCCCATCAATATTCCCTGGCAGACTTATCTTTCCCATTTTATTAACTAAAAGCAAGCATGGGCAGCAGGATGTAGTCTGACAGCACATGCTGTCAAACTATTTAATTCAAAAGGGCCTTTATGCCCATGTTGTGCACATGCCCTCCAGTTCAGATTACCATTACAGACTAAACATTAGGTTTCTGAAATCACATTAATAACTATAAGTAAATGAACTTAGTTCTTAATTGATTCAAGCAATGTTCAACAGAAGCAAATCGATTTATTTTGTTCAGACAGTTGAAACTAATTGACGACACATGTCGACTCGACTATATTAGCATTAACATACACAATCGTAGCCAAAAATCAAACATTTAAACAGTATCGATACATGATTCGAATTATACTGACTAAGCATAAATGTACTCGAGGAGTCAACTAGTCAGTCCAAATTTGAAAATCAGCTACTTGCCCAACACTTACATACACACTATCAAAATAGGAGGGGGATTCAGACAAACACAGAGGTTCAGGTAAAGTGGACAAACAAATGTTGATAAAATTAAAACAAACATGAACCGACTTTTAAAACAAATCACACGGACTAAAACAAGTAAAGGAAAGAAAGCAAACTCACCTTAAAACTCGAAAAATCAAAAGTTTGAACTCGGATTTGGACAGACTTTTCTTAAAGCTGAACGGACTTTAATCGAAGTGTTTCTCAGATGAGAAACACTTCGATTAAGGTCCATTAGACCTTAATCCTTCGGTTTGAACAAAACAACGGACCAGTGACGAGGAACCCTAAGGTTCGAAAACCAGATCCGGGATTCATGCCTCCCTGGTCAGATTCGGACCAAACCAAGTATGGTTTGGTCACGAGGGGGGTCTGGGGAGTGTCTGGTATGAATTTAAGGCAGATCGGTGTAGATTAGGTTCCGACTCGAATCTTCAAATGAAGATTCGAGAAGGTGGGATAGGATTCGAGGTGTGTGGTTGGTAGATTTGGGTTCAGGATGGCACGGGGGTTCTATGGTGTTAAGGGCAAGGTCACCGGCGTCCGTGCCGCCGGCTTTCATGGTGAAGGATACAGGGGCGGCTAGGGTTTGAAGGGGACGGGTTTGGTGAAGACGAAGGCAGGGGTGTTGGCTAGGGGGGCAGGGTATGGTAAAGGGTTTATATAGTTAGTGGGTGGGCGGATCTCAACCGTTAGATCAATCTAGATCTACGGTCTGGATCTGAGGGCTTAAGTGGAACGGTGTCGTTTTGAGGGTAAAGGGTTTGGGTTGGTCCGGGTGAAAACGGGTCGGGGCCATTAGTGGGTTAAGGGGAGGTGATCTTGGCCGTTGATCAATCTGAGATCAGCGGCCCAGATCAGTTTGGACCAAAACGGCGTCGTTTGGACACCCTGGGTATCAGCTGGACTGGACCGAGCAGGCCTGGTTTGTGCATTGTTTGTTTGGGCCAATTTTAACAAATTGGCCCAAGTCCGGAAGGGAAGGGCCTTTTTTTTCTTTTTCTTTTATTATAAAATACAAAACTAAGTAAAATCAAATTAAAATAAACACCTAATACAATTATTTGCACACACATTAAAATAATTCAAAACAGGTAAAATTAAACAAAACAAAATCACGGACAAAGATGCCTGTTTATGCTTTTCTATTTAACAACCATGTTACGGTTCAGATTATGCATGACCCACACATTTTTTGTATTTTGTTTTAAATAAATAAATAAAAAACGGGCAAAAGTCACAAATAAATCAACAAAGTGCCGTACAGAAATCCAAAATTGTACAGCAGGACCAATTTTAAATCAAATTTTGAAAATATATTGGCGTCATATAACCTAGATAGCAAGTCCCTTTTATTAGGGATAGGATACCTAATCCATTTTAGATGTTTATTTAATGGTTTATAATTTATAACTAAGCGAGGAATACCTCGTTCCTTTTCTGCCGCATTATTAACATAAAAGGCAGAACATGACCAAGGAGATTTTGAGGGTTTTATCAAACCCTTTTGTAACAAACTATCAATCTCGTTTTTGCAGAATTCAACTAGCTCAGCATTCATCTGGCAAGGTCGAGATTTAGTAGGAATATCATCCTCAGAGAAGGTTTCTTCGTATGGAAGAGTTACAATATGCCTTTTCCTGTTCCAAAAGGCACTAGGGTGATCGGCGCAAACATCAACGGCCATTTTTTCAGCAATCAATTTAATCTTCTGCTGAACTTTTGCAGATTGTATAGTATCGAATATATTCATACTAAGAATTTCTAATTGTAATGAATCAACATGCCTTTGTTTCATATTAATCAAGGCATTAATATCTCTAGTTACGGGATCTGTAACAAAGGAATAACTTATCTTTTTATCTTGATAAGTAGCGGAAAAACCATGTTCATCTATATTATTAAACGGATAAATAGCATTAATAAAAGGTGTTCCAAGTATAATTGGAGGGTATAACTGGTTTTTTACCAAAAAGAAGAAATGTGGAATACAGACTTTATTCTGGAAAATATGAGTATTAGGCAGTTTGTACTCTATATCTAAAGCATGACCAGAAGCGGATTTCACTAAATGAGTGGTCTTTTGAAAATATCTAGTAGGAATCAATCCTTCCTGAATGCAACTTACATCTGCACCACTATCAATCATAGCTATATTAGTTATAGAAAAATTATTATCACTTAAAATAGTACATTTAATATACCATTTGTGTGCAGTAATAATTTGCATCATACCTAAAAATAAATCAGATTTTTCATCAGAAATTTCTTTTCCTTTATCAATAGAAAAATCAGAAAATCCTTTAGTCGAAGATTTAGGTAGAGAATTATTTTTCTCAATTTGTGTAATACGGTGATCGCAAATCATTTGATTTTGCCTCAAAATTTCCTGATGTTATTACTGACAAGACTCAATTAGATATGAGCTATATTCTATACAGTATGACCTAATACACTTATACTCAGTGCATAGTATAGCGTAAGTATATTATATATATATATATATATATATATAAAAGTTATATTCGATATAATACTACCTAATACACTTATACTTAGTGCATAGTATAGCGTAAGTATATATAGTATATATATAAGCTATATTCGATACAATATTACCTAATACACTTATACTTAGTGCATAGTATAGCGTAAGTATATATATTATATATATAAGCTATATTCGATACAGTATGACCTAATACACTTATACGCAGTGCATAGTATAGCGTAAGTATATATATATTATATATATAAGCTATATTCGATACAGTATGACCTAATACACTTATACTCAGTGCATAGTATAGCGTAAGTATATATATATTATATATATAAGCTATATTCGATATAATACTACCTAATACACTTATACTTAGTGCATAGTATAGCGTAAGTATATATTTTATATATATATATATATATATATATATATATATATATATATATATATATATATATATAAGCTATATTCGATACAGTACTACTTAATACACTTATACTCAGTGCATAGTATAGGGTAAGTATATATATATTATATATATATAAGCTATATTCGATACAGTATTACAGTATGACCTAATACACTTATACGCAGTGCATAGTATAGCGTAAGTATATATATATATATATATATATATATATATATAAGTATATTATATATATATATTAGCTATATTCGATACAGTATTACCTAATACACTTATACTTAGTGCATAGTATAGGGTAAGTATATATATTATATATATATAAGCTATATTCGATACAGTATTACCTAATATACTTATACTTAGTGCATAGTATAGTGTAAGTATATATATAAGCTATATTCGATACAGTATTACCTAATACACTTATACTTAGTGCATAGTATAGCATAAGTATATATATTATATATGTAAGCTATATTCGATATAATATTACCTAATAGACTTATACTCAGTGCATAATATAGCGTAAGTATATATATATATATATATATATATATATATATATATATATATATATATATATATATATATATATATAGAGAGAGAGAGAGAGACACGCACGATTCATAGTACTATTCATCTCTTGCATTACAAAAGTATTAACGGCTTATATTTATATTATTTAGATAGTAAATACAAAAGTAATTTTTAATTTTGACCATTGTTGACCTGAATAGAGACCAACTTTGGTCGCTATTTATTCAAGAATTTAGTTTAGCGACCAAAGTTGGTCGCTATATTTAAATCAGATTTAATTATATTTCATATAATATTTAAATTAATAATATAATTATTAAAATTGTATAACTGGGCCCCATTTAAGCGACCAAAGTTGGTCGGTATCTGCCTACCCTTTAAGTAGCGACCAACGTTGGTCGCCATTTTTATATTATATATATTTATATTTTATAATTTTTTTAAAATAATAATATAATTATTAAAATTTTGTAGGTGGGTCCCACTTTAGCGACCAACATTGGTCACTAATCTTAGTAAATGTTTGATCAAGAAAGTCTGACCAGTCCAGTCAACATTTTGACTAATATAGCAACCAAGTAGCGACCAACCTTGGTCGCTATTTTGTTTCTTTTATTTATTTTATTATTTTCGCTAGTTTAGCGACCAACTTTGGTCACTTTTTTCCCACAGACCAATTTTGGCCGCTAAATTTTGGTCGCATTTTTCCGGATTTCTAGTAGTGCTTCAAGTCTAGTCGCAATGATTTAATAACTCGTCAAGTCTTGAAGTGGGGGCATTTGTAGGCATATAAAATTTGTACGAATTAAATTCATAAATTAATTTGGACTTATTTTAAATTCAGGATATATTGGTCCAAATAAATACTACGGGCTAATAATTGAATTAATTATATAAGTCCAATATATATGGATTAAATAAATAAGTCTTAATCCATTGGGCTAGCCCATTTAATTGGGCTAAAGTAATGAGCCCACTTCATCAGGCCCAAGATGTAATCTTCCTAGAGGCCCAGTTTGGTGTCACGTGTCAAATGACGTGGCGCGCTAAGTCAAGCGGAAGAGCTAATAGGATCATGCCACGTATCAAAATGACAAGGCATGCCAAGTCACACTAAAAGGCCAATGAAATCGCGCCGCGTGTGCAAGTGACATGTTCTGGCCAATCAAATGCGCCCATGTCACACTTCAATTTGATTGGTCGGAAAGATTTTATTCTTATCATGACTCCTCCCTTCCACAACTATAAATAGGGGTCTTCATAACTCAGAAAAAACACCAGAAGTTATAACAAGAAGCAAGAAAGAGCTCGTGGATCAAACGCTGCAAATTCCTCCACAAGTTTCAGGCTTCAAGTTCAAGCTAAGTAACAGTTTCCACTATTTTCTATTATTTAGGCACAGTAGGGACCACAGAATTTAATTAACAAGGCTTCCTATTATGATATTAATTTCGAAATTCTGAAACTAATTTCCATCATAATAAATTACGAATTATTCCACTAAAAATTCGTAATTGCACTCCTTAGTTCAATTTCGAAATTCTTCCATAAAACCTTATTTAACTCCCCATGTTAAGATTCAGATACTAATCAATCAAATTAAATTACTGACTATTTAATTTATTGATTACTTCCTTTAGACTTACACTTAACTTATTTCATGTGTCGGATACAAAATCCACCGGCCGGGTTTACACATGAAAACTTATAAGCTTTCATAAAGGAGTATCATCAATCTCAAAATCGAGACATGGATTCCATCAACTAATTATTACTTCGCCAATGTATATCATTGTTATCCAATTTACCAGGCTTATTGACTCGCGAAAGAATCTCGCCTTTTAATAAATCAAAACAACAAGTGACATACACAGCTAATAATAATTATATCAGGATTAAGAGTATAAGTACATTAAATGGACTAGAGAAATTATTTTATAAAGTCAGTATAAAATACTCATCTCTACTTGATCCGTTCAATACATACAAAATGTACTAGCACAAGAAGTTGGAATTAAACCATTCCCATAATCAAGATAAATTATATTTAATCTTGTGCTACAATCATTCCGATGATTTGTCCAATTCCATCATTAGATTGTGAACATTAACTTTTATGTCTTACAAGAACCGATGATTTAATCTTCCGTGTATAAGCTAAACTCTATACACTAAATCATCTACTATGTAAGCAATGGACGCACAAACCAACACATGATCTATTTAAAATGAAACTTTATTGAATTTAAACAAGTAAATAAATAATTGTTCATAAAGAATACTATAACAATACGCATGGCTTATAGTATATTCTAACAGGGATACCCACCAGAAAATATGATTGACGGAAGAAAACACATTGCAGTACAAACTTGAGAGCAAAGAGAGAGAGAGAACAGATGTTCTGGAGCGTTACTTTTCTGGAGATGCCGTTAGTTCTCTACGTTCGGTCGAGATTTTTAGCTGAGAAACCAGAGGTGCTGCCACATGTTAAAACTGGAACTACACGTGTTAAGCTGAGCGATCGACTGAATAGCTTTGAAATGACAGAAATATCCTCATATCTCAACAACTTCAGTCACTAAGATTTTATTATAATGTAGCTATAATTTACTTTTCCATGGATTCTCCACATAATTGAACATTCTTCCTTCTCAAGCAGTGAAATATGTTCTAAATTTTGTTACCTACCACATTTAAATGCCTTGTTACCTCCAAGTACCATAATTAAATGCCATCGGTTAAGAAACTAATTTCAAAATAACAATCTAAAGCAAGCAGAGACGGACGCACGTGTTAAGTTGAGGGATCACCGGTACTCAAAAACTTCGACAAAAATTCAATAAATACTTATAAATGTCTTCAAAATATAGTCAGATATTAGCATACGCCCCCGTACCAATCATTATCAGCAGTAATAAATTTAAATTGAGTGTCATAGTGTCCCCGTACCAATCTTTTTCTATTATATAGAAAAGGAAAGATGGTCAACCAAGGGTATATATGTCATTTCAAAAAAATTCATGCATTGTTTGCATTTCTAAAATACAAACTATCATTAATACGTGGACCCGACATTTCCCTAAACACAATACTCCTTTAAATGTACTATTGATTAGACTATTTTTGCCGAGAGTATTGCAAGCAAATACTCATTTGGAACGTTCCTTTTCTCATTTGGTTAGATTATTAATTTTGGTTTAGTCACCTGGAAGTTTCCACAGAGAAACTAAAATTATATTTTAAATAATAGAGAAACAAAAATAAATATCGGTAAATATTTACAAGATTTTTATATTTATCCATACAATTTTAAAGCAATTTAAAAATTAAAATTAAAAGATTTTCACCTATCCACACTAGTTGAAAGCGGTTTCAAACTAAAAAAAATCATATTCAATAGTTTGTTAAGCCTCAAACGTTAATTTAAGTGATGAGATTTGTCCATACTGTACTAGCAGGCTATCTCTTATATGCTTAATTGATGTGAAAATTTAATCTATATGGTTTGAACTCCATTCTTCCATGATAAGTTTTCAACTGTCAATAAATTGTCTTAAAACATTATTTGCTACTATAATTTTATATTGTTTCATTATGAAAATTAACATATGATAAATCTATAGAAAAATAAAAACATTTCTCTTATCTCCTCAATTAAGAAAAAAATTAAAATCCCTATAATTTATATCGACTTCTATTAAATGTTGATTATTTTATCACCAGTTAACATCATTTTAACGAGTTATAATAAAATATAATTTGAACTACTATATTGAATTACTACAATTTATATCATGTTAATATTTGTTTAGTGCTTTTGGTTCTCTTTGTTTGAAATAGTAAATTGTCTCTTTACGGATGCAAGTCCCATTGGAAGTTCTCTTTATTTAATGTACGAAAACTTTCTCTTAATTTTGTTGTATACATGACATGAAGTAAAACCATAAGTTTTTATTCATCTTTTATCGTATTGTAAAGAATGATGTTGTTCGTTTTAACTTTCATCAAATAGCCGATTGTTCCTACCGTTAAAATACTTGCTAAACTAATTTGGATGTGCAATTTTAAGACTACAATATTGGGCCCGTATACGGGCCTTTCCTCATCTAGTTTATTTCTATGAAAGCACTCATGTTGACCGAGACGTGCGTGCTATTCCCTCTTATTGTAGGTAGTAAAGTAATAACTCTTAAATTAAATTTTGAAGGTCATTAATCATTTTTTATTAAATCTTTTCTAAGGCACCAATTATTTTTCTTCTCCTAACTTTCTGAACTCATTTTCTTGGATTTCATGTTGGTTGATTTGCGCTCCTGCTTTCTACACGAAGTATAAAACTCATATCTCAACAACTTCAGTCACTAAGATTTTATTATAATGTAGCTATAATTTACTTTTCCATGGATTCTCCACATAATTGAATGTTCTTCCTTCTCAAGCCGTGAAATATGTTCTAAATTTTGTTACCTACCACATTTAAATGCCTTGTTACCTCCAAGTACCACAATTAAATGCCATTGGTTAAGAAACTAAGTTCAAAGTAACAATCTAAAGCAAGCAGAGGCGGACGCACGTGTTAAGTTGAGGGATCACCGGTACCCAGAAACTTCGACAAAAACTCAATATATACTTACAAATATCTTCAAAATATAGTCAGATATTAGCATACGCCCCCGTACCAATCATTATCAGCAGTAATAAATTTAAATTGAGTGTCATAGTGTCCCCGCAGCCACCGAATCCTGATTCCGCCTTTGAAAGCAAGAATATAGAAAGAAAAGAGATGTAGAGAGAAAAGAGATAACTTTCTTATTTCATCAAGTGTTTTCCAAGTATATACTATATCACTTTTCATCCTCAATTTATAATATTACATGTATACAAAAGAATGTCATTAACATAGCACTAAACATTTGAGATCATGGAAGAATATCATGGGGTGGTTATAGAGGTATGAGAGTTACAACCATAAGTATTGGAGTTGTGGGAGTTATGGAGATAATGGAGAAGAGTGAGTGTTAGTCCTTTAGGGGTTATGGACATCACCATAATATGGTATTTTATAACACTTCCCTTTGGATATCCAAAGATAATATGACTCGTAAAAACTTACTAGAAAAAAAATTTGTGGGGAAAAATCCTAGTGAAGGAAAAAGAGTGCACATATCATGTAACACACATGGATTGTCGCCTTGTTAAAAATCTTGTCAGAAAAACCCAGTGGGACAAAACCTTAGCTAAGGAAAAAACTAAGAGTACAATTCATATTTTACTCCCCCTGATAAAAACGTCACTTGATATCTCAGAAGCGATGAATTCCAAACTTGTATAATAACTTCTGAAATGTTGAGACAACAATTTCTTAGTGAACATTCCGCCTAATTATCACTTAAATGAATTTGTTGAACATCCATTTCACTATTTTGTTGAAAATCGTGTCTAATAAAATTTTTTGGTGAAATGTGCTTTATTCTGTCTCCTTCGATATATCCTTGTTTCAATTCAGATAAGCAAGTAGCGTTATCTTTCAATTGAGATAAGCAAGCAACATTTTCTTTTCAAAGAAAAGTCACACATCTCCTTCATATGCAAATAAATTATTTGAAGAACGAACTTTAGGAAATGCCTGTATTTGCATAACCAACAAGACCTTGATAATATTTGTTAGGATAAACAAATCGATATCAAGGATTCCTTTTTGCATTATTAATTACATTTCAATCTCACTAGCATATATTTTATACTTATGGTTATAGCAAGCTACATAAGTGTACCAATTGCACTAAGACGCAAAAACAAATTATATACGCTATGATTGCTCTAAGCCATATAAAGATTTACTGAAGCTTTATTTAATAAATTTTTCGAGAACCTTTATATGCTTCAAGATTTACTGAAGCTTTATACGCATATCAAACGTATTGTCAGATCAAAACATGAAGTGACAGCATTCACCTCAGGAGATCATGTCTCCACATAATCAATGTCAGGATATTTACAAAAAAAAATTGTGCCACAAGTTGTCTTTATGTCTATCGACTTGATTTTTCATTTAACTTTTCGGACAACAATATAGGTGTACTTCCACTGGCTTTATACTTTCAGGTGTTAGGATTGTTTGTCCAACTTCATGTGTTTCAGGTAAAGTCAACCTTGATTTCATATTTTTCATTTGAGCAATCATTTATTTGTCCACATTCTACGATAGATTTGAGCGCAAGATCCTCGTCATATAATATTGAGCACTATATTATATCATCGGTGATCATCTTTACATCGGTTCCAGCATTAATCAATAAAGACATAACTTATCAAGATTTATCTCATTATTTTCAGGTACCTGAGCTTCTTCCATGAGGTCTTATAAAATGTTATGTCGTGGTAATCTTATTGAGCATTTGCCTCCTTATTATGACCATCTTAATCATTTTCTTCTCTCCTTCTTCAAAGAGTTTTATCGTTGGAACCAATTAGTCTAGTACGCTTCATGCGTGCCATAGACCCAGTCCATCATGGACTTTATTCTATTTGGAGCATTAGCAGATGAGATATTTAGCTTTGGGTCAGCAAATGTTTCATTGTAACATGAAAATTTTCTTTGCAACCGTTTCTTTTAATATTATACTTTACCTCTCTATAACAATATTTTACTTATAACAATAACATCCAACATTATAACAGTATTTTTTTCCTGAAATACCTCTACAATATATATATATATATATATATTGTAAACAATAAATTGCATCGAGAAAATAAAATCAAGATTGGAAGATATTGCAACAATCGTAGTATTTTATTTCAAATAATACGAGTGTACAATCTTTGTGAATCCTCTGATTCTTCTTTCCAACAGTAAATAAAAGAACCTTCGAGCTTAATCTTGAATTTTATTTTACTTTAATCCAAGTGCTTGAGGTTTGATCTTGATCTTGACATATTTTTAATCCAAGGGCTTGCAGCTTGTTCTTGAATCTTCATCTTGATCTTTTAATCCTTAAAACACTTGAATGCTTGTAGTTTTTAGAGAAATCTGCAGCGTTTAATCCACGAGCTCTCTCTTGCTTCTTGTTATAACTTCTGGTGTCTTCTCTGAGTTATGAAGACCCCTATTTATAGTTGTGGGAGGAAAGAGTTGTGATGAGAACAAACTCTTTCCGACCAATCAGATTGAAGAGTGACAAGGCCGTATTTGGTTGGCCGGAACATGTCATTTGCACATGCGGCACATTTTTATTGGTCTTTAAATTTGACTTGGCATATCATTTTGACATGTGACATGATCTTATTGGCTCTTCCGTTTGACTTGGCATGCCACGTCACTTATCCATGCTCTCTTTCAAGATTGCGGTTGTTACTCTTCCTTTTTGATTTAGGTACTAATAATTTTTTTTATGCAGCTTGAACATGGTTTACTTCAGAGACTTAGCATCTTCTTCCTCCACGTCCAAGTATCTTGTAATTTCAAGGATAGTAAAACGGAGACCAGATTGCTAGTTGATATACCACTAACCGGCTTATATGTAGCTTCGTGGCCATCCTTGCAAAATTCATTTCGTTTGGTAGATTGGACCTTTGAAAACACCAAACATAAATTCAATACATGGATTCTTCGTTCCCATAATCACAAAGTTAAGAATGTGGCAAGTTCTCTCCCATGCTAATTAGGACGACGAATCCTCAAAGGAGAAGTACATTGGAGTGATTCCTTAACTTTTGGTGGCGAATTTTATTATATTCCCGGCTATTGGGAGTGGACTGAAGATATCCTTAGTAGGAACCATCGAACATTGAGGGCCACCAATATTTACGATGTTGTCTATGCCTCATTGTTTACGTATGATCATTCTACAAGTATCATGCAAGCCTTTTGTGAGGCTTGGTGTCCTCTTACAAACACATTGCTTACCTCAGTTGGAGAGTTATCCATATCCCTTTGAGACTTGTGCACTATTGGGGGTCTATCTTTAATGGGGTCTTCATATGAGGAAGTTATTCTAAATACTCAAGAATTTACAGGTGCTTACGACAAGGATAAAATGTTCCTTCCACAAGCCTATCAGAAATTGTTTGATGCATATCACCAACTCCGAGAAAGAAACATTAAAAATCATGATGTCCCCGTGAAAAGATGGATAGAGTTTTGTTGCTAAAAGGTTGTAAAGTATGAACAACCTCCATCGAGAAAAGAAAAAAAGTTAGCTCGTACCAAATTAACACACAACCCTACTGGAGCCATAGATAAAATGGTCAATTGGTCGGAAGTTGAAGATGCACCATTTGTTAAACTTGGCGTTAGAAGTGATAAGAAAGACGAAGTATACTTGGCTGCTTTTTATCATGTTGGTTATGTGTCTTTGTGCTCCCTACAAAAGAAGGTGACTTCATTCAGCCCGAGACTTTCAAGATTGCAGGCCTTCTAGCGTGTGGGCAAAGAATTAATATCGTCGTTCCAGTCTTATCTAGCATCTACAAGGGATTAAACACAATTTCAAATGGCCCACCACTCGATCCTTCTAGAGTTTACTTCCCAATTCATTATGTGTATGGTTGGTTGGCCTATTACTTCAAGACCCATTTTTATCTAACAAATAGGCCGACTACTCCTCTGATGGCCATATATTCAGGTGAGGGAACAACGAGATACTTTGAGAATGAAGACGCGAGAAAACGTATTCATGGAGGAGAAAGTGCCGCATGGACTTCCACAATGCCAATTAATTCTCAACTGTATTATTATCGTGATATGGCAATGAGGAAGAGTCCGAGTCAAATAATTTTATGAGTACTCGATCGAATTACCTTCCTTTGAGAAATGGATCAACCTTCATCGCGGCCCTCATCGCTTCAGTCGTCAATTCGGTTTTTATCAAGACATCCCTAGTTGCTTGGATCAAGATTTCCGTGAGTGCTCTTTAGACAAAGGATTGGAACTTTTACGAATTTGTGTATTGTCTAAAAGTAGGTCAAAGGCCACATTTCCCCCTATTATGTCCAAGATGAAGAAGTATGTCTCGTCTGATTATAAGTTGATAATAGGCTATATTCATGTAGTTTAACGACCATTTACGCCCCAACTTAGCTATGCTTTATTGTTTTATGAAGGTTAAATGACAACAAATAGCTCTAATTATGAATTTTGTGCTTTGCAGGAGAAAGTCTTGATTATGAGGACATTGAACATTGTTTGGAGCTAATTTGGATCAAGGGAAGCCAATCGGAGGTGAACGCATGTGAAAGAAGAAGGAAAAAAATAGAAAACAACTAAACTTCATGAGAACGGGCCAAGCGCGGGCACGCTCCAGCCGCGCTCGTCAGGCAGAACAGAATGCGATATGCGTGGTCCAAGCGCAGCCGCGCTCGTCACCTCGAGGAAAATTATTTTCAGGGGTAATTTCGTAACTTCGGGGGCAACTCTCCTTAACATATAAGAAGCTCAGGTCGCCCAAAGAGAGGGTATCAAGGTTTTTGAAGGATTATTGAAGGCAAGAAGAGGCAATAGGCAAGGCGGAAGATTCGGCATAGAGTTTTACCTTTCTTTCTCTTGTTTTGATCATTAATGATGAATTCTACTATTGTGATTGTGAAAACGATTATGCATAGCTAAACATTTAATCTAGGGTTTTGATGGAACCTCTTGGAGGATGACTTTCTAATATGTTAATATAGATTTGCCTTATTAAATTCTTTGTTTGTTCAACTATATTGTGATTGATGTTGATTGAAGGGCCCTCAATCGGCTGTGCCTATTTAGCATGCATTACTTGGGAGAGAGTGTATATTAAGGTAGTTGTTGAACAACACCACCCCTAACGTATATGAGGGATCAATACGAAGGGTTTAAAGGTGGTATTAGGGATAACGAAACCTTGGGTGCGATCTAAGTGAGCTGTAACTAAGGCCAACTAGCGTAATTCGGGAGAATATGTCTAGTATATTGTTGTAGTTACTCGGGAGAGAGTTATGACAGTCAGAGTGCTCATGATCTATGTGAGCACGTGATTTTTGCACTATATGAGAATTACTCCCAAAAAAAAAATCAAAAAAAAACAATTTTCCTTTGTGTGCAATTTTTGAATTTTTGTGGTATTTTTGTATAATTATTTGTATTTTTGTCTGTGCATGTTTATTTGTTTAAATTAATAAAAATATAAAATATGTCGCATTTTTATTTAGTATTTATTTAAGTTTGTTTTACAAAAATGAGAAAATCATAAAAAATAATGTACGTTGCATTTTTAGCATTTAACGTCTAAATTGTGCGATTTTATCGTTAATTGCTATTTAAATGTGCGATAATAGTTATTTGGAATTAATTAGAATTTTTGATAAGTTAATTTAGTTTATAAGTTAATTTAGAATTTTAGTTTTATTAATTAGGAAGTGAAAGAAAAGAGAGCAAGAATATAAAGAAAATCGGAATTAGGCCTTTTCTTCAATTTTAAACCACAGGCCCAAATATACCCAACCTTTCCCTACGACCCGGTCCATTTCAAACCGGGTCGACCCAGTCCATAACCCCAAAGACCCAACACCCTTATTTCCCTATCTTTCATTTCAAAAACAAAACCCTAAAAAATTTTGCACTGTTGAAAAATCCCACCCGCCCCTCTCTTACCTTCTTCTTCTTCAAGCTTCCAAGCTCCCCTCCTATGGCTGCCCTTTCCCTTCCAGCCCTTCCCCTTCACCCCATCACACTCACACACACAAACATCAACACATACACAGTGCAAAACCAGCTCCACCATGAACAACCAACGTTCATGGATGCTGCTCCTCCTTCGTTCTTCGTCCAAACAACCAAATGACCCTATTGTTCGTCGCGCGAGCTGCCAGGCTTCACCTGCCTCCTCGTCGAAGCCATGAACGATGCACCAACAGCCTTCACCATCGCCGGCAACACGCAGTCACGCCTCATGACCAGCCCGTCGTTTCTGCTGCTCGTTGCTTCTTCGTCTCCTTCGCGTCGCTGCTGCCATGGCTGCGTTTTCCAGTTGGACTACTGCTGTTGCGTTCTTGTTTCTTCACCTGCTGCTGCCCAATGTTTCTGCTTCTTCCAGCTTCACCACTGCGGGCCGCTGCTGCTTCTCCTCCTTCTGCCATGGCTGCGTCTTCTTCTTCGTTCTCCTCGCGACTACCACGATCAATTGCTTCTTCTTCGGTCGTGTTCGTCGTCGAGCTATTTTGGTGCAATATTTGTTTCCGGGCAGATTTGTGTTCGTTCGAGTTCATCGTCGTTCCGATCCGTTTAGTTGGTTTAAATTTCATTTTTGTCCGTAATTTGTTTGATATTTTTCGGATCTAAAATCAGATATGTTTGATATTAATTTCGTGTTTATCGTTTTTTTTTTTACCTTTCTTCAGTTTGTTTCATTCATTTTTCTTGTTTATTTTTAGGTAGAAATTGTTAGTTTAATTATAATATTGTTAGATTTAAGTTGAGTTCAATTAATTATTTCTTCAGTTTGTTTTATTAATTTAAAAGGATTTAGTTTTAATATAGAAGAGTGTTAGTTTAAATCGTTTGAATTTGGCATGTTTGTTGTTTAATTGAGACATGATAATTCATGTTCACTTTTGTTTGAAGTTCATGTTAATTCAGTGATTTAATGTGAGTTTATGTTTTAGTTTTTAATTTTTGATTTTAGTGTGAATCATGTATCTTTGTTGCAATTTTGTTGGATTTAATTTGAAGATCAATTGATTATTTGAGTTTAGTGATTTGAATCTGTTTATTTATTTTGTTTAAGTTTTAATTTGAATTTGAGCTCATGATTTGAATATACTTGTTTGTTATTGTTGGTGAATCTGAAAATAGGGTTGTTGTTTAAAAACATTGTTCAGTCAAAATAATTCAAGTTGTTTCTTTGTTGTTCATCATTTAGTTTGAATTTGTTCATAAAATTTTATTAGGAATTGGTTATAGCTGCTATATTTTGGTTAGAATTGATTAGGTGAATTGGTTATAGCTGACGGGGTAGATTGGTAAAATGCAGTATTTTCAGAGGTAAAATGGTAATTTCAGTAAGGTCGAAGGGATATTTTTGGAATTAAAAATCTGAATAATTATTTATTTTGAGTGCTCTGTCCATTAAGATTAAATAATATTTTAATAATATTAAAATAGTACATGGTGGGAGACAAGACATAATGTAGTGGGGAATAATAATTGTTTAATATAAGCATGAAGAACAAGATATAAAGGGGGGAGAATAATGTATTTGTTTAATGAAGTGGGAGACAAAACATTATGTAGTGGGATTAAAAGGGGGATGAGTGGAAGATAGTGGATTTTAATTTTTAACAAAATACTGAAAGATGGTAATAAATAGAGGGGGGCTTGGACAGATTAGAAAAGAGGAGGAAAAAGAAGAAGAGAGCTGAATATTTAAGAGAGAGAAAAATTCCGGAAATATTAAGACTTCCAAAAAATACAAATAAAAACATTCTGGAAATTAAAAGAGTGAGTAGTATACACCTGATATACAATCTAAATATTCTGATATCCGGATTCAGAAATTAAAGGTTAAACATTAATTAGTCTTCTAAATCTGAAAAGATTCCCTTTGCTTCTGTCCGTTGATTGTTGTTGGTGTTTCTGGATTTTGTCTGGATTTTAAAATCTGTCACTGGTTTCTCATTGCTGGTTACTGGGTGTCGTTGTTGTTGTATGCTACTGAATTTTTGCTGATCTCCCTTTTCTTTTGCTTCCAATATCAGGTACACAACTGACACGCTGGTTACTGTAAACTAAAACATGAAACATGAATACGAAAATGAAGAGTTGAAGTTCTAAATTTATTTAATTATATGCTGAATTTTATTTGTATATATAAATTATTTAGCTTACTCTAAACAGAATCATGTAGTTGTTTAATATATATAGTGGAACATATGACGATAGCTTAACGGACGAACTATCTATATATTGCCTAAAAAATAAATAAATGGTGTAGTAACTCTGTCTAGTTAGTTCGTTATTGTTGGATGATTACCATGTCTCAAAAAGCACGTTAGTTCATCAAACGAATAGACCATTTCGAAACTTGTGGGAATATTGTTTAGTTAAATACTATTGGTTAATTTCAGCATGTAAATGGTCTAGGATTAAAATTAGATTGCTAAGTTTTTTTTTAATTTGACAAACTATGAACATGCCTAGTATAATGTAACTAGGTAGTAACATGTGAATAGGATGACCCAGGTCTAGTTTTATGCCATACACGTTGGGCCTGGGCCCGCATTGGCAACGGACTGCCCTGCTTGCATCATTTTCAGAATTTATGAATCATATTCGAAACCCAACTATAACAACTCAAGCATGTAAATAAATTAAGACTTTTTCTCTTTCATTTTGTAGAGACAATTCTAATAGAAAAAATGTAGGCATTTTAGGATTATCCTTTTAAAATAAATGAGATGAGCCTCGCCCAATAAAACGCACAAATTGCGGGGCCCTCGATAAATGTTTAATTAAAATTACTTAGATTTCGGGATGAGCCGTTTAGCAAAATTCCACGGCCTTACCCAGAAATAATAATACGTTAATTGCTTTAGGCGCGCATTTTAATAATCTTACCTTCTTAAACTTGGGTGTGCATTTCATGCGACCCAAATCCAAATCCCAAAACATTGAATAAAAATACGTTCCGGATCGCGGGTGTATTTCATGTGACGCAATCCAAAGACATGTTTTTTAAACGATGTTCACATTCTTTTAAAATATAATAATAAAGAGTTAAAATTTGTACATGAGCTCATAATTGTATAAAATCAGATAAACAAGCCGAATATGACAGTTGAGCGACCGTGCTAGAACCACGAAACTCGGGAATGCCTGACACCTTCTCCCGGGTTAACAGAATTCCTTATCCGGATTTCTGGTTCGCAAACTGTAATACATAGTCATTCTTTTCCTCGATACGGGATTAAATTGGTGACTTGGGACACCCTAAATCTCCCAAATGGCGAATCTGAATAAATAAATAAATCCCGTTTCGATTGTCCTTTAATTGGAAAAACTCCTTCACCCCTTGCGGGGACGGAAAAAGGATGTGTGAGATCTCTAGCGACTCTGCTGGGGACCAGAACCACTGGTTCAGGGTTAGAAATTCGAGCTTAGATAAATTGTTATATTTGGTTTTATCTGATTTTGTTACATGATCTGTGCATAATATGATAACTAACTGCTTTTACCGCTTTGATATTTTGTGAACTGTATATAAACTGTGCCGAAACCCATCTCCTCTCTGAGTCTTCTAAATCATGAAGAAGGGTGTACTTCGTACGACTTCTTTTCTGTATAGTGTCAAATCCCAATTTAGAACGAGGTTTGGATAAGTTGCAAAGCCGGCGAAGCTTCTGTATTCCCGGATTGCTGCCTCCCCTCGGCTCGAGCTGTCCGCTCGGGTAAGCCAGGTCTAGAACAAACACCCAGGTTCTGAACCTAGAATAACTTGACTTCATGCCGGATCCCTAGTAGGAACGTTTATTTGCATCATGTTGCATTTGGCTTAGGGGACTCAACACAGGGGTTGGGTCCGTCTAGGACAAGCAACCTGAAATGAAAAAAGACCATCCTGCTGCATCTTGTTTGTTTTGCACATTTATTTGCCTCAGATCTGCATGCTGACCAGCTTCTGAAATAGGGAATTTTTGAAAAAAAAAATTGAAAAAAAGAAAAGAAAAAAGAACGGAAAAAGAGTATATAGCAGTATAGGGAGATAACTACTTATTTCTTTCAAAAAAAAAATAATAATAATATAAAACAATGGCAAGAAATGTCAAAACCCTGCCAAAATTTTGAATTTCTTAGTTTGATTTATTGGGAAAGAAAGGAATATTGTTTACAAAGTTCAGTTTATGGGCGAACTACACTGGTTTGATTCTCACAGGGCATGAGATACGTAGGCAACCCTCGTCGGGTCCAACCTCCCATTTTTTTAAAAATAGCCCAAAAAGAAAAATATGCCAAAATTTTAATTTTTCGTCATAGAGTCAGGTGATGCCGTTTTTATCAAAAATAGCCTAATATTCCCAAAAGGAACGTCGTAAGGCTGACTTTGTATAAACGGCCACTTCTGTCATTTTATTATTATTATTTATTGGTTAACTCGCACAACTTTAAAATCTTCGTCCCTGAAGTGCTGAAAGGTCGTGTTCGAAAGATCTGGTTTTTTTAGGATAAATGATCAAATCATTTTAGTCAAATAAATTTTCTTTTGTTTAATCACATTAATAAATGTGCAGGATGAGCACAAATCAAAATGAACCGTTCTCAGTCTTTAGCGAGGCCCCTCTACAACTCCACATGTGGTGGAATGATATGAAAGATGATAGTAAAGAGATAGTGGGAAGAATTTTAGGAGGTTTTGTCAATCTGTTGAATATCAAGCCGAGGATAGATATCCTCGAGGCTCTAATACCGTTCTGGGACCCAACCCGCAATGTATTCCATTTTGTTGACTTTGAACTTTCACATACACTAGAGGAAATCGCCGGATATGCGGGATTGAATGGGAAATTAAGGGGACAATATTTGTTTTCACCAAGACCGGTATCTCCGCACAGGTTTTTGGATTTGCTAAACATTAGTCGGAAGGTGCAAAATGATGATTTGTCGAGAGGATGTTGCGCTCTCCAATTCTTGTATCAACGGTATGGTACTCCTCAGGGTTTTGAAGAGCTGAACCTCGGACTAACTCATGCTGGGAACAGGAACAAGTGGGAGGTGAGACGTACTTTGGCATTCATAACAGCATTCCTGGGAATCGTGGTTTGTCCCCGCAAAGATAAGAAAATAGAGATAGGCCTTGTAGGGATGACTGATGTTGCAATCAAGAAAACTAATAGTACTGTGGTCCCTTTGGTTTTGTCCGAAATCTACCGAGCTTTAACTATATGCCGAGAAGGAGGCAATTTCTTCCAAGGATGCAATCTGTTACTCCAGTTGTGGATGCAAGAACACCTCTGTCACCGAATAGGATACATGAATCACGGGTTTACCGAACAAAATTGTATCAGTGGTTTTGAGAAACGGATGACAGGCGTTGTATTCCCTGAAGGTGTCGAAGCGTGGCTTGCACGATTAAGGACAACAACAGCCGACCAAATTGAATGGGCATTTGGGTGGTTGCCTGATACTGAGGTAATATACATGGCGGCCGAGGAATGTCATATTCTTTTTATGGGAGTTCGCAGTATCCAACCATATGCTCCGCATCGGGTATTGTGCCAACTAGGAAGATTTCAGGTAATTCCCACTGATGAGGATCTAAGCAAGCACGTCATTGAGTTGAGTCCAGGAGTCGTGTTCCCCGAAGGAAAAATTAGAAAGTTGTGGCACGAATGTAGATTCCTTGAGCCCAAGACTATGGTTCGAGAACTGGCTAAGGGTGAGGTAGACCCAAAGTACGATGTTTGGTTCGGGAAAAGGTTCCAGATTCGTCAGAGACCTGCTAAAAGAGCTCATGTCCAACAATTTACGGATGATTCACAGGAACAGTGGGGTTGTTAGCGAGAGAGGAAGGTTACTGGGCTGAAATTGGGAAGCTGAAGCAACAAGTTGAAAGGCTTAAATTTGAGAACAGCGTGCAAGTTACCTCGGAGCAGGGTGAAAAGAACAAATTAACCAAAGAAAACCAGGCACTAAAAGCCCGAATTCACCAAGTCAGTAAGAGTAACAATGACCGACAGAAACGTCGCTCCGATGAAAGGTTGATAGCAGAGTTGAGAAGTCAAGTCAGCAAAAGCTGAGAGGACTTGGAGAGATCCGAGGCTTGCATAGCAAGAATGCGGGTCAGATGGGCAAAAGGTACAATGGCACGGAGAAAACATCTACAACAAGTCATAAGGGATTCTGAAATAAGCATTGGACTATTAAGAGAAACAAACTCCACTCTTCAGGAGCGGATCTTTAAACAAGTCCGAGATGCCCAAGCAGACAGAAGACGCTGTTATGATGTGATGGCCAGAATGGAAGAACAAATGGAGAGGTTTCAGGATCGACTCGCCGACAATGTTCAAGTACTGGGACTAAAGAACCGGCGAATAGAGCAACTGTTAGGGGAAAGGGATAACATCCGAGGTAGGATTGATGAGATTGGGCACTACATCTACATGAGATGCCTAGCATGTGAGAAAATACCTCGTGATACCCTTCTTACCTCCATCATGGTCTATGTCCACCGGATCATGAATGAGTTGAAGAGCTTGCAAAGGGGTCTTACACCAAAGCTCGCGGAAAGGCCGAACGATGTCTCGCGGGCACCTAAATTGAAATCTTTAATGTATCCCTAGTTCGAGTCTTGTTTGTTGACTTTATGGGTCCGTTGTCTCCCATATGTTGTTTTTTTGTTTTTTTTTCATCAAGTCAGGTTAAGAATTTTGGAATCTGTATTTTGATGTTCTTTGTTTAAAATAAGTAGCTTGTAATCGCAAATTTTGGTGATGAATTGAATGATTCCAAAAGAGTTTTGTGTCTTTACTTTGCGGCACGAACTACGCCTGGTCTGATTCGTGTGGGTTCACGATATGTAGGCAATCTCTATAGGATTCGACCGTAATTAAAAAAGGAAAAAGAGAGAGAAGAAGAAAAGAGAGGTCCCTGAAACACTCGAAAGAGGCACAAATAAAATAAGTCGGGATGATGCATGCAGTCGGAGCAAAAGCATGTTAGAAATGGTTAACTGCCTAAGAACATTGCATCCCCCAACGTGCAATTACAATATCTGTTAAGATTCTAACACTGACAAGTTTGTTGTTTTTCCAATCTATATCTGTTAGTTTGTTAAAGCGTACTGGCACTGCACCATTATCAAACAAGATCAAAAGGGCCCATACCAGAAAGCATGACTGGCTCAGACAACAGTGTTGAGTCGGAAAAGACGGCAAATCAGATGCTGAAGGAGGCCATGGAAAAAATGGAAAAAATGAGGCTGGAAATGAATGAAATGCAGATAGCCTTAGCTAGAGCCCAAAAGGGGCATGAACTACCTGTTACTCCTACTCTCCAACCAGGACACACGCCAGAATACCCCTCTCCCGGCCCTTCAACGAGTTTCCCAAGCCATCATTACTATCAGGGAAGAGAGGCCTATGATCCCCAAGCTCCACTACCCAATCAGAATCCTCCTCCACCAAATGTTCCCGTCTTTGTGGCGCCTGCACCAACCCCATTGCACAGATCGTCTAGTGAGCCATTGTTTCAGGCTCACGATACACAATATTACCCCCTGAACTCACATTCAAAGCACCCGAGCCACACACCTATAATCCCTACTTTGAGGTCCCGGCGGAGATTGAAAAGCCGGCTAAGAGCCCAGAGCAGGACGAGGTGATGCGGAAATTTAAAAGCCTAGAGCAGTCCTTCAGGAACATGCACGGGTTAGGTAACCAAGTCAGCGTGGCTTACAAGGATCTATGCCCTTTCCTTGATGTCCAATTACCAGCAGGGTTCAAGATGCCCAAATTCGATTTATACGAAGGGCATGGCGATCCTATGGCACATCTACGAGGTTTTTGTAGCAATATGAGGGGAGCGGGGGGCAAAGATGAACTACTGATAGCTTACTTTGGTCAGAGTTTGAGCGGGTCGGCACTAGAGTGGTATACAAGACAAGATCCGAGCAGGTGGTACACCTGGGATGATCTGGCACAGGCTTTCGCAGGACACTTCCAATACAACCTTGAGATAGTCCCAGACCGTCTCACATTGCTAAAGCTTGAGAAGAAACCCGGAGAGAGCTTCCGGGAATTTGGGTTCCGATGGAGAGAACAGACAACCAGAGTTGATCCTCCAATGAGAGAGGGAGAAATGGTGGATTACTTTCTACAAACTCTAGAGCCAACGTACTTCGGTCACTTGGTGACGTCAGTTGGCAAATCCTTCAACGAAGTGGTGAAGATGGGAGGTATGATAGAAGAGGGACTTAAGTCCAATAAGATCCTGAGTTACTCGGCAATTAAGGCAACGACTCAGGCCATTCAGAGCGGCACGGGAGGTGCGCTCGGAAAGAAAAGGAGAGAGGAGGTCACGACAATAGAGGCGGGCAATTGGTCCAGATCTAGAGGTCATTCCCCTCATTACCAACCCAGACCCCATCATCTAAACTACCCACACATTCCAAATTACCCTCCACAACCCTACTACCCACCACAAGAACAACATTTCTCCGTCCATCAAGCCCAGACATATACTCAACCCCCGGCTCGCCCGTAATGGCACGCACCAGCTCCCCACAATACATACCCACCTCCACATAATACCTATCCACCACCACAAAGCACCTATCCACCGCCAAGAGCCTACAGGAACCCTCCAGGGATGGGTTTCAGGGGAAATCCGGCTTCCAGAAATGAAAGTGCAGAGGCAAAGAACCTTTACTGAGTTGGGAGAAACTTATACTGCCTTGTTCCACAAATTAAGGCAGTTGGGTTTATTAAATCCTGTTGAGCCTAGGTTGCCAAATCCCTTACCCCAAAATATGGATCACTCGGTAAGATGTGAATATTGTTCGGGAGCTCCCGGACATGATACCGAGAAATGTTGGAGGCTGAAACATGCAATACAAGATCTTATTGATACCAACAAGATCGAGGTACAGGCACCGGAGGCACCTAACATTAACCAGAACCCATTGCCAAAGCACCCTGAAGCCCACATGATCGAGCTTGTGCACGAAGTAGGGGAGCCGAAGAAACCCCCACAGACAGTGATGATGATCCGTGCCACTCCAAAAGAAAAATCGATCAATGAGGAAGCAGGGGTACAGTTGAAGGGGGAAGATGTCAAGCCAGTGGTGATATTGGGGAAGAATCCATCTGCCGCTACAAGGAAACCAGAACCAGCCAAGTTGGTAATAACGGGAGCATCATCTGCACCCGTGGTTGTTGTGAAGGGGGTCTGCAGGGAACCGGTCATCATAAAACCAGTAGTCCAAACACCAGTGATTGATAGCAAGGCTGTGCCTTGGAAGTATGAGAAGGCAGTGGTGATGTACAAGGGACAACAAGTGGAGGAGAATAGTTGTGAGGCGCAGGGACTGACTCGATCAGGACGGTGTTTTGCTCCGGCGGAGTTGAGAAGACCCAATCCAGCTGCAACAAAGAAACCTGTGTCAGAAGAAGAAGCTGAGGATTTCTTAAAGAAGATGAAAGTGCAGGATTACTCCGTGGTCGAACAGTTGAAGAAAACACCGGCCCAGATCTCACTGCTATCATTATTAATCCATTCGGATGAACATCGTCGGGCCCTGATGAAGATACTGAATGAAGCTCATGTGCCCAATGAAATTTCTGTAAATCACCTGGAAACGATTGCCAACAAAATTTTCGAGGTGAACAGGGTAACATTTTCAGATGATGATCTGCCAGTGGAGGGCACGGAGCATAATAAAGCTCTCTACCTAACTGTCAAATGTGAAGATTCGGCAGTTACTCGGGCATTGGTGGATAACGGCTCAAGTGCCAATATTTGTCCATTATCCACCCTGAACCAATTGAAGATCGACCACGGAAGAATCCACAAGAATAGCATTTGCGTCCGAGGATTTGACGGAAATGGAACAGACACCGTGGGGGATATTATACTCGAGTTGACCATCGGCCCGGTAGAGTTTACTATGGAGTTCCAGGTATTGGATGCCGCGGTATCTTATAACCTTTTGTTGGGACGACTGTGGATCCACGCGGCCAAAGCAGTGCCATCCACATTGCATCAAATGGTCAAATTTGAATGGGACAGACAAGATGTCGTGCTGCATGGGGAAGACACTGCATGCACCATGGGAGGTGCCATTGTGCCATTCATAGAAACCAACGATGACAAAGGTCCCTAGGTTTATCAGATTTTTGATGTAGTGTCAGCAAACAAGATTCCGAGGGTAAAAGCACTCCACACCCCAGGATAGCTTCCGCAACCATCATGATAGTTTCGGAGATGCTAAGTAATGGGTTCGTGCCAGGAAAAGGTCTGGGGGCTGAGCTCCAGGGAATTGTTCAACATGTCTCTTTGCCCAAGAATTTAGAGACTTTCGGATTGGGATTCAAACCAACTGCAGCAAATATAAAGCGAGCTCGGAAAATGAAGAAGAAAGTTTGGGTTCTTCCCAAGCCAGTTCCGCGTCTCTCTAGATCTTTTGTTAGAGCAGGTGTCACAAGGTTGTCAGTCCCGAAAATTAGTGGACCGTTGATTGGGCCAGATGGAGATTTGGATGAGGGCTTAGAAAGAATGTTCGTAGATGTCAACACAATAGAAGCTGGAGAGGGTTCCAGTAAGGCAGACATACAGTTTGTGGGGCCTAGGGCCAATGTCAACAGTTGGACAGCTACTCCTCTTCCTACTCGGAGGGAGTCCTGGTAGTTGGCTCTGATTTTCCTTTTTGTTTTCTGGATTATTCCAAGGTTGTAATCCAGATTCCTTTTATTTCTATTACTTCTCAACAAAGTGTGAAACCTTGTTATCCCATAATTCAATAAACGAAAAAGTTTCTTCTTTATGCCTTGTTTTATATGTTTTTTTTTAATTTTGTTTCCTTCATTTCTTTTTCTGAACAGTTCTTTTCATACTGGTTCTAACGACATGGCATGCACAACGGATCTTCAACCTAGTCTAAAAGATCAATCTGATTCCGAACTAACTATACAAGAGGTCGATTATGATAATGAATCGGAATATGATGAGGATGAAGCCTTCGAGGAGATAAACAGGGAGTTAAGTCAGTTTGAAAAAAAATCCAAGCCCAACTTAAATGACACAGAAACCATCAATTTAGGGGATGCCGACGATATCAGAGAAACTAAAATAACCATCCACATTGCACGAAATATCAGGGAAGAATTGATCAAAACACTTATTGAGTTCAAAGATGTTTTTGCATGGTCATATGATGACATGCCGGGGTTAAGCACAGATTTAGTGGTTTATAAATTGCCTACTGACCCGGCATGTCCTCCCGTCAAGCAGAAATTGAGGAAGTTCAAAACGGATATGAGTGTGAAGATTAAAGAAGAAGTAACCAAGCAGCTGCAAGCAAAGGTTATTCGTGTCACTCGATATCCTGATTGGTTGGGTAATGTGGTGCCGATGCCAAAGAAAGATGGGAAAATCAGGGTGTGTGTCGATTACCGTAATCTGAACAGGGCAAGCCCAAAGGACAACTTTACTTTACCCAACATCCATATCTTGATCGACAATTGCGCCGGACGTGATCTCGGATCTTTTGTAGATTGCTATGCTGGGTATCATCAGATTCTGATGGATGAAGAAGATGCGGAAAAGACGGCATTCATTACGCCGTGGGGAACTTATTGCTACCGGGTGATGCCATTTGGTTTGAAGAATGTTGGGGCAACGTACATGAGAGCAATGATACTGTATTTCATGACATGATCCATAAAGAAATCGAGGTGTACGTGGACGATGTGATCATAAAGTCTAAGCATCAGGAAGACCATGTAGCAGACCTAAGGAAGTTTTTTCAAAGACTTGGAAGGTATGATATTAAGCTTAACCCGGCTAAATGTGCCTTTGGTGTTCCATCTGGAAAGATGTTGGGATTCATCGTCAGTCGGCGAGGTATTGAACTGGACCCATCAAAGATCAAATCTATCCAAGATTTGCCACCGCCGAAGAACAAGACAGAAGTAATGAGTCTGTTGGGAAGGTTGAACTACATCAGCAGATTTATTGCTCAACTCATAGCAACTTGTGAACCCATCTTTCGGTTACTGAAGAAAGATGTCGCGATAGAATGGACGGCAGAATGTCAGGAGGCATTTGACCAAATCAAAGGATATTTATCAAATCCACCTGTGTTGGTTCCACCTGAGCCGGGGAGACCATTAATCCTTTATCTAACAGTCCTGGAGAATTCGTTTGGCTGCGTGTTGGGGCAACACGACATCACAGGAAGAAAAGAGCAAGCCATCTATTATCTCAGCAAGAAGTTTACAGTCTATGAGAATAAGTACACTCAACTTGAGAAGACATGTTGTGCTCTAACTTGGGTAGCACAGAAGTTTAAGCATTATCTGTCGTCACATACTACTTACCTTATTTCACGCCTGGATCCATTAAAGTATATTTTCCAGAAGCCTATGCCCATAGGAAGATTGGCAAAATGACAGATATTACTCACAGAGTTCGACATTGTCTATATGACGAGGACGGCCATGAAATCCCAAGCATTGGCCGATCACTTGGCTGAGAATCCTATTGATGAAGAATACGAGCCTTTAAGGACGTATTTTCCAGATGAAGAAGTGATGCATATAGAGGAGTTAGAACTGAATGAGGAACCAGGGTGGAAGCTTTTCTTCGATGGGGCTGCGAATGCAAAAGGAGTTGGAATAGGAGCGGTACTTATTTCGGAAACAGGACATCACTATCCTGTTACAGCTCAGCTACGTTTCTATTATACCAACAACATGGCTGAATATGAGGCATGCATTCTGGGCTTACGTTTAGCTGCAGACATGGATGTCTAGGACGTCTTGGTCTTGGGAGACTCGGACCTTCTGGTACATCATATCCAGGGTGAATGGGAAACTCGGGATTTAAAGCTTATACCATATCGACAATGTTTGCACGATCTGAGCAAGCGATTTCGATCAGTGGAGTTCAGACACATCCCGAGAGTTCACAATGAGGTTGGCAATGCTTTGGACACTTTATCATCGATGTTGCACCATCCAGACAAGATCCATGTTGACCCATTGCATATTCAGGTTCGTGATCAACATGCTTATTGCAACATGATAGAGGAAGAAGTGGATGGCGAGCCATGGTTTTATGACATCAAGGAGTACCTCAGGATGGGGATATACCCGGAGCAGGCCACCGGAGATCAAAAAAGAGCCATTCGGCGATTGTCAAACGGATTCTTCCTCAGTGGAGGAGTACTGTACAAAAAACCCCCAGATTTGGGATTGATGAGATGTATAGATGCTAGTCAAGCCACGACAGTGATGATAGAGGTACATGCTGGAGTCTGTGGGTCCCATATGAGCGGATATGTATTGGAAAAGAAGATTCTTCGAGCAGGGTATTATTGGCTCACTATGGAGCGGGATTGTATTAGTTTCGTGCGAAAATGCCATCAATGTCAGATACACGGAGATCTGATTCATTCTCCGCCGACAGAATTGCATACAATGTCAGCGCCATGGCCATTTGTTGCGTGGGGCATGGATGTCATTGGACCCATTGAGCCGGCAGCTTCAAATGGTCACAGGTTCATTCTGGTAACCATCGATTATTTCACCAAATGGGTAGAGGCCAAGATTTTCAAGTCAGTGACCAAAAAGGCGGTGGTGGATTTTGTCCATTCCCATATCGTCTGTAGATTTAGGATCCCGAAAGTGATCATCACGGACAACGGTGCTAATCTTAACAGCAGTTTGATGAAAGAAGTATGTCAACAGTTCAAGATTACACATCGTAATTCCACCCCGTATCGTCCCAAGGCGAATGGTGCAGTTGAGGCAGCCAACAAAAACATAAAAAAGATTTTGAGGAAGATGGTAGAAGGGTCTAGACAGTGGCATGAAAAGCTACTGTTTGCATTGTTGGGTTATCGCACTACTGTTCGTACATCAGTAGGTGCAACTCCTTATTCATTGGTATACGGAACCGAAGCAGTAATACTAGCAGAAGTTGAAATTCCATCCCTTCGGATTGTCGCTGAGGCCGGGATTGATGATGATGAATGGGTCAAAGCCCGACTGGAGCAGTTGAGCTTAATTGATGAAAAAAGATTGGCAGCAGTATGCCATGGCCAGTTATATCAAAAAGAGAATAGCAAGAGCATACAATAAGAAAGTGCGCCCTAGGAAATTTGAAGTAGGGCAGCAAGTATTGAAACGGATCCTCCCACATCAGATCGAGGCAAAAGGCAAGTTCGCCCCGAATTGGCAAGGGTCGTATACTGTGACCAGAGTATTATCCAACGGCGCTTTACGTCTGACAGATGCCGAAGGAAGATGCATCGACATGGCTATCAATTCTGATGCAGTCAAAAAATATTATGTATAATTTCTTTTGTTGTTTATTTTGTTTGTACTTGGTGCTTATCGGATAATGAAATGATGGAGGCAATTCTTTCTTCTATCCAAACACTTTTAACATTTGCTTTACCCCTTTGAGCCTTACTTATTCTTTTATACCCCTCTATTGGAATTATAAATGAAAAGAAAAAAATGAAAAAGAGAAAAGAAGGAGAATGATAAAAAAAGGGGGTCGCAAGAAAAACAAAGGAATCAAGTGAACTACGTTCGACTTGATTCCTCAAAGAGGATACGTAGGCGCCGTACGGCTCGGTCATAATGTAACAAAAAATCAAAAAATTCCCCAAGCAAGAAAACTGGGGCAGAAGTTATGTTTTTAAATTTTGAAAAAAAAAGAGTTTGATTCCAAGAGTTGTAATGTTTTACCCATCAAAGTTATTTTGAATTTTATATCCTTCTCTTCTAAGCCCCACATAAAACCCCTATTGATGTCCAAAAAAGACCTCCCGATCAGTATCCGGGGGGTGCCAAGACAGGCAAATGAAAGCCGAGAATAACACGTCGGTCCCCGACTGAATGAGGATCATGAGCTGAAAGAATTGATAGCCATAAGAATTCCCAGCAGAGAGAATCTTACCAGCAACACTCCAATCCCCAGCTAAGAGGCAAAATGAGAGAATCTTATCGGTGAAAACCTTCACAGGCACCATAAGGCGACGCAAACTGAGAGAAGCAAAATGAGAGAGTCTTATCGGTGAAAACCTTCACAGGCACCATAAGGCGATGGGAACTGATAGAAATGAGAGAGTCTTATTAGTGAAAACCCCGCGAAGGGCACTATGAGGCGACAAGATAAATTGGCGGAAAGGATCCGCATTTTGCAAAGAGGTGGGCACCTATTTATCCCCAGCAAGTGAAGACATCAGAAAGATTGATCGACACAAATAGACTGGGTTGATTAATCCGGAATGCACAACATGATCGTTGGAATCGATTATACCACCCAGATAAGTTCATTTCTTTTCTTTCCCCCATCATTTGTTCAGAAAGATTTTCTCTTTTTCTATCTTTTCATTTCTTTGTTTAAAAGACTTTTTCCAGAAATTTATTTTTTTGAAAAAGGTCTTTCAGAGCTTACAACCAGTTGCCAAAATGGTACAACGTAAAATGTGAAGAGGGCAGGCCAGAGACAAGGCAATAAGACAAAAGATGTTGGTTGCCAGGCCGAATAATATTGGTCTAAAATGACAAGGAAAGTACGGGGAAGAACCGGAAAAAAAAACATGTTGAGGAAATTATGGGCCAAGTTCCAAGAGGATCCCCAGCAGAACTCCGACCGAATATCGACCAAGTTCCGAGATGGTCTGACCACACAGAGTGGGAAAGGAAGAAAGAAAAATCCATCTTCAGCAAAATAACCCCGGAAAGTTTTGAGACACAGAACGGGGAAGGGATAAATGGAAAAACCATCCCCAGCAGAATGTTATCCACAACAAATAACGTCATCCCCAACAAGTTTTGGGAACGCCAAACAGGAATAAGGGGAAGGGAACAATCATCCCCATCAGGAGTGACATGACCACTCGCCATATTTTAAAAACTAACTAAATTTTCTTTGATTTGAACAGGAAAATAAAGTGTTGATGATGGCCGAAAGACACGCCATAAGAAAGATCGCCAGAACTGGGGCAGGAAATTTTATGCCACAAGTGAAAATTTTCTCGGAGAATCGAGGAAACAAATTCAAGTTATTCTTTACCAATTAGGCGTCCACCTGTATAACAAGGGAATACATTTCATGTCTTTACCATAAGGTGCCCACCTGTATAACAAGGGAATACATTTCATGTCTTTATCATTAGGCGCCCACCTGTATAACAAGGGAATACATTTCATGTCTTTACCATTAGGCGCCCACCTGTATAACAAGGGAATACATTTCATGTCTTTAACTATTAGGCGCCCACCTGTATAACAAGGGAATACATTTCATGTCTTTACCATTAGGCGCCCACCTGTATAACAAGGGAATACATTTCATGTCTTTACCATTAGGCGCCCACCTGTATAACAAGGGAATACATTTCATGTCTTTACCATTAGGCGCCCACCTGGATAACAAGGGAATACATTTCATGTCTTTACCATTAGGCGCCCACCTGTATAACGAGGGAATACATTTCATGTCTTTACCATTAGGCGCCCACCTGTATAACGAGGGAATACATTTCATGTCTTTACCATTAGGCGCCCACCTGTATAACGAGGGAATACATTTCATGTCTTTACCAATTAGGCGCCCACCTGTATAACGAGGGAATATTTTTCAGTCTTTACATTTCAGGTCTTGAAATCCTTAACCCACCAAAAGGCAGAAGGTTACAACAAAAGATCCACAGCATAATGCAGGAAGCCGCATCCTCAAGCGGACAGAACAAAAAGATGCAAACTGGTGTTCAGGAAAGCAAGAGGCCGGTGTCATCCCCGTCAGTTCTCGGAAGAAAGAAGCACCGGAATCGACGCAAGCCGACAAGAAAGCAAGGCATCAAGAACAAATGGAAGATAGATGGGATCTTGTAATCCGTAGTCTAGCATAACTTCTTGATTTTTCTTTTAAGCATGGTGTAATAAGGAGGTCAGCAAACAGTAAAAGTAGCATGCAACAGCAGTAACATTGCAGTCCCAGCAATCAAAACTTTCCGAACTACATTGACCTGATTCCTGTTTAGCCCAGGATATGTAGGAAACCTCTGAAGCAAAGGTTCGGTCAAATCTTTCAAAAAATGCTTCACACGGAGTATTCCAACGGGCAAAAAATCGCTAGTATCCGCTCACTTTATCTTTGCCCGAAAACCCTTTGTGTTTCCGGACAAAGAGGGGCAGCTGTGAGCACGTGATTTTTGCCCTATATGAGAATTACTCCCAAAAAAAAATCAAAAAAAAATAATTTTCCTTTGTGTGCAATTTTTGAATTTTTGTGGTATTTTTGTATAATTATTTGTATTTTTGTCTGTGCATGTTTATTTGTTTAAATTAATAAAAATATAAAATATGTCGCATTTTCATTTAGTATTTATTTAAGTTTGTTTTACAAAAATGAGAAAATCATAAAAAATAATGTACGTTGCATTTTTAGCATTTAATGTCTAAATTGTGCGATTTTATCGTTAATTGCTATTTAAATGTGCGATAATAGTTATTTGGAATTAATTAGCATTTTTGATAAGTTAATTTAGTTTATAAGTTAATTTAGAATTTTAGTTTTATTAATTAGGAAGTAAAAGAAAAGAGAGCAAGAATATAAAGAAAATCGGAATTAGGTCTTTTCTTCAATTTTAAACCACAGGCCCAAATATACCCAACATTTCCCTATGACCCGGTCCATTTCAAACCGGGTCGACCCAGTCCATAACCCCAAAGACCCAACACCTTTATTTCCCTATCTTTCATTTCAAAAACAAAACCCTAAAAAATTTTGCACTGTTGAAAAATCCCACCCGCCCCTCTCTTACCTTCTTCTTCTTCAAGCTTCCAAGCTCCCCTCCCATGGCTGCCCTTTCCCTTCCAGCCCTTCCCCTTCACCCCATCACACTCACACACACAAACATCAACACATACACAGTGCAAAACCAGCTCCACCATGAACAACCAACGTTCATGGCTGCTCCTCCTCCTTCGTTCTTCGTCCAAACAACCAAATGACCCTATTGTTCGTCGCGCGAGCTGCCAGGCTTCACCTGCCTCGTCGTCGAAGCCATGAACGATGCACCAACAGCCTTCACCATCGCCGGCAACACGCAGTCATGCCTCATGACCAGCCCGTCGTTTCTGCTGCTCGTTGCTTCTTCGTCTCCTTCGCGTCGCTGCTGCCATGGCTGCGTTTTCCAGTTGGACTGCTGCTGCTGCGTTCTTGTTTCTTCACCTGCTGCTGCCCGATGTTTCTGCTTCTTCCAGCTTCACCACTGCGGGCCGCTGCTGCTTCTCCTCTTTCTGCCATGGCTGCGTCTTCTTCTTCGTTCTCCTCGCGACTGCCACGATCAATTACTTCTTCTTCGGTCGTGTTCGTCGTCGAGCTATTTTGGTGCAATATTTGTTTCCGGGCAGATTTGTTTTCATTCCAGTTCATCGTCGTTCCGATCCGTTTAGTTGGTTTAAATTTCGTTTCTGTCCGTAATTTGTTTGATATTTTTCGGATCTAAAATCAGATATGTTTGATATTAATTTCGTGTTTATCGTTTTTTTATCTTTCTTCAGTTTGTTTCATTCATTTTTCTTGTTTATTTTTAGGTAGAAATTGTTAGTTTAATTATAATATTGTTAGATTTAAGTTGAGTTCAATTAATTATTTCTTCAGTTTGTTTTATTAATTTAAAAGGATTTAGTTTTAATATAGAAGAGTGTTAGTTTAAATCGTTTGAATCTGACATGTTTGTTGTTTAATTGAGACATGATAATTCATGTTCATTTTTGTTTGAAGTTCATGTTAATTCAGTGATTTAATGTGAGTTTATGTTTTAGTTTTTAATTTTTGATTTTAGTTTGAATCATGTATCTTTGTTGTAATTTTGTTGGATTTAATTTGAAGATCAATTGATTGTTTGAGTTTAGTGATTTGAATCTGTTTATTTATTTTGTTTAAGTTTTAATTTGAATTTGAGCTCATGATTTGAATATACTTGTTTGTTATTGTTAGTGAATCTGAAAATAGGTTTGTTGTTTAAAAACATTGTTCAGTCAAAATAATTCAAGTTGTTTCTTTGTTGTTCATCATTTAGTTTGAATTTGTTCATAAAATTTGATTAGGAATTGGTTATAGCTGCTATATTTTGGTTAGAATTGATTAGGTGAATTGGTTATAGCTGACGAGGTAGATTGGTAAAATGCAGTATTTTCAGGGGTAAAATGGTAATTTCAGTAAGGTCGGAGGGATATTTTTGGAATTAAAAATCTGAATAATTATTTATTTTGAGTGCTCTGTCCATTAAGATTAAATAATATTTTAATAATATTAAAATAGTACATGGTGGGGGACAAGACATAATGTAGTGGGGAATAATAATTGTTTAATGTAGGCATGGAGAACAAGATATAATGGGGGGAGGATAATGTATTTGTTTAATGAAGTGGGAGACAAAACATTATGTAGTGGGATTAAAAGGGGGATGAGTGGAAGATAGTGGATTTTGATTTTTAAAAAAATGCTGAAAGATGGTAATAAATAGAGGGGGACTTGGACAGAATTTAGAAAAGAGGAGGAAAAAGAAGAAGATAGCTGAATATTTAAGAGAGAGAAAAATTACGAAAATATTAAGACTTCCAAAAAATACAAATAAAAACATTCTGGAAATTAAAAGAGTGAGTAGTATACACCTGATATACAATCTAAATATTCTGATATCCGGATTCAGAAATTAAGGGTTAAACATTAATTAGTCTTCCAAATCTAAAAAGATTCCCTTTGCTTCTGTCCGTTGATTGTTGTTGGTGTTTCTGGATTTTATCTGGATTTTAAAATCTGTCACTGGTTTCTCATTGCTGGTTACTGGGTGTCGCTGTTGTTGTATGCTACTGAATTTCTGCTGATCTCCCTTTTCTTTTGCTTCCAATATCAGGTACACAACTGACACGCTGGTTACTGTAAACTGAAACATGAAGCATGAATACGAAAATGAAGAGTTGAAGTTCTAAATTTATTTAATTATATGCTGAATTTTATTTGTATATATAAATTATTTAGCTTACTCTAAACAGAATCATGTAGCTGTTTAATATATATAGTGGAACATATGACGATAGCTTAACGGACGAACTATATATATATTGCCTAAAAAATAAATAAATGGTGTAGTAATTCTGTCTAGTTAGTTCGTTATTGTTGGATGATTACCATATCTCAAAAAGCACGTTAGTTCATCAAACGAATAGACCATTTCGGAACTTGTAGGAATATTGTTTAGTTAAATACTATTGGTTAATTTCAGCATGTAAATGGTCTAGGATTAAAATTAGATTGCTAAGTTTTTTTTTAATTTGACAAACTGTGAACATGCCTAGTATCATGTAACTAGGTAGTAACATGTGAATAGAATGACCCAGGTCTAGTTTTATGCCATACACGTTGGGACTGGGCCCGCATTGGCAACGGACTGCCCTGCTTGCATCATTTTCAGAATTTATGAATCATATTCGAAACCCAACTATAACAACTCAAGCATGTAAATAAATTAAGACATTTTCTCTTTCATTTTGTAGAGACAATTTTAATAGAAAAAATATAGGCATTTTAGGATTATCCTTTTAAAATAAATGAGATGAGCCTCGCCCAATAAAACGCACAAATTGCGGGGCCCTCGATAAATGTTTAATTAAAATTACTTAGACTTCGGGATGAGCCGTTTAGCAAAATTCCACGGCCTTACCCAGAAATAATCATACGCTAATTGCTTTAGGCGCGCATTTTAATAATCTTACCTTCTTAAACTTGGGTGTGCATTTCATGCGACTCAAATTCAAATCCCAAAACATTGAACAAAAATACGTTCCGGATCGCGGGTGCATTTCATGTGACGCAATCCAAAGACATGTTTTTTAAACGATGTTCACATTCTTTTAAAATATAATAATAAAAGCGGTAAAGAGTTAAAATTTGCACATGAGCTCATAATTGTATAAAATCAGATAAACAAGCCGAATATGACAGTTGAGCGACCGTGCTAGAACCACGGAACTCGGGAATGCCTAACACCTTCTCCCGGGTTAACAGAATTCCTTATCCGGATTTCTGGTTCGCAAACTGTAATACAGAGTCATTCTTTTCCTCGATACGGGATTAAATTGGTGACTTGGGACACCCTAAATCTCCCAAGTGGCGACTCTGAATAAATAAATAAATCCCATTTCGATTGTCCTTTAATTGGAAAAACTCCTTCACCCCTTGCGGGGACGGAAAAAGGAGGTGTGACAATCTATAGAGAAGACTTAGGCAAATTTATAGCAAACATAGCGGAAGGGATTCCGACAAGAGGAGAAATGATAACCTTAGACCATTCTCATTCTTGCTTACAATCAGTCTATAGCTAGTCTTAATTTACCTCATTTTTATTACATAATATTTAGTTAATAAACACCCAAATTGTTAATCAAATATCTTTGAAGATTGAATACGTGAATTTCTGTGAGTCCAATAGCTGTGATTGATAGGTTAATTCCCTGTGGGATTCGACTCCAAACTTGTTAACCGGAATATATTTGCAGCGACCGCTTTGTCCTTTTTATAATGCATAGTTGGGCGTGATCATAAATCTTGGTGGGAAAGAGTGCATGGAAACTTTCTTGAGAACCACTTGCAATCTTTGTTAAATACCGTTAGGCCAGTTACTGCTACGCCATTAAAGATCACGCCTCAAGAGCATAAAAGGGAGGACAAGCCTCCTACTTTAAAGTCCAAAGTGGTTGTACCATGCGACGTCAAAGGACCTCCATATAAAGAAGTTCAAAAAAAGAAGGGACCTGTTTAGGCTCATCAAGCCAATGAGGGTTCCTTTCCATTAGGTACCGTTGTTCCTACCTCCAGAAAACGCCTGTCCCAAAATGAGAGTGATAGTAGTCATGGGGATCAAAACTTCAAGCAGGTGAAGCCATATTCAAACAATCAAGGAGATGCTAATTTGGGTGTAGTCGAGATTATTGACAGCATCGGCAGTGCTTCAAGGACTTTGATAGCTATCAAAGAGTTAACGATTAAAACTTTCATATTATCTTATAATATCCAAGTAATTTCACTGACTGTATATCCTTTTCTGTGCACCCAAGTGGTGTTCATATTTCAATGGCGTCACACCAAAGCAAGCCACAAGGTAGTAGCCAATCCGTGGCGGAGCCAGACTCGAAGAAATCACTTCCAATACCTAAGTCAGACCTAGAGGCGACTTCTATTCCTAGTCTTGGAGCAAAATTGGGGCCTAATTTTTACCAATGATCAGCACCAACGACGTCTATCTTTGATGGAAGAAAATTTGTCTTGATTCTTCGCAAGGATTTCATTTTGAATGCCTGGGCTAAAATTCATGCCAAACTCAAGGACCTTACCGCAAACAATGCTTCTTCTCTTCAATTCGAGATCCAAGTGATTCTCGAGAAGATGGATGGAAAGGGTATGGATATTTCCCCTCTAAAAGACCTATTGACGTCTTTCTTTGAGCTTGCCACTTCATATGACCAGGCACGATCAACTCTTTCTGACAAGGTTGTGGATGTTGAAAAATCAGTGTCATTTTTAAATGCCAAGGAACATCTTGATAATGTCTTGATTAAGAAAGGGTAGAAGGTCGAGAAATTGTCTGTCACCAATCAGTCTCTCAAAGAAGCCAAGGAGAAGGTGAAACAGTTAAGAGTTCTTTGAGGTGTTGCCAAGAAAGAGGTTGAAGAGATTGAATCTAGAGTCTCATCTGTTGAAGAGGAGTACTGTATATTTCTGATGTTTCCTTGGAAACTGCTGATGACTTGGCCAACGTGGAGATGAAGAAACACCACCTAGAGGCAACCCTTAAAGACCGGGTCAATTAAAATTTGTGTTTAGATTAGTCTATATGGAGTATTTTATTTGCCTTTTTTTTGCATTTGATTGACTAGCAGCTATTCTTAGAAATGAAAACTCTATCTGTTTTACTTTATATCACGTGTTTTCATCAATATCCCTTTTTTTCTTTGCGGTTCAATATCAATAGTTCTTTGCTTATCATGATGTATTGATGTCCCTATAATAGAACTTAGCTTTCTTTTAAATGGTGTTGGCGTTCATGTCTCAAAGTTCTCTGTATTTGGAGATACATCCTCCTTTTTCGTTGAGGATAATATTGGTCATCACCTTTGCACCTTTTGTGGTATGAGATATATATCTCAATGTGAGAAAGTCAAAAATATAAGCCATTTAATTTTTTAGAAGCTAAACTTTAAAATCTAAGACATATCCAAAATTTGGAATCAAACACCTTCAGAATCGCCGCATGTAATATTTTGAAACCAACTTTAGATTCCACCACGTTGAAAATTTCAGATTTGCGCAGTCTCACCAAAAAATTTATATCTTGGTGTAGGAATGTCGAAATTGTGAACCGTTTGATTTCATAAAAACTAGACTTCAAAATCTAAGACATATACAAATTTGGAATTAAACGTTTTGAGAACGTCCCAGATAATCTAACTTTAGATTCTGACACGTTTATAGCTTCATTTTGCAGTTTCACCAAAAATATTATATCTTGGAGTGGAAACGTCGAAATCATGAATCGTTTAATTTTGTGGAAAATAGACTTCAAGATCTAAGACTTATTCAAATTCCGGAATCAAACATTTTGAGAATCGTCCCAGATATTATTTTGAATCTAACTTTAGATTCTAATACATTGATAGTTTCAGATTTGCGCAGCTTCACACAAATATTTGTACCTTAGTGTAGGAACGTCGAAATCATAAACCGTTAGATTTGTCGAAAAAAAAAATTCAAAATATAGAACATATCCAAATTTCAAGATTTAATACATTAAGGATAGTTTCATATAACATTTCGAAGTCAACGTAAAATTCCAACACGCTGACGATTTCAAATTTGCGCGACTTCACCAAAACCTTTATATCTTGAATGTAGGAATGTCGAAATCACGAACCGTTTAATTTTATGAAAATAAGACTTCAAAATATAAAACATTTCCAAAATATAGGATTTAATACCTTAAGGATAGTTTCAGATAGTATTTCGAAATTAACATCAAATTTTAATATACCGACAGTTTCGAATTGGCCCGACTTTGCCAAACCTTTTATGTTTTGGTATGGAAGCCTCGGGATCACAATACGTTTTTCTTACTATCAATTAAAATTCAAGAGCTCCATTCTCACAAATATCTTCGGTTCAAGTCTCACTGAATTTGAAATGTTGTGCCCTGGAATCTTTCTTCTTATATTTGTGTTCCCTTTTGACGCCTCTCTTCTCTTCCCCCTTTTTTTAGGGCAGTGAGCGGATATGAAGACCAACAAACTTGAAGGTTATGTGAATATGAATACATAGCAAATCCCTAGACTTTGATGTAAATATTATCATTATTTCAGTGAAGACACCATTATACCATAGCAGCTTGCCCTCTTTAAATCAAATGGGATCCAAAGCTTAACAGATGAATGATATCTCAGCTCGATTTTCAAGTGTTGATTGAATGGATTACATTCCATCGTACTTAATTAGAACGATGATTGGGACACTATGTATCTTTTGATCTCATACGAATGAACTCAGAATGAAACTCTAAGCTGCCTACGTATCTCGGTGAAGAGGATTAAGTCATACCGTAGTTCAAAATGGCTGATTTTCTTTTATGTACTAACTTTTTCCTAGGGCGCCTCTTTCGAGATTTTCAACCTAGCTGACTCTTTTTTTTATGTGGTCTATACACAGTTTAGACTCATGCGGACCAGGAGTGTAGGAACATGCAGTTTAGGCTCATGCGTCAAGGAGTGTAGGAACATGCAGTTTAGGCTCTTCAAAAACTTGCCATTGATAGGGCCAATTTTCATGCCATCTGCATCAAATAGCTTGTAAGCCCCACTTGGGTAAGCTTCTTGTATGACATATGGCCCATCCCATTTTGAAGTGAACTTCCCTACAGGTTTATGAGAAGTAATTATGGGTCTTCGTACGACAAGGACTTGATCTCCTACTTGAAAGGATCTAGGGAAAACTCTTTTATTGAAGGCGCGAGACAATTGAGCTTGATAACATTCAAGACTATGTTGAGATTCCAATCTCTTCTCATCAAGAGCCTCCAACTCTGCTAATCGAAGTCGAGCATTTTCTTTATCAGTAATCTCTTCTTAAATAGCTAGTCGTGATGAAGGTATTTGACGCTCGAGTGACAAGAGGGCTTCGACTCCATAAACGAGTGCATAAGGGGTCACTTGTGTTGGCGTGCGGTGAATTGTCCTAAATGCCCACAGAGCTTCTTCCATACGGTCATGCCAATCCCATTTGGATTTGGTGACGACTTTCTTTAACAAGTTGCATAGAGTCTTGTTGAATGTCTCGGCTAGACCATTGGTGGCAGCATTGTACATAGAAGAGTTACGTTGCTTGAAGCCAAAGAGTTCACAAATCTTGTTCATCAACCTATTGTCGAATGACTTGCCATTATCGGCTATTATGTAACGAGGAATGCCAAAGCGATAGATAATGTTAACTAGGATAAAACTTGCAACATTTTCCTTCTGTACTTTCTTAAGAGCAATAACTTCAACCCATTTTGAGAAGTAGTGAGTTGCAGCCAAGATGTATAGGTGCCCACCAGAGGACTTTGGCAGTGGTCCAACAACATCCAATCCCCAAGCGTCAAATGGCCAGGATGCAGTAGTCAGGTGCAACACTTCAGGAGGTTGATAAATAAAATTCGCATGGAATTGACAAGTCTTGCATCTTCTAGCGTAGTTCAAGCAATCTTTTACCATCGTTGGCCAATAATATCCCATTGTTATACCTCATTTTAAACTGGTTAAAGTAAAGTATAACATATATGCAATTCTGAGTTTGATTAAAGTTAAAGAGTCGCCACCTAATTAATTCTAAGGTGAATTAGGACACCTAAATTGATTAAAGTAATTTAATAAAGTATAACTCTTTTTAGAGTCTACTTAACCTAAAGATTCTAGGTATGAGTTCAATTAATTTAAAGGGAAGATTTTTAAGGTACCCTTTAAGATCCATTATAAATGGTTAATTGACCGGACTAAAGTTAATTAAGTCCTTAAACTAAATGTAAATGTAAATGTAGTGGTCTTCTTTTATAAAAAGAAAATCAGATCCACTCTAAAAAATGTTGAAGCGATGTATCTTTGTTTTAAGGAAAACTGATTTGGAATTGTATTGTTGAAAAACTGTTTTCTTCTTAGAGTGGATCTAATCTTAAAGTAATTTTAACTTGTTAAATCCAAAAATGGAACACTAAACAGCATCCATTAATTTAGAAAGCAAAGTCATGTTTGAATGTTTGAAACAGTAAAAGGGTAAACATAGATGAGAACTTCGGTAGTGGGAATTCTACTTGTTTCATTCTTTTAAAAAAACTACAAAAATAAGTGTAGTTATTAGTCTTACAAAATCGATTGAGTGGAGAAATTAAGTTTAAAAACTATAGTTGATTTTACAATACCTCAGTTGGCTTAACAATTATCTAACATAGGTCATGATTCTAGAAAGCTTAAATTAAGTGATGGATGCTACTTTCCATGTAAAATAAAATCTGCAAAATAAAATAAGACTGAGGTATGTAGTAATATAAAGCTTAACAATCAATCTCAGAGTAGGGTAGAACTTCGCCTTGAGAAGTGACAAATACAACACTAGCACCAGCTCCTCCGCGATGTACAACACTATCAAAGTACATCTTCCATAGAGGTTGAACTGAAATGACCATTGCGTCCTCATCAGGTAGTTCTTAGCTCCCAATCATCAGGTATAGGGTGATCTGCCAAGAAATCCGCTAACGCTTGTCCTTTTATAACTTTTTGAGGGATGTACACAATTTAAAATTGTTGAAACTGGAGATACCACCTTGCTAGTTGATCACTAAGGACAGGTTTTGACATCACGAACTTGATGGGATTTGCTCTAGAAACCAAACGAACGACATGAGCTTGAAAGTAGTGCTTCAACTTTTGGATTGGGAAGACTAGCACCAAACATAACTTTTCGATTGGTGAATAATTCAGCTCACTTGGTGTCATCATCCTGCTCAAGTAGTAAAGGGAGTTTTCTTTCCCTTCACTATTTTCTTGGGCCAACAATGCTTCGACAGACCTTTCTTGTGCTGAAATGTATAGTATCATCGGCTTTCCAAGTATAGGGGCTGCCAAAACTGGAGGCTTCATCAAGTAAGTTTTGATACTTTCAAAGGCATTGCTACAAGTTTGGTCCCACTTTAAAGGAATGCTTTTCTTCATGAGGCGACTAAATGGTTGGCACCTCCCAACTAGGTTTGAGATGAATCTTCTAAGGTATGCTAGCTTTCCTTGGAGACTTTTCAATTCATGAATATCCTGAGGCTTAGGAATTTTCAAAATGGCATCCACTTTGGCTTGATCAATTTCGATCCCTCGATGTCGAACAATGAAACCAAAGAACTATCCAGAAGTAACTCCAAAAGCACATTTCAATGGATTCATCCTAAGTTGGTACCTCCGGAGCAACTCAAACACCATTCTCAAGTCATTCAAGTGGTCGCTCTTTTCTCTTGATTTTACCACCAAATCGTCAACATAGCATTCGACATTCTTGTGGAGAAGATCATCAAAAATATTTTGTATAGCCCTTTGGTAAGTAGAACCAGTGTTCTTTAAGCCAAAAGGCATTACTTTGTAGCAATAAATGCCCTTGGGGGTACATAATGCAGTAAGCTCTTCATCTTTTGGCGCCATGCGAATTTGGTTATAGCATGATAAGCCATCCATAAATGACATTGCATTGTACCCAGTAATAGCATCGATCATCAGCTCTTGAATAGGAAGCGGGAATTCATCTTTCGGGCGCGCATTGTTGAGATCCCTGAAGTCAACACACACTCGAATCTGGCCATTTTTCTTCCTTACATGGACAATACTTGAAACCCATGTTGGGTATTTAACTTCACGAATAAAGCCAGCTTCGATGAGTTTGTTAACTTCGGTTTCAATCAAGGGAGCCAAGTCCGGCCTAAAGTGCATTTGGGCTTGTTTAACACAGCGAGCACCATTCTTGACGGCAAGGTGATGGACTGCTACTTTCGGGTCCAAGCCATGCATCTCTTTGTAACTTCAAGCAAAGACATCTCTGAACTCCTTGAGTAACTGAATATAAGTGATTTCTTCATCGATTGCTAGTAAAGCACTTAGATATGTGAGCCTTGGTTCTTCATCTGTGTTAAGGTTAACTTCTTTTAAGGTATCAATCATTGCCTTCACCCCTTGTTCAAGTTTCAGGGGAGTATCTTTCGAATCTTCATCTTCTTGAGGGTCCCCATCGTTGAAGGATACATGATAATACAGTGAAACATCCTCCAATTTCTCGTCATCCTCTAGTAGAGATGAAACACCGTACTCGCCTTGTACAGTAACATGATACGAAGAAACCACACTTTCTTCGTCGTCATCATGTTCTTTAGTGTAGACCATAGTGTATGGCTTCACACCGTTAGTACCTCATCACATGAAACCATGACTTTTGTTTGTCGCCTCATTCTAGAAGGAACCAGACTTTGGAAATCCTTAGAGATCTTCTGAATTTTGGGCAAAACGGGTGTTCTTGTATTTCGATAATTTCTCTCGAACTTATTCCCTTTCTTTAATGGACCCAATCTCATAAACACGGAAGTCCTCACAGTTGATTTTTCAAGTCGATCAAAGATAGAAGGCTTGTTAGAAGTGACAAATTCATCTTCTACAGTGATATAATTGATGTTCACTCTTCTTATGGACATGCGCACTGGTGACGGTTTCTTGTATCCCAAACCTTCATGTGGTTGCCTTGCCGCAGCTTCTGATGGTAGTTTCCCTAACTTTGACGGCATCGGGACTGTATCCGATTTTTGAAACATGAAGAATTAAAAGATTAAATTGAGAATTTTTCGTACTCTGTCATTTTCCACATTCCGCCTTATTAATACTCCTTCCGTTTCAATTTATGTGAAATTATTTTCTTTTTAGTCTGTGCCAAAAAAGATGACCTTTTTCCATATTTGAAAACAATTTACCTTTATGCAATTGTTTATAGCCAAACAAAATATATGTGCCCCATTTTACACCACAAGTTCAAAAGTCTTCTCTCTTTCTTAAACTCCGTGCCCAGTCAAATAAGTTCACATAAATTGAAACGGAGAGAGTATTTATTAGTTTTTAATTTTTTTAATTAATATATAAATATATTTGAGATTCTAAAATAAATTATTTAATTATATGTTTTAACATAAATAAATTAACAAAATAAGTTTTGGGTATTCTTTTGTTAGAACAATCAAATAAGATCCAAATTTAAGTGTTGCTATTGGCCATAACAGGTAATTGTTCTAAAAGGGCACAAAAGATTTGGATAAATGAGGATTTTATTATTATTATTTAAAGAGTTAGTAGTATTATTTAAGAAAAGAAAATATCCTAACCTTCTCTCTACAAGACTATACACTTGCACTTCTCTCTGTGTCTTTGTTTAGTTTCTGTCTCACATTTTTCTCAAGAAGTAGAGAACAGAGAGGGAGGGAGAGGAGAGTGGAGATATGTGGGGGGTCTCACTTGTTTCACTCCCAATCTCTCTTTCGAATGGCCCTCTCCCATTTTGTTCCAAACCAAAGGGTACACTCTCTTTAAAATTCTCTGCCTTAATTTTTTCCTTATTACTTGCAAGTCTCCCCCTTATACATGCTTCATTTTCAATCCATTTCCACAATTCTGTTTCTCCCTTTCTTCACTCTTTCATAGTTTTTCTCTTTCTTTTTCCCCAAAAAATAAAATAAAAATAAAATCTTTTTTTTTTCTTCCATCACTATTGATCTCTTGATTAAGGTGGTTCTCCTTACTTTTCATTAGAATAAATGAATGGATATTTTTTCAATTATAATTTGATCTTTTGGGGTGTGAACAAACTCTTATGTCCAATTTTGTAGTGGTGCATTGCTATATGATTATTCTTGGCAATTTCAGTATTTAACAACCAACCTAAACTAGTTTGGAATTGAACAATAACTATTTGTGTTTTCTTCTGCTTCAGTTTGCAGTAATGTATGCATCTGTGTTCTGTTACCTTTCACGCACACTTGTAGATATATTTGTAGGCAATATGTACTTTTTCTTTATAAAATATATACAATATTTACTGTTATTTCTGATGTGACGCATAGATGCATTAAGGTTTTCTGGGATTTTTTCTCTTTTCATTTTTCTTATTCCTATTTATGTTTCTGGTGGTGTCATTTTAATTTCTACGCTTCAGCCTCTAATAGATTGGTGTTTTCTTAAATGGCTTTTTTTTTTTGTGTGTGTGTTACTCCTCTTTCTGAGCTCTTGTATGCTGAAATTTGTGTTGAGCAAGTATCTAAGTTACACACATTGATGATAAAATGAGAAAAGGTCGCTTGAAATGGTTTGGTCATATCCCGCATCGCCCTCTCCGTAGGTGTGAAATCATGGTGAATGAAGGTGTTAAAAGGGGACGAGATAGACCTGAAATCGTATGGAATTAAGGAAGTTTTCTAGAAGGAAAAATAGGGCATACTGAAAGAAAACTATATAGTATAAGAAATACTAATTAGTTGGAATTATGTGTTAGTCATGTTAGTACGTGTACGGTAAGTACTAAGTTTTTCTAGGAGTCTTTTTGCCCTGTATGTGTTAGGCATGTTAGTACGTTTACAGTGGGTTCTATATGTTTTTTCTAGGAGTCTTTTTGCCATGTCAAAGCCATAGAAAATATAGAGAACTTCTAGTACTTTTTATTTGATTTTTATTTTATATAATATTGATCAAAGATGAGCATAATGGAGCAACATGACTCGAACTTGTTTGGAGTTGAGGCGTAGTTGCTATATTGTCTTCAGCATTTGGCATAACTAATTGTAGATGAATGCATTAACTAACAAGTATTCCATATGTAGTTCAGTGTGAATAGGCTTTGTAACTTAGAAAATTTTGTTCTCATTGTCTTTTCTCTATAAGGTGTTCTCTCTCTCCTGAGCACAGTGTTATTCTCAAATGAGTTGGTAGTAATTAATATGCAAAGTTTGTTAAAATGTTCTGTGTTGTCTACTTCAGGAAGGGGAGCCTTGACATAATTGCTAAAGTTGCTGTCATGTGACCAGGAGGTCACGGGTTCGAGCCGTGGAAACAGCCTCTTGCAGAAATGCAGGGGAAGACTGCGTACAATAGACCTTTGTGGTCCGGTCCTTCCCCGGACCCTGCGCATAGCGGGAGCTTAGTGCACGGGGCTGCCCTTTTTTTTGTTGTCTACTTCTGGATTTGAGAGTTGAAGGCCATTTTTTTTTGTTTGTTTTTCAGTGAATCATGGGTAGAGACATGGAATCTCAGTTAGCTCATGTTTCAGTTGAAACTGGAACTGAACAGAAAAACCTTCCGAAGGAAAACAAAAAAAAGAATCATGGTGTAGGGGTTAATGAGACTATAAAATTTCGCTCGCATGGTTCTCAAGAAACAAATAAGGAGGCGGGGAAAAATGTTCCTGTGAGCAGCCTCCGGAAGGATGCAGTTGACGACTGGCCTGCACCTAAGCAGATACATTCTTTCTATATTGTTAGATATCGAAGATTTGAAGACCAAAAACTCAAGGCCAAATTTGATCTGGCAGAAAAAGAGCTACAGAAAATGAACAAAGCAAGATCTCAGGTTATTGAAAAATTGAAGGCCATAAGGGTAAGTTTTGTCTCTTAACTCTTCTTTCGGCTGAACATTTGCAAGAACATATCAAAGTGACATGCCTATAAGATTATTTAATATGTCATTTTCTGTCTTCTAACAAGAACCTCAAGCTCTTTACCCGAACTCAATAGTCATGTTTGTGTTATACATGTTAAAATATGCACCAAAATTGTTGAATATGGATCCCCTCTCAACATCCAGTTTAGCTCAAAAGTGGCAAGCTTTGCATTGTAAAAGATTATTTGGATGTGTCCAGTCAGTTGATTTGAAATTTTTTAATGAAAATAAGGAAATAACTAACTCATTTAATATTTTGCAGGCAGAACGATCAAAATTGATAGAACAAAGGAAATCTGTGAGTGCTGAGAATCAGGAGTTTTGGGCAGTAATTGGTGAGAAAAGAAAGGAAATGGAACCTCTGCAGGATGCCCTGGGCAAGCTCCGCGGTCCTAGGAAAGCCGGCAGAGAAGGGGGTTCTAGTCTGTGTTCATCCGAGGAGGAGCTTGACGATCTCGTAAGCTCTAGTCTCTTTGTCCTTTTAGTTTCTTAGCTTTTCTTTCCCTTCATTTTCCTTTTGCTGTTCTGTTACCACCTAATGTTAATTGTTATATGTTTTTTATTTTGAAATCGATTAGATTAAGAGTCTGCAGTACCGTATTCAGCATGAAAGCATTACTCTGACTGAAGAGAAACAAATTCTGCGAGAAATTAAACGACTTGAAGGAACAAGGGGAGAGGTAAGAGACCATATGGCTATGAGGGCACAAATTCAAGATTCGATTGGTGAAAAAGAAACAATACAAAAGCAGGTTAAGGTAAGGGTCAGAGCTTTTTGTATACTTGTACAAATGTGAAATATTGAGTTTTCTGGGCTTAAGAATGTCATTGGTTAACTAACGATACTCAATCCGTTTTTGTATTATAGGCTATAAGTGGTAACCTTGACGGGGTTCGTAAGGAGCAACAGGTTGTTAAGGCCAAGCTTAAGCAACTAGATGATCAACTCGATGCCAATACCAGTCAGATTAAGTTATTGGATGAGGAATTGAAGGAAATAACAAAGAAGAGGGACACAGCTTTTGCACATGTTCTGGAATTAAGAAAACACCGTGAAGAAGGGGTATGATGTTCTTTCCTTGTTGATTAAAATGTTGTCAAGTTTACTTTGTGAAAAAAGAAATTATTGAGAGAAGAAATAGGAAATGTTAGTTCTGAAAGGAACTATGTTGATTTATTCAAATGTTAATCTCAGCATTCTAAACAAATATTCTGTCGCTCTCAATTACTCAAAAAATGAAATGTATCATTTGCTTGCAAGCATGAAAGAGAGATGTCTTATGTATTTTATGATCTTTATTATGTCGTTTAATTTTCTCAGAATGCTCCTTTCTACCAAAACAATGCACTGTTGCAAAAAGCAAAATTGCTAGCAGATAAGAAGGATGTTGAAGCCCTTAAAGAACTCTCACTTACAGAGGTACATTAGATCTGTCTTTAGTTGCTACAATTTGAAGTTTTGCATGTTTCTTTCTAACAATAACTTCAATGTTTTCAGGTCGATAAATTCATTTCCCTATGGAGTGGCAGTAAGCCCTTTAGGGATGATTATGAGAGGAGAATTTTAACATCACTTGATATTAGGCAGTTGAGCCAAGATGGCAGGATGAGGAACCCTGACGAAAAGCCTCTAGTATTACCAGCGGCACAGACTGTTTCCCAATCTGAGATTGTTGAAAGAACTAATACGAAACCATTAAAGGAAGAATCAGCGCCTCCTGCTCAGAAAGTACAGAAAGAGAAGAACAACAAGCAGCCAAAAGAAGCAAGTAGCAAAGTTACAGAAAGTACCACGAAAAAGTACATCTTTGATATCGAAGAGGAAATCCATGGTTTAGAAAAGCAACCCAAGGATATGACTTCCAAGAAGGAAGTTGATGAAGCGAAATTGAGGGAGATGAAGAGAGAGGAAGAAATAGCAAAAAATAAGAAGGCAATGGAGAGGAAGAAGAAGTTGGCCGAGAAAGCAGCTGCCAAAGCAGCAATAAAAGCTCAAAAAGAAGCTGAAAGGAAGCTCAAGGAAATTATCCTTATCATTCTATCATTTCTCTCTTGTTTTATGTTGTAGGAATTTACATTAGCTATGAACTTATATAGAATCTTTACTCCTTTCAGGAACGTGAGAAGAAGGCGAAGAAGAAAACTGGAGCATCTGTTCCTGCTGAAGAATCTACTGAGGAACCAACTGAAGCAGCTGCGGAAGTTGCTGAGGAAGAGAAGGCGGAGGAAAAGGTTGAAACATCGGTTGCACCTAAGGTTAAGGCACCGAAAGAGAATACTATCAGGAGCCGATCAAAGCGTGCAAAAGGCATGGATATTCCTAAAACTATACTGAAGCGGAAAAAGGCGATGAACTATTGGCTATGGGCTGCTCCTGCTGCTCTTGTAGTTCCACTACTACTAGTAGCATACAAGTATATTCTCTAGATTATTATGAAAGTCAAAAGTAGAGGGGGAGTAAAAGAGGTGGAAAACCTGGTATTGCTTACAATTTTGTATTGGCAAGTTCTGTTTTTGTAATCTTTAAGTCATGCCTATTTTTTGCATCCTTGACTAAGGATGGAGAAGTCATAATGTTGCGGTAGATAAGGCCTTCTCAGATACTTACAGAAAAGAGTATTTTATGCATGTATGATTTTGGTTGGTGTAGTTTCAAGTTTTGACATTTGCTTAAAGATTTTAATCTTGGCATTTAATTGTAAACATTTAAGTTATTTATGATCTTCCTACTTGCTGCTTCATAAGAAAGATAGCCTTTAACTCTGTTAACCTAGGAGTGCATATTTTGTTTTTGTTCGAGTTTTGTCTTTCTGTTGGTATGCTCTCCCCTTCTCATGCGTTCCCAGAAGTCTGCAAATGCTCGTTTTCGCAAATATTCTATCAGCCTAACTCGTACGTTCTCTTATTATTATTTTTTGATAATTGTGGTATCGAGGCCAGCTTGCGCGCACCTCGACTAATTTCACGGGATACATGTTACCTCTCACCAGCAAAAGGTACTAGGTAATTCTTTCCACCAAAGCTTGGATAAATGAGAATAAATCACCTAGTATTTTTTGCCTCCATATTTAAACTTTAGAACTCAAAAGATTGTAAGTTGTGGAATTCATCTTAATACTTCAATATGATCCTTGATCGAGTTAATTACTCAAATGGTCACTCAACTATCCCAAATTATTTCCTAAAATCACTTTTCTTTCGTTTGTAGCAACAAAGTCACTGAACTAGGCGTATTGCACTCAAAAGGTCACTCAACTAGATTTTTCAAATTTTGGATTGCTAAATACTCCTATTTTACCCTCTAAATTATAAACATTTATCTTCTTTTTATTTTTTTTTGTTATACTTTTTAGTATTAACAACAAAAATTCAAAAATTTATTTACACAATTCAGAATGAAAGAAAATAAAGGTTGTAAAATATATATTCCATGCACGTAATATAAAAATAATTATTTAAATAGATGTATTTTTATAATATACATTATATATTCTTGAAAATTATGCTCAATTATATTATTATGTTTCTATCAACTTTCCGACGATACAAAGTTATGTCACCTGAAAGCAGGGGAACTACCTGTATAGGGTAAAATATGTTATATTAAATCGTGCATGGAATATAAATAATATAATTAAGCATAATTTTCAAGAATATATAATATATATTATAAAATAACTTTATTTAAATAATTACTTTTATATTACGTGCATGGAATATATATTTTACAACCGTTATTTTCTTTCATTCTGAATTGTGTAAATTAATTTTTGAATTTTTTATGTTAAAACTAAAATTATTATTACGAATAAATTATTCTAATTAATTTTTTTTACTATGCTCATTATTTTGTTATTCTGGCATTATATATGCTTAAATACTTTTTTATTTTTTAAATTTATAAATAATATATATTTATTCTATAGGTAAGTCCATAATGTAAATTAAAAAGGGGAAAATTATAATATTAAAAAGTTTTAAAAAAATAAAAAGAAGATAAATATTTATAATTTTGAGGGTAAAATAGGTATTTGACACTCCAAAATTTGGAAAATCTAATTGAGTGATCTTTTGAGTGCAATAGTGTAGCTTTGAAAGTAATCATGTAAAAAAATACACAGAAATAATGTCACGGTAAATATATCAAAGAATAAGAACAAAGCACCCAGACATAGTAATCAATGAGAATAAAAAGAGCAATAAGAACACTAAAATTTTAATATGGAGGAATTTTCTCATGTTAATATAAATATTTAACTTTTAGAAATAAAAAAAGAAGGCAGGCTCTTATTTAATAAATAACAAAAATATTATCACCAAAGATTATAACCTAGTGATTTTATAGAAGTTTCTCACGGAATAGGTGTTTATTTAATTCTTACATATAATTATTTTCTTCTTTTCCCCCAATCCGTTATATAACACATTAACTACGCCCCAATAGCAAATAAATTGATGTTGGCTAATACTCACACACGAACCATGTTGCATTTAAATTTGCCCAACTTTGAAATAAGAATAGAAAAGAGTATTTACCAAAACCTCTCATTTCAATATTGAAACATATCCATTCACCCAAAATCTTTGAGTGTTTACTTTAAATTCCAAAATACCCAAATCGTTGAATTGGAAATTGCCCCACAAACCATTGCCACTCCCCTTAAAATCCTGAACCAAATGTGCGCACTACGAGTGTCGACCATGGCTGCCAGTGGCTTAGCCTCACTTCCGATTCTCAGAAGAGTACTTCCGTCACTCCTATCTTCTCGTCCCACTCATGCCGTCAAAGAGATCTTTTACGATAGAACCCTCATCCTACGAGCACCTCTGCGCTCCTCAGGTCTGCAAACTTCTCTTTATCCTCATTCCTCCGTTTCTTCTCGTGATTTTTGTGTCAATTTTTATCATTGTACTGCAATTTTAGTTGAATAGTTACTCATTAAAATTTTTTTTTTAGTTGAATAGTTGAGTGTAATGTGAATTCCTGATTACTATCCATCATTGGAACTGAACAAAATAGCGTTGCTTATAATATAGCGTCAGAAAATCTTTTCTGCATCTGCGTGTTTTTCAAATTTGGACGATCAAAAAGTTGGAACGATCCATAAAAAGAACTCGGCCCCTTCGGCTAAGCCATCTCACCATAATACCATGTAGATCGACATTAGTTTGCTAGCATTTTGTTAATCCTAACCAAGGTAACTCGTTCCAAGGGTGACTATCTAATTGACCAAGCCAATAGTACGACCATAGTCCTACACCGGCACGTGTAGCTTTGGATATTGGCTCCTTTTGACCAATACCTTCTCGGTAACATAATAAGAATCCCAAAAATGTTGCACTAAATTTGGCACCTTTGGCCCTTTCTTAAAAACATGGGCACTTTTGCCGCTTAAACATAATCTTTTTGTGTTTCATAGCCATTGACATTTTATCATTTGAAAGCTATAAAGTCATATACATGTTCATAGAAAAACTTTACCATTATGCTCATTTTACATTTAAAACTTGAAACATTCTTGTCATTGTCATTTTCATTTGAAAACCCTTTTCATCAATGTTAATTTGAAGGCTTGAAAACACTTAAAATCCCAACACTTTATGAGTCATAGCGTTTGAGCATTTTCATTTCAAAACATATGAACAACAACAACAACAACAAACCTAGTGTAATTCCACAAGTGAGATCCAGGACGGTAGTGAGTGCGCAGACCTTACCCCTACATGTGTTATCAAAGGTGCGCTTAAGCCCGGAAGCGAGACTCAAAACATGTTGAGCGCTTCGCCTTGCTTAGTTGGCGCTTCAGTATTATCATCAAGGCCCTAAGGCATACTTTTCCTTGCCAATGAGCGTAATCCTGATAAGATGACACTAAATAATTGATATTTCACTTTATCGTGAATTTTCTTCAATTTATTTGTCCATATATTTGGTATTCGTGCTTATAGATCTTAGTCTTGGACTAGACATTATTTGTCCATATTTGCGCCTTTCTTCATTAAAACCCATGTTTTATTTGCGCTTTGTGCGTAAAGCCCCAACATACCATAGAGCTTTTTTGCGCTTTTCGCTTTTGATAAGACCCTCGGCTCAAGGAACATTTAAAAACATATGCATAATTACTTGTCCCACACAATCATACATTAACATTTCATAAAACAATAGACATATAAACATACTTAGAAGACAATGTAGACATACTTAGAAGATATGAAGTTTTGGAGACATAATTCTATGGAAGGGTTCGGTTCAATATACCTTGGGTATGCCCTTCTAGTCATTAATGTTAGCTCCAATTATCTAAGAACGAGCCAATCGACACTAACAATTTGAATCTGCACTTATGAGTTCACATTCATCAACATCATATCACAACAACACCCATTCAATCAACTAAGTGTTCAATGCTTATGCTTACTTCCCAAAGATTCAAGAGAAATCCACATTCTTCCTTTGGATGTCGATTCTCGTGTTTTAACTCCAAGCCGTACATTAAATGCCTCATGGAATCTAGTAGCTTCATTAGAAACTCAAAATGATACAATTTGAATCAACCCATCACTACTCATCGTCTTCTCTACCCAAAAATCCATTTCCAAGACCCATTTCTAGTGTTCCAACAATCTCTATGTTAAACTCCGCTTTTATTCCATAAACATGTTCTATAAGCTTATTAGAACACAATATATAACAATGGAGTAGCGGGGCTACGTTGTTTTAGACAAATCTTGAAATTTCCCAACTTTGAAGATTCTTGAGGAAGATGAAGATTCTGGACAAAATCCACATTTGGATGTTATAATTCATGTTAACAAACATAATCTAACTTAAATCAACCATTTCCAACTAACCTTGATGTTTGGAAGGAGACTTGGGGTAAAAAACCTATCAAGGAACCATGCCCTAGCTTAAAAAATGAAGGGTGACCGAAATGGCCCTTTTATAGAACAGTCTGAATGCTACAACATTCGATTTTTGGATGCTGCAGCATTGCCTCGAAAATATTTTCTTCTGGGAATAGTAGAGAGTGCTGCAACATTCGATTCTTGATGCTGCAGCAACAACAACAACAACAACAACAATCCAGTGTAATCCCACAAGTGGGGTCTGGGGAGGGTAATATGTACGCAGACCTTACCTCTACCCCGAGAGGCTGTTTCCAGGAGACCCCCGGCTCAAAGAGGCAACAAGAGACACTATATTAGTACTATCAATAGACTCATAATAAAACAACATAAAATACCACAAAATCCATAACATAACATAAATACCATAAAATAACAAAGTAACAACAATATAAGAGATATAGGAAATACGAGAAAGATGTAAGGTATTAATACACAACAGATAAAGCCCATCATCAGTAGTTGATCAATAACATCCTAAGACTAATTCCTAACTGGCTAGTCTCACTCTAGTGCGCTGTAGAAAAGACATCACAATTTCCCTAACCTACAACCTTAATGCTCGATCTCCACAATTCCCTGTTTAGGGCCATGTCCTCAGTAACCCTAAGTCGCGCCATATCCTGCCTGATCACCTCTCCCCAATACTTCTTAGGTCTCCCTCTACCTCTCCTCGTACCCACCACCGCCAGTCGTTCACACCTTCTCACCGGTGCATCAGTGTTCCTCCTCTGAATGTGCCCGAACCATCTGAGTCTTGCTTCCCGCATCTTGTCCTCCATGGGGGCCACACCCACCTTCTCTCGAATATCTTCATTTCTAATCTTATCCTTCCTTGTATGCCCGCACATCCACCTCAACATCCTCATCTCTGCAACTTTCATCCTCTGGATGTGTGAGATCTTCACCGGCCAACACTCGGTCCCATACAACATAGCAGGCCTAACCACTGCCCTATAAAATTTACCTTTCAGTAACAGTGGCACTTTCTTGTCACACAGGACTCCCGTCGCTAACCTCCATTTCATCCACCCCACCCCTATACGGTGTGTGACATCCTCGTCGATCTCCCCGGACCCCTGAATAAACGACCCCAGGTACTTGAAACTACCCCTCTTAGGGATGACTTGAGAATCAAGCCTCACTTCCACTCCCGCTTCCGTCGGCTCTGCCCCAAATTTGCACTCAAGGTATTCCGTCTTCGTCCTGCTCAACCTGAAACCTTTGGACTCAAGGGTATGTCTCCAAACCTCTAACCTCTCGCTGACGCCGCGTCGTGTCTCGTCGATTAGGACTATGTCATCAGCAAATAGCATGCACCATGGCACCTCCCCTTGAATATGATGTGTTATAGCATCCATCACCAGGGCAAATAGGAAAGGGCTGAACGCAGACCCTTGGTGCAACCCCGTAATAACCGGAAAATAATCGGAATCGCCTCCTGCTGTCCTAACCCGAGTCTTAGCTCCATCATACATGTCCTTAATCGCCCTAATGTAGGCAACCGGGACCCCTTTAGCCTCTAAGCATCTCCATAAGACCTCCCTAGGAACCCTGTCGTACGCTTTCTCTAGATCGATAAACACCATGTGGAGATCCTTCTTCTTATCCCTGTATTGTTCCACCATCCTCCTAATAAGGTGGATAGCTTCTGTGGTAGATCGCCCCGGCATGAACCCGAACTGGTTGTCTGAAATAGACACCGTCCTTCGCACTCTCATTTCTACCACTCTCTCCCAGACTTTCATGGTATGACTTAGTAATTTAATACCCCTATAGTTGTTACAGATCTGGATATCGCCTTTGTTCTTATACAACGGGACCATTGTACTCCACCTCCACTCTTCGGGCATCCTATTAGTCTTGGATATAACATTAAGCAACTTAGTAAGCCATTCCAAGCCTGCTCTACCCACACACCTCCAAAGCTCAACCGGAATTTCATCTGGTCCGGTAGCTCTGCCCCTTCTCATCTTACGCATTGCCTCCATGACCTCATCGACCTCAATGTCCCGACAATCACTTAGTTCATGGGGGCTGTCGGCATTCCTCAATTCACCTAGTACAATATCCTGATCCCCTTCCTCATTTAGAAGTTTATGAAAGTAGGTCTGCCATCTCCTCTTAATCTGGTTATCCCCCAACAAAACTTTGTCGTCCTCATCTTTTATGCACCTCACTTGGTCCAAATCCCGAGCCGTCCTCTCTCTCACCTTAGCGAGTCGGAGTAACTTCTTCTCCCCGCCTTTGTTCCCTAGTTCCTCATACAAACGAGCAAAAACTGCCGTCTTTGCCTCCGTCACTGCCATCTTTGCCTCCTTCCTAGCTACCTTATATCTCGCAATGTTCGCTCTCTTCTCCTCCTCTCCAGTGCTCCCCACTAACCGCAGGTAAGCCACCTTCTTCGCTTCCACTTTACCTTGTACAACTGCATTCCACCACCAGTCTCCTTTGTGGCCACCGGTGCGGCCTGAAGATACCCCTAACACCTCTCTCGCCGCCTTCCTTATATAGTCCGCCGTCGTCGACCACATAGTGTTTGCGTCCCCACTACTTCTCCAAGCTCCCATTGCCGACAACCTTCCTTCCAACTCCTGGGCTTTAACCTTAGTCAAGGCGCCCCACCTAATCTTCGTGCGGCCTCGTACTGACCTTTGTTTCCTTCTTATCATAATAATAGCGTCCATCACCAAGAGCCTATGTTGCGTTGCAAGGGTCTCACCTGGGATAACTTTGCAATCCTCGCACAACCTTCTGTCGCATCTCCTGAGAAGGAGATAGTCAATTTGAGTCTTCGCCACCGAACTTTGGTAAGTAACCAAATGCTCCTCTCGCTTCGGAAAACTCGAGTTTGCAATCACTAGATCGAATACCTTGGCAAAATCCAGCAGTGAGGTGCCCCCTCCGTTCCGTTCCCCGAAACCAAAGCCGCCATGCACCTCAGTATAACCACCTGCAGACGACCCAATATGACCATTGAAATCCCCTCCTATGAATAACCTCTCGGAAGGCGGAATACTACGAACAATGTCATCCAACCCTTCCCAAAAACGCCTTTTAATCTCCTCATCACAACCTACTTGCGGTGCGTACGCGCTAACGACGTTTAAAGTACACTCACCCACCACCAATTTAATAGTCATTAGTCTATCATTCACACGCCTGACCTCTACCACCGACTCCCTAAGATGGCTATCTACTAGGATACCCACTCCATTCTTACCCCTCACGACTCCAGAGTACCACAACTTATACCCATCCACGTTTCTCGCCCTCGATCCGACCCACCTAGTCTCCTGGACACACGCTATATTAATCTTCCTCTTCTGAAGGATCTTCGCCAACTCTATAGACTTACTCGTTAGCGAACCTATGTTCCATGACCCGATTCTCAACCTATAGGCTCCCTTGCCCCCTCTACCTCCCCTGCCTCCCGACCCACCCCCTGACCCCGGGCCCACTCTTTGCCCCACACTCTGCCCCACCTGAGGACATGCCTTTAATCTATCATCCCCGACTGCCGCCACTACACCTACGACAGATCTACAAAAGACTCGCTAGTGCACAACGGACAACGAATCAAACTAAAAGGAAACAAGTGACTACCTGTACACCTATTGAATGATTTAACTATTGTGAACTAAAGTAACATCAATTTAGCTATCACCAAAAGGAAAACAGTAGAACGGGAGGTACCAATTCCCGAGAACCAAACCTGTGTTGATTTGCAGCCCTCGATATACTTGCAAGCTCACGCACCGCTTCCCACCGCCCTTTGCTGACGCTCGTCCAAGTTGCTCTCCTTTGCTAATGCTCGTGCGCCCAACTTGTCTCCAACAACTTTGAGAATTTCCCTGAAAACACAGAAAATACCACGACCCAAAGACCAAAAAGGGCTATCACCGCTACCACTGGTGTAGCACCGAAAGTAACTAGCAGCCGAAATTAACTGAAGAAAAACAACAAGCAAGCTTCTGAAATAGGCGAGGAGATCCGGCAACATAACAACAACAAACCGGTGACCAAACGAGTGCAACTCGATAGCAATGGACAGCGATTCAATCCGCCAAATTCCAGAAATTCTTAAGCTAAAATCTATCTTTGTCTAATTTAAATGAATTTCTAGTGGTAGGGGTACAACCTCTTTCCTAAAGCAATGTAAGGAATAGAAAAGGTTCTTTTTCTGCTATTCTTTCTACTTCGAGCGATTCATATGGCGTTTTATCATATAATCCTGTTAACTCCTGTTTAGATTAATAATGATGAAGGATGATTTACTCTTTTACAAAAGTTTCATTCACTGTAAATACGTAAACTTTACCTAGTATTGTCACTAATTTTACTTTCTTTTATCACTAAGACTACAAGGACCTAAAATGAGCCCAAAATTGGAATAGCTTTAGATCTATTGGTTTTTGGAAATCAAACCAAAACCCTTTGCTAAACCTTAACACAGACAAACAAATCTAAAGAAGGAGATGGAAGACGAAGGCTTGAGTACTGACCTATCAGAAAGCGGGCAGAGAGATGATTAGGAGAAAAGCGGCGACCAAAAGCGAAAATTTCAGATTTGCGCCAAAGGAGATTGTTGGAACACTAGAAATGGGTCTTGGAAATGGATTTTTGGGTAGAGAAGACGATGAGTAGTGATGGGTTGATTCAAATTGTATCATTTTTGCGGCGATTCTTGATGCTGCAGCATTGCCTTAAAATTTTCTTGTCTCTTTTTGTGATCTTCCGCTCAAGCTACTTATTTTCAAATATCGTAATACACTTCATACCATGCCCGTATAATATTTTCCTCATCCGCGGTTAGCCTTGGGGCGCAAAACTTTATCTCAAATCGTTGTTGGCGTACGATAAAGTCTTAGATCCTTACGAACTTTTTACGAAGCTTTACATAATGTCACACTCTTCCTGTTTGAGACGTAGAAAATGTTTGAAATAATTCTTTTTCTATATAACTTTCATAATTATCAAGAATTTAAATTCATTAAACTATCTACACTTTAAGGTTGATGTGATGTTTGCTCTCTTTTCAACAATACTCTAATATCCTCTTCATTCATCACTATATTGTATAAGTCAGATTAACATATCAGACTTCGTATCCAATCAAATACCGTCACATAAAATGAAATGGCGGGAGATTTGATTAACTCATCTATAACACAATTGTATACTATTTTTCAAGTAGCATGCAATTGAAATTGCATATGCTTGAAATTAATAGCCTTGACTAGGCTTATCATTTTGAGAAGTCCAACATCAATCTACAACATCATCCTGAGGCATTTTATCAAACAATTGCTTTGCACCTTCCAAATGAGTGAATGGCCCATTAATACAACATATAAACAAGTCTTGTGTAAATGAGGATATCTGATTCAAACTTTGTATTAACTATCCTCATCAATCATGCCTTTATTTGAAAAGCTGAAACTTCACTGCAAGTTACCAGTACAAAGGTGAATGCTGGATTGTATTATGCAGAATTGAACTGTGTGTGCTAAGTGCTGATTTGTTCACACCTAGTCTATAACTTGTACTCCCACAAGATGACAAGTGCCTTGGGTATATAATCAAGTAAGAGTGAGAAAATTGCATATTTTGACTGAGTTTTGGTCGTTCATGTGCATTTCAAAAGATCAATAGGCAGTTAGTTTTTTTCTAAATGTATTATTGGCTGAGCCAATGTTGTCAATTCAGACTAGGACAAGGACCAGGACCATGAAAATTACCTTGAAATAATAATGATCAAATAAGACCACGTCTAAATGTCTAAAGACTATTTTGTCACCTTTTCTTTTATCCATATATTTGTCTGCCTCAACTCCCACATAAAGATCAAACGAAACTATCCAAGCTACAACATTAAGAGCCCGTTTGACCAAGCTACCAAAAACTAATTATTTTGAAAAGTACTTTTATTTAAAAGTGCTTTTCGAAAAAGTACTTTTGGAGATTAGTAGTTTGTGTTTGGCCAATTCATTTGCGAAGTACTTTTTGAGATATTTGATAAATAAATTGTGTTTGGCCAATCTTTCAAAAAGTATTTTTGAGTGTCAAATTACGAAAAAAGGGCAGTAAAGGTTTAGTTTACAATTAACATTATCTAAAAAAGAGAAATTTTAAATCTTTATTATAAAAGAATTTAATTATTTTTTATCTTTATTTAATTAAAGTATAAAACATAAAATATATATATTGAAATTCTTAATCAATATAAAATATAAGTATATAAAAGCAATATTGGTAGGAAGATATGTGCTTACATGTTACATGTAAGAAAAGCGCTCTCTTTTCTTGAGAAAACGACGAATTAGGTAGTATTTCATTATGTCAACTGTATTATATGCATGCACGGCAAAAAGAAATATAAATAATACTACATAATGGAGATTATATAATGTTGATATACTACGAAAGAAAAAACATATCTTTTGAAGATTACTTGAATCTGGTGATTAGCGTTGTTATTTCAGAGAATAATAGGAGACGGGAAAAAGAAAAAAGGCAGAAGAGAAAAGAAAAGATCTATTTATAGTAGAGAGATTACTCTAAATAGGCGTAAGAGAAGAAGAATAAACATACGCTAAAATAAAAAGAAGAAGAAAAGAATGGCAGAAAAAAAGAAGTAAAGGTTAAAATAATGAAGGATAATTTAGGAAATATAAATTTATGATAAGGATATTTTGTCTTAATAAAATTAATTTTCTGCATTTGCTTCTTGGAAGAAGCTAGAATTTGTAGCTTCTTCCCTAAAGCAGAAAAACTGCTTCTGCTGCTGGTCAAAAGCACTTCTCTGTTTTGGCCAAACACCTCATATTTCCAAATAAGTACTTTTTTCGGAAAAAAACTTGACCAAACGGCCTCTAAGCTGATTTCTTTTAATGACTATTTGGATAACTTTGTTGATTTCTAGCATATGAGTAAATGGTGTAGGATTGGAAGAGTTATGCTGAGGCATTTATCAAACAATATCTATTAACCTAAACATTCTACTTTAACTATCCTTAATCATTCCTTCTGTTAAAAGTTGAAATTTCACTGCAAGTTACTAGTGCAAAGGTGAATGCTCGATTGGCTTCTGCAGAATAGAATTGTGCCTGCTAAGTGCTTATTGGTTTTCACCTAGTCTCTAACTTGTAGTTCCACAAGATGAGGTGCCTTGGGTATAATCAAGCTAAGAACGAGAAAATTCCATTTTTTGGAATGAGTACATTCTTTTTGGCTGTTCATGTGTGTTTTACAAGATCAGTAGACCGTTAGTTTTTTGGGTGATTATTGGCTGGGTCAATTTGGTCACTTGCAGAGTAGTATTAGGACCATATCAGTCGTTTTGAAGTTATAATGATCAAATAAGACCAAGTGGAAATGTCTAAGGACTACTTTGATCACCTTTTCTTTTATCCATTTGTCTGCCTCAACTCCCCCTTAAAAATTAAACAAAACGATGTGTAATAGCTTAAGGGCTATTTGGATAAATTTGCTGATTTCTAGCATCTTAGTAAGTGTTGTAGGATTGGAAGATTCCTTCAGAATATCTATTGGCCTAAACTTTCTACTTTTAGTTATAAAATTGTAATAGCTGATGACCCACATGTTTGTTGAAACTCTGTCGAAACAGCTTTTGGAATATGCGACCTACCACAGGCTATTAAGGGTGATACAGATGTTTTACTGAAAGGATTGGGAGACAAGAACACCATTGAAGATGTGAAACGTATTGTTGAACTGGTACATATACATCTGTCGGACCAATCAATCTTCTCTCAATTAGCATTTGCAAAGTCATGTCTAGGTTTTTCTCTTTGGTCCCTGTTGCAGAAAAAGAGCCAAAGCATTGTTCTAGGTCTTAAACCTAAACTGATTGGAGTGATTTTTGAAGAGTTTCGAAGTTCTTAATGAAGGGATAGTTCTTGATAATCACTTGTCGACTTCTCAGGCGAAACGGGCATCATTGAGACGAGAAGTTTTACATACTGACTTTCTGACCCCACCTGTTCTGAAAGAGTCAATGCTAGTCTTAGAAAGGTTAGCCGACGTTAAGATCGTTGCACAAGGAGGATACCCAGAGGTACGACAAAATGTTTTCTATAAAACTTGTTTGAGCAATAAAGCTGCTTGAGTTTATATTTTTTGTTGTTATACATAGGCTGAATGTTGCCGTCTCTCAGTTGGACATCCAGATGCATTAACAAGTGATCCAGATATTGTCTCAGCCTTGAGGTAGGTCCTCCTGTGGTTTGTTCAGTTATGTCTTATGTTTAAATCAACCAATCATAATTTCTCTTTATCATTGTAAAAGAGATCCCTTTTCCAGTATTTCAGGGAACTTTTCATTTCAACCTTGTTCTCACGGTGATTTCCTTGGTGCAATCCTTGGTACGGGGATAGTAAGGAATAAGCTGGGAGATATACTCTTGCAGGTATCTTCTTTATTTATTTTTTGGAGGTTCTCTCTCTCTCTCTCTCTTTCAAGTTTCCGCAACACCAAATTGAGTCATCATTTATTTGGATACAGAATAAATATCTAAAAGAATGATAGGAGTGACGGAGAGTGAATTTTTTTTTATCAACTGGAGGGCTCCTGGGAATTTAGTTGTGGGCATCACCAAAGAGAGGATCCACCTTTTTATGCAGCTGATTTATTATGTAATAAAAGATGAGTTAAAACTTAAATGTGGAGCTAGTGCTTGGTTATGAAGAAAAGTTGTAGCTCAAGACTTGATCTCCCAATGAGTCCTCAATTTAATGTGGAAGTGGTGATTCAAACATCTATTATAAGATGCAGAAGTAGCACAAAGCTTGATGGGTGAAGCAACATCCAAGATAGATTTGAAATCTCCCTTTTATACCAAGAACGTACTACTAAGTTAGCTTAGATACAGAGAAACAGAGCACGACAAAGTATCCTGCTGGCCTACTCTCTAAAAGTAAACCGATTCCTAAAACAGAACAGTTGGTTGAACTTCTTTAAAGACTGCTGATTCACAATTTCAAACTAATATCACTAGATAAAATTTTCTGGCAATATCAAATTGTCACGTTGGATTATCTAAAGTTTTTGAATTTTTCTTATGAAGTTATATTTTATTCTTTACTTTCTTTGACATTTCTGACCAATCAAAAGCCTCTAGATCATGATGTTGGTCTTGTGTGTGTATTTATGTAACTGTTGTAACATATTCCACTTCCCATTTGACTAAGTATTAGGTTGTCTTGAACATCTCTTTGTGATGTTTAGGGTGAAAAGGGAGCTCATGTTCTTGTTGTTCCAGAACTTTCTGACTTCATTTTATCAGCATTGGACAAGGTAAGGATACTTTACATATTGCTTCCACTTGCAGTATCCTTTTCTCCTCTCATCATCAAAGTACTTTAGTATATTGTTCTCCATTCGTCATCAGAGTACTTTAGTCTCTGCATTCTTGAGCGCATCTGTCTTGTCATTTGCATAATGCTATTGGTAGTTGGATCCCTTAACCTGTAAGTTTCCCTAAGCTGGAATTGGCTGGACAATGGAAAATACTTACTCTTGGTACTCTTTCATGGGTGTGGGTTAGGTTGGGAAAGTCATGCTGCAAGATGCTTGATTACTTTGCTATGTAGTAAGTACAACTTTTTTTCTTTTAAGTCTTGTTGTATTTTCAGGAGCCTTATTATCTTTGAATTACAAAATGCTCTGCACCAAATGAAAGAAAATAACTTCTTTCCTTTATGCATCTATGTGATTTTCCATTATAACTTTTTTTTTTGTCCCTGCTTCACACCACTTGCTTCTACCAGCCAACTAACACTGAAATTTTCTACATTATTTGTGACTATCGACAACTACTGTACTCACCACCAACATCTACTATTATTACATGATATTACATTGATTTGGACAGTGATTAAGTATATGAATTTTCTGCATAGAACATCTTTTTTGGAAAAATCCAAAAGGAGCAAAAAAATTCTAGCTTTAAAAATGTACTGGTGTGATTAAGTTGTAAAGCTTTCCACTTAATTTTTGTAGGTTGGAAATGTTTCTGTCTCTTGCAAGAAGATTCCATTGCTAGCCCTTGAATATGAACCACCAAGGTAGAAGATGTTACAGTAATTGTTTCTTTGGTTTCTTCTCTTCACGCGCAGAATGTTATGATTTAGGAAATTTCGTTTTTGTTTTACTCTTTCTAGGACCAAGTCCTTAAAATCCGTTGAGGCATCACTGAGACTTGATGCCGTAGCTAGTGCAGGATTCAAAGTGTCACGAACCAAAATGGCCAGTTTGATTAGGTAATCTCCTTTCATATATTTTTTTCTTTCCAAAATATATTGCTTGTTGCGTGCTTGGCACGGTGAATGACGACATAACTGATCTTACATTAAGTCATCGTATATGAATAATTAAAATGACTATTGCCTGAATTTATGATAATGATTCACGTGTGATCCATAATCAATTGTCATAGATTTGCAGATAAGCTGTCCTTTCGATACAGTATAACCTTGAAATTCGATATATGGTATTCAAATGGGCTTCTTCCATGAAATTTCTTCACCTTCTCATTGTTTCCTGCACTTTTTGGGTTTTTTAACGCTATAACCAACAGATTTCGTTTTGATTTTCACCTGTGAAAGAGCGAGGTAACTTAAAAGAACTACAACCCATAATCTTTCCTAGGTTCGGCATTTATGGCTATTGACATAAGGGAATCATCCTGCAGTGATGCACATTCTCCCTTGTTTCTTAACAGTAAATCTAAGTTCTCAAAGGGTTACTAAGAATTTGTATTTCCATTCATAAGCATGAAAATGAAGAGTTTCTTTTTATTTATGATGTATTTACTTGAGTTGTCTGTAAGAAAGGATTTCTTTCTTGTAGAACTAGATGGTCGCTGTGCAGTGATTCATTATCTGTTTAAGGAAAGGAAACTCAACCAAAGAAAAAAAATTGATTCATTTATTATAGTGGTAACAGGTCAGATGAATAAGTAACTTCTTGATGGAAGTTTGTTAATCACTTCCTAAAAAGAAATCAAAAGGAAAAGCTGAAAAGGAAAACCAGCACTGAACTGACACTACTGGCGAGAGGGTTTTAGTTTTGTGCTTGATTGTCACTTGTCTAAATAGCGTTTATATCCCCAGCTGGGGAGAGGTGGTTATTGCAGGCTTCTAGATTTTCTCAAACTAACCTACTAGGGATCCAGGATTTTATAAGGTTGCAATTTCTGTGTAGTATCTAAGCTTGGCGGGGTTGTTGGGTGGGAGCAGAGGGGTGGTATTTTGAGGTTGTTTGCTGCTGTAGCCTCCAAATTGAATGAATCACTAAGGATGTGGATAATATGTTGATTTGGTAACAATTTCTATATGTTTACTGCTTAGACCATGCAGATGTATTTGGCCAAATACTTTGTTGCCTAAGTTGATATTATCTCAATCTTATCTTGGTGGCCTTTCAGTAATGGAGATGTTCGTGTCAATTGGACAACTGTGATAAAAAGCAATACTACCATTAAGACCGGAGATATCATATCAGTTAGTGGAGAAGGCAGACTTAAGGTAAGTTATTTCTCAGAAAACTCTGCCGTCACTATGAAAGTCAATGAATCAAAGGAAACTCCCTCCCATATCCCACACACAAATCAGATCTCCCATAGACAAGAAATAAATTTTGGTTTAACTTTTATAATGCTTGTCCAATATTGAGCTAAATGTGCTCTGCTCATTGGCTCGTTTGCGAAAAAAAGGGCATGCCTATCTCTCCCTATGAGTTCTGAGGTTGAGAATCCATTTTTACTTCGGACTTGGCTTAAAATGTAAATTCCCTTTTCTCCAACTTTTGGAAGTATCATTTTCCAATTTTGTCACTCAACTAAGTGTGATCATTTCTAATTTCAAAAGTTGTCTCTGACCAACAAACAAAGCTAAAAGATAAAATGTGATTAGAGAAAAAAGTCAAGTAGTAAGCGTTGCTCTAAATTCCTGGATGCCCTACTATAATGCCAATTTTGCAATAGCAGTTTTAAGATTAATTAGGTGTTGTAATTTCGAGAATATCCACGGGATATCCACAGGATGAGTGTCGTAGAAATATGAAAGTTAAGATGGATGTAGGTCATTCAAGATTAGAAATTATCACATTCAGCTGAAGGTGCAAGTAGCACCACATAGAGGATAAATTAAGAAAAGGTCGCTTGAGATTGGTCATGTTCTACATCTACTTCCAAACACATTGGTTCATAGGTGTGAAACCATGGTGTTTGAAAGTGTTAAAAAAGGAAAAAAAGACATTTAATCACGTGGAATGAAGTTGTCTCATAAGACCGACAATCTCTTGGAATCCATGTAAACATAAAACCAAATAGGGCACAATCTATGTTGCGCGGACTCTCCAAAATGTAGCCGCACCCGTGTCGGATCCTTCAAAAATGCACTACTATTGGAGGATCCGACACATATCCTGCCACATTTTCGAAGAGTCCGAGCAACATAGGGCACAATAGGAGAAAAAGATCAATATAGGTGATGCCAATTAGTTAAGGTTAAGGTTTAGTTTGCTTGAAGTCTTTAGTTTTGTTAGTGATTTGTGTCACACCTCTTCTTCCCACAACCCTGTTACAAGATTGAGTTAGAGAAGTTTTTCCAATTCAAGTGATGTTTTGAAAAGAGATTGTTTATTATTTAGAGTTGCCACTTGGAATTGAGTTTTGGTGTTCCAAGGAACTTTTTATTTGAATCCCTCATCAAATGGAAGGTTTGACTCCTAATTTATGGTCTACGAAAATAGAAGACTGAGTAAGGAATTCTCTTGACCAAGGGGAAGGTGTAAGGCACTCATTGAGTATCGTGGTTCTAGCACAATCACTTTTATTGACTAATGTAAGGCTTAATAAGCCTTAAATTAGGTAATAAAGTCGATCGTGCTAGAACCACGGGACTCGAGGAGTGCCTTACACCTTCCCCTCAGTCAACAAAATTCCTTACTCACTCCTATGTTTTCGTAGACCATAAATTAGGAGTCAAACCTTCCATTTGATGAGAGATTCAAATAGATGGTGACTTGGAACACCAAAACTCAATTACAAGTGGCGACTAAATAATAACCAATCCCTTTTCAAAACGTCACTTTAATTGGAAAAAACTCCTCTAACTCAATCTCGTAATAGGGTTGTGGGAAGAAGATGTGTGACGGCTCTAGCCACTCCTCTGGGGATAATTAATTAGAATTCAAGCTTTTTACATTGGTTCTTGTTTGACTTTTATCATGTTTTGGATATTATTGTGTTTGGGAGCCTACCACGCTATTTATCGCTTTAATATTTATTTGAACTGTGATATAAATTGTATCCTCTCTTGAACCCCTCTAAGTCTTTTGATAGGTAGCTATGTTATGTTTGCCTACCAACATTACAAACTTTCTGTCTTGAGATAAAGCCAATTAGCCTACCAGCTTCGGGTGAAGGATTTAGTCATATGTTTTAGGCGGGAGAGTCGTTAGCTAGCCAGTGCTGCTTTACTACTGGTGACTTTTGACGCTCCTCGGCTAGCCAGGTCTAGATACCATCTCTTTTAGGATTTGAAAACTTAGAAGAACAAGCCACAAGCAACAGATATCCCTAGTAGGCTACGCTTTATTTGCATCATGTGCATTGGACTTAGCGGGACTCGGCATAGAGGTCGGGCCCGTCTAGGACAGGTACCAATTTTTCAGACCAACATGTTCATTTTTCTGTGTTATATGTAACAATATTTGGTAGGCTTTGCCCAAGTTTTCATGAAATACCCCTTTTTTTAAATAAAATTTTGAAGTACTCTGGTGTATAAAATCATGATTTTCAAAAAAAATTTCTAAAATTTTTTAACCGAATTACGCGACTTTGATTCTCGCCACGTGGTGAGATACGTAGGCAATCTTCATCGGGTTCAATCCCTTTTTAAAAAAAAAACAAAAACAAAAAAAACCATTAAAAAAAAGATGTGTATGAATTATTTTTAAAAATAATAATAATAATAAAAAATATAGTCACTTTGTTCAGTTTAATCTCTTCTGGCTAGTTTTGCCCTTGCGTCCCATCCTTTTTTCCGAAATAGCATTGAAAACTTTCCTCGGAAGTGCGAAATGGTCGTTTTATCAAAAGACGCCAATTTTTTCATTTTTTTACATTCACTTGTTTTTACAAAAAATAGTCATTTTGAGTGTTTATTTTTTATCTCATGGTTATTTTACTAATTTAACCCCTATTTTTGAGTCCCATAGTTTGGTGTTTTTATTTTTTCTAGAGTCAAAATCCGAGAATTCGGAATTTTTATGTGCCAATAATATATTTGGCTGAAGCCTAACCCCGCATCTTGCTAAACAGGTACACTATGAGTAGGAAAAGAGGTAAGTCTGAAAAGAGGCCCAGATCAGAAGGGATACCGAATTTTCTGATTGTCGATCATATACCAAAGTTGTGGGATTGGAAGAGAGACACTGAGGACTATGAGCAGCGACAAATAAAGAAGTACCTGAGACATTTGGTTCACATGATTACAATTAAGCCAAGAAGGGATGTGATCAAAGCTTTGATTTCGCACTGGGACCCTGAGAACAATGTATTCCGTTTTATTTACTGTGAAATGATTCCAACCTTGGAGGAAATCGTCCATTTCTAGGGTGAGGGGCTGCAATCTTCGCCGCCAAAAACCTATAGTACAATACCATGTGAATGAGGGTAGGTTTCTGAAGAATTATGGATGGTATGAAGGTTTAGGAGGCAAGTGGGTTAAGTTGAGGTTTTTGTTTCACTTGTATGGCCTAGAATGCAATTTTGAAAGGAATGTGAGAAGATTGAAATCAAAGGAAGATAAGGAAACATGAAAGGTACACAGAAGGTTCGCATTTATGGTTGCTTTTTTGGGACGTGTAGTTTTCCCGGAAAAGGAAGGACGCATTGATATCCGCTTGGCAGGCGTAGTTCAGGCTCTGACCTCAAAAGGGGATGATTATACTTTGGTCCCTATGATTCTTTCTTGCATTTTTCGTGCTTTAACTAGGTGTAGATTGGGCACACGAAACTTTGATGGCTGCAATATTTTGTTACAGATATGGTTTTTGGAGCATTTCTATCGTCATCCTACGATCATTAACTTTAGTGAGCTATGGCCCAATCATACGGATCATCACCAGAAAAGAATTGACGATTGTGACTTACCAAAAGGGATTGACGTCCGGAAAGAACTACTTTTTACTCTGTTCGCCAAGCGAGTCGCTTGGAACTACCATTGATTTTCTTCTAAAGAGATCATTTGTGAGTCTGCATACCATTCTTTTTGGGTACTCATAGGTTTAGATGGTGTTCAGCCTCTATGCTCCTTTTCGGGTAATGCGTCGATTTGCACGACTACAGGAGGTACCACCAACACGAGATATGAGCAAGTTCTATTATGATTTTGGTGAAGAGCAGCCGCATGACGATGAAGAAATTATGTAAATTTGGTATGCAAGTAAGGTCTCAGAGTTGAATGAGATGGTAGAAGACCGGGATCGTGGAAAAGGTGGTCCCTGAATATATTACCTGGTTTCATGACCCTTCATCGTTTAGAGATAGGCGGAGGGATCCAACAGGAGAAGAAATGATCAAAGAACTATAAAAAGGCTAAAGGAGGAATTGGAGCATGCCCGAATGACCATAGCCCAACAGCAAGCCCAGCAACAAGCCGGAGTCGCTTAGATTCACTTGAATATTGAGAAAGATTATCAATCTGCCTTACGGGTCATGGATAAAGATCTAAAGCATGCTAAAAATGAGGTGGCCCGGTTAGAAGAAGAATTGGTAGATACGATTGGTTTAGTCAGAGCAGTTGAGGGAAACAAAAATGCTGAAATACATAAACTGCAAGAAGACTTGGGTATCGTTGAAGAAGACACGCACCAGCAACAATTGGAGTTTGATCAGCAGAAAGACCAGTTTGAAAGAGAAAAGGCCCATTGGATACGCTCAAGAGGTCAGCTTCACGCACAATTGGAAGAGATGAAAAGGCAAAACTCGGCTCATTAGCATGCAGATTTTGCGGCAGAGCGACGCCAGTGGATGATTGAGAGAGATGTGCTAAACTGTTGTATTGAAGAATACGAGGGACGTGAGGCTCAGATGGGGCATGCCCTCAACATTACTTGGATATGGTTGCATTGTCACGTGAATATGGGGCAAGCCAGAGAGCAAGTACTTCGATTGACGGAGAAAGCGACATATATTCACGATGATCATCATCATCTAAACAATGAGAAAGTTGGTCAATAGGCATGTGCCCTCGTTCCACAGTTGCCGGCAGTGTTCCAGAATTTGTACGAGACTTTGGAGAGAGAGTGGAGGCCAAGGTCTTCTGAAGCAGGCCATTGATGATATCTGTTTAGCAGGAAGACTAGGTTGAGGATTAAAGCTTTAGTGCAGTCAATTAGTTTTTTGCTTCATTTTCATTTGTCACATTTCTAATTTTTTATTTGGAGTCTTTTATTCCTATCAGAGTTTGTCTTATTCCTGTCATATTTATGTCTTTGGAGTCAGTTGAGTCAGTTTCTACATATTTTCCTTTTCTATCATTGTATTTAGAAAAAAATTGAAATAGCCTTTCCTCATCTCAATCTGATAATGCTAAGTATAAAAAAACTTTTCATTCTTTTTCAATTTTTTTCTAAATACGATGATAGAAAAGGAAAATATATAGAAACTGACTAAATTGACTCCAAGGACATAAATATGACTGGAATAAGACAAACTCTGATAGGAATAAAAGACTCCAAATATAAAATTAAAAATGGACAAATGAAAATGAAACTAAAAACTAATTGACTGAACTAAAACTTTAATCTTCAATAGTCTTCCTGCTAAACAGATATCATCAATGGTCTGCTTCAGGAGACCTTGGCCTCCACTCTCCCCCCAAAGTCTCGTACAAATTCTGGAACACTGCCAACAACTGTGGAATGAGGGCGCGTGCCGGTTGACCAAATTTCTCATTGTTTAGATGATGATCATCATCATGAATATATGCCGCTTTCTCCGCCAATCGAAGTACTTGCTCTCTGGCGTGCCCATATTCATGTGACAATTCTACAACCATATCTAGTGTTGAGGGCGTGTCCCATCTGAGCCTCATGTCCCTCGTATTCTTCAATACAACAATGTAGCACACCTTTCTCAATCATCCACTGGTGCCGCTCTGCCTCAAAATCCGCATGGAGATGAGCCTTGTTCTGCTTTTTCATTTCTTCCAATTGTGTGTGAAGCCGACCTTTTGAGCGTATTCGATGGGCCCTTTCTCTTTCAAACTGCTCTTTATGCTAATCAAACTCCAATTGTTGCTGGTGCGTCAACGATACTCAAGTCTTCTTGCAGTTTTTGTATTTCAACATTTTTGTTTACCTCAACTCGTCTGACTAAACCAATCGTGTCTGCCAATTCTTCTTCTAACCGGACCACCTCGTTTTTAGCATGCTTTAGATCTTTATCCATGACGCCTAAGGTAGATTGATAATCTTTCTCTATATTCAAGCGAATCTGAGCGACTCCAGCTTGCTGTTGGGCTATGGTTATCCGGGCATGCTCTAATTCCTCCTTTAGCCTTTGTATAGTTCTTTGATCATTTCTCCTCCTGTTGGACCCCTCAGGCCTATCTCTAAACAATGGGGTCATGAAACCAGGTAATATATTCAGGGACCACCTTTTCCACGATCCCGGCCTTCTACCATCTCATTCAACTCCGAGACCTTACTTGCATACCAAATTTTCATAATTTCTTCTTCGTCATGAGGCTGCTCTTCACCAAAATTATTACAGACCTTGCTCATATCTCGTGTTGGTGGTACCTCCTGTAGTTGTGCAAATCGACGCATTACCCGAAAATGAGCATAGGGGCTGAACACCATCTAACCCTATGAGTACCCAAAAAAGAATGGTATGCAGATTCACAAATGACCTCCTTAGATGAAAACCAATGGTAGTTCCAAGTGATTCGCTTGGCGGACAGGGTAAGAAGTAGTTCTTTTCGGGCATCAATCCCTTTTGGTAAGTCACAGTCGTCAATTCTTTTCTAGTGATCATCAGTATGATTGGGCCATAGCTCACTAAAGTCGGTGATCGTGGGATGACGATAGAAATACTCTAAAAACCATATCTGTAACAAAATGTTGCAGCCATCAAAGTCTTGTGCGCCCAATCTACACCTAGTTAAAGCACGAAAAATGCAAGAAAGAATCATAGGGACCAAAGTATAATCATCCATGTCTGAGGTCAGATCTTGAACTACGTCTGCCAAGTGGATATCAATGTGTCCTTAAGGGAAAACTACACGCCCCAAAAAAGCACCATAAATGCGAACCTTCTGTGTACCTTCCTTATCTTCCTTTGATTTTAATCTTCCCACATTCCTTTTGAAATTGCATTCTAGGCCATACAAGTGAAACAGAAACCTTAACTTAACCCACTTGCCTCCTAAACCTTCATACCGTCCGTAATTTATGTTCAAGAGCTTTAGAAACCTACCCTCATTCACATTGTTTGGTACTATAGGCCTTTGGCAGCGAAGATCGCGGCCCCACCCCTGGAAATGAGCGATTTCCTCCCAGGTCAGAGTCGGTAAAACGGAATACATTGTTATCAGGATCCCCGTGCGAAATCAAAGCTTCGATCACATCCCTCCTACGCTTAATCGTAATCATGTGAACCAAATGTCCCAGGTACTTATTTATTTGTCGCTGCTCATAGTCCTCAAAGTCTCTCCACCAATCCAACAACTGTGGTCAGTGTTGTTAAAAGCGATAGCTTCCTCGCTTAAAATGAACAAAGCTACAGAAGCAAGTGCTTCTTTTTATAACTGGGCTGCCAACGTTAACTAAGTAAAAAAGCTCTTTTTTTAAAAGACCATCGAGCAACAACAATAGAGGTGACCTAGGGTTCAAGTTTTCTACACTTTTCAACTTCAAGATCATCAAGTTTGGTCCCAGGTATGTGATTTCTTCTTCCTCCTCCTTGTTCTTCTTTTTCTTTCACTGTTTCAGTGTCCAAATAGCAGCGAAATGCAGGCGACTTTTTTCCCCTTCAGTTTTTTTTTTCTCATTCTCCTCTTCTTCTTCTTCTTCTTCTTCTTCATTTTTTCACTGTTTCAGTGATAAATTGCAGCGAAATGCTCATTTTCCCCCTTCGGTTCTTCATTTACAATCTTGTAGAAGAATAGGATGCTCATTTTGTGCTTTAATTGATGCTACTCTTTAGTTTTTACATTGAAGTATGAACATTTGCTTACAATTACATGTATTGTCTATGCAGTTTTTTTTTCTTATAAAAATTTCGCTTCACTTCAAAAAAGCGAGTTCTCGCTTTATCAGATACTCCGGTATCCTTTCTGATCTGGGCCTCTTTTCAAACTTATCTCTTTCCCTACTCATGGTGTACCTGTTTAGTAAGACGCGGGATTAGGCTTTAACCAAATATATTATTGACACATAAAAAATTCGATTTCTCGGGTTTTGACGCTATAGAAAAAATAAAAAGCCAAACTATGAGACTCAATAATAGGGGTTAAATAAGTAAAATAATCATGAAATAAAAAACTCAAAATGACTATTTTTGTAAAAACAAATGAACATAAAAAAATGTAAAAATTGGCCTCTTTTGTATAAACGACCATTTTGCACTTCTGATGAAGGTCTCAAGGCTATTTCGGCAAAAAGGATGGGGCGCAATGGCAAAACTGGCCAAAAGAGATAAAACTAAACAAAGTGGCTATATTTTTTATTTTTATTATTTTTTTTCCAAAATAATTCATAGACACCTTTTTTTAATGATTTTGTTTTTTAAAAAAAAAATGGGGTTGAACTCAATGAAGGTTGTCTACGTATCTCATCATGTCACTAGAACCAAACCCCTGTAGTTCGGTTAAAAGTTAAAAAAAACATTTTGCAAATTATGATTTTACTCACCAAAGCACTTCAAAATTTTATTTTAAAAAAACCCGAGTATCTTATGAAAATTTGGAGGAAATTTTCTCTCCTATTTTCAATTAATCTATCCTAAAGCCGATCAATATTTGAGCAAAACCTACCAAATAATGTTACATATAGCACAGTAAAATGAATATGCTGGTCTGAAAAATTGGTACATGTCCTAGGCGGGCTCGGCCCTTGTGCCGAATCCCGCTAAGTCCAATACACATTATGCAAATAAACCGTAGCCTACTAGGGATACCTATTGCTTGTGGCTTGTTCTTCTAAGTTTTCAAAACCTAAAGGAGATGGTATCTAGACCTGGTTTACACGGGCAGACAACCCAAGCCAAGGAACGTCAAGCGTCACCAGTAGTAGAACAATACTGGCAAGGTAACTGCAATGTGTGATTAAATCCCTCACCAAAAGCTGGTAGGCTAACTGGCCTAATCTCAAGATAGAAAGTTTGTGATGTTGGTTGGCAAACACAACATAACTACCTATCAGAAGACTTAGAGGGGTGCGAAAGAGGATACAGTTTATATCACAGTTAAAATAAATAGTAAAGTTATAAATAAGCGACAAATAACACATTAGGCTCCCAAACACAATAATACCCAAAATATTATAAAATCCAAACAATAAAAAGCTCGAATGCTAATTAATTGTCCCCAGCAGAGTCGCCAGAGCGTCACACCTCTTCTTCTCACAAACCTATTATGAAATTGAGTTAGAGGAGTTTTTCCAATTAAAGTGATGTTTTGAAAAGGGATTGTTTATTATTTAGATTCACCACTAGGAATTGAGTTTTGGTGTTCCAAGTTACCTTTTATTTGAATCACTCATCAAACGGAAGGTTTGACTTCTAATTTATGGTCTACGAAAATAGAAGATTGAGTAAGGGATTCTGTAAACCGAGGGGAAGGTGTAAGGCATTACTCGAGTCCCGTGGTTCTAGCACGATCGCTCTTATTTTAACTAATGTAAGGCTTAAATCAATTCATGGTTATTCTTGTATTTTACTGATTGTGATATGCCTATTATCGCTTTATTTATTATTGTATTTTATTAATTGTTTTGACTTAGATGCGGTACACACGCAGTACTTCTTTGAAGTTGGATGTTAAACCAAGGTACGAAATGTACACACGGTTAAAACATAATTATTTTAAATTTAAAGGTATCAAGACGCGGAAATACGCACATGATCCTTTTATTATTTAAGCATGTCAATCCAAAGTTCGAGTATAAACACATGGGCTAAGATTTAAAGTGCATCTGTAACTTTTCTAGCATATTCATGATTTGTTTCTTTCCTAAGTTTGAGATTCTTGTGAGGCTATAAATATGGATATGAAATTGTGGAATAAGTGTATGGCTTTAGTTGCTAGAATTATTAACAAGGTACTTTGAATTATTTACAGTTCAATAAGTTCTTACTATTCTATCTTAGAGATTTATGAAAAACCAATTGTAGATGAAACACAAAAAAATAATTCAAAACAAGAAAATATCTAATAGACAAATACATAACAGAACAATTAATAAAAAATATCATCTAAAACATATTTGTATTAAAACAGTAAACGTTAATATGGATCTTTCTAACCTTACATAATCTTTCTATTTGTACCAAGCAAAATGGCATGCCCACGTCAACTTAACACAGCCATCGTTCCAATCACAGTCTCTAGCATTGAAGATCCATGAAACAAATTTCGAAACTCATTTGCATAAAGTTGTAACTCAAATCAATTCGTTCCTTACTAATTCAAACTCATAATTTACTAACAGTTAAAGAAAAACTAAGAATCTAATGATCTATTTTGCAATTTTAAACTTATCACCACAACAAAACTTGTCTCTTAACATTTACTAATTTGTTATAATAGCCACGAAAAGGAATTGCTAAGCAGATCCTCTGCTATCAATGTTTGAATGCATAACTTGTACTTATAAAGGCATTAGATTTTGATACAGTGGATAAGGTAAAAATAGTATGGAAGAATTCAGGGATCATCCATATAATCTAAAAATAAAGGATGAATCTGAACATAATAATGATGTAACTCAAATGAGCAAAAACTCAAACACCTTGTAGACAACATGGACTTAGAATAAAATTACTCTATGTTACATGGCCTAAATAAAGCTAAGTTGAATAGCCAGATTTCATAACATTTACTAAGACAGAATATTGAACCTCAACAATTATAAGCATGAATCATAACGTCACCACACCATTAAAACTTTTAAAAAAAAATCATACATACACGCAAGTTCCTTAAATAAGAATAGAGGGCACGGGTTAGATATGGACCTTTAAGATGACACTTTAAAATTTAACAAGAAAGAAAGCTTTACAGTTGAATAAGTAGCGACCAAAATCAGGACGAACTCGAAAAGGAGCTAGCGAAACACGACCTCGTTGGCGACCTCGAACTCAACCGAAGCTTGTGAGTTTCATGGTGTTTTGGGGCTGGGTTTTAATAAATAAATAAAAACTGTTGTTTAGGCTTGATTTTGCTATAGAAACTTATTTACCACTTTTCTTTAGGTTCCTTAAAAATTATATTCTCTATCTATATTTACTACTTATATACAAAACCTTAATAAAGAGAGCATCCTTAAAACTAGGATGTAACTGATGCAGCCCTTCTCCCCTCCCCCACGTCAGCCCCCACTCCCCCTCTCACTCTCATGTATATCAGTTATACAAAGCCCCTAAAATCAAGTTTTCATCCCATTTTCAAAAAGATTTTGAAATATTTCTCTTTCATACAAATTAATCCAAATCTCATTGTCTTCACACAAATTCATCGACATTATCTCTAAAACTGCAGTTGCAAAGAGTTCTCGATTGACAACCATTAAAAAGTTTCGAAGCTTTGAATTCAACATTTGGATTTTATGTATTTGTGATTTGTTTGTTTGGGTGCTCTTGCAAAAGATTGAGAATATACTTGGAGTTTATATCTCAATTTTGAGGGAGATTGGTAAAGTTTAGAGTTTTTAGGTAAAATTTCATATTGAAACTAGAAGAAGAAAAGTTTCTGAATTGTATCACGATTGTATGATAATTGTAGCATAAGTGTATCAGATTTGCTTCATAATTGTATCACAATTGTATCAAAGTTGTATTTGACTTGTATCTGATATATCAATACCTAATACAATACTAATACAATTATAATACAATATTTTACCAGAATTTAAGTTTAGAGTTGTGATTGAAACTTGAAGAACATAAAGATCAGAATTGTATCATGATTGTATCATAATTGTATTTGTATCATTATTGTTGCAGAAACTGTATCACAAATGTATGATAATTGTATCACAAATGTATATGATAATTGTAAATTTGTGACCAATTTCACATTTGGATTATGTATGAGCCACTATCCTATTAGTAATAATTTTGCTAGAGCTTAACGATTTTTGAATTGTTGAAAAAACTTTTAGCAACTGATTTTTTTTTAGTCATCGCATGACATTCTTTGTCGTGTGTATAGATTTCTAACTGCGAAGAAAAAGTTTCTTTTTGGTTGCTATTGTGGAAAGCAGTTTTGTGTTATTGGATTTGTTAGATTTGGTATCACTTTCCTAACATTATAAGGATAATAGGAGCATAGAATATGTAGTATGACATTATAGGAGTATTTGAAGGTTCCAACCAAAACCATTCGACAACTGAAGCAAAATTACCAGCTTCTTATTGAAGACGTGCAACTACCGAAGAGAGAGAGAAGAGAAGATTTGCGTACTGAAAAAATTAGGACGGATGAAATGAGTAGAAGTGTGAAAAAAGGAAAGGATATAATTCAATCCCTTAATTGAAGACATTAATAATGGGATGAGAGCTTTTTAAGGGGGGAATGTATACAATTTGTAAGAAAAACCTAGATACTTTTAAAAAACTACATAACCTAGACAAAATTAATAAGTTTCTATCATAGTATATATAGGAAAAGCTCCCTACTTTAAATGATACTAATAAAAATAAAAGAAATCATACAGTTTTTGTAAATTTTCATTTTTTCTTTACAGGTAGAACCTATTAAAAGTAAGATAAAAGTTCAAAAAAATCAAGATTAGACCTAGAAGAAATATTTATAGTTTAGAATTGGGGTGTGGTCAAAAATTAATTGTTCACAATTTGTATGCTAATAAAAAATGTAGAGAACTTCTTTTGCTTGAGTACCTAAATCTTCAAATATTGGATTGATATGGGTCTAAATAGAGGGACATGGTTAGTGTTGATTCATATAGCGGACCCAGACTAGTTTGGAATTGAAGCATAGTATATTGTTGTTGGAGAATCTCAATTGGGACAATTTTCAGGTTGCTTAAAGAAGTCTCATTTTGATTGAGTCTCTATCACGACTGGTGGAGTCAGTTCTATAGTTGCGCGACATGCCTGAGTTGGAAATTTGGCTAAATACTAAGCTTGTTTGAAGACATGTCTCGTTTTTCTGCTTTGTTTGGTTTTAGGACATTGTTAGTGCAAATAAGAGATTTATCAAAATACAATACTGATGATTATATATTGTTCAGTGATCTGAGGTATGGGGATTTGTGTTGTTGAATTGCTTGTCGGTAAAAACCAGATTATGCAGTCAACCAGTGCTAGCTCATTTTGGGACTTATAATGAACATTTTCTTACATCCTATTGGGGATTACAGTAATGAGAAATGAAGTTGTTTCTGCTGACTAATGTATCTCTTATTCAGATAGGAGAAATTAACTCAACAAGGAAGGGAAAGTTTGCAGTTGAGCTCATTCGGTATTTGTAAAGCCTGAAGTTATTTGGCAATATGGATTCCGTGGACTCAAAAGCTCCTATAGGTACCTATCAAGCACTCATTTTCAGTACCACTGTTCTCGCGCTTACGAAAATATAGTTCTCTCAAGTTTGCAATGTTACAGTTGTGCGCCTGAGGCCAGTTCTCTGTTGTCTGCAACTCTGCATTTCGCGGTTTAACTTTCTTTGCGAGACAAAACAGGAAAATGGAGGATGACACACAGATTTGAACTCGTTCAGTCATATTTCCTGATTCCTCTATATCAATTTCCTAAAGGGAGTGACAACCGGTTAGAGTCTTGAATTGTTGTATAATTTGTTTTACACTGTCAGTGTATTTAAAGAAACAAATACCCACTAAATTACCTGTAGATACAAGCAGAGGTGGACCTACGTTGAGGCTTGAGGGGTCACGGGACCCCGTTAGCCTCGGCAAAAAATATGTATATATATATCTCTTTGCATACAGCTGTGACCCCTTAAATATTTTTTGTGTGCCCCCAAACTCAAAGAGGTGAATTAGAGGAGCGGTTTTGTGGAGAACTTAAGTTTCTGCTTTTGCTGGATGTTGTGAGTTCAAAACCCATTATCTCTTTCTCCCCTCTTTTTAGTTTACTTCCTTTAATTCAACTAATCTTTGTTGGATGTCGTGGGTTCAAAACCCATTATCTCTTTCTCCCCTCCTTTTTTATTTTACATCTTTTAATTCAACTAATATGTACACATAATAGTCAACTTAACTTTTTTTCTTTTTCAAATCCCTCCCTTAAAATTAAAAGCCTCAAATTGCAATATATTGCGCTTTAGAAGTAGAAAAATACAAATCCTTTTGCCACAGCTTTCTTCAAAAATCACTTTGACAAAGTAGCGGATATCTGTCAACTTTGGCTCAGTAATGACAATTAATTAAGAGTTTGAGACTTTTCTTCAGTTCTGTAACTATTAGCACATCCTTAATCTAGATTTGTTTAGTAAGTTTTTTGATAATTTTTTAAGTTTGAACACCTTTTTGATCATAGACCCCTTATTTAACTGAGAAAAGGTTAGAAATTTTAAAGTTTAAAACAATCTTAAATCAAATACCTTCCTTTTCCGTAGCACCTATCTTGCTAATAAATCTCTCTTTGTTCGATAATTTCTATTTCTTTACAACAACAACAACAATATCCTAGTGTAATCCCAAAGTGGGGTCTGGGAGGGTAATACGTACGCAGAACTTACCCCTACCTCGAGGGGCAGAGAGGCTGTTTCCAGGAGACCCTCGGCTCAAGAGAGCAACAAGAGACAATATATTAGTACTATCAATAGACTCATAATAAATAACATAAAATACATAACATAAAATAAAAAAAATAACAACAATATAAGAAATATAGGAAATATGAAAAGGGTGGAGAAAAAGATGTAAGGTATACTAATATCCAACAGATACAGCCCTGCATCAGTAGCTGATCAGTAGCATCCTAAGACTAACTCTTAAATGGCTAGTCTCACTCTAGTGCATTGTAGTAATATTCACAAACTACCCTCTAACCTACAACCTTAATGCTCGACCTCCACAATTCCCTGTCAAGGGCCATGTCCTCAGAAATCCTAAGTCGTGCCATGTCCTACCTGATCACCTCCCCCAATACTTCTTAGGTCTCCCTCTACCTCTCCTCGTGCCCACCACAGCCAGTCGCTCACACCTCCTCACTGGTGCATCAGTGCTCCTCCTCTGAATGTGCCCGAACCATCTGAGTCTCGTTTCCCGCATCTTGTCCTCCATGGGGGCCACGCCCACCTTCTCTCGAATATCTTCATTCTTTATCTTGTCCATCCTTGTATGCCCGCACATCCACCTCAGCATCCTCATCTCTGCTACTTTCATCTTCTAGATGTGTGAATTTTTAACCGGCCAACACTCGGTCCCATACAATATAGCAGGCCTAACCACTGCTCTATAAAACTTACCTTTTAGTAACGGTGACACTTTCTTGTCACACAAGACTCCCGTTGCTAACCTCCACTTCATCCACCCCATCCTTATACGATGTGTGACATCCTCGTCGATCTCCCCGGTCCCCTGAATAACTGACCCAAGGTACTTGAAACTACCCCTCTTAGGGATGACTTGAGAGTCGAGCCTCACTTCCACTCCTGCTTCCGTCGGCTCGGCCCCAAAATTGCACTCGAGGTATTCCGTCTTCGTCCTGCTCAGCCTGAAACCTTTAGACTCAAGGGCATGTCTCCAAACCTCTAGCCTCTCGTTGACGCCGCGTCGTGTCTCGTCAATTAGGACTATGTCATCAGCAAATAGCATGCACCATGGCACCTCCCCTTGAATATGATGCGTTATGGCATCCATCACCAGAGCAAATAGGAAAGGGCTGAACGTAGACCCTTGGTGCAACCCCGTAACAACCGGAAAATGGTCGGAGTCGTCTCATACTGTCCTAACCCGAGTCTTAGCTCCATCATACATGTCTTTAATCACCCCAATGTAGTCAACCGGGACCCCTTTAACCTCTAGGCATCTCCATAGGACCTCCCTAGGAACCTTGTCGGATGCTTTCTCTAGATCGATAAACACCATGTGGAGATCCTTCTTCTTATCCCTGTATTGTTCCATCATCCTCCTAATAAGGTGGATAGCTTCTGTGGTAGATCGCCCCGGCATGAACCCGAACTGGTTATCTGAAACAGACACCGTCCTTCGCACTCTCATTTCTACCACTCTCTCCCAGACTTTCATGATATGACTCAGTAATTTGATACCCCTATAGTTGTTACAGCTCTGAGCATCGCCTTTGTTCTTATACAACGGAACTATTGTACTCCACCTCCACTCTTCAGGCATCTTATTAGTCTTGAATATAACATTAAACAACCCAGTAAGCCATTCCAAGCCTGCTCTACCCACACACCTTCAAAGTTCAACCGGAATTTCGTCTGGCCCGGTAGCTCTGCCCCTCCTCATCTTACGCATTGCCTCCATGACCTCATCGACCTCAATGATAATTTCTATTTCTTTAAAACTTTTATTTATTTATACTTGGATGATAAGTTTTCATAATCATTGAGTTTTCAAAGAGTTGCCCGCCAAATTTTATCGCTAGTAATTAGCATACAATGGTGTCCCCGTCATGCTCGAATCCTGGGTCCGCCTCTAGATGCAAGTAATACAATCTTATACATTTTTTTAGATGTAGGTTCAGGGGCTGGTGTCTGGAAATTAAACTTCAGTTGTGGATAACTGGATATGTACTAGCAGTTTAAGTGAATCATCTATTCAAATTTTAAAGGGCTATGTTCACTCATTTTCTCATAATTCTTCAGTCGGTTGGTACGAAAGGGCAATCACTCTAGATCGTGAAATGACGTTTCTATTAGAGAGAGATCGATGGTGAGTCTTGTTGGTTTAACTGAACCTACCATTTTCGGCTTGAATTATGTATGCATATGACTAAATTGTCAACATATTACAAGATTACACATTAAATTCATTGACTCTAAAATTTTAGGTCCTTGATACATCTGACGGCACGGTAGTGCATGTTAATCATCAGGCAAAGAAAGTGGAAGGCTACACTTTGGATTATTAAATTTTGTTAGTGTAATAACTCACGTATCTGAACGTTTCAAAAGTAAGCAATTTGTTTTATGACTTCTATGCGGTGGCGGACCTAGAATTTTATTCAAGCGGAGTCAATTAGGCGCTGTAATATTATTCCAATAATTTTTCAACAATAAATGTTACCGCGCACAACAAAGTGAATGTTGTATATTGCTCTTTTTTTCCATAAAATATTTTTTTTATTGGGTAGACAAAAATAATCATTTTTTATTGATGTTCCATTAATTTTTATATATAACTCTTAACAATTTATAAGTTTTTTAAGCCACGTTAGTACATTAGAACAATTAGTATGGAACAAATACTTCTCTATTGACAATAGTGTGCGTACTATTTACTTTTTCTTTTCATACTTTTATACCTTGTAAATTGTATAGTTGTGACTTTTCCCTCTCTTTGGCTTACGTGGAGGTCAGTTTTGTATTTTTAATTATTTGTTGTTTTAGTTAATTCTTTGTTTATTTTACTTTTATTTTGTTAATGGTGGCTTAGATGACCAGATTGATTTTATCAGCAATTAATTCAGAGTAAAACATGAATTTTTTCAACAATAAATGTTACCGCGCACAACAAAGTGAATGTTGTATATTGCTCTTTTTTTCCATAAAATGTTTTTTTTATTGGGTAGACAAAAATAATCATTTTTTATTGATGTTCCATTAATTTTTATATATAACTCTTAACAATTTTTAACAATTTATAAGACTAAAAAATTTCCTTTAAAGTCTTCAATTTAAAATTTCATGTTTTACTCTGAATTAATTGCTGATAAAATCAATCTGGTCATCTAAGCCACCATTAACAAAATAAAAGTAAAATAAACAAAGAATTAACTAAAACAACAAATAATTAAAAATACAAAACTGACCTCCACGTAAGCCAAAGAGAGGGAAAAGTCACAACTATACAATTTACAAGGTATAAAAGTATGAAAAGAAAAAGTAAATAGTACGCATACTATTGTCAATAGAGAAGTATTTGTTCCATACTAATTGTTCTAATGTACTAACGATGGCTTAAAAAACTTATAAAGTGTCTGACGATTTCTGAACGCGCTTGAGCTCGAACTATTTTAAAGATTATGACCCCGCCTTACCACTGAGCATACTGTCACTTATGTTTCAAGTGATAATAAAACGATTTCATTTAAAATTAACATATACACATTATAAAAAATTTCGACGAAGCGAATTCAGTTGAACCCGCTTGCTACAATGTGGGCTGCCCCTGACGTTATAATACATTTTATATACAAATTTATACATAGCTATACATCATTATACATGTACTGTACATGTGTAATGAAATTAAAATTTTGTATGTTTTCTTACTTTTTCTCGAACAATCCATGTATAAATCTAATTATCTTTGTTAATTTCTCTGCCAAATCACGAACTTGCAACAAAGTTTTTCAATTTTACCATATAAATTGAATCAACAAATTTGGGAAAAATAATTTACTCGGTATTTTATCTTGTTTATCAGTTTTGAGGAAGAATGCTTTAGGAAAAGTTACAAACTTGTCTATGCTCAATATTTGTGATGATTTTATGTGCATTCTGTTTTAGCTCAAACTCTTTAATGTAGCTATATAATTGCAACTTTTGCAAGCAACTCATGTAATTTTATGTTTTGATTTTTGGATGATATAACATGAGAAATCAGTAAAGACTAATTGGGGGAGAAAGATCAAAGACGGAAGAATCAGAAAATTCCAAGACTTCATTAGAATCAGATAATAGTCCTGATGAAATTTCTCTGCCGAATAAAAAAAATAGAAATATGTTCTTTTTTGTACCTTGGCCTATTATTTTTGGCTTACAGATTTATAAAGTTGTGAGTGGACTATTATACTGCTATGTATGTGTATGAGTTGTACTTATGTATAATTCTCTCTTTAATAAATGAGGATTATTTTGGTCACTAAGGCTTATGTGGCATATTAATAATAGTAAAGTCATAAAATTATTATTTGTTAAACTTACTTAATTTTACCGGTTATAACAATAAAGTCACTCATATTATGTTAAAGTAACTGAATTATTAGCCTTTTGGTCAAAGCTTCTGTGAAGCCAAAAGTATTTGTTTTTAAGAAGATGTTTATCTTAGAAAGTTAAGGTGTTTGGTCGAGCTTTTAGGAACAAAGTAAGTAATTAATAACAAAAGTTATTTTTTAGAAAGTGGTAAAAAATTGCTTTTCCCAAAAGCATTTTTGAAACCTTGGTCCACGAATTACTGTTTTAATGTTGGCAAAAATAATTTTCAAAATGATTAGCCAAACATAAATTTGCTACTATGCAAAAATAATTTCTCGAAGAGTGCTACTGCAACACTTCCTAAAATAACCAAAATTTGAAAGTTTAATTAAACATGCTATATGTGTGAATTGCTCTAAAAGTACAAACAATCGGGAGGTTAATCTTTAGTCGCTAGGTTATTGTCACGACCCAAAATTAACCGTCGTGATAGCGCCTATCGTAAAACTAGGCCAGCCTCAACTCAACAACCAACACAGTAGAAACTTTTAAATAATGACAGAAGCAGTTAACATTAAAGAAACTTTTTTGAAAACATAATAAATCTCAAAGTGTGATACAATCCAGTCCAAAATCGGGGTATCACTGAGTACATGAGCGTCTATTTGGAATACAATCCAATACAGTGTCTAAAGAAAACAACTGAAAATATATCAAATGATAAAGAAGGAGAGTCAAGGCCTGCGAACTTTATGCAGCCACATTGGTAGTCTCCAAACTCTGGGGCCTCAATCAGCAACTGCCACCGTAAACGGAGTCGCCTGGATCTACACACGAGGTGCATGGAATAACGTGATTACACCACTCAGTAAGTAACAAGTCCAAACTTTGGGATGAAAGGTAGTGACGAACTCAACCGCAACAGATATAATAGAAATAAATGTGCTGAAACGTAGGCATGCTTTCAAAAAATAAACAGCTCAAAACAATAAAGTAAATTCAGATCTGAACAATGTAAGGTATATAACTCAACACTGACTATCAGTCACCCAGTACCGAGGAAAAATGGCAATCTAACCCTGTGGAGAAGATCCATCTCCAGGTATCAAGTACTTCAGACAAAATCCATGTCCATGGAAGATCCATCCCTCAATAATATCATCTGCGTTCACTGGAGGTGTGTTACAGACTCTAGAGGGGCTCCTACAACCCAAACACTATCACAAATCAGTATAACCGCTACAACGTGTAGCCCAATCCCATATCTATCACTCATAATCAGGATCTTGTCCTCGCTCAGTCATCAATCTCTCCAGTCTCACCCACGGCTCACAACGTCATGAAAACTAACCCGAAACAAAGATATGATGAATCAACAAATAACTAAGACTGAGATATGATACAAAAATACATGAACACGATTGAGTACAAAATATCAATGAAAATAGTGAGATACCAGCAAGAAACGACCACTAAAGGCCCCAACAATACCGGCATGAAGCCTCGACATGATATCTAGCATGATTTACAGCTCAACTACTTTATCACATGATGAAAACATGGATATCAACAGGATAGAGTAACTAAACGGTGCCATGGAATCACCCAAGTTACAATTTTCACGGTGCACGCCCGCACGTCCGTCATTTGGCATGTGTGTCACCTCAATACCAATCACATAACACATAATTTGGGATTTTGAACCCTCAGAACCAAGTTTGAAAGCGTTACTTACCTCAAACCGAGCAAATCTCTATTCCGAAATGCTTTTGCCTCTAAACATCTCGAATCTAGCTACAAGCAATACAATACAATCAATATAGGCTAAAGGAATCAATTCCACAAGAAAACTACCAAATTATAGCTAAAAATCCAAAATCGGCTCAAACCCGACCCCCAGGACCACGTCTTGAAGTTCGACAGAAGTTAAAAAACCTGAAAACCCATTCACTCACGAGTCTAACCATACCAAATTTACTCAAATCCGATAATAAAATACCATTCAAAACCTCAAAATTTTATCTTAAGAACATTTCCTCTTTTTTCCCTATTTTCCACCCCAAATCACAAATTAAATAGTGAAATTAAAGACAAAATCATGAAAATTGACCAAAATTAGATAGGAATCACTTATCCCAAACACCCACGCAAGAATCTCTCCAAAAATCGCCTTCTACCGAGCTCCCAATTTAATTTTGTGATTTGAACTCAAAACCCTCGTTTTTTGAATCTTTTATTCTGCCCAGGTATGCCTCCTTCGCGAACGCGGAAGCACCCTCCCGTTCGCGAAGCACAAATTGCCACTGACCAGAAATCCCTTCTACGCAAACGCGATCAACCACTCACGAACGTGAACCTTTACTGACCCCTCTCATCGCGAACGTGTAAACCAATGAATGGTGTCCCCAGTTGCCTCTTCTCTTCTTTGCGAATTGCGACACCACTCACTCGTTCGCGATGCACACACTATCCTACCCTTCGCGTTTGCATCCTCTCCTTCGCGAACACATAAAATAAAATTCACCAACTCAGAAAAACACTCTTCGCGAATGCAAGACTTCTCTTGCGAATGCGTAAGAGGAAACCAGAACAAAAATACAGCAGCAGATCAGCTAACTCACCAATGCCAAAAATATTCTGTTAACCACCCGAAATTCACCCGAGGCCCTAGGGACCTCAACCAAACATGCCAACACGCCCCATAATATCATACGAACTTAATCGAATTGTCAAATCACCTCCAACAATATCAAAAACACGAATTACACAAATTCAAGCCTAATGAACTTCGAAATTTCCGAATTCTACAAACGACGTCAAAACCTATCAAATCAAGTTCGATTGACCTCAAATTTTGCACACAAGTCCTAAATGACACCACGTACCTAGTCCAACTCCCGGAAATCTAATCTGATCCAGATATCAAAAGGTCCACTCCCCTGTCATCTTTCCAACTTTCTAGCTTTCGACATTTCAAGCCTAATTCTACTACAGACCTCCAATACATAATCTGGACGCGCTCTGAAGTCCAAAATCACCTAATAGAGCTAATGGAACTATCGAAATTCTAATCCGGGGTTGTTTACACATAAGTCAATATCAGGTCAACTTTTCCAACTTAAGCTTTCAAATAAGAGACTAAGTGTCTCAATTCATTCTGAAATCACTCCGGACTCAAACCAACTAATCCAATAAGTCATAATACAGTTGTAGAACACAAAAAAAGCAGAAAATGGGGGAATGGGGCTACAATTCTCGAATTGACCGGCCAGGTCGTTACATCCTCCTGCTCTTATCGTCCTCGAACGGGTCTAGAAATATATCTGGAGCCTCAAATAGGTGTGAATATCTGCTCTGCATCTCCCGATCAGTCTCCAAAGTAGCCTCCTCCATGGGCTGACCTCTCCACTACACTTTCACTGAAGCTATATCCTTTGACCTCAACTTTCGAACCTGCCGCTCCAAAATAGCCATCGGCTCTACATCATTAGTCAAATCGCCATCCAACTGAACCATGCTAAAATCTAGAACATAAAACGGATCGCCAATATACTTCCGGAGCATAGAAATATGGAATACTGGATGCATATTCGACAAGCTGGGTGGCAAGGCAAGCTTGTAAGCCACCTCTTCAATCCTCTAAAGTACCTCAAAAGGCCCAATGAACGGAGGGATGAACTTGCCCTTCTTTTCAAATCTCATAACACCCTTCATGGGTGAAACCTTCAGCAAAACCTTTTCCCAACCATGTAAGACACATCACAGACCTTCTTGTTAGTATAACTCTTCTGCCTCGACTGTGTCGTACGAAGCTGCTCCTGAATCAATTTCACCTTGTTCAATGCATCCTGAACCAAGTCTGTACCCAAAAGCCTAGACTCACCCAGCTTAAACCAGCCACCGGAGATCTACACCGCCTCCCATATAAAGCCTTGTACGGAGCCTTCTGAATACTCGATTGATAACTATTGTTGTAAGAAAACTCTGTAAGCGGCAGAAACTGTTCCCATGAACCACCAAAATCAATGACACACGCACGTAACATGTCCTCCAATATCTAAATAGTGCGCTCGGACTGTCCGTCCATCTGAGGATGCAATGTTGTGCTCAACACAACTTGAGTGCCCAATTCTCACTGCACGGCTCTCCAAAACTACGATGTGAACTATGTGCCTCTGTCTGAAATGATGGAAACTGGCACACTGTGCAGGTGAACAATCTCTATGATGTAAGTCTCAGCCAACCGGTCCGAAGAATGGGTAGTACTCACAGGAATGCAGTGCGCGGATTTGGTCAGCCGATCCATAATCACCCAAATGACATCAAACTTCCTCGAGGTCTATGGGATCCCAACTACGAAATCCATGGTGATTCGCTCCCTCTTCCACTCTGGAATCTCTATCTTCTGAAGCAAGCCACCTAGTATCTGATGCTCATATTTTACTTGCTGGCAGTTGAGACACCGAGCTACAAACCCAACTATACCCTTTTTTATTCTCCTTAACTAGTAGTGTTATCTCAAATCCTGATACATCTTCGTGGCACCCGGATGGTTGGAATACTGCGAGCTATGGGCCTACTCAAGAATCAAATCTCGTAGCCCATCCACATTGGGCACACATATCCAGCCCTGTATCCTCAATACACCATCATTACCAATAGTCACATCTCTGACATCACCGTGCTGAACTCTATCCTTGAGGACAAGAAAATGAGGATCATCATACTGGCGCTCTCTGATGTGATCAAATAAGGAAGATTGAGAAACCACACAAGCTAGGACCTGATTAGGCTCCAAAATATCCAACCTCACAAGCTGGTTGGCCAAAGCCTGAACATCAACTGCAAGTGATCTCTCCCTAACATGAATGAATGCATGACCGCCTATACTCACTGCCTTCCTACTCAAGGCATCAGCCACCATATTGGTCTTTCCTGGATGATATAGAATAGTATTATCATAGTCCTTTAGCAGCTCCAATAACCTCCGCTACCTCAAATTGAAATCCTCCTGCTTGAACAAATTCTGGAGTCTGTGATGATTAGTAAACACCTCACAAGACACACCATAGAGATAGTGCCTCCAAATCTTCAACGCGTGAACAATGGCAGCCAACTTCAAATCATGAACATAGTAGTTCTTCTCATGGGGCTTCAACTAGAGCGAAGCATAAGCAATCACTCTACCTTCCTGCATCAGAACACACCCAATGCCGACCTGAGAAGCATCACAATATATTGTATAAGAACTAGAAGCTGATGGCAAAACTAACACTGGAGTTGTGGTCAAGGTAGTCTTGAGCTTCTGAAAGCTCACCTCACACTCATCCGACCACTTGAAAGGAGCGCCCTTTTGGTCAATTTGTTTAAGGGTGATGCAATAGAAGAGAAACTATGTATGAACCGATGGTAATAACCAACCAAATCAAGAAAGCTCTGAATCTCTATAGTTGATGACGGTCTGGGCTAACTCTGAACCGCCTCTATCTTCTTCGGATCTACCTGAATACCCTCACTAGACACTACGTGCCCCAGGAACGCCACTAAACTGAGCCGAAACTCACACTTGGAGAATTTGGCATAAAGTTTCTCCTCCCCCAGCCGCTGGAATACAACCCTCAAATATTGGTGTGCTCCTCCTAGCTACGAAAGTACACCAGGATATCATCAATGAATACAATAACGAACGAGTCGAGATAATGCCAAAACACATAGTTCATCAAATGCATGAATGCTGCTGGGGCGTTGGTCAGCCCAAAAGACATCACAAGGAACTCATAATGACCATATTGGGTCCTAAAAGTTGTCTTAAGAATGTCCGAGTCCCTAATCTTCAGTTGGTGATACCCTGATCGTAGGTCAATCTTAGAGAACACCCTTGCTCCCTAAAGTTGGTTAAATAGATCATCAATACGAGGCAAAGGATACTTGTTCTTGATTGTGACTTTGTTCAACTGCTTGTAATAAATGCACATTATCATAATGCCATCCTTCTTCATGAATAGAACTGGTGCACCCCAAGGTGACACACTAGGCCGAATAAACCCCTTATCAAGGAGTTCCTGAAGGTGCTCCTTCAATTCTTTTAACTCCCCCGGTGCCATACAATACGGTGGAATAGAAATGGGCTAAGTGGCTGGCACCAAATCAATACCGAAGTCAATATCCCTATCTGGCAACATGCCCAACAGGTTTACAGGAAACACATCCAGAAATCTTGCACCACTAGAACAGAATCAATAGTAGGGGTCTCTGCACTAACATCCCTCACAAAGGCCAAATACGAAAGACAACTCTTCCCAACCATCTGTTGGGCCTTCAAGAATAAAATCACTCTACTGGGAATATAATCCAACGAACCTCGCCACACGATTTGTGGAAACCCCGACATAACAAACATCACCATTTTAGCGTGACCGTCCAGAATAGCATGGCACAAAGAAAACCAATCCATGCCCAATATCATATCAAAGTCAACCATACTAAGCAACAACAGATCAACTCTAGTGTCAAATCCCCCAATAGTCACTACACACGATCGGTATACATGGTCCATAACAATAGTATCACCCACCGACGTAGATACATGAACAGATGAAACTAGAGACTCACGAGGCATGTCCAGATAATGAGCAAAGTATGACGACACATATGAATAGGTGGAACCAGGGTCAAATAATATAGAAGCATCTCGATGACATACAGAATAATACATGTGATCATTGTGTCTGAAGCAATGGCATTTGGTCTGGCAGATAGTGCATAGAAACGGTCCTGACCGCCACCTGATCGGACTCCTCCTCTAGGGAGACCCTAGCTGATTGAGTTCCACCCTGAGCCGGCTGGAAGGGTGGTGAAGTAACTGGTACTGAAGTCGAAGGTTGACTCCTCTACTGAGATGAACCTCCCGTAAAGAGGGGATAATACCTCTTGATATGACCCAAATCTCCACACTCAAAGCAACCTCTACCGATGAATGGCAGTGGGGATTGAAAGGAGCCCCGAGCACCAGGATACCGTTAGAAGGACCCGACATAAATGAACTCTGAGCTGATGGCGCGTGAGACGAACTCTGAGCTAGAAGGGCATTGAGAGATGAGTGGCCCTGCTAAGAACTGTGAGAACTATGGCCAGATGATGCACCACGGTGAACTGGGCGGGCCATCTGAGCATGCCTATAAGGACGACCTCTGCCATGGTGAAACTTACCTCCAGAAGGAATACCACCAAAGCTACCTGATCCACGAGACCTCTTGGCCTACCTCTCAACCCGCCCCTGACTGCGGATCGACTCTATCTCCTGAGCAATGTCAACAATCTCATCAAAGGTAGCACCAGACACCCTCTTTCTGGTCATAAGCACCTGCAACTAAAATGTGAGGCCATTAATGAACCTCCTGATCCTCTCCATGTCTGTGGGAACCAACCAAACATCATGACGGGCTAAGTCCAAAAATTTTGTCTCTACTGCGTCACAGTCATATCATCCTGACGCAATCTCTTAAACTGCCTACACAGCTCCTCTCTGCGAGACTACGACACATGCTTCTCCAGGAAGAGAACGAAGAACTCCTGCCACGTAAGTGGAACTGCACCAACCTGCCTACGCCTTCATAAGCCTCTCGCCAGGTAAAGGCAACTCTAGTAAACTGAAAAGTAGTGAATGAGACTCCACTAGTCTCCAGAATACCTGTTGTACGAAGAATCCTCTAACACTTATCCAAGAAACCCTAGGCATCCTCTCCTTCTGCACCGCTGAAAGTCAGAGGCTGGAGCCTCCCAAACCTCTCCAATCTACATTGCTCATCATCAGGCATGACTGGAACCACATAATCCTGAGCAGCTGCAACCGGCTAGACTGGTATTAACCCCGGTGTCTGGAGTCCCTGTACCACATGCTCGGGTGTGCGAGCGGCAGGAGTCTGGGTGTCTCCCCCGTCCTGGGAAGTGGCTGTTGTAGTAGAAACAGAGACTGCCTGAGCAAGACTTATGCACACGATCAGAATCTGAGCTGAAATCCTAGGATCACGATGGGCACAATTAGTGCATGAGCTGGTCCCGCTGTGGCACCTATAACTGGAACCTGATCCTGAACTGGGGCAACTAGTGGATCTGCAGGTGTTGCCCTTGCCGTGGTTGGGGCTATACCTTTACCCCTACCACGGCCTCTACCGCGACCTCGGTCTCTCGCAGCCCCGACTTGTGGCACTAGTGGTTGTCTGTCCTTCCCAGTAGCACGTGTCCTTACCATCTGTGAGAGAATAGAATAACAAAAGTTTAGTTACCAGTATCAACAGATCTGCACGATAAGAATTCAAGAATGTGAAGTTTCCTAAGAGTTCTACAGCCTCTCAAAGATAAGTACAGACGTCTCTGTACCGATCCACAAGACTCTACTAAACCTGCTCATGACTCGTGAGACATATGTAACCTAGGCTCTGATACCAACTTGTCATGACCCAAAATCAACCGTTGTGATGGCGCCTATCGTGGAACTAGGCCATCCTCAACTCAACAACCCAACAAGTAGAAATAACTTTAAAATAATGACGGAAGTAGTTAACATTAAAGAAACTTTTTTGAAAACATAATAAATCCCAAAGTGTGATACAATCAAACCCAAAACCGGGGTGTCACTGAGTACATGAGCGTATATTTGGAATATAATCCACTACAGTGGTTAAAGAAAACAACTGGAAATACATCAAATGCTAAAGAAGGAGAGTCAAGGCCTGCGAATGCTATGCAGCTACCTTGGTAGTCTCCAAACTCTGGGGCCTCAATTAGCAACCGTCGCCATGAACAGAGTCGCCTGGATATGCACACGAGGTGCAGGTAATGTGAGTACACCAACTAAGTAAGCACCAAGTTCAAACTTTGGACTGAAAGGTGTGACGAAGTTAACCGCAACAGATATAATAGAAATAAATATGCAGAAATGTAGGCATGCTTTCAAGTCAAATAGACAGCTCAAAGCAATAAAGTAAATACATATCTGAACAGTGTAAGGTATATAACTCAACTATCTCTACATGCCAATGCACATACTGTATGAAATACACAATGTGATCCCGCTCTCAAGTGCTAAACCACTCGGTACTGGCCATCCGGCCCAGGGAAGATCCATCCTGGAACATATACAACACTGACTATCAGTCATCCAGTACCGAGGAAAAAGGGCAATCCAACCCTGTGGAGAAGATCCATCTTTATGTATCAAGTACTTCGGTCCAGATCCATGTCCAAGAAAGATTTATCCCTCAATAATATCATCCACGCTCACTGGGGGTGTGTTATAGACTCTGAAGGGGCTCCTACAGCCCAAGCGCTATCACAAATCAATATAACCACTGCGGCATGCAGCCTGATCCCATAACTGTCACTCATAATCAGGCTCTCGACTTCCCTCAGTCATCACTCTCTCCATTCTCACCACGGGTTCACAACGTCATGAAAACTAATGCGGGACAATAATATGATGAATCAATAAATAATTGAGACTGAGATATGATATACAAATGCATGAACACGACTGAGTACGGAATATCAATAAAATAGTGAGATGACGGCAAAAAACGACCACTAAGGGCCCTAACAATACCGGCATGAAGCCTCGACATGATATCTAGCATTGTTTACCGCTCAACTACTTTATCATATGATGAAAACATAGGTATCAACAGGATAGAATCACTAAACGATGCCATGGAATCACCCAGGTCACTATTCTTACGGTGCACACCCGTACGCCTGTCATTTGGCATGTGCGTCACCTTAAAATTAATCATATAACACATAATTTGGGTTTTCGAACCCCCAGAACCAAGTTTAAAAGCGTTACATACCTCAAACCGAGCAAATCTCTACTCCGAAATGCATTTGCCTCTCATCCTCCAAACGTCCCGAATCTAGTCACAAGTAATACAATACAATCAATATAGGCTAAAAGTATTAATTCCACAAGAAAACTACCAAATTATAGCAAAAATCCGAAATCGGCTCAAACCCGGCCTCCGGGTCCACGTCTCGAAGTCCGACAAAAGTTACAAAACCCGAAAGTCCATTCACTCACTAGTCTAACTATACCAAATTTACTCAAATCCGATAACAAAATTCAATTCAAAAATCTCAAAATTCTATCTCAAGAACACTTCCTTTTTTCCCAAATTTTCACACCAAATCACAAATTAAATGATGGAATTAAAGACAAAATTATGGAATTTGACCAAAATTAGATAGGAATCACTTACCATAAACACCCACGTAAGAATCTATCCAAAAAATCGCCTTCTACCGAGCTCCCAATTCAATTTTGTGATATGAACTCAAAACCATTGTGTTTTGAATCTTTTTTGCCCGGGTATGCCTCCTTCGCAAACGTGGAAGCACCCTCGCGTTTGCGAAGCACAAATTGCCACTGACCAGAAATCTCTTCTGTGCGAACGCGATCAACCACTCCCGAACGCGAACCTTTATTGACCCCTCTCATTGCGAACGCGACCTCCTCTCCGCGAATGCGTAGACCAATGAATGGGGTCCCCAGTTGCCTCTCCTATTCTTCGCGAACGCGACACCACTCACGCGTTCGCGATGCACATACTGCCCTACCCTTCGCGTTTGCGAACGCGAAGAACAAAATTCACCAACTCAGAAAAACACTCTTCGCGAATGCAAGGCTTCTCTCGCGAACGCGAACAAAAATACAGCAGCATATCAGCTAACTCACCAAAGCCAAAAGTGATCCGTTAACCACCCAAAACTCACTCGAGGCCCTCGGGACCTCAACCAAACATGCCAACACGTCCCATAATATCATATGAACTTAGTCGAATCTTCAAATCACCTCCAACATTATCAAAAATACAAATTACACACGGATTCAAGCCTAATGAACTTCGAAGTTTCCGAATTCTACAAACAACGTCAAAACCTATCAAATCAAGTCCGATTGACCTCAAATTTTGCACACAAGTCCTAAATGACACCGCGGAACTTGTCCAACTCCCGGAAATCCAATACGACCCCGATATCAATGTCTACTCTTGGTCAACTTTCCAAATTTCTAACTTTTTGCATTTCAAGCCTAATTCTACTACAAACCTCCAATACACAATCTGGACACGCTCCTAAGTCCAAAGTCACCTAACGGATCTAATGGAACTATCGAAATTCCAATCCGGGGTTGTTTACACATAAGTCAATATCCGGCCACCTTTTCCAACTTAAGCTTTCAAATAAGAGATTAAGTGTCTTAATTCATTATGAAATCACTCCGGACCCCAACCAACTAATCCGAGAAGTCATAACATAGTTGTAGAACACAAAAGAAGCAAAAAATAGGAGAACGGGGCTACAACTCTCGAAACGACTGGCCGAGTCTTTACAATTATGACATGTCATTTGCCACATTAATGCTTTATCACTCTGTAAGTTTCACGTAAAAATTGATAAAGTTTCACCATGTAAAATTTTTGATTACCCATGTTTTATTTTTAAAAGTAGTGCAATTAAAAAATTAAAATAAATCAAAAAAGAAAAGAAAAAGAATAATTAAAGTGTAGAAGTCGTTCAATTTTAAAAAATTCCAGATTATATTATGTTGAATATAAAAAAAATTTAGAACAGAACAACCTCTACAACCCAGTTTTTTCTTCTTTTTTTGTTTCATTGAAATGTGTCTTTTAAATTATTTCTAATTAGTCTATAGAATATATGCAGTCAAAATTAGGGGCGGACTCATAGTGTAGCAAACGAGTTCAACTGAATCCACTTCATCAATTTTTTTTGTAATTTGTATATGTTAATTGCGTCTTATTGTGCAAAATGAACCCACTTGAAACATATGTGGCAGGCGGCTCAGTGGTAAAGCGGGGTCATAATCTTTAAGATGTCATGAGTTCGAGCTCAGGCGCGTTCAGAATTCTTCAGACGCTTTATAATTTTTTTAAGCCACGTTAGTACATTAGAACAATTAGTGTGGAACAGATACTTCTCTATTGACAATAGTGTGCGTACTATTTACTTTTTCTTTTCAAACTTTTATACCTTGTAAATTGTATAGTTGTGATTTTTTTCTCTTTGGTTTACGTGGAGGTCAGTTTTATATTTTTAATTATTTATTATTTTAGTAAATTCTTTGTTTATTTTACTTTTATTTTGTTAATGGTGGCTTAGATGACCGATTGATTTTATTAGCAGTTAATTCAGAGTAAAACAAAAAAATTTAACTTGAAGACTTTAAAGGAAATTTTTTAGTCTTAACTTGTTAAAAATTGTTAGACTTACATATAAAATATAGTGGAACATCAATAAAAATGATTATTATTGTCTACCCAATAAAAAAACAACATTTTATGGAAAAGAAAAGAGCAACATACAACATTCACTTTGTCGTACGCGGTAATATTTATTGTTGAAAAATTATTGAAATAATATTACAGCATCTAATTGACCCCGCTTGGGTATCCGCGCTTACTGTGGGTGTGCAGACTCCGGAGGGGCCCCTTACGGCCCAAGCGCTATATCAAGCCACCTCGTGGCATCATCACTCAGCATATCCTCACATCACTCAAGCCACCGTGTGGCATATAAAGTATCTCAGGCCCTCGGCCTCATATCACTCGGCCTCACATCACTCAAGTCACCTCGTGGCATAAATAGTATCTCAGTTCATCGGCCTCATATCACTCGGCCTCACATCACTCAAGCCACCTCGTGGCATAAATAGTATCTCAGGCCCTCGGCCTCATATAACTCAGCATATCCTCACATATGGCCCTCGGTCTCACTCAGTCCGGAAATCATCATAAGCTCCTCGGGCATTTGTAAAACAGTAGTTCTCAGCCCAAAATACCATTTAGAAATATCATTTGAGTTTTCAAATCTGCATAAAAGCGGCTGAGTTTGTAAAAGAATAATTATCAATAGGACTGAGTTTAAATATAAGTCAAAACAGTGAGGAAATAGTGATAAAAATTCCCAAAGGATTCAAATAATTGGCACGAAGCCAAGTATGGCAATCAGCCCAAATCATGATGATAACAAATAAGTTTCACTCAAATATGCGGTAAAATCATCAATCGGGATGGACCAAGTCACAATCCCCGGTAGTAACTCATCATCCAGCGTGTGTCTCACCTCAATATAGCACTACGATGTGCAAATCCGGGGTTTCAAACCTTCAGGACATCATTTACAATCATTACTCACCTTGAACCGGCTAATCCTCTAGCTCGCGATGCCTTTGTCTCTCAAATAAACCTCCGAATGCCTCGAATCTAGCCACAATAATTCGATTCAGTTAATAAAAAATATAGGAATTAATTCCATATGAAATTCTACATTTTCCATTAAAAATCCGAAATTGCACACAAAATTCGCCCGTGGGGCCCACATCTCGGAATATGACAAAAGTCATGGAATATGAACTCTCATCCAACCACGAGTCCAACCAAACAAATTTTACCAAAATCCGACATCGGATTGGCTTTCAAATCTTAAAAATTCATCTTTATGGAATTTTAGAAAATTCCTCCATTTCTCTTTAAATATCAATAATCTAACGCCAAAAATGAAGATTTATTCATGAAATATAATCACAAGGGATTCAAGAATACTTACCCCAAGAATTCCCATGATTTCTCGCTCAAAATTGCCCAAAACCCGAGCTTGGCAGTCAAAAAAATGACCAAAAACCGGACTGCTGGACTTAAAACTGTCCAGAATTTCCGTGGTTACTGTTCACGCATTTTACTGTTCACGGGTACTGTTCATATGTACTGTACACAGTACTGTACATGGATACTGTTCATATTTACTGTACATGGTACTGTACACGGATACTGTTCACGCATGTGTGGTTACTGTTCACACGTGCGAAAAATGCAGAAACTGCCCATAAAATTGCAGCAACTTTTCTTTTCACTAAAAAGACTCTAACTCCATCATACGAACTTGGAATTTGATGGTTCTTGTTCCTATGAGTCACAAATAATACTACGAACATAGACTTCAGCCGAAACTCAATTCGGAGCTCATTTGCTCAGTTCAATACCCATTTCGCTCGTTAAACAATTAACTCATATTTCGTGTCAAAAACCCAATCGCGACTTAATGAAATTAGACCAAACTTTCCAGATCAGTCCTATAATTCATTATCAAAATTCCGGAAGTCTCAAAATCAAATTTCGATCTCTAGAACTAAAAATGGACCTTTGGATCATTACATGCTTATGCTCAAAACGACAAAATCTTCCAAAAACTCTTCCAAAACTTATCCGAGCCTCATGGGACCCCGATCAAACATGCTAAAACACCCCATGACATCATTCAAACTTGTTCCAGCCTTCGGAACGCTGAAAACAACATTAAAACATCGAATCACCCTCGGATTCAAGCCTAAGAATTCCAAAACTTCCAAATTCCAAATTCGATCAAACAGTCTATTAAACCTCGTCCGAATGACCTGAACTTTTGCACATACATCCCAAATGACATAATGAAGTTACTGCGACTTCAGTAATTCCATTCCGACCCCTATATCAAATATCACCTATCAACCAGAAAACGCCGAAATCTCAATTTCGCCAATTCAAGCCTAAACCTTCCACGGACTTCCAAAATGCATTCCGATCACGCTTCTAAGTCCCAAATAACCTAAAAGAGCTAACCAAACCATAAAAATTTAAATCCGAGATCAAATACAAACAAGTCAAATCTTGGTCAAACCTTTCAAATTTCAAGCTTCAACTGAGAACTGTTCATCCAAATTCATTCTAATTAACCTGAAACCCAACACCAACGATTTACATAAGTCATAATACACCACACGGGGCAAGTCATGCCCGAGAACTGGTGATCAAAGTGCAAAAGCTCAAAACGACCGATCGGGTTGTTACAGAAACAGTACAATTGCGGAAAATAAGTACAACACAGCTCGACATCGGGGTGTCACCAATCATAAGCATCTCTCATAACGACTATAAGTCTGAAAAGAGTCTACACATCTATTACATAACTAGAACAGAGGAAAATAAGATAGAGGGAGAAGCACGGGGCTGCGAATCGCTAGGCAACTTCCTAGTGAATCTCCGAAAATCTGTTGGACAACTCTCAACCCTCGCAAGCAGGACCTGATGCGCCTGAATCTGCACATGGGGTGCAGGGAGTAAAGTGAGTACTCCAACTCAGTGAGTAATAATAATAAATGCAGACTGAGTAATAAGAAACCACGTAAAGGCACAATAATAGACTATAAAGAAGCAGTAAAAGCCAGTAAAAGCAATAAAATAGTGAAAAATAGGTAAAGTCACTTTAGTTCAGTTAAAACTCCTTTGGAATGTCTTTTAACAGTTAAGCAAGTAATTGACAGGCAATTAGGAAAGGTAAACACATAAAGAACCGCCCCTCGGGCAACACATGGCACAATACCAGCCCCTCGGGCTATATCTCACATCACAATGGGTACCCGCGCTCACTGGGTTATGCAGACTCCTGGAGGGACCCTTTACGGCTCAAGCGCAATATTAAGCCATCTCATGGCATAATCACATAGGCTCTCGGCCTCATATAAACAAGCCACCTCGTGGCATACAAATCTCAGGTCGTCGGCCTCATAATCATAATCAGTGTTTCCTCACAACATAGGCCCTCGACCTTACTCAGTTAGAATCTTATAAGCTACTTGGGCAACAGTAAAACATGATGCTAGCCCAAAATATCATTTAAAATATCTTTTTAAGTGTTAAAGCAGAGTCTACATGGTTGAGTTATGAAAATAGTAGAATATAACATGACTGAGTACAAGTATAAAGTCAAACAGTGAGGAAATATCGGTAAAAATCTCCTAAGGGTTCAAATAGTTGGCACGAGGCCCAAATATGGCATTCAGCCTAAAACGTGATGATAGCAAATAATTTTTAGTCAAATACGCGGTAAAAGAATAATTCGGGATGGACTAAGTCACAATCCCCAATAGTGTACGACCCCATACTCGTCATCTAGTGTGTGTGTCACCTCAATATAGCACAACGGTGTGCAATTCGGGGTTTCATACCCTTAGGACAACATTTACAGTCATTACTCACCTCTACCGGTCCAATCTCTAGCTCGCGATACCTTTGCCCCTCGAATCGGCCTCTAGATGCTCCAAATCTAACCAAAATCAGTGTAAAACCATCAAAATATGCTAAGGGAACAAAGCCCACTCGAAATAAATCAAATTACAACACAAATCCCGAAATTGGCCAAACCCGACCCCCGAGCCCACGTCTCGGATTCCGATAAAATCACATCAATGGACTCCTTATCATTCCCCGAGTTCATTCATACCAAAAGCATCAAAATTCAACCACAAACAACCCCTCAAATCTCAAATTCTAGGTCTTTAATTACAAGCCTTAATTCTTCAATATTAGGCTTAAATTCCATGATTAATTAGGTAGAATTCGCATTAGAATCGAGTATTAGGTCCATAAATCTTACCTCCAAGTGTTTCCCCTTGAATCCCTTTTCAATCCTCTTCAAAAAGCTCCAAAATCGCTCAAAAATGGTGGAAGTTACCCAAAATCGCGGACAAGATGACTATTTAAACATTCTGTCCAAGCCTCCAAACCTTCTTCGCGAATGCGGTCAATGCCTTGCGTTCGCGAAGCACAATCTAACTTTGACCAAATTTTACTCTTATGCGAACGCGACCTGTCCCTTGCGAACACGATGGTTCCTCAGCCCAACCTTTGCGAACGTGCTCCCTTTCTCGCGAATGCGATGAACAAATTCAACCTGAACCCCAACTACTCAATTTCCTCTACGCGAACGCGGCACAGCTTCGCGAACACGATGCACAATATTCCATCCCTTCGCGAACGCGGAACCTTCCTTGTAAATGCGAAGGCTAAATCCTCACCTTCACCAACAAACCCTTCGTGAATGCGAGGGCCTACTCGCGAATGTGAAGGCCATTTCTCTGCAACACTGAACACCAGTTTTCTACATTTTTCCAAAACATGAAATGGTTCGATTGCCCACTCGAAACTTACCCGAGGCCCCCGGGACCTCAACCAAACATGCCAACATATCCCATAACATCATTCAAACTTGTTCCAACCTTCAGAACGTTCAAAACAACATCAAAACACCAAATTTGCATCGGATTCAAGCCTAAGAATTCCAAAATCTTCTAAGTTATGCTTTTGATAAAAAACCCAACCAAACCACGTCCGAATGACCTGAAATTTTGCACACACATCCTAAATGACACAACGAAAACACTGCAACTCCCAAAATTCCATTCTGACCCCTATATCAAAATCTCGCCTATAAACCGAAAAACGCCAAAAATCTAATTTCGCCAATTCAAGCCTAAATCTACTCCGGACCTTTGATAACTAGGGAATATGATGCATTTTACACTCCTTCTTGCTTAAGTTTTGATTATAAATGTGTACAAAATAGTCCCAAAAGCTAACAAGTTGTGTTTGATTGCAGGTTTGATCAACAAGGTGACAAGGTATCAAAAACTAGATCAAGAAGGAGTGAAACTTGAACAAGTACCAAGACAAGACAAAGCTCAATCAAAACAGGGCCAGTGCGGCCGCACACCATTCTGTGTGGTTCGCAAAAGTGAAGTTCAGAGAGGATGCTTTTCAGGCCATAAGGCAGTGCGGCCGCAAAGGGTTTTGTGCGGTCCGCATTGGGTTCACCGCGGTTGCACTCGATTTCGTGCAGTCCGCAGAGCCAAGGTTCAGAGAGTTGCCAGTTTGAAGGTTGAAGCCCAATGCGGTCCGCGGTCCATTTTCTGCGGACCACAATAGAAGCCACCTTGGCCACACTCAACTTTGTGCGGTCCGCATTGCCCAAATTCAGAGAGCTGATTATTCAAGCCTAAAGCCTTAGTGCGACTGCACTCAATTTTGCGCGGCCCGCACTAGCCCCGCCGGGGTATTTTTGTCCAGAATTTTCAGCGTAGTATAAATAGATTCTTTTCCCATTTTTAGGTCATCAGATAGTTTTGTACTGAGAGTTGCGCTCATGACTTCGTTCCTTTTGCTATTTTGAGTAATTTTAGCTTAATTTCAACATTGAATCTTCAAGTTTAATTTAGCAATTAATTATTATGAGTTTTTCTTCATCTATTTCTTTGTTTTCTTCTCTAATTATGAGTAGCTAGACCCATTTGCTAGGGTTGTGGCTCAACCCTAGTATGGGTAATTGATGGGTCTTGTGTTTTGATGCTTGATTGTCTATGAGTGTTTGATATTTGGGCTAATTTAGGGTTTTAATGGTGAATTAGTGGTTGCAAACACTAGTTTATGCCTAGTAGACTTTGGCTATTCTTGATAAAGAGAGCCTAAGTCTATGAAATTAGTCCAACGAGGAATCGGGGCATATTCAAGAGATTGATAGCCCCTATTAAAGAGTTAAACCTAGAGATAGTAATACCCAACTCGAACCTTGATTGCTTGTGCAAATTTGCATACCCAATTGGTCTTGAGAAAGTTAATTCGAGCAAAATCACTCGAACTACCGTGAGGTATAGAGTGAGTAAAATCGTGCAATGGTTATATCATACTCCCCAAATATGACAATCTAGCTTTAGACTCAAGCATCCGTCAATTGACCACCTAGGAGAAAGTCACTACCCTAGTGCCTTTTACCTATTTGAACAACTTGCAATAATTTAACCTTAATCTTATTTAGTTTAATTCAGCATTGTAGTATTATAAAATTAGAATTATAATCAAAACTAAAAATGCGTAGAAGTGCAATTAGGGACAAATACGCAACTCCATTTTAGATAAAAACTCAACTCCAATATTTATCTCCCTGCGGAAATCGATCTCGGCCATAATCAGGTAAAGCTGCTTCGACCTCTCTCACTACTCAATAGTAGTGCAGAGTTGGCTTCGATCACTTTTTGGCACCGTTGCCGGGGAGCTAACGGTTTTGGCTATCTATCTAAATAGTTTTGTGTATTGTTCTTCTTTCCTTCTCATTTACTAACTTGTGTGGGTCGCAACTTCAGGTACAAAATGGCAGCAAACTTAAACAACACACCCCTTGGAGATCTTCCGCCGGGGGAGGAAGTAGATGACAATGTTGAAGATGAGGTCCATATTAATGCCTCAAGGACAAAGGAGAGGCCGTTAGACCAATGATAATATTCTAGACCCTCCCCCGCCACCTCCAAGAGTGGCTCCTCGAGTGCTTCCAAACCAAGGCTAGGCAAGTGTAATTGTCCCATCTCGGATTCGGGCGGACAATTTTCAATTACCAATATGATGTTGACATTGCTGGAGCAGCGTGGGTATTTCACGAGCGCTGCCAATCAAAATGCTTACAAACATCTCAAGGGGTTCGTGGATACCTGTTGGGGGAGAAAGCAAACTAATGTGTCTGAAGATGAACTTCGGTTGAGACTCTTCCCATTCTCACTTAGAGGGAAGGCATTGGATTGGCTCGAGCGACTTCCCAACCATTCCATCACTACTTGGGATGAGTTGGCGAACAAGTTCATTGCAAAAATTTTCTCACCAGGGACCACGGAACCTTTGCATGAGATTGGGGAGCGTTATAGAACAATGGTGAAGGAATTTCCCAACAATGATATGACTGAGGCGATGATCCAATAGACTTTCTACCTGGGGCATTAACACAACAAACCAATGCATAGTGAACCAACTTGCTGGGGGAAACTTTATGAAGTTGTCATATGATGAGGCTTGTGACATTCTTGACAAGATGGCTGACACTTCTTCTGCTTGGCAAAGTAGAGCCAATGTGCCCCAAGGTGACCCCATGGTCACTCATTTGCACAAGGAGTTACATGATCATGGGCATGCTATAGCTGAGTTGACAACTACTATGAACCAACTAGCAAAGACACAGTTGCAACAAGTTCAAAATCCTCGCCAAGTGAATGCCATGGAGGGTTTCAACATGCTTGTCAACAAAAGAAGACAAAGAGGTCAACAGAATCAAGGGAATTTAGAGCAATTTGACAATGATTGTGGTGGATTCCAAGATGATGGTTATGATGGACAGAGTGAAGAGGTACAATACGTGAACAATTATCAAGGCCAAAGGGGCAATTCTTCCAACCAACAACAATGGAGACCCCAAGGCAATTGGGGCAATCAATAATAACAAGGCAATGGTAATTGGGAAACAACAACCAAAACAACAACTAGGGTAATCGGAACAACAATCAAGGAAATTGGAATTGTAACAGCAACAATTGGGGTGGTAACAACAATCAAGGTGGATGGAATAATGGAAACCAAGGAAATCGGGGGCAAGGCTTTCAAAGACCCCCAATGTACCAACAACCGAACAATCCACCCCTATTTCCATCCCAAGGTCCTAGTTCTTCTACCAATGATATGGGGAAAATTGAAATGATGTTCGAACAAATGATGAAAAAGAGTGCAGATTCTGATGCTCAGTTGTCTTCCCACAATACTTCAATTAGGAATTTGGAGGTTCAGTTGGGCCAAATCTCACAGTCCTTGAATACTCACCCTAAGGGTGCTCTACCAAGTGATACGGTAGTGAACCTGAAGGGTGGGAACAATCATGTTATGGCGGTAACTACAAGGAGTGGATGAGGCGGTGATGTGAATGCCTCCAAACAAAAACAAATTTTGCGTGATGATGTTGAGTTGCAAGAAGATGAAGTTCCTTTGGTGGTTGAAAATGTGATTGATGAGAACGTGAATGAACAAGTGAGGATTGATATTCAAGATGCCGAGTTAGAAACTTAAAATGATGTGAACCCGTCTAGGGAACACGTAATAGACATGCCGGAGCCGGTTGTGCCTAAAGCCAAGGCTCCTTTGCCAAGGCCACCTCCACCTTATCCTCAAAGGCTCGCGAAGCAGAAAAATGAGAATCAGTTTAAAAAGTTCATTGACATGATGAAGAGCTTATCCATTAATGTACCTTTGGTGGAGGCTCTTGAACAAATGTCGGGCTATGCTAAATTCATGAAGGACTCGGTGACAAAGAAACGGTCCATGGATTGTGAAAAATAAAGATGACTCACCAAGTTAGTGTTATAGTGCATTCAATGGCCCCGAAGCTTAAAGATCCCGGTGCTTTCACCATTCCTTGCACCATTGAGAGTGCGGACTTTGCTAAGACTCTATGTGATTTGGGGGCTAGTATCAATTTGATGCCCTACTCAGTTTTCAAGACTTTGGGTATTGGGAAACCGAGGACGACTTCCATAAGATTGCAAATGGCAGATAGAACAATGAAGAGACCATTGGGTATTATTGATGATGTCCTTGTCGGGGTGGACAAATTTATCTTGTCAGCTGATTTTGTGATCTTGGATTGTGAGGTAGATTATGAAGTTCCAATCATATTGGGGAGACCTTTACTTGCTACGGGGAAGGCCTTAGTTGAGGTAGAAGCAGGGGAACTCACCTTCCGGGTGGATGATGAAAAGGTGGTCTTTCATGTGTGCAAGTCAATGAAGTAGCCCAATAGTACCGAGGTGTGCTCTTTTGTGGACCTTTTTACAGCAGTGATAGTTGATGATACCAGTGCAATGATCAATGTGGAAGACCCTCTTGAGGCCGTATTGTTGAATCTTGATGTCAATGAGGATGCAAGTCGGGTGGAGTGTGTGAATGCTTTACATAGAATGAGATCGTACTCTTATGAGCCTAGAAAACTTTCTTTGGATCTCGAGAATAGGAAGACTCCACCAACAAAGCCTTCAATTGAGGAACCTCTGGTGTTGGAGTTGAAGCTGTTGCCTCCACACTTCAGGTATGAGTTCTTAGGCCCAAGTTCTACTTTGCCAGTTATTCTTTCCTCTTATTTTACTAACATGCAGCTTGATGCCACATTGGCGGTGCTTCAAAAGCGGAAAAAGGCAGTTGGATGGACTTTAGATGATATCCGGGGGATAAGCCCCGCATTCTGTATGCACAAGATTATTCTAGAAGATGTTGCAAAGCCCTCCTTGGAGCATCAAAGAAGGTTGAACGAAGCAATGCAAGAAGTTGTAAAAAGGAGGTGATCAAATGGTTGGATGCTGGGGTTGTGTACCCCATCTATGATAGCTCTTGGACTTCGCCGGTACAATGTGTACCGAAGAAGGGTGGTGTGACTGTGGTTGCAAATTCACAAAATGAGTTGATTCCTACCAAAACTATCACCGGTTGGAGGGTATGCATGGACTACCGCAAGTTGAATAAAGTGACCCGTAAGGATCACTTTCCATTACCTTTTCTTGATCAGATGTTAGACCGACTTGTTGGGCGTGCCTTCTACTATTTCTTTGATGGGTATTCTGGGTACAACCAAATCTTGATTGCTCTGGAAGATTAGGAGAAGACCACATTCACTTGTCCATATGGCACCTTTGCCTTTTCTCGGATGCCTTTTGGGTTATGTAATGCACCAACTATATTTCAGCGGTGTATGATGGCCATCTTCACCGATATGGTGGAAGACATTTTGGAGGTGTTCATAGACGACTTTAGTGTTGTGGGTGATTCGTTTGATGAGTGCTTGAAAAATCTTGATAGAGTCTTGGCCCGTTGTGAAGAAACCAATCTTGTTCTCAATTGGGAGAAATGGTACTTTATGGTGGAAGAGGGCATAGTTTTTGGGCATAAATTCAAAGCAGAGTATTGAGGTAGACAAAGTAAAAATAGATGTGATTTCAAGGCTCCCTCCCCCTACCTCTGTCAAGGGATTTAGAAGTTTTCTTGGGCATGCGGGGTTCTACCGGAGATTCATTAAAGACTTTTCGAAGGTAGTGAATCCCTTATGCAAGCTATTGGAAAAAGATGCCAAGTGTGTGTTTGATGAAAAATGTATGCAAGCCTTTGAACTTCTCAAGCATAAGTTGACCACCACTCCTATCATTATCGCACCTAATTGGAGCTTGCCCTTTGAGCTCATGTGTCATGTGAGCGATGTTGCGGTTGGGGCAGTTTTGGGCCAAAGAGTGAACAAAATATTTCATCTGGTGTACTATGCGAGCAAGACAATGAATGATGCTCAAGTGAACTACATGGTGACCGAGAAATAACTGTTGGCTATTGTGTTCGCGATGGAAAAATTCTGGCTGTATCTCATGGGTGCCAAGGTCATAATTCATACCGATCATGCCACACTCTGGCACTTGATGACGAAGAAGAATTCCAAAACTAGACTGATGCGATGGGTCTTGTTACTTCAAGAGTTTGATTTGGAGATTGTGGACCGGAACAGTAGTGAAAACCAAGTGGTGGACCACTTTTCCCGCTTGGAAGAGGAGGGGAGGCCTCGTGATGGCTTAGAGATCAATGATTCATTTCCCGACGAACAACTCCTTTCGGTGTCGGTGAATGGTATGCCATGGTTTGCGAACATTGCTAATTTCCTTGTGACTGGTATAATCCCGTGTGAGCTCTCTTCTAACCAAAGGAAGAAGCTCAAACGAGATAGTTTGGATTTCTATTGGGATGAGCCGTACTTGTTCAAGATTTGCACGGATGGTGTGATCCGAAGGTGTGCCATGGAGGAAGAGCAAATGAGTATCTTGGAGGCTTGTCATTCCTCTCCTATGGTGGCCATCATGGCGGGGCGAGGACGGCTTTCAAAGTTCTTAGTTGTGGGTTTTATTAGCCAACTTTGTACAAAGATGCAAGTGAACTAGTGAAGAGGTGTGATGTCAAAGAGCGGGCAGAATTTCGAAGAAAGATGAGATGCCTCTCAATACCATTCTTAAGGTTGATATTTTTGATGTATGGGGCATTGATTTTATGGGCCCGTTTGTTAGCTCGTGTGAGAACATATACATTCTTGTGGCGGTTGACTATGTTTTGAAGTGGGTTGAAGTCGTGGCTTTGCCCAACAATGAGGCCTGGAGTGTTGTTGCATTTCTCAAGAAGAGCATTTTTACAAGGTTTGGTACTCCTCGTGCAATCATAAGTGGTGGGGGTCTCATTTTTGCAATAGAGCTTTTGACACTTTGCTTGCAAAGTATAGTGTCAATCACAAAGTTTCTACTCCCTATCATCCTCAAGCAAGTTGTCAAGTGGAAGTCTCCAATAGGGAAATAAAGAGTATATTGCCAAAGACGGTCAATGCAAATAGGACCGATTGGTCAAAGAAGTTGGATAATGCTCTACGGGCTTATAAGACTACTTACAAGACTCTGATTGGTATGTCTCCGTATCAGTTGGTGTTCGGGAAAGCTTGCCATCTACTGGTTGAGTTAGAGCAAAAGGCCATATGGGCTTTGAGGAAGCTAAATCTTGAATGGGATGTTGCAGCCAATCTTCGTGTGGAGCAGCTCAATAAAATTGATGAATTCTGATTCCATGCCTACTCTAGTTCTTCCTTGTACAAGGACAAGATGAAGTGCCTTCATGATAAATATGCTCGTAGCAAGGAGTTCAAAGTGGGTGATTTGGTTCTCTTGTTCAATTCTCGGTTACGTCTGTTTCCGGGAAAGCTTAAGTCAAAATGGAGTGGACCTTTTGAAGTGGTGTTTGTGACTCCGTTTGGTGCACTTGATTTGAAGAACAAAAATGGGGAAGTTTTCAGAGTGAATGGCCATAGGGTCAAGCACTACTTGGGAAAAATTGATGACAGCCACGTGGTGACACTTCTTCATCTCAAATAATTTGATGGTAACCTGCGTCGTGTCGCGACATTAAATCAGGCGATTTTTGGGAGACAACTCGTGTGTTTTTCCTCTTATTTTTCTTTGATTTTCATTGTAGTGTAGGATTTATTTTTGGACTGACTGGTTGTGAGATGCTGTAGGATTGTGTTGATGCAGTGCAGGAAAAAGTTGGAAAATGACTACTCTCTAAAGATTGTCAATGCGGACCGCACTGCCATTTTGTGCGGCCGCAAAGACCTTAGGGCGGGGGAAAGAAATCAATGCGGACCACACTGATGAATTGCCAAAAATGGAGGTTCTCTGAAGTTTACCATCATGGCCGTATTGAATTTTGTGCGGTTCGCGGTGGTCCACTGCGGCTACATGGCATTTTGTGCGGACCAAAATGGTTGTCTTGTCTGAGCCCTGTGGTTTCGAGCACCGCGGACCGCGATGCCATTTTGTACGGTCCGCGGTGGGTAGGTGAGTTGGGCCCTAGGACCTTTTTCTATAAATAGGACCTGAGGCACTCATTTTAAACTTTTCGATCTTTTTACTCTCAGAGCTTTAAAAACCACTGTTCATCTCCACTTATTGCACGTAACTAACCCACTAAGGCTTAATCATCATCACAACATCTTACTTCTGGTACTTTCATTTCTTTTCAATTGTTAATTTTATTATTTTCATTAAATTTTTATTTTCTTAGCTCTTCTTCTGCATTTCCCGTATTTCTTTCGATTTGGTACATTAGGTTAGTTAATTTCTTGTTTAAAGTAGGTTTAGGTAGTCAAATAACTGAACCAACACGTAGGGACTATTCCTTAGGTAAAAAAGTGGACTTAATTTGAACGTATCATGAACCCTAGTTTGGTGCTGCGACGTGGTACTCAGTGCAGACCACGGTGGGTTTAGTGCGGTCTGCGGTGCTCTTGTGCGGTCCGTAATGCCATTTAATGCGGACTGCGGTGAACAATGTTCTGCATTCTGATAAGTGAGGACCGCGGCCGCATTGCATTTTGTGCAGTCCACGGTGCCTCAATGCAGACCGCAATGGCATTTTGTGCGGTCCACGATGCATTTATTCAGAGTGTGAGTAGTCTGAACCCCACCTTTGTGCGGACCGCGGTGTCATTTTATGCGGTTCACATTGGCCTCTTTGCGGCCGCACTGCATTTTGTGCGGTTCGCACTCTGCAATAACTGAACTATCTGCAATATCTTTCTTTTTCTGCAACTTTGCATTTCATTATTTTTTATGGACACTAACAAAGCATGACTAAATGTTGTTTGCAGACAATGGTGAAATCCAGAGGAAAATATGGTAAACAAACAGGCAGAGGGGAGTCCTCCCGGGGTGGAAAACAAAAGATGATAAAGTTAACCCCACAAGCCCGTCAAAACATAAAGAACACAAGGAAACTCATTAAAGCTGCAGACAGAGCAATTGATCAGTCGGGGAGTGAATAAGAGCCCTACCGGGATGCATCATCAGACTTCGTGCCAGAGTTCATTCTTGACTAGCTGGAGAGAAACAAATTGAGAGATACACCCCCAACATCCCCCATTGCCCAAGTTTCAGTTCATGTATCTTCTGAGTCGTCTAAGGGCTCAGCTGACAGCAGTGGAGATGAGTACTCCAACTCTCCCATAACTTCATTATCCGGAGAGGATGCAGTACTGAAGGAGGGAGGAAGAAGCACAAGGCGGTGAGCCCCAAGTTGGCGGGGTTGAGCGGACTAGGAACCCGGAGGCATGAGAGGACCAGTTCGTAAGTGAGATTGCCTACCATAAGTTCAAAGAGTGGTGGCCAGAGAAGAGGTTGATTCTGGAGAGAAAAATCATTACCCGGGATCTTTTGCCTTACAATCCCAATGTGTTGAGGCAATTCAATGATGGAGCCGGATGGGACTACCTTATCGGGCAAGTGGATGACGCAAATGAGAATTTGGTGAAAGAATTCTACACCAACGTGGCCCACATCAAAAAGGGTACCACGGTCACCAAAATCCGGAACTTAAAATTGAAGTTTGATGGTAAGACCATCAATGACTATTTGGGTTTCACAGAGGAGGATGAGTCCCTGTACCTTGACAAGATGAAATTGGGTAAAGAGGCCCTTCCGTGGTTGGCGGAGTACTTGGTAATCCTAGGTACCACTCCCGAATGACTAACTGCGGGGGTAAAATATTGAGGAGGACACTGAATTTTGAGGCAAAGGGGTGGGATACATTCGTGTGCAGCAGGCTAGATCCTACCACCCATGAAAACTCACTCCCACTTCACCAGGCGATCTTAGTTGCATCAATCATAACAGGGTACCCGATCAATGTCGGGAATGTGATGTCCCGGATTATTTCATGGGTAGTGAGTGAGGGTGACAGGTCCTACCCATTCCCCAACTTTTTGACAATGTACTTCGAGGACCTCAATGTGGAGAAGCAGGGATTTGATGTGAAGGTGAAGACAAAGGCACCCTTCTCATGGTATAGCCTACAGGGTGATGACAACCCCAAGGGCAAGGGCTCCAAAGGAAAATCCACTACTTCAGCTGGCCAGTTTGAAGAGCCAGTAGTGGTAGTGACCACTCAATAGCCTCCTCCCACTGCAGCAGATATGGCCCCTGGTCCATCCACCTCCACAAATCCAGAGATACCTTCCACCACTACCTATCTATTGAATGTTCACCGTCTGAGCCAGGCCCTCACTAGCATCAACAACTGGATGCAGACAACTACTTCTAAGCTGTCTATGTTATCTACTACCATGGCAGCTCAGTCGGCACCTCCACCTCCACAGGTCCCATAGTCTATTGAGGACGCTCTCAAGGATATTATGGACAACCAGAAGAAGATCCTTGATACTCAGAAAGTGCTCACGGATGTTGTTGATTCACAGGAAAAGGCTCTCAAGGAGCTTGCTAGGGAGGCTAAGAAGATGAGGAAGACGTGGGCTTCCAAGGAGTCCGTGAAGGAGTTGCAGGTTGAGGTTGACAGGTTGTAGGCAGATCACCTGCCTTTGGATTTATTGCTACAAGACCTTGTGCTAGCAGCTCATCCCCAGCCAGAGCAGTTGGAGAGGCCTCCCAAGAGGAAGAGGGTGATCCCCCAGACAGATGATGCAGTGATCCAGTTGGCATACCCACCGAAGACTTCCTCTAGTTAGCCACATGATGCTACCCAGGAGCTTGTCCAGGTCTAGGCCCATGTCCCAGCAGCAGAGCCACAGGTCACAGGGAGCCAATCTCAGGTTCCTGAGCATATTGAGGACCCAGGGACCACTCAGGACCCCATGCAGACAGACGGCCCATAGGGAGTTTCTATATCCTCTTTCCTCTATTTTTGGTGCTTATTTTGTTTAGTTGGCATTGAGGACAATGCCAGCTTTCATTTGAGGGGGTAGGCCCTACTTTGATTTGATTTGGATGACTGTATATATATATGACAACTTTTAGTATTTCTTTATTTCTTTTTTATCTTTGGTATGTATATTATTTCCGCATTTCATTACATTTTCCGTACTTTTTTTTACCTTGGGTTTGTATATAAAAGTTATGTTACATTGTATATACTCATCTCCCTTATTTTATATTCGATTAAAACCCCCTCTTGTAAATATTCATTTTACTTTGCACAATTTTTCTTTCTTAGCTTCTTATTTATGTTCGTAGCTTCTTGTTTTGGATTTTTGCAATAAGCCTTTGGTTTTCTTAATGTCACGGTTATTTCCAAAGGTGGAGTTTGTGTGAACCGAATTGCTCTTCCCGATGATGGATGACATGACTACCTTCTTAAGGGTTTGAGTATGTTTTTCTTTTCTTTTTGCTTTCTAGTAGTTAGTGGTAAGGGTGCCTCAAGCAAAGCTTCAGTTGGGCCTAGCACATTTGCCTTTGATCTTATGGTCAAAAACAAATCGTTGTGTATAGGATGGTGAAAGTGGTAACCTTGAGACTCTTGTGTTGGCCGATAATCATCAAGTGATTTTTCGGGACCATTGTGGGCTCAAATATTATCTAAGGTTGTTGTAGGACCCTGACTCTATGTCTTTAGCGATCCCATAACTTGTGTGGTGAGAAATTGCATTGCAAGTTCGAGTCCCAAGCCATTGGTCTAGAACTTGCTCTGAATGTTTATCGAGGCAAAATCCTAAGTGTAATTTGACTTGAGACATGATTATAGGCTCTCCTTGATCCAAATGATAGCTTGAACACTTCCATAGCCTACCAATGATAAAATCCCTAGTCAACCCTTTTGAGCCCTAAACCTTTTTTCTTCAATAACCATGATACAAGCTTTTACCCGTTCTAAAAGATACCCTCTCTTGCCACCCGATCTTTTCTTAGCACATGTCAAACGTATAAGTTTGGGGGGAGAGATGAGGATTGCAACAAAGTGGTAAAAATGCACAAAATGAAGAAAAGAAAAGGCAATGAAAAAGAAAGAAAAGCAAAAAACAAAAAGAATATTCAATGTAGAAATAAATAAAGGAATTCAATAAAAGCAAAGAATGAAAGGTGTGGAAAGTTGAGAAAGGAGAAAAGATTTGAAATGAACAAGAAAGAGTGACAGTGTGTCTCTCTAACCCCTTAGAAATAAGTTAAATGACTTGAAAAGTCAAGTGAATGTGTGCCAAAATGAAGCAAAAGAAGTGCTTAAGGGAATATGGAACCTACTTAGACCAAACATTTCCTACTCCGAACCATAAGCCTTCACTATGTCTCCACAAAAACCCTATATGATCTTGAGTTGAATGAAGCTTACATTAGTGGTGACTCACATAAGGGGCAAGCATATGGTACTTAGAGCCTGACTTGTGACTTTTCCTTGAGAGAGATGAGTGTATTTCCATTAACCTCGTTCTGAGTGCCACTACCCTAAAAGTGAGGTTTGCTTAGGGAGAGTTGAGAATGTGTGAGTTTGGGTTCCACAATGACCAAAGTAATAGAAAGAGTTTCTTTGATGTGTTGAGTCAACTCTTGATGCTCTTGTGTCGCACTAAATCCATGGTGTTTAAAAGAGTGAATGTTGTTAATGATTCATTTGTATTGAGGGCAATTATTAGTCCCAATTGATACTAGATGAGGTCACTTTAGGACAACTGAATTTTCTTGGATTTTCTCTTAAGGGGTGAGTCTTATTTTGTTTGCTTGAGGACAAGCAAAAGCTTAAGTTTGGGGGAGTTGATAACTAGGGAATATGATGCCTTTTACACTCGTTCTTGCTTAAGTTTTGATTAGAAATATGTACAAAATAGTCCCAAAGGCTAACAAGTTGTGCTTGATTGCAGGTTTGATCAACAAGGTGACAAGGTGTCAAAAACCAGCTCAAAAAGGAGTGAAACTTGCACAAGTACCAAGACAAGACAAAGCTCAGCCAAAACAGGGCCGGTGTGGCCGCAGCCCAGAGCCTTAGTGCGACCGCACTCGATTTTGTATGGTCCGCACTAGCCCCGCAGGGGTATTTTTGTCCAATATTTTTAGCCTAGTATAAATAGATTTTTCCTATTTTTAGGTCATCAGATAGTTTTGTACTGAGAGCTACGCTCGTGACTTCGTTCCTTTTGCTATTTTGAGTAATTTTAGCTTAATTTCAACATTGAATCTTCAAGTTTAATTTAGCAATTAATTATTATGAGTTTTTCTTCATCTATTTCTTTGTTTTCTTCTCTAATTATGAGTAATTAGACCCATTTGCTAGGGTTGTGGCTCAACCCTAGTGTAGGTAATTGATGGGTCTTGTGTTTTGATACTTGATTGTCTATGGGTGTTTGATATTTGGGCTAGTTTAGGATTTTAATGGTGAATTAGTGGTTGCAAACACTAGTTTATCCTAGTAGACTTTGGCTCTTCTTGAGAAAGAGAGCATAAGTCCATGAAATTAGTCCAACGAGGAATTTGGGCGTATTCAAGAGATTGATAGCCCCTATTAAAGGGTTAAATCTAGAGATAGTAATACCCAACTCGAACCTTGATTGCTTGTGCAAATTTGCATACCCAATTGGTCTTGAGAAAGTTAATTCGGGCAAAATCACTCGAACTACCGAGAGGTATAGAGTGAGTAAAATCATGCAATGGTTATATCATACTCCCCAAATGTGACAATCTAGCTTTAGACTCAAGCATCCGTCAATTGACCACCTAGGAGAAAGTCACTACCCTAGTGCCTTTTACCTATTTGAACAACTCGCAATAGTTTAACCTTAATCTTATTTAGCTTAATTCAACATTGTAGTATTATAAAATTAGAATTATAGTCAAAACTAAAAATGTGTAGAAGTGAAATTAGGGACAAATACGCAACTCCATTTTAGATAGAAACTCAACTCCAATATCTAGCACCCTGCGGAAATCGATCCCGACCTTAATCGAGTAAAAGCTGCTTCTACCTCTCTCGCTACTCAATAGTAGTGCAGGGTTGGCTTCGATCAACCTCCAAAACACATTCCGATCATGCTCCTACGTCCCAAATTACCTTCCGAACCATCGGAACTCACATCCGAGCCCTCTAACACATAAGTCAACATCCGGTTGACTTTTCCAACTTAAGCTTCCTCAAAAGAGACTAAGTGTCTCAACCCTTCTTAAAACCTTTCTAAACTTGAGCCAACCTACCCGATCACATATAGAACCGATAAACAAAGTAATAAGAAGCAGAAATGGGAGAAATAGAGCGGTAACTCATGAGACGACTGGCCAAGTCGTCACAATATAAATGTGTATTAATAACGATTATACAATATCTATACTAGAAAACACCTTGTATTCACAATTACACCTCCATTTCAACACCAAAATTACCAAAAGAGAGTTTTTTTAGGGAAACTTCTGAAAATTAAAGAGAAGAGAAGATTTTGATGGAAGTTGTTTTTCTTTTTCCTAAGGAAGTAAGATAAATCACTTGAAAATCATCTAGATATAATATCGAAGCTTTGCTCAAACATAAAAATAGTTTAATTTTAAATAGACTTTCTTCCGGAATAAAAAAAGGTTGTTCACCGCCCGAGATTCATTCTCCAACGACGTTGCTGACTTTGTACCCTGAAAATCGAAGGAAAAAAATGGGTAAAGAGGCAATCCACCACTGGAGCCTAAGTCGAACTTCTCGAAGTCACTTGCAGGCGAACCTGAGCCTACAAAATTTGAGATGGAAGAAACCCATCTTGCCATGCTTAGGACCAAGTACAACATCCCTGCTCACATAGATCTAGTCCTAGCTGGGAACGGCGTGATCCAGATTCATCTTCCTGGGTATTGTGCATTTTACGCATACCCGTTCCAAGTGGGCTATTCCCTTCCTCTTCCCCTATTGGCGAAGGAGTTCTACCACTATTATGGCATCTGTACGGCCTATCTCTCCCCCTATATTTACAAACTCTTTCTTATGTTGATAAAGTATGCGGAGCTGGCCAAACCGTGGGATCTCCATCTGCCATGTGATGCGTCTTTTCGCGCCAAGCTTCCACAGGGGTACGATGATACATCTCCGCCATCGTAGGACTAAGGGACTAGTGGTGAAAATGGACGATAAGACTAATCATCGATTTTGGGTCAACTTTTTCTACATCAAAACCGAGCACGCGGTGGCGAACCATAGTGGATTCCCTAAGGAGTGAAACTTCGCCCGTTAGTGTTTTTGCTAACTGATTGTTTGTTCTCTCTTCGGTGAATTGATCTTTCTTCTTCCTTTTTGTGTAACAGAGAAGGATCCTCCTAGATTGGTCGCCAATATTCGCGATTGGGTGGCTCAAATTTTTCCCCACACGGTGGGAATCCATGAATGGTCGTCCTTCAACAAGGATTTTGGACGTAAACCTTCTTCGACCAGTAAGTCAAGTTTCGATCTTTAGTTACTTCGATCTTAATACCGTCTTATTTTTCACCTATATAGTTTTTCCTTGTTGTTAGATCAGAGGGTTCCGAGGAAAGCGAAGGCTTCCACCTCTGCTTTTCATCAATCAGGTACTTCGACTGGGTCTATGCTCTCTATGACTGTAGGAAAGTATACACACACTGTTGCTTCCTCTCAGGCCTCGGCCCTACGTAGGCCTGGTCATCGGGCAGTTGCCCCATTAGTGAAGGCTCCTACTTCTCCAATATTACATTTAGTGGACGAGTCTTTGCCATGCGAGGGAGGAAGGGGTTTTGCTAAAAAGGCGGAGAGTGGAGGTTGGCGGCGAGGCGATAAAGAACGAAGAGCCAATAGGGGGATCTTGAGGGGGCCACGGCCGAACCCGAAAGTGGCATGGCTTTGGATGCAGAGACTGCGCCCCCTTCAGATGTGGAGAATGTTTCCTTGCCAGAGGTCGTCGTGGAAGGAGGAGGGCGATCAGAGGCATCGGAGGTAATTCCGAGAAGTGATCCGTCAATGTCAGAGCGGGCCGACATATCTTCGTCTGCCGAAGAGGGGGGAAAAATATGGCCATAGATGGTGATGAGTCTGGTTCTGACATCGACCCTAAAGAGGTACGAATGTTTGATGAGGGGTTGACTCAGGTAGAGGTGAGAACGGAGGGAGGTACTCGTTTCATCGTCATTCCTTAGACTATAACTTGTTGACGGATATAGAGAGCATAGTTCCTTCTTTGGTTCCTCTTTGCACTGGCTCCGAGAACATGACCTACAAACGTTTAAGGATGCCGATCTATCGTTGGGCATATCCGGAATGGCTTTGCGGGTAAGTTTTTGAATTTTGAGTTTTCATATCTTTTTCTCCTTTCCTTTTCATTATTCGTTTTTGCTGACTACTTTCTATTTTTTGCTTGTTAATCAAACCCTCATTTTGGAAATTGAGTGCGCCCGCCGAGAAGCGAAGAAGAGGGATTTGTTCAAAAGGATGGAGTCTAAGTATAAAGAGTATCGTGCCAAACATCATGAGTTATGCCGCCGATTCAGAACGAACGGTAAATTCCAGTCTCTTAGAGACGAGCTGAAATAGAAGGACGATGAGCTTGTGAGGGTCATCGGCAGATGTAGCGAGCTCGAGGGAGAACTTACGGCCAAGTATGAGGAGCTCGAGGTGAGCAGGGGAGTCGCAACAGAGTGTGTCGACCTTCAAGCTCAAGTGGCATCCCTGCGGGCCAAGCTATAGTAGAGCTCGATCAGAGCTAACGGCCTTAGTGACTAGTTGATCAAAATAGTGGTGGATTCGGAGAGGACCGAAGAGGCCAGGGTGGCAGCTTTGGCGAAGATGGCGGCATTAGAGGATACCATCCGTGTCCTTAGATCTGAGCGGGCGAATGATGCAGAGATGGCTGCGCTCAAGGAGGTGAGGTTTGACAAACAGATTGGTGGTCTTGAGAAAGAGATTTCAGACCTAAATGAGCAGATCGTCATTCTTGAGGCCGAAAGTGCCCGGCTACTGGCTCAACTGTCTTTATCTCGTTCTTCCACTTATCCCAATGTTCCACGGAGTTTGTACGAAAAGTGGATTCATGTTGAGGCTCAACTAGACATATTCAGGGGCTTGATGACGGTAGTGAGGGTTTCTGAGGTTGAGTTTGAAGATGTTTGTACTAAGACACGTGCAGCTCAGGTCATTTGTGGTTACGATCCTACTATGTCGGGGGTCGATGATGGTGGAGATTTGGACGGGCTCGAGTCTAGTGCATGGTATGATGATGAATACTCCGATGGTAAGGACGATGATGGGGACGATGGTGGGGGCGATGCTGCCGAGTAGTGTTTTTTTGGTAATCTATGTTTTTATTTTTGTGGGCGTTTGTTCGGCCCTTGTAAGATACCTTTTGGAATGCTACTTTTGTTGTTTATTTTTGAGTCTCCTGTTTTTCCTTGAATATTTTCTTCAATTGATTGCCTTGATCAAAAGAATTGTGTTGGTAGGCGTTAGCTCGATCATGATTGAGTGTCCTTGATTACTTCGCTCGAAGTCGAACGTTGTCGTAATTGAATCGAATGAGATTCTATGAATCAAGTTCAAGTTAGGCCGAATGTAAGTTGAATTCGAGCGAGGTGGAATCATCTCTCTTAACTAATTCGAACTATGTCGAATGTGAGTGTCAATTGATTCGAACGAGGTCGAATGTGAGTTGATTTGAGCGAGATCGATTGTTACTCTTAGTTAATTCGAACGAGGTTGAATGTAAATCAATTCGAGCGAGGTCGAATGTTGAGTCTTAATTAATTTGAACGAGGTCGAATGTGAGTCGATTCGAGCGAGGTCAAATGTTGACCTTAATTAATTCGAACGAGGTCGAATGTAAGCCAATTCGAGCGAAGTCGAATATTGACTCGTAGTTGATTCAGACGGGGCTGAATGTGAGTCGATTCGAGCGAGGTCGAACATTGACTCTTAGTTAATTCGAACGAGGTCGAATGTGAGTCGATTCGAACAAGGTCAAATGATGACTCTTACTTAATTCGAACGAGGTCGAATGTGAGTCGATTCGAGTGAGGTTGAATGTTAAGTCATAGTTGATTCGAACGGGGTCTAATGTGAGTTGATTCGAGCGAGGTCGAATGTTAACTCTTAGTTAATTCGAACGAGGTTGAATGTGAGTCATTTCGAGTGAGGTAAAATATTGAATCTTAGTTAATTTGAGCAAGGTCGAATGTGAGTCGATTCGAGTGAGGTCGAATGTTGACTCTTAATTAATTCGAATGAGTTAATTCCTGTGGTCGCCAGAGTTACAATAGAGCTCACCATTGATGGTTGTTTCCGCCTTCTTGCCATCGATGGTGCAAGTTAGCCTACCTTGGCTAAACGTGCGCTGAGAGAGACATAAGCTCAGATGGGCATGAGACTGGAATATGTACCACCAAGTCATAGAGATGGTAAGATTGTTGTACAAATTATTGAGGAAGATATGAGAGAGTTGAATGGCCACTGGGCGACTACCTTAATTGGTTATGTTCTAGGTGATACTTCATATGAGAAATCTATGGAGGCTTATATTGATTCAATTTGGGATTTTGTATCGAAACCTCAAATTCTGTATCATAGTGATGGCTACTATGTTTTTAGATTCTCAACAATTGAAGATAGGGATCTAGTAATGCAAGCAGGTCCATACTCGTACCATAACAAACCATTCATACTGCAGAACTGGGAAAGAGAATTTCATTTTGACCCTAAATGCATTACAACTATTCCATTGTGGATTCATTTCCCTAGCTTACGTATTGGATACTGGACTGCAGATGCATTTAGCAAAGTGGCTAGTGCTATTGGAATTCCTAGGTAAACTGACATATTCACGACTGATCTTAACAAAATTTCATATGCAAGGGTCTTAGTGAAGGTTGATATCACTAAGCCAATGCTGGAGAGTATAGAGATTGTTAATCCATCAGGAACTATGCAACAGTAAATTCTGTATGAATGGAAGCCAAAGTTCTACAGTGAATGTATCCATTTTGGCCATGACAATTTTGAATGTTGGAGGAATAAGCAGCAGAACAATGAAGAGGTTGAGTTTAAAGCTCCAAAAAGAAGGAATAGAGTTAGAAAGAATAAAACAATGCAGGAATGAAAGCCAAAGGGATAACAAGAGAAGATGGGAAAATATATGGGAAAGGAGAAGAGAGTCAACAAGTAGAGGCAGGAAAAGGTAAACAAAAAGCAGTAGTTGAAGATACCCCTACACAAGTGACACAAGTAATCAGTAGAAATGAAGAGTGCAGGAGTCAGCATAGCTATAGTCCTGCAGCAACAACAGTCTCATAATGATGAGGGCATCACTATAAATAGGTTCAAGATTTTGGAAGAGTGTGTGCCAAGCACTTCAAAAAGAGATGGTTCTATGATTGATCATACCCTCAAACCAATTGCGCGCACTTGGAATATAAGAGGGATGAACAAGCCCTATAAACAGAAGGAGTTAAGATTTTTTCGGCAAAAGAATAAAATAGATATCTTTGGGTGTCTAGAAACTAGAGTAAAGGAAAGAAGGGCAAAAAGTATAGTGACCAAGGTAGATAGAGATTGGGGCTACTGTTGCAACTACACTAAAGCTATAAAAGGAAGGATTTGGCTCTTCTGGAAGACACACCTGATAGTTAAGATACTCCAAATACATGAACAATTCATTCATTGCTCATTGGAAGTTCAAACAACAAACTCCCTGATTATGTTGACAACAATATATGCTAGGAATAAGGTGCAGGAAAGGGCAAGCCTATGGCATGAATTGCAGATACTATGTGGCCAGATTCAAATACCATGGCTTATCAGTAGGGATTTCAACAATGTGTTAACTACTGAGGACATATTAGGACAACCAGTGACAGCTAATGAGGTGCATGATTTCAAGTAGTGTATTGATAATATGCAACTGAACCCATTAAGAACAAAAGGGTGCTTCTTCACCTGGTACAACAAATAGAATGCTAATTGATAGAGTTTATAGTAAAATTGATTGGGCTTTTGAAAATTTCAGTTGGACTCTGACTTATAGACATCTAGAAGCTAATTTTGTGGAACCTGGAGTATCTGATCACTCCCCAATTGTAGTTCAATTATGGAAGAGAAAAACTATCTACCCAAGGCCTTTTAAGTTATACATGGTGACAATGGACCATAAGGACTTCACTCCTATGGTGAATAGAGTATGGCAACAACAGGTAGAGCAGGATCTTATGGAACTTATATGGCTGAAGCTAAAAAGACTAAAAGAAGAGGCTAAGGGTCTGAACAAGGCTATGTCAAGCTATGAACAAACACTGACTCAAATTAGGAATAGTTTAAAATGTGTTCAAGTAGCTCTAGTCACTGATCCCTTTAATCAGTTGTTAATTGAGCAAGAGAAGCAGAATATGAGTGATTTGGAGAAATGGAGTACAATAGAAGAAAGAATATTGAGGCAAAAATCTAGAGCAACATGGATTGATTATGGTGACTCCAACTCTAAATATTTCTATGCACAGCTGAAAATAAGGGTCAACAAGAATAATATTACTTTTGTATACAATGACTTGGGAATAAATATCACTAATCCAAAGGCTGTGGAAAAGGAGTTTACTGATTTCTTTATAAAGCTAATGGGGAATGCTAATGGATTAATGTCATGCCCTAATACTAGTATCATTAAGGCAGGAAACTATCTCACTTTACAATATCAACATGAACTAATAATGGATATAACTCATGAAGAGATTGATGAAGCAATTAGGGATATGCCATAGGATAAAGCCCCTGGAGTGGATTCTTTTCCTATAGAATTCTTCACCAAGAAATGGGAGACTATGAAGTGGGACATATATGGGGTTGTGTCATATTTCTTTCACATAGGTAGAATGATGCCAACATAGAATTGTACTGCTATTACACTGATTCCTAAGATCCCATCTCCATCTAAAGTGAAAGACTACAGCCCTATAGCATTCTGCACTACATTGTATAAGGTTGTTGCAAAGATACTGACTAGAAATAAAGAAGGTAATAGACGTGATCATTGGGAAGTCACAGTTTGCATTCATTGAAGGAAGGAATATCATTGATAACATCCTATTTAGCCATGAGTTGTTCAAAGGCTATAATAGGAAAGGTTTATCACCCAGATGTGTGCTGAAAGTAGACATTAAAAAGGCATATGATTCATTGGATTAGCAGTTTTTTAGGTGTATGCTAACTGATCTTGGGTTCCCCCAGAAGTTCATCCATTGGGTAATGGAGTGTGTTTCAACAGTGTCTTACTCATTGGTGCTCAATGGTGGCCTCACCAAACCGTTCCAGGCCAAGAGAGGGATTAGACAAGGAGACCCCATGTCTCCTTACCTATTTGTCATTGCAATGGAGTATTTACAAAGAGAGATGAATCAACTACCTGCCACAAAGGAATTCAAATACTATCCAAGATGCAAAAAGCTGGGAGTGACTCATATTTGTTTCGCTGACAACTTACTTATGTTTTGTAGGGCAGATATAACCTCAATAACCAAAATGCAGGAAACTTTTCAAAGATTTTCTGCTGTATCTGGCCTTCAGACAAATGCAAATAAAAGCTCTATCTACATTGCTGGAGTACACTAGGACATCAAAGTCTCAATGCTCAACCTAACAGGGTATACAGAGGGATCAATTCCTTTCAAGTACCTGGGAGTTCCAGTGTCTGCAAAGAAGTTAAATATTCAACAATGCTTGCCACTGGTGGAAAAGATCACTGAAAGAGTTAATTGTTGGTCAGCTAGGATGCTATCATATTCAGAAAGAGTGCAGCTCATTAAGTCTGTACTCTTTGGCATGCAAACTTACTGGGCTCAAATATTCATATTGCCTAAGAAGATTATGAAGATGATTGAAATAATTTGCAGAACATTCCTTTGGAGTGGCTCAAGTGCTACATCTAGGAAAGCAATGATAGCTTGGGACAAGTTCAGTCAACCAAAAGCAACTGGGGGATTAAATGTTATCAACATGAGGCTATGGAATAAAGCAACAATCCTGAAATAATTATGGGCACTGACTATGAAAAAGGATGCATTATGGATCAAATGGACTCATTGCTATTACATAAAGCAGAAGGAAGATTGACACAATGGACACACTTAAAACAGCAGCTTGGGTGGTCAGGAAGATCATAAAAGCAAAGAAAGATTTGTTACAAGTGAGCACAATGCAGACCATCCTTACTACAACATTAGTAGATATGGAGAAGCAAGGAAGATTTCAAATTCAGAGAGCCCATATTTAGATGCTGCCTTAATTTCCCAAGGTTGGCTGGAAGAGCATACATATGCATCCACAGATCCATCCAAGATTTAAGTTTCATTTATGGTTGGCAATTTATCAGAGGCTAGCCATTGTGGATAGACTACATAAATTTAGGATTCAAGTGTCCCAAGAATGTGCCTTTTGTGCTAAGAGCATAGAAACATTTGATCACTTATTTTTTGAATGATCATGTACAAACATAATATGGGATAGAATACTCAAATGGCTGGGAATTACAAGGAGAATAGGCAGTTGGCAAATAGAGATAGAATGGATCTGTAACATAGCTAAAAGGAAAACTGGCATGGCAGCTATAACTACTGCAACTTTTGCCATGGTAGTTTGCTGTATTTGGAGAGAAAGGAACTCCCTCAGATTCAACAAAGGCAGATATATGCCAGATGGGATATGCAGAGAGATTGCCCTACACATGCATGTACAAGGAAGATCAAATAGCAAATGGCAACCAACTTTGCAAGGATTGAGTAAGTATCCATGGAGTAGTTGTAATTTTCTTGAAAGTGTAATTAGTTTAGCTAATTGTAATTATAATTAGGAGGCTGATGGTCAACATCAACCTGGTTTTGTAAAGACAGTTTTTGATGAAATGGAAAGTCTGTTTTAATCAATAAACAAAATAAGGTCGAACGTGAGTCGATTTGAGCGAGGTTGAATGTTGACTCGTAGTTGATTCGAACAGGGTTGAATGTGAGTCGATTCGAGTGAGGTTGAATGTTGACTCTTAGTTAATTCGAACGAGGTCGAATGTGAGCGCATTTATTGGTGCGGAGTTAAAGGTGGAGACATGGCCGAACATCATGTGTTTGTATGCTTTGCTTTACATATATACATTGGAGAAGTTTACATGTTTTTTCGGGCTGGTATTCTAGTCCCAGTCTATCTAGAACCTTTATTGTTCGTCCTAGAGAAGTATTCGAGGGGTCGAGAAATGGACTTTCCAACTTGTAATCTTACCTACTCATGCTTTAACTTCGAAATGTCCTCCTTGCCACCTCGTTAAAAACCTTCTCGAGAAAACCCAATTGGGACAAAACTCAGGTGAGGGAAAAAGAGTACGGCTTAGAGAATATTTTTCCATAGAAGTTGAAGTACTTGAGGTGGTCGATGTTCCAGTTGTTTCGTAATAGTTTCCCCTCCATTGTTTCTAGTTGGAACGACCCTTTGCTTACTGCCGCCGTGATTTTTATGGGCCGTCCCAATTAGTCCTTAGCTTTCCTTCTCGTGGGTCCTTGTTTTCATGTGTCTTGGCTTTGAGTATGTAGTCTCCAACTTTGAGCGGTCTGATCTTGGATTTTTGCTGTAGTATCGCTCTGCCTGTTAGTTTTGAGCGACCATTCTTATGTAAGCCATATCTATTTATTCTTCAGCCTCGTCGAGGTCTTACCTCCTACTTTCGTCATTTCTTGGCCCGCTTTCATGTGCGTACCTTAGACTTGGCTCTCCGAACTCGACCGACATTACTGCATCAGTCCTATAGACTAGTGAGTACGGTGTTTCTCCTATGCTTGTTTTTAGCATTGTGCGATATGCCCATAGCACTTCTGACAACAACTCTGGCCACAATTCCTTGGCGTTTTCAAGCTCCTTCTTCATGATATTCAATATTAACTTGTTGGAGGAATCCACTTGCCCATTACCCGCGGGATGATATGGCATGAAGAGTATTCTTTCGATACTCCATTTCTCGAAGAACTCGACAATCTTTTTTCTAGTGAATTGAGGCCTTTTGTCACAACTGATTTCTTTGGGGAGGCCGAAACGGCACACAATATTCCTCCATATGAAGGTGATCACTTCTTGCTCACATAATTGGGCGAATGCACCTGCTTCTACCCACTTGGAAAAATAGTCAGTTAAAACCAAAAGAAATCATACATTACCTCATCCCACTGGGAGGGGTCCGATGATGTCCATTCCCCACTTGAAGAAAGGCCAGACCGAGGTGACTGAGTAGGGGTGTTTGCCCGTTTGGTGGATCATGGGGGCATATTTTTGGCATTACTCACATATTTTCACGAAGTAGATAGCCTTTTTTTCATTGTGGTCCAGTAGTAGCCTGCTCGTCTGAGACATCTAACAATAGCTCGATTGTTGGTACGAGCTCCGTAGTGACCTTTGTGAACTTCCTTGAGGACGCGCTGCTTCTGGTTTGGGCCTAAGCATTTTTCTAGGGGCCGCCATATGTTCTTTTGTATAAGTCGTTATTGATGACGCTGTACTTGACCGCCTGTATTCGAAGTTTCTTGGCTTCTTTTTTATCGTTTGGGAGCACTCCTTCCTGCAAATATGTGACAATACAATTGCGCCCCTAAGTTAGGATTATAGTTTGTACCTCGATTTGGCCGATCGACGAGTGAAGGAGAGTGACCACGTTCCCTTCTCCGGTTATGCTTTTAGTGGCCGCTGCTAGTTTGGCAAGGCCGTCTACTTTAATATTCTGTGCTCTAGGGATTTGATCAAGCTGGCATTCATCGAACTCGGGTAACAACTTGCAGATCTCGGCCTTGTATTTTTGCAGTCTTTGTTCCTTGATTTGGAAAGTCCTTGTAACTTGATTTACGACGAGCTGGGAGTCGCACCGTAGGACAACTCGCTTCGCTCTGTACTTGAGCGCTAACTTTAATCCTGTAATCACGACCTCGTACTCATTTTTGTTGTTAGTCATATTTGGGCATCTTATGGACAGGCGAATTACTTCACCTGTTGGGACCTCGAGCACGAGGCCCAGTCCCGACCCCCACGCCTTAGAGGTGCCATCTGTATATAACACCCATAGGTCGTGTATTTTGGGGGAAGTGTGGGAAGCTTCCTTTTCTACTTCAGGCATTACTTTTGTTCTGAAGTCGCCAACGAAGTCGCCAAGCACTTGCGACTTTATCGCTGTTCGCGGCTGATAGGTTATATTGTGCTCGCTAAATTCTATGGCCAATTTGGCCAATATGCCCAACAACTCGGGTTTGTGCAGAATACTCCTCAGGGGAAAGGTCGTTACTATCGAGATAGGATGGCACTGGAAATAAGGTCTAAACTTTTGTGAAACTACGACCAAAGCCAGGGCTAGCTTCTCGAGGTGTGGATACCTCGTCTCGGCATCAACCAGAGTTTTACTAATATAATAAATGAGAGATTGCGTACTTTGTTTTCTCGGACTAGGACCGCACTCACGGCCACGTCAGATATGACCAGATAGACGAGGAGACGCTTACCAAGTTTTGCCTTGGCGAGAAGTGGAGGAAAAGATAAGTGTGCCTTTAATTCTTTCAAGGCTTCGACAAACTTGGAGTTCCATTGGAGTCTATTGTCTTTCTTGAGCACACCAAAAAATTTATGTCATCTATCAGAGGATCGTGGGATAAACCTCGACAGGGAGGCTATGCAGCCGGTCAGCTTTTGTACTTGTTTCTTTCTAGTGAGGTTCTCCAGTATTCCTTCTATATCTTTGATTTGGTTGGGGTTGACCTCGATGCCTCGTTGTGATACCAAGAAACTGAGGAACTTTCCCGAGGTTACTCCAAAAGTGCACTTTTCGGGGTTCAATTTCATATGTATCGTCTGAGTATGCCGAAGGCCTCTTTCAGGTGGTCGATGTGATCCTCCTTTTTTTCGACTTGACCAACATATCATCGATATAGACTTTTATTATTTTGCCGAGCTCGTCTTTGAACATTCTTGTCGACCTCTAATACGTCGCCTCTGCGTTTTTAAGTCCTAAAGGCATCACTCTATAACAGTACGTTCCCTGATGAGTAATGAATGTGGTCTTCCTCTTCCATGAGGATATGGTTATAGCCTGAGTATGCGTCTAGGAAATTGAGCAGTTCGTGCCCGTCCATTGCATCAATGAGTTGGTCAAATGAGGAAGTGGAAACGAATCTTTCGGGCAGGCTTTGTTAGGTCTGTGAAGTCCACACACATCCGCCACTTCCCATTCTTCTTTTTCACCATGACCATATTGGCGACCCATTGAGGATATCTTGACTCCCTGATGGAGCAATTTTCCAACAACTATTCTACTTCTTCGCGGACTCCGTCGTTTATGGCGACGTTGAATTTTTGCCCAATTTGTCTCACTAGGGGGTGGAATGGGTCGACGTTCATCTTGTGTGTTGCTATCTCCTTTGGTATACATGGCATGTCTGCATGGGAAAAAGCAAATAGGTCTACGTTATCCTTTAAAAATTTGAGGAATTTACCTGGTTCTTGGAGCTTGTGGCCGATGAAAGCTTTCTTGTTGTGATCGTTATCATCGTGTTGGACGGGGTTGAGGTCTTCTACGGTTGATCTTGTGGCTTCTACGACTTCGGGGTCTTGGATCACATCCTTCTCATCCTCACTCGACCTCGACCCTGTTGATTGCTATACTTCTTTAGCTTTACCCTTCATTTGTTGGGTATGTGTGCAGTCTTGGGTGATGTGGTAGCATTCTCGGGCAGTGTGTTGTTCTCCTTGGATGTTGAATACCCCCCGAGGGGTGGAAAATTTGATGACTTGATATAAGGTGGAGGGGACGGATTTTATGGCGTGTATCCAAGGTCGACCTATGATGGTGTTGTACAACGTATCCTGGTCCATGATGTGGAACGTGGTCTCCAAAGTGACGCCGCCGACCAGATGGGTAGCGTGATTTCTTCGGATGTCCACTCAACTGCATTGTTAAATCCCGTCAGTGTTATACAACGTGGCACTTTCCTATCCTCGAGCTTCATTTGTGCGAGAACTCGAGGGTGGATGATGCACGCGTCACTCCCATCATCAACCATAATACATTTTACATCAGTATCTAAAATGCATAAAGTAATGACAAGGGCGTCATAGTGGGAAAGACCAAACCGTGGGTATCCGACTTAACAAAAATGATACTTTTTTTGAGTTCATCATATCGTTCATGAGTGATCGACCCTTTAAGTTTGTGGGTGGTGGTGAACATCACGCTTTTGATTGATGTGTCGTCGCCACCTCCGATGATCATATGAATGGTCGAGATGGGGAAGGTGGTTTGGGTGGTCCCTGGTGCTGTCCACATCCTCGGGCAAAGTTGGCTCTCCCTTGGTCGCTCATCAGTTCTTTCAAGTGCCCTTGGTAAATCATGTTCACGTCCTCTTGTCTTAGGGTGATACAAGCCTCAGTTTTGTGACCCTGCTCCTAGTAGAATTCGTAGAGGGCATTTGACTTTTTGGTGCACGAATCGGACCTCATCTTCTGCGGCCACTTCACTTTTGGGTCGAGCTTCTCTAGTGCGTAGACTATTTCTGAGAGGGAAACATAGAAATTGTGAGCAGATAATAAAGGGGCATACCTCTCTCACTTCAGTGAATTCCTGTTCGTGTCCTGGGCGGGCCTTCATCGTGGCGGGGAGGCGGTACGAGGGTGCCTCTGAGGTAAGGCTGATGTCTTTCCCAATTAGGTCGGGTTCCTGCTAGATCTCTCCTGTTGTCGTTTCTCTGGTCCTTCCTGGACTCAGCTTGTACCGAAGTTAGCCATTAGGTCAGCCCATTCAGATTATTTTGGTCGGCTCGAACCTCGCTGTAATAAGCATTGTGTATTTCTTTCCAAGTGGTCGGGAGATATTTCATGAGGTGGCTTAGTAGCTTTCTGGTCGCCCTTGAAGAACTCCTGTTCAGCCCTTTTTTGGAAGGCTACCACGGCCATTCCTTCCAATAAGTTTGGTAAGGTCATCCTTACTTGGTTAAATCGAGCAAGGAAGTCCCTCTCCAGGTGATTGTTTGATGGCAAATATGTCATTTACTCTTGCTTCCGCCTTTTTTGCTCCAGCATGGGCCGTTACGAACTTGTCGGCCATCTCCTCGAATATTTCAATCGAGCATGAGGGCAACTGTGAATACCAAGTCAATGCTCCCCCGGTGAGGGTTTCGCCGAACCTTTTCAATAAAATGGAGGATACTTGCTCTTTGGCGAGGTCGTTGCCTTTTACCGCGTGATTTAATGAGTCACATGATCTTCAGGGCCCGTTGTGCTATCGTATATTTTTAGGTATGGCGACATTTTGAAGTTTTTGGGTATTATGTGTGGTGCAGCTTCGTTCTTGTATGGCTGCTCAATTAACCGACCGACATTCCTTTTTGGTAGGAGTTTTGGGGCGCCCGATATTTTGTCTACCCTTTCTTGATGTTCATTTATTTGGTTGCGGAGCATTTTGTTCTCGTTTTCCATCTCCTCCATTTTCCTCAGAATGGCAATGAGGGTGTTGTTACCTGCATCATAAACATTTTGAGTAATACCTGTTACAAGGGGGGCGTGTTGCTCGTCTATTGCTGACGCAAACTCGTGCATCTTCTCGGTTCGGCCTTTGAGCGGGCTTGTCGAGAATGCTGGTCAGCGTGTTTGTCAACCACGCCTCGAGCAGCTTTTTCACTACTGGTGGTGCCTCTTCCGTTGTGGATATGGAGGCCCCTTTACTGTGTGAGGCCATGATGCTGCCGTGAGGGGGGGGCGAACTGTTTCTCCTGGGAGAGGTGTTTGGTGTTACGTCTTCTCCCTCCGTTTCATCGACTTCGTTAATGGTGTGAAGGAGATTGGTGGTGAGGTGGGATATTACTTTCCTATTTTCCTCTCTGTTGCCTGCCATGTTAGATTCGTGTGAGAGCACGTGATTTTTGCCCTATATATGAATAATTCCAACAAAATAATTTTTTCTTTATTTTTACAATTCTTGTGAATTTTGGTGGCATTTTGTGTTAATTATTGGCATCTTATTTGTGCATGTTAATTCATATAAAACACAAAGAGTATGCATTTGCATTTAGGTTTTAATTTTTATATTTAGTACCAATTAAGGGATAATTTGTTTAGAACAAAGCATGAAAATCACAAAAATAGTTCACTTTTGCATTTTTAATGATTTTATTGTGAATTTGTCACGAAATAGTTTTTGAACAATTTTAGGAATTAATTAGTCTTTGTTTTAAAACAATCAGGATTTCATGTTAGTTTTACATATTTATAAAAATTATAAAAAAATTATTATAAAAATTGCAAAAGCAAGAAAAGAAAATAAAAAGAAAATAAGAGTAGAAAAGTGGTCTTATTAAAGACCAAAATTTGGGCCAATGCATTGGAATTTCTCAGGCCCAAACGCCTCAAAATCATTGCAATTCAGTCCAGTCCAAGTCCCTACCCGGTCTGCCCCCCCTTCTAAACGAAATGGTGTCATTTCGGGGCCTCTGAATCAGGACCGTTGGATCTCATCAATCCAACGGTCCGGATCTAACTAGGTTACCTATATTTAAGTGTCCGAACTTCCCCCCTACCCCTATTTGCCTCGTCTTCCTTACCCCACCCTTCCCCTCAATAAACCCTAGCCCGTGCCACCATCAAACCCCTCGCCGGCGGTGAACACAAACTACGCCGTTCACTCCGAGGTTAACACCACAGATCCCCCTCACTCTCCTCTTTCCATTGCACCCACTGGTGTACCTCGAACAAGGCCGGAACTCGTCGAATCTTGGTTTGAAGATTTCCGACCAAGTGACAAGTTCGTCCAAATCAGTCCAAAATCACACCCCACAAACCCCGGCCCTTCCTCAACACTAATCCATGGCTATTTTCTTTCAAATCACCGTGAAACGACCCGAATCTTAGATCTAAGAATTTCTGGCAAAACCCTAAAACCAAATCCTTTTGATTTCGAACCGTAGTATCCTTAACCATGTGTTCTCTTGTAAGAACACATGGTTAAGGATGTTACGCGTCAAAAATCTGAAAGGATTCAGATGTTTCTGACTGGCCAGAGTCCTTCATGCCTTTGTGAGTTTTTACTGCTTCCTTTTGCTCGCACGTTTGAAGTGTTATTTACAGTTGTTGTTTCATTAATTGTTCTGTTAATTTTATGATTTAATTGTATTAGTTTAAGTTCTGTTAATTACTGTTGATTCTGAGTTTGATATTTGGTTGAATGATTGTAAGTTCATGGTTTAAGAATTAGTTTAAGTTCACTTAATATTGATCATGGTAGCTTAAGCTCAGTTTAATTTCATTTAGCTTGATTGAGTTGGTATAATTGAACATTTGGTTTTGGTCAGTCTGATTAGTTAGTTTCTGAATACTAATTAATTAATTTCAGTTAGTTTTAGATTTAAATTAGGGTATTGGTTATAGCTATTAAGGATGAGGGTAGGTTCAGTAACTTTGAGGGGTTTTTAGGGGTAATCTGGGTATGGAAAAGGGTAGTTCTGATGAGAATAGTAATATCAAGATGTAGGGAAGGGCAATATAGGTATTGTATGGGTAGAGGAATACCCTATGGCCTTCTAGAATGGGGTACAAGTGTAGATTTTAATAAATGTAAGGAATTTACTTGTTTAGCAAGTTAGGAATAAAGGGACCAAACTAAAAATAGGGAGGGACTGATTGGAAAATCAGAAACTGATCTATTCTCTTTGGGGTTGCCTATAAAAGGGCATGAAATGCCTTGGGAAAAGGGGGTTCTGATCTCTTCTTCTACCTTCAGCCCTGAGTTTCAATTTGAGCTTTCATTCCTGCTTTTGATTTCAATTAGCATTTTAATTCTAAGAGTATTCAGAAAACAAAAACATCAAAAATGGAGAAATCCGAAACAACTTCACAGTTTCATCACTAGTCTTGGATTTCAATTTTGGGTTTTGGGTTTAGCCTTATTACAGAGGTGCTTAGGTGCAGCTGTGAGGGTCAGGGGTGTATTTGAAGTATGCTAAACTGATCTGTGGAAGTCTGCTTATATTTCTGGTTTTCAAAGCCATCTACCTGTATTTCTGTGATGTAACATTGCTGAGTTTGTTGATGTTGCTGTTGAAAGTAGCTGATTTCTCTCCTTTTCTCTATTCTCATTTCAATTTCCAGGTACTTGTTCTGTAACCCTCAAGTTTATGGAACTGAAGTAAACATGCTGTCTGAAGTTGATCTTTGAATTTTTCATGTTTTTTTTGTTTAAACTTAGTATATAAAACAGTTAGCTCGCTCATGTCCTCTAGGTACTAGATTAATCCTGGTTTGGTTTGTATAATTGAGACTGATGAACTGTCAAGCATGAGTTTGATCATTTTAATTAGTAAGTGAGCACTTTGGTATTTAAATTCATGTATGTAATCAGGGCTGTGGACTGTTTAGACTATGCATTTCATGTTTATGCGATTGTAGTTTTCAGTTTGTTTAAGTTCCACAGTCTGCTGAAGTTAAGCTGCAAAGTTGTAATTGATTTTGAGTTCAATACGCATGACTGCTTTTAATTTTGGCTAACCGGAATTGTACAATCAACAGCCTCATACTGGGCCAGTTTTGGGCCTGGCGTACTAGCAGGTAGCCCAGATTTCTGGTTAGGTGATAAATCGAATTAGGGCCTAGGTGCATTAAGGCTTGAGAAGTTAGTTAAATCAAAAGGTGCCCAAGGATTCGATCTCTGGGCTGTACGTGCAAGTTAAAATTTTGGGCCTGCCTTATACCCGACGCCTAGCGCTCTAAAGGCCTGTGCCTGCAGCATGTGCAATGGCATGATTTTGGGCCTTAGGGGCTCAGAGCCCATTTGCTCGGCATTTCTACCTGGATGTTCAAATTCAAATTCAACGAAGTACTGGCTTTAATCAATTAGAACCCTTAAGTGCTTAGTAGCATAATTATCTCACCGTCTAAAGTTGGAAAGGTTGTGTTAGTAAATTTCACCATCCTCCTCAAAATAACAATGCGTTAGAATATTTAAGCGCGATTTTAATTATAATACCTTCTTAAAACTCGGGTGTGCATTGATGTTACCCAAATCTTTATCTCGACAAAGTCAAAATATGTTGACAATCACGGGTGCATTGATTGTGACGTGGTTCGAAACGCGTTTTCACGACGTCGTAATTCTTATAAAATAAATTATGATAGAAAAGAGGTTCACAAATTGAGACGAGCCTCACCGCACAAAAATAATTAAATGTGGGGCCCTCAATAAATAATTATCGAAATAATTAGAATTTGGGATGGCCGTTTAGCGAACTTCATGGTTTTTCCCCCAAAATAATACTACGTTAGAATCTTTAGGCACGATTTAATTAAAATACGTTCTTAAATTCGGGTGCGCATTGATGCGACCCAAAGCCAAATCTCGATGAAGTTGAAATGTGTCAACAACCACGGGCGCATTGATTGCGACGGGGTTCAAAACGCGTTTTCACGACATTGTAATTCTTATAAAATAAATAATGATAAAAAGCGGTGTAAAATTAACAAAAGGCACATAAGCTAGCATATATTAAAATCAGATAAAATCAAATACAACAGTTAAGCGACCGTGCTAAAACCACGGAGCCCGGGAATGCCTAACACCTTCTCCCGGGTTAACAGAATTCCTTACTCGGATTTCTGGTTCGCGGACTGTTAACAGAGTCATAAATTTCCTCGGTTCGGGATTCAATCGGTGACTTGGGACACCATTAATCTCTCAAGTGGTGACTCTGAATAATTAATAATTAAATCCCGTTCCGATTGTCCTTTAAATGGAAAAACTCCTTTACACCCTTCCTAGGGTGTAGGTGAAAAAGGAGGTGTGACAACTCTGGCGACTCTGCTGGGGAAACTGAACCGAGAATCTCTGGTTCAGGGTTCAGAATTCGAGCATAGAAAAATTGTTGTATTTAATTATATATGATTTTCTTACATGTTTTTGCTGAGTGTGCTAAATGTTACCGCTTTGATATTATCTGAACTGTATATAAACTGCGCCGACACCCTTCTCTCTTCACCTCCGGGGATGTTCTTACTGGTTGAGACTCTCTATTCTGTTAGTGTCATACCTTGAAATAAGAAAGAGGCCGGACAAGTTACGAAGCCGGATGGCCTTTTGGTTCCCGGTAAGTTGCCCCCTCCTCGACTCGAGTTGTCCGCTCGGGTACACAGTCTAGAACACTGACTCAGGTTTTGAACATAGAATAACGTGACTTCATGCCGGATCCCTAGTAGGAATGCTTATTTGCATCATGTTGCATTTGACTTAGGGGACTCAACACAGTGGTTGGGTCCGTCTAGGACTAGCAACCTGAAATGAAAAGACCATCCTGATACATTCTCTTGTGCTGTGCATTTATTTGTTTCGAACCTGCATGTTGACCGGTTTCTGAATCTCGGGAATATTGGAAAATTGAGGGAAAAAAAGAAAAGAAAAAAAAGAAATATTAGTTAAGGAGTTAATTGATTATTTTAGAAATAAGAAATCAATTACTGGCGAAACTCTGCCGAAATTTTGAAAAAAAAAAATCGTTTATAGAAAACGAGTCTTTATTTTGGAAAACGTAAGTTGTTTCATTGTTTTGTTGAAAAAAAAAAGAAAGAAAAAGAGTCTGTTTTTTAGCTTGGAAAATAGGTTGTTCTGGTTGATTGAAAAAAAAAAGAGAAAAGAGTTTGTTTTAATAGTTATTATTCGCTTACGCTAAAAACAAAGATGGAAAAGAGTCATGTTTTAAAATAGTTCGGTTAATTTGCCCGAACTACGTACGGTTTGATTCTCATAGGGCGTGAGATATGTAGGCAACCCTCATCGGGTCCAACTTTTCCTTTTGCAAAAATAACCAGAACGTATCAAAATTTTAATTTTGTCATGAATAAACCAGATAATGCCGTTTTTGTCAAAATTAGCAAAATGTTCCCAAACGGGACGCTGGAAGGCTGATTCTGCGTAAATAGCTACCTTTGGTCCTGTGCTTTCGTTTTTTTATATTTTATCGCGAAATGAAAAAGCTAAGTAGAGTTGTTTTGTCATAAATAAGACTTAAAATCTTTTCCCAGAGCACTGAAAAGCCATGTTTGAAAGTCAGGTTCCTCGCTTGACAATAAATAGGTAATTTTGAGTCGCAAATATAGACAGTTTATTTTTTTTTATTTTTTTTTGTGTCAAACAAAAGTTTTCTTTTGCTTAAAACACTTTAATAAATGTGCAGGATGAGCACAATGGTGAATGAGCCCTTTTCAATAATGACCAAAATCCCTTTTGGGCTGCAATTATGGTGGAATGACTTAGGCAAAGAAGGGCAAGACGAAGTGAGAAAATATTTGAAAGACCTTCCGGATTTATTAAACATTCAGCCTCGGGGGATATTATCAGGGCATTGGTCGCCCATTGGGATTCGGCACATAATGTATTTCATTTTTCAGACTTTGAACTCACCCCAACATTGGAAGAAATAGCGGGGTACATTGGAAGTGATCAAGCTCCATTGAGATTCAAATACTTGATTGCTCCTAGGGCCATTACCATACACCGATTCTTGGATTCCTTGAAAATACCCCGAACAGTTCACCATCCAGATTTTGCAAAGGGTTTCTGCAGTTTCCGCTTCATGTATGATAGATATGGACATGTGGGCGGGTTCAATAATCCAGACTTTAAGCTTTGCAACAGAAATAGCCGACAAAAATGGGAGGAACACAGACGAGTGGCATTTATGATAGCTTTTTTGGGCCTCGTAATATTCCCAAGGAAAGATGGTAATATTGATTTGAAAGTAGCGGGCGTCGTCAGTACTTTGCAAACCATGGGGAAAAGCACTTTAGCACCTATGATTGTGGCTGATATCTTCAGAGCTCTCACTGCGTGCAAAGTTGGGGGCAAATTCTTTGAGGGATGTAACTTGTTGTTACAAATGTGGATGACTAAGCATTTGTGCCCTCGCTCTCAGTTATTGAGTTATGGTTCGGTTGAGAAAACTTGTATAGGTGAATTTTACACAAGAATCAAAGGGGCTAGTCTACCTGAAGGAATCGCGGACTGGGCATTACTATTTCGGAACCTCAATGTCGTCCAGATACAGTGGGTGCTTGGATGGTTGCCTGTCGAAGAGGTCATATATATGCCGGCAGCCCGCCCACATTTTCTGTTGATGGGACTCAAAAGCATCCAGCTCTATGCGCCATATCGGGTTCTGAGGCAACTCGGTAGATATCAAATAGTACCGAGAGATGAAGATTTGAGTACCCAAGTGGTCAAAATCAGTCCTGACGGTCGATTCCCCGAGGAAGAAATTTGCCAAATTTGGAGCGAGTGTCAACATTTGATGGAAAATACTTGCGTGTCAGATAGGGTCAAAGGGGAAGTTGCCCCAGGGTATTACGAGTGGTTCAAAGGTGACGTGGCATGTGGGAGACCGGCTAAAAGACCTCACCTCGAAGATTTTGCCAAGTCATCCCAAGAGCTGTGGGACTGGTTAGCAAAGGAAGAAAGCTATCGAGTCGATATTGGTAAACTAAAGCAGCAAGTTGAGAGTCTGAAATTCGAGAACAGTGTACAAGTTGCCGCGGATCAAGGAGAAAAGAATAGATTGGCTCGAGAAAATGAAGCACTTAGGACCCAAATCCGACAGTTGAAGATAACCCTCGATAAACAACCGAGGAGCCGATCCGATGAACAATTGGTAAAAAGATTGGAAAACGAAGTCAGGGAATGGCGGGATGAGTTAGGAAAATCTGAGAATGTCATGGCAGAACTTAAAGCACAGTGGGCTACAAGAACAGAGGAGCATCGCCAATACTTGAATCAGTTGAAAAGGGACCATGAGAAAATTGTTGCCAGTTTAAAGAGAAAAGTGGTTGCCCTTGAGGGAAAAGCGGTTAGGCAGGCTAGAGATTTTGAAATTGAAAGTGGACATTGTTACAACTTGCTGGCCCAAATGGAGGTAGAAGTGCAGCAGCTACAAGACCAACACCTGCAAGACTCTCGAGCTTTAAAGACGTGTAGCGATCAGATAAGACGCTTGCTTATAGAAAAGAAGCAAACAAGAGACAGGATTCGAGCCACTGCTCATGCTATTACCAGGAGATGTCGGGTTTGTGAAGACATGACCCGTACTACTTTTTTCTCAGCAGTGATGATCTATGTGAAGCAAACCATGAATGAACTTGAGCAGCTTGAAAGGGATTTGGATCCTAGATCCGCGGCGAGGCCGAACGACGCCCCGCGGACACCTAAGTTTGAAGCACTAGAATATGCATAGTCCGTGTTTGTAATTTTCTACCATTTTGAGTCAATCTTTTGTATGTCTGTTATCTGCCCAGGTCAAGTATGTCTGCAGTTTTAGAGTCTGTATTTGCTTTTAAAATTGCGTCTGTTAAGTTCTGTTTGTAATAGTTTGTTTTAGTGATAAAAATTGAAAATTTCGAAAAAGTTCTTACTTCCCTTTTTTATTTTCGCATTTATTTGCACGAACTATGCTTGGTCTGATTCGTGCGGGGTCACGATACGTAGGCAATCTCCATAGGATTCAACCATAATCGTAAGAAAAATAGAAAGAAGAAAAGGAAAATAGAAGGAAAACCGAGAAAGAGAGAGAGAAAGAAAAGAGCGGAAAAACAGAGAGAGAAAAGAAAAAACACAAGAGAGGAATAAGGCGAAGAAATTCGAAAGAAAGGTAAAACGAAACAAGGAACGAAATGCCGGGATGACGCATGCAATCGAGCAAATGCATAATAGAAATGAATAACTGTATAAGAGCATGCATGCCAACGTGCGGTTATTAAATCTGTTAAGACCTAATCGCTAACAAAGTGGTTGTCTAAATGTGTGAGTCCAGGCAGGTGGTTAGTTGATTGACAATTCTGGCAACTCACCCGTACAACACCCGGTCGAAAGATCAAGTAAAAATGACAGGGCAGGATTCGGAAATCAGCATCGTAGACCCTTCGAATGAGGTTGAGGTAACCGATGTGGGTGCTATGAAAGAAGAGATGAGGAAATTAAAAGCACAAATGGCTGAAATGCATCGGGCATGGTCGCAAGGACATCCGACACCACTATATCCTGCTAACCCATCTTACATCCCACCCCTGGCTCAAGCTCAGGAGCCTACCACTCCCCACGCGTCTTCAGCTTTCCCTTATCAGGCCCAGGGTTATGGTACCACGTCATACGCTCCCCTAGCTCCACCCTCTAAACAGAACCCTCCACCACCCATGGTCCCCGTCTTTGTGGCACCTCCCCCAGCTCCACTACATAGATCATCCAGTGAGCAGCTATTCCAAGCTCACGACACCCAATCTTACCCTCCCGAACCCACTTTCAAAGCGCCTGAGCCATATACCTATTCTCCCCATTTTGAAATCCCGGGAGAAGTTGAGAAACCGGTTAAGAATACAGAACAAGAGGAAGTGATTCGTAAAGTCAAAAGCTTAGAGCAATCCTTCAGGAACATGCATGGCTTAGGTAACCAAGTTAGCGTCGCATACAAAGATTTGTGCCCTTTTACTGATGTCCAGTTGCCTGCGGGGTTTAAAATGCCGAAGTTTGACTTATATGAGGGGCACGGTGACCCAGTATCCCATCTGCGTGGTTTCTGTAGCAAAATGAGAGGTGCTGGGGGAAAGGATGAATTGTTGATAGCATATTTCGGTCAAAGCCTGAGCGGGTCAGCGCTAGAATGGTACACGAGGCAAGATCCCGGCCGATGGTATACATGGGATGATTTGGCACAGGCATTCATTGGCCATTTTCAATATAACCTCGAGATAGTCCCCGATCGTCTGTCATTGTTGAAACTGGAAAAGAAACCTGGGGAAAGTTTTAGAGAGTTTGGTTTCCGCTGGAGGGAACAAGCTACAAGGGTTGATCCTCCCATGAGGGAGAGTGAGATGGTAGATTACTTCTTGCAAACATTGGAACCTACCTATTTTGGTCATCTAGTGACATCTGTCGGAAAGTCGTTTAATGAAGTGGTAAAGATGGGAGCCATGATTGAAGAATGATTGAAATCTAACAAGATCTTGAGCTACTCGGCATTGAAAGCAACCACCCAGGCCATCCAAAGCGGTACTGGTGGTGTGCTTGGGAAGAAGAAGAAAGAAGAAGTTGCTGCAGTTGAAGCCAGTGCTTGGTCCAGGCCCAATAACTCTCCACTCTACTACAACCAACCCAGATCCCACCACCCAAACTACCAATATACCCCATATGGCCTACCGCAACAATATTATCCACCACCAGAACCACACTTTTCTATCCACCATGCCCAGACCTACACTCCACCCCCAGTGCACTCGCAATGGCGTACACCAAGTCCCCAAAATACACAGCCACACCCACAAAACACCTATCCACCTCCCAGGGCTAACAGACCAGGAACCAACTTCCGCCCAAACCAAGATTTTAGAAGTGAGAAGGCCCCTAACAGAAAAATATTTACTCCGCTGGGAGAATCTTACACTGCTCTCTTCCACAGATTGAAACAGTTGGGGATGCTGACCCCAGTTGAATCCAAATCACCAAACCCTCTTCCCAGAAACCTGGACCACTCTGTTAGCTGCGAGTATTGCTCAGGGATGCAGGGGCATGATACTGAAAAATGTTGGAAGTTGAAAAATGCGATACAAGAACTCATTGACAATCGCCGCATCGAAGTACAGGCTCCAGAGGCCCCAAACATCAACCAAAATTCGTTACCAACGCATTATGAGGCCAATATGATCGAACTGATACATAAGGGGACAGAGCTTAAGAAGCCGTTGCTGGTGGTTATGGTGATTCGTTCTACGGAAGCCAAAGAAGAAACAGTGAGTGCAGGGCCAGCGGTTCAGTTAAAAGCAATAAAAGACAAGCCAGTGGTGGTAATAGGAAAGGGACCATTTGCGGTTGCAAAAAAGCCGGAGCCAGTCAAGTTAATGGCACCAGGGTCATCATCTGCACCCATGGTGGTTGTGAAAGGAGCTTACGTAGAACCGGTTGTCATAAAACCGGTAGTCCAGTTACCCGTGATTAATAGCAAAGCCGTACCGTGGAGGTATGACAAGGTAGTGGTGACATACAAAGGAAAGGAAATTGAGGAAGAGAGTTGTGAAGCACAAGGACTAACCTGGTCGGGACGTTGTTTCGCTCCCAAAGAGTTGAGAAAGGCTAGGGGCGCTAAAGACAATCCAGTGCCAGTCAAAAAAGCTATGACGGAAGAAGAGGCAGAAGAGTTTCTGAAAAAGATGAAAGTACAAGATTATTCCATTATTGAACAACTGAGAAAAATACCGGCCCAAATCTCGTTGTTATCATTATTGATTCACTCTGATGAGCATTGCCGAGCTTTGATGAAGATATTGAATGAGGCTTATGTTCCTGACAAAATTTCAGTGAACCATCTAGAGACAATTGCCAACAAGATCTTTGAAGTGAACAGGGTAGCATTTTCTGATGATGAATTGCCTGTGGAAGGCACAGAACACAACAAGGCTCTCTATTTGACGGTCAAATATGAAGGTTCAATGGTTACTCGGGCACTGATCGACAACGGGTCGAGCGCTAATATTTGCACGTTGTCCACATTGAACAAGTTAAATATCAATGAGGATAGAGTCCGAAAGAATAGCATTTGTGTTCGAGGATTCGACGGAGGGGGAACAAACACAGTAGGGGATATTGTACTCAAATTGACTATTGGCCCGGTAGAATTCACTATGGAATTTCAGGTGTTGGATGCTGCAGTATCCTATAATCTTTTGTTGAGTCGACCGTGGATTCATGCGGCAAAAGCCGTGCCCTCTACACTGCACCAAATGATCAAATTCGAGTGGGACAGACAAGAAATTGTGTTACATGGGGAAGATCCCACATGCGCCATGAATGATGCCATTGTACCTTTTATAGAGACCGAAGATGATAAGGGGCCATGGGTGTATCAGATCCTCAACACGGTTCCGGTGAGCAGGGTGCCTGAGGGTAAAAACATGCCATGTCCTAGGGTGTCAGCTGCGACCGTCATGGTAGTGTCAGAAATGTTGAATAACGGGTTCGTGCCCGGGAAGGGTTTGGGGGTTGAACTGCAGGGCATTACTCAACCTGTGTCTTTGCCCAAAAATCTGGACACCTTCGGGTTAGGGTTCAAACCAACAGCGGCAGATGTCAGAAAGGCCCGTAAATTGAAGAAGAAAGCTTGGGTGCTCCCTAAACCAATTCCTCGATTGTCCAGGTCCTTCGTCAGACCGAGTATTAAGAAACAATCATTGGCAAAGATGTCAGGTTCGTTAATTGAGGCGGATGGGAATTTGGATAAGGTGTTTGAGAAAGTATTTGCTGAAGTAAATATGGTTGAGGCCGGGGAAGGGTCAAGCAGAGCAGACATACAGTACATCGGACCACGTACTAACATCAACAATTGGGAAGCTACTCCTCTTCCAGTTCGGAGGGAGTCGTGGTAGTGGGTTTTGTTTTCCTTTTTGTCACCTGGATTATTCCAGGGTTTGTAAGCCCGTTGTTATGTTCCGTCCGTTTGGATGAGTTAAAACCTTGTTGTCTTTACATTTAATGAAATGCAATTTTCTTCGTCCCTAATTCTCTTTCCATTTTCTTTTCTTTTCTTTGTACAGTTCTTTTTATGCTGATATCAATGACATGACATGCATGAGGAATCTTCGGCCCAGTTTTAAAAGCCAATCTAGTTCAGAAGTAATAATACAAGAGATCGAGTGTGATGATGGGATGGATTGTAATAATGATGAAGCTTATGAGGAAATTAGTAAAGAATTAAGTCACTTTGAAGAAAAACCCAAACCTAACCTAAATGACACAGAAGCAGTTAATCTAGGGGACCAAGACAATGTACGGGAAACTAAAATAAGTGTTCATTTGGAGCCACAACTCAAGGAGGAGATAATTAAAGTATTGCATGAGTACAAAGACGTTTTTGCATGGTCATATGATGATATGCCGGGTCTAAGCACCGATTTGGTGGTTCATAAATTGCCCACTGATCCAGCACTCCTCCCTGTCAAGCAGAAGTTGAGAAAGTTCAAAACAGACATAAGTGTGAAGATCAAAGAAGAGATCACCAAGCAGTTTGAGGCAAGGGTCATTCAGGTTACACGGTACCCCACTTGGTTAGCCAATGTCGTGCCTGTGCCAAAGAAAGATGGCAAGACCAGGGTGTGTGTCGATTATCGAGACCTTAACAAGGCAAGTCCAAAAGATAATTTCCCATTGCCCAACATCCATATACTGATCGACAATTGTGCCAAACATGATATTGGCTCTTTTGTGGATTGTTACACGGGTTATCATCAGATTCTAATGGACAAGGAAGATGCAGAAAAGACGGCATTCATCATGCCGTGGGGAACATATTGTTATCGGGTCATGCCGTTTGGTTTGAAAAATGCTGGGGCAACTTATATGAGGGCCATGACAACCATCTTCAATGATATGATACATAAGGAAATCGAGGTATACGTGGATGATGTGATCGTGAAGTCTAGACAGCAATCCGACCATGTCAGAGATTTGAGAAAGTTCTTTCAAAGGCTTCGCAGGTACAATCTTAAGCTCAATCCTGCAAAATGTGCTTTTGGGGTGCCATCCGGGAAGTTGTTGGGGTTTATAGTCAGCCGACGGGGTATTGAATTAGACCCGTCAAAGATCAAAGCTATTCAAGAGTTGCCACCTCCAAGAAACAAAACCGAGGTGATGAGCTTGTTGGGAAGATTGAACTATATCAGCAGGTTCATTGCTCAGCTCACGGCGACGTGTGAACCAATTTTCAAGTTGTTGAAGAAAGATGCCGCGGTCAATTGGACTGATGAATGTCAAGAGGCTTTTGATAAGATAAAGGGGTATTTGTCAAACCCACCCGTGTTGGTTCCGCCAGAACCAGGGAGGCCTTTGATTTTATATCTAACAGTTGTGGACAGTTCATTCGGTTGTGTATTGGGGCAGCACGATGTTACGGGCAGAAAGAAGCAGGCTATCTATTATCTCAGCAAGAAGTTCACATCTTACGAAGTTAAGTATACTCATCTGGAAAGGACATGTTGCGCCCTAACTTGGGTGGCACAGAAGTTGAAACATTATTTGTCATCTTACACTACTTACCTTATATCTCGCTTGGACCCGTTGAAGTATATTTTTCAGAAACCCATGCCCACAGGAAGGCTTGCAAAGTGGCAGATCTTGCTTACAGAATTTGACATTATATACGTGACGCGGACTGCCATGAAAGCACAGGCATTAGCCGATCATTTGGCTGAGAACCCCGTCGACGAAGATTATGAGCCTTTGAAAACCTATTTCCCTGATGAAGAGGTGATGCACATTGATGAATTGGAACAAGCAGAGAAGTCGGGATGGAAACTTTTCTTTGATGGGGATGCAAATATGAAAGGTGTGGGAATAGGAGCAGTACTTATTTCGGAAACAGGTCAGCATTACCCTGTTACAGCTCGGCTTCATTTCTACTGTACAAACAACATGGCAGAATATGAGGCGTGTATATTGGGATTGAGATTAGTTGTGGATATGGGTGTACGGGAAGTCTTGGTCATGGGTGACTCGGACTTACTGGTACACCAGATTCAAGGGGAGTGGGAAACATAGGACTTGAAGCTTATACCGTATCGGCAGTGTCTGCATGAGCTTTGCCAGCATTTTCAGGCCATAGAATTCAAGCACATTCCAAGGATTCATAATGAGGTTGCTGACGCTTTGGCGACTTTGGCGTCAATGTTGCACCATCCAGATAAGGCTTATGTTGATCCATTGCAGATTCAGGTCCGTGATCAGCATGCTTACTATAATGTGATAGAAGAGGAAATCGATGGAGAGCCGTGGTTCCATGATATCAAAGAGTACATTAGAGCGGAAGTATATCCAATGCAGGCCACCGGTGATCAGAAAAGAACGATTCGGCGATTGGCAAGCGGGGTTTTCCTTAGTGGAGGAGTGTTGTACAAAAGAACTCTAGATCTCGGTTTGTTGAGATGTATAGATGCAAGGCAGGCCACAACTATTATGACTGAGGTACATTCCGGAGTTTGTGGACCGCATATGAGTGGGTATGTTCTAGCAAAAAAGATTCTCCGAGCGGGTTATTATTGGCTCATGATGGAGCGGGATTGTATCAATTTTGTGCGTAAGTGTCATCAATGCCAAGTACATGGAGATTTGATTCATTCTCCACCATCAGAATTACATACGATGTCCGCACCATGGCCTTTTGTTGCGTGGGGCATGGATGTTATTGGGCCAATTGATCCAGCAGCATCAAATGGGCACAGATTTATTTTGGTAGCTATAGATTATTTTACCAAATGGGTGGAAGCTAAGACGTTCAAGTCTGTGACTAAGAAAGCTGTAGTCGACTTCGTGCATTCAAATATCATCTGTCGGTTTGGGATTCCAAAGGTAATCATCACAGATAATGGGGCTAACCTTAATAGTCATTTGATGAAGGAGACATGCGAGCAGTTTAAGATTACTCATAGGCATTCTACTCCGTACCGTCCCAAGGCAAATGGTGCGGTTGAAGCAGCCAATAAGAATATAAAGAAAATACTCCGGAAGATGGTTGAGGGATCTAGACAGTGGCACGAGAAATTGCCTTTTGCATTGTTAGGATATCGCACCACCGTTCGTACCTCGGTGGGGGCGACTCCTTACTCACTGGTATATGGTACCGAGGCAGTAATACCCACAGAAGTGGAAATCCCATCCCTGCGAATCATTGCCGAGGCTGAGATCGATGATGATGAATGGGTGAAAAGTCGTCTTGAGCAGTTGAGTTTGATTGACAAGAAGAGATTGGCATCAGTGTGTCATGGCCAATTGTACCAACGAAGAATGGCAAGAGCATACAACAAGAAAGTGCGTCCAAGGAAATTCGAAGTCGGGCAATTAGTCCTGAGGCGGATTTTGCCTCATTGGGCTGAAGCAAAAGGAAAGTTTGCCCCAAACTGGCAGGGACCATTTGTAATAACCAGAGTGTTGTCTAACAGAGCATTGTATTTGACAGATGCGGAAGGAAAATGTATAGAAATGGCCATCAATTCTGATGCGGTCAAGAGATACTATGTATGATTTCTTTGTTTTCTGAATGTATCTGTTTGTATCTAGCATATCTTAAAGATTGAAGTGATGAAGGCATTTTGTCCTGCTATCCAAACATTCTTATCCTTTGTTATCCCCTTTGAGCCTTGCTTATTTTTCATATCCCTCTTTCGGAATCAACGGAACTATTAGGGAACACAGGCACCGAACATAAAGGAAAAGAAAGAAAAGCAAAAGAAAAGAAAGAAGAGAAAAACAAAAGGAAAAGAAAGGATAGAAAAACAAAAGAAAGAAAAGAAAAGAAAAGAAGAAAAGGAAAAGAAAGAAAAGCAAAAGGAAAGAAAGAAAAGAAAAACAAAGGAAGAGGAAAAGAAAGAAAAGGAAAAGGAAAAAGAAAGAGAAAGGAAAGAAAAAAAAAGAAGAAGAAAAAGAAAAACACAACAACAAAAGTTAAACACAGTGAACTACGTTTGACTTGATCCCGAAAGGGTACGTAGGCAGCCTTACTCCGAGGTTCAGTCATACCAAAATAGAAATCCAAAAATCCCCAAGCAAGAAACTGGGGCAGAAGTTGTGATTTTTGTGAAAATTGGATTCTGAAAGTTGTAATTTAAACCCATTCGAATTGTTTTGAGCCTTTTATACCTTTCTTTCTAACCCAATCCAAAAGCCTACATTACGGTCCAAAGAAAGACCTTTTGATCAATTTCTAAGAAATGCCAGGTCGAGCAGGTGACGGTAATTCGTATTAGTGGCGACACTCTGGTTCAAGCAAGAAAAAACGAAAGTAAAATGAGAGAGTCTTATTGGTGAAAACCTTCACGGGCACCGTAAGGCGACGGGAGCTGAGAGAAAATAAATGAGAGAGTCTTATTGGTGAAAACCCTCGCGGGCACCTTGAGGCGAAAATGAGTTGGAAAATGTTTGAATGGTAAAAGGTATGTGGGTGGAAAATGTTTCGAGGTACCGTAGTAAAGCAGAGTTAAGATCTGGGTAATCCAAACAAGTGATGGAAGTTTTGGGCAACAAAGTATGGCGATTGAAAGCCGGTTATCTGGACAGATTGGGCCGATCAATTCAAAATGCATGTCATGACCATTGGTACTAGCTGTCTCACTCAGATAAGTTTCTTTTCCTTCTCTTTTTGAAATAACCACCTGGTTTTGGATTCTTCTTATCATTGACTCAAACATCATCGCATTTCATTTTTCTTTTGAGGGTTTTATCCAGTTGAGATGTTTCAGTACTAGTCTTGGTCAATGAAAGCAGAAAGGACTTCAAAGCTCACTACCGGTTTCTAGAATTGTAAAACACAACGTGGTCAGAGCATGTCAAAAACAACTTGATGTCAAGTGGAACACAGGGGATTAACAGAAGTTTCATCGGTAAAATGATTGGAGGATGTCGTGGGAAAGGCGAAAGCTTAAACAAAAGGTCAAAAATGAAATAACAGCAATGGGTGTAAAACATTTAGGTCGCCGGATGTTGGGAATTTTAAAAGTTGGTCAGAAAGTCAAGTGGTTCAGGGATAGTGCGTGGAAGGCAATCAACACAAGGCAAGGCAGCGGAAGGATTTTTCAGCAAGAAGGCCATCAACTAACCACCATTTTAAACTGACGAAATTTTCTTTGATTGTAACAGGGGCAGAAAGTTAGTCGTTGAAAAGGAATTCTCCAAGAAGGAAAACAAGCAGTAATCAGGTTTGATCGCAAAGTGAGGTTTGATTAAATACGAGATAATCTTGAAGTGCATAAGAGGAATGGAATTTGATTGCAAAGTTGGCATGATTAGAATAAGTGCAAGTTGTGAGGACCTTCCTGGATAATAGGACGTAGTTCATATACCTGAAAGTCAGGAATCCGCCTGGAAAATAGAGACATATCATTCAGATTTTTTAAGCAGTCAGGGGCCCGCCTGAAGAACGGAGGTGAAATAATTCAAGTTTTTAGCTTCCCTTCAATCTCTTTGTTCATCTAGTAATCAGGAGTCCGCCTGAAGAATAGAGACATACAATTTAATTTTAGCAATCAGGAGCCCGCCTGGATAATGGAGGAGTAGTTTTAATTTTAGGTTCAAAAGTCAGGAGCCCGCCTGGAAAATGGAGGTGTTAAATATTTTAGCAGTCGAAATCAGGAGCCCGCCTGGAGAATAGAGGTGATATAATTCAATTTTAGTTTTCAATCAATCTCTTTGTTTATTTTGAAGACAGGAGCCCGCCTGAAGAATAGAGGCATACGATTCAAGTTTTGGAGGTCAGGGAATCCGCCTGGAGAATAGAGTCAGGAGCCTGCCTGTATAACAGAGGAATACATACAGTTCAAGTTTCAAAAGTCAGGAGCCCGCCTGTATAACAGAGGAACACATACAGTTCAAGTTTTAGAAGTCAGGAGCCCGCCTGTATAACAGAGGAATACATACAGTTCAAGTTTCAGAAGTCAGGAGCCCGCCTGTATAACAGAGGAATACATACAGTTCAAGTTTCAGAAGTCAGGAGCCTGCCTGTATAACAGGGGAATACATACAGTTCAAGTTTCGGAAGTTGGGAGTCCGCCTAAGGGAATGGCAATATGGATTTTTATCGAGAAAGCACAAGACAATGAGGCAACAAGGAAACACAAGACAACAAGGCAACAAGGAAGTACAAGAGCAAGTTTGAAGAATTTAGATAGGATTTTTGGTAATTCATAGAGCATAGTTGGTTTAGTTTCTTTTATCTTTGACATGATGTAATAAGGGAGGTCAGCAAGCAGTAACAGCAGCAGTAACAGCAGCAAGCGCAGTGCAATCACAATTCCTGGTAGTCCCAGCTACCAGACACTCCCGAACTACACTGACCTGATTCTTGTTTAGCCCAGGATATGTAGGCAACCTCCGAAGCAGGATGCGGTCAAACTTTTCAAAAATGCTTCGCACGGAATTTTCAAACGGGCAAAAATCGCTCGTATTTGCTCACTTGTCTTTGCCCGAAAACCCTTCGCGTTTCCGAGCAAAGAGGGGCAGCTGTGAGCACGTGATTTTTGCCCTATATATGAATAATTCCCAAAATTCCAACAAAATAATTTTTTCTTTATTTTTACAATTCTTGTGAATTTTGGTGACATTTTGTGTTAATTATTAGCATCTTATTTGTGCATGTTAATTCATATAAAACACAAAGAGTATGCATTTGCATTTAGGTTTTAATTTCTATATTTAGTACCAATTAAGGGATAATTTGTTTAGAACAAAGCATGAAAATCACAAAAATAGTTCACTTTTGCATTTTTAATGATTTTATTGTGAATTTGTCACGAAATAGTTTTTGAACAATTTTAGGAATTAAATAGTCTTTGTTTTAAAACAATCAGGATTTCATGTTAGTTTTACATCTTTATAAAAATTATAAAAAAATTATTATAAAAATTGCAAAAGCAAGAAAAGAAAATAAGAGTAGAAAAATGGTCTTATTAAAGACCAAAATTTGGGCCAATGCATTGGAATTTCTCAGGCCCAAACGCCTCAAAATCATTGCAATTCAGTCCAGCCCAAGTCTCTACCCGGTCTGCCCCCCCTCTTTCTAAACGAAACGGTGTCGTTTCGGGGCCTCTAAATCAGGACCGTTGGATCTCATCAATCCAACGGTCCAGATCTAACTAGGTTACCTGTATTTAAGTGTCCGAACTTCCCCTACCCCCATTTGCCTCGTCTTCCTTACCCCACCCTTCCCCTCAACAAACCCTAGCCCGCGCCGCCATCAAACCCCTCGCCGGCGGTGAACACAAACTACGCCGTTCACTCCGAGGTTAACACCACAAATCCCTCTCACTCTCCTCTTTCCATTGCACCCACTGGTGTACCTCGAACAAGGCCGGAACTCGTCGAATCTTGGTTTGAAGTTTTCTGGCCAAGTGACAAGTTCGTCCAAATCAGTCCAAAATCACACCCCACAAACCCCTGCCCTTCCTCAACACTAATCCATGGCTATTTTCTTTCAAATCATCGTGAAACGGCCCGAATCTTAGATCTAAGAATTTCTGGCCAAACCCTAAAACCAAATCCTTTTGATTTCGAACTGTAGTATCCTTAACCATGTGTTCTCTTGTAAGAACACATGGTTAGGGATGTTACGCGTCAAAAATCTGAAAGGATTCAGATGTTTCTGACTGGCCGGAGTCCTTCATGCCTTTGTGAGTTTTTACTGCTTCCTTTTGCTCGCACGTTTGAAGTGTTATTTACAGTTGTTGTTTCGTTAATTGTTCTGTTAATTTTATGATTTAATTGTATTAGTTTAAGTTCTGTTAATTACTGTTGATTCTGAGTTTGATATTTGGTTGAATGATTGTAAGTTCATGGTTTAAGAATTAGTTTAAGTTCACTTAATATTGATCATGGTAGCTTAAGCTCAGTTTAATTTCATTTAGCTTGATTGAGTTGGTATAATTGAACATTTGGTTTTGGTCAGTCTGATTAGTTAGTTTCTGAATACTAATTAATTAATTTCAGTTAGTTTTAGATTTAAATTAGGGTATTAGTTATAGCTGTTAAGGATGAGGGAAGGTTCAGTAACTTTGAGGGGTTTTTAGGGGTAATCTGGGTATGGAAAAGGGTAATTCTGATGAGAATAGTAATATCAAGATGTAGGGAAGGGCAATATAGGTATTGTATGGGTAGAGGAATACCCTATGGCCTTCTAGAATGGGGTACAAGTGTAGATTTTAATAAATGTAAGGAATTTACTTGTTTAGCAAGTTAGGAATAGAGGGACCAAACTGAAAATAGGGAGGGACTGATTGGAAAATCAGAAACTGATCTATTCTCTTTGGGGTTGCCTATAAAAGGGCATGAAATGCCTTGGGAAAAGGGGGTTTTGGTCTCTTCTTCTACCTTCAGCCATGAGTTTCAATTTGAGCTTTCATTCCTGCTTTTGATTTCAATTAGCATTTTAATTCTAAGAGTATTCAGAAAACAAAAACATCAAAAATGGAGAAATCCGAAACAACTTCACAGTTTCATTACTAGTCTTGGATTTCAATTTTGGGTTTTGGGTTTAGCCTTATTACAGAGGTGCTTAGGTGCAGCTGTGAGGGTCAGGGGTGTATTTGAAGTATGCTAAACTGATCTGTGGAAGTCTGCTTATATTTCTGGTTTTCAAAGCCATCTACCTGTATTTCTGTGGTGTAACATTGCTGAGTTTGTTGATGTTGTTGTTGAAAGTAGCTGATTCCTCTCCTTTTGTCTATTCTCATTTCAATTTCCAGGTACTTGTTCTGTAACCCTCAAGTTTATGGAACTGAAGTAAACATGCTGTCTGAAGTTGATCTTTGAATTTTTCATGTTTTTTTTGTTTAAACTTAGTATATAAAACAGTTAGCTCGCTCATGTCCTCTAGGTACTAGATTAATCCTGGTTTGGTTTGTATAATTGGGACTGATGAACTGTCAAGCATGAGTTTGATCATTTTAATTAGTAAGTGAGCACTTTGGTATTTAAATTCATGTATGTAATCAGGGCTGTGGACTGTTTAGACTGTGCATTTCGTGTTTATGCGATTGTAGTTTTCAGTTTGTTTAAGTTCCACAGTCTGCTGAAGTTAAGCTGCAAAGTTGTAATTGATTTTGAGTTCAATACGCATGACTGCTTTTAATTTTGGGCTAACCGGAATTGTACAATCAACAGCCTCATACTGGGCCAGTTTTGGGCCTGGCGTACTAGCAGGTAGCCCAGATTTCTGGTTAGGTGATAAATCGAATTAGGGCCTAGGTGCATTAAGGCTTGAGAAGTTAGTTAAATCAAAAGGTGCCCAAGGATTCGATCCCTGGGCTGTACGTGCAAGTTAAAATTTTGGGCCTGCCTTATACCCGACGCCTAGCGCTCTAAAGGCCTGTGCCTGCAACATGTGCAATGGCATGATTTTGGGCCTTAGGGGCTCAGAGCCCATTTGCTCGGCATTTCTACCTGGATGTTCAAATTCAAATTCAACGAAGTACTGGCTTTAATCAATTAGAACCCTTAAGTGCTTAGTAGCATAATTATCTCACCGTCTAAAGTTGGAAAGGTTGTGTAAGTAAATTTCACCATCCTCCTCAAAATAACAATGCGTTAGAATCTTTAAGCGCGATTTTAATTATAATACCTTCTTAAAACTCGGGTGTGCATTGATGTGACCCAAATCTAAATCTCGACAAAGTCAAAATGTGTTGACAATCACGGGTGCATTGATTGTGACGTGGTTCGAAACGCGTTTTCACGACGTCGTAATTCTTATAAAATAAATTATGATAGAAAAGAGGTTCACAAATTGAGACGAGCCTCACCGCACAAAAATAATTAAATGTGGGGCCCTCAATAAATAATTATCGAAATAATTAGAATTTGGGATGGCCGTTTAGCGAACTTCATGGGTTTTCCCCAAAATAATACTACGTTAGCATCTTTAGGCACGATTTAATTAAAATACGTTCTTAAATTCGGGTGCGCATTGATGCGACCCAAATCCAAATCTCGATGAATTTGAAATGTGTCAACAACCACGGGCGCATTGATTGCGACGGGGTTCAAAACGCGTTTTCACGACATCGTAATTCTTATAAAATAAATAATGATAAAAAGCGGTGTAAAATTAACAAAAGGCACATAAGCTAGCATATATTAAAATCAGATAAAATCAAATACACCAGTTAAGCGACCGTGCTAAAATCACGGAGCCCGGGAATGCCTAACACCTTCTCCCGGGTTAACAGAATTCCTTACTCGGATTTCTGGTTCGCGGACTGTTAACAGAGTCATAAATTTCCTCGGTTCGGGATTCAACCGGTGACTTGGGACACCATTAATCTCCCAAGTGGCGACTCTGAATAATTAATAATTAAATCCCGTTCCGATTGTCCTTTAAATGGAAAAACTCCTTTACGCCCTTCCTAGGGTGTAGGTGAAAAAGGAGGTGTGACATCGTGCACATAAGGAAGTATAGGGTTTTTGCGTCTTTTTTTTAGATCTAGAAGAAACTAAAATTTTAACTAGAATATCCCCACAGACGGCGCCAAATTATATGACCAAAAAGTATAAAACTCTTTGTTAAACTAATTAAGTAAAAGAATAAGGGATTAATCCTAGTTAAAGATAATAACCCTAGATCTAAAATCAGTTTTATGTGGATAATATGGGACCAAGTTATAGAGGATTTAATGCAATGTGTAATAAATGTTGTTGTTATTTAATGAGATGAGAATAAGCAATAAATAACAATAAATGACACTAAATGTAAACGAGGAAGAAGATTCCCTCAATAATGAAAGAGGTGAATGATTCTTTCTTCTGACAGTGATGAATGACAATTATATGAGAGAATATTATATACTTTCTCGGATCTGATGGAAAATTCAATGGATAGAATATAAAGATCGAATCTCTCTCAGAAAGTTGTTCTTTGTACTTATCTAGAGAGCTTACTTTTCAAAAGTATTCTTATCTAACGGAAAATCACATGCCTTTTGTCTTATCTCTCTTACTATTTATATGGAATATTCCCAAAGGACCCTAAAAGGTACAACAAAAAGAATATTTAACGGGATATTCCCTTTGAAAGTTCCAAAGCTAATTTCTGTCCCTGCTGCTCGACCTCGGCCTTGATGAGCCATTCAACGACTTGTTTTTGTTAACCACTGATCGACCTCGGCCAAATTGTCCATAATAAGTTACAATTCTTACGATAAGCACCTCTTCGTGCCGAATTTTCTTGGTCGGATTTTGACCTATACAAGCATAACTTATTTCAATATAACTTATCCCGTATTCAAACCAAATGACCCCTTATTATAATTTCTGCATTACTAATTTCTACTTTTTATTGTCTATGCATTATTTTTTTTGGTCAAAATTGTCTATGCACTATTAATTCTTACATTAAGCGTCTACAACAACAACAACAACAACGACCCAGTATAATCCCACAAGTGGGGTCTGGGGAGGGTAATATGTACGCAGACCTTACCCCTACCCTGAAGGGTAGAGAGGCTGTTTCCAGGAGACCCTCGGCTCAAAAAAGCAACAGGAGATGATATATTAGTACCATAAAAATGCGTAATAAAAATAACAACAATATATAAGAGATATGAAATATGAAATACAGGATACGAAATACGAACTACGAAATAGATGGCTGGTATAGTACAACTAGAAGGTAAAGCCCTGCATCGATAGACGACCAATGACATTCCTAGTCTAACTCCTAACGGATAGTCTCCCTCTATTGTGCTGTAGAATTATTCACACTCTCCCCTAACCTACAACCTTAATGCTCGACCTCCATAATTCTCTATCAAGGTCCATGTCCTCAGTAATCCTAAGTCGCGCCATGTCCTGTCTGATCACCTCTCCCCAATACTTCTTAGGTCTTCCTCTACCTCTCCGCGTGCCCACTACAGCCAGTCGCTCACACCTCCTCACCGGTGCATCAGTGCTCCTCCTCTGAATGTGCCCGAACCATCTGAGTCTTACTTCCCGCATCTTGTCCTCCATGGGGGCCACACCCACCTTCTCTCGAATATCTTCATTCCTAATCTTATCCATCCTTGTATGCCCGCACATCCACCTCAACATCCTCATCTCTGCTACTTTCATCTTCTGGATGTGTGAGTTCTTTACCGGCCAACATTCAGTTCCATACAACATGGCAGGCCTAACCACTGCTCTATAAAACTTACCTTTTAGTAACGGTGGCACTTTCTTGTCACACAAGACTCCCGACGCTAACCTCCACTTCATCCACCCCACCCCTATACGGTGTGTGACATCCTCGTCAATCTCCCCGATCCCCTGAATAACCGATCCAAGGTACTTGAAACTACCTCTCTTGGGAATGACTTGAGAGTCAAGCCTCACTTCAACTCCCGCTTCCGTCGGCTCAACTCCAAATTTGCACTCGAGGTATTCCGTCTTCGTCCTACTCAACTTGAAACCTTTAGACTCAAGAGCATGTCTCCAAATCTCTAGCCTCTCGTTGACGCCGCCTCTTGTCTCGTCAATTAGAATAATGTCATCAGCAAATAGCATGCACCATGGAACCTCCCCTTGAATATGATGAGTCAGTGCATCCATCACCAGGGCAAATAGGAATGGGCTGAGCGCAGACCCTTGGTGCAACCCCGTAATAACTGGAAAGTGTTCAGAGTCGCCTCCTACTGTCCTAACCCGAGTCTTAGCTCCATCATACATGTCTTTAATCACCCTAATATAGTTACTCGGGACCCCTTTATCCTCTAAGCAGCTCCATAAGACCTTCCTAGGAACCTTATCGTACGCTTTCTCCAGATCAATAAACACCATGTGGAGATCCTTCTTCCTATCCCTGTACTGTTCCACCATCCTCCTAATAAGGTGGATAGCTTCTGTGGTAGATCGTCCCGGCATGAACCCGAACTGGTTGTCTGAAATAGACACCGTCCTTCGCACTCTCATTTCTACCACTCTCTCCCAAACTTTCATGGTATGACTTAATAATTTGATGCCCCTATAGTTGTTACAGCTCTGGACATCACCTTTGTTCTTATACAGCGGGACCATTGTACTCCACCTCCACTCTTCAGGCATTCTATTAGTCTTGAATATAACATTAAACAATGCAGTAAGCCATTCTAAGCCTGCTCTACCCACACACCTCCACAGTTCAACCGGAATTTCGTCTGGCCCGGTAGCTCTGCCCCTTCTCATCTTATGCATTGCCTCCATGACTTCATCGATCTCAATGTCCCTACAATTACTTACTTCATGGTGACTGTCGGCATTCCTCGATTCCCCAAGTATAATATCCTGATCCCCTTCTTCACTTAGAAGTTTATGAAAGTAGGTCTGCCACCTCCTCTTAATCTGGTCATCTCCCATCAAAACTTTGCCGTCATCATCTTTTATGCACCTCACTTGGTCCAGATCCCGAGTTGTCCTCTCTCTCGCCTTAGCGAGTCGGAATAACTTCTTCTCCCCACCTTTGTTCCTTAGTTCCTCATACAGACGAGCAAAAGCTGTCGTCTTAGCCTCCGTCACTGCCATCTTCGCCTCCTTCCTAGCTACCTTATACCTTTGACTGTTCTCTCTCTTCTCCTCCTCATCAGTGCTCCCTACTAACCTTAGGTAAGACACCTTCTTTGCTTCCACCTTACCTTGGACAACTGCATTCCACCACCAATCTCCTTTGTGTCCACCATAGTGGCCCGTAGATATCCCTAACACCTCTCTCGCCGCCTTTCTTATACAGTCCGCCGTCATCGACCACATTGTGCTTGCGTCCCCACTACTTCTCCAAGCTCCCATTGCCGATAACCTTCCTTCCAAATCTTTAGCTTTATCCTTAGTTAAGGCGCCCCACCTAATCCTGGGGCGTCCTCGTACTGACCTCTTCTTCCTCCTTATCCTAATACAAATGTCCATCACCAAAAGCCTATGCTTCGTTGAGAGGGTCTCACCTGGGATAACCTTGCAGTCCTCGCACAACCTTCTGTCGCATCTCCTGAGGAGGAGATAGTCAATCTTAGTCTTCGCCACCGAACTTTGGTAAGTAACCAAATGTTCATCCCGCTTCATAAAACTCGAGTTTGCAATGACTAGATCGAAAGCCTTGGCAAAGTCCAACAGCGCAATGCCTCCTCCGTTCCGCTCTCCGAAACCAAATCCGCCATGCACCTCAGTGTACCCACCTGCAGATAACCCAATATGACCATTGAAATCTCCTCCTATGAATAACCTCTCAGAAGGCAGTATACTACGAACAATCTCATCCAACCCCTCCCAAAATTGCCTTTTAATATCCTCATCCAAGCCTGCTTGTGGTGCGTACGCGCTAACGACATTCAAAGTACCCTCACCCACCACCAACTTAATAGTCATTAGCCTATCATTCACCCGCCTGACCTCTACCACGGACTCCCTAAGATGGCTATCTACCAGTATATCCACTCCATTCTTATCCCTTAGGACACCAGATTACCACAACTTATACACAACTTATATACATTAAGCGTCTCTAAACCCAAAAAAAAAAAAAAACACCCTCCCTGCAAAAGAGAAGAAAAGAAAAAAGAAAAAAAAAGGAGCAGATAAAGCAAGACAAAATACGGCTATCCCCCTCTCTACTTCTCGTTCACAATGTCGCGAGGGACTGATAAGCTACTGAAGAATTTGAAACAATTCACAGACCTTCAGTACAAGCACTTCACTAACCGCTATGGACAGCAACTCATCGACATCTTCGAATTCCCTATAAAACTCGTTCTCTCCCCTTTCACTCTTGCTTATGACATTGCTGGCTCCGCCCCTAGGGGTTTCGGTGTACCCGAGTTCATCTCTAAGCTCTCTTATTCTGCCATCTTTGTAAGCATTTTTTTTATAATTGGGTCGTATGTTTGTTAAAATGCCACTGAGACCATGAATTGGAAAGTTTAAATTGTTAGAATTCCCTGAACTGTGTTCTCAAATTTATGTTCGTATGTCACTGAGAGGCCACAATAGGGAACTATAATTGTCAGCATTTTTTTCTGAATTGGGTCATTAACTGTTTGTTTATATGTCACTGAGAGGCCGTTAATGTGAAAGTCTAGTTGTCAGCAATTTTTTTCTGAATTGGGTCGTTAAATGTTTGTTTATATGTCACTGAGAAGCCATGAATCGGAAAGTTTGAATTGTTAGCATATTCAGAGATGCCCGTGAATGGGAAAGTGTGATTTTGATCTTTTTCTGAACTGGGTCTTCAAGTGTATGTTAATATATCACAGAGACGCCATGGACCGCAATTAATAGGATTTTTGGGCTGAAAGTGTTAGTTGGATAAGTTTTTTGCTCACAGAGATATTTGGTTGATTTATTGCAGGTGGTGGCTACTGTGGGTACTTATGATATTGCGATGGAGCTAGGAAAGAAGGTGCTCTGCCAGAGGTGCCCTCCTCATAGTCTCAGCTCATGCTACTTTTTGTTAGATATTATATTTCTGAATGTGAAGTATGTTTTTTTTTATGTGAAATAATGAAGTTAATTAATGGGCCATGTCAAAAGGTGTTGTCTGTAGAGGTCATGAAAGGGTTTATACTCTTGGACCACTCCATCCATTGTCTTAAGGTTTTGTTCTGGATGCTCAGATTTTTTCAGTCTTGGTAAGTGAATCCATGTTTTAAAAGTGCTGTCAAAGGCTCATTTAGGGCGCGCTTAAGCCCTGAAGCTCAGAGAAGGCGCTTCGCCTCGCTTAAGCTGCACTTTAGTGTAGGCAGGGCACTAAGGTGTGAGCATCATTTCCAATGATTTCTATCTTGAATTAACTGGTACTAAACAATAAATATAATCAGCAAAGAAGTGTATTAGTTGTTAAGGGAACATTATGAATGAATTTGTTACTTTTTTTGTTGAATTACATATATATTTTTATATTTATCCTTCATTGCATATTTTTTTAAATCAAGTTCACACTTTAATTGCGCTTTGCGCTTAAAACCCCATTAGACCTGGAGCGCTTTTTAGAGCTTTTCGCCTTTGACAACATTGGTTTTAATTTCCACTGGACTAAGAGTTTGATAGATATAAAACATTTGTTCTCTTTGCTCATTAGTGGTCTCTATGTCTTTATGCAAAAGCTGATGTTGTAATCACGAATCAAGCGAAAAGCCAGAGAGCATCTTATTTTTCCCTACTGATGGGCAGCCGAGATGCTTGTCAAATGTAAAATCGTTTGGCATGTCTTGTTATAGAAGGTGATGGTATGTGTAGTTAAAAGAAGATGCTTGGTTCATTAATTGCAGGGACTGTCGGACATGTAACGGATGGCAGGCATTGCGATGCACAATGTGCAAAGGGTCAGGCAAGGTGCATTATCAAGTGAAAAACTATACATTGAAAAGGTAGGTTATCATTGACGGATTTTACTTTTTCTGTTAAAAAAAATTCCTGTTCAAATAATATAGTTAATCTAATTTTTTGAATATTATTGCAATGGCCTTTATCATATTCTAAACTGCATAGAAGATACGCCAATCTGCTATCTTCCCCTTATTTTCCCCTGCCACTGTCCTATGTGACTTTTTTTTTGATAATTCTAGTCTTCAGCTTTTGTTATCTTGGATTTGGCAATGACGCAGCTAGTTACTTGCAGTTGGTAGCTAGCTGCATCACCATTGTTATGTTGTGTACTGAACTCTGCCTTCTTGTTTTAAGTGGTTATTTATCATCTTAGTTGTGCAATTCCACCCTCTACCTGGAAATACAGGAAGAAAGTGTCAAACGCACTGAGTACTTATGTCTATCTAAAGGTTCCAAACTACTCTGCAGGGGAGAGAAGGCAACAGCAGAATCCATTGCAGATGCCATAGCTGATAACAGAGCTGAGTTGGTGCATCTTCCTTCCACGGTTGACCTTCACTTGCCGCTGCCATCTAAAGAATGTCCAAATTGTGATGGATCGGTGAGAACTGTAACTTCTCGAGCTCTCATAAAATAGCAAGCTTCTTAATTGCTGCAAATGAACTGAGTGAGTCATGCCAGCAAGTTTTTGGCTTGAGAAAGTATCCTAAATGTAGGGTAATAGAATAGGGTTTATTCACGACAGCAACCCAATTTTAAAAATAGGGCTTATTGAATAAGTAAAGCCAAGCCTGACCGGATAGCGGCTTAGCTCACGTGAGTTATGTTATGTGGACGTGTAAATGTATTTTCGTTTGATTTTAACTGTATTTTGCCATGCCTTTACTAGGTAAAAGTTAATGTATGTTAGTTAGGTGTATGGACTTCCAAGATGACTTTAAGTGCCTAAGTACAATATTAGGTAAATAGGTTTGAATCCTGCTCAAGAACCTTAAGCCCTAGCTTAGGAGAGAATTTTAAGATTGCCTAGAGCTACACATTTATCAGTAACCTGATTTGAGCTTTAATATCACCTCAAATATGCTGGATGAAACTTAAGCACACTTGAGTTGGCTGGGAGCTTATCCTATTATTCAGTTACCTGGTTAAAGAGAGTGCAAATTATAGGATGCATTATGCTCCTATTTCATCTAGTATGTTTTTAGTTAAGAATTGTATTTCGTTCTTGGATACACTGTTTTCATTTATGCCTATGCTTCACAGTGATCTTTCATATTCACCTCTGCCTGGTCTTAAGTGAAAAATGTTCTTTTTGAAACTTAAGCAATTGGTGTTGCTGATAATACTACTTATTCTGCAGGGGGTGATGAAGTGCCCGGATTGCAAAGACAAGCTGCAAATCAGGATATCTGCAGATGATGTGAGTTCTATTCGACTTTGCCCTGTTCTATGCTCCTTTTTCTTCTCCACTTCTTAAAAACAATTGAGAATTTACATCATGCTTTTATAGTGGGTGCATTTCTGGAATTCTACGGCAGTGATTTTTACTTCTCAAGATTTCTTAAGTGCACTTTCCTCATCCATTCCTTTCATAGAAACACTTTGTGAAGTGTTAGACCAACTTGGAACTCAAGTCCAGTGATTTTATTGTGTTTGCTTTCTCATATGCAATTTCCCTGTTCTTCTGTTTTCTGGTCATTTGACCCTTTTATAGGGATGGCAAGCGGTGCGGGTGTGGGGCGGGTTTTCTCTTAACCCGCAAAATTTCAACCCGCCCTGCCCCGCCCCGCATAGCAGTTGCACCCGCGTTCACCCGCCCTGCATAAGTGATTTTTTTTTTCATTTTGTTAGTTTTAATTATTTTTTTTAATCTTTTGGCTGGAATTTTTTTTACACCTTTACTATATGTACTTGTGCTTTTTATTAATTCTAAAGATTACGGAAAACTTCAGTTATGGAAAGAAGAAGATAAGATACTTAAGAGAATTAAATCTTGCACATATGCAATAAAAGTTACTTAACAAAAATCTTTGATATCATAATACCTCTTTGTTTTTTAACTTTTTATATTTGTTAAAAGTATATATGTTAATTTACCCTATTCAAGCTTTCGTTAGAAATACAAAAAATCTTTGTGAAGATCAATTAATAGATATTTTCGTTAGAAATACTAAATTTCCAAATTCGAACAGATAAAATTCTTGACCATTATATACAGAGGAATGAAAATAGACGATGCTAATAGGATTAGAAGAATAACAACAAATATTTGCAAAAAAACAATACCATAAGGCCCTGAAATGTCAAAAGCTAACAAATAAACCGCTATAAAAACAGCAACAACATTAATAACACCAAAATATTTCACCAAAAACAGCTATTGGGGACGAAGGCGCAATTTCATGTAAAAACACAACTGCCGTAAGACAAACAACAAAAGGGACTATAGAATGCAAGAGTAAAAAAGTTGAAGGGTCACTTGCAAAAAGAGCAGAACAAATATCAGTAAATATATAGCTGTACTTAAACCCACATACCCTTTTTAAACCCGCACCGCACCCGCATAACTTTTAAATGTTTTTATTTTGACCCGCCCCGCAACCGCATATGTTAAAACCCACACCTCCCCGCATGTGTCTAAACCCGCACCGCCCCGCACCCGCACCGCCCCATTGACATCCCTACCCTTTCATATCCTTTTTCTATTTGTGATAAGAATTAGAGACAAAACCTGCAACCAGCCATGAGGCCTGCTTCCATAAGTGGGAGAGTGTTTTGTCTTGACAAAATTCCACTTGTTTTGCTCGTCCATTTGTGTGCCTCTAAAATAAAATAAAAATATATGAACAAGATAATGGCATCTGTGGTTGATTTCTTCACAGTTGATAGATGTTTATTTAGAAGATTTCTCTGGCATAAATCTGTTCCGCTATATTGGTTAATACCACTGAAATGGAGTACATAAGCTATCTGTAAGGCAGACAAGGACTCAGCATGAGTCACAAAAATGCATCCATGGGGAAATCTTATGAATCTAGTGAACTGGGAATAGTTTTCTGTACTCTGGACCAAGGAAAAATAGAAATATTGGAAAATAAAACTTGATAAAAAAAAGAATGGAAAATAAAATGAGAGCGAGATATTGTCCCGCTTTTTCCCCAATGGGGTTCTTAATGGCATGAATTTCAACACTAGGGAAAACCTGTTTTTATCATTGCTTTCAGTTTTGCTTTATTTATAGTCATTCTAATATCTGTGTTATCTTTGAATGCTACAGATTATGGAGCCTCCTTGGAAAGCTTATAATATCATGAGAAAGATGGATTATCCTTATGAGGCTAGTGCTTTGTCACCCCTATTTCCATGTTCTTGCAATGAGTTACTGATTACCATAATATGGGGGTTTCCTCTTGCATCTAACTTTCTTTGATATGAAGCTTCTTGTTTGATCTCATACATCACTGCGTGAAAATAACATTTTAAAGAATCTTATGCTTTAGTTAGGAGGTGCAGAAAGGAGGGGAAAATAAAGAAGAATGATTGCCTTCCTATTTTTTATAGAGAAAATCCCTCTATTCTGTGGGGTGTAAAGGAAATCAGTTTCTTCTTCCTCTAGTGAAATGATCATCCTATTTACCAAAGTGTCTTGCTCTATTGTAGATATGTGGCACTTCTCAGATATTTTTTTAAAAAAGTAACATTTTACCCCTTATTTACTGTTGCAGCATATTGTTGATAGTATGAAGGACCCCAGCATTGCTGCATTTTGGTTGATTACCTTGCCTCAGATAGTGGGTGGATTTGAATATGATGATGATGTCAAGCAGAAGATTTGGTGGCAATATAAGGTTTACTTTATCTTATGGTTGTCCAAGAGTGTTTTCTTCGCTTTTCCCTTACGATTTGTAATTGCTCTGTCAGATGTTGAGCTTTTCTGCAGAGCCATGATAAATGCTTAAATGCCTGTAAATTTTGAGCGCTATTATTGATCAGTTTGAAACAGGAAAGGAAAAGGAAGCCTATACAACAGTCAAGATTACATTCTTCTCTAGTCTTGCTCCCTATGCACTGTAACTATATCCCCAATGTTCAAAAGAAAATCATATCTGCAAAATTGGAAAGGATAACACAGAACTCGTAGAACTCACTTTCTTATATTACTTGCAAAAGCATCAAGCACAATTTACTATATTGGTAGATTGAAGTTTGTCCACTAAAGTATACACAGGATAGTTCTGGACTCTACAATAAGCTTGAAAGCAATCTCTGGAATCTTCTCAAAGTCTCCCAGTGCAAATCATACAATTTCTCTTTGTTTATCTTTTTAATGCGCAAATAAGTTTTGGAATCTACTTAAACATCAAGAGTTCATTATCTAATAGATTGTAAATTTAGGACTTCTGCATGTAGCTATTCCATGGCCTGTGGTAGACGCTGTAATTTGAGTTTTTTCATTCCCAAGCATGCTTGGTATTCTTTTTCTTTGTGCGGAAACATGTTCATCTAAGCGTACTCCTTTAAGAATTGGAGAATGATGTATCAGCAAGAAATATCATGTTCTTTACTCATCTATGTCATTCTATTCAAATGATTATTTTTTTACAAAATTCTCACCAAAGATTATTCAAATGATTATTTTTTTACAAAATTCTCACCAAAGATTAACCGTAGTAGACTTTCAACTGAAGTCACTAGTCAGCCTTATCCCATTGCTGGGTTGAGATACAGGAATCCGTTTTCTCCATTCATCTCTATTTACAAACATCCACCACTCAGTCTTAAGTTATCACATGTTTTTGTTGACTTCTTTGTTGTTCTTCTCTTCTTCTTCCTTTCTTTAAGGATTGAATTAACCTAATTCTCTTCAATGTGGATTACTAAGGTTCTTTTTGCTATGGAGGAGTCTCACCATTGAATTTTATGAGCAATTGAGCTGTGACAGAATCCAGTGAAAAGCTATATGGACTCTTAAACTCATTGAAGAAGATGACTTAATAGTTTTTGTCTATGATTATTAATGAAGTTCAAAAATTTGTTGTATCTTGCGGAATTAGCATATTGACAAGGAGCCAAGATTTCGTTGATGGCTCATGTAGTCTTATTGCATTCCAGGAATCTATGCGATATGATCAACTTCGAGATGTGGTGGCCAAGAAAAAACCTGGATGGGAGTATTTGCAAGATGTATGGCATTTTTCTTGTGTTAAATATGTCTTGATAATGGTCAGATCAATTTTCTTGACTATCTTATCTTTACAGGCCTTGATCTCTATTGATCCCAGCCGAGCTAGGGAAGATCCTGTTATTGTGAAGAACATTCCTTACTTCAAGGCCAAGAAAGCTCTGGAGGCAGAAGTCATGAAGCTTGAGCCCCCGCCGCGTCCTCAAAAGTGGGGGGTGTGTGTTATCCTCACTAATTTGTTTTTACTATTTCTGGTTTTTGTTTAAATGCCTGCTAATTTCTGGATGGTTCATCACCCTTTTTGGCTAACCAGCAACCTATCTAAATGATGAAGTAAAATTTTGGAAGGATGTTAGAAGTTTATCTTGGATTATTTAATAAATCACTGTTGTACAATAGAGGATTTGTTTTTGCTATAAAATCATTTTATAGGTTGCAACTAAAAGATAGAGATTAGAGAAAGCTATGCTTCTATCTACTATCCTATGTCTGCTTTTAAATTCCTCTATAGCAAAAGTTTAAGTAATTAGTTCAGAAGGCTAGCGTGTAATTGATTTATGGGAAAATTCTCTTGTTCTTCTATTGTTATTATTTTCCTTATTCATATGGAGTGATACAAACATTGGCAGGAGTTGAACCTTCCACTAGACGCATCTTCTTGGAGTGAAGAGGACCTCAAAGATCCAAAAAAACTATATGAGATGACAGTTCTTCTGAATGCCCAAAGAGAAATTGCCGAAAAGATGCTGGATGCTCAGTGGGAAGCAAAGTGGAGAGAAGAAAAGGTTGGCCATCTTAGAGTTTTGTTGAACTTTATGCTTGAGCATGGTTACTGTGACATACCAATACAGCAATTTGCATGTATTGTCCTTTCTTGAGGTATAAAGGCAAATAGGTTGAACATGGAGGTTTCTCATTCTTTTTTCACTCTAGACAAATTTGGCCTTTTCCCATAAAACACTTTAATTTTCCCAACAATTTTACTGGTATAACTGCTAATATGGAAAGCAATACTGACCATTTCAAAAAAAGCTGCTATGATGGATAGCTTTTGGCATTGTTGTTCTGTCATAGAAGGGAAAACCTTTTTTGGATGTATGGCCCCAGTTTTGTAAAATAATTTGTAAGTTCGATTTAGATGTATGGCCCTAGCTTCGTAAAATAACTTCAAAGTTCCATATTAGATGTATATGATTATGTCCCTCTGCTTTGTTGTCCCACTTCCTGTGGCTTCTTTGGTCTTTGCGAACTTTGTGAAGTATGCATGGTCCATCATTTTACATAGTGGCTGTACTGAAGTACAAATTTGCATTCTTATGGTGGCTAGCATGTCCCTTCAAGTTTGAACTGGTTAAGCATTTGCGTGATAGTCAATATTTCTTTTGCCTCAATAAAAACTCCTTTCCTTGGTGGGATATTCTTCTATTAAATTTATTTTTTACTAAATCCTAGAGAAGTCTCATAGCATACTCTTCTAAAAGTATATGAATTAAGTTTATGAAACACAACTTGTAGGGCCGAATATTACAGCATATCATAAAGTTGCACCTTAACTAAATGATTGTCTAGCTGAAAGTTCTTGGTTATTTCCTTCAGAGCTATATTCTGTAATCTGTAAATTCTTGAAATTCATGAAAACAATTTTAAGAGCATTCTAGGAAATGCAGTCCTTTGAAGTCATATTTCTGGAATGCAGATGACCGGCAATGCTGGATACATGTTTTTTGTGTGCGTAGCTGGTCTCTGCAATTTGATCGAACCTACAATTGTTTGATATATTTTTCCTGTATCTTCGTACAACTATAAACATCTATGTTACTGATATTAGTTGCTGATATGTTCTCTCATTTGTTCATATCTCAGCTTAACAAAATGTTGGAGGAGAAGGTCCGTCCATACATTCAGAATATTGACAATACTGTACTTCCTCAGCCTATCGTTATGGAGTCTGAAAGAAATCAGGATCAAAAGGTACTTTTGTTTTCTTGGGTATCTAGTAAAAAAATACCTAAAATGCATGATGCATTTAAAAAAATAAAATAAGTTGACTTGATAGGAGTGATGGTAAAGTGTGTTAACACTATCCCACTAAAACAGATTGCCAAACGCTTACTTCAGATTCAGATTTCTTTAGACACTGGAAGTAATGCGTTTGCAGATCGTTTTGAAATTACGTAAATCAGTATACACCAGCACTTCACCTTTTGCTACACATGAATGCAAATATTTGAATTGGACCATGTCACGAAACATTGAAAATTTGTGGTCGTTACTTTCTGACATCAACTGTCTGCTATGTGGTCTCTGTTGGATCCTCACTATCTGTTCCCTTTGCTACATTTCCAACGAAAAGTAGACGGTGTCTAAGCATATTTTAGCTTTATTAACTCATTGTTAAAGCTCATTGTTAAATTGGTGCAGAAAAAGCATGGACGAAGGAGATGGTGGTTGTTCTGATGGTCTTCGCTAAAGCCAGTACAATATCTAATGCTTATAGCAGCTTTTTGGTAGATTGCATCATTTTGTTTTTCTTTTTTTTCCTGGTTTTATGTTCTATTCAAGTGTCTGTTGTAGGTAGCAAAGTAAAGTTGTAGTCTCTCTTTCCCTCCCTTTCTCTCTCTATTTATGCTATGTTACCCTACAAAACAACAATATGCATAAGCAGACTATATGAATTTCTACCTACTCTTTCTCCCTCCTACCTTCTCCTCCTTCCTCTGTTATTATTTTTTCCATCGTAGAGAAACAGTTTGTTACGAAACAATTCAAACTTGGTTTCGGTATTAATTTTTTAATTTTATTCCTTTCTTTCTTTTGTCGTTTAATGTTGGGGACAGATTTTGCGTTTAATAGCTACAGGTTCTCATTCCCCTACCAAATTAATTTTCATTTTAAGTCACCTAGTTTGGTAGGCAGTTGGGAGCAATTGTATCTTAGGCCCTCCTACCTATACCATATATCAAACCTTATTACCCTCAATGTTTAAGGTTTGTGTTTATTACATTTAAGCATACCAAATTACCATTTCTATACCATAATTCAAATTAGGGATATAATTAAGGGTTCATTTATATTAGGCATAATTATAGGACTGTATCTTCCCACTTTCTCTTTTCCTTTCATCTCAACTGTTCACAACACACACACAACTCACGATGCTCCTATGCTTCCTCTCGTTGATCATCCCCAACTGCCCACCACCGTCGAAGAATATCATATTTTCAGATTCACAAGAAAATTTTAAATTCTTTGATCGAACCGCTTGAATTTTTTTACCTACCTATACCATATATCAAACCTTATTACCCTCAATGTTTAAGGTTTGTGTTTATTACATTTAAGCATACCAAATTACCATTTCTATACCATAATTCAAATTAGGGATATAATTAAGGGTTCATTTATATTAGGCATAATTATAGGACTGTATCTTCCCACTTTCTCTTTCCTTTCATCTCAACTGTTCACAACACACACACAACTCACGATGCTCCTATGCTTCCTCTCATTGATCATCCCCAACTGCCCACCACCGTCGAAGAATATCATATTTTCAGATTCACAAGAAAATTTTAAATTCTTTGATCGAACCGCTTGAATTCCCACTGGAAATAATAATGGCAGAGAGTTCGAAATTCTTTGACCTCTTTTTTTTTTGGGCAGTGGTTGAAGGTTACTGGTTAACACAGTCGATTGAAACTCGAAGAAGAAGAAGAAGAAGAAGACATATTTCCAGAATTTGTAGATATTTTGTAGTCAAATTGTAGTCAAATTAGAAAAATTGTAGATAAATTGTAGACTGTTTTTTGCAGAAGATTTTGTAGAAGCTTTAGTCGTTTTGGATTTGTGAAAACAGAAAATAATGCATCTACAATCAGAATACAAATAATCTACAATTTATCTACAAGATATCTACAAAATAGATACATTGAATTTTAATATCCAAATTCTCATTTCAATTGTAGCATAATTGGCATTTTCGACATAATTGTAGAAGATTTGTAGAAGTTTTAGTCTTCCCAATCTACAATTCATCTACAATTTATCTACAATATATCTACAATTCTACAATTTAACTATAATTTATCTACAATTTCTGGAAATACGTCTTCTTCTTCTTCTTCTTCTTCTTCTTCTTCTTCTTCGAGTTTCAATCTAAAATTCAGTCAAAACCAAGTCTAATCTTCACCAAAACCCCTCAAAATTGAGATATAAACTCCTAAACATATTCCGAATTATTTACAACAACACCCAATCCAAACAAATAATGATTTTTGAAAACCCAAATTTGAATTCAAAGCTTTCAAGCTTTTTAATGGCTATCAATGGTGGAAAATATATGGAAGAACAGATGAAGATGAAGATGAAGATGAAGAACAGAAATCTCCTTTCCGTTTGATTGCTAGAGCTTCAGTAGCTTGCGTTTTTTGAGAATTGTAGTTGAGTGAGAGAAGAGAGATCTCTTTCCGTTGAGGAAGGAGAGAATTACGCAGCAATTCGAATTTAATGTTGACAGAATCACACGCAGATCTGGTGCCTTCATTTTAGCGCGTTTTTTATGGCAAAATCTACCTATTTTTGGATTGGTATATAATTTGTAGTAAAAGTATGGACTACACAGGTAAATAACAAATTATGAACATTTTTGGTAATAAGGTTTGATATATGGTATAGATAGGTAAAAATCCCATGCGATTTGGCACAAAAAGGCCTTTCTCACACCAAGTGTGAGTAGTTGTATCTAACATAAAGGTGGAATTGCTCTATGAAAGAGACTTGTCCTAATTTGGCTGGGCAGGCAATTTAAGGGAAAGAAGGTCCAGAAATTGAGTCCTCCTATAAAAGAAGGTCGATGCTCATGATGAACATCCACTTCAACATTTTGACCGAGGAACGAGAACTCAAAAAATAACGCAACAATATGATGATAACTTATCTGCATTGAATCTTTGCGCCAAATTAATAGATGTATGAGGTTCTTTTCACCATTTCTTTATGTCAAGGGCATATCGTGCACATGCTATTAGCTCATCTGAACCCATAATTTTCACTCATATTCTATATTTTTACTAAAAAAATTATTAATTTTGTACAGATAATAAAATTTGAACCCATTAAATTAGATGAGATGTGGTAAAATTGCGAATTTAAGCCATAAAATTCAAATCTTAAACCCGCCTCTATTTCAAGTAGAATTATGTTAGGTACCAAATGAATAGGCATGCTAGAAACTTTCTCCATATAAATACCAAACTAGTATCCGTACTTGCGCGATGCGCGGATCGTATCAAAGAATATTAAATTGTGATCGGATTTATTTGAACATATTGAATTGTACTGTTTCAGTAAATTTTCATGATCATTTATCAATAATCAATAATATTTATTTGTGTTATTTACTTCATCTTTTTAAAAAAATTAAAATATAACATTGCCATTATTTCTATCTCCTGCTTTGTGTATTTTTCCTATTTATCGATGATTATTTTTTTCAGTTAGTTACCTATAATTTAAATAATATGATATTTAAAATCTAATTAAGACTTTGAATTCTACAATAATGAGATAACAATCCTAGTTCTTTTGACAAAAACCTTGGTGAAATACGAATTTGAATTGATTCATGCTTAATGTTAAAATTTTTGGTAACCATCTCTATGAAGAAATCATAAAGTGAAAGCTAATCAGTTGTTGCAAAAAGAATAATTCAACCAATTCATGCATTGATAAAGTATCACAAATTTTTTCTTCATCTGTAAGTTTATTAAGTAGATAAACTTTTTAAATTTAATGTAGTCGATGAGCCATATGAAATGACACATAAATTACTTCTAAAAAGTATAGTCATTACACGTTACCTTTCTATATATGAGAACTTGAAAATTACACAATGTACCTCTAATGTGAAGAACTTGAACATCTCTTCCTGGCATAAATTGCATAATTTTAAACACTAGATCCTTGAAATGGCCCATCTTTCACAAATCTTCGCAAAATTAAAACTTCCATATATTAAATAATAGAACTTAGGATGAACATATCCTAAAAGAAACTAAATGAAAGACATCTAGGAAAAGATGAGAGTCTTGTTGAAGATCTGATCTCCATTCATACCTATACAAGCTTCATTTTTGCAGTGTCCGTTAGAGTTTCCTGAACCAAAAAATTATGAATGGATAGTATCTTTAACAAAGTAAAAGCCAAGACGATACAGAAAGAAAGAAGAAAATATAAGAAATCATATCGAAGCCTCTCTAATTTTGTCATCTTTGCAAATTTCATAATACTTCACTTCATCATGTATTGCTAAAACCACTAACCCATAAGGACAAAACCTACAAAAGACAATGCTAAAAAATAACACTAATATCTACTATTAAATAACATTTGAAAAAAAAATCAATTTTCTTGATCAAGATTAAGCCTTTTTAAAATCCGAATACGTATCGATCGTAAGACAACATAATCAATAAGAGAAAGAAGTATAAAAATTTGTTGACTTGAGAATTTCGCATGGCAACCACAATTATTGTATAAAATTAAAAATACGCTATCTCTTGTATAACATATCGTTTAATATTACAGTCATTCATTTTAGCACCCAAATTTCAGTAAATAAGTACATGCATAACAATTTAGGCTAAATGAAATATAATGTTTACAGTTCAAATGAAATGAAAAAAATATTTTCATTTTTGTTCTGAAATTTGTTCATTTTTGTTCTGAATGTGTTGGCTCGTGAAAGTAGTCAGTTGCGAGAACTCCTATTTCAGATTTAGAACTTCTATTACCAAGACGAATTTCAAAATTCTAATACAGAAGAATCAATTTCTTTTTTCATGTTGAACGAATATAACTGTAATCAAAATCCGTTTATTTATCTATTTGCTCCACAAAATCTTCTCGTCCATCTCTTTACCTCTCTCCTTAATTAATGTATCCCGACCAAAACTTTGAAAAAGGATAAACTATTATTAGCGTTGAACTTTTAAACAAATTAAAGAAAAAAGAAAGAAAACGTACCTTTGCATAAAAGACACAAATAGATGTTAAAAAGATTGTGTACATTTTTCACGTGAGAAGGGCAACCGAGATAACTTACTTGGTCTTAAGCATATCGCCAAGCAAGTGTTCAACAGGATTAAGCAAATACATATTATATGAACTTCTATTCTATTATGATTATGCCCCCACTAAATATGTTCAACTAATAGCAGAAAAATATAAAAGAAGAATGAAACATTCTTGATGGCTTTTTGCATTTTCTGTATTTCAAAAACTTATATTGCAAGTTAATGCATTACAAATCTACCACCACTATCCATCATCTTATTATAAATAAAAATAATTCCAATCACACAAATTAAAACCTGACCATACTAATTTAAAAGCTAACTATAACAACACTCAAATATAATTTTTTTTAGGAAGGTAACAATGTATAACTATTAACCAATAACTTAAACACCCTAATACTAAAATAATAACAATAATAACATAGCAAGTGTAATCCCACAAATGGAATCTCGAGAGAGTAAGATGTACGTAAATCTTACCCTTACCTTTGTAGGATAGAGAGACTATTTCTGATAGACTATTTTGTACAATACTAATACACCTAAATAACTCGGAAAAATATATTGAATTTATGTACGTTTCCTTATATGTTTCCTTCAACAGAACACAATCCATTTTGCTACTACAGAGAGATTCCTTCATATATGTATATTTTAAATAGTATCAAGAAGAAAAATTTATATATTATTAAAAGGATGGAAGTCTAGCCTAGGATTATGACAAGTGGAAGCATAGGAGAATGCCATGTGTTAGTTTGTAGGACAAAACTTAGTTAATTAGTTATTAGTTTTTAATTTTAAATTAAAATATTTAAATATCTATTATTTGAAGTAGGGGTAGTTATTTACTCAATTCAAATAAGTAATTAATAATTAGGAAGTTACCATTAGAAATAAAACTTCCATGGTTGCACAAGAACCTAAAATTGAGGAGCACATCCCACGAACTCCCACCCCCAAAATGTGATCTGCTTCCCCTCTCTTTTTTTTATCCGTAAAATTTCTTAATACATTAACTAATTATCATTATAAAAGATATTGCAGATTTTTTACGTTAACTTTTTAAATTTAAAAATAAATTTTAGTTATACTTTTTAAATTAAAGACAGTTACAACTTATATTCACGTTTTAGGATTATCCACAATCTTCTGTACTTGAAGAAAATTGTAGGCTTTTTTCTTATGTTGCTAGATAAGAGTACTTATCAAGAATTTTTAGCAACATAAGGTTAGATATTTGTAGACATGTGATTTTTGACCCTCCCCAAGATTTTTCATATTTTAGCACGTAAATATTTAATTTAGGCCTAATATAGCTATTTCAACTCATTTTTACTCTTTTACTTTATTTTATTACAAGAAAACGAAAATTACAAAAAAAATAGGTTCATTAATGTTGAAAAATATTAAATCTTTTAAATCTTGAAAAATACCAAAAATAATTTTTCTGTTAACGGTCAGTCTTATTTTAATAATTATTTTTACTTAAGTAGGGTTAATTAATATTTTTGATAATATTTTTATATGGATAAATTTTTAGTTAATTAAGCTAATTTTAAGCATAGCTAGTCATAAAAACCCAAGTTTCTAGCTCATTCCTTAAGCCCAATACCCAATACTCATTAAGCTAATCCTAGGGATCCTTCTATACTTTTCTTTGGAACAAAAAATAAATAAAAAGACCCTAAGGACCTAAGAGCAAATACACAAAATATAAGCCTAGACCCTATATCTATATAGACCTACGCCTAAAATCCAAAGAGGGGGGATCATCTCATCGGACCAGCGCTGCAGGACCCCAAAAATAGAACCCCTCCCTCTCGTTCTTCATCTTCCTCAGCTATCAACACAACCAAGAGACCCCCCTACGCACAGCAACACCCAGCACCCTCCAGTCCCTTTCGACCTCACTGTGCGAAACACGCACACATAACCCTTCTGTTTCTTCTTCAATGCCTCTGTTGCTTCTTCTTCAAAAATCAGCCATACACACTCTAAAACGCACAGGAACAGATAGAGCAATAAAAAAGGGAAGGGATTTGTAAAAAAAAAAAGAGTTTTGAAGTTGTTCTTTTCCAGTTCGTTCATAAAAAAAATGAAATGAAATTGATTTCTTTCTTTTAAAAAATTAGAAAAAAGGAACACAAAATCTCATCTCCTTCCTCCCTGATTTTGGTTCTTAAGAATGGAGTTCGATAGAGCCAAAATCGAGTATGTTTGTTCGAGTGTTTGCGGCTGGTTCGAGGTTCCACTCGAAAATCTGCTCCTAGGTTCGATTGGTAGTAGCCCAGTTCATTTTTTTCGGAAAGCTCCTTTGAGGAAATCACTGTTTTAGCTGCTGTTGAACACTCTGTTGAGCACTTCGAGCCTTAGTCTTCGATTTCAGCTTCTTTTGGCTAATGTTGAGCTGTATTTTGCTATATGAGGTACGTTTGCGGTTGTAATAATAAAATGATCACTGTTTGATGTTCTAGTGCTATTAAATCTGCACATATGTTCTCATTCAATTTTATTTGTTAACTACATTGTTTGCAAATTGAGGTTGTGTGCTTGATGAAATTGTTTTTTTTTGAGTATGTTGTAAATCTTAGTATCTTTATGAAAATGAATAGCACCGATCTGGTGGCCTGCGTAAGTAGTCCAGAATTTGAATCACTGATTAGTAATTTAGTATAAATTGATAATTTTCATGTGCCTAACATAAGTCCTAATATGAGTTGCAAATGAGTTTTACAAAAATGTTGTATTCTATGTCTTGCCACCTTGAATCATTGAGCTTAATCATATAGTTAAAGGTTGGATCCGATTGAAATAGCACCTGTACAGATGAAATGCATTGGTTTGCTAAGCTTATTATGCTTGCTAGTTGAATTGTCTCAATTGTCTCTTTCAAGTTCATAGCCTCTTCTGTTTTCCGCTTCTTTTAGATTTTTTTTAAGTATTTGATACATCGTGATGGCCTTTTGAAATGGTGTCTACATTTGTAGGATTGACAACAAACTTTAAGTTATTGATGTGTAAATGAATTTAATCTGTTGAGACATAAGTGATAAGAACAAAAGAATGGGAGATGGGTTTTAGAAAATCCACTGTTTGTTTCGTTAATAAGCCACGAGTCAAAGGCTGCATTAAAGAAAAGTTTGTGACTCAGATTATAAATAGACTCAGATTATAAATACATCGTAGCTTGCTTTAGTCGTGATTAATAAATCATTGTGACTATGGGTATGGTTCCCATGACATATTCATGGTCATGATACCCAATTCGGGATGTGCCATTAGTTGAATTTTCTATGGCCCTCGCAAACTTGAAAGTGCATAGTTATTTTAGGCGCGCAATTTAACTTAATTTCCTTAAGCTCGGGAGTGCATTTCATGTGACCCAAATCGAAATCCTAACAACGTTAAATAAAATGTGTCTCAAACTGCGGGTGCATTTCATGTGGTGCGATCCAAAGACGTGTTTTAGATGACGTTGAAATCTTACTTAAAATATTTAAATAAAAGCGATTATAAGGTTAAAATTGAACCATAAGCTAAAACATGTATTAAAATCAAGTAAATAGGCCAAATATAACAGTTGAGCGACCGTGCTAGAACCACGAAATTCAGAAATGCCTAACACCTTCTCCCACGTTAACAAAATTTCTTACTCGAATTTCTGTGTTCGCGGACTGTAAAACAGAGTTAATCTTTTCCTCGATTTGGGATTTGAACCAGTGACTTGGGACACCATAAATTATCTCAAGTGGCGACTCTGATTCTTAGACAAATAATCACGTTTCGATTGTCACTTTAAGTTGGAAAAAAACTCCCTTATACCCTTTCCGGGGTAGGTAAAAAGGAGGTGTGACAATATTCTTCTCTAAAAAAATCTCTTAATTAATCTTTGTTATTCCTCTATCATCAGATTTAATTTTATAATTTAATTTGAAATTATTGTCCAGTATTTAGCATCATGATATTTAATTTTTGTCTGTAGAAAAAATAAACTTACAGTCAAAAGATATCCTTAATAAGTTGGTAACCTATATAGATTGTTCCTTTTAAATTATTAGGTGAGGTGCGTATGCTATTTACATATAAACAATTTCAAATATAGAAGTCTTTCTATTAAAAGTTTATTTTTCTTCTTGATATTATGTAAAATATACATAAATGAAGGAATCTCTTTATAGTAGCAAAATGAATTGTGTTCTATTGAAGGAAACATATAAGGAAACATGCATAAATTCAATATAATTTTCCGGGTTATTTAGGTGTATTAGTATTGTACAAAATAGTCTATCAGAAATAGTCTCTCTATCCTACAAAGGTAAGGGTAATGTGACGACCCAAAGGGTCATCACCGGTTTTCTCCCTTTTTCCGTGCTTCCGAGGCCTTGAAAACCTCACCTTTAGTTGCCTCGATTTGCATGCGCAGTCCGGGCGTGTAGCCGGAAAAGCTTATGTGTTAAATTATGTGAAATTTGATAAATTGTGGCTTTAAAATGGTTAAAGTTGACTTTGGTCAATATTTTGGATAAACGGACCCGGACCCGTGATTTGACGGTCCCAGAGGGTCCGTAGAAAAATATGGGACTCAGGCGTATGCCCGGAATCAAAATCCGAGGTCCCGAGCCCGAGAAATAAATTTTTAAAAGAAATTATTTTCTGAAATTTAATATGAAAATTTGAAATGAAAATGAATTAGAAAGCATTGGTATCGGGCTCGTATTTTGGTTCCGGCGCCCGGTACAGGTCTTATATGTGGTTTAAGCGCTTTCTATGAAATTTGGTTGAAATCGGACGTCGTTTGACGTGATTCGGACTTGAATTCCTAAATTTGAAACTTGATGAAGTTTGAGAAAAAACTCTTGATTTTGAGGTTTGATTCATTGTTTTTGAAGTTATTTAGGCGATTTGATCGCACGGATAAGTTCGTATGATGTTGTTGAGTTAGTGCATGTGTTTGGTTAGGAGCCCCGAAGGCTCGAGTGTGTTTCAGATGTGTTTCGGAATGGTTTTAGACTTAGAAAAATTGCAGAACTGCTGTCTGCTGGTGTCCAGTCTTTTGTGCTATGCGATCGCATAGCTATGTCCGTGATCACATAGTGTAAATTTTTAGGGTTTTAGTTTGTTCTATGCGATCGCATAGTTCCTCCCGCGATCGCATAGTGTTAGCCTGAGAGGTCCTATATTTTGCTCTACGCAATCGCATTATTTCCTCTACGACCGCATTGTGTTAGCCAGCCTTTACTATTTCCTTTATGCGATCACATAGTGTCATCAGCGATCGCAGAGCCCTGTCCCATTTACTCTATGCGACCACACTCCTTTGTCCGCGATCGCATAGGCCAAATTCGCCCAGTTAAATTTTAAAATCCAGAACAGTAGCCTTACGAGATTCTTACAAAATTTCACAAACTCTTTCTTCTCCAAAGTTCTAGGGCGATCTTTGAAGCATTCTTTCACCATAAACTCTTGGGTTAGTAATCTTTAACCTATTCTCTTCCATTTTCATCAACATCTATTGAATTTTTTGGCCTAAAACATGTAATTTAGGGTAGAAATTGGGGGAGTGGGGTAGAGTTAGGGCTTTTTACTTTTTCTTGATTTGGACCTCATTTTGGGGTTGAATGTGAAAATAAATTATATATTCGGGCTTGTGGATGAATGAGTGATATGAATTTGGTCCGAACCTCGTGTTTGGACCATGTGGGCCCGGGGTCGAATTTTGGTATTTTTGGAAGAATGCTAGGAACTTCATATCTAAGCTATGTGATTTTGTTATCGAGTCTTTATTGATATTATTGAATTAATTATGCCTAGATATCGTTGTTTCGGAGTCGGATTATAAAGGAAAAGCGGTATTTGAAGGTTGATTGCTATTCTTTGGACCGAGGTAAGTGTTTGTTCTAACTTTGGCTTGAGGGAATAGGATTAGAGTATTGTTTGCTATTTGCTAATTGTTGAGTACGGTGTATAGGCATGGTGACGAGTATCTATACACCGGAGTCTAGCATGACCGTGAGTCTTATTTGTGTTTAGTCGGATTTTGTGATACCTTTTCCTTGTTAAATTGATAAATTTCATATAATGTGAAGAGTTTGAGGAAGAATTATGATTTGTACATTCTTGGAGCATTGGCTCGAGTATATCATAAAGCGTGAAAGTATATGAAATGATTGAACCTCTTTGGAGCGTTGACTCAGGTGGTAGTGAGATAAGAGGTAAAAGTGAAAGAATTATTGAATTTCTCCCTTTCTGGGATGCTTGTTGCTTTTTTGACTATATCCCTTGCCGGGATGCTGAGATTATTGATATTGTTCCATTGCCGGGTTTTTAACTGCTTAATTGTGCTCCCTTGCCAGGAGTTAGCTGTTTATTTGTATTCCTTTGCCAGGATTTCTATCATTATTTGTCTACTCCCTTGCCCCTTGTTTGTAATTGTTGCTTGGGTGAGGAAGAGTGATAAAGCACGAAGGGTGATGCCGTGCATTGTTTGCTATTGTGAGGAAAGAGTGTAAAGCACGAAGGGGGATGCCGTGCCGCACGATGTACCATTCCGTGCCGATTTTATTGATTATATGGTGAGGAAGGAGAGTAAAAGCACGAAGGGTGATGCCGTGCATATTTTATTTATATGATTGCTTTGGTGAGGACGAGAGCGTAAAGCACGAAGGGTGATGCCGTGTATTTGTTGCTTTCTGATTCTTTGTTGATAACCGAGTTATGTTGTTTCTTTCATTACTTGTTCTTATTTGATTTACTTCGAGGTTATAGATTTCCTTACCCTGTTTGCCTTGTGATTGTTGTTTGGGTGAGGAAGAGCGTAAAGCATGAAGGGTGATGTCGTGTATTGTTTTGGTGAGGACGAGAGTAAAAGTACGATGGGTGATGCCATGCAAATTGTTGATTTTTGATTCTTGTTGACATTCTGGCTTTGTTACTTCTTTATGTTATTGAGGATTTCTATTTGAAACTGTTAGCTCCCCATAGCATGCTCCCCCTCTTAACTGTTTAAATTCTGTATATTTCCTTTTATTGCATATATCTGCACAGGTTGTTTTTGGTAGGTCCTGTCTAGCCTCGTCACTACTTCGCTGGGGTTAGGCCAGACACTTACCAGCACATGGGGTCGATTGTGCTGATGCTACACTCTATGCATCTTTTTGCACAGATCCAGGAGCAGCTTTTGGACCTCAGCAGTAGGATTTGATCGGGAGATGACTTCAGTCCAGAGACACCGAGGTAGCCTTGCTGACGTCCGCAGGCCTGGAGTCTCTCTCTCTCTTTATTCAGTTTGTTATCTTTTGTACCAACAAACAGTTTATAATTTTCTTTCAGACGATTGTATTTAGTAAATCTTAGAAGTTCGTGAGCATTGTGACACCAATCTTGGGTAGAGGATTATGTTAAACTTTCCGCATTTCTATTCAGTTTTTATGTAAGTTAAGACTTCCGCTTGAAATTTTTAATTATGTTGCCTTTATTACATGTTGATAATTATGAAAAAGAATGTGTGTTAAATGGAAGGTAATTTAAGTTGGCTTGCCTAGCTCCTATTAGTAGGTACCATTACGACCCCAAGGGTGGGAAATCCGGGTCGTGACAAGTTGGTATCAGAGCACGAGGTTACTTAGGTCTTACAACTCACGGACAAGCTCGGTAGAGTCTGAGGGATCGATACAGAGACGTCTGTATTTATTCCGCAGAGGCTACTGAGTTCGGAAAACTTCACATATGTTCTTTCTTGCCGTGCGGTTCTGTTTCCCCAATACCGATTGAATTTCTACTCCGTTATTTCGCAGATGGAGAGGACACGCGCTTCCTCATCGACCGTGCAGCAGCCCGAGCCCCCACCAGCAGCTCCTATTAGGGGCAGAGGGCGAGGCCGAGGCAGGGGCAGAGCTCAGCCCCGAGCAACAGTTCCAGAGGTGGAGCCTCATGTTGATTATGATGAGGAGGTTCCAGCTCCAGTAGCTCCGATGGGCCCAGCTCAGGTCCCAGAGGGGTTCATTGCCACCCCAGTTCTTCAGGACGCCCTGGTTCGATTGGTGCGCCTTATGGAGAGTGTCACCCGAACAGGTTTGCTTCTTGTAGCACCAGCCACTTCTCAGGCTGGAGGAGGGGCTCAAACTCCTGTTACACGCACTCCGGAGCAGGTAGCTCCCCAGATTCAGACTCCAGCGGTTCAGCCAGTTGGGGTAGTTCAGCCGGGTGCCATAGCTCAGACCGGCAATGGAGCGACTATGTCCGCCTATGCTTTGTGGAGACTGGATAGGTTCACGAAACTCTTCACTTCTACTTTTGCTGGTGCATCTACTGAGGATCCCCAGGATTATCTAGATAGCTACCACGAGGTTCTCAGAAACATGGGTATTGTTGAGACCAATGGGGTTGATTTTGCTACATTCGCTTGTCTGGATCCGCCAAGACTTGGTGGAGGGATTATTACTTAGCGAGACCAGCCAGATTGCCATCTTTGACTTGGAAGCAGTTTACAGTATTGTTTCTAGAGAAGTTTCTCCCCGTTACTCAGAGAGAGGCCTATCGGAGGCAGTTTGAGCGCCTGCAGCAGGGTTCTATGACTGTTACCCAGTATGAGACCAGGTTCATCGATTTAGCTGACCATGCTCTCATCATAATTCCCACCGAGAGAGAGAGAGGGTGAGAAGGTTTATTGATAGTCTTATTCTATCGATTCGTCTTCAGATGGCCAAGGAGGCCGGGAGCGAGATCATATTTCAGGAGGCGGCCAATGTGGCCCGCAGAGTTGAGATGGTTCTGGCACAAGGAGGTGGTCATGGGTCGGATAAGAGGCCCCGTCATTCAGGCAGATTCAGTGGTACCTCATCTGGAGGTAGAGATTTGTATGGTAGAGGCCATCCTCCTAGGCCCTTTCAGTCAGCTCTCCAGGTATCACATGGTATCTCACATGGTCGTGGTTCTCAGACGCATTATTTAGATCAGCAGTCCTTCAGTGCACTACCAGCTCCCATCAGTGCACCGCCGCTTTAGAGTTCCCGAGGTGGTCATTCAGGGTGACAGGGTCAGCAGTTTCAGCAACCGAGTGCTTGTTACACTTGTGGTGATATGGGTCACATTGCCAGGTTTTGCCCTCGAGCTTCAGGTAGTTCTCAGCAGTAGGGTCCTCGTCTTATGATTCAGGCACCAGTTGCTCTACAGCCTTCCCAGCCAGCTAGAGGCGGGGGTAGAGGACATAGAGGTGGAGGTAGAGGTCATAGAGGTGGAGCTCATACTGCCAGAGGTAAGGGTCAGCCAGTAGCCGATCGTCCCAGGGATGTGATTCAGGAAGGTGAGGCCCAACCCCGATGTTATGCTTTGCCAGCCAGGCCAGAGGCTGAGTCATCTGATGCTGTTATTACAGGTACTATTTTGGTTTGTGATAAAGATGCTTCAGTGCTATTTGACCCCGGATCTACGTATACATATGTGTCGCCCTATTTTGCACCCTACCTGGTTATACCTAGTGAGGCTTTGAGTATTCCTATGGATGTATCTATACCAGTGGGTGATTCTATAGTGGTTGATCAGGTTCATCATTCCTGTGTTGTGGTGTTTAGGGGACTTGAGACTCGTGTTGATTTGTTGCTCTTAGATATGGTGGATTTCGACGTTATATTAGGGATGGATTGGTTGTCCCCGTATCATGCAATCTTGGATTGTCATGCCAAGACTGTGACTTTAGCCTTACCGAATTTGCTCCGTTTAGTGTGGAGAGGGACTCCTGGTCATTCTACCCCGCAGTGTTATTTCGTATGTGAAGGCTCGGCGTATGGTCGAGAAGGGGTGTTTGGCCTACTTGGCTTATGTTCGTAATTCCAGTGCTGAGATTCCCTCTAGTGATTCTATGCCCATGGTTCGTGAGTTTCCTGAGGTTTTCCCATTAGACTTGCCAGGGATGCCACCCGATAGCCAAATCGATGATTTTTGCATCGATTTGGCTCCGGGCACTCAGCCCATTTTTATTCCTCCATATCGCATGGCCCCGCCAGAGTTGAAAGAGCAGTTGCAAGACTTGCTTGAGAAGGGTTTCATTAGACCTAGCGTATCGCCTTAGGGTGCGCCAGTTCTGTTTGTAAAGAAAAAAGATGGCTCGATGAGAATGTGCATTGATTACCGGCAATTGAACAAGGTTACAATTAAGAATAAGTATCCACTACCGAGGATTGATGATTTGTTCGATCAGCTTGAGGGTGCCAAGGTATTTTCAAAGATTGACTTGAGATCTGGCTACCATCAGTTGAGGATTAGGGATCCGATGTCCCTAAGACAACATTCCGCACTCGGTACGGGCATTATAAGTTCTTGGTTATGTCATTTGGGTTGACCAATGCCCCAGCAACCTTTATGAATTTGATGAACCGAGTATTCAGGCCTTATTTGGACTCGTTCGTGATAGTATTCATTGATGATATTTTGATATATTCCCGCAGCCGAGAGGAGCACAAGCAGCATCTTAGAGTGGTTCTTCAGACCTTAAGGGATAGTCAGTTATATGCTAAGTTCTCAAAGTGCGAGTTCTGGTTGAGCTCGGTTGCATCTCTGGGTCATGTTGTATCAGTAGAGGGTATTTAGGTTGATCCAAAGAAGATTGAGGCAGTCAAGAACTGGCCTAGACCAGCATCAGCCACAGAGATTCGGAGTTTCTTGGGGTTAGCAGGTTACTATCGTCGGTTCGTGGAGGGGTTCTCATCTATTGCAGCCCCGATGACCAGGTTGACCCAGAAGGGAGCCCAGTTCAAATGGTCGGACGAGTGTGAGGCGAGCTTTCAGAAGCTTAAGATAGCTCTGACTACGACACCGGTATTGGTTTTGCCCACAGGTTTAGGGCCTTATACAATCTATTGTGATGCATCTCGTATTGGACTTGGTGCAGTGCTGATGCAGGATGGCAAGGTCATTGCCTATGCTTCGAGGCAGTTGAAGGTTCATGAGAAGAACTATCCAGTGCATGATTTGGAGTTGGCAGCCATCGTTCATGCATTGAAGATTTGGAGGCACTATCTGTATGGCGTGGCGTGTGAGGTGTTCACGGGTCATAAGAGTCTTCAGTATTTGTTCAAGAAAAAAGAGTTGAATTTGAGGCAGAGGAGGTGGTTGGAGTTGTTGAAAGATTATGACATCACTATCCTATATCACAGGAAAAGGCCAATATGGTGGCTGATGCCTTGAGTAGGAAGTCAGCCAGTATGGGCAGTCTTGCTTATATTCCGGTCGGCGAGAGACCGCTAGCTTTGGACGTTCAGGATTTGGCCAATCAGTTAGTGAGGTTGGATATTTCTGAGCCTAGTAGAGTATTAGCTAGCATGGTCGCCCGTTCTTCATTATTAGAGCGTATCCGTGATCGACAGTTTGGTGATCCCTATTTGTGTGTCCTTAGGGACACGGTATAGCGTGGAGGTGCCAAGAAGGTTACCTTAGATGCTGATGGAGTTTTGAGATTGCAGGGTCGAGTTTGTGTGCCTAATATGGATGGGCTTCAAGAGTTGATTTTAGAGGAGGCCCATAGCTCCTGGTACTCTATTCATCCGGGCACCGCGAATATGTATCAGGACTTGCGACAACATTGTTGGTGGCGTAGAATGAAGAAGGATATAGTTGCCTATGTGGCTCGGTGTTTGAATTGTCAGCAGGTTAAGTATGAGCATCAAAGGCCTGGTGGTTTATTTCAGAGGATTGAGCTTCCCGAGTGGAAGTGGGAGCATATCACTATGGACTTCGTTGTTGGGCTCCCGCAGACTCGGAGGAAGTTCGACATAGTTTGGGTCATTGTTGATAGGCTGACCAAGTCAGCGCTTTTCATTCCTGTGGCAGTCTCCTATTCATCTGAGAGGTTAGCTGAGATCTATATCCGGGAGATTGTTCGCCTTCATGGTGTGCCGGTATCTATCATTTCGGACTTAGGTACGCAGTTTACCTCGCGTTTCTGGAAAGCAGTCCAGCGAGAGTTAGGCACCCAGGTTGAGTTGAGTACAACATTTTATCCTCAGATGGATGGGCAGTCCGAGCGGACTATTCAGATATTGGAGGATATGCTCTGAGCTTGTGTCATTGACTTTGGAGGTTCATGGGATTAGTTCTTGCCTTTAGCAGAGTTTGCCTACAACAACAGCTACCAGTCGAGTATCCAGATGGCTCTTTATGAGGCTTTGTATGGTAGGCGATGTCGATCTCCGGTTGGATGGTTTGAGCCGGGAGAGGCTCGGTTGTTGGGTACAGATATGGTTCAAGAGGCTTTGGACAAGGTCAGAATCATTCAGGATAGACTTCGTACAGCTCAGTCCAGGCAAAAGAGCTATGCAGATCGAAAGGTTCGAGATGTGGCTTTCATGGTTGGTGAGCGGGTATTGCTCTGAGTGTCGCCTATGAAGGGCGTGATGAGATTTGGGAAGAAGGAAAAGCTTAGCCCTAGGTTCATTGGTCCATTTGAGATTCTTGATCGAGTGGGAGAGGTGGCTTATAGACTTGCATTGCCACCGAGCTTATCAGCCGTACATCCAGTGTTTCATGTGTCCATGCTTCGGAAATATCATGGTGATCCATCCCACGAGTTAGATTTTAGCACTGTCCAGTTGGACAAGGACTTAGCTTATGAGGAGGAGCCGGTAGCTATTCTAGACCAGCAGGTTCGCCAGTTGAGGTCGAAGAGTTTTCCTTCGGTTCGTGTTCAGTGGAGAGGTCAGCCTCATGAGGCATCGACCTGGGAGTCCGAGTCAGATATGCGGGACCGTTATCCTCACCTTTTCCCCGACTCAGGTACTTCCTTCTTATGTCCGTTCGAGGACGAACGGTTATTTTAGAGGTGGAGAATGTGACGACCCAAAGGGTCATCACCGGTTTTATCCCTTTTTCTGTGCTTCCGAGGCCTTAAAAACCTCACTTTTAGTTTCCTCGATTTGCGTGCACAGTTCGGGCGCGTAGCCGGAAAAGCTTATGTGTTAAATTATGTGAAATTTGATAAATTATGGCTTTAAAATGGTTAAAGTTGACTTTGATCAATATTTTGGGTAAACGGACCCGGACCCATGATTTGACGGTCCCAGAGTGTCCGTAGAAAAATATGGGACTCGGGCGTATGCCCGGAATCGAAATCCGAGGTCCCGAGCCCGAGAAATAAATTTTTAAAAGAAATTGTTTTCTGAAATTTAATATGAAAATTTGAAATAAAAATGAATTAGAAAGCATTAGTATCGGGCCTGTATTTTGGTTCCGGTGCCTGGTACAGGTCTTATATGTGGTTTAAGCGCTTTCTGTGAAATTTGGTTGAAATCGGACGTCGTTTGACATGATTCGGACTTGAATTCCTAAATTTGAAACTTGATGAAGTTTGAGAAAAAACTCTTGATTTTGAGGTTTGATTCATTGTTTTTGAAGTTATTTAGGCGATTTGATCGCACAGATAAGTTCATATGGTGTTGTTGAGTTAGTGCATGTGTTTGGTTAGGAGCCTCGAGGGCTCGGGTGTGTTTCGGATGTGTTTCGGAATTGTTTTAGACTTAGAAAAATTGCAGAACTGCTGTCTGCTGGTGTCCAGTCTTTTGTGCTATGCGATCGCATATCTATGTCCGCGATCGCATAGTGTAAATTTTCAGGGTTTTAGTTTGTTCTATGCGATCGCATAGTTCCTCCCGCGATCGCATAGTGTTAGCCTGAGAGGTCCTATATTTTGCTCTACGCGATCGCATTATTTCCTCTGCGATCGCAGTGTGTTAGCCAGCCTTCACTATTTCCTTTATGCGATCGCATAGTGTCATTAGTGATCGCAGAGCCCTGTCTCATTTACTCTATGCGATCGCACTCCTTTGTCTATGATCGCATAGGCTAAATTCGCCCAGTTAAATTTTAAAATCCAGAACAGTAGCCTTACGGGATTCTTAAAAAATTTCACAAACTCTTTCTTCTCCAAAGTTCTAGGGCGATCTTTGAAGCATTCTTTCACCATAAACTCTTGGGTTAGTAATCTTTAACTTATTCTCTTCCATTTTCATCAACATCTACTGAATTTCTTGGCCTAAAACATGTAATTTAGGGTAGAAATTGGGGGAGTGGGGGTAGAGTTAGGGATTTTTACTATTTCTTGATTTGGACCTCGTTTTGGAGTCGAATTTGAAAACAAATTATATATTCGGGCTCGTGGATGAATGGGTGATATGAATTTGGTCTGAACCTCGTGTTTGGACCATGTGGGCCCGGGGTCGAATTTTGGTATTTTTGGAAGAATGCTAGGAACTTCATATCTAAGCTATGAGATTTTGTTATAGAGTCTTTATTGATATTATTGAATTAATTATGCCTAGATATCGTTGTTTTGGAGTCGGATTATAAAGGAAAGGCGGTATTTGAGGGTTGGTTGCTATTCTTTGGACCGAGGTAAGTGTTTGTTCTAACTTTGGCTTGAGGGAATAGGATTAGAGTGTTGTTTGCTATTTGCTAATTGTTGAGTATGGTATATAGTCATGGTGACGAGTATCTATACACCAGAGTCTAGCATGACCATGAGTCTTATTTGTGTTTATTCGGATTTTGTGATACCTCTTCCTTTTTAAATTGATAAATTTCATATAATGTGAAGAGTTTGAGGAAGAATTATGATTTGTACATTCTTGGAGCATTGGCTCGAGTATATCATAAAGCGTGAAAGTATATGAAATGATTGAACCCCTTTGGAGCGTTGGCTCAGGTGGTAAAGTGAGATAAGAGGTAAAAGTGAAAGAAAGAGAAAGAATTATTGAATTGCTCCCTTGCCGGGATACTTGTTGCTTTGTTGACTATCTCCCTTGCCGGGATGCTGCGATTATTAATATTGTTCCCTTGTTGGGGTTTTAACTGCTTAATTGTGCTCCCTTGCTGGGAGTTAGCTGTTTATTTGTATTCCCTTGCCGGGATTTCTATCATTATTTATTTACTCCCTTGCCCCTTGTTTGTGATTGTTGCTTGGGTGAGGAAGAGTGTTAAAGCACGAAGGGTGATGCCGTGCCGCACGATGTACCATTTCGTGCCGATTTTATTGATTATATGGTGAGGAAAGAGAGTAAAAGCACGAAGGGTGATGCCGTGCATATTTTATTTATGATTGCTTTGGTGAGGACGAGAGCGTAAAGCACGAAGGGTGATGTCGTGTATTTGTTGCTTTCTGATTCTTTGTTGATAACCGAGTTATGTTGTTTCTTTCATTACTTGTTCTTATTTGATTTACTTCGAGGTTATAGATTTCCTTACCCTGTTTGCCTTGTGATTGTTGTTTGGGTGAGGAAGAGCGTAAAGCATAAAGGGTGATGCCGTGTACTGTTTCGGTGAGGACGAGAGTAAAAGCACGATGGGTGATGCCATGCAAATTGTTGATTTTTGATTCTTGTTGACATTCTGGCTTTGTTACTTCTTTATGTTATTGAGGATTTCTATTTGAAACTGTTAGCTCCCCATAGCATGCTCCCCCTCTTAACTGTTTAAATTCTGTATATTTCCTTTTATTGCATATATTTGCACAGGTTGTTTTTGGTAGGTCATGTCTAGCTTCGTCACTACTTCGCCGGGGTTAGGCCAGGCACTTACCAGCACATGGGGTCGGTTGTGCTGATGCTACACTCTGTGCATCTTTTTGCACAGATCTAGGAGTAACTTTTGGACCTCAGCAGTAGGATTTGATCGGGAGCTGACTTCAGTCCAGAGACACCGATGTAGCTTTGCTGACATCCGCAGGCCCAGAGTCTCTCTCTCTCTTTATTCAGTTTGTTATCTTTTATACCGAAACAAACAGTTTATAATTTTCTTTCAGACGATTGTATTTAGTAAATCTTAGAAGTTCGTGAGCATTGTGACACCAATCTTGGGTAGAGGATTATGTTAAACTTTCCGCATTTCTATTCAGTTTTTATATAAGTTAAGACTTCCGCTTGAAATTTTTAATTATGTTGCCTTTATTACATGTTGATAATTATGGAAAAGAATGTGTGTTAAATGGAAGGTAATTTAAGTTGGCTTGCCTAGCTCCTATTAGTAGGCGCCATCACGACCCCGAGGGTGGAAAATTCGGGTCGTGACAGGTAAGATTTACGTACATCTTACTCTCTCAAGACTCCATTTGTGGGATTACACTAGCCATGTTATTGTTGTTATTATTTTAGTATTAGGGTGTTTAAGTTATTGGTTAATAGTTATACATTGTTACCTTCCTAAAAAAATATTATATTTGAGTGTTGTTATTGTTAGCTTTTGAATTAGTATGGTCAGGTTTTAATTTGTGTGATTGGAATTATTTTTATTTATAATAAGATGATGAATAACGGTGGTAGATTTGTAATGCATTAACTTGCAATATAAGTTTTTGAAATGCAGAAAATGCAAAAAGTCATCAAGAATGTTTCATTCTTCTTTTATATTTTTATGCTATTAGTTGAACAAATTTAGTGGCGGCATAATCATAATATAATAGAAGTTCATATAATATGTATTTGCTTAATCCTGTTGAACACTTGCCTGGCGATATGCTTAAGACCAAGTACATTATCTCGGTTGCCCTTCTCACGTGAAAAATGTACACAATCTTTTTAACGTCTATTTGTGTCTTTTATGCAAAGGTACGTTCTCTTTCTTTTTTCTTTAATTTGTTTAAAAGTTCAACGGCAATAATAGTTTATCCTTTTTCAAAGTTTTTGTCGGGATACATTAATTAAGGAGAGAGGTAAAGAGATGGACGAGAAGATTTTGCGGAGTAAATAGATAAATAAACGGATTTTGATTACAGTTGTATTCATTCAACATGAAAAAAGAAATTGATTCTTCTGTATTAGAATTTTGAAATTCGTCTTGGTAATAGAAGTTCTAAATTTGAAATAAGAGTTCTCGTAGCTGACTGCTTTCACGAGCCAACAAATTTCAGAACAAAAATGAAAATATTTTTTTCATTTCATTTGAACTGTAAACATTATATTTTATTTAGCCTAAATTGTTATGCATGTACTTATTTACTGAAATTTGAGTGCTAAAATGAATGACTGTAATATTAAACGATATGCTATACAAGAGATAATATATTTTTAATTTTATACAATTATTGTGGTTTCCATACAAAATTCTCAAGTCAACAAATTTGTATACTTCTTTCTCTTATTGATTGTGTTGTCTTACGATCGACACGTATTCGGATTTTATAAAGGCTTAATCTTGATCAAGAAAATTAATTTTTTTTCAAATAATATTTAGTAGTAGATGTTAGTATTATTTTTTAGCATTGTCTTTTGTAGGTTTTGTCCTTATGGGTTAGTGGTTTTAGCAATTCATGATGAAGTGAAGTGTTATGAAATTTGCAAAGATGACAAAATTAGAGAGGCTTCGATATGATTTCTTATATTTTCTTCTTTCTTTGTGTATCGTTTTGGCTTTTACTTTGTTAAAGATAATATCAATTCATAATTTTTTGGTTCAGGAAACTCTAATGGACACTGCAAAAATAAAGCTTTTATAGGTATGAATGGAGATCAGATCTTCAACAAGACTCTCATCTTTTCCTAGATGTCTTTCATTTAGTTTCTTTTAGGATATGTTCATCCTAAATTCTATTATTTAATGTATGAAAGTTTTAATTTTGCGAAGATTTGTGAAAGATGGGCCATTTCAAGGATCTGGAGTTTAAAATTATGCAATTTATGTCAGAAAAAGATGTTCAAGTTCTTCACATTAGAGGTACATTGTGTAATTTTCAAGTTGTCATGTGTAGAAAGGTAACGTGTAATAGGTTAGAGTTTGGGATAATAGTTGGATTCTCAACCTCCCCCCTCTTAGAACTCTAATAAATGGCCCCCTCAATGCTAATGAGGATCACATGCTAGTAAGTGATATTCTTGTTGATCACAAATGGAATCTGGACAAACTCTCCTTTTTCTATACCTATTGACATTCGAAATGCTATTCTAAGCACACATATAAGTTCCTCAACCTTTGCTAAATATAGAGCCTACTGGAAACTCTCCAATAATGGTGTCTTTAGTATAAAGTCTACTATCGAAATCCTAGCTCCTCTTAAAGCTCCCCACATGAACACCTCGTGGGTTTGGAAACTCAAAATTCCTAGGAAAATTTGCTACTTTCTTTGGCTTTGCCATCATAAGAAACTTCCTAGTAGATCCTACCTCATGCACATAGGTCTTAATATAGATGATGTGTGCCCAGCCTGTAGAAAAAATAAGGAAGACATTCATCACATCTTTCTAAACTGTCACATTGCCAAAAATTCTGGGTTGACCTAGGCATCACTCCCCCATCCTCAACAGATGGGCACTGGTTAGAATCCATTAGACTACTAAATCCTTCATTATCGTTCAAATCCCTAAAGTGGAAAGATATCTACCCTTTCTGCCTTTGGAATATTTAGCTCAACCGCAATAACAACAACATTAATAATATTTTCAATGGGGTCTCAGTCACACTGACTCTCAACAAAGCTGTTGAATTCAAATACCTCACTGGTTACAACCATACTCCGTTAAATACCATTATTATTCCTATCAAATGGCAAAAACCCCTAAGGACTTTTATAAGCTTAATTGCGACAGTGCTTACACAAATAACACCAGCATTGGTGGCTTGGGAGGAGTCCTTCGTAACAGTCATGGCACATGGATAGTGGAATACCAAAAATTAACTAATGTCATTGGCAACACTCATGCGGAACTTCTGGCACTAGAAACAGGTCTCAAAGTGGCGGTCCAATTCAGGCTTCATCCTATGGAAATAGAAACAGATTCCACTGAGGTAATATCTCTCTTTGATAAAGACCACCAAGTTTATGATCACCTTATCTCCTCATGCAGGTGGTTAATGGCACAGCTGGGAGCAACAATGCTCAGGCATAACTTCCGTGAAGCAAACTCTGTAGCTCATCTTTTGGCAAAAAATAGTAAGAAGCTAAAGTCTATGAATAAAACAATCATTCATCATGCACCTACCTAGGAGGTGGAGGCAGTTTTGAAGAATGATGCTGTGGAAAGACAGTACTTTAGTTCTATTTCGGAAGAAGTTTGTAATAGTTTGGCTAGTATGGGAAATGTAAATGCCATGCAAAATTCTAGTACTTTTGTAAGCTCTATCAGTTTCGATCCCAATGGGATGGATGATAGATCCCTATGTAATGTTACTTAGTTTATAATAAAGTTTCATATTTACAACCAAAAAAAAGAAAGGTAACGTGTAATGACTATACTTTTTAGAAGTAATTTATGTGTAATTTCATATGGCTCATCAACTACATCAAATTTAAAAAGTTTATCTACTTAATAATCTTACAGATGAAGAACAAATTTGTAATACTTACACCAAACAATAGTCATATTATAAGTGCATGAATTAGTTGAATTATTCTTTTTGCAACAACTGATTAGCTTTCACTTTAAGATTTCTTCATAGAGTTGGTTACCAAAATTTTTAACATTAAGCATGAATCAATTCAAATTCGTATTTCACCAAGGTTTTTTTCAAAAGAACTAGGATTGTTATCTCATTATTGTAGAATTCAAAGTTCTTAATTAGATTTTAAATATCATATTATTTAAATTATAGGTAACTAACTGAAAAAAATAATCATCGATAAATAGGAAAAATACACAAACAGGAGATAGAAATAATGGCAATGTTGTATTTTAATTTTTTTTTTTAAAAAGATGAAGTAAATAGCACAAATAAATATTATTGATTACTGATAAATGATCATGGAAATTTACTGAAACAGTACAATTCAATATGTTCAAATAAATTCGATCACAATTTAATATTCTTTGATACGATCCGCGTATCACGCGAGTACGGATACTAGTAAACTTTTAATAGAAAGACTTTTATATTTGAAATTGTTTACATGTAAATAGCATATACACCTCACCTAATAATCTAAAAGGAATAATCTATATAGGTTACCCACTTATTAAGGATATCTTTTGACTGTAAGTTTATTTTTCCTGCAGACAAAAATTAAATATTATGGTGCTAAATACTGGACAATAATTTCAAATTAAATTATAAAATCAAATATGATGATATAGGAATAACAAAGATTAATTAAGAGATTCTTTTAGAGAAGAATTTTGTCACGACCCAATCCCGGAACCCGGTCGTGATGGCGCCTCTCGCGGAGACAAGGCCAGCCAGAACAAAACGGAACACCTCATTTAAACAGTTAATTATCATAAACAATAGTAACTTATAATATAATATTCATAAATTGCGGAATTTAACGATAATAACATCAGGAACCATCCCGACACAGCCCAAACCGGGGTGTCACAAGTCATGAGCTACTACAGAATCTGCTATAGTTCTACAAAGTACGGAATCTGATACAACAGTCTGAAGAAAAAATAAATGATAGAGGATAAGAGAGAGACAAGGGGCTGCGGACGTCAACAACTACCTCGTAACTCCAAATCACTGCCTAGCCTGGAAGGAATCAACGCTCAGGTGCGGACTCTGCTATACCTGAATCTGCACACACGATGCAGGGAGTAATGTGAGTCCTCCAACTCAGTGAGTAATAATTATAAATAATGGCTGAGAGTATGAAAACACGTAAAGGCACAAAGCAATTCCATATCAAGCAGTAAAATCACTTAAAGCAGTAAATCAGTGAAGAATCAAATGATATTCCTTTTTAAAACAAGTAAAACATGTAATTTAACAGGTAATTAACAAGTAGAAATCTGCCCCTCGGGCACAGTATCAATCACTCAGCATAGTATCAGCCCCTCGGGCTCACTCTCAGTACAGTATCAGCCCCTCGGACTACCTCACAATCACTCAGCATAATGGTCAGCCATTGTTACCTGACCAAATTTCATCATACAGTGTCATTGTTACCACTGTTTCAAATTACATGGGTACCTGCGCTCACTGTGGGTGTGCAGACTCCGGAGGGGCCCCTTACGGCCCAAACGCTAAATCAAGCCACCTCGTGGCATCATCACTCAGCATATCCTCACATCACTCAATCCACCACATGACATAAATAGTATCTCAGGCCCTCGGCCTCATATCACTCAGCATATCCTCACATATTGCCCTCGGCCTCACTCAGTCCAGAAATCATCATAAGCCCCTTGGGCATTAGTAAAACAGTAGTTCTCAGCCCAAAACATGATGTAGAAATATCATTTAAGTTTCAAATCTAAGTAAAAGTGGCTGAGTTTGTAAAACAGTAGATATCAACAGGACTGAGTTCAAATAATAAGTCAAGCAGTAAGGAAACAGTAATAAAAATCCCCAAAGGGTTCAAATAGTTGGCACGAAGCCCAAATATGACAATCAACCCAAAATGATGATGATAACAAATGAATTTCAGTCAAATATTCGGTAAAATCATCAATCGGGATGGACCAAGTCACAATCCCCAGTAGTGAAAGACCCCACGCTCATCATCCAGCGCATATCTTGCCTCAATATAGCACTACGATGTGCAATCTGGGGTTTCAAACCCTCAGGACATCATTTACAAAGATTACTCACCTCGAACTGGCTAATTCTCTAGCTCGTGACGCCCTTTGCCCCTCGAATTGGCCTCCACGCGCGTCGAATCTATCTAAAATCAGAACAGATATGTCACAATATGCTAAGGGAACAAAGCTCAAGCGAAAGCATTTGAAAAAATATCAAAAATACCGAAATTAGCAAAACCCGAGCCCCGGGCCCACGTCTCGGAATCTGGTAAAATTTACATTTCCAAATCCTCATACCCTCACGAGTATAACCATACAAAAATCATCCAATTTCGATACCATTTGGTCCTTCAAATCATTGTTTTATATTTTTGAAAGGTTTCACAATTTTCTTCCCAAATTCCATCACAAATCACGAATTAAATGATGAATTCTGTGATAGATTCATGTATTCTAGTCAAATCTAAGTTAAAATCACTTACCCCGATGAATTTCTTGAAAAACCTTCGAAAAATCGCCAAAATCCGAGCTCTCTAGGTCAAAATATTAAATAAAATCCAAAACCTCATATTTATAGGTACTCCTCAGGTTTCAGTTACCGCGGGCCGCACCAAAACTCACGTGGTCCGCGCAAGCCAGTGCGGTCCGTGCAAAGGCAGCCGCGACCGCGCAGGCCTCCCTCTGCAGTGACAAGCTTTAATGATTTGGCCATAACCTTTACTACAGATGTCCAAATTATGATATCATTACATTTCTGAATACTAGACACGAAGGGCTACAACTTTCATTTTTGAATCACCTCAAAATTCCATGTAGATCAAAAGATATGAGCTTCCGAAGTAGGACCAGCGGGCGGGTTCTTCACCGCGGCCGCGCCCACTTTTGTGCGGTCCGCGCGATGCCTACCGCGCCCGCGCCCGCTTTTGTGCGGTCCGCACAGCACTCACCGCGGGCGAACTCATTTTTGTGCGGACCGCGTGAGTGAGTTCTGGGGCCTGCAACCCCTGTAGACCTGCTACAGCTATGATTTTTGCAATAAAACATCCCGGAACCTACCCGGAACTCCCGGAACTTCAAACCAATTGTACCAACACATCTCATGACGTCGTTCAAACTTGCTCAAAACTTCGGAATGCTCACAACAATATCAAATCACCAATTTAACATAGGATTCAGGCCTAAGAACTCTTAAATTATGCTTTCGATCAAAAGGTCTATCAAATCTCGTCCGAATGACCTGGAATTTTGCACACACATCCTAAATGACACAATGAAGCTACTGCAACTGTTGAAATTCCATTCCGACCCCTATATCAAAATCTCGCCTATCAACCGGAATTTGCCAAAATATCAATTTTGCCAATTCAAGCCTAAATCTTCTCTACAACTCCAAAACCCATTCTGATCGCGCTCCTAAGTCACAAATCACCTCCCGAAGCTAACCGAACCATCGAAACTCACTTCCGATCCTTCTAACACATAAGTCAACATCCGGTTGACTTTTTTCAACTTAAGCCTTCTTAAAAGAGACTAAGTGTCTCATTTCTTACCAAATCCTCTCCGAACTCGAACTAATAAACTCGATCACATAAAACACGGATAACGAAGCGTAAAGAAGCTGAAATTGGGGAAATGGAGCGGTAACTCATGAGATGACTGGCCGGGTCGTCACATCCTCCCCAACTTAAACAAATGTTCGTCCTCGAACGAGTCAAGAAACATACTTGAAGCCTCAAACAGATGAGGATATCTGCTCTGTATCTCCCGCTCGGTCTCCCAGGTAGCCTCCTCCACGGGCCGACCTCTCCACTGCACCTTCACTGAAGCTATATCCTTTGACCTCAACTTCCAAACCTGGCGACCCAAAATAGCTACTGGCTCCACATCAAAGGTCAAATCATCATCCAACTGAACCGTGCTATAGTCCAAAACATGAGACGGATTCCCACTATACTTCCAGAGCATAGAAACATGAAATACCGGATGCACACTCGACAGGCTGGGTGGCAAAGCAAGCTCATAAGCCACCTCCCCAATCCTCCGAAGCACCTCAAAAGGCCCAATGAACCGAGGACTCAACTTGCCTTTCTTCCCAAATCTCATAACACCCTTCATGGGCGAAACCTTCAGCAAGACCTTCTCACCGACCATGTAGGACACATCTCGAACCTTCCGGTCCGCATAACTCTTCTGACATGACTACGTTGTACGAAGCCTCTCCTGAATCACCTTTACCTTCTCTAAGGCATCCTGAACCAAATCTGTCCCCAATAGTCTAGCATCGCCGGGCTCGAACCAACCAACCGGAGATCTACACCGCCTCCCATACAAAGCCTCATATGGAGCCATCTGAATACTCGACTGGTAGCTATTGTTGTAAGCAAACTCTGCAAGTGGTAGAAACCTATCCCATGAACCTCCAAAGTCAATAACACAAGCGTGCAACATGTCCTCCAATATTTGAATAGTACGCTCGGACTGTCCGTCCGTCTGAGGATGAAACGCCGTGCTCAACTCTACTTGAGTACCCAACTCTCTTTGTACGGCTCTCCAAAACTGCAAAGTAAACTGGGTACCTCTATCTGAGATGATGGAAACAGGAATGCCATGCAACCGAACAATATCCCGAATATAAATTCCTGCCAACTGCTCTGAAGAATAGGTACTACACATAGGAATGAAGTGCGCAGACTTGGTCAGCCGATCCACAATCACCCAAATAGCATCGAACTTCTTCAAAGTCTGAGGAAGACCAACCACAAAGTCCATAATGATTCTCTCCCACTTCCACTCGGGAATAACCATCCGCTGAAATAAGCCACCCGGTCTCTGATGCTCATACTTTACCTGCTGACAGTTGAGACACTGAGCTACAAATCCCACAATATCTTTCTTTATTCTTCTCCACCAATAGTGCTGCCTCAAATCCTGATACACCTTCGCGACACCCGGATGAATAGGATACCGCGAGCTATGGGCCTCCTCCAGAATCAGCTCTCTAAGCCCATCCACATTGGGCACACAAATCCAGCCATGCATCCTCAACACACCATCATCACCGGTGGTCACATCTCTGGCATCATTATGCTGGACTCTGTCCTTAAGGACAAGCAAATGCAGATCATCATACTGGCGCTCTCTGATGCGATCATATAACGAAGACCGAGAAACCACACAAGCCAACACCCGATTGGGCTCTGAAATATCCACCTCACGAACCGATTGGCCAAGGCATGAATATCAACTGCAAGGGGTCTCTCCCCAACTGGAATATATGCCAAACTCCTCATACTCACTGCCTTTCGGCTCAAAGCATCGGCCACCACATTGACCTTTCCTGGATGGTACAATATAGTGATATCATAATCCTTAAGCAACTCCAACCACCTCCACTGCCTCAAATTAAGATCCTTTTGCTTGAACAAATGCTGAAGACAACGATGATCAGTGAACACCTCACAAGATACGCCATAACAAGTAATGCCTCCAAATCTTCAATGCGTGAACTATGGCAGCCAACTCCAAATCATGAACAGGGTAGTTCTTCTCATGGGGCTTCAACTGCCGAGAATCATAAGCAATAACTCTACCCTCTTGCATCAACATACAACCAATCCCAACTCTTGAAGCATCACAATACACAGTATATGAACCTGAAGCTGATGCAAAACTAATACTGGAGCTGTGGTCAAGGCTGTCTTGAGATTCTGAAAGCTCTCCTCACACTCGTCCGACCATATGAATGGAGCACCCTTCTGAGTCAACTTGGTCAAGGGCGATGCAATGGATGAAAATCCCTGAACAAACCAGCAATAATAGCCTGCTAACCCAAGAAAGCTACGAATCTCTGTGACTGAGGATGGTCTGGGCCAACTCTGAACCGCCTCTATCTTCTTCGGATCAACCTGTATACCCTCGCCGGACATCACGTACCCCAAGAAAGCCACTGAACTGAGCCAAAACTCACACTTGGAGAATTTTGCATAAAGCTTCTCCTCCCTCAGTCTCTACAACACAACTCTCAAATTCTCCGCGTGCTCCTCCTAACTACGCGAGTACACCAGAATATCATCAATGAATACAATAACGAACGAATCTAGATAGAGCTGAAATACACTGTTCATCAAATGCATGAATGCTGCTGGGGCATTGGTTAGCCCGAAGGACATAACAAGAAACTCATAATGACCATATCTGGTCCTAAAAGCAGTCTTAAGAATATCTGAATCCCTGATCTTCAACTGGTGATAACCCGAACAGATATCAATCTTGGAGAACACCCTCGCTCCCTGAAGCTGATCAAATAAATCATCAATGCGAGGCAAATGATACTTGTTCTTGATTGTTACTTTGTTCAATTGCCTATAATCAATGCACATTTTCATTGTGCCATCCTTCTTCTTCACAAACAAAATTGGTGCACCCCAAAGGGACACACTAGGACGAATGAACCCCTTATCTAGGAGTTCCTGAAGCTATTCTTTCAATTCCTTCAACTCTGCTGGTGCCATACGATATGGCGGAATAGAAATGGGCTGAGTTACTAGCACCAGGTCAATACCAAAATCAATATCCCTGTCCGGTGGCATGCCCGGCAGGTCTGCAGGAAGAACATCGGGAAAATCCCTCACAACTGGGACAGAATCAATACTAGGAGTCTCAGCTCCAACATCCCTCACAAATGCTAGATATGAAAGGCAACCCTTCCCAACCATACGTTGGGCCTTCAAGAAAGAGATCACTCTACTAGGGATATAATCAGTCACACCACGCCACTCGATCCGCGGTACACCCGGCATAGCCAAAGTGACTGTCTTAGCATGACAGTATAGAATAGCACGACACGGAGATAGCCAATCCATGCCTAAAATGACATCAAAATCCACCATGCTCAATAGCAACAGATCCACTCGGGTCTCCAGACCCCCAATAGTCACCACACATGACCGGTACACACGGTCTACAATAACAGTATCGCCCACTGGGGTAGATACATGAACAGGTAAAACAAGAAACTCATGGGGCATACCCAAATAACGAGCAAAGTATGATGACACATAAGAAAAGGTGGAACCGGGATCAAATAATACAGAGGCATCTCTGTGGTAGACTAAAACAATACCTGTAATGACAACATCTGAAGCAATAGCATCTGGCCTGCCAAGAAGTGCATAGAAACGGGCGTGACCGCCACCTGATCGACCTCCCCCTCTGGGGCGACCCTTAGCTGCATGAACTCCACCCCTAGCTGGCTGGGCGGGTGGTGAGGTAACTGGAGCAGAAGTCGAAGGCTGACCCCTCTGCTGAGATGAACTAGCCATACGACGAGGACACTGCCTCCACACATGTCCAAACTCTCCACACTTATAACAACTCCCAAGTGCTGGAAAAGGGGACTGAAGGGAACCCCTCACACCGGAGTGACCAGCTGATGCACTCGGCATAAAAGAACCCTGAGCTGATGGGGCACGAGATGAACTCTGGGCTGGAAGGGCACTGAGTGATGACTGGCCCCGCTGAGATCCATGATGACCATGACCCGAAGATGCCCCGCGATACTCTGGGCGGGCTGACTGAGCATGCCTGAAAGAACGACCTCTACCATGCTGAAACTGGCCCCTCGAAGAAGCACCACTATAACTGCCAGATCCTTGAGGCTTCTTGGCCTCCCTCTCCTCTCGATCCTGACGGCGAACCGTCTCAATCTCGCGAGCGATATCGACCACCTCCTTGAATGTAGCAGCCAACACCCTCTCTCGGGTCATAAAAATACGGAGGTGATAGTTAAGGCCATCAACAAATCTCCTGATCCTCTCACGATCTGTCGGAACCATCCAAATGGCATGACGAGCCAACTCAGAAAACCTCGACTCATACTGTGACACAGTCATATCCCCCTGTCGCAACCACTCAAACTGACTACGCAGCTCCTCTCTGCGGGACTGCGGCACATACTTCTCCAAGAAGAGAGTGGAGAACTGCTGCCAAGTAAGGGGCGCTGCTCCAACCGGCCTACGCCTCTCATACACCTCCCACCATGTGAAGGCAGCCCTAGTAAACTGAAAGGTGGTAAATGCCACACCATTAGTCTCAAGAATCCCTGCTGTACGGAGCATCCACTGACACTTATCAAGAAAACCCTGGGCATCCTCGCCCTCGGTACCATTGAATGACGGAGGCTGGAGTCTACCAAACCTCTCAAGACGACGTTGCTCATCATCCGGCATAACTGGCACAATAAACTCCTGAGCTGGTGCAACCGGCTGAGATGGAGGTGCCCCTGGTGTCTGTAGTCCCTACACTACTTGCTCAGGTGTGCGAGCAGCAGGGGTATGATTGCCTCCCCCGGCCTGTGAAGTAGCTGCTATTGTAGTGGCTGAAACTGCCTGAGCCAGGCCAGTGCAAACTGATAAGATCTGTGCTAAGGCCTCTTGAAGACCCGGAACCATGATAGGCACAACTGGTGCCTAAACTGGTGATGCTGGAGCATCCATAGCGGGAGCCTGATCCGGAGCCGGGGCAGCCGGTGCATCAACAGGTGCTGCCCTCGTTGCTCTGCCTCTGCCACGTCCACGACCTCTGGTGGCCTCAGTGGGTGGCACTGGTGGTCGTCCACCTCATCCGGTATCTCGCGTCCTCACCATCTGTGAGAGAATGGAATATCAGAAGTTTAGTACTCGGACCAACAAGTTCGCACGACAAGAGTTTCAAGAATATGAAATTTTTCCTAAAGGTTCTGCAGCCTCTCGAGGATAAATACAGACGTCTCCGTACCGATCCGCGAGACTCTACTAAACCTGCTCATGACTCGTGAGACCTAAGTAACCTAGGCTCTGATACCAACTTGTCACGACACAATCCCCGAACCCGGTCGTGATGGCGTCTCTCGCGGAGCCAAGGTCATCCAGACCAAAACGGAACACCTCTTTTAAACAGTTAATCATCATAAACAATAGTAACTTATAATATAATATTCATAAATTGCGGAAATTAACGATAATAACAGCAGGAAACATCCCGACACAGCCCAAACCGAGGTGTCACAAGTCATGAGCTACTACAGAATCTGCTATAGGTCTACAAAGTACGTAATCCGATACAACTGTCTGAAGAAAACATAAATTATAGAGGATAAGAGAGAGACAAGGGGCTGCAGACGTCAACAACTACCTCGTAACTCCAAATCACTGCCTAGCCTGGAAGGAATCAACGCTCAGGTGCGGACTCTGCTATACCTGAATCTGCACACACGGTGCAGGGAGTAATGTGAGTACTCCGACTCAGTGAGTAATAATTACAAATAATGGCAGAGTGTATGAAAATACGTAAAGGCACAAAGCAATTCCATATCAAGCAGTAAAATCACTTAAAGCAGTAAATCAGTGAAGAATCAAATGATATTCCTTTTTAAAACAAGTAAAACAGGTAATTTAATAGGTAATTAACAAGTAAAAATCCGCCCCTCGGGCACAGTATCAATCGCTAAGCATAGTATCAGCCCCTCGGGCTCACTCTCAGTACAGTATCAGCCCCTCGGGCTACCTCACAATCACTCAGCATAATGGTCAGCCATTATTACCTGACCAAATTTCATCTTACAGTGTCATTGTTACCACTGTTTCAAATCACATGGGTACCCGCGCTCACTGTGGGTAAGCAGACTCCGGATGGGCCCCTTACGGCCCAAACGCTAAATCAAGCCACCTCGTGGCATCATCACAAAGCATATCCTCATATCACTCAATCCACCACATGGCATAAATAGTATCTCAGGCCCTCGGCCTCATATCACTCAGCATATCCTCACATATGGCCCTCGGCCTCACTCAGTCCAGAAATCATCATAAGCCCCTTGGGCATTAGTAAAACAGTAGTTCTCAGCCCAAAACATGATGTAGAAATATCATTTAAGTTTCAAATCTGAGTAAAAGTGGCTGAGTTTGTAAAACAGTAGATATCAACAGGACTGAGTTCAAATAATAAGTCAAGCAGTAAGGAAACAGTGATAAAAATCCCCGAAGGGTTCAAATAGTTGGCACGAAGCCCAAATATGGCAATCAACCCAAAATGATGATGATAACAAATGAATTTCAATCAAATATTCAGTAAAATCATCAATCGGGATGGACCAAGTCACAATCCCCAGTAGTGAAAGACCCCACGCTCATCATCCAGCGCGTATCTTGCCTCAATATAGCACTACGATGTGCAATCCGGGGTTTCAAACCCTCAGGACATCATTTACAACCATTACTCACCTCGAATTGGCTAATTCTCTAGCTCGCGACGCCCTTTGCCCCTCGAATTGGCCTCCACGCTCGTCGAATCTATCTAAAATCAGAACAGATATGTCACAATATGCTAAGGGAACAAAGCTCAAGCGAAAGCATTTGAAAAAATATCAAAAAAACCGAAATTAGCAAAACCCGAGCCCCGGGCCCACGTCTCGGAATCGGGTAAAATTTACATTTCCGAATCCTCATAACTTTACGAGTCTAACCATACAAAAATTATCCAATTCCGATACCATTTGGTCCTTCAAATTATCGTTTTATATTTTTGAAAGGTTTCACAATTTTCTTCCCAAATTCCATCTCAAATCACGAATTAAATGATGAATTCTGTGATAGATTCATGTATTCTAGTCAAATCTGAGTTAAAATCACTTACCCCGATGAATTTCTTGAAAAACCTTCGAAAAATCGCCAAAATCCGAGCTCTCTAGGTTAAAATATTAAATAAAACCCAAAACCTCGTATTTATAGGTACTACTCAGGTTTCAGTTACCACGGGCCGCACCAAAACTCACGCGGTCTGCGCAAGCCAGTGCGGTCCGCGCAAAGGCAGCCGCGGCCGCACAGGCCTCCCTCTACAGTGACATGCTTTAATAATTTGGCCATAACATTTGATATAGATGTCCAAATTGCGATATCTTTACCTTTCTGGAAACTAGACACGAAGGGATACAACTTTCATTTTTGAATCACCTCAACATTTCTTGTATATAAAAAGATATGAGCTTCCGAAGTAGGACCAGCGAGAGAGTTCTTCACCGCGGCCGCGCCCACTTTTGTGCGGTCCGCGCGACGCCTACCGCGGCTGCGCCCACTTTTGTGCGGTCCGCACAGCACTCACCGCGGGTGCACTCATTTTTGTGCGGACCGCGTGAGTGAGTTCCGGAGCCTACAACCCTTGTAGACCTGCTACAACTATGATTTTTGCACTAAAACATCCCGGAACCTACCCGGAACTCCCGGAACTTCAAACCAATTGTACCAACACATCTCATGACGTCGTTCAAACTTGCTCAAAACTTTGGAATGCTTACAACAACATCAAATCAACAATTTAACATAGGATTCAGGCCTAAGAACTCCAAGAACTCTTAAATTATTCTTTCGATCAAAAGGTCTATCAAATCTCGTCCGAATAACCTGAAATTTTGCACACACATCCCAAATGACACAATGAAGCTACTGCAACTGTCAGAATTCCATTTCGACCCCTATATCAAAATTTCGCCTATCAACCGGAATTTGCCAAAATATCAATTTCGCCAATTCAAGCCTAAATCTTCTCTACAACTCCAAAACCCATTCTGATCGCGCTCCTAAGTCACAAATCACCTCCCAAAGCTAACCGAACTATCAGAACTCACTTCCGAGCCTTATAACACATAAGTCAACATCCGGTTGACTTTTTCCAACTTAAACCTTCTTAAAAGAGACTAAGTGTCTCATTTCTTACCGAATCCTCTCCGAACTCGAACTAATAAACTCGATCACATAAAACACGTATAACGAAGCGTAAAGAAGCTGAAATGGAGGAAATGGAGCGGTAACTCATGAGACGACTGGCCGGGTCGTCACAAATTTCTAACCTTATGTTCCTAAAAATTCTTGATAAATGCTCTTATCTAGCAACATAAGAAAGAAGCCTACAATTTTCTTCAAGTACATAAGATTTTGGATAATCCTAAAACGTGAATATAAGTTGTAACTGTCTTTAATTTAAAAAGTATAACTAAAATTTATTTTTAAATTTAAAAAGTTAATGTAAAAATCTGTAATATCTTTTAGAATGATAATTAGTTAATGTATTAAAAAATTTTACGGATAAAAAAAAAGAGGGGAAGCATATCACATTTTGGGGGTGGGGTTCGTGAGATGTGCTCCTTAATTTTAGGTTCTTATGCAACCATGGAAGTTTTATTTCTAATGGTAACTTCCTAATTATTAATTACTTATTTGAATTGAGTAAATAACTACCCCTACTTCAAATAATAGATATTTAAATATTTTAATTTAAAATTAAAAACTAATAACTAATTAACTAAGTTTTGTCCTAAAAACTAACACATGGCATTCTCCTCTGCTGCACTTGTCATAATCCTAGGCTAGACTTCCTTCCTTTTAATAATATGTTCTTATGCAACCATGGAAATTTTATTTCTAATGGTAACTTCCTAATTATTAATTACTTATTTGAATTGGGTAAATAACTACCCCTACTTCAAATAATAGATATTTAAATATTTTAATTTAAAATTAAAAACTAATAACTAATCAACTAATTAACTAAGTTTTGTCCTAAGAACTAACACATGACATTCTCCTATGCTGCCACTTGTCATAATCCTAGGTAGACTTCCTTCCTTTTAATAATATACTAGTATTAGTATTCGCGCGGTGCGCAGATAATATTAAAGAATGTGAATTATATCATATTGTTTGAATCAAATTCTAATTACTTTCTTGTTACCCAAGGAAACATACCCAATAAAAGAATCTTATAAAGTTATAAAAGGATTCATATAGTCATCAAATTACTTTCAGTTCATTATTTTACTTTATTACATAATCTGCTATACTTAATATTATCTCATTACGTTTTATTAGCTTGTCTGACTTAATATTTTTCTCAATTGCTCTCCTTTTAATATAACATAAATATCTATTTTCTTATTCCTAAAATTTTTCTCGAAACTTTTATTCCATTGTTACATTCATCTTCAAAACTCTAAAGTTATTATAAACTAATAAATATTATAAATATCAACAAATTGTCTCTATCCTTCACTTTGTACATTTTTATATGATGTTTTAATTGATTGGTCTCATTTAGAATTTCACCTATCAATATTCAGTATTAAATTGTGAATTTGAATGTGATCTTTACTATTAAGTTATATATTTTTAATAATTATTATTTTTGTACTACATGCAATAAGCAAATATAGAAGATAATACAGAAGATACAGATGCATACTACCCTCCTTTTAATATAATATAAATAGATTGTAATATATTATAGATGAGTTTAGTTTTTCTTTTTACTGTAATAAATTTTTTTGTTAACTTTTATTCTACTACTTAGATTAATATTAAATTTATTAATAATATTATTTAGTATTATTTATTATTTTTATTTTATTTATTATGTAATGTAAATTATAAATTTTCACACACTATCTCCGCCCCCTCCTCTTTTATTATTTTTCCTACTATAAATTTTATAAAGTTATTCTATTTAGTATTTAAGTCAATAATATATTTAAAAAAATAAAAGAGTATCTGCTCATATTTTTTCATCCTTGAAGTTTTCTTTTCATATTCAAAAACTTGGATATAATCCGATTTATATGTTTTTCAATTCAAAAGCTTGAAAAAGAATTGAGTTGATTCAGTTTAAGAAAATTAATTAACAGACCATATATAGATTATTTTTATTCTTACTTGTAGTTATTATTTTTATCTTTTTTAAAATCTTATCAGTAAAGATAAGATAGTATGTTGTATCTTAGAAAAATATTAACTTTCTTTCTATTAAGATTCAAAAGAATCTTATTTAATATTTTTTCATTTAAATTCAAAAAATAATTTTACTCTTAAATTTAATTTAAATATTATAATAATATTATCCTAAGTGACTTTATAGTAGTTTTTCCTTTGACTTAATTACAATGCAAACTCTCTCTCTCTCTCTCTCTCTCTCTCTCTATATATATATATATATATATATATATATATATATATATATATATATAGAGAGAGAGAGAGAGAGAGGGTGTGAGAGAGAGATTAATTATGACATTTCATATCATATTTGTCAAACTAAATATTTTGTTAATATGTACCTAAATTAAAAAAATAATATCACCTAAATTTTAGTTGGAAATGTATCGTGAAGGAAAATCAGTCCAAATTCAATCCTTTCGTTTTTCACTTTTAGAAAGAATCTTCCTTAAATAAAAATATTTACTACATAAAAATTTCTTGAAAAATTTACAGATTTGGTATTCTTCTAATAAGCATAATGTTCCTAAATATATCATATTTCATATTATTTTTATCCTAATCTTGTCAATCTGTATTAGATTTTGTCCTAAAATCTATTTTGATTTTGTCTTAAAAATGCCAAGTGGCATTTTCTCAATAAACCACTTGGCTTAACCATATTGCAAACTACTCTCCTTTTAATATAATATAGATATATAGATGAGGACAAAGACGTTCTTATCTTTATGTCATGACAAGTCATCTCATCAACATCAATTGGCAGTCTCTTATGAGTAGAAGGAATGGCAACTCACAAATGCACAATTATAAGGGATCGTCAGAAGTAGTTAACAAATCATACTACAACCTTGAGCAAGTAAAGGACAAAGTTACACGGCATGGATGCATACGCAGAGGAGGCAATTTGGAACAACATTTTGATTCATCTGAAGTATACACATAAGTTTCACTTTGCAGATTTGTACTAATATACTATACAGACTTTTTGTTGGCTGTTTTTTTACATTTATATTTGTTTGACCCAAAAGTTAGATATGGGTTTAAACAATTAGATTTAATAAAACAGAGTCAATCTTAGCCATATTAATGTCCAAAAGATATATTAACTGATTTTGTACTAAGATAATACGTATATTATCTAAATAGCAATAAATAATGATAACACCGGCAATATTTAATGATCCAAAAAGGAAGGAGATAGCATTAAATAACAATAAATAGCAATGAATGACATTTAAACAAATAAGAACGTGTGAGTCACCGAAAATGGTGAGATTAATGGTGAGATTCATGGATATTCTTTCTGACAATAATGAAGGATTGATGAGCCTTTGAATATTCGGATCGTTCTTGGATCGTGGGGGAAATGTTAGACAAGAATCTCAAGAAAAAGGTCTATTTTGTATGTGTGCAATAAAGCAAGATTCTACAGAGAATGTCAATGTGTTGTCTTACAAATAAATATTTCATGTCTCCTATAACTATGACTTTTTCTATTTATAAGAGAACATGTGCCTAAAAACGCTAATAGTACAGGTACAGAGAACATTCACTGAAATATTCTCTTTAGAGTCTTATCCTAAAACTAGTCGTTATTACTCTTTTAAGATGAGTGCTCGTCCTCGTCCTCGACCTTGATCTACGTTGACTTCTCGACCCCGCCCTTCATCTCTTATGAGACCACTTTGACCTTGAGCATGCCTTTGTCGAAGTCATACTGGTGGCACATGGTAGCCCTTGAAGGCCTTTTTAATGCTGATATGGTCTAATCATAACTAAGATAGCTAAAAGCAATCTCTGGTATAGATATTGATATTTCTCAAATGTAAAATCACTAGGATCCCCTTTATTATTTTTGGCCCACATAGTTAGTCTATCCGCTTGTTGAGGTCGTCCTCGCAGGCGAGCTCGATAAGCGGATAATGTCGTTCATGGTCAAGCTTGCTGAGTAGATACCGTGGGTCGTAGTCGTTGTAGCAAGCATGCGACGTGGCTCTTTGTGGGCCGCGTGTTTCAAATCCCTTAAATTTCCGAGTGGTTTGTTGGAGCCGTCTGATCCAAGAGAAGGGATGATGTCATGATGTCATGCATCATGATGATGCTTGTTCCCGACGCATTGTGTCAATTTGTGTGCGACCTTTGATTGGATCTGCCATTTTGATTCCGGTTGCCAATCATGATGAGCCGCTTCGATTTACCCACTAAGACAAAACGTTTCAGATTTGGTGCCTCAATTTTTATAAATAAGAGTTGTCAAATCCAAATTTGAAATTTTACTCTCCCAAAGTTTTGAGATTTCAAACTTCCTCTCTAAACCCTTCTTCTCCGCTTTGTTTCCCTACACTGTATCCCAATTTCTCTTTCCAGTACTCTTCTTCATTATCTCACAACCATGTCAAACTTATCATCTGATGCTGGTGAAGGGAGTCGCGTCACTCCCTTAGCGGTTGTATTTCCTACTTATGAGGAGAATGTTGCTGCCATTGTTGAGGATGGAGCTTTTCCGCTGGTGGAGGAGATAATTTCCCGCAACCCCGAAGCCAGGTTCGGTCTCTACCGATCACCGGACACGACACCTGGGCATTTCATATCCACGATAGAGTCCGAACAACTAGATGAATTTAAAGCATAGTTCGTCCTCCCCAACCACATCCAACGGATCCCTGCGGAAGGGGACGAAGTGCATGTTCACCACCTTGGATACTGCGCTCCATACGCTTACCCATTCCTTGTTGGTTACTCGCTTCCTCTTCCTCCGCTGGTGGGAGGGTTTTGTCGCCACTATGGTATTTGTCCCACTCAGCTCCCTCTTTATGTCTTCAAAGTCATCAAGATTCTGACCAAATTTCCCGAGTTTGTTGGGTTCGAAGTGACGCTTCAGCACTTGTTGCACCTATTCGTCCTTAGCTTTTACAGGGGGACGATGTTGAACCTTCGCCACAGTGGAGGTAAGTCCTTGGTGGTGAATATGGACGACAAGGCCAGTCGCCAATTCGCCAATTCAGCTTTTCTCTTTTCATCTATCGCATATCTTTGCTTATTTTGATCTAATTAAATTATTTTTCTTTCCTTGCACTCAACAACCAACTTCCTTCTCTAGTTATGCGCATTGCCGATTGGGTCGAGAAGATTCTCCCTCATGCCGTAGGGATACACGACTGGCCGAGCTTCTTTAAGAAGTTCAGCCCGGCTCTTATTTTGACAGGTAACTTCTCTTCCCTGGCCGTGATCGTTGCACCTTTTTTTGTTGGCTCTCTTTGCTAACTTCTTTGTCTCTTCCTTTCCCAGGTAGGGGGTCTTCTCGAAGGAGTTGGGCACATGTTCCTTCCTTTAAGATGAGGACTACTACGTCTTTAGTTTCTACCCCTATCGTGGCTGCTGAGCCTGCTGTACCTGCCCCTATCCCGGTTGTTGCGCTTTTCGGTTCTTCCTCTATCCTGACTGCTTCTCCTGCTCCTCAACTCTTCTCGTTGGTTGATGAAGACGATGATGTTGTTACATCTCGCGTTCCGTACGTTAAAGTTTCATTTTTAGTTAATCGACGTAGACTCAGGGATAAGATTATTTTGAGGTTAACGTATTTAAGCTATTTATAACAAACGATAAGTAAGTGACATGAAGGATAAAAGGGTACACGAATCAAAGAAAATGAGTTTTGTTGAAGGTTGTCGATTTGGGATAAAATACGGTCCGAGCTATAATACTTGATGTTTATGGACTAGTACCATACAAGGTACCATATGACTATGATAGTATGATGTATAAAGTATATTGAAAATAAATATTATTTTAAGTAATTTGAGATAATTATTAATTATGCGGGTAATTGGTTAATTATCGGGTAACGGGACATTACCTAGTTAATTAATAAATTTAGTGGATAATGATTAAAATTCTCCCTCCTAACGTGGCAAGCTTTCCTAACTCTCTAAATGACTAATAATAAAGATGGATAAGGTGTCACACCTTAAAGTGACACCAAACTTTCAATGAGGGGCCCACCTAAAATAAGAATAACAATCTCAAAAAATTAAAATCATTCCCTACACACCTCTTCTGAAAAGGGTTCATCAAGCTTTAGGAAAATTTTTCTTTCAAGATTAATAGTCCAGCAAGCTTCCTTACAAATAAAGCACGTTAAACATTTCTAATATTCAAATGCATATTGCATATCACATAAGCTACGCCCAAGCTTTCAAAAATTTGAATTTACGTGAGATTTTGCAATATTAAGGGAGTACAGTGTAATCTTTCTCAAGAGAATCGACTCAGGTATGTTAAGGCTACTCCTTTTTTTTGGCATGATCTATGCGACACAAACGAAACAAGCAAATGCACAACTTCCATAAATTACTCTATTCGTAGAAATGCTAGAAATGTGTATATTCTTATTCTCTCATAAGTTTTATTATTTTATCGTCTATTCATGGGTCTCAGAAAAATGCGTATTTGATAAAGTTTATCCGAAAGGCATATTGAGTTTTATGGCATTCCGAGAAAATCTTATTAACGTATTTCTTATGAATTTCATGCATTTATACATATACATTGACCCATGACCAGATGACGCTATATACGCATATATATGTATATTATATTTATATGGGATACAGGAAAAAAAATTACAGCGTTATATACACACCACCACCTAATCAGTTGGTATATGTTGATGATATTGCCCATTGTGACCGAGATGATATGATGGTGATATTTTAGACTTCAATACCACACAAGAGGGGGGGGGGTGATTTGTGTGGTGACCAATTTTTCGCTTAAACTGTTTATGGAAGGACCTGGTTCTTCTATGTGTTCCAACTACTACTGTTGCAAAATAATAAGTACAGAAATTAAAGAACACAAAGATTTTACATGGAAAATACCCAGCTCAAAGGGTGAAAAAGCCACGACCTACTACGCAGTAGGATTTTTCCCACCACTTCACTAAAATCACTGATCCAAAACAGTATTTACAAAACTCTTTGTAAACCTAAGGATTACCTCTAATCCCATTTTAGTAACCATCCTCTAACTGTTGCAACAACTTCAAGTTAACTCTAACTTGAATACTCAAAGTACCTATTACAATTGCTTCTAGATAAAGCTGAAAGGTACAATATAAAAACACTTACTACACTTGAACTAGAAATAAAAAAAGAAACATAAAACTCTTTATGGAGCTGGTTCTTCAATCTGGTTCATGTAGCTTCAGGTTTGCACACTTGAATTACACACGAATTGCTTGCAAAAAGCCTTGCTATTTTGCTCTCAATTCACGTTTAACTTCTATGTTTTTGTGCAACACTGTGAGAACATCTTGCAATTTATAGAGTTATTAGATGAAGAAATAACTAGAGTTCTGATGCAACTCTTCCTTGGTGGAAGAGTTCTAGTTGATTTCAACTTCTAACTCCTTATCTATCTTGGATAGTGTTCTCTTTGATTAAGGAGTCCTTCTCCTTATCAATTATGCAACATTTTCGATCAGGAGATATTAAATACACCAAGTTAAGCTTATCTCCTTCACGTACAACTCACATACTCGAATCTGCCCGTTTTTGTGCACCTGAGGGATGAACCTGCGGGATGGACCTGGTTCATGTCTGAGTTCCTTTATCAATCTTCAAAACTTAACCTTTACTTGGGACAACAAATTTCCTATTTTTGATGATGACAAACTCTGTGCTTTTCATACACTTAGGCCCTTCCAGAACTCAACTTAACATCAATGTAAAGTTAGAAAATTTTTCTCTTATCATCAAGGACCAGGTACATTAGGTTATAAGCATCACTGTTCAAAGTGTAAAACACAACCTTTGTTCAAAGTGTAAAGCACAACCTTTTTCCCTCTTTTGGCATCATCGAAAAGTTGCATAAAATGTGAGATAACCATATTTTAAAACTTACTCATGGCCACTGAGGCTACTTCAAATGCAATCATGGATTAATCATCATAGATCAAGCTAAGAATTTTAACCATCAAAGAAATATAAACAAATAGTTAGAGCAAAAGACAGTGAATTTCATTGATGATTGATAAGATTCTACCACAAAGCATAAGAAGAATTAAAAATACTGAAAACATGAGCAAAAGAAACAAAATGTCCCGAACTGGGTCAGAGGTTGATCTATACTAGGCTAGGAGGCTTAAGGCTGGGAAGAACTAGGTGCTTGGTTTTTGACTTGAAGGGGTTTCAGCATACCTTGAAGAATGCCATCATTCTTCTCTTTTTCTCTTGCCAACTCAATTATGAGAGCATCTCTCTTAGTCTCCATCTCAACCAACCTCTTCTTCAGCCCTTCAATCTCAGCATCCTTAGTCCCACTTTCTTGCACCAAGGCTCTGACCTTTCTATTCACTGGTACCTCTCACTTTTTCATAGGTATATTGAAATGTGCAAGCATGGTTGTGAGAATGAATCCATATGGAATGGTATGAGTTTTGGTGCCATTGATAACTCTATCAAGAAGCTGGATTATAACTTTCAATCACTTTTTAGCAGGTCTGCGAGGGTTTCCTTTACAGATGAACCAGGCTCATCTCCCCAACCGACCATTGCACCTGCATCTTTGGTTAAACTCACAGGAGTGGTAAAGAATCGGCCACTCTTGTCCCCTTTCCCCTCACAGTACTCCTAGCACCTTTACTCTCCTTTTTTTCATTTTTACCACCAACTTCTCCAGAGTTTATAGTCTCAACACCTGCTATAGATCCTACAAATCTATTTTCCAAATTTGCAGCAACTTTAGAAATTATCTCAGGAGAAAATTTAGAATCAAAAGATACCTGTTCAGTGTCGGAAGAACCACTTTCTTCCCCCTGAGTAGCAGACTTAAAAAAATCTAGGTAGTTTAATACGGTCATGAGTCTTGAACGTAACTGGTTCACTTGTAACGGATAAGTTCAAATTAACTTTGGTATTTGGTAGGACTCTGCTCATGATCCAAATATTGTTATTTCAAATTATGCAGAATGTAGAAAACATATCGTGTTATCTTGATGAACCAGGTTCTTCATTGATAATTCTTTTATGTAAGTCTAAATTTGCCAAAATAGAGAAAATATCATTAGAGATTAATGAGTAATTTTAACAAATGGCACAAGAGTATACTATGAAAAGTATGAGATTGAGCAAGATTTAATCTAATTATACACAATTACAGACTTTCTAACCAATTTTCTTTTTCGTTTAACCTTGAACTAGTCCTTTTAGGTGATCTTAATCATCCCTAATTCCAACCCGTTCCTCTCAAAGTGATCTCTACTTAAGGTTTTTGTGAAGATGTTAGCAATTTGCTTGACAGTAGCACAAAACTCCACAATGATCAAGCCTTTCTCATAGTTGTCCCTCAAAAATGGTGCCTAACATCTACGTGCTTAGTTATCTTATAATGAACCAGATTCTTTGTCATAGTAATAGCACTAGTGTTATCACAAAAAATAGGGATGCAACCAACATCAATTCCAAAGTTCAATAATTATTATTTGATCCACAACAATTAAGTACAACATGAAGCAACAGCAACATACTCCACTTCAGCAGTAGATAAGGCCACTAAATTTTTCTTTTTAGTAGCCCATGACACAAGACATGAACCAAGGAAGTGAGCCATACCTGAGGTGCTCTTCCTATCCACAAGGAACTCTACACAATCAGAATCAACATATCCCACTAGGTTAAAATTATTACCTTTTGGATACTAAAGGCAAAGGTCAGTGGTGCTTTTCAAGTATCTCAATATTCTCTTGACATCAGTCAAGTGAGACTTCTTTGGATTTTCCTGAAATTGAGCACAAATACCTATACTAAAAACAATGTCAGATCTTCTAGCAGTAAGATACAAAAGAGAACCAATCATTCCCCTATACAACTTCTGATCAACAGATGAATCAGGTTCATCTATATCCAATTTCGTGGATGTTGTAATAGGAGTGTTAATTTTTTTGGATGTTCCTTCCTAGTTTTGTTACTGAGGAATAGGTTTATGGACAGGTTCCCTCGAAGTTTGAGGATCAATACCTTTCTAGTCAGTTCCCCCTGTCATGTTGCCCTGGGTGGAAGGACCTGTTCCATCACCTATTCCTTCATGTGATACATCTTTAGTCTGGACTGTGTGTGATGACTCGACCAGTCGTCTCATGAGTTACCGCTCCGTTTTCCCCTATTTTAGCTTCTTTACACTTCGTTATCCATATTTTATGTGATCGGGTTGATTAGTTCGAGTTCGGAGAGGGTTTGGTAAGAAATGAGATATTTAGTCTCTTTTAAGAAGGCTTAAGTTAGAAAAGTCAACCAGATATTGACTTATGTATTGGAAGGCTTGGGATTGAGTTACAATTGTTCGGTTAGCTTCGGGAGGTGATTTGTGACTTAGGAGCGTGATCGGAATGGATTTTGGAGTTGTATAGAAGATTTAGGCTTAAATTGGCGAAGTTGATATTTTGGCGGTTCCGGTTGATAGGCGAGATTTTGATATTGGGGTCGGAATGGAATTCCAAGAGTGGCAATAGCTTCGTTGTGTTATTTGGGATGTGTATGCAAAATTTTAGGCCATTTGGACGAGATTTGATAGACTTTTTGATCGAAAGCATAATTTAAGAGTTCTTGGAGTTCTTAGGCTTGAATCCTATGTTAAATTGGTGATTGCTGTTGTTGTGAGCATTCCGAAGTTTTGAACAAGTTTGAACGATGTCATGGGATGTGTTGGTACAATTGGTTTGAAGTTCCGGGAGTTCCGGGTAGGTTCCGGGATATTTTAGGCCGAAAATCATAGCTGTAGCAGGTCTAGAAGGGTTGCATGCCTCGGAACTCACTTGCGCGGTCCGCACAAAAAGAAGTGCGGCCATGGTATGTGCTGTGCTGACTGCACAAAATGAAGTGCGGCCGCGGTAGGTGTTGCTCGGACCGCACAAAATGGTGTGCGGCCGTGGTGAAGAACATTCCACTGGTCCGACTTTGGAAGCTCATATTGTTTGATCTACAAGGAATTTTGAGATTATTCAAAAATGAAAGTTGTATCCCTTCGTGTTTAGTTTCCATAAAGGTAATGATATCGCAATTTGGACATCTTTAACAAATGTTATGGATAAAATACTAAAGCCTATCACTGTATAGGAAAGCTTGGGCGGCCGTGGCCGTTTTTGTGCGGACCGCGGTCGATTTTGTGCGGCCCGCGGAGGTGAAAATCTGTGAGGTACTCTATAACTGTGAGGTTTTGGGTTTTATTTGATATTTTGACCTAGAGAGCTTAGATTTTGGAAATTTTTCGAAGGTTTTTCAAGAAATTCATCGGAGTAAATGATTCTAACTCAGATTTGGCTAGAGTACATGAATCTATCATTGAATTCATCATTTAATTCGTGATTTGGGATGGAATTTGGGAAGAAAATTGCGAAATCTTTCGAAAATATAAAATGATGATTTGAAGGACCAAATGATATCGGAATTGGATAATTTTTGTATGGATAGACTCGTAAAAGTATAAGGATTCTAGTTTTGTGAATTTTGTCAAATTCCGAGATGTGGGACCGGGGGTCGGGTTTGACCAATTTCTGGAATTTTGTGGTAATTCAATTGTTTTCGCTTGGGCTTTGTTCCCTTATCATATTGTGACGTATTAGTTCTGATTTTGGATAGATTCGTCGCGCATGGAGGCCAATTCAAGGGAAAAAGGCATCCCGAGCTAGAGAATTAGCCAGTTCGAGGTGAGTAATGGTTGTAAATGATGTCCTGAGGGTTTAAAAACCCGAATTGCATATCGTAGTGCTTTTTGAGGTGAGACACGCACTGAGTGATGAGCGTGGGGTCTTTTACTCCTGGGGATTATGACTTGGTCCATCCCAATTGATGATTTTACCGCGTATTTGATTGAAACTTATTTGTTATCATCATGATTTGGGATGTTTTCCATATTTGGGCTTCGTGCCAACTATTTGAACCCTCCGGGGATTTTTATCACTAATTCCTCACTATTTGACTTATTACTTGAACTCAGTCCTATTGATATTTACTGTTTTACAAACTCAGTCACTTTTATTCATATTTGAACTTAAATGATATTTCTAAATGATGTTTTGGGCTGAGAACTACTGTTTTACTAATGCCCGATGGGCTTGTGATGATTTTCGGACTGAGTGAGGCCGAGGGCCATATGTGATGATATGCTGAGTGATATGAGGCCGATGGACTGAGATCCTTTTTGTTTCCACGAGATGGCTTGATATTGCGCTTGGGCCGTAAGGGGCCCCTCCGGAGTCTACACCCCCATAGTGAGCGCGGGTACCTATCATGATTTGAGAGTGAGCCCGAGGGGCTGTTACTGTACTGAGAGTGAGCCCCGAGGGGCTGATATTGTACCGAGAGTGAGCCGGAGGGGCTGATACTATTTTGAGTGATTGTTACTGTGCCCGTGGGGCGGATTTCTACTTGTTATTAAACTACCTATTTTATTTGGTTTAAAGGAACTTCATTTGATTTCTTCATGAATTTACTGGCTTAAGTGATTTTACTGCTTGATATAGAATTGCTTTGTGCCTTTACGTGTTTTCTTGCTTTCAGCCATTATTTATGATTATTACTCACTGAGTCGGCGTACTCACATTACTCCTTGCACCGTGTGTGTAGATTCAGGTGTCGCAGAGTCCGCTCCTGAGTGCTGATCCTCCCAGTCCAAGCAGTATTTTCGGAGACTACGAGGTAGTTGTTGGCGCCCGCAGCCCCCGTGTCTCCCTTATCTTACTATTTTCATATTCTTGAACTTCTGTAATGGATTTCGTATCTAGTAGATTGGTATCCGGAACTATTAGTTGCTCATGACTTGTGACACCCCGGTTTGGGCTGTGTCGGTATGGTTTCTACTGTTGTTATCGTTAATTCCGCAAATTATGGTTATTATATCATGTTTTAGAAGTACTTATGGTATTTAACTGTTTAAAAGAGGTGATCTATTTTGGTCTGGCTGGCCTTGTCTTCACGAGAGGTGTCATCATGACCGGGTTCGGGGAATTGGGTCGTGACAAGTTGGTATCAGAGCCTAGGTTACTTAGGTCTCATGAGTCATGAGCAGGTTTAGTAGATTCTCACGGATCGGTATGGAGACGTCTGTATTTATCCTCGAGAAGTTGTAGAACCTTTAGGAAAAACTTCATATTCTTGAAATTCTTGTCGTGCGAACTTGTTGGTCCAAGTACTAAACTTCTGTTACTCCATTCTCTTACAGATGGTGAGGACGCGAGCTACCAGATGAGGTAGACGACCACCAGTGCCACCAGCTGAGACCACTGGAGGCCGTGGACGTGGTCGTGGTCGCGGTAGAGGCAGAGCAGCGAGGGCAGCACCTGTAGATCCACCAGCTGCCCTAGCTCCGGATCAAGCTCTAGCTATGGATGCTCCAACAGCACCAGTTCAGGCACCAGTTGTGCCCATCGTGATTTTGGGTCTTCAGGAGGCCTTGGCACAGATCTTATCAGTTTGCACTGGCCTGGCTCAGGCAGTTTCAACCACGACAGCAGCAGCTACTTCACAGGACGGGGGAGGCAATCAGACCCCCATTGCTCGCACACCTGAGCAGGTAGTGCAGGGACTTCAGACGTCGGGGGCACCTCCAGCCCAGCCGGTTGCATCAGCTTAGGAGTTTGTTGTGCTAGTTATGCCGGATGATGAGCAGCGTCGTGTTGAGAGGTTTGGTAGACTCCAGCCTCCAACATTTAGTGGAGCAGAGGGCGAGGATGCCTAGGGTTTCTTGGATAAGTGCTAGGGGATGCTCCGTACAACAGGGATTCTTGAGTCTAGTGGTATGACATTTACTACCTTTCAATTTTTTGGGGCTGCCTTCACTTGGTGGGAGGCGTATGAGAGATGTAGGCCGGTTAGAGCAGCGCCCCTTACTTGGAATGAGTTCTCCGTTCTCTTCCTGGAGAAGTATGTGCCGCAGTCTCATAGAGAGGAGCTGCGTAGATAGTTTGAGTGGTTGAGACAGGGGGATATGACTGTGTCATAGTATGAGTCGAGGTTTTCTGAGTTGGCTCGTCATGCCGTCTGGATGGTTCCGACAGATCATGAGAGGATCAGGAGATTTGTTGATGTCTTTAACTACCATCTCCGTATTCTTATGACTAGAGAGAGTGTTGGGTGCTACATTCGAGGAGGTGGTTGATATCACTCGCGAGATTGAGACGGTTTGCTGTCAGGATCGGGAGGAGAGGGAGTCCAATAGGCCTTGAGGATATGGCAGTTACAATGGTGCTCCTTCGAGGGGCCAGTTCCAGCATGGTAAAGGTCGTTCTTTCAAGCTTGCTCAATCAGCCCGCCCAGGTTATCGTGGGGCATCTTCGGGTCATGGTTATCATGGTACTCAACAGGGCTAGTCATCACTTAGTGCCCTCCCAGCTCAGAGTTCATCTCATGCCCCGTCAACTTAGGGTTCTTCTATGCCAAGTGCGTCAGCTAGTCACTCCGGTGCGAGGGGTTCCCTTCAGTCCCCTTCTCCAGCACCTGGGAGTTGTTTTGAGTGTGGAGAGTTTGGCCATGTGTAGAGGTAGTGTCCTCATTGTGTTGCTAGTTCATCCCAGCAGAGGGGTCAGCCCTCGACTTTTGCTCCAGTTACTTCACCACCCGCCCAGCCAGTTAGGGGTGGAGGTCAGGCAACCAGGGTTCGCCCCAGAAGGGGAGGTCGATCAGGGGGCGGTTAGGCCCATTTCTATGCACTTCTAGGCAGGCCAAATGCCATTGCTTCAGACGCTATCATTACAGGTATTGTTTCAGTCTGCCACAGAGATGCCTCTGTATTATTTGATCCCGGCTTCACCTTTTCTTATGTGTCATCATATTTTTCTTGTTATTTGGGTACGCCCCGTGAGTTTCTTGCTTTACCTGTTCATGTATCTACCCTGATGGGTGATACTGTTGTTGTAGACCATGTGTACTGGTCATGTATGGTGACTATTGGGGGTCTGGATACACAAGTGGATCTATTACTATTGAGCATGGTGGATTTCGATGTCATTTTGGGCATGGATTGCTTATCTCCGTGTCGTGCTATTCTAAACTGTCATGCTAAGACCGTCACTTTGGCTATGCCGGGTGTACCGCGGATCGAGTGGCGTGGTGTGACTGATTATGTTCCTAGTAGAGTGATCTCTTTCTTGAAGGCCCAGCGTATGGTTGGGAAAGGTTGCCTTTCATATCTAGCGTTTGTGAGGGATGTTGGAGCTGAGACTCCTAGTATTGATTCTGTCCCAGTTATGAGGGAAGTTCTCGATATTTTTCCTGCAAACCTGCCGGGCATGCCACCGGACAGGGATATTGATTTTGGTATTGACCTAATGCCGGGCACTCAGCCCATTTCTCTTCCGCTGTATCGTATGGCACCAGCGGAGTTGAAAGAATTGAAGAAACAACTTTAGGAACTCCTAGATAAGGGGTTCATTCGGCCTAGTGTGTCACCTTGGGGTGCGCCGATTTTGTTTGTGAAGAACAAGGATGGCACAATGAGAATGTGCATCGATTATAGGCAATTAAACAAGGTAACAATTAAGAACAAGTATCCTTTGCCTCGCATTGATGATTTATTTGACCAGCTTCGGGGAGCGAGAGTGTTCTCCAAGATTGATCTCCGTTCGGGCTATCACCAGTTGAAGATCAGGGAGTTAGATATTCTTAAGACTGCTTTCAAGACCAGATATGGTCATTATGAGTTCCTTGTGATGTCTTTCGGGATAACCAATGCCTCAGCAGCGTTCATGCATTTGATGAACAGCGTGTTCCGGCCTTATCTTGATTCATTCATTATAGTATTCATCAATGATATCCTGGTGTACTTGCGTAGTCAGGAGGAGCACGCAGAGCATTTGCGAGTTGTATTGCAGAGATTGAGGGAGGAGAAGCTTTATGCAAAATTTTCCTAGTTTGAGTTTTGGCTCAGTTCAGTGGCTTTCTTGGGGCACGTGGTGTCCAGCGAGGGTATTCAGGTTGATCCAAAGAAGATTTAGGCGTTTCAGATTTGGCCTAGACCGTCCTCAACCATAGAGATTCATAGCTTTCTTAGGTTGACATGCTATTATCGCCAGTTTGTTCAGGAATTCTCATATATCGCATCGCCCTTGACCAAATTGACTTAGAAGAGTGTTTCATTCGTGTGGTTGGACGAGTGTGAGGAGAGCTTTCAGAAGCTCAAGATGGCTTTGACCACAACTCTAGTATTGGTCTTGCCATCAGCCTTAAGTTCATATACCGTGTATTATGATGCTTCGAGAGTTGGGATTGGTTGTGTATTGATGCAGGAGTGTAGAGTTATTGCATATGCTTCTCGTCAGTTGAAGCCCCATGAGAAGAACTACCTCGTTCATGATTTGGAGTTGGTTGCCAGAGTTCATGCATTGAAAATTTGGAGGCATTACTTGTATGGCGTATCTTGTGAGGTGTTCACTGATCATCGCAGTCTTCAGCATTTGTTCAAACAAAAGGATCTTAATTTGAGGCAGCGGAGATGGTTGGAGTTGCTTAAGGATTATGATATCACTATATTGTACCATCCGGGAAAGGCCAATGTGGTGGCCGATGCTTTGAGCCGAAAGGCAATGAGTATGGGAAGTTTGGCATATATTCTAGTGGGGTGTTGGCTTGCGTGGTTTCTCGGTCTTCCTTATTTGATTGCATCAAAGAGCAGCAATATGATGACCTATATTTGCTTGTCCTTAAGGACAGAGTTCAGCATGATGATGCCAGAGATGTGACCATCGGTGATTATGGGGTGTTGAGGATGCATGGCCGGATTTGTGTGTCTAATGTGGATAGGCCGAGAGAGTTGATTCTGGAGGAGGCCCATAGCTCGCGGTATTCTATTCATCCGGGTGCCGCGAAGATGTACCAGAATTTAAGGCAGCACTATTGGTGGAGAATAATGAAGAAAGATATTGTGGGATTTGTAGCTCGGTGTCTCAATTGTCAGCATTTGAAATATGAGCATAAGAGATCGGGTGGCTTACTTCAGCAGATGTTTATTCTTGAGTGGAAGTGGGAGAGGATCACTATGGACTTTGTTGTTGGACTTCCACAGACTTTGAAGAAGTTCGATGCTATTTGGGTGATTGTGGATCGGTTGACCAAGTCCGTGTACTTCATTCCTATCTGTACTACCTATTCTTCAGAGCGGTTAGCAGAGTTATATATCCAAGAGATTGTTCAGTTGTATGGTGTTCCAATTTCTATCATTTCAGATCGGGGTACTCAGTTTACTTCCCAGTTTTGGAAGTCTGTTCAGCTAGAGTTGGGTACTCAGGTGTAGTTGAGCACAACTTTTCTCCCTCAGACGGATGGGCAGTCCAAACGTACTATTTAGACATTGGAGTACATGTTGCGTGCTTGTGTTATTGATTTCGGAGGTTCATGGGATAAGTTTCTACTGCTTGCAGAGTTTGCTTACAACAACAACTACCAGTCGAGGATTCAGATAGCTCCATATGAGGCTTTGTATGGGAGGCAGTGTAGATCTCCAGTTGGTTGGTTCGAGCCCAGCGAGGCTAGGCTATTGGGGACATATTTGGTTCAGGATGACTTAGAGAAGGTGATTCAGGAGAGGCTTCGTATAGCGCAGTCGCGACAGAAGTGTTATGCGGACCGGAAGGTTCGAAATGTGTCCTACATGGTTGGTGAGAAGGTCTTGGTAAAGGTTTCGCCCATGAAGGGTTTTATGAGATTTGGGAAGAAAGGAAAGTTGAGTCCGCGGTTCATTTGGCCTTTTGAGGTGCTTCAGAGGATTAGGGAGGTGGCTTATGAGCTTGCTTTGCCACCCAGCCTATCGAATGTGCATCCGATATTTCATGTTTCTATGCTCCGGAAGTATATTGGGGATCCGTCTTATGTTTTGGACTTCAACACGGTTCAGTTGGATGATGATTTGACCTATGATGTGGAGCCAGTAGCAATTTTGGATCGTCAGGTTCGAAAGTTGAGGTCAAAGGATATAGCTTCAGTGAAAGTGCAGTAGAGAGGTCGGCCCATGGATGAGGCTACCTGGGAGACTGAGCGGGAGATGCGAGCAGATATCCTCACCTGTTTGAGGCTTCAGGTATGTTTCTTGACTCATTCGAGGACGAACATTTGTTTAAGTTGGGGAGGATGTGATGACCTGGCCAGTCTTCTCATGAGTTACCGCTCCGTTTTCCCCTATTTTAGCTTCTTTACACTTCGTCATCCGTGTTTTATGTGATCGGGTTGATTAGTTCGAGTTCGGAGAGGATTTGGTAAGAAATGAGACACTTAGTCTCTTTTAAGAAGGCTTAAGTTGGAAAAGTCAACCGGATGTTGACTTATGTATTAGAAGGCTCGGAAGTGAGTTTTGATGGTTCGATTAGCTTCGGGAGGTAATTTGTGACTTAGGAGCGCGATCGGAATGGGTTTTGGAGTTGTAGAGAAGATTTAGGCTTAAATTAGCGAAGTTGATATTTTGGCAGTTCCGATTGATAGGCAAGATTTTGATATAGGGGTCGGAATGGAATTTCGAGAGTGACAGTAGCTTCGTTGTGTCATTTGGGATGTTTGCGCAAAATTTTAGGTCATTCGGACGAGATTTGATAGACTTTTTGATCGAAAGCATAATTTAAGAGTTCTTGGAGTCCTTAGGCTTGAATGATATGTTAAATTGGTGATTGATGTTGTTGTGAGCGTTCCGAAGTTTTGAACAAGTTTGAAAGATGTAATGGGATGTGTTGGTACAATTGGTTTGAAGTTTCGGGAGTTCCGGGTAGGTTCCGGGATGTTTTAGGCCGAAAATCATAGCTGTAGCAGGTCCAGAAGGGTTGCAGGCCTCAGAACTCACCAGCGCGGTCCGCACAAAAATAAGTGCGGCCACGGTATGTGTTGTGCGGACCGCACAAAATGAAGTGCATCCGCGGTAGGTGTTGTGCGTACTGCACAAAATGGTGTGCGGCCGCGGTGAAGAACATTCCGCTGGTCCTACTTCGGAAGCTCATATCGTTTGATCTTCAGGGAATTTTGATATGATTTAGAAAGGAAAGTTGTAGCCCTTCGTGTCTAGTTTCCATAAAGGTAAAGATATCACAATCTGGACATCTATAGTGAAAGGTCTGACCAAAATACTAAAGCCTGTCACTGCAGAGGAAAGCTTGTGCGACCGCGGTCGTTTTTGTGCGGCCCACGGAGGTGGAAATCTGTGGGTACTCTATAACTACAAATATTTGGGTTTTATTTGATATTTTGACCTAGAAACTCGGATTTTGGCGATTTTTCGAAGGTTTTTCAAGAAATTCATCGGGGTAAGTGATTCTAACTCAGATTTGGCTAGAGTACATGAATCTATCATGGAATTCATCATTTCATTCATGATTTGGGATGAAATTTGGGAAGAAAATTGTGAAATCTTTCAAAAATATTAAATGATGATTTGAAGGACCAAATGGTATCAGAATTGGATAATTTTTGTATGGATAGACTCGTGAAAATATAAGGATTCTAGTTTTGTGAATTTTGCCAAATTACGAGATGTGGGCCCGGGGGTTGGGTTTGACCAATTTCTAGAATTTTGTGGTAATTTGATTGTTTTCGCTTGGTCTATGTTCCCTTAGCATATTGTGACGTATTCGTTCTGATTTTGGATAGATTCGACGCGCGTGGAGGCCAATTCGAGGGGCAAAGGCGTCGCGAGCTAGAGAATTAGCCGGTTCGAGGTGAGTAATGGTTGTAAATGATGTCCTGAGGGTTTGAAACCCCGGATTGCACATTGTAGTGTTGTATTGAGGTGAGACACGCGCTGGGTGATGAGCGTGGGGTCTTTTACTACTAGGGATTGTGACTTGGCCCGTCCCGATTGATGAATTTACCGCATATTTGACTGAAACTTATTTGTTATCGTCATGATTTGGGTTGATTGCCATATTTGGGCTTCGTGCCAACTATTTGAACCCTCTGGGGATTTTTATCACTAATTCCTCACTATTTGACTTATTACTTGAACTCAGTCCTGTTGATATTTACTGTTTTACAAACTCAGCCACTTTTATTCGCATTTGAACTTAAATGATATTTCTAAATGATGTTTTGGGCTGAGAACTACTGTTTTACTAATGCCCGAGGGGCTTGTGATGATTTACGGACTGAGTGAGGCCGAGGGCCATATGTGAGGATATGCTAAGTGATATGAGGCCGAGGGCCTGAGATACTTTTTATTGCCACGAGATGGCTTGATATTGCGCTTGGGTCGTAAGGGCCCTCTCTGGAGTCTGCACCCCTACAGTGAGGGCGGGTACCCATCATGATTTGAGAGTGAGCCCGAGGGGCTGATACTGTACTGAGAGTGAGCCCGAGGGGCTGATATTGTACTGAGAGTGAGCCCAAGGGGCTGATATTGTTATAAGTGATTGTTACTGTGCCAGAGGGGCGGATTTCTACTTGTTATTCACCTGCTAAACTACCTGTTTTACTTGGTTTAAAGGAACTTCATTTGATTTCTTCATGGATTTACTGCCTTAAGTGATTTTACTGCTTGATATAGAATTGCTTTGTGCCTTTACGTGTTTTCTTGCTTTCAGCCATTATTTATGATTATTACTCACTGAGTCGGAGTACTCACATTAATCCCTGCACCGTGTGTGCAGATTCAGGTGTCGCAGAGTCCACTCCTGAGTGATGATCCTCCCAGTCCAGGCAGTATTTTCGAAGACTACGAGGTAGCTGTTGGCGTCAACAGCCCCCGTGCCTCCCTTATCTTACTATTTTCATGTTCTTGAACTTTTATAACGAATTTCGTATCTAGTAGACTGTTATCCGAAACTATTAGTTGCTCATGACTTGTGACACCCCGATTTGGGCTGTGTGGGGATGGTTTCTATTGTTGTTATCATTAATTCCGCAAATTATGGTTATAATATCATATTTTAGAACTACTTATGGTATTTAACTGTTTAAAAGAGGTGGTCTATTTTGGTCTGGCTGGCCTTGTCTTCACGAGAGGCACCATCACGACCGGATTCGGGAAATTGGGTCGTGACACTGTGGTTTCACCATTTGAATTTCTTATCAGCCCAATCTCTTCATTATCTTGTTCCTGCCTCTCAGAAAGAATGTTAGTTTTTTTAAAAAATAACATATACATTTTTTACACACATAGTTCTTTTACTGTATATCTTATAAGCTTTACTATGTGAAGAATATCGCAAGAATAGTCCCTCATCACTTCTGGGATCATACTTTCCTAAGGAGTCTTTGTCATTATTTTGCATAAAGCACTTGCATCTAAATGCCCTAAGATGGGATATGTTTAGTTTTTTCCCTTTAAGTGACTCATAGAGAATCTTCTTAACAAGAGGCCTAGTCATGTAACTATTTATGATGTAGCATGCAAAAATTCAACAAACTTAGCATTTTCAAATTCAGTTCTATGATCAGACCTAATTGATGCAAGTTGATTACCTAGTTGTTTCTGAGTTTTTCTAACAAAAGAAGTATACATGTCAAATGCTTCATCTTTAGTTGTTAAAAACAATGTCCAAATAAACCTAGAGTAATCATCAACAAGCACCATCACATATCTTTTACCACCTCTACTTAATATTCTCATTGGACCACAAAGATCCATATGGACCTGTTTCATCGTTCTGGTGGTGCTTACTATTTTTTTGCTTTTGAAAGAGGATCTTACCTGCTTCCCCCTTGCACAAGCCTCACAAATTTTGTCTTCCTTGAACTTAATGTTAGGCAGTCCTATCACCAAGTCCTTGGAGACTAGTTTGTTGAGTTGACTTAGACTGGCATGTCCAAGTCTCTTGTGCCAAAGGAGGGGATCATTGTCCAACACACTTAAGCAAGTGAGTTTATTTTTTGAAAGTGTGGACAAATCTACAATGTATATATTGTTTACTCTTTTTTTCTACAAAACAATCTTGTCAGTGGTAAGATTAATCACAAAATATTTGGTAGAGGTGAATGCTACCAAGTTACCTCTATCATACAATTGTGATTGTCTTATTAGGCTGTATTTTAGGCCATCTATCAAGTAGACATTTTCAATAGAGTGAGAATCAGTCTTACCTACCTTTCCAACCAAATGATCTCACCTTTCTTCCCATTTCCAAAGAAGACATTACCTCCCTTGAGGTCCTCAAGTAAAAGGAACTGGTTTTTGCTTCCTGTCATATGCTTTGAGCAGCCACTATCCATGTACAATATTTGGCTGCTCCCCTTCACTTGGACCCACAAAAGGAAATTAGGGGTTAGTCTTAGGAACCCAAACTAGTTTGGGTTCCTTTCTATATGCTAAATGGTGAATCAGATTCTTTTTAGCCCAACCTGGCAGCCTATTTTTCCCTTGAACAAATTCTTTATTCTTTTGACTAGCCTTTTCTTTTGCAATACATTTAGATTTATAGTGACCAGTTTTACCACAGTATGTGCAAATTATGTTCTCAGGGAGTGTGAGGTACTTGCTTTTGGGATCCCACTTAGGTGCAGGGGTCCCGTATTCAAGTCCCCTCTTATTGCTACTATGGTGTTCATGTAGTCATGAAAGTGCATCGGAGGACCTATTCCATTTACAGTTATGTCTAGCTCGTGCTTAACCTTGTTTAGATCCTTCTTAAGGACTCTTATCTGCTCATCTCTTTTGTACAACTCATCTTTCATTTTTGCTATATTTTCTTCTAAAGTGAGTTGTGTGTGATCAGCATTCTTTTTACCAGTTCCTAATTTCAATTTTAGATTTTTAGATTTAAGCTCTAGGATAGTTGTGTCAAATTCATGAACTTGGTTCTTTAACTCAGCATTTTTACTTTCACTTTCACTAGCCCTAAGTTTTAGATTTTTGCACTTAGCTTTCAAATTCACACACTCCTTAGATAACTATTCATTTTCATTATTTAGATCCTCAGATTCATCAATGAAATCCAGGAGTAACTCAGATAGCCTTTCTTTAGACAAAAATTTAATCTTGTCTTTGAGATGAATTATACTTACCTCAGATTCCTCATCGGATTATCCAATTGCCATAAGTGCTTGTTTATCTCCATCTTCACCCTTTGAGTCCCATCTGAGCTTTCTCCCCAGGAAGCAACCATAGCCTTTGTTGATCCTTTGTTCTTCTTGGGGTGAACCTGTTCCTTCTTTCTGTTCCCTCGTTCAGCTTTTTCCTTCTTCCATTCAATTTTCCATTGAGGACAGTTTTCGATGTGGTGATCAGTCTTCCCACACTTGTAACACCCCTTATTGGTTTGTTTTTCAGGAACCCCTAGTTTGTCGTAGCTTCCACTTCTTTAAGGACCCTTTCCTCTTATTAGGTACTTCTTGAAGTCCTTTGTGATCATGGTCATTTCATCCTCCTCTAGATCAGCACCTTCAGTGATTCTGAATGCCAGGCTCCTTTCCTTCTTGGGTGTATCCATTTTCATGGTTTGCCTTCTAAGTTCATAGGCAGTGAGATTTCCAATTAGCTCATCCAAGTTAAGAGTGGAAATGTTCTTTGATTCCTGAATAGCAGTGTTTTTGCTTACCCAAGTAACATGCAAAACCCTTGTCAGAATTTTCTCAACCTTGTCTTCTTTAAGAATAACCCTTCCAAGAGACTTAAGTTCATTTGTCAGTGTGGTAAACCTTGTATACATCTCCTAGATGGTTTCTCCTTCCTTCATGGTAAAATTCTCATATTGAGAATACAACAATGTTCCTCTTGATCTCTTCACTTGAGGAGTTCCTTCATGAGCCACTTGCAAAGTATCCTAAATTTTCTTAGCAGTGGTACAACTTTGAAATCTACTGTACTCATCTGGACCAAGTCCAAACACAAGCCATTTCTTGGCCTTAGCATTCTTTTCCCATTTCCACAAGTCCTCAGCATTGCAGTTAGCTCTTATTTTTGGCACATCTACCCCTTCAGCATTCTTCTTCATAGTAGCCAGGGGACTATCAGTGACAATGTCCCATAGCTGATAGTCTTCTCCGATGATGTGATCTCTCATCCTGTTTTTCCACCAAGAGTAGTAGTGGCCATTAAAGAGTGGAGGCCTATCAGTGGATTACCCTTCCCAGTTTCCAGGTGGTACGCTCATCTTGATCTATTCCTAAGGTGTTAGCCTCTTCAAGGATAACTTGCTCTGATACCAGTTGATGTTTTAGACTTCAATACCACACAAGAGGGGGGTGATTTGTGTGGTGACCAATTTTTCGATTAAACTGTTTATGGAAGGACCTGGTTCTTCTATATGTTCCAACTACTACTGTTGCGGAATAATAAGTACAGAAATTAAAGAACACAAAGATTTTACATAGAAAACACCCGGCTCAAAAGGTGAAAAAACCATGACCTACTACTTAGTAGGATTTTCCCCAACACTTCACTAAAATCACTGAGCCAAAACAGCATTTACAAAACTCTTTGTAAACCTAAGGATTACATCTAATCCCATTGTAGCAACCAACCTCTAACTGTTGCGACAACTTCAAGTTAACTCTAACTTGAATACTCAAAGTACCTATTACAATTGCTTCTAGATAAAGCTGAAAGGTACAATATGAAAACACCTACTACAATTGAACTAGAAATAAGGAAATACACATAAAACTCTTTATGGAGCTGGTTCTTCAATCTGGTTCATGTAGCTTCAGGTTTGCACACTTGAATCATACACGAATTGCTTGCAAAATACCTTGTTATTTTGCTCTCAATTCACGTTTAACTTCTGCGTTTTATGCAACACTTGTAATGTGAGAACATCATGCAATTTATAGAGTTAGTAGATGAAGAAATAACTAGAGTTCTGATGCAACTCTTCCTTGGTGGAAGAGTTCTAGTTGATTTCAACTTCTAACTCCTTCCCTATCTTGGATAGTATTATCTTTGATTAAAGAGTCCTTCTCCTTATCAATTATGCAACCTTTTTGATCAGGAGATATTAAATACACCAAGTTAAGCTTATCTCCTTCACGTGCAACCCACATGCTCGAATCTGCCCGTTTTTGTGCACCTGAGGGATAGACTTGGTTTATGTCTGAGTTCCTTTGTCAATCTTCAAAACTTAACCTTTACTTGGGCCAACAGATGGGATGCCCTCAGTGGCTTGATGATGTTACGTACACCTATACCTATGCATGACACGACATTTATATACACGTGCATGACATTATAAATGTTTCAGAATTTACAAATTTATTCAGATTTACAGATGGATCTCTTTATTCCATGTTTCATCTATGTCTTTTATGTACTGGTTTTCATGCCTTACATACTCAGTACATTATTCGTACTGACGCCTTATTTCTCGGGGCATGCGTTTCATGCCCGCATGTACAAGTAGGCAAGTCCACGGTCCCCCTTCTTAGGATCCTGGACCAGTTTGGGTCGTGACAAAAGTGGTATTAGAGCAGTTCAGCCTTAGGGTTATCTACAGACCGTGTCTAGTAAATTCTTGTTTATGGGTGTGTTATACACCACACTTATAGACATTAGGCTATAGGGCATATAAGATGTTATCCTCTATTTTTATCTTAGATCGTGCGATATAAGAATTCATGTTCCTAACAATATGTTACATTTTCAGCGATGCCTCCAAAGACTACAGCTGCCTAGAAGGGAAAGTCCATGGATGGTGGGACTACTAGTCGAGCACCACGAGTTACTAGGGCTCGGGGAGAGTCTCATAATGAGATTCCATCTCAGACTTCACATACCCCGCCCTCTCTAGAAGAGTTTCGGGGGACACCAGCTCCAGCGCCCATCCCTGTGTGTTCAGCCCCTCAGCTAGATACACCGGGTCAGGAGATGAGAGATGTTATTCAGCTATTAACTTGATTAGTAGCCGCGCAGGCTCGGCGTCAGGAAGTAGGTATTGGTCATGCAGATAGGTCCATCAATGCAAGGGTTCGTGATTTCATTAATTTGGACCCTCCAGTATTTACTGGGGCAGATCCAAACGAGGACCCTCAGGTATTTATTAATAGAATGCAAATGACATTAAGGGTAATGAAGGACACTACGACTCAGTCAGTTGAGCTAGATTCCTATAGACTCCAAGATGTCACAGTTAATTGGTACGAGTCTTGGAAATTGTCCAGAGGAGAGGATGCCCCTCCAGCAGTATGGCAGGAGTTTACAAAAGCTTTTCTTCGTCATTATCTACCACCAGAGCTTAGACGGGCCAGAATTGATAGGTTTTTGACCCTTCAACATGGTAACATGACTGTTCGAGAATACAGTCTTCAGTTTGATTTGTTGGCTATGTATGCTCCCGCTATTGTATCTAAGATGGAGGATCGGGTTCACTGGTTCGTGATGGGGTTAGAACCGCACTTGCTTAACGATTGTATGCCGGTCTCACTTCAGCCAGACATGGATATTACTCATATTCAGGAATACGCTCAGAATGTAGAGGAGCGTAAGCAGAAGTAGATAATGGATCATGAGCATGATAGGTCCTAGAATAAGAGAGCAAGATCTTTGGGTCCTGGTGAGTTTTGAGGTGGTCAGAGACAACAATACCCAAGTTATCCAGCCCATCCCTCGGCTAGCGCACCCTCTCAGTTTGGTAGTAAGAGATTTGATCGTTCCACATATTCAGGTCTGGTCAGAATTTCAGGGCCTCAGGTTCTCAATATAGGGGTGAGTCAAGTCAGATGAGGTTGCCCTTGCCAGGATGTGCTCAGTGTGGTAAGCAGTATGTCGGGCAGTGCCGTATGAGGTTGGGTGTCTGTTATACTTGTGGTTATCTGAACCACATTTTGAGGGATTGTCCAATGAGAGGTGATGAAAGCATAGCTCAGCCAACGGGATTTGTAGCTGGTTTGTCAACATCAGTACGCCCCATTGGGCAAGGTTCACAAGCACCAATAAGTCGTGGTAGAGGCAGAGGCGAAGCTTCTAGCTCAAGCAGTCCTCAAAATCGCATTTATGTGTTGGCAGGACGATAGGATCAGGAGTCATCGCTTGATGTTTTTACAGGTATATTATCAGTCTTCTCATATAATGTATATGCACAGATTAACCCAGGTTCTACCTTATCATATGTTACTCTGTTGGTTGCTAGTAAGTTTGGAATAACCTAAATTGGTTAAACCTTTTGAGGTATCTACACTTGTTGGGGAATCAATGGTAGCTAAGCAAGTATATAAGGGTTGTATAATAGTGGTTCAAAGTCGATTTACTGTAACAGACCTAATCGAGTTAGATATAGTAGAATTTGATGTTATAATAGGTATAGATTGGTTGAATTCTTGTCATGCCAACGTTGATTGTAGATTAAAGATAGTCCGATTTCAATTTCCACGGAATCCTATTTTGGAGTGGAAATGTAATACAGCGTCGCCGAGAGGTAGATTTATTTCCTATCTCAAGGCAAGGAAGATGATCAGAAAGGGCTGTATTTATCAATTAGTTCGGATTCAGGATGTTGAAGTAAAGTTACCAACCATTCAGTCCATCCTTGTGATTAAGGAATTTCCCGATGTTTTTCCCGATGAGTTTCTAGGTCTTTCGCCAGAGCAAGAAATTGAGTTTTCTATTGACCTACTACCAGATACTCAGCCAATATCTATTCCTCCCTATAGAATGGCCCCCGCAAAGTTGAAAGAGTTGAAGGAATAACTAAAAGACTTGCTTGAAAAAGGTTTTATCAAACCTAGTACATCACCGTGGGGAGCATCTGTGTTATTTGTGAGGAAGAAAAATGGTTCCTTACGGATGTGTATTAATTATGGACAATTGAATAAGGTGACAATCAAGAATAAGTACCCGCTCCCGAGGATCAATGATTTAATTGATCAGTTGCAAAGTGCCAAGTATTTTTCAAAGATAGACTTGAGGTCCAGGTACCATCAGGTAAGGGTTAAAGAGGAAAATATTCCGAAGAAAGCATTCAGGACCAGATACGAGAACTTTGAGTTTTGTGTTATGTCGTTCGGTTTGACCAATGCCCCAACAATATTCATGGATTTGATGAACCGTGTGTTTAGGCCCTTTTTAGATCTATTCGTAATTGTATTTATCGATGATATATTGGTATATTATCAGTCAGAGGCTGAGCATGCAGATCATTTGCGTACTGTGCTCAAAGTTCTATAAAAAGGGAAGTTCTATGTAAAATTCTCTAAATGTGAATTCTGGTTGAACTCTATAGCTTTCTTGGGCATATTATTTCAGGTGAAGGCATCTGGGTGGATACACAAAAGATTGAGGTAGTAAAGACTTGGCCTAGACCCACAACACCAACGGAGGCCCGTAGCTTTCTTGATTTGGCAGGCTATTATAGGAGATTTGTAGAGGGATTTTCTTCCCTTTCAGCACCTTTGACAAAGTTGACTCAGAAGGGAAAAAAGTTTTAATGGACTGATGCTTGCGAATGGAGTTTCCAGGCATTGAAGGACAAATTGACTTATGCATCGGTTCTAACGCTCCCAGAAGGGACCGATGGTTATGTTATCTATTGTGACACCTTGGGCGTTGGTTTGGGTTGTATACTGATGCATCATGGTAAGGTTGTAGCTTATGCTTATAGACAACTGAGAAAGCACAAGAAGAATTACCCGACCCACGATTTAGAGTTAGCCGCAGTGATTCATGCACTAAATATGTGGAGGCACTACTTGTATGACATTCATGTTGATATCTATATGGATTGTAAGAGCCTCCAATATATCTTCAAGTGGTAGGAATTGAATTTACATCAAAGGAGGTGGTTGGAGCTACTTAAAGATTATGACGTTGATATTTTATACCATCCAGGGAAGGCAAACATAGTAGCCGATGCCTCAGCCTTAGATCTATGGGTAGCCTCTCATATTTACAGCCAAAGAAGAGGGGAATAGCCCATGAGATTCATCAGCTAGCTAGTCTTGGAGTTCGATTACTGGACTCAGGTGATATTGGAATTACTATTCAGGATACGACAACATCCTCGTTAGTAACCGAAGTGAAGGAACGCTAGTACGAGGATTCTGTGTTAGTTCATTATAGGGATACCATCCCTCAGAAGGAGAAGGCACCGTTTAAGGTTACAGAAGATGGGGTCCTCAAATATCGAGGATGATTATGTGTCCCTAATGTTTTAGGGTTGCGCCGGCAGGTTATGGGAGAAACTCACTATTCTCGTTTTTCTATCCATCCAGGAGCGACAAAGATGTATCATGATATCAGAGAAGTATATTGGTGGGACAGAATGAAAAATGATATAGCGGAGTTTGTTGCTCAGTGTCCTAACTACTAGTAGGTTAAGATTGAGCATCAAAAACCCGGTGGATTATTGCAGGCTATGGAGATTCCGACTTGGAAATGGGAAGTAGTTAATATGGATTTCATCATAGGCTTACCTCCTACCCAGCATAAGTTCGATTCTATATGGGTGATTATTGATAGGCTTACAAAATCACCCCATTTTCTGCTCGTTAGGATTACATACTCCGCAGAGGATCATGCAAGGCTTTATATTAAGGAGATAGTACGACTGCATGGTGTCCCTATCTCTATTATGTCAGATCGAGGAGCTCAATTTACAGCTACTTTCTGGAGGTCTTTCTAAAATGGGTTAGGGATACAGGAAAGTCTTAGTACAACATTTCATCCCCAAACAGACGGACAAGCTGAGTGTACTATTCAGACACTTGAGGATATATTACGAGCTTGTGTGATAGACTTCAGGGTAGCTGGGATGATCATCTGCCGCTTACTGAGTTCGCATATAATAATAGCTACCATTCTAGTATTCATATGGCCCTATACAAAGCTCTTTATGGACGGAAGTGTAGGTCGCCTATAGGGTGGTTCGATGTTGAGGAAACTACGTTAGTAGGACCAGAATTGGTATAGCAGGCAATCGAGAAAATTAAGCTTATACAGGAAAGGCTATTGGCAGCTCAAAGCCATCAGAAGGCTTATGCAGATAATCGACAGCGAGACTTGGATTTTTAGATTGATGACTAGGTATTCCTAAAGGTAATCTGTCATGAGGTTTAGTATGAAATAAAAACTTAGCCCTCGGTACATTGGACCATATAGGATCATACGCAAGGTAGGCCAGGTAGCATATGAGTTGGACTTGCCTTCAGACTTGGAATCTCTACATCCAGTCTTTCATATGTCTATGCTCCGTAAATGTATCGGAGATCCTTCCAAAATAATATCAATTGACGATGTTCAGGTCACAGAGCAGCTATCGTATGAAGAAACTCCCATTGCTATATTAGACAGATAGATTCGAAGATTGAGAACTAAAGACGTAGCTTCGGTGAAAGTACTTTGGAGAAACAACAATGTGGAAGAAATGACTTGGGAGGCCGAAGAAGACATGAAGTCTAGATATCCTTATTTATTTCCTCCTCCAGAGACGGGTCCGACTGAGATATCACAACCTTAAGGTACGTGTATGAATTCTTATGTTAGTTATTGTCATTGGTCGTGCGAGGCCATTATCATTATTGATGATTGTGGTCATATGTGGCGTTGAATTATTGGGTTTCTACAGGAAGAGTTTTTAGTAGTATTATTACAAAGGCGACTCTGACAAATTTATATAGATCCCGGGGAGTTGAACATTCGAGGACAAATATTTCTAAGGGGGGAAGGATATTACATCTCGCATTTCGTATGTTAAAGTTTTGGTTTCAGCTAATCGACGTAGACTCGGGGATAAGATTATTTTGAGGTTGACGTATGTATGCTATTTATTACAAGCGATAAGTAAGTGCCATGAATGATAAAGGGTACACGAATAAAAAAAATGAGTTTCGTTAAAGGTTGTCAATTTGGGATAAAATACGGTCCGAGCTATAATATTCGATGTTTATGGACTAGTACCATACAAGGTATCATGACCGTGATAGTATGATGTATAAAATATATTAAAAATGAGTAGTATTTTAAGTAATTTGATATTATTATTAATTATGCAGGTGATTGGTTAATTATCGAGTAACGAGACATTACCTAGTTAATTAATAAATTTAGTGGATAATGATTAAAATTCTCCCCCCAAACGTGGAAAGCTTTCCTAACTCTCTAAATGACTAAAAAGAAAGATGGATAAGGTATCACACCTTAAAGTGACACCAAGCTTTTAATAAGGGTTCATTCCCTACACACCTAAATCATTCCCTACACACCTCAAATAAGAATAACAATCTCAAAAACTTAAAATCATTCCCTACACACCTCTTTTGAAAAGGGTTCATCAAGCTTTAGGAAAATTTTGCTTTCAAAAGTAATAGTCCAGCAAGCTTCCTTACAAAGAAAGCACGTTAAACATTTCTAATATGCAAATGCATATTGCATATCACATATTCTATGCCCAAGCTTTCAAAGGACCAACCTTTGCATTAATGTGGAAAATATACAAAGGACCCTCACTTAGCTATGAACACAGTCCGCTCACATCCCACTTTTTGACATAGAACACAAGTCGTTCTTGTGAAAATGCATCAAGTCGTTCATCACTCTGATACCAGTTGTCACGGGGGTGATTTTAGTCAGTCAAAACTCAAACCCGCGCGGCAATCAAGTCGTACACTTGACTCAGCCTTTCCCAAATACTTAGCCAATTTTCGCGCACCTTTGGCCTAAACGAGATTTAGACAGCAATTCAAATAAGAACACACACATATACGGGAAAATCCCAACCTTTGCATTAATGTGGAAAATATACAAAGGACCCTCACTTTGCTATGAACACAGTCCGCTCACAGCCCACTTTTGACATAGAACACAAGTCGTTCTTGTCAACACTAAGATTTGCCCACCTCTTTTGAAAAGTTAAACAATCTTTTGAAAAGGGTTCATCAAGCTTTAGGAAAATTTTGCTTTCAAAAGTAATAGTCCAGCAAGCTTCCTTACAAAGAAAGCACGTTAAACATTTCTAATATGCAAATGCATATTGCATATCACATATTCTATGCCCAAGCTTTCAAAAATTCGAATTTACGTGAGATTTTGCAATACTAAAGGAGTATAGTGTAATCTTTCTCAAGAGAATTGACTCGGGTATGCTAAGGCTATCCCTTCTTTCTTTTTGGCATGATCTATACGACACAAACGAAACGAGCAAATGCACAACTTCTATAAATTAATCTATTTATAGAAATTCTAGAAATGTGTATATTCTTATTCTCCCATAAGTGTTATTATTCTATAGTCTGTTCATGGGTCTCAGAAAAATGCGTATTTGATAAAGTTTATCTGAAAGTCATATTGAGTTTTATGGCATTCCGAGAAAATCTTATTAACGTATTTCTTATGCATTTCATGCATTTATACATGTATATTGACCCATAACCAGATGGCGTTATATACACATATATATGTATATTATATTTATATGGGATACGAAGAAAAACATTACGGCGTTATATACGCACCACCACCTGATCAGTTGGTATATGTTAATGATGTTGCCCAAAGTGGCCGAGACGATATGATGGGATGCCCTCAGTGGCTTGATGATGTTATATACACCTATACCTATGCATGACATGACATTTATATGCATGTGCATGGCATTATAAATATTTTAGAATTTACATAGTTATTCAGATTTACATGGTTTTCATGCCTTATATACTTAGTACATTATTCGTACTAATACCCTATTTCTTGGGGTCTGCATTTCATGTCCGCAAGTGCAGGTAGGCAAGTCGATGATCCCTTTTCTTAGGATCATTGATCAACGAGAGTTGGTGTGCTCCACTTGATCTGGAGCTGCTTTTGATTTTGGTAAGATATATTTGTATATAGATATATGGGTATGACGTGGCTTAGTCCCATCTTTGTACAGTTGTATTTCTATTAGAGGTCTGTTGGCAATTATGTATAGCTGGATAGTAAGTAGCCTTGCCAGCTCACCTCACTGTATTTTCTACATATATATGTAAATATGTCTTTTGGACAGGTTTCCCTCGAATATCTTATTCATGTTTATATCTTAAACACATGCTTAAGGGTGTTCGACAAGTAGGACTCGGGCACCCGTCGCGGCCCATCGGTTTGGGTTATGACAGATGTCTCCCCCGATGATGGAGATCTAAGGCCTCGTAAGAGGAGAGTCGTATACGTAGGGGAAAGGAGGGGTAAATGTTGATGGCCGTCGACTCAATGGAGAGCAACTTCATTCTTCGAGATACGACCATAATACATATTGGAGAAAGTACTGGGGTGGACTCCGAGGCCCCACAACCTGAAGAGGCGAACATGGACGCACTGGTGCATCTCGAGGGGGAAGTGATCGAAGAGGGGGCTTCTGATGCAGGCCCTGTAATTTCGAGACAAGAGGAGGCTTTATCCTTCAAGGCTTCAGTAGGTGTCTATTCGTCAACCAGTGTCAATGAAAAACTATCACCGGAGAGGACATCAAATCTGATTCTGACATGGACCTGGACGAGCTGAGAATGATTGATGAGGGGCTCACTCAATTTAAGGTGAGGATGGAGGAGGGGTCTAGGACCATCACGATCCCTATGGATTGTAATTTGCTTATGACTATCGAGGATGTAGTCCTTGCTTTCGGTCTTCTTTATTCTGAAGCCAAGGGAGAGACCCTCAAGGAGATAACCGACAATACTTTGTCGAACAATATCGCTGGTCTTGCTCTTAGGGTAAGTACGATCGTTATCCGTCCTTTTCCTTATGCCTTACCTTCTTTTCAGGTTCTAACATCTTTTCTTCTATTTTGTAGACGGTTATTCTGGAGATTGAGAGTACTCGGCGGGAGAAGAGGTGTAAAGAAATATGTGAAGCTAAAAGACAATTATACTGTGTGTCGTAGAAATTACCAGGAGCTTCGAGTTCGGTTTTGTGAAGGAGGTGACGTGCTGGCCTTAAGAGAAGATTTGAAAAAGAAAGACGAAGAGCTAATGGCAGTGATAACCAGGGATTCTAGTCTATTTTATGCTCTTTTTTGCTTGAGTTTTGTATTAAAAGTGTGTACAAGTATTCCCAAAAGCTAACTTATTGTGCTTGCTTGCAGTGTTTGGTCAAAAAGAGACAAGAAAGTCAAAACCAGCTCAAAAGGGAGTGAAACCTGCACAAGTCAAAGCTGAGTCAACTGAGCGCTACAACGGAAAATCAACCGCGGATGTGGAGGATTCACCGCTGAGGCAGTCTTGATCTCGCGGTCCACGGTGGCAAGGTTCAGAGAGCTGTATTTTTGGGATTGCAGGTTACCATTGCCCGCGGTGCTTTTGCCAGCGGTGCCTCTACCGCGACAGAGGTCCTTTTATCGCGGTCAACAGAGGAGAGATTCAGAGAGTCTGAACTTGAGCTGAAAGTTGAAGACCGCGGTCCGCGCTTGATTTTATGCGGCCGCGGTAGCCTCACCACTGCAGCGGTCCATTTTCCACTATTAGCGATACCTCCGTCAGGGGCATTTTTGTCCGAAAAATTTAGCTATGTATAAATACTTCTTTTTCAGATTTTTAGGTCATCTTTTGTTTAGCTGAGCACGTGAACGCCGTTTTTACCCTTTTTGAGTAATCTTAGAGTTTGTTTAATAATTAATCTTAGATTCTTATCTTGTAATTATATTTTATGGCTTCTATTTCATCTCAATCTATGATTTCTTCTTCAATTATGAGTAGCTAAACCCATTAGCTAGGGTTGTGGCTCAACCCAGGTGTGGGTATTTAATAGGTCTCCTATTTTAGGACTCAGATGTTTATGGGTGATTGATTCTTTTATGTTGAATTGGTGGTTGCAAAAACTAATTTGTGCCTCTTTGACTTAGGTTCTTCTTGAGAAAGAGAGCTTAAGTATAGGAAATTCAGGCCAACAAGGAATTGGAGAGTATTCAAGAGATTGATATCCCCAATTAAATGGTTAAACCTAGAGATAGTAATACCCGACTTGAGCCAACTTTGCTTGCACAAATTGAACACCCAATTGGGCTTGAGAATGCCAATTAGGCCAAAGTCACTCAAACTACCGAGAGGTATAGAGTGAGTATCTACGTGAATTGGCTATATCATGATCCCAACTATAATATTATTGCCCTAGGTTTTAGATACCGTTAGATACCCACCTAGGAGTAAGTCACTTCTCTAATGCCTTTTTACCAATTTAGAAAACCCTACAAAAATATCTACTTAGCTTAATTTCGTGCATCATTAGTATTAAATTAGAAGTAGCAAACAAACAAGGAATGATTGGAAGTGCAATCAAGAACACTGCACATTGCTAGATTAGATAGGAATCTAACTTCAAACATATCTTAGCTCCCTGTGAATTCGATCCTGTCCTTTTCAGATAAAAGCTGCATCAACCGCTCTTGCCACTCTATAGTGGTGTAGGGTTGGATTCGATCAGGAAGCCGTGGAGATATTCAACATTCTTGAGGAGACGTTGAGGGCCAAGGAGGAGGAGCTGGAACTCAGCAAGAGCGTGGAGGCCCAATGTAGTGACCTTCAAGCTCAAGTAGCCCAGCTGCAAGGCCATTTAGATGAATGCCAATTTCAAGTGGAGGCTCTCAGGGATGAGATCGCCGAGAAGCAGGAGGAGCTCGAGCAGGCGGAGTCTTCTCGATTGGATGCTTAGAGGAAAGTGGAAATCCTCAAGCTGGCGAACCGAACCCTTCATTCCGAGCGGGAGAACAACCTGCGAACGACGAGGGCTAAGGAGGACCGGCTTGAGGAGAGGATCAGAGAGCTAGACAAGGAAAACTCTGATCTTTATGATCGAGTTGCCATTCTAGAGGTCGAGAAAGCCCAAATGCTTGCACGACCTTCTTCGTCTAATGCTTTTGACTTCCCTAATGTCCAACGAGAGCTGTACAAAGAGTGGATCCATGCCGAGGCCCGACTGGATGTGCTTCGTGACTTGCGTGCAACAAGTTCCGTTTTTGAGGCGGGTCTTAAGGATGCTCGGGTTAAGGCTCGCGGGGCTCGGCTTGCTTGTGGCTATGGCTCTGCTACACCTCGGCCTGGCGATAATGATGACTAGGAGGAGGATGGCATAGATCGCCTTGAGGAGGACGCCTGATATAATTATGTTTACCTCAGGGCGATAATGGAGAGGATGCTGGAGGCCGGGATGGTGATGGTGTCGATGGTTAGGGTGGTACGTTGAAGATTGAGCTGACGAGGATGTTGAAGGTCGTGATGGCGATGGCCAATAGTTCTTGTTTAACTCTTTTGTGTATTTTTGTCGACGTCTTCTAGAGTCTTTGTAACAAACTCTTATTTGTGAATATCAAAGTTGATCTTTGCTTTACTTGTACATTTGGTTTATTATATATTTCTATATTTAGTAACAATTTAATCAAATAGGGACGAATCTCTATCCCAGTCATCTTTCTACTGTTCCACTAAGTTGAGTCATTCAATATTGAAATAGTTTAAACTTTTAAGTATTATTACTAAAAGGTAGATGGTGAATCTATTCGATTCCAAACGAATCATATCAAGAATCAGATATGATCAGTGCACATATCATAACACTAAAAGTGTGAAGGCTCTAGAGTGTACTTTTAACGCAATTGACAAATTGCTTCCATAAAGTGTTCCTACTTTTTGGCCCCGCCTTGATATTCTACCCTACTAATCAAGGCATTTACAATAATGATGACAATGCAATAGAAGAGATGATTATTGGTAATTACACATAAACACACAAAATTAAATGACTACTAATTGGCTTGCCGACAGCAAGAACTTTAGGTTTGACCAAACAATTGTTCATTAACAGTTAGCCAGCAGTCAACATTTTCTGTCGTCCCACCCCACAAGGATGCATATATTCACATATACGCGTTTTTTGCTTAGTTAGTTGGGTGAGTGATTTCTCACGTCGGAGATTTGGGATCGATTCCTCTCACCAGCAACTTCCGCAAGTTTTCCTGCTAATTTTCCAAAAAAAAAAAAAAACTCTGTGGTGGAGCTACCTTTTATGTACGGATTCAATTGAATTTCCATTTACATTATAAAAAAGGGTAAGATTTTTTTGTTGTTGTTGCATATATCTAATTATTAAATTCCTTTGACAAATTAAGTTCATATCTTATGTGTGAGATTTTTATATTGTTTTGAATTCTCTTACTCAAATTCCTGAATCCGCTACAAGCTGAATTAACTTGGCTACGTATAAGACATTCCTTTTAGAACCTTAGCATTGTTTTTCGGTTTGTTTTCTGTTCTTTCAGCGTTAGGATTGCCTATCTGCCTGCCTGCTTGTTTGGGGTTACAATTTAATGACACACTCATGTGAAGAATGTATATTTCTTTGACTAAGCCTTAGCTTGAAATTTTATCATTTAATTCTTTTTTCGTCTGTTACATAGTTAAGGATATATAATAAGAAAGACTAACGAGACAAGGGGTGCTTATCAGGCGGATCAGACGGATAATTACGCTTAATGGTTCGGCTTAACGGTTATCGGATTATAAATGTAGTAATCCGCTAGTCATTCAATAAGACAACGGACGAATTGGTATCAGATTAACAATTATCGGGCGGCTTATCGAATAAACTAAAGAATTTTTTTTGAACAATCATTCAATCAATACCAAATTTGTAATACCATCTAAGATCTAACCAAACGGTATTTTTGAATTGAAGAGTCTTCAAGACTACTCATAGTGTCATACACGTATTAACCAATTTTTCAATATCATCAAGACTACTCATATGGACATACACGTATTAGTCATTCAGATTTCAATTTTTCAACTTCTCATTTCTCAGTTTAAGAGAGAGACGAGACTGGCGACTTCTTTGCCTCTGGTGGTGGCAGACAATTTAGAATTAGAAAATAGAAATTAGGGATTTAGCCATTTAGGGCTTCAATAATACTTTATATACATAGGGGTAAAAGTGTAAATATAAAATTTTTTAATAAGTTAACGGTTTACCCGATAAGAAAATTGAGTAATCCACCCCCAAACCGTTAAGTCGTTAATTATAAAATCTCAATCCGTTCACCACCCATTAGCCTGATAATCTGATACCAATAAGCCAATAAGTCATCGATTCAGTTAACGGTTTCAGTGCAGTTTTGAACAGCCCTAGAGACAACAATAACTAGGAAGTAATTACTAGAGTTGTATATATGCTTTTATCTTGAATCCGTGACTGAACAATTAGTCATGGAAACCATTATTAATGCTTTACTCAAAAGAAATTATCAACGATATATATATATATATATATATATATATATATATATATATATATATATATATATATATATATATCTGATTCTATCTATATTTATTTTTCGCGCACACATAAATATTTTTTCTCCGTTTATTTTTATTTGTCAACTATATTAAAAATATATTTTCACTTTTATTTGTCCATTTTAGCAAATTAAGACAAAGACAATTTTTTTCTTGTTTTACCCTAATCGTTAATTACTCATTTCTAAAATTATTTTCCAAGACTCTTTAAAATATTATCATTATGAGAAGATTTGCTAAAATATGTACTATAATTATAACTTTTAAGGAGCATGAGAAATTTAGATTAGACAAGTAAAAGTAAACGAAGACACTAGTAATTAAGTTCTAGCAAACGCTCTAACTCGCCCGTTACTATTCCGACAAAAGAGAAAGGAACAAGAAAAGAAAATCCAAAGTCACGTATAGTGTTGTGTGGCTGTGGGTGGACACCTCTACTTTAAATTGGGATATTTTCTTTTTGTGCGCTGAGCTATTCCACAGATGTAGGAAAATGTGCTTTTATTCTTTTTTCTTTATGTCCTTATAAGCTTTTCTTCGTCAACTATTACGAAGAATTAAAAGGCTTTTGCAATTTTGGTAGAAACTAAGGTCCATCAAGCTTAATAAAAAATCGGGTTATTCAACAGTTCCCATAACAAGCAGCAGTAAATAAAGAATATACAATATTTAGGTGAAAAACTCCTTGCTTACGAGATTAAAATTCACGACGTACCCTAGTAGAATTTTAACTTCACTAATTGAGCAAACTTCATATTACAACCTATTGCAATCTAGGAATTAAACTCTTAATCTCTTACCTCTTACAATAACTCTATTGTAAGCTCTTTGTGATAACTCTATACACACACTTACTAACTCTAGTCAAACAACCAAAAGAAATATTAGGTAAATGATGTCCTGCTAAATGCTTCTAAAAAGTCGTGTAGGAATACAAGTAAGTAATAAAAGACAAAGACACATAAACTAAGGGGCACAAGATATATTCAATGCTCGGATCTGGTCCTTTGTTTTGTAGCAGCTTTGTTCTTCAATGCACCTGAGGAAACAGAGGCGGCTGCACACTTAGCCGGCCACAACCGTGTGGGGAGCCAAAGTTTGCTGGCCTATCGCTAACTCGAACAGACAGATGTAGAGCTTTTTTGCAAGTTTTAGCAGAATTTTTTTTTTTAATTTGCAAGTGTTAGGTCAAAATCTTATAACATGTTGTTTATATATGTGAGATCATAAGAGTAGCTACAAGGGCATTTCTGGTTCTAGCAAATTGCAGTTGTACTTCTATACTATTGGAAGTACAGTACAACAGCTTTAACAACTGTAGAGTTGACTTTCGTGGCGACCTGATGACTTGATCCTATCTGTTTCCTTTGCAATTCCCTTGTCGGTTTTTCTTGAGAATTAAACCATACAACAAGGTATTTGCAATGAGCACAAGGCATCTTATTATATCAAGCTCTTGTCTGGTTCTTCCATGAAATTCGACAATCATTAAGATCATTCTTGTATAACTTATTAATTTCTCCCTTTTTGAGGATAATAAACTTAGAATTGATATCCCATTTCTAGAACTAGATTGCCACATGTTCCCCCTACGAATCAGACGCCTTCCCCCTGAGAACCAGTTTCCTGCCCCTTCAATTTTCTTCCCCTTTTGACATCATTAAAAAAAATTAGACAAGCATATTTAAAAAGAAGTCTAGCAACATTAATTCATGCCACTTGTGTGCACACAACATGGCTAAAAATAGAACACAAAGGATTAACATTGCGCAAAATAAATAGTCATGCCTATTAATTATAAGAGAGAGAAAAAAGATATAAGAGTAGCAGTACCATGTCGCGCCCCGTTTTTCCTCGCGGAGTCCGGGGTTAGACATTCATTGGGAACAACTCGTTTCCTTTTGGGAATTGGATATTTGAAGAATTACCACCTAACGGATTAAGGTGCGTTAGGGCACCTAGAGCAGTTAACTCATATAACCAGTTTGCATTACCAGAGATTAGGGAAAGGTGTTAGGCACCCCTCATGGTCCACAACGGCGGGTCCCGGCCAAACTCAATTATGTGAATTAGTCATTTAACAGGTAAGCAGTCTAAGCACATATTTGCAAATTAAGAAATTTTAGGCAGTCATATGCAAATTAAGGGAGTTTAGACAGTCATAGCACACATGTGTGAATTGAGGAAGGGAAGTCCTAAGTTGGTTAGCCTATAGGATTACATCTGTACAATACCCGGTAAGCCTGCCTCAAATAGAGGGGTTACATATGGCATTAGCGCATATGTCATCATATCCTGTTATTACCCATTACCCTCCTTTTAGCGGTTATATAAGTGAGTTTAATTAACGGGTTTTGAGCATGATTTACCCGTCCCTTTCTAGTGGTCCTGAAGGTGTTTAGGACCTCTATACATAGGCAGTTCTAGACACTTCTAGGTATTTAAAAGGTAAAATCTATGTGACACAAAGAACATATAGGACTATCAAATAGAAAAACAGTCAGGGGGCTCATATTTACCTCCACGCATAAACAAATAAGTAGCACGTCTTAAATATAGAATTCAGGTAATTTCAAAGAAGTCCTAGAACATGGTATCTAGGTAAGCATCACAAACACAGAATATGCAGCATTATTTTAAGGCAAAATGACATAATCCTAATCAGTTTGCCTACTAATTTTAAAAGCCTGTTAAAACTGGATAATTTTACAAATAAGCAGAGTACGATTTCATAGTCTTAAGACCATTAATTGCCTAAGGCTTGCCTAGGCGCTGGTCTGTATGCAATCATAGTCTGGGAACTAATTAAAATAACTTGAAGTTATTCAGTCCTATATGCATGCTGATCTAGGTGATTAATGTTACAAAACTGATTTCATGCATGTTTATACTAGGACATGATATTGTGTTGGGCTGTTTTAAAACCTTTTTATTCAGACATTCATTTAAGCAACATAGATACGATTTAAAGCAAATGCAAATAGAGTCCTAAGGCAGGATTTCTAGATGGTCATTTTATCAAGTGTGATTACAGTAGTAGTTTAATGACAGGATTTACAAGTGATGCCAACTTATGCAGAATCAAAAAAAGAAGTGATGAACTGTAACACGTTTTCTAATATGCAAAGGTAGTAAACGTGAATATCCTAAGGCAAGAGTTCTAATGCAAATAACACATACCTAAAGCATGATTCCTATTGCAGATAAGCACAACATAATCCTAAAGCATAATTTCTATTGCAAATCATCGTAATGTAAAGCTAAAACAGGATTTCTACCCGTTTCCACAAAATATATAGGAACCCTCCCCTTTTTACTAATTACCCCAATATCTGTTTACAAAGAATATTATTACAGACCAGGATCAAATGAATTACATAAATAAATGAAGTTACACTATAGGGAGCCTAAATCTGGCCCAAAGTAAAGCTGGGAATGCCAGGCCTTCAACACAATCTCAGATGCCAAAAATCTCATAGCCAATAGTGTGTCCTGGTGTGTCAGAGTTCCCTAAGGACCTCAGGGATCCCAGGCAGTGCTCACACCAAGACCTTTCTCAAGTAGAGGATTGATTATGTGTAGTATGGAAGGGCCAGCCCTAATATGCCAGAGTTCATAGGGATCTCAAGGATCCCTAAGCAGTACATACACCAGAGGGGTAGAACCTAATAGTCTAAGAGTAAGTGAGAGTGCTTCACATAGTTTTGATTGGCTTAGTAAAACAGTATAGAGATAACCTTTAGGAATGAAAGATTTTTAGAAAAAATTTAAGAAATATTAAGAGAGGAAACAATTTTGAAATAAGTTCTAAGAAGAGCAAGGATATAATCACACAGACTCAGAACACTTAGAATCACAACCATTTAACAAACAGTTTACACACAAGGGTGAAAGGGGATTGGGGACATATAGAGTTTATGTCAGGGATACCTGAAGGGAAAAGTATATAGACAACAAATGCACAGAATACTTAGAAGTCTGTTAACTCAGAGACTTAACAAATTATCCATGATAATAGGCAGTGAGAACATAGAGCAGGAATGCAAAAAAAATCATGTTGGAAACAGGAGTGCATTAGTCATACAATTAGGGTCAATCAAGTACATTAGGAGGCTAAGTTGCTAACATGATCACATCAGTCAAGGGGGGAGTGGGGTAAGCAGGGACTAAGTAAACATGCCGGGCAAGTATCAAATAACCAAGTGAAGTTATACATGCTGATTACACATTGAACAAGAGAAAACAAAATTTAGACATGCTTAATAAAACAGCAAACAGGGAAACAAATTGGATACATAGCCAATTGAACTAGTGCAGGAATGGAACACATGGAGTTGAGTTTCAAAATTTAACTAGAGACATACCAGTTAAAGAAGAAAGTGCAGAGTGTAAAACAGGTGTAGCTCCAATGTCTAGCCTTGGCTTTCAGCCGGCTAGACCAATAGTTATCACAAGTAGCAGAGAAAGAAAAGAGAGTTTGAGTGTGAGTGTGTTCTGAACTTAGTGTTCGTGTTGAGAAGGTAAAATAAGAGTGCTTATATAGTAGTTCAAGAGTAGAGCAAATAAGGTAAAGGAATTAGAAACCAGCAATTAAGGGGTCACCGAATCCAATCATACAAAAGAGTTCAGTATAGACCTCCTTTGATTAAGGGCAATTAGCCAAACGGTAATAATAGGGATTAAATAAGGCAAGGAGTTCAAACCAATTAAGGGAATTCAGAATAGACTCCTTGATCAAATGGTAATATAGGGGCCTAATTCAGGAAATAGCCTTAATCGTAGTATGTAAAGAATCAACAAAGATTCGCAATTATACAGCCAGTTAAATAAGGCATGAATGACCAAATTAAGGTCATAAACAAGGAAACAATCAAGAGCAAATCAATCAGCCAGAATTTCAAAGTAATACTTATTTCGGGAAAGAAATATCAACTTCCACAAATAGAAAATAGGCTAAGTAAAACTTCACAAGAAGTATAAAAATTAACGAGAAACAGATGCAAAATGTAATAGAGATTAATTAGGGCAAAAACCATAGAATAATGGGTTTGACAAAGAAAAATGTGTAAGTCAGAAAATATAGGGTGAATTAATACAGTTGGTAACACTGAAAGACTCAAAGTCGAAGCAAAGATCAGAAAATCAAATTATCTCATGAAATCAACTAGGGTTTGAGTATCTTTTGCACAAGTAAGTCAAGAAGATGAAAAGAGGATCGATTAAACATTAGAAATCAGAAAACCTTATAAAAAACAACTCGTAATGAACCCTAGCTTTAGGGAAAAGTAACAATAGTCGATTAAAACCAGAAATTTTCAGAGAAAAACATGTAACAGTGCTCGATTCATCTCAGATCTACATAGATCTGGAAATGATCGAAGGTAATAGACTAGGGTTTTTAGAAAACATAACAGAGATGAGAGCATAAGTTTAGAAACCATAGATTCGTTACAAAATAATAAGAAATTTCTTACTCATGGTCGAACAATGGCCTGAGACAGGCTAACAAGCAAAGTTTCAAACCAGAACCAACTAGGTTCTTTGAGATCTTCTCAAGGATCCAAGAAATCAAGGAGTCATGGTGTGTAGAAGGCCAGGGCTGGTCGGAGAAGCCATGGAAACCTCATGGGGTGGAGGTATACGCCGGTGACGGTGCTTGGGAGCTAGGGTTTAGTTGAGAGAGTTTTGAGAGAAGAAGGAGATGAGGACAACGTGTGAGGGAGATAATGAGAGGGTTAGGGGGGTCATTTAGGTTTAAGTATGGAAAGAGGGTTGTGGACCGTTGATCCAAACGATCAACGGTCAGGATTAGATGAGGGTATTGGGTCGGGCAGATATGTATTGGGCTTAAGGGGATTGGACCAATTTTGAGAGGGTTATATGGGCTGGTTTGAGGGGTTAGGTCCGGAAAATATTAAGGATAAAATAGGCTATTTGTTAAATACCCAAACAATTTATAAAAAAATATTTTATAATAATTAACAAATTATAAAAATAATTTTCATGCATAGAAATGTTTTAAAATAATTACTACATATTTAGAAAATACAATGAGCTATTTTCTGTTAAAATAATATGATAATGTACACATGGGCTATAATTATAAAATTATTGCAATTGTAACCAAAAGATATAAATCTGGCCATTTGTGAAATAATTTGAACTTAATACGACCATAAATAGTAATATTAAATCATGGAATGCTATAAAGTCATTTGTGATGCAATTTTGCAATTATTTATATAAACAAAATATTAGGATAAATTAATTTAAAATATAGAAATTATGAAAAAATATCAATTGATGTTAATGCATAGTTTTGAAGGTATATATGCACTTAAAAGTATTATAGGGAAAACTTAGGTATCAACATACCATATTCAAACAAATATTACAAATAAAAAATCTAAAGTACCACAATCACAAAATAGGATTAAAAGAGGACGTGATTAGGAGAGGACTGGGAAGGGGTGCAAAATAGGGGACACTAGATATAGGACATGAAGGATTAGGGAGAAAGAGACTTGATGAAACTATCTATTTGAGCATTAACAACCCTTTGATCATTGATCGGCTACTCCTTCAGGTTCTCCACTTGTTTCCTCAACTCAGCATTCTCAGTCTTTAAACGGGAAATATCTTCACCTTGAGCACAGCTGGAACCAGGTTCCTTACTGGCCTGAGTAAGCTTAGACTCCAGAATGACATTTTGCACTTTAAGACGCTTGATCTCTTCATTTGCAGCCTCTTGAGCATCGATCAGTTGAGAGATAGCTGAGTTGCTTCCTACTCCTCCCTTTTTTACTACACACTCACACTCTTCTAGAGTATTCATGGTGAACATTTGCTTTCTAGTCCCCACAAATGCTTTTCCCAAAGGAACCTCAAAGTGTTCTAAGACTCTAGTTAGGAGAAACTCATAGGGAAGACCATGATTACCATCTTTAAAGTCTGCCACCTTCAGCATATGTTCAATCATAATCTCAGGCAGACTGATAGAGGAGAAAGATCCCAATTCTTCCAGAAGAACCAGGTCCGCAATGAAGATGATAGAATATCTCACAGCCCTAGACAATAGCCCTTTGTTAACCAGCTCAAACAACAGCTGATATTATGGTTAAGAGTTTTCTTGTGTACTCTTTCCCCCAGTTGAACTGCTTGCTTCTTGATGATCAACTTCTTAATTAAAGTCAGAGGAACCAGTTCTCTCCACAATCTTCAGCCTAGCAGTAGGGACATCAATGATCTCACCAAGAGTTACCTCATCCATAACAAAGTCTTTTCCATTCACCTTCAAATAAAGTGTATCCCCATCTACCACAAACAAGTCAGCATAAAATCTTCTCACCTCATTTTCATTGACTTTTGGACTTTTGATTTCTAAGAGATGGGTCAACTTCTAGAATTCAACAATTTCTACCCGCTGTCTCATGCCTGGTTGTTCAAGGATCTCAGGATCAAAAGTTCGACCCTGCAGAACCTTTTGCTTCTTCAGATTTGCCCTTCTCTCCAATTCAGATAATTCCCTTCTTGGCCTTTTGGAAGAACCAGGGTCCTCACTAGTGCTCTACCGCTTTCTTAGAGGATTCTTCTTTTCTACTTTCTCTTTCTCCACTTCTCCTTCCTCCTCTACTTCATTGTCCTTGTCATTTACAAGTTCTTTATTAGTAGCAATGATTTTCTTTGAGTTTTTCCTGACAAGAGGAGCGGGTTCCTTAACATGCTCCTCATCATCCACCTCAACTACATCAATAAGAGGCACATCCTCCTCATCAATCCACTGGCTTTTCAAAAGTCTCTTTCTCTTCTTCTTCTCCTTATTCATCTTTAGAGCATAGTCAGGTTCAGCCTTGCTCTGCTGTCTAGTGGTAGGCTATTTGAGAACAGAATTCTTTTTGGCTTTTCCCCCACCCCTAGTAGTTATAAACCTTATCACATGTAGATCATCAATAACATCATCACTCTCACCAGAATTATCCTCAAACATAGACCTCATTTTAGGGTAAATAATATCCAATGGAATAGTAATAGGGTGATCAAAAGGGGTTGTGTGAGCACTATCTAGGGGCTAGCTTGTAGAACCTGGAGTTTTATCCCAATTATTCTAGGTTTACTTGGACACTTTTTTTAACATCTAAAGATGAAGCATTTGACATGCTCACTTCATTTGTTAGGAATACTCAGAAACAACTAGGTAATCAACTTGCATCAATTAGGTATGATCATGACACTTAGTTTTAGAACGCTAAATTTTCTGAATTTTTTTATGAGCATGGCATATATCATAATTTTTCTTCTCCTATAACTCCACAACAAAATGAGGTAGTTGAAAGAAAGAATAGGACTTTGGAAGAAATGGCTAGGACTATGCTACTTGCTAGTAAATTGCCTTATAGCTTTTGGGCAGAAGCTGTAAACACTGCATGCTATATCATAAATAGGTGCATGAGTAGACCTCTTGTTGATAAGACTCCCTATGAGTTACTTAAACTAAGAAAGCCAAATATATCCAACCTTAGGGAATTTGGACGCAAGTGCTTTGTGCATAACAGTGGAATAAACTTCTTAGGTAAGTTTGATCCCATAAGTGATGAGGGAGTATTATTGAGATATTTTTCACATAGTAAAGCTTATAAGATCTATAAAAAAAGAAATATGTGTGTAGAAGTGTACATGTTATTTTTTTATGAAATTAAAATTCTTTCTGAGAGGCAGGAACCGGATGATGAAGTAATTGGGCTGGTAACAAACTAAAATGAAATAACAGTCCAGCCTGAAGCTGCACCACATAAAGGAACAGGTGATTCACAGGTCCTTATACCCTAGGCAACCTAATAGGGGTAACTGAAAAGAGAAAACGGATCCTCAAACCTCGAGGGAACCTGTCCATGAACTTGTTCCTCAGCAACAAAACATTGAAGGAACATCTAGAGAAAACCATTTGGTTGTGAAACCTTACAAGTATCAAAGTTCTCATCCCATTGAGAACATAATCACTTATCCAACCTTGGTAATCACAATCAGATCTTCTTTAAAGAACCTCCGTGCTTTTGATGTATTTTTATCTCTTATTGAACCTAAAAATATTTTTGAGGCTTTGCAGGATGCAGATTGGGTGAATGCAATGCAGGATGAACTCTGCCAATTTGAGAGAAGTCAAGTTTGGCATATGGTACCAAGACCCAAGGATAGAACAATTTTTTGCACTAAATGGGTCTTCAGAAATAAACTTGATAAAGATGGAACAGTTACAAAGAACAAGGCAAGATTGGTGGTTCAAGGATATAGTCAAGAGGAGGGCATAGACTATGATGAGACTTTTGCTCCAGTTACAAGATTGGAAGCAATTAGACTCCTTATAGCCTTTGCTGCTTACATGAAATTCACTCTCCACCAGATAGATATCAAGAGTGCCTTCCTCAATGGATATCTAAAGGAAGAAGTATTTTTAAATAACCTCTTGGCTTTGAAAGCAAGGAATGTCCTGATCATGTGTACAAGCTTAACAAGGCACTTTATGCGATCAAGTAGGCTCCAAGAGCATGGTTTGAAGATTATCTAAGTTCTTGCTTGAGAATGAATACAAGAGAGGTAAAATTGATAATATTTTATTCTTGAAAGAAAAAGGTAAAGATCTCTTGGTATTTCAGATATATGTTAATGATATAATCTTCGGAGCAACTACAGATAAGTTAAGTAAACAATATGCTAAGCTAATGGAGAGTTTTGAAATGAGTATAATGGGTGAGCTTAATTTCTTTTTAGGCTTACAAATTAAACAAAATTCAAATAAAACTATGATCTATTAACAAAAGTATGTGAAAGAGTTGCTTAAAACGTTTAAAATGGAAGATACCAAATAAAGTGACACTCATATTGCAACAACCACAAAATTGGATTTGGATGAACCAGGTTCATGTATTGATCAGAAGTTGTATAGGGAAATGATTGATCTTTGTTATATCTCACTTCTAGTAGACCTGATATTGTTTTCAGTGTAGGCATTTGTGCCAGATTTAAAGTAATCCAAAGGTCTCACTTGAAAGCTGTCAAGAGGATTTTGAGATACCTAAAAGGCACCATTGATCTTTGCCTATGGTATCATAAAGGTAGTAATTTTGATTTAGTGGGATATGTTGATCCTAATTATGCATGTTTTCTTGTGGATAGAAAGCACTTCAGGTATAGCACACTTTCTTCATGTCTTGTGTCTTGGGCCACCAAAAAGCAAAATTATGTGGCTTTGTCTACTGCTGAAGCTGAGTATATGGTTGTTGCCTCATATTGTGCTTATTGTTGTGGATCAAACAACAATTAATGGACTTTGTAATTGATGTAGGTTGTATACCCATTTTTTGTGACAACACTAGTGCAACTAGTATGACTAAGAACCCGGTTCATCACAAAAGAACTAAGAACATAGATGTTAGGCATCACTTTTTAAGGGACAACTATGAGAAGAGTTTGATCACTATAGAATTTTGTGCTACTGATAAGAAAATAACTGACATTTTCACAAAAGCTTTGAGTAGAGATCACTTTGAAAGGAAAATGTTCGAATTAGGGATAATTAATATCACCTAAAAGAAATTAGTTCTAGCTCAACGATTGGTTAGATAATTTGTAAATTTTGTAAATAATTAGATTAGATATTGCTTAGTATCATACTTTCATTAGTATACTCTTGTGCCATGTGCTAAAATGTCTCACTGATCTTTAATTATATTATCCTTATTTTCTTGGAAAATTTAGTCTTACACAAGAGAACTGTCAGTAAAGAACCTGATTCATCAAAATTATAAGGTATGTATTCTCCATTGCGCATATTTTAGAATAATTATATTTGGATCATGATCTGAAAGAAGTTCCACTCAATCCCAACCTCTTTTTGAACCAATCTGGTAGGTATGCACCAGTTTCACTAAACAATTCCTACCCACCATAATTACCTAAACTTTTGGGGAGGAGTCCAACGTCTATTCAAACTGACACTCCTAGGATGATTAGACTTCTAAACTCCAAAAAGTAGTCGTTACACACTCTAACTCTTCCCTCTTTAAATTGAATGGACCTTACCTGTCTTTTCGCTTTTAATCTTTGATAAATCAAGATTCCAAATTCTCTCAACCTTCTCTCATCTTTTCTACACTCATCAAATGGAAAACCCATCTAAAAATACCAAGATGATTGAGAACCCTTCATCGCCACCAAAAAAACCATCACCCACACCTTCAACCACCCCTACCCCTAAGAAAGGGCATGTTAAGATGCTTGCTTGTAAAATAGTTGCTAGTAGTGAACAAACCAAGAAAATAAATGAGAAGTAAAATGCCAGTCAAGTAGAGGAATCCCAAAAATTAGATGAGTCCTTCAAGTCTGCAATTGAGGGAGAAGAACCAGTTTCATCTGAAGCTGAACAGGTAACCTCTAGGTTTAAATTCTCTAATGTTGATTCTTAGGTTGCTGAAAATCTTGAGAAAAGTTTTGTTTTGATTGGTACAATTGCTGGTGTAGAATCTAAGTCTGATAAATTGGCGGTAAAATTAAAAAGGAAAAAAAGTAATGAGGGTGTCAAAGTAGATGTGAGGGGAAAGGAATAAGGGGGAGTGGTTGAATATTCTTCATCCATTCCTGTTGGTTTAACTGAAGAAACATGGTCTATGATGTTATGGAATGAGGAGGCTTTTTAGGAAGAAGAATGTCTAAGAGAAGAAGGAGGAAATGGGTCTGGAATGCAAGTGCAGCGATGGGGCTGGTTAGGCTAAGGAAAAGGTTTCAAGAACATGTGGATCTAGAAACGAACCCATTCACGACCTACTGAAAAGGAGTATGATAGCTACAATCCAAAGAAGAAAAATGGTTCAAGAGTTAAAATCACTGGAACTGCTATAGATGGCAAAAATAGAAAGACTACCTCTTCTATCTCTGTAGAGACTTCTCCCATAAAAGGAAGAACTACAAGGAGTTAGAGGAAGCATAATGAGGCTAACCTAGAAAAGGCCTTAGTTGAGAGTAAAAAGAAAGTTGTTGCTAAAAGAAAGAAAAATATGGGTGAACCAAGTGAAACCATTGAGATAGAAGAGATGGACCCGGTCCTTCATGATGAGGATGAAGCAGAGGAAAGTACTCCAAGTGCCAAAAGAGAAAGACTTATAAAAAGAAGTCTCCTGCAAAGTTTGTTGATACAGATAGTTGGGCCTTAGCAAAAAGAACCAGGTCTACCAGGAAATTAAGAAAGTGAAAATTGTAGAGGAAGAAATTAAATAAAAGGAGACTGATGAAGAAAAGGACAAGGTGGTCAAGTTTGGGAAAAGAACAATTCTGAAGGGGAGGCTTCTCACAGATCTAGAAGAGGAAGGAATGGTGTTTCTGTCAGAAAAGTTGGAGATTCAGGGCTGGAAGGACGTGGTTCTTTAGTTGGAAGGGAGGTTAGCCCGAGCTGAAATTGTGAAATTCTTTGCTAATTGTGAGATAGAGAATGGAAGGGTAAATACTGTAGTGAAAGGAGTGAAGGTGAGCTTTGATGATAAAGAGCTAGGAGAGATTATGGGGGTACCCGCTGAGGGTTACAATGACTACAAAAAGTTGAAGTAGCCTAATCTAGATAATCTACCTACCTCACTTGCCATTACCAAGAAGTTTGTTGATAGAGACATAGAGCTACAACCCAATGTTGTTTATAAGAGTGAAATGAAACCTGCCCATAAAATGCTCTTTGAATTTGTCAACAAAATGGTTCTACCCAGGCAGGAGAGAAAGCACACTACCACCTTTATGGACTTGATCCTTATGGACTGATTGGATAATAGGAGGCAGATAAATTGGCCAAGGTTCATCATCCAGCTCCGAAATAGGGTGGTTTGTGGCACTAGAACTCATGACATCCCCTATGGGTTCATACTCACTATTGTGCTTGCTCACTTTAAGGTTCCCCTCAAGAAATAGGATGTTAGCACAAGTAAAGATTTCTTTGGGGCCAACACCTTGAATGACTGTGACTATGAAGTCCTTACTGCTCTCAAAGAACCTAGTTCATCCAAGAGGGTGCCCAGGAACAAAAAGTGAGAGCATTGGAGCAGGATAGTTGGGCTAAGAATGTTGAAATTGAGAGGCTGAAGAAGAGGGTGACTGCAGCAGAAATGGAGAGAGACTCTCTCAGGTCTAAGCTTGTAAAGGAGAAAGAGAAGAATGATGGCATTCCTCGAGACATGTTGAAGCTGCTTCTGGCCAAAAACCATGAACCTGGTCTTTCCCAGTCTTAAACCTTGCCTAACCTAGTTTGTAACCAGTGACCCAACTGGGATTTTTTTTTATCTTTTTTCTCATGGTTCAGTACTTTATTTCTTTTTATGTTTTGTGGATGAATCTTATCAATGATATTTCTCTAATTATCTTTTTTCTCTCTTTGAGTAAGATAGGCCATGTCTGTCTCATCACCACTTGAGTCACTATTGTTAGTCTTGAGAACCAGGTTCTTCTCCTTTTTGGGCTCTCTTATTTCAAGATCTTTCTTCTTCTTCATCTCATAAGTTTTGAGATTTCCAATGAGTTCATCAATGATTAGCTTCTGCAAATCCGTGGCTTTAGTGATAGCATTTACGTTACTTTCTCACAAGCCTGGTAGAACACTGAGAATTTTTTGGACCATCTTGTTTCTTTGGATGACTTCTCCAAGGGAGTGAATCTCATTGATAATAAAGGTAAAATGTGTATACATGTACTAAATGGACTCATCCTCCTTCATCTTGAAAAACTCATACTCGGTAGTAAGCATATCTATTTTGGACTGCTTAACCTGAGTAGTTCCCTCATGGGCAGTTTGGAGAGCTTCCCAAATCTTCTTAGCATACTGACAAGCAAAGATGTGATTGTATTCATCTGGTCCAATCCCACAAACAAGAATCTTCTTTGCCCTAAAGTTCTTCTCAATGGCCTTTCTATCAATATCGTTGTACTCCGTTCTTGTCTTTGGGACTGTAACTATTTCCTCACCAATAATATTTATGGGAACAGATAGACCATCACAAGTCACATCCCACAGCTCTGAGTCCTCAGATATGATCATGCATTCATGTTTTTCTCTAACCATAGTATTAGCTGTTGAATCTTGGTGGTCTATCGGTTGGTTGTCTATCTTCGAAGTTTGGTGGAGCAGCCATGAAGATCCTTTCTAGGTATTAACCTTTTAGAAAGAACCTGCTCTAATACCAATTGATAGAAACTAAGGGTCTACCAAACAGTATAGAAAATCAGGTTCTCTATCAGCTCCCACAACAAACAACTGTAAATAAAGAACATAATATTTACGTGAAGAACTCTCTGCTCACAGGATTAAAAACCATGACCTACCCTAGTAGGATTTCAACTTCACTAACTGAGCAAACTGCAGATTACAACCTACTGCAATTTAGAAATTAAGCTCTTAATCTCTCACCTCTTACAATAACTCTATTGTAAGCTCTTTGTAATAACTCTATTACAAAGCCACACACTTGACTAGCTTTAGTCAAACAACCAAAAACAATATTGGTTAAATGATGTCCTACTAAATGCTTCTAAAAAGTCGTATAGGAATACAAGTAAATAACACAAGACATAGATACACAAACTAAAGGACATAAGACATATTCAATGCTGGGATCAGGTCTTTTATTTTGTAGCAACTTTGTTCTTCATTGCACCTGAGGAAACGGAGCTGGCTGCGCATTTGATAGAATATATGTTGGTATTTGCAAGTGTTAGGTCAAAATTTTGTAACATGTTGTTTATGTATGTGAGATCACGAGAGTAGTTGCAAGGGCATTTTTAGTTTCTAGCAAATTGCAGTTGTGCAAGTACATTATAACATCTTTAAGAGCTGTAGAGTTGACTTGCGCATTGACCTGAAGACATGATCCTATTTGTTCCCTTTGCAGCTCCCTTGTTTGTTTATCTTGAGAATGAAACCAGACAACAAGGTATGTTGCAATGAGTACAAAAAATCTGATTGTATTAAGTTCCTATCTGGTTCTTCCATGAAATTTGACAAATCATCAAAATCATTCATATATAACTTATCAAATCTAGTACTCCTATAATCTATTAAGTTACTTAGTGCACAATAATGATCATTAATTAATATTGTGATCAACATAATATCACAATTCACATCGATGTAAATTATTGGTGGCAAAATAAATTAAAAAATTAGTTATCGACCTATATTATTCATTAAAAAATAGATTAGATAATTAACTTTTTAAAAATGGATCAAATATGGACTAGATTTATATTATCCACTTAAAAAATAGATAATTAATGGAAAGCAACTATTACATTTGCAAAGACACAAATTGGGATTCCTCAAGTTTGGGAGACTAAAATTCTCCCAAAAATAATCATATTCAAAGCGTTCATATTATCCGCCGGTTAACCTATTTTCTATCCGTATTAAATTTGGATTGAAGCGGATAAATTATTAATTTTTTTATTACTGGTTTTGACCCATCAATATTTGATCCGACCCGCTCGTTTGCCGCCCTTGGTGTAAATTTTAGGTCTAGTGAATTTGACATAAATTTTCAAGAAAAGGGATGTGATAATGTCCATTGGACTTTTAGGTGCATATCTAATCTCCTTTAAGAAAGTAGGGCATCTTGATTATTGTTTTTTGTTAGAAGAAAACAGTGTGACAGTTCACATAGGAAGCAACACGTCAAAGGGTACCATTTATGACAAGTCAATCAATAGTCGAGACGCCCCATTCATCTCAATAGCTTATATTTGTCCACTTGTAAAAGCTATATTGCTATTGATGTTACCTCTCTAGACCATGTGTAACACTCTCATGTCACGACATCGCAAGATCCAAATCATTGATAGTTGCATTTCTGTTGAGATTTTTTCTCCTAGCGACTAATTAAGGCAAACAAATACATATACAAGGAGTACAAAGATGTTATAGCTAAATACTGTATCCTCGGTTTCATTACGTGAATCAAATTGATTGAATATGAAGTTAAAGAAAGAAAAGAAGCTTTTTAAATTTTTTGTCATAAGCATGTCATAGTATTTATGTGGCTATAATTACGTTAAAACTTGTAGTCTTAAACATATAGTAACTTTTATGTGACTCTATTTTTCATTATGAATAAAATGGAAAATTTAACTAAATTAGTTTTGAGTTTAGAATGGATTTTTTTTCTTTTTGAAATGAATTAGTTTATTTGATAGATTGAATTTGTTTTAAAATATGTGACGTTTTAGAATAAAAGGTGTGTTTATTATATTTTCTAATTTTACTGTTATTGCTCTAATAGTGAAGTCTTAATTGAGTTAGTCGTTCAAAAGAGAAAAATGATAGAGTAGATAAATATTCTTGTAATTAAAGTTATAATTGAATATCCTGTTTCAAGAGTACAAAAGTTTTAAAAGACAGATAACATAGACTGGTTGTAGTAATTAACTAAGGGGTCGTTTGATTTGAAGACAAGTTAATTAGTTATATTGAGGTAAGTTATGCTGAGATTAATTATTCTGATATTATTTCTTATTAATTATTTGGTATATTGTATTAATTCTAGGATTATCAATTTTACAGCTTTATCATGAGATAACTTATTCTGAGATTACTATTCCACCATTTGGCAGATATAAGTTATGCTGATACTATTTTTAATCATAGAATAACTTATCCCAAGATTATTTTTGCTTGTCCATCGTACCAAATGACCCATAAAGGAATGGCAAGCACCAGGACTATATTAAGCACAAAAAAAAAAAATACTCCCTCCATTCATTTTTGCTCCATTATACTAAAAATAAATTTGACTTTTACTTGTCCATTTTAGCAAATCAAGAGAAAAATAATTTTTTTCTTGTTTTACCCTTATTATGAATCACTCGTTCCCCAATTTATTTTCCAAGATTTTTTAAAATGCTGTCATTATTATGATTATATAATAAAATACATATTATAATGTATGTATACTATAATAAAATACATACTACAATATAGACAACATGGATTGCTCTGATGGTAAGCAACCTCCACTTTTAACTAAGAAGTTATGAGTCCAGTCTCCCCAAAAGCAAGGTGGGAAATTCTTGGAGGGAAGGATACCAGGTTTCTATTACTAAGTGAGATTATAGTGAGTTGTTATTATTGTTATTGTACATACTACAATTATTTATTTTTAAGGGGCTTGAAAAGTTCAAATTGAATAAACAAAAGTGTGAACGAGACAGTATGTTTTAGTAAGGTTCTGGTCGGCACCCTCCTTCACTGAGACAATAATACCGAAGAAAAGCGTTCCTCTACTGCTTTTTTACTTTTCCTAATGTTCCCTGCTAAAGTTAAATAAATGTTTCTTACCTATTTAATGCTTCTTTTTTTTTGAATTAACGAAGATGCTCTTTTTCTAAAAGTGCTTTCTCATGCCTTTTGTCAAATAGAATGCCTTCGAGAATAGGATTCCCTTTGAGTTCGATCAAAATATGCTTAATAGGTCTTTTCACGCAAATTTAAATTACCAGAGCCAATAAATTTGTGTAAATAGAACGGGCTAACTAGTTTTTGAATTGGTAAATTGAAAAATTATCATCGTTTGCAAAGTTATTGAAAAATAGTTATTATTTTGATGAAACACGGAAAGTTCCAGTATAATATGCTGGATTATGGAGCTTGTGTGTATAAACTTCCAGCATATATGTTAAAACTCCAGCACACGAAAAGTTACAGCATAATATGCTGGATTATGAAGCTCATGTGTATAAACTTCCAGCATATTATGTTGGAACTCCAACACAATGTGTTGGAATATCATATGTAAAAAGTTCGAACTCCAACATGTTATGCTGTAAATTTTCGGATTTTTAAGGTATTTTTGTTCAAATTTTATCTTTACATGAAAAAATGACTAAATTTCGATTACTTTTGAAACTTTGGCTATTTTTTAATTACGAGTTGTAAATATGACTATTCTGATTTTTTTCCCAATAAATTTCAATTATACAATGATTAAAATCAAAGAAATTAAAAACTTAGATAATTTCATGGAAATTTGGAGCTGATATCCACGTGCCACCATACAAGTAGGAGTATCTAGTTCCATAAGTTGCATTTATTTATTCTTTTTCACCGTGTATTTTACAGAATATTTTTTAATGTATTCTTATGACCTATATCTAGCACAAACCTAAGTGGCGCACTATAATAAAGATTGTATCCACCAAATTAATAGTAAGAAAGTTAGACGGAAGAAAGGACAGGAACCAAAATATGAGTTGTTGCTAGCTGATATTATTCCTAGGGGTGGCCATACTTTGGCCAAAACCGAAATCCGAATTTCTTGGATTTTTGGTTTGGGTTTTTGGATTACGGATTGGATTTTAGATTTAATTTTTAAAATTTTTGGATTTCGGATTGGATATTGGATTTGGTACTTCGAATTTATGGATATCCGAAAATCCGAAATTCTTATACTTTATATTTAGTCCATTATCCATATGTCAATAGTACTAAGTTCAATACCCTACCCATTAAAGATTATCATATATATTCAATATTAGTTACTAAGTTATTATGAGAATACTTTCTATTTAGATATGGTTTTTACTATTTCACTTCTTATTTATCGTATTAACGTCTCTATTGTATTTTTTTTATTTTTTATATAATAATTTCATTACTTTAATATTTCATTTAGATGATTGTGGTGAGAATGAAGAACTTTTCAGGCAATTTAACATGAGTACTTCATTTGGATATTCATTTTTGTAAAAAGAAGAGACATTTCAACTTATAAGCTCAAAATCGAAAATCCAAAATATCCAAACCGATTGATCCGAAACCGAGCTTAAAAAATCTGATCCAATCCGAACTTATTTGGATTGGATTTAGATTTTCATTTCGTCAATCCGAAAATTGAAAATCCAAACCAAAATTTCATATGCAATCCGAACTGCCCGAACGCCCACCCCTAATTATTCCTATTATTTGCTCGGCAAGTATTACTGAAATATTTTCCACTCTCTTTTTTAAGTTGAAAAAAATACGGTTAATTCATTTTTTAAATCAAAATTTAGGTATTTAGAAGATAAACGAAAGTGAACATAAATAACATTTTAACATTATTTTTTTCATATAACAAGGATGAAAGAATACATTTACGTTGACCAAGTTTATCTAATATAAATCTGAGAAGGGAAAATATGAGTATTTCTTATGCCCTTGCTATGGTTGAAATATTTATATGAGCAATTAATTAACATTAAATCTAGGATGGCCAGTCAAAAAAAGCAGTAAATTCCTATTAAGAATACCTTTCAAAATACTTACTACTATTCATCTAATTTTTCGAGAAGAATTAAATTCCAAAATTTTGTTACAGATGAAGTAGTTTCTTACCCCCTTGCTATCGTTGGACCATTTTTATGATCAATAAATCACATTAAATTTAGGAAGGTCGGTCAACGAAAAGCGGTTTTCCTCTGCGTCGTATTATTATTATTACTACTTTATTAGCACGAAAAATATTAGATGAAGAAAATAACTTTCGATACTTTAATGAATTTAATTTTATAGCTATTTATTTTGCCATAAATTTGAAACATATTACATACTTGTATCCCTCCTATTTTATTGTACCTTGTTCTAATAGGGAATAGCAATACAAGTAAAGTAAGCAATATTTTTGCATTCAAAATTTAAAAGCGTATTAACCTACAAAATGCCTTGTTTACTTGAGATAAAACTAAAAAGGAAACAAAAATATCTAATGTTTTCCAAATTAAAACAATCAAGTATTTAAAAACAATCACTAAATTCTTGAGCCGATAATTTATTGAAAACAATGTCTTAGTTTATATATATATCAATTTATGGGACCACACTGTGAGACCGCACTGCATAAAGTACTATTATTGTTGTTGCTTCACTAAACAATCTCTTATGAGATTTCTTGGCTAAGAGAAATGTGTGAAATATTAATTTACTGCTTATCTGCAGAATTTATCCACTAAACTCCATTCCTTCCAAACCACATGCCTTATTTATTTTCAGCAAACTAGTGAAATCTACAATCCCACTTGTCAAGCAACAAAAATGGCTCATAAATAACATTTATTTGTTATGTGATATAAAATGAATTATCTTTTATATGTGAAAGACAAATACATTGCCGAAAAAAAAATGACTAGAATTAAGTTCATACATACTCGCATATATAAATTCAATTTGTCACCCACAAAAAAATAAAAAGAAAAAACAACTAAACACATCTCCAATCTCTGAATTATTAAAGAAATAAAAACAATAGGAGACAAAAAAAGAAAAACCCAAATAAAAATAACCAGAAGATAGAGAACGAAGTTTTCACAGTAATTCTACTAAATTTTTTTTACCCTAAGGTGAAATAATAAATTCTCCAAAAGCCATGGTCAAGATGAGTGAAACGGTTGACAAAAGGACAACTGATGGAGTAAATGCCTTTACTGCAAATGAATTTGGGTTGGATGGTGCGCCAGCTGGCGAATTAATGTCCGCCGGAGTGCTACCGGCGCCGGCGCCCGGAGCCATACTTCCCGGCGCCATTGATGAAGTTGGTCCTCCGGCTGGTGCAATACCTCCCGGCGAAAGAGCAGATGAACCTGGTGCTAATGAGCTTGATGATGGTGAAGGCGATAAATCAGAAGCTCCTCCTGTCGGTGCCGGAGATCCGGTTGGAGTCATAGAACTTGTTGCCGGCACCGGAGCATTAGTTGCCGGAGATACGATTGAACCAGCAGGTGCAGGAGATGAGGTTGGTGATTTACCTGCTGAGGCGAATGTAATATTTATATATATAACTAAAATTTATTTTACTGAGTATATATAAGTGTGTGTGTAAAAAATCACGAAACTTCTTAAATTTAAATTCTAAACCGCTTCTATTTACCTGCTGGTGGAGATACTACTGGTGCCCCATTGGGTGATGATGTACCGGGTGTGGTCGATCCTTTAGACGGAGCACCTGCCGGAGTGGTGGCTGAAGGTGCTGAAGTTGCGGGTGGTGGGGTAGTAGAACCTGCATAGTAGTACACACGCGAAAAATCATTAAAATTTCAATAAATATTAAATTTTGAACTCATAATTTTAAAGCGTACAATGCAAAGAACCTAATACTTAAACCAATCAAATTGATATTGTGATGTTTACCTGCAGAAGGAGATGGCGGTGATCCCGCTGGTGATGGTGTAGATGATCCTTTAGGCGAACCAGCCGCCGGAGGAGTGATGGAACCCCCAGAAGGAGTTGGAGGGGTGGCGGAACCGCCAGAAGGAGACGGAGGGGTGGCTGAACCGCCAGAAGGAGACGGAGGGGTGGCGGAACCACCAGAAGGAGACGGAGGGGTGGCGGAACCAGAAGGAGACGGAGTTGTGGGTGAAGAAGGGGTAGTAGGAGTTTTACCTCTAGGAGATATTACAATAATTTGCACCTTTTGTCCTTTGTTGCAATTATCTTTGTTGCCACTAATGAAGTAGAAAGGACCAGGGTGATCCAAAGTGAAAACGGAGTTGCCATCTTCCATCTTCTTGATTGGGCTTTGTGTATTGCATTTGTCATAATCATCCTTGTTTACTTCCAACACAGAATCTGATCCTTGCTTATACTTGAACACTATTATAATCACGCAACAAACAAGAAAATTAACAACTATCAAATGTTGCACGTAACATATAATAGTAACTTACTAACACATATTAGGAGTACAATTTTAAGCACACAAACTACCTTAATTTGAAAATTAAGGGAGATCTTAAGATGCTGTTATTATTTTTTTTGCTTTTCCGTTGTTGACACTTATCTATTGTCTTCTTGAGTCGATAAGACAAATTAGGGTCTGCGTATACACTACCTCCTCAAACCCTCCTTATGAAATTTTACTGGATGATTGTTGTTGTAATCTCACTTTTTATGAGCGACTATATATATTTGATAATGAAAAGTTATTTTATAGTGTGTAAGTACGTGAGTTTGTGTGTTTTCTACATAAACTGGAAGGGAGGAGAAGACTTACAAGCAGTGTCACCAACTTGGAATCTCATATGTTGAGACCATTCATTGTAACTTTGAGAAGGGTTAGGAACCCAACCATCTTTACCACCAACTGTGAATTGATAAGAGTGCGAAGATCCAATCAAACAAGCCAAGAGCAGAAGCAACACTGAAAAATGTCTCTGCAAAGCCATGGCTATTTTCTTCTCTCTGTTCCAATGGAGCTATACAAAAGTAGGAGACTTTGTAAGTGCAAATGTATAAATACACAAAAGAGTGATCACGAGCACACGAGAAAGGAAAGAGGGGAGAAATGGGAAAGAGAAGCTTTCACGAGAAATATAGAAATGCAAAAAGGGGGAACAAAGATATGGACAAGGAACTAAAAAATCAGTAAAGAGGAAAGTTTGGTAGCTGAAGGAAAGATTATAGGCTGACGACGAAGTTTATATAGACTGACCAACACTTAAAGAGAGTTAAAAGAGGACCTAGTAGTTGAGGTTACCGTTGCAAAGAGTTAATATACCCTCCTAAATACAAATTGTAATAAATTTGTGTTGAAGTATGTAGATAAATACTCTTAGTATAATTTTATATGTTTAAGAAGTAAAGCATATGTTAAATTTTTTGTTAGTGTTCGATGTTCGAGGGTCTATTGGAAATAACTCCTCTACCTTCGAGGTATCTGCGTACACATTATCTTTCTTAGACTTCACGTGTGAGATTATATTGTGTTTGTTATTGTTGTAATGTTCGACATTTGCATTAGAGCTTCTATTAATCCGGAGTCGTGTCACATGGGTTCATTAAAGATGGTAACGTTCCTTATCATGACTCGAGTTCGAGTCCACTTATTAAGGGTGAAAAGATTTTATTCGTCAAAACATTAAAAAATTTAAAAATACATGTGAGGTGAAGATAATATAAAAGGAATTTCGAAAAATGTAAGGAGTGAGGGCCAATAAGGGTAGGCAAAAATAATATCTATACCTGTGTACCAATTGCAACGCGCCCGAGTAAAATGGAAGGGTATGTTTGAAATCTCATGGATAGAATATTACGCGTGGAGAAAAGTTGTCCACATATCAACCGTATGGGATAAGCCGTATTTAATTAGGAATTTATTTTCATCAACTATCAATAAGTGTAAAATTCAATTAGTAGTATTATTTTTTTATAGTTATATATACTTTTTTTTTGAAATTTATTATTTATCCATATTAATTGACATTTAACGAATGTGATTATGTCAAAGACTCATTGCTTGTACTATATAGCCGACGCGGATTGCTGTTACATTAGCCCAATTGGTTAATGCCTTGTTCCATTCTAGTACAGATAGTAATGTAGTTGACATCCTCACTCGTATTTCCCACGTTATCCTCTTTGAGCCACGAAACTATTTTGGTGAAAAATGTTACTCCTATGCAATTAAATTAATTAATAAGCTAATAATCTTGTTAACTAATCTTTTTATTTCTTATAATAGTTGTTGCATTTTCTAGGGATTGGTTCAGACAGTTTGGATTGGATTATGGAAACTTTGGTTTGAGTTTTTCGAATTTCGAATAAACAGATTAAAATTTAAAACCAAACTAAATCTGCTCGGATTGGTTTGATTTTTGAAAGTTCGATTTCATATTAATCGATTTAATTATTTTGTATTTTCAATTTGAGCTTATAAGTAAGACTTCTTCGTATCCAATTAAACCTTCAAATAAGTATTCATGTTAAATTGTCTTAATAATTTGTTTTCCGTGAAAATGGTCTTAACAATTATATTGATTTTGTAGTTCTAAAAATATGTGATTTGTTTCAATACTAGTTGTTAGGCAATAGATGCTAAGTGTAAGTAAAGAGAATAAGATAGCCAAACCAATGTAGATGAAGGACTGGGATCTCGAACTCAATGGAATCAGGGACCTCGGGTCCGATAATAGCAGTAGATGAAGAACAATAAATGAAGAATAATGAGCAAAAAATAATAAAGCTGAAAGACAGTATTGAGCGTGAGAAAAGCAGAAAATGTTCTATTGTATTCAAGATCCATCCACCCGTTACAAAATGACAAGGGTCCCTTTATATAGGAGGGGGAATCCCAACATAGTACATGTCTAATAATGATGAGGAAATGATATTGGTACATATGTATAATGGCTCAGTACGGATTTGTACTATCCTTGCAAACCTGGTCAGCTCTAACCACGTGTCCTTGGGAGCTTTCTCGCCTTTCCATGACGATCATCGATTTGTACTGCTCCGAGATTGACCATAGTGAACCTTCGATATGCTCCCTTGAGGGACGAACCTCGGGGTCACACTTTAAATTCTGCTTCGAGTTTTTCGAGGTCAGGCGTGGAGTGTCATAGTAGCCCCAAAGTCGAACTCCCCGATTTTGACCGTATGCATAATTTCTCATTCCCATTACAATCACCTTCGGCAATCGTAAGTACAAATTCAAACAATTGATATAAGTAACAACATGGGTTTTAATGATGCTACCACTAGATTGTTAAACTAAATTAAATAGTAACAAGAACATCGATTTTTGTACTTGTTAACCGTAGCAGAAGTTTTGCAGAATATTCTTCGATCAATTGCTCAAGTCCGACTTCGTCTCTCTTGAAAACGAAATACTATTTCACAAACTAGACGCCTTCTTCTTTCTTTTGGTGTGGTTCTTTCTTTTTAGGGACAATTATACAGAATCAAATCTTCGTTGAAGTAGAGCCTTGATTATATAGAGAAGGAAAGTTGTCAAAGAAAAACTACCGATCAGATAATTTATTCCCACACTCCCACTTTCTTTGCAACGTACGGTAGTTTTATTTTTAGGGGTTAAAGTTTCCCTAGATAACTTTCTTTAATCATATCTCCTTTAAAACGGGTCGGGTCAGTCCATATGTGCGACCCAAACCCAATATCCAATATTTCCCACTTCGAATATGGTGGACTTGACCCAAACTAGTACCATGACAATAACACACGTAATTTATACTGACAAATAGTTCGTGCGACCTGCGAGCTCGAGAGCTATAATATTATTAATCCTTTAAGGTTGTTTAATAGCTCCATGTAGAAATTTATATCACATACGGAAGGAATTTACTACTAACATGAGGATCTTATTACGCACAATACCCAAACATTATTTGCTATTCCCATAGCTATTTATCTAATCCATCATCCTCGAAAGAGGTGAACTCGAGTTTATGTTTAATTTTGTATCGATTTGATACCCTAATGTAGGTGTAATGATCGACCTATGAATACAAGTTAAATTACTAAATTTTTAGTTGTCTTCCCTTTGTACTCGGATCTTTTCATTCCAAATCAACAACTTTCCTTGCCATGCACTGCATTGGCGTATAACTCATGGCTATTAGCGACATGTTAAAGTAGGAACACTGATTGTCACTTCAAGAGACAGTAAAAGGTAAAATAGTATTTCAATAAAAGTTAATATAACTTCTGTGGGATCTCACATAATGAAGAAGCAAGGATTCATTCTTCCATTATCCTACTAGTCGATAATACATATGATATGAAACATATGTTACGGTGTTCTCGCCTTATATTGGTGCGTGTGTCTTATTCTTTTAATCATTTAACACCGTTCAGATTTTTGTCTAGACACCTTTAAATGTCTTGCCCGCCCGAGTTTCTCACTTCAATAATCTTCAAATCTAACTTTAGGAGAAACTCACATCTGGCTTACAAAACAAGTCATAATCGAATGAAAAAATTTATAAGTATGACTGGTTGGCAGGACCTACCTTTACAAGCAAATATAACCTCGCATTGTCCAAGGTTCTATAAGGTCTCATCTCTTCACGATTCTTAACGTAATAGGCGATTGCTCGTGTGAGAGAGTCAATCTCGTGACTTGTTTGACACACTTTATCAACAAAATATCATCACATGCATACTAGATATGAACATAAATTCAAGAGTCAAATATTGATGAGCATATTATAATAATCAAGTCATTTTAAAATACATAAACCTGGTCATATCCTTCACAAACCTAGAGCCATAACATGTTTCTCAAAAAGGTCTCTAGATATCGCCTTTGTAAAAGGATCAGTTATCATACTACATTTAGGAATGTACTGTAAAGTTATCTCTCCACTTACTACCATGTCTATCACAAATTTATACTTGATATCAATGTGTTGTTTCTTGATTTTATACTTAGGATCTTTTGTGTATGCAATAGCCTCTTGACTATCGCAATATAGAGTTATGGGACTTTGAGAGTTCTTTGTAATATCTAGATGCTCAAATAATTTCTTCAACCAAATAACTTTTTGTACTGCAGACGCACAAGCCACAAACTTAGCTTCCATCGTCGAAAGGGCCGTATAAGTTTGTTTCTTGATTTTTTCATGAAATAGAACCACCAATAAGTAAGAAAGTATAACCGGATGTTGATTTTCTATTATTCTGGTCACCAGCCCTATCGACATCCATATATCTTCTCAAGTATAAATTAGGCCAAATGACCTTGTGGCTACTTAAACTTGTACCAGTTTGTAAACCTGATATATAAACTTACACTTTTACCCTTTAAACTCTCCAACTTGACGAAATGAGTATGAATAAACTACTTTGATCGTTGACTATGCTTATGTGGTAGTGACATAGGTGATGTGGACAAAATAAGTGCCCATCACGTAGAAAATGTGTGTGAAAATAATAGTCTAATTAAAAAATAATAAAATTAAAAGGAATAAAAAAAGTTATAAAAGGATCCCGTTAGGACTCCCCTCCCTTTTCTTTCTTCTACCCTCCCCCTTTATCCCATGTCAGTACACCTTTTTTTTATCATGTTCTTCTTATTATCTTTCAAATCTTATATACATTGTGATATAGCTAATTTTCTAACAACATATTGTAGCCCGATAAGTAAAGTTATTGTAATAATCAAACTTCTCTACCGGAATAATTTTCAGACGAATTTCAGTTGTTTTTCGACTGAAGACAAGCTGAAAAAAGCATCATCTCTTTTACCACTAATTCAATCTCTTTCTTCACTGCTATACCAACCACTATTTGACGAAGAACTTTTTAGAAAATTTGATCTTTATTGGGTCTATGAGTTTTAGAACCTTTATTTTGGAAACTTTCAAGTTATTCTTATTTGATTTGGGTTCTTGAGATTTTATTGGAGAATGGGTTCCTGATGATGATTATGGAGATTATGGAGGAAAAGGGTCTGTCTACTATTTTGGGTTTAGGGTTTGTCGGATTTTTTTCTGTAGTAGCTTCTTTTACTGATTTGAAGAGAGGTGTTTGAGTGGACAAGAAAAGTAAAAAAGTAAAATTAAATTTCGATGAATAAATTTAAAAATGGGACCCACAAATAATACATGTCAAGTAATAAATAGTCTAGCACATGACATGTTGTATATGTCAATGCAATTGATATACACGCTTTATTGAATATGTTTATTAGTACTCATTCCGTTAAGTTGGAGTGTTCAAATGAGAAAAGTATAAGTTTGTAAATCGGATTTGCAAACTGATGCAAATTTAAGCGGTCAGGAGTCCATTTGGCCTATAAATTATTTCCACTATAACATAGTGAATAATCTGTAGTTCTCTTAGGGTATTTAAAAATTCTCTTTACAACTTTCCAATGATCTCTTCCAGGACTAGATTGATACCTTCTAACTAGACCTACGACATAACAAATGTCTGGGCGAGTACACGTCATAACGTATATCAAGATCTCGACAACACTTGAATACGAAACTCGAGACATGTCTTCCTTTTCATTTTCAGTCTTGGGACACATTTCAAGGCTTAATATTTTACCTCTCGCTATAGGAGTGTCCATGGATTTGCAACTATTCATGCAAAAATGATCCAAATTTTTTTATATAAGTTTCTTGAGATAAACTCAATAACTTTTAAAATGGTCTCTTTGGATCTTAACTCCAAGGATATAGTCTACACCACATATCAAATGACTTTGAAATACATGACTCGATAGTTTTCAAATATTCTAAATTATTTCCGGCAAATAAAATATTGTCCATGTAAAGAGAAAGAATTACAAATATCCCATTGGACTTCTTCACATAAATGTAATGGTCTTCATTGATCATGGTAAAATCATACGAGATCACCTCCTTGTGAAATCTCAAATACCATTACCTTGAAGATTGCTTCAGGTCATAAATAGATCTTTTCAATTTATAGACCTTCTCTTTTTTACCTTTAACAATGAATCTTACAGGTTATTTTGTGTAGATTTCTTCGTTTAGTTCTCCATTTAGAAAAGCTATCTTCACATCCGTTTTATGTAATTCCAAATCCAAACGTGCAACAATAGCCAAAATTAAGTGAATTAAGGTAAACTTCACAACTAACAAAAATGTTTCCTCATAATCTATTCTAGATCCTTAAGTAAAACCTTTTCCCACTAACTGTGACTTGTATCTTTCTATTGACCCATCCACTTTGCGTTTAACTTTGAGCACCCATTTGTTCCCAATGGCTCTAAGCCGAGGCGGAAGGTCAACTAGATCCCAAACTTTGTTGGTTTTCATGGAATATAATTCTTCTTTCATTACTTTCATCCACTCATCTTTTCCAAGTCTCGATAAAGCCTCAGTCACAGACTTTGGCTCATCCATTTTTGTGGGAGATACAAAGAAAATATAATCTTCAATCTCATAAGTATGTTTAGGTATGTTTTTTCCTGGTACTCTTTCGTAGTTGAAATTCATATTCTTTAGAAGGATTTTGGGATTGAGAACTCCCACTCGGATCAAGAACAAGATCTTGATCGATTTGATTATCAGCTATGTCAGACGACACTTGCTGACTCTATGAGTTCAACATTTCATAAAGAGGCTCTCCATTCTTTACCTCACCCTTCTTTGGAAAATTATTTTTTATAAATGTGTCATCTCGTGATTCAATCCCAGTAACACTCTCATCCTCTAATTCACCAATGAACACATACCCTTTGGAGCGTTCTGAATATCTTATAAAGATATATTTTTTGCCTTTTGGACCTAATTTACAAAATTTGCTTATAGAATCTTTTACATATGCAACACAAAAAGAGATAGGTAAATTTGTCTATTCTATCATGGATCTTAACATTTCCAATAGCATTCTATTACTCCTTTCTGCTATACCATTTTGTTAAGGTATGTAAGGAATAGTTAACTGTCTTGTGATGCCTCTTTCCTTATATAATTTTCCAAATTGTTTTGATAGATATTCACACCCTCTATCAGTTCTTAAGGTCTTAATCCTTTTGTCTAATTGATTTTCAACTTCATTAAAATATGTCTTAAAGCATTCTAGTGCTTCAGATTTATGAGAAATCAAATAGACATAGCTAAAGCGGTTGAACTCGTCAATAGACGTATTGAAATATAAAAACCAGACTTAGCCCTCATATTCATTGAACTAAATATATCAGAATAGATTAATTTCAATGTAAAATCAGCTCTCTTTGCCTTTCTAAATGATTTATGTATAATCTTTCCCGCAAGACAATTTTCACAAATTGACATTTTAATTTTGGAGAAGGAACCTAAATGTTCTTTGTTAGCCATTCTATTCATTCGAGCCTACCCTATGTGACCTAATATTGCATGCCATGTAATAACATCAATACCATTATTACGAGAATAACATGTCATAACACAACAATCAACATAATAATTATACGTAGAAGGATTACAATATAACAATATAAAACCATCATAGCAATGTCCAAAACCATAACAAATATTGTTTAGAGTAATTCTAAGACCACTGTGACTAAAGATCAAATTGAAATCTAAATCAAAATCTAGAAGAACAGACACATAGACTAAGTTTCGTCGAATCTCTAAAACATATAGGACGTCACGCACCATTAAAGATCGGCTACCACGAATGTCCATTCTACTAGTGCCTATCCATTTGACTTCAAACTTTGCATTATTTCCCACATATACATGCCTTGATCCAGGTGAAATTCGACGAAATTCTATAAATGCTTCTCTATCACGGCTCACATAGTCGGTGGCCCTTGAGTCTTCAATCCACACAAGATAAGGTTCAGTTGGTAAAACAGTGCTAGAGCCTAGAAACATATATAGCACTAAGAGATGCATTTTGAAATGCTACCTTTTTCGGCTCAACGCACTCACGAGAAAAATGCCCTAGAACGTGGCAATTGTAGCACTTCATCTTGCTTTTCTCCTTATTCTTGCAGAACCGTTTTCCTTTCTTGGTATTTAGCTTGTTTCTTTTCTTGGGGATCCTTCTTGTAATGACCCACCAAGTCATTTTGAGTATTATAGCCCCATTCTCCCATTTATTGCTTGTTTTGTGTTTGTTTGTTGTTATGTGACTTGCCGAGGTTGTTAGTTTGGTTCCGGGGATGTTTCGGAATGAATTGGGTACTTAGTCTCAAGGTTGGAAACCTAAGTTGAAAGAGTTGACCAGATATTAATTTATGTGTAAATAACTCCAGAATGAAGTTTTGATGGTTCTGATACCTCTGTATGGTGATTTTGGACTTAGGAGTGTGTCCGAATATTGATGTGGAGGTCTATAGGTGATTTTGGCTTGAATTGGTGAAAATTGAAAAAGTTGAAATTTGGAGAGTTGTGAGGTTTGACCGAGAGTTGGCTATGTGGTTACCGGGCCTAGATCTTGGTTTCAAAAGTTCTAATATGTCTGTTGGAAATTCATTTCAGTATTGATTGTACAAGTTAGAAATTTGTTAGTTTTAATAGGTTTAAATTGGGGTGTGATTCGTGTCTTTGATGTCGTTTGACGTGATTTGAGGTTTCGAATAAGTTTGTATCAAGTTTTAGGACTTGTTGATATGTTTGGATGGGATCCTGGGGGCCTTGGGTGGATTTAAAATGGTTAACGGATCGAAATTTGGACTTGGAACATTGCTGAGATTGCTCAACTTTTGGTATGATCGCATATGTGATGGGAGTGGCCGTAGGTGCGGAAGTGTGTGGGAGACGCTAGGTCCGCAGAAGCGTGAAAGTCTCCGTAGAAACGAAGTCGCTTCTATGATGAAAGGAAGCGTAGGAGTGGGCATGGTCATAGGTACGACATTTCCTCCGCAAACACATGTGCGCAGATGCAGGCGTATTTTCGCTGAAGTTTAGTGGCTAGTCTTGAGTGGGATGCGCAGGTGCACTCCATTTTTTGTAGGAGCAGTTCTGCGGAAGCGGACCTCCTGGTCACGAAAGCGGAATCACTGGTCAATTAAGGTGCGTTCGAGGGTTTGAATTCATTTTCATCTTATGGACCTAGAGAGCTCAGTTTATAACAATTGTTCGAGGGATTTTCAAGGAACTCATTGCGGTAAGTGATTCTAACTCATATTTGGCTATTGTACATGAATGCATCGTTATTTTTGTCATTTAATTATTGAATTGGAAAATTTGGGGGAAAATGGTGAAACTTCTTAGGCCAAATTTTGGGGGTTTAAAAGGTGATTTGATGTCGGATTTGAATAATTTTAGTATGGTTGGACTCACCATTGAATGTGTGTTCATGTTTTGTAAATTTTGTTGGATTCCGAGACGTGGGCTCGGGGTTGACTATTTGACTTTGGTTAAAAATCTTAGCCTTTTCATTTGGACTTAATTCTTATAGCTTCTATTGATAGTATTACATTATTTTTGGCTAGATTCAAGCCTTCTAGAGGTCGATACACATAGGAAGGGCTTGCTAGCATGGAGTGATTTGATTTATTTGAGGTAATTATCTTATTTAAACTCGGTTGAGGCACTATTGCCTAAATTGTTGTGATACTACATGCTATTTGGTGAGCACATGCGTGGGGATAAACCCATGTCAGACAGATTGTGTTGTTGTGCCTATGACCATACCAGGCGAATTGTGTTATTGTCACGTGAGTTGTCCGTGCGGATCCATATATTGATGTTATTGGCACGTGAGTTATCCGTGGAACATGTGAGATGTCCGTGCGGGTTCTATTATTAGCACATGAGTTGTTTGTGTAGCACGTGAGTTGTCCGTACAGCGTGTGGATATGTATCTATCCCCCTAGAGTCACCCTCTCATGTTTCTCTCTTAATGGTGTACATGCGGATATTGGAAATACTGATCAGTGGTTTGGAAGGGATATGGAAAAGTGAGGGAATCTGGCCAGTTTGTTGTTGGATTTTTTCATTTCATCTTTACTTGTAATTTCCTTAATTATTTATCTGATTTAATTGCACATCACCTTTATATGCCAAGATATTGACTGAGCAGAATATTTGATAAATTGTACACACACACACACAGATGTCTTTTTACTAAACATGAGGATTTGATTTCAATACTGTTTTGTAATTGTTAAAAGATGAAACTACACAGGTGATAACTAGTATCATTAATAATTTGTGCTTCTTTTATCTTGCCGTGTTTAGTTACGATACTTATTGAGTACATTGGGTCGGTTGTACTCATACTACACTATGTACTTAATTATGCAGATCCAGGCATGGGGACCAGTTTTGTCACGACCCTAAACCCGGACCCGGTCATGATGGCGCCTCTCGTGAAGACAAGGCCAACCGACACTTTCCCATTTCAGTTTTAAGCAGTTAAACAATAAGAATTAAGTCTAAAACGTAGTAAATAATCCAAGAGTAAGCTAGTGAACATTACAGTTTGCGGAAAAATAAACCCAACACAGCCCGATACCGGGGTGTCACCAGTCATGAGCATCTATCAATTCTAGTACAAGTCTGAAAAGTCTACAAAACTATTACAAAGTCACTAATAAGGAAAAAGAAATGAGATAAAGGGGGGAGAAACACGGGACCGCGGACGCTAAGAAGCTACCTCATGAACTCTGAAATCTGCCGGGAGCTCTCAACTCTCGGTAGCAGGATCAACAACGCCTGAATCTGCACACGGGGTGTAGGGAGTAATGTGAGTACTCCAACTCAGTGAGTAATAATCATAAATAAAGACTGAGAAATATGAAATCACGTAAGACACATAACAGGCTATAGTGAAGCAGTAAAAGCCAGTAAAAGTAAGGAAACAGTGAAAATATGCAAAAATTCATTTTAGTTCAATTTAAACTTCATAATACGCCTTTTTAACAATTAAGCAAGTAAATGACAGGCAATTAGGAAAGATAAACACATAAAGGATTGCCCCTCGGGAACAGTGTCATAAATTTGCCCCTCGGGCTATATCTCACATCACAATGGGTACCCGCGCTCACTGGGGGTATGCAGACTCCTAGATGGGCCCCTTACGGCCCAAGCGCAATATCAAGCCATCTCGTGGCGTCATCACTAGGCTCTCAGCCTCATATCAACAAGCCATCTCGTGGCATATAAATCTCAGGCCCTCGGCCTCATAATCATTATCCATGTTTCCTCACAATATAGGCCCTCAACCTTACTCAGTCAGAATCTCTCAGCCTCTCGGGCAACAATAAAACATAGTGGTCAGCCCAAAATATCATTTAAAATGTCATTTAAGTATTAAACCAAAGTAAACATGGCTGAGTTATGAAAACAGTAGAATATAGTATGACTGAGTTCAAGTATAAAGTCAAAACAGTAAGGAAATATCAATAAAAATCCCCTAAGGGTTCAAATAGTTGGCACGAGGCCCAAATATGGCGTTCAACCCAAAACATGATGTTCACAAATAGATTTCAGTCAACTACGCAGTAAATTAGCCATTCGGGACGGACTAAGTCACAATCCCCAATAGTGCACGACCCCACGCTCGTCATCTAGCGTGTGCATCACCTCAATATAGCACAACGATGTGCAATCCGGGGTTTCATACCCTCAGGACATCATTTATAATCATTACTCACCTCAATCCGGTCTAAACTCTAGCCTGCGACGCCTTTGCCCCTCGAATCGGCCTCCACTTGCGTCGAATATATCCAAAATCAGAATTACGACGTCAAAATATGCTAAGGGAACGAAGCCCAAGCGAAAATAATCAATTTACAACTTAAATTCCGAAATTACCAAACCCCGACTCCTGGGCCCACGTCTCAGAAGTCGATAAAATTCACATCAATGGATTCCTTATCACTCCCCAAGTTCATTCGTACCAAAAGCACAAAAATCCAACCACAAACGACCCCTCAAATCCCAATTTCTAGGTCTCCAATTTCAAGCCCTAGTTCTTCAATTTTAAGCTTAATTTCCATGATTAATTAGGTAGATTTCACATTAGAATCGAGTATTAAGTCCATGAATCTTAACTTCAATCCACTTCAAAAAGCTCCAAAAATGCTCAAACATGGTAGAAATAAACCCCAAAATTGCGGACAAGACGACTATTTAAACATTCTGCCCAGACCTCATTTCCTTCTTCGTGAATGCGGTCAATGCCTCGCTTTCGCGAAGCACAAATCAACTTTGACCAAAATTTCCTCTTCGCGATCGCGACCTGCCCATCGCGAATGCGATGCTTCCTCAGACAATTCTTCATGAACGCACCCCTTCACTCGCGAACGCGAAGGCTAAAATTCCAGCCTTCACCAGCTAACCCTTAGCAAGCGCGAGGGCCTACTCGCGAACGCGAAGGCCATTTTCTCTGCAACACTGATCAGCAATTTGTGCAATTCCAAACATCATGGAATGGTCCGATTGACCACCCGAAACTCACCTGAGGCCCCTGGGACC